>NC_134049.1:10200707-12678271 GCF_965140245.1 Athene noctua | reverse complement strand
TTTCCAGCGGTGAGACAAAGGGCAGTTTTTGCTTTTAAACTCAACACAGAATAGTGGGCAGACATTAAGTCCTGCGTGGTAATGATATGAGTGCAAGAAAACCACTTTCGCAATCATGGCATCTTGCTGTGGAAATTCTGTGTGCAGCAGCAGCATTACAGCACGATGCTCTTTACCATCGCAGCCTTCTAAAGCTGCGTTATCCCAGGGCTGGGGCTCAGCTGTAGGATCCTCATGGGCTGACTGAAACATGTGGCTTCTCCACATAAAACAAGGGTTTGTGGCTTTATTTCCCTCCCCTCCTCTGAGCAATTATTAAACAATTCTTTTGGCAAAAAAAGAATGTGCACGCGTTTAAAACGCACACTTCAGAACAATACTGTGCAGCTTTAGTGAACCCTGGAAGCTGTCATCCTGCGCTGCTCCCCGTGTGAAACCAGCTGGTGATTGAGCCCAGGCCCTTGTAGATGGTCTTGAAACCAGCTCCAGAAATGGTGGCTCTGGCTGAAAAAACAGATTGAAGATGAAGAACTGATCTGAGCTCACAGGCTGGTGAAAGAGGAGCAGTGAAACCATCCGTCTGTGTCACAAATGTTACATTGCCTGTATTGGGCACCAGTTCTGTGGGAGTTTGTAAGGAACTCCATAGCTTGTTCTTATTTTCCACCAACAGGAATAAAAGGAGATGATCTTTTAAATCCATCTTAATTTTAGGAGAAGCAGCCAGATGGTCGTGGACTGAGTTCCCACTCTGTTGCTGAATGCCTTGGAGGGGCATCCTGCTGACACCGGTCCCGGGCAGGAAAGCCAGCACTGCCTCGTGCTGCCGGCTCCCCTCCCGTTTGGAGCAGGCCAGCCTTCAGCAGCTGCCAACAAAGGCAGGCAGCCTTGCTGCAGAAACAGAGGGAGATCATGCTCCTCACTGAGAGGCTTTCTGCTTTTAATCGCAGGTCCTGGTGCCTGGTGCTTAGCCACAGTGGTTCTTCCTAAGCTTGATGAGGTGAAGGGGTAGTGGGGACACCTGGGATGGACAGTAGCCTTCAAACTGTGCTGAACTATTAACAGGGCTGGCTGGCAGACTGGGGGGACTTCTCATCTGAAAGAAGTCAGCTGAATTCCCATGAAGGCCCTCATCACCTGCAAGCTCAGAGCTGCTGCATGCCCTTTTTGCTAAAGGGCTGTGGGTATTAAATCACTTTATGTATTGGGTATCCTCATTGTGACCCTGCAAAAAGCAGTTAGTGGGCACCATGTTGGAGCACTCATTAAAATCCAAGCCTGGAGGAGAGATGGCTGTGCCATCTGGTTAACACAACAGCGATTCAGCCATCACCTCTGTGCTGTTGCAAACCAAGGCAACACTGGTGAGACGGGAGCAGAGCCGAGCATCGTGCAGCATGTCCACATGGATGCTGCAAGGCCACATGGATGGAATGGTCCCACTCTGGGACATCCATTAAATGTTGGTTTGCTCTGTGTTTCAGACATCCCTGCCAGCATAAGTTGGTGTGCAGCTGCCATCTCCTAGGGACAGGTCACCACCAGTTTGGAAAGGGCTAAGGTTTCAATAGTGTGTCCTGAACAATGTCCCTTGTTCCAGCTGCTTGCCTGGCAGAGGTGCAGCGCAGCAACACCCAGGAGAAACGGCTGTTGTGGCAGCTGGGGGGAGGGCTCGCTAGCAGATCAGAAATCTAATATATTCCCAGCTTTCTGTCAATTTTCATTAGCCAATACGGATGCTGCTGGCAGAGAAGTGGTTTTACCATCGGTTATTAGGAAAGCATAAAGCAAACGGGTTTCTAAATACAGTTATGAAAGATGCTCTGTCACGTTGAGGCTGTTACTGGCACTGCAGGTTCGAAGGGCTGCAGCTCTGACACAAGCAGTTCAGCAGTTGGCCTTGTCTTGGGGATTTTATTCAACATTTCCAGCTCCCCTCTCACCCCTTTCTAAAAGATCTATTCCTGCCATGAGGGATCAGAAACAGCAAGCGTGGCCTGTTGCCATAAAGAAGGGAGCTATGTCCCTCCTCATCTGAAACAGTGCTCCTGAAGTTGGAAGTGCCAGAAGTCTTGAAAATGAATCTGTTTTTTAAAATAGACCCCCACCTTTTTACACCCAGGGAAGAACTGCAGCAGTAGCTATTGTGAGGCCAAATCTTTGCCTAATTAAATTCACAGTAATCTCCTGTGAAGGCTCAGAGAGATTTAGAGCTTTGTGCTGATGTGACTGCTTCAGTACTGTCCTTCAGCCCAGAGCTGTGTCTGTGACATTGTCTCCATATAGAGCACCGACTACCTACTTAGGGGTGGGGTTTCCTGAAACACCTTGCATCAAAAGAAAGCTGTGCTGGTGATGTGGGCAAGGCTGATGAGGCTGGAGATCCACTGGGGCCCATCCTTCCCCCAGGGTTCATGCAGAATCCCGTGTTGGCAGAGAGCTGGTCTGGTGTGTGTTAGAAGATTGCTGCTGTCCCCAGCCAGTCTGGCAGAGAGGCTGCACTACTTCATCTTTATTTCTGGTGTTGGACTGATGTTGAGATGATTCGTGGATGCCTAGGCTGCAGCTAAAGTTTCTCCAAGCAGAGGGTTTCTTGTCCACCCCCCTGTAAGCAGCAGCTTGTGGTGGTAGCTTTGCCAAGTGTTTTGGGACCAAAAAGACCAAAACCATCCATCATGGCTCACAGCTCCTACAAAGCCACTGGATATGGAAAGTAGCTCCCCAGTAGGAATCTTTGAATTCCATGGACAGAAGTATTTCTAAATGATTACATTACTGCCTCTTGAAAACACATGGTGGAAAATCATGCAGCAGCCCAGAAGAGGTCTTGTCTTCTGTAGTCTCTGCTCAGAGGAGACTGCATCCCTCTAACTCCGTTTTCAGCATCCAGAAAACTTTTTTCCAGGGTGTCAGAAACTTTCTGCTCATCATCTCTAAGAAACTACCCTCCAAGGGTCATGTGCTGCTTCTCCGAAATCTTAACACTTTGCATGAGAAAGAGCAGACACAGACTTCCAAGGCTGTAGCTCTTTTTTTCATGGGCCTGTTGAAATTTGTAATGAAAACCAAGTTTTTTTTGTACTCTGCCTGTACTGCAGAGTCTAAAAGTGTGGAGTTGACAACAAGGAAAAGAAATCCCAAGACGCAGTATGTTCGGTGGGCAAGTAATTTGGCATCATCCCTGTGTCTGGCCTTTAAATGAGCAAATCAGCAGCGAGTTACTGTATTCCTGGGTTTGTTTGGATCTATGACAGCAGCAGTCCCTCTCTGCTGGAGAGGGAGAGCTGAATCATTTGCTCCATGGGTCAGAGCCTTAGCTTGAGCAAGGGAGAGCCATGTGCAGAACAGCACTTCGCACTAAAACTCGTAATTTGGAAATTTTGCTAGATACAAATTTTGAGCACACATTCTCAAGCAATAGCAAAAATAATTAGTCATTAGCACCTATGATGTTCTGCTTCTTTAATAGCCATAGTGTAGAACATTTGTTAATATTTAGTGGTGTTTTATTTGGTTTTGTTTCTGTTAGATCAGAACCTTTGGAAGAAACCCCTGCAATTGCATCCAGCTCTCCTAAGGTTTGCACAGTTAAATTGAAATATCCTAAAATGGCACATTCTGTTTTATCTGGTTACTCCTAAGGTACAAAATGCTTTCAGGTTATATTCTGGTTTATGCTTTAAAAATATAAATCTGTGTCTCTAGAGAAGCAGTTTCAGGCTTTATGGAGTGCACAGGGGCACCTGTGTAGTTTATGTGTCAGATATACCCAAGGGTGAAGGATGTTTTACTAAATGGGCAATTATCTTCCTTTGAGAGTGTTATGTGACTGCACTAGTTTTTCTTTTTTTTTACACACCAGATCTGATTCAACTTGTCCCCCTTATCCAAAATAGGGGAGACCTGAAGAAGGAATCCTTGCTTCATGACTAAGAGGAGCCCAGGATCCTGTATCCTCATTTAGACCAGGAGGGTAAAGCTCCATTTAATGCAGGGCCAGGAGGGGGGATGTTCTCCTCTGCTTCGTAGCTAGAAGATCTCCATTCCCAAGTGATGTGGATTGCTCCCACATGCAGGTTTTGGGTAATGAGATAGTCAAGCTCAAGGTCAGAGGTGAAGTACAACCATGCCAGTTTTGAAGAGACATTCATTTTTGTGGGTTTTCTTCTTCCTATTGCCAAGCTGGGAATACTTTAAAGGCTACTTGGTTTGAGAAACTGTAAATGAATAAGTAATTTTTAAGCTCTTCTACTTGCTTAAACAAGAAAGGATTGGGGAGAAGGACAGTTATTTAATTAAACAGCTACTTGGTATTGTTAATAAAAGATTGAACTCCAACAGTAACTCTCCTAATTCAGATTCCTTGGGAATTCAGTGACCTTGAGTTTGCTGTGCTTGAAACTTGCCTTAGATACTTGGCTTGCTTTCTCGAATACTTTGGAGAGGAGAGCGGTGCAGAAGACGCTGCGAGGCTCTTGAGTGAGACAGACGCTGTTTCGCTTAGTATCATATAAGAAGAGGCAATTGTGTTGTACAAAATAAACATCTTGCTCCAGAGCATGCCTGGAGTTATTGCACTCAGAGGTCGCAGTGTATCACAGCTGGATCTGCCTCTGCTTCTCTAGCAATCTACTATGGAAATTTTGAGTACTGAGTTGAGAATGTCCAGCTGATTTTCTTGCCCCTCTTTAATTTTTGAAACAAAGCAAATGCGAATCAGTGGTACATGATGAAATTTGTGTGAGAAGTAACTCGTCTGAGGAATCACATCATTTAATCATGCCCCAGAGCTCAGGGTTTCACTTGCCAGCTGAGAGGGAAGTCTGATCTCCCAGTGCCGAGTGGTGTTTCCTGCATCCTTTCCTGTAGTGGCAGCTGGGGAGGTTACAGGGATGAACAAGTGGCCAAGTTCACTGGAAATGAGTGTTTATGCATGACTTCCCAGTGTTTGTCTCTACCATAATAACTCTGCCCAGGAGTGACTTCAGTCATGTCAGTGGTTAGCTGTGGGATCTCACATAAAGCATCGGGATTTAAAACAGAAAGATCATCGTTAATAAGAACCCTGAACACACGGAGTTGTATCCAGGGAGGTCACTGCAGTCTCTCTTTCCACCATAGGCCAGTCAGCAGTAAACGAAGACCCACTGCTCCTTTCCATTGGGTCTACGTGCAAAATATTTTATCAATTTAGCTATATTGGCTATTTTAAAAACCAGAAAACTAGTGATCTGTTTTGGTTAATCAATCCAAAGTGGCAAAGCTGTGTTAGTGCAGCTACAATTATTTCATGCAGTTACTTGGGATATGGGTGCAAAACATCTTTGATTTCACTTCAGCCAACCAAGAGGAACTTGCCCCTTGCACCACTGCGGCTGCACCTCTGGAAGGAGGAGCAAGGGGGAGATGGGGACGAGCATCCTGTGTAGTTTTGGCAGCAGAGCTGTGGAGCAGGGCAAGGGCTGTCCCGGCACCCGCGTTACTCCTGAAGGAGAACAGCTCTGTACCAGCTGCGGAGAGACCTGCATGCTCATCTCCCCCCAGCTGAGGTGCTCATATGCTAGGTGACATTAGCCATCTTTAGAGCTTTTAATTAGTTTGGCTTTGTATTTAAAGCACATCTTGGGCATTCTGAGACCTGCCACACAACATGTCCTGTCCATGCTTGCATTTCATGAGACTTGTGGGGCTGCGCTTTCTCGGCTATGGTAGTACAATCTGGAGCTGTGAGAGAAAGCCCTTAGGGGCTAATCTGTGGCTGCGGGCCAGTTTCTGCATAAACTGGTCTTATTTTTAAAGTCCATTTTCTCCAGTACACTTTTTTTGGCCTGCAAAAGACTTCTTCATTTAAAATGAAGAACATAACACTCTCTCCTTTCAGTTGGTCTTTTGGACATGAGCCAGTAGTGCCCACAACAGCTGTACCACAGTTTAAACATTCAGTCTCTAATGGTTTGGGGAACATTAGGGTTTTTAAGGCTTCAACAGGTCTAGAGTAAATAGTGGTCAATAAAGAGTAGCTCTTCTTTGTATCCCTACGCTCTCAGTGCTCTGCACTAGAATAAAGCATGCTTAGAATATAATCAGTGCAGAATTAATATCCATGAAAGGTTCTTTTTTTGAAAAGAATCATAGAGAAACCTGTTTCACTAAAAGAAGAGTTTGCAAGAGTTCAACTCACAACAGTCTGGTAACAAGCCTGGGGAAGTTTGCACGTAATGTCTGTTAGAGACGTGCACGTTCTAGGCTTGTGTCACTCCCCACGCGTGTGTTTAATGGCTGCTACATGAGAGGAACAAATAAATTATGGGCATTACTTTCTGTGTCGTCTTCTCCCACCCACCTATTAATGGTGTACACAAGAGGTAATTACGATTTTTTGTCTTCCTTATGGCTTTCCGGTATTGCGTGGAGTCAAAAACCTGTGTGTGCTAATAGGTAATATTGAGCATAATGTTTTGGACTCTGGTGAGGTAGAAACTACGTTAGCAGTGATGGGCGAGTCAGGCATTGGCCTTGTTTGAGATTGAACCCAGTGCAGAGGACTAGCACTGCCTTAATGATTTAAGCAAATTAATGTTGGTGGAGCTGTCAAACTGTTTGGAGGGAACTGCTCATCTCTTTCAAATTTCGTAGATGGGGATGAGAAAATGCAATCCACATGGGGCTCCTTATTGTGAAGGGAAGCCCACGAGCATCACAGCACTTCTGCAGCATTGGGTCAGTGTCTGCAGGTGCCTTGGCCCAGGAAGGGTTAAATTGCTCTTTTGGCTGCTGGCCACTTGGACTTTATTTGCAGCACTTCATGCCATTGTGCAAAAACAGTTTGTAAGTCAATATACTCTCTGTAAGGAATTGTTTAACACCTTCCCGTACCCTTGGGTGTGTTTCTTACCGGTGTGGGTGTACCTAGGTCCAGGCTGGGGTTCGGGGCTGCAGGATGCTGACACATCCCATGCCTGCTGCCTCTTGCTGAGTGCGAGGAGACAAGAGGGACGCTGGAGTAGGAGAGGGGGAGACTTTATAGGAAAAACAATGACAGTGCCAGCCTTGCAAGGCATTCTTCTGAAAAAATAGGGTTATATAAAAGCCTGGCTACTGTGGTGCTTCTCATTAGTTGCACTGCAGGGTTGGCTGGAGTGCAGGGTTTGTTACAGTTGTCACCTTTTTGGCTGGAGCAAGGTGGCCATTAATACATGTTTCAGTTGTAAATTGCTTTGCTTTGAAGCACCAGTAAAGTCTTGCTGAGGTATGTTTTATTTTCAGTTTAGTTTTTGAAGATAGCTAGTTTGTGGAAGAGGCAAACAGTAGTACTAAAAGTTCAGTAGCTAACCAGCCTAGCTAAGAGGTTACCCTGGCATGGCAAGCCAGAGCTTTAAAATACACTTGTTAATTTTATTTGGGGCCATTAGCTAGGAGTTCATATCTTTACTTCCACTGGGAAGTTTCATAACATTTTCCTACCCATCGGTATTCTATTAAAACTTTGTTGTGTAATCTAAAAGCTTTTCTGCTTCTCATGGTTTCCTCCTGCAGCTAATTCAGAATGCCCTAGATGGCAATTTTGGAATAAATGCATTCAGGCTGTATGGTCTTGATTTTGTTTTCTTACAAATTCAAAATGAGATTTGAAGTTAAATCCTATTGTCAATTTTCCTTTAAATAATAGTTGCTGAATGACATGATTTAAGAATTTTTACCTAATGTCACAATACTCCTGGGAAAGCCTGTGCCTATAGTTGTACTGTAGCTAAAATGCCGGTGAACTCTGCTACCATACACATTTAATACTTCTTATCCTAGAGAGAGAGAGAGAGTTGGAGAGGATAAACCAGTGGAGTCAGTAAAAATATATGTGTGGGTCCTGCAGTGTTGAGCTGGTCTTGTTCTTGCTGTGTGAGCTCTCAACTGTAATAAATTGTGCTTACAGGACTGACCATAAGTGCGTAGGATTTGAGGTCTCCTGGAGCCCTTAACAGAAGCATCGAGGTTCAAAGTGGACAAAAAATAAAGTGTTATTAGTAGAGGAAACAAAATAGGGGTACAAATGAAGAACAGGCTTCGGGTGAGTGGAAAAACATGCTTCTCAGGCAAACATGAAATTCATTCAGTCTGGATAACTCTGAGCTGAACATAGGATTAGACCAACTAACCTCTGCCTGTAGCACTCTTTTAAATCTTGCATGACTTCTAAAGGGATATACATCTTGACAGGCAGTTCGTCTGTGGCTTGCCAAGAGGCCATCGCCAAGATGTTCTCCTTTGGCTGCGTTGCTGTACGGGATCTATCTAATAAGAGGCAGGCTCTGGCCTGAATTGCTCACAGACGGCATGAAAGCAGCAGGAGTCACTTGGGGGGGAGTGGGCAAGAAAGTGAACTTGAGCAGGAAAGGAGAAGGGGTGGCGGATTGAAAAAACCCCATTGAACCCATGAAAAAAATTGCCTTTCTTTCTCAGTCCAGCTGAAATTCCTCCCTCTCTCCTTTGAAATGAATTACGTTTGTTCAGATTAAAATCCATATGAGCCGCTTCAGATAAACGCAGCTTGCTCCTGTGCTGACCACAGTGACACGCTGAATTTCAGGTTTCAGTGTGTGCACATCTGGTTTGTTAAGATAGCGGCAATTAAATCCAGGTGTAAGTTTATCCCTTAGATTCAGTGTCTGTCCACAGTAATGGGAAAAATGCAACTGCAGGCCTAATAAAACAAGACTTCGGCTGGGTCTGAGCAGCTGGTAGAAGCATCACTTGCACTGTCTGTTAAAGGGAGGCTTTCTGTGCCTGTGGTTTTCCTTTTAGTGCTCTGTATAATTGCCATCATATTTGAGTCATTCTCAGTTCTGTTCATCTTTTGGATTTTAGCTCTGTGCTAATCTTTATGGCCCTTTTTACGTGTGCTTTATTGACTGTATTACCTATAGCAAATTCTGCTGCCAATAACATAGATTGGATCCTGTTTGGAATGAAGCTGTCGTGTCAGCTCCTCTGGCAGGTTGATGACATCTGTGTTGTGACACAGAAAGAGCCCGTGATCTTTTTAGGTGTCCGTTGTCTAGGCTGGTATATAACTTTAGCCTTGAGGGGTTTTTTTTTCTCTCGGGTTAGTTTTTTTTCAGTTTATTTTCCATGTATCATCCTGGTTTGCACATGCCTTGCATTATATCAGCTCCTGTCTGAGCTACTGGAAACTGTAAAGCTGGTTTGTCTGCTTTTCTTAGGCTGTGGCTTTCCATCAGGCTCGTGAATCTAATCTCAGCTCGCTATCTTCTTGTTTTGAAATGCCATTTTCACTTTAAGGATGCTTTTATTCTAGTGTACATATGCATCCTGCATTACCTGCTTTCTGCAACCACTGCTAGGAATCTCAGGCGCATTTTACTTTCTTTTGACATTTTAAAAGGACGGGGGAACCGTAGCTTTGCATTGCAGCACTTGAATAATGTATTTGGCAACTTGACTAAAACATTCAGCAAGCTGGATTTTTAATGCCTAAACAGCATTTGGGTGTAACGGAAAAGGTGTCGTCACACTTGCTTACTATGTACATGGCATCCTTTTTTATTGTTCTTTTATTATTCTTGTTAAAGCCCCTGGGAAGCAGATGAATAGTAAGAGTTTTGTAGTGAACATTTCATTATTTTTTTTTTTTTTTTCCTGGTGATGCTATGTTGTTGTGAAAAAATGAGCTTACAGTCTACTTACTGCTCAGTTGTTTGGCCGACGGTGATATCTAAAATGGGTTGTAGTAATCCCAAATCCACGGTCGATGTTTCTTTCACCAGTTTACAATGAATAATCCTCTTAATTTCCTTGAATAGCAGCTGGTATTGCTACAACCTGTGCCTAAAACCAAGAACAGTTTATTCGGAAAGCTGCCTGGCCCTGCGAGCGAGGAGTTTTCTCCCTGCGGGAGGTTGCGTGGGCTAACTTTCACAAGGACAGCACTGCCAAGACGCTAACTTCTCCTTTCTCTCTTCTAGATGCAGCAGCTGTTTTATGAAAATTATGAACAGAACAAAAAGGGTTATATCCGAGACCTGAGGAACAGCAAAATACACAGAGCCATAACACTGCACCCCAATAAGAACCCCCCGTACCAGTACAGACTTCACAGCTACATGTTGAGCCGCAAGATAGCAGAGCTGCGCCACCGGACTGTACAGCTGCACCGGGAAATCGTCCTGATGAGCAAATACAGCAATACAGAAATCCACAAAGATGACCTGCAGCTGGGGATGCCACCCTCCTTCATGCGATTCCAGCCCCGCCACCGGGAGGAAATCTTGGAGTGGGAGTTTCTTACAGGAAAGTATTTGTATTCGGGTGCTGACGGGCAGCCCCCTCGGAGAGGAATGGACTCTTCTCAGCGTGAAGCGTTGGATGACATTGTTATGCAGGTCATGGAAATGATCAACGCCAACGCTAAGACCCGGGGGAGGATCATTGATTTCAAGGAAATACAGTACGGCTATCGCAGAGTAAATCCCATGTACGGAGCAGAGTATGTTCTTGACTTGTTGCTTCTCTACAAAAAGCATAAGGGGAAGAAGATGACCGTCCCCGTCAGGAGGCACGCGTACTTGCAGCAGACGTTCAGCAAGATCCAGTTCATGGAGCACGAAGAGATGGACGCCAAAGAGCTGGCCAGCAAAATCAATCAGGATTCTGGATCCTTGTCTTTCCTCTCCAACTCGCTGAAGATGTTTGTTCCCTTCCAGCTCAGCCGATCAAAAGTTGAGAGGAAAGAACTCAAAGACAAGAAGATCAACATCCTGATTCCTCTCTCTGGACGTTTTGACATGTTTGCAAGGTTCATGGGGAATTTTGAAAAGACATGCCTCATTCCAAACCAGAACGTCAAGCTGGTTGTCCTGCTTTTCAATTCCAACTCCAACCCTGACAAAGCGAAGCAGATTGAGTTGATGAGAGATTACCGCTCCAAATACCCCAAGGCTGACATGCAGGTTTTACCAGTGTCGGGGGAGTTCTCGAGGGCACTGGCTCTGGAAGTCGGATCTTCTCAGTTCCAGAACGAGTCTTTACTTTTCTTCTGTGATGTTGACTTAGTGTTTACCACAGAATTCCTCCAGCGGTGTAGAGCCAATACAGTTTTGGGTCAACAAGTATACTTTCCCATCATTTTTAGCCAGTATGATCCAAAGATTGTTTACAGTGGAAAAGTTCCTAGTGACAATCATTTTGCCTTCACCCAGAAAACAGGTTTCTGGAGGAACTATGGCTTTGGTATTACCTGTATTTACAAAGGTGATCTTCTTCGTGCAGGTGGCTTTGATGTCTCCATCCAAGGTTGGGGCCTAGAAGACGTAGACCTGTTTAACAAAGTCATTCAAGCTGGCTTAAAAACTTTCCGAAGCCAAGAAATTGGAGTAGTTCATGTGCATCACCCTGTTTTTTGTGACCCTAATCTTGATCCAAAACAATATAAAATGTGCTTGGGGTCCAAAGCATCAACTTATGGGTCCACGCAACAGCTGGCTGAAATATGGTTTGAAAAAAATGACCCAAATTTTGGGAAAAGCAGCAATACTAATGGCTCAGTGAGGACAGCCTAATGTCCAGCTATGCTGGAAAAGACTTTTTTTTTAATTATCTAATTTATTTTTGGGAAAATGTTTTTTGATAATTCACTTTTAAAAGACCACACAGGATATATTTTAGAAATCATCGTTGTTTTCTTACAAAGCACTCGTTTTGAGAAGAACAAGGCCGTTGGTTTTTTTTTGTTGTTGTGTTTTTGGTTTTGAACAAAACTGTGATCAATATTTGCCTTCAAACAAAAAAATTGTTTAAGAGTTATCTGACCGATCAGCGGAAATCTGACTTGAATTAGAATTTCCTTATGAACAAAAGATTGTTTTCTACCTTTTCCGTTGCTGTCTTCGTTGCTGGGATTCTGTAAATTGGGACCTGAGCGTGCAAGCCAAGTGACAAAACGGTGTATCTAAATGTTTTGTTGTGACGGCTACAGTGCAAAGATTCCGCTTCTTTTGTTAAGGATAGCCATTATTTTTTAAATTGCGTTAGAACAAAACAAATCAGTGTGACGATGATAAGGGTATTAATCACAGATTTTTTTTTCCAAATGGCTGATTATTTCAGTTTAAAAATACACTTCCACTTATTATGGCCAGACGACTTCAAGGGAGGGAAGAAAGTAAGCACAACCTGCTATCCCATTAGTCCTTGTAGAAATTTTTGTCTTATATATTTGGTCCATATATGGACGTAATGTTTTAAGAATCCGTGGTGGGTTCTGTGTATTATCCTCAACCGCTGTCCTGTCTAGAGCTGAGACGATGTGATCAAGAAATGCTGAAGCATGAGGGAGGGGAAGAGGATGGGAATGCGAATCTCTTGCAGCAAAGCGACAGTACATAGCGAACAATTAGAGATCCCTAACGAGAACTTTTAAAAATCTTCTATACTGAGTGTACTGCACCTGATTGCATTGATATTGTTCAGTCGGTTATGTGATGTTAATGGGAACAATTATTACATTTGATTACTAGTTTTGTTTTGGGATTATTTTTTTCTGTATCTGATAGACTGTTAATTTATTTAATATCCATTGTTTTAGGTTCTTGACCTTTCCTTGAATATCTGTTAGTCATTTTAATATTTTATATATATATATATGTGTGTGTAAATATATATATATATATTAGGAATGTATTGCATCTTCTCACTGATAAGGTAGTGTACATCATACTTGCAGTAAATGATCTCCAAAGATTACTTTCTAAAATATTTTTTCATGAATCTTTTTTCCCAAATTTCTTTTGACGTTTTTGGAATGACATCAGTAAGCTTAGGAATTTTTTTGGTATTGTAAGAGGAACTGGGGATGGGGAGGCCGAATACAAGGAAAGTGTGATCCCTGTGAATTAACACCTAGCAAGGTAAGAGAAAAATACACAAAATAAAGTGCCTTAAAGCCAGAAAGGGAGCCCTTTACACTGAGACTTAGACAGTGAATGGACATTGTCATTGGAGCAGATGATCTATTGGGACCTACCTACCTGTAAATATCTTGCTCAGCAGAAACAAAAAATAAAAACCAGCGAACAATATATTTTTCTATTGTATCCTCCAGCACCATTTCTTCTCATTGCTCTCAGTTCCACTTTGCCTACTCTTTGGGAGGTGGAGACTAGTGAAGGAACAGAAAAAATTGATGCATAGGTTGTTGCCATGTTTGAAGGGATCTTATGGAGTAATTGCTATTCCAGTAGAAGAAATAACCATTGTTTACATGTGTATGGAATATGAACTGCAACTAGTGTAGAGTCGATGTCTTATAATGTTCATCGTTTTTTGGTGACAGTCCCAAGGATGTAGGTACTTGGATGGATTCAGTGCATGGAAAATCTTTTTTTTTTTTTTTTTTTTTTTTTTTTTAAGACTTGCTTCTAAGATGCAATAAAGATTTTTTATTTGCAATCGGATCTTCTCATGTCGTCTGCCTCAGTCCGTATCTTTTCAAACAGCGTAAGCACAGCCGCGAAGGTAAAGCGGTTTTGGGAAGTCCAGGTGAAAGGATCTCCCTCTTACAAAGGGTTTTGACCTCTATTTTGTGTTTTGGCCTGGAATAAACTTAATGCCACATACCTTGGCTCCAGGGAAAGGGAAAACAAACCCGTTCATCAGACTCTGGTGCACTCTCCTGCCGCTGCCCGCACTGATGAGCTGTGTGATTCCCTGGGGCAGCTGGTTGTCTCTAACAGGTTTTTAAGTTTTTCCTCGTGAAAAGATTAAAAGTGGTTTTGCTGTCTGAAAGCATCCATAACTATACATTTTAAATGCATATGATGACAAGGCTGAATAATTTCGTAATGTTTTGTGTATTCAAAACCACAGTAAAAATAATTCTTGTGTTGAGCGCTTATTTTTAATAGCTCTGCCAGTCTTATCACGGTCGATTAATATTGGTGTGAGGCTTTTTTATGTAAAAATTAAGTCTCAAAGAATCTTAGGGATTACTGAATTATTTCTTCACACAAGGAAAAGAAAAAAAGTAACAGCAACTAGTATTTGTGGCTGCAGAAAAGAGCTTGAAGAATATGAACCCTAGAGAACTGTACCAAAAGACAGGGGGAAAAAGCCCTGTACTTATACTGTATTATTAACATTTATGATTATGTAGGACTTTTTTTAGCCCATAACAGCCGGTAAAAGCAGAATGCATGTAAATGGAAAAATCCGTTTAATGAAAAGCACCCATCTGGTATTGGGTTTTTTTGTCTCTGTTGCCGCAGTTCTGATTCAGTTACCAAATCTGTCCAACAGCATTAAAAGAAGGTTTTACACCAGGCTTGCAGGCAACTCCTGAGGCCCCACATCTTAATTGACCACATATTTTATGGACTCACAGCTTAAAAGTAATCCATTTTAAAGTTAAATTTCAAAATATAACTGTCTATGATAAATTCTAACCTTATAAAACCCATTTTATACTAAAATAAGTGGTATGTGCTGCCCAGGTTGTAAGGAGCTTGACCAGGTGGAAGTCATTGGCTGACAAGTGCTAGCGCAGCCTCTGACAAAAATCCCTTTTGGGGCTGGAACGTTTCATTTGCAGTTTACTCTGGTTGTTTGGTTCGAAGAGAAGTTTGCTTCATGCCGAGAAGCCAGTTGGTGTTGGAGAACCCAGGAGGGTTTTCCTCCAGTCCATTAAGAAGAAACAAGGTATGAGAAAACGAGATGGTGTCAACCTGAAATTGAAGAACATGGTGACCAAGAGGCATTTGCTGAGGTTTGCTTTATATTGAGATGCTTCTCTTCTGCATTAAAACAATTTAAAATGTGAGACATTTCTTTTCCCTCATTCTTCCAGTGTATGCAGTCTGTGTCAGATGCCGTGCTGTGGGCACGCTCACAGCAATGCAACTCCCACCCAAGCAGAGCTTTGCAGCCCTTCAACACCTTTTCTGGACACCCATGGGTGCCATTTCCATCTTCCTGGGGCTCACGGTAAAAGACGTGGGGTTCTCGCCCACGTTGGCTGCACTCGCCCTGGCCTGTGGCTCGCAGTTGGCAGGTTGGTGGCTCTGGAGGGCTTTGGGGGCCCGTTGTGGCAGCTGAGCTGCGGCAGGGGCCATGTCCCACTAGTGGCTGCTGAGGGACCATGTTCTGAAGCACAGATGGGGTGACCCATCGCCATCCTCACTCACCCTTCAGGTATCATTGCTCCCTGGCTCTGCGTTGCTTGTCGGGGGCTTGGTGTCCCCACACCAGAGCTCCCTGGGGTCTGACAGCAGCTCAGCTTTGGGTGGGTGATCACCCGCAGATGGTGGAGCTGGTGGCCAGGAAGGGCTGAGGTGAACATCATGGGGGACCTGCAAAGGCGCCTAAAGCCAACCTTGGGCCTTCCTCCTGGTAGGGACGTTTGTGGGGTGGATTGGAGAGCCTGGCTGTCCCGTGGGCTGTCGGAGAAACAGTCAGAATTCACTGTGAGCCTCAAGCTGGGGTGTCGAGACCACGCTTGGCTCTTCGTTCATGAACATTCATCAGTTGCTGGAGTTAAACGGCATGTGAAACTTCAGGGGGGGGCACCGAGGGGCAGCGGGATTTATTACCACTGTTTTCTAAAAGCACTTCCCTCCCAGCAGCTCATTTCTTTGCTCAAGGGTCAGTGATGGCAAAAAGAAGCAACAGAGACAGAAAGCGCGGGTCCAGGAAAGGCAGCGCTGTACTTTCAGTGACAGTTGTGCTTGATGCGGCTATTTACAGGTTAAATATTTATATGTAACTTTGCAGAGTCACAGTCCATGGAAGGATTTCAAGTTTTGGTCCTTTAGGCACAGTGGGGTTTTATTGCCCTGAAAAATCAGTGACCAGCTCCAGCCTCCGCGCAGCTTCCCTGGACCTGGCTGTACGGTTCCTTTCAGCAAAATCAGCAAGAAAGTCCCGCTGACCCCAAATCTGCTTAGTCTGAGTTTTTGTTGAAGCTCTAACTTTACATTGCAAATTATTAGCCTAAGTTGTTTCGCATGAATACTTGCTAAAAATACTCTGCTTCCACTGCCAGCCTCACTCAAGAGCTTTTTGGAAAGAAAATCTTTCAGAGGAATTAAAAATGGAGCAGGTTAGCGCCTTGCCTGGGGCAGATGCTTCCAGGTTCCCCCGGGTTGTTCCTCCTCTGCTCTGAGATGTGGTGATGTCTGGGCTGGTGGGACGCTGCCCACCTTAGGACCTATTTTAAACAAATGCTTTTGTACCCAGGTCTGCATGCTCTCAGTGTGAGTTACTGCGCTGACTGGAGCAGATTCAGGGTTTTTTTGGTCCCAGTTGGAGCTCTATGGGGCATGGGCAGCCTTGGAGACATCCTAGACTCCCCAGCCAAGGCCTGTTGAGCTGCAGTGCAGCCGCATCCCAGGAGGTTTCCTTCCCCCACTCTTTTACTGGATTTCACCTGGCTGCGGTTGCCAGAAGCGCTTTTATTCCTCACGTCCAAACTGCTGCTGACGCTTTCCCAGGTGCAAGAAACCCGTCTGCATCCTTTCCAAGCTCCAAAACCCATCTCCCGGCTCTCCTCCAGCCCAGGAATCTCTACCACCTTTTAAATCACATTTATGAGCAAGGTGAAAAAAATTGAATTAACATCAAAAAAATAACAGACTGAATACTGGGCTGGCTGTATTTACTTTCACACTTTAATTCAATAAAAACCTCAACTTTAATTGACCTGAATCAGCTCCAACATTTCCAGTGTGCTGGGCTTGAGTGTCTTAGAAATTGGGGGTCCCCACTGTGCAGCTGAGGGTGTTGGGAGGACTTTGTCATGGTCCTGCTACACCCCTCGCCCGCTGTTTTAGAAAAAAAAAAAGACAAAAAAACCCAAACAATACCTTTGTGCTCTATTGACTTTTTAATAAAGGGATCATACTAAGGGCACAGTTTAAAGTAATTCCACGATAAAACAAACTTCCAGAGCAAACACGCTGCGATATGGGGCAGATAAAGGCTGTTTGCTTCCCTGGTGTTGGCTCTGCGGCCAGCGGTTCAGGCTGTTCAGAAATGAAAGATGATGGAGCCGGGGTGGCTCGGGGTAGAACTTTGATGGCGCTGGGGAAAGCCGAATTGCCAAATTGCCACAGACGTGCAGCCTCGAGGGGCGGGTGTGTGTCCTGGCTGGCTGCCCACTGCCAAAACCCACTCTTTTGTGGTTCCCCTGATGCTGAGCACCTGCCGCAGGTGATCTCATCCCCATCCCCAACCCCATCCCTGGCATCATCCTCATCTTCATCCCAATCCCCACCCTTATCCCCACCCTCCCCAGATCTCATCCAGGCTGCATCCTCCCCCCCCTCCCCACGCAGCAAAGGTAATTAATGTCCAAATGCAGATGGTGGTTGGAACTGTGAGTCTCAGTGGGAATGACTTTTTTTTTTAAAAAAAATTCAATATTTTTTAATTGCTTTTTCTCCGAGCAGCTGTGAGCTGTGTCAGGCGCCTGTGCAGGAGCTGCCTCAGCCCTTGGTGCAGTGGGACCTTTGGGGTTAGGGGGTTCTCCCTGCGTTTGTTTTGGGAGGCAGGAGGGTAGCAGGGGTGGATACGTGCTGCCCTTGGACGTGGCAGCAGCAGTGCTTGAGCACCTCCCAGGACTGGCCCTGCTGCCTGCCACAGCTCCCCTGGGGAATTTCTCTGCTCCTGGGTTCATGTGAAGCTCTCAGAGCAGTTTCTGGGCAAAGCTGAGCTGCTTTTCACACCGCTATTGTTTTCCACCGCCTTGTGGGCTGTGGCAGAGCTGACTAATGTCTGCTGCTGCCTCCTCCATCAGAAACCAAGTAGAAAAGAGGAGCTGGGCCGTATTTACATAAGAAGACCAGGCAGGTTTATGTATTTGGGAAAATTTGGCACAATTTTAAAAGTCCTGTTCTCGCATGGGGCCCTGCTTGCTACAGCCATAAGGGGCAGGCCATCAGTGTGGTGGCAATCAAAGGGAAACCCCCTTTCCCAGAGGTCAGCCCAACAAGTCCCCAGAGGAAGGTTTATTTGGTCTGGAAGACCACGCTGAAGTGTTTAATAGGGCGGAAACCAGCCCAAATTGCTGTTGATGCAATAACCAGACTCTGGGGTGACGGTGTGCAGGGTTGGGACACCCATCCTGCACGTGGCGTGGGGGCTCAGCCCCAGCATCACAGCCCCACAGACAGCACCCGCAGCCAGACCCCGCAGCACCCACCGGCAGCTGGTGGGGGGCTTTGTGCCCAGCCAAACGCCTTCCTCGGCTGTGATGTGTAGAAGACCCTATTGTCAAAAGACAGGGGAAAAAATAAAAAAAACAAACCAGGATGAAATCGTATAGAGGAGCTTCCAATGGCTAATATTTTTCACAGGGAGTGTGGCCCCATGGCAGGATGCAGCTGCCTTAATGCTCCTTTCAGTCAGCACATCCCCATAAAGTGCCGGTGTAGGGCCCTGGGGCTGACCAGGGACCCGCAGCCGCACGGGGAGGGCCGGGGACAGCAGGTCTGGCTGGGAATGGTGGCAGTGCTGGGGTCCCCCATCGGTCTTCTGTCCCCTCAAACCTCCAAGCCCCCATCCCTCCATCCAGCGCCGAGCGCTCACAGGGTGGAGGAAGACTCGCCCAGTTCACGTGGGCACCGCAAGCGCCTAAGGGAGGCTCAGCCCCAGGGCCAGGCCGTTGTTAGCGGAGCTGCTCTGGGCAGGGAGCAGCGGAGGGGCAGCGCCTCGGTCACGGCACGCTGCCGGGCTCTGGGTCACCCGGACGGTGGCACCGAGCGAGCTGGTGCTGTGCCAGGGCTCCGCCCGTACTGGCAGGGGAAGGAACAGGAGGGTCACAGCTTGGCATGAAGGAGCAATTAGCAGAACCTGACGGTCAGAGGAACTTGAGGTGCTGCCGTAAACACAAAAGCACAAAAAGATGAGAAATAAAAAAAGAGGGACGAGCTCAGCAGAGAAGCATTCTGCCAGGGATGGGGGGGGAGGGACCCAGCTGTGCAAACCTGGCTGGAAATCCTCTCCTCCGGGAATGGGTCTTTCCTAGGGGATTTGCTGTTTGTTTGTTGGTTTTTTTTGTTTTAATTTTGGTGTCATTTTGTTAGGTGTTGGTGATGAAAAGTAGCCACCTGCCCTGGCAGCGCAGCAGCTTTCTCCTGGTAAGACAAAGCCAGGGCCAGGGTGCTGGTTAAGCCACCGAAGCCTGACGGTGCTGCCCATCCCACCGCCATGGTCCTGGGGTAAGCTGAGGACAGGCCGGCAGCCCAAAATAGTCACAATATTTCCTGTCCTTTAAAGTTTGCTTAAAGAAAACTAATTTCCTCTGTCCTTTCAGTCGCAGAATACAAAGCAGCAAGCATGGCCCCTTTCCCCACAGCCCTTAAAAAAAAAAAAAAAGTATCACCTTATTTTTTCCTTAGGCTGAAGCCAAGAGCCCTCGGTGCAGTGTGGGACAGGAGGGAGCATCCAGCTGGTGTGTAAAGGTCCACCTGCCCCCATGCTTGTCACCAGGGAACGAGAAGGGGGTTTTGCTCTAATATATTACTTTTTTTTTTTTCCCCCTGCATGTTGAAGGTAACAGAGAAAGGAAAAAAAAAAAACCACAACAAAAAACCCCCAAAACCTAAAACCAAACACTTGCATCATCCAGTGCTCAGAAAAATGTAACTGAAAATGGAGTTTTTAAGGCTGAAAAGCACAGAGCTGCCCGCGCCATTGGGCAGGGGCGATCACAGGGTGTTTTCATGCTTGTGCTGGTTTTTGGCAGCAGCACGAAAGGGACTGGGGCAGCACTGTGCAGGGCACCTATTTTATGTCAAGGTTATTTCACCCGGCCAGGACTGGAGAAACTTTTAATACTATTAAATCGCCCTTTCTGTGGCTTTCTTCACAGGAACACCTGGATTAACTGCAGGGATGTGCCGATGACACCACAAGGTGTAATCCCATCAGCTGGGTCCTCGAGGACTGGGGTGCTGGGCTGCTCTGGGAGCTGTCACAGGTGTTTGGGCCCAATCCTGCACCCCACTGCCCAGGGCAGTGTGAGCAATGGGGCAAAGAACCGGCCCTTCTTTCATTTTTCTAGCAGAATTAGCTTTAATGTTGTCCCATTTTCCTGCACACAGAGGAGTCGGTTGGTTTCAGGCAGCCTCAGGCTGGTGGGGTTGGTGCACCCGCAGCGCTGGGGGATTGTGTTGAGTCCCTAAAATGCACCAAGATGTGGGCCTTGGAGATGGCGCCACATCACGCTGCACCCCCCCAAAATGTCCAGGCTGTGCCCTGAGCCCCACCAGGACCTGGGTATGGAGCATGACAGCCGTTCTCCATCGCAGAGCCTGACCCTGCATCCCGCTCACCGCCCCGATAACAGCCAAGAGACAGCCAGAACCGCTGTCCAGACATAGCAATTATTTTTTTTTTAAAGCAGGTAAAGGAACCTGAGCACGTCAGGGAAGAACCCCGGGGCGCAGCGTGTGGCTCCCTGCTCGCGGGAGGCAGCTGGGCGCGGGGTCGAAGCCGGGGGCTTTGGGCAGCCGTGGCTGAGCGGGGGCTCCGGCGCTGACGGCTCAATCCCGGTGGTGGCGGGTGTCTCTGCTTCCTCGGCGAGTTATTAACAGCCGCGGCACCCGCCGTCCTCCTGCTGCCGGTGCGGGGGGTTAATCTCATCTGAGAGCATCCGTTTCCCTCCCAGTGCCGAGCCCTTTCCGTGTGCTCCCGCTGCTCCCAGAGGAGCTGGGGGGGACCTGATATTGACAAAATAGAACTCAGCTGGTTTCTCGTCTCTCCTGCAGCAGCTGAAGGAATAACCCTCCCTCCAGGCCCCTGCTCGGGCTTATTGTTAGAAGCTGAAATAAAATACAGGACTGTGCTCTAGGCAGCGAGGGACGAGTAACAGGGACTTACCACCAGTGACAGGGGTGAGGCAGCCCCTTGGTCCTGGGTTTTCGGGGCTTTTCCTGCCTTTGGCCTTGACCCCGTCCCTCTCCCCAGGGATGGAGGCTGCCCCTCACCCAGCCCTGCCGTCAGCACAGCTGGAACGAGCATTGAAATCTCACTTAAAGGGTTTGAGCTGGTGGTTTTGTTTTGTTTTGAATTTTAATTCTTGTTTATTTTTACCTCTGGGGATTTGTTCCCGCAGCATGTGCGTTGCTCACTTAATGGAGCCTTGTGCTAACGAGGTTTCAGGTTTGCTGAAAGCAGGGGGGGGATTTTGTCCTGATTCCAGGGTAGCAGCATTCAGGCTCTCCGTCTCTTTCAGGAACCGACCCGCCGTGTCCCCAGGGGGTTTCGGAACACCCTCGCTCCCATCCCTGTGGCAGGGACCTCCCATGCCTCCCATGCAGCTTCTCTCCCACCATCCCGACCCGGCTGGGGAAGGTGGCCGCAGGTTTTCGGCGCAGGGAGGTTTCGGTGTGCCGGGGGAGGAGGGTGTGCGCGACGGCTGCGTGCGTGCGAGAACAGCCCCGGAGCGCGCGGCGGCGAGCAGAACAAAGCCCCTTTTGTGGCAGGGCCTCAGCCGGTGCCCACCGGGTTTGGGAGAGGCTCCAGCCGGCCCCGTGGGTGCTGGGCAGCCCGTGGGGGGCACGGCCCCACGCCGGCGTTGGAGGCACTTTGGGGCTGCTGGCAAGGGAGGGTAAGTGTGTGCGGCGGCTCTCACAGATACCGTTTTCTCACAGAAGACCTGCGAGGCTGAAGGAAAGTACAAAGCGTTTTATAGCCCGTTGGGGCTTCAAGCATCACGGAGCCGTACGTGCGTGTTTACACGTGGGTCTGGCACCTGGAAAACGTGACCGTGAGGTGGTTAAAGCCCAGCTCAGGTGAGGGGTGTGCGTAGCTGGCACAGGCCTGGGAGGTCAGTGACACAGTTTCAGGGAAAACGCAGTTAATTAGTCCTGACCCAGCCACAGCTAAACTGGGGTCAGGATGAGCTCTCAGGCAGCTCTGACAATACCTGTCAAAGCGCAGTGGCAGCGACGGGCTGAGCCATCTCCTCCCCATCTGCGAGACAGCAGGTGGGAGAGCTTGTCCTGGCGAGGGAGAGCAAAGCTGCTGCCACAGGAGGACAGAGACAGGTAAGGGGCAGGAGACAGACTGTACTTGTACACCAGACTCAGGCTGTGCTCATCAGGACACACCTTTCAGACAGGCGCTGCAAACCCCGAACACGCCGCAGCTGACGCAGGCATGGGCTGCCAATAAAAAGTGCCACCAACGCAGCGTCGTTGTGGGAAGAAATCGGTTTATTTTAAGACACGCTCTGTTTCTGAAGAAGGATGTTTTAGCAGCCTGCAACAGAAATGTGAACCAGAGGGTTAACCTGCCCATTCGGCCTTGGCCAGCCTTGCCGATGCTCACACAAGTTTCTTGGGATAGAAAAAAAAAAAAAAAAAAAAAAAAAAGGTCCAAAATTCAAACTGTACACGTTTTTACAGGGTGCTTAGCTGGGCTCACTTTTTACACTGCTGTACATGCTTGGGATAACTAAGTGCAAATGTATTCAGAGCCAGTACATCATCCCAGGCCACTAATGAAGATAAAATAAATGCTGTGGTGAGTGGAAGCTGCACAGATACACAGGCAAATTAAGCTTATTGTGTTCCCGATACTCCAGAGTGCATTTACCAAGAGAAAGAGGAGTGGAGAAAAGACAGTTTATAAACCTTCCCAGTCACAGGGCTCCCTTCTTACACCAGGAAGTATCTGTCAAACCGAATGGCTTTTCTTTGTATCATCAGCTCTACTTACAATTGACTTTGCAACGGTGCAATTAAATAGCTCGCTCGCTTACCAAGATTGTGCAGTGTTCTTGGCAGATTATTTTAGCTCTCTCACAGTAACACTGTACCACAATAGCTTTTAGGAACCAGAAACGCAGTGGCCAGCCAAAGCTTATCACTGGTTCTTACACCCGGATGTCGCTCCAACAGGAGCTACACCTGAAGTAGCCTCTAACAGCCCTGCAGGGATGTGGGTGACAGCCCCAGGGCTTTGGGCAGATGCGTTTCCCCGGAGCAGGGTGCAGGAGCCCGCAGGCAGCCGCACCGCCGGCCAGCAGGCAGCGGGGACTGGAATGTGCTGAGGCTCCCAGGACAGAGCCCGCCGAGGGTAACGGAGCTCTCCTGGCTGACAAAACACACTATAAAAGCAGCAGCAGCAGCCAGGGCATGCTGAAGATGAGGAAGGAATTCAAAATATGGAAGAATAAACTGGAAATAAGAGGCATGAGAACTGCAGCCACCTCCACCTTCTGCTCTCGACTAGTGCAGGGAGCGTGTGACGCAGCGGGAGTGCGGGGAGATGGCCCCGGCCCGCGGGCTCGTCCCTGCCCTGCTCACACCGGGCTCTTCAATCCCCGAAAGCCCTGCGGGGGCTCCAGCCACGGGAACCCCGCAGCGCTCCTTAGCAGCAAACCAGACGCACGCTCCCCCCACGCACCCCCCGTCCCCTCCCTCTCCGGGGCCGTGTCTCGGAGCCCAGGCGCGCTCGGAGCAGGATGCTTCTGTCTCTCGCCGAGCCTCGGGTTCCAGCACCACAAGCACTACCTTCTTTTTCGCATGCAGGTTTCAAGCCTTCCCAGCTCTTCGTAGGCCTGGTAGAAAACGTCAAAGTCTCTGGCGCTCCAGCCCCTCCAGACAGCCAGGCACCACTCCATGTTTTCGTTCTCAAAGCAGCACACAACCGTGTCCTTTGCTATGAGAGCAGCGTCCACCAGCACCCTGGGAAAGGCAGGACAGAGCAGAGAAGGGCGTTAGAGCGGAGCAGCCCTGCTAGCGCCGCGCACCGCCGTGCAGCTGGGAGGCACTGACTCACAAGCTTTCCTTTCCAGCTACCGAATCTCTTTTTATAAGCTGCAAATCCTTGAGAAAGGAGAATGTAACAAAGAGAGGGATCAGAAACGATGTCACGGCAAAAGTAAGTGGCTCAAATGGGAAAAGATTTTTAAAGGGATTCAGGGGCCTAAACATGAAGGTGGGTGTTTAAGTCTGCCGCAACATTTTGAAGTTGCTGTTAATCTCCCAATTTGCTAAAGCACAGACTCTTTTGCCTGCTGCCAGCCGAGCATTTTCAAAACAACTCCATCGTGCCACTGCTAACAGGCTGCCGAGAGCTTCCACCGCCTGAAGTACGGTGTGGAAGTGGGATGGAGCCCAGCTCTGCCAGCTCAGGGCACGAGCCCCTCGTCCAGAGCAGCAGGCAGGGCTATGGCAACAGCCCAGGTTCCTGCAGGAGCCATCCTGTGTGACAGCATCTCGGTGCCTGTGCTTCCCTTTGGGGTCTCCAAGCATGTTATCTGATCAAAGAACAGTGGCTGAAGCCAGCCCTGCAGATATGGCAGAGGGAGGTGGCCAGGCAGAAGGTGACACTTTTGTCCTTGCAGGGTTCAAGGGAGAGAGTCCACTCTGATAGCAGATGGGGGAAGGCTGGCCCCAAACCACTTCCCCAGAAAGGCCCTGAGACAGGGAGCACAGGCAGCAAGTGCTGTCCTTGGCAGCTGTTTTTTATCACAAACTGCCCCTAAGAAGCCACTTCCCTCCTCTGCTCTGCACTTGGAGGAGTCAGGCACTATCAGTTGGTTTTTATCCTGCTGGTAAAACAGGGCGAGTCAACACCCACTGTGCCTGAGGCGGCCAAGGCTGACAGACAGCAAAGCCGGACAAGTCAGGGATGGATCTGTCACCTCACCTTAACTCCACAAGTAATCTGGGTAAAGACAAATCAGCCTAAGAGTACCTATGAACAATGAAGAGAATACTCCACCCCCAACTAACTGATAAAGACACTTAGTTAGCAAGTGGAGGGAATGGCAAGAGCACTTTGATCTCTTGTTGTGTTTGCTCAGTGGTAATAAATGATCATTTATAATCCTTAGCACTCCTTAACCTCCATTTCTTTGGACATAAATAGTACAATCCCAGACTGGTATTTAAGTGATCAGCAGGAACACCCCCATCTCTCTAGCAGCTCTTTATTTACTTGGACTCTCGTTTGCTGTATGAAACGTTTTAAATTAATGTATATAACTGCTCTCCCCTGTGCTCCAGGAGCCTTGCCCCGGCCCGTCACTGCCGACAGCACAAAGGTGCTCATTTAGAGCCAGAACGTCAACCTGACCCACGTGAATGCAGCCACAGACAAGCACTGCGCTCTGCATAAATACACCTCTTGTTCTTAACGCAGGGCCTGAGTCTGCCAAGCTCCAGCGAGCTTCTGCCAGGTGCCCCCAGAGCACCGGGAGTCAGCACCAGGCAGAATCAGACCAACGTTTATCGCATTGTGCGAGACGGTGCTGCCTGTCTCATTATGGGGGTAGTTGGTCTCTGTGGCTTCTGGAGACTGTGGTGGCGGTGCCTTCCCCTCCCTGTCTGTCATGCTCTAAGACCACGCACATGCTGTGATGGGCAACCAGCAGCCACATCTCCTCCAGCTGGGACTTTCTCAGTCGCTCCTGGAAGCCAAGAGGAAGCTTCTGGAACCCAAGAGGAAGATCCCCAAAGCCCCCGCAGCCTGCAGAACCACCCAGTCCCCTTCTACCCGCAGAAACTGGTGTGATGGTCACTGCCCAGTCAGCCTCACCCGTAGGGAGCCAGTTCCCCAGCCTTCAGCACAGCAATCACTCTGCCCCGCTGGGTGCCAGATTCCTTCTCCAGTCCAATAACGATGATGTCCCCTCCTCTCCTAGAAGAGTAACAAGGGAGATGTCACATGTACTCAGCAATGGGGACTGCTGACAGCTGAGGAGGATCCATGCTGGATATCCGTCCCTTTTGTTGCAATCCCTCCTGCAGTTACACCACCCTTTGCAGGGAATGGGGCACTGCGATGCCACCGAGTGGCATCTTGAAGCCACCACAGTGAGAGCCCCCGTGGCAGGCAAAATCAGATTCCTGGTGGTTTCCACCAGCTCAACAGGAGGCAACAGGACTTGCTAGGGTTGCGTCTGAGCAAGGAAGCTGCCTGCTGTTCTTTGTTTCCTCAGTAGCTGGGGAAACAGGGCTTCGAGTCTTACCACCCACCTTCTCTTTCTGGTGAAATCAGTCTGGCAAGATCTTAGATGTAGCCATTCTGCTCAACACCAGATATCTTTAAAAAGGGGTAGAACATTGATGTACCATTGTACTGGGAGCAAAATTTCTTAATGGTAATTTGACTTTCTGGCTAGGTCAATCATAATGGGAATGCAAAAGCTCCTCAATTAGCCTGAGCTAATCTCATGTTCAGCCTAGGAGGGATTCTAATGAAGTTGCTTTGATAAATGACCCACTTACCTGGGGATCCATATGAGGTCTTTTACTGGAAGAATCTTGACAGCTTGGAGATGATGCGTGTTGTCACCCACAGGCACAGCATCATGATCCAGGGAAGGCTTCAGCTCATTAAATTTGTCAGACTCCTCAAAATCTGCAGAGAGTGGTGCACTAGAAGAGCTCATGGGCGAGCTGGGTAGGCTGGAGGGGCACCGGGTTACCCTGTTAGGAGGTGAGGAGGAGTAGGAAGACACAGAGCAATAATCTGTGAGCGAGTCCTGGTGGTTTAGTATCTGGGTGCCAACCTCTGGGCTGTAGATAATGCTCATGTCCGCCAGTGGGTTACTCTCCATCACCGCTTTGTGGTTTAGAGGTGCTGTAGCTGGGATGGCTGCTGAAGGCTGCTGGATTGTAAACATGTCTCTGAGGGGGC
This sequence comes from Athene noctua, assembly GCF_965140245.1. NCBI lineage: Eukaryota > Metazoa > Chordata > Aves > Strigiformes > Strigidae > Athene > Athene noctua. The sequence goes on along the minus strand of NC_134049.1, from coordinate 12,651,610 downwards.
TGCAGTCTCCGCAGAAGTAGCGCGCGCAGAGCTGGTAGGTGGTAACGTGATACATCACCAGGAAGTTGCTTTTATCGTCCAGACACCACACCACCTCCTCCCCGTGACACTCGGAGTTGCAGGCGATGGATGTGATCACCGATGGCGGGCTGAAGGGCTCCAGCCTCCTGCTGATCTCCATCGTGGTGCAGTCTATGATGAGGATGCCGGGGCCGTTGCTGTACCAGACCTCTGCTCCACTGTTGGTGATCTCCATGGCCTTCACGGGGTACGGGTTCTGCCGGGGGTCGTCATCAGAAATGTTGAATTTGGACCTGTTTGCTGTGTGGGAGCACAGGTAGGAGCAGCTGTCTCCTGGGATACCCTGGGACACTGAAAACACTGCTACAAGTCCATCCGACAAGCCGGCCAGCACCACATATGAGTTCTGCAAGAAAGACAGCAGATTTGCTATCCAGGTTCTTTACTTCTCTGCAATACAAAAGATTTCAATCCCAGAGGCTCTGGCTGCCTTTTACGATCCTGCGAGTACACTAGTAACTTACCCCAAATCACTCAGCGATAACAGCAACATAAAAATAAGTCATTACATAGAAGCTGCTGCAGAGGCATACTCCTCTCACCCAGTATTACCTCTCTCTTTATTGGCAAGGGAGGACAGACAGACCTGGCAGCCTGCCCCAAAGGTTAACAAATTCAATCTGGAGTATGTTCAGAGACAGCCATCATGATCCTAGGAATCCAGCTGTAGAAACCCGGCTCATTTCCAAAAAGGAGTAAAGCTATTGCTATCAGTATAGGTAGGAGAGGAATGGAAGAAATTAAGTAAAAACGGAAAGAGGGAGACAATCTTCTCACCAGCAAGAGCATACAGTGATCATTCTGCATCTGATGTCTGCTCCTTTGACAGAACCGCTCCTCACAATGACGTGCTCTGGGTCTGCGATCCCTGGCAGCTCACAGACATCCCAGTGAAGGGCACAGAAGCAGCAGCAGTTCAGCAAAGTGGCTGCCAAGTGCCATGAAGAGTTCTGCAGGTAGTTAAAAATCTGCCCCTAAATGTATAGATGTGTTGTCGGCTGCGGGAGCCGCAGCCAGCGTTGAGCTCTGCGGCACTGCTGCGATGGATACTGTCACGGCCCGTGGACAGGAGCTGGTGTGAAAGCCATGGCTCGCCAGGTCTCTGACCCCTTCAGCTCATCACAGAGGTACAAAATGCTGTTAAACAGACTGGGGAATGGATCTCTCGGGAATAAAACTCCCCATGACCTTGGGTCTGTACCAGAAACTCCCCCATCTGTGAAGCAGATAAAACAATACCTACCTCAAAGGCCTATTTCCTCCCTGTGGAGCAATAAATTCTAAAATAAGACCCTTTGCCCAGGGCTTTCTTGCTGTTGTTACAATCTGGCCGAACTAAGCAAAGCAAAACGAACAGAACCAGACAGAGCACCGCCAGCTGAACTGACACAACCTCATCTCTCCGCAGCCCGGGTGCGGCGGAAAGCCCTGCCTCCCGGCCTGCCCGGGACGCCAGCAACGCTGCCCGCCTCCGTGAGATGGGATGGGGATGCAGGGTCACCCCTTGCTGCTCATAAATTAAGGGAAAGCCTGTGCTCTTCCAGGGATCTTGTCTGTGCCAGGCCTGGAAGACAGCTCCCAGGCTGCTTAAGTCCGTAGAGGCCCAAGTCAGTATCTTGAATAGCTCTGAGATATGAAGGGGCGGATAGCGTAGGGGTAAGCATTAGTTTAATCGATAGCACTGTTTGCAAGGCTCATTAAAAGTCTTGGACAAAAAGACACTATCTGCATACAAAGTATGAGTAAAACCCATGAGTGTGCTGAGCCCATATGACTAATCCAAATCACGGCAGAATTTTACTGTAATGGGAAAAACTAGGGAAGCAAGTGGAAAGTTGTGAAATGGGACTTGGACTTTAACTCAGTCCAGGCCCAATTCTCTAACCACTAATTAAAGAAACCCAAATGGTCTGAACTGTTCAGTGCCATGTCCCTGCTTCCATGTGGATCTGGTGCAAAGGCTCCTGGATACGGGTTTGCCAGGGAGTTGCATCAGTAGGTTAGAAGATGGCACAATGCTTTGCACAAGCTGGGTTTTGGGTTACTCCTTCCTCGGAAAGGAGTTCAATTATTTAAAACAGAACAAAACAAAGCAGAACAGCCCACATTGCTCTGGTGAAAATGGTCCAATTTCTTCAGTCCAAAGGACTCTGCACAATAGGTATTTCTTACTAAAAATGGAAAATCTGAAACTAACTGTAATGTGGGTATGTCAACCTGAACTGCTCCTAGTGTGACACAGGACACTACTAAAGTCTTCAGAGATCTCTATAATTTTGTCTCATTTGATTTGAAAATGCTGAATTATCCAAGCACACAAAAGAAATTTCATAAAAAAATACTTCGATTTCTTTGATTAGTGTAATTTACTGCAGAACAGAATCCAGATTCCCTTTTGGGTTCCATAGGCCAAATTTCCCCAGCACTGAGCAATCGGCACCATAACCAGGCAGCGCTGCGTCAGTGATCCCCACCCAGCTTTACTGGTAATACTGACTCTGCCAAACTCTAGCCTGTCTGGAGTAGCACAATGGTGGAAGCAAATCTGGAAGATATTTTATGCTTTGGGGCACTTATTACTCACTACCTTGGCTATTGGGACCTGTTTCTATCCAGCCAGTTGTTACCTGTTTAAGAAATAAGGAGTAGGAACTTACATGCTGAGAAATGCCCTCAACCTGCCATTCTTCGCCTGACCGAGATGAGGGAGTGACCCATTTCACAGAAGAGCACAGCAAAGGCCACCCACCCACGGGTGCCACCGACTCACCAGACTTTATTAGGTGTGGTGCAGCCAGGCAAAACTCTCCAAATCAGGGTATTACAACAGTGACCAAAGGCAGGCAGGGCAGCAGCCTCCAGAAACCTTAAGTAACTTTCTCAGAATTCATTTTCAACATTTGGGCTCCACAAAGAGCCAACAAAAACACACAGCAACAAAACTGCATTTGAAGTCTCCGTCCTGCCAAAAGTCCTGCTGTGCCAGGGAGGAAGGCCTCTGAGCTGGGCTGTGACGGTATGTGATGTGCAGGAGATGAGCTGGCTCCAGACGTCCTGTCCTCGCAGCTAAGGACAGCGCGAGGCTCGGAGCCGCCAGGATGGCTGCTGTGAGCAGGTTAAAAAAAAATAAAAATAAAAAAAAAATACAGCCCCCGACACCACAGCCTCGGTCACCTCCTCCTCTCTTCCCCGCAGGGTCTGGCACTGCTGGCACCGAACGCCACGGCAGGCTGCAGCCTTTAAATGCAGCTTTTGTTTTCGTGTGTTCCAGGTTTTTGCAAGAGGCCAGAGGCTTGCACCCACTCAGATTTCTCTCTCTCTCAACATCTCTTTGTAAGAATGCTGCAAACCAATTCAGAAAGCATCTTGTTTTGATCTTTTTAACCTGTTTGTTTGCTTATTTGGGTTTTTTTCTGAAGGAAAATTTACTGAAAATTGTATTGTTTGCCAAAAACAATGATACTGGTGACAGAAAGCATGCAACAAAAAAGCTTAAATTGTACAAGACTTTTCCTTGGCGGGTGAGTTTTGGATTCTGGGCCCCTCTCTGCTGCTTTTAAATTTCCATGATGCTTCCTTTGGATGAGAAACCAAGTTTTGGAAACTATTTCTTTTGGATCAGTCTTCCCAAGGCAGTCGTAAAGAATTCCCCTTCCCAGCAACATCCCTCGGCAATTTGCTGACTGCAAGTTACCTCACATCTCATCAGTTAAAGGCTTTCTTCCCAGGGAAATGCGAGCAATTCTCTTCTCCACTGGACAATAATGACTGTGTGATAACTCTGATACAGCTCCCTGTGCCGTACAGGGAGTCTGACAAGTGCAAGCTTTCCATTTAGCTCTGTTGGAAGAATTGGCTGTTTCAAAAAATAGTTTAGCTTCTTGCCAGCTTGGTCTGCACATCCCTATGGCTGCTGCTCTGGCTATTTCACTGCCAAACTCATTCATAGAAAGGAGAGAGGAAAAAGTAAGTCCAATAAACTAAGAAGGAGTGCGCCGAAGGGATGTGGATTTCTGGAAGGTTGGGTAGGGTCGGGGGAGGAAGGGAGGTGTCTAGACTCAATATTACTATTGTAGGGCCTGGCATTATTTATGACATTTTCTAGGCAAGCCACAAACTGAAAATAGAAACCAGGAGACATAAAGCCACTCGTAACCCCTGAGGAATGGCTTTGCAAGCTGTATGACAGTGGAAAAGCTGAAAGTGAAAGACTCGTTCGACTGTCCTGGACAAAACCTCAAGCAGCATGAAAAAGAAATTTGCCCTACACATCAGAAATGAAACTCCAGGAGAAACGCTGCAGGTCTGGGAGCCAAAGCAAGCCGACAGATGCAGCCTCCCGGCGGGTGAATTTTACTCCTGTGCCAACTTTAGCTCTATGCCCTACTTCAGTCCTACTTACACCATGTTTAGAAGTGCAGCAGTACACCTTACACTAACCATCTGCTTCGGATTCAGTTTGCAGCGATGCAACAGTCTGAGCAAACGAGCCAGAAATGGACAATAACGCAGAACGGGCACGTGGTATAAAACAGCTCCACTGTCGCTCAGAGAGCTGCTCCATATTGAGCTTTTAGACACATACCAGTCTGCTGGCATTTGCAAAAACTACACAGCTACCCATAATGTTGGAACATAATTACATGTTTTTACTTGAGGTGGCTGTATGCAAACCGGAGGTAATTTAGCCCCAAACCAGTTTTTATACATCTCCCAAGACTTGCCCGCAATAGGCATTCATGGTCAGATTTCTCTTGCCAGTAACTGGATGATAGCAATTCCAGAACTAGACAGATAGTATATAACTTTTGTTATTACCCGTAAGAGTAATTAACCATATGACCCATAAGAGTGTTACCCATAAGAGCTGTATCACCTCTAAGAGCTGTATTATCTAAGTGTTCTCATTCAACACGAAAAAAGAAGTGTGGCTGAGCCTAGATAATATTAAAGATGATTGTGCACAAATGCCAGCATGCACACACACCAGGAAAAGGGTGGGTGCAAGAGCTAGGATATACCCAAGCCCCACATTAGCAGTTAACAAATCTCTATTCTAGTTATTGTTTCATGTCCTCTTTCTTTTGCTTCATCAGCCTAAACCTTGTCTTCCAGTGATGTGGAAACACAGCTGCAAAACTTCCTTGCAGAGGAATTTGATCTATTTTGACTATTTTCCCAGCAGGCCTGGAAGTGCCAGCTTTGGCCCCCTGACTCAGGTTCTTACCCAAACCTCTGTCTTCTGACACAGGCACAAAGACTTGGAAACCTTCTCCTCACACTGCCAAAATGTTCCTGGGCATTGCAAAGTCCTTCAACACTAGGTAGTGACAAGCCACACAAATTGGCAGCTTGGCCTGGCAGCAGATGGCTTGGTCTCACTAAAGCCCCTTTTCCTTTAGGTTCCTCCTTACCTTTTTGACAACAGGGATTACTAGAAAGCAGCTCACTGTAGCAGGAGTGTCTAAACCCTTCTGTGGAGTCTTTAGAGGACACATGCCCTGCAACCCGTACACAGAAATCTTCTGGTCCTGTGAAAGAGCACATCAAATTCTATAAATTTCAATCATCTTCCATGCTTTTCCTATTTTGACACCTGAAGAAGATCAAATTGGTTCCAAAACCAATTTTTACTTGTATTTTTCAATATCCAAAGCCTAGATTTCTCTTTGTTTTCCCAGAAGAGCATTTGCCCTGTCTCCCTGTAGGGGTACAGCCTTCTCCAGAATGAGCTGTGAGCAACATATGCACTATCCAAAAGCTACCAAAATCACCACTATAGGTGTTTTAATCATTACTGCAGGTGTTTTATCACCATATATAAAAGTAGCATTGGACAACCTTGACTGCACAAATCCCAAATGTGCCAGGACAACTGAAACATGTTTTATGTTATTTTGCATGAATCTGTCAATTCAAGGAAAGCTAGTATTACATTGTATGTGGAGTTATCCCTGCTTTACACCTCATAAATCTACTAACCTGACATAGAGCACCCAGTTCCAGGAATAGCAATACATTTCATTTCAATCAAAAATGCTTTCAGGTTTTTTAATTTTAATTTTTCTATACTCCTTGTTATGAAAAAAATGCGAGCATTTGAACTTTACCTCTATTCTGGAACAGAAAAAGTCAAATATCTACTTTTCTTATGGGGAGAAAAAGAACTATATTCTCACTCAGTTACAGTGTCCATACTAGGGTGGGCTGAATTAACCAACACAAATTATTTATTTAGCAAGTGGAGCCTTTTTTCCTCACTCTGAAACACTGAAATTCAGGAACATTTCAATTTGTTTCAGCCGCTTTTTGTTTGTTTTGTGTCTAATGATTGCCTCAGAACTGGCTGCCAGTTAACACAGCCCTTTCTGATGGGAGGACAGGGGCTCTGAGGGAGAAATCAACCATGCTCTCTCACTCTTATTTTTTTAGCTACAGTTTTCCACAGCGAACACAAATCTTGGGTACCCATTTCCCACCAACTTTCAAATCCCTTGGGTCTCTTTCAAAACCCCACCCTTAAACGCATGGTTTCTTTCACTGCTTCCCTTTATCGCTTACAGATAAGGATACTTCCCAGATGAAACTCTGGGTACAGATAGGCTACAGCCTGGAAAGTTTTGACTCGGAAAGCCGAGGTTCCCACGATCGCTTTGAACACCAGGAGGCATGATTTTGATCTAGGTATCAGCTAAGTAACAGGCAGAAACAATACACCCAGAGACAGCAGATGCAAAGTCACGCTGCTCATCTGACACGTCCATTGTCTCAAACACTCTTAGCTTTACTAATTTAATAGGCTCTTTCTCTTCATTTGTGTCTCTTCTAACGAGGCCCCCCCTTGAGCAGGGTGCTGAAAGTGCAGGCAACGCTCACCTCTGTGGCAGCCCAGAGGGCATTCTGAAATTTTAGTTGGCAGCATAGCTTCATCCCTGGGCAGCTCATCCTCTCCACTTCTATGACTCCTTTCTCTGGATTCACCACCGTGTAGTTTCTGAAAGGAGCAAATAAAATTTTTCTCTAGCTAACATTCAGCCTGCACACTGCTACAGGATGGCACTCAGCACTTTTGGCCAAGCCATAACGCAACTGTCCAGATGTGGACGATGCTGCGAGGCTCTCCACCCCTCCAAATGGTCTTCATAAAGGAAGAGAAATGCAGATGTGCCACAGTTCTTCCTCAGAGGGCATATACACAATTGCTTCTGTGAAGATTTAAACTCAGCTATCTGACTTTGTGTGGAAACGGATCAGGAGAATTTACATGGTCTGTTACTATAATTCAGCTGTGAGACAAATAGCTCCAGCTGAATAGCAGTAATTAATAGCTGGGAGGTCTTAGCCCATCCTGCCCATCAGGTTCTCAAGAGAATATGTGCTCATTCTCCAAGTTCACTGTCTCAGTATTATCTGGCTTCATTACTTATTCTAGTACATAAACAGAAGAGCATGACTCTTCCAAATAAAAGCAAAGATCTGTAACCTGATAAAATAATTTATAAATATGACTAATTAATATTTCTGTAACTAAAAGGATTTTGTTTGTTTGGGGTTTGAAAAGTTGATTGGGTTTGCATGTTTGAACAACAACTGGATATTCACAACCACATCTGCGAGCCCCAGATGTTTTACCAACTGTGGCACAAGCAATTACACATCCTGAAATCTGTCACATATAAGTAATTTGTTACTCAGCAGTCCAGCAAGTGGATTGTCCAGTCAGGAAGCAGATTCACTGAGACATATTGCTGTGAATATTTGGACAACGTCCATGTATTCAAAATACATCTGCGAGTCCCATGTGTTTCACCAGTTTTAGCAGGAACAGCTATACTGTCTGCACTGAACGACTGACCAGGCACCACAAATAGCAAAGCAAACTGCTCATGAACAAATTACATATCTTTCCCATTAGGTTAATGGTTACAAATAATGAACACATTAATATAAAATTCATATCACTTTGTGGATGTTTCCAAATAAGACTAGGGCTATAAAAGTCAATAACATACATAAAAATAAACCTAACTACCCATGGGTCACATGTGGCTGAGCAAAATACCATCATCTCAGTCACAATTTAATAACATTTAAAGCACATGCCTATTCAGTATAGCACACATTTTACTGGCAGTATACACTTGGATGCACACACAGCTTCAGGCATGTGGTTAACTCTCAGTGATTTCAATAGGATTTAAGCATGTGCTTAATTGCTTTGCAGAACCGAGATGGAACTGCAGTCTCAATTAGGAAAGGTTTAGTGTTAAATGGCCTCATTAGGAAAGGCAGAACACGTCTGTTCTCATGTGCAAATGCTTCATCCTGTGTGTATGAATCATTACACTGCCCTAATCTTCTCCTCATATTAACTGAAGCAGAGTTAAGCTCATTAAATATCCTTTATAAAGCAACCACTGTTCCCAATTAAAAGAGTTTGGGAAAACAGAGTTCACCATATCCTTGGCATCCACCCAAATTCACTTTCACCTTCTCTACCTCCCTCCCAGAGGCATAAGTGAAGACACTGAAGGATTTTTATGTAAAAAGAAAAAAATAAAGAAATTACTAATATGAGCCATCTCACCTGGTGTCTTCCTTCCCATCCCAGAACACCACAGTGTACTCCTGTCCTTGGGAGCAGAAGAAGGAAGACTGCTTCCCACAGGACAGCAGGTACATAAATGTTGCAAAGGTAGGATCCTTCATCTGTCCTACCACAGAAATGGCCAGTGGACGCTGTGGGGAAAGAAAAAGAGAAAGACATATGTCACATAAGACAGCTGGATGTCAAGATGAAATAAAAGAATCATAATAATCATTTATTAAAGCTAGAGAGCCAAGAATTAAGCCTTCTTTAATAAATGCTTCCGCTGCTTTCTCAAATCTTCACCAAATTCTCCTTATAAATCCCACCTTGTTGGCTCTTAACATCCTCTGTATCGAAGACACTGAAGCCAAACCTCTTCTGTACTTCCATGGTTTGGTCTGTGATTTTCATATACATTTTTTTGATTAATTTCTTCAGGTTTATGAATTTTGAAGCTGACCCACTGTCATGACAGTGTCTAGCTGTTAGTGAGTCAAGCTGACCTTTGTTTGAAGGATTGAAGCTCTGAAACACCAACTTGTAATTGATGAAAAACTTAACGCAGCATAATCCTTTTCTTATTCTTTGAACACTTTTCTTCCTCTGCCTTCTATAATCTCAGAGTTTTTGAAGTCTTTGTAGTTACACTCTCAGCATGCTACTGTAGCTGTTTCTAGAAATTATGGGTAACGTCTTGCCCTGGTGAAATCAATAGCTTAACTGCCATTGACGTCAAGTGACCTTCATGTCACTGCAGATGTCTAAGGCCAGCAATCTGCCATCATTTCATTCATAAAACTCTCGTTTAAGTCAACAGAAGTTCTGGGCAATCGCAGCGGGAGGGGTAAACGGGCAACTGAGCTGTTCTGCTGTACTGAGAGCAAGCTCAGCTCTCCAGCATGAAGAGGGCTGCCAGATCCCCTGTAGCTACAAGGTCAGAAAACATTAGTCACGAGGGTTGTCTTGTACCTTTTCTGGCTTAGTGTCCCAACACTCCATCATGAGTGCCTGCATCCTATATAGCTGCACCTCTTCTGGCTGCCCAAGAACAGGACGGATCCCTTTAGACAGCTTCTTCGCAATCTGGAGCTGGTGTTGTCCTAGCACAGGCCGCTGACCAGACAGCAGCTCATACAGGACCATCCCATATGAGAACATGTCGACCTAGAGCCAGAAACAGAAAAAAACAGGGCAAACCTCCCTTGGTGGGTGGAGAAAAGAGCAAGGAAGGCCACAGCGGGAAAGCTAGTGCTGCACACCGTGCATGCGTAAGGGAATTCAGCCCCATGCATGAAGCCAGCCACCCACTCCTGTCACACAGGGATACACCAGTTACCTTCTCATCGTAGACTATTCGAGGCCTGATCTCTGGAGCCTGGTAGCCCGGCGTGCCTTCCACGCCGAGTGCGCCTTCGTGGAACGACTGCCGGGAGATTCCATAGTCAGAGAGTTTGATATTGATGTGCTCTTTGACGTCCAGGGACCACACCAAAATATTGTCTGACTTCAGGTCGCAGAAGATGATGTTCTTCTTATGCAGGTAGGCAAGGCCTGTTACAATCTGATACGCTATTTTGTGTGTCAGCATGTGTCCCAGTGGCACAAAGGAAGACCCTGGCACAAAGGAACAGCCTGTCTTCAGTTCTTCTAATTCCAGTAACAACTTTTTTTGGGTCCCTTTCTCTTTCTCTTTTAAACTCCAGAGCAATAACTAACAACCTTTTAAAACATCACCCAATACCACAATTTGAAATGACGCTGTTTGTGTTACTACACATGTCTGACAGTTCTATTAATATTCTTTTTTTAAACCCTTTCACTTCTAGACCCCTAAATCTTCTGGTGAAAATTAGTGTTTGACTGAAAGTTGACACAAAGCCAAGGTGCCAAGAGGGTCAGATGGCCTCAACCTATCTAGGAATTAGTGTCATTCATTTGACAGTGACAGAAATACAGATAATTATGAGATAATTTAGAGTGCCAGACACCCTTCTACAGGGGGAAGAACACAGCGTTACCCATGCAGCACTGAAGAGAGATGCACTGCTTATTAATTTGCAGAGAAATTGAAAATCCAGGCCTCCAAAGTAGTTTTTAAAATCCTGAGCATCAATTTTTACTAGGCTCCCAAAGGCACAGTTTAAGAGCAATTCCATCGTTCCCACCATCCCTAGTCTGGAAAAAAATCTCCTTCAATAAATGAAGCAGTGATTTAAATGTTGTTGACCATTTGTCACTACCATGACTCGGAGTATGAGTTCTCCCAGGAGGGTGACTCTGTTTTTACCTTTGGAGTTTTCAGACAATACAGTGGTGAGGCTGCCCAGAGGGGCCAGCTCTAGGGCAAAGCAGAGAGGATGGATGCTGATGCCAATGAGGGAGACGATGCAGGGGTGTTGCAGTGAGTGGAGCATGCTGGCCTCCTGGCGAAACTCGGAGAAGTTCTTCATGGCATCCATGGCTCTCAGGTGTTTCAGCATGGTATCTGGCAAGACACACAAACCCCTTCTCACTCCCCAGCTGAGAAACCAAGGCAGAAACTCTTTGGAAGGTGCTAATCACCGAGCAAATGCTGCAGGAGGAAGGCAAGTTGTGGGGTTATGTCAACATCAAGGCTTTAAGTTGCATCCTCATATTAATGCATGACCCACTAACAGACACTGGCTTTAAGTGGGATATATATGGCTGCCTCAGGAAGAAAAGTGCTCCCTCAGTCCTTCAATACCAACCCTGAGTGTGTCTGGCACACACTGTTCTCATATATCACTTGGATGACTTTGGAAAATTCATGCTGTGCTTTTTAAAGCAGGGACTCTCTGGGCATGGATCTCACATTGCAGACCCTTTGGTGGAAGGAGTCTTCCCTACTCTTTCCTGGCTGCCCTGCCAGAAGAAAGACCCTTCACAAGACTTTCTGCCACTGGACACCACAGGCTGCTCAGGTAGGTCTGGTCTTTCCAGAGGTTATTTGTCATTGGGACAGCAGCTAGTCTCCTCCACAGCTCTGCATCCTTCCCTGACAAAAATGAGGAAAGTGAGGCACTTCCCCCCTTTCCTTTGCCTATGGACTGAGGCTCTGCTGGAAACCTGGGCTTGACAGACAACATGGGCAGTAGGAGAACCTGTCCCTGCTTGGAGGAGCTGGCAGGCTGAGAATAATTTCCAGTTTGCTTTCTGTAGCTGCTGGCACAGATGGAGTAAAAGACTTATTCGAAGGTGGAGACCCCCAAGTCCTTAGTGCAAACCCATGCAAATCCACACTTCTCATTGCTAAATAGCCTGGGAACTGGAGATGAAATCTTGCCTCCCACCTCAATGAGTCCACCCGCTGACCTGCAGAAGAGAAGCTTCCTGCAGTGCCAATGATCTTCACTGCTATAAGCGCTTTCATGAAGGACACTTTAAGATGTATCCTCCTTCTCCACAGAAACACATCAATTTTGCTATATATTTCAAAGCTGTATTTAAACAGGTGCTGCCAGCACTTCGGAGAGCGAAGGTTCTTTGGTCTTAGCTTGGGATCACAGACTGCAAGAGCCGATTCCTACACCGATGCTGTGTACTGTACCTGCAGCTGAAGTGGGAGAACCTTTGCATTTTTTAATCTGAAATCTCTTCACAGCCACTGGTTTTCCTTGGTATCGTGCCCGATATATAACGGTCCCACTTCCACCCTGGCCAAGAACGTTGTTTTCATTTTCACTGCATTCCAGTTTGCTATTTTCCAGGAATAGTCTGCCAAAAAGAAATTGGGGCTTTCTAATTAAAAGTTTCAAAGAACGGTAAATTCACATTTTTAATGTGATTTACATTTTCACAAATCACTAGTAGGTTCTTGTCTTATCTATTGAGAGGACAGGATCACTTAAACTACCTTGGTCATCTCAATGTACTCTGTGCTGGCTCGTGTTGTACAACGGATTTCTCCCAGGAAAAAGTAACTTGGGCAAATAAGCAAAAAGGGCTTTTTACTGCAGCAATTTATCCTGCAAGAATCAAATAGATCTGGAAATCACATAAGCTCCTTTTCCAAATAGATGACATAGATACAGATATTTGTACCATTTATCTATATTAATGATTTTGTTGCTTCATTTACCTCCTGTTCCACTTCTCTCCACTGAGGCAGGACAGGATGTTTATGAACAGCCCCACACTCTGAAACCTGATTATTCAAATCAGCTTACTGTTCCCAGGCTGCAATTCATCATTTCCCCCCTCTTCCAGAGACTACTTTTACAGCTGTTCACACTTCAAACATCTCCACTCGCCTCACACCCGTCAAATAAATCTCTAGGAGATAGCACTGCGAGGAGGGCTGTCACGATGTGCCAATGGGGTGTTTGCCCAGTAAAATGACCCCAAGAAAGGAACGGGGGCCAGTGGGAGCACAGAAAGCTCCAACAGCAGCCAGCAGGACACGGCTTGGTGTAGAGGTCTCACAGCTCTGCATCGGGCACAGAAAGGTCTGAGAGAGTGTGAACCAAAAGAGACATTGGTCTCCTGTCCTGCCTGCTGTCAGGAGGCCTCTTGCTCTGCACAGTAAGTAATAAGGGGTGTAGGACTGAACCCATCTGGGAAATCAGTTAAGCAGCTTAAAGGTTTGGGAGTGCTGCTATGGGTAGGGAAGAGCTGTTTCAGCTGTTCGGGACTGCCACACTACTCCAACACATCCAACAGCACTCAGCCAAGCAGGAGCCTCAACAAAATGTGAATTCTCTAGTGGTGTCTATATAAATTCACTTACCTACAGGGTCTTCAAAACTAAAGGTGATTTCAGTGCCAATCCTGTGACGCAGCAGCACTTCCTTTTGGTTTTGCCATATTAAAATCTCTTTTCTGGGATCCCAGAAAGACTCTAACTATAGAAAGTTCTGGCCAGAGTACTGGGCAATGCAGGACAGCTGCAGCTTTAAAAAGGGACTTTCACACTGCACCACAGTGATCTCAAAGGACCCCCGAAGTGATGACTTGGGTCAGCACACAGCAGTTGTCTAAGCAAGTGTGGCTGATCACCAAGAGTGCAGTTTAGGATGAACTGCCAGAGCAGGGATTGAGAGCAGATGAAATTGTTTCCTGTGGTCAGTATGTTCCTCTAGCAGAGATGACTTAGGGAAAAAATCCAACTGAATTACATAGGTACACTGAAACTTAACCAAAGACTATCAAATAACATTACCTGGCAGGGAAATCAGTCATGAAAAGCTCTGGGACCAGCTCTTGGAGAGAAACAGGGATGTCAGGGTGGTTAGGACATGTGATGTAGTCCAGCTCAATGGCAGTCAGGACACAGTCCTCCATGTTAAAGTACTGCGCGTCCTCTGCCTTCTCGCTACACTCATTGTCCTCTGGTTTGGAAGCTGCACAGATGTGGCAGGGCACATACTGCTCCATCAGCAACGTGCCATCACTCTCAGTGGCTGTGAGTGCTTCAAAGCAAGCACACAAAGAGAGAACACACAAACTGAGAAGGAACAACAGCTCCTAGTGCATTCAAATGTCTACAGTCACTACCTGCCTCCACTGGCTGAAAATAGTTACACTCATGAGAGCAGCAGTTTATTGCAGCGTATTAACTGGAACAAGAAAATAGCTTTTTCTAAAGTATACCTAGCTAGCAGGGACAGTACTGAGGAGGCAGGACTGTTGACATAACAGCTACTCTGCTTTGGTCACAGGTTAACGCACAGGCTTGAGAAGAAAATATATTCAGGACCAGTAGAAATTAGAGGTGTGTGAATAAAGCATCAGAGAGAACCTCCAACTTGCTGGGTGTCTCTGTGTGAACTGCGTACAGGGATCACTGCGTATCCTGAAGAGCATGACTGTGCAGCAGAAGGATGGCAGCTGTGAGGCTCCCCAGGAACCCCAGCCACGTCTGCTTTGCACACTGCGAGCTGCCAGGTGGCTTCAGGCAGAGAGCAGGCATGGGAATGGGAGCGGACTGAGAGGCACGGCACGCTGCGTGCTTCATGTGCAGGCCAGGAGTAAGCACTCTCTTGCAGCACCCAAGATAGAATCTCTATCTTGGGTCACTGTGCTCCCTCACAGACAAGGTTTTCAGCCTCTCTGGGGGAAATGTGGATTCTACCAAGCCTAAACCTTTGGGAGGTTCACACTTCTGCTGCTGACTACAGAGGGATTTTGTGGTGACAGGCTCCATTAAATGCCTACAATCAGGCAGAGTGAAATACAGGCTTAGCCTTTGAAGTTATGACTCTTCTCAAGCTTCAGTTATTAACGTTATCATTATTTTAATCCAAAGGCAAATAAAATCTTCTTTTATATTCATAACATGCAGAACATGAATATGTGAGAGTGCACAACTGTTTCCTCCAGAGAGCCTCCAATTAAGAGATTTTGGCACTGCTTTCTAGACCAGTGTGGGATGACAACACTTCAGATTTTGTTTTGGTTTTAAACAAAGTGTACTGGGGTTGCAAACAGCCCGCTGGGTAACAGCAGGATCTGTGCTGATCAGAGGAAAAACAACTGCTGGAATCAAGGAAGTTACCTTGGCACAGAGTCCTTGGTATCATATTCACTCATGCCTCTCACATCACAATTTTATAAATTATAGGGTGTTAGAAATGGTGGGCAAATGCTGATCCCAGCTGATGTCAAAACAAGTTCTGCCATCAAGGGACAGTGCCAAGTAGTTCGGGCCAAATCCTGTCCCTTCTATGAGCACTGGAAGACTCTCCTGAACGCCTACAGAAGCAGGTCCTGTTCGAACTGTAATGTTTCACCTGTGCCTGCTGTGCCTGACAGACTGAAACACACGCCGTCTGGACCAAGGTGTGCTGTCAAATAGTCTTGATCTGTCTGCAGGTTATCAGCTTTTCTCAAGATTGTCAGAGGCTGAGGGGTCTTCAATTAACACACAATATTGCCTGGAGAGCTCTGTCAAAGAACCTTCTGTTAAAAAGACATTAATACTGCACAGAAAATGACAGTAGCTCTCTTACCAGGAAACCACTGGTCTATCAAAGAGTTGACGTGATCTGTGATGAATGCCATTGCTGAAAAGTCTCTCACTTCTGACTGGCAAATGATTTTAATTCCACCACTTTTTTTCTTTTTCCAGTTCACATCAGAAGACTCAACACTGTAAGAAAGTCAAAAGACAGCCACATGAAACTTTTGTGAAGTATCAGTGTCAACAACTCCTTTCTTGCAGGAAAGCTGAATTACATAATAACAGTAGTTCATAACTAATCAAAATAAAAAGCAATCTAGCTTTGAGGATGATTTTCAATTGTCTGTTCTGCAAATGTCTTTCAGGAGAGAATTTCTGCACAGAAATGCTGGTTGCTCACTATGGGTAAATGCTACAGAAAGTCAGGCCCAGAGAAAACTCTGGTCTATCTGAACTGAGTATGATAGAGAGTTTTGACAGAAATGCCCCACACAGTGTGATGGAGGGCTCGGAGTTTTAAAAATTGGTAAAAAAAAATCCAGTGGCCTATTTTAAAAAGCTGTGGAAAAGTTTAAGGACGTAGTAATTTTTGTGCAATTCCTACAAAAAAAAAAAAAAAAGTTTAATACAAAGAGTTAAGTTTTGTAACTCCCTGAAGTACATGGGGAGATAAGAGTATGACCACCACCAAGGTCCGGAATTAAAGATTCCAGCCTGTGATTTGCAATTTCTGACTCCAAGACTCTACTCAGCCGCAGACTGCCTAGGTGAACTCAGGACAGTCACTGTCTCCAACCATGCAGCAGCACCAGTGGTTCCTCCCTATCTTGCCAGGGACTGGAACAGCAAATGCATCTGCAGATACTATGAAGATGAAAGTATTTGAGGCTTTGAGAGCTATCTGCTCTCTGCATTTCTGAAAGAATAACAGACAGCAGGTTTTCTCCACACTTGTAGCGAGCAGACACTCTGCCTTGGCCAGCTTAAACCAGTTGTCTCTAGACCTTGTTGCACACAGTCTGATAGTGCAGAAGCACCTCCACTGATCTGGATTACTGCCACACAGCGGTGAAGTTTTAGGATTCAGTGAAACTCGCTGACCTAAAGAAATCTTTGCATGGGACAATGCATGATTTTATGCTGGCAAAGAGTTTTGCTCTGAATATTGCTTTCTGTTTTCAGGCCTCTTTAAATTTGTGGCTGCAATAACACAGAAGGGTGGTATATTCAAAACTGCCAAACAATCAGTTGTTCATCATTTTTGTGACCAGTTGTTACCAGATGAATTATGTCTATTAGAAGAGCCTCCTCTTCTACTGATGAGCGAGCATATAGCATGAGTCAGGCCCATTCATCTCCATTCAGATGATGCCTTTCATACACTCTATTAGTCCCCTGTCACGCATGCTGCATTATGAACACAAATTACCTAAGATAGCCTCCATCAAAGGTAACGAACAGACCTTCCTGCCAGTAAACAGTGTGAGTCCTTTTGACTCGGAACGTGCTGCAGCGGTTCCTTTGGGTGCCTGTGAAGCTGTAGATGGTCACCTTTTTGTTTCTCGTCTTGGTGTTTTTCTTGTTTTCAAAAAGCTGAAACAAGCAGAAGAGCACGAAAATCATTAAATTATGGAAATTTCTCATAAGGCTGTTATTTTAATCGAGCAGTAAGGTGACTTCTTTTTTTGGCTTTCACAGGTGCTGTCATACCTTTTCCATTAAAGAGTGACTTGTGCTCATAAAAAAAAATTGCGATGGAATGAAAATACAGGGGTAAAAGTTGAGTTTGCAGCAATGGAAATATTTTTCATGCCACTCAAAAAGGAACAATTTCACATCAATGAACAAAGTTAATTCTATAACTGTGACATTTGTTATAGGAATTCTGCATTTGAAAAAGTTTTATAAACCTGAAGAAAAGCTTAAAGTTCTAGTGAATGATTAAGTTTGCCCTCAATGTAGAGAGTTAACTTTTCCACCTGTTTCAGTGGGAGGAAGATGGCTTTTCTCCAAGACACTTCAAACCAGCACTTACAGCAAAATGTATTTCTGTTTTAAAACCAGAGACTTAATCTGAAGAACTCCACTATACTCATTGCTCAAGCGCTTGTATGTCTGCAGTCGCGTCTGACACCTGGGATCCTTTCCACTCACTTCAGTGAGGATTGGATGAGGTCCCTTGCAAAGGTGCTCTAGGGTTATGTAGTGCCCATGAGAATGTAAGCAAGGGGTTGCCAAGACAGCCCGTTACAACAGGTAGAGTTATTACACAATTTGAGAAGCCTGGAACACAGAGGACCTTCCAAAACAGGTATCATATTTTCCATGTTCTGTACATCAGTGACAGAACAGAGTTTAAATGCATGGCTGTTAAGAAGATACCACAATAGTACTAAAAATATTTTGCAGGCATTTATTACGGTTTACAGCAGGGCTATGTTTTCAGATATAAGCTGCTGCAAAAATATGTCTGTAACAACATCAAAATTCACTTAGCTTTCAGAACCTTACAAACACTACTTTAATGATTTGCATACCACTTGCACTAATAGGGTGCCTGCTTGCACTCATTATCCCATTAAGGCAACAGTCCTGTGATTTTCTTCTCATTTAAACCCATATAGATTCAGATAGCTGACTTTGGTGGAGCTGTTCCAAATCTCCACTGGCAAATGACGTGAGCAGAGTCTGGCCCAGTGGAATGGTCATGGACAAGAGCCGCAGGCAGAACTCCAATTACTTGTAATTGGAAGACGCTGGAGGTACTGAGACCTTCCAGGGGATCGTGTTATAAAGAGGCTGTGGAGAACGCAGGCTTTCTTCCCAAGTGCCAATTAGTTGTTCTAAATGACACCTACTGTGAAAACAGAATCAGATTTTGATTGCAGAGTCTCATCTCTCCCTATTTACTCGAATAATGTTATTGAAGTCTGTGACTGGAGCAAGCTGGATATGAAGAGACACCCACTTACACTTACATTGAACAACAACTTTAGCTGTCTTCTTTTGCTTGCAGAGAGATCCAGTAACCTACCTGGAGGTCCATCTCTGCCAGGCTGATTAACATTCGGGCTATGAATCTTTGCCAAAAGCCAACTGGGACAAAACTCATCTTGAAGACCCTTTGGACTGTGTTTGTGGTCTGGTGGCAGAGCCCGTGGATATCTAGTGCTGGCTTGGTAGGAAGCAGATGAGGGAGGAGGTAGCTGAAACACATCAAATTCAACAGCTCAAATTTTAGCTACAGCTTGTAACAGTGAGTACATTGTTGCTGGATAATAAGGCAATTCAGTCTCCAAAGAGATTTTTAATGGCACAGCCTACTGCGTATAAAAAAGCTTTTAGACTAAAGGCACTGCACCAATACATGGAGAAATTAATTTACACTATGGAAGCAAGCAGAGGCAAAATAGACATTACATAATTCAGCCAGGGCTATTGCACAGGGCTAAAATTGATGTAATGAGCAGGACATTTGTATAATCACAAATTAAACGCATTAAAATATAAGAGTCGTTAGAACAGCTGTGATGTTGGGACTAATTCTTTGGTATCTTTACTACTCTGCCCTGGTAGTAAGCAGAGAATTACAGCTGTGCTTCTATGTGGAACAGGAGATAAATGCAGAAACAATCTACAGCAGCTCAGCTTCGGTAAGCCCAGAGGTGGGAAGAGAAGGTTTCATGGGAGGTGACAATGAGGCAGTTACAGGCTGCAGGGACTGAACTGCGCTGGATCTTAACCCAGTCCCAGAATGAGAACATCCTATGGTCAACATGGCAGGGCTTCCTGCTGCACCATACTGCATCTGATGGACCCCTCCCACATCCCTGACAAACTCCCAGGGCAAGAGCTCACTTTGCCAGACTGATGCCAGCAGAGATATCACTCATCTTGCTCCGACTCCTCCTGCAATCAGGTTTTTTTTATTAGGTTTTTGCCCAAGTGTGGAGGAGACTCACAGTGCTACCTGAGTCTGACCAGTCAGAACTACCAGAGCTACACTGGTGTAGAGGACCACAAAGTTTTCAAATTATTTTCAGATCTCCCAGTAAGCACAGAATATTCATTTGTCCTGATCTTTAGTATTTGGGAATTTAAAGCCTTTTGGAAGACTAGAACTGTTTTGAAAACTATGAGTTTAGGGCTTTCAATACCTGCCCATAAATCTCTTGACAGTGATACTTTTCTGTACCAAATACATTCCCAGATGCCTATACAATCAAAAATCTCATTTGCTTATAAGCAGAAACACTGCTGTTTTATCAGCACTGAGCCTGAGAAAATGTGTCAGCATCTGGGGCTCATCATTGACAGGCATAATGACAGCAAGGAGGCAAATGGCCAAGGGACTTGACCAAAATAACAGTGGCAGGGACTAGACACACAACTAGAACTAATGTTGAGTCCAAATCCAATGCTTTAAGCCTGTCACGTTTTCTCTCTAGCAGCTGCAGTATTCTGTAAAACTTGACATATCAGCTCAGAAAAAACAGCCATCACTAGACAACAGGTCTCTCCATGTGTCACAGTCCATAACATCCGATGACATTTTACATGATCAAATTATCCATTCCATGAAACCTCTTTGGAATGTAAAACTGATAAAAATTTCTCTTCACTTATAAATTACAGAATAATGGTCATACTTTCAACCCTATTTTAACATGCAGAACAAAGCTAAATTACATGCACCTTTGGCAGAAAAGTGGAGTGCATTAAACTAGAAGTTCTTGCTCTATAAAGGTACTGGATTCATCGTATGACAGCCACTAAATTTTCCTCAGCACATCCAAGAAAGGGTCTAGGAGTATAAGGCGGCCAGTGAGGCCCTTCTGTACCACAACTATATAGTGGATTATAATACAGATGGTGATTCAATGCTCTTGAACAACTGCCAATGCAAATTTTGAAAATATGTGAAACATGCCCCCATCCACCCTTTCAGAACAGAAACTGGCAGCTGCTTTCTCTACTGACTGCACAGAAACTCTATCTGGCAATCTAGACAATAATTGCAGAAGCGCAGTAACAAATAACTGCTCTGTGTCTGGCTAGTACATTAAATTAATCCAACCTGCTATAGCTACAGTCCATCAGTGGGAAGAATATTCTGCTAATGTGGCTTGGATTGCTCTAAAAAAGATTGGGCAGGCCATGAAAAAGCAGTTTCCTTGTTCCCGAGGCACAGACAATGTAATTGCCTTGGAGAAAAATGGCAGATAGTGACAAGGAGTCCAAAAGGCATTTTGGACTAAGCAGAAACATTGCTGCTTTATCTGTGTTAAGCCTGAGAAAATTTGTTGGCATCCGGGACTGGATAAGTGACAGGCATAATGACAGCACAGAGAATGCTGCACTTGTGCTGGCATTCAGAGCTCCCGAGAGGCTCAGGGCGACGCAGCCATGCTGTCCTGGAAGAGCAAGGAAGTGAAATGCAAATGCCACATAAAAAGTGCAATACAACTATGGTTTCACCGTTAACGCAACAACAGGCTGTCGCCAAGCAGATGGCAGAGAGAAAAATAGCAGGGAACTCTGCCTAGAGGAAAAGAGATCGGGGGGCAGAGGGGAGGAGGACTCATTAACATTTAAAGAGAATGAGGTTTCCTAGACCGTTTCTAGGAAAACTATTGATCAACACCTATTGAGGCTAAAAAGTAAGAAAATCACATTGCTACTGACACTACACTTCCCCGATTTCACTAGAAATAAACCACTACTACTTTCAGGACTGATGTAATTATTGATTACCCAAAGTTTTCTGCCATACTCTGGAGCGAGGATCTCTCACTGGAAACAGATGATTCCAGCCCATCTATATTTCAGGCCCGGCAGCCACGAGCCTCACATCCTCTCTCAGCTGCAGCTGCGCTGGCTGAGCGCTTACAGCTTCCACCTGCTCAGCACCACATCCCTGGCGGTGTCACTGCCCCTCCGTGCTGGTGGCTGAGCCTGTCACCAGCCTTAATGCACCAAGTGGACAAAGACCTGCTTTGGAAAGTTTTCAGACTCAGCTTGTTTGGACCAAAGGATGCTCATGCCAGGAAATACAGCGCAAATGGATGGGTGCCTTCCATTACGCTGTTTAACGCACTCAACTATTTTCTTACAGCAAGATCCTTGTCAAGACAACTGTTTATACTGAAAAAGCCTCTTAATATCCACTGATTAAATGGCCATTTTTCTCCAGCCTGGCTAAGCCTCTCCAATTATCAACATACCTGTTATTGGCCACAGGTAGTGCAATTTCAAACTTGGCCAAGAACTGGAAGTACTGCTCTTCGGTTTGTTCAGTGAAGCCTGTACCAACCAGCAGCATCCTGAGATCCTCTGCTCTGATAACCCCATTCTTAGCTACAGACTTGGAGCTCTTGATGTTGAAAATCCTCTGTAGACACTCTGAGAGCCAGACTGGGTCAAGGAAGTAGAGGTTTCTCAGGCCATGGCTAGTGTCTGGGAAGTGGAGTAGTGTACCTGTTTCTATGAGAAAATTAATCGCTGCAAAAAATAAAGAATCGTAGATTAGCAATAGACCAACATTAGGAAACCACAGTGCAGATAAACAAGATTATGAGGCAGTCTGTGCAGTATTATACATACCAGATATAGCCAGGACGTAGCCAAGCCAAGAGAATAACATTTATCTGAGGAGTGCTGCTATCTGCACTCCACTTGTAAAACCCACATCTCACTGCTTTACATTAGTATTTCTGTCCCCATCACACCTCCCCTTTACCCTCCTCCTGCCAGCCTCACAGGGAAGGGCTCACCCTGGCTCCTGCAGAGCAAGGCCTCTGTGGAGATCATAGGACTGAGGCCCTACAGAGAAGACAGCCTTGAAACTATGGCAACCCTCGCTCTTCACAGAGCAGAAATAAAATCAGACAAAGCTTGTTTAAAAAAAAAAAAAAAAGCCTCCGACCATCCTAGAAACTTCCAAGCCTTCTCCCCAAAGCCCCGTTATTAATTTTACATCTTACCCATTTCCAAAGTGACCTCTACACAGGTGTAGAACACTCTGTAACTGGGGTTTTTTTTGCACAGCAATTATCTGGTGGGATTCCCCCCCCCCCCCCCCCCCCATTTTTTTATTCATGAATATTTCAACTGGTCACACAAGAAGCTACTGGTCTGCTCTGACCTACCAGTCTGCAAGTCTTCATAGTCTTTGATATCATTTCCAGGCGTTTGCTCAATGATCAATTCTATCTGTCTGTCTGTTAAATATTGTACATCATCATTCTGACTTCTTCTATGCTGTTCTGCAAGGACAGCTTCTTGAAGACTAAGGTAACTTCTTGGTATCTGCAAGTCACATGAGAAAAATAGCACGATCAATATCAGACAGCAATGACTCTGCTGGAGATGAACTGCTAAGTCATCTCCCCTTTACAGGGATCTTTTAGTGCTGTCTTTTCCCAAAGCCAGATAGTCATCTTACATGCTTCACATGCCTTCTACATCAACAGTAACTCCTAAAGTTTACCTCCCAGTCCAAACCCAAGCCCCAAAAAATCCCCCCTTTGGTAAGGATCACTAGGAAGTGCAGTTCTCACCAATCTCCCTGCAAGTTTCTGTGAGCAAATTGAGCTGCCGACATCCTTCATGTTGCAAGTGACATGAAAAATCAGCTGTCGGAGTCCATCGAGGCCTTCCAGAGTCTTACAAGAGAGCTCACTGCAAAAGTCAGGCAAGGATGAAGATTATCAAACCTTATCAGCACACTGGCTTCCTTTCCAGACTCACTTTCTCTAATCAGTGACTTTAAATTTCCTGTGTCAGATGAATGGGAAGAAGGCTGTCAGTGAGCATTTTCAGCTTTGGAGAAAAATACGAAGAAGTCTGGAAAAGATATATTAGGCTAAGTTCTGCTCTGCCTGCTTCATTCACTGTGTGCCGCTCTTCTGTCCTCTCTGCACTGTGATCTCTGGGGACTTCCTTGGCACATTGACCAAAATTAGCACCCTTTTTCCCTCCAGTGCTGCACACATCCTGGAAGGGACTGAAGGAAGGAGGAAAACGCTGCACTCTGGCAGTCACTGGGGATGAGTCCAGTTCTTCTCGGTTCAGATCAAAGAGGCACGATGATGACTACCAGACACCTTTTCCCACCCTCATTCTGGCCCTTGCTCAGCCAGATCCTGTGATCTGGGAATTGATTCTTAGATCCTAAAAGCTGGCCTTCATCATCTCTTTAACAGCTAAAAACCTGCTCTCTCCAGCTCCTACTATTTTTGGCCTTTTTGTGGGCTGAATAAAACTGGTTCTCTTCCACTTTCCCCAACAAAGGGTCTTTCTAACTGATCCTATACATGTTCCTGTGGCAGACAGAAAATCCTTTTCTAAAGCAATATGCTTTATCTTAAACCTCAGCCATCAGTGGCACCAGGAAGCATGCACACACTGGGATGGAGGACCAGCAAGATAAAAGCACTCTCCCACACGAGCTTTTCACAACATACACTCCTCACACTCCTCCAGCTGTCCGGAGCACTGCTCAGAGGAGCCCCATCCAGGAGGATGATGGGGTGTGAAGGAGAAGCACAGGAGAGAGGAAGTACAAAATCAGGCACAACTCCAACTGGGAGGAAATGTAGGGGAAAAGGAAGGTGAAGAAAGGGGAACATGCAGGATGTGTGGCAGAGTGAAAGAAGTCCCCTTGAGAAAGAATGATTGCAGTAATGTTAGGATGCTGTGTCGTGATGGGGAAAGAGGTTTGAGACTGAACCACAAGGCTTTCTCTTTCTGTGAGTCTCTGTGCCTCGCACTGGCTCCCTGATACTCCTCCTAACAGGGAAGAGCCAGCTGAGATCCTGACACAGCACTTGTGTCTGAAGAACAGAGTGTGGGGGGGTGTCCTGATGACTCTACCAGGCAGCAGATGCAAAGCGCTAGGGGCACTGCAGCACCCTTCTTTAGTTGCCAGCTGCCACCTGCTCTTGCCCCAGGCACTGGCAATTTCACAGTCTGGTGCCAGCCTGCTGCATCCACACTCCCCACCATGCTGTGCACTCCCTCGGCTGACAGACCTGCTTCTTTCCCAGGCAGAGAAGCCTCCTCTTTCCCAAGGGCATCCATGGCCTGACACTGATCTTCCGGACAGCACCACCCCTCCGTTATCACACCCGGAGAACTCCGATGGCAGAGGTTGGGACTGCCAGGGGCTCAGGGGGCTGACCCACTCCTCGCCCTGCCAACACCGCCATGTGAGCTGCGTCCTCATGTCAGGTAGCAAGAGGTTCCCACACAGCCTCCCCTTTACAAACCCCGCAGCACCCACTCTCTAACAGTCATGCTCTCAAGCTTTGCAGCATTAATTACCCAATATATACCTGCTCTCATCGTGACTAATAAACTGTATCACCGTTTAATGGTGAGACACCTGAGTGGAGCACTGAAACAGGCTGGCCAAGGTCATGATTTTGGAGCTGCCAGCTCTCAGACCCATGATCAGACCCCTGAGCAACAGTGAACTTCTCTCTGATTATACTACATTATCTCAGTCAAAAATAGATTAAATGCAACACTGACAAGTCTTTAAAACAGTTCTGTTGCCAAGGAGATCAAGTATTACAAAATGGCTTAAAGTGACATAAAATAGTGACAGAGCTTCATAAAGGCACAAGTACTTACTGCAGGTGCTTGAATGTGATATCTGGGAAGCCAGTTGCTCTGGATCCAGAAGGAGACCGACAGAGAGCCAAGACGTACGCCCTCAGAGTTGCTATCCTCTCAACGCGGAATTTAGTTTCAATTAAATCAAGGTGTGTTCCTACCACTAACACCACTGAATTTGGAGCTTTGGCCTGTAAGAGAAAACACTGACAATGATCTCACCCAGATTATGTTGTGGTAAATTCAGTGAGGGCATGTGTAAAGTAAAATATTTAAGAGGCGGTAGTAAATACATTAATAAAATGGAATATATATATAAAATGGATGCAACCTGTCATGGCAGCTTGACAACAGCAATAAGTGATGTGGATATTACAGAAGTACTCCTGCAGAATAGGGCTTAATCATATGCTACTACTGCAGAGCAAGAAACTGTCAGTTTGGGTTTATTACATCAGGGCTTAACATAAAGAGAGTTGCCATGTGGTATTAAGTTGCTACAGGACAGCTAAATGATGGGAACTATTTCTGCCAAGACAAAAGAAGAGAAATTAGCTTAACCTGTTAGCCAGATCTAACTCTGACATCCTGAAAAAGGCTAGAATCTGGAATGGATACCTTGAGAAGTTTTACAAATATTTTCACTGGAGGTACATGGAGAGGTGACATAAACTGCTAGAAAAGTCTAAATCTACTTAATCCTGAATCAGTGCAAAGGAATGGTTTAGATGATCTCGTGGTTTCTTCCAACCCCTCCATGATTGTATTACAGCACTGGAAAGTATCCAGACTTCGGAGAACTTGCTGCCAAATACAATGGGATTGCACAGGCTTAAGCAGGGATCAGCCTGCCAATCCAAATGACTTTGACCACAGAAGAATATTCAGATGCAGAAATATATGCTTATTTGCACTCAATCGTTTCTCTCTTATGATGCCCACTGAAATCTCCTAACCTGAATGACACCAAACTTGAACCCTGTGCAGACACAGGAGTGATGGACGTACCAAGTCAGACCCAAGGTTCCACCTGGCCCAATGTCCTGCCTGGAGGCTAATGAAGAGTATAGGCACAGCATAAGCATGTAGAGATTTTCCCTGGTGTGCTCTCCCAGCATTCAGAAGCCTGCAGCTCACCAGCTTCCTGAGTATGAGACAGTACCTCTGAATTCCTAGCACTTGATGGCTTTTTTTTCCATCAGTCAGTTTTTTCAACTTCTGACACTCAGAGCACATTGTAGTTCAAATAAATTCCACAGGTTAGCTATCTGTCATGTTTAGGATACCTCCTACTGTTTGTTTCAAAGCTACTGTCTCATTATTTCATTTGATCCCTCTAATTCTTCTATTGTAAAAGACCATGAACAAAGACTCCCTTCTGGTTTTGTCCTTACCCCAGTAAGCCTACGTGCAGCCCTCCTCACTTGCCTCTTTTCCAAGTTGAAAAGGCCTAATCTATTTAATCACTGTGCACCCAGAAACTTTTCCATTCTTTTAACCATCATTGTTCATCTTTGTCTGTATCTCTTCTGATGCTACTGTGCGCTTGCTGGGGTGTATTAAGGACACAGGCACATCATACATTTTTGAAATATCATAATTATGCTTTTGGTTTTGTTACCTAGTTCGGGGTTTTGATTGCTGCTGACCATTAAGTTAGTATTTTTGTAATGTCAAGATGTTTCTTTTTTGAAAGACACTAGCTTAGAGTCCATTTTTGTGTATGTAATGTTAGGACAGATATCCAATAATAAACATTTACAAAAAATTATGAACACGGTATTATAAAAATCAGTCAACAGCAACGAATTCACTGCAGCTCTGAGTCTCATCTGAGAGTTGTCTGGGAGATACTCTCTAGCTTACCTGAATCTAAAGTGCTAAAAATATAAGCTCAAGACTAATGTGTGTCTAACCCACACAAGAAAGAAAAAACTTCAAACCCTCCTCAGAGCACAGTGTGGTCAAACACTAATTACAAAATAAGTATGTTCAGCCTTACTTAGCAAGGGCTTATAAATCAGCTTTTGTCTCATTCTCTGATGTGTGTGAGGCAGAACAAAGCAAATTATAAATTTAAACCGTTAAATATAGCGATTCGCCTACAGCCTAATGGAAAATTAATTCTGAAAGCTATGCAAAATTCATAGCTTGCGGAGTTTTTAAAAGCAGACCAAAAAGAATCTGTAATATCACATATCTGTGTGCTGAGCTACTACTTGATAAATAGATACCCCAGAGTCCACCAGTGACTTCTTACCTCAATGTTCAGCAACCAGAACTGTAAGTTTGCCACAGCTTCTTCCCCCAGTGCCAAGTTCCATACCACTATGTACAATGCTTTGTCTGTGAAGAAACACTGATTGACTGTAGACATGCTTGCTGGGCCTCCAATATCCCAGACATTGAACTCCACTGAATCAACCTACTTAGACAAAGAGAAGTGTTCAAATCAAACGGTTGCAGTAAATCACAGGGAGATAATAGCTGAAGTATAAACCTACGCCTGCATAATGTATGACACAAGAAGGGTTTCAATGTCCTAATTGTGCCTCCAGGAAAGAAAAATCAACAAGCAATTGTTAAGCATGGCTACCACTTCCCCACAGGAAATCAAGACTAATTACTTGCTGCTAAAACGATAGAGGTGCCCTTGATGCTGGTAAATCTCCAGTTAATGCTGTGGATTCTCCAGTACAAACAAGGGTCTCATTCTGAGCCCTGTATTTCACTGCATCTGGAATAGAAACTGTTTCATCCTTGACAGTGCCACGCTCGACGGGATGGTTGAAGCTACTTATCTGCCACTGCTATGGGGAACAGGAAACCCCCTGCTGAAATCACTTCCACTGAGCTCAGTCCTAACTGAGCCAAACAGAATATAGATGTTCAGGAGATGGGAAACTTCTCAAGCCTTTCATGAATACCTCCTGCACGTTGCTCAGAGGCTTTTGATGTGTGTGTCGCACCAGAGATGGGCCAGAATTACAGCTACTGTAGATGAGACTCACTGATTTTTGGGGGAACGTGAAAACTGAGGCCTCACTAGCTCTGGCTCTCTTCCAAGTATCTCAGCATCTTCTTCCATGCAGCCTTGCAACAGCGCTAAGAGGGAGCACAGCTCTCTGCTTAAACTGTATTCAGGCTCCCAGCCGCAGCAGGAAGCACCTACATACCTTGGAAACTCTGTCCCTAAATCACTTGGCCCTGGGGAGGCAAGAAGCCTGTGACTGAGCAGAAAACCAAACCCTGCTCCAACCACCATCCTCAGAACATGATGTAACACCAAGTGGGCTCCTTTTACTGGTCCAGGTCCAAGTACGGACTGATCCCACATGACAAGTTACCCTATGAGATTTCAGAAAGCAGCTAAGTATCTCAGTAGGGCTCTGATTTCCTAGCATAGTCCCAGCTTGAAATGTTCCAGAAACAGCTGGAAGAACTTCCATATTGTTAAGCCCTAACTAGCACCAGGACTGCTTTGTTCATCCAAAAGACCTTCAGCTCTGGGTACTTGTATGGAGAGACCGAGAGGTCAGCATCGTGATTCCACTTCAGGTCTCTGATGCTGTCTAGGTTTTTATTTTATTCAATTGCTCTTCAACACAAAATGCACAAATCCCTTCTCCCACCAAAGTCTTCTCTTTATAGAGCCAGGCTGTGCTTGCTCTTTTTCCTTCTGTCTCTGGCCTGGCACTCTTCGCTGTAGAATAGCTGAACTCAGCAGGCTCCTCCAGCCCTTCCAAAACAGTCTGGTGGTCACAGCTCTCATCCGGGAAGGGAGAGCCATGCATTTGCACACCCTCAGCTCTGACAAGACCTCAGGACCAATTCTGCATGCTCTAATCCCTGTGTTACTATGCAGGTGGTGGACCAGGCCACCTACAAATGTTTGAATGAATTCAGTGTTGTTCAAATGAGTTCAGTATGGGTTGACACACTCCCTGAATGAGCCACCTGAGATTTGGGTGTTTAAGGTGTGCCTTAGACATCCCTGGATCACACCAGAGGTTGAGCATCCTACCTTCCACCCACCTTCCCCACCTAGGACAGTTCTGATGTCAAGGGAGTTCAGCTTTAGGTACTGATGTCCCATTTTCTGGCCCCAAATGAAAGGAGAATCTGCTTTATAGAAGTTGATTTAAAACATTCTGTCAGAATCAGTGTCCAAAAACAACCCGAGCTGGAAGAGCCAGTATTCAGGCAGTCTATACATGGCTCTCTGTCTTTAGGATACAAAGTTGAATGCTTAAGAAAACACAACTGTCCTCTACTATCAACTGGAAATGAAACAGAGGAATTGTGATGGGTCTGAAAACATGTCACCTGGCTCACAGGTAATGGAAACTGTTCTTTATAAAAGGGAAAATAATTTCAGCCCAAAAGGGACACTGCGGGGCTCAAACATCCCACTGGGGCTAAGGATCTTCGATTGGTTTTCACCTTTGCCTTGTGTCCCACCGGCTTGGGGAGCTCCCATTTTGTTGTACGTATAGTGGCATCACTGTGCATCATCTGAGGGACTTTTCCTGTCTGTAGGATCTCAATCAGCGTTGACTTTCCCTGTCGTGGAGGACCAATGATGATCATCTTCATTAGCTTACACTTTTCTGCTTTGCGCAGCTGTGCTCGTAAATACGCCAGCACTGTTTTAGGGCCTATAGGGGAAATTGAACAGGCTTTATCTGTGGTTAGCAGTTACAAATGTACATATGTACAGCAGGACTGCACAAAACCTACTGCTGCAGACGCATCAGTTGAATTAATATTTTCCCTGCAGTTTCACTGTGGGCTGAGACAATCCGGAGAATAAACAAAGAAACCTCTAGTGGACAAACCTGAGACAGAGACCCCAGACAAAAGGTCACTGCTCTGAGACTCTACAATGGAGCACTGTAAGAAGAAACAAATGCTGTGGCTCGTATGCTTCAGAAGCTCAAAGGAAACATAAAATACTAATTTAGTATTGGAAAATACTCATTTTTTCCTTCTACTTTTATGTTTCCAGTTAAAATTAGATTTAGGCTTCAACAGCATGCTGGAGAAGGAATAATTCCTAATAACTTTGTTCCCACAGGATTTTCTTATTAAAACACACAAAAAAGAAGACAGTATTGTAATAGATCCAAAAACCTAACAGTTTACAATAAAGTCACTTCAATGTGACTGACTGCTGATCCTAAACACTTCAGCCTTTAAAAAGACTGCCTAAATACCCGAAAACATACATATTCAGGAAGCAAGCCATGGAATTTATCTGCCATGCATTCTGCAAATGAAATATTGCATTTATAAGTAATTGTTTTAACATGTGATCTATCTTAAATTGATCATATAGCCAGAGCTTAGCACCGATTATCAAATTTGCAAATATGCATAGGAGGCTTCCCTATGCAATTCCAGTTAACCACAACACGGGTTTGGGCACACACTGTCTGTTCCTGTTCAGGACCATTAAAAGGAAGTGATTTTCGTTATAAGTTCAGTCAATTTATTAAAGAACACACAGGATCAGCCTTACCCTCTTTTCTGATCTCTGCAGGAACGTTACTGATATTTAGTTCCTCGATATCCAGCTGCCAGAGATTAGCCAGCTGTCCAAGTTCTGGAGGAAGCTCTCGGATACCAGGGTTACTGTACAAAAACAAATAAATCTACCAACAACCAGGCTTTGTGTGTAAGTAGCTGCTCTCACGGACTCTCAGATTACACTATTCTCTCCTTGCAGAAATCTTCCATTAACATTTTAATAAGACTACTCAGCACTTTAATAGTAATTTCCATCCTAAAAATGATGTATAACCTCAATTTATCCTCTGAGGCAGACAAATGTAATCATCTTTACTGGATAGTTGAGGAAATAAAGGCAAAAATGATGAGTTATTGACTCTAATGCTATAGAAGCTGACAGCAAGAAGCCAGAATGAACTAGAGGCACATTAGATTCCCAGGCTTGTGTTCAAAGCATTAGATCATCTTCCCTAATTCAAAAGGCCAGCCTTCTGCTTATCTAAAGCAAATGATGGACACAGTTCTAGTAAGGGGCTGACTAGTTCAAGTTTTTTGACTTCAAAAGCACTGGATATCTGGGGTGGGGCTCCACGAAAGACTGGTCACTAAAACAACATGGAAATAATACTGCATAGCTTTTCCAGGACATGGACTTACTTTCCTAAATAAAGTTCTGTTAAACCTTTCAGAAGGCAAACGGACTGTGGGACAGAGTCCAGCTGATTGTCATTCAGATAAAGGACTTCCAGAGAATCACTCAGAAATGATGGAAACTCCAAAAAAGGACCTGGAACAAGACAGGAAATAAATTGCACCTTTAAAACATAACAGACACCAAGGCTCTCAACCAAGAACCTTCACCTTAACTTTGCAGGCAGGACATGAGGTCATGTTCCTTGGCAGGAAACACCATGAAGCAACAGCAGAAAAGCAAATGGCCTGCAATGGTGATCAAACATCAATGTTCACATCTCAATTTTTTAAAATCGTGATGATGCATGTGTTTGAGGACAACATTATCCACGACTTCTGGGGTGCTGAAGGAGGAACTCTAGGTCTTCCAAGACAACTACACATCAGAGGATGAGTGGCATTTTATTTCTTGTTGTTGAATAGCTGGTAATACCTTGCAAACTGCCCCTATTCCAGCCTAACAAGCTGGCAGTGAAAGGGCATACTAAGGGTGGTTCTCAACATGTTTTTTCCATGTTGCCTGAGAAAAGCCAGAAGTTGGGCAGAACTTACATTCAGGCCCCCATGTTGTATCCTGGAGCAACTTATGGTGGATCAAAGTCAGTAACAACAGAGAAGAAAACCCAAATTGCAGCTGACAGACTGCAAATCAATGCTGCCTCTAAAACACCGCTTGCATTTGCCCCTCTGTTCTGTTTTAGACTGCAAGGTCTCAGAGCACTTCAGACTTCCTACATGTCTGAGCAGCAACTAGCGTATGTGGGGAACAACCCAATCAATAATAGCAACAACTGCATGGCTGAGTTGCTGCTGCTGGAGAGGTTCAAACAAAGGGAAATTCAGCTGGTTCCAAAGAGCATCATTTTGCTCCACAAATTACTCCAGGGATAGCGGCATGAAAAGCTGCCATGAATTGTGCTGCTGTCTTAAGAGTGTCACATGTATCTACCAAGAAGCATCCTGAAGTCAAGGAAAACTAGGCCACACAGGGACAAGAAGATTCTGAGTCTCTGATTATGAAAGTACAACCAGCACCATCTGCTGCCTCCACAGTCAATAAAAGCAACTCCCTGAGATGCGAGACACACCCTTCCTCAAGGATAGGACAGTTGCACTTCCACCAAGATCTGCTTCCTTTACAGAGAAGCCTTGAGGAATTGTAACTAGACTTAGCTGAAAAAGAGGAAAAAAAAAGAAAATGGAAGAGGTCTTCTCAGGAGAAAATTCCCCAGTCCTAATATTAATAGCATTTCTAGCCGAGCTGTGATCAGAAAAAGAGTAAGATAGAGTCCTACTGTCTGCAGGGGTGTTTTATATACGTGACAGGACTGTCTGGTGTGGGCAGGCTGTCACAGTCCACCTTTGAGTTTTCAAATAAAAAAAATCATCGTTAGGATTATTTTAGGAGAACAGCAGGCTTATTCATGGACTCAATTCACTTCCTTTCTGGCTCATCGCTGAACTTACTTTTCATTGTTCCTCTTCAGCATGTACCTAGGCACAGACAGATTTAGTCCCTCTTGGACACGTAGAAGCAAACAGCTAAAATAGCAGTAATACTCTGAATTCACCAAAGAGTCCCAGGTGGAAAGGAGTGTACTATATTGGAAGCAAGCTCGAGGTGTTTATGAATTGTAATTATTTATTCATGAGTTATTTATGATTTCTCTGGCTTGAGCTCAAATTTTCTTTTAAAGAACTGTAGAAAACTTAAAACAAATCCCATCTTGAAAATATATTTTTGGATGAGTAAATGCTACCAGCACCACATATGTGTGCAAGAAGTTATTCTGAGATTTATTAATCAAGTATATGAGCATCCATAAATTATTCTCTTTATATAATCTAGACTTAAGTAAATAGCTTTGTTGGTAAAATTATATGAAAACCTGCCCCCCACCTCGTGAGGAGACTTCTGTGAGCAGCTGATGTACTCCAGCTTCTGTTTTCTCTCAATGTTCTTTAAATTCTTGGCCACATCCTCTAGTCTCACCAAGCTATACTTGGCAGAGGAACAGAGAGAAAAAGATGAGCTGGCTTTGCTCTGTCTCTGTGGCTATTCAACTGTGGCACCAGCCAGGTAGGCTACTCCATGCCCTCCTGCAACCTGAGGCAACCTCAGGCAGTTTAAAGTGGCACCAGGGTT
This sequence comes from Athene noctua, assembly GCF_965140245.1. NCBI lineage: Eukaryota > Metazoa > Chordata > Aves > Strigiformes > Strigidae > Athene > Athene noctua. The sequence continues at coordinate 12,618,052 of NC_134049.1, read as the reverse complement.
TTATGTGCCAAGGCTTTTCAAATGGTACTAATGCAGAGTCCACTCCCTCCTTTATGTAGGGGGGTTATGCTGGGTTTACAGCATGTAGAAATTTCCATTAGGACAGCAATTCCCTTTTATAGCTGGTTTTAGCTGCTTTTGCCCGCTGCTCCTGCCCTTCTCTCCCCATTGGGAAATGCGGCTGTAGCACTTCACAGAGTAGTTCTGAGGATATGTCAAGACTCCACAGATTCACAAGATTTAGACTCCTTTTCCAATTCTTCCGTGCTCAGGATTTCACCAGTGTCAGAGCACTTCTATTTCCATTTCCCATTTGCAAAACAATGCAGACAGATCCTTTCTCCTCTTTAGGGTGCACGTATAGGACTTGCTAGAAAGCAGCCTCTACTTCCACAGACAGAAAAATGAGGTAGGATTAGCCTTCCCTGGAGGTCCAGGTAGAGCCTCTGCCCCCCAGATGAGCAGACTGGAGCAGACTACAGCTATGGCTGTATTGGGTGCATTTAACAATTTTACCTATTCATACTGACCTGAGATCATGCACCATTTCCAGGGGAACTGAGGAAAGCATTTGCTGCAGGAGGGCCTCCCCCTCTTGCGAGCAGCTGAGGGCTGCTTGGATGTGCGTCATGAAGACGCCAGCTCTATTCCAGTCTGCGATTTGCAAAGAATGCTTTAGAGCAAGCTATTCTTCAGGCAGCCGAGAACAAGAAAGCTCTCCAAGGGCTTTAAAATAAAACAAACAAACAAAAAGAAATGCTGATGAATCCCACAGAGAGCAGGAAGCAGGGCAAATATCTTCACATATTCCTTTGTTCTCTCTGGGATTTCACGTGCACTAATCCACAACGTCTCCTCTGCTCTGCCCCAAACTGTGGGTGCAAATCACAAAGACGAGGGAAAACACGCAATTTTCAAATTCAGCAACAGAAACAATCCTAGGAGTAATAAGACTAATTATGGTTAATTTCCCTTCAACATACCAGTTAGTATTCTGTCCAAATAGAATAACCTTCATGAAAAGAATAAAAGCTCAGTGAAAGAAACAGGTTTCATTCATTCTTCATCTTTCTATATTGATGGTACCAACCAGCTACACCATTTCTTTAGAAACATTTTATCTAAACATATTTCCTGTTAATTTAATGCTGTTGCACTTTAAATTGCGGATGAATTTACACTGATTTCCCTCCAGCCAAACCCCACAGATTCCTGCTGCTTCACAGCTCACCTGGCATCTCAGCACTCGCTTCCCCATGTTTGTGCTGCTGTGTATCTTACCTGCCTCTGGGCCACAGCGCACCCTGCTCTTCGTGGTGAAAAAGGGAATCCGCTTTGTTTTAAATCCCTCGTCACTCCTGTGAGCCAAACAAAATGGTGACATGTGGAGAAAAAAAGATCTCGGATGCAGCAGTTGAGAACTGTGGTGCAGAGTCTGGCCCCACTCTAGGCTGTGGGATTCACAGCACAGCTTTTATGGGTTCCTGTCTGCTTTTGAGAGATGGGATTGAAATCTGCTGTGCAATCACAGAGTTAGACTCCACCAACACTCGTCCAGGCCCAATGGTTTTCTTCTGGCAAATTAACAGAGCTCTGCAATGCAATGCTTTCAGCTCCCAGGGTGAGAGCACTTGACCCCCGGCTTTACGGGTGTCAAGGTTAAGTAGGCTGTCAAACAGCAAATTGAACAACCTTCATGAGAAGCGGTGGAGAACCAACCTGCTGCCATTCTCTGCTCTTACCACAGAGTCTCTGACAACATGACCCAATAACATGACTCTGGAAATGCAGAGACATTCAAAAAACCAGTAATTTTTCTTTTGCAACTGACACAGCAACTCATAAGGACCATCCAGAAGATTTGCTGGAGAGGCACCCAAATGAGAAGATATGACACATTCAGTGCAGTTCTGGAGAAGATAAGGGACCTTTAACTCTCTATTGTAAACACCTCTATTGTAATTTCTAAATAGAAGAACATCACTCTTTTATGGGATGACCTTATTAACGTCAGTCTTCTCTATGAACTTGCAGCTGGTTACACTTCCATTGAAAAATCAAAGATTTTTCATTTTTTCCAAAACAATACTCCCACGCTAACTACAAACTGCAGTCCAGCCAGATGGTTTATGGTTAAGATATGCTCCCCACAAACTAGTATTTGTAGTGATGAACCACACACTGGGTTAAAGAAATTTCTACTTGCTCTGAAATTAAACTGCCATTATCAGTAATCCATCCACTTAATAAATGATATAGCGTGCTAATCAGTAAAGGATAATTCATCACTGTCACAGACACACAATATACTTAGAGACATGGTATGTGGATATCAATGCCTTCTATGCAGGTAATTAATTCACTACTGACACCCTTTGTATTACAGGAGGGATTGGGTTTGCTGTTATTTCTTCAGCTTTTGTTTTGTCAGACAAAATTTGAAAGAAACACTTACTTTCCAAGTTGGTTTTTTGAAAGATCCAGTGATTTAAGTTGTTTGCAGTTCCACTTATCTTGTGAAGGCAATGTAACTAACTGATTTCCCAGCAGCTTCAGGGACACCAAAGCCTAAAAGAGGAATAGCCTAGAGTTAAAAGACAGAGTTCATCAAGCACACTGAAAGAAGTTTTTTAGCATGGCTATTAAATAACAGAAACATGAAGAAAGTACATCTTATTCATCAGAACATCCTGTCCGTGCTGCCTAGCATGCAAACATTTCCTTCTTGTCTCCAGCAAGTATATTTTCTGCACGAAGCACCACCACTATTAGTTCTGGGAGATTATTAGTCTACTTGCTGACAGATGCAATTGGAAACAACCCATACAAGAGGACATTTTACTTTCAGTGAGGAAACCTTTCCAAATGGAAAAGAACAGTATGATTTACTTACACAGTATGCCACATATGGATGAGAAGTCTTATATGTGTGTGAAAACTAGTGTCAGAGTGGGCTTACACCTGTTGTGCATGCATAAAATCAATGTGCAAAATGTGAACTATTTCACATGAGGAAAGTTTTTAATTGCTTTGTTATTATATGTCTATTAAAATGGACAAGATTTATATTAACTTTTGGAGATTTATACAAGTTATCTATCTACTTTTTTTTCCCTCACACCAGAGCCAGAAATTTTAAAAACAAGAAGTGAAGCTGATTAACACCATGCAGTTAACACCATACAGATAGGACTCAGCTGTGAATACCATGAATAAGGTTAAACATGAGCTCTCCTTTAAATTTAACTGAAATATAAAAGAAACAATGCAGTTCCCATTCAGATTTGTAAGGTTTATGCTCTTCCATCTGCTCTTAAAAATAACGTCAAGGCTCAAATGATCATTTTAATTTGTTTGAAAATTCAGTTTTCCACTGAAAAACAGTCTTCTGTGTAGTTTCCAACCAGGTTTATTCTGCAAGTCCCCCCATGAAAACTGAGATAAGGAGAATTCCAGCTGAATTATCTCATCCCACAAGTGCAGCAGTATTAATGAATTATACCTCATGGAAATCATGTTTTACCAGCAGAGACTTCAGCTTCAAGTGCGTTAAATATTTTATGTGCTCCACATAATGTAAAAGGTTTATGCCCCTTTTCATCAATCAAGATTAACAATGTCTCACAAAGCCAGGCTGTTGGCCTTCCTCCCCTTTTCTCAGATTGGAAAAATATGAGGTATCCATGTGACATAAACGATGCACAACCAGCAGTTGTTGGAATGGCAATTATCACGCAAAACGCTCCCTCTAGTGATAAAAGAGGGGCAGCACTGGGCCTCGGTGAGACTTGGGGAAGGTGAAGTAAATATACAACTGCAGATACGTGGAGTGAACCACTGGAGGAAAGGGTTGAAAACCCATGCAAACTATAAAATCCTCCCCGCCATAGCTTGACAGCCAATGCTTTTATCATCATTAGCCTTCCACTGGCTCGAACCTCCTGTTGGAAGGAAGACCCAGTCCTCCCTTGGCGCTTGGTGTCGAGCTCTCTCCAAGGATCAGCATGGGGGCTGTTCAATGACAATGCTTCAGACTTCTCCCCCGAAATATCCCTGGGCAGCAGGCAGGAGGAAAGGGAAGCTACACGTTCCAGAATTAGCACAAACTTTGTTCTGTGTGGTCTAGCTGGGGTGCTTAATTTTCAGTCAACTGTATCCACGTTACATATCCCCCACAAATGCTGACAAAGGCCACTCTCCAGGAGATCTGAAAGCCTGGTGAGATTATATGCAATGCTTATGTGCCTGCTCCACAGGGGGAAAATTAGTGACTTTCAACTGGCTGTGGATCTTCATGACTCTAATTCTGGAGATCACTAGTCCTTGTTTTGCAACTGTCTCTTCTCTCTCATCTCTAACTTCTCCATTTCTGCTCCCTTTCAGGAAGAGAATGGGTGCCTCCAGAAGTGAGACAATGGCAGCAGCAGCCATTTTCCTTCAAACCTACTGCCAAAAGCATGCAAAAAGGGCTCTGGTGTGGTAGATTATCCAGAAGGAAGTAACTGCAGTATCCAGATTAGGCTGCCTCGGTCAGCTCATGATGTGGAAAAACTGACCATAGTCTTACCTAAATACTACCACCCAGAGAGGGTCAGAGCTCTCCAAGAGTCCAGAGACTAGTCTAGAGAACTAAGACATTGCTTAGAGAATGTACGGTTGGTTCTTTTAGAAGGCAACAGACAGGAAAGCTGAGAAGATCTCTGCTTCTCTTAACACCACATTTCTAGTATATACATCATATTAGTGACTGTGAGCTGGTCCTAGTCTTAAAACCCCCCCACAAACCAAGCAAAGGCCAGTGATAATCTAGATGTCCTACCAGCCTAGGTCAGAGACATGCTTTCAAGTCACAGACCTCCTCTGCTTTCAGCTTTTCCCAGGGAGAAGACAGTTCACTGTTGTTCCTACATAACAATGTAGAACATACACTGTATGTTATATGTAGCAACACGTTACTGCCCATTTCTTCCCCTTCCCACATCTACTTCAGGACAGGTAGAAGTGTGAGTGCAGCCCTATTCACTGACACAAACTCTACAACCAAGAAGAAGCTCAAGCCAGGGCTGATCTAGTCATGGCCTTTCACATTCTATTTGCTCACCACACTCTAGTCCTTGGGCGACTGAAAATACCTGCTGTTAATTTCTTTTATGAAGGTAAGGCTGAAGTGATATGGATAAGAACTGGCACTATTTAAGGCAGTCAAAGCTTGCTAACTTTGAAGACAGACTATCAGCAGCGATTGCACTGAAGTCTTCTCTGATGCCCTGTACTGGTGCTTTCACATCCCTCTGCAGCCTCTGAGCAGCGGCGTCCAAAGAAATATGCCCTAGAAGCACCATCTAGTGTTTAATATCTGTCATGGTAACTCCCACCCACTGGGCTTATTTTTAATGCATTCAGAATAAACGAGTTTTAGAGACAATAGTCCATAGGATTCGTTCTAATTCAGGAGAAACGCCAATTGAAAACAAATGGTTACCAGAAAGCAAAGCCAAATCTGCAGAGATCATTGAAAACAACTGAGGGAGCAAACAACCCTCAGAATTCTTCTTCCAGGAAGGTGCAAGAGGCACCTTTGCAGCAGACTTCTGAGATCCACTGGACATGGATATGAACCATCACTTCTGCATCCTTCCTGTAGAGGCCAGCAGTGAAAATCATGAAACATCTGCACAAAGATTTACCTCTGTTTCCATGGCCCTGAGTTTCACAATCTGGAAGGGAAGCTTGGAAGAAACCCCCAAGTTCTGCTTGGTTTTATGTCGAAACCATGTGAAGCCACAAATTCTGAAGAATTTCGAAGTAAAACTATGGATCTCTGATGTCCACTGGCAAGAATTATTTAATCTACAAGCTTAAAGATGAGAGAGGCTGACTAGCATTATTTAGGGCATGCTATTTTCAGCACAGAAAGACTAATCCTTAATTACACAACACTGGTGTGCCAGACTCAGAAAAAACACAACTATTTGTGAGCACATTTGAGTACATCTATATTTCAATGGTTGGATCTTGCAGTTACAATGCAGTGGTTGTCTTCCAAACTGCACTCCCAAAATCGAAAACCACAGACATCCAAACAGTTCTCAGAAGACTTGTGTCAAAAGCCAGATACCATATCACAGTGGACGAGAGCCTGAATGTCTATCAGGGGGTTACAGGCTGCTCAGAGGCTCTGAGCAATTGCTGTGTTCATCAGCTCAAAACAGCAAGTAGTCTTCTATCTTAACTTGGCAGCCACTGCTGTGACTTCGAGGTAATAAGAGAAGTAATGTGAAGTAGGAAAAAAAGACACTTACTTCAAGCTGGAAGAGTCCTGGTGGAACTTCTTTTAGTGAGTTCTCAGAAAAGTCCACTTCTCTGAGGTGATTTTTCCAGAAAATAGTCAACGCGTCAGGTAGGAATTCCAGTGAGTTTCTAGATGCTTTACAACATTTCTGGAACACATAAAAGCAAAACCACCCATAGAGTAGTAATCATCTCTTTAAATAATGAGGTAGGTCAGCTGTCACACGTTTAAGGCATTAATAAATTGATTCTAGGTGATGACTAGATAATTTGATCTAGATAAACTATTGTGCATTCAGGCACATAGGATTTGCTGAGGAGATGCACTCACTTAACTGACGGGCAAATTCTTTGGTGGGCAAGAAGTATTTTGAAAGTTCTTTTGAAAATTATCCCCATTTGCTTTTCAACCATAACCAAACACTTCACAAAAGTATACAGTTCCGCTATCCCTGTAATAACGAGGAATTAAATCACAGTGATGGGTAGGTATAGATGCCCTATATAGCCATGGGTTTGGGCAAAGTTAACTTTGAATGAAGGATGAGTGTTCTGTAAAATGATCCTAACAATACTTCTGCTCATATGAACTACAGAGAAAACAAATACATCCATATAAGACATGTTTCTAGAAGTCTTCCACCAATGCCATCAACACGGTGAGAACAGGGTAAAACCTCAGAAAGACTTGATCTGAGACCCATAAACTGAATCAGGCAGGGGCACTTCTACAGAAACAGAACAGCCTTTTAGCCTAAGATGTCTGACAGCTTTTTAAGCATCACAATATAATTTTTGCATTGTTTCAACAGCTTTTTCAGCCTCTGACTCTGTCAGAGCAGTTTGACTTACCAAGGGGCAGGCCCAGGGATCTGGAAACACTTTCAGCTGATTTCTGGAAACATTCAGTATGTTTAGGGACTTGAAGCAGTATAGAAAAACCGTTGGAAGTTCCACCAACCTGTTGTCAGAGACGTCAAACTCCTGCAGCTTCCTTAAACCAATCCAATTAGTTGCTAGAAAACACGAAACATTGTGGACTTGGTGTAAACATACTTGCTAGATAAGAGTCAAAGGACTTCTTGAGTGCTAAAAACCAACCAGGGCTTTTCAAGTAGTTTAGACAAAGGATTGAGAGACATAAAGCATCTCTAGCTAATCTTGTCTTGAAGTCATTATTGTAACAGTTTGGGGTTCTCCCTTACAGATCAGGCCTTGAAATGTAAACATAACACTGGACTGTACGTACTGTTTTCCTCGTCAAATAATTTCTCCATATAGTTTTTGGAAGCGATGAGTTTCTTAAGGTTTTTAAGATGTAGGAATCCAGAAGGGAGAGTAGAAAGCCTGTTGCTGGATACATCAACCTCAAGTAACCTGTGAGTAGAGAAGATAGTCAGGCATCAATAAAATGCTAGCAAAGACCTCTGTTGCCACAGATTTTTATTTTACCAGGACAGCTTTAGATGTGAATGAAAGCAGCTCTCACAAGGAAAAGCAAAAACCCCATTTAGAAAATTAACCCTTCCAGGGAGCAACAAGTGGTCTGGATAGACAGCAGATCAGATAATTGATACCAGTCAGCAAATGTCAATCTTGAGTGAGCTCAGACTTAGACTTAGAGGAGTGGGGCTCAACAGAACTGGGGAAAAGCAGAAGCAACATGACACAGGACAGGAATAAAAGTCCCTACAATTGTCCTGACAACTGACTTGGAAACACTGAGAATGCAAAAGGTCAAAAGTTAAACCCTGCAGCAGACAGAAAATAACCAAGAAGCTCTTGCATATGATCTTCACTTATGCATCTTCACACAAGCACAACGGACTCATTCGCACCTGCTCTCTGTACAGGGTCAGTTTGCTGTAGGCATCTAGCACACCTGTACACATAGGTACACACCTTGTACATATAATTTCATCGGATGACTGTATGCTGGGTAACTCTGTCAGCTGATTGTCAGCCAGGCTGAGCTTCCTGAGGTTTATCAGGCCCCATGGGATCACGGATGGAAGGGAGACCAGGCAGTTGGCAGAGAGATCAAGCTCAGTTATCTGACAGGAGATATCAATCAGCCAGTCCAGATCCACCCAGGGCAGTTTGAGGTTTGACCAGTTCACACATAAAGCCTGTATATGCCAAAGAAAGAAGAGACAAACACATTAGTAAAATCCCAATTGCTCTCAGCCTGTGTTATACCACTGGGAATCTGGCAGATCAGAGCACAGATCATCAACATTTTGCTCACTTTCCAGTCTGCTTCTAGGAATTAAACTGACTCAGAGATGAAATCATGCCTGGATATCAGCGACCTTCACCATATAACTGCTCCATGATCTCACTCCAAAGACCATGAGCAAGCGCAAGCAGGGGACCTGGACTTCTTCACCAATTCATAGACCAGCTCCAGTGTGTCCCACGAAGGGTGAGCACCCTCATCTGAGAGCTGGGCAGACTCTAATGGTTTGTTCATCCAGCAACGTGCAGTGAGTTTCCACGGGGCTGGGCTCCCCGCCCCACAAGATGCATTCACACCCTACATTAGCAACATGATATGGACAGATCATGGAAACCATCTTAAATCCAGACTCCACAGCCCGAACCCTACTCTGCATCTTGGACATGGTCTGCATTGCTGCTTAGATCTCCAGGGCACTCTGAACACCAACAGAGGCCAGGCAGGTCCAGAGGAACCCCTGGGGAGGAAGCAGCCCCTGAAACACTTATGGGTCATTGCTTGTGCACCTGCAGAGAGGACAAGGGACAGATCACCTGACTGTGGTAATGACTTCTCAGGCGGAGGACAGTTGCTGGAATAATTACTATATGCCCAGGTACTGCTCTTCCATCTTAAACCTTCCAAGAGTAAGCAGCCAAACTGTTTGAAGAAGGTTTAGGTTTTGCAAAGGAATATCTGGGAAAGGCAAGGAAAGGCAAACACCCTCTTGTAAACCATTTCTACACACTAGAAATTTGCTCAACATCATTTAGGAAGGCATTTTAGTTTCTGAGAGTTGTAATTTTGACAGTTGCCTCCTTTCTAGATAATATTCTACTGTTTTTGACAGTAAGACAAGAAGTTTTTATCCTCTTTTGGGAAAAAAACCCAAGTTGTTAAAGTAGTAACTACTTATTTCAGGCTCCAGCTTGGACAGAAGAAAGCATGAACACATATGGACATCAATACAAGTAAACAAGCCAAGGCTTCATTTTCAAGATCACCTCATTGCTTTCCAATGAGATCTATGTTCCAAAATACACCTGTTAAAAATGTTAGTCCTGAACCATTTTCGTAAGCTCAGTTTTTGATGTAACTCATCCCAAAGACAGCCTCAATAAAGTGATCATTAATTCTCCACCAGGAGGCAGCAAGGACCTGACAGCAAATTTAATTTGCTTTCCAATTCCCAGTATTTAGCACTTAAGATTTTTAACCTCAAATTTAGTATTAAAAGAAATAAATTTCGGGAAGGCAGAGAAAGAAAAGAGAAACAAAGGTCTAGTTCAAATGCTTGTTTGAGACTCAGAACTCCAAGTAATGAAGATCACACAGTTCAAATGTTTAGGAGAATGGAATAAAGGGTAAGCACAAACAGTCGCACTTTCTAGAAGCTGACAGTAGTAGTACTTAGTGTAGACATAGTTCTTTTCAAATGGTCACTAGTGAAGCCTCAGGACAGCCCTGCAAATAAGAATGGAAATATTATGCTCACTGCATCACTGAGGAAACCAAGGCAGAGAGCCCAAGCTGTCTGTCTAAAGCTACATTCACCGCCATGCCACAAGACATCCATATAAAACACAGCAAACCAGTAGCAACAAGAAATCAAATTTAGCAGAGTACTCACTGCTACTGAAAAATATCCAGTACCTAATGGGAGTTACACTGCAAAGCTTTCACACTGGCACTAAACATATTCTGCTTTACTGTTAGATTTTCCAAATCTGTATATTTAACAGCTTCCTGCTAACAAACTTACATTTTAAATTCTGTATGTAGCTCCCTGTAATTTTCTTTTCACCTGTAACAGCCCAAGACTGAGCTTGTTTACATCACGGGGCAGCACTCAGTTGTGATTTACAGTAACAGAGCGTATAAACACACAAGTGAGATTCCTTTTTCCATCCCTAGCCACCCCACACTTCAGGAGAGATGTAGGGATGTGGTACTGATGCTAGGGGACTGGAAGATCTTCCCAGCAAGAGGAAACCTCACTGGGGAAGAGCACGTATGTGTTGAGACACTTGACTATTTTTTTCTGGTTCGTTGAATTGTCCCAAGAGCTCATAACAGGAGCCAGATCCCTAAATCCAGGTAACGCACAAAACCAGCTCTACACTAGAAACAAAATCCTCAAGTAGTATTGATATCTGTCTGGCTACTTACACACACATTCAGGGCACTACCCTGGCTTATAATATTATTACTCTTTACTTTAGAGAGAGAATTTTCAGCTGGTTTAGCTTCCAGACAAGGTCACCAAAAACTGACTCACAATGGTACTGATGCAAGAGGAGGGAGGAGTGCACGGCTGAGGACAGGAGGAGGGCAGCATCACTGTAGCTCCATCCTAGATCTGCTAAATTTGTCTCTGATAGAAATACAGATTAATCAGCAGCGAAATTCTCTTGCTGATGTTGTTTGTACCACATTGTGGATTATAGTGATGGCAACAAAACCTTTTTATGCCAGGACAATTAAATATACACCAAGACTTCTGCTCATATAGAAAAAAACCCCATCACTCTCCTACTTAGTCGTGCTGAAAAAATCACATGCTCCGCATTAGCAAAATCACATACCACAAACCCCCTGGTTTAGGAAAGAGTTAAGAAAAGGCTCAATTCCCAAATAGCCATCCTTCATGTAGATTTTTAATAGGAATGGCCTCTTCAGGCTAGAAGAGAAAGGTATAATGAAGATCCAGCTGCTGAAAGTAGAATACAAGCCATCTGCCTAGGTATGTGAGAAATGTTTTAACAGGGAATTAGCCATTTTAACATCTAACCTTGGCCGGCAATGGATACTCCATCCTTCTCCCTTCTTTCCAGGAATGACCAATTTTTTCAAAAGCTATGCTGAGACTCAGCCAAAATGGGGTCAGAAGGGTTAAACCAGTACAAATAGGGGAAAATACAAGCTTTTAGACAGCAGTTCTAGTATCTATGGTCTTAAAAATTAACTGCTAGTAAGGAAGGGTATTCCTGTTTATATCATCGTCAAGACATGGGGTACGGAATTGCTAACACAGCACTGAGAGTTACAGAAAGGTGGATTCATCTGGATTCATCAGGACTGTCTATTAGACACATCAGTTATCTCCTGTACCCATCACAAAGACCTTGCTCAGAGGGAGTCTAAACCTCAAAAATGAACCCACGGAGATTAGCCATGCTCTTTCCTCTATTTCCCTTTACAGCTTGCTACCTATCAACAGAGGGGAACAGCAACACCCTTCACAGAGATCTCAGGCAGTGGCTGAAGCTGCCTTTTACTGACCCCACCCTGCTGGAGCAAGGTGGTAGCTCAATCTGTGATGAAGATCTGGCTGTGAGACTAAAGCTACTTTTCACTCTGCAACAAGGAAAACAGTGAAATTACATTCAAAGGTGGGCTCAGCACTGATACTGCAAGCTGTTAACTGTTATCCCCGTGTACATTATCATCACCAAAGACTGAAAGACTAGCACTGCGTTGGGCAGGACACATAACAAAGATGCTGTCCAGAGGAGATTTACCCTGGAAGTTCAAGACAACTTTCAACAGTACACTGAGATGGAAGTGGTGGCTCCTGGCACTTCCTCCTTTGGCAACGGTATTGCCACATTGGCTGTGGATGCATAGGATCCACACCATGGCCCAAAAAGAAAACAGGGAAGGAAAATTTTCCTGTTTTTTTCTAAACTTCTTTTAGCATCTAATCTAAAGTAGGATGCACTGTAGCACCTTTCCTAAGCTAAGCATCCATGACCAGAGTATCTAAACCCTTGATCTATTCACATGTTTTACCTAAACAAAGAGAAGCAAGAAACTTGAGAATTACAACCAAAAATCTGGGCAAATATTCCATGCAAAAGGTCCTTCAGGCAACGAGAGGATGCATATAACCAAAGAGGGCTTTGCAATTCTGGCAGTGATGGGAACAAAGGCCTGGAGAGCTGGCTTGTTCGTTCGGTTTTCTCCCTACAGAAGAAAGCAGGCTCTTGTGGTCGAGGTTCCGAATTCAGATTCCAGAGCTTCAGATTTCTTGTGTCACCAGCCACCATCTCAGGCTAATCAGACTCTATTTGCCAGTCCATATAATGGGACAATAACATTTCCTCTTCTCTCAGGGGATCCAGAACTAAAAATGCACTACAGACTCCAACTCCCTCTTTTTTCTTCCTGCTTAATTAAACTGCCCCCAACAAAACTGCAACTAAAAAAAAAAAAAATCAGAGAAAAGAACTGATGGTGCTTATCCCCTCTTTCAGTTCTTGCTGTGCTTCAAGATGATGCTCTTTAGAGTGGGCTCAGGCTCTTATTCCTGTACAAAAAAGTACTTGTCCTTGAGTACACTGACCAATGCAGTAAGATCTACAGGCTGCTTTTAGTGGGTGCAAACAGAACCATGCATTTCTGCTGCTTCTCATTTCAGACTGATACTCATCTCTAGTTTGCATTTAGATTGCTGTGTATCATTTACCTCAAAAATGCAGAGCCATGGCCTCAGGGTATTTAATATGATAGAAAGATTCCTGCAGAATTCAGAGACTTGTAAAACCACAGACCAGATTGTGAAATCCAAAACCTGCTATGAATGCTGTGGAGTAGGTGTCCCCATCTGCTAGGCAGCTTTTTGAATCTCCTCGCACTCAGTCCTCCTCATCCAGAGCCTGGGACTGACAGTGTCTTTTCTACCTAAGTGCTGCAAAGCGGAGGATCAGCCAAGCCCCTTCACCTGCCTTAGGGACAGTGGATCAAATTCATCTTGGTGCTAGTAACCTGATGTCAGTGGAGTTACCTTAGGGATTTACTTGGATCAGCAGTCTGCGGTGAAAATGTAATTAAGTGAAAGAAAGCCCAACAGCAATACCACGAAGAGAGGGAATTTCCTCCCCATCTCATACTTAATAATCTCCACTATCTTCCCAGAAAGGCCCATTTCTTTGATGCCAAAGGTCTATGATGCTGAACTTGCAGAGCCAGTGATCAGTTCAGATCTTCTCAATTTGGCCTTTCTCAATTTGGTGAGCTCTGTGCTCAAATGGGAGGGATGCTGTTCTGAGGTTGTTAGCTCCTGGGCACAGCCTGACTCTGGGCAGCTTACTGCTTTTCAGAAGGGCAAGGAAAACCTCTGTAGATTCCCCTCTCCTGCCAAGGAAAGAATTTCTTAATATGAGTCCTGAAAACTAAATGGAAATCTCCTACTGCAGTGATGTCAGGGCATGCACTGAGGAAGGCAAGGGACTGGAAATTGTGCAGAAACAAGAAACCCCACTGCTCTTGGGCAAATGATGATCTATAAATACAAAAAATATTCACTTAGATTTGGGACCATTTGGTAAAGTGCTTAAAAAACCTGTTGTTCATTTCTCCTAAATGACGTGACATGCCCCAGCAGAACCTTGCTTTTGCCGTAGACAGGATATTCTGAGGACGGTGATCTAATTCCTCCATCAATAATGCTGCTGTGAATCTTGAGTGGAACTGCTACAGATTTCTTTACCGGTGGTGATGTAACTGAGATTAGCCAGGCAGTGGATAAAGACATTGGAGGAGGATCACGCACATACACGTACATTTGCATGCTTGTGCATAAAATACTTGGCAAAATATTTCCAAGGGAAAACACAGACATTTAAGCTCTTTTCTGGTCTGTAATGGGAAAAATAAATCTATCTCACACTGCACATACTGGAAAGTTACATGTATCTCCATGATGACTACACCTACCGAAGTCTGGAATCTGCCCCAGTTACTGCAGGGGGCCTTTTGGCATTTGTTACCTGTTCCTGTAAAAATGGAGCACTTCCTCTCTTTAGCAAGACAGTGGTTTGCTGCGGGGATAAATTTATGCCGGAAAAAAAAAATAAAGGAGAAACAGATATTAGAAACATGAGATGTAACTCCTCTTGTCTCAGAAAGGGCAGCACTGCACAGTGCAACGGCTGCCTGGAAGGTGTGGCAGCTAAATCGAGCTCTCCAACCACATTTTATGCATAGCTGGTAGCATTCTCCACTGTGAAATCAATTGGAGATCAACTGTGCTGTGTTTTTACTCAGAGACAGCACAGACAGAACAAACCCTTTGGAAGTTCTTGGGCTCATTCTGAAATGATGGGTTCTCAATCTGCCCTGTCCAAGAGGAGAGACTTTTTGACATACAGCTGGCTGCCATACACATTGCAGTCTCCACAGAATCCTTTTTTTTTTTTGCTTCCTCCCAGTGCAAAATGCATCACAGCACTTACACAAGAAGATTTACATTCAAGAACCTTAGGAGAGATGAAGAAAGCACTGAGGCAGCTTGTTTGCAGATGCCATGAAACTGTGTTTTAAAAAATGATCAGGGTGTGTGACTATCACTTCCCAGAGACCTGAGCTCTGCAGACAAACTAGGAAAAATCTTCTGAATTTGGCTCAGTCTGCCAAAATTAATTCAAAGAGAAAGCATTAAATAAGCGAACATATTAAAAATAAACAGCTACTAGAAGATCAACGTCAAGTTTCTGGGTCTGCTTTTTTTTCTTTTCTTTTTTTTTCTTTTTTTTAAATCAGGCCCTTCTGGCAACTAGCTGATGTTTTAAGACTGCTCTCTTCTTTGCTCAGGGTGTGACAACAGCAAAGCTGAGTCATTTTTACAGCAGCTAAGTTGAATATTGCCAGCAAGTTCACATGGAAAACAGACCTCTTCCCTGTGATTCAAACATTTATTCCAAGTTTATTCAAGCTGAATTATCCAGTTAGTTGGACTTTTTTCTTCCAAAAGGCATGTAGTTTTACCAACTCTTATCCAGAAGTATCTAGGATTTATTTTCCTTTTGTCTACCTGTCAATGAAACTAAGAATCCCACAAGGAGGGCTCTAAATCCACTAATTGAACCTAATGAAGTCAAGCTCATGTATGTGGACTGTAGTCCCTAACATTCAAAGTATCATTGGGATAATGGAAAATCCTACATGCTTCCCTACAAAGCAGTAACAGTGTGTGCTGTGAGACTTTTTCAGCTCTGAATAAAAGAGACTTGGATAATAGAGATTAAGAGAATGAAGAATATAGCATAGTTATACAAAGATACGTGATAATCATGAAATGTAATATGCTATATGAAAACAATGCCACTCATCTGTAGATCTCAAAGCATCATCATCGTGTATTCAGCCTCCCAACAGCTGTGATATGTGAAGTTTAAATCTCCCCATTTTACAGTGAAAGAAACAGACGTGCAAATGAATTGCCAAAATTGTCAAAAGTTTGCAAGTGGCTAAGTAGCAAACAAAGGTCTTGCCAACCTAAAAAGGCTTCAACTTCTTTTTATTGGCCTCTGTGTCCCATCAAAAACCATTTCTGTGGGACAAGTGCAACTCGACTAATATGATCTGATCACACATGACACTCTCCATGCTGGTCCAGAAAGCTAGACCCGTCCTGAACAAGTGACAGTAAAGGCTACCAGCCATCCCTCACTAATGAGGATCTAAAGCAGGGATGGTATTTTGAGCAGATGTGAGCTTGCTCTACTCCATGTTAACAAAAAGACACATGAGCCTATTTGTATGTACTGCATCTGGGAGATCAGACTCAGGGAAAGAGAAGGGTTTGCATGCTCAGCTCTGCACCATGCTGACATCCCAGGACAGCATGGCACTTGTGGCACCACCTTGCAACCAGAATGCACAATAGAAGCCTAAAGGAAGTGATTATCCTGGGGTCACAGGGGAAGCCTGTAGCAGCTTATTTCTCTGGAAGACTTTGAGCCCAAAGTCAATGTTTCCTTTCCACAGCATATGCCTGGTTCACACGCTGATCATAGAATTGCCACGTGGAAGTTGCTGCACACAGCGTCTTGCACAGTGATGCCATTTAAAGGCCTAATGTTTTACACCTTGCAATTCAGCACTGGCATGAAAGTGTCATGTCAACTGTCACAGCTCGTTCTCTAAATGGGTAGCAAACCAAAAGGCTCTTAGCTGAGAAGAATCACCAGCCACATGGTACACAAAGACAAATATCAGTTATTAACATGGTGCTCCTTTAAGAGAACATCTCTTCAGACAGACAAATGGCTACTTACTGTTTTTGCTGGAGCACTACCTGGTAGTGGGCTCGTCTCAATGAAATACTTCCGCAGAAGGTGTTTGCTGGATTCAGGACTGTCCATCAGGATGTAGGAACAAAAGAAAGCTCCATTCCGTAATAAAAACACAGCTACATCTTCATTCCCTTTAGAGAAAAGCAGATTGTCTGTTCTCTGCTTCTCATGTAAATGAACCAACAAGGAGCTGAACAGAAATCCTGGGAAATAACCACTTCTGAAAAAAACCATGGGGGTGTGCAAAAAGAAAACTGAACTGTGTAAAGACCGTTTCCTCCAGTGGTAGGATTTAGTTTAGTCAAACTGAGACAACAAAGACACTATGTAAAAGCACTGGCCCAGGCTCTTTTTTCTCCCTTTTCCCTGTTGTATTAAACTACACACACAGCTGTGTTTTGAAGTGTAAATTATTCAGCCTAAATCAAGTATGCATGCCAGAGTGTCCATAACAATAATGCTTCTACTTGCAAGGTTTCTATTTTTGAAGGGTCTTTTCCCTAGGAGTTTATAGAGGAAAGTTCAGCCTCTCAGTATTTACAGTAATCTAACTTAAGAAGGCTCTGACTTAAATTTGGCTAAGTCAAAAGATTCAGAGCCAATCTTTTATTAATTTATCCCACCAGAAATCCAGGACAATTCCAGGCAAACCAGTCCACACTGATACCTTCCTCAATGCGAACAACTCTGCCCATTCTTTACAAGATATTGCAGAACAGGGGTAACATTGTGAAGCATGCAAATACATACCTGCCTTTATAGCAGCATACAGGGGCAACCGTATAAGAACTGGAAACTCATTCCTCCTGACTGCACAGCTCTCTGGGTCAGCACTGTAGGCACGAATTAGGAGTTTTACTATGTCCAAATGTCCCTGCTGGCAGGCTATGGCCAGCATCCAGTTCAGGAGTTGCTGGCAAGTACTAGGACCTACCAAAAAGATACAGCATTTGACTTAGTTGATGCCACCGGGCTGTGATGTGCAAGAGTCATCCACAAATAATGGCTGTGCAAAGGGATAGGGCAAAGCTCCTGAGCACAAAGGAGCAGACTGCAGTGCAAGAGTGTGTTACAGAAGAGCCCTAAACTGGTCAGGCACAAAGTTTTCAGCTTTGCTTAACTGTTCTTCATTACCTACCTAGCTAATGGGCAAACTTTTTTGACTCTCCCTGATCTAAGCATGCATAAGCTAGCAACAGCGAAAGGTTCTGAGGATGCCTGCTAGGCTACCAGCAGAAAAATGAAACATCTAACCCCAAACAGGTAGCAAGGGATGACCAGGAGTCTTTGCATCCAGAGACAACAAGCCTGATGCAACAGCCATTAGATTCAAACGTCCAAGATAGGCCACTTCTTCCAAGTTTATGAGAGAGGATACAAAGAATAGGGAAAAACAGAAGACTTTTCATGCTACTGGATGAATAAAGAAAAAAAAATTGTTTCAGGCAACATGAAATAATTGGTTTAGTTTGCTTTCACTGCAACCCAAAGTCTCCCACAAAAAAAAAAAAAAAAAAAAAATTAGTTTCACCTTGAAATACTCCATTTCGGGTGAACTCTTTACTATCAATTCATAGCAAAATTAGACAAATGACATTTAAGGCTCAAAACTAAAATAACATGTTCTGATTTCTGCATTAATTTGCTAATGTTTTAGTCATCCCAAAACTGCTTTTTTTGTGGGATTAATGTTTTGTCTGTAGAATGCTGCTATCCTTTAGGTGTGCATAATTCTGTGTATGTACCCAAATGCCATGCCCATGACAGGATTATTTCTGCTAACACTAAGAGTTCTCAAATATTCCCCAATTCACAGTATCACCTCCATTTACTTTACAAATTCACATCCCCTTTGAAATACTTACAGAAATGTCCACAAGCTCAAGTTTACATGCCAACTTCTTCCTGCAGTTTCTCCATGTGGAAATTACACCACTCTTTGCATTCTTAACGACTTGACTAAATCACTCACCCTCATGCTGCAAAAAATGGGCTCCACTTCAGCTCTAAGCCCCAAGAAGTTCACACTGAGCCAGAGAGAATCACTGCATTGCATAAGCCAAACTGCAAATTCATGCAATTTATTCCTAAGCCCAGTGATTGGTTTCTGTGTAACTTCCCAGGGAAATAAATGGAAAATCCTGCATAAAAACTTCTGAAAGCTGCTGATTATATGAAGCACCATCCCTGACTGCACTGAAGCAAGGGTTTAAGGGAATTTGGTCGATTCTAAACTGAGCTAAGTTTCCAGAAACTACTTGTCACTTTTCATTACTGCATTATATTAAAGTTATTTAATTTTTGCTACTAGCTTACAAAACCAGCATTGTCAGCCTCCTTTCTGTCTGAACGAAATATTATGTTTAATTGCATCCCCCAAAGTGGCACGTTTCTTTGGCTTATTAGTGCTCTAACAGTTTAAGAATATCAAATAAGCAGGTTTCCCAACAGGTTATTCCCGTTCTCATTAAGGTCACTGGCAAGTATACAGCTCCAGTGAGAAGCCAGAGCTGTATTCAGGGTCCTGGTGTGAAGCAGCTGCCGTGCCCACAGTACACTGAGAGAGCAACAGGGGACCCAGACACAGTTCCTGGCCCTGTCTCAGAGTAATGCTCTTCCCCTCGCCCCCACAGCTGTCTTAAGAATTGTGTCTAGGTCTAAAAGTATCTCTGTTCTGCTATAAAATATTTTTTAAAATAAAACATAACTAAAATATAATGATGATTCTAATGAAGGAATTCCCCTGAAAATGAAAACAAGAGAGCATAGAGCATGTTGCCAGCTGTGCACCCAAACTACGGCTCGACAGACAGTCAGGCTGCACTCTCACTCCCAGCACCACTGTGTCTGCTGGATCAGCAGAGTGGGATGATGCTGTTTCCTGAAAATTCCCTAATTTCTCTGTAGGGTCTGGGACAGTACCCAGCTGTGAGGGCTGATGGGAATGAATTATCTAAATGGCATCTTCCTCCACTTCCAATTCGCAAACATGGAATATTTTTATGCATGTGTTTTTCCCCCCATGGGGGAAGTTTTCTTCAAACACAGCAGAGATTAGATCCCTCCACACACTTTCCCATGACTAAGTCCCTCCCCTTTCAAGGAATGTGAAAAAAATAAATAAATGCCTGCTTGAAGCTATAGCACACAGATACCAAAAATCTTGAGGAAAGGAAGAGGCAACCCAATAGTCTTACCATGCAAGGAATCCAGCAGCTCTTTCACAATGTCCTTATGTCCAAAATATGCAGCCACCACAGCTGCATTGTCATCATTAGGTTCTGTTGGTAATGTCACTAATGCTTCCTTCAGTAAATACCTTACTGCCTGCAGATCTCCATATGCTGCTGCAATACCTAAAAGCTGACACTGGTGAAGAGAATACAGCAAAATAAACTCTCTGTGAAGGGGGAGAAGGCAGGGAACGAGAGCATTTCTAGAGCTATGTGTTAATTTGTGCCCATGCAAATGCATACCCACTGTCACTGTGGTGAACTGAGAATGTCATAAAGTCTAGTAGCCATTATAGTCATCAGTGATGATATATTAATTATTTTAATTTGTTGGGGTTTTGCTTTAGTTTTTTGTATGGCTTTACCACAAAATTGCCCAAGGCACAGAATGTTGAGTGTAAATCCATTTTTCATGGACCATGAGAAAAAGCTTTTGCACTGCTCTGCTACGAGGTGTAGGATTTCCTGTTTTCCAGATGGCCAATATGCCTGGACCTGACATGCAGGTACTCTCCCCAAACACTAAGATAAACTCTATGCAAAGAGCAAGCTCAAAATGAGGGCTATGAATGCAGAGCAGTACAGAAGCTGGTACAGAGGATATAGTTCCAAACACAAGCAGCAGAATCTTCCCAGGGGGCCATTAACCATCTTTGTACTGATGGGGGAACATTTTTTGCTAAGTCTATAAACTGCTTCCTTTTTATGGGGAAAAATGTATTTCCCTCTTTTAGTGACCACAGCACCAGCACCCCTCCTCGTACAGCCTCCTGTTCCTACATATGTTGCTCTCTGTGGTCTGTCTCATCTTTCTGATCAGAGCTTTCAAGGGCAAATACTGTCCCTGAGCGTATGTTTCTGCAGTGCCCCACACAATCAGCCATGTCTAGGACCCTGCAGCACCAGCATAACATATATAACTGAACAGATTTTCTGCATGAGAAACGACAGAAGACAGCAGCTTGGTATTTCAGTTTCCCAATAAAACCTGAGAAAGCGTAATAACCTAAACCTACCTTTTCCACTTGCAGTGCAGTCTCCTCACATGACAACTTAATCAACTCTTGGGCCTTACTGGTGTCTCCAGCTTTGTAAGCATCCTGAATGCTTTCTGTCACAGGTGTCTGAATTATGGAGACCTCGCCGACTGTGGACTGTTTGCCACCCATGTCCACAGTTCCTACAGTAGAAATAGAAAAAGGGGTCAGGAAAAAGTACCTGTTCATTACTCATGCACAGCTGCAACATCGGTGCATCCGGGCAACAAAAAAAGGGGACGATTTTCAATGGAATATTTACTGCACGCAATTAAAAAAAAGGGGGGGAAACCTCAAGACTCAGTTGCCTAATAAAAGAAAATGATAATACGTTAAAGTACTTTCCAACAGGGACATGAAACTAAAAGTGAGTTCCCCAATTGGTCCCAGAGGTGGTTTCCAAAGGCCGGTGTGAAAGCTCACAGGCACAGACACGTATGCTCTGCAGCAGCCTGCCACACTCGACCTCCTGTTGCAGGAATCAGTGGAGAGAAGAGTTTAGATGAGACTGGCACCTGCCATACTTCTGATGAAGCAAGCAGTCTGCATGACCTGCAAAACAATTCTGGTATTATTAGCCTTGCCTCCGTCACACTTCATTCAGTTGCTGACAACAGCCTAATAAAACCCCACTCTACTTCTCCAGCATTTTCAACCAGAGCTTAATACATCTTAATCAGCGTTAAAGAAATTGGGAATATTTTTACTGGGGGAAAAACAGAGTAAAAGGAGATTATGCAAGATGCCCAGTGTCACCCTGATCAATTCTGAAGAACCTCATAGGCTAGTCTTTTTCTTTTTTTAAATGTCATTAGGAGCCAGAAGAGCTTATACATGTCAAAGATTAAAAGCTGCAGGCCTTTAGGGAAGATGTTTGCGGTGGGTGGCCAACAAAGAGGCAGCCATGAAGTCTCACACTCACCTACCCCCCCACTACCAGGTCAGGGAAATCTGCAGGAAAGTCACTGGATTACAAGTAAGATGTTCAGGTCCACTCATGAACAACGTGCAAGACAGAGAAAAGCAGCACTTTTCACTTGAAAAGAGACTGTTTCATAGTCACTTTTTCCTGCTAAAACATTACTAATTATTATTGCTTATTTGCAACTGGTTAAGCTCTTAAACCCACAGATTTTCACATACATCAACAAAGATTTTTTTAAAAAATAGACACATATGTCATGCAGGGCCTAGTTTAATGCAGCCTAGAAAAAGAAGTAAATTTGGAACAATCTATAACTGTCAGTAAATATCTTTGAATAATGCAGTCTGAATCACCAATAGATTCTGACTAACACTTCTCATCAATTATTTAAATGAAGCTCAAATCACTCAGACATCGGAGATGGCTCCAGAGATTCGTGCCATTAAAAATTTGCCCACATCAATAACCTTTCTCAGATGATGCAGAACGTGTGAAGGACAAGCAGCAAAAATCAGGGCAGATGAATGCGGTGTTAAATTACAGCATAATAAACAGCATCTCAGAGTTCATGTTAATAGGTGCAGTGCCTTCATAATTCTGTAGTTCTAGGGGGTACATGGGAAAAGAAATTAATTCAGCATTTGGTCCAGTTTTTTAGAGCAGACCACACAACCATAAGGGATCTCTAAGAATATTGCATATGATCTAATTCTTGTTTTAATGGACACCAAAGGTAGGAAATGCAAATGATTCTTAGGCAAGTAAATGTTTAAAGGGTGATAGAAGAGAGAACTTTAAAGCAAAACAGTTCTCTAGTCTAAACAACTCAGGACTGGACTAAGTAAAACCAAGAAGTACAGATCCAAGCAAACACTGCAGTTACTAGAACATGCAGCCTCCCTGTGCTCAGTGCCCTGTGATGAAATCCTGAACCTAGAGAGGAGCACTGGAATTCCCCTTGAAGGAAAAAATGCCTCATATTGCAGATACAAAACAGCTGGAAAGCTGAGCAGGAAGCCCTGTAAATCAGGGCTGGCAGAGCACAGCAACTTTAATCTGGTTCCTAAAAAAATACTAAAAGGAGGGACAAATTTTACTTCCTTCCAGCCTCATTCCTGATTTTGGAGACTATCACTCAAGACCCACCTCTGCAGCCATTCCACATGTAAAGGCACATCCTTTCTGCCAAAGAGTTGAGCAGGGCCATCTTTCTTTTTAAATCATGGCCAGGGAAGGTGAAGGTATGAGTATCTCATGGTCAGAGATTCATTCACGATCTGGGAGATGCCAGTGTCACTTCCACAACTATTAGAGAGGTCTCCAGTCAAACTCTCACACATCCTGCACACAAAGCTCTTACAGGAGCATTTTCCACCTCTCTTATTGGAACTGCCCCACTGTGCAGGAAGGACTACCAAATCAGCTGGCCAGGGAGCACAAGAAGGACCACAATCTCATAACAGAGGGAAGGAGGAACTCCGCAAGCTAGACCCTAATCCCAAGACCACTTCTGTGTTTTACCAAATGACTACTTCACAAAACTACTTGGCTAATGTGTCATGCTTCCTCTTACATTTTTGTCCCCCTCAAAACTTCCTAAGCCCTTTGTAGTGCAATGGCTTAGTTACAACCATTGCTGCCATCATGGCTGTTGGGAGAACATGGGCTGGCCATCAACCATCGTAGTCTGCTCATGTGCATGAGGTGTAGACTTCTGGGCTCTCCAGGAACACGGAGGTCTCAAACAGCTGGCTTCAAGAGTTTACATGCTCCCAGAGTTAGCTGGCAGTTTAGTCAGAGTCTTTGGGATATTAATTTTAGTCCTTAAATTCAATTTTTGTCTTGTCTTAGGGAAATTTTTATTGATCTAACCAAAAGTGTCCAGTTT
Source organism: Athene noctua (assembly GCF_965140245.1). Taxonomy (NCBI): domain Eukaryota; kingdom Metazoa; phylum Chordata; class Aves; order Strigiformes; family Strigidae; genus Athene; species Athene noctua. Next base: position 12,594,382 of record NC_134049.1, on the reverse strand, counting down.
TGAACATCTGAACATCCATCAAGTAGAAGTCAATAAAAGCTTCATTGCATGTAAGAAATCTGGGCAATTCTACTGTTTGAAACCAATATATTTATATTTAAATATTCTTGGCAGAAAGATAATACTACTCATTATTCAAGTTTCTTATGAAACTGCCATAAAAACTTCTGTAACTGCATTCTGCAGAGTAAATTGATCTCCTGCCTAAGACCTGAGGAAAAAAGCTGCCAAAGGACTTCAGCAAAAAAAAGACCTTGTAATTCAACTATTTACAAGCCTGAAAAGAGCAAAACTGGTGAGATACAGTGTCATAAAAAAGCTTGTCCTCAACCAACTGCTGTACTCCATGATTCTGTAAGAATTAACTTGAGCTTTCAAGTGTTAAATGAGAGAAGGTGGGCCATCCATTCCTAAGTTCCCAAAAACCACAGAAGCCATCCATTGCAAAGCTAAGCATCTCACCAACCAAATTCCCCAATTAATAGAAGACTTCCTGGTGACTTAAGAAATAATATATTGACTTCTGACATACAAACAGAAAACAAGAAGCAGCATGTTTTATAAGCTTAATTTATACTCACCAGTAGAGAAAAAAAGGAAAATTACATTCTACCGACTAAAGACTGTTTTATTTCTACAAGATGCATGACTGAATTATCATCAGTACTGGCATTCATGTAGGCTCAGAATAAAGTTTTGCCAATATATGCATCAGCCATTTTTAGCAGAAATCTGGGATGAAATCCAAAGAAATTCTGCCTATGGTTTTAACCCTACAAATCTCATGCTCTTTACTCGAGCTCTTTGTGGCTTTCAAAATAGGGTCACCTCCCTTGCATATAGCCTTGAACAACATAGGAGAGCAATACTAAAGCTGAATAATATTGAACCTATAATTTTGGACTTGATCGTGCAACATGCTGAGCATTTAAGCCTGAATGTAACAAAGTGCTTTCAGTTCTTAGATTGCATGGATTTAGGAACTGGCTTCTGCACTTTGCACAATAAGGTCTACATTAATGTTTCACAATGCATATGGCTATATGCAGTACAGTGCAGCAACTTATGACATTCTATCAGTATTTCTTGGGATATTCTTGTAATAAAAGGCTACTAGAAACTCCAGAAGCTCTTACATGCCCATTATAATTTCCTTTAGTTTTTGCTTTATTGCACACAGATCTGGGACAGAGTTCTTGAAAAGCACTGTCCCAGATCAGCAGCCCTCTTCTGAGCTTGCAGCAGGAAACAAGACAGATGAAGCCTATTTGAACCGAGGTGGTATCATGTGGGTTCATTCCTCCAACATGTTTGAATGTCAGTGAAAATAAAGCCATGGGGTTTACTTGCTATCATTCAGTCCCCTATCTCTGCATCATATTTGTTTAACTTCATAGATCCATGTCTTCTTTTCTTTGCTTGATTTCTAGTGACTGTAAGTAAACCAAGCACTGCTTGTAAGGGTAAAACAGGAGGCATTTGCCGACGTTAAAAACGCATCCTTCATCTATTCCTCACACACCCTAACAGCCTATATCAAAGCAACTAACTGGAACTATTTCCAACTCTTGATTTCAATGTTTTATACTTTGCAAGTAGCCTTTAAGCTTGGCTTTGCAGTAACAGCCTTTTACAAAAGCTAAGGGTAAGACTAATTTTCTTTCCAAAAAAATCCCAATGGAAACAGCGGTTATCAATTAAAAACCAGGGTTATTTTATTGCCATTCAAAGGTTACTAAAGTATAAATTTTAAAGTGCAAGAGACTGTTGTCCCAGTTCAGAGAAACAGAACAAAAATAAGTCTCATTAATAATAAAGGCTACCATAAGAATTTCAGAGATATATGTTGCTACACCCTGTCTCAGGCCTTGTTATTAGAGCAGGTGAAAAAAAAATATCTAAAACTTCTAAATTGACAGTATGATATTATTAGCAAAAAGCTGAGGGTTTGCAGATCAATGCTGTGAATCAGCAAATGGCTGCATAACAAAAGAGCACAATGTATAGATGATTATTACTTTTATGTTCCAAATCACTGCATTCCTGTCTCTGACACATACCTCAAAGTTTGTATGTGCTACATTAGTCCCTTTGATAAGGCAGGAGTTCTTTGGCAACTAACTAGGATATTTTTATTTAGCAGAGAAAGATATAAATGAGATGCTTAACACAGGATAAAATAGGGCAGAAAGCTAACTTATTCCAAAACAAAATTACAATAATAATAAAACGTTAAAACTGCTACTGACCTTGTCATAATGTGTGCAGGTATTTCCAGAGATGGGAACAAATCAAGATGATGACTTTAACACAGCATCCCGTTCAGCGATGCTCAATTAAGCTATTAATTCCTAGGACCATTAGCCACCCACCTCTGCTTCAGCACATGCAGCTCTTACAGCAGCCACTGGATGTAATAATGTCTTTTGGCTTGCTGGCTGCTTCTTTGCCTGAATTAACTACTACATTTTAGCCTTGACAGTTATTTTCATCTCCATGTCCCATTACAGCGAAATCCAAGCCTCTGGTTCAGAGAGGATCTGGGGATGGGGGTGGGCAGGAAGGCCGCCTCTCCAGGCTGAGCTCAGACATAAATTCCTCAACAGCACCAGATGGCTACAGCTAACCTTTACCAGCTCAATATTTTGCCATTTTGACTTCTGAGTGCTGCCACAGAGCAAACAAAAAATGGGACAGAGAAGAGGTTTAAAATATGCTAAATATTTAAAGGCAATCAATCCCCCCCCAACTGCTCACAAGCATTGCTGAACATTTTTCAATACTACTCTATGGAAGCTTTGGCAGGCTAGTTTGCAAAGTTAACAGAAAGCCATGTTATTTCTGAGTCTCTGTATCAGACTCATGGATCTTCTGTTGCTTTGAAAAACTTCAGATTAATAAATCGAACAACAGCCAACAGGAAGCCTCTAGTGATTTCAAAGGATGATGGATCTGTCCTACATTGTGCTTTCCACTTGAATGGGTAAGAAAAAATTTTCAATCCTACAGAAATCTTTGAGATACTGAAAAATAATTCCCATCTCAAATCAGGAAGAAAAAAACCAACCCTGGGTTCTTTAATTTAAAAAAAATATCAATTTTTTGATCAGCCCAAGTCAGTCAAAATGCTTCATGAAACAAAGATACCTTTTGTGTTCCTTCTCTAATAACCTGAGACTTCAAAACAAGATTTAATTTGTTCTTTAAAAAAGGTTAAAAGATTTTGTTCATTCATTTAATTCCTTCATTTGTTAAAAGATACAGTCATGGACCAAGGTCTGTTCCCAGGAGGGAAGTTGTTCCCCCTGCCTGCCCACATGTCCTCAGTCCACTGGGACCCATAGCCAGGACCTGGCCCAGAACTGTTCAAATGATGGTCCTGCAGCAAGAAGCCAATGATCTATTTCACCCTGTTCTCACATTTAGACAAAATACATATGGCTCAACCAATTCTGCTATAAAATATCCCCAGCAGGGTTCAAAAATGGTCAGAACCACCTATAAACCCCTCTGTGAGAAGACAAGGAGAGAAGGGTATGGGTAAATCCAACCGAGAGATAACAGGATGGTTTATCTGGGAAATTCTGCATCCCCCACTGGAGAGCCCACACCAGAATTGGGCCGTGTCCCCCTGGCCCTGATTAATACCTCTCTTCACAACGAGAGAGACGTGCCAGCTTCTCAGACAGTGGGAACCCTTCACACGCTTTTTCTGCCTAGTCTTTGTGGTTCCATTTCACCCAAACACCCATTATTTCAGCTTATTAAAGGAGTGGCTCTACACTAAGATTTGCCTGCCAAGGCAGTGGAAAAGATGATGTATTAAGTACAAAAGACACTGACACCAACATAGCTTATAATCAATGCTCACTGTCCCAAAAGGAAACTTATAACCTTACAAAAGACCAGATCTGAAACACAGAAGAATGCTTCAAAAAGAAAAATCCAGTACTGAAGGGATCTTTTTCACTATTATTGCATAATCTGGAATTATTTTTAAATTGTTTACATGCCAGTACCATGCACACAAAGCACTGATCTGCATTAAACATTTTCCAGCAAGCATCCAGGATCTTGTAAAGGGCATGCTGACAACTTTAGGTACAGCCACGCAAAGTGACCAATTATCACCAGAGCCATTGGAAATTTTCTATTTAGAAACACTCTTAACCTGCAAGGAAAAAAAACATTTGCTAATGCAAACCTGAAAGGAAAATATTAAGTCCCGAGTGGAAAACTGCTCTGGATTCTTGCCTTTTTAAGGGGCTCCAGAACTAAATTACAAAAAACAGACGCCTCAGAAGGCTTTAGCTCTGCACTTACACAATTGTTTCTCCATCATTCAGGATAATGGGGGAAGAGGGGACAGAAAAGCCTCAAGTACTAGTAACACTGAAACTCAGCAGTCTTTAGCAGGCAGGTTCACAGGTGCCTGAATGGCTGTGTGAAGCTGTCTGTCTGTCTGTCACAGCCAGCACTGAGCCAGGGCTGAAAAGCTCTACCAGATCTGAGCAAGCTCCTGCATTTGTGCATGTGCCTCCCAGATCCCTGTGACTCTGGAAATATTTTGCATTGTCCAAGAAGTGAAACCGAGCTGGTTATTCCTATTTTGCTGAAGTACAAAAGAGGCTACACAAAGGCATTACAAGACAATGAGGTTAGAGAGAGCATAAAGAAATACACACTGGAATAAGACTGTCAGAGCAACCCCATCATGTCAGCATGGAAATCACACTGGAAAGCACAAGACAGCTGATAGCTTTGGGGTCACTAATGAATGATACCTGCAGCTATGCAGGGAAAAGGAACAAGGGCTACTACATGTGATGGCCTGGAACATGACTCTTGTGCTCTGCAAGAGCACAGCTCTACCTTAGACATAATGCTCCCCACTGGTTGGTTTTTAAGTGTACACACCATGTCCACTGCCTTGAGCTACACCTGATGGAAGAGGGGCAGCAAGACTGTGATCCTCACCGCAGGGTCAGAGCAGAGTCACCTCATCAGCATGGTGACTAGGCACCCCCCTTCCTCCCATCCAGGCTCTGGGGGCTGCACCAAGCCTCTTATGTACTGATAAACTCCACACAAACCCCCATCTGGCCATTCATACCAGCACAGAAGGCTCCCATTGCTCCACACCCCACCTTTAGTTTCAACCCCTCTGCTTATAAAGCTGCCTTAGCTGCAGTAGGCAACACCAAGACAACCTCCACATCCCAAACAAATGGCAGCAGCTGACAGCAAACACAGGGCTGCCGCCTCCTCCTCCCTCTTCTCCTTCTGACTTTCCACCAAGCAGCTGGGTACCAAACACAAGTAGGCAGCCCTTCTCTAACCTTGCCATCCCCAGCTTACCAGCACGACAAACTGGGCCACTGTTGATCACAATGATGGGTTTACTCTCTCCCCTAGTACAGGTGTCAGGCCTAAGCAGCTTCACGTGCACATGTTCATCCCTTTCGATCTGTAGAAGCACTCAGATGCCACAACACATTTCTTAGGGGTCAGACTGTCTCATGAAGGCACCATCATCCCTGGTAGACACACTCCTAGACTTTGGGCAGGGAAGGAACAGGACAGGGAAGACCTCCAGCCAGCACAGGGCAGAGGCTGGCTCTGGCAGTGAAGTGGGATGCCCTGCATCCCTCCCGTTCAGCGTTCTTTGGGGTATAAAGGTTCAGCAAAGACCACAGAGGACACGGATGGTGCTAATTTCCACCCCCAAGGGAAAGAGACTGAGGGAACTAAGAAAGCTCCAAATGGCCAGAGAGCCAACTGCTGTATTGAAAATATAAATGACTCAGCTCTAAGTGAAAGTCTCTATTTTTGTCTTTTGGCCTCAGTGATTTGGTTCTAATCCTACAGCTTGAATCATTCAGAAGTATGCTTTTGCATGCAAGGCCAGCTATGCCACTCTTGCTTTCCAAATTTTAAATTGGAAGATATACATTAAGCTTGCAGAAGTATGACTACGCTTTTGGATTTTCTTCATGTTCGTTTCCAGGCATGGCTGGAAAGAGAGGATTATTAAATGATGAAAAGTGTCTCTAGTGAGACCAGTTCTGTCCAACTGAATCACATATTATAGCCATGAAACCAAATCAAGACTGGATTTCACTTGCAACTTTGTAAAAGAAAATTTTATGGCTGACCTTGATTTCTTTTGAAACTTTTCCTTTTACCTAATGTTCAAGCTTTCATAAGAAGGGAGAAAATGTATTAATGTTTTCTCTCTTTCAAAGAAATAATTTGCTCAACACCCTTCTAAAAAAAAAAAAAAGTCATTAATTATTCACATTGGGGAAGCACCAAGTCATGGCCAGGCCCCTTCTGCTATGTCCTCCTTAGACATATATTTAAAGACAGCTTTAGAAAGAAGCAAATGCTTTTAGACCCAGCTGTGAGAGGCTACATCTGAAAGAGTTCAGGGAGGGACTCCCTGTGTGCGTGTGAGGGGAGGACAGGCCCAAGATCTCTGCTCAGGTCTCTTCTGAATCCAAGTCCTCTTCTGGCTCCACCAAAGACACAGTCAGCAATTCCACAGCTTGTCTGAGTTCAGAAAAGCAGCTCCTAAGCCTATGTTTCACTATAATAACACATGTAAATGTAAACACTCTCCTAAATGGAAAAGCCATTTATGACACCCCAATGCAACTGCTGGTCAAAAATAATAGCACAGAAGCAGCCAGCATCTCTCTTTTCAGCCCCAAGAAACTCCACAGATGCTACCGGGAAAGACAAGCCCCACTGGGGCTTTCAGAGAAAGCTGATGGAAGTGGTAGGATGAAGCTCATAGCTGCTCCATCAGGTCCCCTTGGGCCACAGCAGCAAGTCCAGTTCTCTATCCCTCTATCACATGGCAGGGGTGCTGGATATCTGCTGTCACATGCACAGCCACCAGTGTCCCTTCTCCCTTCCCCCGAGGAGCACAGCAGGGCTCTTACAGAACCTGGACATAGGAAGATTTTGGAAAGGCTGGCTGGAGAGGAAGAAAAAGGGAAAGCAACATTAAAAAGTAAAAATACCTTGCACGACTCCAGTTTATCATGTTCAGGGAAGATTAAGACAACCTGGAAGAGGTGAAGATGCTGAAGAAATGGACAGTCTAATTATAAGACTACACATGAAAAGAGCTTGGATTGTTGAGCCTGGGAAAATGAAGGCTGAAAGCAGATAGAAATACTGTCTATAAATACATCCAAAGGGAGACACCAGGGAAGGAGAGCTATTTATGTAGAGGGTATGAATACATTCTGGCTGCCAATTAGAAGAAAGTTTAAAATGCTGGAGAAATGAGGCTTTGGAACAGTCTTCTAGAAAAAGCAGAGGCAACGGATTAGTTAAGTCACTTAAAACAGGCCTTGCATAAGGTTTAGGAGTGTGGCACCAGGACACTGACCCATATACTCTTCCCAGTCCTACAGGCTGTGTTCCCACATTACACACATGCAGAACCCAGCTACCAAGCACTAAGAGTTGTAACACAAGACAGCAACAGCTTCACAGGCTACTTTGAGGGAATTTTATAGAAAGAGAGGATATCCTTTATTAAACAAATTGATAGATTGATAGACACAGCTCAATGTGCTTCTTTAACCATGTCTGCTAGCCTAATAAAATACCTTACTCTTTGCTGTCTTCACTTCTCATTTCTCATCAAGACAACAACTCTAGATTAGTTTAGGTGAAAGTGTTGCATGCAGAGGAAAAGAAAATGCAGTCAAGATAGTGATTATGGTTGACATCAACAGAGTTGAATGGGCAGTTTGGCAACAGCAGAGCTAAGGGAAGTGCAGATCTGAGAAAAGCATCAGAGGAAAGAGATGAATATGGTAGTCTGGAAAAGAAAAAAAAAACAAACAACAAAACAGCGGAGAAAGCAAGGCTCCACTCCAGCTCCTACTGAACTCAATGTGAGCACTTCCACCAGCTTCCATGCGAATAGGAGCGGATCCTCCGAGATGCCGGTTTCCGGGACAGAATATCTCAGATGGAAGATTACCTTAACAGCTGTGTCTGAGCAGAAGAAGAAAGCCTGATGAAAAGACCTCTGCTGTTGGCCAAGACATTGGTCCTGAATCAGGCTGCATAGCAATATGTTGCCAAAGCTTTAATGGGGGCTACCAAAAAAATTAAAACTTCCCCTCACTTGTGACAAAACCTACAAGTGGCAGAAGTGTGGGCATTTGCAGAGAGGGGGAATGGGGAGATATTTCCCTTTTGTCTTCTTGATGTCTAGGCATACCAGCATTCATTTCAGTGGAGGGAGGACAAGGGAAGGATGACTGGGAGGATGCTATGTTTGAACACAGGTACATGCTGTGAATGCACTGCAGGCCACAGCATTTTTAAATGGGCACTCCAAGGTAAAGATGACAAAATTAGGCAAAGCATGTTTCAGCATGGGTTGGTGGGAAGGGGATGAACTTTGATCCACTGTGTCTGAGAACCTGGTCCAAACCAAATGACTTTGATTTGACAGTTTTTATGCCCCCCTGCCCCCCACCCCCTCCCCAATCATGAAAAAGGTCCAAGGTGCAAAACATCTGAGAGTTGCGACCATGATTACAAGCCCACTTAAGGAGCTAGACTTTTTTGGTTTTCAAGCTACATTTGAGATCTGAAAAGGGATCTTGTCCATTAGTGTTACAAAAAAAAAAAAAAAAGTTCCTGCTTGATGCAAAAATAAAAGCATTTTCAAAGGCTCTTTGATGTGCAAGACGGAAAGACATGCAGGCAGATTCTGGAGGAGGTCTTGTCTTCAGCAATTACCAGCACTCTTTCTGAATTTTACTCCCTAGATAGACTTTTTATGTGAAGTAGATAATCACACTGCTGAGTATATCAGTTCTAAACCTTGTGGCTTTTCAATTAAGCAGCAATAACCTCTAGTCAAAATACTCCTTAACCAAGATGGGAATAAAACAAACAACCCCAAAACTAACTAACTGCAGGTGAAGCAATTCCAAAGACATTTACGCAGTTAAAAGATTTCATTTTGAGCTCTTTTCGGGTAGCCATGCCAGTTTTCCAAGCGATATTCTGATCATTAAAACAAGCAGTGATGTAATTTCCACAGCGACCACAAACATACCAAGAATATTTGAGCTAAATTTATCCAGACTTCTTGTTTGAGTCACTGCTTTGGTTCATTATTTTTCCATGACTTTCAACGATGCACAGAAAAGGAGTTGTGGACAGCCTGGGACTGAGCTTTCCCCAGCAGTATCCAAAATGTCAACCTTTATGCTTGGGAGCCACATATTAGAAAAGATCAAAAAAGAAATGAAGTTGCTCCTCCAGCTCCCAACTCTAGGTTGCTGCTGCTTTCACCCTTTGCCTTCCTCCCGCCCTTCCTGTAGCAGACTGACCATTTCCCTCACCCTTGGGTGACACAACATGGGGCTTGTCTTTGCGGCTGAGAAGTTCCTGAAGCTCACCACAGATCTGCTACCTTCCCCAGTCCGAGAGGGTGAGTTAAAAAAGAGGGGACTTGCATCAGATTTCCCACTGCTCTGTGCTGCTCTGTGGCAGACCCCAAGTCCTGCCTGCCTGTCCAGAGCAACATGTCCCACCACCACAGGTACCCCTGCCAGGAGAGCTCAGGCTAGGGAAGGCTGTCTTGGCACCTTCACCAGCAGGTACGCATGACCTTGCAAAAAATACATAAAAATCTACGAAGATATCACTGGGTTTCATGCTCTCTTCCAACACGCATAGTGTGGCTAATTATCATACTGGGAGGGATTGTGTATTTGCAAAAACTGCAGCATAACCCCCAAGATTTTACTCCATCAACTTAGCTGCTATTCAACAGCAATCTTTTTCTTCTGCATTATTTTAACATGGTCTGAACGTGTCCTTGCTGACTCCATTTCAGATCCATGATCAGACTCACCGAGTTTGCCTGCATGTAGCTGTACCTGTTTTAAAAAAAAAACAGAAACTGCTGAGCCCCAGAGCCCAGTCTGACTGCAGGGGGGCTTTTTGAAGGCTGAGGTCCTTCCCTAATACTTAAAGACTTCTTTTATAAGTTCTTTCTCCAAGGCACAAATTCAAAGCATGGACACACTTCTGTTGTGAAACTATCAGTAGTTTACATAAAAGGGCTGCTGCTGTGGTGATACGTAATCATGTAAATAAGCAATTGCTGACCCACTAATGAGCACACAGACTTGGATTAAGGAAAATAATTAAGTATCAGCCTCACTTAATGTAAAGTCTGAAACAGAACCAATTAAGAGAGATACTTTACCTATACAGCAGACTGGAAGGGAAATGGTATAAAATCCATCCCCCGCACCCTCATCTGCAATGCAAACATTTCCTCCCAGCTAGCTGCCTTCTGCCAAGCAGAGCCCTGGCAGCCCCTTTATCGATCAGAGAAATGAAAAACAAGCAAACCGCAGACTTAATGCTGTAAGGATCCTTGAAGATCTGATCCCAAGCCTGTTATGTCAGTGCAAAGACTTTAATGGGTTTTGGATAAGGCCCCCATAGGCTTTGGAGATGATAAAAAAAAAATTCCTAGCACTTTCTTTAATGCAAGTATAAAAACACTACAACATTACTGACAAAACAATAAATCAATTATAGGCCTGGTAAAGACTGAGCTGGTGTGAACACTGTCAATTGCTTTTTTTCACTGAAATGGAGAACAGTGGTCCTACCACCACAGTGTCAACCCTCACCTGAGAGCTACCTTATAATCACACATTAGTAACGTCGATACAGAGTCCCTGTGTACAGGTTCTAAGGGCAAAGGATGTTCTTTACTACCTTATCACCTTATCTTTGTTTTTTTCTAGGCTTCTTTGATAGAGTTGTCACAAGTTACATTTTAATGTAATACACCACATCTTAACTGAAAGGTGGAAAAATAAAGCTGTATAACAGCAGATAATGACAGATACAGTTCAGATAAAGATCCATTTTTTACTATTGTTTGTAAATCAAACTTGCTCTCAGGTTGGATTCTCCGCTCATTTAGTTTCCCAAGATCTGCACTGCACCACTGCCACTCCCAGCAGCCCTGCCCTCCTTGCTACAGCCTTCAAGTTCAAAAGCAGGCTGGCTTTGATGGTGTTTATCAGGAAAAAGCTGGTCCTGCCACTACTAAGGCCTAAGTGCTCCTTTATATATCCCTGATTCCAGAGGGACGAAGCACCCACAAGCCAAACTCCCACTTTCCACATGGACAGGAATATGCTTTCAAAGGCAAATCGTTCTTCTTGGATGCCTCTGTTTCAAAATACAAGGGACATCTTCTAAGGGTATGTCTGAAGAATAGTATCCAGACTCTGAAAATCAGTTCAGAGTGTCTTAAATTTAGGCACCTAATTGTAAATGCCCCAGCATTTATTGCGCTTTTTGGAAATCGAGGCTCAGTTTGGCGAGATGGTGCAATAAGTGGCTCTGCTAGTCCGCACGGGAGAGCAGGCTTAACCACATGTATTTTCTGCTGCAGAGCAGCCTTCCGTATTAGCTTTTGGCCCCATGTGAGACTGCACCACTTCTGTACAAAGTGTGTATTTAAATACGTTTAAAAATACAAGCCTATTACTGCTTTACTAATGTACTTCCTATTCCTGCCTAGCATTTCCCACTTCTCCTTCTGCAGGGCATTGTGCATTAAGACTAACTCACGTAAGATAACTGTTTTATTTTTTGCCTTTTTTTTCTTTTAGGAATACTTTCAATTTGCTGTTTGGACTCAAATTAACTCATAGTTTAAGGAGCAGGAAAAAACACAGAAAACCTTCAAGTTTCATTCAGTCTGATTATACAGAACTTCAAGCCATGACACACTCTGCAGGTCTCTAGTGCTCTGTGCACTCAGATCACCTCCCAGATGCTCAGCTTGTCCTTCTCATGGCCACGCTGTCGCAGCACACTCAAGGTAATGTTACTACAGGGTAACGTGTGGATGGAAAAAGCAGGACAGAAGGTGCAAGTACTTTTTCCCTGTTATACAGCACAATGTGCCACAGATGGGGCTAAGTCAATGTGCCCCAAGACGAGTTGGCTGGCTCTAGCTCCATGTGCGCAGCCAATGTAAAGATTTTAAGGTTTACATGGTAATTTCAGGAGGAATAAAGTGATATCAGTGGTGCTGTCAACACTGGTTTTCCCTTCTTCCTCTATTCAGCAGGAAATAAAAGCAAAGATATTCACACTACCAAATTCAAGATCCTACCTTTCACATTTAAGGCAACAAAATCAACTGTGCAGAACTATGAGAAAACAACAGCAAAGATTTCATCTGGAGGCCATGTACATGCACACCCAGGAGCAGATGAGCTGTCTGCTTTTATTACTATGAAGAAGTCAGGTTCTTCCTGCAGACTTTTATTTTTTAACTGGGTTTCACATTGACAGACTGACAGAGCCTGGAAGGCTCAGGTTATCCAGTAAATACAAAACAGAAAGGGCCGAGTCTGCAAAAGTTTCCATCCCTCCACCTATAGTCCTGTGACCTCCTCAAACTGCCACCCTACGACAAAGGCCTCGGCCACATTTGTAAATGTCCTACCATCATGCAAACAGGGGAGTGATGCTGGATGCACAAGGCGATGTCCCAGGAGAATAAGCTGTCTCATATAGCTATTAGCTCACCCCAAGATGTCACCATTCAATCCATTGTGAAACTCTCCATATAAAATGGCACTAGCTCCTGTGTTGACCATCTTGTTAAAATGACTCTTTAACAATTCCAGTTAAGCTGTTCTTACTTGCACTGGAGACTTTTCTATGATTCAGGAAGCAGCGGTGCAGGCAGCAGCTTTCCCTCTGAGTCAGTACTGAGCTGAGCCATGGCCCAGATGGGGTTGCAAAGGTCACCACCATCGTGGGTAGGTTCTTTCTGATAAAAAACAAAGCCCTGTGAGCTGCAGGGTCACCACAGCACTTCTGAAGCACAGTTTTAAGAGCCTCTGGCTAACTCCAAATACCAACTCAGGTATTTATGATCTGGTTATTTGTTTGCTTCCTCCTTTTAATATTTAGGTTTCTTTTCCAGGCATACTGCACATGTCGATCTGTGCTTCCCTGGACAGTTGAAAGTCACCAGTTTACAATAGATTTGCTTCAAAAGAAGTTGTGAAGGATCATATAATTAATATCTGTAAAGATACTGTAAAATTTCAAACAACTGTCATTGGCATCGTTGTCCCTAATTATGTAATATTATATACATTAGGACATAACACCCCATTTGAATGCCTATTTCTAGATTTAGCAGGAGAGAAGAGACACCCTCTGGCGTGTTTGAAAGATAATCCCATTCCACCTCCAAGACACACACAAGTGATATGTGAATGCTCTGTGACTGAAAAAAGTCTCAATAAGAGAGCAATAAGCTCTGTAACAAAAGTACCCTTACATTTCAGAACACAATGACTGCTTTTCTACATCTTTGCTGAACTGTCTCCTAGAAACTCATATGAGAATTAAATCCTAGCTGTAAAATTTCATAAGATTCAAAGAAACCAACCAGCCTGCAGAAAGGAGATTAATCTCTATTCTAGGCATTCACACAGTAATATCTTAGGGCTTTTATTGTATTTCCTACAATATTCATATTATGTCACCTCCATTATATTCTGCAGAGCTCTTTAACCAAGTTCAAAAAAACCCAAAACCTGTGCTTCATGAGAGCCTGCAGCCACCCCCGTATCTCTGCTTGCTTTCTTTCTTTTAAGTAGGACAAGATGAACAAATCTAAGAGAGGGAAAGCAGGGTTTGAGGAGGCAAGGGAGATGCTGACTGCACCCGAAACAGAGCATTATACTGCACTCCAGTGACAAATCTCTATGGACCAGCAGGTGCTCACCAGAACCACTGAGTCAAGGCCAGCACCACCCCCGGAGGGTGTACAGAGTCCAGTTTGAAACACAGCTCACCTGCTCTCAGGGAAAGCAGGCATCCTGCTGGGATACAGGCAACATCCCTGCCGCAGCCAAGAGGAATAGCACAGGAGACACGAGCAGTAAGGTGAGCCCTTGCATCCTATGTTATGTTTGCTAACTAGAGTCAATGATGCTGTGAAGCTGACCTCCACATGAAGACCTGGCCAAATGTATAGCTCTCAGAAGAAAAAGCCCTAAAAATCTTAAGGCTTTCAAATGATCAAGGCACCAGGTGCACATGGTACCTGTTGGAAGGTGCCTCGAGCACTGTGCCAGCTGTAACACCGTGCTGATCCAGCTGACCTCTCAGAGAGCCACAAGCACCACCGTGCTGTTTATTAAACCCCTCACATCCACAGGGCTGTCCTTTCTGCCGCCCCAAAAAACCCTCCAAGCTTTGCGAGCACTAATGAGGTTGTCACCTTAAAGAAAATATCTGTGATCTCACTCCACTTAACAGTGGTTGTCACTGAATGGAAGCAGGAGGCTGCATCGAGATTGTTAATAAATGCACGTAAACAATAGGTTCAAATCTGGAGGCTGAATGAGTCACTGAGTTCCTGCATTCAAGCTGTGTAATAGGATCCAAATGCAGAACAAGGACCAGCTAACTTAGGGAGTGGACCAGCTAGCTAATGACAGTTATTCTTGGCAGGAGTCAAACAATCCCAGAATAAAAATTAGTTTAAACATGTACAGTATGCTTATAAAGAGCAAATCCACCAGGGCAGTACTGGATCTTAAGCTTTCCCTAGGATCCCTTTGCTGGTCTTCCAACACTGTTTATCAAATAAAATAACCCAGATATGTAAGTATAGAACAGTTATACTGGTAAGATTTGTATGCTTCCAGTTAACCAGCTTAACTGAATATGTTTAAATAACAGAAACACATAATAAAGTTCTCAGAAGAAAAACTGAACTCACAATGTAAAAATATACCTTTTCCACTTTTCACTTCATTATTCACTCATAAACTAATTTATTTACTGTATCTTTAAACAGTGAGAAAAACTTGTCAAATCACTTTTGCAGAACAAAAATATAACAGTTCTTAACAGTTGCGAATCATTAGCACAGATTAAAATTCTTCTCATGGTTTATAGCTTAGTATTCAAGCGGAGATAATTCCTTCCAGAGAGAAACTCAGAAGATAGGGCTTAAGAATTTTAAGAATATTCAGTAACCAAATGTTTCTGATTATTATAGAAAGATACAATGCTAATTAACAAAAGCAAAACCAGCAAAATCAGTATCACACAATAAGCAGAATACATACGGAGAAAGGAAAGAGTTCCCAGACCTCCCTGAGATGCTGGTGAGAAACGTCTTCAAACAAGATAATGTGGCCTTTGAATAAACTACCGGGTTTTGCTTCATAGTTGCTGATAAAATCCAAAATAAGGCTGCAAAAACATTCGCTTCTACTGAAGCCTGCTTACTCACTACAAAACGTCAAACACACCTTCATCCCACACTTAAAACGCAGATGCTGCCTCCTAATGAACTGCTTGTTGCAAGGGGGGAATACCGTTATACAATAACCAGAAGTCTGCTTCTCGAAGCAGAAACATAACTGGGTTTTGATTCAGAGAAAAGCAGCAGTGTCTAGGAGCTGAGGGTTTCAGTGATAAAAATAATCCAAAAATAATTTGGCTGTTCAGAAAAAAAAATTAACAGGAAGCAACCTGAAGCATATGTCCCTTCTGAAAAGAGAAATTTCCACCTATGGATTTATTCCCATTACATAAATGCAGACCTTCTAATCTAGCCCAACAATAAATCACTGCAAGCCACTGAATCAAAGCTGACAGTAAAAGTGGAGCAGGTTAATATCTGTTCAGCCTGAGAAATGATGCTCTGATTTTAGCAGCTTTCATACCCTGAATACACACTGCATCAGTGGCTGGGAACATATTTGCATTCACACGCTGAAAAAGCACAGATCTTGTAAAACATATTTAGGAACTGGTGAGACGTGATACATATATTGACTAATTTTGTAGGCCTTTGGAGAAAATTGGTCTTCAGAGGAATGCTATTCTTATCGCCTGAGTAGTTCAACATCACTCTCCTTGGAAGTAAAATTCCTTGTTCTATACTGTAAAACTTCAAAGATTAGGGCCCAAATCACTCCAAGATCTTTCATATATTTAAATTTCACAGAAACTCAGTGGCATCTGGCTACTGAGTTCTCTTAAAACCTTTAGCTCCCTATCTGAACAGCAAAGAAAATAAATCATCCTATTTACCATTTTGTGGATCCATGTCGCTCTCTTTGCAAATAGCGGATTCCTCAGTTCCCACACACCAGTACATTCTGGGTTGCAGTTGTGAAGATCCAACAGACAAACTTTCTGCAGCACTTAAACCTGAATATAGTTGTCAAAGCTGAGTGATCTCCATCAAGTAAATGCAGGAGCAGAGTGACTGCTAGTAAGCACCATCCCGAAGAAACATCACTGACTCTGTTTAAAAACAAACAGCAAAAAAAATTTAATCATTCTTGTATAAAAATTGCAAGATGCTTATTCCTCTGCACTCCATAATGCAGTTGTCTAAATACCACTTCGCAGAAATGCACTTATCATCCCTACAATTATTTTCATAATGTCTTTGTTAAGCATATACCGTGAATTAACAGAGGAGACTAACAAAGTCTCCCCTACAGAAAGATAATGTTCCCAATTTTTCTCTGCCAAAGGCGCTCAGTCTTTGGACAGTGGGTGTGGGGGGTGGGCAGGGGTCACAGCTGCAGCTTCAGATTCTCTACAAGCTAGTGTAAAGGCAGAGCACTGAAACCATGCAGTACAGCTGGAAAAATCCTAAATGCAACCACAAAACCTTTCCAATCCACAAAGAAGACTGTGGCTCTTGTAAGACTCCACTGTGAGAAACTGAAATATACTGACGTGGTCACTGAGATGATCCTCTGTAAAAAAGAAAAGAGGGCTAAGAGAAACACAACAGCTCCTTTCCCCTTTGCCAAGTCCTTTTAGAGAACTCTACCACCCTAGGAGTGTCAGGTTTCTTCAAACATGTTCAGGGAAGCAAATCAGGCCCTTAAGACCTCTTAAAGGTTGGCTTCTTCTGAACTGTTTTGCAGAAAATTGCACAGCTCAGTCTCCAAGGCATTTCCAACTCCCTACCTCTTCAAAGCTGCACACCTGTAATTTTCTCTCTTTTAATGCATTTTCCACAGAGGTTAAAACTATGGGTGAATTTGCAGTGTGTGCCCAACCAGCATCAGTGCTCCTTCATTTACTGCTTTCAGTTTCAGCCAGTAAACACCTCTCAGATGTAACACGATGCCCCCCACCTTTGACTTTTACTAGTTTTTCTCATGTCTGGTGCATGAAGTTTTGATTGGAGGCTCTAATTCAGCAAAGCATGTAACCCACCTCCCACTTCAGCCAGCAAGATTCAAGAACATCCCTGACTGTCCTCGAGCAGAGTTGGCTTCCTGACTTGAGATCAAAGGCCAAGGGGAATATAAAAATACACTGATTCAGGAAGATTTCTGCTCATATAGGGTTTTATGACCTATGTTTTTTTAACCACCAGCCAACAATGTTAAAAATCACTGCAAGCTGCATCAGTTGTTTCTAAGCAAACAGCTGAATTTTAGGTGCACTTACAGCAAAACCCAGCTTCTGATGACCTCTACTTTGTGGTGCCTGGCAGCAGGAACCAAAACTCACACTCTAAGCGCTGTGCACACCCCTGCACCCTTCAATCCAGGCGCTGGGTGCTACCACAGACTGTGGTTTGGTTCTTTGGTGTTTTTCAGACATGGGAAAAATAATTTGGGTGCCATACAGCAAATAATGCTATAGACTGAGAGACCTGGGCTACATGCAAGCACTTTCACATGCACGTGCCACAGTTAAACACCTCCCTTGCAGCAGGATGGCTACAACTTCAGATGGATACAGGTCCTTGAGCTGCTGAGGCACCCATCCCTCCATCCACATCACAGACTGCAGCGGCAGCTCATCTCCCAGGTCAGGCCCTGGCAGCTCTCACACACCAATGCAGCAGCAGTTCAGCACTTTGTAAGAGGCTGAATTTAGCAGCTTTCACCCACAGAAGGAGGGGAAGCTGTGGGTTGCTGCAGGAGACTGAGGTGAACGTGGTTCCTAACAAACGGACTCATGAACTGGTGAACTGAGTTCCCACCAGAGTCAGGTCGGCTTCTGGGCCGAGCTTCCCTCGGCCATGCTGGCAGGCATGGCTGCTGCGTTGAGACCCCAGATCTCTGCCCTGTTGTGGGTGCAAAACCCCAGGCAGAGGTGTCAGGGAGGCTCTCACGTTTCCCAAAAGCTGTCTAGGTTGTTAACTCTGAAAACAGAGGCGTTGTGATGCTTCCAAAAGGCACCTCCCCTGCACTCTCGCTATAAAAGCGCTAGGCAGCTACAGTAAGAATAAATACTTCTCCATGCAAAGACCAACAGACTAGCTCTTTTTAGCAGATGCTGGTTTCTGAGGCATTTCCTTGCTGTATGACAAGGGCACACCATGTGCACTCACAGCAACTATACAAAAAACACTGAATGGGGGTCAGTGTGAACCACAGAGGCTTGAAAACTATCCCACTCCCGATTTTTAGCTTTCTAGTCAGCTTATTCCCCAGGCTGGAACTTTCCTCATATATCCTGAAAGGAAAAAACTTCCAGAAGTAATGTGTGGTTTTGATCATCAGTTCCCTTTAACTGCAAACAGGACACTAAATGTTGTGGCCATGTGTATTACTGCCACACAGCATCCATGTAAGCAGCATTTCCATATTTCAGGGCCTTTGTGTATGTGATAAAGAAAAACCCTATAGTGCTTTTACCTTAAACAAGATACACAACTGTAACACATAAAAATACTGTTTTAATTTGATTTAGAAAGAAGGATCCAATGGGCTCTCCAGAATCTCATTCAGAAGGAGGAAGCCCATGCAGAACACACCTGAATGCTGATTTATGTCCCATACCACCCAGTTTCTCTCCAGAGACCCGCTACTGCCAGCTGTCAGAGAGTATCCCAGCACATCCGACCCTGCCTGCACCATCTTTTGGCAGCCCGTCCCATCTCACCCCGTGCATCGTGCCTAAACACGGCAAGGCACCCAGAAACCCCACGGTTTGCCCGAGATCGCTTCCCAATTCACAAGAAACCGGCCAAAACTTCAGTTCTTTGCTCAAACTACCTGCTGTTTCTGAGAAGCCCATGTGGGGCCGGGCACTGCGAGGGGTATCACCACAGATCTAGAGAGGCCCAAGGACACTATGGGGATGGAAACGGGCTGCGGGCTCCTCCGCTCATCACACAAGGTGGGGTGAAGCCAGAGCTGGGTCAGAAGTGGCAAACCAGCCCCCTTCTCCCCACCCCACAGCCGCCGGCTGAGGAGAAATAAGGCGTTACACCCCGCTTCGGGGTGTCCCGTGAACTGGGACTAGAAAATCACTTTTCCGTGGCCGCTGGTCTGTCAGCTCAGCCAAGGGGCTGAGGGCCGTGCTCGGGCCTCGGCCAGGGCCGGGGCACGCACCCCCCAGCCAGGGTCGGGACGCGGGAGGAACCGCTCCCATCCCAGCCCGCGGCCCCGCTTACATAAAACCGAGTTTTTCCTTAGGGCGAGTCTCAAGTATTTCCTCTCCGCGCCGGGCCGGAGCAGCCGCTCTCCTGCCTGCCTGCGCCGGGGAGCGCAGCGCCCGCCGCCGCCCTGCGCCCGCCGCCGCACAAACTTCCCTTCGAACTTTTATTCTTTTAAAATAAAACCATCTTTCCCCCCCGCCTTCTCCACACGAAAAGCCCCGGCGTACCCCAGCAGCCCCCACCCGGCCGCCTCCCCTCATGGCGGGGCAGGTGCCCACGGGGCGGCCAGGCCGAAGCGGCAGCAAAGCCACGGTACCTCCTGCGTCCGGGGCTGGCGGGGTCCCTGCGGCCGCGCCGCCGCCTCCTCCTCCGGCGCCGGCCGGCCGCCCGCCTCGCTCTGTGGCGCGGGAGGCGGAGGGAGGGGGGAGGAAGGAAAAGGAGCGGGGCAGCGGCGCGGCGCCTCCTCCGCCACCGGGCCCGCCGGCCCGCTGAGGGCCCGCCCGGCTCCTCCCGGGGCCCCGGCCGGCCCTGGCCACGGTGAGGGGCTGCGTCTTGCCGGGGGCGGCTGAGGGTGACAGGCCCGCGGGCCGCAGGCCTCGCACGGGCTCTCGCCTTCCTCCCGAGGGCAAGCGCGGAGCCCGCCCGGCTGATGGGGGACGTGGAGGGCGAGCGTGAGGAGAGGCACAGGGCAGCCCTGGGCTCCCTCCCCAGCCCGGACCCACTCCTCCATCAGCGACTCGTGGCCGCCTGCTCCCCAAACAGCCCCTCCGCGGGCTTACGCTCTCTGGCTTTGTTTGTTTTTAAGGAAAAAAGGTGACAGTGGGAGTTGCGCTGGCTGAAGCAGCACCCTCTCAGCTACAGAGGGCTGTCTGGACGGGCTGGCCCTCACAGCCGGCTGCCGTGTAGCTCCCCGGGGTGGGCACCAGGCTGGCACGGATGGAGGTAGCACCGCTACCCCTCTCTCAGCATCACTCCTCGACAGAGGCCTGACCTTACCGGTAACAAGAGTTGATCCGAGATTCCTTGCTGTGAGTTGCTCCGTCCCCAGATCGCGGCTTGAGTTTGCTCGTCTTTGGAAAGGCAATGCGAGATTGCCCCCTTTCTTCCGAAGGTGCTGGACGAGCTGCTCTCCAGCTGGCATACTGGTGTTGAGCACGTCTTTCCCCCACTGCAGACTCGTTCATCTCCCGGTACCAGGAACCTCTCACAAACCTGGTATTGCTTAATTTTCCCCATCCGTTGGACCTACTAACAAAAGATCATTTCTGCGTGCTTTTTGCTTTGTTATTCCTTATGATTCTGTAAATTATATACAGAGGGGTTTTTTGCTTCCCTTGTCTGTACCAAGAAATGGGTCTGTGATGATTGCTTGAGGATGGAAGAAGCCATATCCATTCATTCACTGCTGCAGTCTGAGATTTGGCTAGGGTGTTTCTTTGATGTGATTATGGAGACATAGAGAGGATGGGTCTTCACTGGTGCTTTTACCTATGTTCATGTCCCAATTAATCTGCTTTTAGCTACAGCCACAGTAGTGTTACCTGGTTTTAACACTCTTTCCACCTCTTACCCAGCCTGCTGTCTTTTATGCCTCACAGCCAGGCTCCTACCCAGCCCTACCTTACAGGTTTTTTAGCACAATTGTTTGAAAACCCAGTAAAATAACTTTTCCCCCTTTATTTCAATAGAGACTCTAACTTCCCCTAGCAAGAATTTATCCACATTCAAGCCAATTCCCCCCACCCCCAATCTCATCCCACTCTTCCTCACTTACATCTCCATTGATTATCTCACTCACAATAATTCCTTTGTATCTCCAGCCTTCCCCCTTCTAAAGTCTCTAACAGCATCACTCAAACTTTGAAAGTGGAAAATTCAAGGAGTTTGACTGGGCCTGTGTGGGGAGATGACAGGTATTTCTCACATGTATTGGATGGGAAGAGAGTTAAAAGACTGGTATGTTCTTGCTCTCTATCTACATTGCAGACAAGGCAAGTAGGGAACAGGAACACATTTACCAGAGTCATACTAGTGATGGAAGTGTCTCAAAGGAGTTAGGAAGCAGCCAGACGAAGGCAGGAAGCCCCATCTGGCAGTGTGGTCTATGGTCCCTTCAAATTCTGCATTTTGAGGCTCACATCAGAAGGCAAAAAGGAACCATCCTACTTTGAACTGGAAGAAGCTGTTCTTGCCCCTGCCAGCTGCAGCTCTGCTCTCCTTCCCTCTCTGCTTACTGTAAATGACACAATTTAGAAAAATGACTGCTTAAAGGATAAGCTATCATCAGACACATTCTCCAGCTTTTATATGTAGAGCACTGACCACACTTCAGCACTCTACTTTTTTAAAATAGGCTAATTCTTCACAAATTGCAGAAATAAATCCAAGTTCAGATTCCCTCACAGTCCCCCTGCGAGCTACTGACTCCCCAGATACATGCAGCAGACATGCACTCTGCGTTCAGCTCTGCCACGTGGAAAAGGTACCTTGAAATTACCTTGTCTCTTGTGAGCCCACTGCACGTTTTCACTTGCAGACTTACTGCTGGGTCACTGAATGAAGGGGAATGGACACAACACTGTTAGAGGAAGAGCCCCCTGTACCTACAGCAATACAGGGCCATTTTGTTTCAGAAGCATGAAACTGTAACCCTTTCTAGTGTTTACTTTCATTGACACAATGGGCCAAATTCAGAGTGAAATAAAAAAAGTGACAGGATTGAGTTGAGTGGAAGTTGCTTGCTGATGGAAGGGGTCTTAACACATGTGCATTAGAGGGATTGGAATTATCTAAAAGCACTCATCATGTACATAAAAAAGCATTCAAGTTACTCCTCTGTTAAAATGAGTAAAGTTAATACAAGTTTCCTACTCCCCCACCTTTCTTTCTGAGCAGTATCAATATATAACATCTAGAAACCATTTCACAAAGTTAAAACATTTATTAGGAACAAGAACTATTACAAAAAGATACCCACAGTCTAAATATATACATGAGGTTTAAACATAGCATTTTCATGTACCTTTAGCTATAAAAATACATTAGATTAACTGTATCCTAATTTATAAATATAAGGTGGTTTTTTTTTTAAAAAAAGTAGTATTTCATATGAAAGCCTTACTGTGCAATGAAAGAATATATACCCTCTAAGGGGTTACTTTAAAGTTAGTGTCTAGTGTTATATAACTTAGAAAATTCAGTGTGTAGAGTCAGACCCTGATTTATACAATAAGAGATACATTGACCTTTTAAAAACTTGCTAAGGGAAAAAAAAAAAAAAAAGAGGTGAAATATATATCATACATATAAAGCCAGAATACTAGAATTTTAAGAATTTCAGATTATTTCTGTTTCAACCACTGTTTATAAAAAATTAATACAGAGATACATCAAGATAACCAGCCTTTTACTGTTTGCCTTAGCTCCCTACTGTCTGACTGCAGCCCTAGAAAACCATCTAGTAGGCAAAAGTAAAATGTTTGTCTGAGAAGATGTTTGCACTCTAAGTGTTTTACAAAAATAGAAACTTATTTACAATGTTCCCATTTGGCCTTTCATGGGGAAGGGAGGACATTTTCTTCACTGGATGGGGAGATGTACCTGTCTCACATACCCATGGAGGACAGGCACCTAGTTACACACAACAGTTGGAGGTATGTCATTTAAGAAGTTAAGCAGTGTTGAAGTGCAATTTCAATGTTCACTAACTAATAAGGAAGTTTAGGCTCATGCAAACTTTTTCCTTACTTATCGCCACCCACCTTCCTTCCTCCTCCAAAAAAAGGTCCACTCATGCAACAGAACTTGTTACTGACTGGGTGTATCTGAGCAAAGGAAGATACTGGTTAAATCCTTGCTTGCATCAGAGAATAGAGGTTAGATCTGCATTTCTTCTTCAAGCCCTGACAACTGGAAAACTCCAGGCAGCAATCTTTACCAGTGCTCCGTGGAGATCTGCTGGTATGCCATAAGGAACCTCTGAGTTTGCTCTCAGAGGACAATCCCAGAAAGATCAAATAAGCTCCCCAACAAGCTGACACCACTAACTCCTGCATACTTACAGCTCCTGCGGACATGGAACTTCCCGTACATTTCCCAGTGGTTCTCCAGTACAGAATCAGCAGGAGGAGGAGGAGGGAAAGTAGTGAACCCAGGAACTGAAGCCAGCATGTGGCTTGTCATTAATCTCATAGTCATGGCTGGGCATGCAAAGAAGTTACTGCAGGACATACTAAGGCATGAACTCAGTGTGACAGCTGCTCCATGACGCTATTCCTGCACATGCGTGCTTATACAACTGGAGGCAAGAGACAATTCACAGCAGTTTATTCCTCAGTGAAGAATCAGCTACTCTGTGCTTGCCACAAGATGACAGCACTCACGAGGACAATTACTGCAAAGCTGCTGACACATTTATGTCCAGCCATAGCTTATTCCATGGTAACTGGTTTTTACACCCACAGCTTTAGCACTCAGCGTGTGCTTGGGAGCACCTGCCTTTTCATACTGTACTTCCAGAAATTTATTTTAAGCTACATTCATACGGGATAAAGAAGCAGTGAGAAGAGCTTACATGTTTTACTCTCATAATAATAGCTCTGGCTCGAAAAATGAAGAGATGTTCACAAAGCCTGAAAGTTATAGAGAAAGAGCAGGACAGCTTTTTGCAGCTCTTCTGCTCCCTCCCCCAGATCAGAAGGACTGGCGTGGGATGTTTTCTGTGGGGTATCTACCATGCTACATGCTCAAGCATTCAACTCGGTGTCATCACGGTAAGTACAGTGCAAAATCCTCTTTGCAAAAAGTGCTACAGTGAAGGTTGGAGATACAATTGTGACTCATTCGGAGCCCAGAGGGTTAGCAAGTCAGTAACTTGCATTTGCAGCATGTGTAATGTTGTGCACACTGAAACATCAGGTTCCAAGGACACTTTAAAGTCTAGCTCTGTTGGGTGAAATACTGGCCCCAAAGGAGTCCTCTAGGAAACTCCCACAAATCTCATTCAGGGCTAGAATATCACCAATAGGGAGAATGCATGGATCTTTAGAGAGACCAAGAGAGCTCTTTCAAAGAGAATTTCTTTACAGAGCCTTCCATAAAACCTTGCACTCCCATTCCAAACTCCAGCTGCAATCTTCACACAAACTCTGCCCACTTCAGTCAAGTTGTATTAACCCTACCACCCAAGTCCATTTATGCCAAGTGAAACCCATATCCTCTGAAGGTGTTTAACAGTCCGTTCTAATGGTACGAGAAGTCTCTCTAACATGCCACTGATGTCCACGTCCTTCATGGGTACAGTTTGAAAGCAGATGTCCTGCAAACACTGACTGACCAGCATTTTAGGCACAGGTAGCAGACAGATGTACAGCCAGGGACTTGTACAGTACAAGTGTGTGCTATGCTGCCAGCAGGGTCACCGAAATCAGTTTTCGAAGAGCCACTTGACAAAATGGAGTCCAGTAGATTCAGTGTTTCTAGAGAAATAAAAGTTAGGTGTTTCCATTTTCCTTCCTCCCCCTCCCCTCCCCCTTACTCTGAACACATCCCCCACGTGTCACATTCGGAGTGTCAGCGTTTTAGGCCTTCTGTTTTCATGGACTCTTCTGGGAGAGTTTAATGGTGACCGTTTTCACTTCAGTATATTCTGCCAAAGCATATTCACCGCTGGAAAAGAAGAGAGAGGATGGAAAGGGACAAACAATTGCAGCATGTTAAGGTGCACTTCCCTAAGATAAGAGTGCATTTTAGCCTCTGATCAACAGCTGCTGCAGATGACATCAGGCTGTTAAAACCAGCTAGTGTAAGCTAGTTCAGAACTATCAGTTTGGTCCACCACTTCTCATAATTGCTAAGTACATACACAGAAGTACACACAAGTACACCCTGTTGTGAAAGAAACATGAAATGCTTCTGGTCACAGTAACCCACAAGATGACACCCTGTGACTCTTGCCTAGGGAAAACTGAGTACTGTTGTGAGAACCCATAGAAGAAACATCCACATAAGCATAGTTATCAGTGCTTAGACTGCAATTCAAGTTACTTTTTCACTGAAAATAAGCTTCTATCTACAAGATACCATATAACAGAGGGGGCACAGCTGCTCCAGAAACACATACTGATGACAGACCCCACCACTGCATTATGCCTTGGTTGGTGGAAACTGGCTCTATTTCCACACCTTGCCCAGGGGATAAACCCCTGACATCCTTTAATTAGCCAGGCAGTCACGCAAAGTAAACCATAAGGTCTCAATATCTATGTCCCATTTGAGGATTCATTCATCTGCTGTGCTTAACCAGTGAGGCATCTGAATGTCTCAGAGCAGCAGATGCACCAGAACCAACTACTGAAAACTGTTCCTGGAAATAAGTCTGGCTTATGAAAGAAAAGGTGCATTAGATTCCTCTGGAGTCTTCTGAATGGTCTAATAAAACCTGCCTCTCTCCTATACAAGAAAATTAAGATTTGAGTCAATTTCTCAGCTCTAGCTCTAACTTATAGGTTGACCTCCATTTAAAAGTTTCTGGGTTAGTAACTAATAAGAGCTGGAATGCCTGGTAGCCATACTGCAACAGGTCAGGCTGGGGAAGAGGGAGACAGGGTCCTTCTGTAATTTAGTAGCAAGCTTGGAAGGTGGGAGGTGGAATGATTTTGGAGATCATTCCTTGTTGTTCTGGCTCCAACATTAGAAAGTCAGAGGTACAAACAGGTCCAAGTAGGAGCAATGAAACAGCCATCAAGGGAGGCTCAGATACTACCATATAAAGACAGAGGAGATTTGGGGTGGATACCACTGTTCCCAGCCAAAGTGCCACACTTATCCCTTGATCTAAAAATCTAACTAGTCAAGAAAAACGCTTGCAAGTGGAACGGACTGAACTGGAATTATTAAGAGCTTATGAAGCAGATGAAAATGCTCCTGAAGGCACTTCTCACATTCTCACATCTTGTGCTTTACATCCACACTGTACTGGCTTAGCACCTCCCTGTGCAGCATACTGCAAGCCTGACAGTTTAAAAGCAAATTCAACAATATTTTCACTGAGTCACAATTGTTACTGCATTCACCATCCACATATAAACAAGATATTGAGCAAAACTCACAGTTCTCTGCCGTTGCCTGACATTTTAAAGCCACCAAAAGGAGCCTGTGCATAGAGTGCATTGTAACAGTTGATCCTACAATAAAAACATCAGTTGTAAACAGACAATTCAGTATCAAGGAGAGGCAAGATGATGACAACAACAACAACAATACAAAAAAGGCTGAAATGTGTCAGTTTTCACTTTATACAGTTCATTCACTTGAGAAATCAGATTTTAGCAATAAAATTTTGCTACAGAAACAGAAAACATGTAAGTGGTACTGAGTCTGACCTACATCTCACTTCATAGTCTCTAATGGCTACGACATTCATGCTTGAGCTGGAATTTATGTTGTATTCAGAGACATGCTTGATATAAATAGTTCAACCTATTCCCTAGTTTAAGGAAGCATATTCTGAAGCAAACATGTTTACTCAGAAAGCTGTCTAAACACTCACAAACAGGCCCTGCCACCCACTTCCAGGTATACAAAATGTTGGACTGTATTAGACAATTGTGTCACAGTAAAATGAAAGCACTAACCCCATCTCTATAGAGACTAGGTAGAAAAAGCTAATGCAGATACTTTCTCAGCATCTCAATAAGGTCAAATAACTGAAGAGACAGGAATGCTTTGGTGCTTGTATGTCCAGCACATGTATCCTTCAAAGCCCAGCATCCCATTTTTATATAAATATTACTCAGAGGCAGGTCCTTCTGCCACCAACTCTTGAAATCAATCCTCTGTATGCATCAAAATCAGACATCAGATCAAGTTCCTATCCTGAGTAGGAAAAATTATGATTCCATCTTTAAAATTATTCTAATAGAAAACAAGAAATTTTGTATGCAAAAATAGCTGCTTCTTTTTGACAGTGGTGTGATGCCATCTACTGTCCATACTGATTTGTGCATCTAAGACCCCATCTGATGCTACCTAAAGGTTGTAAGAACTGCTTTTTTTCTACATATAGGATTTTGAAAGGCATCACATCTGGTGGAACTTACTACAACCTCTACATTTTCAGAGTTTTCCAGACAAAGAACTACATCGACTGAATGAACAAACAGTCTATTTCTCACCAGAGTGTCTGATCCTCACCACCTTATTTTGATAAATGGATGTTGCTTCCAAGCAGAATATCAAGAATTTAGCAGACTACTAATATATCTTACCTCCAGCACTTATACATGATTCCAAATCATACATCCCTCTCCCCTCCCAGGAAACTAAATCGCAGCCCACGCTCAGTCCCCACACTGCTTACCAGACAGTTCCTGATTGCAGTGCAGAAGCAAGCGTTAACGCTCTGTCCAGATTCTTTGTGAACACTGCAGCTGTCAGCCCGTACTCGGTACTGTTGGCTCTTCTTATGACCTCTTCTATACTCTTGAACTTCATAATTGGCTGAACTGGCCCAAAAATCTGCACATATCAAGTAAACATTAGTACCATGATTAACAAAGGCTTTCCTGTAATTTTGAAGTAATCAGAATCAGATGCTTTGTTTGGATACTATATTTAAAATGTTATATCCTGGCCTTCTAGAAGTCACTGATAGAGTCTCATTAAACTGACTTCAAAGGAAGTACAGTGATGTGCTATAGCAGTTAACATGTGCTAAGATCCAACAACTAATGGATCATCTAAAACAAAATAAGTAGAGTTAGATCTGGACTAGTTTCAAATGATCCATCCTTACTCCATTTACAACTCTCCTTTTGAACTCAGAAGTTGAGTATACTCAAGAAGTAATTAGTGTATTTCAAGGATTGCAAGTTTTCTTCTGTGGTTTCAACTTGGATTTTGTCACTGTACGCAGTTTATTTGCATGCAGTGCATTTACCACTTATGTGTTTGACCACAAACTTGGTTTCCCAGGTTGCCAGTATAAAGACAACCAGCATACACAGTACTCCCCAACTTCTGGGGTGGAGTCTCTCAGCACGTACAGTATCAAAGGTGAGGCCCTTTTCTGCCCTGCATGGTCTTGTGGTACAATAAACAGTCACTTGTGCCACCGTGAGGGCCAGGCTAACCAGTTTGCCTGGCCTTTAGGTTCATACAGGTGTTTCAATTTCTTCATTTTGGGAGATCCAGGTACTTAACTGGAGCCTGGATGCTAGCCTAAGGATGAAACGTGCGTTTGCAACAAAATCACAAATGAATGAAACTGGATAAGCTTCATGAATCATGACGGGTTTGAAGTCAGTTCATTAAAAAAAGGCCTGTCATGGGATTTTCAGATCTTATTCCCTCTATTTTTAGAATGTAACTCATGCCCAGACTGACTGATATCTTTCCCAGGTTCCTTAGAGATTCTGTGGCAGATCTGAGACATCTAAACATTTTGCCAGGAGTGAACAGTAAGCAGCCCCATAAAAAGTGCTAGGCTAAACTATAAAATACAAGTGCCAGTTGGACTTTGGCAACTACTTATTTTCCATTGGGGAACATGATGAAAAGTAGATTAACTTGTATTTCAAAGGAATATCACAGGATCTAATCACATGCAGCTTGTTCAATTTTTCTGCATATGAATAATGAAAGCCAGAGTATTAGATCTGCACTTTGCTGGCTTCAGCTATGTTTTCATATAGGAAAAAAATGGTCAGCCTCAGGGGATTTCGCCATGAGAACGGAATCTGGGATTATTTCAAACTCTAAGGCTACTTGAGAAAAGTTCTTCAGTGGCAGTATAGCAGAGCCATTCCTTCCCTCCTCACCAGCTTCAGATTCCAGAGTTCTTGTCCCACCTTTCTGCAATAAAGCAACTCCTTTTTCACAAAGTAGTGAAGCAAGAACACACATTATACAGTATTCTGTCACTGAATCAGCATCTACCACTGTTGAGCAATTTCAAGTCGACTCAGTAGGAGGTGTGCAAGAGCACGACATGCACAACCCTTGTCAGTGTAGAGTGGGAGAGCTTCACTCTGTCTTCAGAAGACCTTCAACTTCAGGGCAAAGAATACGTAAAATTGTTCCAGTCTGCCACAGTTTTAGTTATTTTTATTCAGTTATTTATATTTAGAATCAAGGATTCGAAGAGAAACCCTTCCATCACCACTCTTTCTTACTCAGAAGCAGTGTTTATAGCAGCTGTATTTAGGTAAGGCATGTGCTTGTATTTTGCGTGATATCAAGTTCTCCTGAAATGAGACCCAAAAGCTTTAGGGTGCTATTATCTACTATGTTTTTATCTGGGTTTGTTATTGTTCAATGAGTACACTCACAGGGCTACTTCCCTTTTGGAAAACCAAACAAAATGGGGGAAAGCAGCAAGGCATTAGAAAGGGCTGGCAAACAGACACCTATGTATTGCACAAAAATCACTGCTAAAACGTTTTGACAGGTTTTTTGCCTGTTCTGCTCCCCCCCACCCCCCCCCAAAATTGAAGCTCACCTTGCAGATACTTCATTAGTAAAATGGATTTCAACATTAGGGAGTTGTTAGGTCATTGAAATAAGTGAAATTTCTATTCTCCTCTCAGGTTTTCAGTTTGAGGCACGACTATACCTCTTTCCCATTTGCAGTAGTAAATGCATACACAGGTTCAGGTGACTTGTACTGTACCTCCTCTTTGGCGATACGCATGTTGTCGGTGACCTCTGAAAACACAGTGGGTTTTATAAACAGGCCTCTGTCTTCAATGGCAAGACCCCCACACTCCAGCTTAGCTCCTTCTTTCTTCCCACTTTCTATCAGCTCCAGGATTTTATCAAACTGTTTTTGGTCAATCTGTCAGACACAAAAGGAAAAGAAACAGCAGCAGTGCCTTTATTATCACTGTTCCAGAGACCAGAGTCATGGTATGTGGCCCAGGGGCACATTTGCAGGGCATTGTCAAACCAGGTAAGTTTACATCTCATTCCATGATATGGCAGTCAGGCAACAAGCAGGATGAAAGACAGGACGTGTGCATAGCCCTGAGCCACAGAAAACAGAAGGTGAAGTTACACATGATAGTTTAATCTGATTAATAGTTTGCTGCCACATGGAGGGGTCTCCCCACTTTCCCTTCCCCTGCATCCTGGATGTGCACTCCCACACCCACCTCGCTCCAGCTCTGGGACCTGCTGACCTTCCCCATGCACAGATTCAGTTCAGGAGCACCATGAGAACAGCCCGAGACGGGCTTTGCTGGGAAGCAACCTCAGCCAGCTCAGCAAGGGATGTGACCAGCAACAGGATCAGCTCAGGGAGGGAGAATCAGGGTATATAAACTATGAAGTCGACTTTGCTGTAATGTGCAGCTTCACCCAGAGGTATCTGTCACCAGCTGGAGGAACCCCACAAGCTCTGCCTCCATGTCTATACACACACACACACTGAACAGCCTCAAAGATAAGCCCCGTTAGTGGGGTGACTTCAGAACAACTACCATGCTGAAGCCATACTTGTAAAATCAGAATCACCCTTCAAGATCTGAGACTAGTACCATGCCAGCATTTTTTAACTACCAACCTTGTCTAACTCCTCCCCACCCACATCTAAATATGCAACAATCTCAAACAGCGAGTACGATTGTGTTACTAGCCCTTAAACTAGGGGTTTCCATAGAGCTGGGGAAAGGCCAGTCCAGTTACAGGACACTGAAGTGTCACAGCTGTGCAGCCATGCACCAGGACTTGGAGGAGACACCACGTCCTCCAGAAGCACCACGGATGATGTGCTGGGAAGAGGTCCAAAAGCCCACACAACTTCTGATCAGTAGCGATCCATCTTTTGTGCTCCGCACGCAGCAGTGTACTGCAGGTACTGTCAGGTTTCAGATGTGGTTATTCACCTGATGCATTATTAAGTGATGAAACACTGCATCACAGCACACTGCAGATGGTAAAATGCTGATGGAGATGTTTTAAAAAAGTAAAAATAACAAAAACCTTGAAAAATTCATCAAGGTAATTAAATAAAAGACCCCACCCACTGGTTCAAGGTGCCCTGGCAGCCTGGGAGTTTATTCTGAATGCCAGGTATCTCCAGATGCTTGTACTGGTTCAGTACCCCTCCCTAGGCATCTGTTTTTATTTCAGTAGGGCCAGTTGCCAGTTGGGACTGTTTACATGGAGCGTTCCACACCAACTCCTCCAGATTACAGAGTATATCCTGTCCCTAGTTAATCCTGGCCACACGCAATCCAAGTTTTCATGTTTTTAGAGAAGTATCAAAGCTTCAGGAGGGTGTCCTTGGGGTACTTCTGGTACACAGCAAAAACAGAAAACAGCACATCTCCTGCCACACAGATGTGCGTATTGCGTACACGGTGGACAGCTTGTACTAAGTGCTCATGTTCTCTCGTGTGTTAAGATGCTACCCAAGAAAACACTCAATACATGCTACTGCACGAGGAAATGTGTGCCTTCGTGTAGGATATGGAGTGTTACATAGCAAGTTTGGCAGGTGTCATCCATATTGTCCATTTGTCTGGTTGCTTAGTTGCCAAATGTAAATAATTTGAAAATATCTGCAAGTGCTTTCCATCCTGGCATGTCTGTGATCCAGACCAATCCAGTTCATCCACTTCACATCACAGAAAACAAAACAAGGATATTTATACAGCTGTAACTTGTTGCAAGGCAAACTATAGTTAGATGAAAAGACACTGGGGAAAGAAAACATTTGTAAAAGTGACATGCAAGGGTGGAACTGTTTGTCATTGTAACTAGAGCTTGCAAGGCTTGTTTAAATTCTGTCCCCTACTCCACTATTATTTATGGTTCAAGCATTGACTTCTATTAAAAACACATGGTCTGGTAAAGCAAATTTTACTATTTGTCCATCTAATTCAACAGAGAAGAAGGCTTCTAAGGATCACTGCAGAGGTCAAGATCTGAGAACCCCAAAATCTTCATATCTTTCTTCATTTAACTCAAGACTGCAAGGAACAGTTTTTCCTTTTCCAAACCAACCATTTGTAACACTACAGAATAACCTCCAACAGTCTGTTCGATACAGACTCTTTCTACTTATTTTGCTTTCATGCTTTAATCCTAAAGTACACAAATGTCTACAGTCTAAGGAAAATATTCACCATCTTAAAAAAAAAAATCAAACAGTAGGTTTTGGGCTTAATAACTACTGGCTAGCAAGTGCCATGAGGCAGCCTTAGTGCTTCTTTTTTCCTCTAGACCAGGTTGTATACTCCATAAATCCCAGTATTTGGGGTTCTACAATACCAAAACTAGTCTAGTCTTATTCTAATCTAATCCCTATTCTAGTCCACCAGGACATTAGTCTCATCCAGTGCAGTCTGCTGTTCATAATTGCATAATGAACTCATTAACCAGTTTGCCATCTGTGCAGATTTACTTTATTACATCCTGTGATACAGCTCACAGGAATCCAAAGTTAAAAAATGCCCTTGGTCTGCATTTGAGGTTGGCACCCTACTCATACAGTCCTGACCACTCCTCAGGTTTCTTGTGGTGTCCTTTGAATTCCAGCCAGCCAACACAGTCAGACACATGTGAGTTTTGGAGAAGTCTCATCAGAAGCATGCCTCATTTCTGTTTAAATTGAATTCTGTTTAAATTTGACCTAATTTTGATCAGAGCAGTGCAGTTTATATCATTATAGCACCATACTGCAGCTGACACACTCTTTTCCCCACACCCATGCCACAAGCATCCATGCCAGTGCACAGTAATCCACATCAGGGAACCGACCTGAGTAAAACCTTTCTTCCTCACTACCAAAAAGGCTGGATTAGTCCTGACTCAGCCAGTCACCCAATCTAGTTCATAAGTGCAGTGAAATACAGGAACAAACAGCTGCACAGAGGACCACTTTTCCAGGACTAGCTTACGTCAACTTTAAGTTCTTGTGGAACAGTACTGTCTGTCACACCATGCTGTCCTGCACCAGGTTGTCTCTGCAGCTACTAGCACTAGTATTAGTGCTACTAGCTCTAGCACTATGCTCAGCCATGGTGTGGCTTGGTTTCACCGAGCACTAGCTCCAAGCCTGGACTACAGAGGCTCTCCTATTTCACACCTTCTGAACTCTCTGTAAGTTGCAGGTCCTGTTGTCTGGCTACAAGCACTTGGGATCTGATGTAGGACCAAAAAGATCACAGGCTACAACCACTGACAGTCTAAGGGTTGGCTCCAGCTTCTTCTCACTGTTGGCTTCTAAGACAGTGATCATCCCAGAATGGGGTCTGCACAGCAGCATGTGGCCTTTTTTGTAATGCTGCTGTGGATGTTCACACTGAAGAAGAATGAAAGCAACAACCTGGATCCAAGGCAACTGAGGCCTGATAGAGAGAGATGAAGGAGAAAAGCAAGACATTAATTTTCCTGGTGATACTTCCCTTATCCATCATTTCAAGATACCTCAGAGCAGAGCAGGTTACTTCAGGAACAGAGGAAGAATCTGATCTGGAAGCTTCATATTTGAACAGTAACTTGTGGGCAGGTGTGAATCTTTGCTACTTTTGGAGGTATTTTAAGCCCTTGTGACACTGCATCGTTTCTCTCTTCTGCTTGAATTTGTGTTGTACCTTAAAGCACAGGCTCCAGAGTGCGAGCCACCATAGCTGCAGAGGAAGCCGTTGTTCCTTTGCACTGGCAGCCACATGAAAGCTTTGGGATTAACAGTTTCCTCCCACTCTCTCAACACCTTCCCATTTTAGGCTTGACAGCTGCATGCACAGAAGTTCAGGTGCATGTGTGGGTGTGCTGTCTCTCCTAGCTACAAGTATAACAGGTAAGATAGAATGGGGAAAGAGGGCAGATGGGCCACATTTAAAACCTGACCAGATGCTGCTGTTCCTACTGTTACCTTTAATTATAGCTTTGTATCCAAAGAGTCTCCCTTAAGCCACAGCAGTGATCCCAGTGTTCTGCCATAGTGCTCACTGAGAAGTGCTCAGACAGCCTGGCAAGAGCTAGGAGCATGGATGAACTGAAATAAGTAGCCTAGTTCTACATGTTCTGCTCACTGCTCACACAACTACTCCCTAGGATTTCCAGAGCTGTTCTCATGAAATCAATGGTCTCTGTCAGAGCAGCCAAGTGAACATAGTCCTGATGGGACTGACTATAAATGCAGCTCACTTTCTGCTACTTCTGGATAAGGTTTAGGATAATGTTATATTAAAAAAAACCCAAAACCAAACAACAAAAAACAATCAACAAACTTGAAAAGCTGACAGCCCTTAACAGAAGGTAAGAGCAGACCTTGAAAAGCTTGAGGGTCAGTTCATACTCTGCTAAAGGAAGTTCCAGCATGGGATTATTTTCCTAAAACTGCTGAGCAGTTTAAAAATCTCTTTCTAGGCAAGTTACAGGGATAGATGTAGTACCAGCATGAACAGGGGATGTACATCATCATATTCTCCATGCATGAGGACATGCAATGAGGTTTTGCCATGCATGAATCATGTGTAAATGGGCCTAGATCCAGGAAAGGGGAGGCAGCTGTCCTCACAGCCATCCCTTCTCTGAGGGGTCCTATATAGCATCAAGGAAGAAAAACTCAAGAGTGCAGTACTGAAAACAGGAGGCGTAGGCTATAGATTTCTGGGACTCCCCCTTTGTTTTTGGTAGCAAAAAGTGGCCCTGTTAGAAGATCTGACCCAAGGATCATCTTCCTCCAGAGCTCTCGACCACAGCTCAGATTGCTTCAGAAGGGAAAAATAAGAGGAAGATTCTGGAAGCATTGATGAGGGTGGTCATGACAGCAGCTTGGCATGGTTCTTCCTCCTAATTCAGCTGAAATTTCTCTAAAGGACCAGAAAGGGAGCAGAGGTAGAGAAGAAAAGTGAGGACTCAGGAGTCCCTGGGCTCTAATTGCTTGTCATCACCAACACAGCCAAGTAGCTGAATGGCCATTTCTGCAGCTGCACTCTTCTGTGCATTGCTATTGCTCACTGCAACATGCTTTGTATTACTGTACAAGGGACACAGCCCCTTCCATAAAGCTGGATAAGAAGTGAATTAAATACATTTGTGTTTAAAAAAATTACAACGTAACATTTCAACAGTTGTGATTAATTGATATTTAAAATAGAGAGAAAAATAAAGCCATGATACATTACTCACCCCTCTGCACTTCTGCTGGGACCACATTTGTAAGGATAATATTTACACAAGAAAAATTAAACAAAAACACAACCAAAACACAAACAACAACTCTTCTCAGGCACAGTTACCTGGGGCCCTTGTTCAGTTCTGGCATCAAAGGGGTCTCCAACGAGTCGCTTCTTGGCATACTCCACGCTGCGCTTGACAAACTCTGGATATATCTGCTCCTCCACAAACACTCGTGAGGCAGCCGTACAGCACTGCCCCTGATTGAAGAACACCCCTTGATGGGCACATTCCACTGCCAAGTCCACTGCAACATGGCCCAGGAGGGAAAAGTGTTACCACATGCACAGTTTCAGCCTTCCAATGTTTCCAGACATATTTTTTTTCTTTTCTCTTTTCAAAGCCTCCTTAAAAAATGCTGACAATGGTGCACACCCACTGAAGGCACTCAAGGCCTCACACTGCCCCCAAACCAGATCTCTTAATATTTCCACCCTCCTTCCTGCCTTTTGTCACAAGGTCTAGTTTGCCATAGCTCCCAATACTTTCTTCCACAAGGACTCTGTGAGGGCAGTAACCAGTTTTTCTTGGTGTGGGAATTCAGATATGGATTCCTAGATACTGTGCATTAGTTCCTGAAGACTAGTTTCAGTAGCAAGTGTTTAGAAACTCATGTTCAGTGCTGGCTGAACATGAGCCAGCAGTGCGTCCAGGTGGCCAAGAAGGCCAATGGCATCCTGGCTTGTGTCAGCAATAGTGTGGCCAGCAGGGACAGGGAAGGGATCTGACCCCTGCACTCAGCACTGGTGAGGCCGCCCCTCGATTCCTGTGTTCAGTTTTGGGCCCCTCACTACAAAAAGGACATTGAATGACTCAAGCGTGTCCAGAGAAGGGCAACGGAGCTGGGGCAGGGTCTGGAGCACAGGTCTGATGGGGAGCGGCTGAGGGAACTGGGGGGGTTTGGTCTGGAGAAGAGGAGGCTGAGGGGAGACCTCATCACCCTCTACAACTGCCTGAAAGGAGGGTGCAGAGAGGGGGGGATGAGTCTCTTGAACCAAGGAACAAGCAGTAGCACAAGAGGGAATGAACTCAAGTTGTGCCAAGGAAGGTTTAGGCTGGATATTAGGAAGTATTTCTTCCCAGAAGGGGCTGTTGGGCGTTGGAATGGGCTGCCCAGGGCAGGGGTGGAGTCCCCATCCCTGGAGGGGTTTAAGAGTCGGGTTGACCCAGTGCTGAGGGATCTGGTGGAGTTGAGAACGGTCAGTGTGAGGTTGATGGTTGTACTGGATGATCTTCAAGGTCTTTTCCAACCGAAATGATTCTGTGAAAGCAGCGTGCCCTTCTGCTGTACAGCCAGGTCAGACCAGGTCCTTGCAATGCTCACTATTAGCAAATGGCACAAACACATCTGGCTTTCAACCTCTGCAGGTGTGTGGACAGGATTTTCCAATCACTTTGGTGGTCACAGGTTACACATATACCCTAGCGCTACTCACTAATGCAACAAAGGCACAATGGAACATGCAAAATGAGTCCTGCAGACCAGTGGGACAGAGGAGAAGGCTGGATTAGATCAGGTCCTACAAAACTATGCCTGCAGAGGAGCTGGATTTTAGAAAGTTGTTTTCTCCACTGCTTGACTCAGGCTCTGCAGTACTGCCAACCAAAAAGGAAGCACCACAGCAGCAGAAATGCACAAACGCAAGATGACCTGCAACCACAGCCATCCCCAGGGAAGGGAACAGTATGCTTATTTGCCATGGGAACGGTCCCTGTGCTGGGCAAGAGCTCCAGAGAAGCAGAACTGCATCCTGCTCTTGGACAGAGGTTTCCTCCAGCCTTTGGGGTGGACACAGTGGCAAACACCAGCCCTGCTAGCTGCCAAAGGACAGCAGAGACACACAAAAAGCGCCACACTCAGTCTTTTACAGCAAATAAACCCAACAGCCAATACTTACAGTCTGCATCTGCACACACAATGCAGGGGTTTTTCCCTCCAAGCTCTAATGTCACCCTTTTCAGGTTGCTTTTAGAAGCAGCTTCCTTGATCAGTTTTCCAACCTGTAGCATTGAGACACAAAGAGGACATGAGCTGTTTCGCCTGAAAGTGTGTCAAGTGTGATGTTAACAAGGGTAGAAGAGTCTGGTGGGTGGCTGAAGCAGGTGGAAGTCTGGGATAGCACTCCTAAATAGTTTGTGTTTCCTGCTGCTGTGATGTGTTGGGTCAAAACCAGCCCCAGAATTAATGTTTGATTTAGGCAGATCTGAAAGGGCAGGCAACATGGGAGAGCTACAAGAACCGCATCCTGAATTTATCTGCTACCAGAGCTGCAGAACAAGGCATTTCCCACCCAGTGTAAGCTAGTGAGCAACACCAGCAATCAATGGGGCTCAAGGTTTACAAGTTTTACTTTTCTAAATTGGGAGTTCAACTTCTTAGAGTAGATCTTGCCAAGACAATGATAAGAACTCACTGTTTCTATCTGTTACTGCTCTCACACCAGAAAGCCATGTAGAGATTTTGACATTTAGGAGAAAACTACTTCTTTCTGGCAGTTTAGCCTGAGCTGCCCCACACACAAGAGTAGCGAGACATGTTCCTTCCAAGGCACTACCTGAGGATGTCAACAGACAAATTCTGGCTGTCCTTGCTGTGGCACTTTCTGCCCAGGAACCATCTGGTGGAATTTATCTGGCCACCCTCTTCTGAAGGGAACGACCTACTCTGCTTCCAGAATTTAATCAAAGTAATGTCAAACTAAGGGGTTGTGTCCTCCCCCCCCAATTGTTTCATAACAAATGTCTTCCCCAAATTCTGACTGACTATGCTATTTCTTTTTTATACTGGTAACACCAAACCAGTCATTTCTTTCAGTTTTAAAAAATGGAATTCCTCACAAGAGCATAAATCAAGCATCAAAATCATTTAGTAATCTAATTTTGTTAGAAACAATTAGTTAAAATTATTGGGGAGCTTCCATTGTTAAGGCAGGTTATTTGTTTAAATGTGACCTTATATTTGAATTTTCTCATTTTGTAACTGTTTTTTTTTTTTTTTTTAATTTTACCATTGCACATGGCAATTTTAACTTAATTTCTGCCTAAAAATACTGTTGCTCTGGAGTGGAGCTGTGAGCAAGAACAGCATGGGGCAGCTGGCTGGGAGTTATAGGTTTGCTTTTCTCATGATTTGCCTTTGTAACTCAAGCAAGACTCCTGAACCCAGCAGCAGAGATCACCTCTAGTCACTCAGCAGCCTAGAGCTAGAGACAGCAGAAATAAGTGATGTATCATGCTGCAGATACACATAGCTTCATAAGAGGCATTAATACAAGCTAGCTGGCCAAACAGGAGTAAGTTAAAAAAACTAAGGGAAGGGAAGAAATTTAGATGGGAAAATTATCGTGGAGTTTAAGATCAGTATTCCCAAGCTGGCACTGAGCCCAAACTGGGGCTTAAAAACTAAGTAAAAATGTATTTTGAATTAGCTTTGCTTCCTGGCTCGGAAACAGTAGCATTATGCTGCAAATACTGCAGAGATGCAGCTGAACTCACAGATGGGTGGAGGGGGAAGAAAACACTTCTAAATTACACATGCATTAGCAAAGAATCTGTCTCCCTCGGTGTTTCCTGCACACCCATGGATTAGGAAGACAAGCACAATGTCTACAGGAGTTTTTTGCCTACAGGCTCCAGCAGCTGAGATTTTCCTTCTGCCACTAATCCACTGGATACTCCTTTTTCATTAAAAACCCAAACAGATCCATGTGGGCTGGATGAGTCTATAAGCTCCATTGTTCTCACACAGCCAGCGTCTCATCTGGACTAAAGGTTTCTGATCTAGGATTTGGAGAGAAGCTTGTAACTCCTAGATTAGACCAACTATCAAGAGAGTAAAAGCTCATTGTGAACTTTTACTTTATTGCATTCATGTTTGTTCCCATAATCCCTGTACAAAACAGAGGCTTAACACACGTTCTCCTATGGGATAAGTGGAGCAGCTAGCATGTACACAAAGCCACTAGATGGTACTGTTGTTAAATGCAGCAGCTTTTCGGTGCTTAGTGTTACCTTTACCAAGAACACTATTCAAGCTAATTTGTCACCTTTATACATTTAGATTACATTCTACAATTAGAAGGATAGACAAGAATGGATGAATTCAGCAAATGCTCAACAACAATAATGTTACTCAGAGAAACAAAAGAGAAGAGACTATGTTTGCCTCAACTGCACCCATTGGTATCAGCATTCCCATTCTTTGGACACTGCCTCTCTTCAGGGGGTGCGTGTATATTGCAAGAAAAATCTAGACCAGCAAGTGGAAAAACATTCACATTTCTAAGCAAGCTCGTCTGAGAAATTTCAGCAGTGATTACTGGAGACAAACATGTTTGCATGTGACAGCTGTGCTCAATTCCATGGACTAGGCCAAGCCATGTGCTCCTTTCCCCCATGTAGGTACAGAAGAGGATGGCTGTAGGTGTCCTCATAGTGCACAGGTCTTGCTTCCACCCCTCCTGTAAGCAAGGCAGCCATAGCTATTAACAAGAAAAAACTGAATAGGAGGTGCTTTACTGTGCAGGTCTCAAAAAAAACTCAAATGTTAATCCTATCCACGTCAGCAGAGGAAGCCTCAGGCATGGGGCCATGTTTTTATTTAAGTCCTAGTTCCTCTGAGGTAACTAAAGCTGAGGAAGAATTGTTCAGGGCTCTGACTGACATGTTTTCCAGTTGCACACGCTCGCAGGGCAGGACTGGCAGGCAAACTTGCCCTGAAGCTCCATCAGGTCAATGACAGGATGTTACATCACTGCCAGCCTCTCCTGTAGACTGACTTACCTTATGTCAGAGCATCTATTACAGTTCTTAGAGAAATGTGGTGGCTTGGCAAAACCTGGCTTACAGAGATGTGACATTATCACAA
The DNA here is from genome assembly GCF_965140245.1 of Athene noctua. Classification (NCBI taxonomy): domain Eukaryota; kingdom Metazoa; phylum Chordata; class Aves; order Strigiformes; family Strigidae; genus Athene; species Athene noctua. The sequence goes on along the minus strand of NC_134049.1, from coordinate 12,553,835 downwards.
GCACGAGGAGCTGATTTAGGCAAATCCCGAACACTTCCAAGAAATCCCATCACATGAAGTGTGATGAACAGTGGTGTTGGAGATGCAGAAATCATTGACATGTCATTGGTCCAGTCTTACACAGATGGCAGTTTTAGAAGGGAATGCAAAGAGGAACAGCAGGTGTTTTATGAGAAATCCATCACCCACCTTTGTTGATCCAGTAAAAGCAATTTTATCAATGCTGTGATGGGTAGAAATAGCAGCTCCAGCTGTGGGGCCGTAGCCTGGCACAATGTTCACCACACCTGGAGGGAAACCAACCTAAAACAGAGGTTAAATACAGCTCTGTAGAGAGTTTTTAAGCACTCTGGAGTTGATCTGCACTCCTGAGAGTGCAGGTCAGTTCTCAGGAAGCTTGAATTAGTTGCACTATATTCCTTGTAATTAAGAACTGCAAGTTGCCGACAAGGATCCCATACCAGATACCTCACTGTTTTCCAGACTTTCCAGTAACATGGCTGTGTGCTACCAGCTGGAGTAAACGTGGGTGAAAGTAACAACCATGCTTAGGAAATGCCAAGTTTCAGTAAGAATTCTTGGAGGAATCCCAGTTTCAAGTCAAAAGAGAGTGAGGCTTTTGGCCAAACTTGGCCCCCAGCTACTGCTGTGCAGCTGGAGCCAATGGGTAACTGAATGAAAGTTTGTTTTGAACAAAGGTTGACATTTGTGGTTCTTCAGGGGCCAGAGGGATTAAGAAGTCAGTAAAACCTCACTAGAAGATGGGGCTAGTAAAACAGAAACACAAGAGCAGATGGTAACAAACTTATGCCAGTTTCCACCACATTTACGACCTAGATTAGCCAACTAGTAATTTTGCCTGAAGAGACAAATGGCAAGACTTTAGGTGAAATTCTACTGCGAGGAGAATTGCAGGACTTGCTGATCTGTTTATTTCCCAAAACAAGAGTTTCAGGGATTATGCTCTTCTAGGCTAGCCCTCCCCTACTACTGATTTCATAAGGTTATTTTCCCTGCATTTTCTAACAATGGAATTGCAGGACATTAAACATTCACATAATTTCTTGTCACTTTTTAATATAAAATCTCAATAAATGCAGTTGCTCCTTCCTAACACAGGAAAAATGGAAGCAATTGCTCATGTACTATCTTGCAAAAAAATTATCTTCATAAGATTTTTTTTCCTATTTTTTCTTTTCGTAAATTGGAAGGGCAGTCAAATTTCTTCTATGGATGTAACAATGATAAAAGCAAGTTTAATAGAGTCTGCATCTTGGCTAATGAGTTTAAGAAAATACTGCACGTCAAACTGTGCAAGTAATGGTGTTTGGAGTCAGCAGCAAAGCCACAAGGAAGCACAAAAGTGGTTCAGATCACCCTGAGCCAAAAAGGTTTTTTTCGTTTTTCAGCAAAAATGAAAGCCAAAACATTTTGATTGGCCCAAAATTCTTTCATTGAACCTAACACACAGCTTTGCTTGTATGTTAACATCTTCAGCATCCTTTTAAAGATTTTTTTTAAAAAAAGAGTTTAACTTATTATTCTGAAAAACCACCAAAAAAAATTATCTAATTTTGGGTGGAGAAAGGATCATCTTCAAATAAAATTATTCTGCTCTATTCACACTTCTGCCTTGAAGGACAACTGTGAGAAGCAGGCAGGTTAGAATTTCAGCTCCAAAAAAATTAATTTCACAGAACTGAATTATTGAAGGGGGGGGGGGGGGGGGGGGGGAGGGGCATGCTATGCTTATGTTTGGGGAGCTGTATGTCAGAGTGAAGAAACCAGCAGTGTGGCAGGGCTAACTAGAAGTCATGGTAACTGCACCCTATGCTCATCCATCTTGTGTAATCTTATTAGGTCAGTTAGTTGCAGGAGATATTTAACTGGCAGTATTTTTGCACTACCTTTCCTGACAGAAAAGCCCTAACTGTCAATTATTAACGTATCCTTCTATTTTCTCCCAGGCTAAGCCAAGAACAGACAAACTCATCATTGCCATTAGACTGAGCCTAACAGATAGACTTTTCCAGCTGGGAGGCAAAAGTGTATCTACAACCCTTTTAGTTTTCCTCCCAATCAGTCACATACACAGATCTAGGAAGCTGATGTACTGACCAGTCCTGGAAAGTCCTGTGCAACTCCCACCACCTCTGTATGATCTGAGGGCATCTGAGATCCTACCTGACAAGCACTAAATCAATATTTGGAAATCCCATCCTATGATCTTTTCTTTATGTCAGTACTGAGTTGGTTTTAAAGGCCAGACACAGCTGTATTTTTCTACGAACCGCAGAAATTATGAAGAATTGTTTCCCGTGGCACTCTGTCTTGGTTGAATTATCCCACTTAAAAGTGGTACAAACACAACACTGCTGTCTAATCACTCTTTTTTGTCCCATTGTCTAATAAAACTGAGCTGTAGTCTTTCCCTCGTTTGGGAGAGAAGACAAGGCAGAGGAATAAAAGCACCATTTTTTCACTCTGCAGCTTCCTGAGAAAGGAGAAAAACCTACAGGCTTTGTGATCTTTGTAACCTCCCAGCCAGCCACCACCAGTCAAGAAGGTCCTTGTAAGAAAAGGCTGAAGACAGGTTGTTCTTGCTCTCCTCTGAGGCTTTAACATCTTTAAAACCCAAAACCTGACACAGCCAATTCAAAAATACAGCCTTGTTTGTGACCTTCAAAGAACAGTACCTAGATGGGAAGTTCAGATTTCCTTACCTCCTTGATCAGCGAGCCAATGTACAGCGACGTGAGAGGAGTTTGTTCAGCTGGCTTAATAACCAAAGTGTTTCCACAGCACAGCGCTGGTGCCATCTTCCAAACCAGCATTAGCAATGGGAAGTTCCACTGCAAGAACACAAGGTTGGTCAGATCAGCACAGCACAGTCACCTACTCACTTCCACACAGCATTTTCCCCACCTTCACAGAGCTCAGGGAGAAAGAAGCAACTGGGAGGACAGCCAAAAAGAGAAGCGTCTGCTTATAATACCGTGTTTGCTTGGACTACGGAGTATAACTTCCTTGATTTCCCCCTGAGATTCCAGATATTGTTGGCAGTCCTCAAGCTAATCCTGTAAATTGGACAAACCTCTGCATGATGTGATCTCATTCTTTACAGGAGTTTGATCACACTTTGTATAGGATTTTGGCTGTTCACAGAAACTGTGTTGGAGGCAGCATCCTGATGCTTTGCTTTGGTACAGCACCCTTCTACAGGGGAAATTACAGGATGCAACTGCTCATTGAAAAAGTCTCATTTTTCTGTGTTAGATATTGGCTGAGTAGTCAGGGAGTTTTACAATATCATGAAATTCCACATTTATAACTAGGAAACTGCAGTGGATTGTTCAGTCATAGAAATCCAGGGGAGATCTTATATTCCCTTCATATTGTAAATTGCTCCTTTCCAATTAGTTTTCTAATTTGGAATTAGGAACCAGTCCACATCACTTTCCTCTGTGCTAATCTCTTTCATGGTCATGTGTATTTGTAGATCTTGGAGCCTAAGCAAGAAGTGGAAAATCTAGCTCACACTGAATTTCAGAAAGGTCATTTGGCAGCAGAAAGGATTTCTTCATTAAAAATAATTAATGCTGTTTTAGGGATGATGGAAGCAGGCCAACAGCAAGGGGACTTCTTGTCAAGGCTCAAGCCAAGGGCCTTCAGCTATCAAAGAAGCCAAGTATGTTAGGAATCCACAAATTCACACTTACAAATAAATTAGCAGTGTAGCTTTTGAGACGAATTCTGTTTTAACCCAGCAGCCTTGAGACAAAGCAGAATTTAGTCTAACGTGCTATTCTTCAACTTGCTTCTCCCTCTTTCCCAGACCTGTTTCATTCCAGTGCTCTTCTCCAATAGCCACATCCCATGGTTTGCCCATTTGTCTTTTTCTCCTAAATCTTCTTGAAGGCCTGCACTACTTTTCTGTGCTTTCAGGGCATGACATAACTCCATTAGGAGCCTTCTGCTGCAGAATGGCTGATGAAAGTAACAGTAAAGGACTCCAGGGCTGCCTCGAGCCACCACCTTGGGATAAAGCTCCGTCATATGCTGCACTTTCTAAGAATCTACCTTGCTAAGAACATTGTTTTAAATATAGTTAAACCACAGGAAAAAGGGAAGATTGTTGATTGGCCTAAGAAGACATATGCAGAATAGTGACAGAATCTCTTTAAATCAAACAGGAATATGCAAGCCCACAGGCTGTTGGCATTAGACATCAAACTGGAAAAAAAATTGAAGGGGATTTATTCTAAGTAAACTGAAGACAGATATGGTTTTGTTGACCTCAGTCATCCCTTCTACACCTGAATCAAATCTAATTCTGCACTTTCTATTGTATTTATTGCTCATGTAGGGTCAACTTGAAATATTGGAAGTCCCGCTATGTCCCCTCCTAGTGACCCTCCAAAGCATCCTACAAGTAGGCTTTTAAAGGGATAGTTTCCAAAAGCACTGCTGAGTGCCAAAGGCAGCTGAAGCGTGACCAGGAGATACTTTTTAATTGGTGATGAATGTGAGGAACCTAATGTTTTGATCTTAAGTCACAAACTTGCGTTGCTCACAAGCAGTCATGTTGCTTGTTCAACCAGAAAAGTCATGCAGAAGTCATCAAGCCAAACATCTGATAACAACTATTGACCATCTCCACTTTGCCTCACCCTGATATTGCTAAATAGACCATACCATCTTATCATCAGGGATATAAGCTCACTTCTGCTGAAGGAAAAAGCAAAATTTCCCCAGACATCCTTGGGAACTGGTCCAAATCTGGTATTCCCAGGGTCCAGCCAGTCCAATACCTCACATGCATTTCTTTCAGTCTTTTCTATAACATTATACCGAAGGTCAAAATCTTCAATGGACTCTTACTGATCCAAGTATCCAAACAGAGAATCTTGGCACACCAGCATTTGCCTCATGGCCTGTAGGATACCATGTTCAAAGCATTTTACAACCCAACAGGAACAAGCTATGTTTCCTGTATAGCTGTAAAGTCTGCCTCATTGTCTGTTTAAACTGGAGATATTCCAAGAGCTAGCCACACTGTCCCCTCAGCAGAGAATGAGACCTCAAGGAAAAAAAAACTCAAGTTAAATTTAATCATGGAAAGCTCAGAGAACAGTCAGGGGTTATTAATAATGGACAGGATTTAAAACTATGCATCAGCACTAGGCAGCAAAAAGCTAGCACATGTAATAACAAGATGGTTGTTCGAGTAGTGCAAGAGTCAGAGAGCACTGACTGGTCTCTGGTGGCTGGTGTCAGCCTTAGAGAGGAACAGAGCATCTGATTAGGAGACCCACCCTTCCATTGCAAAGGACTTTGTGTTGCCAAGAGCAATTGACATGGGGGTAGAACAAGAAACTTCATGAGGCAACTGTGATGGGAGTTCCCTGCAGAGCAGCTGTACTTAACTAGAAAGCAAATGGCTGCAGTATAAGATGGGGGGTGCACATGTACTTCCAGTTCTAAGGGAGATACAGGGCACCATCACTGCTACTTACTGGAGTTATAGCTCCACAGACACCCATTGGTTCATGCCTGGTAAAACAGACAAAATTTTCATCTGCAAGACAAAAAAAAATAAAGGAAGACAAACCAGTAAAAATCCTTGATTCTATAGAGAGAATGTAAGATGACTTCACACTGACAGGTGCGGGACAGAACTAAAACGATATTAGACAAAGAACCCTGTATCTGTTCATCTTAACTCATGCCTCTGACACCCCAGGTGGATAAAGATCTATTTGAGAATAGGTCTTGTGTAAGCTCAAAAGCCAAACACTGCTCACAGTCACAGTGAAGCCTTTTAAAACCAGGGGTTCAAGCCCTTCTACAAAACTCCCTGTGTTGAGGTTAAGGGGAGGATAATGCCCTACCACACTGAAGAGCAAGCACAAATTTCATTCAGATTGTGTCTGAAAGAAACAAAGCACTTGTCTCCCAGAGGGGCAGAGTTTTTAAACCCATTTCATACAGGAATCATATTCAGTGTAAAAGGAATTGCACTTCTTGTAAGAAATCACAGAAAGGTGAAAGTCTGGGACTAAAGTAATACCATTCATCTTAAAATACTGCTGCTACTCTGTCAAAGAGAAAGCAGGATATTTTCCTTACAAATTTATTCTTGCTGAAAGCCTAATTTCATTGGGAAGATCTGACAGAAAACATGGGCATTTCTAATCACAGTTTTTGGAAGTGATCTCAATCAGGACAAACAAGCAGTGTCCAAGCAAGCAAAGCTTCCTGTTGCTCTGAATGAAGGCAACAAATCTCAGTTTATATGACTGACATTGCTCCCTTTGCTGCCTGCACAGACTGAACTAGTTCAGCCCTTCAGAACTTTAATTTTGGTCTGCAGTGCCCATCCTTCATACAATCTCAGTGATCACCCACATGCAGGGACAAAACAGGCTGATTTTGAAAAGACACTGTATTGCTTATCATGCCACATGGACATCCATTGTTTTAACTTGTTCTCCCCAAACCCATATTTGAACTTATATAGCTGAGACCAAGAATTCCCTCTGTCCCTGCCACAGCAGTGCAGTGTGACTGCTCTGGCTCTGCAACCTAGGAAACATTTTGAAAAACCCCTTTCAAGTGGCAGAAAACTTGACAGGGTCCCTCCAAGAGCTCAGTGCTTTGGCTCCTGAGTCAACATCTTAGACCTTCTCTTTAACAAAAGTTAAGAAAAAGCACTACATGGTCTCTCTAAACATCTGTGAGCCAAAACTGTCAGGGATGTGGGAACATCAGTGAGATGTGAGACACTGGTGGATTCCATATCAACCCTCTGCCACATCCCTGTGGCATTTAGGACAGCACAAGCTCTTGCTGCCTTCATACAATTCTCCCTAGAAACCTATCTTTACACTGTCTGGCATCTTAATTCATTTCAGTGATACCTAATGAATAAACTCCCCCATAATGTGTGGAGTTTTTTTCTTTAAGAATTAGTCTTAACTTAAAACCAAAAGAGTTTCTCTGTTAAAAAAAAACATGAGAGCCCATCTGTTATTTTCCAGAGATTTACCCAGGCATTCATATTGTTCTACCGTTAGTTTATATCCTGAAACACATCTACTTAAAAGGCATCCTGAGATAGAAAGGAAACACAGGGTCTATTTTTGCAGGTTTTCAGAAGCCAGCCTTTCCATGCATCTCCCTCCCACCCCCTCAAGTCTGATCCCATCCCAGCTCTGAAACTGGGTATGAAGGAACTTACCCACTGGGATAGTTCTACCCTGAATTTTATCAGCCCATCCAGCATAATATCGGAGTGTTTTTATGCAACCTTCCAGGTCAATGAAATAAGCCTGCAGAAAAGGTTTTCCTGTGTCCATTGTTTCCAGAGTCTGAAAAAACAAAATGCACACTGTCAGACAAGTCAATGTTTTTTTTTCTTTAAAAGTTTAGGGAAATTTTTTAGGGAAACTGCCTTGTGTTGCAGACACAGGGTTTCCTTCCCTCCCCTAACAAGGAACGAGGTTGTTAATACAAATAAGGTAGAAGAGACACTAGACCAAATAAAACCCTGTTGTATACAGAAGTTGCTTTATTCAGTGACTGCAATGAAAGTGCATCTTCCAAAAGCCCCCAGAAGGTGGCTGTGGGTGGAATATATGGCTGTGGTCTGGGGCACTGGTCAGAAACGATGTGAGTGTCATGATTTCACCATAACTGACCCTCCAACGCAGATGTTCTGGTTTCCAGATGGTGTCACTGAAATCAGTCAGACCCACTTTCCTTTTATTCGGAAATCTATTTTTTCTACTTCACAGCCCTAAGACCAACTTCTGAAAAGCCTCTTTTGTCCACAGGATGATAGAAAACATATTTTTTTTACAGAGTTCTGGTAGAGTAACCTTTGGGCTCAGATCTGTGCTGACACTAAGGCAAGGGAGAAGTTGCTTTGCCAAAGCTGCACTGATGCTGACCAGCTCTAAATGAAGTCCAGTCTCAGCCTGTGTCCTCACTGTTCTGGACATTAGCTCAGTGAATGCTTTGTTCTGTACTCAGGGCATTAAGTGGGATATGGGTGCAAATAGCCAGCACATCCATAAAGGAAGTACTATCCCTTGGTAGATTGAAACATCTTTGTTTACATATGAAGTCATACCCCATCATCTTCCACAGACATTAGGGTCCAAACAGCACTCGAACAGACATTCCCCTTGGAGTGACTAGGATTGTTATCCATTCTGAATGTCTGCTAAAACAACTGATTTTTATAAGTCATTACTTAGCATGCAGCCAAGGCAGCTACGGCTGGTTTTCTGCAGTGAAAATAACAATGCCAAACAAGCCCTCCCAGATCAGAAGGACAGCAGAAAGCTTGAAATGAGTGTCCTGATTTATGAAAGAAGGAGGATCCTCTGAAGTCACATAAAAAAAGTGAGCAGAAAATGAACAGACACACACACATATACATTCCCACCCCCCTTTTATTTGCTGGCCAGAACTGCCTTCAGACCTGGATTTTTTTGGTTTTATCTTGTTGAAACTGGAGGCTGTCATGTGGTTCAGAGACACTGTGTTAGAGAGAGACCTGGTTGAGAACAGTCCTGCAAGTAGACTCCTAAGCACATGCCATGTATGTTAAGTCCTACTGATCTCAGTGGGACATCAGCTCAGGAACTTAAAACATATCTAACAGCACTGAATGTCATAAATGCCACTCCCCTGAAGATAAGCAGAGCCAAAGTGCAGCATTGAAATAGTGAGTGCTCAGGTCCAAGATCTTTGATATGGACTGAGAGCAGCGATAAGCTGAGAGATGCTAGGATCTGTAGGCACAATTGGGAAAGATGTCCAAGGCCCAGAGAGTCTAAAGGCTTCTATCAACTGCAGCATATTTTCAACAAGCATCCCCTTGTTCTGCACCAGGACTCCTTCAGAACAGGATAGGGAGTCATTAGCAATAGTTGTTCAGTGCAGAATTCCAAGTTAACACAGCTTCATGGCTATAATGAGATCTTCCTGAGCCAGTACATTCAGTAGGGAAAGAAACAGTTCCCACTTACACACATTTTTAATTCTGGATGACATCCAGCAAAAGAAAGATTCTCTTTCCAGCCCCCCATTTCAGGGAAAACTATTTGCAAAGAAGTCAAACTGGCCTTACATTTTTGCAACAGTTACTGACTCAGTTGCAGTGGTTTGGGGGGTTTTTTGTTTGGTTTTTTTTTTTTTTTCTGTTGTTGTTTTGGGTTTGTCTGTTGGCTGTTTTGGGGTTTTGGTTTTTTTTTTTTTTTAAATAAGAACCTGGAGACTATACCATAAGAGCTATGAACACTGATGCCTGTTAAACTAAGAAAGAATGTTTATTGCTTTGAAGCATTAATATCTTCAATAACTAGCTAGTTTTGAGAAAGTCATCTATACAGAAGAACTAACAAACAGCCTTCTTCCAAGACCCCTAAAATCATCCTGCAGAATGAGGAAGATAAGCCATAACTCCTGCATGGAGTCTTCTGCCCTTCATAAAAGGAGAGAAAAGAAAAACATTAGGTAGCTATGGATGCAGCAGAAGCAGAGGGTTGAAGCCGAGTTACCAGCCAACTGTTGCTGGTTTACCACTGCTCATAGTACTTACTGCCAGGATGACTCTGTCTCGCTCCAGAAGATCAGCCAACTTGTGCAGGAGTCGCCCTCTGCTTAGGGCATCCATCTGTCTCCACGGAGAATCCCTCTGGAATGCTGCCTTTGCTGCTTCCACTGCATTATCCACATCAGGCTAGAGCAGCACATACACAAGCAAACCTTAGGTTACAAGAAAGGAGCTGGACAATGGCACAGAAACCCCCAACAGGCTGCTTCCTAGATGATACTGTGGTAGCTAAAACCAAGTTGTCTGACAAAACCACTTCCATTTTACTCCTGGATTTGGACCCAAGCCTGAAATAAGTTTTGGGTTTGGCCTGGGCTCAGAAATAACCTTGGGGTCAGAGTATCAACAGGGTCTTTCAAGGGTAATTTTACACAACTGGTTTGTTTATACAAGAATCCAGAATCATGTTCCTGTTGATAGAGGATGTAAGTATAAGGGGGAGGATGGAGAAACAAGATCCCAATTCTGTTCCCATTACAGCTTCTCTAAGCATGACAGGCCATTGGCCTGTATGAATCATCCTCCTCTGAACAAGTGTGGGAAGGAAAGTCCCACATGACAGAGACCATAGTTTTGTTCAGGGGAACAATCACAGCTCAGATCCCACTATTCAGTCCCCCTGGAACCCATGCTACTAACAGTTAACAAACTAAAAAAGCTGCCTTAGATCCTACTACACAGACTTAGCACAACTCTACCTTTATTTCCCAACTTCTTTACCACACTCTGGACCAAATCTAACCCTGTTTACCCAAGTTCCTACTCAGACAGGCAGCAAATTCCCTCTCTCCCACACCACCACTCCCTGAGAAGCTCCATGCATTTGCTCTGGCCACAGTATGACCTGGACTCCTCCCTTCTTTCCACACACATTGATTGAAAAAAGTGAAGCTAAGGGCAACCTCCCGATCCAGTGAAGTCAATGGGAACACTGCCATCAACATCCACAAGGCCAAGACTGTACCCCAAGCATACATAAAACATACTTCACCCTGGCTTTGGACAGAATCCTGCTCTACGTAATGTCTGGCACAGCCTGTGCCTCACTTCAGCTGATGGAGAACTTGCACCTCACTGCAATATGTGGCTCAAGGGGGTGGGAAAAGAGGGAGGGTTTCAGGCCTTGATCACTCCTCATAGCACTTCCCCAGTTGCTCTCATTTACGTCTTATCTCAAGTCCTGTCTGGATACAATTACAAAGTAAGTCTCTGCACTGATACAACAAGGTCTGGTCATTCTCCCCTCATAGGAGAATGTGTGGTGCTCAACCAAGAAAAATGTTATGGGAAGACATGTTGCCTTCTTACAGCAAAAGTTCATGAAGAAAACAGCAAGTCATCACCCACTGAAATGGCATCTTACACTAAATTTGGCTCCCGTTCTTTACAAGAAGATTACACAGCTTTAAAACAGTCTGACCTATACTGCCAGGAAAAGAACCCCACCCTTTTGGAAAGGCAGCGATGGGAAACCATTGGAGGAAACTTGTGCTGTTACAAGGGGTTAAGAATTGCTCTGATCAAGCAAGGGTGCTGGAGAGGCAGAGGTAGCAAGCAGCTGCTGTGCACAGGCAGGCATGGCCTGCCTGGGGCCCATCACCCACAGGCAGAAGGGGCCTTCAGAATGGCTGCTTCAGTTGAGTTGAACTGGATTCAAACTGGCACATCACAAAAGCCAGAAGGCACCAAAATCTGCTACACACTTATGTACTCCCCATCCTGCCTGCTGGAATGAAGACTCAAGCTGAAAGAAGGCAATATTTTATGTGACAAAGCAGACAAAGAAACACAAGAAGTGTGTCGTGTTTAAACAAGTCTTCCCTTAGCAGCAATTAATTAGCTTCTGTGGCCAGAACTCTGACGTGCAGAGCATTGGGTCTGCAGTGACACAGGCCACAACACAGCTGCCCTTGGTACTGAGGGACTTCCCACCAGCCTGGCACTCACAGGAACAGGGATGAGATGGCTGTGTGGGCAGAGGACTTCTCTTTACTCCCAGATCTTCTCCATCCTCTAAACAGGGGAGCACTGGAGCCCTGATGCAGCTCCTGCAAATAGTAGTTGTCTTCATTCTTGTCTCTTTTCTCGGAGATGTTGGGTACACATAGCGACTTGGAGACTGAAGTCACTACCACACAGGCAAACAGGCTTTGCCAAAACACCCTCAGGGGTAGCACCACCGAGTGAGATCTTCTGAGCCTGCACAGCCTCAACAGGCCTGAGAGACCAGCAAAAACAAGGAAATTCTTCAGGAAGGCTGAAATGCCATTCTTAATCCATCCTGTTATGACTAGGCATTAGGGGAGTCTGAATGGCATGTTCATTGCCGGCATGTTGCAATAGGTAGGCACAATGCATGACAAAGACTCATAACTGTCAAGGTGCCAGGGACACTGTGGTGTACAAAACCACAAAGAGGAGGAGGTCTGTGCATCCTGGTGCTGAGTTCTGATCTATACAAATTTACTGAGTATTACATAAAAAGCTCCTCTAAGAGAATATTAAGATTGCAAAGTCAAGCATTTCAGAGTTGGGAAATGCCTGAAAACCTTCATACCCACCTTGGATGTTTGCACTATGATACAACCACAAGTTACACAACCGCATACCGTTTCCCCCTGAACAAACTCACACAGTTCTTTGTTCTAAGCTACCTCCTCCACCTTCCTCTTCTACCTCAAGTCCCGCTCATCACGGCTCTATTTCTATCCTGCCCATTTTTCCTCTCTCCTGCCTCAGCAGCAGGCTGCAGAGCACACTGGACACCATCACCCCACTGGCTCTATGAGTAGGGAAAACACCTGCAGAAAAGCCTTGCTCTGCTTCAGGCTCAGCATGCACAACACTGCCTGTCTGGCCAGTAAGGAGACATGCCAGGGATAAAGCACACCCACTGGAGACCATCTTTCTTCAATCCAATTACTAAATTCTTTGAAAAACCTCTATTGTGCGCATCTTTGGAAAGGCACTTTTCTGACATAAGGTATGAGCATACCACAGTTTCTCAATTAGAAGAGGTTCCCTGACTTGTTCCCCTGCAAACAGTCTACACATTGCATTGCTCTAACTTCAGAACTCAAATTCAAACCAGCTACAAACATCATCTTAACAGCACAAAGTGTCCAAAACCACTGAGGACATTGCAAGTCTGCTATAGGGAACAACATTCCTGCAGCCTCTTACCTCAGCCTGCCACTGCAGTCTGCAGGGGACAGGATGACCATGAACCAAACCCTCTTACAACCCTCCAAAGATTCACATGGTAGAGTGAACTGCTTAGAAATGATCACGACAGACACTCCACAGCACTGAGTCCACTCAGCAGCCACAGCTGTGGACCTGCTGCCCACTCTGCGGCAGTCAGCTGAGCTGGGCACTCCTCTGAGGAAAGAGCACCTTTCCCCTGGCCCTCACTGGATCTTAGCAGGCTGCTAGAAGAAAAAAGCCTGCCTCCAAGGGTTATCAACAGCACCAAAGAAATTGTGTGGTTTTGCCTTCACATTGTAACAAAGACAGGGTAGAAGTTCTGGGGCTGCACTATTTGCTGGGGGCAGAAGTTTAATGAAAGTTATTCATTCTCCGTTATCAACCTGGCAAACACTTGGACACTAAGCTGTTATCTGGGAAGCAAAAAGCCACCAAGAATACAGTGGGAAGCATTTGCCATTTTATTTTCCAGTGCTTCTTTTTCCACATAAGACTTCCCTTTATCCCCCAACTATCCTACCAAGGGCAATTCTGTCTTAAATTCTGTAAGAACAAACAACAAAACCTTTGCTCCTAGCCTCATAAAGCATTGGTCAAGTTTCAGCATCAGACTAAATTGTCATCGCTAAGATACTGGCTGCCAAATTCCCAGCCCTCACATGCAGGCTAAGCAAAACACACTCTGCACAGCCAGAGATGGGCAGGTTTCTGTTCAGGGCAAGGGAAGTGGAGTCCTGCTCCCCACCTGCTAGGAAGGCAGAGCCAACCCTGGCACAGCACAGCTGAAGCCAGAGCCCATCCCAGGAAGTGTGACCCCCGAGACGGTACTGACCAGCACAACCAGGTGTGGTGGCACGTGGGCACGAGCCATTGGAAAGCACCAAACACAACTCACCACTTTCTGTAACAACACCGACAGACTGGAGGGGGATGTTCAAGCAGGGCAAAGGAGGTCTCGGGGGACTCTGTCTGCCAGAGGACAGTGGGACACAGTCAAGTGTCACCAGTAGCCAAACAGCTAGTTTGGGATGCTTCTCACCCATGACTCTGCTTTCTAACTAATCCAGATCTAGGTCTAGCCCCACTCAGTCCCTTTTAAAAAACATACTTAGAGAAAAATAATACTTTTTTCATTAAAAAGTGTTATGTAAAGGGATGAAAGAGGAGGCTTTCAGCACTCGAGGTGCAGCTAGCTTAAATTCTTGACTACAAATATCCTATGCACCAAGGAGTCAGCCACCTATGCTGAGTATGCACGGGCAGAGTGCTCCACTGACTGGCCTCAAGGAAAGGTTTATGGTGACTCTCCTGCAAACTAGAAGCTGGAAGTTATTCTTGAATTAAGGCAGGGACAAATCTCAAGGAGGCAAGCTGCAAAACTGGCCTTTTAGTTCTGCATAACTATTTTCTTTAACAAGTCATTGAGAAGCAGGCTTGAAATACTCATGTAATGCTCTGTAACTGCTTGAGGAGATACTTAGCTCAGGGAACAATAACAGTGTCATGGATTCTGCCTCACAAAATATAGTTACATTAGAGTTAGCTTCAACTCCATGTTTACGTGCCACTGCAATTAAACACAGTTGTGTCCTACCCAGTTAGTATAAAGAAATTATACATAATGTTTGGTTCTGACTCAGTCTGTAATTGCCCAGTGGCTGCACAAATTCCCCCATGGCAGTAAGTCTCAGAGACTGCTTTAGTGCCCTCCGAGAAGAACGGCAGCCTTGCACACTATTTGCACGCAGGCTGTGGACTTGTATTGCCAAGCAAGTCTGCTCCCATCTCCAGAAGGGTCAGGCTCTATACTCCAGCCAGTGTAACACCAGAAAAGACATTGCTCCTGCTCAGTTAGTAACACTCCTACTAGGAAAGGATCCCCAAGGCTGGAGACCAGGCCTCACAAGTGTTGGACAATCTTAAATATCAAGAAAAAGATACCACAGTAAAAGCAGAAATGCCCACACTGCCCATCACTTACTGCCCACAGCAATGAGCAGCCAAAGCCATGGTAGAGCAGAGAAGCTGCGAATCACCTTCCCAGGACATACTGCAGAAAGGCAACTCTTGGGCCACATACTTCGCCTAGATCAAGCCAGCTGGCCCATATGTGATGAGCTGGTTTGGACAAAAAGTGTCACATCTGATTGTTCTTCACCTCAAGACTGTTACTGAACCCAAGCAGTTACATCCCAACAGCACACCAGGGCCAGGGACTACTCAAGTGCTTGAGAGATACTGGTTGGTTTTAACTGAGAGTTGCCACATTTGTGCAGGAAGCCAGAACTCATTATATCAGTTAGAAAAGCAGCGCATTTCTAGCAGGAAGTGGACAATGTTTGCATGACTGATCTTAAATTCCCCCAAGCACCCAGGTTATTCCTTGACTGCATTTAAAAAAGCTGAGTTTCAGTTTAGTGTCTCCAACCAGCTGCCACACAGCTTGTGTATAAACCACTCCCGAAACAAGGCCCAGGTTCTGTCAGGGATATGCCTACACCATCATCACAACCATCATTGCTATTTTCTCCAAGTGGCTGCTTCCTTCCAGTCTATAACACAAGAAGGATGCTGAATCTCATTCCTCTGACAGTGTTTGGCAGACAGTTCCTACCAGGGAAAGTGACTCTGCTGAGTTGGAGAGGATTAATCCCACCCACCCTGTGTGATTCTTGAGCAGCACCTCTAGTAACCCAGACCTCCACTCATAGTCTGGCCAGATGTACGCTGTCGTTAAAAGCCAGCCTTTCCTCTGTGTGTTTTCCTACAAAAGGAGGTGCTTTGGAAACTGTCTTTAGGGCTGCCTTTCCAACAACACTTACCTTGTCTCCTTCCTCAATGTCACAAATTTTCTCCAGCGTTGAAGGGTTGTAGGTGGGGAACTTCTTTCCACTTGTAGACTCATGCCATTCATTGTTAATAAATATCTGAAGAGAGAGCAAGGGGAGTGGGATAGGAAGAAAAAAAAAATGTAGACAATGCAAAAAACCACAAGTACTCCTCAAAGGTCCCAAGGCTCTTCAATTTCCATTGATGGCAGTCAAGCATGTTCATTCTCTCTCCCAGGGAGACTGTTTGCGATACAGACAGCATTTATCCAAACTAGAACCTGAGCCAGAGAACAGATGAAAAAGCCTTCATGCACCCAGTTTGTTTTGAACAAGAGGAAGACAGAGGATGGGGCCCACACAGTATAACACCATAATTTGGCAATGAGAAACAGACAGTTTTTGAAATACATCTCCATGGGAACAGCAAGCAGACACCAAGAGAAACTCATATGGTTCAGGCAAAAGGAGCCCCTTGTTACATGTTACAAATGAAAGGTCAATGTACAATATTACTTGGTTGTTCCTATGCTGCCCTGGGCTACTTCCACCACTTGCCCCCCCCCCCCAGCACTGTCCAGAGGAGGGCGAGTACTGGCTCAGTTCTACCCCACCAAGCCCTGTCACAGGCTAGATCAAGCCTCCTACGTCACTTGGAGTCATCTGTGACAAGATTTAAGTGTTTCAAAATATTGCATTTCCAGAGCAAGAACAAACAGTCCCAGTGTTGCGCAACTCAAAATGCATTAAATACTGGAGTGTTGTTACGCACTGTAAACAGAACATGAATACCTATATACAATTAATTGATTCAACATGCATCTTATCCACGCTGTGATCTAACTTGGCAGTGCTGTATTTTATAAATATACTTTAAGATTAGATGAAGTAATCTTTATTAGTAGCCTGTTAGCGGCTGTAAGCTAGTACTTTTAGTTGGAAGTCATCCACATTCGCAATCTTGTTTATGAGTCTCTACACACCACCAGGAGATTAATGTTGCATCCCTTACACTCGGAATTCCCACTGCTTTGGGTCATAGTTTTCTTTCCTTCAGCAGCTTTTTTCCTGAAAGGATTTTCTCCCGACTATTTCTGCAAAAAGCACCTGAGATGTAACTGGCAGAGAAGCTGCACTTTTAGACCCACCTGTTTCAGACAGGTAGAGAAGAAAATTTCGGCAAAAAAGTTGTCAAGCGAAGTCACAAGAAAAGACACAATGTTAGAAATATTAACTAACTTGATACTAATGCTCCCAAACAATCTCTATTATCCAAGTGCTGCATTTTAACAATTACATATTTTAACTTTGGTTCTCCTTTGTTTCACTAACCAAGAAAGTCATATTATAAATATGGGACATATGACAGGAACTATAAAATTACAGCATCAGGTACATGCTCACAAACTAAGGATCGAGGAAGGATAAGTTTTTTTCCTCCTTATTCAACATTGCTTTCCCATCCCAACCCTTTCACATAGAATTAATGTTCCTATAATAAGCAGTATAACATTAGAGTGACAGGATCAGGCTGTTTTAAATGTAACATATATGCTAGCATCATTCTGGGAATCACACCATATAGCCTGAGTCTTTAGTGCCAGGACTTGGAATCAGACAAAATAGCGTATCAGCTCTTCATGCTTCACACCCAGGATTTGGGACATGGGACAGATCACTTCCATCACACATCCATGACAAGCATTAAACTGCTTTATAAGTAAGATCTTTGTTGAAAATCCACCCTCTCCCCCAGCCCTGTAACTGGTAGAACTGAAAACAAAAATCTCCGCTAAGCAAAGTGTGCCGTCAGCTGTAAACATCTGGTGAAACTCAGAGCTTGTAGAAAACCCCTTGCAGTTTTATGAAAACTGACTGTGGCTCATTATTCTCTCAGATGCACCGGGAGCATCAGATCAAATGTCAAATTCACACTTTTAATTAACATGGGTTTCCACTTTTAAGAGACTACCTTGATACATTTAGTGCACAGAGTCTCTGGCAAAACTCTGGAGAATAAAAACCGTGTGTTTTAAAACATACATGGCTGCAGGATCAGATCCCTAAGGAGTATTTAAAAGTGTTCACAACAATAAAAATAACAAAAAACAGAACATTTGGATGTTTAAGAAGAACTCTAATGGCCGTGTCCATTTTGGATGCAGGAAAGAGCTGTTTGTGCAGCATTACGCCATTCTGCAATCAGCAGCTGCAGATCCAATTTGCTGCTAAATGACAAGTTTATCTTACAAAGAAAAAGTAGATAAATTTCGGATGTTAAAAATTAATCTAGTCCAGTGATTACCACCAACTGTTAATCTGTTTCAGTACTTCAGATGCATAATTCAAATCAACACCTCACTGGATAAGCTATCGCTGTTTACTCCTTCTCACCGCAAGAGAATGAACAAGTTCTGCTTTTTTTTTTTTAAAATACAGAAACTTAACAGTTATTAATACACTCATTCAGCCTCTTCAGCTCTTTTAGTCCAGCCACATAGTTGAAATTATGGCAGTCAAAGCTGCCTAGCAGCGTAACAAGCCAGGGCATTTTCCCTACTGCGCAAGACAGCGGGTCAGGCCGCTGTGGAACAAAAAGCGACTCGGCTGTCGCAGAGCTACGGTTGCGTTGGTGAGCAGGGATTTCTGCAGCGGTGCTCAGCTCCACACCAACACCAGCCTCGCCCCTGAGGAAGAGTTATCACGCTCAGGAGCCTTCAGTTAATCCAAAAGGTCTGGATCAACTGTATATAAAGGTCATTTAAAGGGAAGCTCAATAGAGAGTGGAAAGGTGTGGGTTTGTGCGGGCTTGCTGCCTGACTCCTCATCCCAAGGGGAGGCCATAGAAGGGCTCTGTTGGGACAGAGAGCCACCAAGAAGGCATGCATGAGCACTGCTCCTCTTTGGGAGCCCCAGTCCCATCACAGAGCCCTTTTAGAAGGCCCAGTCCTGCAGGACACTGGCCCTCCTCCACACTCCCTGCATTCACCAGGACCCAAACTCACCCCCTGGCACTGAACCCCCTCCCAGCAGGGCCCCATCCCACACAGGGGAGCTTCACACCACGTCAAGGACAGCTGAACACAACCCAGGCAACCTTCCTCACAGATAAACCCCTTCTCCCCTCTGCTTGGGCTCACCCCATCCAAATCTGATTTCACCGGGTGCTAATGTGATGCTAAACACATTTACCATGTGGGTTTGTGAGAACTGCACAGGGCATTTGAGAAGATGGCCATCAGGGTGGCTGGGAGGGGACAGGCCGACATGGCACCACAGCCCTGCCACCGATCAGCACCAGGGCCTGACACACAGCCAGGGAGAGGTGCCCATGGGCACCTGAGGCAGCACCACAAGCTTGGTGCTTTTTTTTTACCTAAGAAAAAACGTTGGTTTCTTGGACTTTAGAGGTTGGGGCAACAGCAGGTCCCCTAGAAATACCAGAGTCATCTGCTTGCACTAGTCACTCAACCGCACTTACAACCCCATAAACCTACTGTCTAGGGCAGCAGGAGGATTAAAAAAAAAAAAAAATAAGAGAAATGACAGTGAGGAAAAAAACTTTATATTCAAAAAAAATAATACTTCACCACCAGCCTGACTCCACCAAGCACCAGGGACGTTACAGCGAAGCCTGCTGCCCACCTCCCCTCGCCAGCTCACCTTGGTGTACTTCACCTCCAGGCTCCGCAGGGGCCGTGGCAGCGGCGGCAGCACCTTCCTGTCAGGCTGCCCGTTCTCCACGGCGCCGTTGAGGGCGGCCATGGCCGCGCCGTCGAGCCCGCGCCGCCCTCTGCCGCTGACAGCCCGCGGCGCCGCCTTAAGAGCGGCGCGCGCCGGGCGCCGTCGCCCGCCCCCATTGGCCGCCGCCCCGCCCCGCCCCGCCCCTCGCCCCGCCCCGTCGCGCGGCCGCGGCCCTCAGGTAACGGGCGGCGCCGCCCCGCCGAGGCACCGCGGCTGCCGGAGGGTCGGGGGGCGCCAGCGGGCCGCGCCGGCCGCCTCGGGGCTGCCCGCAGGGCTTCCCGCAGCGCTCCCCCAGGGATCCCCCAGGGCTTCCTCCGGGCTCCCTCAGGGCTGCCCACAGGGCTGCTCTTAGGGCTGCCTGCAGAACGCCCTCAGGGCTGCCCTCAGAGCTCCCCAAGGGCTGCCCCCACGACTCCCCACAGAGCTCCCTCAGGGCTCCCACAGGGTTCCCCTCAGGGCTCCCTCAAGGCTGTGGTGGGGAGCACCCCACAGGGCCGCAGACCTCTCTGCTCAGAAGTTGCCATCGCTCAGAGCCTCTCCCCACACAAGGGTGGTGAAGAAGGGGGCCTTGTCGTGGCCAGCCAGGCTTCGGGGAGCAGAGCCCCCCAAACCTTCTCCCAAAGGGTGGCACCAGGGTAGATGTGGGAGGACATGTCGTTTGCTGCCTTCTGCCTCTGTGTCCCATCGAAACCTACTCAGAAGTCAGTCACAAGAGGACGCGTGGGTCTCCACAGAAATACCTCCACTGTCCCCAGGCATGGTGTTGGGAAGCGGACAGTCTGGAAGGCTCTGTCTCCAGCTACAAGGGCCTTTCTCTCTATTCCTGGTGCCCTGACTTTCTTACCCCAACCTGCTACCTGCCATCCTTCACTCAGAGCCTCTGCAGAGCTTTCCAGGGCTGATCAAGATAAGAAGGCAGAAGTATTACATCAAATGCCCGATGTGCAGCTGACAGCAGCTCCTCCACATCCTGTGAGTCTGGGACCACTTTGGCCACCCCAGTTTGAACATCCCAGTCAAAGGACTTTAGCCTACAGGGACAGAACCAGGCTCTTCAGCTGAAACTTCCTACAGTGATAACCAACATACTTGTGTCCCACACAGTCAACCTCCAGCACGGTGTTCATAGTAGCATACTCCAAACATCAAGAAAGATGCTGTCTTGCAAGAAGTCCTAAAGGATATGGAACATGTCTAAAGTGACAGATCTAGGCTCTGCGCCTGAACAAGTTCATTATGTATTGCTTAACTTCATTCTGAATAAAATATGTGTAAGTCTTTGCAGGCTGGGGGCCAGGACACTAGGAGCACCCTTACACCCACACACACATGGAAGATAATACAACATATTTTCCATATAACAAGTGGCAAGATGCCAGAAGTTATCTTACAAAATGTTTCACAGAATCTGTAATCCCCAGCAATAGTCAGCACTTTGCTGTTAGAATGCTTAAAAATACTCAGCGCTTCCAAAGGCAGATAGCCTGTGATATCATAGCGGCATAAGAGTTAGTGCTGATTCAGAAGAGAAAGTACCACCGATGAATCAAACCCCACTTCCTGCAGCTTGCAGGATATTCAAGGAGGTCCTCTGCCCAGGTGAAAACCTCTCTGATGGGACTTGGCTCCTGAGAGCTGCCAACAGCACAAACGAAGATTCCCCCCCCCCCCCCCCCCAATGTACATATTTTCACCAGACAAATCACTGAATCAATGTCTATTGAACTGTCAATACTAAAGGACTCATCCTGCCCAGCAGCTGCAAGATGAAATTTTCCAATGGGAAGGTGCTTCAGTTATAAATAATTTGTGGGAATATCCTTGTTTGCAATGGCAGAATCAAATGAGCATTCTCCAGAAATAAAGGGATGCGTTACAACAGCAGAAACTTTTCTTTCTAAGCTGTCCATTTTTAACTGTTCAGTTGCTATATCCCACAAAAGCTACAGAAGCATCAAAGCAGAAGAATCTCTTAACCAAATCCAAATATATTCCTAGTCCCAATGTAGAGCAGTTAGGATCCAATCTATCCTTAGATGTCATCAACAGAACTACGTGGTGACTGATAGGATGTGCCAGGTGAAGTCTTGAGACGGAAGATTATTCTGTCTAGTATCTCTGGAAAAGACATGGCCACTGATCCATTTTGGGGCCAGTGGCATGGTCTGACAACAGAACATTTTTGGGCCTCTAGTAATTTGGCATTCCTGGTTTTAGTAGAATGTATCACACTATAGGTAATACTTTGATAATTCAAATATCAGTGAGTGAGGAGGAAATTGTTACAGAGGTGATACAATATCGATAGAATTTATCCTTTTCTGTCTGTATTTTGCCCACAGAAACTCTCAGCTGAAGTGGAAAGTACTCTTGTCTTTAGAGGACAAAATACGTGTACAAGGAGAATGATGAATAAGAAGTTCCAGGACAAGAAGTGTCTAAAGAGTCATTCCAGTGGGTTGTCTCATGTGGAATGACCTTGTCTCTTATCTCTTACGAGAAAGATTTTTTACAAGACATTCCTGGGAAAATTGTTTTAGTCATTATTGCTTCTTTGATTTAATTTTGGTGCAGTGTGAGATACATCTAAGGCAAAAGTTCCACGTGCAGGGCTTGGGGACATGCGAGATTTTTAAAAGCTGTATGAAGTGAATGAATTGTGATTGGCATATGAATGAGCTGAAATAATGAACTTTAACCAATATACATAGCTGTATGCACAAGAAAAGTAACAAAACGTTCCACCGTCAAAGAGTTTTGTGGACACGGGTTGGTCCTTTGTCAGGCAAATTCAGTCCTACCATAAACTGCAACAACTCCACCAGCCTCAGGAGGTGATGTGTCCTCTCACTGGTGCTTCTACCAGATCCACAGAGGTGGAGACCCTCACTCCTCCAGACTGCTGAACAGCAAGCTCAGCAGGAGATGCCCTAAAAGCAACCACAGAGCCCCGATCAGAACAAGAGAGCGACATTTTTTATTCATTCCCATGCTCCAGGAGGGCCATGCCACCATTCAGATAGCAGCACTGAAAAGACGGGTTTTACCTAAGTTTCTAACAGTTGATAAATGTGTCAGAAACAGACGCAAGAGGAGAAGTGACTGTTAATGAAAGGTCACATTACTATTGAGTCACCCTGTTATATTTTCTGTTGCAGCAGTGTTTGCAGAGATGTCTGCAATATGTATCCTTAACCTGCTGCACTGCCTGTGATAGCTGTGAATTTCCTGGTGCTGTGCTGCTCTGCAGAGCCAGATCTCACAGCAAGTTTCTAGACTGTGAGTACAGCAGCTCTTCTCTGCCAGCCAGCACAAAGATTGCCTTTCCTCTGTCGGGTCAGACATGTACACCCTTAAATCTGCCACCATGAATTAGACCTGACCACACTTTTCTGTGCTGCTCTGTCTGTCTGTGCCAAGCGCAGGCACAGGACACGTTAGTGCTATGTCTCCCTGTCTGCTATGGATGCCAAGGGTCTCTGCAGGAACTAATTTCTCTGACTTCCCCATCTCATTTAACCATCATGAATGGAATATTATGGGTGGTGACTCCTTCAGATAGACTCTGCTCCCGCATACATGTGTGTTATGCCCTGGCTTACCCCACACTGGGAGTGCACGGGGGGGTGTATCCAGAGATCAGTGAAGACCTCTCCAGATGACCTGTGTGCCGTCCTGTCCCATGGAGGCAGACAGACTTGGTGGTGGGGCACGTAGTCACCCACAGGACAGTGGTTGCCCAGTCAGCAGTGGTGTAGTCATTGAGAGCTACTACACAAATGGATCAGTTGATACTTCAATGATATTTTGCATCTAGACCTCAGCCGTGCTTCAGGCTGACCAGAAGTCCCGTAGCTGTATAGAGTAGTTAACATGGCACAGAGCCAAAGCTTATTCTGCTTATTTCACATATACCCCAAAGCACATACACACACAAATACATGTGTGAAACAATACACACCAAAGGCTACCGAGGCTGTACACTCCACCATTCAACAGCTAGGAGTGATCAGAATTTGACTGGTTTTGCGCATCCTGATGAGCTGTAATTGAGTTATCCGTGCCCTTTTCCCACAGGCATCCTCCTCACTCCGCATTGGCAATGGTTGCTGCTCCTGAGAGAGCAGCTCCCCTCATGATTTATTCTCCTCTTGTTTAATGTGCAGCGACAGGGCTTTTTACTGCCTGTTACTCAAACTGTGCTTTGGGCACAAAATTATTCATTTCCGTATGGTTTTTCCATGGTGCTCATGACAGCAGAGTCTGAGTGTTTCACACACAGCATTTCCTTTTCCAATAATTCTGAGAGGATGCTGACCCTGTATTATCAGCGAGGAAAGAAGGCAGGCAGCCATGAATTAAAAAAAAGTCTTCATAATTTTGGATTCCTGATGTGAGTCACCTACTGCCTGAGTACTTTAGATGACAGGCATTCAGAGCTCAGCTCCCACTGAGCTCAGCTATGGCTGTAATTGCACAACAAGCCAGATCGGAAGATCTTCCATCTAAACACTTGATAAGGTAGAATGCACAGCTGACTGGACACTGCTCCCCAGTGACTTTAATCTGGAAATTCTCTTAATTTTCTGTGCCAGATTTTATAAATTTACTGTTCCTGCAACTTTGTTTTCTTTGTGTAGCTTTCTAGCATTTAATTCCTTTTTCTAAGCAAGCTTAAAAATCATTAATTTCATTAATCTTGATCAAATTCACCATGATATTGTCTAGCAGCAGGATGGATTGGTTTTAACTATGATACGATTGCCATTTTACAGGCTCTCTGGTAGCAGTAGTGGACTGTTTAATTGATATGAGCTGTCCTTTGAAGGGAGTGAGATGGTGCTTTGCCAGCGGGTTTGGTTTTAGTTTGATTTCCCCAGTATTTTCTGACTGCAAAATCCCAAGATCCATTCCAGGCCCTAGGAACAAACAGTGCCTAGTGAGCTTCTTCAACCTGGTCCCCTCTTACCAGCCTGGCTGCTTTGTTCCAGACACAGAAAATAAAAAGGTGGAGAAATATTCCCTTAGATACCCATTGGAAGAAGCTATTTAGTAACAAAGGTACCTCTTGGCTTATTTACCTGTCTAATCTATGCAGCTATCTAATGGAAATTACTGCTGCTTAAAAGTTTGACTATTACACAGGTTTTTGCTGAGTTTATTGAAGACAAACTTGACCAACTGCCATATAAAAGAGAGAGGACAAATGGTGTTAACTGGACTGCTGCCTTCAGCTGTAAAAGACATTGCAAATGACACAAAATTCATTAAAAAGTCTGCTGTTTTATACCAGGACAGGTTCTACTCAGTTTATCAAAGTATTCACAATTTCAAAAGGATTGGAATCCAGAAAGATGCCTTTCTCTTTTTTTTTAAAAAAAAGATCAGACTGTCATGAAAATTCTTTGAAAATAGTATGTATTATGTGAGGGTGTTTAAGTTAATTCAGCCTTACTTGGTTTGTGCTAGATATTAGTGGAGAAGGGTTGTGTGCGTTGAATGGACCTTGGAGTTGGAAGCAGTCTTGCCCCATGAACTCACCGCTCTCCCAGTATTTCTATCACCCTTCTCACGTCCTGTAGGTTAAAGCTTCCATTTTGACACATCTGGGGCTGAAGAAGAGCTTCTTTCCCCATGCCTCTCCACCGCCACAAAACCTGTCAGTAAAGGTGAAAAGAAGTGATGTAAGATACTGTGAAATGCTATTTGTGTAAACATTTGTAACCGTAAATCTGACCTCATGATGCAAACCAGGACTTTGGTGGCTCAAGACAAAGCACAGCCTTTTTATACTTTGCACTGTAATTACTTCATGAAGCAAAATCCTCAGTCAAATTAATTTTCTTCATGTGTATCATAGGTATTAAACTGTGAGCGTGCACGACAACTGGCCTTCCCTTTAGTTTGCCTGGCCCCAAAAGTAAATTGGAAAAGTTAGTGACAAGGGAATAACAACTAGCTGAATATTTTGAAGCCTTTTCTATTAAACCAACTTTGATTTCCTCTTGCCTTTACGTCTCCCTGCCAGGCCTAGCACTGGAAGATGAGGAGAGTGGGAGCAGGAACAGAAGCAAGTGCATGATAACCTACTAAGATAGTGTCTGTGCTGTGAAGAAGTTCAAGGACCTGTTTCATTATAAACCATTCAGTGTGTCTGGCACCGCGAGGCCGATGGGAACCACTCCCTGCATTGATCTAGCGATGCAGACCTGAGGATTATTTGCCTACAAACAGCTATTGTTTGCAAGATTGGCAAATGAAAAAACAAATATGTTTGTTTTCTCCACAGATCATGTTGCTTCCTACTTTCTCTTGATAAGAGGCTTTTAGGGCTGATGCCCAGGCTTTGGAAGTGGTGCTTGCCTAGTCAGGAATTGGGGAGCCTAAAATGTGCTTGCTGCTGCTGCTGCTTCCTCCCCGTCTCTTCGCTCTCACTCATCGTCACATCTGTTCTGGGCCCAATGCCCAACGATTCTGCATTAACGCCTCAGTACACACAGGCTTGCACAGCTGAACAGTTTGCAATGCAACGTACCCCATGCCATAATGTCTTCCCGAATCAAGCTCCTGCAGATAATTTTTGTTTACGAGAAGGATCATTTGGCTTCAGAATGCTCCTTGTGAGCTGTGCCCAGCGAACTCTAGCCACTTCAGGGCTTCCCAGAGAAACGATTTTGCAGGGCACAGGCACAAACCTAGAAAATACAGAACCGAGTGGGTAAACAAATATCCTTACAGAAGATACTGTATCAGGCCTTGATCCTGCAAACTCGCATGGGCTTAACGTTAAGCACATGAGCAGTCCCAGATGACTTCAGCAGAGCTACTCACATGCTTACGGTGCATAGTATTTGCCAGATCAGAGCCTTTATGTCTAATTGCAAAATAAAAGGCAAGTCTCCCGGTTCTATCAACTGTAATGAATTGTTATTAACAGCGCATTTTAAAATAGCCGTGGGGCAGATCCCAGGCAGACCCACTGGGGATAAAGGGATGTGGACTTGTTGCAACAGAACCTGGAAATACTTTTTCTTGGACAAAGCACCGTGCCAGTCATATGAAACTGGTGAGGTTGTTTTTATAGGCTTTGACCTGTGCAAGGCTTTTTTTACATTTAGTCTTTGCACATTCCCTCTCTTGGGCACCTTTTGGGTTTAGTTCTGCTGTTTGCATGAGGAATTGGAAACTTGCTCTCCCCCTAACCTTGGGGGTACGTTCTATAAGATTTTTCTGATTTCACAACACCCCGACACACCTTGATGAGCTGCAACTGAATAACCCAAATAACGGTGCACGTCTGCTGGGCTCTTTGGCCCCGGGTCTGCGTCCACGACCCTGGGCCGCGGGGTCCCATCCGTGTCCCCTCCGGTGAGGGCTGAGCAGCACAATAGGACATTGTGTCCGTCCTCCTGCCGCAGAGCCCTCGCTTCCACTAATGGCGAATCTGGGGGCACACACACACAGGAAAAAAAAAAAAAAAAAAAAAAAGCTCGAACCCCCCCAGGTTTGCACGCTTGCATTGCACGCCTGTTAATGAAGAGCCGGCCCTCATTAAGAGGCCCTCGGCGTGGACACCCCGCCAGGGCCGTGCCCCTCGTCCCGCTGCCCGCTTCCAGCCGGGGCGCCCCGGCAATCCCGGCGTTTTGAGGGCAGAGCCGCGGTGCTGCCGCCGCGCTCAGCGGGCGCGGAAGGTGGCGCGGCCTCTCCGGGCTGGCGTTTGCACCTGGGGCTGCCGGGGTTTAATGGACTTTAACACATGCAAACAAGAGCTTTTGTTGGCGGGCACAAAGGCTGCCCCCGGCGCGGGGCTCTCCCCAACACTGCCCGCATTGTTTCCCCTCCGCTGCTTCTTGTCACCCTCCTTGTCAGAGTTTAATGAGGACAACGAGATTTCGCAGGCTCATTTCGCACTTCAGCAACTTTCTAACACTTTCCTAACGAGGGAGTAAGGGGCAAGAGAGATCGGGGGCGCAGGGGAGGAGCCGGCCCGGCCCGGCTCCCTCCCCGCGGGCAGAGACCCGCATCCCCGGGGCCGGGGCGGGGCGGCCGGGGCTCAGCCGGGATGCGGGGCTGTTCCCGGATTTCCCGGGGTCAAGGGGGGCTCAGCCGGGATGCGGGACTTCCCCCGGCCTTCCTAGGAAGGGCTCAGCCCCTTCCAGCCCAGCCCCGGCACCACGACGTGGCTCGATGAAAAAACAAACAAAAAAACCTCACCAAAACCTTGATTAATCTCGCCGGGTTTAAGCTGGGCCGGGAGGGTGTGGGGGGGTCCCCGGGGTGCCCGGAGGAGCAGCGAGGCTGATGCGCAGCGGCTGGGACCGTCCCCACGGCTCGTAGCGAGGCGCATCCCGGGAGCAGGTAGCTTTCCCCGGGCACCGGCTCCGCGCTTTCTGGGCCGGAGATCCGCAGGTTTCTTATCCCCCCGCCGGCCCCGTTGAAGCCGAGAACCTCTCCTGAAGGAGAGAGGCAGAGTGGGGGGGGGATGCTCGGCTGTTTCCCCCCCCGGAGAAGTTTCTCCCCTACCCCGGGGGCGTTGGGCATCGTCGCGGCATCACCGAGCCGGGCCGGCCGCGCCCGTGCTGGCACCGCCCGGGTGCTCCGGGGAAACAACGGGGGTTCGCGGTACCGGGCGGCCGGGGGGGAGGTGTCCGGCAGGCACGGGAATGGCGAGCCGAGGCCGGTCAAACTTCCCAGATTCTGGATTTGCACAAGTAAAAGCAAACCCGTGGCTTTCCCAACGCGCCGCCGCCAGGCCCTGCCCTTCGCGGTGGTTAACGGCTTTTGGTTTTCGGGGAGCGACCCCCGCCCCTCCCCAAACGCGGACACCCCCCTCGGGCTGGTTTTATTTCTCCCTGTCCAGCTAGCCAGCGGTCCCGAGCAGGTCGTGGCTGCGGTTTTCGGTGTTTTAGATGGAGATTTCGGGAAGGATTTGCCTTTAGCCTTTGCAAATCCCCGTCTCGGACTCCTGTTCCCACGACCGAAATCTCCCCTCTGTTTTTTTTTTTTTTTCTTACTTCCCTCTTCTGTGCGTGTGAGAAATTTGGAAAACTCGAGAAGTCGTTTAATGCAAAGGGATTTTAAAACACAAAAGTATGCGGTGAAAGAAAAAAACCCCACCCCAACCGCTTAATTAGATATTTACCGAAGGAGCCATTACAGCCTGCTGGGTATAACACAGAGTTTATAAGTTCTCTGGCCACAAAGAAATTCAGTAATTACTTTTTTTCTCCCTTACAATGGGATGGGTTAAGGATGGAGTGTGATAAACTTAACTCTGTTCCTGGGCTTTTTTGCAGATTAGCCTTTGGCATTCGTTGGTAAATACGAAGTGAATAGAGACTGTGTGACCACAGTCCCTTGAATTAGGGACAAACATTTCCTCTGTGCATTTTAAATAATGCTGCTGCCAAATATTTTGTTACCAGAGATCATTATCCTTTGAATGAAAACTTGAGGAGTAAAGGCATTGGTTTTGTCTTTGCTGGTGTGGAACAGACTATATGATATCTAGAACAGCAACAAGCTTTCACAAATTGCTATATGATTTCTACTGCCAGGTTCTGTGATATTGGATACGACATAAAAATAAAAAAGCCGGGCAGATAGACACAGAAACTCACAGAAACCACCTGTATATTTTGTTTCAAAGGAAAATCTTAGCTATTGTCTTACTGGCTCTGGTTCTGTTAGGCCTTGGATCTGCTTAATCTTTAAAGCTATTCAAACAAATTGAATGATACAAGGCAAGTCTCCTATAATTAATCCGGATTCTTGAATTTTGATACAAACTTTTATGTAACCGAGAAGTTTCTCCCTTTTCCTTGCAAAGACACTAAATAGACACTAAATCCTTCTGTCATGAGTGCTACCACAAACAAAGTTAAAAGGAACAAACCTGGAAATTTTCCCTTCGTGAGGAAGAAAGAGAGGAACATTAGAAGGAGATGTGAACATAAAGTCATGGGAGAGCTGGTACTGTGTCTGGACAGAGACCAAGGCTCAAAGTGGCTGCTATGCTACAAACTGCCTGAACATGAACACAGAAATTGTGGTTAGTCCCAGGTAAAGCTTTTGCAGGATGTTATTTTGTCAGTTTATCTGAACCTCACAGGGATTCAGCACTGGCACTCAAAGGTCTCATTTGAACCTTTCCAAATGTTTGTTCTTTCACTGCTACAGTCCAAAGAAAATGGAAACAATGCCATCATGTATGGAACAACTCGTGACGTTAATGCTGAACTGCCACTGCAGATGATGAAGCTTCAGCTGAAGTCTGCCCCTTCTTACATTATGCAATTTACTCTTGGTATTTGGCAGAACTACTCCAGAACGAATACTTTGTAGAGCTGTGCATCCTGTGATGAGGCATTGCTGAAATCCCCCAATGTATCGATGTATGACTCCCTTGTAGGAGTGAGCATTTTATCTGGATTAAGAGGAAAGGAAGAACAACAGAACAATGGAACAACGTATTTTCTTTTTTCTTTTCTTTTTTTTTTTTTTTTTTTTAGGATGTGAGCTGTCTGGCCTGTGACTTTAGTGGAAAATGAATATGCAGAGAAAGGCCTGTGGGCCTGGACCTGCTAAAGAACTCATGGGTTGCATGGGTTGCAGATACAATTTCCACTGAGGCCGCTGGTAAAATCCGCACAGACCCAGCACAGACTCAGTTGGTGTAGGCAACTCTCCAGGTTACCCCAGGCAGATCTACGCCTGACTGCCCCTGCTTTCTAACTCTCCAGCTTTCCTCCCCCTGTGCAGATTTTTCTTTTAATCATGTAAAATGCAGCAAAAGAATGAAAACCTTTTGGTTTTTGAAGCTGATGTGCCTGGCAGTGATTGTTTGTGTGCAGTTCTGCTGTCAGGTTTATGGAAAAGGACCCCCTGCCCTCGGGGAATTACCTGCTGGGTTGAATGAGCTGGTTTCCTTGAGTTTCTGAGCAGAAGTGGGTCTGACTGTCTTTTCATGGATGCAAACAAGAGTGGTGCTGACTGTATGGACAGAGCAGAAAGCTGTGCCTGGGGCCAGCCGGGCGTGCAGTCTTGTCCTGGGTGACATCAGGCGATTCCCTCTCTGGTGGACGCCCTACCCCTCAGGCCAGTTAACAGTTCCACCTTGTACTCTTCGAGGTGCAGTTTCAAACCATGTGCCCAGGATGCCGGTGCTCTGTGTCAGCCCTTCACCGCTCACATTACCAGTTTCTCCAGAAAGGCATGGTAATGCCCAAAGCTTGTTCTCCATTCTCTACAGAGGTGTCACCTCCTTGAGGTTGTCTAAAGACCACTTGGAGTGAGGCTGTTCATTTTAGGATGGGAAAAGAAAAAAAACATCGGTCAGCCTAGTTTCCCTGGTCCCCATGGAAGAGGGGGACAACCCAAAGTTGCCCATGCAATGGCCCAGGCAGGATGGTTTTTGGGTGCCAGCAGCTCCCAGGTGCTGCTACCAATGCCAATGCCACTGGGTCTTTTCACAGCTGCTCGGCGCACCGGCCCAGAGAGGCCACTGCTGATAACACTCTCCAGGTGTTCAGCCCGAGAACAAAGGGCCTTTTCAGTGGCTGCTGAGAAGGAAGAAGCCTCCTTGCTGGTTGCAAAATGGCTTTCCTGGATGGCAATATTTGGTTACAGTAAGATCTGTTATTTCAGAAGAAGCCCCGCATAAGGGAGGGTAATTTGACTCAGGCATGTAAAAAAACCATTGTGGGGACTCTTGTCTCCCTCCTTCTTCTCCCCAATGAACTGAAACAACGTTGAGTTGTAATGTTTCATCTGGGCAAAGTAAAACTGAAGTCTGGGACCAGAACATGTCTCATCTTCTTATGCCCACTTACATCAGCGTGAGCTAGTTCATCATCCTGAAGATGCGGGGCTTCCTGCAGAGCCCCAGTTACTTACCTGGCTGGTTACACACAAACCAGTGGCTTCTGAGCACAAAACTGAGATGAGAAAAGCTGTGTGCTGGCATGAGGACAGTCCAGGGGAGACTGTCCCCCAATCTTGGACCCGAATTTCAATGCTTGTGTTGGAACATCTTAATCAAATGGCTTCACAGCAAAATCTGCACTGTTTGCACAGGGAAACCTGAAAGATAACTTGGTCCTGTCGGTGAGGGTAAGAAGGTGTTTTTGCAATGCTTCCCAATTAAATTTGTCTTGAACTGTGTACTCTGTGTGTTTTGGCACTGACGGATTTCTGAAGAGGTACTTGTTCGTGGGACCGTGAATCACAGCTGTCTAGAGGTGGCGCATTCCTCCTTCCCCACGCAGCCAAGGGAAGGAGCACCCCTTCTGTAAGCACTGCCATAATGTTGTCCATATATTTTCAAAACCTGTGGTCCCAGCACCAGCTGAATGGTTTCTGTGTTCTCCTACAACCCTCACCGTGGTTATTATCTACATGCGATACTCACAGCATGTTCCTTCTCCGTGACTGCTCAGTCAGCCCCTATGTTTTCCCTATACCTCATCATAAGCTGTTCTTCTCCACAACGGCAGGGAGGTGGTGCCCTCTAATATGTAGGAGACAACATATTTAAAATTATTTTCCCCACTTCCTTCAGGTAGGACTGAGAAGGACAATCCAAGGAAACTTCTCACGCTGAGAAAGCATCTCCCATAGCCATCTCCCATCTGTGAAAGAAAACCAGAGGGGTGCTGTCTGCCCCAAATGCACATGCTTAGCAGAAGAGCAAGGACGTGTAACCTTTTTTTTAAATATCTGCCAAGCTCACCATGGCAATTTGTACACATACATATGTATATATAAAGCTGAGCTTCTCATTTTAAGTAAGTAGAACACTAGCTCAGAAATTGCACTTTTCAATCAAGCAGTACTGTTTCCTATTAGAGACAAGGCTATCCTAATGCTTCAAATGCACCAGCTAACATCTATACAAATAATGGGATTTGGCTGAGTACAGTTAAATATATTTGATTACTTCCCTTTTATCTAGTTCTAGGTTTACTGTACTTTTCCTTGGATGGCAAATAAGAAGCCCTTTTCTTCTAAGTGACAGCAGGGAAAAGAATCAGGTTGCTAATTTACCTGAGACCCAGGAGTGTGTAATGATAGATGTGTGCTGGAAAATACAGAGTGGGCTTTCTAATTTTGGGGGGAGGAGAGAGGGAAAGCGTGAGATTCATTAATCTTTCAAATTGATTGCAATTTTGCTGATGGACTTTCATGGTCATAATTACATGCACAGCAGGAAACAAACGCGGTGAGGAGAAGATCAACTGGCAGGAAGCTGGGACCTAACGAAATGTGTCATAGGGGAAGCAATTAGAAGGAAAAATCACTGTTCTCCAGACAGACGAGGACACATCATCATGCTCGTGGGTACTTACAGCATTTCTCTTAAAGCAAAGTTTAGACTTACCTGTAGTGTTGTAAGAAGTAAGCACACACATGGTCCAGGACAAGTTAGGTTAAATAAGCAGAAATCCTTGTGTAGATGTTCAGCACCGGTCTTCATAGATGACCAGTGATGGGGTTCAGGATTCCGAAAGCACCCTGGGGAGTCACAGCCTGCCAAGTGGCGCTATGATGCTGTCACCAGATCTGCCTGTCACCAGAGCTTCCAAGAGCATATGTTACTTTGTTCCTTGCACATTAGTAAATGGAGCCTCTCCATCAAAACCTTCTTGGAGATACGTGAAGGAAAGAGGCAGGTGGGGCGGGAGATGGGAGCATGGATTGCAGGCAGGCAATGAAGGGTCGTGCCTATGGTTTGTTGCAAAATGGGTGTGTTATCTGCCCAAGGAAAATTAAAACTCCAGCACATGTCCACATTTCCATGATGGCCAGCTAAAATGGGCTTAAAGCACAAGCAGCTTTGGGAGAAAAGTCATTCTCTAGATAGGAAAAATATGTAGCAGATTTGAATCTGAGACTAAGTTGGGTTTTTAGCGTGGATGTACTGTTCCTCTGATTTAGGAAGAGCTTGTCTCCTCCTCTCCTTTCCTTAGCCCTCTTCTGGGACCATTTGTGAGCAGGTCAGATGCAAGCCAGGCTTTCACCTGGAGAGGTGCGTTCCCACCAGACAAGAGAAGAGGAGTGCTGGAGAGTGAGATGGAGCAATTTATCCAAGTCACACAACACTGCCAACAACAGTTCAGGTGATCTAATGCAAAATTATCTAATTTTTTAAAAAGACTTTACTACTGCCTAGTAAAGAATATCTTCTTTTTGTTCCTTAGAAGATTCAACATACTAGTTCTTCCCCTGGCTCTTTTTTAGCTGGTTCAGATATAACGTTAGTTATACAGAAATGCAGAAAGATGCCATAATTTCCTGTAGGAATGTTTGTGTATATTCCACACTTCCAGCAGACCCTGTTTCCCTAAAACATCTACAGGATCACCAAAGTGGGCAAGTAGCTCTTGTCTTTGTTGTTTCACAGAAAGAAATCGTATCATGACTTTCAAGTAGAAAAAAAATTAGAGAAATAATAACATGACCCAACTGCAAAAATATTTTTTTTCATGAACTATACCAATGAATTGGAAATGCAAGTAGTAAAATGAATTGCCAAAACTATCAAATATATGTGTTTTCAATAACTTTTTTTTTTTGTTACCTAGTAAAATATTTTCCTGGAGAAGGGTTGTTAAACCCCTCTGTGCAATATAAAGGTGCAGTGATGTATTGTCTCAGAAGTGGTTTAATGGAGTTTTGGGGTCCCATTTTTGTACATATTTTCAACACACGCAGTGCGTGATCAATTTGGATTTATAAAATGCTATATATTTCTTTCAAAGCAATGATCTTAACTTTTAAAGAATGTTGCTTAGTTAGGAGTACATGTGTGTGTTTGCATTTTGGCAAGGCAGCAAATAACATACAATATTTATGTCATTTGAGAAAAGTATTTTGTGCATTTGCCAAAACCCGTCCGTTCTAAGAACCTAAAAGTATTTGATCTGCTCTAAAACACAGTCCTGGGAGGAGGATTAGGTGTGCGAGAGTACTGGGCAGAGGGGAGGTCTGTCCAGTCTTTGCAGTGGGAAAGGGCAGGATTTTAAACGAATAAGCCGTATCTCATTTCACCTCAACCTTTTCGATTCTATTTCAGTGAAAATGTGTTTCAGCCTCACCTGTGACTTTACTGCCAAAACCCTGAGTTTTTGCAGTCATATTACTAATCCAGGTTGGGCTGCATTAGATAAAAGTTCGACCCCAGCTCTCCTGCCATAGCTACTGCAAACAACCCAGGGAGGTCAACCCTCCCCAGGGAGCCTTATCATTAAATGTACCCAGCAAAGACAGCAACAAGATGGTGTTTTGTGTTACATCAGCATTTCCCCCTCAGTAGCTGACCCACTTCAGCTGTTTTACCGGAAAAAAACAACCAACAGCTGAGAGTACACAATTGGGGAAGGTGTGGGGGTTGTATGGTCGTGATTTAGCTGTATCCTGACCTCTGTTACTCCTGATTCCTTTATCCCTTCGTGTGATGATGATCAGGATCTGTCCCTCACCTCCTGCTATCAGCTGCTGTTTATTCATTTTGGAAGGTGAAAGCCCCATGCCTTGCTCACACCCCAGCGAGCTGTATAGACCCGTTGCTCTGAAATCTTTGTGCCAAATCCAATGATATAACATTTCATTGAGAGAATTTCTCCATTTCCACCCCCTCTCTTCTCTTTTGCTTTATCTCTTCCTTCTATCTTCAGCCTGTCAGGACTTTCACATACCTGCAGCTGACAGCTAAGAGATCAGGAACTTTGATGTTGTAAGGGATATTTTATCTCAGGTAATTCTCACCAATTCCTACCTTATTGTGTAGGATATCCAAGGACTCCAAGAGTGAGCAACGCCTTTGTCTGGTAAGATCAGAGCAATTTGCAAGCTTTTCTGGGAACAAGGTCCAATAAAGGGACTTTAGAGATATAATCTGTCAACCTCATTGAGCAGCACTGTGACAGCAGCCTTATGATTATTGACAGTTTAAGCATTGCCCAGGACAGAACAAGGCTGGGGGTATGAAGTTATTTGTAGTAAGACATTGTTTGCTGAGAAAGCAGAGGAAACCCTTTATACCCAAAGTCACCACTTTTTTACCGAGTTTCATCCTCACACAATTGACCCCACTGGGATCTGCTTCTTTTTTCCAGGAGTTTGGGGAAAAAAAACCCACTCTTGGAGGTGCAACCTCTACTTCACAAAGATGACCTGATTTTGTGGCACTAGCTTCAAAGGGTTGACCCAGTACAGCCAGTCCTGAGCCTGCAGCCACTGGGCAGAGGGCAAACTGCCACCCCCGTGCCCCAGACTCTTTGGTGAGTTTGTCACCTGTGCTGTGTGGCTTTGGCATCACGGGCAGATGCAGCTGTGAGGACATACAAAGCCTTTTTTTCTGTTACCAATCCTACAGTAAGTACCGTGGGGGGCAGGAGTAATGAGAGGGCTGTGATGTCCCCAGCCTTGTGTTTGAAATCCTCTTCTTCGCTCTGTACCTTGCTCTATTCCTTTAAATCTCCTCATTCCTGGTGAGTCATGCTGAGATGGCAGAGGTTTTACCTGGGATCAGCCATCCAGCATCTCTTCAAGCAGTCATGGCATGGAGCATCCTAGAAAACAACTCACAGGAGAAACTCAGCAGGTCTGTCCTCCACTGTCTTCACTACCCACCAGCTGGGTCACCTCACGGGCTTTCATTGGCTTCACCATATTTGATTCTTGAGGAGTTTCCCCATTATTCAATGTACTTCTGAGTTGATTTTCCTTCCTCTCTAGGCAGACATTTGCTTATTTTATTTGAAAAGACATCAGTATCTTCTTTTTCAGTAAACACTCAAGCCTCATGTCTTTATAAACATTTTAACAAAGACCCCAGCTCATCTCAGTGGCAACAGCTTGGTCTCTCACAGCAGTTATTTGAGGATAAAACCTTTCTGCAGCAGCAAGTAACAAGCCTGTATCCATCCACCCCTGGTCTGTATCTGTGCCCTTGCTTTCTCAGTCATCAAGCGGACGTTAATATGTACTCCTGGTAGGTGTTTAAACTTCCCGAATAATTGATCTTTGCTTACTGATGATCAGATAGGTACAACAGTGTCGATCTTCATGCCAACATACAATCAAGCCTTGGATTGTTCCCCAAGCTCCTTTTCTCTTGCCTGTCTCTCAAACCTTCAGCCATCCTTCGCACCACGTTCTCTGCCCACATCAAGGATGTTGCTGTCCTCACCCAGCATTTTGAGGCCAACACTTTGCGACCTTGGGGTAGAAATCCTCCTGAGGCTCCGCAGCAACTTTGCAGAATGAGGTGCAGCCCAAATGCTGATGGTACCAGCTGTGTGGTTTTGTTGGGTTTCCAAGAGAAATGCTGAACCCACTACAAAATGGCTGGCAATTTGCAAGTAACCTCTTTCCAGCCTCTCCATTATGCCTGCCAAAAATGCTTTTCCTGATGACAGGAGAGACTCAACCCGCAAAGAGCTGTGCAAAGTTGTGTCCACCTGGCAGAGGCACCAACAGCAACAGATAGTGAGCAGGGTGGGCAAACATCAACGGTGTAGGCAGAGCAAAGGGCTGTGAGCCACTAGACCGGGACCCGAGGATAGGGTGCCGTAACTGCTGATGGAGGTTGAGGCTTTGCCCTGGGATTGCACGGGTAGAAATTTCGTGATTTCAGTGTCTCTGCTTGCCCCAGGGTTTGTTTATTCTTGTAATGGGTGTCGGGGAAAGCAGATGGCAGGAGGAAGGCAGAAAGCAGCTGTGGGTGGTATAAGAGGAGAAACCTGCCAGCCCACGTTGGGCACGGATCTTGGCTCCTGCCACTGAGGGAAGAGCCGCTCGTGGCCCCAGGAGCCAGGTGCTGGCTGTGTCTCTGAGCACCTACCCGACAGGAGGCTCTTGCAACAGCTCCAACGTGTTTCCTCAGTAATGAATTCTGACTTGTTTTCCCAAATAATTCCTCATAATGACTCAGTTTGAATCTAATGATGCAATCCTGAAGGGAATCATTAGCTCCCCAGCTAGGAGGGTCGGCTGCTCTCCAGCTCCAGCCCACGTGGCTGCTGACTGCGGCATTGTTTCGTGCAGCTCTACATACCCCGGCTCCACACGTGCCGGCTCTTGGGTGTACATTCTTTCTAGGGATACCTCACCCCATCCCATTGCAGCTCATGCCAGCGCTTCCCTCCCAGTCATCAGGTGCAGGATGGGAACGGCCAATCCATTTTTGATTAGGTGAGAACACACATGGTGGTGTTACCATGCTGCTGAGCTGGTGGGTGTTTGTAGTTCGTCCCTTTTAGCAATCCCTGATATGGTCCCTTCCTCGCTGCAGCTCGAGGACCAGATGGAGAAGGGACTTGGGGAGAGTTCTGCAGAGCAAACGCCTCTTCTGCTGCTTGCTGCTCATGCAAACTGAAAATCTGACCAAATGCACATAAGAAAAAAACAAAGACAGACTTCTCAAGCCATCACTGCCATCGTGTCTACATGGGGAGACATACAAGAGGTTCATTGCCACGTGAGATCCAGCCCCAAGCTAAAATATCTCTCCCAGCGACAGCCTTTCCCACAATAGTCTGAAGCAAATTGTGTGTGGGCTGCTGAAATGACACTAATTTGCACCTTCCAATTCATTACGCACTCCAGACTTTATGATCCTATTGAGGTAGAAGCCTGGCAGTGACAACTTTACTGAGAGTTACACACTGATGTAATTTGTACATTTGTTCACTGGAGTTTGATTTTCCAGATTGTGCTGCAACTTCAGCACAGGGTGTTAAATGATTTACTGCAGAGACACAGTGGCAAGGCCAAGAATAAAACCCAGGTATCATGAGTCCCAAGATACTATGACAACCAACTAGTATTAGAAAACATTCCCTGCCACTGCCTCACACTTATTTACCAACACAAGCAGGTTTATTTTGTTTTATTCTTAGCAAGACGCTGTTTCACTGGAGACCACTTAAAATCAGATTTATCTTCCTTGGAATAATTACAGATTCTTGCATTTGTAATTCATTCCCCTCCCATTTCTAATCTCATTTGTATTGAATGTATTGTTTTTCTTTCCATTATTTATAAAATGAGATCATTAAAATGAATATTGGAACTTGACAGGTTTGGGGCAGGAAGAAACTTCACTGCAGATGCCTCTCAAATATAATACCTTGGATTACTGCAGAGCCTTTCTCAGCTAAATAGAAGAAAAGAGCTATTTCTTATGCCGTTTATTCATACTTCTGTTTTGACATTTTGGGGACAAAAGGAAAAAAAGAAATTCTGACTCCTGGAGTCTACAGCACTTTCTGCAAGAGGCAACCACAACGCAACAGCATTTACCTGTGTGAGTGCTTCAGAGGAGAGGGCTGCTGGGCTGGACCGATCTGCTTACATCAATGCGTCTGACCTGCTGCCTTCAGTGCTGCCTCTCGGGTGCAGAAGAGACCTGACCCCTGCAAGGTTGGGATCTGTAGCTCCACTGACTCAGCTAAATCCAGAGAGTAATTACATTTTGCCTAAAAATAAACACACACTCCCTCCCTCCCTCCCTCCCTCCCTCCCTCCCTCCCTCCCTCCCTCCCTCCCTCCCTCCCTCCCATTCCTCACTGTTATTTCAGTGTTTTGCTTTTGTTTCTCCATGGGCCCAAACCTTCTCTGCCCTGATAAAATCCCACAGAACATGAGGTGGGGTTTGGGAGGGATTTGTGGGTGTGAGCCCCCACTTTGCTCAGCGCTGCTGTGTGCTGGGGGGGTCCCCACTCTGCTCCCAACCCAAGCAGTGACAAACCTCTTTCTACTCCTTAACAGCAGCCGCTTTTCATCTCGAGCGGGCTGGCTATCAGGGATGGGTGAAGTGACTCTGATGGAAAGAATCCAGGGATCCTCGAGGATGTTCTATTAATGCAGGTTATTATCTGACCCTTGGTAATACAGCAAGTGGTTCCAGATGCAAAGAAGAGATCTGGGGAGAAGGGTGCTGGGGAAGTTCTTTTCCACATTAAAAAAAAAAGAGGAAAAAAAAGAAAAGAAAAAAAGAGCAAATTCTGATCTAACAAAGCTTAAATCTATAGTAAATCCATTGCAAACTACAGCTTTACTCTGGATTAATAATGGTGTAAATTAGCCAAAGATTTGGTTGCAAATCCCAACTCTCTTCTCATTCCTGAAAGACACAAACATTATGGTCTCAGCATCTATAGTTATGTATTGCATAAAGTATTTCCTGGCTAGGAAAATCTCATGGGACAATGATCAGGAACAAGATGGTGCAAGTAATTAGTTTAATTGAAAGTAAAGGCACCGTACTAAAAATAAAGAGATGAAAGCGGTTTTTCCTTTGCCAGTTTTAATACGAGCAATATTAGTAGCAGCTGCATTTCAATCCATTTTGCAGATAACTGTGAGAGGGGCATTCTGAAACCTAAACAGTTTAATTGCATAGGCTACCCTTTAATTTAGGGTGGTGAGAATGATATGAAGGACTCATTAAATTGGGGCATTAACCATGGCAGAAAATAAAGTAGTTTCTTTGTTGCAGAAGAGCTTGCTACCCTACAATCTCTACAGTAAATTGTGTATGGGAACTGCAGCAGGGTAGGATGGGTAGATAGAGACATGTTGAGATAGAGGGAAGCAAATGAAAAATAATTGGTACAGTGCTCTGCAGATTGTATGTCACTGCAGACAGTTATTTAATAACTCTCCAATTATTGCTGCCAGCTGGGGCATATTAAGACACTGCGAGAAGTCAGGCCAAAATCCCCAGGGCACGGCTGCTAACCCGGCTTCCTCCCCTGGGACAAGGCGGGGGCACGCCGGGGGCAGGCTGCGGCGTGCTGGGCAGCCCGGGAAGGAGGGCTCTGCCTTTTCCCAAGGGATTATGCTGCTTCCTCCAGCCTGGAGCTTAAACTATGAGGTGCTATAAAGCCATGTGGGGTTCTCCTTCCCCTGGGACACAGGGCAACTCTTGGCTTTTTTTTCAGTGTACATGTAATTAAGAGCAGCATGACGGGCAGTTCGTCCAGCGGCAGCCCTGGTTTAAGCAAACGGCATCTCCCGGCTGCCCCGGCAGCTGACTCAGCTCTCAGAGCTCTAGGCTTATACTTACAAAGTCCGCTAGAGGTGCCTCCATGATGGCTGGGAGAGTGGAGCTCTCTAAACCATCTTGCATTGCTGCTTCTGTCAGCAGTTGACTTGGTGCTTTGAATATTCTGCTGTCTTGGATTTCACTGTCCATTCCTCTAATCTGCTGCAAGAGCTCTACATCACCTGATTCATCAGTTTATTGTGGGATACAGAGTCCAGGAGTTTGTGCACAAATCATGGATGACTAGCAGACCAGAGTCCATGGCTGGTGGTCAATGGCTGCTAATACAAGAGTGGACCAAAAGAAAGGGCTAGGGACTTTGAAGCTTGGAGCAAGAGTCTACTGATCACTGTTACATGTCAAAGCAGCTGGAAAGACATCAGTGCACCCTGGTCAGCTGCCAGATGTTTCTGCAGCGAGCCTCGCATCCTTAGGAGTTTCATTTAAGCTCTGGAAACCAGAGTCCTGTGATTACACAGCCTTCCTGTCGTTCCAAGCACAACCTCAGATCCAACAACCACCACCATCCCTCTCAGAACTGCAGAAGAAAGCTTGACATCGTGAACCTCAAGGGCTCAAAAGCCCAGCTGGAAAACAAGAACCCAAAATACATCATCTGAGACCAGCTGCCATTGGGTGTCACCTTCACACAAGGCAGGTAACACCAGCCTGATGGGGACAATTGGTGAGCCAGTTTATACTGAAAGTGACTGGTCCCCAGGTCCATGGATCCCAGTCCCAAGGTGGGTGTGAAGATGGAGTAAGCTTGCCCTTACTCCCCAACCAAACAAAGCCTTTTTAACGACTCCTTCCCCAAGCTCAGGATTGGGTCCATAAAACAGAAACCGTACCTCGATACCAAATGAAAAACATTACTCACAGACTGTAATTCCTTTCTGCAAATACCAGAGGAGAATATTTCATTTGGCAAACAATTGAGCCTTACAGTTTAGAGCTCTTAATGTGATTAGGGACAGGTTCTGCAACACATTTGTAACTCCAGGTGATTTTGTTATATCTTTTTGGATGGTGACCAGACATAAAAATGCCCTTTTGCCAGATTTGGATCCAGCTAAAATTGAGGAGAATCAGATGTCGGTAAGTCCTTTCCAGTTTGATCTTTACCCAGGGGTATCACAACGTGCTTCGGCTATGGGCTGCACTGAGCATCTTTGCAATCTCAGGCTCTTTTTTGCATTAAGCACATATCTCCTCTTATGAGTGGTAATTCTTCTGTAGCACGTATTCTGTAAATGAGCATGCGCTACTCCTCTGAATTACCATGATGTACTTACGAGGTGGGAGAGAGCACAAATACTTCCATTGGCTCTAATGACACAAATTCATTTCCTTTTAATCTTCTTAAATTGCTTCAGAAGATGCCAGTCTTGCTTAAAATGAGCTGAGACCATGTGCCCCCTCCATTTAGAAGAGCCCAACATTCAGTCCCAAAAGCAAAAGCCCCAGTGTTTTGCAGGATCAGATCCCTTCCAGGAAATTTTCTGGCCTTACACGCTGTCTTTGCCAGTGTTTCTGCCTTGGCTACTAAAGGTAGGGCTGCAAACAAATTAAATGAAGAGAAAAATCTACAGGGGCAGGAGGTGAAAGGAAAACACCATAGAGAAAAGCTAAATTGTTTTGTATATGCAGCTGAGAAATGAAGCCAGACTTGATCTTTGAACTGTTGATAAGAAGAAAGTCCCTAGTTTCTTGTTCATGAGGACTCATATGCTGGCTTCACTGGCACTGGTTGTTAGACTGTCCATCGCCTTTCCTGCGCCTTGCCAGGAACTTCTTGTGGAATTAACGTCCATTGCTCAACCAGAAATCAGATCAACCCCTTAGTCTCAACAAGCATCATTGTAAGATGATACTACGGAATATTTATGGCAAGCTATAAAGCAATAAATTAAAAAAGAGAAGGAAAAAAGAAAATTCACGTTCTAACAGATTTACCACTTTCTAAGAGGAGGAAAATTGAACTAAGGACAAAACCACATCATTTTACCAAGCAGGTAGGTCAAAGAAGAGTCAGCAATGGGAAAACCAGACGAGGACTGTGCACATTAAAGCCTTGCTTCCGCTAAATGGCCATCACAGCCAAGACACAACACAAAGGAATACGCTTGAAGTGTTTTATGATGTCGTTGATCTTTCTGACCCCAATAGCTCTGCTTTAGTAACACCAAGGGAAAGAAAGCTGGTTTAGGACACCTGAGGTGCGTGCTTCGTTGGGTGGTAGTGGCAGCTTGGGTATCCGATAACCTGGGGCTCCTCAACTCCCTCAGGAGCAGGCAGAAGAAGGTCTAATGGCAGGAATTCGAAGACAGCAGCATTCAAATCAGAGAGGAGACATCTGGTTTTGAACGAGGGCAGCCAACCGCTGGAACACGTCAGGAAGGAATGCAGCAGATGCCTCAGCCCTTGCCGTCTTCAAAGCAAAGAGTGAATTTCTCTTCTGGAGAGATGTGATCCAGTGCAGCCACGGGTTACCAAGGCCGGTGGGGGAAGTAGCTTGGTCAGTCACTCCGAGCCTGTGAGGCTGCTGGTGGTCAGAGCAAATGATCGAAATCTGCAAGTGTCCATCTTGTGCTATGGGAGTACTGGATGCTGTAAAGTTTCACTGAACAGGTCATACATGTGGCTAATTACACACATGTGTAGATGCATGTGTAAAGCCAGGGGAGGGTTACAGAAACCCTGGCACTGCCGGCAGGCAGAGACACACCCAGCAGCACTTCAGTAAACCTAAATAAGCCAAATATCTCAGGACTTCGTCCTTGTGTGCTTTTCCATAATTTTGAGGTTTTTTAAAATGCTGTGGGACAAACATTAAGACCAAAACAACATATCTGCCCTTTACCGCACTTTCACAATCCAGGCACGAGGCCAGATTGCAAATCAGGACTGGCCAGGGGTGCAGTTTGGTGCTGCGGCTGTGCCAAGGACCAGGCTGGATCCTCCACCAGCACCATCCCATGGCACCACCACCAGCCCAGCCTCACCGAGAGCTGCTTTATCCAGCTAAAGCAGTAGAAACCCTTCCCTTCCATGCTCGGGGCAGGATTTCTAGTCCTTTAGGTCCCTGAGCCATCTCCTCCTGGGTCAGATGGGTGATGGACCCTTCCGCAGAGCCACTGCCCCACTGGATTTATGCATCAGCAAGCCCCAACTACGGTGACTGCAACGATGGCCAGAAGCAAGGCAGGGTACAAGCTGTCTCTGCAGGGCTCTGCCAGACCCATCCCTTGGTCTTTATTCCTGCCGCCTTCCTCCTGCCAGCATCCAGACTTGTCCAGTCATACAATTAACTGAAAACCCATTTATTTTTTGTGTGCAGGATTATCTTTCAGATGGATCTGAAGTTTCCCAAGATGGCTTGCCACCTGGGCACTAAGAGCTGTCACGTGCAGAGGGTTTTCTAGCACACAGGTACAGGATCAATTTCAGATAAAATGCTAATGCTGCTTTTCGGCTTTTTTCCCCCCCATTCCTATACTCCTCCCCTCCCCCCCCCTTTTTTTTAAAAAAAAAAAAAAAAAAGAAGAATTTGTGTTTGCCTTCTGTACCATACATAGGCATCAGGGTACTCAGCTGGGATGCAAGAGATGCAGGTCTGATTCCTCTCTCTG
The DNA here is from genome assembly GCF_965140245.1 of Athene noctua. Taxonomy (NCBI): domain Eukaryota; kingdom Metazoa; phylum Chordata; class Aves; order Strigiformes; family Strigidae; genus Athene; species Athene noctua. Next base: position 12,509,747 of record NC_134049.1, on the reverse strand, counting down.
CCCCAGCGTGTTTCTTTCAGCTTCTGTCAAAACTATACCTGACTGCAACAGGCATGAGAAAAAAAAGAATTACATGTTTAAAAAAATCAAGATTCAATAGGTCAGAAAGCAACATAAAAATAAGCAAGATCCTGTGACCTTATGGTCATTCCCAGGCAGCAATAACTGGAAAAAGCTTGAAGCAGCTGCATTGGCCTGGTTCACCCCCATCATTGGGGTTGAAATCCCTCAGATCAATTGGCTTGGGGAGCCTTTGAGCTGCTCTCTGCAGCACTTGACTTCAGCTGCCTGTGACCTGGGGGAGATTGGTTAAAGCCTCATGGTTAAAAATGTCAGTGGAGCGAATCCAGGTATGGTCTTCAATAAGAATATGATTATCTCAGAAGGAAAACAAAAATTCCTCTTCTCCTGGTTCATGCTTTCAAAGGTTTCTTGAAACTTTGTGACAAATTCTTAACTGCTGTAAATCATGTAGCTCTACGTAAGCCAAGAAATTGGCAACTATAATTTAGGATGCTGAACCAGTTCTAATGAGAAAAGTATCTTCGTTCATTCAGTACCATAAAAATAGTTATATAAACCCCTCAAATGATCTGCTTTAACATTTGTTCAATAGTTTTTAACTGTAGTGGGCAAGAAGCTGGGTTATTTTTACTGCCAAGAATGAAAAAATTTCAACTTTTTCAAATATTTGCAAAACCAGATGCCCCAGTAAAAATTTTTAGTCCATTTAAAAAAAACCTTATTTCTTAAAAAAGCATTTTGTATAGAAAACATACCAGATGTAACAAATATTTGAGGCACCGCATAAGGACCACACACTCCCTGGCTTAGCCCACTGGCAGGACACCCAGCACTGCAGAGACAGACATGGTTCAGATCGAAGTGAATATGAAGCTTGGAGAGACGTGCTGAATTTGGACTGAATCCTGCCAGGTGCTCCACACCCTCAGGTCCCTCAGGCAGTGACCTGGGGAGTGCTGGAGATTGATAACAAATATTGGGAGAGTCTGTCCCAGTGGGAACGAGGAAAATCTGAAGGACTTGACTGCATTGAGATATATGTACCAGCTGTCACATCTTTAATCACCCCTGACATTTTTTATTGCCCTGGCAATTGAAAGGTTGTTTGCTGAGAGCCTGTGGAGGAAGATAAAAATGATGATAAAGCCTCAGAGCACTGTCCCAACCGTGGCCATCTGCTTTGAACCATTCCTGATGGCTTTCGAAGGGATTTGCTTCCTAAGGACCAAAACACACCAGACAAACGTTTTAGATGTAGAAAGAGAAAGGAACCAAATATCCCTAAAGGTGGAGGCCCATGTCTCTGTCAAAACACTGTCACAGAACTGACCAGCTCCAAGTGCAATTACTTTTCAATCCTGCAAATTTGCTCTGTGTGTGCGGGTGCACGCACGTGGCAGGGAGGGAGAGCAGGAGAAGGCAGGGGCAGCTCTCCTTGCACGGAGCAGAGCAATTCAAATTTTAATTAACAAAAGGTATCGCTAAAGGAGGAGGTCAGAACAACAGGCTAATCGTGCAGACAGTGGTCTCCTTTTATTGGCTTCAGAGTGCTAGTTTACTTCTCAGTGGCTTGCAATTAGAAGAAATAATTACCATCACCCCTGAACCTGCAAAATCTAAATACAGAGCAAGAGCTGTCTGCTCCCCACCAGCATGGCTGTGCTTATGGTGAGAGTATTTCTGTAGCTGTAGCCTCCCCCCTGTACGAGCCATCTGACGGATGGTGTGAGGATGGAGGTTACACACAGCCTCTCACAAGAGACAGGCTTCAAGGAGGTGTTTTATGAGCTTTTTGCACAGCTTGGACCCTCTGAGAAGCTTCCAGGTGCACTTTCCTGTTGCTCTCTCGGTTCCATGATGGCAGGAGCGTGCACATGGGTGTATGACCGGGGGTGACAAGTAGCAGAGGGGGCTGCTAACCTGAGAAATTCTTCCTCAGTCGTTCACCAGAGCCCAAAGAAAAAAACTGCTAAAGGTCAGGAGGGAATCCCCAGATAACGCAAATAACAGCAGGAGTGGAGAGTTGCAAGCACTGCAGATTCCTCTTGCAGGGTGTCCACAGGTGTCCACTGCCCACCTGCCTTGGGGTGCTAAATGCTGCCTAAAACCTTCCACCACTCTCCCCTGTTCACTGCCAGCTTCTGCCTCGCAGAACCATCAATTAATAAGCTTCCCATCACTGACATGGCATTTAAAGGGACACCATCATGTAATATCTGTTTTCAATCACATATTTGGGAAGAATAAGGCTTTGTATACCTTGAGACTCCAGGCGGAATGCATTGGTGATGATTATGTTCCTTTAAATAGCCGCAGATGTCAAGACCTGAAGGAACCATTTTTCTTCCAAAGAAGGAAGCAGTGACCAAAAAAAAAAAAAAAATCTTCATTGAGCAAAACCTGTATTTTCTTCCATTACAAGGAAGAGCTCAGGACACCACCTCCCATCACTGAGCAAACCCGAGCGGGCCGTGACAGCCGCCCTGCGGGACATCCCCAGCTGTGCAGCCACCAGAAGAGAACCAGCTCCCAGAGCACCATGACCCTCATTTCAGCTGAGCAGCTTTTGCCCCAAGACACCTTCAGCTAGGACACAGCCAAACCTGCCATGTTCAGGTCGTCTTGGCAGTGCACACATGGGCACTTCCCCTGGCATTAACACAGAACTTAGCTCAAGCTAAACACTTTGGTGGAGAAAAGCCTTCATAGAAATGAAATACTGGGGCTGCCTGGCCTAACAGAGCCAGATTTTTAAGAGCACCTCAGTAGAAGATTGGTGCTTAAAATCTGGACTCTGGCTTAGAGAAACTGGACACTTATTTCCCAGGGCTGTGGGCCAAGTTCATGGTTACCCTGTGGTGCAATCAGGTTGCAGTGCCGTTCCCTTTGCATGGCCAGAGCTGCAGGTTCCTCAGCTAAACAGAAGGAAGCTGTAAATATTTTCTCTAGGGCATTTGTGGTGGTGGGTTTAGATCAGCCTGACCACCTGAAAACCGACAAAGCAGCTTATCAGAGAAGGGAAAATAAACTGGATCACAGCCTGAGTTATCAACTTCACTGCTACCTTCATGTCCTGGTGACAAAAGCAAGGAAGAGAGTGTGCAAGTGCAAAGCAACCAGAGACAAAGCCCATGCTCTGAAGCCAAAGCTTTGAGTTCATTTCAGTAGCCCTGGGCTTGAATATCTGCTGCTGGAGGCCACCACACAGACCCTGGGCTTTGCCTGCAGCTGCCTTCACTGCCTGCAGCCCCATCCTGGTCCCAAGTGATTTATAACTCCTTGCTAGCAGGAACAGGGTAGAGTCTGTGTTCTTCCCCCATTCATCACAGCACTACAATCAAAATGCTTTTTGTTTTGCTGGAACTTAATTTTCAGTCTATGACTCCAAATTTACCCTTCTGGGATTGGATTTCGAACCCAATTCCATATTGGAAACCACTAATTTTCTTAGTAACATTTTCAATGTGGTAGAACTCTGCTTTTAAAGGACTCAGGCACAGGAAAACTGCTTATTTCCATTATTTTTAATTTAAAATTTCAAGAACAATGCAACAGATTTCATCCCTAGTGGCTCTCAACCCCAGATCTAGTTTCAACTCAAGTACAACCCTAAAACTTGACCCTCTATTCAGCCTCAAACCCCAAACCTTTCCATGGGCTCTGGGTGGAAAGTTACTGATCCTGTATCTGAGCCAATTTTCAAAAACACAAATAACTTGCCTGATGAAATTTTTGTAGGAAAAAAAAAAATATATACACACACATGCATACACACACACACGCCATATATACCAGGAGGGATTAAATCCTCATGTTGCAAGAATTTAATTTAAAAAAGCTAAGACACTGTAGGAATGCAAAAATATCACCTCAGCCTGGTAACCTTTGGCTTAGGCGTGCACTTCCACAGCTAACAAATGGGAATGTTTCCTTTCCAGTGCTGGGAGGACTGGTGCCACTCAGGAATGCCTGGCTTCAGCCCAGTCAGAAAAGGAAACCAGCAACCCTTTACTAGTGGGGCCTCTGCAGGCTCCCAGAGTCAGCCTCTCATCCCATGGGCTTGTTAGAATTCCCACTTTCTTTGTCATGCTCCAAGCACCCCATTTCCAAAGGTGTGGCTAAGAAAGACCAAAGAATGGTCTTTGCAAAATAACACTACATATTTTCCCACTGCAAATCCAGATTTTATTTTTTTTTCTGTTCTCGGGAGGTAATGTGCTATTTGCATCCATACACTGAGCTCCAGGGTGTTAAAAGCAGACTGGTGTCCACTGCTGTCATCTCACTGGTGTGAACAGCTTCGGGAAGAACAAACCAGTGTCTCCAGACAAGACCATTCAAATCAGAGAGAAATGGTCCTTGGGAAATACTCAGTACCTGCACAGGGGCAGGAATAAGTTCATTTCACACCAAGGTTAAGCGTTTAACAGGACCCTGTGTATTAGCAGAATTCCTGGCACGTCCGAGCCTCGTTTAAACGGTGGACGGGAAAATCTCTGCCTTTTGGTCTGATCTCAAGTTAATCACGACAACCAAGGGACTGACCTACAGGAAACAATCCTCTAGGTACTGACGTTACTCAAATAAACCTAGCAGTTTCTGTAGTTTATTGGCTGTGTTTTTCCCCCCAGCAGGCTTAATTTATGGTAATTACTAGGAACTATGGATTAAATTAATAAAAAGAAAATTATTAAGGTTTCCTGACCCGGGGGCCAAAGGTAAGTAAAGAGAAGCAAACTGCTCTAGATGGGAACGCTCCCCTGTTGCTTTTGGAGTCAGTGGAGAAGGTCTTTCAGCACAACAAGAGAGAGGATTTGGTTTTGGGAAGGAGCTGCCTCACCTTGGATGCCAGGGAGGACCATCACATCCACCAGCCTGGGGAGCCCTGAACCATCACAACTATTCCCTGGCACAGGAGTGGGCTGCTGCCTTCTTGTCTGAGCTATGTACAGTGTATGCAACACCGAGTCATACGCTTTATGTTAGCAAAGAAATAGAGATCTATGTCGGATGGGAAGAGACTATAAAAATAATACAATGCAGAAATCCAGCTTAATTCAAACTACACCAAAGTCCAGAGTCCTGTTCTAAATCCAGCTCTGCCAGCTGATCAGAAGAAGTAATTCTCTCCTGCCTGGATTGGAACACGTTTATTACTGCTTATAATTCTTATATATGTCTCATACTTTAAATTAGCATTTTGAATGCTCTTGTGCTGTTGCAAAGTCAGACTGTTAGTATTTGCCAGACCTGGCCTCACAATCTCTGCTGGCCTGGGTATAAATATGAATCACGTTCAGCAAAGGTAGAGCAGGGTGCACTGATGGTGGGGGCAGAGCGGGTGGCTCTGGCTCTGCTTTCACTGTGAGATCAGTGCAGAAACAAAGACACCACGTTGTGCTCTCAGAAACCATCCTTGAGCTCATCACCCCTCTTCCCTGCTGAGGCCCTCCGTACATACATAGTTTCTGCAATGAATGGCTTCAACTTTGTTATCTGCTCCGTGTCCAGAATAAAGTCTATCAATGGCACAAACTGAAATTCATCTCATGCTCGGCAGCCAACTTTGGGCTCTGCAAACAGCCTCATCCAGTGTGGCCTGCGCTCTACCAAGAAGTTTCACAATTTTTCATACCACATATATCTATCTGTCTTGGAGAAAAACAACCCCTCTGGACAGGCTTTTAATACAAAGTTCAGAGGAATATCTGAAATCACCTCCCTCCTTATACAGATTAAGTAAATGCAGCACACACCTGAACTTGTATTTAAATTCACCCGAACTATATTTAAGACAGAATTACTACAAGCTTGAATCCTGCAAAAGGCAGAGAAAAGCTCCTGGAAGCAGCTCCAGCAGGGCAGGCATGAAGAGACGAACCAACATTTACAGTGGCCAATTGTTATAGTGAAAACAAGCCTGCCAGATTATATGTCACTAGGGAGGGATATCAGCGTCTGATCTAGGTAAGGACGGGACACGGGGGTACCTGGAGCCTTGTCAAACTCAATGCTCTTATGTAGTAGGTTGAATAACAGAACAATGTTTACATTTCCCCTTGTGCCCTAAGTAGTTTGAAAGCTGGACACCTGAAAAGCATGAATGATTTTTAAAGCAGCGCCAGTGTCAGCTCTTGATCACCAAAGCCTTGACTGTTCCTTACCAGCATTGAAACAAATAAAAAAAGAAAACTAAAAAAATCAAAGCAACCCCAAAGTTATGGCTATTTCTGAACCTGGACATCCAGTAAAGACAATATAAATGATAGAAAATTCAGCAGCTAGCTCATAGTGGGGGTACATCAACCACAGGGCAGAGTGAATATAGCAATCTGAAATGCAACCATTCTGCTGAGAACCTGATGAATTCCACCCAAGAAAGAGTTTTTTTTCTAGTTTCTTTCGTATTAACATATTGAAACTTAATATTGAAAGCTGCTTAAATATACAAACAAAACAATATCCATAGCTAATGGCAAAACCCCATAAATTGAAGTATGGAGGAAACATCCTGCATGCACTAGAGAACAATAGATGTTGTTACAGGAAGCTATGGAACAAATGCACCAAAAATACTGGGTGGAAGTAGTAAAACCGTTAGAGCTTTAATCAAAAGGCTGAGAGGTCATGATTGGATTTGTCCCTCAGTGCAATGAAAGATGGGATGAGTTGTCTGACACATTATTTCTCCTTACTGCTGCCCTCTATACAAAGCATGCTACCTTCTTCCATATTCTTAAGATACTCTTAAGCTCTCAGCTAGCTCCAATCCTCACAAAGCAGACACCTAGGATGCATGCAGCCTTGTGTCCAGAGCAATGCCCTGGATCACAATAGTCCCTACAAAGTTGCCATGCTGAAAAAAAAAAAAAAAAAAAAAAAAAAGGAGCAAACCACAGACAAAACCACCCACCTGGTTTCCCTAAGCAGAACCCATCGAGCTCATGGCAGAAAGGAGGATTTTTTTCCTCTAGGAACTGATTTCACATTCACACGTCTACTGCAGTCACCTGAGATGTCAGAGCCCTGGACTTATTCCACAGCACCATCAAGTTGAACTCTCCATGTGCTGCACCTCCAAGTTTATTTGATGTAGTGTAAGAAGGTCTCCTCCAGCCTTGGTCACCGCAAGACTCACTCAGTTCTTCACCCAGATTACCAGCACAATTGTGCTAAAGGTGGTGACAAATGCTGTAATATGGATGCTTCAGGTGCTCCAACTGCTATCAAACAGCCACAGTTTTCCATCATTGTCAAACTGGGGTAACTACTTTGTGGTGTAAAACTGTATTTTTCTAGTGTCAGTCTGGATTCCAACACACTCCAGAAGCCAAATTGGTAGTTTCAAAATTCAGCTTCATCAGTCTTTTCTAAACTCATGTGCTCTCCAGAACAGTGAGCCCTAATCCGGCTTGAATTGGACTATTTCATCTCATCCCGGATTCAAATGATTGTCAGTCCACCAAACGCTTCTTTGAAAACTGATGTCTTGCAGATGACCACGACTGCTATAAAACAGTATTTAAAAACATTTTAATATTTGAAAAGAACTTTGCTTTCCTCTTACATCAACCACATGTTTAGAAAAGGGCCTGGGGTTTACCACTGCTTAGTGAGAAAAATACCAAAAAAGAGAAAGGATAATGGGGTGATAATGACTGAAAATGTATGGGTTGAATTTGGGACCTATTTAAATACAAGAAGACAATTTGTGACTCGGTGGTATATGCAAACACAGAAAAATGTTTGTGGCTCAAGTGTGCATTTGAATATAGAAAAATGTTTTGCGGCAAACTATTTTTCTTTTAGCGCAGACAAACTCTGACCAAGTTTCCAGCTGCTGAAGTTGTGGTACCCACCCACCCCAGTCCAAGCAGATGGGCTGTGTCTGCTCGGGAATTTCTCAGGAGACTTCCTATTTCATCATGACCACTGTAGGATGGTAATGGATTGCAACCACTGTGCTGACCCCCATCACATTGCAGACCACAGTCAGGAACAAAACTCCTCCCTCTATTCGACTTATTCCTAGGTGATGTCTTAACTTAGTAGTAATCAGCAAAAGAGCCAACACAAATCTACACTTCAACCAGGAGCTTCACTACAATGTAATAATTGTGAGACTAGATGGTGCAGTTGGACTAGATGATGCTTGTAGGTCCCTTCCAACTGAAAATATTCTACTCTATTCTACTCTACTCTAATGAAAGAAACCACAGAGGAACCAGGTCTGGTCCCACTTGACTCAGGTTAGCAGCATCTCATTGTCCTTGTAAGGACAGGGGTTTCTGCTGTTTTTACAGTGCTGCATTTTAAGGAGTTTGGTGACTGGTGGCCACACTTAATCCTCAGGTATAGTCACCGTCAGGCTTCCATGAAACAGTTATTTCGATAAACAGTTTGTTGCTTGCTCTACTGGAAGCAGGGAAGTCAGGCTGAATTTTGCCATTAAAACTGTAAAATGTTTTATAAAATAAAATTGTCTGAAAGTGAATTGTGACTTAAGGGCTGATGATCTGTGATCCCCTACAAGAAATCTCATTTTAAAGAGGATTCACTTTGAGTAGGGCTGAACTTGTAAATCTTCATGAAAACTTAGGCACATTAGTATAAAAATAGAAAAAAAAAAGGTGTCAGAAGAGCACATAAAGATCTAGAAGACACACACAGAGCCTCTACACAAGATCCTGATGGCTCTCACAATCGTTTGTAGATCCACTTGTTCTTTTTCTCCTTGGTGTGTCCCATCTTTCAAAAAAAAGATGCAGAGCAGGAAACAGGCCAAGCATGAGAGTACAGAGAGGCTTATAAAAACATTCTTCCCTATTAAGAAACTGGGCTGATTTTCACTGTATAAAAGATGAACTAGATTGAACAAAATGCTTACCTGTACCTTTCCACTTCTGATAGAAACCCTAGATTGCCTTTGTCACTTTAGCACATGAGCACGAGGCCAAATGAAACACATGTTTACAACTATAATGAGGATTAGCTTTGCACTAAAAAAGTTGAACTACAGTCAAAATTAGATGGTGACATGGGTATTTGCCAACAGCATTAAATGAGAAATAACGGAGTATGAGGTTTCTGGAATGAATAGAAAATGTATTGTTTAGAGACCTTTTTGGCCAAGTATCAACATATGCCAATACTTAAGACTTCTTGTTCTTATTTACTTACCCCGACAATAAAACAATTGTTGTTTTGTGCCAACAGCCTGACAGACTGGTCCTGTACCTTAAGAAATACAGACTAGATATTATTTCTCTCATATCAGCTTCAACCCACTTTTCCAAAAAAGAGATGCAAAGTAATTGAGTCCAGAGGAGAGGAAATAAGCGAAGGAGGTAATCGATTTTAATAACGTATAGCATCAACACACAGTAAGAAAAGACATAAAACAGAGAAAGAAGTGCTTTCCCATCTCAGAAGACCAGGCAGCATTTGCAGCTTCATCCAGCCCCGGGCAGAGGTTATTGAAGCCTCAACAACAGCAGTGACTGACCTTCCCCCAGCGCACTCCGTCAGCACAAGCCCACAGCAGTGAGGTAACCACCATCATTCCCATTACAAAAACAAGCAAACTGATGAATTAAAAACCTAGGAAACATTCTCAAAACCAGAGAACTTGAAACGTTTTAGCAGTGGAAACACTTAAACCCTTTCCCGGTCTAACCACTTCTCTCCATTGTATCACCCGCTGCCAGGCCACCCTTGTGTTCAAAATGAACTCAGTCCTTGCAGTATTTCACACCTAGGAGCGTGCCTCTGTCCTCGTGCCATAATGCTACAGCTGGAATAGATAGAGACCTGAGCCAGAGCTCACTCGATTTTAAAACAGATATTGCTAGTAAAGACATCAGGGAAGCCTTCACATTTTGGAATGATTTTCCCCAACCCGCTTTACTACACCCAGTCTAAGACAGACTTGCTCAGCTGGTCTTCAGGTGGCCTTTGCATGGGGGTGACATGATGCAGGGCTGGATGTGGGCTGACCTTGTATGTGGCACAGGGGGATCCTCCCATTTACCCTGGGAAAAGGTTCAACTCTATTAACAGTTGGGGGAAAATGGACAAAACTCTTGAGTTTTACTGTGTTGTGTCCAGTCTAGTGCTCTGAAAAAAAGCTTGTGTTATTGAAAAAAATAAAACCGACATATTTCTCTAACTTGCAGAGATGGAGTGAAGCTTAACTCATTCATGTTTTCAATCAAACCACCAGCAACGGGTCTTGTGGGAATGCATGTAGAAAAAGCATCATTAATTATTAGTTAACCTGCTCTTAAGGTCAGCTTGCAAACTCTCTGGTGGAACATTTCTGGCAGAAAACAATTTGTCAATGATCAAATTGCTCCATGAAAATGTCAATATGGACAATGGTCCAAGGGAAAGCAGGCAGGGTCCCAGTCTCAGGTTGGTCTGCCACACTAATGTCAGTCCTGCCTCCTGTCCCAACAGACCAGCTCCGAGACAGTCTTATGGGGAGGATGGGGACAAAGAGCCAGTGGGTCCCAGCTCCAAACTTCCCAGCGTATACTGGAGTACCTGGCCCTGGTGTGAATGGGAAAGTAAACTATGAGCCTGATACAATGAACACTTAGGATTTTCCCTCTGCATGGAAGATAACGTCAGCACTACATGTCCTGTGATCAAATCATCACAACACCTGTAAGTCCTGGATCTTCTGTTGGTCTTATAAATTGAAGAAACCCTATCTGATGTCAGGAGGATCAAACTCTAACTTGCAACACCTGGATCCTGAAAGCAGGGAGGATATATGAGGTCCTGAAGCAGTATCTCAGACCCTTGCCAGATATCTCATCTGTATTTGGATTGTGGTCTCATAGCCCCGCTCACAATCCTCTGAAAGGGGATGATCTCACACCAGCAGCCCCCCACCCCCCCCTCAGAAAACACAGCAAGGCAGGAAATAGGGTTTTGTCTCTATTTGATCACTTACAGCAACAGAAAAGATGAATAGTTCGTGTTCTGCCACAAATCCACCAGAAGACACTTCCAGCGAAATCTGCGAGATAATCTCAAATATTTGATTGGCAATTACGAGTGTAAGGAAGGAAAGATTTATCCCTAAGACTACATATCCCTAAAGAAAAATACAGTCTACGTAGGTCTGTAAAGAGAGATGTCACGTCTGGGTATCTTCATCATGGTAGTACAGGGTTAGTTGCCTACAAGAGCCTGTATCTTTCGGGCTACATAGTCTAAAAGCTCATGCCAAGAGTCAGTCCCTTACCCCAAAAGGTCTGCATCAATAAGGAGAAGGAAGAAAGTATTTCAGCGTTTCATAGACTGGGAGCAGGGACACTGGAAGTGATATATGACTTGTGCCATTTAGCCAGGATCTCCTAAATCGAATCCAGTAGTCAGAAGGGCACTCGCTCTGCTGCTCTAACCATCACATCGCTCTCCATGACTGTGGAGACATGACCACGATGCAGAGAGGAGCCACTGCAGCGTCTTCCACTGATTGCCCCCATCGCACACGCTGTCCTCTCACCCTGCTAGCACCAAGCCACCATGCTTGGTGTGGACACCTTTCACTGAACAAAAACTCATGATAGGGAGAAGGCAGATGCAGAAACCCAGCCCCGGGCTCCTGGGAGGACCTTTGCACCTGGGGCCCGGGCACACCCACCTGCCCAGCTTGTCCTGCGGCAGGTAGAATCACAAGCAGAGCAGAACGTATCCTTCAGCTGGTGACTTGCTAAGAGGATTATTGAGCATGAGAGATCCTGGTACCTGGGTACAGATCCTTGAAGTCTATGTAATATAATGCCTACAGCACGCACACATGAATACATAATGTGTCTACAGGGGTTCTATATGTTCACCTCCTCCCTTACATGAGCTGTTGTGTCATCCCTTAAAAATAAATAAATAAAGGTATTGATCACTTACCACCTGCACTCTGGACTACTATCCTGCAAATGTTTTTGCTCTGGAAACATGAAACAGCATATGTTAGCATTAACTTTTCTGCCTTTTTTATATAGCTATAAATAGATCCATTGACTCCCTCCCCCCTTTTAAATTTTGCAAAAATAAATGCTTTCCTGGACAGTCAGAGTTCATTACAGAGACAGAGCGCAGCTCCCCTTCTCCCACCCACAAGAATCAGGTTGGAAAAGACCTTTAAGATCATCAAGTCCAACCATTAACCTTGCACTGCCAAGTCCACCACTAAACCATGTCCCTAAGCCCCACATTTACATATCTTTTAAATACCTTCAGGGATGGTGACTCTACCACTTCCCTGGACAGCCTGTCCCAATGCTTGACAATGCTTTCAGTGAAAAAATTTTTCCTAATATTTAGTCTAAACCTCCCCTGATGCTACTTGAGGCTCTTTCCTCTTGTCCTATTGCTTGTTACTTGGGAGAAGAGACTACACCCACCTCACTCTAACCTCATTTCAGGCAGTTGTAGAGGGAATAAGGTCTCCCCTCAGCCTCCTTTTCTCCAGGCTAAACAACCCGAATTCCCTCAGCCGTTCCCTGTAGGACTTAGGCTCTAGACCCTTCACGAGCTTCGCTGCCCTTCTTTGTGCATCCTCCAGCACATCCATGTCTTTCTGGGTAACGCACAGCTAAATGAGAGGTGAGTTTGGGTAAAGAAACACAGTGCCTGAAAAGGCCAGCTGAAGGGACCAGAGCTCCACAACATCTCATTCAAGCAGCTCCAGATTAATTTAGAAGGGGGCTCCAGGGAATTGTGTGCAGTAGTTGCATTCTGCAGGCTGTGAACAACTGTGAAAGCAGCAGGAAGAGGCAATGAAGGGGGTCACCCAGGGTAAGGAGTTTTTGGTTGTGGATTTTTTTTTTGGGGGGTGGGGGTGGGGTGGTGAGATCTTGGGGAGGGTTGTTGACAGGTTTTTTAACTACTTTTCTTCAAAATCTTCACAGAAGTGGCAAATGCTCAGCTACACCAATGAAAGGAAAGCAGACCACTGCTCACCCCAAGACCCCTCCCAGGTAGGAACCAGCCCTGGGAGACTTGACCCTGAAAGAAGCTACTTTGTCCTCCAAGAGCCGCTCTCCTCCCACACGCTCACATCCTCCACTTGGCTTTTGCCTTGGCAGCTTCCAGAAGACCCCAACTAATTTCGTTTCAATCACATTGGGTCAGAGCACAAGCTTCCCAAAAACGTAATCGCCTGGAAAACCCAATATTCCTGCAGCTGGGTCTCCAGGAGGGGCTTTCACACACCCTCTGGTTTTGCAGCAGGGGACGAGGACATGGGACTGGAGGAGGCGGTTACGCAGCATCTCTTCCTACTCAATTAACTCAGTAAGCCTGGAGGAAAGCTCACCATCTGCACAGCCCGTGAGTCACCTTGGGACTCGGGCAGTTTACTGTATATATTAGTCAACAGAAATAAACAACACAAATCCCTAGACATTAAAAGACTTTTTAATTATTTTTTTTTCCTCCCTCCCCAAAAATTTGGCTACAGATCTTTAATAATAATTTTCTGGAAATTTAAAAAATATTTAATTGTGGTTTCTATAAACATGAAGATAAATTACTACATCTAAATACTGGTTCTCAACAGTTACTAACGCCTCTCAGGGGGCTGATTTTATTTTACTAAGACAGAAAAAATAAGTTGTAAAAGATTTTCTTTGTCCTTCTCGCTCACCATAGAGGGGAGTGGGGTTTGAAAAGATTTCTTGTAATCACCACCGAATGCTTTCTAGCTGATGACTTCTGACAGCGTTATTAAGTAAACTAAAATGGAAGATTGATTTCCAAGATGATACATTGTAAAGTCATGAGAAATAAAAGCTTAAGCTTTTATTCCAGAAAATGAAGAGGCAGTAAATGCAATGAAGACACTAAGACAGACACTGTACCACCCACCAGTTCCCCTTTTAAAGCTTCCAAGCTGACTGGCAGACAGAGCCATAATGAGAAAATTTTAAAAGTTTTGGGACTTGGGTTTGGATGAGCAACACAATATGTGTGTGCATCCCCGAGGCTTATCCGGACTGTACGAGATTCTTGAATCTAACTCTTGGGTTGCAAGATTTACAAGGACATGCTGAGGTCTCATACATTCACAGCTTCTTGTCCAGTTAAAAAAATGTCCCAAGAGCATCATCTGTTTCAGTATTGCCCTGTTACGGCTGTGGATTATCAGTCTGCAGGTATGGATGAGTGAGAAAATGGAAAGGAACAGGACAACAGCCCTGAACAAACCTTCCCTAAAGTGAAGCAGCAGCATGGGGTTGTTCCAGGTACAGTTACACCTTACAGAGTTTGACCTCTCAATGTTAAAAAAAAAAAAAAAAAAGTCCCTAAATAGGGTAAATCAGGATCTGAGGATGGCATCAGGAACTGAAAATATTGTGATTGTGTTGCCACAGCAGAAATACTGCTGCCAATCCCATGACTCCTCCAACACAACCATCAGAAGAAACTGCTTCTGCACCACACGTGGTCTGCAGCTGATCTCCTGAGGCCATGTCATGGGTGGGAGCCCACCTGAGATGCAGGTGCAAGGCATCCCCTCCCCTCGACACACAGCATCCCTCCACCCCACCAGCACAGCTCCATATGTGGCCACACTCTGAACCAGCCTGAGGAACTGCTCTCACTTCAAATAACCCCACAAAGACATCCCAATTTATGAATAATTTCCACAGTTTTGGTTTTTAATGCCGGTTCCCTGGTCACGGCCACAATGCTGTGAACAACTGAAAAACAGAGGCCGCAGCTTGGGAGCAGGAGTAGACAGAGAAAGGAGGTGGAGGCGTCTGTGTGACAAGCTGAAACTACCACCAAACTGGACAAGAAATAGCCAGCCAAGACAGAGGGGGACCGGAGCAGAAGCCCTGTGCAGGAGAGGGCACCCTGGTGTCTTCAGATGGGGATGTCGACCAAACCCAAAGCTTCACGAGCAGGGAAAAAACAGCCTCTCCGGGCGAGCAAGCTGAGCTGCCACGTCAGGGCACGGAGGCTGCTCGCCCACAGAAACCCATCCATAGAGCACTAACGCTGTTGCCTCCTCCGTGAAGCAGGTCAGGGCAAGAGATTTTTTTTAAAGCAGTGACATTTTGCATTTGGCTCTTACGCAAAGGCTACAGCTTAGCTGTCTTGTAATGAGTTTGCCTGGCCCAAAGAAACCACAGCCCTTGCTGGGACAGAAAAACGTGCACAGAGATGCAAAGCTCAGTGACAGAGATGACAGTAAAGCTCCTTTTGCCCGATTACAAGCAGAGCCACAGCCCCGAGCTACCCTGCCTCTTCCACCAGCCCATGGTGTGCCAAGCACTCTCCAAACAGAGACAAGAAGATGTGGTTCCCACCCAAAACAGCTTCCAGGCTCCAGCTGGGCAGAATACAAGGAAAGCACAAACCACGTATACAGCCATATTAACCATGCATTCATAGACACATACTAATAATAGAGCCCAGAAACTGCTCCCAGGTTACTCATCTTGCATGTCAAGCCAGTCCTCATGGTTTCCATAGGCATAGGGGAGAGGTGGGTGTCTTTCCTGGTTTCATAACAGTGCTGCACGCTGATGTGTAATAAATAAAGATGAAATGGAAATAATCCAATCCATTCCTCTTTGAGCAGAGTTCAAGGAAAATATTGCAGCTAGAGACTATAAGCAGACCCAATAAATTTGCTCCCCCCGCCCCATTCCCCTTTTGTTATTAGGGTGTGACTAAGATTTTGCAGCATCAACTTTAGGTCTTAATTAGAGATTCTTGCTGTGAGCTCAAGGGATATTTTAAAATCACATTAAAAATATCATAGGAAGTGGCAGCACGCATGCAGACACGATGCAAACCTGTGAATAGGGCTGACTGAAACACTCAGTCATGGTCCCGGAATTTTTCCTTTCTTTTAAGCCTTGGATTCTTCTGGTGTTGTATTATCTCCTGTGGATATTGTACCAAGTGAAGGCAGAGGGGGTTTAATAGACTGCATCCAGCTGTCCTCAAATATTTATATCTAAAGGACTGCTTGAATTTAAGTAAAAAATAGAGAAAGTGGGGCTTATTGCCCAGGCTACTGCTTAAGACATTATTGTCTGACCATGCTTTCTACCCAGCACCCGCTTCAGACGACTGAACTTGACCTATCCACCCATCATAAATTAAATTCTTTGATCTCATCTGTAACAACACAGAGCCCTAATAACAATAGATCAAACTGCAGCAGGGACAATATGCTTATTCTCTACCAACTAAATTTTAATTAGTAAACAGCGCAGGGAAAGAATCCACCTTTGCAGAACAAAAAGGGAAAGAAAAAGCGTTTAGTACTTGAAAGAAATCGCTGATAAAGAGCAGAGGCATCTTTCAGAGCTCTACATCCTTGTTCTGTTCATTTGAAAAACCACATCATCCCCAAACCATTAAAACCAGGATGAATCTCACATTGTAAGAAGTCGCCATGAAAGCAAACATCAAAAGGAACTCGGGAGGAGGAAGCAGATCAGGTGGGAGAGAAATAGCATGATGCCTTTTATCAACTGCTCATACAGAAACATCTTGACGATTATCTGCCTGTATCCTTGTTTGGGCTGTGCTGGTCCCTGCGGCTTTTACAGTAAGCCTGGCTGCAGCTGAGTCAGGCTCCCATACCTCACAGGGGTGTTTAATGTTTGCAAAGCAGCTAGGAAAACCCGCAGGGCTCCCATTGTCCTGTTTGTGCAGGGTGGATTTATTATTGCAGAGATCTTTGCGGGTTCCCCTTTACACTAAATAGCTTCAGTTGCCTTGTAATTTCCAGGTGAGCTTATCTGCTGCTTAGCAGCATGGCTTCTTCCAGGCAAACAGAAACACTGAAATGAAGCTTTCCTATCAGCAGCAGCACTCATCAAGGCAGGGATTTTCTGTGGCTATGCATCTTGGGTCACTTTATGTCAACGTAGGAGCAAATTCTAAGTAAAGCTTCTTTTGATAGAGAACCCACAACATCTCCCTCCCTGCCTGTTCCTTGGCGTTTCACACCAGGGCGCAGCGACAACTCAGCTGACCCCTCCATGGAATGCTAACATGCACCTCTTGCCTCTCCCTAGCCCACTGCTTTTACAAAACTGGCAGGTATTTTGCAGACCATAAGGTGCAGAAAGTAACATTGGGGAAAAGGAACATAAACCAGTGTAGATGGCGTGCTCACGTCAGGCTCATTTCCTTAGGAAAGCAGGCTAAACCCTCAACACGGCTTATTAAAACCTGCCTGACACAGGAAGAAGACAAGCCAAAACCAACCCAAACCATTTCTGTGGTGTTACCACATCCCAGGCAAACAAACCCAGCCTGCCACAGACTGCAAGCAGGAAGAAAGCCCGCGGACAGGGATACTTCTTTGAACCTCTCTGAGCATTAAACAACTTGGGTTTAACCTCTGCAATCACCCGTTGTGCCAGCAATGCCCTCACCAGGGCTTAGAAAATACCATGACACTGATGTATTCTCAGTCAGGTTTGATATTAAACCAAATACCTGCTGAGCCAAGGTACCAGGATTTCATTGGCTATATGCGTCTGATTGTAAATGACTAGCTACTATCTTTAAAAAAATAGTAACTAATTAAAAAAATCTTATTTTTAAACAATAAGTCAATTTAAAAAGGAAACTTGGAAGCAGTGAGTAAATAGTCAACTACAAACCCTTTTATCCAGCTGGATGTCAGTGTACTTGAGCTATTTTACTAACTGGTCATACCAATAAACCCCATGTTTTGTTTGCCACTGAAATACAGCCCCTCTGCAGTTCAAGGCTTCAGGAAAAGCAAAGAAAAATCTGGGTTTCAGCTGAAATTATGGGATGAGTTTCACATATGAAAAAATCCTAATAAGCAAACCGGAATTCAGTCTGAACACCGGGCCTTTTTTCAAATGTCAAGTAACCCTTAATGACTACAAGTGGGCAAGCTGGCCTCATTTTTATCTGTCAGCTGCTGGTTTCCAGGACAGAAGACATGTATTGTGATACCCCGCAGGTCCTCCCTCTGCTCTGTGTGCTGTGAGATGGGAACCAACGCCCGGGCAGTCTCCAGGTACAGTTCCCAAAGCATTTAGGCTTTATTTCTATGTTCTAAATATCCACTCTTGAAAGATAATTCATTTTTACGAGACAGATCATTTGTGGACCAATGACAGATTTCATTAAGAAGACAAAGGCGCCTAAGAATACGACCGTGGCTATTTCTTTAGATGAGTTTTCAGTTGTTCCCTTAGAAGTCAATAAACAAACAAATATGGTAAATTTTTTCCATTGAAGTCTCTGTGAGCACTGACACAGGATGAAATCCTGCCCACACTGAATCAAATAACTGGCAAACAAGTCAAAGTTTGTGTGGCACGCATACATACGTGTAAGCCTTAGGACACAGAAAAAGCAGAAACCTCTTCATAAATTGAGCAGTCACAACACCCAGGAATAAGACGAAACTAAAACCAGTAGAACCCACGAAGAGCATTGGCAGGACCCAGCCTTCAGTTTGCTCACAACTGGAAGGATAAAAAGGGGAAACCCAACACCTCACAGATTTTAAAACCATGGTCACAACTTGCATTCATTAATTACTGATGCAGCTACAGCTGCTGGGCAGTTTTGAGAACAAGAGGTAGACATCTGCAAGGAAAGAGCCTCGCTTGTCCTTCTGTCACCACCGCGAATGGTGCCAAGGCCACGCAGCAGAAGTCCATTTTGTTCTTCAATGGAATAACAGACGGTTTTGCCACCTACCACTACTTGCTGCCTTGTCAAAGCCTTGCATATTGTGTGTGGTCCAGAGTTGGGTCATGCAACCAGCCAAAGCCCTCTAACTCCATTTCCAGTTCACATCACTCTAATAGGCCGTCAGCTGGCCCGAGAAATTCCCAAACATCTCTTTCTACAAACAAGGAATTGGGTTTCTTTTGTCTTGCAATCAGGGGAGACAAATTCTCCCCTTAACCACAGTTTAATTTATTCCTTTTGGTTGTTATTGCCTCCACCTAGTGCAGCTGTCTAGACTGGGGTGGTGGTGTGTGTTTTTTTTTTTCTTCTCTTTAGTTCAGGATTTTTGGAAGCTGCCTTTGCTTCTTTCCGAAACAAGTTTATTTTTAGTGTCACTTTTTCCATTGGCAAGATATGATGGCTGAGAGAGCTGCTCTCAGAGGAACTGCTATGCTTTCAGTATGAAAATGAAAAAAATCTGCCTGGTTGGAGGGCAGGCACAACAGAAGGCAGCTGAGGTAACGGCGAAGTGGTCCAAGCAAACAGGGTCCCGCACACGTCAATGAAGGTTGGCTGCTGGCATTGCTGGTAGCGGGCGCTGCCATTGGGAAGAGCACAAGTCCCTTTCAAACCCAAACCTGCTTAACCAAGGAGGGTTATGCCATCTTCTGACATCCTCCTGGACTAATCTCCTCCTTGGACAGAGCTCCACGTGGGAGGATGCTGACAGGACATGCACCTGCCCAAGCCATGTCACTCTCAACTCTTCTGTTGGCTACTAAGAACAAGTAAATGCTTGTCAACAAGCTACCTGAGAGCTTTAAATCATGGGTGACCTTCAACGAGCACTAAATGCTTCTCAGGTGATTTCTCAGGGAAGGGGGGAGTCACACACAGATTAATTTTTTTTTGCTTTGCTGTTCACCACTGTACAACTTCCTGGGTGCCTTCTTGCTGTGCTGACCTTGCTTTCAGATCCGTATTTATCCCACTCTTTCTACAAAACATGAAGCCCCTCTGATCTTCCTGTGATTTTGCTGGTGTGTGTTTTCAAAAAGTTTCAGCTGAGAAAGGGATGGCAGAGTTCAGCCCTAAGTGAGTTCCCATCTCAGCTGCAGAGTTTGATCGCACTGCAACAGTCATCCGCTTAATTACCACTGGTTTATCACCATGCAAAGAGTAAGGGCACAAAAATCCAACATTACTTTTGTAAAGGGAGAGGTGGACTTGAAATAATTGGATAAAAATAAGACTGGTCTCTTATTTTTTCAGCATTCACACCCCCCAGAGCAAAGGTTTCCTAGGTCCCGACATCAGCTCAGCTTCACTGTGGAGCACAACACAGCCCAAATACAGCAATATCAAAAGGGAAGAAGGGAAGAAAGTAATATGTTTTAAAACAAATTCTGCAGGCTTTTAGATTGGGAGTGAAGAGGTGGGGGAGGGCATTAAAACATACACACACAAAACCCCAGAATTAAGCAAGCGAGACCATTCCAGTTGAGCTGTTTCAGCCATTGTCTTACAACAACTTTAAACCCAATTGCTCCTTTTTAATGAGGTATTTTCTTCCTCTTAACCACCCAAATCTAATCCATGATGTTTGTCCAACTCAGAGAACTTAAAATCAGAACACTGGGGCCTTGCTTAATCCTCTTAACTTGCCAAAGGTTTTCTGATCACACACCTCTTCCTTCCTACTTAAGACTGGTTTTTTTCCACCACCCTTTGTCTTCTGTTTACAGCTGTGAAAAATTAGGATCCAAGCAGTAAAATCTCTACATAACAAATGAGCATTTAGAGATGGCTTGCATGTTTCATTGAAGGAAACCAGGCATATTTTCTTAATTATTTCATTAAATCATATCTAACAGTTCCTTGGGCTCAGATACTCAGGATTTCTTGAGGGACATTCTTTAATCCACAGTCTTTGGTTCTACTGAACAGCTACCTTCAAAAGATAAACTCTGTCTCATGCTATGGTTAGTTTGCACCTCTCACATGATGTGGTAGGTCAATAAAGTTATTGTGGTGGGACAGGATCTCATATGAAATGCAGGAATCCTCATTCTACACCTCTTCCAGGCCCTCCTGCCTCCTGAAGCCCAGCATCTCAGGAGAGGATGCAGGGCTTGACCACTGCTATGGTCTGGTCATTCCAGGGTGATGTCAGGGCTAACTAGACTTTTGATATGAAGAAGCTGGAAAAGCTCTGATCCAGCACTGATTGATTTCAGGGCTCACAATCAGAGGCATATAAATATATCTGAGATCTACCGTCCCCCTAAACATGGATCTTCATCAGGTAGACTAGCACAGAAAAGTGACACTATTTGGTATCTAAAGGATACCCTGCTATGAAGACAAGGGAGCCATACTGGAATGAAAATTGCACATCAAGCTCTAAGAGGAACCCACTCTACTTCATGAAGTTTAATGGCCAGAGAGGCAGCAAGTGACTTCAGTGATTTTCCAAGCCTAGCCACTTCCAAATTTCCCTTAAAACTTGTGAAGTGGTAGAGCTGCTGGCTGAGCACTGGCTCCTGGAGTAATTTCATGCTGTTAGACTGCACTGAAGAAACCAAGCGTACAGTAGAAACCTTTCTTATCACGTCAGCAATACAAGCTGACAGCATTAGCTGCTTTCAAGATGAATTGTATGATAGAGAGTAGGAAGGGTGCTGAGCAACGCAAGAGCCATGAGTAAGCAATTGTCCAAGGGACAGTCCCCATCACATCCTGGTCCAAATTATGTTTAAAAACAAAAACAACGAGAGACTGACTTCTTGCCCCTCACTGCATCAGTCTTGTCGGAGGTATAGATTTTACTGAGTGGGCCACTGAGTTGAGACAAACAAGAAGCCAAGTAAAGGGCTTGAACCAGAACATGACCTGGCACCTATCCCAAGTTCCTTTCGAGTTTGGTTAACATTCCCCACCCATCATTTTTCATGTGCATGTGCCACATCACTTCCTGGTTCTGATTTGCCTGCTATTTGCCCCACGGGTAGGGTGTTACCAATCAAGACTCAAAAACCAGCAAGTAACCCCTCCTCCCCCTCCTCATAAACCCCACACCCATCTCTGAGGGATCCAAGCATCCCTAGCAGGAAGGAGTCCAAGAATTCTTTATGCACATAAGAATGTCCCCTTGCCACATCATAATCCTGTTTGCTACCAGTGCCACACACTGATGGTCTAGGTCAAACTCCAGATGTTAATAAACCTCAGTAACAACTGCTTGGAGAAAATGCAGATAATTGGTCTCATACCTACTATTAGAAGAAAAAAACCCAACAGAATACAAAACAAAGGAAAATGTGCAATAAAAAAAATGCATCTTGGTTGCTTCTAACATTCTTTTCTCAAAGCTAATTTTAGCTCTACGGCTGGAGTCTAAAGGCAGATGCACATCTGGTGTAATCTGCCAACTTCCACAGGTCCAGCCCATTCTTTCCAACTTTGCTGAAAGTAGCCATCTCAGACACCTTGGGATGAGAAAACCGAGAGGGTTAATTAATGGGGGATTCAAGATGTTTCCCTGTGTTCTTTCAGCTTTAGGCAAAACTTGGATGATGATGGCCTTACTATGGTCAGGTGCTGACTGTAAAACAGCTTCCTTCTGTTTCTCCCAGCATTCAGAAAGTGCTTGAGTTGCTCTGTTATAAAAGCATTAATATTTGGCTTGTTGTCAGCATTTATTTCACCGCCTTTGCTTCTACCGTGAGTTACATAAATGTGCTATACTCAGAAGAATCCATGAGCAACAGGCAGAAGACAGTGGTCTGGGATGCCAGCCACGCTATCTGTAGGTGCATTTCTTCTGCCTTTGAATCATCATCATTACCATATATGCCCTTCAAAAATAGTTTCCAGGCAGATGTTTATATTTTGCCATTGGATTGGCTAGGGTTAAGAGGATCAGATATGGTCAAATTCTGCTGCTAGTGCAGATAATGCAAATCCCCAAAAGATAAGCGAGGTCAATTATATGCAATAAGTCACAGGAATTACATGCCAAGCAAAGAGTTTTGCATTAAATCAGGAATCAGAGATGTACGGGCTAAACTCCCCATTAACCCTAGAACTTGGCAATGTTATTGATCAGTGTTATTTCCCACGGTATTTCAGTCTTTGCTCGCTTCCAGACACGAGCGGGTTTGCAGGAACGTGTTGCTTATCAAACTTGCTGCTTCATTTCACATAATATAGTAACACACAGCATCAGCAGCCCGCTAGCTGCTCCAGCAATGACATGGGTTGCAGAACACAAGTTAACAATTCTATAGGCATGTTCCTATGTGGGAATCACCACATCCAAATACCTGAAACACAGCAACCGCTTCGCTACTACTCTTGATTTCCATAGTGTGCGGAATAATTCTGCCCAGGGAGCCTCTTCCGTGCAGTGGCCGCTTTATCAGGCCCCTGAAGGCGAAGTGAGAAGGTCATAGCATCATCAGCTTTGGTGATCTCTCACAGTGTATCCACACAGGGATCCAGAATCACCATTAGCTTTTTTAGAGATATTTTTTAAAGCTCGTCAGGGCAGATAACTGGGCTCTGGAGAAGTGCTCCTGCAAGTTTGTCACCCGTGTGCCTCCAGGGAAAGCAGGCAAGACTGAATTTGTGGAGCTTCATACACACCCTGATCTCTCAGCCACATGTTCATCCAGGTTTTCTCTACCTGCCACCACCTTATTCACTGAGTTTGCACCCCAAAAGCCACATGTCACACAGACACATACAATGAGCACCCAGAAGGCCATACCATGTCCAACACTGCCCTGCTATGACACTTGGGCTTCTGACTTATTTCCCCTGCAATAAAAAACATTCATAGATGTTCACCTTGTGCCCTTCAATCTATCCTGCCAAACTTTCTCGTTACGTGTTGGGTTTTAACTGACAAAGCTGTGAGCAGCACTTATTTATCATGCTATTTACAGGGAGGAAATTTATAAAACATGTTAAAAACTTTACAAGGAGAGCAAGTTTTTCCAAAAAACTCAGGAGCGCAAACTGAGTTTTGCCAGAATTTGGTTGCTTCATGCAAGAAACATGGTCTCTGCAGGGCTTTGTACCCAGGAGAAAGGAACAACTTGAGATGAGGAGTGGTATTTGTCCCTAGTGCATACTTTGGCAATTAGGACTTTCTCTGTGCTTTATTTTTAAATTTAGTGTCTGTGCATGGCCTGTTTAGGTGAAACAGGCTTATCCTAAAGAGGACAGTCAAATGCTGGAGCCTGCAATAATTTCACTTACAAGGAGAAAGGAGGCAGCTGGAGAAGAGGGGGAGAGGATGTGTGAAACCCTGAATCAGGCAGTTATTACCCCAGCATTCTTCAAGAAATTGCCGTGGTCTGTATAATGTGGGTAGTTTGGAGCAGTTGTGCAGTAAATATTTTTCCCCAAGCATTTTTCATGTTTGAGTTTTAGGTTTTCAGAGGGATTTTTTATTTAAAAAAAGTTTTTTTTGAAGGAAGATCAACGACTTAATGAAAAAAGTCTGAGATGCAAGAGCAAGGCTATCGCTTCAAGAGTGCTTCCAGATTTACATAAATAACATTCCTGCTGCATAAACATCTTGGCAAAGGCAGAGCATCTAACCCCCTCCTACTCTATTGGCCTCCACTAAATTCTGCAGAATATTAAAACCCCTTGATGGTAACATGTTCTCAGCCAGAAACAAATCATTAGTTTGGATGAGGGCATCAAACTGCATCTGCTCTGTTCCCTGTAGTTCCAAGTGCAAGAGATTTACTAGGGAGGGGAGAGGATTTCTTTGATAGAGGGATTTAGAAAAATGGCAATTGATATAATTTTAAAACAGATACAGATATGAGGGGATGTGTCTTTTACAGACAAAGACACATGGGAATGGTCTGGTATAATTAAAAGTGGAGATGGGCTCAAGCTGTGGAGTTTGGAGGTGGATGTGAACGCTCAAGATTTTTGGGTCAGAGCTTTTGTTCTGCCTGCTACGCAGAGCTAAGATGGTCCATAGATCAATCTTATCAAGGCTCAGGAAGGGGTCAAATCCAAGCTCACCTCTAAGCAAGAAGGAGGAAGAAAAACCATGAGAGAAGCTATAAAATAGTGCAGGGGACCCTCCTTGGCTGGAAGAAAACTGCAGTGAGGGAGCTGCCCTCCACGCCGCGGGGCCAGTTCAGCCCTTGGCATGGAGCTAGCAGAGCTTCGGGGCGCTCCAACACGCAGCAGTAAGGGCTCTTACAGCCCTGGCTGCTCCTGTCATCGCCAAAACTCCCTGGGAGAAGGCTGCGAGGAGGAGTGGTACGGATGAAGCTGTTGCCAGTTTGTAATTCACCTCCAGGTTTTCTTGCGCAGAAGGAATTATTCTGGGGTCAGTTCTACTCTTTCAAGAAAGCACTGCATGGCCAAAGCCACCCAAAGCAACTCCGACCCACCGGGCCAGTAAGTGATCCATCCTACCAGAGGAGGAAATCTCTTTTACCAGGAACATTAATGTAAATTATGTACAGTTGAGGGTTTTGGTTTTTTTTTTTCAATCCAGTCTCAGGTTTTTTTCCCCTCCAGAAACAGCTAGCTTTCTGCTTCCTCAGAGGTTCTCCTTTAAGCTCACAAGAACATCCTGCGTGGATCTGCAGGGACAAATGATTTCTTGAAAAATACTGGTCTTAATCAAACCTAATCTTTCATGACAGGACAGAAGAGCCTGGACAGCTATTAGATTTAGCACAGCTACTCTGAGCAGCACTGTTATGTCAAAATTATGCAACCTAGGCTTTGATAGGCTTTGGGGATTTTCTCAACGGTTCCTTATGAGCCTGTTGGTGCCCCTCACATTTCAATGACCACAATATGAACATTAAATGTATTTCCTTTCCCACAGCTGGATACTGTCCCATCTGTTCTGAGACAGCCAAAGTGTCAAGTAAGCCAGAGAAGGCAGACAATTTTTCATGCAAATCTGTTGACTTTAGGATTTTTAAATATATGTCTTTTTAATAACCCACAGATTATCTCACAAAAAACCCAGGTCATTTGCAAGAGTTCCTCCAGCAGTCCTTGGCATCGTTAGCTAACATTGCAACGTACATATATTATTCTCAGAAGAAAACCTGGCAAAAGGACAGAAAGAAATGCCATGTACAGTCAAATTAATGGTATAGCCTGGGATGTTGTATCTGACAGCGTTCAGTCTGGATGTTTGAGCAGGATACACATCACCCCCAAAACAACTGCACCCTCAAATCACTCTCCAGCTGTGCAGCCCAGGTGGAAGGGAGAAAACCAGACTCAAAGCATTGCACCAGCCCCAGGCAGGGGGCTCAGGGTCTTGTCACAGATGTGGGCTCATTCCCTGGCACCTTCAGCACCCCTGCGCCCTCCTGTGCTAGGGTGGGCAACTCAGGACAACTCTTCAGATAATGCTGCATGGAGTGGGAAGCAGTAGCACCCACAGAATCAGGTCTCAAAATTATTTAACTATAGCCAAGGAAATAACTTATTAAATTGACTAATATTACAGGTAGCCAGCTCACTATAAGCTTAGAACTCACAATTAATTCAATTCCAAAAAGCAGTCAGTCTCACAGCCTAGGACCAGCCTCTGCTCAGCACGCACTGTGACTCATTTATTCATCAGATCTCTTGGAGCAAGGTAGGGATTTGAACAAACGAAGTGCCTTGTGACTATGAAACACTGCACCACAATGACACAGAAGAGCCTTTCTCGTCTCTTGGTTTACAAACCACCATTTAAATCCCCTTGCTTTTTAATGAGATGCTCCACAATAAAACAGACTGGAAGAAGCTGGCAAAGCATCCTGTGATGAAAGCCAAAGATGTTAATTGCCCTTCTGCCATACTTTACATGATAAATTTGCCATCAGTTAGGAATCCAAGACCCTTACCTAGCAAGAGATGATGCTACCAGGAGGATGTTGTCTGCAGCAGCTTCCAGCCTCTGGTTTTCATGCCCCTTTCCCGGGAAAGCCTGCTCTGGTTGGCATCCAGAGCACACTTAGTCTTACCTAGGGTCTGATGAAGGATCAAATGGAGGAGGAAGAGATACCTACCTCAGACAAACATGTACCTCTCATTCCTTTAAAATGTATTTGGGCATTTGACTAATCCAGGTGCTGTTCATTTCTCCATAATTTCTCCAGGGCTGATTTAACAGGGCCCAAAACAACACTGGGAATCTCATGCAGCCAGGGTAGCAGAATGCTTCCATCCTCTGGAATAACAAGAGCAAAAGGGAAGTGGCTGCACTGAAGACCTCTAACTCCTGCTAGCAGCTTCTCAAGGGGCAGCTCTGCAATCACAGAGAAGGTGCCTGCCCTTCTAAGCTCCAAAATTACCACAAAAGTGGCAGTCATGGGCTATATAGGCAATGGGTAGACCCAAGGCATTGTCTTAGAAGGCAGGCCATTCCCCTTTCCCTAAGAGGTTGTTCCTAGGAATGGAGGGACCATAGGTCTCTGGATAGCTTGGGAACTTTGCCACTTCCTCCAAATACCTCTTT
This sequence comes from Athene noctua, assembly GCF_965140245.1. NCBI lineage: Eukaryota > Metazoa > Chordata > Aves > Strigiformes > Strigidae > Athene > Athene noctua. The sequence continues at coordinate 12,482,506 of NC_134049.1, read as the reverse complement.
AAAAAAAAAAAAAAAAAAAAATCCAACAGCAGCTTATTTTCTGAAACTCTGCTTTAAAGAGCTGAGTTTCTAAACCCAAAATGTATGATGCAGAACAGTTGATTTTATATAAGACTTGTTATTAGAAACAGTTCATGGCTGAACTGCAATTTCATGAGATGCACCTCGTTCAGAGCACAGGCATATGCAATATGCACCACATACATATGTACATGCACAACAGCCTGGCTAAGAAGTGTGGAGTTTGCTGCCTTTAAGTGCCTGGGGCAGATCCTGACTCAGAGATTCCTCCACATTATTTTCCATGGGAGGAAACAAGAGTTATTTTGCAGAGGGTCTGAACAGACTAGATGCCAGCTTCTTGCTGGTAAATACCACTTCCAACCTCACTTGCAGTCTCCAACAGATGTTTCTGCTTTTCAGAGTAATGGAAATTTTATGGACCATTTTTTCCTCCTTCTCCTGTTCCCTAGGAGGGAGCAGCAGACCCAAAATGCCCTTAGAAACACAGTGGGCTCCTAAAATGCACTTCAGAGCAGTGTCTCCAGCAGACTGGGGAGACCAAGTCAAACCACTCAGTTGTGCATTAGGTTCATCTGGAGAACCAGACATCATCTGCAACCAGATGGCTGCATAAAGGTTTCACTTATTCAACAGCTTTCACTGGAGAAGCTCAAAATGCCTCCTGAAGGGTGAGCTAGTGACTCCCAAGCTGAGTAATGAGCCCAGGGGCACACACAAAAGTGGGTTAAAAATATTTGGGAACTGCAACATTATTTTTATGCCCGGCTGGCATTCATGACAGTTGGAGAAACTGAGGCACGGGAAGTAATTTTCTGGAGGACGCACTGAATCAGAGCAGAGCTGGGACTGAATCTGTGCATACAAGGTACTGATGTGCTCATCATGAGGCTGCACTTCCTCAGCAAGAGGAGTCAAAACAGTGTGGTGGGACAGAGAGGGAAAACCTGTGCCAATGTAGACAAAGTATGGAATGAAAGGGTCTGATGTGCATCCTGAGAATCCCCATTTTCCCTCGCCAGACTCTCATGTCTCTGGGCTCACCCAACTGTGTGCAAACAGCGGCATGTCCCCAGACTGCTCAAATAAACCGTGCGTGTTGTAATGCTCCTTCAGCAGAAACCAAACAAAAGTTGGGGAATCCCATTGACTCACACCTGTTTTAATTATTATTTTTTTAAGGGCCCAGGACTTAGTGAATGAGAATATTATCCCATGGGGATTGAGAACACAATGGAAACAGGAAACTTTTAAAAAGCATTTCTGTGGAGATATTATCTCACTGCTGTAGGACACGAGATTTACTTAATTGCAGCCAAGGAAGTTTTAGATTACGCTTTGCAATGTCTGCACGAAAGTCTCAGCTATCGTGGGGAAGGCTCCTTGCATGGCTATTTCTTTTAAGATATGTGCCTTTCCCTGTACATGTTAACTGGAGGAGATTTGGTGATAATGCAAGTAGGTTCAGAATACTTCAAAGCCTTAAATTAGATTCAGGGCATCGCAGCCCATGATAAAGAATATGAAATTGCTTTTTTAGCAGATGACATCCTGCTTTCTCTCTCAGTGAAACACAAGCCTCTATTCAATGCCTTGGATAAGTTTGAGAGGCTAACAATCCTGTTTCTGGTTCTTTGTGTGCATAAACATGACCAAGACAGTCAATGCCTCCAGGCACCTCCCCAGCAAAATCCCTCTTAATTTTCCATGCCAATAGTCCCTAGAAGGATTCAAATCCATAAGAAGCCAAATCTTTCTTCACTTAAATAAACTTATAACAGTAAGTCTCCAATCCTTTTATGTGACACACATCATGATTTTCACAGATGGTTTAACTCCCCATTATCTATGCTTGATTAAGTCCACTTACTGAAAATGGCTATCCTTCCGAGTACTTCATTTTCTGCAGGGTCTCCCGGTACTTGAACCTTTAACAGTACTTGAACCCAATCCCAGTCCCCATGCCCCCAAAAGAAGACAAAAAAGGGGAGAAAATTGAGTAGAATACTCAGTAGTTTTATACAGCCCTAGATGGGACCAATGTCATCCTAACTGATAACCAAGAATCCAAGTTCCCCACACTGCAGGAAGGATTGAAACTGATGCAGTGCAGATTTGTGTCCTGTATCTCCAGTTGTACCTCCTTACATTCATATTCCTCCTCCCATTGCCTCTGGTGTTCTTGGAATGCATGGCTGGGTCACCACAGCTTGCTTAGAGTTGTGTGCAAACCAACCATCTCCAGCATCCTGAGCTGATCAGCACCTGAGGGTTGAGGTGACCACCTAAGACCACACCAGCTCCTCCAACCTTATCCATGATGGAAACACTACAGCTGGGTCCCCATTATTCACTCACCAGTTCCAATGAAATCTGGTAAGGATGTAGTAGTAACCTTTGGGACCTCCACCCTTTTCTTACATTGTTGACATGGGCTAGTGGGTCCAAACATACTAGGAAGAACTGATGGATAGGCATAATACATCTGAAACTGGTTTAAGGGAAAACTCAGATCATCACAGTTCTGTACAGGAACAGCATTTCTGGCGTAGCCTGACTTCTTGTTACCAATGTGTGGCCTCAAGGAAATCTGATCAATGACAGGGTCACTCTGCAAGTGTCTTGGCAAATGACTGTGGCAAAAGGGCAACAATGAATGAATAACCAGGTCTCTGCACACCAGAGGCTTCTCCAGTGGACCAGGGAGATAACAGCCATGCCTCCAACGAAGCTGTGCTGAAAGGTGTTCAAAGTAATTGTCAGAGTCGTACATTAACTTGTCACAATGGAAAAATTGATTCTAACACTGAAAGATACCAACTCTAGCCCTTGGAGCCTAGACACGTTGTTAACTGAACAACCTCAAACTAAGCAACCCAACCTCCTTGTATTTCTGCTCATTTAGGAAGAATGCAAGGTTATCAAAACAGCAACGAGATGATGGGTTCAACAGCACAAACCCTATGCACACATAGGTTGCGTATTACTACTTTCCATATACAAGCATAAGCTCCCAAAATCTCCAGGTTGTGCTCAAGGAATCACTCCATACCTCTAAACACAGTGATTCAGAAATCAGAATTTTTTTTTTTTTTTTTAAAAAAAGACTTAAGTTACAAGAGGGAAAGTGAAGAGATGTTTGTGTTTACTTTGTTTTGAAGAAGAAAGCAAAGCTTAGCGTTTGTATCCAGTGAGTGCTTCTGGATCTATTATTACATCTGTTCTACCAGATTTCCCTGCAACAGTTCCTCTTATTTCCCCAGAACAATAAAAACCATGAACTGCATGCCAAGTGGCGAGTGTCCCATGACCTTCTCCAGCTACTAAGTTTGAAGCTACTGAGAGGTTTCAACAGCTACTATAAAATGATGCAACCAATTATTTCCATGTGCTAACTTTCAAGGTATCAAAAGAACCGTCCTTCAAGTAACATAAGAAGAGTAAATAAGGATTAATTTTTCAGCCTCATTACTTCTTTCCTCATGCTGGAATAGCAAGCTAAAGTGTTTCTACAGTTTCTTCTGTAAATCTCTGTGCCTTTGAAGGTATCCTCACACCACAGTGAGGCTTTGATGCTCCCACACAGGTCAGAGACCTTAAAGCATTGCGAGGGTTATCCACATGTTCAGCTGTGTCCAAAAAGGCACCCTTCCAAGGAGCTGGAGCTCTGAGCTTCCTTTCAAAAGGTGGCACCACCAGACCCCAGCACTGGTAGTTCTGCTACTGAACAGCCCTTTAAATAAATCCCCGAACAGCCAGAGAAGAGTTTTACTTTTCTTTTTTTCTAGGACATAGTCCAGTAGGTTGACTGCTGCTGAAGTTGACTTTCATTGGCACTACAGCTGGAGCCCCACATTAATTTTAAGCTTGTCCAAGTGCTGCCTGCTGACAGTTGTCAGGCTGATCCATCACCTCCTGGCCTCACATCCTCCCTCCCTCCCTCCAGCCAGCACCAGCTCTTGCACAGTTAGTTCAAAAATATCAAGCCCAGTGCCTACCAGCCTTCTGATGTCCATGTGGGTATACGGGGTTTTAGTGCTGGCATGAGACAGAAGGTGGCAATCCATGACTGGGATGAAGAGGGGGAGTGAAACCTTGCCTTTTGACAGCATCTTGCCTTTTTATCAATTTGAACTGCTCTTAAAATACCATCTAAAGGACTGAAGTGACTGGCTGCTTTGTACAAACTCAACCTTCTCCAAAGTTATGAAAACAAGAAAGGAGTTTGAATGGAGATGCAAGAAGCAAGTTCATTTTTCCAAGCCTCAAAATAAACAAAAAATTGTTTATTTTACTTCATGCTCCAAACCAAGATTCAAAAAGGATCCTCTTTCATCCAGTTAATCCGTGCTTGCTAACATGAGGAGATATGTCCTATGAGAAAGGCTGCCCTAAATCAGCACACACTGCCATTTTAATATTGCTTGGTTTTTTTTTTTTTTCCCCTTTTCTTTTTTTAAACTAAATCAGAAATACCTGGGCATTCCTATGGTGACCTGAGCAGCTTTTCTGTCCTGGTTCATGGTTGCATGGTTTCCATAAAAATTCCTAGTGGCTTTAGACCAGAAAGAAGACACAAAGCTATTCCCACTCCCTGCTGACCACCATTGACCAAAAGTTACCAGCTTATTTAGCAACAAGAAAGCCAGTTCTCATCGTTTTTCTGTGGATAACAATACTTTCCAGTTTCTGCATCAACATCATATAAGTTCACTCCTAAAACCAAAGGACTTTCTAGAATACTGATCACTGAAATCTCAACACTTGAACGTACATCAGATCTATGATTAATATAACCTTCATTTAGAGATACTGTCAGAAATGGTAATGAAAATTATCAGAGTAGTTGTTTGTCTGCAAATCTTCTGTATTTTTCCAAAATAAATGAAGCGTACTCTGCTTTCTCCCTCTCTCCCTTTCAGCTTCCGCTGCCACAACCCCCACAACCAACCTCAAGCAGTGAAGAACAAGCCATAATGCAGAACAAAACCAAAATAAAATTGAAACCTGATAAGGCCACATTCTCAGGGAGAAGCCATGTGTGAGATATTTTTGCTTAATTATTTCAAGAAATGTATGGCCCCTTGGCTGTCACCAAGGTTGGTCTTGTCAGGCTAATATCATGAAGAACTATTGTGTTGAGAATTGCTAGATACTTCAAGTATTTGAGACCCAGCTAATCGGCTCACATTTCATACTATTTTTCCAACTTCTACACTGAAATAGAGCTCTCACTGTTTTGTATCAATACCTTTTTCTGCTCTTACAGGTGTCAGAGAGATGCCCTGTTGCAGAGATGTGAGACTGTCAGTTTGCACACACACACACACTTACATTGCTACTGTCACCAGTTCAAAAGCAAATTTTCATAATGTTTTCAGTCTCACCAGGCCTATAGAAAATACAGTATGAAGTCTGACAGCAGATAAACAGTGCTTGTAGATTATGGCTAAAGAAATAACTCAGCAGGAGGGCATTCCAGTGCCTGGGTTTCCGCTGGTCATGCCTCAGTGCCTTGTACATCTGGGTGAGAAGACAGGTGCTTTCAGTCCTAAATTATACAGGATATTGAAAAAGCACCCACTGATGATATTAAAAAGGGAGCTGTTTGCTTTCCAAATACATCATCTTTGAACTGAACTTGGTTTTAATATCTAGAGGGAATAATAACATGATTTTTTTCCTCTGTTACACAGTGGAGTACATAATAGACATTGTTTAGGTAAACTGCTGTATGATTTAACTGCTTCTATGGTAGCTTCAGCACTCTTCCTATGGAGAAGGCAAAGGAAAGTCTAACTCAGACATGCCAGAACACCTTACTGGATAGGAAGTCTCCAACTAACTTTGTAAGTGCACTAGCAATAGCAAAAATAACCCCCTTATGCCAAGTGGGAGCTCATTAATGAGCCTTAATGTTTTTAAGTGAAGCATATTAGAAAGGTAAGGGGTAGGGGAAATCACGGCATCACCGAACAAAACAGCAAAAGAGACTTTAAGTGAGACTTTGCCATTTGCCCCTGCATTAAAAGAGCACTTATGTCTTGGCCAGTGGCATTGCTGAGATGACCCTGGAAATCCGATGCTTGGGATTCAAAAGTCAAGCTAAATCATGGCTTCAGACTTCAAAAATCCATTCAGGAACATGCTTCCTTTGCAGAGGATCAACAACGCTGCAGTAGGACAAGGAGGTGATGGCTGGGAATGACTGCTGAAAGTCAACCTAACAAAACTAGAAATGCCCCAAAACAAAATGTTTGGTTTCTAGCCACTGACACACTATGTAGCTGCACAAAGAGCTGAAGGAGGGTAGTTGGGGCAGAGCTCCCTCCAACCACACCAGCACACACAGAAATTACAGCATATAGATGTCACCTCCAGAAGGAAGGGGATGTTACACGTACAATAGTAAGAGCACAGAGATGCCAGCACAGCTCGCTCTTTGGTACAAACATACGAGGGACCTGGTGTGCACTACTGCTTACTCACCTAACTAGTACTGGTTACAAGAGACTTGTCCATAAACATGTGCCCAGAATTATTCCAGTAGAGTATTATGTGACACTTTCATTTTTGTTTTCTTGGCTCTCACAGTGTCATGATAACTGTCCAAACTTCTGGGTGAAGAAGCCAGGTAAAACCCAGCTTCTAGTACATACAGAAACAGGATAAACAAAGGCATGTTCAGATCTTTTCATAAATAGGCAAAAACGACCATAATCAATACTTATTTAAACCTTATCCCATGACAAAAAGTAATTGCTAGGTGACAACTTGAGTTAGGGAAAATATGCATGAAAGCCAGAAATATGGCATCTACTAAGCTGTCAAACAAAGTAATTTTGGGTTAGAAATCTGAGTTTAATTAAGAAAGAGAATAAAAGCAGTAGTTTGGGTATCTTCTCACTGTTATAATCATTGCGGACTTTGGTATCACTTTATACTTCAGAGGTAACTGTTTGCATGATGTCAAAGGTGGGATAGTTCATGAAACTGCCTTAAGATGCTGAAGTTCAACAGAAAGATAGTAACAATACGCCTTTGCTGCTGCGTCTTTTTCACGATAAGTGATAAAACTATAAACTCATACTTCTTAGAAGGGTGAAGTAAGCTACATCACAAAACCCACTTCTAATACAACAATAAAAAAAGACACAATCAGTGCATTGTCAGAGCAAAGCCCTAACTCCCTGGTGTATTGCTATGCTGAGGTTGACATTGGTCCTGAGCCGTGCAATACAGGGAAAAAGCATTTTATAGCAAATAAGGAGAAGCTGCACAGGGTAACAGCAAGGATGAAATCCCACAAGTGAAAACTGAGAATCCTCAAGCAAGCACAGAAATCTGACAGCACTTAGATGGAGAAAAACAACAGCAGAATGAAGCTTCAGATGGCACAAAGATCCATCATAAGGAAAAATAAAAGAAACCCAGAGGGGTGTTCTCTGCAAAAGTTTATCCCAGACAGTCCATTTTGGGGAGGAAACATGCCTTGGCGGAGGGAAGCGGGGAAGTCTGCAGTGTTTACAAACAGTATGTGAAGAGGTAGCTTGTAACCGGAGCGGTGCGGAATGTCCCTTGAGGAAAGGGGGGGAGGGGAGGAATGAAGAAATTTGGTAATTTAGCTTCCTGGAATAATGTTTTTTAAATCTCTCTTAACAAGGCATAGATTATGTCTTGTAAAATGTGAAAATAATGCCTCTGACAGTAAAAGGAATATCAATGCCAAACTCATTCCTCCTATGAAGCGCTCACTATGGCAGCGACATAGCAGCTGCCTGTATAGCTGCACGCACTTGAAAACAAAGCCAAACACAGCTGCCCTGGGTAAAAATTGCATCCTGTGTTGTAATTTCAAACCAAACATTTAAAGAGGTTGCAGTTTTGTGGATGTATTTCATTTCCTTTGCACCACAGTAGCAATACTGGCATTCCCAACCAATACAAACAAGAAATCAGTCTGGTATCTGTGTTTTCTAAAAGCAGCGTCCCTGGTTTAATTCTGGGGTGGGCTATACTGCTCATTCTAAAGGCTTATATAAAGATAAAAAATGGATAGTAAATACAAGATAATAAATAGTTAAGCAGAGAGCAAAAGCATTTATCAGCTAACAACATCAAAGCTTAGCAACTCAGGTAACCAATTCAGAAAATTTAAGCAGCTCATTCAGCTCTGCCTGTGTAAGATCATCCCTCCTGCAGGCACAAGGTAAGGCCTTGCAAGCTCATGTGCAAAAGAAACACCCTCCATTATATTCTTGAAAATTCAAGATAACTAATATTCAATCTGTTTCCTTTCCAATATAAAGTCTAAAATTCTTCTAAGTTGAAGCTACTGGTGTCATTCTTACTATTAGGAGATGAAATAGGTACATGATTATTACTTTTTTTTTTTTTGACTTCAACCCTCGAGTTGGGACTTTCATACTTCTTAAATCACACAAATATTCCTATTAAAATATTTATCTGAGATAAAGTTCGATCAGTTGTTTCTTCACTTTGTTTTTAAGGTTTCTTTAAGCTACATACACTCCTGTCTACCACTACGCTATCAGCTCAAGTGGCTATCCGGAAAGTGGACTGAACATGCAGGCACTTACATTCCAAGCTTCACTCCTTGTTACACATACATGTACTCTTCTTGTTTATATCTCAAATGACAAATTTCCACCCAATGTACATTTGTTTATGAAAACTGCTTCACTCTGCATGAATTTCCTCATAGAAGTTTAGAAGAGGTCCTGCCTTCCTATATAGCCTGCTGAACTGTGAGAGGTTAGAGATGAAATTACTCAAACCCCTCCCATTAAACTTTAACTGAATCAAAACAAAACACCCCACTGGAACAGCGGCAATAGTGCTTGAAGAGGCAGATGGAGCCACTGGATTCCAGAAAATATCTTAACCTAGTAACTTTAGTGTCTGACTGTATCTGATGAAGGAAAAAACAAACACAGGCATATTCATCACCAGAAGAGCCTGTCCCCAGGAGCTGCTCTGGATGCAGGGAAAATGCCTGTATTTCTTCTGTACTTTCCATCCAAGCACGTCATTCATTGCTCACTTGAATGGCAGCCAGCTTCCAAAACAGCTATTAAAGCCACCTCCAGTGAGTCCTGCTTCTGCCCCTTTCAAGAGCTGTGCCACTTGTCTCTGGCTGAACACACCTCCTCTATCCCACTGCTTGTGTTCAGAGGCTGGAAGATCCTGCTCCACTTAGGTTGCCATTAATTTGGCAGCCCATGCCTTGAGTATTGATGTGCTCTTACCAAACTGAGAAAAACTCAAGTCTTGGCCTTTCCCATCCTCAGTCATTGAGGATGAGACGTTGTGATTAGTCCACAATCATAACTGGCTCGTAAAAGTGAACGCAAAGACAATTAATCTTGCCAATAGTGCAAAATCCTTCAGGGTATTTAACACAAGAACCTACAGAGAAGTGTTGCAAAATGATACCATGAATTTCATCTGCCTTTGTACCACATGGTAATGCAAAGTAACCCCCAGAGAAAAAATGCTACTGACGTGACAGACAGCGGTGGTCACTGAATTAGCTATTGCCACTAAAAAAAAAAAAAAAGAAGTCTTGCCATTATCACAAGTAATACTTGAAAAACATCAGCACAACGTTCAACAGCAGCCACAAATGCAGAGAGAACAGATAATCCAGCAAAATAAGTGATGGTATTCTGCTTTGTAAATCCACAGCTCACCCATGATTGTCACATTCAGCCCTAGAGTTGCCTTTCCCTACATCTTAGGAGTTTGTAGCAAAACCAGAAAAGTGATAAAAAAAATAGACTGTATGCAAAGAGAAGAATATGTGAATGACAACTGGAGGTGAAGCATGAAGGCAGCTTGCCACATGAATTGAATGGAAAAGATGAAGAAACAATTCACTTTTTTCTCATAACACAAAAAAATTAGGGGAAAACCAATGAAATAGTCAAAAAAGGAAAGTATGTTTTCCTCCACAAGTGGAACTCTATCATGGGATGTTTTAGATGCCAGATGGTAAGGGGATTTGAAAAGAGTAGACAAAGTAATGGCAGATGATGCAGTGAGGGCTGTTAAAGTACGGGGATGGAGATGCAACAAATCAGCAAGAGCCACATGGAGGGATAAGAGATGCTGATGCATGCTCTCTTATTTTTCTCTGAGTAACAACCACTAGCTACTGTCAAAGTGAGACGGGTCTATTATGAGTGAAAAAGATAAATGATTACAGAAGGAGCTTCTGGGAAGAGAACAGGATGTCCTGAAAGCTGAACAGTGCTCAGGGGCGCCTTATTCCTGCAACCACCTCCCCACATCCCTTCCAATGGTGGAAAAAAACCCCCATCCTGTCAATTCTTCACAGCTCGCAGGAGATTCAGTTTCTGTGCTGTCGTGATCAGCCCAGAAGGGGTTGCCGCCTCTTCCAGACTCCCCTTCATTTACTAACCAATTTACAAGATCAAGAAACATCTTCACAAGACAAGGCTTTTCCACTAGTATTTTGCTATTACACATACTTGCACAGTCTGAAATTTGCACAGACTAACTCACTCCACCCTCTGACATATTTTGTCTTGAATTCTTATACATTATTTAAAAAAAGAAACAACTCTATTTTTAAAACTATTAGCGACATAATTGGGTAGTCTGGTTCTTGGTTCTCTACATGACAATACAGTTAATTTAGTGATAATGGAGTTGACATACATGAGGAAGGAGAAGGCCAGGAGGAGCCATCTGCCAGGCAACTACTCAGACTGACAAACAGCTGCTGGTTCAAAATGAAACATTCAAAGTTTTAGAAGGATCAATTTTCTTTATGCTTGCAACACCCAAATAATCCTGTACAAAACCAGAAGCAGAGCTCACAGCATGTATAAGCTGGGATCTCACTACTAAATATACCACTGGGATTCTCCGGTGTGCAGTTCCCCATCCTTTGGGATTAATTTTATTTGACGTTTAGAAGACCTCAACACACAATATGGATCATGGGGCTTCTCTTTCACAAAGGTGTTAATTTCCCAGTAAACAGAACATGAGTTGTACTTAGTCCCAGCCACCTCTCTATCCTCTCTGACTCCATCCACCCACAATGTCTCCTCATAGGAGACAATCTGCAAACACTAAGTCAAAACAGTCAATATCCAGATAATTAGATACTCACTGATGGCCAACTGATTTTACAAGAATGAGAAAAGATTAGCTCACATTTGCCACATAGGCAAAGCACAGAATACTATGAGGATGAGATATTTCACTGGGTGGTGGGGGCTTGTGTTTATCTTTGAAAGATCCTCCTAAGCACAATTAGCAGCCTATTAGCAGCCCAGACAAGGCAGGTTCTATCTTAACATACCAGCACCTTGATTTCAGCAGCTGGATGAAGCATGTACAGCCCTGGTTTATCTTTACGGTTCTGAGGATCATGATGGAAAGTCATTGGGTGTGTACTAAGGTTCGCCTGTAGCTCACTTTATTTATGTTGACATTGTGTATCCTTTTTGCTCCTATAATCCTAATGTTTTTCCTAGTTTCCTTCAGTAGAGGAGCTCAAAACTGCTTGCCCTTCTGGGAGTATCTGCTTCAGCACGAGTGATCCAGGTGTGTCTGCTCATGAGAATCCTTATCTCAGTGCCAGAGCAGTTCCTCCCTCCTCCCACCCCAAGGTGCCAAACCTCATGCACTGTCCTCACATTTATGACCAGTGAAGTAGATGTACAGTTCCCCACCCAGTTTTTGCTTCATTTTAAGTCTGAAGTCAAGCAACTGACAAGTAAAATCCCTCTTGGTCTCTCAAGTTCCCCACAATATCCAGAACACCTCTTACTACCTTTAGGCCTCAATGCTGGGCCTCTCTCCTGTGTTACAACTAAACATAGACATCAAGCTCAGCGGAAAGTAACTGAAATGTGTAACCACAAATAATCTTCCCCACTACGCAAAATGCAGGAGTTGCCCTTCCCAAAAGCTCAGCAATGCAGTCTTCTTCCAAAGAACCCATCAGACATGCAAGTTGTCTGCTGTTTCCTAATCTTCCCCTCCCTCATGGCGCTTTTGGGTGTTTCAATACTTCCAATTCATGAGTCCTACTACAGAGGGGAAAAAAAAAAATCTAAACATTCTCATATTTGATGGTACCACAGCTCAGACAATGCACTCCACTCCCAAAGTGACAAAGGTTAAACCACTTAGTGACGCCATGTTAAATTTTTCCCACATCTTGACCATAGATCTCAGTCCCCCTCTCCTTCCTTGCCTGTAATTCTTACTGTTGCTTACAGAAATGTTACCAGAAATCTTGATCTTGAGTCATATCTTGCCATTACTCATCTTTAATAGTTATATACCTGGACTACTGAAATATCTGTTTAAGATATTCCAGGAACTCTCCAGCTCACTCAAGCACTCGGGGTCTGGAATGCTTTGGCCAGAGACATCTCATTTTCCAGGAAATGGATGATATCATTCCATTATTTGTCAGCTGTGCTGCACTGCCCATCACAGCCTGAGCTTCACAGCTCTCTGCTGATTTGCTCTCATCCACCCACTGGACTCCAACATGAACAGACGCAAGAAGTTAGTACAATCTGCCATTTCCAAGTGTTTAGCTGAAGCCATCAAAATGTACCTCTACAGATTATCTTTGCTTTCCTCAGAGCAGAGGAAGGGTGAGCAATGATCTCCTTTAGGACACTGGAAAGGGTTGTGGTCTGCAAAAATGTTTGAGCAAATCTCTCCACATTAGAATTTCAAAAGATTAATTGCAATACAAGCTTATTGCATGAACAGCTACTAGTCACAGTTGTGCTGAGCTAACTTTGGGCAAGGTTATGGAGAAAAGTAATCATTTGGGGGCTGCTTCTTCCCCTCAAAACTATTTAAACCAAACTAACAAGAAAAACCTCTTTCCTTACAAATCTTGTCTTGCCTAAGTGCTCAGAAGATGGTGACTGTGACCGTATCACACCAAACACGGGTCAGTGCTTCTAGAGCAGGAGACCTGGGAGATGCACTGAGAAGCCTGTAGCATGTTAACATGACTGTGCATTTTGCAAAGCTCAATTTTCACCCCACCATGGCCTGGACAGTGAGTAGTTGATATAAGTCACAGGCATTTTCCAGTATGCAAACTCTCTGCAGAGCTGATGCATCCAAGAAGTTTCTGCCAAGAAGGGCTTCGTAAAGGCACATCTCTTTCGAAAATCCAGTTGTGAGAAAGGCAAGGACATGGGAACAGATCAGCAAGAGCAGGAAATGGGTTTCTAACTTATCTCACAGGGTTATGATTTTTTTGGGAATAACTAACTAACTAGAGTTTATGCATATTAAATTCAAGACAACTAAAACACAGTATTACTCACAAGACAGACAAATATTCTGGGCTTTCCTTACCTAGTCATAGCAGCAGCATCTGGATTCTTGCAAACACACAAAATGACAGGGAATAGTGGGGAAGCCTGTAAAAATTTTTTGTGTCTTTTTTTCCCCCTACAGAAATGTGTGTAGAGAAAATGATGCCTTTTGATTCGGACAAGAAACCACTGCATGCTCAGGCAACCAAAGAGATCCTGAACTCTGGTTTTAGCAGGATCACAAGTTAAATTAAAATACAGCAAAATATCACTGCAGCAATGAGAGAAATGGAAGTGTCACAATGCCACCAAATTGGTTCAGCAGGGCTGCTGCACCTACCCCACTGCCATCCTTCTAGAGAAGATACACAGGACAGGAGGAAAGTCTTGGGACAGCCTCGGGGAGGACCAGAATGGCATAAATCATTCCAAGCCATATGCTGCAAGCACACAGTGATCAAGCGTAGTGAGTTACATCAGTCACTAATGCAGCCCCTGACAGCCAACCACATGGATCAGAAACATCTCCAGCACACAGCTACACATGGCAATGTGATTACAAGAGTGTTTCCTTAAATGTCCTGTTAAATGTCCTGTTAAATGACTGCACAACCACTATCAACAAATAGCAGACTATTACCCTATTTTACACCACACCTAAGGCTCATGTAAGGACAGTCTACCCAGCAGCTGTTTTAAAGAGACCTTGTTTAAATAATTATTTATGGGTGTATTGCATCCTTCAGTTTTTTGTTTCACCCTTTTGGAATAAATTCCTTATTTATGCTCCTACTGTCCACAGCTTATCTGGAAAGCTCCCCTGGCACTTGAAGCCAGCTGGTGTGACTGTGAGCAAAACATAATGACTCCTATTCTGGATCAGCTTTTACAGCCCCACCCTAGAGGTCTTTCTCCTTTATCTTCAACTCTTCCTTACTTCTTTTCAACATCTGGGTAGCTCTCCTGAGGCTCCAGAAATAAGCACACACTATACATCCTGTTTCTCCACCCCCCATGACATATTGTAATGAATACGGAAAACACATGCTCGAGTATAATTTGTTGTCTCATGCAGAGCCATTAGCATCAGCTTCCTTCCCTAGATGGAGTCAAGTCAAGCTCATAGACAAGTTTTCCAGGTTGCACATGCCACATGTCTCCTTGCTGCTTCTCTCCCTCTCCTCCCATTAGGGACCGTCCTTCCTGCTTATCAAGCTCAAGGAAAAAGAGCCAAACTTCAGAGATCTCTTGAGATACTGATCTGCCTATCCTATAATGCAAAGCAGTTTATTAGAGTCATTTGAACAACTCAAAAGCCATATAAAACCAACACAGATTTCACTCATTCCCCCCAGCACTACAGCACCTTGCGATTCCTAGTAATAAAAAGGTAACAGCACTGATGGGACATAGTTTGGAAACTCTCCAGCTGTCTCAGCTGAGGAATGGAGGGATTATCCAGGGCTCTCATAGTTTATACCAGACATTGCAGGCTTGAGGGATGGGGGAGAAGGGTGAAAATCACCTACTCAGCAAACTCAAGGGATAACTTCACTGTGAACCCAACAGATTCATATACTCTACACAAGGAAACTGAGCTTTGACACACTAGTCAACATGCTTCCTGTCCTCTTTTTGCCAGAAGCTACAAAAACTGTTAATCTCTTCCAGTTCCAGCTAGAGTGGTTGGCTCTTTCATGCAGGCAGTACAGGCTCAATGTTTTTAGCTCTTGAGTCACTAGATCAAGACAGTGGCTGATGCAGATGACAATGCAGCAGCTTCCAAAGCTGGGCTATTCTTTGGCTCTTGTGCGTTGGTTTTATTCATAACACAGAAAAAGCCTTCCTAATAGAGGGAAGCTCCTGGTGAAATCAGAGTGGTTGGCAACATTTTGCTTCTCTCCTGTTTTAGACCCAAGTCAGAAGCCCACCAGTAGCAATGGGAAGACCCACTGTCTTCACCAGGCTTTGGCATGAAGCCTCAGCATAGAGAACTGTTTGGGACGAAGTTTTGGAAGCATGGAGGTAGCTAGCTGACAGATTCCAGAACATGACAAAGCACAAGCAGCATCTGCACAGAAATGTTATTTGCTGGCTTATTGCTTCATTTGCTGCTCCTAAGTCTTTTTAACACACCCTTTAATTCTGTAATTATAAAAAGAGTGGATGCAAATAACTGCCAGAAGTGAACTCAAGCAGGGAACAATCCATTAACCACTATGCCTATATTTTTAAAAAAAAAAAAAGGCATTAGAAACCCTCAATAAGAAATGGTGGTTTGAGGGGAAAACCCTTAGGATTCAAGCAACTGATGTAAATACACAGCCCTGAGTTACAGGAGCCAGAAGGCAGAATTCTGAATCAAATTAAAATGGATTGCTAATTAAGAGCAGGCTTCATTACAGAGATTATACATCTTTAAAGACTCTTACTAGGCATGCACATTTTCATCCCCATGCACAAACTAACCAGCTACAGTAAAACACTCTGAACCCACTCATTTCTCATCCTTCCTGACCCTAAAGTCCATTACACATTTCTTCTGTTTAGTCTAGAAAATTCAGGGTCAGCCTTCGGGGGAGAGCCATGAGAACGGAGCAGCCGTGGCAGGGCCAAATGACACCGTGCCCCATCCCCGGCACGGGCGAGGACCACGCGAGCGCAGCAGCTGCCAGCAGCAGTCTAGCACCGATTCCCAGGCCTCCGATGGGGCGCCTCGTTCTACTTAGCTGTGAGAGCCGCAAAAACATCTCTCAAAAAAACACCAGAAGTGACCTTGTCTAAGGATTATCTGCAAAATCTCCCCCACTCCTTGTATTTTTAACAAAAAAAGTATTTTCAATAGTAGAAATGTCAGGTTTTTGGCCAGATAAAGAAGCTACAGAGACTGAGTGCTGAGTTGCATGGGTACAGACTGGTATATAATTAGGGACAAAAACAGAAGTGACTTACCAGATTTTAACTCTTGAGAAAAACACTCAAATGTTGAGGTAAGAAAAAAGTATTTATCAAGTCATGGCCTCATATTACTCGCATTGTTTGCCTTCCTATTGCCACCTGTTATTTTGAGAACTGTTTAAATAGAAAAAACATATAACCAAGGGTCATATAAAACAGACCTATCATATATGACATTATTTCTCTACTACTAAAAATGTCTTTTAAAAACATACAGTTAGTCCAGTGTACAGAAACTTGATTTACTAAGATAATTTGACAGCCTGAACTCAGAAAGATTTTTTTTTCCCCAAATTTCAGAGAATTGCCTTGCTGTTGAACACTGGGTCTCAGACCTCTAACTCATGTCCAAAACCATGCAGATATCTTTGATAGCCACATTAGGTTGCTCTTTCAAACTTCTCTTTCCAGACAAAATAATCCATCAAAAGGGAAAAAAATAAAGACTTGCTACATTGTCTCAAGTTATATTACCTGAAGAAAAACTGGTGGTATCAGCTACAGCTCAGCAGAATGAGTTATGGAGAACAAACGTTGAATAACCTGTGCAATCCCTAAGGAGTCGGGCAGCCTGTCTTGGGTGACACAAACACCAGCGCTGAAATAAACAGCTCAGTATCACAGTTAACCAGGGAAAGGTTATTTAAAAATCACATCTTGCTCAACTAAAACAACATGCCAATTGTTTACTTTTGCACCAAATCACTCCTCCAGGAGTAAGCACAGCCTGAGCCTGCTCCTAATCTCATCTCCAACTTAATTATTGCTTAACTAGTACGACTCCATTTGATATACCGATATTTTTTTAACCATCTAGAGGCTTCCAACTACCCTACAGAGGTTGAAAAATGCAGAAACAACTTTTCATTTCTAGCCTTCAAGAGGAAGCATTTGCTTTTGGATGGGAAGGATGAAGAAGAAAGCAGGGCTCAAATGTTCATCAGGCTGCTCACAGGTAAACGCTGCACCATGAGGAGGCTTCCCTCTGAACACACTGACGGGTGCTTTTTGTATATCTTACTGAGCAACTTGGGGGGGAAATAAAATCTGGTTGGATTTAAAGCCTTAACAAGTATTTTTTTGCTCTATGACTTCTCTTTGCTGGCACAGTAAGAAAAAGTTCTGATAAATGAACGTGGACCATGTTGCCTCTTTGGAGCAAAACCACCTATCTACGATTTACACCAAATTCAGGACAATGCTTACAAATCTGATGGCAACTTAAAATCTTAACTTTTTACAAGGGCAACCACAGCTTGTTTTGGCATAAAAAGCCCAGTGACGCAATCAATGACAGTTTTATTCACATAGATGCGCCTATTCTATATTCTTAACGTAGTTATAAAACTGCTGCTCTTGTTTTCAGCACCATGCACCTTTTTCACATCGTGCTGAGAACAGAGAACATCCATTATCCTCCTGAAACACACACAGCACAGGACTGAGAAAGACACATTTTCAGCTCTATATCTGTTGGAGAGTTTTGTTCTTCTGAGTTATGCTGTCTCAAAGGGGGGGGGGGGGGGGAAGTCTGTTCTGAGTATGGATGATCAACATTCAACACATTATCAAAAAATGAAGGTTGAACGTACAAATTCTTACTTAGAAAAACATCAGAAGTTTTGTAAAGGCACAGGGAAATAAGTCACATTCAGCCAGTTCCTTTTTCTCTCACCTCCATATTGACCAAAGCAGATTTCTGCTGGCATTTTGTTTTTTTTTTTTCAATTAGCTAACAGTAATTTTCCCTTGTATGGCAGAGATTCTTACTATTACAGCTATTGAGGACTCAGATTACACAGCATACCCCCAAGAATGAGTCTTATTTTCCATCTGCGATACAGTGTAAGAGCCAAGGGCAAGCCACTGACACTATTTGGACCAGGAGTTTCAGTTTTGCATTCTGCTCTTGTCAACGGCCCACTGTTGAAAGCCTCCAAATCGGACTTTAAAAAAAGCAGCTTTTCAAGGTTCAATAGAAATTCAAATGAACTTATTTCCTTTGTGATGGATTTCTGAGTCATCTTTTCCAAGGGAGGGGAGAGGAAATATAATCAAAAAGGGGGTTATTCCTATTCTAAAAGAGGGAGCAGATCTACACTAGTCATCCTTTATCTTGTCATCTTCCTGACCACAGTATTGTGAAAAGCCCAAAAGCAGAAACAGCGAAGTAGTCAATGAAGTACTGTGCTCTTTATATCATTAAGTCCTGCAATGAGTAGGAAGGGAAACCATAGTATCTTTTGACCCTGCTTTTATTACCCACACCAAGCCTTTTGGAAGGGACAGCACACAAAACGTCATGCAAAACCAAGTAATTCCTGGTAGCTTAGGAAGAAGTATCCACTATAAGGCAGAATATTTTCATTTCAGTGTGCCCTTGTTGACTGAGCTGACAAAACCGGAAAGAATCTGCCCCAAGACCACAGCCCTCCTATGGCGGGAGGAACCTGACATCAGAGTCCTGGCTCCCCCCTCCCCTAAACTTCTTCACTGGGGTACAGTGTAGCTTCCAAGACCAGAAAGTTGGATGCATGGGGGAATGGGTGGTGGGGTTGCTGGGTGGTGTTTGTACCTAGTCCTGAGTCCTACCAACATGCCATCAGCATGCAGCTTGGGGGAAGTCGCAAAACTCATTGGTGTCCCTCTGTAACAGGTGATGCTGCTGCCCTGCAGTGAAACAGGGGGGTAATCTTCATGGCTTTTGAACTTTTCCCTTTAAGAAACATTTTCTGGGAATCTGCCTCTCTGGGAGCTGGCTATCATCACACCAGATATGGGAAAAGTACAGTGCTTTCTAATGAAAGTTTACAAAAAAACCCTAAAACCCAAAAAGACCCTTTTCTCAGTAACTGAAATGAAGACTGATTTGAATTTCCAGTCTGCACATTTCCTTTACTTCCCATCTAAAAGAAAGATTATTTAGATGCAAGGGTGTCAAGCAATATGAATCATCTTTAAAGTATTCAGTTTAATTAGACAAGGATAAAGAGGTTTAAACAATGTCACTGAAATCTAATTCTCTGTATTAACCTCTGTCATAAAGCAGAAGAGTGAAATCAGTAAAAGTGAAAAAGTGATGGTTTAGCTAAGCTTATTTGTTACAGCCACTGCT
The DNA here is from genome assembly GCF_965140245.1 of Athene noctua. Taxonomy (NCBI): domain Eukaryota; kingdom Metazoa; phylum Chordata; class Aves; order Strigiformes; family Strigidae; genus Athene; species Athene noctua. The sequence continues at coordinate 12,463,060 of NC_134049.1, read as the reverse complement.
CTTGAACAAAGTGATTTTTATGGCCATGAAACTCCGTAAGAGCAGAAGTCAAGGTCACAATAGCAATACATCATTCTGGGGGAAGAACTGGAAGTACTGGAACCTCACATCTGTGCACTGCAAGAATAAAAGGCAGCTGTAACTAGCTACTTTGAGAATAAATACTACCTAAAAAACATGACGTATCTAAGCTGCAGTATGTTCTGGTAAGACAGATGAGTCAAGGGAACTTCACTGAGCATCAGTTCATCTCCTGTCTTTACAGGGGATCACACTACACAGATCAGTAGCAAGCTGTGGAGCCATATCCTGACTTAATTTACACCCTATGATAAAACCCTAAGTTTCTTAATAGTATACAAGCCAGATACTTAAGATTTAAATACAAAATAGATTTTTTTGTTGCGGAATAGTTGACTTCGCTGATGTTACAATCTATTGGGGAAAAAGATGGGAGAGGACATGGATGAGGACAGGAAACAAGAGAGATGAGGCCTCAGAAATGATCTCTGCATTTTATTCTGCATGGACAGAAAAAGATAGCACTTAAATGCTATCTCAATTCAAGATCAATACAGCTTTATCCTTTAACAAGAGTATTTCTTCCAACACCAGCTCTGAGTACAGCTCTTACGCAAGTAAAGACCTTATGCAACCTCCAAGGTTTCTGCCTACAGGGGCACTTTTTCTTGGAGCACTTGATGTTCTCTTGACCTAGCAGATAGGCTGGAGGGGAAAAAAACCCAACCCAAACACCCTGAACCAAAATCCATACAATTTTAATGTTCTTTGAGCAACTAAGTGACACTGCTTCTTCATTACTTCACAAAGAGAATCCTCCAAAGGTTTGTTTATATAGTGCCTTGTCAGAATTGAACAGCCTCAGTAAAGAACTGGTGGGTCTATACCATACAAATATTCAGTGAAGAGCAAGGCATAATAGATGACAGCAACAAAAACAATGTGAGGAGTGAGAGAAACTCTTTCAGTCTAATTTTAAAGAGGGAGTCTGACTAGTAATCATTTACTACCACCATGATTATACAAGAAAATGATATCATCAGCAAGATGAAAGACTGTACAGAGAGACAGCAACATTCATTACTTCCCAGCTGAAATCAGAAAGACTCAGCCTGGAAACAAAAGCTTCAGCTCCTCTGCGGTAGGGTAATTAAACCCAGAAGTGGCTGAACAGTAAAGGCTTTTGATTTGCCATCATATGGACCTTAAAGGTTCAAACTTCTTTCCTGAAGATAAACCTTGATCCAGTTACCAGGACAGATTATTTGGCTCAAGTAGATGGAAGTCTGGATTTCTGTTCTGGTCTCCCACAATCCACTGAAGAAATGGGACCCATTCACATGGAGGTCAACATTCCCATAATACTTTTGGCTCTCTATTAAAAAGTCAAGGTCATACCACCTTCGGAGCTTTAGAGCAACGTTCTTGTCAGTACAACAACTCTGCCCACAGCAGAAAGGCCTGGGGTGATTAGCATGGCACTTTTGCTAGAGGAAAGTGCTATTCCTACTTGCTGGCAAGGTACGGTTTCTGACTCTGAGCCACGGGCAAAGAGTCTTTGTAGTGCAAAGTACAAAGTATTATACAGTCCAGATGTAGCTCATAACAATGACAACTAAATTCTCACTGGAGGGATACAGTTTTGCATGGCATAATTCACAACAAGTAAAAAGTATTCAAGCCAAGAGAAAGATATAATCTAATTATTTCTGGTTTCTCAGGACTGAAGGTGAGAGGGAAATCTAAAAGCAAACAATGCTATGTTGCTCAATATGGAATGCTGCAATATAAAGAAGTGAAAATTAAAGCACTGCAAAAACCATGTCAATTTTCAATAGATATGGCACTAACTTATATTAGTATTTCTGACAAGCCAAGAATGTCAGATTGCTAAGCACAATATGAATCACATTAGAATTAAGAACAGCTGAGCCTGCACAACAGATTATATAAGTATTTATGAAGCACAGGAAATAGTCAAAGCCAGCAAACTCAGCTGTATATATGAATATAACTAATAACTGTTATATTACATGTATCTGATAAAAAGTCACTTTATTGACAAGATAACTACAAATTAAGAAAGTACTAGATAAGACACTGAACATCTGGGCAAGATGTAGGGGCCATTAAAAATGCCCTTTAAAACAAGGGGTCTGCTCTCATTAAAAGCTGTTCTTTTACCAAGACAGAAGGAAGGCCAATGAATTGTGAAGGCAAATTCAATTCAGCAAAGTTTCTTTCCTCAAAATGGTAAATTTCAAAAATTTTGGCAAAATGTCTTGAGGGGAAAAATAATCAGTGTTGTACCCAAGCTCAGGAAGAAGAAAACACAAGACTCAATTAGCAGCAGAGGTTATCTGAAGCTATTTACCAGATAAGATTGAAATTGCCCGTATCTGGATCATCTTTCAAAGAAGTCTTATTTGGAATAATTTAAAGTGCTTTCTAATACTGGTTGATAACAACTGATGAGAGTCTTAAAGAAAGTAATTTAATTTACTTGGACATGAACAAATTAAAAGCAGTTACAGGATATATTAATAACGCAGATACGTCACTACAAGATTTCATTATGCCCTTAGTCAGTTTGATCCATTAAAACAGTGACTGGCTATGATGAGAAAGAAGTTTGCTAAGTGTTTTTGAGTCTTAAAGCACCACAAGATAAACCAGTGATGTGGCATGAAACACTCAACCAAAGTAAATGAAAATGCAGGGTGTGATATTTTGATTTTATATTAAAAAAAAAAAAAAAAAAAAGAGAAATACTGATTCTTTAGCCAACCAAGCAGATGAAAATAAAATAAAAACAAAGCATATAGGAGTCCTAAGCAGTATCACAAAAAATAGCACCATGTTAGATTTTTCACTCAGATTAACAACAGATCAATAGCAAACTCAGCTACACTGCAAAGATGTGATTTTTCCCCCGACCACCACTTGAGGCACACATAACAATTACCACTGCCACCTTAATTATCATCCCCAGCCTCCTCCACCTTTCCTTTTCAAGCTACTCTGCCTTCATGCAGTGAGGAAATGGTGCAGAAGAGGCTGACATGGTAGGAAACTAATGTCCCTGAGACAAAGGGCAGAGGGGATGGCATTGACTGACACACTGTGTCCACGATATCCCAAAGCTAAGGCAATGTCGTGTTCATCTGATCAGAGAGCAGGAGGTGTAAGCTGCCAGTCATTTCAAAATGACAACAGTAAATATTTCAGACAATATGCTACCTCCTCTTCTTGAGCCTGCTCTGGCATCTCAATTAACACTTGCTTTGTGTCTGCTTTCACAGCATCACATTTTTCTAACCACACAATCTATAGGTCCACGCTCCTGGATGCCAGCTCAGTTGCCCACCCTACTTACAAACTCAATTTACACCCATAAATATGTATTCATTCTTTTTGGACTTAGCCTAAATATCCTTCCATATGCTTCACCCAGCCTCCTTCCCTCTTTCAGATGCCTGCAGAAGCATCCATCCATTTCTTGGTCATTCTGAGCACGGCCAAGCATTAGATCTGGGACTGGTGAATGTCACTGCTACATGATGCCTGAAATCCCACCATTCAATCCACCTGCTAGGGCAGTCTCCTTCGGAGCAAGAAAGGTCACATCCCCTGCCCTCCTCGGTGACCTGCTGTGGAGGACAGGTTGTGAAGAGGAAGAAAAAGGTCAGCACTGATATCAAAGGCTAGAGCTGGAAGCAAGTGGGTGCCTATAAATACAAACACCACCAGAGCTCTGCTGGAGGTGCTCAGGGGACCAGAGAAGGTCTGAATTATTTCTTCCAGGTAGATCACAGGTAAGCAGGGACAAAACACTCCCATAAACATCAGTTGTTTGTTCACACATGAGAGACATAAGGGTGAGCTCCAGCTGGGTACCTGCTTTGAATGACTTTTCAGGGTCAATCTCAGAGATTGTGTAACAGTTTTGTTACACACTCTCTCTGTGGCACAATTTTACAAACCTGTAATCACAGCACTAAAAGGTGGGAACACAAGTGCAAATCCCCATCCTTAATTGCTTTGCTTGCTTCAGAGTGGGAACTTTAATTCAACTCTTCCACTCATCAGGAGGGTGCCTGAACCATCAGCAAACACAGTGACTTTTTCTGGCTCACTAACCATTAAATAGTTCACACAAAGTATAAAAGGAACAGACTCAAATACTCATGCAGATTATTTTATATTAAGGACATTCAAACTTCTGAGCCCAACAACCCACATACCAAACATTTCTGTAAGATCAAAAGCCACATTTTCTGAGCTCTCTCACACACAATCCCACATCTCAACTTCATCCTCCTACCAAACATCTCAGTCGCTTTATTTTCAGACTGACTGCTCTTTAAAAATTATTTGGTTTTGCTTCCTAACCGCTATATTAAAATCAATTATGAGATGAGCAAGTAAGATAGTTAGGGAAAATAGTTAATAAGATAGTTAGGGGACAGATCTCCAGTTGAGCTGCTCGAGATGGGCACAGCTTGGAAGTCACATTTCAAGAACCCGTGTCCTGCAGCTGGGCACTCTGAGACTTAAAAATCAAGCACTAGATGATGCTGAATCTAAATTCCCATTATCCCATGCAAACGCTACAGTCAGGCAGTAACAGATGAGAATCTAAAAACCACACAGAATTAGCTTGAAGCTGACCAGGACACAGACACGTCACTTTTCCCAGCCACCTTTTAGGCTCAGGCATAGCCATGACAAGGGCAGCTCTAACTGTTTCAGCCAACAAGATGCTACTCAAATTTGTAACCCAGTATTTTTCAAACACATTGAGAATACAGACTGCTGGAAGGTAGAATTGAAGAACCCACCATTACACTGAAATATATAAAATTCAATCTGTAATGGCTTTAAAATTAATTCAGCCTTTAAAATAAATTGAATTTAGATTTAGTTCATTGTGGATCTACTTTAACTAATCCACTGTATGAAAAAATAAGCAGACATGTTAAGTTTCTCAAGATACAAAATGGACAAACTGAAATGTCTCTCACCAACTCAGGACTAGATACCAATGCATTTAAGCAACTCTATCAAAACAGGCCGTTTTTAGGGGGAAAAAAATAATTGTCTACTGGTTGTTTATAAATTTGGCCTTAACTACAGAATCTCTCCAGAGCTCCTTCACAAAGTGTTTTGCAAATAGTTTCCAAAAATACTCTCCTCATTAGACCATAAAGCAAGGAGCAGGACTGCAAGCTGGCCATCCAAATAAATTATTTGCTTTCCACTAGATTAAATGTTGAGTAACCACCACCTTCTGTGGAGTTACAATGGTGCAAGTCAGAAATGAGGACAGAATTTAGTATAATACTTGCATTAACTCTTAAGTTACTTGTGACAGAACAGGAGGAGATGATCTTCTGATATATTTGGAGAGTACTCAGACTGCAAATAAACTATTTTTGCAAGACAAGAGTTATGGCCAATTTGGCTGTCTTTAAGAAAGAATAGATGCTTTTTGCTGTACATCCATGGACTTAAATGTTCTCTTAAAAGCACTTACTATTGTATAATCTACTGTCTGTAAGCTTGCTTTTCATTCACCTTTCCCAGACCTTTTAGGAGTATCTCATGGATGCTGAGGGGTCTGCAAAACACTGCAACAGATCAAGCCAAAGAGTGGGAAACGCTCACTCTCTGTAGTGCCCATCACTCTCAAACACACTTGCTATAAGACTACACAAATTCCACTATACCGAAAAGCCCAGTGAGTTTAGAGAAGGTACAGAAACGCTTGTAGACCCTTTACAAGCACCCTTTGTAGATGAGTCAAGCATCCTTCTTGTAAACATTAAGACAAGCTGTAACAGCATTCAAAACTTACCTGGGACCTCACAAACCGCAGTCAGCAGCACTAGATATCCCAGATGTGGAGGAAACAGCTGGAGTTCTGATTTCTTCACTAGACAGCTGGATATTTCCCAATAAAAGTCAACGCAGCTTTCGATCCCAAATTTTTGCTGTTCCAGCTGCACGTTGTGGATCCCTAGGGAATGCACTGGCTGAGGAATTCCTGGTAGCATGGTTTCATAAAGCAATGTATAGATCTGATTGTTTCTTATTGTCATGGGATTAAAATCACACGTTGAGTTTTACTATGGCTAATAACGTAAGTCAACAAGTAGAATCATACAGAAAAGATTCAATATGCCATTGCTATAGGAAAAGAACAATAGCCTTTCAGTATTATTCCAGTTTCAAGGAAAAGCATAAAAGCTTTGAGGTGGTGGTAGCCCCAATCAAAGCAGAGGGGACAGACTAGAGCAAAGAGAATTTAAATGCTTCAGTCCAGGCTGTCTGAGGAAAGACATGGCAGAGCCTGTTCTTTGCTCATTTTCATTAGCTCCATTACTTTTGCTTTCAAAGGTACAAAAGTTTTGTTATACACTATGGTTAAAAAAAGTGTGTTCCCATATAAAATAAGTATGCTTCCTTATCACACACTTGTATCAATATATGAAAAAAACGTGTATTCTAAAGACATCATTTGTCAACAGCTTGTAAATAGGGGTTTTTTGAGCAGTAACATTAGTCATTAATGTTTTAAACTTAACAAGTGAATATTCAAACAGGAAATACGATACATAAAGAGGAACAATATGTTTCACACAGCATTTGGTAAATACAATTTAGTATTCAGTATTTACCAAATTTACCAATTTTATTTAGTCCAAGTCTGGTGAGTCTGTTAGTAACTATCATCAACAGTTCTAAACACTGGTTGTACAGCATACATACTCCCAGTGATGCTTGTATAGCTTGCTACTGAGAAATTGAGAAACTTTCTTTCCTTGCTACCCTTCAGCAGTAATGTCTTTAAATCTAGTCTCCTTCCTCTCCAAATTTTTAGGGTCTAAAACCTTAATGCTTTTGGTTGCATATTACTCTCATGACTGAAACCAAATGCTTCCAGTTCCCATTTGTGTGCCAGGAATATTCATATACATTCCCCTTATGCAACTTTTATTAGCAGTAAATGGACACCAAACATTCAACTGCAAAATATGACCTCTATTTGGTCCATTTTTGTATCTTAGTCACTACATGAACTTGAGGAAAGGTAAACCTTTCAGAAAACCCTGAAGTGGCTGCTCTGGAATCTGAGTAGGGAAAACCCAACTACTCATAGCTAAAGACCAATTTGTTCCCCCTTCTGAAGTCCATCTCTAGAGCAAGTTTTACGCGCATATTTACCGGTAAAAAAATCACATTGCAATTCATGAGACATCCGAACTATGTGCAGGGGGAAATCTGAGTACCAAATGCATTACCAGAATTATGTGCACCAGAGAAGGGAAAATAAGTAGAAGAGACAGACAAATATTGAGAGAAAATGTGTAAAGTGGTATTATGTTATTAAAACATTACAAGAGAAATAAACAGAACAAAAAAAATCAAAAAAAAGGTTTTAACCAGTTTTTTTTTCTTTTTTTAAATTAGAATTGACCCAAAGCAAAAGCTTACATTGCAAAGGAAGAACAAAATACATTATGATATTGGTAACACAGTGTTGCTGGAAGCTAGACTTGTGGGCAGGTTGCAAGTTGCTCTTGTCCATACGTCACTGGGGGCTCTCGACAGACTTAACTGAGAAAGTTAGGATCCAATTTTTTCATCTAGCCCAGGTCCACCCTGGTAAACACGCTACATATTCTCTTTTGCCTTTGGGTATTTATCTGATGACTTTGTCCAGATGTGTTCTCCTATGACTGCCAACTAGAGCCAGAAAACGGATTTTTCCACGCTATCCCAAGGAAGCCAGTTATTCCAAGTATGAGTGATAATGAATTTTAAAAAACAAAAACAAACCCAAAATAAAACAAGAAAAAACACTCAAGAGCTTTTCAAACTAACAAGTAATGTCTATAATGTAAATAGTTTAGAAATATGGTAATTAAATAATCTAAAAAACACTCTTACTCTGCTGTACATTTATAAACATAAATATTTACAAAAACTTTCTGCTTTGTTTTAAAGGATGAGGTTTGCAGTTTGTTAATGATCAGAGTCTTTTACTCACATTGATTCTTTGGTGTATTTGCCAATTTTTTAAGGTTTATTAAAAGTGTTCAACTGTGAAGTTTAAGGTAATGGAACTAGGCTACATAAGAAGTTTATATTATGCACTTCTCCTTCCACATTCTAGTCTGAATGAAAACCAAAGTTCAAAGTATTTGTGCACAATATTTAAAATAATTTAAAAAAGACTGAATTCCCCATTACTGAAATTTGGATAGGTTTATCAATGAATAACCATACTTCACTCGCACTCATGCACATGTATAACTTCAGATAGTGAATGGGACTATCAGTAGATTGAAACACACATGTGCTGCAGTACTTTGCTGAATCAACGTCAGAGAAACCATCTACAAGGGATGGCTTAGCATCGTAAGAAAGGGCAAGGGCTTCCCTCTACCTTGGGGAGGGGAGAGAAGATAGGATGAAATTTAAAAGAAACGCTTTTTATTGGCCTGAAATGTATGTGTGTTCCCTTTAGATGTCAGTTACTTAAAAGAAATAACCAAAAAACAAACCTCAAACAATAAATAATGGAATTACACATTTCTTCATTAAATAGCATTCTTGTTACCAAAGTTTTCGGTAATTTTCTTCAGTCACAGCAACAGACAGAACAAATAATTTGCCTTAATATAGATTGCAACTAAAATATATTCTAGATTACCTTAGAAAATATTACTGTAAAAATTCAGTGGGGAAGTACACTGGTTTAGACCAACTTACAAATGTAGTGAACAATACCAAGTATTTTTTTAAAAAAAGAAAGCAATTTTAAGGTTCTGATCTCATGTCACGGAACTGAAGATTCATGCTTTAAAACCTACCAGTCAATTCTTAACATCTGTCCTGCCTGAGTACTGGAGAGCTTAAAGATCATAACAGCTGATCTTTCTCGCTTTGATAGGAGCTGACAGACACCATCATGCACACAAGCTCACACGCACACCCCACCTGTGCTCTCAGGTTGTCCCTGTTACAATGCCACCACCATTACATCCAACCTGGAGGAAGCACTCTAAAGCTTTACCGCCCAGAGGTGACCACTGCACTGCGTGGCGTTAAGGTTGGACATACTTGCTCACTCATGCTGCTGAGACATGAACTTTTGGTCACTGCTCAAGCAGGCTGGACTTGAACCGATACAAGCTGGAGATAAAAAGGTTCAACTTTCTATTAACAATCCTCTGAGCCATAAAGCTCCAAAATCACTTATTATTTGGAAACCTGATACAATGCCAGGCACAATAGGGAGGGATAATCCTCCTTGTTTGCCATAGTTCCGGTGCATCCATTAGCAGTGATAAGGATCGTGCTCAAGGAACTGCAGCTCAGGGTTATAAGATATTAAAAGGAACTATCACAGTTAAAGAATATGACTTATACCTGCTTCACCTTGCTTTTCATATTTTTAATAGTAAATATTTTGAAAGTGACAGTGTTAAACTTAAAAGCCACCACCATTCCTTTCATCTCCCCGCTTCCATCAGTATAATTGGTATGAAAGCACTCCTGATATTAGAGAGGCTCTTAGAGAGCCAGTAGGATGGCAAAACAAAAGCAGAGGACACTGGCAAGAACCTTATGATGACTCTATAATCCCTTAAAAATAAAGAGAATGAAACAACTGCATATTTTGGCCCAATCTTTTTTTGATAGCAAGAGCTTTTTTTTTTTTTTTATGATCAGAAACAAAACTCTTTAACAGATCTTTTCAATACCTAGTATGAAAAACACATTCAGTAGCCAAATTTCAGTACTCCTTTCAGTTGCTGCTTTCAGATTAATTGCAAAATGTAAACTTTTAATACAAACAGGGCTTTTCTTGTTAGTGCACATATGAAAGGCATCTTAACTTATGTGCACTTCCCACCCTCTAACCTGAAACAAGCTGAATTTCAGAGCAATCCAAAAAAAAAACCAAAACCCAACCATCACTGCTTTTAAAATAAAAGGGTTTGGCCAATTTCTTCCCCCCCCCCCTTTTTTTTTTTTTAAGTGGACACAATTTGACTGAGAACCCGTAGATAAAATTTCAACTGAAAGTGAAATAAAGCAGGTTATACATTCATGAAATTCAGGAGTAATAATGAACAGCAACTGCCACATCACTTTTGTAATGTCATGTCCACACTACAGCGAGGCAGCAGTTCCTATTCTCACAAATAATGCACTGAGACTAAATGAGGAATAGCGTGGAGGGGAGTAACACGTAAAGGGAAAATACATCAGAAAGATTATTGCACAGGAGGCACTGTATGAGAAACAGAATACATTGGCTTCAAAAAAAAATCTAGATTTCTTTACTCTTAAATTAATGTAAAAAATACAGAGGCTATGCCTCTTTGTAGTGTACTGTCACTGTTAAAAATAGACTTACAAACAGCCATCCATTTAACAGGAATGTCAGGAAAGAAGAGGGCCTGAATTTTATCGGTATCCCAACTAGAATAATTATGAAAATAATAATATAAAAAGAGCCAATGTATAGACCCTCAAATTGAACAGGGTAACCGTATTTTTCCTTTAATTTCCAAATTATGTTGGTACAGTACCCTAGGACATGTTGATTATCAACTCTTCCCTCTATCCTGCAAAAACATACACCCTGGCAGAGACAAGAGTCCCAACAGACAACAGGGCTGTGAAGGTCTATCAGTATCCTTTTGCAGGACTGGTGCCTTGATTTCCAAAATTTTCTTGCATAATTTCTTAGCATGCCAATTCAAACCAACCACTTCCCTTGAGAGGCTATCTTCCATCTCCACTGCAAGTCTGCACAATTAATGTGAAAACAAACAAAAAGCCAACAGCAATTTTTAAAATGTAATATTGTATAGAAAGCTTGGACCTTGTAAACTTGGACCAAGAAACCAAAAATTAAGACCTTCTAGCGTGTGGTATAAAAAACCCAAGGAAGTGTATACCTGCCTTCTGACTTCACAGAAAAATCAGAATTTGCATAGGATATACTTTGTGCAAGGCAACAAGCCTCTTCAGTATCTGGAATATAACTAATCTTGCTCAGAGTTCTTCTCTTCATGGATATCAGATATCATCAAATTTGTGTTTTAAGTAGTCTTTCATGACCTTGGCAATGGGTAGTTCATCAAGTAGTTTTAGGTTTTGAAGGCCTATACACTGACGGATTTTAATTCGGCATAGATCTTGCAAGTTTCTGGGCTGTCCTGAAAAGACAAAAGGAATACATAGAAGTAAAATGATCACATTTTAAACATACTTCAAAAGATCATTTGCTCAGCAAAAAAAAAAAAATCACAGATATTTGCTGTTTTCTAAGAGGCAGAGGGAAGGGGAAAATTACAAGAGAAAAAGGGTGAAAGTGAATACCTTTCTAATGAAAAGAAATTAAATGAAATTCAATAGATGAATCTTAAAAACATTTTTACATGCACATAATTTTACTGATACATTATCCATGTCAGGATTCCCACGAGGTGGCAACATACGCTTAAGCATTGTAGAACAGTGTAACTCCTCCATTTAACTTTCTGTGGAATTTTTTCTATCCTTGAGGGAAAAAAATGCTCAGTCTTGCTTATTTTCAAACATTAAGGCAAAAACTTCTATGTTCCACTGTAACAGGACTAGGAGTTTCCTTAGAGAGTGAAGTTTTATAAATGTTATTCAAGGATTGCATGGCAGAGTTAAAGATTGTTTTTTCCCTTCTAATGAAAAGGCGAAGCCTTTAAGCTTTGGATGTAGCCACAACCTCGTCAAACGGAGAGATGAAAATATGAGTTAACCACTGTCCACAAAGGAAAATATTTACTGACATCACACAAACTTCAGTATTTCTGGCAGGGATTTTCCAAAATAATCCGTTCCCTTTCAAACTTATTCTTAAGAGGAAACTATTCAAACACCTTGAAAAACAGTCCCCCATGCAACATAATGTAAGAAAGATTAATCTAGCTTTGTATCTGAATGTACCCAACAACAGATCCCAAGGAAGAAAGAGAAAGAGCAGAACAACAGACATTGAGAAATCCTGTCCCAATATACCCTTCTAGCTTTCAGCACCAGTGCCTTTGGGCCTTCCTAAACCAGAGATTGCACAGATCTATGTATTTAATAGCTGTGAATAGCCTGCCCTTTGTAAATCTGTCTAATGTTTTTTGAACTCATTCATACTTTCAGTATCCAAAACATCCTGTGGCAACAAATTTCACAATATAATTAGGCGTTGGCTGGAAAACTACAAAGTGCTTTTATTTATTTTAGATCTGCTTCCTGATCATTTCATTGCGTGCCTACCATTCTTTGAGTTACAAAAAAATAACAAATAATTGTTCTCACACCAGTCATGATTTTACATACCTTTATATTAATCTGCATCCTGCACGCATGCTCAATACCTCTTTCAAAAGCTGAAGACTCTATTTAATAACCTCCCACCACGGGAACTACTCCAAAACTCTGACCAAACTAGCTGCTTTTTCCTCATTGTGCTCTTTTTTGACATTATCCCAGTAACACATTGAAGTTGTGCTAATCAATATTTTGATCATTGACTTAACCATGTCATGGCCAAAAATAAATTTAAAAAAAAAAAAAAAAAAAGAAGTTTACACAGTTATGGCACCCGATGGCTGTTTGAGTCAAAACACTCAGCACCATTAACAATGTAGGTGCTTATTTTGGTACCAAGATAATCTATCACCAACAGAGCAACTTACTGCACTTTTCTATTATCTGTATAATCATTAATGGTAAAAGACAGTGCTTGTTTTTGCAAAGAAAGGCACAGCAATTTTATTGAGCTGACTGCTTGAATTAATCATTTCTTTAAAAAGCAGTACAGAACAACAAAAGCAACTTTAAATGACTTAGATGGACATTTCCAATTAGCTTTCCTGAGCTGCCACCAATTAAGCAGGACAGTTTTGAGAGAAGAAATGCCTTCTGTACGGGGCTTGACGTGAGTGGGTTTTACGGCAGGACAGTAGGATGCTGTTAGCTCACCAGGTAAGAACCCGTTTGGAGGAGACGGGAGTTTCTCTCACCTGAGCCAGCCCCAGAGCTGGCTCTGCAGCCCGTCCCTTCTTCCAGCCTCCTCCTAGTTCAGCAACAAACCTTCTAGCAGCTAAATAGACATTGACATTATGAGTTTATTAGACTTTCATGGTAAGCACATAGTAAAAAGATTATGAAAATATCTCCTGTCTTCTACTTTGGGCATTTTGTACATGGTTTCAGTTACCCTTTATAGCAAGTTCCTCCTTTTTCCCCCCCTGCGCGGGTTTTCTATAGAAATGGGCTGACAGACAGGTATACACTGGGATTTATCTTAAGCACTAAAATTATCTGAGGTAAGCTAGCAGAAGTAATGCATGAAAACAGTCTCAGTCTGCTTTTAAAGAAATTAGATTTGAAATTAAAGAACATGCAAATTTGAATTCCCTTCATATAAGTGCAAAACATTTTTATTATACTTATCACCACGGTATCTAAATGTCAATTTATTTTTAATTATAATCTTCAGCCATGACTTAGAATACAGATCATTAGTTACTTTGTCCACTGGTGGTTTCTTCTTAGCAGGTTTTTGGGGTTGTTTTTTTTTTTCTGCTTGAAGGAATGAATTTATACAACTTGGACAACAGCTGAATGGTCAAGCTTCTGGGAAAGAAAAGTTACTTTTGGTAAGATATCAAGCAGAGGAATATTTATGGTGATAAAGAAATAGTTCCAATGCTTAAAATGTGAATGCAAACAGGGTTCAGAAAGGATGCACCTTTTCAAAAGTTCACTGCAAACAGTAGTGTTAGAGGATACAGACGACTACAGATCTGTATCTGTATTTTCTGTAGTAGAGTACACAGTAATACAGCTATGAGACACTGATTTCTGGTTTCAGAAATGAATGCCTTTTAATTAACATCCTACGGGCTTTTGGAGAACAAAATAGAACAGACAACTTAAAATACGCAGAAGAAATTGGTCATCAGTTAATTCAAAAAAGACCCGATTATCAGCTGTATGACATTTCCCCCGATAAGCCTAAAAATATTTCCTGGGAATGTGTTAACAATGGACATTTCCAGTGTTAAGCACCAGTTGCTACATCTAGTGGCTGTTAGTGTCTTAGGTCACGCCTTGCAAATTCCAGGGTTATTAATGCATTTGTGATTTATTAGAAACGGTGTCTAGAACACTTACTCATTCTTGGTTGCATCTGAATGAAAAAGAAAAAAAAAAAAAGGATTACAGACCGATGTCAGTGAACCTTGGTTTGGCAAATGAAAAATGTTATTAGTAATTTGGCAAAGTAAGACAAGTTAAATGATGAAAAAAGTGCTGCTTAAAAACGATTAGGAAGTAGAAACTTTGGTTATATCCTGCACCACAAGTTTGGACAGTTATTTAGGCAAATAAGCTACAAAGGGAGAGAATTAAAAAGGAAACAAAAAAAATCTCCCACAAAATAAAAGGTAAGACTGACCTAATTACCATTATCATGCAAAACAGTGACATAAAACTACAGATCACCTTAAAAAAAACCCCAACACATCCGTGATCTGGTCTCAAAGGGACTCACTCCTTGATGATGGCAGTGCTGTTATTCTGGAGCAGCCGCATTATCATTCGACTCTTACACAACCTGAGTTACCACCAGGGCAGCAAATACCTGCCGCTGTTGTAGAGCTGAAGGTTTGCTAATGTGTTCACCCGAACACGTTAGATACTTCAGTCAATTTATTTTGCACGATTTATATCAATAAACAAATAAATTACAGGAAAGAGATGTATAGTTCATCTTTTGTCTTCCACAGCTCATGCTACATGCTGTAATGGAAAGCAGAAATCACCAACACACTTCTTGCATATAGTTTCCCAAACATGACAGGAAAGTTTCTTCCAAACAGAAGAAATGTAAAACAGGGTTATAAAATGAAGAGTATTTGCTTTTCAATTTTTTTTTCTCTCTAGAGGCAGCGGACTTTAGTACATATAAAAGTTAACCATTTTCCTAATTCAGTTCTTTGACTGCTAATAAAAATTCCGAGCTTTTTTTTCTTCCTCTTTAAACAATATTTTTTTTACTTAAATAATGAAGTAAGCCTTTTAAAACATTACTAATAGATTGGTCTTCTCTGGCAAAACATGAGAAAATAATCATATTTTAACAGCAAGAAATTATTACAATTAATCCTGAATTTTCATTCAATATTACATTCCTTTCCTTTTTGCAGTTTCAAGATTTTTCTGCTATTCTATCTGGGAGTTTGCTGTTCTATCCCAGAGACAGACAGAATTTACACATAGGATTTACTAGCTATAAAAAAGAACTGTATGTCATCCTTACAACTGCTCTGCAGTTTATGCATTTAGACCTGTGCCTCCTGTTTTTCCTGTGCAGACCCTACTCCCCAAGAAACTAACTCACCTAATAGGTCTATATTTAAGGATCATTAAGGCATAATATTAGACCTAGTACTTCTGACAACACTGATTATTAGGGACTCTCACCCAGTTTTAAGCAAAAGTGTTGTGAAGGTGGAAAGGGGGAATCCCTACCACTTTTCCGCTATTGAAGATATAAAAGCGTCTGTGCAACCTGTTCTGTTACCCAAGGGAAAATTTAGGATTAACTGAAATCAATACACTTGTAGGCTGTGAGAAGATCACCTCTGATTTATTGTTCTACCTACTAAAAAAAATAGTACTTTTAAAAGTAAACAGTGTCATTGGTTTGAAGCGGACAGGCAATTTCTAAAGTTAAAAAATTAACAACAACATCAGTGACATACTTCAGAAGCTGCCCAGTCTTCTCTGCAATATTAATACATTTCTTGAGAAAAAGCTTCCAGTGTTATTTCTCAAACTGAGCCTCTGCCTCCCTTGGGAACTGTGAAAAGCTGAAAACAGTAGTAAGAAACCATTTGGTTGTTTCTTTTTAGTTACAAAGGAAACTTAAAAATAAAAGTTTTGTGAAACATTAAAAAAAAAAGTTGAAACTAGGCTGACGTATGGCTGGCAGCAGCTCAGTTCCTCTAGAGTATCAGAATAAGTATTTATATCTGCAGCTAACTATTAAATCCATCCCTTATTTCACAACTGTGAAGGAACTCAGCTACTGCCAGCAATTAAATTTAGTTACAATTTTGTTAGCTTTTTTGGGGGGGGAATTAAAAAAAGATAATTGAACTTATCAACTGTAAACTTACACCCACCAGCCGAGAAACACATTGATGAAGATGCACAAACAAACAGGATCACACTGAATTCAGCTATTCATTGCAAAAGGAATAGGTCTAAGTTTAGGAAATGCATTGTCTTGTACTCTGTAAAACAGCAGAAAAACTACAGAGGATATTCAGTTCACCAGCATTTAAAATGCCAGAAAAAGCTAGCATCGAGAATCTATAGGTCTGAAATAGTAATACAAGACATGCAGGGCTGAATTCAGAAAGAGAATTACAGAGTGTTCACTGAGGAAGTGAACAAACTCCTTGAACCAGTATCTAGCTCAGCAGGACAAAGAGAGCTTTTAATTCTTTTTAACTGGATATCATACAAGTTATTTTAAAAGTTTAGTTTAATTTTGTGTTCAGTATGTCTCTGTTAGAATACTTGAGCTTGAATCAATGTTTTTATTGCTCTTTGAAAAATAAATTCTCCACAGTGAGCTTTAGATGTCTATTAAATTTCAATATATCTGGCACAGAAAATATGTACCAAGGAGGAGTGTCTTTTGGACTGAAAAATTATAGATGGAAAAGAAGAATGCCAGTAAAGCTCAATGTTAAGTATAACAGGTGTACTTAGCAATAAAATTAAGATTTGAATATGCTTGTGTAAGATTTTTTGTAAAAAAATATTTTGTAATGCTTCTAGAAGTTCAGTCTTACTGAAATTGCTATGGAAATTCAACTAAAAATTTCAATACCATAATGTTCATCTATTTTTAGGAGACAGTAAAGTGCTCTGAACATAGGCTTAAAATGCATGTTAAAATACACTTGAAAATAATACATCATAGGTGTGCAAATAGGAGTCAGGAGTTGCTATACTTTACATGCCAGATCTAAAAATACTATTTTTTTTTCCACAGGCATCTTCAAACAACTCTTCCAAAGTACAAATCTGTATATAGCTAAACAAAAATTATTCAACTGCTCAATATAAACAGTCAACTGCACTCTTGAGTTAGTAGCCACATTTTTCAATATCACACTAGGCAATTCTGAGTTCAGAGTTAAACAATTATTTCAGAGGTAACTTTCCTCCTAAAAAGAAAAAATTGGGCTATGTCTTTACAGAGAGATCAAAAACTATACTGGTCCTTATCAAATAGGTACCTGAATCTGCAGAAAGTAAACAAATACCATCTGAATCATGATTATCACCGACCCAGCTAAAATGAAAACTATAAAATAACCTTCTTACCCTAGTTCCCTGTATAACTCTGGATGACAGAGAACAGTCGTTAGTGCAAGATTTCCAGCAGCACACAAGGCAGCAAATAGTCAAAGCTTGCAATTCCAGTAAAGTTCTTCTGTGTCATAATAAACACGAAGATACTGTTTCCTTTGCAATTATCCATGTAATGAAATATGTAGAAATCTACTTAATTCACTATGACACTTCTGTATTCATAAAAGTTTAAATTACGCAGAGACCCTTTTAAAAATGTTTTTCCAGGAAAAAAAAGATCCTAGTGAAAAGTTATCTTTATTTAACAGAAGGATGGAGACAAAGAATGTATTAAGGATTTCCTTAACAGGACTTTTGTTTAAGTTTTTCTGCACACTTAGAATGCAATATAAATCTAAACACAAAATTACACTCTCTAGTGAAAGCCAAAGATTTGTCCTTTGAAAAATTAAAAGGAATGCAGATGCATATTTGTCATTTAATTCATTTGGTGACCTTTAGATCTTGTTCCAGATCTGAAATTAGTTCTTTGATACCTGTTAACATACATGCCACATTACACTACTGTGGCCATATCCATTTACTTAGCTATCTGCCTCGACACAGACAAGCAACTTGCATAGCAAGTTATAGACTTGTCTGCTACGTTATCTGAACAGTGATTAAATTAAATGAGAGCTATGGAGAGGGGAAAGGGGTCAAGCTTTTTGCATTCCCCTTTTTGAGATCATAATTGATTTTCTAGTACCTTGAAGTTTATTTATACCTTTAAGTATTGTTCTAATACTTCAATTTTTTTCCTGCCTCCAACATTGTCTTTATAAGTTTTAATACTCTCAAATCCCATTCAACTTCAACATAAATCATTCCATCCAGGACTAATTCCACATGTTAATTCTGTAGACATATACACTACCAAAAAACCCCAACTATATGTATCTCTGTCTCCATAGATATTATGTATTTGCATGTCTATTTTAATTTTGCATTAATATATTCCAAGTTTAACCCACTAATACTCCTGAAGAGGCAGGTTCAGGTCTCATAAAACTGGAGCATTATACTGAAGTGCTTCCAAAACAACTCTTTTATCAGATAATCTCATGTACCATGGTGGTTGCCAATAAATGTTTTTTTGACTAGGAAAGTGTAGTACAGATAAGGAAAAGGAAGGTGATTAACAAAATCACTGAGCAATTTTTATCTTCAATATTGTTTTTTCACAGGGAGACTTTATTCATTTCTGTACTGTAAAAGAGGGTAAAAAAGAAAAAACCCACACAAGTGACTGTCTAAACATCAAGTCAATGGCAGACTTGATGAAAAATTTTGTTGTTCCTAACTTCCAGCTTCATGCTTAAAATACTGAGACACAACTCCAAATAACTTCCTTCCTCTTGGAGTTATTCTAGGAGCAAAGGAATCTCTACCTGTAGCCAGGAAGAATATCAGACCTTCCAGGTCAAAACCCAAAATCCAGTATCTTCTTACAGACTCTCAGGGCCAATACTGAGTATTTTTGAGAGCTTGGTTTCTTGCCTGTTATTCACAACCGGGGACCTGGGCTAACGGCTGCAATTATTACAGATTACAATACCTACCAAAACGAAAAGAAAGTCACATATGTTTTCTGAAGAATTGAAACTGCACAAATATGTTTTCCAAGTGTTAAAAAAACCCCAGCTACTTACATCTTGCATGTAGACTGCTAAATAGTATCCCATTTATATGAAGCATGCTTTCACTTGAAGAGGTTTGATAGCTTTCATAATTCACATATATTATTCTTTAAGCTTAAAAATTTTAGTTTACTGCAAAAGTGAAAACTAGTTCCTGTTTTATTATCAAATATATTATTCAAAACTTCAGATGCACGTATAAAACTTACAGCTATGGATTCCTATATTAAGCTCTTAGTATAATGTTCAAATAAACAATGTAGAAATTCCTGTTAAACCCTATGACCAAGTCACCGTTACCTACTGCAAGAGAACATTTCAGGAAGATGTCCACTAGAACAATTCTGTAAAAAGTTTGTAAATTTTTCTTCTAGTAAATACATATTGAAGTAGACTCAGAAATGAGATTCTTCCCCGCAGTGCTACAGCGTGAGATCTCAACAATTCCCTGTACATAGTCCGATCTAATTGGGAACTCTGCTACCAAAATCCCAGCTTGCTCTTTATCCATTTCATCTCTCCTACAACATATTATTAAAGTGATTATTCACGAAAACCATGGAAGACAGTGTTTGGATATTTATAATAAGGGCAGAATCTGATGTAAACATATTCATAATAATTCTGCTCAGAACCACAAAGCTGAAGTGTTTTTGTCAGCACTAGTCCTCCCTGCTTTCCCAGTTCTCCCTCCATCAGCACAAAACAGCGATAGCTCCAACACTGTTACGTTGGCCACAAATTTAAGTTACTTTTTTGTAGCAGAATTTACCTCTCACTTAACATTAAACCCTTAAGGTATGGAATATGGAAACTAAAAGTAAGTTACAGTACCAGTTTCCAACTTTCTGAATTAGACTTTAGACATTGAGGAAACACTGAAGCAGTCTAAGACTTCATGCTTACTGATATGTCCAAAGACTGAAGAACTGCAAGTCTGGATATTATATCATCTACTAATAACCCTGATGGTGCTACTATATAGTGAGAGACTCACAAAAAGGAAACTAGAAAGAAATGCATTTGAGTAAGAAGGGGCAAATTAGAACAAAATCTATTAGTTGCTTGTATTTCTTACTATCAACTTCCACCTTTCCAAAATTTCTCTTCATATTTCAGATAAAAACAAAAATAACACTACCAATCAGAAAGATAAAAAAGAATTTCCAAATGCTTGTCTCAGCTACTGACAACAGATCTTAGCTGATTCACCTCCAGCCCACACTGAATTTCAGTTTCTTTGCAGAGTATATAGAGTGTTTAATTCTCATTAAAAACTACCATATCCAAAAAAATAAAATGAACTGTAGGGGAAAAAAGAATATGTGAAATACCCCATTTTCTGTAGTGCAAAGATCATCCTATTTAGGATGATAATTTATTGGGCCATCTTAACTTGTTTGAATTAGCAAACTCTTGCTAACTGCTAAACAGCAATTCCCAAATGTTTTGGGCAACACTATAACTATGAAACACTATTATAGCATTCCATGTGGAGAGAGGAAGAGAAACTTTCAGTAGACTTAGTACACCAAAAACTGATAACCAAAAGTGACCAGAATATTAGGAGCCTAATACTCTTTCTAAATACCAGAAGTCATGATGAGTTAAAATCTCTTTCAAAGACATCAACAAAATAACATCAAAGCTCCACAGCACATGAAACCCCTTCAAGTTGCACGAATAAATCCATTTTGTTGTCTGGTGAAGGGGAGAGAGGGAGAGAGAATGTTGGAGAACACAAAGCGGCAAAAGCTCTTTTCTGCCCTGGTTGTAGCACCAGATGAAAAAGCCAGCAACTGCAGAGTATTTGCATGATTTAAAAAAAAGCAAGAGGCATAAAAAAAACCCCAAAACAAACCCCAAACTCCCAAACATCTTATGTGCTAAGGCCATTAATAAAATGTGATTTTACAGTTCACTTTTTAAAAATTAATGCTTCCTGTAGATATTTAAACAAAACTAATTTAAATAAAATATACTTAACATTAGCACCTTTGCAGAGTAAGAGATTCTCAGTATCACAATCCCTTCACCTTCCCAGAAACTTTCTAGTGCATTTAAATAGCATCAAGGGGCAGAGAGGAAGCATTTTTTTCTGGGGCTAAATTCAAAGAAGGCTTTTAGTGGACACTGTGTCCTGTGATTAACTTCTCTTACATACATACTTGTCACTTCTTGTAAGAAATCCAGACAGGGTCGGCTACTTCCAGAAATACTTATTGAAACAGCCAGTGGGGTCTGTCCTTCATAGTTCCTTGTGTTAGTGTCTGCTCCGTAATTATACAACATCTGTGCACAAAGCACATCATCTCTAAGAGCAGACAAGTGTAAGGGTGTCTGTCCATCTTCCAAGCGACCCAAGTTTGTATCCGCCCCTCTCTGAAGGAACATTCGGCAGTAAGAGTGATTGCTTTTGATCACAGCGTATCGTAACAGGAAACCATTTTGAATGTCGATGTTGGCATTGTGATCCAGAAGGATTTTCACACAGCTTGACCTCTCTCGGATAATGGCCAGCTGAAGCGGTGTAGTACCTTTATCACTGAGCGGATCAACCTCAGCCTTGAACTCCAACAGGAGTCTGACAAATGAGTCTCTGCCATAGTGGGCTGCTACATGGAGGGGAGTCCAACCATCGTTGCTTTTTGCATTAATAATGTCACTTCTATATTCAGATTCCAACATCAAGCGTGCAATCCTCGCTCGGCCATGCATGGCTGCATAATGCAGAGCAGTGAAGCCTCCAATTAAGTCCTTAACTGTGGGATCAGCTGAAGTTAAAATAAAATTAAAAAATAATTAGAAGGCATTACAGTAATCCAGTGCTGCAAAAAAAATAATCAAATGGTTGAATGTTAGTCTTCTCAGGCATAGCATGACAGGATTTTTTTGTACTTCAAACCAATTCTTGCTTTCATGAACAAGCTATTTTTAAGAAAAAGTTAAATTACGTTTTTAAAAAAGGGTTACACAAAAAAGACTTTCTTTCATATACATATGTTTCCATTTGACAAATCGTTTTCCACATCTTCCTAGCACTCTTAGGCTAATTACTCAAATCTCTCTGTCCATCCAGTTTTCCTCCAGCTCTACAATATTACATTTCTTTCTCAATGTTCAACTTCTTTATTTTCCCTTGTGTTGCTTCTTGGTCTTAAAAAGAAGCATGTGTAGAAACATCTGCTGTCCCAAATTGCGGATGTTTTGTGGTCTGGCAGCACTGTATTGTTTTTAGGGTGTAATACTGTATTAGGTAAAATGTTTCTCTGTGGTCTGCAGGATTTCCAAAGCATGTAGGATATATGTTATTTTAGATTATCTTGATAAAATCTGTTTTTATAGATGATGAATCTGTTCTGAATTTATAGTTTTACAAAAATTTAAGATTTTACAAGAATGTAAGCATTCACTTTTGGAAGGAGCCAGGAAAAACGCTAGTGCAGAATACAAGTGATTACACAGAATTTTTTCCCCCCCTCCGACACAACACAGAAACTCAGTCTGATTTATGAATTTAAAAATTAAATTAATAAAATAAGTTTGCTTAATTTAATTTCCTCAAGACACCCAAACTTGTAAAGCAAGTGACTATTCCCACATACTAAATTAATTACTGAAGGAAAGGTGCCTGCCTTGTTACCATTTCTCAGCTAGAAAATAAACCAGGCTGTGAGGCTTCTCCTTCCACCATCCATAAATGCTGCCTGTCGGATGCTATATGGTACAAACTATGGTTCAGAAGTTTGAGGCACTTTCCTAAGACTCCTAGCTGGTAGAGATACCATCAGCACGAGATCCTAGACTGAAGCTGACATGTTTTCGATATTCCCATGTGTCTACTGAAACAAGTGCTGAGGTCCGTCCTTCAGCACCGCTTGTGGCGTTGTCTGCTCTCCAGTCATACAACACAGGTACACAAAGCACACTACCTGTAAAAGCAGACAGGCATAAGGGTGTCTGTCCACTTTCCACCCTGTCCTTGCATCCTGGCACACAATTCTTTGCCTTTTCCTCATCTATACATACTGTGTTCAGAGGGAAAGTAGCAGTGGTTGGGGTGGTTGGGGGGTGGGAGGGGAGGCATAGGACATTGTGACCATGCAGGTTTAAAACAAACTTGGCTGAAGGCTATGAACACCCTACACTCACACACACTGCTCAGGAGGAACACTTGCTCTCCTGTACCATGTAGAGAGGGCAGAGTTTTCTGCTCAGTTGCCATCACACTCAGAAGAGGGGAAAAGTGTGGGAGAGGCCAATCTGCATCTCAAAATTCAGACCTGCTGTAAGTTAAGTTCACAATACGATATAAATTGCAAGCTAGTTTAGTCTGAGCACACAAAGGTGCTAACACAAAGCAACAGGAATAAGCATCCCAATATAGACCTACTGCAATCATGTCCAGATAACACATCGAGGTAAGGCATCATACCAAAATAAAAGGACTGGCAAGTACAGAATACAGCTGCAAAGATAATCCAGGAACTTTAAGGATTTTTAAAAATGTAAAGTGAAGACTGAGGGGAGGAAAACAAACAAAAAAACCCCAAAAATCCAATGTACAAACTAATGCAGCCTGACTACACAGAAAAATAAAATGTGAGAACTGCCTCTGGTGTATAGAATAGGAACCTAGAAATAACAAAAGAAAGATTAAGGAAAATTTAGACCCTTAGCAGTGATAGCCCTTCTAGTCTTCTGTGAAAAGCAGAAGTTTCAGCGCTCTGTAAAGTTATACTAACCTGAGGTAAAGCACCCTCTGGTTGGCAGGAAAATGAAGTCAATGACTGAATAGGTGGTTCCTAACCTGCACTACAATGATGTCCAAAATATAGCAAAGAATCGGTACAGCCCACAGAGTCATTAAAGACAAAGATACTATTTCAAAGTGATGTTTGCTGCTCGCAGGGTCTCTTTCTTCACACTGCTCAGACTATCCTGGATTATCTCCTAACTGGTGATAAATAAAATGAGTAGCATAAGCATGAGAATTAAGATGCAGAGGGATGAGACATTCTGAGAGGCAGAATTAGGGAGAAAGATGGACATAATGGAAAAGAGACAGAGCAGGCAGGGCTATTTTCCAAAAATAAAAGTTTAAATAAAAAATAAAAAATTCATGTTGTGCCTTCTCTCTCCTATGCTGCATAAGGTATTCAAGCCAATCATGTCTACCTCCATCTGAGATGCAGAATACTGCCACTGGCCTGTTTAGTCTATGCTATTTCCAAATTCAATCAAGTATGTCCCAACTTTTGTGTGTGCATGTATATACATTTTTATATAAATTGTTGTAACCCAAACCCAACAATTTATGTGCAACATAAGGATGTCCTTTATCTGTTGTTATAAGTACCTTTCTGTAACCTCCCTACTCCCAAAATTTTACGGCTTTTGATCACTAAAGTGGCACAAAACCCCCCAAACTACATCATGTCAGGAGTGTCTCAACAAGAACAGAAAAAAAAGTTGAGCAACCAACCACCACAAACAACTAATCTTCCAAAAGTAAACCCGGTAGCAAAACCTCATGATATTGTAATTCCTGTTCAGATTATGGGCTTCTAGTGAGTTAACAGTACCAGTCTCCCCCTTGATTAGGGAAACAATTTTAACAAGACCAAAACGTCTATTGCTATTCAGTGAATGTTTTGCTGCCATCTCCTGGAAAGCTTTTGAACTTCACAAGGACTTTCAGCAGAAGTTGGACCTGCATTATGTTGCAATTTCCATTCGTTCAGACCCTGTGTTAGCAAAAACAACGCTACATAGCTCATGTTGCCTTAAGAACCTGGGTTGTTGGGGGGGGGTGGGGTGTCTGGTTTTTTGGGGTTTTTTTAAAAGGCTTCAGTACTGGTATCATGCTGTAAGGTAACTAAATCCCCTGGAAGACAAACAAGGTAGAAAGGAATTGGGGATGATTCTCTGCTTACCTTTCAGAATCTGCAGAGGGGTACAAAAATGTAGCCGGTACAAGCGTATTTCACTAGGAAGGGATTAAGCCAGCACTTGCTAGCATTTCTTTATCTTGCTTCAATCCCGATTGTCAAACAATTATTTCAACCCTCCCATTAATTTGCAGAGAGCAGAATCTAGAAACGTGAACAGCTGCGTTTGGTCACTTCTAATGTTCTTAAATATAAGGCAAAATACAATGGCACAAACCTTGAACTGCTTATCAAGGGTAACAAATTACCACAATCAAACTCACTTGAGATTGAAAATTTGCAACACTGAATGATACACAGATTATTTTATTTCATGTTAAAGATGGGCACCTAAGTTAGACATTTAAACTCTACTGTAAATGAAACTCTTTTCTGATACTGTAATCTGGAGGACATATTGATTCCTAAACAAGAGTAAAATATTTTAGAGTTTCAATTTATAGCTCAGTGGGACCGTTTCCCTTCTTTCTTGACTCCTTCATTAGATGACTATCGCAGTCTAATTTGGGAAGCCAAGAGAGCAATTCTTCTGGCTTCTTAAAGTACTTCTATTGTTTCAAGGTTATTTCCCCCAACTAGGGCTTCATTCTGACTGCAAGGTTTAGAAACATGGCTACCTATAGCTTCTGTTTTGAATTTCATAGGACAACACTGATAGAGAAGACCTCCAGGAAAGAAAGCACTACTGTGCTCAGAGACACTTTATGAGCTAGTTTAGCAGGGTGAGCATTTGGCATTCTCCAGTTGCTCCCAGATTCTGTGTAACCTTACTAAAATTTAGTTACCTTGCAGCCAAGACTAAAAATAAATAAATATGCCTGTTTGGCTACTTCTTTCTGTTACTCTTCCATTTCTAAGAGCTTTAGTGAATCATTTCTTCACTTTAATATGAATAACCAGAAGCTGTCCTGCTCAATTAGTATTGAGAAGGTATTGCCAAGGGACAGCTAACAACTACACACTTTCAAAGTTAACAGTGGTGGTTGGGTATTAATAAAACATAGCTCTGGTTCAGCACTGGATTGTCTGTCTCAATATGTAATTTTGAAAATAAATAAAGTACGCTAAAGGAGAACAAAAAGGCTTGTTATACAAAAATCCAAGGTTACTGAAAACTACACTCCCTATTTGTGTTGCTTTCCTGTTGAGCTTTGTGATTCTAGATTGTTTCTATAGATGGGAAGAGCTGGCTTTGTAGAATCTTCACTTTATTAAAATGAGACAAATAAACTAAGAAAGTCCAATTCACTATTTTTCATGAGAACTAGTTTCTCCACAGTTCTGATCAGCTTTGTGCATTTCATCACTTGCTAAAGAATATTTATTATTGGTCCTATTACCTCTGCATCTAGCTGGTATTTCTGCTGGATTCACCCTTTAGTCTGGACTGGGGTTTTTTCATGCATTTTCCCCATCTATCTGTGTTTCCTTGCTCAGCAGATAATAAAAAGCTTCCTCCTGTTCCACCACCTCCACTCAAATCAGCCAATCTGCATGCACAAGGCTGTCCTCTGGCTCTTTTCTTTGCTGGTGAGCAATAATGGAAGAGAAGAAAAAAAGCAAAAGCAGGAGGCGGCCAGGTCATGACTCCCATAACAAGCTACCTTTTATTTCCAGGTCAGTGACCAGATTCCTTCTCAGCCTCTATTAGCCAAACTCCATCTCCATCCCACTAGCATGCAAGACTACGTCAGTCATCTTCCAGCATCTCAGATCTGAGCCACAGAACTCTAGCCTCAGCAACAGCCCAGTGTGGTTTTCTCATTCCTGTACTATGAAAATATTTCCAACTCTGTTGAGCTTCATCATCCCTCCAGACAGCCACAACTATCACCGGTTTGCCCCTTCCTTCTCACTAACACCTCAGTTTCGTCTTTCCTCCAGAACTCCATCCATTCCCTCTCACTCTCTTCTTTATTACTAATATATATAGTCAGTTTAATACTCTGTTTACCATAAGATTCACACCAGGAAATGACTTTCCGTCACCCCAATATCATTTTGATCCACGGAGATTAAGTGCCAACATCAAAATAATACATGTTGAGAGAGAGAAAGGTGGAGACTGTGTGAAGAAAGGTAGACACAAACCTCTCACTAATGAGGCAGGCATGATTAACTCGGCCTTTAAGAGTCAGCTCATTCACTGCTTAATAGCTCATTTGTGACATTATGATGTTTTAAATACTCATTATCTTTTATGCCTCTGTTTTGAGGGAAAACAAGGCAAGGCACAAAACAGTGCCAATTTTCTGAAGAGAGGCTCAGCTACAGGAAAGCTGCCGTAGATGACTAACCCTCACACTATTTGTTACTCAACTTTCTAGACCTGGTGATTAAATGCTATACTGCTTCCAGAACAAGGGTGTTTCATTACAGGCAGTTTTCACAGGCATCAGATTCAGCTGATACTTTGTATAGGAAAGAGTAACAACAAAAATAAAAACAGAATACTGCATCAGCAGCTATTTAATATCAAAACCTAATACAATGATAATACATAGGAATAGATAAGGGCTTTTTTTTTTTTTCAGATCATCTTCAAGTTTACAGAGCTAAAGCCAACATATTTTGAGACTTATAGCCTAAAAATTTTGAATTATCAAACTGAAGGCTTGAGATTATTGACATGTATTACATTCTAAAAGTAGAATTTAAAGTTATTTATTAGTGCAATTTAGTAGCTTTTCCCTCCTTTCCAATAAGGACACGAAGGTTTGCCAATATTATATGGTTAGAATCTGTAGTAGATACATAAACAAAGTCCAGTTGTTCAGGTTGTATTTCACTACCGCTCTTAAGGAACGTACCACTAATTGTGCAAATACCACAGCCTATTAATGCCATTCAGTTTTAAGGATGATCCATATATCTGACAAATACTGCGACACACATAAGGGGCCCATATGGCCTCAGATACATAAAGCATCAAAAAGATAATTTCAGTTTTCTTGGGACTGAAAACATCTTAGTTCATAATTCATCTGATAAGAACAGTGCTAGAATAGAGGATGCTGTTTTTAAGAGCACTAAATCAGAATGTGGAGAGATCTACTGATCTTTATTTTTCCTTTCCAGTATCACATTGAAAGATTAGGACTATCCATTTCTAAAACTTTAGGTGGATTTGAAAGAAGATACAGCAAAAAGAAATTCTGACTGTATCATTTGAGGGGTAATCATCACAGCCCAAATGAATATATCACTTAAACCAACAAAATTCAATCAGTTCTAGAAATAAAGCTTCACTACAGATGGATGCAGGAGAGGTGTAAACTCAACCGGACTAGCTAACACTACAGTCCTTGCACAGAGAGTGCTGCTTTCATAAAGTTCAGCAGACTCTGTTAAAGCCCATACGGAAACTTAGTCTTTAATGCGACTTGTTAACTTGCTGAGAATTATGAAACAAACTTCCCTAGGATTTCAATTCAAGGGCCTGCCTTCCTCTAATAATACCCCCTAACAGAGAAGAAAAGCCTATAGTGAGTGCTGTGAGTGCATTTAATTTTATAATGAGTCCTTCTGCCTTATTTTAATAATGCTTATTCATTCTTTTAACAATTCCTAGGCAATTCTGGAAAAAAAAAAAAAGGTATTAAAAAGCTAATCCATTACCTCATTCACAGAGTATGCATCAGAAGTAAACAGAGATAAAGTACTACTTCAAAGGAATAAAAAAAAAAATAACCAAAGAAAAAAACTCCAGAAGTAGTCTGATACATAACCAATGCTGGAAAGCCCTACGATGAAAATTGGGATAGAAAGATGTGAGATGGGTATAAAGACTTTTCTCTTCAGGCAGCTCACCTCCATGTTCAAGGAAAACACGGACACATCTCTCTTTCCCTCTTGCTGCAGAGAAATGAAGCAAGGTCCAGCCATTGGCATCTCGACCATTTGGAGAATATCCTTGCTCCAGCATCTTGCGCACGGTGTGAACATCGCCAGCAGCAACTGCAGCCTGAATCTGCAACTCTTCCTGTAGTTCAGGGTTTCTCCGACAGTGATGGTGTAACATCCTAGCTGAATCTGGCTTTTACAGAAGCGTCATGAGGTCACACTAGCCACCTTGGATCAATACAAAGCATGAATAAATTAGGATTGGGACCAGGAAAGCTGTATCTAGAAAAATAAGTCAGTACTAATGAAAAGCAATGCTAAGATTTATTCTCTATATGCAGAGCAAAGTCATCTTATACACAGGATAAAGCCCAATCTCACTGTTGCTAGCAAAAATCATAGCACATGGTTCACATCACTGAACTGCGAAAGGACACTTACACATTATAAATAGTAAACATTTTCTTCAGAAGTAACAACATCAAACAACAGTCCACAATTAAAGCACCTCAGCAATAAGCAAAATGAAGAATCTCCAGAACCCAACATTCATTTAAAAAAGAAAAAAATCACAACATGGTTACCATCACTAACTCCAGAGATACTGATTAAACAGATGATCTAAACCATTGCAGGAAACAGCATGGCATTGCTAGAGCAACCCAACTAGGATATTCTGGTTGGTGGTTGGTTTTTTTTGTTGTTTGGTTGATTTTTTTTTTAGAAATATATCATGTCTAAGCTTCAGTGAAAACATTTTTGTCTTACTAGTATAATCTTTTCCTGCGACCTACTGCACATGAACATCAGTAACACTAATGTTCAAACTGAAAACTTAAATTTCTTTGTACTTTTTCTTCCTTTTTAAAAAAAAAATTAGAGTCTACTGTCTTGTGGGCTTCTTTATTAGTACATAAAGACTGCAAAGAACCTCTATATTCCAAAAATCAAACACAAAGATAATACAAGACCTGAAAACACCTAAGTACAGTTAATATAACCCTATCAAACACCATGAGAACATATACCAGAACAAATCAATAATTACCTTGATACAGTATATGAGAGAGCTGGGCCAAAAGGCTATCTAAAAATAGCCATTGTAGAGCCTACATAAAGCATACATTGGGAAAGAAAGAAGTACTACACTCCATGCTCTGTTTTCTGTTTGAAAAGTACTCATCTGCAGTGCTACTTGCTACTCGGCTGGGAACAAGAAAAAAAAAAACCTGGTATTTAGGGATTCTTCCACAGTACACAAAGTCTGTTAAGTGTTTACATTTTCACATACATTGTGTATCATATCCCACTAACAGGTGTTCCTAGAATTGAAAGGAGTATCAGAAGAAAGAGAATGAAAGCAGGGTATGAGAAGGGTAATGCTGAGCAATAGGAGTCCCAGAAAATGTTCGAAAACTGTTACAATGGATATTAACACGGCACTAGAAGATAAAGAAAAATGTATTTAAACTCCCATAAAGTTAATCAAGATTTAAGTACAAGGAAAAGTTCTAAAGATGAAAACAAATTTTAAGCAAAATTTAAAATTTACAGCAACTGTTTCCTTAGGATGTCAACCCACATCATCACCTGAACCTTCTACGTAAATACCCTAAGGATTTCCAGATCCTCATGATTCACAGGTCATTCAAAAGACATTGCAATCAACTTCCCATATCCCACTGGGCACTTATTTTCCTGTGATCCAGACAAGAGAAAAGTGAAAACATCAATCACTGCCATCGTTCCAGATAAAGACATAGCTATCTATTCACCCCTCTATAACCTAGTTGTGCCCATTGCAAAGAAGTTATTTATCTGCTTCTTGAAGAGATATAAACTCATAATTAACAGGTAGCTACAATGACCCTACTTACAGTGCAAATATGGAAGTGACATATAGCAAACGTCTGTCTTTGACATTTATAAATGCTTCAACTTACCATGTATGGCAACAATTACCATTTCAGCATGCAGTTATGAAAGAAGACTTTTTAGCTCAATAAGTTTTACATGGCTTAGGTACTGGCTTTGTTTTGTTTTATAGTATGAACTCCATTATCTGACACTGGAAGGAAGGGGGATTTGCAAACCAGCAACTGCTAACTCAATAGTTCAGCTTTCGCAGCATATTCCAAAAATCAAATTTGGTTAATCTGATGACAATGGAAGTATTTCTATTGACTCTAATAAGCTTTTACTAAGCTCTTTTCTAAACTCCAATTAGCACTTCAGAACATGCTCACCTATAAGACACTGAGCTTGGCTTCATTCTGGATGACACCACTAATAGTACTGTTAATGGAATTCCAACTACAAGAACAAGATCTTTCTTCAGATTGACAAGTGAAAGCTGATAGCAGAATCTAACTGATAATAAGTCGGGGGGGATCCTTCAAAAAAAACCAAAAAATCAGAGCATGCTCCTTTAGGCCTATGTTCTGAACATGTACAAAACCAAGATATGAAAAAGATATGAAAACTCTTCTCTCAGACTGAGAATATCTGACCAAAAGTTAATATAAACAAAACTTTCTACTGCCATCTTGACAGTCCCTTCTTGTAAAGGACTAATACTTGCAAGACCTTATGTGATCCTGAAAATTAAGGTCAAACTAGTTGCTCAAAATGCTACAGAAAGAGATGGGATGACTAACCAGATGAAGTGAAATGGGATTTCTCATTTAAGGGGCCAGCAGTATCCCCCCTGCAACTATCTACGAAGACAGTTGGTTAAGAAAAAGCAAAGCTCTTTATATCACACTTCTCAGCTGGTGGGTATATTTGTAATGCAGCATTATAAAAAGTTGGCACCGGCCCCATATGTTGCATGTGACTAGCAGAGCTTATTCAAATTAGCTAGTACTAAAGTACATAAGTACTAAAACATACAAAGCAGAAGACAAAGTCAGGCACAAGCAGCTCCTTTTATCACTTGCGCAGTTTCTGTAAATATCTACTCTTCTATCTCACCCCTATGGCAAGCAATGAAATTCAAATTACAAGAATACTTAACTGTAACATTAAAGGTTTCAGAATAGTTCTAGGTACACACCGGCTTTGAAGACATTTTCACTTCTGCTCCATAGGTTGTTTAAAAGTCCTGTTTACAAGTCCCCATTTACAGCATCAATCTTTGGAGAAGGAAAGGAGGACTATTGGAAGTCATTAGCCATTTGGCATTTAATATTTCATGTTTTGCAACTGTAATCAATCTCATTCAGAACACAGTATCCACTTGGATTGCTACATATTGGCTTTCTCCATGCAAGTGAAAAAATGAAACGAAGTAGAGGGGGTAAAAAACGTACCTATACATTCCTGGTTATAATGATTGTATAGTGCCATGAAAGCGGAGGACAACAGCTACTTAATTGATTTAGCAAGTACCGCAGGATGAACTCAATGTGTTCCTGAATTACCTTATAAGAGGTTGTTACTCTTTGACGGATGTCCCACTCTTCATTGTCTTCACTGTTCATAATCTTGTGTGCCCATGTGTGTCAAACAAACTGCTACCCCTTTAAAAAAAAATGATATTCCTTATTAGCTGCAAAGAGTAAAAGGAAGAGGTTTACTTACTTTTACTTTGTACCTGTGCTAGAATGCTACATTTTAATGAAGTTATGCCAGAAAAGGCCCTGAAGTGTGGGTTTTTTCATTATCAGATGGTCCTCCAGAGGTTGAGCTGGGGAGAGTTAGCTTCTGCCAAATGGGGAAAAGGCTACAGAGGATATCTTATGGAAGACAAGAGAAATGAGGTATGTGTTTCCTCTCTGGAGTAAATCTTCAAGAAATGGTCTAAACTCTTCTCTAAGGATTACATATGCCTGCTCTTGCCATGGAACAAGAACGGATGCAAAGGTTACAGCAGGTATTTCTGCCTGATTGCTCAACATCTCCCTGTGGGAGTGAGATGCCAGGAAAAACCTTCAGGATGCATTTAGTTCCTCACAACCCATTTCTGTGGGGTTTTTTTGTTTGGGTTTTTTGTGTGGTTTGTTTTTGTTTTTTAAAACTTTATCCCATCTATGCTTCCCTGTCTAAAGACTAAACCCTGACAACATAGAGCATTGATTTCCCTGTCCTTCAACTGGACTTCTAGTGCCACCAGATAGTCATCTCTCCCTCATGTGATGGGTAAGGCTAACACACGCTGCGTTTCACACACAGGTAAAGATACCTCCACAATAGAAGCAATACACCCTTTTCTTCATACATAAAAACTATTATTTCGGTATCAAAAGTTACAGAACGCCAATTATGATCTCTATCCAGTTTCCTCCTTTAGACTAGCCCTCCTTATCTTCCTTCCCTGCCAACTGCAGTTAACAGGATCAGTCCCAGCATTTGACCATTTCTCACAGTCCGCACTCATCATGTTATTTCATTAATTCTTTGTACAACTCTATCTGACTCCTCATTCACTTTGGCTGCAAGCTTCTCGCAACAGGACCCCTTATCATGTGTGAGCACTGGAATAATATAATAAATAATAAAAGCATTAATTACTTCATTGTATAGCAGATCACACAAAACCAACTGTGACTCGTTTCTTCTGCAAATGAGTTGAACCAGAAAAATTATGTGAACTGCGCAGCTTTTAGCTTAAAATTTCTGTCACTTAATGCAACATAAAATCTTGCTTTCCTGATGATAGCTCAGAAGAGGAGGATGAAAAAAAAAAAAGCTCTCTTCATCCCTCTTATGCACATTTTCCAAGAGCTTCGCTTCCCAAGATAAAACATACAAGGTCTGCAGATATGCTCACAGCCGTGCACAAAATTGCACTGCCATGACCTAATTTGATCACATTTCTAGCCTTGTTTTTTTGCATAGATGATCAGTCGTTAGTTCA
The DNA here is from genome assembly GCF_965140245.1 of Athene noctua. NCBI lineage: Eukaryota > Metazoa > Chordata > Aves > Strigiformes > Strigidae > Athene > Athene noctua. The sequence goes on along the minus strand of NC_134049.1, from coordinate 12,429,254 downwards.
CTTTTTTTTTTTTTGCATGATTTTCACTTTAAAACCCACACATTTTTTATTAGCTGATGCAAATTAGAATTGCACTGACTTCACAGACTACAGACAAGGTAACAGATTGCTCCACTAAAAAAGTAACAAGCTTTTTCCCCCCAAAGGAAAATTAGCTGCATATGGCAAGAGTAAGATCTGCAACTTTAATAAAAAGAAGTCATATTTAGTGAAAGTAAAGCTCACTTACTCAATGACTTAAAGTTTGCTTAAAATACTAATAATTGTAGTAGAAGTGGCACACTAAAAAAATAAAACAAGCCTCTTCATTATCTATTGATAACATCTCATGTTGTCAAAGAGATCTTAAGACTTTTCTACATCGATGTGTCACTTCATTAAAGTCACTGCAAACATCATGTGGAAGATTAATTCCAATGTATGTATATATATATATATACACACACACACTAGAGGAAGTTCAAGGTTGGTATTAAAAGCAAGACCTGATAATACAATATTTTGCTCATTCAAATGGCCTAACAGATAGTGATTCCTAAACCCTAAGATGACACATCCAAAAGCAGATAAGGACCATCATCTACTGATGTTAGCCTAATTCTATACAACAAGGAAAGTGTACCATTACACGACATTTAATATCTAGCATAGACCTAATCAGTGTAGATTCTAGCTGTCTGTGGTTGAAGTATTCCAAGGCATTTAAATCAAATAAACAAACATAAAAAAGAAAGCCCTGTGGAATAAGGATAAGCACATTGGCATTCATTCTTCTCACAACCCACTTCTCCCACCCATTTCAAAACTCAAACAAGCTAAATGTGTTCTCACTCAAATGGCATTTTAAAAATGGTCAATGTGTTTGACAAAGAAACTAAATGCGACTATCATCTTCATATGTCGCTCAGCCTCCTATTTCAGGAGCTCTTCAAGGCAAACAATTGTGTTGTTATTTGTGTTCTCAAATCATAACCAAAAATTTTGCAAATAACATGTAAAATATTAAAATTTCACAGAGCCTTATAATCCCGAATATATTCTCTTCTATATGTTCTATGATGCATCCCAGACAGACATCAAGTGAGGTATCCAAGTGGCTGAGATGAAAATCACCAAGCAACACACACGACTTGCTGGGTCTGAAAGCAATGAGTTAACAGTGCATGAATCCAAAACATCACAGAGGAACTGCTACTTCAAAGGAAAGCAGCCTTCACTCTTCATAAGCGGTCATTAAAAGTTACACATTTCTCACCAGAGCTTCTGTAATGCCATCTCATAGCTTGGACATACTAAATTTTAAATAACTAAAAGAGTTAATCTAAAAGACCTCCATCAACTTCAGGTGTTTATGGCACTGTGTGATGCTGACTGGTGGTGTTATGTACTAATAAGCAGCTGTTGTGTTGTTACATTCTGCAGGTGGCTGAAACTGAAGTATAGAGGTATCATTTTACCAACTCTGATCCATTCCACGGTAGTTGTGAGGCCTGCCTTTTGGGCCTGATGGAGAATTAGTAAAGTCACCCAGCTCAAGCAACTTCAGGTATGCAAACTGGAGAGCAAAAGAAGAAACCTCACCTTCAGAAGTTACCAGTAACGCATCAGCTATTAAACCATCCTCAAAATTCCTGCCCATACGTTGGCAACCTTAACCACAAACAGAGCCCAGCAAAGAAAATACTGCAAATCCTTCCAAATCAAAGACCTCAATGCAATAGGTAAAGCAAGGCCTTATGGATCTTTTTCAGTAGAGAATGCTGCATCAGGTTCACACAGCCACAATTCTCCTCCCTCAAGATGTGCGCTAACAAACTGCAGAGAGCTCTGCAGCATGCTTGGAGATCCTCTTGTACCAAGCACAAAACAGAATCTCTCTTCTAACTTACAGTGGTGCTGTTACCAAGTTTTAAACAGTAAAAGTCACAAAAAGCTTAGCCTTAGAAGTAATAATTTGTAGCAAGTGTCAACGTGTAAGATTTATGTATTTTAACATGACTTTCTATCATTAAAGTATCCAAACACCAATATTTCATAGCATGACAGAAAAAGAAAACAATGACTAGTTCAAACCACACTAAAGCAGTCACTTCAGTCCTAATACTTGTAGCACAGCTGATGCACAAAACGAGCGCTGCCTACAGAGTTTATTTCATTCAACAATCTCTGGAAGACTTGTATTTGCTCTGTATTTCTTTTTAATGTAGTCTGAAAGAATCTAAGCGGACAAAATTTGTTGGATGACTTCAGTGGATAATGCAAGTTTTTCACTGTGATAGTATCATCCTGTAAGCAAATGCTGGAACAACGGAAAACAGCCTCTCAGACAGCATGTTTCCTTTAATGGTTTAGAATTCACAATAAGGCAAAAACAAAATGAGTATATAGCCTGAAGATTAAAAAAAAAGGATGTGCAACTTTATCTAAGGGGTTAGCTATACTTACAATATGCTGCATTTCTTCCAGAGATCAAGAGCAGGATTTCAGCATATCATTTATCTGTTCCTTGTTTTGACCATGTGCAAATTTCTGCCAGAAGCTAATTCCCTGATTCCTGTGAACTCAATTCCAGTCTCTGCATCTGAATCAAAATTTGCTGCACCAGCATTTCACATTAGGAAGGAGGTTCACAAATCAAATGAAAACTTACATTTCCTTCCGTGAATAAATTCCAAAGATCTTACGACTTATCGGCACCAAGAGGTGTCCTGTTGGAGTAGCTACATTAATACAAGCCTGGCATTAGATGCACTGGATGGGTTGTAAAGAGGGTGTTATAATAAACCAACTTCAGATGAAACAGGTGTGCTGTAACTGCCCTGGTAAGTTGGTACTAATGCACATCTGTCTCACCTGATAGCATAAAAATCCCTCCTACAATCACACTGGGCACATCCACATGTTCCGCTATTACTCGTGGTTTTGCAGTATGCTGTCAAAGTAACATGGAATATTTCTCCCCTGTGCTTTCAAAATGCATCTCTGAATTTGTTGCATTTATGTTATGGGGAGATTTTCCATTTAATCCTTGACATGTAGTAGCTACTTCTTATTATATGCTAAAGACACGTATATTAGAAAAACGATCCACCCTTGACTAAGATTGCTGGCAACAGGTACTGCTCTTTCCCCTGCAACTAATGCTAAAAAATAATTTACTGCTGACAATGAAAAACCTTCTGGTACAGTCAATGACATCTCTGAAAACACAACAGAGACCAGAGGGATCTATATAGAGGATATATTTGCCAAAGTAACTCAAACTCATCTACATTTGAAACGGATTAGAATGGATTCAAGACAGACTCTGCATTATAAGAACACGGAGAAACTCCATTATTTGGAGCACACTAACAGTAGGATGCAGAAAAAGGCTGGCTGACATCATTCACCTCCCCACTCTCTCTCCTTCAAGAGCCCATCTCTTCATCTTACCACGTAAAACAAGCAGTTCTCCTTATGAACCACTCTCTCCCTGAAACTGAACCTTCCTCCTACCAGCAGGATTCAGTTTTTGATTACTCCTTTCATTTTTCCCCTCAAGCACCTAACAGCATTATCTCTTTCTGTGATCTCAACCCAAAAAGTACTTGTAAACAACCACCATCCAATTAAATGATTTTCAATTATTGCAGCTCCTTTGCAATACAAAAAAACCTTGACCCACGCAAAAGTTAGGTACAACTAAACCAACGTAATGCAATTACCATGACCTACTCCAATACAGATTTTCAAATCAGAGCAGAAACAAATCAGCGTTGCACACGTAGATTTGTGAAAAAGCTTTAAGAAAAGACCCTTTTACCTATCGAGAGTGAAGTAATTTTAAGAAACATTCTCGAGATGAAGAAACACACAAAAAATATTAAGTAGCAGTTCATAATCAAAATGTTTGCAGGCTAAATTTTTAAAATGACAAAGCATTACAAGAAGAACTGTACTTCAAATAGGCTTCAGAGCATTCAAACTTTTAAAGCTCAAGAGCAAGTAGGTTTTAAGGGAACAAAGGAATCTAATGCTACCTATTCAAATCCACTAAAATCACAAGAGGCCCCACTCCCAGCCAAACCATGTGTCTAGGATGATTCTGAGAGTCTACATGAATTATCACCTTTCCGGGGGTTTTTTTGAGTGCTGTTTTCTTTCTTCCGTCTTATTTTGTTCTTTGGAGTCACAATTTTAATTCTCCTTTAAGGCAGCTTAAACCTAGAAAACAAAAGTAGAACTGAGTCACACAATGACATAAGAGAGAAATGGAAAACAAAAAAGGTTAATATCAAAGCAATAGCAGATAAAAATAGGAAAAGCCTTCAAAAATTAGGAAGGAAAGGGTTATTTACCTATATCAGAATCTCAACTCGAAAAGAAGGGCACTCTCTCGGGTACTAAAGAGTTGGAGGGACAATAACGGCAGGACCACTACCCTGTCAAGCCAGCTCCAGGGAATTGAAGTAAAAGATAAGTAATGAAGAACGGGACAGGAAGTAACCCAGAAAGCAGAGCTGCTGGGAAATTAAAATCATTCCCTTGCAGGAGTTCATGCTTCAGGAACCGTCAAGCGCGCACACACACACACACAAAAAAAATCCTACCAAGCCCCGGCGCAGAGTTTCAAGGCCCGGCGGCGGGGACAGCAAGCCCGGGCGCCGCCAGGGGCTGGGGAAGCGGGGGACGCGCTCCGGGGGGGGGCCCGAGGCTCCTCTCCGCCCTCACCGCCCGAGGAGCACACACACCACCCCCCCCTCCGCAGGCTGCCCCGGGAGCACGGCCGCGGCGGGCCCGGCGCCGCGCGGAGTGGCCCGGAGCCTGCCCACCCCCCGCGGCCGGGGCGGGCAGAGCCGGCGGGTGGGGGGGGGCCTCACACCCCCTCCCGAGGGCGGGCGGCGCGGGGGTGGGGGGAAGCCCCTCACAGCCCGCTGGGGGGGAGCGGGGCGGAGCAGGCCGGCGGCGAGCCCCGCAGGAGGGGTGGCCCGGCAGCGGCGAGGGGAGGCCCCGCGGCGGGCCATGGGGTCGCGCCCCCCCCCCCCCGCCTCCCCCCTCTAAGGGAGTCTCGGGGCAGACGGGGCTCCGCCGTCCGCGGCCGTTACCTGTCTGCCGCCGGGGGTGGGGGGGGGCCGGCGCGCAGCCGTGCGCAGCCGCCCCCCGCGCTGGCGGCGGCGGCGGGGCGGGGGGAGCGGCGGGGCCGGCCGCGGGAGGGGGCCGAGCCGTGTGGGGGACACTTTGCACCGAGCCGCCCCCCTCGGCTCGCTGCGGGGTCAGCGGGCAGGGACTGACCTCCGCCGCCGCCAATCGGCTGCCGCCGCGCTGGGCCCGCCCCCAACCGCGCGGCGCCGCTACGTCTCATTGGGCGCCGGGCTGACGGCGGCTCCGCCCACGGCTCTTCCCCCTTGCCGTAAAGGTGCGGGGGAGGGGGAGGGCTTTGCGACAGGGGAGGGGAGGGGAAAGGGGGCAGCTGCGGCGGTTCCGGCGTTTTGACGGAGGACGGTTGGGCCTTACAGCGCCCTGTCTCCCGGGGGCGGGTGAGTCGCGGCGGTTGCCTAGCAGCGGTTGCCTAGCGCCGGGACGGGGAGGGAGGGGCGGGGCCTGTGTGCGCGGGGTGACTAAGCGGGGCCGCGGGCTTCCAGGTGGGGGCGGGGCTTTGGGGGAGGCCGCGCGTCTGGGGAAGGGGCGGGGCCTCGGCGGCGGGCGGGCTTGGGGGAGTCCCCGGCTGAGGGGGCGGCGGGGTCCGGGACTGGCCGGGGGGGGGTGAAGGAGCGCGGAGCGGCGCCCGCGGAGGGGTAGGAGGGGACCGGAGGCGGCGCTGAGGGGAGCGGTGGCGCAGAAGGCCTCGGCTGGTCCTCAGGCCCGCGGGGGTTGGGCTGGGGCCGCTGACGGGGCCTTCTGGGAGAGCGGAGGGGGGAGAAGGGCCTGTAGGCCGGGAGGGCGGCGCGGCGCTCTCCGCGCCCGCTGGTTTGGGGCGGTGGTGACACCAGTCCGTGCTCTCCTCTCCGTTCCCTGTCAGACTGGAGTGTCGCTTTTAGGGAGGTCTTCCTAGCAGTATCCCAGTGCTGGCATTTCAGAAAGGCCAGTGGGAGAGGTACAGTAAGGGCCCAGGGAGTCGGATGGGGTCCGTCTAGTCCTGTCTAGTGGCTAAAGGTGCTTGTGGGAGAGTAAATAAAGCATCTGGCATGCTTAGGTGTCAAGGTAGATGATTCAACCATTCCATTGTAAGGAGATCCAGAGCCTTCAAACACATACCTATAAGTCATGGACTGTGGTTTCATTTTGCTGTATCTGATTTTAATGAAAATAGTTTTTTTCTGGGTAGTTTTTCTCCCAATTGTTACTCATGCAATTACCATTTAGTAGTGTATATATAACAGGGAAAGACTAATACAGGGACTTAACGATAGCTTTGTCTCATCATGCCTCTTTACTAATATCTCGTGAGTAATTGTGTGTCATAAGCCATTTGTGTTAGTAAAAAAAAAGTAGATGTGATATCAACAATGTTAGCCCAGTCCAATGCTTTCTATGACATTGTGCTAAATTAAATATCCCACTTTGTAGAAACATATGTATTTTATAACTGATTTAGGGTATTCTGGAGGTGTTTGCAACCACTTGAACTTCACTTGCTTGGTTTATGGTGGTCCTTAAACCTTATAGGCTTCAGCTGCCATCTGAGGTTTCATCTCCACTTCATTTCCCTTTCCACTGAGTTTCTTCTCTCATTCTGTTTGCAGCTCCTTGTGGCTTTGATTTTGATATTAAAGCCTAACTAAAGCAGTCATGAAAATAAATATAACAAAATATTTATGTGTTTTTTCCTTGTATAGTTTTCCTTTCTGTCTTTTGCCTGATCAGTCTATATATAATGTTTTTAGAACTGTTTCTTATGGTTTATGCAGGAGTCTGGCACTGGGAGACGTTACCTTAATTGGGTTTTAGATGCTGTCACGAATAAATAAATAATACAAGTAAGGGTTGGAGTTTGTCATTTCTTGTGTATGAATGTGATTGCTTTTCTTTACTCTTCATCTTTGAGCTTTTCACTGTGCTCTCTTACTATTTCTGAAAGAAATTTAGTCATTGTCTGACGTTTTCTTCCTCTTTGAAGTAAATTTCTTCAAAATAAGCCCCCTCACATTTCATTTTCTTTAATGACTTCTATTCATGAACTGTTGTCATATGTGAGTGAGACATATCTTATCGATGTTTTTGTAAAGTACTCTGCAAATTAACGGTATAATATAAATGTCTTATGGTAGGATCAGGGAAAGCACAACCAGTATCATGTGGTGAAGGTAAAATCTCACAGCGCTTGTCCTAGAGGAGTTTTAAATCTCCTCTGCCTTAACAACCTCGCTGTATCGTATGAACTTGTGCATGAGAGATCTGTTCATTTACCATGTAGGATGATAATTCAAGTTGAACACAGAAGTAAATGTGTTGAGATAATTTTACTCTATTAGGTATTCATTTAGGAGGAAATAAAACTCAAAGATAGGAACAATAGCTATATAAAATATTTAGAGTGATTTCTGAAGAAATTTTACGAGGTTTCAGGTCATAAATTTCTACCTCAAGTAGAATTCCAAATAGATTCTCCAAACGAAGAAGGAATTTATTGTCTGAAGTATCGGATATATTCTTAACATCTAAAATGTGGAATATGGGAAAGGATGGAGGAAGGGTTCTTAGCTCTATCAGGTGAGGGTTAGGTGAGGAACATACTATAATATTTTCGAGTTGTCAGGTCAGTCATTGCTGAATGTGTCTTCAGAAATACCATAGCAGAGTGAAGGCTAGATTGCTCCCTGCAGGCAATTCTCTAATTTTAGATTCTCTTCTGAAGGAAATAAATGCCTGATGGTGGAAGAAGTGGGGAGTCTGGGTAGCATATCTTGGTCTACCCCTAATCATTTGCACTTTGGGGAAGCCATTTTGTCAATACATACTTCACTTGCAGTTAAAAAAACATTGTAAAAATGAATATGTAATTCTCAGTGTTTGATAGTGCTTTAAAAACTTTTGAAGATTATAGATTAAAACCATAATGCTTCATATACTGAATTTTATAATTTCATTGTTTCTTAATATTCTGCTAAAACACAATAGTTAAAATATTTGGTGTGATGATAAATGCAGGTGTAATTGATACATGGATGGGAAGATCTATAGAATTTCTTACCAGATGGAAGACTGAGCTGTTTTCTTCCATTGGTAAGAAAGGGGAAATGTAAGATTTAAATAAAAGCCACCTACAGACAGATTGCTTCAGGAGTCTACCTGGCTGATTATGCCAGCCATAAAGATGGGGAACCAAAAAGCATGCAAACCCGGAATTCTTATAAACCTTAAGTCCCACTCCTAGCTTTACACTAGATAAAGGTAATGAGTTTGTTTAGGTTTTTTTATTAAAAGAGTTCTGGTTAGAGAACGTGTTAAAACTGTCCTAAAAAAATAAGTATTACAGACTAGCATCGCTCTTCATACAGGTGAAAAAGAAACCCTGATGTGCCTTTTTGTGAGGTATCTGTCTAGCCATTTACATAATGGGTAGAAGATTGTGGGTGCTTAGGTGCCCACACTTTAAAGAGAGATTTGGATTTTTAATAGCACTTCTTTATAAACTATAGCGAATGTTCCAGTATTGTGATCTAAAGATATGTCCACAGACATGGTGATAAAGTTTATTGGTTTTATACCTTTCCTGAATATGATTAAGTATTTTTATTGGCTCTTAAATTAATTTTACACATTCTTTTTAAAGTATTTTTAAATTTTAAACTTCTCAAACACTGGGCCCTTGAGACCAGCCCAGTGGCATTATTGGTCCTCCTTTGCATTAATCAGAAAACCTGGCTTGGATTTCAAGATGTAGGTGTTCAGAGTAAGAGTTGTGCACATGTAGATGTAAAGGAATTCTTTGGTCCTCCTTGCTAAATTAAGAGCCCAGTCCTCCCCTCCTGTGTGTTCACGCTACTCACCTTGAGCCTGTGTGCAGCAGAAGGCAAGACTTGTCCTTTGGTTTCCATTTTTTTTGAGAGGTGTTGCCATATCCAGCCTTGGTGGAGCAGTAAACATCACCGGTTCAGATGAATTTGCAATTGAAACTTTGTGCCTGTTTTTGGAGGAATCTGTCACAAAAGAATGTGGGTTTGGTAGTTTTAGCAAGGTAGAGAAAGATTTGATCCAAGTTCTCATTTCTTTCAGAATTAGTCTCTAGTATTAGTCACCTTTGGTTTTGTTAGTTCCAGCAAATGGATGCTGTTGTCAGTAGTGTAATTTTGGAACTGTAAACTTCACGGCATGGTAGTTCTTGTATCGTTTTAGTATCTCACTGGGACAGTTTTGTGCAACTATCACTCCTGCTGTTTTTAAACAGTGAATTTGTATTTTCAAAATGAGTTGAATAATGGTAGTATTAACTCTATAAAAATGTGTGTTGCTCTTCTGTATCTTTCTAGTTATCTATTTAGTTCAGTAATAGCACAATATTTATTTCTAGGTAACTTAGAGGAGAAATGCCTAATAGTGCTTCTATTTCTCTTACCGGATAAAAATAACTTCGAAGCTGCTTTGCAGTGGCCATGAATAATCAGTGAAGACCTACGTCATTTTATGGAATATTGGATGTTCTCATAATGAAGATCTCTCTTCTGCAGCAGATGTATAAGGATGTGCTGGTAGGCATTCCACTAGCAAACGAAAGCCATCATTATACCTCTTTACTTAATCTGTGTGTTGAGCAGTCACCAGAAAGAGGTGAATCATGTAACTGGATGCATCTGCCATCTACTAATGGTGGTATTAGGAGCCATCAGGACACTGATATGTCAGATGTGGTTGTCCCTGAAACAGAAGATATATCAAATAGCTTTGCAAACATGAACTCCTCATTCTGTCCAAGAGAAGTGATGCTGCTTCAGTTAACCCTGATCAAGATGATGGTTGCTAAAGCAGAGTCCCAGGAAATTGAATTCAGTGCGAGACAGAAGTACTGTGAAATCTTTGTCCTTCTTCTGAAGGAAGCAAAAATTGACTCAAAATTGGTAAGCTTTTATAAACTTTTGAAAGATATTTGTGAAAGGAGGAAAAAATAAAAAGGAATATGCCTGACATACTTTTTCTTTCTACACATCTGCAGATTTGTCTGCTTGGTAGTTCTGATCAGCTCTTATCTCACATGGCTTCAAAAAGTTTAGCATCTCTTGTGTATTTCCAGCTGAAGGAAGAGGTGAGTATGGCATAACTTTTCACAGCTTAAAAAACCCATCTTAGTGAGTATGTGCCTTCAAGTTATTCCATTTGACTCTAGAGCCAAGTTTTTGTAGCGCTTATATGGCGCAAAAGCATTCACTGTGTGACTACTGTAAAATCTAAAAGTACGTCTAAAGAGACTGCTTTTGTAAGTAGACCCACAGAGCAACATCACAACTGCCCCTTTCTTTCGTCTGTTGCCTGCATGTCTGCTCTGCTCTAGCTTTCTGAAACCTGCTGATAATTCAGCATACAGACTGCTAGTTCCCTCAAAATGCCACACAGTTTTGTTGAAATATGTTTAGCTCCAGTATCGGGAACAATGTGAAGGTTATACACGACATTACTACATGACAGTTTCCTGTAAAGTGTGTCTCAAGGGGCTTTGGTTTCTAAGTGATGGATCGGAAAGATGTGTAATAAATATTCCAAGAGAATATTTCAAGCATGTTAGGAGGGGCATGGAGTATAGAAAGAAAGGGGACCAGATGTGTAACAGAAGTTTGTAATGTGAGGTGGAATGTCTTTAGATATAAAAATCTGGAACCTTACGAAACTATTTTAAGGTAAAATGTGTCTAGATGACAAGAAGTATTCTCTTTAAGACTGCAGTACAGGTATTTAAAAAGACCAATAGACTAGCAATATTTTTACAGTTATTTAATATCTGTTAGGTGCTGCAGCAGATAAACGGTAATAGCCTATTGAAAGGTAATCAAATGCTTTACTGTATTTTCTTGATTGAATATTCCAATTACTCGTGGGTAATTTTACTTGCTGTATATTTGGTGAATGTATATTGTAGCCTCCATAGCAGCGTCTCTGAACGTAGATTTCTATCGGAAATATATTTGTAGTATTTCTTGCAAAGTTGTCGGGGTCTAGGAATTATGAATTCATATCTGGTCTGACTACAGTATTATCTGATGTATCTGATATTATACAATATTATCTGATTTATCTGATATTATCACATTAGGAGGTTTGGTTTTCCCTTTCTGGAAAATACAGATAATTTCTACTGCATGCATATGTGACTTCAGGTTTGTAAATAGAGGCCTATGTTCTTCAAAGGCACTGGACAGATATATTGTTTCTAGCTGTGTTTTGTCTATGCCTACATTTGAATCTTTTTAATGTACAATTTTAAATCATGGTATTATGATTTAATTTAATTTGCATAGCAATTCTAAAGCATACCTGATTGTCTTTTTGAATGAATTTTCTTAGAATGCATTAAATGTCACCTGGCTCACCTTTAGCTTGAAGACTCTTTCAGGATTCCCTGTGAGTACCCAGGTAGCAGAATGTCTGTGGACTCTTACAACTATTATCAAGGACATCCTGAAAGATGAAGTTTTGCCCAAAGCAGGTACTGAGCAGTTTAATGATGTTACCGATACACGAGTTCCCACTAGGGGGAGGAATGTTACTGCTAATCTCATCTGGAGCAGCCTCTCTAAAGAGCACCTCTTCCTTATAAAGAGGGTGACCAAGTACTGTTAAAAACGTAGTGGTTTAAACATGCTTAAAAACTGCGAATAGTCACAGTCATCTGTATTCCGTTTATTCGGTGTTTTAGCTGACTGTGTTACACTCTAATTCCATAATGTTGTTGTTCTTGCTGTAGGTATTTTGACGAAGTTGTTGGCTCCTCTTGATGCTGTGCTTGAAGGATTTTACAGTTCCATTCTGTTCCATCATTTTGACAGTCACCACTATACTTCACCTTATTCTAAAGCTGCAAACAACTTGATCAGTTTCATAGATCTGCTTGAAGCACTTCTGGCTTCCAGAATTGAATTAGAACTACCACTCAGATGCCAGAGAGTATTGTTTTTGAAAGTTTCTTACATCCTGAACCTCATTAGCTCATCGATTCACTATTTAATCAAGAAGAAGTTCATTATGCTCCTTAAGAAATGTGTCCTTTACAAGTCTAGAGAAGATGCAAAAAGTGGATCACTCTTTTTACAAACCCCATCTTTATATGAGGATATGCTCGCGCTGAGTAACAGTGTTCTGCAGGTTGTGAATTTGCCTTGGCTGACGAAGATCCCGCTCTGTGAAAAGGCCAGCTACTTTGGAGGCAGTGAAGCTGCTCCTGGAGATGATACTCCAGGTAGTTCTGACCAAACTGTTCTCAGAGCCTTAAGTCTGGTTGTGCTTAAAGCGCTGGAATTCAAGTTTCAGAACTCTGCTACAGAGGCTGAAATCAAAGGTAATAGTCTCTCTTAGTTTTGTTCATTAAGCAATAAGAGTTTTAAAGCTTTCAGATTTTGTACTTGCAGCTCATTAAGACTCTAAATAGAATTCAGCTGAATTAGTGATGGTGGGAGGGAGGAAAGGGAAGACTCACCCAGGAAACTTGCTATCACTGTGTCCTTCTAATTAATTGCCTCCTTGCATTTTATCCTGTCCTTAGCCCTGCAGTATGGGGGCCTTGAAACAGCTGCATCTGGGATTGTAAACTTTTCCTGTTAAGAACATATGTTAATATTTGAAATAGTTGAGCCAGCTTGGGAACACCAGGCTCTTCTCCAGTTGGAAAAGAAGAGAGCCCATAGCATGAGCATCTACTCTATTCAGGGTGGGAACTTAAAGAAACTGCAGATAACGCGCTTCTGTTTTCTAATGTGGAGATAGAACTTTAAGTACTATTATGTACTGTTGTGTGGAAACAAACTCCACAACTCTGAGAGAGTTATAAAACAGGTATGTTTATTCCGGTGCTGGAGTACAATGGGATTTTTTCACAAAGCTTGCATACTAGCAGCACATTTTACCAGAAACTTATAGAATGTGGATATATATATTAATGTGATTACATAATACAACTATACATATTCGTAAGTGAGGCTGGGTTAGTTCACAAGGCTAGTGTCAGCAGTTTATCTTTGCACTTGCACATTGCCTCCTGGTGGTCATCTTCGGAGGTCTTTTGGAGGAAGGCTCACAGTCTTCATGTATTTTTCCTCGGAGCATGCGCAGATTCTCTTAGCCAATTTCTTGAACAAGAGTGGTTCCAGCTGGTTTACCCCCTCTATCTTATCTAAAAGTGCTAGTATCCTAGTTTCTACTGTCCATATGTGGCTATCTATACTCTACAAAGACTCAACTTGTTAGAATACACCTGCTTTTCAAGAACATGTTTCTTTTTTTTGCTGAACATAGTAGTCCTTGGTAAGTTTCCACATAACAGTCTGGGCAAGCAGGACTGTTAGGCAATATTAGCAATGTTCAAAAACCTTGTAAGTTGCTCTAAGTGTTGTTATAAGTGAGTAAGTTGCAAAGCAAGTAATCATTTCTCTGTATCAGTACTTATCTTGGTTGAAGGGACTAGGCATTACTGTCAGACAAATAATGTAATAGAGCAAAGCTGCAGTGATAAAAATAATGAAGCTATAAAATAAGAGACGGGGAAATTATGGGACTTGTCAGAGAATAGTGGTTGTGTTCTTCACCTGAGGTCCAGCTCTAGTCCTTTGAATTAGTAGGTGTGAAGCATACTTTTCATACCTGCCTACTTGAGTGTGTTTGTTCTACTGAAGAGATGGATTGGTGGAAGAGCAGCTCTGGCCCCTGTGCTGGGGTTATGCCACAGGGAGCAGTGGGACCTCAGGCGAATGTGTAAATTGTGTTCCTGATGGGAGAGGATGCGTTGCTGTGTCGGGTGAGTAGCCAGTTAGTAGTCTTCTCCTGAGCTATAATGAAGTGGTGGGGTGAGGCTGCTTGCATGAGACACACTCCTGGAATCCCATCTTCCCACTTGCATTTTAAGCTCCGAGAGGCAGATGGTGCTCACCTCTGATGCGAAGCAACGTGCACATGGATGTGCAAATTCTGTGATCAAAGCAATTTTCTGGCCCTGGGTTACGGGCTTCACTGCAGAACTGGGAAGGCAGTTCTGAAGCAGCATTTCTAGTCAAATAGACGTGAGAATGGGTGTTCCTTATTATCAGCCAATTGATGAAGTGGAAAAAAGTAAAAAATCATTTATATTTCTCTTTAAAGGAGGATGAAATTTTGCAACATTTTAAATATATTGAGGCATTTTAATACAAGTTCTAGATATAAATATTATTTAACTTTTTCTATTTCTATGTTATGTAGCAAGCATAAAATCAATTTTTGATTCATCTGACTGTGCAGAAGAGCTCTGAACTTCTGTAACAGCTTCTGACCCTTTTTCCCAGATTTTGAAAGATGTTATATTGTGATGCCAGTTGCATCCTTAGAGTTTTTAAAGTATTTGTAGAGAACATTTTACTTAAGATACATCTTCTGAAAAACATAGAGACTGAGATTGTCTTAAGAACAAGTGACTAGAAAAACATGTAGATTAGATCTATTTTAGATGTCTGTGAAAATTCTTTCTCAAGGAAAAAAAACTCATTTATTTTTCAGATTCATGACACAAAAATGAGTTTTTTAATTAGATTCAAATACCCCAAGTGTCAAGAGGAAATTCATGTTGAAGTGGTCCTTCTATTTTAGTGACATTAGGTGACTAAAACAATCACCAGAATACTTTAATATGCTATCTCTTCTTCCAGGAATCTGGTTGATCTTACTTTTTTTATTAACATGAATTACAGTGGCTTAACTTTAATTCATTTCAATTTTGAGAGTAATTTCCAGATAGCTCTGATTTACAAGGAAGAATTTCAGTCTGAATAGTAACTATTAATAAAAAGGTAATTTGCTGTTCCTATTATTTGTTAAGAGTAAAAGCAAATCCTAAATATTAAGGAAAAGTACATAACGATGTGGTAAGTAAAATTGATTCCCATGTGGCAGGAAATTTTTCAAAAGTGATAATCACTGTTTTTATCAATGATGCAACTGTGCTTTTCAAACCATCGTGTGCTTCCAACAACATTAGAGTTCTTAAGGAGTACCTTTGGGGTGAAGATACAGGTCATTATATTATTATTTTTTTTTCCTGTTTTCTAAACATTGATTGTATGCTCTGTTACATGAAAAACTGCTACATAGTACCATGTTACAGTAAGTCAGTAGTATTGAAGAGGTAAGTTTCTTGACTTAAGGGAAAGAGTATATAATTGAATACAAAGCTATTTTAATGAGTAAGATACTGCACTAAAATGGCATAAATTTTGAGGTGCTTTTCCCATTCAGGACTGTAATGCCTAGAGATTTGCAGGAAAAACACTGCTTACATTAATCCTTCCAGCAAGGATTTTACACCATCTCGTGAAGGTATCTTTATCCCAAGTGTGTATGTACTTGACAATGTACATAATCCATGAAGAATTCCTTTTATAAAGACTATGGCTGTACTACAAGCTTCATACTTAGTTTTACTGTAGAAATGACAATTTATTCCCATCAGCTATAGATCACTGCAGTTAAATTATACAGTGAATCACGCTGAGGGGGAATGGCTTCAGTCCTGTCAAAACATTACAGTCCTATTATTACTTCATAAGGGAAGAACTACCTGAGATGAAGCCTCAGCAAGGTGCTCGTATTGGATCATTACATCTGTGGCATTGACTTGATTACAACTCGCCTTTCTTTAGTCTGTGATGTACCAATGAAGCTACCTAATTGGGGAGCTAAAGGAAAGTATAAAGCCCACCTGTGTAGGTATAGTCACAGTTTTGTAGGTTTTCTGATATGTGCAGATTTTTGGAGATATAATCTTATTCATCAGTCTGCGAGCTTAGGTGTGAGAGGATTCACTCTGTACCCAAAACTTTCTAGGTTATCTCTGATTAGTCCAAGGAAATGAAGAATGCTGTTAGATGAATCATTTGTGTCCTTAAGTTTTGTCTGTCTTGGGGGGTTGGGGGTAGCACCTAATGAATCCATTTTCTGCAGGTTACTTAAAATTGTTAACATTGGCATCTGAACATTGGTATGTTTGGAGCTTAATGGAGTAGTCATTCACATTTAATTTAAGGTTAGATAACGTGGCTTTCTGCAAAATGTTTTTTGATTTATTTGGTACTAAGAAGCAAGACCTAATCTATAAAATTTGATGCTGTGTTAAATCAGTTGAGCTAAGGAACGGTAAATGCATTAATGAACTGTTATGCATTGCTAATTTTTTTTTTTTAAAGTGTGTTTAGTAACAAAAAATGATTACTACTTCTTTTCAGGAGACTTTCAGAGTTCCATGTCCCAGCTGTTGATATTCTGGAGGAGTCATCGGATGTCTTCCCCACAGTCTCACCCAGTTGTACATCACTGTGAATGGCTCTCCTTGATTTTCATAGAGCAAGATGATGATATGTGGGAAGCTGCTAAAGCTTTATTACTCATTTATTTAAAATTTGATAGGTTAGTGCACATTTTATTTGACAGAATTGTAATTGACAAAAATTGTAATTTAGTGAGGTTATTGTGATATATGTAACATTTCCATTTATTTTTGTCTAAAGATAAAATATTTTTACTAATTAAAAAAACCCCAGACCTCAGCACAATGTAATAATGTGTGGTATAAGAGCAGTTAACTTTGCTGATAATTTGATTAAGTTTTTTTTGATTGAAGTAAGGGAGTTGTGCAACTGTTTCCTATTAAATACTTTATCATATCTTGTAATTCAGAACAATTAACTTCACAGTCTAAAACAATGGTTAGACAGATAAAAGGCAAGACTCTTTCAACACTGAGAGTTTGACAAGAATGGGATATTATAATTAAACTGCAAGGACTCAGGGACTTCTGGCAAAGTAGCCCTCTGAGGATTGGACCCCTGTTAATTCTAGTTAGTTACTAAAAACTGTTATTGCTGACAACTGAAATGTGTTCTTCCTGAATTTGTCCTGGACATTCATTTCTTCATTGTTGTTTAAATTACTATACAATATATTATCCTAATTTAGAAAAGGTCTCCCAAGCTTCAAATGTGAAGATATTGTAAGTAATATCTTAGATATGCATAATTCTTCTTGGATGTCTAAATAAAATTAGGCCGCTATTTTCCAATGTGTTTAGCATCCTGAAAGTTAATCTGTGTTCAGGTTTACAAAAATATTAAAATAACAATTCATGTGTTGTAGGTAACTCTGTTTATTCCAGAACATTTCTTAAGAAGGAGTGCTGTTTAGGAAGGCCTGCTTTAAGTGCTTTGGCTTCCTAAACTGTCCAACCTCCTAGCCTTACCTGCCTTCATTCTTTTTCATTCAAATATCAAAACTTCTTATTTGGTTTTTGCTTTTTGACAAAATCAAAAAAGAGCAAGAATACCATTTTTTGGACATACCTGTTTGTTTTAAAAAATGTAAACTTCCACTGAATTTAATCATTTTATGACTTTTCAGGTTACACCATGATGCTGCTGATAATTTAAGCCAAAAAGAGGAGGAAACCTGGAACTTCCTTACTCATGCAAGTGGATATAATCCTCACTGTATCTTTTTATTTTTTCTAGAAAAAATTGCATTTGATTCCACAGTACTCCTAGACTTTTTGATTTCATCAGAAACTTGCTTTCTGGAGTACTTGGTAAGGTACTTAAAGCTTCTTAGGAAAGACTGGCATCAGTTTGTAGATGTCTGTAACCATTTTGATACCAAACATGGCATGTTTCAACCAATTTCTTCTGTCAAGCTACCCCATCAAGGAAAACAAATCCGCATGAGTGATGAGAGTTTGCAAAATGCTTGTTGTGAACCAGAACCACAGACTCCAATATCTTTGGCTGCTTCTCACAATTACTTAGTGTTTACAACAGAGCAAGGTGATAATGAAGTTGCAGAGTCTAACCAGTCTAACTCATTGATATGCAACGATAGTACGTCTCTGCTGGGTTCTCTTCAAAGCCTTGTTAGTTACGACAGCTCTGAAGACTCTGAATTAGAATCAGATGGAAAAGAGTGCTTGGTAAACACAAAGCAGGTGCCTTTTAATAATGAGGGTGAGACAAGGATAAGTGCAACTGGTTGCAGCTACACAGATCATAAACTGGATACACTCAAGTCTGAAGTGTTGCCTCTGAAACAAAAGGGATCCAATACCTCATCCTGTTTGACTTGTATGGCATCTTCAGATAGCATCGTTCCCCTAAGAATAATGCTTTGCAAATCAACGAAATGTTTGGAAGAACTGCAAAAAGCTATTTCTAGGTTGCAGAGAAGAAATCTTTTTCCATATAATCCATCTGCATTGTTGAAACTGCTGAGCCACATTGAGAAAATCAATGAGAATGTGAATCCACAATAATCCAAAGGAGTGTTCTAGTACTTTTTTTTTTAAACTAATACACTAGGGAACATTTCCATGAGATTAGTGACTTCTAAAGCCCGTGCCTCTTGCACCTGTCAGTGTATTTAACCTGAATCAGGATAAACATGCTCTTGGTTGACACCTTAAAAATCTGCAATTGCATTCAGTGATATGATCTTATGGTCTTAAGGTTATTCATGGTATGTATGTCAATGTACAGTATATATGAATTAATTGTCAGGTATTCAAAGTTTGATAATAAATTACTGATGTGAAAGCATAGCAACAATATGTGATGCTTAAAGTATTGTCAGTTATTCTTAATGTCATTCTATATATGAGGTCACTGCCAGACTGGTAATGGTTTATGCACTACAGTGCAGTGTTAATGCTGATTGCTTAGAGGTTGAGCTAAATAAAATATTTTAGTTGGGGACAGTTTTGGTGTTTATACTGTGTGTTCTGCATCGGTGCTTTGCTTAAGTGGACATTCAGAAGTGCCACCATAAACACAATAATCCATGCCACGCTTTTCTTGGCTGAAGTGCTTAACTGCTGTCTAGGATGTACATTTTTTTCCTAGTTTTTACTGTTTGTCTGATTTAATCAGCAGTGTCATCATTTCACTGAAAATTGAATTTGGTTTTTCTTATATTCTATGGTATATTCCTTTAATTAAAATCAAAGGTAGATGTGGGACTAATACATATATTGCCTACTTATAGAACATTTTAGTGGAGTGTTATATCTAAAATCAATGCAGAATTTAAATTCCAACAGAATTCCTCACATCCATTATGTATTTTATATAAGTATAGAATATATACCTAATAAATTTGTCCTGATAATTTTATTAAATTGGAAATGAAGAACTAGAAAATGTCTGCAGTGCAGCGAGATGGATATTGAATTTAAATTCTTACACATACATCTTTTGTTAGATCTAATTTGAATAACCTGAAAAGTATGTGTCTAAGACACACGCCTGGGGAAAGGCAGGTTTAGTTCAGAACAGGATCTAAACCAGTGTGTGAACTTAGCAGAAAGCCACCTAATGTTACACTTGACATGCAGCTTGTAATGATCTCACAAGGGTTAGGCAATGGGGAAGTGCTGGTGACACGGACTACTGTAAAAAGCTCAGACCTCATCAGAACTGTAAGAAGCAATTTTCCTTTTAGGATCGTCTCTTGAAGGTAAGTGCTCTATTCTGATTGAGATCCAAGTGAGTTCTATCTTCCTTTTAAATAGCTATTTAGTGTTAAATTAAAATAGATATTAAGATGAACAGTCTCTGGAGCAGGTGAATCTGACCCCCCAAATCTCTGTGGCCATCTTCTAGATTAGTCCTAAACGATAATTTAGCTGGAAATAGCAGTGCTCTCCAGGGACACTTGCCTGGTGTGAGTTCTCAGACAGGAAGGTTTGAACCTCAGTCTTATTCTTTCAGGATGACAGCTGTAATCACTTGGCTGTTATATAAGAAAGAGTGACCCCCTTCACTAGCATGTGGGAGATCTGAATATTCTGGGTGTGTGTTTGTGCTTTGGTTTCTTGCTGAGATAACTTTTGTACATAGGTGAGACTGCAATGAATGGAAACTTTTCCATTCATTATTAGAGTTACTTTAATTTAAGAACTAGTCTCGAAGTTTTCCAGGGCAGAAGAATGCCTGGTTTCTCTTCACTGTTTGAACTTGGATATGCTCTGGATGCTGAGTTGCCCATTTCTATCAGGACTAAAATGCTTCTGGGCATGTTCAAAGATGCAGCTCTAGACAGCTTGGGAACTTTTCAGTGCAAACAAGGGAAGTGCCTTTGGCATGGCAGTTGAGCAAGAGTTTCTCAAGATCACAATTTTAAATGTAGGTAGGTACTTACATTTCAGTGAAATCCTTTCCACTGTCCTCACTTCTAATCGGGCCTTTGCTGACTAGTTCATTTTAATTAATTTCATTGTTTTTACTGAGCATAGTATTGTTCAGCATTTCTTGGTCTATACTTTGCCAGTTGGAAGTATCTGAATTACAACAGTATTTCTCAGACACTGATAAGATAAGCGGGGTGGGAAAGGTAGAATGGGGAGGTAATTTTGGTTTTGTTAAGTGCTAGTCTTCTTTGTCAGTGATTATTACAACTGTAAACATTTTTTTTTGAAGTAAAAGTTTAGACATCTCAGAACAGTGTGCAGAATTTAGGAGCCATAACTTCTGATTTTTTTTGAATACAGCAAATCCAATTGCAATCCAACTGTATTTAATTCTTATAGGCATGAAGTTGATAGTGTGCCCAGTTGGTTGTTAGTGGTGATCATTCCCACATGTTTCACTTCTCAGAAAGCCATTGTTTTAATTCTCCAAATGTTTTAGTGGTAAAAATGGGTAAATGTGGTTTGTATCTGGCAACTAGATACCTTAATGTGTTGATATTTTACCATTTATGAACTGTAGGATCTGAGATGGAGTAAAATTGATGTGGGTTAACTTTTATTTTTTATTGAACACAAAATGAGTGTAAACAGTGAATGTAGCTAGTAGTTCTGTGACTATATGCAAAAAGTCTAGCACAAAGAAAACACCTTGCAAAAGAATTTGTATTTTAATCTATTGGTGGGGTGCTTGGGGTTTGGTTGTTGGTTTTTTATTGGTGTGAGTTTTTACTATCTCAAATTTTTAGGCAGAGCTATTACTTCATTTACTAGAGCAAATTAACTCAGCTGCAGAACCTATTACCCATGTTAAATTAGCATTTAGGAGCTAGGCCAGTTATTACTGAGGTTGATGTGCCTTAGCTTTGTATATTGATACCTCAACAACATTTCTTGTATTATTTCGAAGCAAGACACTGACCAAATCAGGTGATCTGTCTGGAGGCAGTTTTCATTCTGAGGACTTATCCTGAAATGTTCACAGTCTCCATTTATGTCTGTGCAGTTGTTCTGAGGAGTTTATCTTGAACATCAGTAGAATAAATTATGCTTTAATGAGGTAAGCAGTTAGCACTAGAAGTTGCTTACAGGATGTGCTTTTTAAAAATAATATTTTTGAACTTGAATATTTGTAGAGCTTGATTGCAATTACAGCTGAATCCAGGTGGTTCCATGCTTGTGGTTCTTCAAACTAGATTTCCTCCAATATTTTTATGACGGATTTCCATTCTAGTTTTAAGACTTATAATACAAGCTTTAATCCTGTAATACAAGAATAAAAAACAACCTTGAGAATTTCTATACTTACAATACTCTTGTAAAGCTTGGAATAACCCTTGGTGTTTCCCTGGTTTGTCACGGCAGCATAGGCATTGTTTGTACTTCCAAAGTCAGTCTGGGATGGTGTCTGAAGTCAGTATCAAGTATTTATCACCGCCTTTTAGTGTTAGTAGGAGTGAAGATAGGGTGGGCACTACAATCTTATTTCTGTGTATTTTCCCTTAAGACTTGTCCAAATGAATTTGTAAATTCTTGTTGTATTTCATGCAACTCTTCGGCTACCTGGTTTACTCTGAAATCTTGTTAAAGCCAATTGTATGTGTCAGTGTGGATGATAGGCAGTCTTTTATTATCACCAGCTCAACAGCAAGCATGGACCTGGACTTGGTTGAGAAGCATCTCTAGGTCTTAAGCTTTTCCAAGTCACTGTCTTTTTAAAATGTTGTGCAAATGAGTGTATTGCTGATAACTGTCAGAGACACTCTTTAATAGACAAGCTGGCTTGATGCTTTTTGCATACAGCAGGGAAGGAAGGAACAATATATTTTGTGGTAAAAAGCTTGCATGAAGAATTACAATATCCTTAAGTTATTTCTGGTTCCTACTTACCTGTGCTGCAAAACATGGGTTTTGTCAGTCAGCAGTGTCCTTTGAGGGGGAAGATTTGGAAGAATTGTGAAATGTTCGAAAAAGTAGTACACACAACCTCAAAAGTAGTTGCACTGCTGAATATTGGCTTCCTTAAAAGGTTGTAGGGAAGGTTTGTATGTAAGTGTCCTGAACCTATGTCAGGAGTTCTCGCTGCTAGTTGAGGTTGTCCAGGAACCTGCCCCATCTCATCCTGGTGCTAGAGAGTTGAAACCTGAAAGATTTTCTGTGGAGCTTCAAAGAGCCTCCAAATGTCCATAGCTACTTTGAAGAAAGCAATCACTACGTAGAAAACAATGGATAAGATTTTGAAGCCTATTTATCAAAACAGCATGTACTGATTAAGTAAAAAAGATTTGTCGTCACGTGACAAGATCCTGCGTGCTTATTTCTACATTCACAATGTTCACCCTTGGCTTGCTAGCTTTATCTTCAAATGTAGTCTTTCAGAATTTGTCAGCTCTTAGAGTAACTTCTTACTACAGACCTTTTTATAGATATTTCATGTAGGGATTTAACTGAAACAGAAATGAATGCTTTTTGGATCTTTATCTCCAGTACTTGGCTTCCTCAATAGTCTTTATATTCTTCAAGAAAATCATGTATGAAATGGTGTTCTCTTTCTGCTGACACTGCTATGGCTGCTGTGAGAATTAGGCAAAGATCCATTATGCAGCAAATGTAAAAACTTTTTTTTTTTTTTTAATTATCTCCTCAAGGGTGAATCTAGTACTTAGAGGGACCAATATTCTGTTGAAGAGTACTAAAGGAATGTTTCTTCACCTAAGCTAAAAATATTGACCAGTATGATGCCAGTGTTTTCTGTAATTTTCCATTATGAACTGATGCAGAGGGGGGATTTGCTGGTTGTAAAGCATCAAAGGGATTGCCTTACAGTTTCACCAGGCAAATGCTCTTACTTTGCACTTGTGTTCTCTGGATGGGTAAAGACTGGTGCTCTAAGTCTTCCAGTAATGTAATCAAACAGCATTTGCAGCATTGTCTAATGTGCAAGTGGTACAAATTGCTGAGGCTTATTTTCATACAGCTGTTAAACCAGTGCTTCCAGCTCTGAAGACCAACAAGGAATCTTTTTTTTTAATCCTATATTATTTGGACTGTTGGAAATGAATTTAAAAAACTCTGAATTAATTGATTGGACTAACTGTTAAATCTCTAGTGTTGCAGCCAGAAGATTTTGTGGTTTCCTGCATCTTAAGATAGTAATAGCACACAGGTGTTTTATTTGAGCGAATTTGCAGTGCTGTATTTGGAGTGGAAAAGGTGAACTGTACAAGTCAATCCTTATATACATTTGTTCTTCCTAAGATTCTAAGAGTAGCATGCAAGTTTTAACACACTGTTTAATATAAATGTGAGCAACTGAAGTTACTTTCTTGCTTAAATTTACCTTTTCAAACATTTCAGAACATACTTGGTGAAAATACCTTTCTAGATCTAAATTTACATTGGAATTGCTCTAGTGTTTCTGGTTACTAGAAAGGTGAATTTGGCAAGTGTGGACAAGTTGATGCTAAGTCAAGGGGAAAGAAAAAAAAAATCTTATGAAGGATAACTTAAAGACAAAACAGACCAGGATTTTATATAAAGAATGCTGACCAAACTGTAACCAGATTAATTCTTCACTAAATCACACGTACCTCTTTGTGCTTATAGATATGAGAGCGTTTTTAATTGCTGTCCTGGAGACTTATTGATACACAGTATTTAAATGAAATACAGCCAGGAGTATGTAACACCTTGAAAGTAGTAGCATAATTGTGGTATTTATATCCCTCAATTGTTAAGTGTGTGAGAGAAATCGGTTAGAAAATAGTCCTTAGGTAGTGTCAATGTTTGTTCCTGGAGGCTTTTTCCTAAGGCATATTTGAAGCCTATTAATAATCCTGTTCTCTGTGTTTCAGTGAAGTGATGGTGGCTTGGGTCAGCAGTAGAGTGTGTTAGTGTTCTTCACTTCTCTCTACTGTCTTTATCCTTTCAGTACTGCTACTGATATCTCCTTTTTATTCAATTGTCATCTTCCTTCTTGTTATTAAGACCCAGATTCTCAAAGTATTGAGATTTCCAATTCTTGTTAAAATTAACAGGAACTAAGTTCTGAAACAATAATTTTAAAAGATTTAAGCATTTTGAAGGTATCAGCCTATGTGTTCAAACTGCATGTGTTCCTGATTTAGTTCCACAATGGCATTCATATACGATAACTATTTATTACCTTAATATTTGCTTTGTTCAAAATCAGGTATTTAGTCTTCAATTATGATAGATATAATTATTAATTAATTAGAAATTAATCTCTCCTTCCTTAAAAGGCTGCATGGATTATGAATCAGGTCATCCTTCCTAGTAAGAAGGGTCTCGAGGAGAAAGCTTTTAGCAAGATTGTAAATGGACTTCCTCATCCCTTTTATGGAGGGTAAGGTTGGTATATTAGGAGAAGATACAAATTCCTGTGAAGAAGAGTTTAGCTTTTAAACTACAGATTGCAAGATTATGAATTGTTATATTGATGTTCTTGAACATGTGACTTGGAATGATTCATTTTCAGATATCTGTTGATTCTTGAGGAGCAAAAAGTATAAGAATATCAAATTCTTTTACCTTAATCTTGAAGGAATGCCAGATGGCAAACAGATGGGTTTCACTGGTGGTGAAAAGAGAATTCAGGGTCCAAATTATTATTAGATCAGATTGATCTCTACTTTTTCTCTGTGTGTACATATGACCGAGATTTGATTGTCTGCTATTGAGATAATCAATTAGCAAAAACGACTAGGTACTAATAGGCAGTATATTTAGAATAGTTATCTGTTGGCTCCCTAGATGAATTTTTTGTTTGTTTTGTGTTTATTTTGTTTGGTTGTTGTTTTATTTCTTCTTCCCCCTGCAGGTGCAGTCATACACAACAGCTCTGATTCTAGAAGTTTAAGATTTAATACAGACTCAAAAATTTGCTGAGAGGTTTTCTCTACTGAGAAGCTTAACTAATACTATAATCTTTCTTATGTAACTGCTTAGAAGTTCAGGTCAAAGCTCACATCCAGTGTGTGGATTCACTGTAATTTAATATATGTATTTAACTGGTTGGAAATGGAAAGAAGTACGTTTTGTGGGTTTTTCCTGGTTTTGTTCTAATATTTTTTTTCAGTGAAAACTTATAAATAATTTCTAGTGGTATGTGAAATAATTATTTGGGTCAAATACATGCCTCCATTATTTAGTTCTGTTTAATTGCTGTATGACTGAGTAGGTGTCATGCTGCAATTAAGGAGTAGTAACGCTTAGATATTTTCTTTCTCAGCGAGATGTACAGACTAAGGTGGTTTCTTGCTTGGTTTTCTCTTTTACAACATTCAGATTTAAGATACCTGAAGGATAAGTACTATGAAAGTTCAGCAGTAATTGACAGGTCAGTGGGCAGCTTTAATCCAGAGGGTATGGTTAGCTTGTTATTTACCATGCAGTATCTTGAATCTTGTAATAGAGCCCTGTGTATGTGGTGAATCCTACCTAACAAATGCTCCTCAAAAAGTATGTAAAAACACTTTTTTTCCCATTTTATTATTTGTAGCAGCCTCACATTTGCTCCAGTAAAACAAATGGGTTTTTTGCAATTTGCTTTAACAGTGGAGAAATCATGGATTGAGGCATAAGAAAGAGGCGTTTCTGCCAATTACCTGTTATATTACTGGCACAGTATTAGCCAAGTGGTGTGTGAATCACCTTGCTCTAGGCTTTCCTAATTGGCAAAGTGTTCCCCAGTGTTCTGCTTGGTTCATACTAGTGGTTCAGATGTGGGAAAGTATGGAGGTAGTTTAAAGCAACAGCAAAGCCATAATACTACCTTCTGAAATAATCCTTCATGTTTAATATTTCTCTGGTGCATCAGCTCATTTGAACACCACTCCCAGTTTTATGGAAGGACTGAAGACTTGCAATAGCTGCAAAGTAGAAAATCCTCAAGAAGAAGGAGGAAAAAAAAGCTATATAAACAAAATAAAACTTTTATCTGGAGGGAAATAAATGAACAGGATCCAGGTATTGCCTGCGTCACATCTTCTTTTATTGTGGTCTTATGGATTATGCTGGAAGTTTCGATATACTCAAAAGGAGTTGTGGAAATTAAGGTGGCGGAGGGGAGGAACCTCTCCAGTGTTATTTACACAGACACCATCTGTGGGTTAGGAAGCCTGTGGGCCCCAAACTACTGAAGGCTGGGGGTACTGGCAGTTACTATTATGTTTATTCTCTCCTTGTGCGCTTGTGTAGCCATCTGCCATTAGCTTCCCTCAGAGACAGTGTGCTGGGGGAGGTGAAACTTTGGTTCAGCTTGGACATGTCTGTTCCTATTTCATAGGTTGCTGTTTGCTGGCTGCAAGCAGGAAGAAAGAGCTAATAAGAGGTTCCTCTCTGCTTCTGACTTTCGCTGAGGTTCTCTCTTTCCTTTCAAACAACATTAAGGTGTCCTGCCTGCCCAATTACTAAGTAATGCCAACACTTGTGAATGCTGTTACTTGTTACTTAAGACTGGGAAGAGCTGGTGAGGAATGACTTTCAGCCTTACTACTTAGTCATGGAATTAAAAAAAAAAAATTAAAATCACACAGGGTTAGGTAAAATTTTCCTGTTTGTATGGTATCTCTAACCAAATGTGAACTCAGTGTATGCTTCCCTCTGCTTTAGGAATTTTAAAAATTTCACCTTATATCTTAGAACTGGAACACTTTCTGTAAAACATTTAGTTGATTGAGGCTGGATGTATTCCTGAGGCTGGTTAATAGGAGCAGAAACCTTTCTCTAACTCTATTTGAAAACCCATACTTTATCCAGTAACCCATCTAACCATGTCAGTGTGAAGTGATGCATTTGGGATTTCCTTTTCTGCACAGTCAGCAGGTGCAGCATCCTCCTGTGCATGTATAGAGCAATATGAGTTGAGACAAATTCTCATCGTGCAACAAAATACCACGTGACTTCAAACGTTTCTTCACCTGCTCTGTTGAAACGAGCGCAAGGGAAGGCACTTGGCGTTACTACTCCTCAGTTTCACTGAGTGGATACAAATGACGTCAGGATTGCCTTCAGTCAGAAATCTTGAAGTGCAGCTTTGCTGGGTGGGTCTCTGAAGAATTTGGAAGAGTTTGTAGATAGGGCGTGTTTACCTTTGTCAAAGTAGTGAGCGTAATGCCTCTTCCCTCCTAATGTGCTTATGTTCTCTGGCTGCAACATCATAAAGGTAGGAATTTATTTTCTTTTTTTCCTCCTGTTCTGGGTTTGTTTTTTTTTTTTTTTCCTCCCTACATCAGATCATGGTCTGAATCGTTATCAGGCACTGCTCTCTAACATTGTCTTTTTTATAAGGGAAAATTAGAGTAACTCTTACAGTCTTCAGAGAATGAGTGGAATAGGTGTTAATGAGATTTCATATGTTGTCGCCAAGTATCCCAACCTGTGAGAACTGCTTTTTATTTTAGAGAAAGGTAGTACAGGTTACAGTAGTAGGGTTGCTTTTCTACTACTTCTGTCATTATTCTATTAAGTGCTTGTAAGAGCACTTCTTTCTGAACTACAAGGGAGGAAAAGCTACTAATAGGGAAAATAATGTTAGCTAATGTAGTAAATGTAATCACATAAAAAAAGCTTGAATTTAGGTCGCTTGAAAAACCTAGTTCTAATGTTGTTCTGTAAAATGCTAAAAAAAAAAAAAAATGTTCTGTGAGAAATTGTTTAACAGAGTTTTTGATAAGACTTACCTGTTGGTGATCTGAAGAAGCTAGTGCTGTCAATAACACATTGAAACAAGCTGCCAGAAAGGGTTTGCTCCTAATAATGCTGTAACATTCAGATGGAGGAACCCTGTTCATTTTTTTCCTCTTACTTTTTGTAATACGTACCTATTTTTAACTAGCTTCCTAGCTTGAGTCAAATCTTCAGATGGGGTGCCACTGTTGATGAAGAGGCTATGCTGGTACACATTTATCTGAAGATCTCTCTCTCACATTTGTTAGGACATGAAAAGGATGCCAAATAGTGGCTGAAATAATGAAATACCAGTTACGTTTGGGCTCCTCCTCTAGTTGGCTTTGTGGGCGGAGAATCTCCAGGCAGGTTAAACTGCATGACAAGGGGATAACCAACAGGAGGAGAACTGAGAACAGTGGAGCACAACTGTCGGTTCAATTGCTGGTTCAGGGTGCTGTAGAAATCATCGAAGTCGGGGTACGAGCTTGAGCTCCCACGTGTAAGTGATAGCTGAAGACCCCATTTCAGGAAACTGCAAATAGGACAGTTTTCCAGAGCACAAATGCACCAGCCCTGTCCCTTTCCCTGCCTCCCAAGGGCTAATTTAAAACCTTGAGTCACCCACTGTGCAGGTGGAGAAGCCAACCACCTTTGCCTGGGCACCCTCAGGTCCTCTCTCTAGTTCCTTACTGTTCTGCTGTCTCCACACATTTTGTGGTACTGTTGTACTTCTAATAATGTGCTGCTTCTGGCACTGGGTACCCATATGCTGCTCTGTTCTTCTCTGCCCTTAACCCTTATCTTCAATAAGTGATCAAGAAAGCTCACAATTCTGGTAAAATCTCCATTTTATAACTTAGTGTTTTAAGGTAGACTTCAGGTTTTTATTTCAAATAAAATTTTGGTAAGCTACTAAAAATCTTTCATTTTTTGCACCTTTCCCCAATAACAGTAATTTGAAAAAAAGTGTCATACTTAAAAAGATTTTTCCTTACATTCTGACAAGTGTTACTAGCAGTTCTTAAAGCAACCAATGCTGTCCCTCTAGGTCTGTTGAAACTTTTAAGACTTAAGCATCTATTAAGAACCTGTAGTTTGGATGTGGCTTTTTTTTTTCCCAATAACTATTTTTCTGCCTCAAGATTATTGCATATATTTGAGTTATTTCATAGCTCTTTATCCAGTACTATCAATGTTATGGATTTTCAAAGCTTAAAAGCAGACATAGTTTTCACTGTAACTGTACAGTGTGGTAACTATATTTCACTTTGCTCAGCTGCTTGTGACCAGCTAAAAACATTTTAGCTGCTCAGAAATGATTTACCTTTAAGTAGAGAGAGCATGGTAACCTTCACACAGAAAATTAATTATTTCAAATGGGTCTGGTTCTCTTCCCCCCCTTCCCCCCTCCCCCACCCCCCCTGAGGACAGGGGAAAATATAAAACTCACTTGCCACCTTAATTGAGATTTATTCAAAGTGCTGTTATGGCCTGCTATGATATAGTAACCAAGTTACAAGGTAATGTGATAGAATAGTAAAAGAGGTAAAATACTCTAATTGCCCTATAACTAGGCACTTAAACTGTTTACAATGGAGATTTGTACAAGCTAGGGAGTAAATTTGAAGTTAAAGGTCTCACAGCAATCTTAATTCAGCTGTTTTATGGGTATGGAGTATTTCGGTGTTTTATCATGAGAAACTCTAAATCCAACAGCTCTTTTATTCTGTGTTGCCACTGGATGTATGTGTAGGCTTGGTAAAATATCATTCACACTGTGGCTCAGGTTGTGTGGAATTTAACTGGAATCACATTTTCACGTTTGGACAACAAGATGAAAAAAGACAAGATGCAAAGAGATGGTAGCATCAATCCAATATCCTTCATTCAGTTCTTTCCTCTGCAAACCATAGTTCAAACCTTTTATGCCAATTAGGCACAAAACTGCTCGATCAAACACAAAAAGCGGTGCTCAGAAGTAGGAACAAGCAGTGTCTCCAGTTGGCTACAGCTCCAGATGCCTACAACTAACAACTGATGCCTGAATGAATGGGTTTGTGTGGAAGAAGACAGTGGAGGACAGGGTTGCTCTTACTGCCTTAGGGACTAGGAAGTTTTTAGCACAAAAAAAATGATCAGTGGAGAAGCTAATCTGGTGTCACATCCTGGGATTTCTCAAATTTGCAAGTTGCATGTGTGTCCAGAAGATGTATTTATAAAGCATCTGTTGTCCATTTGAAAGGCTGTATGGCAGAATATCAACTGTCAACACTTGGATGAATGCTAAGCGAGTTATGGTTTGTACGTGTGGGTTCTCTTGGATTTTACGAAAACTCACTTTTCTGTAGGTTTGGGATTTATTTTTTTAAAGGTAGTGCTGCTATCCTCAGCAGGAAAAAGGTGGCATAACTGTTAGCAACAAAATGTAGATCCCATATATTTTCCCCCATTTCATGGTGATGATAGCCATTGGGATACTCTGTAAACAGTGTGCTATCTATTTTTAGCAGAACACATCTGCTGCTGAAACTTGTGTTAACTATTGTATATATTGCTCAGTCTTAAGCAAAACCAAAGGCAAAACCTGTGATATGGTGGATCTGATCTTTATTTACTCTTCCAAACCTCTTCGGTTTAATGTTGATGATTAACAGCCTGGAACAGCTTTGCTATCCCTTTTGATATCTGGGAGACTAGATTTTTTTCCAACAGTCGCTGTACCAGCTTTGCCAGTCCTACCAAATGAAAGAAATAGGAGATTTATATTATTCTTGCTTTTTGCTGATTTTATTCTTTCCCTGTTACATCTCTGAAGTCACATTGAGTAGACAGTCTGCTTAGAGAAATCAAGGCTTCTTTCACTTGCATGTTTGTGTTGGTGATCCATTGGGTTTTGTAATTCAGTAAATAAGGATAGAAAATCCTCCTAACACATCCTTCACACCTGGATATGCCTTCTCTTAATTCTGGCTTTGGAAATGCAGTTTTTGCAAGCAAGAGCTTTTGTGCAGAGAACAAAAAGCTTTGGTTCTATTTCTTTTTATTCATTCCCCAGACTGTAGCAGCCAGAAATTCCACTTCAAAGCAGCTCCTGAATTTGTTTTTCAAAATGTAGCCACATAGCTTTTGTCAAATCAAAATTTGCCCTTCTTTTGCTAATGGCATTAAAAAACCGAGATTTTTTTTTTTTTAATTGAATATATCAAGGATCCGAGGAACAGAGCTTTGAAAGAAATTTCACATTGGTACTTCCCAACTGTGTAGGCTTTCCTTTAATTATAAAGGATGCAGTCCCTGAAGTAACAATTCCTGATTTTCCTGTTTTGCACTAGACCATTTAAAACTAGATTAGGCTACAGAGGAGATCCTTCCTTAGCAAGCAGGTGATCAGATTTCTGTATTTGGAATATTTAATTTCCAAGATGCAAGAGAAATTTCCAGTTTTATAAAATATCTTTATTTTGTTGCTATACTGACTTTTAGATCCTTCTAGAGAAAGGGCACTGATTTGTCAATGACAATAATATTGGCAGTGGTGGTGTATGGATAGGAATCTGGAAAGAAGCAGGGTTTTCTTCACCCTAGGTTGGGCAGAGTATGGGTCAATCAGCTGTTGTCATTTCTCACTCAACACATCTTGCTTGCTTGGTGCTGTTATGAGCTGTAAGGAAAAAACAGTCTCTGAGCTCAGCACTCTTAGCAGTAGGAGTTTCAGGCTGGGTAGGCTTTGAAGTTTCTTGTTAGAGCTGGTCCAAAATCAGGAAAAGCTGGGCCTTTGCATCCGCTGCCCGTTCTTTGGAAGTAACGTGTGTGAGGGATGAATAACAACTTGTGACAGTTTATGTAAACTAAAAAGCTCAGCTGCCTTTGAAATCCAGTATCTACAGCCTGATCCCATCACTGGAACTGGTTGCCACCACTTGTGGTTACGCTGGAACACATGCCTTTGTGTGGCAACGAGCTCCTGACAAAAGGAAGTATCCTCTAGTTTTATGCTGATGTACTATGGAAATGAAACCGGGTACCAAGGACCACAGTCACTGACCTTCTTGGAGGTGAAAATTTCTCAGCAGCACAAAACGAGCCTGTTGCAAAACACCCTCCATTCACCCAAGTAATAAGAAACTGGTTCTCCCATTTCCCACCCAGGTTTTGGGCACTATATGTGGAAATGCCTGTCTACCTCACCATCACTGCT
This sequence comes from Athene noctua, assembly GCF_965140245.1. Lineage (NCBI taxonomy): Eukaryota > Metazoa > Chordata > Aves > Strigiformes > Strigidae > Athene > Athene noctua. The sequence continues at coordinate 12,396,993 of NC_134049.1, read as the reverse complement.
CGTAGCCCCTGGGTGGCAGAAGGGGCACCTGTAGGACTTCTGCCTCTTTATTAGGCCCTTCCCCAAGAGGACCTGTAGTGGACGCCTTCCCTTTCCCACTCACACTATGAGCACTTGAAGAGGTGTTTCCAGTGTAAGTCTTTATGGCCTTCCTAACCAATTAGGATTTAACAAGCTGCCAAAAATCTTTGGGTTAAAACCGAAGCTAAACAGTATAGACAGCATAATTTAAAATATATGCAGATATTTGAGGTTGGCCTGTGTGTAATATGCCAGAACAGTAGCCCTTGTGGGGGCAAAACCTTTTTTCCAGAAAAAACATGCAAACAGTAACAGGAAAATTGTCTTTCCTCTGGCACTGGCAATGTGCATTTAACCTGATGGTTAACCTGTTTCAAAAGCAGAATTTGCCCTCTCTGCTTGGTGAATTGACACAGATGTGGGATTAAGGATTCTGAGTAGTCATACTGCTTTAATATCCCCAGCAGGTGGTAATCAGGAGGAGGACATTGGCAAATGACAGCTATGGTTTTTCTAACAGACGAAGCACAGCCTAGACAAATGATGTCTGTTCTGTCTCCTTTTCTCCATCTTCTGACCTATTCTGTCATGATTTACACAGCTGTTGTGTAGGGTCAAAAGCTTCAAAGTAAATAATTTAGAATGAAGTGGTCAAGTCATAATGTGGAGAAAGTTAATAATGAGGATTAGCATTTGAAACGGTGGTTGCTGTAGATGTGGTGAGTAAACCATAGAGCTGGATTATTTGTATTGGTGATGCTGTGGGAACATTAGAAGAACCTTCTTGGTGGAGGGGATGGCATAATAGATGGGTTCATCTTTAGAAGTATAATTGAGTTCCAATACTGATTTTAATCAAGGTTTCTAGGAAGTAGCAAGTATGTATTTGTGGAGCAGGAGGTGGTAAATCTAGTGCTGAGCTATTCCTGCTTAGTTTGCTTTGAGTGGTGCTTCCTGAGATGGAGACTTCTGTCAGGTATTTGCTGCTTTTTCACACAGAAAAATAAAAAAAAAACCCAACCTGTGGGTTTCATGGGGTATTTCTCAGCAAGCTGAAAGCGACACAGCTTATTTGTAGTACAGCAGAAAAGAACCTTGCTTGTGCTTGTATATGAGGTACGTGACAAAATAGTATTTATGGAGTTCCTACATGTTTCGGGTTCTCCATAGTTTAAGGAGGGATAAAACTACTTAATCATACAGCCATAGCTGTCAGCCATTTAAGAGAACAGAAACTAAAATGTTCGGGTCACTGCTGCCCAGGTGTCTCTGGAAGGACCTCCTCACCTGCCAGGTGCTCCAGGAACCTCATGATGAGAACTGATGCTGCAGGGAGACAGGAAAACAGCTCAACTACTTAAACAGCTGCTATTATGAAGATGGAAATCTCCAGTATTGCCCAGGAAATGGCCTGATTTGCTGCAGTGAAGACATAGGTTGAATGTAGGGTGAGCATGCAATTTAAGGGTAATGAAACATAAGAATAGGTTGCAGGCAGATGTGGGATCTCATCAACAGTTTTCTAAGAATTACCTGGACAATGTTCATCAGGGATGGTCTAAACCCGTGTGCCAGGCAAGACCTGGTACAAATACAGGGGATTACAGAAGAAAGTTTCAGAGAAGAGAAGCCACCTTTCTGAGTCTGGTGTTTGTGAGGGGGGATTTCTACTGAAATCTGTGGATTCTAGATCAGACCCCAAATCCCTGAATTCCCTTAAATTTTAAGATGAAGCATGTGCTTATGAGCTTAGTTTGATAGAGATTTATTTACTAGTTTAAAACTTGAAAAAGGAGTCATATGGTAAGGCATCCATGTGTGGAAGGAAAACATGAGTTAAATCCCAAGAATCCAGTTTGAAAATACGCACTGCTGGGTTTTTTTAGGATTTAGGTGGTTTGGGGTACATATGTAGTCACAGCCCATCTCACCATAATCCAACTGTTAGTGCTCTTTCTGCTGTGTTATAATAGATGCCTCTTTTTATTACAGTTTGTGATAGTTTGCAATGCACAGTCTAGTTTAAAAATACAGATATATTAGGAAGTGGAACTGTGTAATGAGTCTCTCCCCTGGTCTTCTAGAGCAGTTTGTCTGCAAGCCTTTCTGTCTGACCTAAAACGTCGTGTTTCAAAGCCCTGCTTCATTATCATGGCGCCTGCTAGCTGTAGTTAAGGGTCTGTTAGCAGCCTCGTTATAAATCCCTACTTCCAGGAGTTTATAATTCAGCAGTAAAAAATTGCTCTGGGCTGGAACTTGGCACGTGAAATCTCAGTGCAGGAACAATTATGATTTCTCCCTCCTTCATTTCTGCATTTGCTTATACACACACAATTCATTCAGTAGGTTTTTACTGTCCCCTTTTGGCATTTAAAAAGATTAAATGGCTGGGTTATTAATATTTCAATACTGACTACTGTGCTTGGCCCCTAAATTGATTCACGGTGTCTGTTAGCTCTGTTTGATGGCGACAAGTGAAAGGTGGTGTGAGTGCACTGAGCACGGTGCCCTGACCCAGCATGGGTGGAAGATAGTGTGTGGCTGAACGCAAAATTAAAGTTGTGTGGCCCTACTCAAATATGGAGGGCTATGGAAGGGCCTGAATTACTGTCAGCATGATTTGATCTTGTCACTTGATCCTACATGAATATATCGCTGTGAGATCTTCTGGTGGGTGTCTAATGCTGTGAGGAGACTTTGGTTGAAATTCTCCCAACTCAACTATTTCCTCATTGAAACTGGTCCAGTGAAATCAGTTATTTCCTCACATTTTTTCTAGTTTGCAGGAAATTTTAGTATGGAAAAAGTTATTTAGATTTATTACTTCTAGAAATTATAGAAAAATTACTTATTTCAGCCTTATGGAAAATATTTTAATAACTTCTATTTTTATTCAATTTAAGGGTATTTTTATAGGATACATAACATTTGTACTGTAAAATCCTCACAACTAAATGAGGGATAACAGAAATTTCTAAATATATAATGTAGAATGCAAAGGTTAAAAATTAGACTTTTACAGGAATTAAATGTTTTGATTTAAGTGATTTTTTTTCTACAATAACTGATTTTAGACATTTTGTCCTGATCTAGGATTTGATCACAGTTAAATCATAGTATTTCCTGTAAATCCCCAGAAAAGTTTGCTGTGCACCATAATCTTTATACTTGGTCCTGTGCACAGGTGTTTGCAAAATAAGAATCGAGGTGTATATTGCCATTAGCATATTAAGCAGTGGTAATTCAACAGCAAAATATCTTCATTATTATGGAACCAAGTCACCCCCTGGACTTTCTCATTTCTTTTTCACTCTTCCAGCCACTTATATTTTGTTTACAAGGGCAGCCTAGGGAAGATTAGTTCTCTTCAGTATCTTTTGTGGATTGGTATTGTAGAGTGTAAATTATTATTGCAAAACATTTGACCAGGTCTAGTGTGAGTGACTGAAATGAGACAGCAGGTTTTCTCCCCTCCTACAGATTTCTAAGATCCATTGGTTTATACCAGCTCAAAATTTAGCACTATTTTATCTTCTGCTCGATATAATCCCACTTACATGCTCTAAACCAACAGGTTTTCAGCTTCCTGTAACTCATTTTTTTTCTTGAGAAAACTGACTTTACTGGCTGGGTCTGTTGATTTAGTCTGGGGACGTTGAGTATCTCTACAGTGCTTGCAGGTAGGATGTGAGCCTCATCTGCTTGTACCTTACCTTTAGGAAATGTCCTGCCAGCTGAGAATCATTGTTCTACACAACAAGGATCAATGTGTTTTATTTAATGCATTTTCTTTTTAATACATTGGGAATAATTTGTAATTATGTCTTTATTTGCTTAGCATGGCACACATATTTAAGACGCTCAACAGCTGGTTCTGGTGGGAGAATATCTGGATGCCTGTCAATGTCACATGGGCACATTTTGTAGACCGTGAGGGACTTGTCTTTCCCAAGCCACATCAGTTATATGCTACAATACCATATGCTTTTGTACTGCTGATTATCCGATTCTTCAGTGAAAGGTAAGAAACATTAACATATTTTAATGCTAATGTTAATCTTCATTAATGCCAAAATTCAAAAAAAATTAAAATATCTTTAGATCAATGTTCTTATGTTTTTATAAAGGAGGATTAGTTGGTGGTTTGCTGGAAGGATCTATTAGAGATAATATGACTGGAGAAAAACTGGGAAATATTTTCACTGTTAGGAACACATGGCCGTGGTCCAATCTAGAAAGAAAATATTTTTATTTTGCTTTTCTAGAACAGTGTTTGGATAGTTCTAATTATCTCCTTTTGCTAGAGATATAATTAATACAAAACCATTTGGGTTTCCTTCTGCTTTTTCTCCTTTGGTGGAAGGGTAGAGGTATTTGACCTCCAAACCAAACCTCTTCTTTCACTTGGTCCTCCACCAGAACATTTGTGTGAGGCTGATAGATCCCAGGTGTCTAGCTGTAGCAAAACTAGGCAGACTGGGGGAATCTCAAAGTTTCATGTGAATATTTTATGCAGATCCATTAATGCTGATTCCTATTTTTCTCACTTTGGCACTGAAAGGTGGATTGCTTCTGCAACTGGAATCTTATGGGACAGGCAGAGATTGGCTCCACAGAAGACAGCTACAAATATATTAAGATTTGCAGTGCTTTGACTTGTTTATTTGTGCTTTTTTGCTTGACTTTTTTTTTTTTTTCTCTCTCTCTAAAGAATGTGTTTCGTAGGTTTTTATAATTATTTCAGGATAGAATGAGGAAATTTGGAATGTCGTAAATTGGACAGGCTTAAAACAGAACCAGATAAGATCATTCATGTTAGAGATCAGAAGTAATTTGGATCATATGTTTCTAACCATTCACAGTGTCTCCTGAGTAAATGCTTGCCCAACTGTGTCTCACTGTGCTGCTATTGGAAACTGCTCGTGTGAATAATTAGCCCATATATCTGGCTTGCAGTGAATCTGCCCATGAATGAGGAAAACTGGCCTCTGCTGTGGGTAACAAGGAGTCAATTGCTGGTATCAGCAGGAGTGAGGGGGCTTTTTCAGAGAAGCCTGCACAAGTAGAAGAAAGAAGCATTTGGCATGCTCGACAGCAATTTGTATTGGAAAATAGAAGAGAAAGAGAAGCCCTCAGTCTCTGGGGCAGCTGCTGTGTGCCACAAGCTAGAGGCCACAAGCAAATTCCGGTGTTTTGGGCAGTGGTAGCTGGTGAAGCAATGTGCTAAGTGGCTATCTGCCACTAGGAGAAAGTATCCCAGGAGCCATCTTCTAGTTTGCGTGGAGAGAGCATCTGTTCTTGTTTCACTCTCCCTTAGCTGTTGCTTAACTTCAGTATGCCTCTGAAAAAAACAAGGACACAGAAATCAGGATCTTTAGATTTAAAGCATTTCATGACCACAAACTTGAGTCCTTGGGTCTGCTTTTTTGCATAACTGCTAGTACGCTACGGTTTTCACTTGGGATTAGCTAGAAGGAGATTCCTTTCTCTCACAGTGCACTGTCATATCCTATGGCAAATTAAATTGATTCAGGTTTATTTTCCTCATATTCTGTCATGGGAATAGCTAAGATCTTGTAACTCTGTTGTATTTTTAAAGTTTTTCACGGTATGTCTTTTCAGATATGTTGCTATACCTCTAGCAAAAGCCTTAGGTATAAAGAATGTAAGACGTGTGAAGCCACAGCCTAATCCTGTTTTAGAGAGTTATTTCCGGGAGTGCTCAAAACATCCATCCCAAGTAAGGATTCTCATTCTTTTAAACTAGTTTTGGTTTTGGAAAATCCCAAGTCTTACTGTTTCAATCAGCTATCAGCAATGACATCATGGGATGAGTTCCAGCTGATTGACAGATGACTTAATTTATTTGGGTTTTTGTTGCTGTTCTGCTGACAAGGGTATATGGCATCCAAACCAGAAAATATGTTTAAGATGTTTAATTTTCTGGCATGCTGCTCTAGGTTAGACTGTTAATAATACTTCTAGTGAAGATCCGTGTTCCATCTTTAACTTATTCTGCCTGGAGAAAACATCAGCTGACATCTGTTGTTGGAAAGTGGTATCATATTTATTGCAAGCAATAATGTTGGAACGCTGGCATGGAAGCCTTTTGATCCGTTATATTGCCGCATACTTAATCCTGGCTTATGTGAGAAAGAAAAGCAATCTTTCTATTACCTTGCTGTTTGTTTTTAAAATGGAACAAGAAAAAAATAATAGCCAGTGTTTGCCATCTCAGAAAATTAGGCAACTTGATTGTTGATGGGAACCAGAAACTTTGCTGTGAATGCAACCTCAGAAAGTTCACTTACCTGACTGTGTTTACCGAACAACTGCAGTGTTCCTACAGTGGTTTTAAAAGAAATAGGTGCTTTCTAGTAATGAGGGATATTGATAATTATTGATACATGGAACTTTGCTTTCTGTTCCTAACTCTGCTATTCTCTTACTGTGTCTTTTGCCTGATATCATCAGGAATAGATGTATTTGTGTTCACATATGAGCTCTTCTCTATCTGGGCAAGTATCCCGATCTCTCTGTTTCACACCTTCCTTCTGGATGAGTACAGTTTGCCGATTAATCTCTGAAATGAAGCACAGCATTCTTATACTTGTCAGTCCATGGGACAGATTCAGGCTGCCTCCTTTAGGTGTCCAGCTTGAGGAGGAGTGTGCCTAGGAAAGCATGCAGAGGCCTGCCTGGCAATTGAGGTCATCTAGGCTCCACTGTCTGTCAAAACAAAGTCATTATTCCTGCGTGTCAAGCAGAGAGCTCCTCAGCTGGCAGGATGGGCTGAGCACAGAGGCAGTTTGCACTCCTGCCCTGCCCGGCAGCTGAGGTGCCTTTGCTGGCATACCAGAGCTTTCTCTGAGGGTAGGAGACTAACCCAGCTGGCCTTACCTTGGTGGAGGCCGCGTTGATTTGCATACTAGCCTTGCCGGGAAAGAGCTTCCCCAGGGATGACTCGGACACTACCTGCTACCTCTGCTGCTGCAGCAGCCCCAGGGGAGGTCAGCCCACACCTCCAGCGCTTCGGGACGGAGGACGGGGAGGAAGCCTACAGGCTGCCGCAGGTGGGGCACTGAGCACCCAGAACCGCAGGAGTCCCACTGCCTTGTGCTCAGCACGCGTTAGCGTGGCTGCGCAGCAAGCTGCTCCACCTGCAGAGCACACGCGAAGCAGAGACACCGACTGTTGCACTGGAAGGGCTAGATGCATTTCTAGGCAATGCTCTAGCACCGATTGATTTTTAGGTGTCAAAAGGAGGCAGTCTGGATTTTGCTCAGTGATATTTAACTGACTTGTCCTGTACCACAGAAGTATGTTGGATTTGAGAACAGAGCTCAGGTCACCTAAATTCCAGACCTGCATCTCACCTGCGAGACTCATTTGAATATAAACTGATAAATTATTGTAAATAAGATATTGGATACAATGTCCACATATGTTGATACATGGGACTTCCCCCTCCGGTCCAACCTCTTGCTTGGCAGAAGTTGCATCTTTTAGACTATCATAAGCCACCAGAAAGACAGTAGCAGTTTGTGGATTTGTACGTTTCATGCCTGCTCCAGGGTTTCTGTGAGCATCGCTCAAAAATTAGACCAGAAAGTCTACAAGGTAAATCCCCATAGATAGTTAATATTAGTAATACTTCAAAACCTTACAACAGTGCGAAGGTGATCTGTGAACTACAAAATAAATGAAAGTTACATTGGAGTGCATCTTGTTGCTAACACTATTCCATTTTTTGCAGTCAGAGATACAAGGCCTTGCCAAAAAGTGCAACTGTACTGCCCGTTTGGTGGAAAAATGGTTTAGGAGACGGCGAAACCTTGAGATCCCGACAGTGCTTCGGAAATTCCAGGAAGCCTTGTAAGAAAAGACAATGCTTTTGATTCTTATGGGTTTTACTGTTTTGAAGAAAAAAAAAAAAAAAAAAAGATTGAGGTCCTTGGTTGCCTTTTAAGGGGGACTCATTTCTAGAAAGTTGGGTCTGTCTGACGAGGGTTTTGGTTTGTGAGTACACAAATAAATTGAAAGGGTCTAGTAGTATTTCTCCAAATGGTATGATTTTAAAAGATTAGGTTAGCAGTTTCTTATGAAAAAAAAACAAAAACCACAACAAACAAACCAAAAAACTTAAATATTTTACATTTTATTCTTCATTGTGTAATAATGGACTTATTTGTAGGCTTCTGCTACATAGTGCTTAATGAAAACATGCAGAGAATAGGAAAATGTTTTTCTGTCTGCCAGTAATCATAGGGGACAAAAATGCTTACTCTTGTTTATATATGTACCCATGCTGTCATTTTGGGATGCTATTGTGTGTACAGAAGTCAGTTCAAGAGCAGGAATCATGGAATCTGAACTAAATGATAGGTGTCATAGCTTGAATATGGAGTAATGTGCAAACCATGAGCTCAAATATGCTGAGTGAGCCATTGAGCAATTTTGAGTGATAATACAGAATAAGTAAAAAGTTTCAAAACCTCCTGCATATAATTGAAAACTGGAAAAATATTCGAGTCTGATTTTTTACAAATGTGTGAGAACTTCCCCACATGTAAGCATTTTACTATTTAACTATTCCAGTGTTATCCAAAACCTCATACAGATTGCAAATCCCCAAATGGGCATGGCTTTACTTGCACAGCTCATCCCTTTTGTATACTGAAATATGCTGTACCAGTGTAAACGACTCTCTAAATATCTTGTGTATTTGGATTTTGACTAGCGTAATTACATTGGCAAAATATCAAGTGATTACAATATTTAACCTCTTTCAGTGTAGATTAGTTTAAGGAATGAGGGTTAAAAGTACAGCTACAAAGCTCAAAATTGACTACTTAATTAAGATTATTTTCCTTGTGAATCAATATGATAATGATTTGATGATGTCCTCTGTTGGGCATCAATCCAGTTGATAGACGTAGATGTGCTCTCTGAAGCCTGGGTTGAGTAAACTCTCCTGGCAAACCGACATGCATGGTTTATTTCTGCTGTTTTGTGGATCAGTTAACTTTGTTTTACAAGTGACAATAAGATTTCCTGCTATTGATAAGACCTGCCTGCCATGAGTGCATGTCTCTAGTAATACACAGCCAAAGACTGAAATTAAAACTTGCTTGGCAGCTTGAGTGAGAATGAAGCAAACAGGTTTCTCTTACGCAATTTTGTGAACCCTGCTCTGCTCTTTGTCAGTGAATGTAATTGGATATAATTCTCAAGGCAACAAATGAAGAACAGAGTTATTCCACGCTAGTAGTCAGTGTTACGAGCATTATGAAATTTTTTAAAGCCTGCAATCTCCAGGATCATTTTTCTGAATCACAAGGAAAATCTGATGAGCCAGTTCTAAACCATACTTAAGCTGCTAATGCTCTCAGTTAAGCAATATTGGGGTTTGGAAAGCTCTTTGCATGAAACCTTCCCTGCCTTAAAAGACTTACCAGCCTTTAACTTCACAACTAAATTCTCTTTTGTTAGATGGGTTCAAGAGAAAAGATTCCTGAAGTTAAATCGGAAAATCTCTTTGCATAGCTGTTGTTCAGTGCTCTCCCTGGTGGCCAGGTTCAGAGCTTTAAAGGCACTTGGGTAAAATTTGGTGAATTTGGATGAGTTTTACTTTAGGTTTTGTTCACCAAATTCCTAAAGAAGCTTGGCTAAATGCAAAATGAGGTAGTGCTCTGGCAGTCTTGCACGTACAATGAGTTCATCTGAAGCGCTGAGTGTTTATTGCCAAGTGTGTTCAATATAAATTTGTAGGGCTGGGGACTAATGGCACAGTCGTTAGGTGCTCTGGATCTGATTCAGAAACACGTTTACACTTTACAATCATCACAGAATCAGTCCCGCTATAGCCACTGGACTGCTCACTCCTCCCTTGCTTGAAACGGGAGGCATGAGGGCAGAGTCAGCCCCATGTCAAGCCTGTCCCGTGCCACGGTGTTGTTTTTCCTCACATCTCTTGGTTAACTCAGCCAGGTATTACTTCCATTTGCTTTCCTGATTTCCACTGTGTATTTTTGAATTTTTCTATGCAGTGGGTGTTCTGAAGTGTTATTTTCAAATCATCTGAGGAAAGATGCTTTAAAGCTGACAAGCAAAACAATTGTTTATTACCAGTGTATCAACTGGTCATTTTATAATTGTTTTCTTGACTATTTCTTCAGGTGTGAGACATATTATCTTGTCTAGCGTCCAGCATTCCACGTCCTCATCTTTTGTTTGTTTTTCTTGTAAAATACTGTCTCAGTCTTTCAACATCTTATTCTTTCACCTGGGATATCAGCCTCCAGGTAATGTGAGGCTCAGAAAGGGGGGGGCTGCTTTTACCAGACAGGTTCTTACCATCTTCCCTCATATGGCACTTCATTAATGTTTGCCAAAGACCACAATCTCATTTTTATACATCTCTCAATCCATTAGTACAGTGTTCTTCTCAAGGCGCTCTCTCCCCCTTTATAGCAGATTTAGGTTTTCTGGGAGGCTGTTTGCTGCTCTTGTTTTACAGAATGTTCTCACCAGGTTTGGGGCCGTGTGCCTGTTGCTGTGATCATGACCTTTCTTAGCATGTGAAGTCCCTCAGTGTTTTCCTACTGATCTCGAAGAGCTGCTCTGAGAAAGGTCAGGCTTGTTCCTGCCAAGAGGAAGAGTGGAAAGGAAGAAGTTTTCCATCACCTGTAGAGGTGGGAGTGGGAACGCTCCGGCTGAGTCTCCAGCCACACCCAGTCCCAGGGACAATACCTCCCACGCAGCCTCCAGAGTCATTACAACGCTGATTGCTGACTCCAAGTCACAGCATCCTGTTCTGACATACATAATCAACATCATTTGCCAAGATACACAAGAAATTTATTCCCTTTGCTGACTTATCAGATCAGTGGTGGAAACCTGAAAGTTTATCTGCCTTGATGGATATCCGTTTAAGCCACAAAAAGCTTAATCAGGCTAAATGCTGGCAAACCTAGTCAAAGATTGGGGTTTATAGTTAATTCAGACCTCTGTAGTAAGACATAAACTAATCCAGTAGTTGTTCTTAAAGTTTCATAGGGCTCACCTGTTTTCGACCATTGGTGTTAAGACAGATCAAGAAAAATTCACCCAGCAATGGAATCAAGTCACTGTTGGTGCTCACAATGTTCACAGTGTTGGTTCAGATCGGGAAGTAAGTGCCATGGGGCTGAAAGATCTTCTGGAGTCAGGGAGATGTTCTTAGTCCAGTCTGAATAGTCTAGAGGGATTGATACAGCAGGAAATGTTTGTGTTATCATACATTAAGTTTTAGGGACTTTATACATTTGCTGTGACTGTTCTCTTGATCAGCTCATGTCTGGCTGGAAGATCACTGCTGTAATCACAAGACCTCTGTATTGTGATAATGTAAAATAATTTACTATATAGCAATTAATTAAAGATTAAGTATTTAAATAATAATAATTCAGATATAGTTAATATATGACAACCCTTAATGTAGAGTGTGAAGATGGTCTGTGATATACAATGATTTGCAGTAATTCTGTCTCAGGACAATATCTGTAAAAAATATAATGCTTTGTTCTAATTTTTTCATTGTACTTTTGCAGCTGGCGATTTTCATTCTATCTTATATCCTCCATTGCTGGACTTATATTTCTGTATGATGTAAGTTAATTTTTTGAAGGATTGATATTCTTATGTTTTTAATAAAATAAGGACTGACTGCTAGATCTTCTTGAAGCCCGTTGAAACACTCACTGGTTTCAGTGGCTCTTTGGGTTCAGATCTTTTGATGTATGTGATATAGATGATAGGCTGTAATATTGCACTGAGGTTTTATTTAATTTTTTTAATTATCTTTTGAATGTCTATGATAATTATGAGTAATCAATATTTTTAAGGCAAGTTTTTTTTAAGAATTCACACACATGGTTTTACAACATGCCTTATTAACACCTACAAATGCATCACATAGCCACATTTTTCTCAAAAGAGGCTGTACGCTTTTTTGGCAGCACTTTTGGGGGTCACAACAAGGGTGTATTTCATGGCTATTTATTGAGGTGTTGCTGCTGAGTCAGAAGTTGGGAATAACAGAGAGAGTGCTGCTTGTAACTATGTGAGCACTGCCTGGGGTGTCATTAATGCTTCTCCTGAGCAGCAGAACAGTTCTCAGTGTGTCTACGTTCATCTGGCTCTTCTCCACAAACACTGTTTATCATCATGAACCAATAATGTGTGTGGCTGGTAAACACAGCAAAATCTAATCACTGTGGCAACATATCTTGAGTAATTGCAGTAATAAAGCACACACCCACTGCTTTGGATGATGAAATGAGGAACTGAAATGTTTCAGGTGTCCTGAAAAGTAGCCAAAAAGCTGGGACCAATATAATAAATCTGAGATGCAAGATCCCTTTAAAAATTGGTGGAGAACTGATATCAAGACTATAGCTTCTTAGCCTGCTCCACTTGAAGAAATTTTAAGTATTGAAGATTTTGAGTTAAGATGACTTACTGTTGCTCAGCTGATCAGTTCTCTGAATCATCTGTCTTCCCAGAAACCTTGGTTTTACGACATATGGCAGACGTGGGTTGGCTATCCATTCCAGGTGAGCTTTTTGGCATTGGGCCGTTGGCCCCGAGGCATTCCAGGTATTTCCCCATTGGAAGGGGTAATCTGCAGAAGCGTTTCTCCCTCCCAGCGGGCAACACCTAGAGAGGTGTGGCACCAAAACTTTCTTCAGTACCTCCTGCTGACTGTTGTAGGGCTTCTCCATGATCTGCCTGTGCTGCAACTCAGCCCTCCAGCCAGACCACTATTATTTCCACCCATTCCAGATTACCAGTTGCTTACAGTAGATGCTATCTGTGTCATAGGTTTCGGTGCAGAACCCCTGTGCTTGCACCAGGCCTGACGATGCTTCGAGGCACTGCAGAATAGTGTTACTGCAGAGGGTTGTGCTGAGCAGCCCGAGTGCTGTGTGCCTGCTGGGCCCTATCGCTCAGTAGTGCGGGTGGAGGGAATGCTGCAGTGATTTGGTTTGGCATGAGTCCTTGGTCTGACCATCTCTGCTCAATACTTTGGTTGTTCCCAAGGGCCACGAGGCTCTTGCTTCTTCCTAAAATGTTTTACTAACAGTCCCATAACAGATAACTCCAAGCAAACTACCTTCTTTCCCACCTGCCAGAGGTTCTTATGTGCTCCCCCTTCCTATTTTCATACGGCCCATTGCCCTGCCTTCTTATTCCTGTCCTAGGCAGAGACTAAGAGTAAGAAGAATCCTGCCTCCCAGCCTCTCTTACTGGTGGGACCTGATTACCAAGCCTGCTTCCTGCCACTTGGGAAACGTATTGAACCAAGGGAGCAGCCAAGCTCAGCATCTAGCCCTAAGCACATTTTAGCATAAATAGCTGACATTTTAGTCATGGGAAGTGTGAATGTTTACAGTGTTAATTGTTCACCAAAATGGACGGCTTCGTTTATTTGCAGTTGTTTGTAATTAAACCCAGAAGCATTCTGTGTAGTTCTGTGACAAAAACATAAAAAAAAGCATGCTAAAATTCAGAGGTGGGAGAGGAACTGCAGAAATCGAGAGATTGGTCTGAGTAAAGGTTAAAATATTTGGCTTCCAGAACATCCTTCTTAATGAAGCCCAGAACAGAGATTTAGTTTAGCTTGATTTTTAAAGCAAGACTCAGCAGAGGAGAGAAAATGAGGAAAGGAAAGAAGTAATTTTACTTGGCATTTGCTTTTCACTGTTCTCAGAGTTAACTGTGTTTTCCTTCATTCCAGACTCTGCTGCCATCCCAATATTGGTACTATATGGCTGAGATTAGTTTTTACTGGTCTCTCTTATTTACGCTTGGGATTGACAACAAAAGGAAGGCAAGTGGTCACGCTTGTTTGTAGCTAAAACCTCCGTTTCTGTGACGGGGGTGGGAGATGTTTCTAAGGTGAAGCACTGTCCTGCTTCTGGATTTGGCGCTGCCACATGAGGGCAGCATCAGTCCATCCCTGGCACACCTGCAGACAGCCGTGCTCTCCTGGCTGCCGGGGCATCTCTCTGTGGCTGACAAGTCTTGCTTGTCACTTCATCCACACGGAGACCCTCAAGGCCTGTACTTGCTTGGCTCTACCTTTTTTTCTTCTTCACAGGATTTTCTGGCTCATGTCGTTCATCATTTGGCAGCCATTGGGTTGATGAGTGGCTCTTGGTGTGGCAATTACGTGCGTCTTGGAACCCTGGTGATGTTTGTGCATGATACTGCAGATTTCTGGCTTGAGGTAACCCTGCCCTCCATATTATTTTTGTGTGTGTGTGTGTGGTTTTTTGGTTGGTGTTTTTTTTCCGGGTGTTTTTGGTTGTTGCCCAGGTTATGTTCAGTGATGTTTCAGTCTTTTTGCCACAAGTTCCATATGATCCCTTCCTATCCCCACAGGGACACGGCTTCACAGATTCATAAACTGTAAGATAAAAAAGAGCTTCTAGATAATTTAAAATGATACTCTGTTACAGAATCCCTTATGAGAAAAGAGCAGAAGAGAAGTTCTTCAGTACAGAACAGGGTCTGGAAATACAGCTGCCTCTCTGGATTATTCTTGTTTCACTGTTAAAATTAGACCAAGTTGGCTAGACTGTGAACAGCTTGTCGTGATACTAATTCTTGAGTAAATTTAGCAGCCAAAATTTTGGCTGCTTCTCCAAACATGCTTAATTTTGTCAGCATTCACACCCCTGTGTTGACCCAAGGGGTACATCTATGTTATACGCTTCTGGTTGGAGACACTCTAGCTGTTCCTGAACAAGATATCACAGGTATCTACTGGCAGAAGAAACATTTCTTCCCCTGGACTGATGGGGAAGTCCCTTCCCTGAATTAAATATCAATGGTGAGAAATGTTTAAGAAGTGTCCTATTCTACACACAGCACTGTGGTCGTAGAGACTTGCTGCTGGGTTTCTTGGAAGACAAACGCACTGTGTTTCCTTCAGTAGAGTTATCCTGGTTTTAAACACCAAGACTGAGAACGTAGTTTCATCACCTCTTCTGGTGGCAGTGTCAGTATAAGCAGCCCTTGTAGGCTGTTGTCTGTTAATTTCTGCTCCTGATACTCTTATCTATTGTATTGGAACAGCTAATTGTGGGATCATGCAGTTGGGATTGGTCCAGATTAAACACACACACAGGCGTTTGTTGGTTTACTTTTAATCCTGAACTGCTTTGTGGTCCAATTAACTGTGTGGCCTTACAGTTGAGTTGACAACTGATAGGACAGCACTCCCACCAACTAAAGTTGGCTACCAGAATAACTTAATTCAGCCCTGCCACTCAGAAGTTCATCAAACTGCTGTTTAAAATTTAGGCTTGGCACCCAAAGCTTTGCTCACACTTGAGGATAGCTGTTTCATTCAGCAGTGCCCAGGGTGATGCCTCAGTGAATCACAGAGTTGTACAGTTCAGCTAGGGGAGAAGCAGTAATCATAATATTTATTAGCAGCATAGAGACCAACGCTAGGATCTCCAGCTCTCAAAAAGGAGAAAACAGAAGCTGAATTAGGCATGGAGAAGGGTCAGTAATGTGCATGCACCAGAATGCCTGTGTGTGAGGGGTCACTGACACTCCTGAGCATGCAGATGTAGCCAGCATCTTCTCTTTGATTCAGCGTTTTGAATCCAGTACAGGAATGAAGGATTACCTCTGTTTTCAAGAGCACTTTTTTGTTTTCAAGACACTGTTATATTCTGATCAAAGAGCTGTGCTTTAGGCCTTTGATACAAAGTTTTTTCCTTGAGACGAAAGGAGAAATATAAACAAAGAATCTGTTTTGATACTGCTTTATTAGGTATCAATAAAATGATTGCTTTACATGTCAAACATGGAGGAAATTTTCCTCCTGCTTAGGTGGAAGATGAGTCCTTGTTTATGAAAATGCAGAAAGGAACTTAATTCCAATAATATTTGTAATACGTTTGATGGGTTTTTATTCAATGCAGGCAGCCAAAATGTTTAATTATGCTCACTGGGAGAAAACCTGCAATACACTCTTTATCATCTTTTCTATCGCATTCTTCATCACAAGAATCATCCTGTTCCCCTTCTGGTAAGTAATATTTAATGTAGTCACAGGCTTTTATTTCATTCCCATTTCCATTGAGAGGTTAGTAGTGGTTGTGATGGGAAAAGGAAAGGAAGGGATTGTACTTCAAGAAGCAGAAGCAAAACTTCCATTATTGTTGGCTATTAAAGGCCAGTGAGAAGAGTTGAACTGTCATTTTCTTAAAAAAAAAATTTAATTAATTTAATTAATTAAGTGAAAATAGTTTTTTAAATGAGCCTCTTGAAAACCTAACTAAAATGTATTATTTAATTTATTTTCATAAATTATAGTTAAATGCTATGAGCTCCTGCATTTTCGAGGGGATTGAGCTACTTAACTAGGAGAAATCATTTTCCTTTTCATTCCATCCCTCCTGCTGTAGCTGCAAAGTCAGACTACGGTGTAATTCCTATATGATTGTAGTTAACTTTTTATAAAGCCTTTTTTTTGCTACCTAGTTCTTAGGTAGTGCCTCACCTCACTCACATGAGGAGCATTCAGAAAATTTAAGGTGAAGAAATTAATTTATGAAGTCAACGCAAATAAATCATAACTTGCTAAATACTCACATGACTTTGGAGTGCTATGATTTAATCTGCTTTGGAGTATCCACACGGGTGCTCAGTGTGCTTAATGCTTAACATGTTTAGCTTTTTAAAAAGTGTTTAATGTGTTTCACATTCACGGTTTCGTTGACTTGCTCTGGTTTGCCTTCATGCCCCTCCCTGCATGTGGAGAAACCCTTAGAGACTCAAGCTGGTTAAATTAATAGTTCTGAACATTGATCAACACAAGGTTTTAATTTCCTGTAGTATTTTCTTTCAGAAATGCTGATGTCTTTTACTTTATTGTTATTTTTTGATTAACTATACAAGTGATCCCCAATCATTTTGCTTCACTGAGTTTCTTGTTCTTGAGCTTAGAAGCAAAACGTGATGAGATTAAAGGGATTCAAAAAGCCCCAAATAATATAAAAGTAGTGAAGTCTGAAGATGAACAAAACATATGTTAATTAACAAAAAGCCCTGTTGCAAAGCCTGTAGGATTTACTCTGGAGTGTGGATTTCAGAGTAGAAAGAATTTGCATTTAAAAAATGGCATAGAGAAGCTCTGAGTTGCATAGTATCTAGACCACACAGAGCTCAAGATTTTAAAAATTTGTATTTTTTTCTAAATTTATTTTGAATACTTTTATGCAAGACTCAAATTTCTCATCTTCTGGTGTCTTTATTTCAACAGAGATGCATAATCTAGGACAGGGCTTGTTAATTAATCTGTTTTCTTTGCAGACCTTTTTAATATTTTGTGGAAATAATTAATGTTTGGAATTTGGAATTAAAAATAGTTGTAAATATCGCTGAGAAGAAATCTTGCACTATTAACAGTGACCTTTATTTTTTAGGATTCTTCGTGCCACGTTGTATCAACCTACATACTACTCCACGACTCCTGTCATAGCATATTTTTTATTCAATGGGCAGCTATTGATCCTTCAAGGCTTGCATTTATATTGGGGTTACTTAATATTCAAGATTTTGAGAAGGTTCATTTTCTTAAAGGTAAGCAATTTTTGCTTCTGCAGAAAGACATGTGAAGTGTCAAACAGACGCTAATGCCTCCAATGTATTTACTTGGAAGTTCTTGTTGTTTTCCTGAACTTTCATGTCAGCATTTTTGATAGGGACCTACAAAGTATGGAGATGTTCAAATGTGCTTTCTACCACCCCTCATTGTCACAGCTAAGGTCATAGATCAGAACATCAAAACTTCAGCTAGAACCCTTTTTTGCCTGTAGCTGATGTTTTGCTCTGATAGTAAACGAGAAATGAGCTCTCTTAGAAACTGAAACCCTAAGATGATGCAGAACTCTCTAGAAATTCCTGTGTTCTGAGTGAAAGCAATCTTTTCTAACTGGACTTTGTAGGAACATACCAAAAAAGGAGAGGAGAGGTGAGTGATGAGATCTTTAAATACTGCAGAAATCTTGTAGTCAGAGTTCTTCAGGTTTGTCTAAATCTGAGGTCAACTATACTTAAACACTGGGTTTGGATTAAGAAAACCATACGAAGATGATCTGGTATTGCATTATGACACAATGAAATACTGTCATGTTCAACTGGAGTAGAGAAACTCCAGAGTTTCTCTAGAGTAGAGTGCAAGTCTGGTGCTGACATAATCTGCTTTTACCTTGTACAGGAAACTCGTGGGAAAAAGCTATAACGAGAACTTTGCTGCCATTTAAGTCTTGTGTGATTCCCTGAAGCAGTAACATTTTCACAAGGTCTCTTGTCATGAAGTGTGCATTGTAGATAAAACATTTAGCAAAAAGCATTTAGAAAAAGACTTTTGAGAATGTCTCTTAAGATTTGGCATAAGCATTGACAGGTTTATTTTTGCTAATTAAGGTGAAACTCCAGTTGTACTATTGAAAATTATATTTCTTTTGAGGATCAAGATACAAAAACTTAATTGGAGCTGACTTTGTGTTCTTATCTGAAGCAGTTAATACTGTGAAGCATCTTAAGGAAATAGAAATATTCCTTTCTACCCATACTTAATTGTTGTTTGACTGAAAACAGACACCATACTGTAATTACTGGATTATTGGATTCTTTCAAATCTTATGCAAATAGACAGATGGATATCATAGCAAGACCCAGTGTCTTCCCTAGAAGAAAACTGCAGTTACAAACTCAACCCTTGTTAGACAGCAAACAGCTGTACATAAGGGACAAATCTGTAGAAGAAATGGCTTGTGTTGTTCTGCTTCTAAAACATGCTTCTATGTTCCCTTAGGCACCAAAAGGCTTGTATTTCTTGCATGTCACTTACCTCGGTTAGATTAATGACAAAACTATTTCTGGCCTCGCTTGTTGAATGTTGAAGTGTTTTACTTCTCATTTTCTTTTTTGATTTTGGCCGTGTTTCTGGGCTGTTCTTGTACAACTCTTCTGATGAAATCAAGAGGGACATCCCTCTGCCTTGCAGCTGAGGAAGGGAAAGGCTTTGGCATAGTTCTCCATCCACACTGGTCGAGGTTGTGAGAGTACAGTGCAAGCAGGTCTTCAGACACTGTGGTGAAGAGGACATTAGGAGGCCAGCTATATAAGGCCATTCTGCCCTGTCTGTTTATATGCCTTTAAGGGGCAGAAATGTTTTATTTTGAGATAAGAGACTTTTTGTATTAGTCATTGCTAAAAAATGGGAAAGCATCAAGCCTGTATCCCTACCATGGATTTTTGATTCCTTATACAGCTCTCTGAGAAGACGGTTTCCAAATAACATTTTTACAGTGGTAGCAGCAGCAGCCCTAGCCCTTTTCAGTCTGTATGACTTCAGCTGGCTTGCATGTGCAGCCTGTTTTCCATAGCGGTGGCAAACTTGGCTGTGAAAGCAGCCAGTGCCTCCAAAGCTGTAAAGGCAATGCTGAAAAGAATGGTGTTTGCAAGGCAGCAGTTTTATACAAACATATTTGTTATAGACATACTCCATGCAAATAGCTGTTACTATTTTAGTGAAATACCAGTAAACCATCATCCTTGTATTGGAAGGGTTTTGTTTCTCTGCCCAAGACTTTTAAGTTTTCATTCAGAAAACAGGCAATTTTTGACATTTTTCTTGAAGCAACAGTTAGCTACTTCAGATGGAAAAATGAAGTCACGATGTAACTGGGAATAGGGACTGATGTTGTTGTTTAACTGAAGGAAGCTCCGAGCATAGCAAGGGTGTAAGGAATTTTTTCAGTGCCTTCGGAGCCTTGAGCCAAGCTGGGTTGTTGGGCTTACCAGCGGAAACCACCATGGTGCAGCAGTTAACAGCTCCTAGCATCTGTCCAGGGGCAGGTGTCTCCCCTGATCCTCTCCTTCTGGACTATGTCATTGCTGTCTGAAAGTCAGTGGTCTTGAATGTATTTATTCCCAGTGGGAAGTGCTGTTGTCCTGTGTTGAAGGACAGGTTAAGGGACTTGTCTAGGTCAGACATGAAATGTGGGACTTGGTGGGGAAGGTAAACAGGAGGGCCCAAGTCTCCAGGATGTCACGTACACACCAAGTCCCCTTTGCTGTTATTCAGAGGGTCACACAGAGCTGTGTCACATCTTCAATCTAGACCCACAGCTCTAAGCAATGCTCTTATCTCCAGACTGTGTCAGGAGGCTTTGTTAAAGGCAGGAATTAATACAGGAATGACACTGAGTAGCGCAGCCTTGTGAGCTGGGAGCTTCTTCCACGCTTTACTCTTGCCCCTCAGGAAGAGATGAGTGATCTGAGACTCAGTTCTGCTGAGAGAGGAAGAAGGACATTTTTCAGTGTAATTTCTTCTCAAGTTAGGTCAGACAATTGCAATGTTAGCTGCTGCCTGCCATCTTGATGTCCAAGGCCTTTTGTTGCTAGGAAACTCCTTGTGTTTCTGTAATATTGTTCAATTACATGGTTAAATTACCCACTTGTATCAAGTTTCAAGCACCACTGAAACATGTCTAGTCATCATGTCTGCCCATATGAGAATATTTTAGGAAAATTGAAAAAACATATAGAGAAGTATGTACATATGCACTGATTTAAAATACCTCGCCAGGAAAATCCCATGGAGATTAAACGTTTTATTTCCAAGGTCAGAAAAAGGGAGCGAATGACAGCAGCTTACAGCCACATTATTATGGCAAATTAAGACGTAAAATATATGTTAAAACCATTACACACTGAGTTAAGGTTTTGGGACTACAGTGCTTTAAATATTGAAAAATATGTGAAAGTTGTAGGAAATGGGCATGATGTCCACATGACTCAGATACTTCAAGGCTGATGCAAAGTCCATCAATGGCAGAAGGTAAATGGCAGGTTTCTAACAGGCTGTAATGTGACCAGGAATATGTTTTCTTTCTCTTTTAATTGTCTTGTCACCGTCAGACTGCCTTCAAGTAAGGCAATGAGCTTCTTACCAATGGTCACTATGATTTAGGAGTCATCAGCTGCAGTTTTATTGGATTCACTGTGGTTCTTTCCTCTTCCTGAAGCAGAAGAGACCCTTCAATGCTGTAGAGAAGGCCTTTGGACTTGTTACTATTTAAAAAAAATAGTAGGTGCCACCTCTGTGTCTTCAATATTCCTTTGATTTGTACTCAGTAAGCAGGTTTCGCAAAGATTTTTGGTTGTACGTATCATTGTCCATGGTTTATTCACTCATTTGGTTCAAATTCTCAAGGGAACAGTGAGAGTTAGTGTTCAAAGGATGACTAATGACAGAGTAGGGGTAGCTAAAAATGATAAGAAAATACTGTTTTGGGCCCGTAATGAAAGCTGTGAAATACTTATGATACTTCTGGTGTTTCCAGCCATCGTTCTTCTACTTCAGCATTTTGTTCTGTCTGAGGATTGCTCTCATACTGAGAAATCTCTGCTAGTTTGAGTTAACTTTCTTTCCTTCGTTTTTTCTTATATACTGATACGGGGATGCCAGTGCAGAGTCCTTGGCATGAAAAGTGGTTAGTCATATAAAGACTTCTTAAAACAGTTACTCCCTTTTCTGTATCAAAAGAAAATATACTACTAAAACTGTATCCTTAAAAGTGTGCCCTATGGACTAGAATACTTGATATGTTTTATTATTAATGTGTAGCCAAAGCCTGAAGGTCCTTTGAAACACAGACATAATATTCTCTTATAAAACTTGCCCTCACTACTTATATTGAAGAATAATGATTCTTCACACCTGCAGAGGTGCTGGCCTGTGTTTCTTTCTTTCTATCTTGTTGTGAATTTATCTCTTTAGAGACTTGTGTAAGTTTTTAAATTAAGTTATACGGTTCCCAGAGGCCATACTACCTGCTCCTGACAGATGCCTTTAGGCTGAGTTTAGTCTGAGGCTATTCAGACTCGTCTCAGCTTCTGCAGAACTTGCCTGCCCTGGGATCCTTTTATTATTTTTCCTCTGACATTTTTTGTGCTTGATCTGTTTGCATCAAACAGAACTTTTTCTTTTTAATACTTCGTTTGAATCTTATATTTATTTTGTAACCACATGAGTCCTGGGAGTATGGAATTTCAGTGCTGAACTTGGGTGAGAATTTTCTTGCTCATGAAACACAGGCCCACAGCACGTTGTTTAAAGCAATGGGGTTTTTTTGGTTTGTGGGTCCTTAAACATTTCCCCATGGAAGTGCAGACTTCTGTACAACAGATTTAAGCTCCTAGCAGTTGTTTTGCTTTCCTTAGTTACCTTCAGAATCAGATCTATATCCTTTAGAATTAGACCATGGATCCACAGTGGTTAAAATCTACTGGTTTACCTTTATGAAATGAGAGTCAGTCTTCAGCCTCTGCTCGCCCAGGAGTGCTGGGACTGCGAACGCTCCACTGCTCTGACAGCTGAGGCAGCACCGACTTTCTCATTGAACTGTGCAATCAGTTGAGATATTAAATCCTAAACAAAAATCTTATTTTTAAAACTGCAGAGAGGAGAAAAGCTCTGTGTAACATGAAAGTAGAATAGCCTCTAAGAGATTACACTTTAAACCTCTTTTGTGGCAAATAGAATTGGATCTAGCATTCATGTGCTGGAGCTGTGTGCTGTCCGGTGTGCACTAGACACACCATAGGTGAGCTGAGCTTGATTGCTCTTAGGTAATAAACTGACTTTTAATTTGAGCTGTGAAGGGTCATCACAGGACCCAGTTCCATGCACAACAGTGCTGTGCTTCCTTATGCTGTCCAAATACTGGGATGTGAAAATGAAGCATGAAATGACTATTTGGTTTTGGCATGCATAGAAGTTTATTGGACTCCTAAAAAAATCAGACTTTCAGCTGATTTTTTTATTCTTCTTTCTGAAGCAGTAAAAAAAAAGAATCTATTTTCAGGACATTTATAATCAGAAAATAAAATTTAATGAGAATTAACACTTTCAGTGAGAAGTCATTCATTTCAGAAAAATGTCATTCTACAGGAGTTAAACAGAGGACAAGGGTTTAGTTTCCTAGACTAGAGGCACATAAGTTTTGTTTTCTTTTACTTATGTGTTTTGTTAAGCCTGTGCTGTGCCAATGGCTATCAGGGTGCTGATAAAATGGACCAGAAGGTGTGCTTGCCTTAATTCCAAGTAGTCGTTTTAAAAGCAATAATATATTTTAGAGGATAATCTAGTTGGTTACAATTTTATGACTCTATGGGACTGGGAAGTTGTGGAAAAGTTTTCACTGGAGATTTTGTGGTTACTTTCTAGGCTGGGAAGGGCCAGTACGCGCTGATGTTCCTCTTCAGAGTTTTTCTGTGAGTGAAGGTTTAGCACAAACACAAAACAGATTGAACTAGATTAGTAGGGGTTGCCTTTTCCCCATTTTAAAGGAAAATGGGTTATGGAGAAGTTGAATTTGTTGGTTCTCAACAGATAAATATTTATAGCAGATTTTCTCAGGAGAATAGCTTATTAGGGGAACAAAATAGGACACATGAAAGTTTTCCCTCTTAGACATGAAAACCAGTCTATCTGGGAACCTTCCCAGTTGATTCAAATTACTGCCTTTGGGACATGAGCTTTTTAATAGCCTGAAGATGGGAGCGAGCTAGCCAGCCAGGTCAGCAGCGTGAAGGCTCATGTCCTAGTAAAGGGAAATTACTTCCTGTTATGACTTTCTTTCATCTGCATATTTCCCATTCTGCTACAGCGATCTAGTTAAGCCCAAAGCCTGGCTACATGTCTCACTTTATGCTGCCAAATTCATCTGAGGGAGGAGGGGTGAGAGGCAGGCAGAATAAAGCATAAAAGAGTAAAAGGTTTGCTGCCTGGTATTTACAATGATAGGCAAAAAGGAGAAAAGCCGCTCTGTGCACGCTAGGGAGCTCTGGAGTCGTACTCTTACTGGGGATTTGAAGTCAAGGCTGACCTCGGTAATGTATTTTGTCCAAGTGTGTAACCCAGCAGAGTCTGTGAAAGAGGAAAAGCCACCAGCTCTCTACTGCACAAATGTTACTTGCCAGTCCAAGCGCACTGTCTGGTCTCCTTTGCTTTGGCCAGTTCATTTTCCTGGCACTGTGAGTTAAAAGGCAGATTACTGTTTAAAACTTTACTTTTTACTCCAGGTTATAAAAGGGGTCAGCAGCTGAGCAATGACTTCCAGGGAGGTATGTTATACTATGTGCTAGAATATACTTCTCTGATTTCAAAACAGCAACAATATTCTTTGGAATTTTGATTTTCAAACTTTTTTAAAAATAAACCCTGTTTAGAATGTCCATCATTCTACAACATCTCTCACTTGAATAGTATATTAAAAAATCAGGTAAAGTTTAGAAAACTTGAGGGCTTTTATGACCATTATAGAGGAATGAAGTAATGAGAAACTGAAGAAAATTATTTCTGAGCATCGGATTGGAATAGATGGGCTTGATAAGGTACACTGGGAAGGGAGCGTTAGGACAAATACCCTTCCACAGCTCTGTCTCACACACACACACACACACGACTGTGCAGGAGCAGGCTCAGACCTGTGGCTGTAGCCCAACAAATGGGGGGGGTGGATGCTGCCTTTGCCTCTCCCGGGTTAGCTGTGCCGTGAGTGGGGCTGTGCAGGTCTCATGTGCTGCAATAAAAGTCTACTCCTTCCCAAGTTGCTGAGTTTGACTTCAGTAGGAGCTGCAGATGACCACTGCCTCTAAGAATAGAAAATCAAAACTATATGTAATTCTGAAAGCAAAGCTTCCTGCCCTGGCCAGTTCAGCAGAAGTCTGCGGTGCTGATACGGGGCCAGGTTCTCAGCTGGTATAAATGAGCAGGGCTTGACTTGAAGTCAATGGGATTGTGTTAGTTTTCACCAGCAATGGATCTGGCCAAACAAGCACCCCCGCCCCTCTCTCTGCATGTATGTCTGGCACAAGGCAACTCTAATTTTGGTAAATCCCTGATCTAAATGGCTCTTTTTATGTGAAAGCTCCTAATTCAGATAGAAGACAAATGTTGGTAAAGTTTTTCCTTTAAAATTAATTGATTTACCTCGCAGTTCACAGAAGGGCATTTGCTGACAGTTTTTCTGGCTTCCCTTGTTAACTGCTCATATCTTTTAATTTTCTAGCAGGATATTTATGAAATGTTCCATTTGTTGCTAGTTTTATATATATGCACCTATATAAAAACTATATATATATATGTATGTGTATAATAGTATGCATATGTATTTATTTTTTCAATTGCCAAAAATCAGTTCACAGAGCAAACCCTAGGCCTTCTGCAGAGCTCTTGATGCCTTCATTTACTATTTTTAATATATGCTGCTGAGGTTTTAATTGTGACTTTGTTATGAGGTGAGTAATTCTCGTACTTTCAGAGGGGTTCACAGTACTGCAATCTGCTGAATCAATTAAAAAAAAAATCTTGAAATAAAGCTAGTTAATGATAGATTATTATCAATTAAGACAGGAAATTGTCCTATCTTGTATCTAAAGAAAACATGTTTCCCTAGAAGGACCCAGGAGTGCTCCATAATCCTTTTTACATGCAAAGAAGGGAGAAAATCCTAAAAGGAGCAGCCTCTTCTCCATAACACAATTCTGATAACTTTGGACCAGGCAGCACATCGCAGAGCTCACATCATCGGAAAGCAAACCAATCTGATCAGTCTATCAGTCAGGCAGTGATGGGTGTGAAGCATGTGAGGGTAGGATTTGTCTGTGCTTAGCTCAAGTTCAAGGATCCCTCAGTAATCAGTGGAGGAAGAGTGATGTCTCCAGTGAGCAATTCACGGTGCCCAGTGTTGTCACCCAACAGTGCTGGGGCAGGTCACCCTCAGGAGACCTGTTTCTGTTGGTTACAGAGCTGTCCTAGATACCAATCTCTGAGTAGATACCTGACTTTCAGAATGCTGAACTTCACTGAAGTAAATCCCCCACCAAGTGACTTCAGCACACAAGTCTCAGGGACTTCTAATGCTATTTAAGAAACTTTGTTCATTAGGCACTACTTAGAGTATTATATATCCAGCCTTGATATCAGGGTGTTTAGAAATACTGTATTGACATGATTTTAGTATTGTGATATGAATGTCAAAAGAAAAGACATTACTCATTAGGGATGTGACTTGAAAATTAAATTGATAATGTTTAAGTGTGGAGATAACCTTTAGATACATCACAAAAGGAACAGGATGCTTCCTAACAATGAAAACAGAGAAATGAGCACCTTAAGGGACACATTGGATAGGAGTGCCTATCATTGACATGGCTGTATACTTTGTGGTTTCAGGTTAGTTTAATAGTGCTATAAGACTTCTGTAGGAATATTCTTTAGCAGCTGTGTTGTTTCCAAACATTCATCTTAAGTGCAGTATCATACCTCACTAAGGAAAGTGTGAGTGTCTGATCAGCTGTTTTGTAGCCAGAAAAGCATTCTAAGGAATAAAAGTGCATGTTCTGATAAAAGTTCATACCACTGAACTCCTTGGCTTAATGCAAGTTCTGTCCTAGGGTAAAAAAAAGTTCACTATAGAGAACAGCATCAAATGCCTATTATATTGTTCTTTGTTTCTTTGCCAACTGTGGATTTAAAATTGGAATAATTCAAAAAGCAGTGGGACGTTATGACTCACTCGGTACCTCCTGGGCTTTTGACATTATCGTAAAGCCACATACACTTGAGTGCAAGGTTTAGTTAGTGGATTTCAATAACACAGCTAGCAGACTTTATTGAAACCACAGAGTACCTGATTAACTGTAAACAATGATTTATTTCTTCTGAACAGCCAGGGTATTATAGCTCCGGTTACAGGTGTGTTATGCTGAGTGACAACACAAGTGATATTTTTTTGGAGGTTAAATTTACTCCTACAGTCAAAATCAGGGACGTGTTCTAATAGTAACATCTAGTTTTATGGGACTATTCTTTTCAATATTTGGGGAATTAGTGTATCTTTTCTTTTAATTTGTTTTTCACACATCATCTTTGAGTTCCCTCTGAAAACTCCCAGTAGAAAGCTTGGGGAATGGGTATTACACAGAAGAAAGATCAAATAAAAGGAGTTTTGGACGCAAGACGTCCAAAACAGTTAGTCTAGAAAGTCTGCATCTTCATTTAAAAACTGCAGAAAGCGGAGTCCAACAGCGCATCTTCATGGAAGATCAACATTTTTTTTTATGTTGCCTGGTGTGTATAAGCTGAAAAGGGAAATATATTTTCCAATAAAATCTTCCAGGCTGGAAATATAGAACAGTTTGCTTGAATCCAAATGTATATTGCTTAGTCTCCACAGAAAAGTAAAGACATATTAAGTCATATGTCAGCTGAGCTGAATTATTGATGTTGAATTAAACATATTAAACTCAGAGATTCATCAACTTTATAGTATTATTTGTTAGAAAAATACCTCCTTCTATCTATTTAGACTGACTTTTTATTATCTCACTTCTTTATTATCTCTTTTATTTGAGTCGGTGGTTGCTGACCTGACTAATAGCTTTCATCTTGGTACTACAAGCTGTTTCCATATGTGCAGGTGCTGTGTAATTTATTGTCTTTACATTGAAAAGTCAAGATCTAGTCAATGTGTTTGTAGGTAATTAAATGAAAATATTCTTCAGGTAGAATTAAGGTATGAGATTTAGGACATTCTGATTTTAATAAGATGCATTTAAGAGTCAGGGAATTCCAGCTGAAAGAGAAGAATAAATATTTAAAAATCCAAAGAGTCTAAATTTCACCAAATTGGAAACCACATAACTGGTTTGAGTCAGTGATGATCCCAGCAGGTGAGTTAGGCCTGGTACATCTAGGAGCTGGGACTCCTTAGTTTGAGGAAGAGAAAGCTGAGGGGAGACCTCATCACTCTCTACACCTACCTGAAAGGACATTGTAAAGAGGTTGGTGCTGGTCTCTTCTTGCAGGTAATTATCAATAGTATAAGAGGGAATGGCTTTAAACTGCAACAGGGGAGGTTCAGACTGGACATTAGGAAAAAAATTTTCACTGAAAGAGTGGTCAGACAGTGGAATAGGCTGCCCAGGGAGGGGGTGGGGTCACATCCCTGGATGTGTTTACGGGTCGTTTGGATGAGATGTTGGGGGATATGGTGTAGGGGAGAACTTGCAGAGTAGGACTGATGGTTGGACTCGATGATCCCAAGGGTCTTTTCCAACCTCAATGATTCTGTGATCTCCCACCCCCAGACACAGTTATACCAGTGAGAAAGAGCTTGAACTAGTACAGACTGATCTTGCCTACTTTTGCCTGTGGTAAGGCACAGCAAGGCTGTATCCTCTCTTTTGTTCAGCTCGTTAGCTGACCTCCCACCACTGTACTCCCAAACTCACACCATGAATTTGTGCAGCAGACGCTATGCTACTGCCTTCATCGTGCCAATGGAAGCTATGGCACCCCTCTTAAAATGTACGTGCCTTTGTCAGGGAGAGGCTGGGTCGGAAGCTGATTCATGAAAAAAATGTTGTAGCTGCTGAACTTCACTGCAGAAACATCTTCTGCTCAGATATCTCTTAGCCAGATTCTTTTTCTCTTTCTCCATCCTGCCTCAGTGGGTATTTCTTTTCAGAGCATGTCATTATAGTAACAGCTTACACATTGAGACCTCGACATAACAATCTGCAGTAAGGCACATTGACCTGACAAAGCGTTTGTTAACAAGTGCCCTTCCCCTTCTGAGAAAGCAGCAGGCATGTTGCTAAGGCTTCCTCACTGTTTATAGGATCAGTCCACGTTGCCACAATATATTTTTGCCTCCTGTTATACTGCTTGGCACTGCCTTTCCCTCCGCTCTTACACTTTCCACTTTAACTACTGCATAGCAGATATGAAGCCGTGGCTGCTTTGTGACCTCAGCACGCGCGTGGCCAGAGATGTGCTCAGTAAAGGGGAGCAGGAGAGAAGGGGGGTGTCTGACCAGTCCCACTTCTTCACCAGTGAGCTTCAGATGGTGTCACCTGCACATAGGACCAGGAAACCCACGCTTCCATCTGTCTTCCAACACAGCCTTGTCCTTCTCCCCGTGCCCCTGTCAGCTGTAGCAGAAAGAGTGCAGCGCCAAGAGCTTGTCAAGAGGGAAGTGATTTCTGAGTGCTTTATTGAGAGACAAACTTGCACAGTTTTGGAGTAAACTCTGTTAGTTTAGATGGAGATTTGACCAATGTTTTTCTGCTTACAAGAGGCTGGGAAGTGGCCTATGAAGTCTGCTCGTTGCTTAGGTCCAAGAAGTCTTTTTCCTTGGTGAAGTCTCTTGGAAGGTCCTTTACTGTTCATGTACTAAGATGTGGTGCTAATGACTTGGATGATACACGTTCTAAGAGTAGTGAAATGCAAGTAGCCAAAACTACCTTAACAAATACGGTTCATTTCACTAAGAGAAGCAGACTGAGCAGCAGGTGGAAGGGTTAAACAAAAGGAAAAAAGATTATAAAAGTTTGCGGCTTTGGCTTCACTACAAATGGCTCTCTTGCAGACTTTATAGCATTAGTGTTGCTTCTCATAAACCTTGAAACCATTCATCCATTTAGAAAGATTAAATTGGTTAGTCATCCAGAATATAAAATATACACATCCATTTTGTCTGTTACCCTAAACCATCTGAAGTATAATAAATGCAGTTGATGCCATTAAACCAAAGCATTGAGTATTAATGATGGCCTCAGTTGTGGTATTTACAGTTTGCCAGCTCTTGTCTTTCTGATAGTATATTCATCTGTTGTTGCTCAGGGACAGTAAGAGCAGAGTCTTGGAGTTGGAAAACACAACTATAATATATGATGTGAGGGGCTCAGAGAAAACATCTTGCTATTAAAGCGGGGAAAACCCTAGAAATGTTACATTTTTTGTTATTCTTAGAAGGTCAAAGTTAAGAGGCACAAGCTTTACTTATGCTATCTTACTATATTTATAATGGTCTGTTAAACAGTTTGCAAAGACAGGTTTGTTTGGTTTTCTAGTTACAGATGAAGCTATTGCTATTTAAAGTTCTGTTCTGTCACTTAGACAAACTAGACAAAGATGGCCAGACTCTTCTAAAGCAAGAATTTGTAGAGGCACTTGGTCAGGAAGCAGGTTCATGATTAAAAAATAATAAAAACCTACATTTGATTTAGCAGCATTTTTTCTTGATTAATATCAGGATTTCAGAAGTAGTACTCTTTCCCAGAATTAAGCAAATTTGCAATGGTTGCTTCAGAATGTAAAAAAATTCAATTCCTGCTGCTTTGAAATATGTAAGACATTATCTCAAATGCAGGGGTTTCCAGCGTGCAGGAAAAAACATTTACATGTTTTTTAATTACTACATAGAGTGCCTTTAATCAGAGCATCCAGCTTGACAGCATTAAACCTGGGAAGCAAATCTTATCCAAGCTTCCAGTTCCATGTGGGAAATGCCAGCTCCTTCCTACAGGAAACAGGAATCAATGTCACGTATCAGCCAGCATTCAGAGCAAAGCAGACTGCCAGCTATTCCTAAGCACACGCTTGAGTACCAGCAGCTTCTGTGGACCATAATGAGGTACTCGAAATATGCTCTCCCAAACTTCACTGACTCAAGTCTATTCACAATGAGCACAAAACATTCCTCCCCTGTCACTCCCCACATTTGCAGCCTCAGCCAGACTGCTTGGGCAGATGAGCGTACTTCCAGTGAGGCTAGCAGATTCGGCATCGGACACTGTCCTTTGGTTTCGTTTGCGTTTGGTTTTTTTTTTCCTGAAACATTACTGGCAGGGAAAAAAAAAAACAAAAAACAACCAAGCCTCCCCCCACACCCTCAACATTTGTCTTTTACTGCAAATACAAATTGCAAAACTACCAGGAGTGAGAGAGGTGATCTGAAAGAGGCAGAACCTCATAAATTGTTTGTGGGGGAAAGGCTGTCTTTCCTTTTCTCTTACTGATGGCATGCCAAGTTTATTTTACAGTATTTACAGGAAGATTTGTTTGTTTTGATACCCTTTGTATGTTGTTAGGGAAAGGCAAAAGAAAATCTCCAGGAAGTTTATAGTTTCTGATGAGACAGAGTTTAGGCTTTAATTTTCTTACTAGTCCTATACGTTTTACTAGAAGTGTAATGTATAAAGGGATATGAGATTGCAGTTGGATGAGTTTTTATGAGCTGTCATTTATTTTCTTTATATGAATTTGGTGCTTGAGAAAGACCTCAGACCAGCAGGCTAAGAAAGTGAAACTGTTAGTTCATTCTGGGACCAGACACAGGGTGGGAAGGAACAACACTGGTTTCTCCTTTTTGTGCCTCATCTCCGACCTTGGCACATCACTCCAGGAGCAGGAGGAACATGCAGTCTCTGGCTGTTTAGTTGAGGTTCAGACAGATGACAAGGAGAACAAACTTATCTGTGATGGAGCGTCCCTGGTGTGGCTGTACAGGCAGCAGGTTGTCTGCACGAGGGCTAATGTGCCTGCCAGCTCCAGCACGCAGCCGGAGGCAATGCTCTCAGGAGGAGAAGCCTCAGGTCTCCCTCAGCAGACAGTCCTGCAAGCCAAACACCCCTGCGTTACACAAAGACACTGACAGTCCTCAATACTTGATTGTTGACACCAACAATGGTCTGGCTGTTAAATTTTGGGATTTCCCATTAACAAGCTAGATACCCTGGTTCTAACGGGTAAAGTGCCTGCCACAGGATGGGGGTTTTGATCCTCAGCTATGGGAAAACTCCTGTTTTTAAGTGGTCTATTAAATCACAAGATGCTGGAGAGGGAATGACTATTGCCTCATCTCTTCTAACACAAGAACTAGAGGGTATCAGGTGAGTCTATTGGGTGGTACCAGGCACCTTCCAAGTAACTAGAGAGACAACTAGTGGCAGCTGCTAACCACATAGGAAACTGCTGGAGGCAGAAAGTTTCTTAGGTGCTTGCTTTGATCTTGTTTCCATTCTCAGTCACCTCTTAGGCAGGAAAAAGTGTTTACTTGATTTACAGCTTCTTTAACTAGAGCATCCTACCCTGAGTCGGCAGAGCAGGTCATCAGTTGTATGGAAAGTCCTTCCAGGGAGGCAGGTACTGCTCTTGTAAGCTTGTGCTGGAAGGGAAATAGAGGTGTTTGGTTATAATTCCAAAGCCTTGAACCAAACTTCTGAACACATTGTAGGGTCTTGGGT
The DNA here is from genome assembly GCF_965140245.1 of Athene noctua. NCBI lineage: Eukaryota > Metazoa > Chordata > Aves > Strigiformes > Strigidae > Athene > Athene noctua. The sequence goes on along the minus strand of NC_134049.1, from coordinate 12,364,797 downwards.
TATGGCAGGAATTGAGAAATAAGGGACTAATGGCATATTTTATGTGCTATAACAAATTGTCTTAACCTCTCCCTGACCTTTGCTGTGAAATACTGGGCAGACACAATGTCTTTTCTCTGTGTGGAGGAAACATTCATTAGCAAATGTCATGTTTGACTGTCTGGGGATGAAGCATGATGCCCAAATGTTAGAAGCTGTTCCTATAGAGCTGGGAAGAGATTTTCGTAAGGGCAGACTGTCTCGCTGACCCCCTTTCATCCCGGCTAATGGAGCAGCCATCCCTTCCTTCCTGGCAATTCCCGTAGCAGGACGATATCCCTAAGATGTATATGATAGCTGCATAGACGTGGCCTCCCCTTTGCACGACATATACACTGTCAAGCAAGGAAGAGTATTTTAGGGTCAATAAGTCTCTTTAAGCAAAGTTAATACCAGGAGATGCTGGCACAACTAGTCACTGTTTAGTTTACACCTGTCAAAAGCAGGCAGCCTCTCAACTCTTATGTTTGGATGAATGTATCCATCACATTCAGCTTTTATACAATATTCTTTTCATCTTCCCTGCACTTCACAATTGTTAATTAATCCTGCAGCACCCAGGGATTACTAGTAACACTTTACAAGGGAAAGCAGAAACAAGCAAGAGGGAGGTGAAATTATTGGGCCAAGGTCATGGAAGAAATTTTGTTTAAACATAAGGTTCTTCAAGTTAACTGGTCTGTCCTTGGATGTCAGCCTCCATTTCAGGGGGAGGGGGTGTTGGGGGGGGACAGTTTTGAGATTGTCTAGTGTATTTAGAGCTCCTCTTTAATTTCTTCCCTTTAGCACTTTTTTTTTTTTTTTTTTTTTGTCTGAGGCAAATGCAGGACAGAAGAGTTTTATCTTCAGAGGATGACGGGGAATTTCCAAGAAGGGAGAATGTCTCATTTTCTGGAAATTCTATGCACCATCTTTTCATTTTGCAATTACAAATGGGGGCACCTGCCTAAGAAATTAATGGGTTCTTTTTTCAAAGTCATTGCAAAGATCCAGATACCCAGTTCGCTTTAAAAATAAAAGACTTGCTTGTCTGGCGCCCGCGGGCCTTTTTGAAAGATCTGCACTGATAATAGCAATCCAGTAACTTATCTGCAAGTGTAGAATGTGCTCACGGTGCTTTCTTCTCCCTAGGACTTGAAAGATGAGCGAAGCGATGAAGAGGAAGAAGATTCTGTTACAGATAATGAAGAGGAGTCCACAAAGAATGGCAACAAGAACGGCTGTGGACCAAGCAAACATCTCCTAAACAGCAGTCACCACTAGCTGCCTCCTGCCTCACCTCCTGCAGTAATTTCTGCTCTGTTTTTAACACAACCTACAGGATAGAATTTAAGTCAAAAGGCTTATGAGAGACTGTGATTGATTTATTGTTGGCTACTGGACCTGGAAAAAAGCCCAGTTCAGAGGGGAGGGAAAAATTTAATAACATGACAAAATGTGTTAATGACCCACCTTCTGAATCGTTGGGAAGTGTTTGGAAAGATGCTTGGGCACAGTGACTGACAGTGCTCAACCAGGTCAGAGCTCAAGAGCATCAGATCATTTAGCATCCCATTGATTTTGATGTTGTTTTTCAATCTGATGTAAGATGTATTTCACCAAGCAGTTTAATTCACAGGTGGTTTGTGGTAGGTAGGTAGTATGAACTCCATTAGGAACCAAAATTACTCAATGTGGGAAAAATTTGACAGCGGTGTACAGTGACCGGCATTTTAGTCTTTACTTTTCAGTTTAAACCCTCATCAAAGGGGCTATTTTTGTGCGTTAGGTTTCATTTCCTGGAGGCTAACATGGAGGAAGTCAAATTACTTGCCTGTGAAGAGCTGGCTTCACTGCAGAAATAGTCTTTCTCCAAAATATGCTGTATCATAGATAGCTCAAATATTGTGTTCTAAGATTTACCTGTCAAGGAAGTCACTGTTAAAACAGCAAAACTCAGCCCTGATTCTCCATTGAGCTCCAGGTTTCACCAACGTCTTTCATCTCAGTCATTTTGGCCCAGCGTGAGAACAGAGGGTGCAGCGGGGAGGGAAGACAATGAATGAAATCTGGGCCTTCTCACAGGTTCTTTTTGCACTTCTTATTTGTTTTCAAAACTGCTGAACACCCTTTGCTCCTGATATATCTACAGCCTGGAAGACTAAAAATAAATCTCATCCATCCCCTTCTTATGAGCCTGTCTCATGCAGCGGTGTTGGATCAGTGTCTTCTCAGGAGCTCGCCTGCTAAATTCTGTTCTGTGGTTCCTGTGTGTTCACTGCATGTATCTGGGCCTTGGGGAAGCACAGGACCAGCAAGGAATGTCACATTGAGGGTGCTGTGTATTTATTTGACATCAGGGTCTATATTTCCATCTCTGCTTTTTTCAGTAATTGGGAATCACATCGTCTAGAGCCAAACTTGGATGTGAGTACGTGACTTGGGCCACATACTGTTGTTTATGCTGTAAGAAATGGAGGAACAGTGGATGTTTTATCAGCTCCTCTTACCAAAAGTGCCTCTACCCTAAGCTTGCACATCTGTTCTAACACTAGTCAGAGTGCAGCAGCACTTTTAGTCCTGGGGCTTTCCAAGGAGAGCCTGGGCCTTTTAAACAGGGTGGTTCCAGTCTCATTTCCAGATGCGTTAGCTCACAAGGTCATAAATGATTTGTGTCATAAGTTTTAGAGGTGAGAGGCTCTCCGTGTGGTTCTACAGTAGCTGAGATCATCTGGTGAACTAAATCCAGTAGCTTGCTAGAGACCAGGGGGACCACTGCTACAACAGCCTCAGTGCAGAGCTTTTGGTTCAAAAGCTTTTCCCCTTAAGGCTGCTCAGGCAGGAACTTGGTGACCTACGGGAAGCACCATATGACTGACTTGTTTTCTTAAGATTTCCTTGGCAAAGGAGGATATAATTCAGTGACTGAAGTATTTGAAAGAATGGGAAATGTTTCAGATCTCAGATATGAAGAAGTGTTTTCTGTGCAGTTACAAAAAACTGTAGGAGTACTTTGTTACAGAGGCTGGTAGTGTGAAAATATCTATGCATGGTCTGTTGAAATAGGCTGCATTTCATTTTTTCCTTATATTTTGGACCATGTAATACCCCAAATGTTCGTGTTTTACCACAAAGAGAATTACACTGAGGAAGGAGTATGGCGTTACAGCTTCTGTGGAGGATGGGAAACGTGCAGTAGTGGAATGGGGCTCCTGAACCTGTGGTTGTGGTTCAGTAGCACTGCTCAGGCTGAGCGGGCAGGATTCCCTCAGCAGTTGTTGTACAGTGGTGTGCTTCCGTACATCGCTGTGGAGAATACCTTAAATACTGCTGGGTGGGTTTAGTAGAAGTGTAAGTACTTATTACATCATCTAAAGCAACTGGTGAGTTTGGCGGGGTCACAGTTGCTTATCGGAGCCTGTTTGTTGCCTACATGAAAAGAACTGGCCTGTCCTCACAAAACTTAGAAACTCAACGTCTTGGAGGCTTTACACTCCCTTTGAGAGCAGTGGAGACAACGATGCTTTCTACAAGACATAACAGGGTTTTGGGAGATATCCAGGGTATTATCATTTAATTTTGGTGCCAGAAAGCTTTCCTGCTATGACTAGGAAAGGAATTTGGGAAAGGAAACACGAAGAACGCTGTTGTCACAGGAGTGAGCCTCTGAACAACTACTGAGTTTTAAACTGGAATTTATAGTCTCTTTGAGGCCAAATCTTGCCCTTCCTACTTGGAGAAGTCTCCCACTGAAGCCAATTAACTCTACTGGAGTTCTGCCTAGCAAAAATTTTGGATTGCAGTTATCCAACCTAATTACAAGGCCTGTTGTTTTAAATCAATGTGAAACTAGGGTCTTAAAGGAAGAGTAAAAGGTAGATAAATACATTCAAACATAAAATGTTGAGGCAAATTTTGGGTGAGTACAGAAGAATATGGATGAAAATAATGTCCTGAAGGTGAATATTAAGTCTAAGCACAGTAAATAACCAAATAACTCCATGCCATTGCAGTTAGGGGTATGGACAGAAGGAACGCTGTGGAAGGCCCTTCTGGGGTTACTGTCATGGCCAACCAGAGTGATGAGACCTAAAAATTCTGAATGTAAACCACGAGGTGCTGGGGATAAATACCCACAGCGCAGAAGGAAGTGGGAACAGATTGTCAAAGTGGGTCTGGACACAGGTTCTGTGTTAACATCAGATTTGTCATTCCTGAAGTTACAGGCGATTCATTTTCCACTTTTTACTGACAGAAACTTAGCAACAGGCTGAGGTCATGGGGAACACAATTCGTGCTAAAGAAACCAATGTCATGGTACTTCAGGATTTTTAGTCTTAACATTTTTTTAATCTTATTGTGAAAAGAGTCTCAAAATGAAAGTCCAGAACAATTGTAGATCACATATATGAGCATGGATGATAGACTCCAATACATTATTTTTACCATTTCACAATGGAATTCATTTCGACCGTGCCAAAATATTTATGGTAGAATTATAGACCAAAAATGAAATCTTAGGCCATTAGACTCAGCAGAAATTCTTCTGTTCCATTTAATTTCTCTAAATTTTGTTCATGTTCATTTCTCTGAATTCCTGTCCATGTATACTATGCTGCCTCTGTATTTGTTTACTAGAGATGTACCAGTCTACTCTGGATTTGTTTTACAGATCTCCTTTACTCCAAAGAATTCATTTTGTCAGTGTGTATTATTCAGTATAATTATCTTTTTTTGTTCTTAATGCCACGGAATTTGTCTGGTCAGTTATACTACAGGCTATAAATAAATATTTTTTAAAAACAGCTATCTATGTAACGATGTCCTTGTTTTCCTCACCTTGCAGTGTCCACCTCTCCATTTTCCATTCCTTACCAGCTTTCCAGTGAGGGCCCCTTCAGGAACTAATTCCTTACTCTTCCAAGTTTTTTCCCTTTCCTGGAAAAGGCTGGATGACCCGCACCCTTCTTAAGAGGTAACAGCGGTTGTTGTAAAGAAACTTGTGTTTTCTTGGGCAATTCGTGATTGGAAAGGAAGCAAAATGAATGGGTGCATCATCCATCATTTGTATTCAAGATTTATTTATGCTTTGTCTAAAGTACTTGAAAGTGGTCCTATGTACCCTAGGAATTACTCACTCTAGAATGCCAATGTATTTTTGTATCTTTACTCAGTTGGTTTTTGTTGTGCATATTAGGGCTGTTTATGAAGTTACATATATTTGGGGAGTGTAAGACTAATATGCAAATACAGAGATAATTCTTTTTTTCCCAGGAGTGCTTATGTTTAAACATTGACTGAGGTGCTGTCACCCAGTTAGATTGCTGTGGGATTACTATCAGAATGCCTCATTGTAAGCACACTTCTGACAACTCAGGCGTGGATCTTAAGCTGGTAAAGGAAAGCTTCACTGAAAACAAGGGAGCTGTGCTAATTTGTATTAGCTGAAAAGCTGTTCCACATTTCTTATTCTTTCCATTTCTGCCTCCCTAGTTGGGAAGATCACAGAGGTTCTGACTTACCATCTCTTCCCATGGGCAAACAAACATAAGGGAAGGTGTTTCAGCCCAAATAATGAACTGTAGCAGAATACTTCAGTTTTATTATCTGAATTCATTTTTTTAAGTTTATGAGTAAGAATAAAGTAGATGGAAAACAAACCGAACAGGGATATGTGAGTTTTGGCTACAAACAACTTGCAAACTGTGAAGAATTAAAAAAAAAAAAAAATCTTGCTGATTTAGAAAGAAAAACACCATCTCCACAGGCACTTCCCCCAGCTGTGGGTTTGAAGAACAACAGACAACCAGTGGGCAGAAATGAAAGTCCATGCTGAGAGTAAGAACACAGCCCAGGTGTGAAAATGCCCAGGAGAATTGGTTTGATGGCTGTTAGCTGCCCGAGAGCTGGGGAGCCTTTCTGTGCGGAGCAGCAAATGAGCCAAGAATGTACCTCTGAGTGATTTCACTGGTTGTGTTCAGAATCACTGAAAATGTCTGTTCCTCCTCCTGCTCTGTCTGTGCCATATAGAGCCACGGTTTTGTTTCTTGCCTACAGAGTTTGAGCTTTGGCCACCCAAGGTGCGGATGTTGAGGAGGATGAACACCTTTGACTTGTTGAGGGTCATGCAGGACATTTGTATTCCCCCTGAGAATGTGATTTCAGCTTACAAAATGTATGAAATTATGTGATGCCCACGCTTTAGAGACAGTTAGCAATGTGTGTCACACAGCAGCACAGCACTGTGAGTGACCAGCATCATGGAGAGGGAGCTGAACTCTCCTGAGCTGAGCTTTGTGAATAAAGAAGAAAAGTCAGAAGAGGGCTTGGCCAACTCATTGCACAGGTTTTTCTTACAGATGTAGGTGTGAAAGACTCATTTAAAGGTTGATTTCTCCAGCTCTTCAGTGGGAAGCATTTTCTCTGTCTCCATATTTCTGCATGATGGTTTGTGGAAGGTGCCAAGCCAGGTCAGAGCAGTCACCACTCCCCTGAGAGAAGCCAGCACCAAAAGCTTGAGAGGTGGATACCGAACCAGCAGCCTGGGATAATCCCTCCCTTGCTCTGGTGTGGGGCAGAGGTAGATTCGTGCTCTGAACCATGTTTGGGGGGAGAAAGGGTGTTACCATGAACAGTTGCAGCTCTCAATATTCTTGCCACTCACGTGTACCACAACCAGCTGCTTTGTGCTGCAGGGGTTGGGCACACCCTGAGTGAGGAACTGAGTTCAGCCTTAGGTTAATTTCTTTGAATCCCCACTGCCCAGCTCATGTTTGCCATCCTGGCACTCAGGTTTTTTGGTCTCCATTGCTGTTTAAGCTCATCAACAAAGATTTCTCCATGCCCTGTCTCTGCTCCAACCTGTAGTAGCAGCAGTGTTTGCACACACTCCTGGGGGAGCATACTTGCCTACTGAAGCGTAAGCTATTTGGTAGATCACACATGAGAGGGAAAACTTCACAAAGTATTGGGACATAATGTGGGAGAGGGGAAATCATTGGCCAAAAAACTAGGATTCCTGTAGGGGAAAAAAAAATAGTTTCACTTTCTGTCCTGTCATCCATGTCTGTTAAGATCTTAAGCAGCAGAGAGGAGGTAAAGGCTTGATATTAATCCCTTGTCAAAGAATGGGATTCCCAGTCGAGGAAACGGAGGTGATCAAAGCAATGTAATCTTCACCCTAGCTGACTACAGAGAACTTCAAGTAGGGGTCTGAAGGTTTATTTAACTCAAGTACCCTCTGTGGGATTACTTGAAGTTTCTAGCTTAATAGAAGACAAGGCTAAAAGCACAGGTCTAAGCTTCAACATACGACTCTGCAGATACAAAGTCATAACAACCCATGCAGGATAATGATGTTGATGTTCCAATAGTCCAAAGATTTATGAAAATATCTTCTATTTACTCAGCTGGAAAGAGCCCTGTTCTTCTGGAGTTTTGTTACCCCATAAAGCATTCAGAGGAGACCCCATAATCATTTCAAAGTCAGAAACATTAAGTGGAATAACAAGTATAAACCCTATCCACAGTGACTTTGAAGTGCAAGAAGCATGTCCTTGTAGCTGTAGAATATTACTCTACTTTGAGCGGGGTGGGAAGAAACAGCTCCCAGGCAGTTGTTTCAGGTGGTGAAAAGTCCATATTTTTCCTACCACAAAAGAAGCTGGTCTAAAAAAAGAGTTGAGCAGTGAAATAGATGATTAAATTCCCACTGAAATTCACAGGAGCTTTTCCCTGATGCTGCTGAGAACTGGATCCAGACCTTAGGCGATCAGATGGAATGACAAGGGCAGCATGGCACTGCCTTCTCCAGCCATCAGGCGCGGGGCACAGCCCGTGTTTCCTCCTCCTCTAGCCCAGGGCAAAGTTCTCCCTGAAAATGAGATCTTCCATCTGCAGGACCCTCACCTGAAGAGACCTGCCTTTGCCTCTCTCAAAATGGGCATGTGGCTCCTGAAAGACATCCCTGGGAAAGCACTCCCTCTCCTTTCAAGCCTGAAATTTCACTTTCAGCAAGCAGTCTGCCTCCTGTCCTCTGTATTGTTCAAAATCTCAATAAGGACTGACTCTAAAGTCTGTGATCCAAGGCCAAATCTACCAGAAAGAGGTAAATGATGACCTGTGGTTATCGCAACTACCTCAGTGGGGGAGTGAGTGAGAGAGCTGCTGGGCCAGAGGAGAAAAGGGACCAGACTGAAACTGGAGCAAAATGGCTGGTGCAACACAGCAACAGTTTAAACACAGAGCTGAGATCACCAAGAATCACAGAGCAAAGCAGTAACAAAGCAAGGAAGAAAACAAGCCCCAGGAGAAGAAGGAAGAAGAAAAAGACGGTAGTTCAGTAATGCTGGGAATCAGCCCTTTCCAAGCAGCAGAAGCCAGCTTTGCCTGGACTCTGAGATGAACTCTGTAGCCAGGACAACTCCTTTTCCCTGAGCACCAGTGGTTTCAGACTAAGCCCAGCCGATGAGTTCCCAAGGCAGGAGCAAAGGCGGCAGGATCTGGGAAATACTCCTTTAGAATGTTCCCAGTGTGCAAGTGAGGGGACAGGGAGGGACTCAGCTGGGGCTGGGACAGCATACCCACAAGTGGAGGCCAGCAGACCTGCAGCTGTGGCAATGACCCCTCGGTTCACCTCCAGTTGCTGGGCAAGCCTGACTCCCCCTTAAACCTCGGCATTGGTTTTGTGCTTTTCCTGGCTGATTCCCCGAGAGTCCTAGAAGAATGTCTAGAAGATTTTAGTGTTTGCTTTCTACAACAAAGAGCAGGAGAAAGCTGCTAAAAGGCCTTTCGAGTGCCAGCACCTATGGGTAAGTTTCTTGGTTATGCCATGGGCTGCATACAGTGCAGGAGAAGTCCTAGTAGTTCAGGAGAAGAATCTGTGGGAAGCAGGAGCTAAATCTTATCTGGCTGTGCTAAATCTTATCAGGCTATGTAAATCCTACCTAGTTCCTTTGCTATTTTAAAGGAAGAACTATTCAGCAACCAAAGAATGTTTCCCACATTTCCCTATTGCAAAGGGTAGTGAGGTCAGGTAGCAGTTGTACGTTTGGAGCTTTTTTCCCCTTTGAATCCTTTGGATCCTTCAAGGATGGCACTTGAGCAGAGAACAGGATACTGTAGTTTTTGCCTGAGGTGAGGACTATCCTATAACCCATACGATATACTGCAGGGTATGCACGGCATTTATGGAACCTGGAAATTGTCCCCCACATCCACTTTAGTGCTGCAGTTTCCCCTCCTGCACCCAGTTGTGATTCTGCTCTGACATAAAATCCAAGAAAAAGTGAAGCTGGGATGCTTACCCCTTCCTCTGCCCTGGCACCCGTGGCCGGCATGAGGGAAATCGTAAACCGACATTGCCACATCTCTATGCTGTGGATTGCAAAGATGGCTGCTCCATCTCTTGTGGGCAATGATTTTTTTTTTTTTTTTAAACATTTAGATACTTATCCAAAGCAAACATCAGAGCTTAGCCACAGCTTGGGTTAGTCCCACATCCTCATGGATGCAGTCCGCAGCTGAGAATCCTTGTTCTGGGCCATGGAAGGGCCACACTCCTTTCACTGAATGTTAGTGAGAAGAAGACAAATTCCTGCTCCATAACACAATGTTGAGAACAGAGAAACCTTTAAGTTTTTCCTTTTACATCTCAGAGAGGATTTTATGCCTGTGGAGGGAATGGATGCTCCACTGTCCTGTTGTGAGATAGAACCGCAGGTGCCCGCGTGAAACATGCAGCAAACGGCGCTGTTGGTCTCCGGGCCGAGGCAGCCGGCACTGGGCACGGAGGAAATGTCTCCTCTCCAGAAGGTAAATGTTTCTCGGGCCTTTCCCCGGGTTGTCGCTGACAGGTCCCTGCGGAAAGCCCGGAGCAGCACTGCTGGTCTGGCCGCGGTGCAGGCAGTGATGAGAAACCTCGAGTGATGAGTGATGAGAATACCTGTGCCCTCAAAACCGCGCGTTGGCTACCTGGTCATTGCTGCAAGGGCCCACGAGGTGGCAATAGCAGGACACTGCTCCCTGCTCGGACACGGCTCCCATGTAGCATTCTCTTCCGTCTTTTTGCTCCTTAAAACGACGAGATTCTACGAAGATTGGGGTGCAGAAGTGTTTCTTGCAACTGGTAATTTCCACTTGATCGGCCTCTGAACTGTGAAGCAGGTGTCTGGTACATGGCTGGTAAAAAAGCACTACAGATTTTACTGAGAGCAAGTGTTTGGTACCAGTCCAGAGGACCGACGGTGTCCTGAGGGCTGGCATCTACCTGGGTTGACACCAGTGACCCTTTCCCAGAGGTGCAGCACTCTCCTGCAGACTCCCCCGGTCCCAGAGCTGTTCCTGGTGTGTCTGGTAAGGGCTGGGCATGAAAGGATGTTAAATCTTCTCTGACTCTGCTTTACCACTTGTACTTTTTTGTATTGTCTGTTTAAATTAGGTATTTGTCAAGCCACAGAGTCTGTAGCTGCTGGAAGTGAAGCCCCATTCTCACCTAGATCTTTAATGCCTGTAATGCAAGTAAGGAGGATACAACTCTTGGAACTGCTGTTCTGCGTTAGGAGACAGACTCTCTCCCCCAAGTAAATGAGGTGCTCTGTGCTTTGCACCACTGCCAAGAATAAAGCAAAGCTCTGAGGGTAGAAGGGTTTGGGCCAGGCTCAGCGTTTGCCTGTGCAGGGGAGGGAGCATGGGACATCACCTCCCAAACACAAAAGACGGAGGAGCAGTTGCATCTCAAACCCCTTAAATCCGGCATGGGCTGAGTGTTACGGCCAGAGCACCCCAAGGATTTGGGAATGCCAAGGAGTGGCTTTGTGTAAGGAAAAAAAAATCCTGTGAGCATGTACTGGGAGGGCACCCTGACCCATGTACTCACCCTAGCAGTGCCCAGCCTGCCTGGTGTGTTAGCGAGGGAGGGTGGGAGCTCCCTGAGGGCAGCCCGGCCCCAGGACATGTCCATCACCTACTGCTGAGTAGATTGACCAGAGAGAGGGGGAATGTCTGTGCTTGTGGGCTGAGGGCTGTCAACAGCGCACCCTGCATTACCTGGCAACATCCCCCCACCAACAACTTTTACAAGGGCAGAAGGATGAATTAATTGGGTGCTGGCTGGGTGCTGGAAAAGATGAGGTACCAGGCAAGCTGTGCAGTGAAAGGGGCTGCATCGCCCGGACAGGTATGATGGACAGGGGCACAGACTGAGCTTTGGGTTTTGTGCTCCAAGAACATTGTCCTAAACCACCTCCAAAACCACCACAGTGCCCTGGCATGAGGCACCACTGAAAAGTGCTGCCTATAGAAAGCTCTTTCCAAAATTCTTTAATGCAAATAAGTGGTCACCGCAGCCCCAGGCTGAAGCAGTGTTAGATGTTGGACAAACTGGGCTTTTGCATAAATGCAGAGCAGAGAGACAAACAATGAAGACCAAAATCTAGCAGTTCTAGTTTTCTTCCGAGGATCTCTCGAGAAGGGGGGGGGGGGGCACAGCAAATACCTCCTCCCTTATTGCTGCTGTGGCTGGTTCCTGCCGGGAGGAAGTTTTGGGCTTGGGCTCCATGAAAGGTGTGTTGAGGAACCCAGCAGCTCCAAGCTGTGCGAAACCCTGGCTGCAATGGCCCACTGAGCCACGCAAACAGCCTGCGCACTCCCACACTCCCCTCGAGCCTCAGCAGGAAAAAGGGATCTGTTGGTTTAAACAAGCTTCTTTAATCCCATTTGGCACAACCCTCGTGGTCAGGCTGCGCTCAGCTATGACTGTGTAGAGAGCCGGGAATGGGTTTGCTTTGATAGTGGATGAAGTGTTTCCCTGAGCTCTCCCCATGCGTGGCTGTGGATGGGGAGGAGGTGCTCGGAAGCTGTAGACCGTGGGTGGCAGCGCCTGTGGCTCCCATCTGACCCCAGCTCTTCCCTAGGTTTCTCTTTCTGAGCCAGGAGGCAGCTGGATTTGACTTGACTGTCCCAGCAGAGATTGAAGCTTTGAGCTTGCTTGTCTGGCACCCACCATGCCTGGGGTTTGCCACGGGCTGGCACCCAGCTCTTGGCACAGTTTCCTCCACCACAGCTCGCAGACGGTGCCGGTGGGACTCCTCACTGCCAGCAGGTTAACTGAAACGCATCTCCTCTCATTCCTTGTGGGTGTCCAGCCCAGAAAGCCTGAAAGCAGGCAGTTATAAGTCCTAGAGTGACGCTAATATTTTGCTTTTATGAACAAATACTTGCAACTCAGCCAAAGTCAATTGCCAGCTCTGTTGGGAGAGAGGATCTAGCATCAGAGGAGGATCCCGATTCTGTTCTTGGTTTACTGTACAACCTTGCAAATAATGACAATATTGGCCCCAAATGGACTGGGATGAGGTATTGGTGGCTGTTGTTGATTAAAGAGCAGGATGTGTTACAGACTCCAGAAGGGTTGCTCCCTCCAGACCTTGCACTGGCCCTCCATCTGGCCGGTTCTTACCTAGTGACTCCGAGCAGACTTTGCTGACGTGGGCAGTCGGGTTTCCGTGCTGGCTGTGGAGGAAAAGGCAGCCCTTGTTGTCGCTTGGAAGAGTGTGACTTGCACAAACTCTTATCAAAATGCATGGCATTACAGATGTGGCCCTGCAGTGGTCACAGCGCATCCTGCCTGCCCTGCTCCTTTCTCCACTGAGAACAAAGATGCTTTTGCTGCTTTAGGTCAGCTCAAGATCTCGAAATGTGGGGCTGTTTCCCCGAGTGGGTGCTCCAGGTGATCCCTAGACTAGACAACTAACACAGATACACAACATCAGTTGACCAAATGTCCCACTTTGCATCTCCAAGCTGTGAGCTCATCCTAGAGGCTGTGGGCGTGTGCTGGAGGCTGAGTGTCCACAGCTCCCTCCCTGCAGGGGGGTGTTTGTCCTCCTGGGACAGCGCTGGGGAATTTGCTGACTCAGCTGGGGGTGATGGGGAGGGAGCATGAAGGGTGATACAGAGGGGGAGAACTGCAAAGGAGCCAAATCTGGAGAGAAGGTTAGCAAAACTGTAATGTTCATTTTTAAAAGGTCCAGGCAGTCAGAGGTTTTGGGCTGTGAACTCTGCACTGCTTCTGACAGTGGTGTTACAGTAATGGTTCTGCACAGCTCTGCATCTAAATGGAAGCAACCAGGGAAATTTGCACAAACTTGAGCAAAGGATTGCTCCTGTGGGGAGAAATAATTCTGTACGCTATTGCATTGTTGGTGCTATCACTGCTCATGGATAAAAGGTGGAGGTTTTTGATTGATAAATTTGTATAAAAGTTAGTTCAAATGGCTTGACAAAGCTTTGAGAGCAGCTTGGGAAGAGCTTGAATATGAGACAAAGGAAGAAGGGTTAGAGAACAAAAGTCCAGAGCAACGATTACCTGAGCACTTTGGCTTGGGGCTGTTTCACTTCCACAAGAGAAAAGGGTGATTTACAGCCCCAGGCTGGGGGACCAGCAGGGCTTGGCCTTGGGACACACTCTGTCCTCAGCTCTATGCCACCATCCAGTGATGTTTGTGCTTGGAGGACAGCCCTTTCCACCTTGGCACGTGCCCCCACTCCTGGCCCTGCAGCTCTGGTGGGCTGGGGGAGAGGCACCCCAGCCCTGCAGTGCCTCTCTGGGGATGGGAAAGCACTTTGCTGGCCGGAGGAGAGCAGGCTCCTGTGCCGTGACCCACCTCGGAGCCCCCGCCACAGTGCCTGACGAGGGCCCCTGACCCCCGGCAATCCCTGCTCGTGGGGATATTGAGTTTTCTGTTTGCTTTGCAAGTGTAATTGGCCAAGACGCTGTGAAGGGAGGAGAGAGTGCTCAAGGGAGAGGTGTTAAAGAAATAGGAAAACATTATTAAGAGTGTTTTAAGTTGGCAGTTTCCCTTATTAGTACTTTCATGATGGAAAGAAGCCACTTTAGGTCTGTGCAGTTGCAGTGGGCCACCACATTCAGGCCCCTGTAGACATCCATGCAGACGGCTGTGCTGTCTTGTGCATCACCTCCGTCTCTCTTCCAAGCCATGCACCACCTTCTTGGCTTACAAATCTCCTCCTCTGGCTTCTTGGGCCCAGCTGCAAGGAATATGCAGAGAAGGAGGAGCCTTATATTAAATATTTGGTTTGGGGAGGGTGAGCCTTGTCCAAGGCAGGTGTTGGATACAAAGGGAGAAGTTTGAGAACGAGAAGGGGAACACCAGATGTGGGATATGACCAGCTGAAGGACAGTGCCGGGGAAAGAGGAAGGTGGAGCCTGCATGAAGAGTTCTGCTGTTGTCAACTTCAAGCATTCAGAACATCTGCCTCCACACCAAAAAATAAATCAATGACATTGTTTTTTGAGAAAGGATTATTTTAAACAATCCTGTGGTTGGCAACTTCTTCACTTGCTCCTGGGCAGTAAGCCTTTAGGCTTCTCACAGCTCACATTTCTTAGTCTGTCATGGGGTCAAACATGGAGTGATGGAGTTAAATGAGAAATCAGTCTCATGATTGCAGGAGCCAAGGCCTGGAGAGGAAAAACCCAAACAAACCATAAAACGGAACAAAAGAAAGTGCCAGCTATTCCCAGGTTCCTGATAACATCATCAGAGGTGGCAACACTGGACTTCATAAAAAGCCTCACTGAACTTTAGGGTCAGCCTCAAACAACGACAGCTCTTTCCTTTGTCCATTTGTTCCTGCATGCTTGGGGAGTGACGTGTGGCTGATTATTATTGCCTGGGTGATGGCTATCTATGCGCAGCTCTCAGATACCAAACAGACCCTGGACTAGCCTTGTCTGTGTTTTAAAATCCCAGCGTGGTCTGGATGGAGGTGGAGGTGCACTTACGTTTCCGGTCTCTACTCGACGTGCTGCCTGCACCGGAGGGAGCGGATTCTCCTGGCACCCTGCAGCAGTGTTACTCAACTGGGAACATGTTCTTTTATATTCCTGGCTTTTCTCACCCACAGTGGCATGCGCGCGATGTCATTTTCTGCTCCTGACAGCATAGCACCCTGATCCCTCCAAATATCTGTGCCAAGGCAGCGAGATACCCTGGGAGGTTTTGTACAGACAGTAGTGGCACCAGCGTGGGAATGCCGCCAGACCTCCACCCTCATGGGGGCAGGTGGGAAGCAGCCTGGCATTTCAGCAGTCCATCCCTCAACCCCTATCCCCCAGAGATATTTTTCTTCTCTTTTCTCTGTATTCCATGGAAATAGGATGATTTTCCCCATGGCAGCTGTGTGAAGCTGTGAGGCCCCTGGAGATCAGCATAGGGGAAGGGTTTGGAGGGGAGATCTCCAGGGAAAACCTCACACGATGCACTCACTGTTTGTGAGACAGACGCATCTCAACCAAAGCAAACTCCCTCTGACAAAAGGGAACCCCTGTCAGCCTTTGAATAAAGCTCTCTGCTAGCAGAAAGAAAGGGATAACTTACCTTAACAGAAGCAGGCTGCGTGCCCCCTTGAGGACATAGGGGCTGGTGGCTCAGCTCTGTCTCTGGACACCTCCAACATCACAGTTGCTTTTCTTCCTGCTCCTTATCCCCAGGAGCTCAGGAACAGACTGTCCATTTTCAGCCAGACTCGACAGAGAAGTCCCAAAGGGAGTTTTTCTCTCACAGGCTTGGGAGAATTCAGGCTGTTGGAAGGAAAAACCTTGTAAGTGCCTCTGCTGAGGGCTGCCCCAGAAGTATTAGACACTGGAGACTCTGTATGAAGGAGCACACCCTTAAACACCCTCTATCCAGGGAAGAAGCTTTAATCAAACCTCTGGCTCACTGTGAAAGACCAATCAGTAGGAAACCCACTTCTGGCACCCCTATATTTTACTTGATTGTTTTATATCACAAAAGCACTTTTCTTGGTCCCTACTTGCCATTAAGCTGTCTCTGGCTTCTTTGAGGGAACGTGTGCACGGTTAACAGCAGCAACCTGCCAGGTCTGTGCCCAACCAGCCTGGCCAAACTCCACAGCGTCAGGGCCCGCAGCGGGGAAGGGATCTGGCTGCCCAAAGAGCGCAGCCAGGCAAGGAGCTGCGGGGAGAGCAGGGAAGGCATCAGAGAATCCAGGGCAGGAGAGCATCACCGGTGAGGTCGGGATTGCCCACTTAGGACCAGGACAGGAAGGGTTTGGAGAAGGATGGCTGGAGAGGAGGGAGAAGACTGAGGAATGGCCAAGTTAACCCTTCGCATGCTGGCATTTTCCAGGCGTCGAGCCAAATGACTGCTTGGGAAGATGTATATAACACATGTCTGCAGTCTCCAAAGGGTTATTAACTGTGCAATAATGGCCATGAAACTTGGCTTCCTCAACGTACATTTAAAATTGCAAAAAAATAAACCATGAGTTTTGAAGGGGGAGAGGGCTTGTTTCCTAGAAACTGCAGGGCCAAATCCACTCTTTGTGATGATGATAGGAAGAGAACACCACCCCCCCCACACCCCCCACCCCCCCCTCAACACACACACACGCATGGGCTGGGGGCAGGGGAGAAATGCAATCACCACAACAGGACCACAGCCCCCTCCTGTCACATGCTTTATCCTTATCAGCAACAATTTCAAGGTGTTTCTGAAAAGCCCATGGTGTTAAATTAATAAATTCTGTGTCTCACTGGAGCTTTGGGATTTGGATTCAATAAAATCACTGCTTCTCCTAAGACAGTTTCCTCTTTTGTTTTGTGGGTACCTCTGCAGGGGCTTGTCCCTTGCTCCTGGCTCCAGCACTTGCCAACACCAAGGCCTGACTGTGATGTTGCCCCTGTTGTGGGGCATTGCAGCCTCTTGGGCCCCTGCCCAGACACTCTGCAACTCCATGATGCTCAGCAGGGACCAGCGCTACCCCAACGCAGTCTGTGCCAGCCAGCCCAGCCACTGAGCGAGTCCTTCCATGCAGTAAGTTACAGACTTCTCTTTATTAGTGCCCCTCTTTCCCCACACTATTACATTTTTTCTTTCTCTGTATTGTTATTATATTTTTGGCAGAGCACTTTGGAAGGTGAGAGAAAGGATCTACTGAAAAGTGAAGCAAATCTAAGCCCCCTCGCCAAACCCTTTTGAGGGGAGAGACGAGGCACCAGCTTCAGTCCCTTAGCAAATGAAGACGGCTGGTGGTCTGGGTTTAAACATGACTGTTCGGGGCTCAGGCCAGATTTGGCAGCTCACAAATCAAATTGCCTCTTGGTTCTCAGGAGTGGAGGATTGCCACGGGTGGAAGAGCTGTGGGGGAGCTGCTGCCCAGAGTTGCTGTGCCAGCCGGAACACTGGCCTTGGAGGGAGGCGCTGAAATTCTTGGTTCACAACAGGTCAGGAGAGAAAATCAGGCTCTGAGGTTTTGTTTTAACCGTGTTAAGTTACACTACTGACATACAGCAAGGCAGTCGGTCCCAAACTGAATTTTTGTCTTACTTGTATGGGTTCTGGGCCAGCAGAAGGTATAAGAAGACCAAAGCAAAAGGTATAATACTTCTTGTTAGAGAGCAGACTGAGCCTCAAAAGAGACAGGAAAACACAGAGCTATTAAATCTCACCTGATCTCATGTTAAGAAAGTGAATTTGAGCCGTGGGTCTTGGCTTTACTCAGATTTTGTCTGCTGGGAGCTGGTTGCAAGTCTTCAGTTTCTCTCTTGCTGCTGACCACTGGTAACGTCCTCCAAGTGCACCTCACTGGAGTCTCTTCCTCGAGACTGCAGCAGGAGGTGGGGTGTCTGTGTGCAGCCCGGCCAGTATGGTGCTGCAGAGGCCCTGCACAGGGTGAGTCCTTCCGAGAGGCTACTCCAGCCCGCTGTGTGACACAGGGGGTCCCTCGATGCCCAGGAAGAGCCCAGACAGCGGGGCGAATGGCTGGAGGCAGCTCTGAGATTCCAGCTCTCAAACAGCCCCTCTACTTGTCACAGGAGCAGATCTCAAAGAAAACATGGCTCTTGTTGCTTGTCCAGTGCCTGAAAGAGAGAAAATGGTGTTAAGATGCTCATCTCTTACCAGCCCTTTTCCTAGATTCAAGCGGCCCTTTGCTTAGCACTATCCCAGTTGCCTGCCCTCGCAGGGGTGAGCATCCAAATTTAACTCCCCTTGCTTGCGACTGAGAGACATTGCCCCTGTCAGTGCAACTCTGGACAATTCTGCACTGAGATCTGCCAGAGTCATTCACACTCTTTTATGGGCCTTCCTTTGAATTCTTCTGTGATTTCAGTAACAAGGTTGCAGATTTTTGCAGAAGTTTAAACTCTAGGACACTGCTCTGCTGGGCCGCAGCAGTTTAAAGCTGCTAACACGTTGGGTCTTTACTGCTTTCCACCACTCAGCCATGCCAGGAGCACAGGATCTGATCCAAAGCCCACCGAACGCAGCGGAAATCTGTCTACTCTTGGAAATCACCCTACTGCTTTCAACAGCCCCTGGACCACGCCGACTTCTCCTGACCAGCTGAGGACATGCAAGACATGCAAGACATAGCCCAGCCACCAGTAGGGAAGGAGCTCTTGTGGCTGCAGGATCTTAGTGGAAATGGGAACTGGTTGCGCCTGGGTAAGGATGTGAGTGTCCTGCGCACACGGTGGCACGGGAAAGGGAGCTGACAGGTAGCTTCCTCCTCTGCCAGGCAGCCCTCTTAACTAGCTTGAACAACGTCCTCCCTGCTTTAAGTGTCCCCTTGTCCACCACAGTAAAAATCAATTTTTGTATCTCCTGAGCTTTATGAGCTTGTTTCTTGTTTTCATCTATGTGATAAGTGCTTCCAGGAGTAGGTAAGATTGTTGCCTAAAATCTTTGTGCACTCATATATTGCCAACCTCATTTTTTTCTTGATCTTCTGAGTCCTGGGATCAGTATTTCAGATGGCGGTGAAAGAGGCTGCAGGAAATGTAGAAATGGGTGAATTTTTCAAGCGAGCTTCTGTGGCGGCATCTAAATTCTTTTCGTAGTGAAGCAAGGGCTATGCAGCAAACGTGATGGAGGAGCCCACCAGCCGGCTGCTTTTGGTCCGAGCTCCCATGCCTCTCGCTAGAGCGTTTCCAACGGCTTCAAGGGCCACGAGCAGTTGCAGGGCGCGGAGATCCGGCCGCGGAGACCCCGGCCCCGGGCCCCTGGGGGGTGAACGGTGCGGGGGTCACGGCACTGCCTCTGCCGGAGGGGCAGGAGAGGGCGCCCCCCGCTGGCCGCCCCCACCCACGTGCACCCCTCCCCGCGAGCCCAACCCTCCGCCCAACGAGTTCCGCTCGCAGCCAATGGGGGCGCGCGGGGCGTGGCTCGGCGGGCGCCCGAGCCAGTGAGGACGCGGTTCCGCGGGGAAGGGCGTGGCCGGGCGCCCACCACGCCGGGGCTGTCGGCGCCGCTGATTACTTTTTCCGAGGGCGGGGAGGGCTCACTCCGGCCCGCGCTCCCGCCGCCGCCGCCGCGCCGCGCTGGGCCCCGCCGCTGCCATAAAATGTTTGACGGCTGCCTCCTGCCTCTCGTGTTTCCCTGCCTGCTGCTTTGGGGACTGGACGCCGGCACAGGTAGCGCTTCCCTCCCCCGGCTCCCGGCGCCGGCGTCCCCTTCCCGGCGGCGCTGACAGCCCTCGACGCGGGCAGCCCCGTGCCGCGGGTCCGGCGGGCGGGCGGTGGGCGCCGGCCCCGGGCGGCAGCCTGCAGGCGCGGACCGCAGGGCACGCACCGGATCCCCTGCGTGGCCGCGGTCCCAGTCTGCAGGATGAATTGCTCCAGGCTTTTGTATTTTCTTTTCCTGTCCTCTCGCTGCTGCTGCTGCTGCTGTAACGTTTCATGTGGAAAGCTGCTGACTGTCCTTGGCTGCGGCTTCGGCTTGCTCTGCTTTTCCCCTTCTCCCTGCAGATTTTTATAGGGGTTGGTGAAATGCGATGCTTGTGTCTGAGCTATATATTTTTTTTAATGATACAAGTAGCTTTAGCATTTGCTTTATTCCTCTCTTCCCTGCACATTTTTGTCTCTAATATATGTGTGTGTATATGTATAGAGAGAGAAATAAATCCCTTTCCTCCGCTGGCTCCATTGTCTCTGCAGCCTGTCCACAATTTTCAGTGCACGAGTATTTGCGCTGAAATCCGAGCGCGGGGCTGCCCTCGCCCCGGCAGGACGGGGCGTCCCCGCGGGGGGGCTTGGGGGGTGGCTGGCGGGGCACGGAGCTCCCCGTCCGCCCCGTCGGGTCGCGGGACCGGCCGGCGGGGGTGCGAGCGCCTGAGCCTCTCTCCTTCTCGCCTGCAGCCGGCGGAGCGGAGCTGGAAGTGGTGATCCCGGAGCGAGTGGCGCTGGAGAAGATCCACCTGCTGCCGCCCGCCGTGCGAGGGGATCGCGGCGGCCCCCGGCGCCGACGGGCGCTGCCGCGGCAGCGGGCGGCGGCGGAGGCCCTGCTGCTCCGCCTGCCCGCCGCCGGCGCCGAGCTCTACCTGCACCTCCGCCGCGACCTGCGCTTCCTCGCCCGGGGCTTCGTGGTGGAGCAGCGGCGCGGCGAGGCGCGGCGGCCGCCCAGCCCCCGGCGGCCCCCGGAGGAGCGGCTCTGCTTCTACACGGGACACGTCCTGAACCGCAGCGACTCCTTCGCCTCCCTCAGCACCTGCGCCGGGCTGGTACTGCCACCCCGACCCGCCTCCTACCGCCCCGCGGCGAGCCCCGCCGCAGCCCCCGCGAGGCTCCTCCTGTCAGTCCCGGCCCCGGGAGCCGCCCGACCCCCGCCCCGCTCCAGCCCGGCGGCGGGAAGCGGCCCCTGGGCCCTGCCCGCGGGGCACCTCCTGCCCCTCCGTCCCCTCGCTTCCCCGGGCCCCGGCGAGCGTCTCCGCTGTCCCCCCGGGAACTTTCCGGTCAGCCCCGGGTCCCCGCGGTGGGAGCGGCCCCTGGGCCCTGCCCGCGCCTCACCTCTGTGCGGGGCACCTCCTGCCCGCTCCTCCGCGGTCCTGTCTGTCCCCTCGCCTCCCCGGGCCCCGGCGAGCATCGCTGCTGTCCCGCTGTGGGTTTTGTGTCTGCCCCCGGCCCTCCACTGCGGGAGCTGCCCCGGCTTCAGCCGTGCCTGCGGGGCTGAGGGCCTCAGCCACAGCATGTCCGCTTTGGGTGGGTGGTGGGGCCTGAGGACCCTCTTCTTGTCACTGTAGTCCCGCCATCTTGCTAGTGGCTGGGTCCTGCTGTGGGGGATTTGGTCTCTTGCCTGCCTGGCTCACTCCTCAGCAGTACATCCCGGCACAGCGGGCTCCTCAGCTCTTCAGTTCACCCTTTCCACCCGGCTCGCGTGGTCGGTGGTGGTCTGTGAGGGTGTTTTGTGGGAGCTGTGGTGTAGGGACATGCAGCGCTCCGGCATGGTGAGAGGAACCATCCCGCTCGGGGATGCTTTTCCTGCCTCACGTGTCAGGATTTCTCTGCCTGAGGCTGTAGTGTTTCCAGGTGGCTCTGCAGGGCCTGGGCTCTCCTCTGAGCCCAAGAGGTGTTCTTGTGTGGGACAGCCTTCCTGTTTATCACTGGTGAAGACAGAGATGCTGGAGATGATGGCTAGTTTGTAATTACTGTTGATAACTTGAAAGTACTTCAGAAAGTCACCAGGGTGTTAAGCATAGACTCCCAGTACATGGTCCTGGGTTGTGTCCTTCGCTTCTTAGTACAGAGCAGTTGGTGGAGGTTTAGACTTAAACTTTGCAGTAAGAAGCACTTGATGTGCTCTGCACTTGGGACTTGGGTCTCTATTCCTGAACCATATGAGGGCGCTGTGCCTCAGGTTTAAAAAAAAAAAAAAGTGTCTCTGAGATGCTGAGTACTTGAGTGGCACTGTAAATTGAGCTGTATACCACTGAGGGCTTTCTCAGAGTTTAAAACTGATATCTCTAGTTCAAGCTTTAAATCACTAACAGCCCTACGCTTTTGTCACTAGGCACGTTTTGTTAATCCTGTTCATGAAGTGCTGGGCTTCCAAAGCTACCAACTCCAGCAGAGCTGAAAAGCACAAACGGGCAGAGGAGGAAACCTTTTTAAAAAGAGGAATGTAGTTGTAGGCACAGTATTAACTGCCTGAGATCAGGGAATGGAGGAGGGGGAGTGAAAAAGATTGGCGATATTCCCAGTAGAAAAGTTGGAAAAGAAACAAGACTAGTTAGTCTTTGTTCATTACTCTGCAAATATGAACTGCAATATTGCAATATCTGTTTGTATCATGTGAATTCTAAGCAACGACTAAATTGACGTAACTGAGCTAAATGAACTTGGGATCAAAAAGTGATCGGTGTCAAAGCTGCTCCGTTGTGGCACCTCTTGGGGACCAAAGCCCATAGTGCCACATGTGGAAGTGGCAGTGTTGGTAAAGCACTCCTTGCCTTCACCTGTGCTTCTGGTCCTGGAAGTGCTGAGGGTAGCGTGGGCAGATGTGTTGAGAAGGATGTCTTTCTACATGTTGGGATACTCCTTTCCTATTAGAGCAATCCATTTGTTTAATCTTCATTCAGATAATTACCAGGAATGGGAAAGGGCTAAAAGCAGGCAGGTGCGTGATACGTATGAATGAGTTAAGGTTTGTAACACATTAGTGAACTGAAAACTGGACAACAAAAAACGGAAGTGTCTTCAGGATGAGCCTAAACTTAAGATAAATCTCATTAACTTCTGAAATGGTTTCATTGAAGTGATTCACATCACCATGTATATAGACATTCTAGCTGAACGGACCTTTTGGCTTCTCAAGTCTATTCTTAAATATCAAACATATAGGATTTTAGCCTGCCTTCAGTGTTTATGCAGCCTTTTGCAGTGGCAACACCATATCAGCATACCTGTAGTGATAGCTATGCAATTTAGTGGTAAGATATTTTCTGGGATCAGAGGAATTAAGAGTTTGCCTCAAATTGTCTAGGAAGTCTTGAATCTTCCGTGAGTGCCACTGAGATTGGGTCACTCTAGAGCCCAAAGTATTTGCCTCTTAGTCTGGTAATTTAAAATAACCAGGACCATCACTACAGCGGGTTTTGAATTTTCACACTGCTTCCTTAAGCCCTGTTTGCAGCTGAAAGTATAAGGCTTTGCCCTCAGCAGCAGTGCAGTTTCACAGGTGGGGATGTGGACAAGGCTTGCACACTGGGCTAGAAGAAAGACCTTGGTGGTGGAAGCCTTACGGCCTGTTTATCCTGGCATTTGTCTCCTGAGCAGTGCTGGTGCTGCAGCGGGAGATTTCCTGAAAGCTCCAGTGTGGGAGTGCTTGTTGGACTTGAACTGGGTGATCAGGACGTCGTATTCAGAAAAGCTGTTTGCTAAGAAGTAGAGTAGGTAATAATACTGTATCCTGATTTCCAGCTGGCTCAGACTTTGTCATAATCATATTCTTCCACTATGCCATAAATCACACAAAAAGTGATATAAAATGATCAGGGCAAGTAGAGTTCTAATAAAAACAAAATCCCTGACACAGTGGCATGAAAACTGAGCTACAACCAGACTGAGCAATTGCTTCCTGGTAATATCAGATTTCCAGTGTCGCATCTGAAGGTTGTGTTTTGGTTTTTAAACTCTACTCGCAGATGCTGCTGTTAACCAGTATGTGGTCTGTTGTAGTTTCCTGCTACAGCTTGCAATTGCATCGAGAAGGGTGGCCGTACGCTTGTAGCTACATCAGGCCATAGCACGTTTAGGACTGGTGTACCTAAGGTCTCATCTGCACAGTTAATGGATACTCCAGCCCTCCTGTTCTTCTTGACAACCTGGGAATTGCAGCAGAGACAAGAGGTTCTATGTTCCTGAAAAGCACTGCTGCCTTCTGCTTGGCCAGACTGTCCTGTCTGGGGAATGCAGTTGTGTAAACACTTGAGATTCTGACCCCACCGCAGGTCTGAACTGTCCTTTCCTGGTGCTGGGGAGATACAGGCAGGAGCAAAGTTCTGCAACTTGTCTGACCTACACTGGAAGACAGTAGGTGATAAACAAAGTTGTCTCCTTTTTTGGAAAGTTCTGGCTTTGTAAGGCCACAGTGTGCACTACATTGACTTATGTAGTGGACTAAGGTCTTTGCTTCTAAGCCTCGGATCAGTTCCTAGATGACATATGTTAGGTCTCTCTCCAGCAAGGAAATTCCAATTTGATACATTGCAGAACTACTCATCCAGTCCTTTCAGGTGCAATTTCAGTTACTTTTTGACTGTTGCTCTCAGTGTGCTGCCCTTACCCTCTGTAGCAAAGTTTGGCAGAGCAGCATTACCTTCCGTAGAGCTTTTTGGAATGAAGCCTGGAGAGCACAGCAGAGGACCCTTTCAGCACCCTGTATTTGTGTTGTGATTGCAACAGCGCTTCTTCCGAGTCCCAGCAGGTCTTATCAGTCCTGCAGACCCATGATAAGAAAGGTAGGCAGAGTCCTGTGCTCTTTGGGAAGACTTCTTCCCCATTTGTACATTGCAGAACACTGCCTCAAGCTATCCGCAAAATGTGGGACTGCCAAAGACTTTGTTGTATTAATTTTTTACTTTTTTTTTTTTTTTTTTGTACTAGGGTCACTTTCAAATGCAGAAGTGCTGGATTGATATGCAGTTTGTTGGACTGCAGCGTCAGTACCCTACAACTGGTATAGGCTTTTCATGTTTCTTGTACCTAAATTTTGGAAGCAGTTACTGTTTTAAGAGGGTCGTGAGCTCACGTTAAAATGAGCCAATAGGTTTTGACTTAGAAATGAACTTGAAAACTCTTGTCTGTTCAGGAACTGGATCTGAAAGCTGAAAAACACTGGGATGCATTTAGAGGAAGAGGTTTAAGTAACTTCTCATCCATTTTGAAATTCGGAATCTTTGGGTTTGTGTTCAGGACTGCTCTTTAGCCTGTCTCTAGTTAAAGTGGATGGTCCTCAGTTAAGATAAAAGGTTGTGGCTCCCTTCTGTTAAGACTTGTTCATATAACTTTTTCACACCCCGTTTCCATCTCCTTTGAACTCAGTGAGACTTCCTTGTGCAGACTGGAACGGTGGAAGTAGACAAGACACATTACAAGGGCTCATGAGATGAGAACAATGATTTTGTCTGTATAAGATGGGGTAGAGTAATTGAAGCTACACCCTAAGAAATGCATGCTGGAAGTTGGGAGACCTTAAAGCATTTTGCAATATTGTCTCATACAATCTATGCAGAGAAGACAAGGGTTTCTTTTCTTCCAAGCTTCATGCACATTTACCTTTGTTAAGCCTCATGCAACTCCCGGTGTAGAAATCTTCCAGCTTGTTAAAATATTTCTGAATGGTGGCACTTCATTCTGGTGTGTCCCCTTCACTTGGTACCATCCACAGGCTTTGTGAGGGTGTAGATGTAGATGAGCTTTGGCAAATATGGGCAAGGAGAGATGATGGTGCATCCATCTGGACTTTGAGTCAGCCAGGTGTTTCCTTTTTTTCAGGAAGGTTGGACAGAGGTGCTGTAAGTCTGCTGGAGGTGATAAAAGAAAGCGCTGATTATTATAAAGTCATGACTCTCTTCATTTGGGTACTAAACAAGATTAAATGCCAGAAATGTATTTCCCGGTTGTCTGCAGTGCCTGGGAAATTCTGACTCTGCTATTGCCCACATTGCTGTTCATCAGTGATGTTGTGGGACCAGATACAAACACTCTTTGGATGCATAGCTGCCTCTAGGGTCTCTGAACTCCCACGGCTTTCCAGGTGGGTGTGAGTGCCTACGCAGGAACTGTGTGTCTCAGTGTGGTTTTGGATCCATTATGGAAGGTCAGTCAGGGCAAAGAGAACTGAGTATGTTGGACTGCAGCCTCAAAGGATATCCTCAAAGGATAGTGAAATGGTAAATCTGCTCTGTCCTTGAGAAGAAGGGGAAGAAGGATACAGGAGAGGCCACAGTCTATTGCTTTTAAGCCAGATTCTGGTCATTAAGGGCAGAGTGAGCAACATAGATGGGCACTTCCAGAAAGCACTTCCCCTGACAATTCGTCCTGTCTCTTAGGTACTTCAGGTTGGTGAATTGTCCCTTGGGAGGTGTTTGCCTTTCTTTGTTGACTGTAGAGGGAGATGATGCTTGGTTTAGAGCAGATATCTTAAGTTTGGTGATCTCAGTCCTTGTCCCGTGGTAGTGTTTTCTGTATGCAACAGTGTGGCGTTGCCCTTCAGGTGACTCCAAGAGCCTCTGCTGTTAGGGGAAGCAGGGCAGTGCAGGCATGCTAGGATTATAAGATGATGTGGTTTCCCCTGAGGAAACCTTCAGCTCTGCCGAATTCTCTTGTCTGGAAGAGGAGCTGTCTGGCATTCATCCATAGATGGTCCATGAGCTGAAAAGTTAAACCTCTTAAAATGACTGTGCTGGGTTTCTTTGTGCTGAGATTTTCTTTGCCCTTCCACAGTGGACAAAGGGAGGCACATTGTGGTTTCCTTGTTTAGCAGACTCGGAGGCTGGGACAGGCTGGAACAGAGGTGCAGTCAGATATTCCTGGGCATGATCTGCTCTCATAACTGAGTTTTAACCTGGAATGACACTGGAGCAAGACCTAATTTAAAGCTCTTGTTTTAAATATGCTTGAATTGCACTTGTAAATAATAACTAACTTAAAATTGAAGCATGGTTAATAAGGACAGGACTAAAAGCCATGTGAAGTTTATTAAACTGTATTTGTGGTGGTTTTTGTTCTTCACCTTAAATATTAGCTTTGAGGAAATGGTTAAACTAAGATTTACAGTGTAACAGTTGAGAAATTGAGAAGGGGATGGAATTTGTCAGATGTTTAAAACTGTTCTCTTTTCAGCGTGTTTGTACGTATGTAACTAATGAACACTTAGGAGCACAAGAAAAATCTGTTAAAGATTCAGCATTTACAGATCTTGTTCAGCGATGTTGTGAAAATAAAAAGGGCTGGAAAAACAGTGTAACTGTTGGAGAGTATTAACATGTGGGAAGGTCCAGAACCACGTGCAGAGAACATTGGAGATTTGGATTCCTGTCCCGAGTTAGCCCTCGAGCTGTTGTAGCTCCACCAGTACTACCAGGGGACAGAGACAGAGCAGTGAAGCCAGCGAAGCAGGACGATGTGATTACAAGTGCTATTTGAGTGCCAGCACTAACAGTCCTGTTGTAAATTCAGTGATACGGTGTGAGGACCTTCCTCCTTTCCCTGCTGTCATTTAGCCTGAGAAAAGCTCCAACGGCAAGGAAGATAATATTTGGAGGAAGAGCGAACTGCTGGTAGTACAAGAGTAGATTAGAGAGCGACCAGGTTGCTTGAGTGACCAATGTACGTATAAAACTCTGGATAGGAGCATGTGAGAATATTTTGGTGGTTTGGAGAACAGGGCCTTTTTTGCTACTAAACAATGTTGAACTGACTTCTAAATTAAGGATATGAAATATCCTTAATATGAAAGGTCTAGCCACTGTTAAGCACAGTGGTGAGTGGGGCTGTAGTGGGAAGTGTGGATTATTGTTTATTTTAATCAACTTGTCAGTTTGGTCATCTGCCTTTTTGAGACTAAAATCATTCCAGCTTTTCCTGTTAAGTGAGCTGTGGGATTCTGTCAGCCCTATGATCCTGTCATAGTGATGTAAAATCTAGGCTATATTAATAATGAGGATGATGATGAATTTCTATGCCCCTCTGAATTGTCAGGGCTCCTGATGATTCCTCTGTCTTGGGTGCTCTGGGATGGTGGGGCTGGGCAGCAGCTGCTTCTCTGGATGCTGGGCAATACTGGGGTCTGGCACAGTGGCAGATCCTGTTCGTATGGGCTCTCACAGTGAAAGAAGGGTGAGAGGGAGTATCCCAGCCTTTGATATGCATCTCCCCAAGCAAATGTAAATTGGGAGATCCAAAGCATTTTATTTAATTGGAATGATTTCCAGAGATGTGGGAAAAACATCCCTGACAGTTATGTGGCCTTCTGTTTTACTTCTTTATCTCCAAAATCCAGCTTTCTGCAGTCCTTGGACATCATACAGACTAGAGAAGAAAAGCACAGAGTATTTGTGTAGTGCTGATGTCTGATATCTCGTGCTGGGATTAGCACAGTATAGGATCTGGTAGTTGGAGAATTTGAGGGAGGCAACACGAGGAATGCATTTCTTAGGGAAAAAAGAAAATAATGACCAGAGTATTCAAGTTACCAGGTCCAAAAGATCGCATCTGGGCCAATGGGTTTGAGGATTCTTTAGAACCCAACTGGCAAGTTTGGGGAAGATTTTAACTCCCTAAGAATACTTTACAGGCCCAATCCTGCAAATCCTTCCTGCTTGAAACCCTACTTGGCTTGTCAGATTAAACTTGAGATTGCTTCTTAACCTATTCCAGGGTGAAGACGCATGGCTCTTTCCCTCCATAGGTTTCACAATTCCAAAGCAAATGTGAAACATAAGTCCTTTCCAATGGTTTAAATTATTTTCACACTTGATGCCAGAAAGTTGGGATAATGTCGGGTGGTGATGAAACTGACTACTTCTTACATATTTTTGGCACCAACAAAAATGGTTGGCAGTCTTTCAGGAGCTCTGGTGTGGCTTTTAGTACCATGGCACCAGATTTACAACCCTTCTTCTAAATAATTAAAACCTATATTAAAAAGGGGGGCTGCGGCTACCTCCCAGCTGGAAGACTGGAACAAGGAGGGGAAGTAGTGGAGAGCATCGTAAAGGAGGCTGGAAGAATAAGTCACTAGAGCTTTTGCTGTCTCTGAAACAACTCTGACAAAGCCCAGCTTGTAATTTAAATGAAGAGGCAGCCCTTTTGGAAACTCCAGGGCAGAGTGGGTCTTGTAAACTGGTATGCATTCTGTAGGGCCAAGAAGTAATGTCAATTTTTCTTTGTAAGTGGGAGCCCTTCTGGGAGGTGTCAAGGCATTTTATACTTAATCAGTGACCTTGCTCCAAGGGCAAGGTCTCTTTTGAAAGCCCCCAAAAGAGGTGTCTCTTTAGAGACAGGGGACTAATTGTTACTGCTGTGCTTTGCAGTCATGGCAGAGACAGTGATTTTTAAATTTTTTTATTTCCTAAGTGTGCTTTTGAAATTAGTGACCCTTTTTGAGAGATCCTAGTTTTCCCTGAATGTTCTTCAGTTAGTATGGCTGTCAAAAGAGGAAAGCTCTCATTTCTGTTAGCAGAAATTTCTCTTGATGGAAATACTAGGCCAAAGGGATTTCCTGGGTGTACGTGAGGACTGAATTTGGCAGGGAGGTGTGGAAATGTACAATATACATTATGTATGTAATGTATATTATAAATCATATTAGTGCAGTCAGCTGTTGAATATATAGTATTTGCATGTACGTGCAGAGCATTTATTTGGATGGTTGCCTGGCTGGCACAGAACACAGTGTGGGGGCAAAAAAAAAAAGTCTGGTCTCTCTTTATATGTTTAGGATGGGTGTTATAGGCATGCAACGTAGCAGGACCCCTTTGTAAGCTCCTTCACCTATAAGGGGTACCATAGTCACAATCTGATGCCTCCTGGCAGGCCAGATGAGGCCTTCTGTTGCCAGCAGGAGAAGTTGGATCAGACCTAGAGTTCTCTCAGGGGGTATATGGCAAAGAGCTGTGTTTTGAGACTTTTAATTGCAGTACAAATAATCATTGGGGTAGTACAATGAAAAGTAAGAAACCCTCATTGTACATATAACACTTTGGAGAAAGTGAATAAGCTCAGTGTTGGTTACTAAACCTGGAGGTTTTGTTAAGTTTTAAGGTGATATCTTTGCTTTCACTCTCTTTTCATGCCAGAAAAGGAGTGGAAAAGGCATAAAAGAACCTTAAAAACTCTGGGTTGCAAACAGAGGAGGGCTCTCCTGGGGCAGAAGCTGCCTTCCAAAGATGTTCTTGCCAGCCTTGGTGTAAGGTCTGGCCTTGGTGCAAGAAAGGCAGGGGTTTAGTGCTCTGACCTGTAGCCTATGGAGTCTACTGTTATTTAGACAGGGTCTTTTCCTTCCTTCTGTTACTTATTTCAGGAATGGTGGAAAACCTCATAAATGTGAAGGTACAGCAGTCCATTCCCGGCTTGACCTCTGAAACCCAACCCATGGCTTGCAGGGAGAGTAGTGGCCGCTATGGTAGTTGAGAAGAGGTATTTGGTCCCCATACAAAAAATTGTGGGTGGCTCTGCAAGTCATATTTATGACATCAATTTGCTTAGTCTGCAGGAGTGATACACATAGGCGGTCTCCTGTTTGCAGGCAATCTCACCTCTTTGCTCTACTGGGATAGTAAATGCCATTTAATAACAATGCAATTCTAGCTGGCAATTAGAAAGGTGACTGTGACAGGATTTCTGTGAATGGGGTTTATTTGTCCTCGTGTGAGCTGAGCATCTCAAGACATACGTATTTATGCTTCCAGCTAGAGTGGTGCTCTAGCTGGATGGAGAGGAAGAAGGGAAGGGAAGGGTGTTGACAAGAACCTCCACCTTTTCTTTGTACATGTACAGCACACGGTGTTTCTCAATAGTGCTCAGTGATATAAAAAATAAGCGTGATAAGCAGATGAAGTTCTTTAGTCTGTATTATGCAGACTGAACGTGATCCTAATCACTTTTCACATCCTCATACTAAATAATGATTGCAGTGAAATGGTTTAGGTTCAGACTGAGTTGATAGACAAGGCTAGGATACCAAACTGATGGGGGTGTTTCTGTTCTCTTTTGCGGACAGGTTGGCTATATCCAAATTGGATCAGAGCACATGCTAATACAACCAGTGAATACATCAGAGACCTCATTTAGTGGAAAAGAACACTTCATCAGGCGTAGACGATCCACAAAATCAAGCCATCCCATGAAGTCGCACATTCCTGATGAGCACTGCAAGGTTGTAGCAGGTGAGCTTGAAGTGGCTCAAGAGAACAGCCATGAGTATGCAATTATATTTTTTAACTGTTGTTCTGCCAGATATGTCTGTATTTTGTAATTCAAGTGTTCAGGCAGCTGGACCTAGTGAAAATGGCATGCGTGAATGAATCCTTCTGCTACTTCAGGCAGAAGGAGTCACATCACAAATATAAAAATTGCTAGGATATATGCTGTAACATTCAGTTTGTGAGAAGATGAACTTTATGGTGGGTCAGAGTAAACTGCTTTAACCATGCAGTGTGACCACTGCTCAGGAAGGTATTCACAAGGTTACTAGCCAAGGCCCACATTTTGGAACTGAGGTCAGTGGTGAGGGGTGTTCTTTCATCTCACCTTTTCACAAGAGTTGTGCAAAGCAGGCATGGGTAGAATGGTGATCCTTGCATTTCAGAATAAGGAAAGCGTCATTTCAGATAATTTCAAGTAATTTAATCACATGTATCATCTGTGGAGTCCAGCTCCAGGGATCCAGCTCATAACAGAATGAAAAGATATCTGGAGAGGGGAAGAGACGCACAGTTTCTCTTGTAAAACAATCTGCTTTCTTTTTCAGCTTCTCACATGTCATCATTTTTACTCTGTGCAGAGCATATGATCCATAATAGAGTATATCAGGGTACACGGTCAACTCAGCAGACTTTGCTTTTGGTTTTTATTGCTTTTGTATGGGCTCATGTGTATTTGAAACTGGCAGATGTAGTTCAGCAAGGTAATTTTTTTTTTAGCTAGGAACTTGATTTTGCTTTTTCTTTCTGGTGTTTGACTCGTCAAACTTAAGCTCTAGCTATCATGCTATAGGGATTTTTGTTTCTTTGAGTGGCAACTTTTAAATTGTCTGCTTTAAGGGTTTGTGAGATAAATGAAACTTTTTTTGCCTCTTGCCTTGTGTTAGATGGAATGAGCTCACAGAGATTGCAAAGAAACTTTTATGGTCGTTGGCTTTCCATGGAGATCTGTGAACCTGGGATTTGAGGTCTGGGAGTCCAAGATGTGATAGCAACTCCTATAGATATCCCTAGGATAACTTTAATCTAGCTAGATTGGATATTGAAGCAGCTACAGCTGTGACAGCAGGGATTCTGTGTGAGTTAGGTGGTGGAGTGCTTGAGCAGTTTGTGTCTGCCATCCTGCTACACTGGCTGTAGATACAGTAGCAGCTGAAATGCAGATGTGCCTCCTGTGTGTGAAGCTCTTCTGGACCAAACAACAACCTCTCAAGCAATTTCTGGTGCTCTTCTGCTTAAATAGTTTAGCAATATGAGGTATATCGTTTCAGTGGGGTTTCTGTAGTATAACAAGAGTTGGGAGGTGAACCAGCTTCCTGAGAAATGGCAATGATTTAGATTTTAATTGTGTGTCTGGCAGTTTACAGTAGACATTCTCTAATGCTCTGGACTCAGTTTCCAGTGTCATGCTGACACACCTTGCCAGTGTTAGGATCCTGGCTTAAATCCTGTGGGTCTCCACGGGTATGTGAGGTGCTGGCGGCATGTTCCAAATTCAGTCTACAGTTATGACCCACCGTCACAGTGGTTTTTAAATTAAAAAACCAAAAGTGATGATTGTGGATCTAATTTTAAGCCCTAGAGTCCCCATTAGAATGGGAGACTAATAGTGAGGAGATCTAGTTTTTTGATGATGGTCCTCCTGCCAATATTCTTCTCCTGTCTTTCACCTTTCTCCAGTCATGGCACCACAGAAGGTCAGTAGCTTTATTGTACTTTTGCACTCGGAGTGTGTGCCTGTGAGCTGCTGCAAACCCTGCTGGTGTTCTAATGCTTAACAGCTGAAACCCTGAAAAGATGCAGCTGTCTTGAACCCTTTTCATTTAGGTGGGGGTTTTTTGTTTGGTGTTAATAATAAAACAGCTGTTGATATTATTTCCTATCACTTTTCAAGAGAAAATTGCTAACTCTATTCACTGATCATATCCTGTCTTCTCCCATTTTTAAAGCCAAACAGTCAGATTGTCAGCTAGTATAAACTGATCTAGTTTTTGGCTTCTCTGGAGCAATTGAATTTTATCCTTTCTGGAAATCTGTGTGGATGCATTGCATAGTGGATATTTTTTATGAACTCTGTGAAAGCTCTTGTCTACGTTTCAGTGTGCCTGTATATTCTGTTCCTTTTGTTCCTCCCCTGCCCCATTACCACACTGATTTTCCAGCTTCTGCCTTCTACTGGTTGGACTGCAAATTAAATGGAGGCAGTAGGTAGGTCAGGGCATCTGGGCTGGCAAAGGGACAAAATGGGAAGTAGGACTGGCAGGTTTAATGGGTACAAGAGTAGGACCCGCTAGTATGGGAGCAGTTGAGTGGTTGGGAACAAGTGCTTTTACTGGACGTAAAAGAGACATGGCAGCAGCAGGAGGCACAAAAGGTGTCCTTACTGGGACAGCAGTGGAAGCAGAGGTCTGAAGGATGAACTTAAAGTTTGTCTGTGTGTCTTGGGTTTTGTATTTAATCAAGCCTGTGTACCAGCAGAGATGACTTGTGCTTGCTCATCAGTTTGCTTCCTAGCTGGCACTGCTTGTTGATAAATCCTGTAGCCAGGATCTTTATTTTCTCTTGTGTGGAACTGAGCTTTTAGTAGTTCAGCAGGTTTATCATTCTCATGGGTTCAGACTAAGCCAATCTTCTTTTTGATTCTCTGAGTATGAAATCTTGGTTCTGGTTAGAGTTACAGATCCCCTATGTCTCTTTTTAGAGGAAACTTTTAGAGGAAAATTCAGCACCACTCTGATTTCCTAGCCAAGTACTGAAGGTGCTGCAGTAGAAAATGCATTACAAAATTCTTATACTGTAAAATAAGACTGCCATTAGTTAAAAAATGAATTGAACAAAAATCAGTCCAGGAAATCTGCCTCATCCTTTTGCCACTGAACCTTTTGACCTTCTGTCTAGAGGCCTGTCTAGGCCTGTCCTTGGCAGTTCTGAAATTCCCTCCCTGAGAAGAGGGACTAAAGGAAAGCAAATCGGGGAGACACTGGGTAACTATATGGAATCACAAATGCAAAGAGGTGGTGGGTGAGTATCAAGGTAGCAGAACTGTAAAAATAAGTCACTGAAAGGGAATGCTGCTAAAAAGTGCTTCTAGTAGCACCTACTGCTTCCTGAAGACTTCTGGGGACCCACTACATGCTGCTCTTCTCTCCTTTGTCCAACAGGCCCCACAGTTGCTGGGGTCCTCCCTGCAAGTTTTGTCCTCCTCAGGTTGGCCCAGAGGCAGGTCCTGAGCTTGGGGGAACCTCATGACATGGGCGAGGTGGACCCCTGGTCTGACGTGATGTGATTGCACTTAACTCTGAGTGTCAGCAAAATTAGTTGCATATCTGTTAGGTTCCGAATCCATGGACAGCCTGAGGAACTAGAATTTCCTACTGCAAGCAATGTTGTTGAAGTTCTTTGTATTTGTTGGGCTAAGAGCACGTATGCACACACATGTACGTGCATGCATACACAACTACCATAGCTTAGCTCTTGCAAAAGTGGTGCCCAGGCCACATGAGCTGAATGTGTATCTGAGTTCTGAGGCAGAGGGAGATTGGTAGTCTGCTGTAAAATTTATTTAAAGCTATGGATCTTGTTCTGTGACTGGATTTTTTTCCTACCTGATGCTAATTAATGAGCTAAGCTAGGGTTGGATTTGGGGAGAGCGTGGGTTTCTCTGACTCTTGGTGAGACCAGGACAGCTTTAGTCCTTTGCCCATCAGGTAGGTGAGGAAAATCTGGGACTGTGCCCTGCCCTAGGATCACAGAGGAGTTTTCAAAACAGCTGGGACCAGAATTTATATCCCTTGGGTGCTGATTCTTTGTGTTGGCTGGAGGCTGGCTGTGCTAAAAAGGGAGCAAAGCACCCGCCTGCTGCACAGTGGGGAGTGCTGCTTGCTCGAGCAAACAGCCACTGGTTCAAGTAGCCGTGTCATAAAATAATGAAACTGCTCATGGGCTTTGCCACTTAAAGGCAGACTCCTGAATGTTTTTCATTGTTGCGGGAAAGAAATGTAAGTCATGGCTGTTAATAGGCTTAGCACGTTAACGACCTAATTGACTCCTGTCTGGTTTGGATTAACTTTTGTGCACAAGGAGTTTAGAAACAAAAAAATTAATCCTCTCTGACACACAAGAGGTCCATTCCTAATGAAATTGTATGGAAATGATGATCTAGGGGCATGCTTTCAGAGTTTCTCCTGGGAAAAGGTCTCTTTACTGCAGTACTCACCAACATTGGCGAGTGTAGGACTGATCAGATTTGTACTAAAAACTGTTTTTCACTGGCTTGTAATTTGGCTCACCCAGGCTAAAACTTGGCAAGAAAGAATGGATGTTGTAAATACATGGGAAATATTTACATGCTAGACATTTTAGATACACATCCTGTATTGTGGAACAACATAAACAGAAAAATACATGTCTGTGTAAATACAATATAAAATGACCATTTTTCAAAGCCACAGACTTGACATGTTGAGCATTTTCCAGTCCTTTGTTGTTCTTGTATTTTCTGAACAGACAAGAATCACTTCCAAAGATATTTTCTTATTAAAATGATGCCATCATATTGCATGGTCTGGGGTTATTTGGTAGTCAAATAAAATACAAAGCATCAAGTGCTGAATTTTTAATGTTAGTTATTGATCACATCATAAGAATTTAAACAGAGCTAAATTGCTTAATGGCAGATTTCGTTTGGCAGCAATGGTCCTGTAATATATGAGCTTGATTGTAAAAAAAGATGCAAGGTGATGTAATGACTTGTGTGAGCATTTGTAGGGGGAAGAGGAAAGCATTTTAAGAAAGCAAAATGGACTTAACGAGGAAGTGCGATGTGTCAGCACCACTGAAGGGATAGAGAGAACAGCTTTCCAAGGGCATTTCTCTTATGTTCCACCCAGAAGTGTGGTACTTTCCTCACAGACCCCAGCCGTGGGAGAAGGAAACTGAGCCGAACAGTTCCTTGTTAATGTTAGCAATCTCGTTTGATAAGTGGTTGTTAAAATCTCTAAACCAACTCCTTTAGTTTAAGTGGTGTAACATGTCCTACAGCACTCAAAATTATTTTTAGAGCTGCAGGAGAACTTTGTGGGAGCCAAATTTCTCCTGGAATAATCTGTATAAAAGGATTAATCTGGCTGTAGTCAGAAATGGGAAAGTATTTAGGGTCTTGCATGACTGGATCTTTGAGATTTGCATCTGAAAGTACCTACTAATGGGTTAAAAAAAAAATCCCAAGTCTGCAGATTCAGGGTTGATGTTTTAATTCCTTTGTTTAAGTTCTGAAGTGCTCCAGCAGCAAAGCACGGATCCCATCACTGTGGGCCAGGTGCTATTGTTAGTCATACGATATGTGTATATGTATTATTTTTATCACCTGTCATCCAGCAGGAGAAAGAGTTCAAGTCACAATGCACATTTCTGCTCAGGCATGAACATGAGCCCCTGTGAGGCAAACAGAAAACCTATTAAAAGGTTTCCAGGTGCATATGCTGTGAGGGGGAAGGAAGGAAAGGTTGGGTTTCATTTGCTCTGAAGCATGGTGTCATTAGGAACATGGGAAATAGCTTCACACCGGTGATGTAAAACACTTCTTCGGTTCTCATCTCTAGACATGGGGCTGCATCTGGGGCACAAACCTGCTATCACACACTGTTCTGATTTTAAAGAACAAGTTTGACGACTTTCTTGTCAAAGGTCTTAGACTAATGGTCTTTCTGGAGAGAGAATGGAGTCATAGGGAGTTTTGTAGGTTTTAATACATATAAGTAAGAATTTCTCTACAGATGAGCCATGTGTGGAGAGAAAGAGATCTCTTTTAATGCATCATACATGATTTTTGCAGTGCCCTTAGGTTTGGCCTAGATCTCCATGAACAGAGTTCTCAATTTATTTGTGGGGATGGGATGTCACTGCAGGGCCGATCTGTGTTTCAGCAGTACCTTGTGATTCCTGCCAATCTCAGACCCTATAGAAAGAGGTCCTGGCAGAGAGGAGATGGGCAGACCACAGAGGGCTACAGGGGAGCTGTACCATCCCCTTTGCTAACCCCCCATAGTTAAGAATGGGGATAGAAACCACCTGAGATAGGGCTTCTTTCATTGCCCCGTCTCTCTGTGACTTTGTATTATGTACAAACATTGACAGTATCTACCACACCCTCAGCTGCAGTAAACGGATATAGTTATGTTAACTATCATGGAACAACAGTTGAATGAAACTAATTTGCTGAGATCTGGTAACGTTTGGCATATTTCCTATGCCATCAAGTCTATGGATGGGAAAAAAATTTCAGTTTTTCTTGGTGAGAGAAAGTATCAATGTTAAAGACAGAATCGAGCCATGTTATGAAAGCATAGGAATCTCCTCCAACCATGTCATAAAACTTTCTGTTTCTTTGGGAAAAGTAAGTTCTGTTATAACTTTTCCAAAGGTCTCCAGTGATGTATTAAAGTCCCCTTACATAGAAGGGATTTGATATAAAATACAGTCTAGGAGCATGAGAGAGAGCAGCTTGTCTTTGGAGGGAAGGTTGTTATTTCATGTTTATGATACAGACCTCATAAATTACTCTTAAATGTGGGTTTGCTTTAAACCCTTTTGTCAATTTAAAGAAGCAGTTTTCATTTAATGCAAATGTGCTGCATAGAGAGGAGCATATAGTGAAAAAACGGGAAGATCAGCATTTTAATTCATAAAATAACAATGCGTTTCTTTTCTGTATAGTTACTTCTCAACCTGTTTTAACAATTGATCAAAGCTGGTAATAATTTAAATAAGTGCTAGTATGAAGGTATCAAATGTAGGGAATGCTTTCCCCAAACAGGTATAAATCCTAAACACATGTTACTGCTATGTTGCATTTCCCCATCTTTAATCATTGTCTCTTAGCTGTGTTTTCTCTGCAGGTTTGACTTGGCCTGAAAAAGTAGTTGTTATGGCCAAAAAACATGTGCACTAAAAATAGAGGTATGTAATGCAACCTGTATTAGTCCATATTAGGAAGCATCTGTTGAAGAATTAAAGCAAGGATTTCAACAATGGGCTATGCAGAAGATGTAATGTGATTAAGTGTTTGCAAGCATAGAAGTATTCCCTGTGTCAGAAATTCAGCACTTTACCCATGGGAGAATGTCTCACTTGTGTGGATAAATCCCTTGGTTTCTCCAGGATCCCGCTCTTCCAGTCGGGGAGTCTGGATTTTCCCTGTAAGTGTGTGATTGTTTCCTTATGGCTGATAAACAGCAGCCTTTTGGAGCAGCCTACCATTCAGAAGTGTCCTTTTCCATCACATGTGGCAAGTGAAGTTTTATTGCCGGTCTGTTCTGGATGAAGCCCTCAGCATGAGGGCAGCATAGATAATGTGGAGCAGGAGGGACTCCAGTTTCTTCTTCCTTGACTGGCAGGGTGCAAAAGAGACCAAAAAAAAAAGATACACAAATAGGTATGGGTTTCTAAATGGATTTCTTCCCCTTCCAGAGCAGCTGCACGCAGTAGAGCTGTACTGCTCCTTCACTTGGTTCCTAATAAAACCAAGTGCTAGTTTTCACTGGAACTGAATGAATTCTAAACTGGCAGGTGGTAATGAGCTAGCTTGTCTGGTGTACACTGTCCTTGTCTCAGGATGTTCACGGGTATTCCAGCAGTCATTCTGGCTAGAAAGACAGACTGGTGGCTCCAAGAAGACTAAGATACATCACTTACCTTTTAGCTGTCTTTTGTTTTTTCCATATTACCATAAATCATTGCTCAGGGTTAAAGCCAAGAGTTGGGAACTGGGACTCTGTTGGCCTCAACTCCTAATGTTGTTTGACCTTTCACCTTCAGCAGATCCCTTGAGATCTTTCTTATAAAAGCTACCAACTGCTGGACATCTGCATGCTTGGGGCAGGTTTTGCCTCTGTCCAAAAGCTCTAAGTTTCCTTTGAGGTAGTTTGTAATTATGACTGATCAGTCATAGATATTCCAGACTGAACCCAAGACTGAAGTCATTTAGACTCTAACCTCTAACTCTCAAACAGATTCTTTATTTGCAAATTAGGGCTACTAACTCTGAGCTGGCAGTTTGGATCCTGTCTTTGGATCTCAAAGTTGCTCTGTAAACTGCCAGTTTCTTTCCTGGCTGATCTGTTCTTTGTGTAGTTTGACATATCTGTATACATTAGGGATTAAAAATAACTATTACACTGCTTTTTACTTCGCTTTGACTTGCTGAGCCAACACTGTTATGGGAGATGAACCTGTATTCTTTACTGGCTTTTGCAGATCACCAGAAGTAAATTGCCGGGCTTTCAGGGAGGTCTGTGCCACCTCTCTCAAAGTATAGGTATAATGGTGAGGTCAGACCGTAGGTGGGGAGCCCCTGGTTTGGGGAGTCCCTGAGCTCTTCCAGCCTCAGCAGAAGCAACTGGAGTTCGGCTGCCAAAGCCCAGGATGGGCTGGTAAGGCTGGCAGTTGTAAAAACATTCTTTGCAAACTAAGCACATTTGCTAAAGACTCATTAAAATAAAATAAACCTGGAGGCCAGTGATGCCATTTTTCACAGTGTAACTGCAGCCAAGCATTCTGTAGTCTCTAAAGCCCTGAAGTGGATTAGGACTGTGCTTTGTGATTGGTCTGGGATCTGCTGAGTTTAAGTGATCAGAACTGAGGAGTATGAGTTCAGAGTCTGATGTACATCACTAGGACCTAATTATATTTGTGTTATAAGATCTTCTCCCATGGCCCCAAGCAAGTTGGGATCTTTGTATGTCTGTCACAAACAAAGGAAATAAATTCAGCTTCAGAGAATTTAGAGCTAGTAACAAAGCAAATTAAATACAGGATGAGAAACTGAGGTAGAGAGGCTAAGGGAGTGGCAGAACTGATATTTCCATGCCCACTTAAACACTTACCATTAAGCCATGCTCACTATACCTGCGTGCTCTGACATTAAATTGTCTTCTGTGACTGTCTTACATGAGCGAGTCCTTGTTTCTAGCTGGATGGAAAGCCCACAATGAAGAGATGAGTGCAGGAGTTGAGGAGGTGGCAATCTTTTAAATTCTGCTGACAAATTGAACTAGTGAGTGGATGGAGATCATAGTGCTTATCCTGTGCT
This sequence comes from Athene noctua, assembly GCF_965140245.1. Classification (NCBI taxonomy): domain Eukaryota; kingdom Metazoa; phylum Chordata; class Aves; order Strigiformes; family Strigidae; genus Athene; species Athene noctua. Next base: position 12,324,944 of record NC_134049.1, on the reverse strand, counting down.
GTCTTACAGGCCTGACATTAAAGACAAAGTCCTGATGTGTTATGTTGATGACTTGAATATGTTTTGCAAAAGAATAAGGTTTTAACTGATGTGTCCAAGCCACAGACTAACTTGGATAACAATCCTTGCAATAAAATCTCTGTGGTGTTTTGAGATGCAGCACAGAGTTCATGACTTTTTGCTGCTCTGCCAGACAAATAGTCATGAACTTGTGATTTGGTATGAAAGTGGCTGTGTAAAAAACCAAAACAAACAAAAAAATGTTTTGGGGAGGTGGATTAGGGAGCAATGGATCATTCTGCTGTGCAGTGATTCTGCCTACCAGTTGATGCATGATTTTGTCTGCCATTCTAGTCAGGAAGAAACTGGGGGTGCATAGCCATTTTGTAGGCCAAGGCATTAAAAATGAGAGGACAGCTTGCAGTCTGTAATAATCTGTGATCTGAATGAGCAAGCATTTTTAATCCCTGAATTTTAGACTACCCACTGGCATCAGCTAGCTGTGGTAAACCTGAAATCCCAAACTTTTAACGGAGGTATAAAAGACCAATGCACAGAGATTATTCTGTGCTGTGTCCTGACAGAGGTGAAAGGGGCTGCATGTTCCCATGGCTGGAAATAGATTGGGGAGTGCTGGCTGTGGCACAATAGTGTTTCTTCATCTCAGTTTCTTTCTTCAATCCTTGCTTCTGTTTACTGTGAGGTGGATGGCACAGGAAAAGTGTCAAGGAAGCAACTGTGTGGAGCAAGGCCTCTGGAGCTGAAGTGTGGTTTGTGTTGTTTGTTTTTTTTTTTCCTTCAAATCAGTGTTTTGAAAAGAACCTCTGTGTTGTTGTACGGATAAAAACTGTACCTGCAAGGTAACCAATGCACTGAGCTTTGGATTCAAAGCCCACAGAAGACAGTGAAGGGATGTTTCTGGTGGCGTCCATGAATTTTGAACTGGCCTCCTTTATGTGCCTGTAGTGATCTCACAGCTCTGAGTTGTCCCATGATCTGTGGTTGCTCTTTTAGCTCAGGCTGTGTTAGCATATATCCTTCAGTGGGCTGACTTCTGCTGCAAATGTTTTGTCATCCTGGAAGTCTCAGATCTCTAACCCTGTTCAAATTTGTCTTCTAACCATGAGCAACTTGATCTCCAGGCTGAGCAAATAAGGTTGCTGACTTGCACATCTTGTGGGCATCCACCATGGTGATCCTGTGCAGTCAGTCTTTTGAGGAAGCTGTTAAGTAAAGGGTTTGACAGCTCTGCTGTCAGATCCAAACATGAGGAGTAGATTGATTTAACTGTAGTGTATTTCTTTTGATGTGGTTTTAAATAATAAACACGCTTCTCTGAGTTTCAACCCCCCCACCCCTTGATCTTGATTCAAATAAAGAAGGAACCCTGCATGTATTCTGTTTAGATTTTGCTTTTGCTCTAGTCCTGGGATGTCCTGCTGGCTTCTACTTTCTGTTTCACTTCCTTCCTGGTCTCCACCTTACACCTTTGCCTTCTTGATCTGAAATGAAATCAAGTCATTATGCTAGATGTGAAAATTTCTTTTACATTAGTGCAGTGTCTAGATTAAATAATAATGCCCAAGAGACATAGATGCAGTATAGTTTAAACACAAGATTGAGAGGTGTTTGTATCCTACTACAGGTACCAGAGAAACTTTGTGATATACTGTCCTTCTGATAAGTCAGCAAATTTGACCTTCCTCTGACTGACATATGATTTTATGTTAATTAGTAAGCATATATCTCAAGAACTTCCTTTCTTCCATTTCTAGGCTTGGTTTGTGTGCAGGATCTCCTTTTTCTTTCTCTCTGTCTTGCTTTGGAGAGGTGATGTTTTTTACTTTGATGTGAAACTAATAAAAACTGCCAATTGTGAGTACCAGTGAAAGATTCTCTAAAAACTGTTGGGGTACAGGGAGAACTAACGTTAGCTGTTTGCCCCACTTGCATACTCTCTCTTCTTTTTTATGCTCCTGAAGTAACAACGTAAAGGAAACAGAGCTAGCTCTCCATGTAAGGGTGTATAGGGATATTAAAGGGGTCCTGGGTGAAGGGAAGTTAGCAGAGGGCTTCCTGAGGAAGAACTGGAGAGGATTTTTAAGGCTGCAATAGAAAAGATCATCTAGGGAGAAATCTGGCCTTGCAGAAAGGACTCTGCAATTTTACTTTTATTTGTGGCTTTTGTTGAACTGCATCCAGAAACTTTCAGTAGGTTTAACTAGAATGAGGTAGCTAAAATTACAAAGGGAAAAATTAGAGAGAAAAGTGGAAGGCTATAGGAAAAGAGGTTGCTTTTCAGATGAATCTGGGAACTACTGTTGGAAGGGAGGTAGGAGGAGCAGGAAGGGACTCTGCAGTTACAGCAAGAATGTGCCAAAAACCAGACAGTGCTAGACAGGACTTTTGGTGTGTAATAGGAAAAGGTCATTTGGGGCGGTTGCTTTGGAATTGTACATCTGTTGGATTGCCATAAAAAGCACTGAACATAAGGAGTTTTCTACTGAGGCTTCAGAAGAGCTTGTTGTGCTTCTGACTGCAGTAGGGACAATGGTTTTTTGCTACTCTGAGGAAGACTTCAAAGACTGCTGGACTGCAGAATGTGATATGATCATGTTGCTTTTGCAGGTGACTAGCCAAGGAAAGGTAAAACCCTGTAAGTAAAAGCCAGCTAATGAGCTTGTGCAATGTTACACTTGCAGATCCTCAGGATAAAATGGATGTATCACCCTTCTCCCATCACCTAATAGTCTTAAATTTTGTGGAAATTTTGGCCACATAGACTGTATAACACACTGTCAAAGTGACTGGCAAGAGAGTAATGTCCCTTGTGCGGAGCCACCCGCAGCATGTACGTGCTGTGTTGTAGATTGACTGTTTCAGCTCATATTTCACATGAAATCCTGTGACCTCTTAAGCAGGGAACACCTGACTCCTAAAATAGTGTGCAGTTTGGTGATGTATGCTCCCCGCAATGTAAACTCCTCTGACAAGCTCCTGCCCATGTTTTATGGCCTCTTATGCCTTCACACTAACACTTAACATCTGCACCACAAAATTTGTAACATCAGTTTGTTCAAATAAAGAATCCACCAAGCATTTAATCCTTGTTTTAATGGCTGATGTTTATTTTAGTTTGGGGTTTCATGTACTCATGGAGGGATTCTCTGCCCATAGTCCATAAATCATGCGGGGCAGGAGTGACACTTCTCTGTGCTGGCTTGTTTCTGAAGTGAGGCTCTAGAGATGGGGATTTTTTGATACCTCCATAAAGTTGACTCACCTCAGGTATGAGTTGCAGATGTGTTTAATGAGGATTTTTACTCTTGATTTTGGATCTTTTTCTCCTCTTGATCAGATGTCTGTGGTATGGGATATGTGTATTTCTTTTGCTGTGTTTGTGATCATTCACCCATGCAAACAATAGTTGTGTTTTCTCCATGTGATTGATTACGCTGGAAAATTGTTTGCATGTGTGGTAGGAAGGAAGATGTAAATAGAGACCACTCTGAAAGTAGCCCTCTGCAAGGCCAAAAACAATGTAAAAAGTTACCCTACAGAGGAGCTACAAATTTTTAAAAAGTGGGGAGACACGACACTCAACACCTCTGTTCAAGTAGTTTGTGTTGCTTTGCCTCTTCTGTAGCATATCATTGGTGACCACCTGAACTCTTGGTTGGCTCCCCTGTGTCTTGGCTGTTTTAAGTGCTCAGTAAGCTTACACTTGGACAATGTGAGGGAGAGGATGAGAGTAAGAACGCAGATTCTCTAGTTAGATGACTCTGTGTTTCTAGGCAAGCCTGTGGGGTGGTAGTTTTCCACACACAACCTCTAATCCCTACCACCCAGTGGAAAGCAGCCAATCCACAGCTTCGAGTAAAACTCATGGAGGAATGGGGGCCAGAGGCTTTGTGTGAACCAAGACTACCCAGCAATTTGCCAGGAGTCCCTTTACGCCACTGCTCTCCAGAAATCACACCTTTCAAAGTTTCGTACAGCTGCCTTCTGCAAAGAGGTGCTGAGTGGAATCGGCAAAGCCTCGCCAATTCCTTCATCTGTCTCTGGAGGAGGGACCATGCCGGACAATCCCACGGCAAATGACCATGGCATGACCTCTTCTCCCCACAGTGCAAGTTACAGTCTAGCATAGTGGGTTCCTGACAAGTGACTTTTCCACCAAAAAGGAGTTTTTTTAAGTGAAAACCTAGAGTACTCTGAATTTATTTTCTGCCACTTGAACCTTTTTACACAGCTCATTCAATGCCAGGCCCAGACTTATCTGAGTCTAGGTCTAGCCCCCCATAAGAGCAACTTCTCTATAGATAGGAGATTTACACCATCTGAAAAATTGTAATTTATTAGGGAATTAACAAATTAAGAATTTTCTGGGGAAGTACTGTTATTTCCAGGTTCTAATTGCTAGCAGGAAGACCCAAAAGGTCAGTGTTCTCACTGGAATAATTTACCTTCTCTTCTTTTTTCTCTGCTTTCTCCCCTGCTATTTAAATGATAACTTTGGAAGTACTGGAGCTAAAGATGCATGGATATGCAGAGGGAGGGATGAGTGGAATGAAATGAATAAACAAACAAACATGGGAGCTTTTTCACAGAAGTTTGGTGAAGTCATCTCTATTTCATAATTGTCAAATCAAAGCTGCATTCATCTTTCCTTCTTTCTGGTGTAGTCCCTCCATTTTATTTTATTGCCTAAAGGACTTAGAGATTCCCTGCTCCGTGGCAGCTTTGTCATGATTGTGCACTTTTCTGTAGCTGTCCTGCAGTCCATGTGAAAACAAGGCTTGAAACTCGGTTATTTTCATCTTTGCTGCTGGCATGTAGCTTCCATTATTTATGAGCACCCCAAGTTTTGATTTTTTTACTTGTCCATGGACTCCTGTGTCTTTTTAGACCCAGGGGGATATTTCCAAACTCTTAAAAATTATTCGAATCAAGTCTGATGGTTGTTTTCTCAGTTTAAAATACATACCAAGTGTTGACAGTTGATGCCTTGGGCAGAAGAGCATGTGTAGAGCTATAATGGATGACTGCTAGACAACAGAATAGGGATGTGGGATGGACATGTGCAAATGTGCATATTGACAAGACAGAAAATGGATGAATGAGAAGGTGGCAGGGAGTCCATTTCAGGTGGGCTTTGGGGGGCTTACAGCTGATGGAGTTTATCACCCTGAATCCAAGAGGGTCAGTCAGGGAAAACTGATGATCTGGATGTGAGTGCATTTACCAGCCTGGAAAAGAAGGAAAATTCAAGCTGAAATATGTAAAGGAGATGATAAAGAGGCTGTAGAAAAACAGGATCGGTGAATGCTAACTCAGATCTGCCTGCTGCAGAATGGTGCTTTGCTAAGAGAGTGTCTCAAATTAAATCTACAGAAAATTAAAAAGTGATTCTCTACTCTGGGAAATGAGTAGCGTGTGTGGTGTGATTGTAAGAGGTATTGTCTGATCATCCATTTTGTCCTATCCCATGTCACTTCTGCATTGAATGCTGTGTTTATGCTGTTTCAGGACCTGTTGTGTGTTTTACTCCCTTTTTCATTGGAAAAAATCAGTATTAATACCAGTGTCAGTATTTTATCTATTATAAATACATATATAATTATATAGAGAGAGAGAGTATATTGCAAGCTGAGCAGTAAGCAGATGTAATTTCAGTGAATCTTGGCAGTTTGTTTCTTATTGCAAAATAATTTTTTTAATTACTTGATTTGCTTTAATTAATACTTTTTTTGTGACTGCAGTGAAGCGAGCAGATTAAGTTTCAGATCTGAAAATTTCTCTTTTGTTCATGCCTCAACTGCTTTGCACGTCTGCCTTTGAGCTGTGAAACACATTTCACCTTTCAGTTTAGAAGAAGACAAATTACTAATACATTTGTACCTTAGTTTGGAGGAAGGGAGGTTTAGCTTCTGTGTTTTAATTTTTGTATTAATGGTAGCTGACCACTGCTTCATTTTCTAGTACTTAAAATAGATCCTTTTCACAGGTTCTTGTAGCTTAAGTTCATTAAGGCTCAGCTGGTCTAGGGAGTCCCCTGCTTATGGTACACACACCGCAGTAAAGGCGTGTGAGCTCTGCACGTAGGTGGCTGGTGACTGCAGTTGCGGGTGCTGACACTCATGCCAATAGCAATAAATGAGCAAAGAAAGCTTGAGAAGGTCTTATCTAGCCTGACCTTCTGCACTTCTGGGTTTCATCCAGAGACTTCTGCAGTTGCCCAATGCATGTTCCAAAACAATCTGACTTAATTTAAAATTTTTGAGACTCTATCTTATGTTCTATTACATTGCTCTAAGAATGCTGGTAGCAAGTAAAAATGCAACTGATGGAAATATTGACTCCAGGAATATCTTACAACTTCCTTGGCTAAGGAGAACCTGCAGAGTTTAGAGTGCACATTGTATCCCAAAAGTTTTCTTCAATAGATTTTTCCTTAATTAGCACTTGTTCCATTATAGTGGAGTGTTATTCCTTTCACAAGCCAGATTTCCAGTTTCTGAAATTTTTGCAAGAGCGTGACTTTTTGGTTTGAATTACAGTTCATATTTTGCTTTCCTGGACTTCTCTTTTCCCATTCTCTTTCCTACGTTCATGTAATCTGGTAGTCTCCTATGAATCTGCACACAGAGTTACAGACGTAGTTGGAATGGAACCTCTTGGTTGGTTCCATTAATCAGCAAATAACACATTAATTAAAGGTCACTGCCATCTGAATGCGCACAAGAATGTTTGTTGAAAAGAGTATAAATGTTTTATTATGATCTGCCAGCCTTAATAAGTATTTTGACTTTTAGAAAAGAAGAGACAAAAGAAAATGAAATCAACCACTGACTGGAGGGAGAGAAGAAATGCCATTCGACTTACCAACGAGTACACAGTAGAAACTCTGGTGGTGGCAGATGCTGATATGGTCCAATACCATGGAGCAGAGGCTGCCCAAAGATTCATCCTCACAGTGATGAATATGGTAAGTAGGCATTTTACTCTCAAATGAAGAAGCAAAAGTAAACAGATCATATCCAGGGTAGGTTAAAGCTGGCTTCCGTGGGAGCTGAAACGGGTAACTGTTTCGACCTTGACATTTAAGGAAAGGTTTTGGTTTTCTTGTGTTGTGTGCCTCTTCTCCTCCATCTGTGTGATTCCCTGTATTTGCCTAAGGACATCACAATAAAAAAAAAAACGTTTTCAGTTGAGAAATATTCCATAATTGTTCAGGTGTGGTGTCTTCTACCATGTTTTTTGTACTGCTATGGTTTACCTTGGAAGAGAGTATCCCGGCAGGGACAGATGGTGTTGTCTGAGATGATGTTTCTTGGGTTCTTAAAGATTTGCATGGCACACCTGTTTCATAAGAGATATTTCTCTAGGTCATTGTCATAGTGGGCAGTCAGTGTTATGTAAGACAGCTGTCATATTGATTTCCAGCAGAAAACCTGGCTTTAAGTCAGTTGAAATGCTTTTTGTCTCTGATTTTTACATAATGAAAATGGCTGCCTCCCTTGCTGTAGAAAACATGGCAAACTTACCACCAAACTGCCAGCTGATCCCATTCTCTTTACTGCAGGACCTTTTGTGCTACGTGAAGTGGTGCTGGTCATATCTCTGAATAGTTGATGGCATTGGGCTTTAGAATAATTCTAGAAATTCTGCAGAGAATCTGCCAGGAGTGAGGAGAACCATTTGAAATTTCAAGCTCATATTAATTGTGGCTGTTAATTTGTTAGCTGTCCTAGCAGTTAAGTCTTCCGTCTCAGTTGATAAAGGAACACAGAGCTCTCACAATGAATGCTCACTCACTCGTTGGCAGTGCCGGTAAGGAGATAATGGCTAAATTGGATGGCGACACTGAAAACTCTGCTCAGAGATGGCAGGGGTCCTTCCAGAGGCTGCACATGGAAGTCATGGAGGAAGCTTGTATTCCTCTGCCCATGTTAGTGTAACATCCAGGAACAGTTCATTCTCCTGACTACTGCTCTGTTGTTGTTCATGAGCAGCAAATTGGCTTGGAAAAAAATAACAGTTCTTAATAGTAATTGACTGGTCATGCTTCCCAGTGAAGAGCTGAGTGATGGCTGCTCAGTGCATAATCCAACTCTGGGACAACAGCTTTTTGAGAGGTCTTGTATTCCTTTATCAAGCACTGCTGGTGTGAGGGAGCTCTCCCGTAGTGAAGTGCTTTGCTGATTAAGCAGGGAGTTGTTTAGCTAGTCTTTTCTGTTAATAAGCTGCTTTTCTGTGTCCCTTCCTCTACCTTTTATTTTGCCTTCTAGCATGCTGTGACAATAGTCACTTAATAGGGCTTCATTGTGTTTCTACATTTATTTGGATTGGTTTGTAGGAAATACCTTCTTGCAACAAAGCCATTCATGTCAACATCACTTCAGGGTCTACTTACTGGCTTTCTTTCATTTAAGGATGTGTTTTTTGGGGCCACAAGAGCCTTATTCTTCTCAAAGTCATGGTTCTCCAACTTCAAATTCACGCATCAGTTTTGCAGTGAGTAAGTAGAACATAAGTTCAGCTCTGAACAAATCTGCTTCTCGAGTCACTTCTTGAACTAACAGAAATGCGTATTCAGGTATAACCAATGTGTCAAGGCTGAGTTCTTATGTCAGATGCTTGGGACCTCGTGAGGGGTGATGGATGCTTTTTGTTTGCAGTGGTGGCTCGGGGGTCCTCCTAAAATCTGTTCTGCACTGATTTAGCAGTGACATAATAAAAATCTGCCATGGTGCCCCACAGTTCTGCTGGAGCTGGGACAGGGCATTATGGCTGGGAGAGCTTTTAAAACATGTGTCTAATCATCTGTCTTGAAGAAACTCATGCCAAAAGGACAATTATTTCAGTGTAGCCATTAATGCATCTCTGTGTTACATAGCTTTATCAACCTGTGAAGATTGTCAGGGTGGAGTACACTGATAGACCAAGTCCTAAACAAAAGATTGCTGTGAGTACTGTTGTCTGATCAGGCTGAGGAATACTGCAGAACATCTCAGCAACATCAGCTTGCCAGGTGTGAATATATATGTGTGGGGAGGTGCTGATAGATGGGTTGGGTTCTCTAAACCCATTTACTAAACAGATACTGAAGCTTAGTTTCCAATGGATTTGGCTGATGGACTTTTAAGCTAGGCTCTGATGCTGTAGTGTGAGCTCACCCCTTTAGCAGGCACTAGAGAGTGCACATGGAAGAGGACTCTTGGCTGAGGAACACATTTATCTGACCTCTCCTAAGGTGTAAAGTCCAGCTGAAATGCTTCCCACTGTTATGTCATTACTTCCAGGGTCTCACCCATGTGGTCTATCTGATGTCTGATAGGATATGAATTTATGGTTCAGCTTTTCAGCCTTCAGAGGAGCACTGACAGTCTCTCTCTTCTTTGGCCACCTACATTACCACACTTATCTTTCAGGCCTCTGCCTCCCCGAGGAAACTGATTGTGAGTGGTTGGCAAGATCAGAACATACTGAGGAATAATAATAGCCAAACTCATAGGTGGCATTCATTGCATAAATCTGTTATTCTGAGGCTGTAAATAAAGGTGGAATTCAAGGAAATCAAAGGGGATTTTGACATTCCATTTGCCATAATGAAAGCTGATCTTCATCCCAGCAAAAGAGGCTTGAAGAATGTTCAGAAAATATATTTAAGGGAGAGAGATAGATAGAATAGTCATGTGGTTTAGGTAGGCCTTAGCTGAACTCTTCACTGAGCCATGCTCTTTGGGTAGTGCCTGAACAAGCCGCAGTGAATCTTTGTGTGGTGGTTTCTCGTCTGTAAAACTGTGGTACGAGGAATAGCAAACCCCAAATGCCTTAGGGCAACATCTGTTACATCCTTCTCTAGTGCTGCATCAGTTGTGCTCTATGTAGCACACAAACGAAGGCCTCCTGGTTGCTTGGGATCTTTTCCTGCCTGCCTCGATACGACTTCTGTCAGCCTTCTGTGACTGTTAGTTGGGGGACAGGATTTGCCCCATGATATTAGGCAGTGCTTATTCAGCTACACTGCAGAATGGCGGGCTGCCTCTAAAAGAAACCAGAATGTTAATTTTGGCTTGGATGCTTGCATTTAAGCAAATAGTACATTACTGGTCAGGGGTATATTAACTCCTCTCTGTAAGCCATTACGTTTACTGTCAAACCACAAAACAAGCATTAAGAGGTCTTATTAATGCATTTTATATTTATAGACATTTTAAATAAAGTGATCTGCCTTAAAGTATTTAATATCTATTTATGTTACAAGAATTTCTGAAGGGGAAAAAGTCAGCATTACAAAATACTGCTTTATTGCTCCCTTGGTAAATAAGAATCTTAGGAAAAAAAACCCCACCACCCTGCTCTAGAATAACAGCTAAGAAACACTGCAAATCCCTTTTGCAACTCAGAAATAACAGGTAGGACTTCATCTAACAAATGCTGTGTTTTTAATGATATTATGTAGTTCTGACCATCCCCGTGAACAGAGAATAGATTCACATTAAAGGTACTTGTTTTTTCTGAATGTCATTGTAGAGGTGCAAGCTCTTCCATTTACTAAGCTAATATTTGTATGACAGATTTTTCCAAGATCATGGAAGGATTTCCCTCTAAGGTACTCTGTAATGTATAAGTAGGAATAAGCTACTTGTTGACTTTTATAATTCACCACCTCTAAAATTAAATCTTTTCTTATTTAAGGTATTTGATTCAGCATGATTTTCCTAATGGATGATTCCTGGTGGCTTTGTGATAATGTTAAAAAAAAAAAAAGTTGATAAAGAAGTTGTCAAATGCTGCCATGTACATCAGCAGCCTTAGTAAGGCCCTGAGTTTATGGGCGTGGTGGATGTGAGGACATGGACAGGGAGAGATATTAGCAGAATTATAGAACTGCAAAATCAGCTACTTAAATATAGGTGCTGATTTATTTTTCTAAGTTAAACTCCCTTTTGCACAATGTTGCAGTGTTTGCATTTCATTTCATGTCTCCCCTTTGAATCATTTGGTTTGAGTGCATCTCCCATTCACGCCACCCTTTGGTAACTGCCAGTGTTTAGAATTTCCTCTAAATTCCAAAACAAAGTGCCTTTGTGGTAAAACATGCTTATTTTGCTCACTCATTCTGTTAGTCTGCATCTGCAATTATAACTTCTCATTGCATTTCATCCATGTGGAGGCTGTTAGGATGGGTGTTCTGTTTCTCAGGAAGTTCTGTGTTGCTCTTGCAACACTTCATAGCTTCATCTAAACTAAACTTCAGGTTTCTCGGCCAGCAACTTGAAGACCTGTGCATTGGCTTTCTTTTTTCCACTCACCTTCATTTTTGTGTATCTGCTTACAATAGCTGCCATTCTGGGCTTGGTTTGGGAGCAGGTTCTGAAGCATGAGGCTTGCACAGTTTTCTTGCAGGAGTTTTATGCTTTTGTTTCTGTTTGTGTTTTTTTTCATCTGAGAGAAAGGGCCAGTAAGACAAAATAGAGATTCTCTGTATTCGTTGGCAGGCAAACTGTACTGGCCTCTGTTGTGGCTGGGCTTCATGACTTACACTTTCAGCTTCTTGGAGAAAACTCTGATTCAAATGATTCTGAAGCATATGATAAATGAGGTCTGAGCCACTTTGAAAAGTTCTGCCCATGGCCATTGTGTTTTTAATGATGATGCGTGGCTGGTTTCAGCTAGTACCTGAACAGAAAGTTGTGAATGTTGGCTCCTTGCAATTCTGCAGAGCTTACTTTGCAAACCAAGTCCTGTTCAGACTGACCCCTTGAGCGTTTTGGGGCAGAGATGTCTGAATTCCCAAGACCACAGCATAGTAATTTAAAAGCTGATTTCTGTGGATTTAAAAACTTTAAAAAAGAGAGATTTGGGTTTTGGGTTTTTTTTCCGCTCCTAAGTGAATTTTTGGGGTTTTTCAAATAAACTACGACTGTGGCTTGGTTTTGAGCTTGCCTTTTCTGAGACAATACAGCATGCAGGCGTTAGTTACTGTAGTATGTGTTAGTTCTCCTGCAGCTGTTGCTAAGCCATGCGATTAGTGCAGAAGCTCTTGCAGCAGCAAGCAGTAACTTGAAGTTAGTGATATTTTGGATGTCATTGAGGGAAAATTTTTATGTTGTTCTTTAGGAATAATACTGGTTTACTCTCTGAAGCCTTATTTTACAGTCTGCAGATCGTTTTTCATTTTGGATTTCCCCTCTGAGAGTTTTTTCTATGTTAAAGAAGCAGATAAAATCACTTTTATCATTCATGCATTGATGGATTTGTATCTCCCTGCTCTTGGGGGCTGGCACATAAAGGCTTCAGAGCTGCCACTGATAATTGTCTCCTTTACCCCGATTTGAATTTTTCATGATGAGAACAGGAACGTAAGGGAAAAGAATGTAAGTATTTGATCACTGTCTACAGATTTCTCGTTTTGCTTCAGCAGCTCCAGGAGAAAGAGTTATGTCAACTGTATCTTATAAAGAGCCGTGAATATGTTCTTTTTCATAATGTTTAATGGGGTCATTTGAAAGCTTGGCTTCAGGTGAGTGTTAGAAATCCTATAGCACTTTTCAAAACAAGTGAAGGACAACCTCAGTAACCTGACTAATGCTTCTGCTGTCCAAACGTCATCCAGCAGCCAAGGCAATGGGGAGGCTCTTGCTTGAGTACAACGCTTAGGGAAGAAAAAAGAAAAAGGCCAATTTACCCTCAGGGTTGCTGTTCTGAACTCCAAAACATCTGAAACACACACGTCTCCCTCCCACTGTCCACCTGCAGAGGAAGCTCTTGAGAATTAAAAAAAATTAAAATGATGTAGTTTAGTTTCTCTCTTAGCCCAATTCCTCATGTCAACTTTGTGTTTTATGCATGCTGGGGCAGGCCTGGACAGCTCATACCAAAGTTGCGTTTATTCTGTCCCTTCCATGTCAAAGCTATAAGGAGAAAGGCAGGAGGAATGCAAACGGAGGAGGAGAAGGATGTTTCAGTCTTCAAGCTTTTCTGTTTTCTCTAGGGCATTCTCTGCAGTAAAGTTCTGTCAGGTAAATGATGCAGATCACCTAATGCAGATGAAGGAGGGAGATGTCAGAGATGGTCTTTGTCTTTTTCTTGTTCCTCTGCACTTCCCCTTCCATTTTTCTGTCTGTTTTGTATGACACTGCCATATCTCTTCCTGTTTCCAAAGTCAGTCTCTCTATTTTGATGACTCCTCACAGAATGGAAATCAGTGCAGCATAGAAGTTCACCTGCAACAGGGCAACCAGCGATCATGACCACCCTTCAGCCACACTGACAAGATTTCACATCCCTTCCCTTCAGCCTAGTGACCAAGAGCCTCCATTACTCTTCCAGCCAAGCTGCTTTCTGACACTCTAGTTATGGCTTAAAACAGTAACCTTTGCATTTTTTTCCATGGCAGTGTGTTAGTGGGTTTCATGCAGCTGATGCTGTGTTCCCAGCTGCCTTGTTTTATTAAAAGCTTCTAAAATACCCCAAATATTTTTACTTTTCCCATTGGAAGTGGTCACAGCAGCCTCAAGGGTGTGGTGCAGTTGCAGGCTTGAGGGAAGTATTGCGAGTGGGAGGGGAGGTGTCTGTGAGTCAGTCTCTCTATTAATGCATGCTGTCCATGCAGCAGGAAATCTTGAGAACATCTGCACTAGGAAATCCCATTCCTCCTCCCCTGGTACCAATTATCTCCATCACCTCACTTGGCACCGTTAGCTCACGTGCTGATGATAGCCAGTTAGACGTGGTGCATGAGCAGCTTCGACACGCCGAGTCTGTGGGTGATGGTTTCCTTGTAGGTGGGTGAGAAGGGCAGAAGATGGTTGCTGCCATGATGGAATCCGATTCCTAGCAGGAAAGACTCTATGGATTTGAATTCTTTTAATTTAAAGACACCTGGATTCCATCATAATGCTTCCTTTGGGCACAACCACTTTGCACAGTCTGGTTTAACACTGACTGTGTGCTGCCAAAAGGGCTGTGAATAAGCTGTGCTGAACTCGGTCTCATATTTTTTCATCAAGTCATTTAAGGTCTGGTGGTCTTCTCACTGTGGTTCCTTCTAGCCTTAAAGGCTGTGATTTGAGACAGTCTGGGCTTTCATTTAAAGTGGTGGTGTATTGGGTGCGGCTGGGGGGGCCGGGGGGCTGCAGGGGCCTCTCTGAGGGGAGACCCAGAGCCGCCCCATGCCGGGCACAGCCCGTTCCAGCTGGCTCTGGAGAGGCCGCACCACAGCGGAGCCCTTCGGGAAGGCTGGTGGCGCCTCTGGGAGAACACACTCAAAGGGCAAAAGGCTGCATAGGCTGTGAGGAAAAATCTGTGTGAGCACCCAGGTGAGAGCAGGAGGAGGAGGAGGAGATGCTCCAGGTGCTGGAATGGAGGTTGTCCTGCAGCCTGTGGAGAGACCACGGTGGGGCAGGTGGCCTTTCCCTGAAGAATATTGTGGCCTGTGGAGAGGAGCGGGTGCTGGAGCAGGTTCTCCTGACAGGAGCTGCGGCCCAGGGAGAGGACCCATGCTGCAAAAGGTGAAAGTGTGAGGGGGAAGGAGCAGCTGAGAGGAGCTGTTATGGACTGGCCACAACCCCCATTCCCCTGCAGTGCTCTGGGTAAGGGGGAAGGAGGTGGAGTCGGGAATGGAGGAGTGAATTTGAGCCTAGGAAAAAGTGGTGGGATGAGGCGAGGGGAAGGTATTGTTTTAATTTGTTTCTCTCTACAAATTATTTTAATTGGCAATAAATTAAATTTTCTCCAAGTTAAGTGTGTTTTGCCTATGATGGTAATTGGTAAGTGATCTCCCTCTCTCAACCCATGAGCTTTCATCTTATTTTGTCCCCCTGTCCTGCTGAGGAGTTGTGAGAGAGCAGCTGGATGGGGTCTGTCAGTCAGAGAAGCTCAAGTGCCATGTGGCTGATTGCTTCTCAGTCGCAAACTCCATGTCTCCATTTCAGTCCTATGTCTGGGCTAAATGCAAGGGCAAATCACTTGTACAGACCTGCCTTGCACTCTGCTTTAACTGAGAAGTTTCTCCCAGCGTAGTGATGAGAGTGTACATCCTTTACTCACTTGATTAATGAATAAGAGCTGTTTGGGTGGTAATGTTTGCTTGTGCAGACCAATTTGCAGGTACACTTTTAGGTCTGTTTTCTTGCTAATTTGCTTCCAGATCTTAGCTTGTTTTGAAAGACAAGTTTATTTGTGGGTGAGTGAATAGTTCTCAGCTAAATCTATGTATAAAACTTTACAGGGGTCTTTTTGCTAACAGGAGAAGGAATAGAAGAATCTGTGAAGGCAGATGAAACTGGAGATAATGTCTCCACTCTTCAACTTCATTCATGAAAGATGATTGGAAATTATACATGTGGTATTTTGACAGTGTCCAGCAGTTCTGGTGCTGGACCATCTTAAATCACAGTGCTCATGTTTTCTTCAGCTGAGCTTATTATGATCACACTTCAAATCCTGAGAAATGGTGCAGAGTTGTATGAAACAACAAAAAATCCTCCTGTTCCTCTGGCAACTGTCTATTCATCTCTGAGAAAAATTTTTGAAACTTCATTAAAAAATTATTTACCCCAACATGTGGGTATTGTTAGCTACTGTACTTTCTTGCCTTTTGCCAGTATTAAAGTATGTACTTAGAGATTTGTTCTTAACAGTTAAACAACCTGTAAGCACAGCCAGAATATGCACTGCTGCTTTTGCGTGCACCACATCTTCAAAATTCAGCACACTGTATCCTAAAACATCAGGAGAAACCCTTCTTGCTAATACACCTGGGTTTGTGCTGTGGCAATAATCAGTAGGCTGTTGTTATCAGAGTCCAGTGGGCCAGCGCTGTGATGTCAGGCAAGTTCCAGTATGTTTGCCTGTACACACAGTAAGGTACTGATTGCAGTGCAAAGAAGCCAGTCTGACTGCAAGTGTCTCCCTTTTAATCCAGTCAGAGCTCATGGACTGAAAAGTCTGGTTCAGCCTCTGAGGCAGGGAGAGTGGGGGATGGATGCAGAGCTAGCTGGAGCAGATCTCTGGTGGGTAAGGGTCTGTCTCTTCTCTGGGTGGGTTGTGTTTGAATGCTTTAGTTGTGCTGAAGTAGAACAGCCACTTGTATCAGTCAGGCTTATTTAGCAGAGGGAAAGGTTATTGTTCCTATTAGGCAGCACAGACGGCCATCAATCTGGTTTCTTTGGGCTCCGTTTAAGAAAATAAGCAAACAGAGCTTGAATACACAAGGAAAGTAAAGGCTCTTTTGCACGCCTAGTGTCTTTATGGTTTAGTATCCAATTGTTGCTGCTGCTGCAAAGACAAATGCAGTCAAAGTTATCCTTGGGACAGAGAGCACAAGAGAAAAGCAAGAAGGGCCCACAACCTTCAAAATGACATGCTAAACTCTCCAGCAGCGGGTTCTTGATATGCAGGTTTTGCCAGCGAAAACCATCGTTTGAAGTCAGTGGTGTTTGGATCTCTCTGTGCTGGGCCTGGAGGCAGACAGCTTGTCTGCTCTGATGGAAAGGCAAGTGCTGTCATCCATTAGGCTTAATGATAAGAACGTCTTCGCTGTGCTCTCATTTTATGAGTAGAAACTTTATGGGATGGTTAGAGCTAGTAGTGAGCTAGGCAAAGCAAAGGCATCCATCCCAGGCAAACATTTATTGGCCTCTGTAGTGGTACAAGAGAGACTGACTTGATCAGCATGATTGACCCTCTCAGCTGAATGTCCAGGTCTCCATTTACACACAGGTCAACTGTCAGAGCCCTGCTCTGCAAGTGTGAAGTTTATCCCCCCCCGGTCTATAGTGAGAGGCCTTAACTACTCTACCAACATACTCTGGAGCTAAGAAAATAGTACCAGCACTTGTATGCATTTGTACACCAGCCGCAGGGAAGATAAATGGCTTATTGTGCTCATAGTGAAGGTCAGTGGGTCAAATACTGAGTAGCGTCTGTCTTGCAGTCTGTGCCTAAATTATAGGAAACATTTACGTGTGTGCTTAGAGCCAACCCCAAACACTAAAGAGCTTAAGAACACTCTTACACTGAGCACATTCCTGAGTATTTGCACAAATAGGAAAAATACCAAGCGTTGAAAACATAGTATCCAAAATGTGTTCATGTCTTGGGTTTGTTGTAGAAGTTAGCTGAGCCTGTGTGGTATTTCTAGCCAAACGAGCTGTGAGTAAGGAATATAGCTTACCTGGGGCCAAATCCTGCCTCCCATTAGTCAAGAGTCTCTCTTTAGTGGTCTTGATTTTATTTTCTTGACTGAGTAGGGAATACAATATTCATCCAAAGGTTATTATTTGGTATTTTACACCTTTCTAAAATAAACCCCACCCTCGCCTTTTTTGATATAGTCTAGTTAAAGCATTTGTACATGGAGAAATGGGTGGAATAAAATTCTGGCATCAATTAAGATCTTATGTTTTAACCTATAAAAATGAGGTGAAGTATCTGAGCTGGAATGCAAAATCTGGAGAAAGTAGTAAGGTAGTTTCCGGTGCTATTTTTGTATTTCCTGAGGCTTGTGTCATTATGTGCTGCCTTATTACTATTCTCTTATATAAGATATGAAAATAACAGAGGGAAATTGCTTTTCCATTCTATTTCCTGAAGTCTGAAACACACCATTATTTCATCTTGCATTCAGATATCTCTGATATTTAAACGCTGAAGATCCGTATTAGTTGGATGCTTCATAACTTATGTCCATGTTCCTGAGACTTTGGTTTAGGTTTAGAGTTCCTTTGGAATATTTCTCTCTTTTCCTTTGTTGCTCCTTTGTAATTTCTCTTGTTTATTACAGTTAAAAGTATTTTTCTTTCTGCAATCAGTGTATTTCTTGTTTTATTTTGTTTTTTAATGTTTTTTGTCCCTGAATGCTGAATCTTGCTCAGATTAGTCTGTGACAAATTTGTCAGGTGATGAGTCCCAGTGCAGTACAGTAGAAGCAAACATACTCTGGTTTTGCAAGTGTTTTAGCTACACTGTAGTATGTGGAACAGTTAGAGTAGTAACACAGTGGCTCTTTAAAATTCTTTATTTTATTGAGTGTTGTAGCACAACCCATTTGGGCTTGTTTTGGGTCAGTTTCTTGAAGGACAATTGTCTAAATTAGTCACAATTATTTCCTTCAACTATTACTAGGTCTTGATATCGTTACTGATATACTGTGGATGTTTTCTTTGCGTTTTGACAGGTGTACAACATGTTTCAACATCAAAGTCTTGGAATTAAAGTCAGCATTCGAGTGACCAAACTAGTCCTGCTTCGCAACCGTCCTGTGAGTTCTAACTCATTTTTACCCCGCTGCTATAATCATATTGTGGGAGTCTCAGGGGCAGAGCGAGATCCCTGTGCTGGGGTGGGAGGGGAAGTGGGGCATGTCTGGCCACATGGTGACAAATTGTAAGTAGTGCCTGCCATGCTTCACCAGACAGTATCGAAGATGAAAAATATTGGGGGCTGTGGGAGTGAAAGGAGGTACAGTCCTTTTATTACCCTTCCTGGTAAATCTTTGTCCGCTTATAGTTGTGAACCGGTCTCAGGAGTTAACTGTTGCAAAGATTAAGAATTATATGGCTCTGGTAGCAAATACATAGCTTCCAGACTTAGGAGACTTTTGCATGCAGTGCTGTATTGGAAGCTTATGACTGCTGCCAGCTGATGGAGTTTGTTCTGTAGATCAAATGACAGAAGTCAGTGTGGATTCCAAAGTCTCCAGTTCACCTGCTCAGATGAAGCTGGTTTTGCACTTTTCGTTGTCCCATGTCTCTGTCTTTGACCCTCTGATTTTTCATCAGAGGTCTAACTCTTTACATAAAGACTACGACTGATACTCCTTTTGTATCTCTTTTTTTTTCCAAAAGGCAAAACTGTCTATCGGGCACCATGGAGAGAGGTCTCTGGAGAGCTTTTGTCAATGGCAAAATGAAGAATACGGTGGGGCAAAATATCTTGGTAACAACCAGGTTCCTGGTGCAAGGGATGACACCCCTCCCGTGGATGCAGCTGTTTTTGTGACCAGGTATAGTAAGGTCTGGTTTATCAGTTTACTCATAATGGCCCATAGTCAGTGATGGGGTTATCTGGTCTAGCAGGAATTAAGAAAAAGATCTGTTGATGATGATACATTTGCTACTTAGATACCGTCCAGATGCCTCAGATGAAAGTGATTTGTCTTGTTTCTGTGTACACTTAACAAGGTCATGCAAAAGCATCTCTCCTCTTGAACCAGGGCATTGTTATATGGTCACTGTAGTATGTCATAGTCAGGATACAGGCAAGACAAGGCTGTAGCACAGATGATACTTTTTTCTCACACCAGCTGTATAAGTGGAAAAAATAGATGAGGTTCTGGAGCATAAACCCTTCTGCCTAGCAGAAAGAAGCTGTGGAATTGAGAACGCAGCTGGGAACAAGTGTTCTGTGTGTAATTAGGTATGAATCATTTGAAGAGTCTGAGAGGAGCAGACAGTGTGTCAGTAGTGGGGAGGTGGTGAGGGACTTATCTCCTAAAGAAAGTGAAAGATGAATACCATAAATGAAATTAATTTTCTCTCTCTTGCCCTAGGAAATAACCACTTTAACACCCCTCCTCTATCACAACTGTGATAGAGCAGGGGTGTCATTCTTAGTTTGTACATTTGAAAAGGGCTGCATTTATTTCAGACATTAAATAATCTGTGTATGAATACTTGAGCAAAATTCCTTGCAGCCCACAACCCTGCACCTGTTGGTGTATCAAACACATCAGGGTATGGCCCAGATAAAGCAAAAGGGTGTTGACCCTACTAACCTGTAGTCTTTTTTCCTCTAACTTTACTACCTGAGCTCAACCTCACTGTACAATGCAAGTCCTATGTTCCTCACATTTACCATGAATTTTGAGCAGCGAATCCATGGTCTTTTAAGTTGATCACATACTTTAAGATGTAAATGAAGAATGCATTGTTATAGAAATGATCTCTGAATAATTAAAGTGAGCACAAAAATATAGTGTAAGGTGGATGCTCTGTGTGCTAGGAAAACACTACGACTTACCCCCTTCTTCTCCAGTCTGAGACAGGAAATGTCTGTACTGCATTTCAGTATTACCTCTTTCACCTTCTTTTCTCTGCCAACAATGTAAGTAGAAATCCATGTTTTTGCATAAGCTGCCATTCTGATTGTAATAATCTGTTGTGTTAATAGTCACATAGCAAACTGTTCATGGCATTTTGGTGAGTGATCAGTAAAGTAGCTAGTGAGCAGGGCATGGGGCCAGCAAAGTTCCTAAGAATGCACCTTCACAGGCATGTGAGCAGTTCCCCCAAATTCTTCTCTCTCCTCTGTATTCAGCATAGTCCAACCAAGCACTTAAGCAGATACTTAACGTTTTAGACAGGGTGAATAGTTCCTTTGAAGTCAATGGGCTGCACATCCTGGTTATAGTTAAGCATGTGCTTCATTGGATCAGGGCCTAAATAAATAACTAACATTTTTGTTAAACTCATCTGGGCATCCAGTTGTCCTGCATGACAAGTGAGGCATACAGAATCTCTTCTGATGTGCTCTAAGCACAGGGCGGAGGGAATGAGCAGAGCATTTCATCTGTGCAGTCTCTTTGCAGCTTATAAAATTGAATGCATAATGTCAGGCTAAATGAGTTGGACTCAGGCATTTGAAGAAGAATTGTAGAAAGAATTTTTAGGAAGATTTGTTCAGTAGATTTGCAGGG
The DNA here is from genome assembly GCF_965140245.1 of Athene noctua. Classification (NCBI taxonomy): domain Eukaryota; kingdom Metazoa; phylum Chordata; class Aves; order Strigiformes; family Strigidae; genus Athene; species Athene noctua. Next base: position 12,304,234 of record NC_134049.1, on the reverse strand, counting down.
TTTTACAGTCAGAATAGATAGATAAGTATGGGTTTGGTTGGGTTAGAAACTAGATTCAGATTTTGAGTAAGCTCAGGCCAGGGAGCACACTGCTGTGCATCAGAGCAGCATTTTTCCTGTTTGATAGGGCAGCAGTGTGTACTTGTAGCCTTTTTCCTTCCTTCTTGCTGTATCTTGTCATCCTTAACCCATCCCGCTTCTGCCGCATTGCTTGGAAGACTTCTGGCCCAGCAGCCCAATTCTTGCATCAGGGAAATGAGGTTTTCTGCTCTTGGCTTTGGAAGTGTGTGTGTGTGTCCCTGGACCCTCCCCAGACTGTACAGATGGACCAGTGGTAGAGGATATGGGAGCAACAGCATGTCCAGCACAAGCAATTGCGCCAGAAAAAGCAGAAGCTGAATTTTCAGCAGCTGCAGCTGCTTTAGGACTAGAAAAAAGATTCTTTGGGGTCAGCCTCTGAAGAAATCCCTCTGGTTCCAATCTGGCTGTGTTCATTTGAAACACCAAGCCACACTTGCCTTTTGAAACTTCACCTCTAACTGATGTTCCCCATATACTCATTTGCATGCAAAAGTAGATTACCTAAGTGGCAAATACGACTCCAGTGGAATTTCAATAGTATCCAACTGATTGAGTTCCAGGTGAGAGGCATACTGTGTCTGTGAAATAAGATGTACTGTTGTACAGTTCAGTAAATAAATGAGACGGTGAGAATAATCTGTTATAGCCCTGAAGGTCTGAGTATAGTGTTGTGGTCTCTATAATCATCAGACTTTTCTTGTTCAAATCCAGAGCAAAGAATGACATAACACCGATAGGACCAGTATTCAGAGCTGTCATTAAGCAAAGATTTGGGGTTTTTGTGACATACTGGTGTAGTTATTCCATTTGCAGCCTGCTCCTCCCTTCCATATTTCTCCAGCCCTTTGCCTTCCTACTAAATGGGCAAATGAAGCAATTCGACGTGCATCAAGGAAACTGGGTGTATAGTGCTACTACATGTATATAGGGATGTGGAAAGTTTATTTTGGCAGGTTTTTGACTGTACCAATTTCCTCTGTCCTTTAGCTTTATGACCCTACAGGGTTAAACTGGTCAAAAGATGTCATTTGAAGGATGCTGGGAAGTGGCCATCAAACAGAATACTTCTTATTCATGTTGCACAGTTCAACTACTGTCCTTTCTTACAGGAAGGACTTGAATTGCAGAATTTAGCTTAGTACAGTTAGGTATTTTTTTCCAGTTCATGTGAGCCAGATGGAAGAAGGACTGTAGGAGGAGTTCTGAGCTTTTTTGGCTATTTTATTGAACAAAACAACTGACTTGTTGTCATTTTTTTTTTTTTTAGAAGAATTGTTTGTCTGTTAATAGAAACCGCTGCACAGTACCACAGTGATAATGGCTGAGAATTTCACAGGTCCCTAGAAAATGAGAACACACGTCCTGCTTGATTCAGCCAGTGGCTAAAAGTGAAGAGTAAAATTGATTCACAGCTACAGCGTGTGATTTCAGTGTATTATCCAAGACTTGGTGTGATAAAGTCAGATCTTGGCTTTGAACTGCAGCTCCTGGAGTAAGACTTTTATTCCAGTATCACTCTAGAAAAGATTCTGCTAACAAAACTATGTCTCTGTGATAATATTCATTGCATGTGTAGAGGTCTCTTAAGATATTCTTGGAGTACCATTGTAGTATCATTCGTGTCAAGTTCTCACTTCAAAAGTACAGATGCAGTCAAGCTCAAAAATGTGCCAGAGACCTGTGATTGAAACCTTTTTAAAAGCAGATTAATTTCAGTGCCATGATGGGGCTGTCCTACCTCAATAGTGTGACTGATCCACAGGTGAGGTAGATCTTTCTTAATGCCTTTTCAGTCTTTGGCTCCCCTCTGATTGCCAGGAAAGGTCTGTAGGAGTTTTAGTGTATAAGTTTTGTGGTGGGGTGGCTGCTTGCCTTTGGAAGAAGACTGAGACCCAACAAGTTCATTTGTGACTAAAGACTTTGATGTGCTTTTCTGTTTGGCCACAGAGTTTTGGGGTAAAATGTTTACAGTAGGTCTGGATAATTTAAAGCCTAGCATTTTGGTGCAAGATCTTTGAATAGAAGGATGGTATCTCTTGGACTTGTGTTTATGACAGTTTAAAAGACAGGCTGAGGAGGTTTCATCTGTGCAGGCCTGCATGCAGTGAATTGGGCAGCTGTGTTCAGTTCTTCCTGACCTATTTCAAGTCCTTCCCTGACCAGACAGTATCACAGCACTCTCTTTACAGACAAGGATTGTTCTACCTCTGTAGGAGAGTCTGCAAGTTGTGCTGGATCATTTACAAGACCCCTCATTTTATGGCATGGTGCTAATTTCTCCAGGGAGCTGCCTGGAAGTGCCAGACACCTTTCAGTGCAGAACAGAGTGCAAGGAGCAAAATTGCTGTGCTTTATTTGCAGAGCTGGCCAGCCCCTGAAGAGAGATGCTTTCCTAGCAATGGCCTCCTGCCATCTACTAATAGTTCAGCTATCTGTTGTCACAAGAAAAGCATCTGTTTGATTTACCAGTTTATGTAACATAATAAGTCCTTAAATAAACCTCTGTCAAGTTGGCTCTGGGAACTCAAGCAGACATGTTTGTGCCAGCTCCGTCAGGAGACTGCCATTAGTCTGGAATGCCAAGGTGTCGAGACGCAGTAAGGCTGAGGTGAAAAATGAAAGCTGGGGCTGGTGTGTGGTCGTAGCTTCCGATCTTGTTTTGTTACTATCTGATTTTTTTAATGCTTTGGTGGTGGTTATGGTTTTTCTGCATTGAAGCACGGTTAGTTTTCAATGTCTGCTTAACAAGAGCTGATAAAAGCTGTTGTTTCTTTCTTTCCAAGCCCTTGACAACTTGATTTGTGACTTTCAAAGGAGTTTGTTGTGAGGGATTTTGGTTCATCTGCCACAGTCCTGGGCCTTAAATCCCTTTTCCTATAAACCCTAGTTTCATGTTTTTCTTCAAGAAAAAAGTGTTTTTATTCTTTCTCTAAGTCTTTTCTTTTTCTAAGTATTTATCTTTCTCTAAGTATTCTCTTAAGTATTATCTTTCTCTAAGTATTTTTAATTTTCCCCCTGCCAAACTCTTAAACTCAGAATCCCACTGGGGGCTCAGGCATTTCAAATGACACACTCCAAATGTACTAATATGCTTCTCTCACTAGCCTCCCCACAGGGTGAGGAAAGCCATAATGATAGAGATTATGGTTCCTCAGCTTCCCTTGGGTTAAGGAACTTCTGAAATGTTTTAGCACATGTGATGCTTTTCTCCAGCTCCTCTTCATAGCGTGTTGCACTGCAAAGCAGGTCTGGTGAAGGTAGCTCCTAAAAGTTTAGGTCTAAGTGCTTATTGAAATTTATTCAAACCATTAATTTAATTATAAAATATTTTTTCTCCCACACTTGTTTTTCTGTCATGAGAAATCTCATTTACAACATCTTCTCACATGAAGTGTCATCACTTAGATGGTGAACTTCAAGGATTTTTATTCTGTTTCTGTTTAATAAAGCTCCGTGGATCCCTAGTTGATTTGTGGGTGATAGTGGCATATGTAGTATCTCTTCCTGCCTTGATGAGATCTGGAGACACTGGATGAGATGTGGGGGGATAACAGAGACCAAATGAAGTCTCTTGAAACTCTGTGTTGGATTCAAATCATAAAATGGCAAATCTGAGTGTAATAAGTTTAGCTGAAGACAATTCACCTAGCTGTTACCTGGCAAATCCTGAAAATCTCTTCTTCCTTGTCCACATTTGTCTTCCTCTGTTTAGTGCTGCTTCTTCCTTGTCCTTTTCTATTCTAGCGGAGAATTAAAAAAGCAAAGAACTGCAGATTTCTGGGTATATATGATCAGTTCTGCATTTCCAGGCAGTGTCCCCACCTACCTCCTCCTCCCACTTTTGATGGTGCTGTCGCATCACAGGGTGTCTGCTCCTTTTTGTTACAGTTCTCTTGTGAAAACAAGAGGTTCAGTTTTAATCCAGTTGCTGCAGAAGCCTGAAATCACAGCATGAGGCAGGACTCTTTTATGTGCTAGATCTTAAGTCTGTTAAATTGGACTGCAGTATATAGAGCTGATTCACATAATTGCTTGTAAACTTGCAGTAGCAATCAGCGCCACTATCTGTGTTGTCATCGTGTAGACTGCACAGCAGTTTTAAAAAAACCCCAAACCTCAACACCCATGATATGTGAGTCACGCATCACTGCGTTTTCCTAGCCTGAAGTCTGGAGGCACAGGATATATTTCACTTCTGTTCTGTTTTTCTTTCTAGGACAGACTTCTGCGTACACAAAGACGAGCCTTGTGACACTGTGGGTAAGTCAAAGAAGCAGGGGAGAGTATTTTGATAGCCAACTCTAGGCTAAGAGGAGTGTTCTGGGCAATCTTTCATTCTTTGGTTTGCTGTATTGTTGCTTTTGCTATTCTGTATACTTCTGTGACGCAAATACAGGTTAGTTGAGCAGGGTCTAACTATAAATATGCCATTAAATATTAACCTCTTCTAAGCACAGGATGTCTCTGAGTTCAGGAAGTAATCTGAAGTATTTCTACTTCTTTGGAGCATGTGTAGAAATAGATAATTGGAAATTAAGAAACTGTCTTTTGGTGTGTCTCTATAACACTCTTTTCAGTGCGCTCTCACCTTAAACAAGAATTTGCAAACTAATTGATGTATTTCCAATTGTAAGAACCTGTGTAACACTCCCAGATCAAGCTGGCACTCAGACACCGGAGAAGAATACCTCATTGTACGAAAGCCAAGTTAAATCTTCTTTTCTGCCTCCTACTCCTCCTACTTCCTAACTGCCCTTAATCTTATCCAAACTCTGGATACACAGGGTTCTTATATCCTACACATTAAATACTTTGTTTATTTATTTATTTATTTAACTTAGGTAGCAGTAACCTTCACTGTATCTGTTCTCTTGTATTTTTTTTTTAATCGCCACAGTAGCAGCAGTGTTTGGATGCATAGCTCAACATCCTCTCTATGATGATTGCATGATTTTTTAGACTTGCCTCAAAGTCAAGTGGCCCCTTATCCTACATTCTGTGTAAACTTGGAATGGATCCTGGTTTTCAGCTGATCTTGCACGCCAGTGTTGAGAGAGACACTTGCAGACTAGGGGTTGCTGAGCTGCCAGTAGTGGGTGAAGACGACCATGGGGGAAAGTGCCTTCAGCAGGAGCTCCAAAACTGCCTACAGAAGTCTCATCTCAGAATGCAGGTCCTTCCCTCTCTCTGTTGTGAAGACTGATCAAGTGAAAGGAGGAAACACAGAGCTGAAAAATACATACATTTTCTTTTCAAACATGAGCAAGGGCTAGCCTCTACATCCAAGTTTCTTTCCAGTCAGAATCCCTCACACACTGCATTTATTCTGTGTCCAATGGCAAACACACTTCCACTGGGGAAGGTTTCTATACTGTGTACCTGTATCTGGAGGTGGCTGTGGTAAGATATGATACTGAGGTTAAAAAAAAAATAATAATTAAAAAATGAAGAGAACCTGATGGAAGACACATGCTGACTAAGGTCAGAGCTCTCTGTGTTTTTAAAGACAGTACTGTTGAAGGTCTCTATTCAGGGAATAATATTACCATAGACAGCATGACTAAGGAAATATTTTTATGACTTCTGTTCTTACAATACCCAGGTACTTGTGCTGTGACTTGCTGCAGGCTGTGGCTGCAGTGGAGAAAGTGGAAGATCAGCGCAGTAAAGATTAAACTCATTTGTTATTCTTACCAGCGTAGTTTTTCCAAGATATTTAGAAGGTGAATGTTCCTGGGACAAAACCACTCTGGCTTCTTTGCTCTCTTCAATCCTACTTTTTCTTCCTCCTCCCCTGATGGTTTCATTATGTGGCAGCAAAGTACTAGTGTCTTCACTTGCACATTTTCTATGCCCCACTGTTTCTGCTGTCTGAACCCAGAGGCACTGTGCCTTATCCCTGAGTACAGATTAAATCCTCCATCATGTGATACCATCTTTTCTTAAATACTGTTGAAATAAGTAAATATTTTGATAACATCCATTTTTAAGCATTATTGTCTGTACCGAAATTGGTGAGTTACTGCAGTTGTTTCAGATCATCTGCAATTTAAGCCCTTATCTCTGTGTTGTATACACTGGCAGCATATTTTGAAAGTTTTCTTCAAAACTATAAAATGAGGAACTATTCTGGTAGGGGTGCCATCTGAAGGAAGTCCACTCAAGTTTATATCACACTCTGATATGTTTTTTGTCCCTACCTTGAGAAATACTTCTTATGCTTAATGACTGGAGGTAGAGCCTGAAGAAGATAACCAATTCCTCTGGTCATCAGCTTGCTAAGGAGTAAGGCAATGGTGAAGTATGAAATTGAAATGCTGGATTTTGAGGGATTCCTATTCATAAAACAGATATTTCATGTTTGAGTTCTTATGTGTGTTCTAAATCCGTAGGATAGTATCTGATAATTATGTGTCTGATGCCCTGGATATATCATATACTTGTGATTTATTTTACTTATGATCATTGTCTCTGCCTCCTGTGGATGGATATAGCACTGTATTAGCTTCATTCTTCTTTCTCTGCCAAAGGTATTGTATCAGTAGTATAACTATGTAATTTTTCTTTATTGATGAAATTTAGCCCATATGTAATCCATTCATATTACAGATGTTAGACCAGAAGGGAATTTGGCCTTGGAGTGTCATTTGCATATGTGTGACAGCAGAGGAAGGATAAATTAAGGAATGTACTTCTGTGCCATGCAACTGGTTTGAGAAAGTGGTTAGTGTTGGTAGTGCTAAGTTTTAACATTCTTGTTTTTCTCCTTAGTCAGAATAGGAAAAAATAGGTGTCAGTTGTAGAGAAGTATGTTTTTAATAGTCACTGTTCCATACTCTGTATATCTATATGGGTTATGTAAATAGCAGTGCAACAGTCGAAGTAGGCGGATGCCTGCTGGTATACCATACTGGTTTATGAAGGATTCTGTTGATGTTTGAGACATCTCTGTTGTTGCCAGATTCCTATTCCTCACTCCAGTTCCCAGATAGTCCCCTCCAAATCAGCAAGACTGCCTGTGAAAGCAAAAAGTTAGTCCAAAGAGTGATGTTGCATTTGGTTTTGACAGGGATGCTGAGGTTATACACTCCCAAAGTTCTCTAGAACAGCACCTTGCTTTCATTTCTTGCCTTATACTTTGCTTTAATATATGAAGAACATGGTCTCAGCAGATGCATGTATGTTTTTAAACCTACTTATGGATGAAGCTGGCCATTGTAATATATGCTGTCATCCTGTAAAGGAAGAAACATCCTTCTGGTAATCAGGCGCTCTCCTGAATTAGGAGGCTGAGCCTACTGCTCTATATAAGGCAGAGAATCTGGACTCTAGACTCTTGATTTCTATTCCCAGCTCTGGCATTGACTCATTGTGTGACATTTGGCAAGTTGCTTACATTCTGAATGCTTTTGTCTACCTCTGTGAAATGAGGATTTTGACTGCAAAGCTATAGGAGATTGCACAGCTTAAGAAGTTCTCATATAAAGCAGTGTGATATATGATGTATATGATGCAATACAGGTCCAGAATCTAATGTTGCTTAGTCATGTTTAAGAGACTATAAAGAATCTATTAGGTTGTGTGTACTGAAATAAGAGGATTCGGAGCGCTGTAGGTAACAGGTTTTTTAGTGACAGTGCCTTGATTTTCTTTACATTGTGACAAATATGGAAGCAAAACTTTCCCTGGTGGAAGTATTGAGGCACAGCTGTTGTTCGGAAGTGGGATTATGAAGTTTAAATAGCTTATAAGAGGTGTTCATTTGTGCTCAAACAGATCCATATTGAAAAACCTGTCTGGAATCTTTGCCTGCCATGCAGACACAGAGAGAAAACAGCAGCAGGAGGTTTGTATTTGTATTCTGGCAGGGGCCCCTCACTGAAACCAGTTGCTCTGGGGACTTCGTTCAAATTTTCTTGGCCTAGCTGCCAAGGTAGTGTGGAAGGTTACATAATGGCTGAAACAAGCTCAAAAATGGTGAAAATATGTAGGTATGTCTTTGTGGGGTGATACCCCACTGGCTGCATCAAGAAACAGAACCACATTTGTTTAAGAAATACTTTGTTAATGCTTATTGCCCTGCTTGGTTGTGTAAGTCAGCCCTAAGAACGGATGAATTAAAAAGGAGGTAGATGGAAGGAAAACAATATGCCTGTGTGCACTACATCTGCAACGACTGTGTTTCAACAGCCTCGGTGGTGGGACCTCCGCCACGCTCTGCAATTGGAGCACGGAAGGTTGGCTTTGTGCGACACAACCTTGTCACACACCAGTCAAAATTTGCAGTCTGCTGCTGCTTCAGACTCATCTCTCGTGATGTGACACTAACCAGATCTGCCGTTTCCTGCAGAAAAATCTTAGTTCCAATTGAGCTGCCTCTAAGCCAGCCAAATTGAGAGTTTAATGTCTAGCTATTAATATCAGGCTGCAGCTTGGAGCCTTGCACATTGTCAGAATCCAACCTTTCTGTGACATAAGCAGATTGAGAATGCCCCTTTCGTTCAATATTTCCACTGCTAGTGCCAAATAAGCAGCTTTACGGTTAGTTAGGAATGATCCTGCATATTTCAAGGCAAAGCTTGGCCTTGATTCCTCAGTGTACATGTTACCCCAGATCCAAGCTGAAGCTTCCCTGTATTCAGCTAATAATAAAAGTGGGGGCAGTGTGGAATTGGGAAATGGAAAATGAGAATGTGTCTTAAATATCCTTAAATTGCCCTGGTTAAAAATGTCTTTACCTCTGCTGTAGTCACATGTGCTTTTCTGTGGCTTGATGTCGGGGAAAAGGAGCAGGGTGTAGTGTATGTACTGCAGATGGGCAGGTTTAGTTGAAGGAATAGCAGCCTGGAGAAAACTGAGCATCAGAGCGGAGGTGATTGAGAAACATAGTTTTCCAGACTGTTTCCACAAGTGAATCAATATTTTGTGAAAAACCTTCCCATCTCCTGGCTGCCTTTAATTAAAGGGCTCAAAGATAATTTACTGAGAGTCCTGAAGATTATAAACCCTTCCATAATCTCTGTTCTTTTTCTTGAGTCTTCCAAACACTGCTATGTGAATGGGGAAATTGGGTTTTGGTTTTGCCACTGCACTGCTGGGTGACTGCACAAGATGACATCCTTCTGCTGTACCAGTGTGTTCATATCTTAGTCCTTTCCTTCTTTCAGAAGTGTTTAGAGAGCTATGGGTGAAAAGGGCTACCAGAGAGCACTGCATGTTATGATGCTGTTAGCCAATTTTCCTCCCTTTGTAGCTACATCCTGCTTTCTTCTTATGAGTTTATCATAGTAAAGTGTTCAAAATATGCCCAGATTTTGCAAATGAGACATTTGGTCTACACCTCCAAGTAGATTTCATCCCTTTTTTTTTTTTTTTTTTTTTTCATTCCATGTAAAACAACTGAATAAAAGACTGCACATTTTTACCTTTTCCTTGGCCATTTGCTTGTGCAGTCAGGTGGCCTCTTGTCCACAGCAAGTAACAGTTCTGGTCGGTCCTGCCTGTACTCTGTACTGTTCATTTAAATCTTCCTCCCTATGTGATATTGATTCCAGTCCCTTAACAGTGTCACAACAGAGAATTAATCCCCAAGGAAAGGGAAAAGACTAGCTGGTTTGCTGTGAGTGGAAAAGAAAAGGAATTCTCACATTAAAAACATTTTCCATAGTGGTTCGTGTTGAATGTTTCTGTGTATTCCAGGGCGGGTTTTTATTTGATGCCAGAATAAATAGAAATACCTGCTGCTTAAAACAATTCATTAGAGAAGCTGTTCTTGCCTTTAGCAAAAGCCTGGCTGGGACTGTCCTTCAGACCAAAATCAAACACACTTTAATGCATTAAAATGAACATCCTGTAGATTAAAATGTCCCTTAAAGAAACACTGTCAAGTTGATTTGGTGTTTGTGACAGAAAGGGACCTTGCAGCACTGCAAATTTTTGTGTCACTTGTGGCTGTGTAGGGCAGTGGAGAGTCAGGCTGCTGGCTTTATGAAACCGAAGGGAGCCATAGTAGTGCAGTGGAAGACTTTTTCCCTTGCCTTTTGGTTGCTAGGGAATAAATGCTCAGCTGCACAACCCAGACAGTGCAGAACTGTGCTAGTGGGCATATTCATCACTACAATCTCTCAGGCCACACCCTACCCACAACGGCCTTCCAATTTCTTTTCACCAACTAGCAATCTCTCATCTTCCAAATTCCCACTAAAAATTTGTGTGCCAAGTGAGTGAAATATAAGATTGCATATATTTTAATAGAAGCACTGGGATGAGCACAGCCACTCAAGTAATCAGGAATTCCTGCCTCTGTAACCCTTGCTCTTCCTCACTTCAGTGTCCTGTGTGTGTTTTTCCTTCTTGTTTCAGGGACATGGCTTCAGCCAGGCTGGTTCACATGTGCACAGCTGTTCTCAGGCTCACAGCTAAAGGCCAGAGAAAAATCCTGCTTACACTGGACTCAGTGAGACTTTTATTAGTGATTTCAGTGGGGTCAGGATCCTGGTCCTGTTCTTATATGTTGTCTGAGACATGCAACTCTTCTCTGGACCTCTGTCAAAAAACTGGCTGAGTGTTTTTTCTAGAGAGACTAGTTAGTTTGAGGTACCTGAGACATCTTTGGAAAGCCTGATATCCTGAGGATGGTCCTTTGTACCTTCTGAAAATCAGTTGATGTGTCTATTAAGCTATTTGAGCATTCAAAATCACTGAAATATTTTAAAGCTTTGCAAAACAATAGTCTGTGAGGGCTAGAAAACAAAACCCAGTAGAAACCACAGTGAAGCTGACCTGTCTGCTTTTGGAAAGACAAGTAAAATAGAAAATACAAAGGCCATATATACACAATCTCTTCCCCTTCATCCAGCCTGTAAAAAAAAAATAAAAAAGCTGGCCAAACCACTTGTAACAGATGACCTGTTTATTGTTAAATACATCAACTTTCTCACTGATTTATATGAAAACTTAAAATGTGTTCAGTGTAGTTGATGGAGTGAAGTGCTGACGCTATTTTAGAGAGACTTAATTTCTGGTTTTATTGTTACAGAAAGTAGAGCATTTGAATTTCATTTGCTTTTGTGTTTGTTTTGCAGTTCAGTAGTCTTGTTTGGGTTTCCCTTATTCATTCCATATACTAAGGGCGGTGGTGGATTCTTGGTCTCCTTGGCTGAAAAATTACTGTCTTTCTGGAAGAGACATAGTAGCCAAACACAAGATACTGTCCTTAGTTCGGATCTTTTATATGGTCCCATTACAAGGTCTTTTTGTAGAAAAGAGGTGACCAATCAGTCTGTTCTGTTCTTAAATTTTATTAATCTGTGAGTTCTATCACCCGAATTTCTCATTATCTCAACTTTTTTCTTCATCTCTGCTGTTTCATGTCTTGGGGCAAGAATTAACTTGCGTCATTAAAACAAATTAAAGCATTTAGTGGAGGGAGGGTTAGTAACAGATTTTCTGTACGTTTGTCATTATTCTCTCTTCCATGTGTTTCCAGTCCCTAGCTCTGAAGTATCACAAACCCTGAGTTGCTGTCAGGATCAACCCCCTTCCCTTGCCTTTTTGCCTATTTCTCTTTGGTGGTAGTTCAGAGCTCTTAGAAGTTCTTGCTCAATTTCATTCCTTCATCTTCTCTTTGTTCAGCTGGGCCTGGACACCAAGAGCCTGCTCTCCCTGGAGAGTCCTGGATGGTCTGTCTTCCATCATGCTAACCGCATGGCTTGCCCACTGAGGTCATGGAATTTCCCTACGTTTACTACACTTTGTTCTTCATAAACCTCCAGCAGTTCCTTATTATTTCTCCTCCATACATCATTCTCCTTTTGTAGCCCCAAAATGTGTTTCGAGCACTTTTATTTTCCACTTTTTTCTGTCACTTCAAGCACTTTTATCTGTCTGTCTTCTTAGTAAGCACCCATCCCACAAGATAAAACAATAGACCTTACAGTGGTGGTGTATGTTGGAAGCTACCTTGTTTTCAATAGTCTGGAACTAAACACTGTCTGCAGGGAGGAATAACAGACTGCCTACACTGTACCTGGTCTTTCATTTCCTCCACCATCAAGCTGGTATTGGTAATTAACGCTCATGGATATTTAAGCCTGCTTGCTGAAATACATACACAATCTTTGTCAGCTGTAAGGCAGCATGTTCAAAATCTTCTCATCAGCTTACCACCCTGCTTTTGTTTGTTAGTGTAACTTAGTTGATCTTAAATCTCGATTTTCTTATTGCTTACTCAAACCCTCCAGTCAGGCTTTATGCCAGAGCTTTTGTCGTCTTTATTGTGACTCGCCCCAGAGTTGGTGCAGGAAACTTAAGCTTATTTTAGCTTGAAAACTTTACCATCTCCCATGGTTTCATTAATGGTTCGTGGTAATGTGTTTTGATAAAGGCAAGAGAACAACCGTCTAAAATGCTGTGGAAAGGAATCATAATATTCCTTTACCAGGCAACATATTTCCAAGTAAATATCCTTCAGGCCATCACATCTCACCTTGTACAAGGTGGGTGCTGGTTACTATTTGAATGAAAGATATCTTCAAAAAACTCACTGGCTACAAGAATTGTGTTATGGTACCTTCTCATCAGGCATCTAGGACTCCAAACCAAATCCTAGCCTAATGTCAAATTGTGTAGCTAAGTTCCTTTCTGTTGCCTTTATTAAAAGGAGTATGTCACGAGGCAAAATATTTGTCATGACTTTGTTGATATTTATTCTGATACTCTGACTTGATTCTTTCATTTCAGCTCCATGTCATAACTCACTTTATGTGTTAGATCATTGTGCAGTTTGACTGGTACGGGTGCAAACATGTACTGCATTCCACTCCAGGGCCATTTATGTCTGTGTGAAATTATATAGACATGTACACAAAACACCTGGGAATTTCAGTCTCCTAGCTTCAAGGGCAGATACCTGCATAAGATGTTTCCTTCCCCATCTTTATACCCCTCACCCCCTTCCTATGTCTGGGGCTTTGACATGCAATCATGGTGGGGAGAAGGACTCATTATTGCTGTTCTAACAGTTCCCAATGAATTTATGCGATAGCATCCTTCAGAAGCGATTCAGTAGATATTCCTACTAGCATGGAGTAAAAAATGATCAGAAACATATTTTTTTAATGTTTCTTTTTCTTCTGTGCAACAGACAGTTCTTATGTTTTTAGTTCACCTGAATATACTTCTGAATTACAGTTATATCTCCTAGACAGTTTTCTGCCTTGATTATTTTCTAAATTAGAGATGATTTGTGGAACACTGCCTGAGGACAAAGGCTTTGCTTATGGCTAAATACCATTTAATCACAATTTAAAGAAATTGCTGTTGTTTATCTCTGAAAGTGGTCATTGTGTTTGCAAACAGACAAGCTGAAGGCAGAAGCCTAATTGATGTCCAGCTAAGCACACACTGCCAAACAACTGTCAAGAAAAGCTCTGGATCTGCTCCGTGCTACTGTGTGTGTGAAGCTAAAAAGCCTTTGAGGCAGACATGAGCAGAAAAATCTCATTATATTAGCTCTCTAGACAGACCATTTCTGTCTTTTGCTGTTGTCTCTTGCCTCATCCCTGTAAATGGAGACTTGCAAATTGCAGATTTTACATGCTTTCTGCACTGCTTCACCAGCTTCACACCCCAGCTTCATCAATTCCCTTTGCTGAGGATTTGTTTCTCTGGGGGATTCTTGCAAGAATGAACATAAACCAAATCATCTCTTCTGCTTTCATAGCTCATCCTGCTTCCTCCCTTCTCTCTTACAATATAAGGCTGTGGAAAGAGAAATAAAGTTTGTTTTCTACAGTGTCAAACCTGCTGTCAGTACGCTATAAATAACCTATTGCTTGCTATTGTTGTCTGTGCTAGAAATGCCAATCCAAGATTCTCTGCAACAGAAAGCAGGATTTTCTACTATGACATGCTTCAGACCAGGTGAACAGGGAGAACATGGAAGTCATAAAAGCGTTTGCTCATTGTTTCTTATGCAAGAGAAAGGAACAGATTTTGCATGTCCTGACTTCCAACCCAGTGCCTTACTGGTTCATTCACTATGCCTTCCTGATAGACCCGTGCCATTAAACAGTAGACTGAGGGGTTGGGTTTTTTTCATTTTATTTGTAAAAAAGAATTTCTTGAAAGAAGGAAGTGAATTTGTAAATAGAGCTTTTCTTCAGTAAAATTCAGAGCTCTTTACCAAAGAGATCAGAACTGTTATCCCCATTGTACTGAGTGAGGAAATGAAGCCTAGAGATGTGAAGGGATATGCCAAAGGACAGAGCTGGCTGGGGGCTAAGCCACAGTCTCAGTCCAGGCCCCTCAGCTGGAGGCAATGCTACCTCTTCTCAGGCCTTCCCACTGGAAGCTCAGCTTCTTTGGGCAGCAGCCAGTTCTTCAGGTCAGTAAAATAATGATGCAACCCTTCAACAGGCCAGAGGTTTGTGTTTCTTCTTTCCACTGCCTGGGCCTTTATTTTTACCTCTGCTTACACGTTCCAGCCTGGTCAGTTTGCTGCAGACTGCAATTACATATCATTTAAGAAAGCTGATGCATTTATAATTGAGAAACCTCTGAGATTTTTCTTCTCCTCCTGTCAGACATAGATGGCTTTTATCCAGTTGACTGCTTTACAGTGCCTTTATCCTTTGCTGGCTTGAAAACATTTCAGATAGTTTCTATTGTTTTATAGACCCTGTAGCTAAAAAACCAAGCTGTGTAAAAACATCTGTACATAGCTGTGCAATAGGCTACAGACATGTAGGGTAATAAGGCATGATTGCATTCATTGTAGCATTTGCTCCACTGGATAATCAAATAGAAGCATTCCAGTTGCACACAGGATATGTAAGAGTAAAGGAAGGAAATGAAGGACAGTTGCCTACTGTACTTTTACATTTCTTTAGTCTTGCAGCTGCCAAGACTAAATGCAATTTTGAGAGTAAGTTTTAAATAACATAGAGATGAGATTTTACTACTGATAACCAAGAAAACAGCACTGGGAAGTGTGCAGAAAACTACACCACCCCCACCCCCCCCTAAGAAAGAAGCTTGATTTACACTGATTTTCATTTGGGTTTTTTTCAGCTTTGGTTAACCATCTGGTAACATGACCTAGTATAATACCTAGCCTGTCTTGCAGGGTGCCTGGTCTTGGAAGGATTTTGCTACACCACATGCACTCAATAGATTGAAAGTTAAATTATCCCCATTGTACTGAGTGAGGAAATGAAGCCTAGAGATGTGAAGGAATATGCCAAAGGACAGAGCTGGCTGGGGGCTAAGCATGTTGTTGGTTTTTATTTAACAATTCTCCCACTTCCACTGCTTCATCACAAGCTCTAAGCCTTCCACTTGTGATTGTGCTACACCTAATGCAAATAGGAATTGGGCTTGTAAACGGACTTTGCACCACTGAAGATCTTCTCTGTGTTTACCAGCATGCTGGAAATGAAGTAGGAAGTTTGCTCCAGCTATGATCCCGTACAAGCTCAATTCATGGCTGTAAATGTTCATGACAGGTGCTGTGGGAGAGGTGATGAAATTTTGAGCTGACCCAAGAGTGCACAGACTAGGTTTGCCATCATGTGTTAAGAGAGAAGCGCCTCCACTTTGTTGACAAAGTCAGTATTTTACAGGGCCACCCCACTTCATAATTAGATTTGTGCTGTATTCACAATTGTTCAGCAAAATTGAGGGGTTAAAGATGGTGAATGCTTCATGATCTGTGGTCACAGCTGTATTTAAGCATCTAAAAATACAGTCTTATTTTTAGAGGTTCTGTCCCACACTTGAGTAATGTTTACAATGCAGCAAACTATAAGTGATATAATTGTATTTAATAGTTTCCTGACTCTAAGCTGATCAGCTGTGACTGTTTTCTGCTATAGTTGTATATGAAAAAGTAAATCTCACCTACTTGGAGGTCTCAACTAGGCCATTAAAAGTGGTATAAATGCTCTGTTGCCCATAGTGGAAGTGAATTTAAATGTTAAATGGAAATTTATCTGAATACCCTACACCTGAAAAGTCATGCCATGTAGGTAAAAATCCAACATATTTCAGCATGCTCTCTTTTTAATACTTTGCATTTCACTGTTGGACAAGGACTCTGTATGTCAACACTGAATCCTGTGGTTTATTAAATGGTAGATCATAAAAAATGAGGGATCAAGGACCTAAACTTTCTTCAGTAGCTGTTGCTTGTAGAAGTGGAAAAGACGTTTAGAGAGCACAGAGGAAGTTGAAAGAGACGATGAAACAGTTATAGAAGACTAAGCTGATGCACCATATCATTTTGTAATAACATGTAGGATTGTAAACCCTGGCAGTTCAGGGGGATACAGGATGCATTTACGTTACAGGGGTGGCAAATGTCAGGGCCCTGGGTGCTTCCCAAGCCCTCCTGGGAATTCAGCTGCTTGGGCCCACTTAGGTAGTGGTTCAGGTGTCTGAGAAAAGCACTTCAAGAAAGCTCTGCTAAGAATCTCTCTGCTCCCCTTGCTTGGGTGCATTGGGACTGTGCTTTTGTCAGTGAGGCCACTGCCTCTACCTGCCTTAATCATGCTCAACTTCAGCTCTCCTTCCCTTTTGGAGCAGCGCCTGCCTTAGCTGCTGCCTGACAGCAAACTCTAGCGAGGGATGATGCAGACAGCAGGCAGCAATCATGTCAGCCATTCCAGCTGGTTCTTTTACTCCATAGAGACTCTGTCCAGAGATAAGATGGTAACTTAATAATTTTCTCAGAACTGGTGTCTTAGGGATAATTTTGGTCATCTTTTGGCCTCACCTTAGAACATCTGGCATGGACACAATGCTCAGCTAAGGATTGGCCTGCTGAATCAGCAAATTCACATTTCTCTGTTTAATGTCCAGAAAATCCAGAAGAATTCTTTTAACCTCATTTCTTGGGAAAGTTTAAACGGGTAGAGGTGAGCAAACAGACCTAACAGATAAAAAGAGATAACAGCAAGCCAACATGACTTCTAGGAAAGGAAGCAAGATCATGGCTCAGTGACTTGTTGGAATTCTTGAAGACACTTGCTGCCAGAACAGACAAGGAGAAGGGGGAGATGCAGTGGGCTTCACATTCCTAGCTTTTTCTAAAAGCTTATGATGGAGTTTCACTGCAGTAGAACATAAGAAATAATTGGTTTCAGCAGCCTGAAGAGTAAGTAGGAAAAAGTACTGATAAAAGATCCATTATATTTCTGCCAATTCCAAATTTTTAGTCAGATGCTGCAGGGAACAAAGGTTGCCTCTGGGCTTGTGTTTTTGGAGAAATGTTTAGGCTCATGAGGTCAAAAGTATGATTTTTGCACATTCTAGGGAGGCAGGAGGCATTAATAATCAACAGTACTGGTATACAGTGAAAGATTTAGATTTTGTAGGATCTTCTGGTTTTTCAGCTGTTTTACAGATTGCATGGGTTTCTAGATGGGAAATTACACCAATCTTCATTAACCCTGAGTGAATACAGTGAGGCATTTGTGATCAGTGGCTCTTAGAGGCTTAACTTAGTTTTCTGTTTCCTCTGAGCAAATATTTATTTTGAAGAGGTATAATGATTCTCTGGGTTTGGATACAGACTAGAGAGAAATTGGTCCCCTCTCTTAGTTTATTTTTGCTTCCTGGTTAGACCAATGCAAAAATATGTAAATATATCTGTGCATGCACATATGTTTGCATTTCTATATCCATTTATGTGAATGTATACATCTTTGGATAATGCCCATCCTGGAAAAAAATTAGTTTCTAAATGCATGGTAGAGTACTTGGAATTCTACATACCTGAACTTGAACAGGTCTTCCTTGTAGAAAATACTGGGGTTTCCTTATCAATTTCTTGCCAACAGGAAGGTGACTGTAGGAGATGGTGAAATTTTAGCCGAAGTCTCACTGAGGTGTGTATATATATATGTATGTGTATATACAAACTATCCTTTGAACCCCTGGAATTTTATTTAGACATAGGGATTCTGCTATATACACTTTTAAATTTCAGGTTCAGAATCCTGTAATCTGCAAGGTGTTTGTCTGAATTAGTCTGACAAGTCTTTTTAACTTTTAGTTTACCTGATAGAAATATGTTGAACTTTAAAAAAAAAATAAATCCTAGACCCAACCCACCAAATATCTTTCTTCTTCTGTACTCTTCCAGCATGTTTTGTAAAATGCTAAGGATTTCTGTGTTTGCTTAGCTTGGAATTAGCCTTGTATTTCTACTTTAGTTAGTGGTCATGAGCAGTCAGCAGGTTGAAGATATTTGTTGGTTTTACGTAGTTGTGTCATACATTTTTGTGGAGCTGTTTTGCCGGATCTGTTTGCATTAAGGCTCTGCCTGACCATAATTAGACTGCTGGGTACACATTAATGTTCTGCTGAGGATCTACTTGTTGGTTTTAATAATGTCATCTATCAGGCTCTAGCATGTACAGCAATATTTGTGCTGTAGTAGACAAACAGAGTAAACACTGCAGTTATTTATAGGAAAACTGGCCAGTAAGTTAGGAAACTCGTTGTGGATGTTTTTATTTATTGGAGAGTTAAACTGATGCTCTAAAATGAGTCCATCAATCTAACCAGACTTAGTTGTTCTTGAAATGAGAGAAAAGTAAAACACTGACGTTATATTTCTAACTCAAATTTATATTTTTTATCTCTGTTGAAGAAACCTGTAGAGTCATGTTTCTTATCTTCTATGCCCTAATTTGTTTGCTTTTCTAGCTATGTCTGTTGGTCAGAGAGAAAGTACTACCTCCCCGTTGGTCTTGTCTGGGTCCAAGTATGGATTAAATTCCTGGCTACACCTCTCTCACCCTATGTCTCGACTCCTGAACAGTTCTGGGGAAGTACTGGTGCTCCTTCTAATCCCTTTGATGACCTCTTACAAATGTCAGTTGACTTGGACTTCAGAGAAGCAACATTGTTCACTGAAGTTGCTCTGTCCTTCCAGATGGTTTTCCCTGTGACTCTTGCCTGACCTTCTGTATCTGGACACATACTTAAGCAGCATCTGAAGTAGAGATGCTTTTCTGAACCTGGGCCTCGAATCCTGCAACACGAAAATATTGCTTAGGACTATTGAAGTCCTAAGCTTTGTCTTTCAGAGATGTCAGTTGCCACATGAGAGTCTGATAATGTAATTATGTTTCAGTTTTGGGTCTCTTTCTCCCTGTGTCTCACTTCCTTCTTCCATAATGTTCTCTGATTTGCTCCAGATTTCTTTCTATGTGTTTATCTGTCTCACTTGGGTCTTCCCATTTCTCTTCTCCCTCTGTGGAGCAAAGTGAGAAGAGGTTCCTGGCACAGCCCTCTCACATGTTTGCATTCTCTGGGATGTCTCTCTGAAACTGAGGAACGGGGAAGGGTGCTATGTTCTCAGCTCACAGCAAAGGCCCTGGATTCTGAGAGCATTTGGTCCTTTCCATGATGGGCCCCAACTCTTGACTGCTGCAGCTTATGTTGTAGTGCAGAGGTGTGTTTGCTGTGTTGCTTAGATCCTTGGGATTTTCTTGTCCGAATGACAGATTTAGAAGTGATAACTTTTTACTGAGTATCTCAGAACAACCCCTCTCTTTTCTATTTTTATCTTTATTTGTGTCACTTCTTGCATTTTCCAACATGGGAAAATTCTAGTCCACATTTGTTCAATGAACTGGTGTGTTTACAGAGATGCAGAATACCCACTCAGGCACCAGTGTCTGTGAGCCACAACACGGTCTAAGCACTGAAGTAAACAAAGCTTTTTGCCTGTACACTGATGTAAAAAAGACTAAGACTTCTGGAGGTGGGAACTAAGTAAAAGAAACCAGGAAATGGCTTATTGTGCCTTCTCCAAAGTCAGTGGTAATGCTCCCATTGATTTCAGTAAGATTTTGATCAAGCCCATGGTGGTACAAATAGATCGGATGTAATACATACTCAAGTTGTTTTCTGTGAGTGCCATGAAGCTGTTTATGCTATCATTAATCAGGTAGCTTTGTTGGGAAACGCATCTCATTACATGGCAAGCTGACAGGAGGCTACTGCCACTGGGCACCAAAGCAGGCTTGTACAAAAATATCCTAGCTACGTAGCTGGAAAGGCCAGCTGTTACCGTTGCAAATTCTCTCCATGAGCCACTTACTGAGTGGGGCTTGACAGCTGAGAAAACTGCTACAAAGCAGGGTGCACACTCAGCATGTAGTTTTCAGTCAGGGACACACAGATTGGATTCAGACCTGGAAATGTCATGCAGGCAGCATACAAGTATATAGGAGCTTCTGCTAGGTGTTTTATTTAGAGGTGCATGAGACTAGAAGAGGCAGTTCTCCCCTTTTGGTCCTGATACTCGAGCACAAAGACCTAGAGCAATAACATAACATGAACACCTGCGCATCAAAATGTCCCACTGGCTTCTGCAGAATACTGTGACAGTAAGTTCTTTAGTGCTGTCATTTCTGAATTCAGACTATAAAGGCCTCGGGACTGGGACTGTGCCTTGACTTGTGTCTGTGAGGCACCAGAGACTCTTCTGGCTGCTGTCAGTCATCACAAGGAGCTCAACGTTATTCATCCAAATTTGTGTTTTCTTTCACAGGAGCTTGAGTTTGCACATGAGAGATTTCTTTTTATTAAGTGTGAGAAAAGCTCATGCTGCTCTTTTTCTTGGTGAAAATTTCTCTCTAACTTGTGTTACTTTTAAAAGTGACACTTTATTTTTGAGTAATTTAGAGAAAGAGGTACTAAAGAAAGTAGATTCAGGCCATCTTAAAAATATCTCCAGCTACCCCTGAAATTAACCATTACTTGTTTTCTGTCACGCTGGTGCTGTGATGTGTTTATGTCTGTGTAAAGTACTATGCGGGTCCTTCCCATCCCGTGGAGTGGATGGCAGAACAGCTCTGTTTGGGAACCCAGAGGAGGGCCCTTCAGGTTAATAGCCATTTTAACCTAATTTGGCGTGTGTGCTTTGTGCTTATGTCTGTTTATCTCGATGACAGTCTTTCCCTAGTAGCTTTTTATCCCATTGGCCAATTTGAGTCAAATTAGAGGATATGTATCTTAGAAATACTAAGGTTTTGGAAGTTTTCTGAAAACTAGGAAACTGTGTCAAGGAGAAAGCCCTCTCCCTTTGATGCTGCCACTGAGGAAGAGACTGCATCACCCACGTTTACATCAGAAACGCCAAGTGGAAGTGCAGATGTGTAGAAAATTAAGCCATTAATTGTTGGAGCTTTTTTATCACCTCCCCTTCCACCATACTGTCACGCTCTGCCAGAACAAATGTGCTGCCTGCGGTACTGTGTAAGGAGAGAAGCAGAGCCATGGCATTGCCTTAGTCTCCTCTTCCTGCCCGCCCACGTGGAAGGATCATTTTCACTCCTACTCCTGGCAGCAGAGGTAGTAGCCAGTGCTGAGGTATTAGGGACCAGCTTCATTCTCTTGCGTGATACAAACTTTTCAACCCAAGTTCTGACTTCAACAGAGTAGCTCAACTCTATTAACATTATCAGTCGCAGACCCCAGGTTTGTCAGTTTTCTCAAGTCAGGCAGGCTGTAAGGTTAAGTCAGCACTCAGCAAAGAATTAAAACAGAAGGGCTGAAACAAGAATTGCTAAATAAGTTTATCAGTGCGTGTGTTGGCTGGCAGCTTGACAAAGTGAAGCTAGGAGTTTAGACAGCCCTGTAAGTCAGGATGTAGGAGCTGTAATTGAGAAGTATCACAGAAGCAATTTGGAAAAGCATCTGTTCAAAGTTTGATTACTGTGAATCATCCCGTTCTGCTGGCCTGCTCTGCTAGTTGCCTGAGCTGCTCTTATTTTGCCAAGAGAACAGCTTGACACGCATACAGGGCCTGAAAATAAAATACACTTTAAATATTAACATGTTTCAAAAGTATAGATTCATTCACTTTTTGAGAGTAACAATTGCTTAGTCATTCTTTAAGAACATTCTTTAAGAACGTGGAAAGAATTTAATTGAGAGCTGTGGAAGAATGCCATTCATCAGCAGCACAGGTGTTCAGCCATCTCCAAAACTGTCCCGTTCAGCAGACTGTGCTGAAACTCTCCAGACACTGAAACATTGTTCATTCTGCACTGCTGAATGTTGTGTAACATTTCAGGACTGATCCTTGCTCATGAACCCACCCCCAAGCAACACCACAGCAGGCTAAGATAGGCATGGCTCAGTAAAGCTCTTGAAACTGTTAAAAGAATCTTTTAATTTATTTGAATAGCTTCATGAGTTTCTTAGTGTTTGCAATTACGAGAGAGAAAAACTGGAACTGAATGCTGGACCCTGACTGTTAGCTCTTAAAGCAGATGCTGTTTGGTACAGAGACTCCAAATATTTTTTCTGATTTATTGCCAAGTCTGACCTTGTCTCTTCATTCTGGAAGGGAGATATTGAGGAATTTGAAGGCTCCAGGATCCCTGCTGTTGAATTCCATATTCCTCTTTGTTTAGCAGTCTCATTAAAAGCTCTGATTTGATCTTTTCCTTCATTCCCCTTCATTCTCTCTGAACTCCAGCCCTCTGTTGAAGCAGATGGCTCAGATGAGTTGCAGGGACCAACTGACAAATTCAAAACTGGAGGTCACAGAACTCATCTGAAAAAGCAAGATGAAAATAGCCTCAAAGCTGGTTTTGGAACCCTACGTTTGCAAAGCTGCAGCTATTGCAGACAATGCCAGTATTGCTTTTCCATTTCTTGGAAGATTATGACCTTCAGATGGCAACCCATCCCAGAACAGGATGGGTGTTAGCAGACTAACATAGGCATGTGGCAGAGTGGTGATCATGGGACACAATAGCCCTCAAGCACTTTCCTTTCTGATTGCAGAGCTGGTTGTTGGTTTTTTTTTGTCTTTTGACAAGTTATTTATTTCTTGAAAAATGCATCTTAGGGGACACTGAAGCAATTTTTAAGTTCAGGCCTATTCCACCAAATAGGACGGGTCAAAATGAAAATACTGAAATGTTGAAATAAATTTGATTTTTAGTAACATCTGAGAAAGGAAGGCTGTTTAGAGAAGGTGAAACTCTTCTCTTGTCAAGCCATCCAGCAGGTAAGAAATGTGGATTCATTTCTATCCCGTGCTTCTCTGCTTCAGCCATTGAAGTGAAAGACAGTTATTCACACAGCTCCACAAACCCTGAATCCAGTGCTGCGTCCTCCTTGTTGCCTTGATAGGTTACTTTTGCATATTATCATTACAATATTTGCATGCATGTGTGAAGGGAAGATCCTGCGTAATCCTGCAGCAGTTTGTAGAAAGGACCAGCAGGTCCATCTCTGCAATGCAGTCTACATCCACTTAACAAAATGAGGCCAACAGAAGACATTCAAATCCAAATGACTTTGAGCCCCAGGCAGAGGTGGCTTTCAAAGGCCAGGATCCAAATCCTGATTTACAGTTTGGTTTCACAGTTGGTGATGTTTTCTTTTGAGTTCACAGTCACGTGTTCCTGCAGTCTTTCAAAAGCATCAGATCTCTCCTGACTTCTGCGGGATCCGATTCCTTTTTTGGCATAAGATACCCTTGAGCAACCTTGTCCCCTATGCCTGTCTCTTTTTCTTTCAATAGTTTGTATCCCACTTGTTTCTATACCAGTTCTAACAGCTGTTCTTTCCTTATGCTAAGTGCCATTTTTTCTGCCCACACTAAGGCACAGGCCTCCCTGCCTGAATACTTTCATGTCCTTAACAGGCCTTGTTGCAGTCCAGCTTCTCCCTTTCCTCAAGTGATCCCATAATGCCAGAGACATATGAGCCAGGGCTGTATATCCATTTTTCTCCAGCAGTAAGTACACACAGAAGTTCTCAGAGACCTCATCTTCCTTTCTGATCTTATCTCCTGCCCTCCTTGACCCCTGCCTCCCACAGAAGTGACTCCCTGCTGCTTAAGAGATCAAAGTCATGTTTCTTGAATACTTCTGGAAAACCCATACTATCTCCATTTGCTACACTTCTGTCCCCATCTCTTCTCATTCCCTAATCTCTTTCCATCTTTCTCCCTTGTTCATTAAATTTGACTTATGCCAGGCTTCTCTATACTTCCCAGCACTATATGTTCACTCATCCAGTCCATCAGTCACTCCCCAACTGGAGTCCTCCTCTCTGATCCACCTAGCTAGCTCTTCCTCTGCCTTTCTTCTTAGCAGGAGTACAGTTGTTTAATTTATCTCACTTTGAGTAATTAAGTCCATGTATTTTGATGCATATGCATAAGCATGAAGACTTTTGGCACTGTGTAATGATGTCTGTAATCAGATGGTAAATTAGCTGCCAGGATTTGGGAATCTACATTTGGGAATGATGGTTTGATTTGGACTAAATATCCCAAACTTCATATTTAAGTAGAGAAACAGGAATGCAGAAAGGAACTGTGTTTTTGCCCATTTGAGATCTGCATTCAGCAGCAGCCTGGGCTCCTGTCGCTGGGGAGTGTGCAGGAGAAGCTCTCTGGAATGTGGCTGTTAGCATATCAAAGTAGAGTAAACATGTAGATGATACCCTGCTTCCTCTGCTCCAGTTAATTAAGCCACTCCTCATGTCATGTTAGATGGAGAGGATTTATTAATGTGCTGTCATCTAGGGAAGCAATGGTTTGCTGAAAGGGAGGAGCCATGTTAATGGCATAGAAGATGTCAGGCTGAACAAAGAGCAGATGTCAAATAAACAGGGTATTGCTTTTTATCTCCTTTGCAGAGGTCTTAGATCCCAGTGCTTTATCATAACAGCTTAGAAAATTAGGGCTAGAAAGAACTTCAGGTGGTCTTTTAATGCAGTTTCTTGCTACAAGGCAAGATCAGTGATACCCAGAGCATTCCTGATGAATATCTGCTCTATGAGGCTAACCAGTATACTTATTTCCAGATTTCTTTAAATTACTGTGAACACTGTGTCTCCTCAGGTATGCTCAGTGTGGTGAATATTTACGCTTGTGATCACAAATCCTTGTTGAATGGCATTGGAATTGAATGTGGTTTTCAGAGATGCCCATGCCAAACCTCTGAGGGTTTCCAGAGGTTGTCTGCTCTTTGCTGGCAGTGTTAATAGCCTGTCTGACATGTTTTTGTGGGCCTTGGTTAAAGCCTCTTCTAGGCCAAAAAGCTGTTAGAACATTGTGGGCTCTCTTCATCTCAATGCATTTGGTATCTGAAGCGACCTTTTACTAGCTTGGGTGAGGACAATTACCCTGAAGTCATGAAAGGTCTCGATCTCTAGGGCTTTTCAACTGTCTAGGCAGCCACTTGTACACTGTAAGAGGCTCTGCTTAAATCAGTGAATTAGCACAGTGTAAATCCAATGCAAGTAGCATTAAAGTAAGGCTCTTGACATCTTGGGGACTGTCTGTGTGTGGGCAAGTTAGTAAAGGAGCAGATAAATGATTCATCCATTAAATTTAGAAAACCACGGGAGGGTTCCCAGGAAACATAAAAGCCCTGCAGAAAAACTGAAAGCTAAAGCTGAGAGTTGGCCATGCTGGGGAAGGGATTCCACATGTTCCATTAATTGCTGTCCTGCAGGGTAATTAAACAAAGAGAAAAAGAAGATAGCAAAAGCACTCCTTTAAGCTCTAATGATTTGCAGGATCTTGCTGCCTTTGCAGGTTTACAGACATGAAGAGGTCTGGCCTCACAAAGGCCTTTTTATCAGAAAGGTATAGAGTAGGGCAACTTGAACAGACAAACCCTGGTTAGATAACAGCTAAGCTGTTTGAAAATGGGGGCAGTGCATTCCTGCACAGTTCAGTGTGGGCTGAAAGAGTCACTGAGAAGTTCTGTTGAGCTTTGGTGGTGCCATGACTAAAATTTGGGTGTATCTGTGTGAATCTCAGTCACTTCACAAAGACTAAGGCACATGGTTGAATCTGGTTCTCACAATTAGTCCTGATCTTATGAAATGTTATTCAGGGCCAGTTGCTAGACCTCTGGGTGCCTGGCAGTATTTCAGTACCAAGTATCTTTAAATATTCCCAGAAATCAGGAAAGTATGCCCTATAAAAGGTATTGTATATTTCATTCATTTTGTGCTATTAGGACCTTGTGTTCTGAGGAGTGTTACATTATCAGCTCCAGCAACATTACAGCTAGTATTGTGAATATCAGGGAGAGACTTTATTTTTTAATCTTTCAGGGTGTGTGTAATGAAAATCAAGAGATTCAGAAAGTAACTATGCTTTGTGTTTCAGCTATTTATTTTTCTTGCTGGATTTTTGGGATTCTGACAGCTGTTGTATATACTGGAAGTGACAGTGTTTTCAGAGTTACAAGGAAGAACAGCTTTTATTGGGCACTACAGGACAACAGTCAGTTCCGTAGGGGGGGTGTCCAGCCACAGAGTACACTGAGTTCTGGGAAAGCATGCTGCATCTCTGCAGGTCGTGCTGGTTTGGAGGCAAGGAGAAGAGTTTTATAAAGGTCATGTTGAAATTTGGGATAAGGTAGATTCTCCAAAGTAAGGAGAGGATTCTGTGATGGTGGGCACATTTGCACCAAGTTGGCTAAGCACAGAAAGTCAGGGCCTGATGTGTATACTTAGAAGTAGTGGTGACTTCTTGTGTGATCTTACCAGTTATTTGAACACTGTGTCTTAGCTCGCTTTTCTGTAAGGATTGTGTAGTACTTACAGTTTTTTACTGAGGCAAGGAGGAGTATATATGGGGACTTGGATACCAGCTTGAAAACCTTGTATGAAAAAAATGTGTGCTCTAGAGTCAGAGGCATGAACCTCACATGCCCTTAGAGGTTTTTTGGGTTTCTCAGGAATCCACATCATCTTTGCCTGCAGAAATGGTATGGGCTTACCAATGCTCAAAAAAATTGGTGCTAGAAACTACTTCCACTACTTTCCAACACCAGCTAAAAGTAGGGGAGTTGTATATACAATATACCTGCCTGGATGGTATTCTACCTTAACTTCTGCAGAATTACAGACTCTTTTTGAGGACTTTGACTATTCCCTTGATACCCAAGTGCCTACCCAGTCCTGCATAGAGGGTTGCATTTGGACCAGACTTGTGTTGCCTTGTTTCCTTCATATGGTTCATCCATCTTCCACCTTGGAGGGAATTTAAGCCCTCAGGAGGGAGTGGATGTTCTGCCACTCAACAAGGTCAAGTGAATTGTGAACTGATTTCTTCCCTGGGCTCATTTTTGTCTCTTGTACTAGCAGAATGAGACAGACAGTGGGTTATATTCTCTGACCTTTAAGCATGGAGGAAAAATGGTGTCCCTGTTGCCAGTGTAGATTTCTTTCTCAGGCACACAGCGAAGGAGCTTATTTCCTATTTCACATTCCCTTTAAGGGTAAAGGCATACTTATGGGGAGGCTTATTTGAAACAGGCAGTGGCTGACTCCTTGAAGTGCCTGGGAGCCTGTTCCATAGATGGTCCGTGGCATCAGAGCCTCTTACTATGCAAATACTTCAAAAGAGTTCCAAATATTGTCGCTTGCACTGGATACAGCACTTGGTGTGTTTGTTAGCTTGTATTTGTACCTGACTGTAGCTGTCTCTCATGCATTGGATGGTTGTACTATAATTCCTGTACTTGTGATTCATAATGAGTGTATTGTTTCCAGTGTGGTTTTCATTAAATACAGTGACAATGAGAATTATTGCTAAGGAAAACAGTTTCCATACGTGAATATTAAACTCTAATGGAAACCATGTTGTTACTGCAAGATTAACAGAAATTGGCATCTAGATGACTATCCAGCATTAAGCCAAATTAATCTGTGCCACTAAAATTGCATGTCTGGCTTTGAATTAGCACATTCTCATAAAAAGAAGGAACAGCTCACCATGTTAGCTTCTTCTGGATGATCCCTGTAAACCAAACTTGGAACTGGAGGCTCAGTAGGACAGTGGTGGTAACAACCTCTCTGTGTTGTGCATGCTGGAGAGGATCCTTCCATGGATACTGTTCTTTTTCACCTGGATACTGCTGACTTCTTGGGACCTCTGTTTATTCAGCTGTAGGACAGAGGTTGCGTTATTACCTATCTTGGAGGCAGTTTAATGGGTAATTCTTTAATGTGTTTTTAAAATTTTGGGACCTTTTATATGTAGGCTTTATAGAAAGGAAAAGTATTTTTCAGTTTTAAGTATCATAAGCACTGAAAGATTCCCTTGGTGACTGACTTGATGTGTAAATACAGGCAGGGCATCTCTGTCAAACATCATTGCCATTGAACGGAAAGGCAGAGCGTGAATCACGTCTAGGGTTTCCTGATTTTACTTGTGTAGGATGTTAAGAGAAGCTACAGGAGTGTAATTGATGGCAATGTGTGAGCTGCACAAATTGAAAATCGTGGGAGGATGAGAAAAACATCAGCTCAACACCAAACTAGTAATGGTGGGGAATGGAAGGTTTGCTCTGTGCATGTGGATATGCAGTGAGTCTCCATCTGTGCCAAGCAGACTTCAGGACTTCGAGTTTGGCTCCCTTCCCAACAGCAAATACATTGAGAAGAGGAAGGCTAGCCAAGTTTTAATCAAGTAAAAGTTCTGTATCCAGAGGTGGCTGGCAAAAGAAGAGATTAAAGTATTAAGAGTGCAGTGAAAACAAGACATTAGAGAGTTGAAAGCTGGAGTACCTGGACAAACCACTTGCTGAGTGACTATTCCACAGTCATCAGGAGGAAGCCCTGGGTGTTTCGAATAGGATGAAATGTGAATCCATGCACCAGAACTTGTCTTCTACCAGCTTTGGCTATCGCTGTGGCAAGTATGTAATATCCTAATGCCGAGCTGAGCTGGTAGGATAAATGTAATCATTCCCCTTAGAGATATTGCTAGTAGAGGTCTCATTAGCTGGCAGAAAGGCCAACAGCTGCAAACTGTTTATGTATGACAACTTTTTGGATAAATCTGAGTTTACACAGTTGCCTGTGTCCTAAGGTTTGCTGTGGAAGTGTAGATAGCTTTGCGTGTTCAAACCCAAGCACAGAAGTTATGGACTGTAATTATGCAATTTCTCATGAGAGAAAGGAAAAAACCCTCACACTCGGTAATAGTAAAAATAGTAATTGGCTTTCCTTTTCCTCTACCACTGATGGTCCTGCTCAACCTCTTTTGATATTAACAATAGATTTGTGGTAATTGCTGGCAGTTAGTAGTTATCTGGAAAGATAAGGACATCTTTTTTGTCCCTGAAGAAAGCCACTGTCCGTGTATTTGCATGAGCACAGGAGAAGTGTGGGGTTTTAAAAAATCAAACCAAACCAAACAAAAAAAAAAAACAGTTTAACTTTCTTTCCTATTTTTCATTTCACACACCTGTCTCCCAAACAGGGCCAGAAGCAATATTACCAAATAAGAGAAGTGCCTCTTATATTATTCCTAGCCTGGTAGAACCACAGCATGCCAGGATTTTCACAAACATGTCTGAATTCATGAAGTTTCTGTTCCAATTCTGCAGACTTGAAAGGCTCAGGTAAAAATCTGGAATTTTAAGAAGGAAACAGCAGTTTTGGTTCATCCCAAGGAAGAAAATAAATCATATTAATGCAGCTGCCAAGGCATTGTACTACTATCATTGTTGGTTAAAAGTGTATTTTTCTCTGCGTATCAATTATATGGATTATTGTGTTGGGTTACAAAAAAGTTGAATTTATCTTAATCGCTCAGATATATTTACTGAAGAACCGTGTTACATTTGCAGATCAATAGTGTATTTGCTATTTATGTTCTAATGAAAGAATGGTAAAATGTGTTGGTCCAAAAGGAAATTATAGTCTTAGGAAATAGTTTGATAGAAAGTATATATTTCAAAAACATTTTTGAGGCAAGCTTTTTCAGTCTTAAAACGCTATAACAATTTGTTATAACTGGCTTACTATTCCAGAATGACTCTTATTAATAAGCACTCAGCACTTCATGAGCTTGGACTTCTTACTGAGTTCATTTCATGTACTGCAAAGGTTTCTGCTGTCTGCCCTTCTAGGATTATGAGTTTCCCTGCCCAATCAGCTTCTGTTCCTATATTGTCTGATCCCTGGGCTCCACTTCAACAGAAGTCTTTAATAATTGTAATAATAAACTAATTTTAGATGTCTACATTTTTAAATTGGTCATTGCAAATGTTATAAAATGGCCACACAGGATTCACATTAAGCATTGAAAATAACTAATAAAAATAAAGTGACTAAGAGTCTGTAACTGAGCCACAGTCACTTCTTTTTTAGCCACTGATGGATGTACAAGTCCTTAATCATTAGTTTTCCACCTTTGAATAATGAGGTTTTTAGCACAGAGCAGTGTTATTGCCAGTTTCAGTGGTGTTTAGAACCACTAAACAAAGACTTAAGAAGAATCACCATTTGAGGTAATGTATTTGACATTTTAATTGATATTTAACCTCTCTTAATATATTGACAGAACTCTTGACTATATTGCTACATCTTCCAAACATGGCAACATTGTGCCCTTCCATTTCCAAGTGACAGCAAACATTGACTCAGCCTCATTTTATGAAATTTATCAGAAGGAAATTAGTATGAATCATTTCAAGCTAAACTGGCTTGCCCATTTGACCACTGAGCATGAGATGCAGTATTGTTTTGTTGCTTCTTAGTTAAAACCTCATGTGTTGGATAGAATTGAGATATATATTGGCACTGGTTAAGTGGAAGATAAAGGCAGAAAAATCAGGTTTAGTGGTAGGAATAAAACATTTTCAGTAAGAATTCTGCTCTGGTCATTGCTGTTAGCTGTACCTAAAACTTTTGAAAGGTAATAAAAATATCCCTCCCCATTCAGTAAAAGTGTATTTCAGCTGAGCTGGGTCAGTTTATTACAGAACTGTTTGCTCATCCAAAAAGGCGGAAGGATCTCCAGGAGCAACTTTCGTGTAGATAGTGGTTGTGCCCCAAGTTCATAGCCCACCATTGTGGGAAGAGCCTGGGCCGGGCAAGCTGATGAGTGAAGGGCAACTTAACAGCCCTCACTAGTTGTCCTCTCTTGTGGCAGGGGATCTGGATTGCCAGCAGCTGATGGTCCATTGCAGTTTTGTCTCTGGTGACAACATAGTGTGCTCCAGTGGAGAGGCAACTATGGAGTGGATTAGCAATTTGGCATGAAGCATCCTTCCTTCCAAGTACCCTGTTTCATGTATGCATGCTGGGAGAGGATTCAGAAACTCAAAAATGCACAAAGGCACAAATCAAAAGAAGCAGAGGTTTGGCTGTGTCCTCTAATTGTTCCTTTTCATCTCTAGCTGATGTGACTCAAATACTCAATTGTTGCTTCCCTTTAATTAAAATCTGGCAGTTACTCTTAATCGGAGACCTTCTGTTATTGGTTTTACAATAAACTAACATTTTCCCAAACAGTTTTTTCCTTCTACCAAAAGTATTCCCAGAAATTGCTGATCCCAACTAGAGTTTGAAGCAAAAGACTGTTATTGGTGAGGGTGTTATTACTCATAAATCACCATAAGGGTTCATGGTAGCAGATATAAATCAGGAGAAATATCTACTTCCCTTTCAGAAATCAACCATAAATGTTTTGTGATCTTTAAAAGAAACAAAAAGCATGTTCATAACCCAAGACACACTGCAGATATCTACAGCTGAGATTCTGTTCTATGACCCATTCCTTAGGCCCTTAGGTGTGAGGACTCAGGTTGCAGTCTCTTTCTCGAAGTAACATATTACTTCCTGAGCAATTCCTTGACATCCTTAGGACTATTCTGCAAGTAAAAAGTAATTCAGTTTAAGAAGAGTGCAGAAATCTAGCCTTCTATGGTCAATGATTTAAAAAGATTAAATCTTGACTGAATTTTTTGCATGTGGTATGAATCTGGCCTTCTACAGTTAGCACTTTTAAAGTAGGCAAGTGTTAGTGTCTGATTTCTGCATGGCCTTCACTCTCTGCTGCTAGTGCTGAATTAAAAGGCCTGTCCCTTCATTCAACTCAGAATCCCCCTGACAACAAATATCTATGTCCATATTGTTGCCAAAATGGCAATAAAAGCAGAACTGGGCTTCTTCCAGGTCTAAAGTTTTATACCATTTGCACCCTGATAAACAGAGTTTTGTCAATGCTGACAGAAGGAAAAAAAAAAAAAAAAAGAGATCATGTCTCCATTGCATGGTTGTGGTCTACTCACTAAAGGCAGCTTAGATCCCAGCTGCCCCTCTACACTGTATTACAGTGAGGAAATAAATTTCTTGTTAAATATAAGCAAATATGTATGCTGTGAAAAAAAATTGAAAGGCATTTGTGGAAGGTCTTAACACTTCCCCTTCTTCCAGCATGGCAGAAGGATGTGTGGAGCGGGGGGATGAACTCCACCTTTAGGTTACTGCATGCTATCTGGAAATCTTGTTTTGTGTGCGCACTTGAACCGTTTGTGTGGCTTTTGAGAGCTGCTCCTTTAGCAGTAGAGGATTTCTGTAAGTAGAGACATCCTTAGGCTCTGTCTTTAACCTTTGTGCATAACTCCCAATGGCTTAACTTCAGTTTCTAGGTGGCAGATGAAACAAAATCTCATCAGTAAATTGTCCTGTGCTTGGCCTGTGATACCATCATAGGTTCTCCAAGTACAATGGCACTTTTTGCAAGGGACAGTCTGGATGCAGGAGGGGCATATGAGGACTATTGTTTTCCCATAGCAGAAGTTTCATGCCATAATTTCTGAATTCCTTTTTGAGTTCAGCCTACAACCATTTTTGTTGCCCACACAAACAGGCCTGGAGAGTACTGTGCAAATGTCCATGGGATCAAATCCTAAATTCCACTAAGTCATAGAAGACTTCTGCCACCTACATTGGATTTGTGACTCACCGTCAGGAGTTTGCCAGCTTTTCTGACTCTGCCACTCTTGCTTTCTTAAAGTAGGAAAATAAGGGAAAATGTAAGGTCTTTTCAGAGAGTCTCTGCTTTTATTGTTTTATTCCTTCTTCCCAACTTTATTCTGAAAACTGGGAGAACTCCATTTAAATGCTTAAGGCTACTTCATGCATCTTCTAACATTGTAGTAGAGGGCATTAATAGACAAGCTTAGATGAATTTTTTGAATATATTTTGAATATTTGAAATATATTTTCCAGTGAAAGCAGTGAAGGTGAGTGTGTTTAGCTTGTTTCCTGTCTGACAAAATTCTAGACTGATTTTCCAACAGGATGATGGACAAAATACTCAGATGATTTTGTCTGCAAACTGCTGTAATATTTTTCACGCTAGGTGCATTTTTTATCATTTTGTTTGAGTTACTGCTGTATGTTTTGAGTGAATGAGCTGTTTCAGGGATTCTGATGGGAACGTTCTCTGTGTTTCTGTTGCAGGCATCGCTTACCTGGGAGGTGTCTGCAGTCCTAAGAGGAAGTGTGTTCTTGCTGAAGACAATGGTCTCAATCTGGCATTTACAATTGCACATGAACTTGGCCACAAGTAAGAACTTGTCCTTCTGTTTCTTTCTTTACTTATGCCACTGTAGCATACTTTTTATTTAAAGCCATACATGTTTGTTATGATTTCATAAATCTAGCAGATTGTTAAATAACTTAATTTTTAGGAGGCTTAGGTAAATATTCACTTCAGCACGTGTAAATCTTTCCATTTGATCTTCTCCTATTTTCTACACTATGTTTTGATTTTGAGTAGCACAAAGAGGCCTCATTCTCTTACATGATTGATGGTAGTAGTTAGAGACAAATTCTGCTTTTGTTTACGCTGTAGAATAGGTCCACAAAAATGACATCAACTTCAAAATCTTTGAATTTGCTAAATTTTCTCTGAAGTTCAGTTGTCTATGTCAAGGATTTTAATAGTTAAATACTTTGGCAATCGTTTCATCTCTGCATGTGAAGTATTCTACTGCAGCTGAAATTCTGAACATCAGTATTTTGGAAATGCCCTTAAGCAGTATTATTTGATCAACAGAAAGAAATCATATAACTTGATCTATCAGCTCAGTCACAGCTAACGAACACACTTTGAACACTGACTGGAAAGAACAGCAAAGAACGTGATAATTCCTAGTCTGACAGAAATTTGCAGAATGAAATTACTGGGTACTTTCTGAAGGTGATTTTGAAGACTTTTTTAAGCTGCCTTTTTACAGGCAGCTTTAAAAAGTCTTCAAAAAACTAAAATTGACTGAAAGAGTCACCTGCATCATCTTAGTGCAGTTAATTAGTTAACCCAAAGATCAGCATTCACATTCACTGCTTTCCAGGCTAATATGCATGCACTTACAAGAGTTACGAGCTTTTTTTGCTTTCCATTGACATAATTTTGGTTGCACTGTGTCACAGTTAGACTGTGTAAGGTACAGAATTAGACCAGGAACAAATTTATACAGAGACAAGGGCTGTACCTATGGGATTTTCAAGTACTCCTTCTTTTAGCCTCTCTGGATGGAAGGTGGGAAATCCCACCATTGTTCCTTTAATAACAAGTTGTGTCTAAGTTTTGTCTGCACTCTTCTGGACTCCCTACAGTTTATGTGTCGTATCTTCCTTTCCTACAGTAACAACTATTTGACAGCTAAGTCAGAACCGATGTACCGTGTTCACATTCTGGCCAATCTCATTCCATGACAAATAATTATTTTATGGCAATATATTTCAAAGTTGCATGAAGGATATTTAGGATACTACCAAAAATGACAAGATGAAAATGAATCTCCTGTTCACCCTTCAGTGACACCATGGGCAGCTGAGCCAAACCGAGGGTGGTTTCAGCAGAAATGAAGGACATTTGGTTTTGGTTTTATTTAAATTGTGTGCCAAGACGTTAAACTGAGTCTAAACTTAATAACAAATTAACCTGTGGGTAATGTTAAGGGAAATTCAGCACTCATCTTTGGATGGGCCAAGAGCAAGAGGGAAAAATACTTGAGCTTCAGAAAATCCAGCTGTGTAAAAGAGTGAGACTGGTCTGCCCTGGTGTTTGCCAAGTTTCTCAGCAGAGCTGTCAAGCTTCCTTCTAATAATGCCTTGCAAAAAATCCACAACATAAATAGGGGATGTAATGCTTTCAGATACAGCTCTCCATCTGTGCAGAAAATAACAAACTCCATTTTATTTTCTGAGTGCAGTTTTGGTAGTAAGACCATAACGTCCTTTCTCTGCTGGTTTTCTTTCTTTCCCTCCATCTTGGAAAACTATTTCAAGAGGAGGGTATGAGATGTCTAAAGCTGTTGACAGGGGGTGACTTGGGTTCAGTACCCTGGAGGATCTGGACAGTGAGTATGTTATTGTGCAGAGAATCTTCTGCTTCAGAATAATCGTAGATCCCGTTGTGGGGAGAGATGGAGAACTTAAATGAATATTGCAGGTGAAGAAGGACAAATGACAAAGGACTGTATTTTCTAGCAGAACTGTCTCACAAGCTACTTTACTTGAAGAGAGTAGAATAGGCTCAGACAAGAGAGACTGGGAAGAATCCTGAGTACAAGAGGAGTGTGAAAGGTCTGTAAGAGCCAGTCTAGGAACCTAAGGTGTCTGGGGCTGGGGAATGTAGTGCTCTGAAGGCACATGAGACAGGAGTCTCCAACTGAAGCATGTTGATTAGAAGGTTAAAGAAGCTGCTGGCAGGATTCTGCTGCCACAGGTATTTGGGGATATGTTCCATTTCACAGTGAGTTGCAATTCTCTGTCACACACTGGAACAAGCCCTCCAGCCTTTCTGTCCTCTGTTCCCTTGCTTAAGCCCAGCCATAAGCGTGCACAATCAAACCCCAGTGTGCCAAATCAAAACAGAGGGGAAAAAATATTATCTCTCTCTCAGCACCCAACCCAAGCATCAAAATCATCTCTACTGTCATCCACCAGTGTCCTAGTTACTTATTTCAGAGTATGGTCAACTTACTGGTGCTTTTCTGGCCTTGAAGTCAGCAGGAGTCTTTTCATTGACCTTACTAGGTGTCAGGCTCTTCCCTATTCTTCTGGTTTTAAACTGCAACAGGATGCTCTGAGCAGTCCTGTTTCAGCATGTCTTGTGCAAACAGAAGGATTGTTTGCAGACTTTACCTCGAGTTTACAGACTCGTAGTTTTTAAGTGAAATGTAAGGAAACCCATTGTGAAGATGAAGAAGCTGATGTGAGATTCAGGTTTTAAAATTAAAACCAAGGAAAACTAGGTGCAAGTTTCTTAAAAAAAAAAAATCAAATCAAATCAAAACTTACATCCATACTGGCAAAAGTATAAATTTTGGAGAGCCATAATTGTGAGCTTTACTGAAGGCTGATTTCCTTATGAGTGTAGAAAAGCTGAGATTTATTACTTCTTGCCCTAAGACTAACAAATGTCTGTGAAGATCACAAGACCAGTTTGGCATTCACAGATTTTTTCTGATGTAGACTTTGGAAAAAGTGAATGGATTACTAATTGATGTGTCAGATTTAGGAATCTGCCACTAATGTCATTTGGACTCACTGCAAAAAACACTATTATGGACAGCTGCACTGTGAAAACATGGAGACATTAAATAGGTCCATTGCAGTGATGCTTATAGGTCCTATAAAAGTTAATCTTCAGGTTTAACCTATAGAGTTGTTGTTGCTCAATGATTGGGTGAGTGATATAACTTTTCTCTGTTGTATTTATATCTTCAAATCTGGAGCAGTAATTGTGGTCCATGGACACAAAGGGAGCATCCATTTGTATTTAGATACAATTATTCCTACAAAGAGTCCAGGAGAAGAATTTTGCTGTTACAAAATGGTAAGAGGCAGGGTAGAGACCACTGAATATATGATGAGGCTGCAAATTATAAACTTCTTACTATACAAGACAGGATCCTCAGCAAGCCACTTTCCTTCATTCAGCATGGGCAATAGCAGATGTCTTTTAAAATAACACACTTTAATGTAACCATAGTTGGTTGGATTTTATCCAGGGATTGCTGGGTGGAGTACCGTGTTCTGACCTATACAGAAGGGAAGACAGAGACCACAGTGGGCCCTGAAGTTTTAAAACGTCTAAGTCCAAGGTCTTCGTATTATAAACAGCTTAATATGCTGGATACTTTCTTATTCTCATCTTTCTTCAGACTAGCAGGGCATCTCCATCAGTATGACCTTGAAAATGCCCTACTGTTGTCACCAGGATCTGAATGGTGCTTCCCTCCTCCTCCATGAACTGCACCAGTGTGAAGCTAATCTGAGATTCATACCCCAAAGACCACCCTGAACAGCTGTGACTTTGGGGAAAAGAGTGCCACTTCCCCCTCCCCTGGTTCTCTTTTTGCCTACAGCAGTGTCATTGTTACCATTTTCAAGTCATTCTCCAAAGAAAAAGGCAAATAAGCCTTTTAAACAAAAGCTGGGATTCATCCTTATATCCGTTATCCCCTAAATGAAGCGGGTGTGCTGTAGCCAGTGGTTTTTCAGGACAACAATGCCAGCTTTGTTGCCATTCCTGTTTCTTTCAACAGCCTCAGCTTTCCTGTTGTGGGATGGGGGGCAGGCTTGGGTGAGGAGGGAAGATTCCCATTCATGAGCTAGCGAAACCTGGCACTGCCTAGATGGTGAGAGAATAGCCGGAGGTGGTATGGCTGGAAGCCACACCGTGTCAGATGCCCTTAAGAAAGTGAATCAAAATCAACTGACAATAAGCAAGATGCAGTCGTTGCCAACAGTCTGAAACCGCATGGCCTCAAACTTGAAGCTGAAACAGATGAGGACAAAAACGAGTCCAAAGGTAAAAAGCCTATAGTGCACAAACCAAACAGCTCTGGAATCAGGCAGGAGAAGAGTTTAAAATCATCAGGTTTCTGTCCAGTATGGTTATTTGCTTTAGATGTTAAGTGTTGATAGATGTAACTTGGTTAAAATTACTTTAGGGTGCATAATTATTTGCTGCATAATTAAGTATAGCCTTTGTTCTGTGTCTCAAGCAATAGTGGTGTTGCAGGTAAGGGAAAAGCACTGCCTGGATGTTCCCTTCATGGCCTGAGATTTATGCTAATAGACTTGTGAATAAGATAACCTGCCCGTTCTGTCTAGTGCAGCACCCAGCAGAGAGATTCTGTCATGCAAATAGTTGTAAGGCAGAATGAAAATATTGCAGACTGAAGGGGAATGTGCAATGAGCAGATCCAAGAGGTACAGAATAACGCCCTGTGACAACTTACTCTGGGAAAGCCAGGTCAGTGTGGTGCAGGCATACAGGCTTAATTCCTAAGAACCAAACAGGAAATTAACAGCCCCCTTTCTCCCCCACCTTGCAATTTAGAAAGATTTGGTCATAATGCATTTTAAAAATGAAGTTTCATGTGAAAGCTGAGGACCACCACAGTGAATAGGACACAGATCTGACCAGTCAGGTAGTGCTGCAGAGTGCACACTATGCTGATATAAAACTCTTCGTTTTTTTTTTCTTAAACAGTCTCTTTTGTGATTCCAGTCAGCGCAGTGCCAGCAACAATGGAGCCAGCCAGCCAAATCATGGTGGTGGTGCAAGGGGAGTGGTTCTGGAAACCATATAAAAACAGGAGGTCCTTTACTACAAATTCTCTCATTTTATTCTGGGATTATAACATTTAGGTGCAGGATGTGGGAGCTAAGAAAAAAACCAACAACCCTCTTTGTCCTTTTTAGAGCAGCGCACTGTAGTCTAGCCTTGAACATGCAGCCCTACTGGTGTAGGCAGCTCAGGGTAGTTTCTATCCTGGCTGACTTTAAACATTAACTCTATTTTTCAAAAAAGCTCACATTTGAGCTTCCTTTTCTGGTCTGTGTTGCTCTTTTGACCATTTACATTGCAATGATGGAAAATGCAAGGATTTCTTTGTAGCATTTGTAAAGAGCTAGTTTTTAGAAGTATGAGCAAAGCAACCGGTAGGATCTTTGAGTGTTATGGTGCTGACAGCGAGATCAGTCACAGAAAAGAAGGCAGACCTTGCAACTGCTGTTTGAAGTGTAGCGGAGGCATGAGTTACTCCCACGTTTATCAGGCAGGTTCTGCCTGACCTGAATTTCTGTGGAACGTTTTTCTTCATTGCTATTGCAAAAGTACACCAATTAATTGCCAGGAAGCAGTCTGTCCCCAGATTACTTCTGACCTCCCAAAAGACATTAAAACCAACATTACTAAAGTTGCAGAATCAAACATGTAGAAGCACCAAAGTCTCAGTTTCAGGGTTATCTGGACAATTTTAACTCAAGTCCCTCTGTCCTTCAAGTGAGGCCAAATTTCTATGGGTAGGGTAGTATTTCAGCATGTAGTTAAAGATTCTAGCTTAACACATGCCCACAGGCATCTTATTCACTCCTGTGCATGAATGTTTTACTAGAGAGAGACCTTGAAAAGAGGTGTCCATCTTGGGCTTGTAGGGTAGTATCCATTTATGTGATGGCTCAGAGATGCAGCCTGTGGCTGGCGGGATCTGTCTGGTGACTGAATAAACCCCTCCAATGGCACTGCTGGCAGTTTGGATGTAGATTGTGTCTTGTGGTAGAGAGCTGTGGCACAGTTCCCTCTGTGCCTTTGTAAAACCCTGTGTGGCTGTTTTGACCATGTTGCAAAAGACAATGTGTTGGAACTCACATGTCTGCATTTGTGGGGTTGAAAATCAAGGTCAGTTGGATCCCAAGGAGGGCTGGAGCCAGAGGCAATCCCATGCAAGCTTTACTCTAGTCAGCTTAGGTACTAGTCCCTGTTGCTGCCCCAAGACTTCCTGAGTAGCTGGGTAGTTTGATTCAAGCAGTTACTGCCCCAGCTATATTCAACTAGTGCCAGCACTCTCCATTTTAAGCCTCACAGGAGTATGTCGCTGTTCCAATCTATTGCAGTCTCAGGATTACTGGGAGTGACTGACTGCCATGTAGACATACCCTGAGGCTGGCCAAAAATGCTGGCAACAGTCCGTACCCACCCTGGAGCTGCTAATTTTATTTTCTGCCATTTGTGTTGTAAATCTGTTGTGGAATGTCTCTCTCTGTTCCCAGGCTCCCTTTTCTTGTTCCCCTCCTCCCAGGTTTCATTCTTCTTCCACAGATAATTGCAAGCACATTTTCACAGTTAAGTTGCCCTTCTCTGTACAACTCTGAAAGGATATAATGGAACACTGCCTGTTTCATTATATATGTTTGTACATCATAATTGATATGATCTAGTCAAAGCAATTATTTAATGACATACTCTAGTTTTGAGAGAGAACGAGGTATAGCCTAATATTTCAGGAGATGCTTCTTTCACTTTTGCTAACACAGAGGGGTCTGTTTTAGATTAAAAAAATTCTTATGTACCTAAGTAGCTTGATATTAGTAGCTTGGTAATAGCTTTTTGAAAACTGTGTCCTAAATCAGTTAAAAGGAAGCAGAGAGCAAAGATATAGGTCTGAACATATGTAAAAAAAAAAAGTAGGGGAGACTTCTGCAAGCATGGATGGTTTGACCTGAGGAAGAGGTAGTGATGGAGCACCACTAAGCAGAAGGTGTGTTTGCCCAACATAATACGGAACATGATACCCAAGGAAGTTAATTTGAATCCCAAAAGTAGAATATTCCTGTTGTATTAAACTTGTCTGGGCAAGTTGTTTTTTTCAATGACAGTAGGTTATCACATAGAGAATAATTGCATAAAGAAAATTACATACAGAAATCACATAAAGAAAAAGAAGATTGGGAAGGAGAAATGGAGAAGTTCAAGCAGTATCATGTGCCAGTCTCTGGATAATAGGCCCGGTTTTGGGTGGGAGTTTCGAGCTTTATGAAAAACTGCAAGATATGTACAGGTATGGAACCTGCTAATCCTAGCATGGTGGTGGGGTACCTTCCCTCTATCATGCGTATCATTTCTCACCCTTGTATCTTCCAAGTTTTATAGTTTATTTATAGTACTGGAGTGTAACCACATTGGAACTGGGCGTGGGAATGTCCACTTTCTGGACTTGTGGCAACCAGTAGCATGGTTCTGGGCAAAGGTTTCTATGGTTTTACTCTACACTTTGTGAAGGATGTTTGTATAATCCCTAGTGAAGCAACGTTCTCTTCCAGTCCCTCTAATTTCCTTGGTTTTGAACATCTTGTACAGCTTTATTTAACATAAAACTGCACCAAACAGGCAAACAACAGTCATTTAGAAACTCACAGACAACATCATTTTCATTTAATCAATAGCTTTATGGCTTTGCCTGCTATGTCTTTTTTTTTTGAAGGCTTATTCTGCTGAGTAAGTCAAGGCCATGTTAAATAGCTGGGCCATAATGATTTGGCAAATACTGCATATACTTCCGGCTACAAGGGTTCTGGTTTCATACTTCATTGGCTTTGCTGGCAACAGCCTTGTGCACCCAGTGACCCAAAGCATAGGGACAGTACAAGTCTCCATTGTGCAACCTCTACAGTACATACCAACACAGGAAATACTAAGTTTGCAAGTGCCATTTACCAAATAATAATTTGTTTTTATACAAGGGGAGCAATCTAGCTGAAATATTTACTTTTCCACTAGCAGTTGGGTTCCAATAGCCTGTAACCCATGCTGCCTGCCTGGCCTGCCGAGTTCAACAGGTTCCAGGTGAAAATGACTGCAGAGCTGGGGAAGGTGATAAATCCCAGACTGTCACTTGGAAAAGCCTTTGGTAGTAACTCAGCAACAGCAATGCCAGTGGAAATGTTGCGTCTGAAAATGTG
This sequence comes from Athene noctua, assembly GCF_965140245.1. Taxonomy (NCBI): domain Eukaryota; kingdom Metazoa; phylum Chordata; class Aves; order Strigiformes; family Strigidae; genus Athene; species Athene noctua. Next base: position 12,262,585 of record NC_134049.1, on the reverse strand, counting down.
GTTCCCTTTACTGTTGTGTCAGTGGAAGGCTGCACTTAGTGAAACCAAGTTGGCTGCTTCTTGGCCAACAGTTGTGTTGGGGAATAAAATTCAGCAAAAAGTTTACTAGACAAATGAAATAAACAGGCCTGCTTTGTTCTCACTGATCCCTTTCCATTTGCAAAACCCTCTCTACATCAGATGCCGGGCCTCTTTCCACTGCTGGATCCAAACCAGCAGGGAGTTTGTCATCTATGTCTTTACTTGAACCTCAGTTTCCAAAAAAGAGAAGAATAACTCACAGTTTTCTCAGTTTTCTGCTGAGGTAAAACAAATCAAAGCGAAAGGATCTGACCATAATGGGTTGTTCTCACTTGCTTGAAAAGTTTCCTTTCTGCTGAGCTCTAACTAGCTTAGGGTGTTGAGTCTTAAAAATGAGCATTTTTTACAGTACCTTCTCTATCTGCTCCAAAGTCCACTGAGACGCTTTTGTACGCCACATCTTACTCCGATATGAGACAGCTTGACCTTTCAGAAATTTCTGATGTCCACCCTGTGGTAGCTGACTCTTACCCGCCAGTGGGAGTCCAAAGCCTGCCTGTCTCTTCCACCTGCTACCAACTGGGCTCCCTTCATACCACCCTGCTGTTTTCCAGCATCACTCCAGAGATAGCTAATGAAATGGCAGGTTTCTAATCTAGTGCTTTAAATACTCATTTTCATTATCTACATCAAAACTAGACAGGGTAAAGAAATGTTCCCTAGGAACAGTTTGCTTCTTAGTTTACGTAGTCCTTATACTTAGGAGAAGTATCTTTCCTTCAGAGGAAAAGCGCAACTTCCTTTCTTCCTCTTAAACACACAACCACTAGGACTTTTCAGTGAGTAAATTCTTTTCTGTCTACCGCCTCTTTTATCTCAGGTAAAGCTGCTTACTATGTAGCATAGGATAGATTTAGCCTGAGAGGGCAGAATTCTTCCCTAGTATCCATCATGAGCCAGCATGGTCATCAACAGTCAATTTTTGATCAAAATGCAGATTACCTGGATTTAGTAGCTTTACAGTAATGTGGCAAACTGGGTTTTCTTACAGGAGCATTATAATAATGACTTGTCTTCTGCTTTTCTGCTTGTGTGCACAAGCATGAACTCCCATCTACTCATTTTGTCATCCTCTTCATTGGGTATATTTTTTCACTTCTTTCTCCATTATTTCACTCTGTTATTGACACCTTTTCAATACTAATCCAGATACAACCCCAAGGCTCCTCCCCATTCAAAGAAAAAACCCAACTTGTTTGTTTAGAAAAATATATTAATATTTTATTTTTATCCCTTGAGTACCACAATACATACCTGCAGCTCATTCTGTAATTTTTATGGTGGTTGTTGGAGTAACCATACCAGGTTTGCGAAGTGTGTTATTGTAGGCAACACCTCTGAGTATGATGTACAGAATCACATGAGAAAAACTCCTACATGGTCTCCAGAAAGCTGTCAGCAGTTAAATGACATGTATGCTGCACCTCTTAGCAACTAAAGACCCTCTAAAGAGATATCTTCTTATGAAGATAACAGACTGTTTCTCTGTAATTTGTCTTCACATTAACATGTTCAAGCCAAAATTATTCAAAGCGAGAGTATTTTTTTTTAAGTAGCTTTTTACTTTCTTCATGTGGCATTCTTAGGCAATATGAAAGCAAACTTGGCTTCATTAGCCTTGAGGTTTGCAGGCAACCAGGCACACCCACTACCCAAAGAATTCCACTTCAGTATTGGTCTGAACATATCATTTCCAAATTGCTTTGATACCAAGCCATAATTTGCAACGTTCCTGTTTGATATCAAGTCTCTCCCTGCTGATCAAATGATTGAGACTAAGTGAGATAGCGTGCTGAGCTTTTAAAACCATTTATGAACAGCCAAGGCCAGATGGTTCTGGGATTATGAATTATTTTCCCAGCTGCACCATTATGACATATCCCAAGAGTTTAAGGAGCTGGTATATAGAAGCAGCGTTACAGGAAACAAAGTTTCCATAAGGATGGGGAGCACTCCTGAGTGATGGAAGTGCCTGTGACAAGGATACCACTGAGAATGCCATGTCATTATAGGAAATGTCTTCAGCTGAACTACTGCAGACTGATCCATTGCTAGATTATAACTGCAACTAGTAGAACTGGATCATGCATTTCCTATGCAACTTTTTTTCTAGACAGTTTGGGGGGTTTTCTCATTCTTGCAAGCAAAAGAGGGCACCCAAGTTTGTTACTGTTCACTAGTTACCTGTCTTTTTAGTGAATCAGTGTAAGAAGGTCACATAGGATAGATTTCTTCTTGCACTGAATCTGCAAGCCCACAGTGATTGGCAGCGTAGACCAAGAAAGAAGAATAAAAGAAAGGGGCTGAAAAATACTTCTTTCTGTGGAAAGGACTTCTTGCTGCTCTGGGAACCATAAAGCATGTATCCACTGGCTTGTCTGGGGACTTCAGAAGACTTGATGCTGGTAGAAATATATATATATATATATATATATATTACAGTTACTTCACACCTCTTTGTCTTTTGATATTGGCCATCTCCTCATTCCCACCTCCAGGAATGGAGAATTCATCTCCCAGTGTGGGGAAGGCAGCCAGCATTCCTGACTCCTCCAGTGCACTTCCCAGGCTGCCCCGCTTCCCCCAGCGCTCGGCAGTGGGTGGCTTCCTGATGGGATAGAGTGTGGGACATTCGTGGTTACTTATGTTACACATATTTGCCAAATATGCTTCAATGTCTCTCCCTTCCTGCATTTCTTTTAGGGTGTCTTGTGTTGCATCTCTTCGTTCAGGTTTGACCCTCAGTCATTAATGTAATTGACTGGAGGCTTTTACAGGAGTTTTGGAAAAGTGCACTCAAAACGGTTGGATGCAAGAGCTTCCCCTTAGGTTGCTAACACTTTGAGTGACAGCCTTGTCAGCTGTTCTTACTGAGCTTTTGTCTCTTCCTTAGTGGGTGGGAAATCTCACCCAGCTATCCCAGGGTTTTGTCTTTTTTCCACCCTACAATTTATATTCCCTTTTCATCTTCTGAGGAAATGCATGTCACATTTTCTGAGGTCTCATTCTCACCCACTTCAGGCAGTGCTGAAAACAAACAGCTTGTTACCCTTCAGCATGTTACTTCTGCGATGCACCAGGGTGCTTTCTGTGTGCAAGGAGCTACAGATGGAGCACAGCAGCCTCTGCTCACCAGAAAACAGAAATGAGCAGTCTCTCTGCCCACCACTGTTTCATTCATAGTCACTGTGCTCCTTCTGCCACAACTGCCTGTTTTCTGAAACCAGACTGAAGCGAGTGAGAGAGCAAGTATTTTTTATTTCCAGATAAAAGATTAAATCTTTTGGAGGGCAAGGAAACAGCTTAGTGCATACATTTTCATGAGGCCATTACACTTTGGCCCTCAGATAACTTTATTCTTGCTTTAGGGTTGCAGCTCAGCTGTGATCATGACAACTAGCCAGTGTCTCTTCATTGATAGCTTGGGAGAAGTGATTCTCAGTAAAGAGGCCCTGGTGCACGTTTTACAATGAGTATTTTTTTATATATCTCAGTTTACCTCTTCAACAGGGGTTGGACTGTTAAAGCAGTCCTTGGCTCTTACTGATGCTGTTGTGTTAGAAACCTGTTGCCTCTGTGTGTTGTGGGCATCTATCAGGGCATGTGAAAGAGTTAAGAAGTTTAGAAATGCTGAGCAGGTGGTTGGATGACTCTCATGGAGATGGGGTAGTGCTCTGGGGAGTAAAGGGGCCAGGAGTCTACATGCTGTGTGATGTTAAGGCCCAATAGGACTAAAAAAGAAAGGCTGCAGTGTAAGTCATTGTATGCACTGGTCAACATGAAGGATAGTGAAATTGTTACTGTAAGCGCAAGTGTGCTGAGCTCCTGACCTGCTGGGAGGGTGTGAGGGCAGAGAAGGAGCATTCTGAGCCCTGGGCAGTCATTCCCATGTGATGTTGGGCAGTGCTCATGTGATTGGATTCATTGCACGAGCCTTTCCTGCATTTCCATTGCCTGTGTAGGTTGAGGTGGGTCCCTGCTGCATCAGCACGGCCAGGCTGGACCACTATGTCCACTTTTGAGTCCTTATGCAGTAGGGGAGTGGCCATTACACACTCACCTCTGATAACTGAGAGTTTTACCTTACTTTATATCTTTAAAAGTAATTTTTCAGAGAGACAGGATTCTAAACAGGATAAGACTCCACCTGTGCTGAGAGTTGGTCCTCAATGGTTTCCACTGTGCTGTGTAATCACAGTCCTTTCTGAGTCTGAGTGCCTGCTACTGCTGGAGCTGCTCGGGGTGACAGCTCTCATGTTCAAAGATTTGTGTTGGATACTACATGGGACTTGGAAAGGAATGAGCATTAAGATCAGAAGGAAGAAGGGTGTTTTCCTGAGGTAACACTACCTTTTCAGTGTGGAGTTTCTGCCAAGGTTATTTGTACATATATTGATCAACTTTAGCTTTTTCTAGGACTTTGTATTTGGTGGAGCACTCATTTTTCTGCCACAAAGTACAGGACTCCCTGTAGTCTCAGAAGCTGCTGATTCTTGCCAGAAACACTGTGAAGCTTTTTCAGGAAAAGGTTGCTATGCTGGGATCACATCCTACAAATTAGATGCAGTGGAGGCAGGCCATTGGAACGGTGTTTGGTTGCATTGCAACTGGATTCCTTCATCTTACCAAACGTCTTGGAATACATCAGGCAGTGCCTCCCTGCTGTGAATCAGCCACTCTGCAAAAGAGGCAAGGATTCTCCGGAGAGAATCGCATGAGCAAATGTCCACTGGAAAAAGTAGTCAGTGGTGTGAACATGTTATATTATTACTGGGGAGAAGGTCATAAGATGATTCACCCTGTTCTTCATGGCCTTCATCTCACTTCATTCAAACCATATAAAAGGACTGTTGTTGATGTCAGTGGGGTTTGGCCAGCTCTGTCACAGGTATCCAGGACCATGTAGGCAGAAGGCTTTTAGATGAAACGTTTGAGCAAGTAAAAGGCCACACTGCCTGTTCCAGCCATGTCAGTCTCTCATGTGTGCTATCTGTCCCTTGCGGCACAAGCTCATGCTTGCTGCCTTCCAGATTCCATGGCAAAAGAACTAATTCTTTTTAAATGAAAACCATATCATAAAGGGCTGGATCTGTCATGCAGCTGAATAAACCACAGCTTTCCACACTGTTATTCACCATAGGCATTTGTGTGTTCTCACTCGCTGTTGTTGACTTCTTGGTTGTTTGATGAGTAGATAACCATATAAAATATCTGGTTACTTCGTTATTGGTGAGTGACATAAACTTGGTTATGAAAGCAAGAGTCCAATAGCCATGGCTCCCTTTAAATCTTGTCTCTTCTGATAAAATAACCCCAGTAGTTCAGCACCCATCCTGAACACCCCTGTTCTAGATAACATTATGTACACAATGACCATCTTTCATTACTTCAGATGCTTTAAGTAGGGTCATCTCCCTTTCTTCATCACAGCTTCCCAGAGTACCTCCTGACAGCTTCTGAAATAGTTGAGTTATATTTAAGCCACTGTGTTTACATGTTTGAAAAACACAAGGTGAAAAAGCCTGTTTCCCATTAATCCAACAGTCTTAGTGACCGTTGTTTTTGTAAGAAGGTTATGCAAGCTGTTTCATTGCCTCCTCCCCCAGCTCAGCTCACCTCAGCATTTCCCGAGCATTCGTTAGTTTGCCCTCCATCCAAGCCTTACTTGGACTACCTGCTGACCCCTCTGGCTATCTCTGCCTCTCTTCAGTTGCTTTGCAGATGCATCACCTTCCTAGGTCAGTGGCTTAAACTTACTGTCCTAATTTTGCACTGCAGCTCCTATTATAATTCCAGTTCTAATGAACAACTCCGTTTCACTTCTGCCTCTGTTATGCCTTTATTCTCAACTGGTTGGAAACCTCATAACTTGCAAGATATCAGCATTTTATATTGAAATGTTAAACATGTTGAACCAGTTCAGAAGTAGGCATCTTTCCAGTGATGCAGCTTCAATTTCAAACGTTAATAAAAATTCCTAACATTATATTTGATTTGGGACTGGATGGCTCACAGGCTTGACTATGTGATGTACTGTCTCCCACTTCTAAGTTGCTGGTTCAAATCCAGCCCAAGTCAGTAGCTGCTGAGAACTGTTGACGTACATTCTCTGCTTAGTGACCTATATTGATGTGAGTTTAATGGCTGTGTTCAATGCTCTTGGCTGTCAGCCATGTACCCCATATATATGCACCACTTCCATACTAGCATCTTCCTTTGTGGTTGAGATTGGATGGACTATAGAGGCAGGACTCCCTTCTCAACCATTCATGGAGACCCGATAGGAAGTGGGAAGGGGGAGGAATTTTGTCCTTCAGTTATGTCCTTTATATGGATAAACAGATGACATTTGTGCCAACAGCGTGTCGAAATAGCAGGCTTTCCGCGGGGCACTGTCATCCTGCCCACACTGAAATGTCAGAGCAGATAAATTACAGCTCCCCTTCTCCCTTCCCTCTTACACTATGTGACGATGTTGTCCAGTCTGCCCTCCCTTTGCATTTATATTTCTCCAGTGGGGTTTAGAAAGAAATCCTGTGCTTAATCCTGGCTCTGCAGTTAATGCTAGATTACCTCTGCGTGAGTCATGGCAAGCTGGGTCACAGGGAATGACTTCTCGCATATGCTCTTTTGAGAAGGTCAGTAGTGACCTACCCTGCTGTGATGTGCAACTCCTGGTACTGCATATAGCTCTTAGCAATTCACTGTTTCCTTGCAGAAACAGAGCCTTTTAGAGAACATCTGCAGGCTGAGGCATCTGTTATAAACACAGGTAGAGAACAAAAGATCAGCCAAGAATGTAAAAACCTTAGTGGCCTCACTGAGCTGAAAAGCAAGAGATATCACTGCCTTCTCCTGTCCCCCTCTATATTTGGGACATTGCTGGAACAGGCCCTTTGCTCAATTCCTTGAGCCTGTGTTGGTCTTCAGGGAAGTGGCCCCAAGGAGCTCTTCCTTTTTAATGTCTTGCTGAGCTTACACAGTTGAAGCCATTTGTGTGTTGGTTCTTCAGGAAAAGAAAGTCTTTCCCTTGGATTTCTCAGTCTGTAGAAGGGAAAGGGAGACCACCATCCTCATTTCCTTCTTGGTAGCTGGACGGCCTCACTGTCCTTTGGAGAAATGTTGACTGAGGTTAGTGCCAGTTTTGCAGAGAGCAATCAATCGTGTGTCGTGCAGAAGTTTAAGAAGCAGCCGGGCTGACAGCCAGGTCACCTTGGGTAGCCTTGCTAGTCCTGGGTGTCACTCGTTTCTAAAGTGAACCAGTATTTGACTCACCCTGAATTATTTGCAGACAAATGGAATGGTTTGGCTTTCACAGGGAAGCTGTGGAGTTATTAGCAGCTAGCTGAAGTGCTTATTTGAAACAGAGGGATTGTAGAAGCTCATGGTGTTTCCACTTCTGGATGTGGTTTTTTTCAGGCTTCCCTTCTTCATCATTCTTCCACTTGCTACCCTCTTTCTGCCTTTGTCTGAAGAAAAGCTCTTTTTTTACTGCTGATGGTATTTTCTATCAAACTTGCCCCCACTTCCTAATCTCTCCCCACTCCCCAAAGGGGGAGTGTATGATAATAGTCCTGGGGATTTCTCAAGTGGTCTGTCACCAGCCACAAAGTTGCAGCTGTTGAAAAAATTTCAAAGCATCTCCTAAAACAGTTCCCCAGCCCTTGGTGTTTTCCTTTAACTCGGATTTGGGACTTTAATAGGAAACCTATCAAGAGTCATAGTGTTTCTGATGAAGATTTGTATACATGACCTTAAGAACTTGGAGGTGCAACGCACAGTGCGTTGAAGGCAGTAGGAGGCTTTCCACAGGCTTTGGTGGGCTTTGGCTCAGGCTTTTAAAGAATAACAGGAAACATTGGAAAACGCACCAAGGATAAACAGAACAGTTTAGTTACATTAACTGTCTAGAGAAGCTCCACTAATGACCGAAACAAACAAAGCAAGTGCATTTATTTAGCATTGCTGTAGGAAAACAAACGGCTGTTAATTGCATTTAGCTAAAAAGGGTTACACAAGAAATTGGCCAGCTCCGTCCCATGGTGTAATTTGGTATCCTGACCCAGTTCTGATTGCTGTGTGGATTCTGATGGGGAATAGTGTCCTGGAAAGGAGCACAGACTTAAGAGAGGCCAGGGCTTTGAGAGACTGCATACTATTTTTTATTCGTAGCAATCCTACTTTAAAATCTCATTCTACAAAAAGCAGCATCAAAGAGATCTGTCGCTGCTGCCTCCCTGTGACTACTGATAACATTTGTCTTGCTGTGATTATGTTAATGGTCAAAACTCAAACTTGGTCAGTCAGCTCGTTTCTCAACTCACATATGATGAGCAACAATAAATATGCTGCAGGACTCCTTTGGTGACACACCTTAGTGTCTTTGATAACCAATGCATTATTTATATTAGAAAATAATCTGGAGTGTGAAGCCAGAGTCTCATTGTGCTTACTCTGAATAAACACAGAATGAAAGGAGCTTATGAGCTGACAGTCTAAGCTGTTCTTGCTTGCCTTTGGGGAATCTCATTGTCTTCAGGAAGGGAGAATGTGATGAACTGAAGGCTGAAATTTACTCTGTGCTTAGAATGGAGCTAGTGACTGTGGTGGTAGTAACAGCACAAAGGGAAATCAAGTCCTGCTCATCTAACAGCTCTGCTGGCTTTACAGTGTAAAGGATAACATGCAGCATGTGTTTGTTGCTCCTGATAAAATGGACAGTTATGACTCAGAGAGCACAGAGGGCAGTGGATTTGCACGGTAATGTAGTGCCATTTTGACATTCCTACTTCTAATCTAAGAGCCGTTCTTAACAGCTCTTTTTTCAAGATCTGTTCATGTAAGAATAGAACTCCTTCCAAGGCAGAATATTTCAAGAGACTGATTATCTGCTTCTAATTCCATGTGAACTTCTGAATAGCAGGTAAGATTAGATGATCACAAAGAAAATGCAAAGTACTGAATCAGCGTTTGCACTGCTGTTTAGTACAAACACATAATGCTCTGTCTGATTTATTTCTGTTAAAAGGAGAGGGACTATTCATTAGTGAAAAGAATCAGCATGGCATTACATTTACTATGTGTTTAGGAAAAACTGATCCCTTTGATGTAGCTGGAGACCCTTGAACTTCAGAAAAGAATGTGTTAGCATGCTAGGGTATGCCTTAGTCCTGCAGGTCATTTAATCCTTTCCTCAAGTGAGTCATTGTAGGGTAAAGTAGATGCTGGGAAAAGTTCTGCACTGCCAATTAAAACAGGCTCCAAAGGTGTTGCTGGTTTCATTCTACCAGAAACTCATCACAGAGAGGCCAGTAGAGGTTGCCTATGTACCTTGAGGCCAGATCCCAAGCTAATATAAACTGGCATGGTTCTTTTGACTTAGCAGAGCTCCTTTGCTTTATACCAATAGCTCAGGCTCAGTTCCTTTATGCTTATGACTTTTTAAAGAATCTCTGTTAAGAAATCAGGAATGATTCAGAAAGGTGTTGATTTCCGCACATGTAAGAATTGAACAGATTTCAGAAGCCTGTAAATAACTGAGATGTGAGTTCTGACTCAGTCTTTACAGAGAATACATCCTACCTGTCTCAAACACCCCTGCAAAATCAAAGATGGGTGATGAATATTAGTCTCAGCATTTCTCCTAGGCAGATACCTTTCAAGAGGTCAGGTTTAAAAGGAATTTGAGGACAGGAATGTACTAATCAGTAACCGTTACCCTTGTTGTTTGCCAAAAAAAAAAAAAAAAAGTCCCACTTTCAACAAATTTAACAAAGAATAAATGAAGTTAATCAGAAAGATAAGGCACTTAATTAACAACTCTAGACCAAACACTAGTCTTTTGTGGAAGAGATAAAATCAGGGAGCCTAAAACACTTGAAAAGTCAGGAAGATGGTTTGTTTTCACCCTTTTCAAGTGGAACAGCTGAGGTGCCGACCAGGAGGCCATTCAGGAAGCTGCCAGAATGGGAGGGCTGCCAAGTCCCAGCCCACAGAAGCCCTGACAGAGTAGAAACCTGAAGAGCCCAACTTGGAGTCTGAGCGCTCTGTGGCAGTCTGTGGAAGTCACAAGGCAGGCAAGTTGAAAGAAACCTTGGAAACCTGCCTCGTTTCCATTAGAAAAATTAACAGGATTGCTGTGTGCCCGCAAGCCTTCTAAACTGGCATTTTTGGGCAAACTTTCCTCTGGAAGATTTTCAGCAAGTTTACCTTGCTTTGTGGTAGTTAGCTCTTCCTTTCCTGACTTCAAGGAATACAAACTTTAGATGGGCTTATTTGCATTGGAGGAATACTGCTGGAACTTTCTTCTTAGCATGTGAAGAGTTTTCTCTGTGTGTAGAAACAACATGGGTAAAATATTTGGAGTGAAATCCAGGCTCCATTGAAGTCAATGGCAAAACTCCCATTCACTTCAGTGGAGCAGGAATTTCACTCTTTACTGTTTTGAAGTTAGAGTTACTAATAGACTGTTAAATTATTCCTGCGTGCATCAAACAAAATGTGCTTGATGTTAATGTTTCTGCTGTGTTCAAAAGCCACAAAGGTTTAAAAACAAGAATAACTGGGAACTTCTGAGTAAAAATTATGTTAAATGTAGTTTTGCTAGAAATAATAATGTCCCTGGAGATAAACCTAAAATAATAGACTCCACCATATAATCTTCACTTAAAGCTAAAAATAGCATAGATGGCGGTTTAATCTAAGCCATAATTATCAAACTGCTGAAGCCGGTTTTGGTTCATTGCAACTAGAAATGTACGTTGTGTTTATGCTGTGAACAGTTGAGTCCCAAAACTGGAGAGAAGCAAATCCAAGAGCATAGTCAGAAAGCAAACAGGAGCCTCTGATTTGTAGAGAAATAGCATGGATTAAAGACTCCAACACCATATTTAAAGGGACTGCTCCTGGCTTGCTTCGTCAGCCAGCTGGAGAAGTAGTGAGTTCCTATTAATCTGTGTTTTCAGCCCCAAACTGGTGACTGTTATTTTGCTAGAAGGTGACACTGGCCATACAAAGCACCTTTTGTCTGAAAGGTATTTTCCATTTCATGTTAGAACCAAAGGAAGAATGTTAACATTTCAAAATGTTATTATTCTGTATGATTTTTAAAAATGGTTCTAATGATCATATATAAGTAGGATGGAAAACCCTTAACTCACTTGTGCTGCCAGGCAGCATGGCACGATGTGCTGAGTGTGGGACTGCCAGTCAGGACTTATGATGTTTCACTGATGTAGCAGGTGAACTTGGTCACATCATTTATCCCTTCTTTGCTGGCCTGAAGGCTGTTCACAAGGGCTTGCCTCCAGCAGAGGAGTCTCACATTCCTAGAGTGGCAACAGATTTATTCTGAACAGTGATTTAGTGTTGCAGACCAATGGTAAAGACTCCACTAATGATAGAAAGGTCATGAGTGGAAAATTAGATGGAGGTTAAAGTAATACTTTTCTATTTCTGAATACTTTTTGAAATCCTCACTGAATATGTTTGAATTCCTTCATGTATGATTATACTACACAATCTGCTGATTGTTTAGATGGTTTTGCTGAGTATGTCATATTCTATTCTTGCTGAGAGTGGCATGGGGCAGTCTTGGTGCTAGTTTGGATGGTGGTTGCAAGGGCTTGATTCTGCCTCTCTGAGCATTGCTTTTACAGACTCATAGATTAATTTAGGTTGGAAGGGCCACTGGAGGTCATCCAATCCAACCCATCATTCAAGGATCAGCTTCGAAGGTAGATGAGAGAGAGCTTGCACGATACCACAAATTTAGAGAACTGTTTTTCCTAACAGTAGAGTTATTCCAAATTCACACTAACACAACAACAAAATTGGCCTATTAATTTGTATTGATATTAATTTGTTGAACATTCTCTCAGAATGGTTATAGGGACCATAGCCACTAGATTTGGGAAAGCAATCCAAAAATTTTAATAATTACTAGCTTTGATATTCTAGCAGATATCCTTCAGCTGTGCTACATCATTTCTCCAGGTTGACATCTCATGAACCCTCAAATAGTTACATTTCATAGTAGGAAAGTCTATAAGAAGTTTCAAATGCACAAGTACTAAAACCTTTGTGAAATTAAGGCAATGGATAAATTAAAGAATCCCCTAGTTCATTCATTAAACAGGTGCCCAGAGCAGTACATGAATGACACTGTGTTACATGTGCAGCCTGGTTTTGTTAATTGCTAAGAGTTTTATTACTAAGTCCAATGGGAAATGAGAAACCCACATAATAACTTGATAGGTTTTTTTGTCTTGTTTTGTTTTAATCAAACAGCATGGGAATGAGCCATGATGATGATCATCAACCCTGTGCAGGGAGGTCTCATATTATGTCTGGAGAATGGGTGAAGGGCAGGAACCCAAGTGACCTTTCCTGGTCTTCATGCAGCCGCGATGACCTTGAAAACTTCCTAAAGTAAGGATTGTGCTGATTATCAAGAATCCAATGTGTTATTTCAAAGTGAAAGTCTAACCAATTTTCCTTAAAAAAAAGTGTGTGCATGTGTCATTAGGTGTGCAAGTTTGAATCTATTTCCATTACAGTAGCCCCCTGAAAGCTGAGGTTTGCAGAGAGGCGGAAGAGTTATGTGCAGTTGTCAGTGTGCTGATAGCTTCTTAAAAACAGTCCCAGATCACCTTTATTTTACAAAAAATGTCCTTCATGTTTGCAATGACAGAAATCTGTGTGTAGGTGGCCTGAAAAAATCTCTGCTGTAGGATGCTGCCAGCTTTGTGCTGTGGCTTTTACTGTCATTATTGTTATTAAATAGCTTTTATTTTATGGAAACTTTACTTTGCCTGGAGGTAATTCTGATGTGTTTTCTCACTCCTCAGTGAGTACTGGTCATAAACAGTATACTATAAACTTCTTCCCCACTGCATCTGTATTTCAGTTCATCATATTCAACAGTTCAGGAAGGATTTCTGTCCTGCTGCTTGTTAACTCTCATGGACTATAGCAAGCACTGGAATTGTCTGAACTCTGTAATTGTGGTCTTAAACCCTGCAGTGCAGCTCTCTGACAAACAGCGTCTGGCACAGTGGCCAGTGCTTTTGTTGCTAGAAATGGGTTCAGCATGGAAAATTCCCCACTCCAGGGATTAGAGGTGGGAGAGAAATGAAAATAATGAAAGAAAATGGGGTATCTACTGTTACATTAAAGGCATGAAGTTGAAAAAGAAGTTGCGTCTGAACTCTGGTGCCTGATAAGAGGGGAGATGTCAAAGTGATACTCCAATTTGTAAAAGATTGTTGCGAAGGCAAAGGGAAAAATCTTTCCTTTATCTGTGATGGATAAGAAAAGAAGTCAAGGGCTTAAAATTCAGCTAGGGGGATACAGGTGAGACATGATAGAAGACTTTCCAGCTGTCATTGTAAGGCTCATGAAGCTTTCAACCAGATAGCCTAAGGGCAGAATTGAGTCTCCATCAGATTTTTAGGAACAGTTTAGACAAATATTTAACCCAGAGTGATGTGAATATAGTCAATTCTGCCTTGAGGCCTGTGGCCACTGATGAGTTCCCAAGGACCTTTCTATCCATAGTTTTCAATGATTTAGAAAGCTTCCAGATATATACTGGGAAAAAATCACCTATTTCACGTGAGGTCGTCAGATTTTTTGTTAAAGAGAGGACATCAGCTTCTCTACAGCAGTGATCTAACACTCCAGTTCAAAGGTGCTTTCCCTTAAAGGCCTATTTAATTCTTACACTCCACAGGTCCAAGGTCAGCACCTGTTTGCTGGTAACGGACCCCCGAAGCCAATACGCGGTGCGGCTCCCTCACAAGCTGCCTGGAATGCATTACAGTGCCGATGAACAGTGCCAGATACTTTTTGGGACCAATGCTACATTCTGTAAGAATATGGAGGTAAGAGCTCATGAGGTGTACCTGGAAGCAAGGTGGGAAGTGGAAGCAAAGCTGCCAAGCACTGGCAAAGAAAAAGTATCTATACTTTCCTCAGAACTACTTAATTGGATTTTCAGCATGTTCAGCACTGCTGATACAAAATCAGTAGTCAAACTCCCGTTGGCCTTCGTGTGAACAGCACATTCTTATACAGCCCTCCTCCTTTCCCCACACTGGTCTTGTTAATCTCCTAGAGCAGACCCAGAAAGAGTTTTATTTGTAGTTGGTCTTAATTTACAGACAGTTGTCTTTTGACACTGTTTTGCTCATGTACTCAGTAGAGATTATTTTGCTAGAAGTTCAGCTGAGGTGAAAGTTTCTTCTCACAAGATTGCTTCCCTAATTCCAGAGTCAGTTTAGATGACTGTCTGGATCTTTCAGTAGACCCCACCTTCAGCCTGCTACAATGTTCTTAGGAGTTGACTCTTAACTCTGTGCCAAGGAAATATTAATGACTGCTTGTTAATGAGGCCCTTCAGAGATTTGTACAGAATTAGGCTCCTTCTTGTGTGTTTTCTAAGTAACATGATGTTTAGTCAGGATTTGGGTGCAAAATGGCTTATATTACATGGTTGGCAAAATGGAAACACTGATTTTTGGTGTCTCTAGAAGTAGGTCATATTTGAGATGAGGCCGTCTGACTTGTCCTCTGGAATTTAGACAGCTAAACTTTTCCTTGCACATAATTAGATGTCTTCATTCTGACCAGAACTTGTCTGCATCCCATTTTAGATAGGGACTGAAGAAACACTTCTAGTGTGGCCTTGGAGATACCCAGAAGAAAGTCATGAGGCATCATGTCCTGTCACCAGCACCAGCTGGTAGCACTCTGTTCTATATAGACAGGCATGAAGTGGACAAGTTTCTTGCTGTTGTTAACCATTCATTTGTATTTTTTAGTTGTCCCTTATTCCTGTTCTGAACAATCTTGGGATCTTAAATCAGTGTTAACAAAGAAAATAATATTATCGGTGATAAGTGAGGTTTCTAAGTGCCAAATTACTAAAACTGTTGAACACGTGCAAGTCCTGGGAACGTGCTCTTAGTTTCACATTTGCTGTTTTATTTATTTTGGATTTGGAAACTAGCTAATATAAAACAATAAGAAAAGAATCTGGGTAGGTTGTATTTTCCAACTCCATCAAGAAAATACAGACCACCAGGACTACTGTACTGGAAGCAAAGTATTAGAATATAGGTCTGTAAAGAAAACCCCAGATCTACCCAGGATGATTCAAGTTCTTCCACTTGTGTGGGTGTCACCCAGCTTGACTGCTCTTGGAATAGATATTTGCTATTTCCCTTGTGCGATAAAAAACATTCTGTTTCTGGATAGTCCAGTGCCTAATGAGAATGTCAGCCTACTGGTAGGTGGTCAGCATTTCTCATGGAGAAATTGCATGTCCAGCCTGGAATTGCTTCAGGGACAAGTTGCTTGCCAGAATAACAAGCCAACAGGCACTGTTCTTCTCTGTGAGATACAGACAGCAGGTGTTTGTGTCTCCCAAGATCTTTCACCAGTCTTCTTATCTGACATCTTTAGACCACAATTAAAACTGTTTTCTTTTCCTCCATCACTCCTTTAGTATCTCCCACAGAAAAGTGTATTTTGTGAGGACTTCAATACTTTATAATGAAAAGCCTTGTAAAACTTCAACAGATTAAAACCAACTTGCAATCACTTATTTAGAAGTATTTTTCTGTTACAGAGTTAGCATTCACACTGTGAAGTTTTGGATCAAGTATATCACACGCCATTAATTTAAGTAAATATTTGCATCCTGTTATGCTACTCTGAATTGGCATTTGAAGGCAATGAAAGGAAATTCTTTAGAGGAAATGATCAGCTTTAATTTTTAAACCTTCAAAGTTTGTGTTCTTTTCACCTTTGTGTTTCTCATGCCTCATCTGCAGAATGCTTGTATCGTAAGTCTCAAAGCTGTCTACAAAAATATGAACCCAAAAAAAATTGGCACTAGTCATTGGCATTAGCTGTAGAAATTATTGGCAAATATAGCTGTCTCCTCTTTTAGCCAATGGTAATGTGGTATTTTTAATTCAATAAAGTATTAAAAAAATCCAAATGTAAAAGTAATAAACATCTGACAGTAAATATTTGTTACAAAAAGGAAATAAACTTCAGGAAATGAGCCTGCTCAATCTTTTTGTGATTACGTGTGTCTACTGTCTATTTTCTTATTTAATAGAAGAGTTACATTATAACATTTCGTTGGAGATAATTGAGCTACATAATTGTGTCAGGCAAACTAGAGGACCTGTATTCAAAAATGCCATAAAATTTGGTTTTAGAGCAAATTTCAGAGATTAGATGAATCCAAAATTTCCACATTTTTGAGAAACTGCAGAAACTTCCAGTGCAGTAAGCTCTTTCCCTTAAAGGTATCAAAGCCTGCATTTTTAATGGAATGTGATCTCCTTTGCCTTCGCAAAGAGTCAGGTGCCTAACTGCTTGGCAGTGTCTGGACCTCGGACACTGGTCCAACTAGATAGTTAATCCATGAATATTCAATCTTATCTGGATGTTTCCGATTGTGTCTCCGAAATTCTTCTTTCATGTTTGTTTTTAATGATAACTCAGATGCCCTAGTACAAAATAGTAGCCCTCAGAATTACAAGTTTGCCAAAGCAACTATTCTGCAGCTCTTCTGCTCCATATTTGCAGAACAAAAATGAAAACATATAAGGTAGGCTCAGCTTTACATATGTTATACCTCTTAATGTTCCTTTTTAATTTGATTGGTTGCTGCATCTACATTCTAATATACTGTAATTTTAAAAAATGAACTAATTAACAGCATGAGTATGTGACAATCAGATTAATTGTAGCCTATTGTTGTAATCTATGACCTCCAAGATGTATCATTTAAGATCTGGTTCTGTAATGTCCATGTTAGGTAAGATTTACTAGTGCATGTCACCTGTTTAAAGAGCTGTGGAATCAGGCTTTTAGGCAGGGAACAATCAATTTCTCTTTGTCTGAAAATCACCGTTTCTATTATGATACTCTATGAATAATAAATGGCAAGATGACCTGCCAGCCCCTTGAGGGAATGCAAGTCCATTTTGGTGCATGCTCTGCTCATAGTTTTATTGGTTTGAGATACATCCAGGTGGCTGGTTTTGGATTAACTTTAATCTGAATATTAGATGGATGAGTCCTTGCTTATCATCAGGAAAGTAAATGTTTTCATGGCTTCGTGAAAGAATTAGTTTTGATCTGAGGAACGGAATAAGATAATTGAAGTTGGACAGTTCTCAAGTGAGATGATTTCACATATGATAATGAATATCTCAAGACCCTTCAGTAGTTCTCTGTTCATATCTGTTACATAGTTTTCTCCAGTAATATGGAAAGGGATTAAATGTGCTTTCACACGGTGCTTTCTGTTAACCTTTCCCATTGCAAATGTTAAGCATTGTCTGATCAGTGAGAACGCTTAGCAAGACACACAAATGTGCTTCTGTCTTACCAGCCATGCTGCCTGTTTTCAGGTGGGAGGCTGCATGGTCATGTCCCTTTGCAGTGCTAGAAGAGCTTTTGGCCCGCCTAGAAGTTGGCCCAGTGATCTTTATTTTGAGCGAGATAAGCTGCTTTTAGCAGAAATTAAATAGATGATCATGTCATTCTCAAGCTCTGAGCAAAATCGTGATATGAGTTGTGGAAAATACTGAACTGTAACACACCATTGACACCGCACAGTGCATTATCGGTGTTCCCCAAACACGGAGATCTTTTGGGATTCTGGATGCTAAATGTTGACGTGGAGTCCAGGGCTAACATGGTAGGTTGTGCAAATTACAGGAAATTCAACCTGTCTGACCTCGGCTCTTCAGATCCACATTGCACTATGAATTGAGTATTGTGAATTCCTTTGACCCTGTGCAAAAGGAAGCAAAAACCTTCCACCCCACTCAAGCAATGAAGGCTTCTGCAGAGAGCAGACTTTGTCCCTTTCATTTAGCAGTGCTGTCAGTGAGAGGAATAGCACAGATGGCTTGTGCTGAATCTCTCACAGAGCAGAGATGGTGTTTCTCCACCAGAAATGCGTAAAAACGCTTTGTTCATAACCTCACATGAAAATATGCTGTGTGTTTAATCAGAACACTGGGTTTATTTTTCAGACTGGCATGCCTGCGAACAGAGGCTTTTGCACTGAAATTATATTTATGGAAAAAATGTGATTTCTATCTCTTGTATCCAGTGTTTGGCTTTTTGTTTTATATGCCTTTTGGCTTATTTATTATTAACACATTTTTGCGGGTTTTTACATAACCATTATCTTTCAGTATTGTTTTGAGTCAAAACTGTGCTTAGGCTAAAATGGCATGTGGGAAGAGATTAGCCTTGCTACAAAGAGATTTTTTTCGGGAAAAGGGACACTGTCAACTCGGATGTAACCAGGAATGTGAATTTTGACATGACACTGGTTCTGGAAAAATTAAAACAGCTAGAATTGGCTCTAATAGGTTTTTTTTAAGTTAAACTTGTTTTTTTAACAAATAGAGGTATCACCCAGTATCTGCAAGCTATGAATCAGCAGCACAGAAAGAGGGCAAAGTTGATTGTAAGCCATAGGAGACTGACTATATTTCTGGACTAAAATGGAAAAGGAGAGGAACCAAAAAATAAAGTAATGGAAAAGCAACAATTGTAATAGTCAAGTGGATTTTACATAATCCTTCAGTTTTTATATTTGATGTCATGGTGGTGAATATAGCTAAGCAACTGTAGGACTATGTGGTCTTGACCTTGCAAAGAGACTTGCAGAGTGGACTTTTGGACTCCATGCATGGGAATCAATGGGCCTCTGTCTGTTTTTTCTTTGCAGGGTCATTTGCAAGATCCAGACAATGATAGTAAGCCCTATTATTTAGTAATGTATAGAAAATTTACAAGAACATGGTAATTAGATTGAGAGCTGATTTATGCTGAAAATAATAGGTTGCATTGTCATTTTCTGTACAACCGGGGACTTTGTCTGCATAATTTTCCATTACACACTTTAACGTTTATGTAAATATAACAGTAAATCTGGAAGAGGATGGGTTTGGTTTTCTTGAGGCTTACAGGATAGAAGCCTGGCAATTCTAAAATAAAATGAGAAGATTTTCTTTTTTTAGAAGTAAAGGTAACAATTTACTTAATTGCCATGCTTTATTTTATAGTTTTCCTAATGTAGGTTGTTAAAATTCAGACTATTTTCATGTTGCCTGTTTCATATGAAACTGAAGTGTCCTATTTCACTGCTTCTGTATGTTGCAAAAAGATCTTTTTCTCTTTATTTTCAGTGGAAATACTTTTTGTTTAAGAGAGAGAAATAAAGAGGGAGAAGCAGAGTTCCTGCCTGGGCAGCACAGCCCAGTTTACAATTATTGGAATGCTTCAGAAATTTTTGTACGTGTTTCAGTTTGGAAGATGGTCAAAACACATTCTGGTGCAGTGGTTTAAAGAAAAATAAAAAGAGAGAGGGGAACCAAAATAAAATGATAAAAATACAATGTGGAAATTTAAGAATATAAAAATAATAAACTCTTAAAAATAATACAGAGTGTCTATTAAGAATCAAGCACTTGAGCTTGGAAATCCTACATTTCTTACTAAAGCACAAGAGGAGGGAGAAAGAATTAGTGTAGCCTTGTGATGTGGCATCTACAGCTGAAGTTTGAACTTAACTAAATTAGCCAAAATGCGATTGAGTATCAGCCTGAAAATAGTGTATAACAAGCTTGAAGGGCATTCAGACCTCTCCCACTGGCCTTCTGGGAACTTCCCATCTGCAAAACACTTCAAGAGAAAACTCCCATAATCTTCACAACCACTCTGAACAGTGTGTGTACCTATCTGTATTTATTTTACTGTCCCTTCCTTCTCTTTTTCCATGGCCAAAACCCACAATCTGTAATTTCATTCTTTTAATTTCCCCCCCCTCCCCCCCCCTTTTTTTTTTTTTCTTTTTCTAATGGACAACACTGCCTGTTGTTTAAAAGATCAATACTTTCCTTACCCTGCAATCAGGTGTTAAGGCCTGGGGAGTTCACTGGAAGTTACTGAGTGAACATTACTCTCACTGAAAACATTAAGAGATGGGTGTTGCAAAGTGCAAGGTCAGAGTTTCAGGCTTTAAGTTGCAAACACAGTGTTACATAGAAGTGATCAGATTGATTATGAAACTTGCTGGAAGCTCTTGCCCTCCCTTCATCATGGACAGATACCTTCTTC
Source organism: Athene noctua (assembly GCF_965140245.1). Classification (NCBI taxonomy): domain Eukaryota; kingdom Metazoa; phylum Chordata; class Aves; order Strigiformes; family Strigidae; genus Athene; species Athene noctua. The sequence continues at coordinate 12,242,341 of NC_134049.1, read as the reverse complement.
TGAGCTAGATGGTAGCACAACTCACAAGCCTTTTCTTGGTGGGCTGTGTGTAGTATGGCCCTCAGAGCAGCACTTAACACACGGCATGTACAATACCATGCTAATATAGCCGCTGTGGTTGTGACATAGCTGATTAGCTAGAGCTCTTTTAAGTGTACTGAGGTCGAAATGGTAATAAGTTAAAGTACAAAATTTCTAACATTTAATACAGAGGAGTGACTCTGGTCCAGTGCCTTGCACTGCATGTTTCTACTTCTTCCAGGTTTGACCACATAAGGATACTTCCGTGATTTCTTCAGCTGATGTAACATGTCTGGTGGAATTCTCTCACTTAAGGTGCTGAAAATTAGGCTCAGCAAAGCTGAAGAGCACATACAGCAAGAAAGAATTCTGTGTTGGTAGGAAGGTGGACAAAGCTTATCTTTCTCTACTTGAATTTCTATGTGTCTATGAATCATAGACCCACAGGAGCTAGTTTCATGAATGCCCTAAAGGCACTGAAAAGATTAATATTTAACAAAGTCTGCTTTGCCGTAAAATTAGTTTGTGGTCTCATTAATACTGTCTTTCCAATCTCTTTCTTTTGACTATTACTTTAATTCGAGGTTATATGAAAAAATTAAACAGAACTAGTGCTTCGCACAGAAGTACTTTAGGCAGGGAGAAGGCATTTAGTTTGCCTTGAGAGCACCAGAAATTGCTAAAACTGGAGACAGTCTCAGGGAAGCTGTGTGGTTTTCCAGAAGCCCTGAGCTTCTACCAGCTTTGAGAGGTTGCCCTCCTTGAACTATTTCCAGTCAGGCATCTCAAACCACTCTTCGCTTCTTAAAATACTGGTTTCTTGTATCTCCCCCAGATTGGAACAATTTCTGGATACTGCATTGCACATTTCCAGTGTAAAAGTAATTAATTCCAGTTTAACTTCATCACAGGAAAGGCTGAAGAGCTTGCAGTAGGCGAAACCCCTCTCAGAAGAAGAATTTTTACATTTCTCTGTCTCTTACCATCTACCCTGCAGAGCCATTCATAGAGCCCTAGGAGCAGTTTTAATATGAGAGCTGATGGCACACGTGGCAAGAGATCCCTTCTGCATCCACTGTAGAGAGGTCAGGGCTCATCATCCTCTCTGTAAGTGTGTTTTGGGCAGTTCTTGAATAGCCTGGTTTTGCTTTTGCTAACATTATCAAAACATGAATGCTCTGGATTTTTCTAATCCTTTGGCTTTCATCTGCTCTTAGAAAGGCTGTTTGACTGAAGATTATAACCAGTTAATTTCATTCAGACCTTAGACATCCAAATCTGTCTGTGGTGAGAAGTGTTTTGTGGTAAGTTACTGTTAAGGAAGCTGACAGATATTTTATCTTTCTTCATGAAAGACAAAGGGAAAACATTCTTATGTTTTAATTGTAGATCAGAAAAGCCCTTGGCATCACCCCATATATATATATAAGGGCACATTCCATATGGGGTCCCTGTGTTGGTAGTTGGAGTGATGCATAGCAAGCCATCTAGCTCAGAGAACCAAACCCAGCATGACACTCTTCATGTTTGCTGGGTTCAGTTTGTTTTGTTTTCTCTGATACAGAACACGAACAAATCTCGGAAATGACTATGTTAAATTTTTTGTACCATTCTACAAGGAAAAGAGTAGCACCGGAAAGCAGTTAACTCTCAAGGACCATTTCCTTAAGAGTTCTTTAACTGCCAAGGGCCATTTCCTCAAGAGTTAAAACAATGCTATTGATTTTATTGTTGGTGACTTTCCACTCTCAAGTTTTGATGAAGAGGCCATTCATTGAGTTAATGGAGTTACAGTGATTAAAAAAACTAATATAAAGGGGAATCTAATATAAAGGGGAATCAACTCTAAATTTATTTGTTGACTCCAAGCAGGCAGGTTATTGGCTGTTCATCCAAAAAGCATAATGTGCACATATGTTTCTGTGTGTTCTTGAAGGAAAGAGGTGATCACCAGGTAGTGAAAATAGGGAAATGTTTTTTAAGAAACCTTTTCTAGTTGCATATATGATTAGTTTGCATAATAGTCTGAGATGCTTTCTGTCCAACAATAAAGATCCATTCTTCTTTGTCATTAATGAATAAAATTACACATTATGAATTTGTGGGATTGTTGCCCAGTTTTATCAAAATGAGACGTTAGTAGATATTGACTATTGCCTGAATATTCTAGGCTAGTCCTTATGATTCTTTATCAAGCCTTCCCTTGACTTCTGGATCATTTGGACAGATAGACAGATGCTTCCGCTATTTGACCTACCACTTGTTCCTTGGAATATGAGCTCTAGAGAAAGGTCAACAGCTGGCCACAGATACATGTATCCAAACTTCACAGTTACCTTTTCTGGGGTAGCACATGTCTCTTTCAAAAGTGCCTTCCAATTTTACAGGATTCTGATTTTGAGCAATTTTCATCTAGTTTTCAACAGCAAGAAGCTCCATCTAATTAGCAGTAGCAAACAACAGTGGTCACCTCCATTGTAGAATGTCAGTTTATGCACCCAAAATTAAAGGCAGCAACAGTGTAGAAATTGGGGGCATTGTTTTTCCCACCTTGTTGTGTAAAGAATTCCTCCTCACAAGCATGCTGTGAGGCTTCAGGAACACATAGTGTTTTGAACAGGAAGGCGTGTGTAAATTGTGTGTTTATTATGCTTAATGGGTGTTAATTAGGATTCTCTTTATAAACATATTTTCTTTCACGGTTAGCTACATGCCAAGCCAAAACCTTGGCAAAAGAAAAGAGATCTGATACTTCATTGAAAGGCAGCCTATTTATAAGCGTGCCTGTGTGCTATGTGGTCTCTTGCTCCTCTTCCTTAACAATATTTACTCTTTCTAAGTCCTTCTTCATAATCCCCTCATTGGTTTCCTAGTGGTTTAATTCTCCTGCTAGATATAAGAGGTTCCTCTTTCCAGAGGGCAGTAGGCAGCAGGAGCAAATTCATTCTCAGGAGAAATGTTTCTTTTTTTGAATTAATCCAAGGTGAGGGAGTGAATGTGTAGGGGAAGAACTAGCTTCTGCAGGGTTGTTCCCTGATGGGAAGAACATCTTTATTCAGTGGCTTCTCTGGATGCTTTGGAGTTTTGGAAGCTCCCCCCTGTAGGTATTAATCTGAGGCTTTGAGACAGGGATGTATTGTGAGCCCTTTCTTCTCACTGAGACCACGTGAGGTCACTGGGCAGAATCACGCTGATTTTAGTAAGAGTGGTGATGCAAAGCTAGCCCAGAAACTAGCAGATTCTAGACTTACTGCCTGTGGGCAAAGAGCTGGCTGAACTAATTCTGGCTCCTGCTCATTTCCAGCTGCAGCACTGAGTTAAAGAACCTAAAATAGATTGCTTCCCTAGAGCCGCATGTGAGTGGTCGTAGCACTTCACACGCTGCGAGTCTGTGCTGGCACACGTGGGATGGAGTTACATGTAAGGTAAACACCGACTTCAGAAACAGTATGTGATGTGAAAAAGTATGAAAAGCTGTGAAAGGTGGGGAGGCCCATAGCCAGACATGTTCCTGGGGGTATCCCAGAGTTGTTTCTGGTTTTACCCTGAAGTTTAGCTAGAGCAGGCAGGGTGAGCCTGTGGCTGTGACACTGAGCACAGGACTGCAGACTCTGAGCAGCGTTTGTGCTTGTGTCCCAGCAGACTTTCAGCAAGACATTTAATCCCTTTCTTTTCCTCATCTTCCCACCTTTAACAGAGGGATAAAGCTTCCTTTATCTCCAAGCTCCTAGGAGTCTGTTTAGACTGCAAGTCCTTTGAGGAAGAGAAAACAGTAAGGCCCCTTTCTCAAACAGATGCCATTATAATACCTGTAATTGGAAGCGTTGTTCACCTGCCGAGCAGATATCTCCTAGCTTGGGAGTTTCCGGACTGTGACCTCTCTCAGGAGTGGTTTCTAACAGCTGTGCAGACAAGTTTTCCTATCTTCCAGGAGTTTTTGAGAGTCTAAAATTTGTACCTTTATAAAAATTCCATTTATTTCGATTTTTAAATTTTATTTTCTGTCCGTATAAATTCTTTAGTGGTTCAGGTGAACAAGCATTTCAATTGAAAAAAAAAAAAAAAAAAAAGGAAATTTAAATTTTTATTGAAATACCACTTTTCAACAACCATCCCACTTCTTTAAAATTTTGTTTTGCTCTTGGATATATTTCAGACTGGGAGCTGATCCAAAGATGACCTTTCCCTACAGACAGTTTCAACAAATCAATATTTTTCCAGTGAAAAATACCTATCATTGGAAAATCCTAACTGGCACTTTTTGAATGCTGCAGGGAAGACTTTGCAGGCAGAGACCTGCTGTCTAAAAGCTGGTTGCTGAATTTACAATTAGCAGTAATACAGCTCTTTTGATGGCTTCTTCTATATCAGTATAAGCTCTGAACTGCCACTCATATACAAGCAACTTCGTTTCAAGTCCTGCCATTTCTCACTTTGATATTTCCCCACAAAGCTGGCTATTTAACTATTAAAAAGTCAGTCACTGTGACTGGTTAGCTATAGGACTGTTTAATGGGGATTTTTGTTTGGGTTTCTATTGTAGCTGAGGAGGTTATATGATCTCTTTTGAAATGAGCTATTAACATGATAAAACATCTTGGGAACACACAATACCAAATCTTTGCTGGGGTATCTGAATGCTGTATTAAATACAGGGGACTGCACTAATGAGCATTTGAGCTTTGTAGTGGTATGGCACTAGAACACAGAGCTGAAGCACAGTTACCAGATTTTTCTGTAACTGTTTCCTGAAATATGCTTTGCATTTAGTATTCTGTATCAAGCACAAGGATACTATAAAAATCCTATGTTTTCTGTACCTCAAAGATGGGAAATTTCAGGAAGGTTGGTGTTGCTAAGAGATTTTTCCTTTATTTATCTCCCTGTGTGTGTGCATGGATGTGTATACATGTATATATAGGCACAAACATATACATATACCTGGACATCTACACATACACACATGTGTGTGCATATCTGCACCCTCTGTGTCCGTAGGCTGGGCTCAGTTCTGTAGTTCTGCTGGTACAGACACACCTGTGGAGGTTATCTGTGCCCATTGCTTCCCCCAGGCCATGGCTCCTACCTGGGCCTGTTAGCTGGCTTTATCACCTTCCATGTGCTTGTGGGCTATGGAGGAATTCTGGCTGGCAACCAAAATTGTACAAAAAGCTGCTTCATTTTTATGACTTTCTCTTTTCACCATACCCCCTTCCTCCTCCCAGTTTTACATCAAAGAGGAGAATTTAACCCTGACTGATTTACATGCAGTTTACAATCCAGGGACTTGAAGCTGAAGCTTAACAAATACTGGCCTTGCATAATGCACAGATATTTAGCACGGTGCTCATATGTGTCTAGAACAACTTTAGGGATGCAGTGAATTCCATTGCATCTTCACCCAGGATGTCTTTCTGACAGAAAGCAGAAGCAGAGGGTTTCCTTCTGAAACCACTGGGCAAAATTCCTGTCTGGGTCATTCAGGAGATGAGGCTGAAGGGTTTCTCATCACATTCTGCTCTGAAGCTTTGTGGTTATATGTTAGAAAGAGGCTGAAGCCTAGCAAAGTAGAAATACTTGCTATCTGCACCCTTCATCTCTGCAGCTTCCCTTCATTTTACACATCGGTATTCCCCAACCACAGTTTGAAAGGAGGCATTGCTGGTGGTCCTTTCAGAAGATCACTGCCCACAGTCACCAAGGGAGAAGAGAGAGTCCAGACTGTCAATTAATTCCTGAACTTGACTTAACAGTAGCAACATTTATAGGTCACCAATAAAATTATTTGTAATGACAAAGAAGCTGTTAGAGTTTAGCAAGTATGTCATGTTCATAGACTGCATTTAATTGTGCCCTGTAGCTAGATGTGGCATGCCCTGCTTCTGTGGCTAGAACCTCCTGTGATACCTTCCACTTAGTTGTGTGACATGCTTTTAACATATCTTAACTGCTTTTGAATCCTTTCTAATCGTCCATATGTGTAGTCTTAATATAAAGACTAACCCATCACCTTCAGATCTCAAGGAGTTAAGACACGCAAGGGTGCTGTAGCTTTACAACTAGGAAACAAGCATCCTCTCAGAGCTGTAAGTTTGGTATTTCAGGGAAAAGCCTTTTCAATTTAAGTGCTTTATTGCCTAGTGTTTTTTTCTGTAACAGTTGCAGATGGTTAATTGATGAACTTTTTTATTTTAGAACTCTCCAGGAAAGGTGGGGGTTTGAGAATCTGGGCATGTCAGTGTGGAACAATTGATTTCTCAGTAATTGATTTTCTGTGAAATCTCTGGCTTGTCAATTCTTCTGCCTCAGTATACCTATTTGTAAAACAGTATGTGATGCCCTTATGGGTAATTGGTGCTTAAGTGCTTTCAGAGCTGTGGGTAAACCACTAATTAGTCACAGTCATTTAGTCAAAATTACTAAAGTCTGATATTTTCCCATATGCTCTATTAGTTTGGGGAAAATGTCTTGAAAATTCATTGATTTAGGTTTCCCTAGTGTATTTGCTGTTGTTTGTTTGACGATGACTTTGTGTTGTGGTTAATACAGATGTTGCTTAACTGTGCCGTCTGCTTCTAGTTTTTATGAATGTTCTTCTGGTTTAAATAGTGCAAAATCCTCTTTCCAGAAAGAAATGTGGAAATAAAACAGGATGCAGATACTGCTGTGATAACTATTTGTTTCAGAATGTTCTACATCATCACTCTTGGTATTTGGATTTATCTCGTCTGCACCCTCTGCCGTACAGATCTATTTTATATAGACATACCAACATGCATGTACATAAAACACACATGCACCCACAGTCTCTTACATTACATTGTGAAAGAACCATAAGGTTGAAGCATGTTGACTCAACTATTTAATGAGGTGCAATAAATCTTGACAAGACCAGCTGGCACTAGAGTCAGGCTTCTCATCTTTTTACCATTACATTGAAACGTGAACAATAGTGGAAAGAAATGTAACTCTTCTTTTTCTTCTTTTGGTATTCAGATCTGTAGCAATGTATTGAAATCATCCACTTTCATGGAATGCAAGGCACGGTGGGTGCTGTGGAAAATGTTAACAATGTAAAGGCCCTTTTTCCTCGTTCTTTTTCTCAAATTCTGAAAATGTATTGATCTGACAGATCACGCAAGTGTGGTCAGCATTAATATCCCTGCAACACACATTGACTGAGCAGAGCAGCAGTGTTGAGTAATGATACCCGGAATGTGTTTTAAGTCTGGTAGCGAGTTGTGCTGTACCTCTTGCTGCCCTTGCCCTCACATCTCACTTCTCACCTTCTCTAGCACATTGATCTCTAGCAGCTACTTCTCACCACCAAAACTGTACTAACTTTGCCCCTGCCTGTCACCAGGCTTCTCTGCACCATGAAATCCTTTCCTCTTTCTCATTCCACCTTAAGATCTTCTTCTCCCAAGGGGCATTGCTGTCTGATTATAGCTACAACCAGGTCTAGCAGGGCTAACTCTGTTACTTAAGTATCTTCTTAAAAAATAGAAGTAATTAAGTAGCTTGGACATCTAAGCATGTGGCATGGTTCCAAAGCACCCATCTTGGCTTCCCAAATAGGATTCTTTTTTAATGGACCAGATTTATTATTATGAAAAGAAATCTGCTTAAATAATAGACTACTTGTTTGGGGTGGGTTTTGTTCCTGACAGTGGCATCTATCAATCACTTTTATGTTTCCAGCCCAACCACTTAATGCCGATCTATCCTCAAAAAAATAATTGCTCCCAAACCAACTAGATGCCTCTGGATTCACTTGAGAAAGACTGCCTGAGCTTTGAAGTGTATCCCATAATGATAGCTGACATCTCCAAAAGTAATAACTGCACCTCATTGCTTTGTCATTACAGCATTTGATGTGTGCTGGGCTCTGGTGCCTGGTGGAAGGAGATACATCCTGTAAAACGAAGTTGGACCCGCCACTGGATGGCACTGAATGTGGTGCAGACAAGGTAATCAAAATGCTCAGTAGCAATCACTTTGTTTTTTCCAGCATTGTCTGTGAAATAATGTTTCCAAGATGTTCAGTATTTACCATAAACCCATATTTTATACTGATTCTGTTATAGAAACTGCTCAATTAACAGCTGGATTGGGTTAAGTCTCTCTGATTTTATGTTATGTGTATTTCAGTAGCCCCTGGAGACCTCAGTAGTCAAGTCCTGGTGGTCTAGGCATTCTACAAATGGTGCAGGAAGACCCCATGCCTCACTTTAAGTGCACAGTCTGAGTACCCTGTGAGTCATGTTAGGTAGTAGCTCGCTCCTGTCACCTCATTCGTTGCTGCTGGTGCTGTTTCATGAGTGAGGTGAATCTTCAGTGTAGCTAAGGTGGTAGTAGTGTTCTTGGCTATATCTGAGGTAGCGAGTGTGGAGAGCATTTAGGCTGACACTTGGGGAGTGGAGAAAGATGGGGAAAGAAAAAGGGTCTACTTAAAAAACCTAATAGTTTCTAAAAGTAGCTCAAAACATGTTGAGCTCAAATTAGGTGATGTTCAGTTACTTTTGAAGCATCATTTGCTGTACTGTATGTATATATTCAGATGGCTAAGGCATATTGTTATAAGAAACACAAAACAAACTCTCAGATTAGTAGATCTCCCTCCAGTGAAAATCACCATTCCAGTAACTGGCTTCAATGCCACAAGGGTGGGAGTTATGGAGGCTCAGCTGCTGCCTCCCAGCTGACCTACTGTGCTAACAGAAGTTGACTACTTTAAGTGAACATGTTTAACCTCTGAGCTGGGCTGTGCTAAGTGGTATGTGGTATGTAAATGTATGTGATTGATTCTCCCAGTGCAGATGATAATTTGTTAGGCTATAAAGGAACTTGACTGGTTTGGTAACTGCCAGCCCCCTACTTACTGGTTTTGGATTCTAAAATTTTTTGCATGTTGTATGGTCAGGGAGGTAAGAAAAGGTAAAATTATGAAGTTTGTTGCTAAAATCAAAGATTAGAGACCTTTTCTTTGCTTGCAAATAAAGATAAGCAATGGCAAGAAAAGCTGTGTCCTGGAAAGCATGACAAGGAAACTGAGACAAAGGATTTTTAGATGTATGTTTTTCTAACTACAGGAGTCCTGGTGATTCTTTCATAAGACTGCTTAGCAGTGCTTACTCTATCATATCCTGGACAGAGCAGGAGAATAGGCCAAGTTTGCTGCTTGGTCAGGAGCCAGTCAATTCTATTAGAATCAAAGGTTGTTTGGGGCTTTATCCAAATTAGGTCCAAAATACCTCAATTATTTTGTACATACTGGGAATACTGTTGATGAAGACATTGCTTTAGGGTATAATTTCTTGGACTCAGTTTCTGTGAAGAGTGTGGCTTTAAGTCTTAGCACTTAGATAATTATCTGCTTTATAAAGCAAGTGGCTCAATTCTGTGATTATTGTTTTTAATGACAGAACTCCCTTCAGGGGTTCATTGAGGGTGACAAAAATTTCCATGTTTCACCTCCTCCCTTTCTTCTTCTCCCGCCTCCATCTCACTGAAGCCTTGAGTCTCTAGGGCTTGTTGTAATCTCTCAAACATCCTTTTATGTCCACCTGTGCAGAAATATTTGCAAGATCAGGGCTTCTTTCCAGCCTGTGCTAACACAATTGCATTTCAGTGGTGCCGAGCTGGGGAATGTGTCAGTAAAACTCCCATTCCTGAGCATGTTGATGGAGACTGGAGCATGTGGAGTCAGTGGAGCATGTGCAGCCGGACATGTGGCACAGGAGTGCGATTCAGACAGCGGAAATGCGACAATCCCCCGTAAGTCTTCACATCTTCACATCTCTTTTTGTATGTAGCACTTAGACAATCCTTGCTGCAAGAGTACAGTGAAGAAAGGGGCAACAGAGCTGTGCAGAGGACATGAGAGATTTCTTGTTCACAAGCACCAAAGACCAGGTCAAAGTTCTGGAGTGACTCGGAGTGAAGTAGGTTCTGTGGAAGTGGCTTGAAGTGTTACCATTTGAAGTGGCCCATTGCCCTGATTCAAACATAGCTACAGTTGAATTAAAAACATGCAGTTTGGCAGAAAAAAATGGTGCTGTGTTTGCTCTCCAGCACTGCAGTGAATGAGGAAGAATTGATCTGGATCTACAGACCAAGCTGAGCCAATATGTCTTAGAAATCAGTTTGGCAGCAAGTGCTGGCTATAGGCTTGGGAAGCGATAGAGTGTCCGACAGTGGTCATAGTGTCATACAGCTGTGTTGGTAAAGCACCTGGGGATACTCTGTACATCAGGATGTGCTGCATATGAAAAGAAAAGTTTTCCCGTACACAGAGTGCAGTGGGTGCTGTTTAGCTCCTGCCTAGTGACTACAAATAAGCCTATGGTCTCTGCTTGGGCTTGGATTTTTTTCTAATTCAGGAAGAAATATAAGTGTTGTTATCTCCCATGTGCCATGCTTCATCCCTCAGGTCAGCTGAGGCACATCTGGAAGTCTTTTCTTCTTAGGGGAAGCCTGAACAGGTTACCATGGTGGCCATTTATCTGACCACCCCTGTTTCTGTGCATTATAACTTCTGAGATGAGTGAAGGTGCTCACAATCTTGAGAGCAGCCCTCCAAGTTGTGTATCTCTAACTTTATTCACATTTCAAGGTTCTCTCTACAGACAAAGCACAGGAAACATTTCTTTTTAAATAGGGGCTGAAATTCTGGCTAGCAACATAGTCACTTTGAAGACATGCCTAGATGATGGATAGGCACATGCTGGCTGCTGCTCAGCTGTATTCATGTGAAAGGGATATTTTTGTTTATTCCTCTCCTTAAATAACGCTGAACTGCAATCGTATGTCTGTAATGTCCAGGCTTGATTTTTACCAGCTCATTTTCCTGAACAAGGGACTGAGCTGGTTTCTTTGCTGTCAGATACAAAAAGTCTCTTTAACCACAGTGCTGACCAAACCTAAATCCATTCATCATCGTTTCTTAAATTACAGGAAATGTGCCCTCCAAGATTGCACACTGATTTTAAAATTCTCTTGCTCATATACATTCTTGGCTGGGGATACACACGTGATCTTCTTTTGCTTCAAATTCCTGGCGTCAGCCCACTTCTGCAGCTGGTTTATTCACTGTCCAAAAATATTGGCTAAGGGATTTATCTTTTATTTTATATATATTTAGTCTTGGGATTTATTTTTTTTTTAACTGGAATCTCTACTCCTGCCAGCTGACTTTTGAGCCTGTGGGACTATCAGTATTTTTAAACCAGTTACTTCACTGTTTGATTTGGTTTTTCCTCTCTGTAATTTCTCCAAGTACTTGCATGCATTGCCTCCACACGGTTGTAAGGCAGTGTGTCATGAGCCAGTTTGCATGGGCAGAATTTTGAGTTTTGCTGCCTTGTGTTCTTGTCTAGGCTTTGGACTGTTGTTGTTCAGTGGGATTGAAGAGAAAACCACTGGCTTAAACAGAACATCAGAATGAGATCTTCACCCCTCCTCCAATCGCGTCTTGTCATATAAAAGGGTCATGGTAGTATAAATGGGCTTTGATTTCTTCACTTCCATTAGTGGGTGGATTCTCTTGTCATAAATACAGTGGAAGATGGCCATGAAGTTGTCCACTAGAAGATCTCACGTAGTCACTGTTTCAGGCGTGTGTCAGGGTGGGCTTGAATTACACTGTTTATTGGAAAACCCAGGCAGTGCTAGAGACCATGTTTTACAGGGCTTGGGACCTTTTGCAGAATCTAATAGAGATGATGCCCAAAGTCTTGGCCTCAGCATCTGGAAATGTAGAAGGGACACAAGGAAGAATCCACAAAAATGGAATGAAGCAGAGGAAAGGTATATGAACAAGTGCTAGGTAACCATTTGTGGGAGAACAGGGAGAGTGATTGTTATTGTTTTACTTCATCTTGCATGATGAAAACCCTCAGTATCCTGTTTAAACATGCCAAGAAGCCTATAATACTGAAATACTAATACTGAGGTCAGTTAATTAAAATATTACTGTCAGTAATTCTGCATTCCCTACCCAAACAGTAACAGAGCAGAACATAACGAGCATGGCAGAGCTGTGTCTTCTCCATTTCTCTGACTGCCTGTCCATGTTTGTTTATCTGCTTGTTCCTGAACCCCTTGACTGTATATTCTACTAGTGTTTTACTGGAGCTAGTCTAGTAGAAAGCAGCAACATACTACCAAATAAAATAGGATGCTGTTGGACAGAGTGTAGCTGAGGTGGGAAGGTCTTTGTTGTGTATATTGCTTTTTGTTGGATTACTGGGAGTAGAAACATCCCTCAGATCTGTTGGATGATCTGTTGTTTTGTGGCTGATGAGATGCATGCTTCCAATTCCTTAATTTTGACAGACACTACATCAGGAGTGGACTGTTTTACTCCTTAGTTAGAAATGGAAGAGAGGTCAGAGTGCTGAAGGGCTGAGCAGAGGCCAAAAGGCACAATGTTTCTGCAGCTCCCACTGACCAGGACTGGTGGGTGCTCAGGAAGTCTCTGTCTCCTAATGGATTTGGTTATTATTTCAGTACTGCCAGTGACCATTATTACCAAGAATAAGAGCTGCTTGCTTCCAGTCTGTATTGCCAAACTCATAGAAAGTCCCTCAGAAGTTAATGACATCTAAAGATTAAAGCCAAAGCAACTGCTGATGAGCACACTCCATAGCAGTCCTGCTGTGTCTCCTGTTCCCTGGGCATCAGCCTGATAATGTGCTCGAGAGAGAGCGCTCTGTTACTCTTCGGGTATTCTGACTGCTTGCTTTTTTGGGTTGGTTTTCTTTTTTTCCTGTGCATGTACACACAAACATGCAGAGTCTTTTATGTTCAATGACTACATTTCTTTTGCTGTAGCCAAAGAGATGGTCCTGGAACCAAAGTTTGTGTATCTGATGTCTTTTTGTGAGAGCAGGGTTCATGTGGGAGGAAGCCTGCGTCATGCTTCTAGTCATCTGGACTGAGTGTCTGTCTCTTCCAGCCTAAGGCAGCAGACACAATCCTCCCAGAAGATTTCTGCATCGATCTCAGCACATCTGCTGCCTTTCATGTGCCCATGACAGAGAAGAGGTGTTAGCAGTGCAAGCAGGCTTTTGTTTAGCTTGTTCTTCTGATGACTCTCTGTTACAGCATCACTGGAGATCAGCATTTCCATTAAAAACATTTCCATTAAAAACAAAACAAAACAAAACACTCTGGGATTAATGGAGCTACTGTAAAAATTTGATATAGGCTGAAATTTGGCATAAAGCTCTTCTACACAAAATCGGATGGTTTTGTTGCACCAAATGCTGAATTCATCATGTCAAGCAGAGGTAGGAAATCAAAGACCCAGTCCTATAGCCAGCATGTAAAAGAACAGGGCAACTCTTGCTAGGCTCACTGACACAAATAAATGATATACAATGAGGGCCTTGGTTTCTAATTAGTTGAGTGATATAACCTGATGTTTATTGCTCTTCTGGGAGGGAGGGGGGTAGAAGCTTTTGGAATGGACTGTCATACAACTGAAAGGTGAATTTGGCTGGAGTTGCTTTTTATAGCCATCCGTTAAAGAAAAGTAAGAACATGACTATCCGTCTTTGCTGGGGAGATAGTTATGTGTCAAATTCAGGAGAGTATCAGCAAGTAGCTAAAGAAATTATGTTAGGATGGCTAAGTCTTTTGCTTACTTGGGTTTTTTATTGGTGTTTTGTTTTGTAAAGAAAATATAGGTTGTTGAGAGTTTGAGATTTCCTTCTCTGGGGAACCATAAATAAGAATAGATTTAGCAGATGCTTAATCCTGATGTTGGATTAGTGGCCTTTCCTGCATGTTTAAAAAATAAATGTGTAAAATGGCATGGTTTTCATGGATGGAGATTATCTGCTGCACACATTTGTGTCTGGGCACCCTACTTACAGTATGTTATTTTAATTTCAAACTGCTGAAGACAGAGCCTTAGAGGACATGTGCTGAAGAGACCTTTGCTGTGTCCCCATTGTTAAGAGTGTTTGAGGCAGGGGGAAAGCAAATGGTGGGAAGAGAAAGGTGAAACGTTCTGGGTTGCCTGCTTGGTTGCTTGCTTCTGCCTTGGGTATTTGGTGTGATCCAAGGCACAGTAACATCACCTTGATGCCTCTAGGTTCCCTATTAAGAATATAAATACTTCATTTTAGTATTTGTTGTGGAACCACAAATGATCTTCTGAACTGCCTGGTTGTGCAAATATAAATAATACTTAGACTTTAGGTGTCACGCTCAGTTCACCTTCCAAAGCCTCTCCCTCACAAGTCACCATCAGTTAAGAAACTTGTCCCAGGTCACAGGAAAAGTTAGTCAGAGCTCAGGCCAGATGTCACGGGAGAACCCAGAATTTGGGAGTGCCTTACTTCGATTCCTTTTCCGAAACTGCTGGTACACACACACACACACACACACACATTCTCTCTGTCATTTGCCTGCTCCATCTGAAATAGGTTAGGACAGGAATGAATTGCTGTTGAAGTCAAAGAAGAAATTCAGGTCAGCAGTGCAAAATTAGTCACATCCCTTGGTTAGTGACCAGAATACAAACAGTTAAGCACTCTGTATCTTCTAAGAAGGCTGCTTAGTGCCCACAGGTGAATACCATTTTAGATTACCTCTTCTCTGACCTGTGCGGTGTGTAGGCAGCTCCTATTTATTGATCTGTGTATGGGATACTACAAAAGAATATGCTTCAGAAGTACTCCAGAGCATCTGTTATGATAAGCCAGTTATAGATCCAGAATGGAGCTTGAATAATTTTATGTCAAAGCCACTGAGAGCAGGATTTGCCCTCCAACAAGGAACACCTGAAAGGAAGGCTTCTTCCTGCTGTTTCAGGAGTTGCCTTGGACAGGGAAAATGTGCCTGTGAGATGCTGTGCTGTTCCAGCTGACCCTGGTTTGTCTTTCCCATGATAGCCCGGGGCCAGGTGGGAAGAACTGCCGGGGAGCCAGTGTGGAACACACTGTGTGTGAGAACTTACCCTGCCCTAAAGGTGTGCCAAGCTTCAGGGACCAGCAGTGCCAGGCCCATGACAGATACACCAACAAGAAGAAAAGCCTTTTGACAGCTGTCATCGTTGATGGTAAGTTTTTTCATCTTCCTCTGTACTTCCTTGCTGTTCTTTCACTGCAGCTTCTCAGCCCATCTTGATTTCATCAGCAAGACTCCCATTTGTTGGTGAGAAGGCTACAGTATGTTCCCCTTAGCTACAGCTGAAAGACTGATTACAATTAGTTGTTCTTGGTGCTGCCTTGCTGTTCTTTCAGCTTTCTTGACAGAAGATACAGAGCTGTCAGTTCTTTACTCATCTTTTTGTAATGCTGGGAGAGAAGTGCCTTGATTCCCAGTCTGAACCAGCAGGTATTTGGAAATGGGAGTTTAAACACTAGAAAGTTCAAATTAATTTGAAACTGGAAAAAAAGAAAGAACCCTGGGACGTTTTTGATGTGTATCAATTCTGGACATTTCAGCATAATTCCCTACCCTACTTACATCCCTTTAATGCTTGCTTTGCTGGATCTTGCTGTTCATCTACTATTCAACCAGATGTTGGGGGATATGCAAAAGGGTCGTAATAATGTCCTTTCTGCAGGAACAAATATGTTTCACTGCACTCTGCTGAAAAACAGACAAAGCTTGTTTCATTTGGTCATCTTGAAGACATACTTGAACAGAGGGTGGTGGTGTTGGAACCGATACCAGAAGACCAGACTTTGGATAAGCCCTTTCCTGTGCTAGCACTGACAAATTGGGTCCAATGCCAAGATGAGCGTACAGGCAGCATTTTAATTCCCATAGCAGACCCTCCAAGACCACAATTGCTTCAGATGCCCCGGGACACAGGCTGGTTTTGCTGCTTGTTCCCCTCTTCTCCCCTCCCCAAATAGCTTTGCTGGGCGAATACACAATGCAGAGCTACTTCCCTGACTAATTTCAGTCACGGAAGACTCTCCCAGTTTTTTCCAGGGGTGAGCTGTTCCACTCCTTTCTTCATTTCCAATCAGGAACTATGGGTTGCTGAGTGTCCTGTAAATAGGATAGAAAAGAAAAAAAACAGAATGATTCAGTGATCTTCTCGGATCAGTGCTGCCAGAATTAGTAGCATACTGCAGTGGGAACTTTATTCAGCCACAGAAAGGGAATATGCCATTTTTTGGCCACCTGAAGACTGAACAAGCTATTGCTAAAAGATAACAGCCAGCATTGTTCCTGCTGTCTAACAAAGTCTCACTCACCTGAGCCATGTTGCCCCAGTTTCCATGAATGCAAATTCGAAACCTCTCCTGCCCTGCTGCAGACCTCGCAGCTGCAGAAAGAGAGTCTGTCCAGAAGTGGTCAGACTAGCAGTTTCCTGCACAAGCTGCTCTTTCAACAGCTTTCCCAGCTCCTCTGTTCACTCTGCAAGTAAGATCAAAATCCAGCCTCTGTGAATTTACTTTGCATCAGACACAAGGCAGGGAGTTTGAACATCTGCAGGATATGTCTGTAGTTCCTCTGACAAGCAAGACAGATGGACAGAGGGCAGCCCAGCTTCATATCTCAGTGCCTTGAAGCATGTTCGAGCACCCACGCAATGTTCTCCAGTACCTTTTTTTCAGCATATTGAAGCACCACACTCAGAAGCATTAAAATAGACCCAGATATAAACCAACCATGAGCTAATCTCCACTGTGCTTGAACTGTACTTACATGTATTAGTGAGGTGGGAGCTGATTTCAGGTTTTTGATTGCATGGAAAACTTAGAAAAGACCTACGCCACTTAGCTTTATGTATTGGCAAACTTTCTCTCTTACGTCTGATGAGTGGAGGTACTTGACTCTGCAGAACAAAACATGTTTCCATTTCAATGTCTATAGGTTCTTCTCTTGGATGAAGTCTGTGAGTAGCAGTCAGCTCCAAAGGAAAAACATTACATTGACTAAATATCTGTTACTTAAACAAATGGCAAATTCATTCAGCAAACCCTGACATCTGCTGTAGGCTGCCAGTTAATAACACAAATCTTTGAAAAAGCTTTTTTGCTTAACTGCTTCTCTAGCTAAACACAATAGTAGCTTTTCCAAAGTGAGGTCTGAATATATAATGATTGCCATTTGCATGGATGAAAAATGCAACATTACCAATGTATTTAAAATTAATTTGGGGGTTCTTTCTTGGTTTTGGCAAGAAAGGTTGGACCAGATGATCCTTGAGGTCTCTTCCAACCTGG
Source organism: Athene noctua (assembly GCF_965140245.1). Lineage (NCBI taxonomy): Eukaryota > Metazoa > Chordata > Aves > Strigiformes > Strigidae > Athene > Athene noctua. The sequence goes on along the minus strand of NC_134049.1, from coordinate 12,225,122 downwards.
TATTATTCTATGATTCTCTAGATATTCTAGCAGCATAGTTTGCTGACAGAAGTGTTTGTAGGACTGCAAATACCAGTTTAAGGAAATAGTAGGTAATATGTATGCAGGAATGCTTTAGACATGTATACAAGTGTTCTTACTGGCAAACTGATGCAAGAAGTCAGTCTATAAAGAGTAGAAATGGGCTGGAGAACTTGTTCTTCTTAAATCACTGGCTGTAGTCTGAATTTTATTTGAGACACTCACACAGTGACAGGCTTCTGAATGTTCCCTGTAACAAACACCTTCCCATTCACAAACAGATACATAGAAGTGTACCGACTAAGTGGTTTTCTGTGTCTTAAAAGACCAATCTCATCAATGTAACCCTTTGAATATTGGTATTTTAAAGTGGGGAAATGACAGGCCTAAGTCAAAAGGCTCATGTTTCTTCAAAGATGAGATTATCAGTAGATACCTTTCGAAATACATTCATGTAAAGAATGCATCACCATTGCCTCAAACACTTGTTTGTGCTATTCCTAAAGGCAATTGCTTTTGCATTTCTTTTTCCAGATAAACCATGTGAGCTCTTCTGCTCTCCTTTGGGGAAGGATTCCCCTGTGCTGGTGACAGACAGAGTCCTCGATGGTACTCCATGTGGGCCTTACGAGACCGACCTCTGTGTACATGGCAAGTGCCAGGTGGAGTAACTTTCTCTTGTTTTATTTTTAGTGTTATGTGTAGTCTGGGGCAGCTGTGTGTATCCTAGAAGAACAGGCATCCATGTGGGTGGCTGGGAGGCTGTCTCTGAGGTGAGAGGGCAACCTTGTTTTATAAGACCCATCGCAAGTGCTGTCTCTTGGTCTGAGAATTATGATAAATGCCCAAGGTATGAGATTATTACTGAACATCTGGGAATGTTCAATGATCACATTTGCTTGTGTGTAGTCATGAAATGGCTTGGGTGGGAAGGGACTTCTGTGAAGGGAGCAGATGGGAGTGGAAATCTGGCTTGCTTAACTGTTCCATTTTGGCTATTAGAGGAATCACTGAAAAAACACTGATGCTACAAACTGGATTACAAATTGTCACTAGCCTGTTACAAGTGTTACATTGCCAGCATCATGCTGCTTTTCAGGTCTGCCTGGTTCCTGCCTAGAAATATTGAGGAAGCTTTTCAATACCAGTTGAAATGAGCTAGTGGCTTCCCCTGTGTGATTTCTCATAGAATCATAGAATGGTTTGGGTAGGAAAGGTCATCTTAAAGGTCATATAGTTCCAACCCCCCTGCCCTGGGCAGGGACACCTTCGACTAGCCCAGGTTGCTCAAAACCCCTTCCAACCTGGCCTTGAACCCTTCCAGGGAGGGGGCAGCCACAGCTTCTCTGGGCAGCCTGTGCCAGTGTCTCACCACCCTCACAGGGAAGAATTTCTTCCTTATATCTAACCTAAGTCTACCCTCTTTCAGTTTAAAACTGTTACTCCTCATCCTCATCCCTACACACCTGATGACGAGTCCCTCCCCACCTTTCCTGTAGCCTCTTTCAGTACTGGGAGACTACTCTGAGGTCTCCCTGGAGCCTTCTCTTCTCCAGCTGAACTCCCACAACTCTCTCAGCCTTTCTTCATACAGGAGGTGCTCCAGCCCCCCGAGCATCTTCATGGCCCCTCTGGACTCACTCTGACAGGTCTATGTCTTTCTTACGCTGGGGGCCCCAAAGCTGATCACAGCTCTGTGTTTTTGTTGGTTGTATTACTGTGTAATACCAAGGTGAGTTACTGTAGTGGCTGATCAAAACTGTTTGAAAGGTTTGTTTCCCTTGCAGTAAGAAAAATGTTCCCTTCCTTTCACAAACTAGGCTTTAAAGCTCCATGCATAGAGTATATAGGTTTAAAGGCACAGGTCCTGCAGCCCAAGCCAGTTTTCTTTTGCCTCTCATCTGCATTTTCTTGCTTGGGTCACATAAAGAGCAAACCAGAGGGAATGTAGGGTAGGCTTCCTTCTCCTGTACTGCAGTGGGACAGTCGGTGTCCACTTGGTTGCCCGTAGATGAACTGGCCAAACCCTGAAGGTGCTTGTTTCCTGCTGCCTCTGGTCAGACAAAGCAAGAATGGAAATGCAGAGGACTCTTTTCAAGAGTCTTTGGATTTGATTCCCTTTTCCTGGAGTGAAGGTGTGATGGCCTGTAACCGTTGCAATGATGGTTATTTTTCTGTAGCCAAATTATATATGGAACCAAAGTAAGGTGTGGGACATCTTTGTAATACAGCTCTTCATGGTTTGCTGGGCAGTGAGACAGTTCATAACACAGCACATTGAATGCTTAGGGAGGCCATCTCTTAGAGCTGGTATTTCAGATTCCTTGATAGTGCAGTTGTGTAGACCCATGCTAACTGGAGATTTAAGGTTTGGACAAGGGAAGGGAGAGAAGAAAATATTTATTTAAAGATCATAAATTACAGGATGTTATTTGGAATGGATGCTCCTAGCAATGTGTTGCAGTTGGATTTGAGTCATTTGTCATGGACACTGTGACAGGGCAGACGGTTTTTCTGCCTCCTGCTCATGTAGCATGTGTTCAAAGTTTGCTGCACACGTTAGTGATGTGCCAGACAGTTGAGTTGGCTACTGCAACCTTGCTAGTGCTGGATTCTTCCTGGCAGTTCTCCCTCCAAGTTTATCCTCATCTAGATCTGTATCCCATGCTAGGAGTTCCTCCTCTCAGTATTAACTAGCCTGTTGTATCCACCAGAAGAGCTTTCTGGCATTACCCTTTGCTTCCACTAACTTCACTGGAGACATGCTGGTTTGCCCTGGGGGCACAAGGCACACTGAATTTGGCATTTTTTCCGATTTCTCTGAGCAGTGATTAAGAGCTGGCAATTTTTATTGCTTTGAGCCTTCCAGGCAAGGAGATAGATGAACACAATGTTCACCTGGGTATAAGAGAGGCTTTGAAGGCATAATGCAACTTTACTAATAGCGATGTGACGAGGTAAGTGAAAAATCTTTGCCTGGATTGAATTTTGCACTGCTGCAGGAAGCACTTCCCACTGTTCCCTGCAAAGTGCTGCTGAAGAGGTGTTTTTAATTCAGTCTTTTGAATTTATTCAGGTGAAGAATCTGAACAGCAAGTTGCTGGGGAGCCAGCACGAGTTTGATTCTTTATGTGCTCTTCAGTACAAAGTGCTTTGCATAGAGCCAGGTGCATGGTGCATCCCAAGGTACTTAATTTTTCCCTGTTTTCTAAAAAATCCATTAATAACCTTTCATAGTAAGGCCAGCTGTGCACCTCCAGCTGTGTGCCATTGACCATTACGCTGGGCTGGCCAGCTTTACTGCTCCAAACATTCAGATCAGCCACAAATGGTAAATCAGGCATTATGGCAATGTACATTTTCTTCTCCCAGTGAGGAGCAGTAGCCAGCTCCCTTCCAAATGAAAACCTTTATGAGCACAGAGCTTTGGAGGTACATCATGAAAAGCAAATTGCACTCTAAGTCGGGGGCAACTGCCTTTAACTGCGCAGAGAGGTGATGACAGCTGCAGAACATTCAGTCCCTTTGCATCTGGCTGAGAGAAAATGCAAAATGATCAATTCAAGCCGAGCAGATTTGAAAGGCTTGTGAACTCATTTATAATACTCTTCTGCCTTATATGCAGTTTAGCGCTGAGAATTGCCATATGTGACTGTGTACCCCATTTGCCACAGATACTTGTCTAACTAGCTGCCTATTAAACCAATTTAATCGGCATATTTATTTAATTACTCTTCTCCTTATTTCTTTATCCAGTGTAGACAAAGCCTGGCAACAAGCTTTGCAGGGGGCCTGCAGAAGAGAATAAGTGCTGAAATCAGAGAGTGGTATTACTGTTATTTATTTTCTTGTGTAATCGTTCTAGTTAAAGGCTCTCAAAGGCAGGAATGACACATTTTTAGTATAACAGACAAATTAGCAGCAACTATTGCCTGTGAACATCCAGTCCAGGAAACGTAATAGCTCTTTTTCCTTCAGCAGTAAATGCTCCTAAATGAAACTCATGCATCATTGTTGTACAATGAATGAATGTTGATGAACATGACAAATTAAAAAACAACATTTCTTGCAAGGAGAGAGGGGGGTTTTGAGAAGGGAAGCAGGAACAGATTCTCTGAATCCTCAAAATACACTAACTGCATTTGGGGACTAAGCTTAGTTTTTCTTTGATTGTACTTTGTGAACTTATTAGTTCCATGTTAAAGGCATGAGCTGAGCTCCAATCTAAGCAGTGTGAATGAAGCCTTTTGGTGTCAGCCTCACTATCCTTGAAGCAAAATCATGATAAGCAACAGCATCCCTGTATTTATCACTTACACCCGAAGGCAGCTGGAGTGAGTAAACTTGCTTAATACTTTGGTCATGCATAGAAGCACCAGAGAGCAAAGTCAGCCCTAAGTTCAGCATAGGGGTTCATAAGTCACCTAGACTTTTATAATCTTATTCCTTGTCTTTGAGACAAATCATAAGGTCTTCATTCAATTTTGTCCTTTCCTTGTTTTATTAGAGTTGGTTTTGAGGCTGAACATTTCATTCTTGATAGTGATAGAAGTTTGCGTGAATGAGGACAAAATGAAAGTTATATAAGAGCTTCAGGAGCTGGTCTTAAAAATTGAAGGGAGCACTATAAAGTTATGCCTTTAGAAGAAACATTGTAGAATAAAGACAAATGCACTTATCCTTACCATCTTCTGAGCAAACTAGATGCCTTGTTCAATGTGTATAGAGGTCTTGGACCTTTTAGTGTTGAAATGCACAGTAAGGAGAATTTCTGTTCTCCTGAGATTCTTCAGAGACAGAAAACCTGTAGCAGTCTGGGGAACAAGATCAGTCTGATGCATCGGAGGAGGAGGAGGAGGGTGAGTGTTCATCTAGGCTTTGCAGCCTCTCTCTCTTGCCTGCTTCCACAGTTTGCTTTTCTGGCATGGACATTGCAATTGTCATGAAGATGGGCAACCTGCAGCTCAGATTGCTTTCATCTTCTCGTATTTCTCTTCCAGTGACAAGTGGCTTTCAGAGAGAGAATTCCCTGAGGGCTTGTTCTTCCTCAGGACTGTTCAATGTGTTTCATGAGTCAACATTCATGGAAGCGCTGTGCTTTCTAACCTCTTAACAGTTCTTCACTCTGTGCTGCTGATGTTAATAGAAAACTGCTGGCAGAAGTAGAGCTAAAAAAGGTGTCAGATGTCACACAGCAGTGGTGTGGGGAGAAGACAAGCTGCTCAGCTGACTGTTATGACGCACATGACTTTGTGCTGGCTTTTCTCAAAGGAGGATTAGTCCAAGGCTCGTGATAGCATGAGAACTTTTCAGTGGGGACTACAGATTGTACTTCGGGATGTAATCTAAGGTCTCTTTGAAAAGAGAGACCTCCTATATAGCAGAACCGGGCTAGAGATCAAGGACAGTCTTTGCTGTGATTTAACATTTTAAGAGGTAAAGATGTTTTGGCTTTATCTACAGTTTTCTCATGATTGTTTTGTCATGTCATGTCTACGTTTAACTTGCTGGTGGATCTGCAGTACATTCAACGATGACAAGCCACACATTAGGCTGTCCTGGCACAACAAAAATATTATAGAACGACTTTCTTCCAGAAGTGGTTGTCATACATCACAAATTTGAAAATGGACACAGTTTCAAAATTAGTTTTTGCAATTTGGAGAAGGGCCACAGGTGGCAGAAGATAAATTGCAGTTGTATACTGGACCTGTTGCTGGCAAAAAAGTTTTCTATGTACTCAGTACCCACTTTTTGCATTTGATTGATGCATGCAGTTCTGGCTTTGCCTCCTCTCTTGAGTATTTTCCATGTATTATTCATATTCCTGCATTACAAACTGTGGTACAAGATGTTCCAGACTGGGTAGCTTGTCTCCACACAACAACTTGGCTTAGCACTGTACTTTGATAAATTATTTAGTATATGTGCACAGAATCCAGAAGCATTGTTTGAACTACAGAAACCTGTTGTATAATTGCCTTTTTTTCCCATTTCTGGGTTTATAGCAATGTAATCTGAGGCCTAAAAGGAGTATGGAGGCTTTTGGTGAGGAAGGCATAGTGACAAAAAACAAGACTTTGTTGATTTCTTCTATCTTACTACTTTTTTAGTGTACTTTACAGTACATCATGCTGTTTCCCTCTATTTTTCTTCTGTGTTAACCCACAGAGAGCATATAATAGACAGTTCATTGTGTTATCTACCTTGGATGCTTTATATTTTGCTTGTGGCTTGGGCAGCCAAAAATCGACCGGAAGGGAGGCTACAGATATATCGTATAGTGATAAATGTATATTATTTTCAAATCCAGAACTGACATGATAGATGCCTCTTAAAAAATAGGCACTTGATATAAAATCCTCTGGTATCTGCAGCTTGTTGGCATTTGTACAAAGCAGGGCATAGACAGGGTGGGATCAAGTCAGAGGTGTCAATTCAGATGAAGCTGGTTTGGAAGGATCAGAAAGGTGTGGCTACAGAAAGCAACCAAAGAACAGAAGCAAAGGAGTTCCTGGGATGGCAAAAGGCTTTGTATTATTTGCATGTTCACTCATATAGCCTGCTCTGCTGCCAGAAAACAGAGGTTTTGATACATAACCTTCAAGCTCTATATGTGCAAAAGTGGTTAACAAGAATAATTGTATCTAGCATCCCCACGAACTGCTAAGGGATCTAAACACAAAGTCAATGGGCAAGTGTAATTGTATATCTAATGCAGATAAGATAATGCTAATTTAAAATAGGCAGTGCATTATCTCCTGTTCCAGCAGAGCTATTCTGATTCAGATAAAATCTGAAGGCTCAGGAAATGAGAGGAGGATATTTGCTGAACTAACTTCTACATGGACTCCAATCAATCACACAAAATGTGTTGCGGAACAGAAATAGAAGTAACTTACAGATGAACTGCTTGATTAGGGATCTAGGCTTACCCTCCTGTACAAATCCTGACAGACACCCATAATCCTCCACAAGGGCAGTCGTGTTTAAAATAAAGAAATAGAAATTCTCTTAGCCTCAGATCTGACTGTCAGTTGCTCACACATGTACATTCCTGTTTCATGTGGTCCATCCCTGGAGGTATCAATGGACACTGGATATTATGGACAAAAAATTGGCAGTGTAGATGAATCTGCCATAACCAGCATGATTAATTTGTAAAATGACACATGCTGCATCAATATTTATATTTGATCCATTGAGACAGCTAGTTAGTTCAGCATATGGGAAACATTACAGTTTTGTGAGCCTACAATGTCATTTCTTACACAGGGTGGGTGTATATAACAGAAATAATTGTGTTTATGTAACAAAACATACTCACGTGGGCTGTATCAATTGAGCTCTTGCACAGCCATTGAAAATACAAATAAAAATATCATTAAAAAATATCCAAGCAATACAGAAGATAGTTTACAGAGAATAATCCAAATGATGTGTGGTTTAGAAGAGGAGTTTTCCTATGCTGGAGCCAGCAATGACTGAAGCTGGAAATACCACCCAACAAGCAGTATTTTCAGATGCTTAATTATAAAAATGAGAAGAAGGAGGAGGGAGAGAAGGAAGGGTGGACTGAGATATCAGCTTAGAAAGAATGAATTTCAGGCCTTTGGCTCAGGAAACATGCAGTTACCTGCCAATTTAAAGGTCAATGGATAGTTCCAAAACATAGTGTCAGAGTAGGAGACTGCCTGGGTTCAAGATCATTAAGAAACCTGTGGATAGTTGTGACTGTCCATGCTGAGGACTTGAAGCCCCAAAAGACTATCGTTAAGTTTCTTGCCAGCATTCCCATGTTTCAGTATGGGCAAGGGACTGGCTTTGGTTAAAATCCACTTCCTTTTTGTTCAGTTGATGCTGTTAATAGCAGTACTGCAGCACTGCAGGCTTTCAACAGCTAGTACAGGCAGGAGGTAGAACTCCTGGGTGGTGTCAACATCAGTCCCTTAGCCAAAGTTATGGATCTCACTGTCCAAGCCCGTGTTGGATGGTACAGGAAAGCTCCAAGAGTCCAAGAATAGGGCTGACATTGGGAAATGCTCCCATAGGCTGCTAAACAGATGGTGGTTACACCAGGATGGATTTTTACTTTTTGTTCTTCCTTCTGAACACAGACAGGCTCCAAATGCCCTGCTCACTTCTTAATAGATCATCTTGGTGAGAATACAAAACTCCTTCCCTTCCCACCAGTTCATTCAAGACTGATGGAACTGAAAGTATCCAGCTGTTGCTGGATGGACTGGTCCATGGACTCAGTCTGCTCCCCTGCAGGATAACTCTTGGGTCACAAAACACATGGGATGTTATTTACAAGGTCTTTCTTTCTTCAGAATGTAAAGCTTCCCCTTTCTGCCTTTCTGCTTCTTAATTTAAAAAATCACCTTAACTTGGTTGGTTTGCTGAACTGTACAGGAAGCAGTGCAAAACAAGTTAGAGATGATAAAGATCAAATAACTCCCTTGAACAATTTGGGTTTTAAGGGATTGTGTCTGCACCGTGAAAACTTGACTTTTGAGCAGTGAAACTTGGGATTTTCCCTTTGCATGCAGTTAATTAAGGCCTCACTTTTTGGAAAGCTTTCTGCAGGCTGAGGGCAGCTCTATCTATTTTAATGATTGACAGTATAATACATAGAGCGTACAGCATAATGTCAGTAAGAAGCTGATGATGTACAGACTTGACAGATCTTACCCGCGCTCTGGTGGAGCTCAGGCACAACCCTCTGGCTCCCAGTGCTGGAATCTCAAGGACTTTCTCACCTTGGAAAAAGCTGGACATGCTTCTCAATTAACAGTCCAAGGACTGCTGGCAGATACTTTCCTCCCAGCAAGGGTGATGCTCACTGTGTTTTGTTTCCTCACCCTTCTAGCCCTGTCTCTTCCCCTTTGCACTTGTTTTAAGAGTGACGGTATTTTCAGTGTGGGGAATTTTCAAAGGATCTGAGTGACCGAGGTGGTCATTGTAATGTGTTTCTAAATGACTTTGCGGCTTTTGGAATCTGTTGTCAAATCTTAACAAAAGCTGTTTCCTTATGTACTGTTATTAAATACATTTTTTCTTTGGAAACGATTGGAAGGCTTGGGAAGGGAGTGTGAAGTGATTCCAAGGTATTTTTCCCCAATAAAGTAGCAAGAATGCACCAATTTTCATACTGAAGCCAAGAAAGAAAAATGTTCTATTCTCTTAAAGATTTTACTTTGTAAGAAGACATTTCCTGGCTCAAATCTGATGGGGTCTTTAATCTTCAAGCCCTGGACTGGAGGGAAAGTCCACCCTGTGGATGGGAGGGGTGGTGCCATTGAAGGGAAGGCTGCAAGGGCCATTCCCAGTTCACAGGGAATTAGGTGAAGATGCCAGGTAAAAAACAGCAAAAGTTTTGGGAGGTATATTTGTGGATTCAGTGGGTGCTCTTCCCATGCCTTCAGAGAGGCTCTCTCAAGTCAAAGTGTGTCAGTGACCTTGTAAATGTGGGAGGAAATGGCTTGTCTTGAACCCCAGTATGAGAAGAGGGGGGACTTACTCTCTCAGAGGTTTTGCTGGCTTGCACTGGTTTACATTATCTGGGAAACTACAGCATAAATGCAAAGCATGTGATTGCTAACTCCCCATTCTTCGTCTGTCTCAGTTATAGTCCTACAGACTCCTCGTGTAGCTCTGGGAATAAGTGTGGTTCAACACTCATTATATTCCCTTTATTCATTTGTGTGCTCACATAGTGCTAATAACAATGCAGTACAATAAAAGATAGCACTGGAGCTTAAATTAAATGCAGCCTTTCCAGTATCTCAGCAGGGTGGCAGGCAGGCATATATTTCCAGCTGCCTTTCAGCAACCCCATTAATAAATCATATTTATTTTCCTGGAAGGAGAACTGCTGTGACATCCTTCTGTTTTGGGGGCAGAATCACATTCAATATCCCAAAATTATTTATTGGACATGGGTGTGACATTTAGAATTGAGAACTGCAACTGCCAGAAACTCCATGGTCTTCTTCCTACCTTCCTTTAACTCCCATTTATATGGTCTTTTTTTTTCCTGCAGTTCTTGTCCACCAATTTACATGCTGTTCCAGTTAATGAGCAGCATTTCCCTTGTATGTGTTCAGGATGGTCATCCTTCCTCAGCATGTGTCTGTCTCTAATAATTTACCCAGACAAACACTCCATCAGAACACGTCTGAATGCTGGCAGTCTTTGATCCCTGTAATACATCTGGACTTAGGCAGTGGCCAGTGTCTTCTGAAACAAGGGGAATGTGAGTTCAGGTCCAAATTACATTGCTTACACGCAGACAGTCTCAGATAAACAGCCCAAGTTCTCTTAATACTTCCCTGCTTACCCTATTTTTCAAAATATTTGTTGTTTTCATTGTTCCATAACATATGTCTCCAACTTTCCTCTGGCTTTATTATAAGTGGGCAAGGAAGGGAGAGACCCAACAGCCTTATTCAAATAAGTGTTATTAATGACAGTCCTGCTAACTCATTTGCCAAGAAACTGTTTATCTACAGAGAATAAATCTTTAACTTATTTTTAAATAGTAGAACCTCTGCTAATAACTTGCATAATGACAACTCCTATTTCAGTAGAAATTTATGTTTTAAAAGTGAATTGCTGATATTTTGAGGGTCTTACATGGACAGAAAACAATTTATGTAGACTGATGACAATAAGTCTTATCAGTCTCAAGATCAACAAATGTTCAATGTTCATCATCATAACCTGTAAATGGTTTGTAAGGAAGACTGCCATAACAATCTCTATAGATACAGGGAGAATACTGTGAGTATTCCAGTAATATCTATCTATGGAAGCAAAGCTACAGATTTTTATTGGAAAAAGTTTAGGTAGGTGTAGAAAAATATGAAAATACCATTTAAAATGTTTTTGGTTTTTTAATTTTTAAATTTTAAATTTTTAAAAATTGTTAGATTTTTTTTTTTTTTTTGCAATTGAATGTATAAGCTTATACGGTGCAAAGATATGGAAAAATTCATAATTGTGTAAGCAATCTTATGGTACAGATTGGCCAAATATGAACCTGACCTGCTTCCATTAAACTACTTTTGTGTTGCAGGTATCTTGAGCCATCTGATGAATGAGGTCTCTTTTTCAGCTATTTCATAATTGTAATCATCAGAACTGAATGTTACACTCCCCGTTAAGATCCCAGTCCAAAGCAGAGCTCATTCAGTGAGCAGCACACTGGAACTTGTAACAGTACTCTGAATTTTTTGTGCGGTGAAGGGCTATGGCCAGGATTCTGGTTACTTGGGTTAATTTTCATTTAAGGAAGTCACATTTTTCTCTTCTCTAAACTAAGTATTCCAGTAGTGGTCCATTTCTCTGGGATGTCTTTGAGCTCCTCAGATGGAAATTGCTATACAAACATGAAACATTATTTTAATCTGTTGTGTCTGAAGGAAGTTAGAGTGTTTTAGTATGAAATCTATGATGATATCTGAAATAACTAGTGTTTGTGAAACTCTCTTCCATTAAATCTTCTGAATCAAAGTTCATGCCCTTAGAGAAGGGGGTTGCTGAATAACCAGCTCAACACCATTCCAAATGAGTGCTCCCCTGATTCACAGTGTTCTCTCCCTATTCAGGTTTTCAGTCAGATGTCTATCTTAGTCTTGACCTCAATGTTTAGAGATACTTTAACCTTGCAAACAAAGTAATGGGGACCTCTGGTTGTTGTCATTAGAAAATTGGCTGCGATGGAATCATTGGCTCAGCTGCCAAAGAGGATCGCTGTGGAATCTGCAGTGGTGATGGCAAAACCTGTAAAGTGGTGAAAGGCGACTTCAACCACACCAAGGGGATGGGTGAGTAACCCTCAGCAGCATTGTAGTGGAGTGGGGGTTCTCTTAACTGCTTGAGGAGACTTAAAGAGTAGTAGTTATAGCTCTTCTTCTTGGATAGTGTTGGACTCATCTGCTCTAGTAAACATATAAGAAACACAAATCAAAACCCAACTCAATTCAAATGTGATATTCTGTCTGCTTCTTAGTCAGTTGCCCAGATATCAGCCATTGCCTCTGTCTGAAATTCAGAATGACATTGTGCTTCTCATTTTGAATGCTACCCTTGATGTTGATTTTAAATAAGAGACAAAATCACAGTATCTTTCCCACTGGGAGGGAAGTCTGTTTTCAGCACCATCTTTGAGCTCTTTGAGAGCCCATAATGCTGCATGTTGTGTGTTGCAGATGATTCACATTACAATCAGGATATCTCAACCAAATGAAAGATTCCCTGCCATCAGTAATATGCAGTGTAGGATACAAGAGCTTCCAGTTACAGTTAAGACTTTCCCCTCTCTTGTTAAACATTAATGTATATGCAGCTTGGTGTTTGGATTAGTCTTTGTTCCAGAGTTTCTGTATTGCGCTTCTGAGAAACCTGTTACCACACATCCTAATCAGGCAAAGGGAGGGAAAGACAGATTCAGGACCTGCAAGCTGCTCCAAGAGAATTGTCCAGTCAGAATTACTTCATATTTAGTGAACACAGAACTGCTATTTCTGTATGGAGAAATACCTTCAACACATGCTACTCTAGGACCGAATCACATGAGGATTCCTTTAAGCACACACTTCAATTCTGCTTAGTTACTAGAGCACTAAAGCCACACCAGTGCTTAGCAGCTTCCTTTAATCCAGGTCTCAGCACTGAAGTCTGAGGCTGCGATTTTGCTTATTTTCCTCTTCCTCTGCACCCTCCTCCTCCTTATCTGTGGAGCCAGCTGTGATCTGTCACTTCCTCTGAGATGCAGGTAGGATTTCCCACCTGCACCCCATCTCTCTGGAGCACATTTGTGCTGTTGCATTGCTAGGCCAACCTGTTGAATGATTTCCTGCATTATTGCCTTTGACTCTTTTGTCCCAGTTATTTTCTACCTACTTACATCAAGGAATTTGTATTTGATGCAAATGGTGGGAAAAGTTTCTCATTTCCATTGAAAAAAACTATTCTCCATTTCTATAGCAGATTTTGTGGCTATTCATGAACTTCTTAATTGCTCCTGAAAAGTAACTATCTTTTATCTTTTCCAATGAGGCTACAAAACATCTTGTGCAGATAAGTAAGAAATTTCTGGGCCACTGCCAGGAGGTTGCACCCGTTTCCAACTAGACAGACTGCTTGAGGGTGATAACTTTACAAGGCTGTAGGAACAGAACAGTTTCAGCCTTAACTGGTTGTCTGGCTGCCAGGACACTACAGGAGGCTTTCACCCCCAGCGCCCTGTAACCTAATAAGAAGAGATGGCTGACTGAATCGTGGTCAGTGTTCAAGCATTTATTGATCCTTATTCTTTGCTAATCATCTCAGAAGCGCAAATCTGTCAAAATGTTGCTTTGTCAATGCAATGTTTCCAGCTTTACCCATCTCACATAATCTATAAAATCATTGTTTTTGCAATTATAATCTCATAAACATTTATCAGGTGTTCTATTAATTTTAAAGGGAATTAAATTTTATGTGAGAATAGTTTTAAAAAGTAATATCCATGATACGCCAAACAATCTTCTTCCAGGTTGAAAATCATCTTTGCTTTTTATTTTCTTAAATTAGGCTCTTCTAATGAGCATCCTAGACTATGAAAATGTAAAGAACATTTACAGTCTTTTAATTGTCACTGTTCCTGTTTTCCTGCTTTTGGATTTCTTTTATGTTAGACACTGAAGACAGACTTGTTGGTTTCACTTTCGTTCCCAGCCCCGATTCTGCAAACATTTTATGTATTGTGAGTTACTCCCATCAGTTTTTATTTATATAGTGATGTTTTGCAGAATCAGGTCCTCAGGTTAACTTACTGAATCTTGTGCAGTAGGCAAAGCTCCAGGGTTGGGTCTGAGTTATCACAAGTGAATATAAGGTTACTCAAGAAAAAAATTGGCTTTTTTTCTTTAAATTTACATTTAAGCAAAAATATACAAAAATCTGTCAGAAGTTGGGGCAAAGCAGAATACACAATATGACTACAGTAACAGATTCAGGGTTTGAATGTGTAAAAGATTGCACAGGTCAGTGACAAATCCCCACAAACTTGTTACGATCCAAGTCTAGGCCAACACAGTGAGTCAAGTATGCTGATTTATTATTTCAGAAGAGAATAGAACTCAAACATGAAGATATTAATTGTTTTGCAGTGGTATCTGTTTTGGGAATTGCAGCTGCAACCTTTGGGCCAGATCCTTAGCTGCTCTGCACGTGGGACTCCGTTGGCTGCAGGATTGGGCCCTATAAATCCTGTGATTGCAAATTATGTTGTCAAGCCCTCAAGTAAAATGAACTAAATCCATACCAACTCCTTTCTGTTTCTTAGTCACCAATAGTCATTGTAAGAAGGTTTCCACATGTGTGATGACAAAGGCAAAGGCTGTTCCCAAGTGTTTCTCGTGTAAGATACTTGAATGCTGTTTGCAGTGTCAGTGGGTGTTGGTGACATCTTTTGGTGTTGGTTCTTTGTCTTCTTTTGGTTGGATTAGATGGTGAGTTTGGTATCAAAAGCCATGGATAAACTTCAAGTCCTTTTACTATTTAGCTTGGTTTGTCAAAGATACCAAGATATCCTTTCCTTTTAGAAAATCTGTCTGCATGAAAGCAAGCCAAATTTTCAAGTAAAAAGAACCAGGCCTATTTATTTTTTTTTCCAACCTTAATGGCACAGATAAGGGTCTGCCACCCTGGTGGGGCACAATGGTGGAATATTCAAAGTGCCTTATAGGAGGTGCAGCAGTTCAGATCTTGCCACCTGTGATCCAGGGTGATCCAGCTGGCAGTGGATTCCATTTCTCCTTTAGGGAGGAGGTCAGAAGCCTTTATTTGTGATGCTAAATATCACATACACTTGTGTGCAGCTGGCTGTCTTCAGTAGGCCAACTGAATGCACTGTTTAGACTGAAGTTTACTTTTGACTGGCAGAGTGCCTTGTACCTATTTCTACAAAATAATTTTTCAAAAACAAACACAGACTTGTTCTGAAGTCTGTCTCTGTCTTCCTGCCACTGTACAGGGGACCTGGAAATAAAGGACAGCTCTTTGGCCGGGTCTGCTGGGTAGTTGATTTATTTTCATTGCTGGCTTTTGCTTGTGATCCAAAAGAGGGACCACAGACATTTGGATTTTTTTAATGGCAGAACATACTAGAGTAAGATATGCCAGTCGTATCATTTTGGGAAATGAAGAGTGTATCTTTGCTAGCAACTTTTCTTTTTAGGATGGTGAAAAAGCAAGCTTTTTATTGTGTACACTACTTTTCCAAGACATATTTAAAGAAAGAAAGGATATTTGAACAGTAGTGCTGTAGTGCTGGCTAGGAGCATCCTTAGCCAACACAGGAAACTTCTTTTCTCAAAAGGGTGTACATCTAAATGATGAAAAAATAGGGCCCTAGGGCTAACTCTGGCATGTCTTACAAGGGTTTAAGCAGAACATGCAAGTTAGAAATCCCGGCAAACAACTTCACAGCAATAGTAGGAGGCTTTGAAATCTATCCATGGCTCTCCAGTGAAATTATTTTCTTCCAAATGAGCTATCCCATGGCTGGAAGTGAACGGGTGCTGATGGAGGAATTACTCTCAAGCTAACAGCAAGGGTGAATCATCACAAATTCAGAAAACAGACATGTAGTTACCGTGTATTTCCACTCCACTGCAACAACTAGCACTCAGCAAAAGATGCAAGGTGGTCATGGAAACAGATGCCCAGCTGGTGCTTATCCCTAAAATATTACGGAAGCTGTGCTGGCCATGACCAGCAGGTAGGGAGGGCGGTCTGATTTCCTTGGCTTCTATCTCAAGATCTTTGTTCAAAGCACTTTTGGGAAGTTTGCTAATGGGATGAGCACTGTTGACTTTCTCACACCTAATTTTCATGTGTCTACAAGGATAAGATATGAAGGTACACTGCCCAGAGATTAGTACTTTCAGCCATGGGATAATTTTTCCTTTACTTTGGAGTCTGTCTTTCATTGCAGTGTGAACCAGGAGAACAGTTTTGTAGTAGATCAGTGACATTCTGATACTCACACTAAACTTTCTGTTCTTTCTGGGAATAATAACAATGGCTAACAATGGATTTTCCTGTGTGAGCTGCTTTCCTCTTGCAAATCTCTCCAGCATTTAAATGAAGATACAGTAGCCACTGTTCACATATTAATCTCCTTGATGACAAAGCCACCTCTTTGTTCTGGTGTCTCTCCTAATATGAGTTACACCATATAATTTGTATCTAGGATTTGCTTCAATCAGTCTTACATTCCTGAGACACTGATGTAATGCAGATTATCCAGAAAGATTGGTGCATGCCAAAGTAACTGTTCCCAAGGTGGAGTATACTACATACAGCACTATAAATTATCAAATAATGAAGTTCTCCTGTTGTACTTTCAAAGCTTCATCTTAACAGGCTGATTTATGGGTGAAATTACTAGAAATACTGCCTGATAGTTGCCAAATCTCATCAGTCTTTAACCAGTTCCTCATTTAAAGCAGAACTTTAAGCCCAACCTTGCAAACCCCTGCATTGCAGACAATTATGTTAAGACCTAACAGATCTTTGAGAGTCCTTGACTCAGGGCCAACTTCTGAGACTTAGTGTCTTACTAGCTGACACTTGATAATCTTTCTGGCAATCTGCAGTTACAGTTTGCTTAATAAAATGTGCCTGGAAAACAATGGAGGTGTTTTCTGGTGCAGTTATCTCAAAGATCAGGAATATTCTGTGACCAAAAGCCTCGCATTAGCTCTAAGGACCAGACTGGAGTGGTGGTAGCGACCTGAGTTTGTACTTGTGGCAAATTTGCATGGTTGTTATATAGTATGTTTGCAATAGGACTTGACCACTAACTCACACAGTGTTGCTGAGGATAATGGATGAGAGTCTCAAGATGCTCCCAGTGGGACATGCCCAAGAATTCTGCTTCATCTCTGAAAGGACAGGTCAGATCCATACAACTGCAAAGCGGTTAACAGTTCAGTAACAGAAGAGTAAAGGTCAGCAGTCAGGTTTGTGCCACATGATCTCAGCGAGTTAGTACAGTATGTTTCTTCTTATTCAGGAGCTGTGAATGCAACCCCCCAAAACCATCAATCAGGATTAGAAATTACACAAGGAGAAAAATCTGGTATAAGACCAAACTAAACAGTCTCCAGGACTAATATGCTATTAATAGCTTACACTCCACTATTTACTATTGTAAAAAGTAACATAAAAGTCAACTTTTCCACGTGGTGTTTCTCTCATGGCACAGTGATGAAATGAGAGTGTATTTACAGCACTAGCTGAACCTCAAGCACAGCTCGCTCACCTCTGAAGCAGTGTGACACTCCTGGCTGCTGCTAGGTCATGGAGGGATCCAAAGTTCACTGAAGTTGGTGATTGGCTTTCCACTAAATTCAGTGTAACGTTGTATCCACCCTCTGCATGATTTAGCTCTGGGCATTTGTATCAGCATTGTGATTTAAAAAACAAATAAGTAAATAGTCCCCCCGTAGGTATGTAAAATTACCTGAAACTTGGGCATGTTCCAAACTGGCTTCCTAACAGGGGTGTTCAGGTGTGTCACGGGGCCTGTTTCCCTGTGACGGACTGTCATTAACCACACCTTTGCTGTGTGCTCATGTCTAGTGGTAACTGTCGGTTGGGTTTATATGCAGATGCATGGGGTGCAGTGAGGATGGTTGATTTCTGAAACATTCTGTTTTGAATGTAATTTGGTATCTCAGCTTATGAAAAAACAACTCCTGGCTTTTCTTCCTGAAAAAATTTCCTGAATTTTATTCAATGTTTTGAATAAAATGCAACATCTGTTTGCTCTGATTTCATAACAGATTTCAGTATTGCCTTAAAAAAATTGACCCTGGTAGTAATGATTTTTTCCCAGTGAAACCCACTTTGTAATAGCAGATGGGAGAGCCGCTGCTCTGGCTTCTGTACACAGACATGGTTTGCAGCTTTGCTGTCCATCTTTCTGTTTTTCCTGCAAGGGATGACTAACTGTTTCTGAGATATCCTGAGTATGGGAGAAGTAAGGGGGAAGAAGTGCAAAAAGAACTAAGCTAAAGGGTCAAATGGAAAGTGTCATTCAGACACAATGATCAGGGAGAGGGAGTGTATCTGGCCCAAATCTCAGCTGTCCACCCAATGCACCTCATGAAATCCCAGAGCTCCAGCCTTATTCATAGCACAGCAAAGGGGCTGGCCACTCTGTTGGTTCAGACAGGTAGAAGTGAATCCACAGTTTGAGACTCAAAATCCCCATCTATCTCACTCCATGTCATAGTGGTAAGAGAATCACTTAGTCCTGGGATGCACGAAGCTGTCAGTATCCTCCTTTGAGGCCTCCCTGTATCAGCGTAGCAGAAGCATGGCCATTCAGCTGCACTTGTCCCTAAAAGAGCTCCCCAAACATTGCTGAATGCTAGAGGAGTCACTGCTCCTCATGCCAGTGCTTCTCCAACCCATTACTCTAGACTGCCCGCAATTTCCATGAAGGCAGGGCTGACACAGAACGGTTTCACACAGCCTTTAAAGCAAAAAAGGGGATGAGGGAACATACGGGATAAGCTACTTAACATCTAAAAGAAAGGGGAGAGCAATAGCCCAAAAGAGGTGCCAAGTTATACACTGCAAAGTAAACTGGGTGGCCAATTAGAAGGAATCAAGTCATGGTTGTGATGAGATTAGTGTCATTTACAAGGGCCTGATTCAAAGTCCAATGAAGCCAGTGGAAAAACTCTGCCTGGCTCCCAGACCTTTGAAATGGGCCTTAATGTTCCTCAGTTTTATAGTTTAAAGACACCTCTTCCACCCCATGGAACAAGTCCGTAACTCCACATGGCTCCGTGGTGGAGGAAAATAGGCTACGTTTCCTCGTAGCTCCTAATTATTCTTACTGTAATTCTGTTAGTCAAAAGTGGTATAACTGTGTCATATTGCTGGTTGTTAAAGGAAGCATGAGAAGGCCAAGGGAGTTTTAGAAAGATAAAAACCAAGAGAATTCTATAAAAATATGATGGGGTGCTGTAAAAACTTCTCTACCATGTCAAATGCTCAGATGGTCTAATTTGGCACGTGTGTCTGCTGGCAGTGTTTACAGGTGACTGGTGGTCAGTCCTTGAGAAACTTTCAGCTCTGTTGTTGCATTAAATCTGAGCTGTGGAATTCTGTTTAGCAGCCCGATGCAAGGAGACCATGACCATTATATCCTCCAGAACTTTTGTGTAAAGCTGAAGTGTAAGTGAAAACATTTTTTCCCCTGCTTGTCCCACTAATTCCTGCTGTTTAGTTCTAGCATCATCAGAATGTTTTGTGGAAGTGAATCCTTTCTGATACTAATCACAGCCTTGAGTAAGGCTTTTTTTAAGAGGGGAAAGCAGGAGTATCTACTGGAAACTTCATTTCAAGTCACAGATGTCTGTTCTGTGATGTGCAGTGTTGCTCCTGACATTGACACTTTGCATCCTCTCAGGAACAGTCCTCATGTATTCCTGTCAGTACCACAGGAGAGCCAGGGTGATTCGAAGGGAGCAAATCTAATTAGGCCCAAGCACAAGCCTTAAGTCACAGTTAAGCAGCACACGTGCATTTCTCTCCCTCTTCTTAGGCTGAAATGTTAGTCATAACCATGGCATGTCACAGCAGTGGAACTTGGCTGCCAATGCAGGGATCTCATCTGAAGTGTTTCCCACCCGTTTCCCAACCTGGACAGGAGTTGATTTTTTCATGGTGAGATACTGGATGATTCCTGCCGCTGGCTGGCTGTGGCATGCTCTCATCCATCTCCTTTTTTTTTTTGCCATAGGTTACATCGAAGCAGCTGTGATCCCTGCAGGTGCCCGGCGGATCAGAGTGGTTGAGGATAAACCTGCTCACAGTTTTCTGGGTAAAAAGAAAAAAGAAAAAAATATTTTGATTCAAAACTCAGCTCTGTTTTCTGTTAAAATGACCCCTCTGTAAATGACCTGTAAGATGATACGTTTGTTGATTTCATTCTTGCTGCAATCTCTCTCTGCTTTTGTGGCTTGGTTTTATGATGTTTGCTTGATGTGATAGTATGTGACACTTATGGGCCCTGTGCAACCTGAAAGGACCAGAGAATACTTTTATATAGGCAAAAGAGTTTCTGAACAGAACTTGGCAGTGGGTTGAACATAGCTGCCAGGAGCACGCAACACTTTGCGAGGGAGGTGGAAAGAGAACAGTACATTTAGAGAAAGGAATAACAGAGATACAGATAGGAAGGTGCCCAGCTCAGACTGAAGCAGAGGCAGGACAGGGCAGCTGATACCCCTCAATAACCTGACCATGAGGTGCCTGTGCCATTTCCTGCAGCAGCAGGTTTTCACTTGATGCTGTACCCAAGACCTGATCCTGCACTCTGAGATGGGCTAGCTGCAGCCTCGAGTCCACTTGCCTCTATTTTCTCAGGCCAAACATTTTGTTTAATCCTCTTCTCATTTCTACTTCTGTGTTCCTTTTGAGGGGAACAGGCTTCCTCTCCTCTTTTACCTGGTAGAATCAAAGTTTTAGATGTGGGTGATGAGTCAGATTTGTATGTGAGGCTGTGGTAGGGCAATGTCTGTCAACAAATTTGCTGTCCAGAAAAGACTGCAAGGGCATTTGTAAGATGCAACTGGTCAGCTACTATATACATCTGTCAGTCTGGTCTTCTGCCTCTTCTCTCCAATGTTAGGGGTGTTTCTTTTTCTGTCATTACTATGCAAGAGATGAAGGGCTTTACCTCCCATCTACTTCTAGGGAGATCAAGTCACAGAATGCCCCAGTGCCCTGAATTCACACAGGAAGCCTGTGGCAGAGCAGGGAGTTGAAGGAAAATCATCCAAGGCCCAAAAGAACACGCAGCACATTGAAACATCCTTTGCACACTCAGAGCTGCATGGCCACGCATAAATGGAGGAATTCTTCTGTCTCTCTGAAGTTCTTTATGCTGTGCGGGAAAACGAAAGGATAAGAGAAAATTCCAAACTTCCTTCTTTGTTCAGTGAACTTTTGCAGCTTATAGGTCCCTGCATTGTCAAAACCCAAGCTCTTCTTGCTGTTGATGAGCTCATTAACACATGATTTTTGTCATTTCACATCAGCGTTTCAGCCCTTCCACATGCTGATACTCTCATTGCAGTGGTTGGAACATACGCATGTTCCAGCTGTCCCTTAGTTTGGGAAGTATTAAGTACTGTTTTCACTTGTGCATGTTCTGGTTCTCCCAAAGTGAGATTCTTAGAGTGGAAACACCGCAAAGTTTTAGGGTAGAAAAGCACTCTGAAAGAGGGAATTGCTTCCAGAGGTATATCAAGCCTGTGGTAGGAACTCTGAGAGGATTACAAAGCTTGTTGCTCTCTATTTTGTGGAAGAGAAAATTGAGGTGTTGCAACTTGCTCATGGCTATGCAGGGAGTCAGTAGCAAAGCTCAGACTAGGACCCTTGGTTTCTGATTTCCATGTCTTTTACTTATAATCCTCCATCTTTACATTCAAAAGGAGATGTTAATATCCAGTACTGGGATATAGGATGTCACTGAAAGCATTTACAAAGTGATTGTATTTTAGGATTTCAGATCTAGTGCCATTGGCTTTCTGTCTTAAGATGCTACCAAAGTTAGCAATTTCACTGGGATGCTTTAGTTCTCTGGCTTTCATTCCAGATTCAGGGGGGAGAAAAGAGGGCAAATCATGTCATTCAGCTGCCCTTAGGTCAAGAGCATTGGCATTTGTGCCATTTCTTGGTAGGAAGCACATATCGCTACTGCTACTATTTCCACTTATGCTGCAGCCAACTTGCTGGGAGAGGATTACGCCTACACGTAAGATGTTTGACATAGCAAAGCACTGGTGGAACAATAAGAGCCAGTGTTTCCTTGGGTTTTGCAAATACTCTGCCTTCTGGAAGCCAGCCTTTCTGTTTGTCTTGGTGGGATTTGCACAGGGTATTTGTCCGGGGCTTGGGCTTTGGCAGATAACTGCAGCACTGAGAGTCTTATGTGGAGCTAGTGACTGCCCTTCATTGTGACTACATAACCTTAACTAAAGCAGATATTTCCCCACTGGGTGGTGAAGATTAGGATTGCATATGTTTGAGAGCAAGACCTGACCCTGTGTTCATCACATAAAAATAGATGAAAATCTGGCTAACTTAAAGCTTCTGAA
Organism: Athene noctua; assembly: GCF_965140245.1. Lineage (NCBI taxonomy): Eukaryota > Metazoa > Chordata > Aves > Strigiformes > Strigidae > Athene > Athene noctua. The sequence goes on along the minus strand of NC_134049.1, from coordinate 12,202,923 downwards.
TGCTTTTAGCTCTTTGGTTCATGGTCAGGAGCCAGGAGAACCTCTCTAAGCTTTCCAGAGTTTTCTCTTTCAAGGAACACTGGACACAAAGAAAAGATACTCAGTGTCTTCCTAACCTAAGTTGAAGAATAGCAGCAGGACTGTTCCAACAGGACAAAAAACGTGACCAAGAAAACAAATCCAATCACTCTGGTAGGCCTTATATTGCTTTGTAAATCCATGTCTGAGAATGGAAGGTTTTTCTATTTCTATTACACTGACAAAATTGAGTCCAATCAGGCCCTATTTCCACCCAGAACCGGGTACAGCACTTTGGAAATGAGCCCAGCGTAATTTGGAATCATTATTCCATGTGCTGGGAGCAGTGCCTGAAGAATTTCCCTCCACCTACGGGCAACCCACGCTGGCTACCTTGGCTGGCTGTAACGCTTACAAACCACCTTGAACAGGAAATGCCTCGGCAGTTTGTGTCCACAGGCTGGGAAGCAAGCTGGAGGGACCCAAGGTGGAATTAAAGATCTGACTAGATGCCAAGTTTAGAAATAGGTTGGTCCATTCTTGTCTTCTAGCCAACAAGAAAAAAAGAAGTTATGGGTTGTTGCTGGGGCTCCTTTTTCACTTGCTCTTCTGCTGTACAACTTTGAGCCAGAAAAAGCTGGGAGATGTAGCAGTGGATTCTTGCTCCTACCTAAATACACCCACAGTGCAGAGAACAGAAAGAACTCTGCTTTGCTACCCTATTTGAGACATAGGGTCCCAGGTGAACTACAGCCAGCTGTCCAAGGCAGAATAAATCCTGTGGGTGCTAATTTAAATCGGTGAGGACCGCCTGGCAAACAGGGCTCACAACTGCTTTCCTGTTTGGGCTTTTCCACCACAGTCAGACAGGTTTTGTTAGGGAAGACTGTGTATAACCTGGTCTCCTCAGCTTCTCCCAATGAGCCCTCAGGAAGGTTTGGCAAGTGTTCTTTGTTGCATGTTATTCCCTAAAATGGAGGTAAAAATACTTGCTGTCTTGCAAAGTGCTTCTGCAATGCTTGTATGAAAAGCACAGCATTCAGTAAGAGCAGATAGCACCTCTGGGGCTAGGCAGAGCCAGGCCTGCAATAATTGTGTGTGACAAAAGCCACTGGAGAAAGACCAGTACTCTGTGCCTAAGAGACACCGAGCTTTTATAGCTGCAGCATTGATCTCTACTGATGGGGCACTTGCATGCAATGAAGACAAACAGTGGTGAAAACATTTTGGCCCAAATACTCTGCTGAGTCTCCAGTGCAATTCCTGCAATCCTCAGCAAGCACCTTTGGGAACAGGGCTGTTTCCAAACTCTCCATCTCCTCAGTCACTAAGGGAGCGGTGCCTGCAACAATCAAAATCAAACCTTTCTCAGAAAAGAGGTCCACAAAGTTTAAACATTTTGTCTTTCATCAGCAAGCTATCTTCCTTTGATGATGAGCTGGAACCAAAGCACAGTTACAGTCATTCAAGCTCTTATACACTGTTTTGAGCATGTGCCATGATATCTTTACTCGTCAGCCATGCTGCATGGAGATACGTCTGTCTCATCCACAGCTTTGATTAGTCATGTTCACAGCTCCTCAAGGCCAGTGTGATGGCTGCTTTGATCTGCCTGGAAGCCGCTAGGCTTTGGCAGAGGAAAGCAATCCTGCTTCAAAATTTTGTCTGAAGTTTGCAGAAGGTACTTTGTAGATTGAGGAACAAAGCAGAAAAAGAAATAAGCCTCAGACAAGAGTTATATTGCTGTAGCATACAAATACCAGGACATCATCATACACCTAGTCTGTGTGCCAGAGAACTTTCCTCAGAAAAAACATTCCCCCACATACATCCCAATCCTCCTGAGGAAATCATACCTGCAGTTTACCATTACCCTGATTTTGGAGCCTTTAATGGGACCACAAGAGCTGTCAGGAAGGTTGTGTGCAGCAGGACAGAAAGATATTCCACATTTCTCCAGTAACTCCCCAGCATGCAGATCCTCAGAAAGGCACATGCAGATGCAGAGGACATTGTGACCTCCAACTGCTCCAGACTTCCCCAGAGGTTAGACACTACAAATGATGCTCAGTCAGTAAATTGAACATACCCTGAAATATTCCTAGACACTGAGGCCAGTGGTCCTGGAGCATCTTGTGTATGGGCCCTCAGCCCCCAGTGAAGTGGGGGCTGCCTGAGTGCTGCTTATTAAGAAGGGACCCTGTGTAGTCCTGGATCCTGACTCATTCTAGGAGTTGTTTGGGAGACCAAGTCGACCTGGTCCATAAGATATACTAGGGACCATTTTAACAACGTAGAGTTTTGCAGGTGCCTGGGAACACGTCTGTGCACTGTACATGGAATAGTCTAAAAATAGGTTTCCACTGTGAGATGGTGCCCCGTGCTGGAATCACTTCAGGTATCTCCTTTTACTTTCGGCAGACCCTCTGGGGTCTTTGAAGCCAGACACTTGTCCTGTTGAGCCAAATAAAACAGTTTTTCAGGAAACCCCTAAAGAGAAAACTAGCAGGATTTCCTTCCTCTCAAACCTCATTTGAAGAAGGAGTGAACTGCCCCTCATTTCTTGAGGGAACCTTCATTGTAACAGCTATATAAAAGGTGTTAGACATGGCCAACTAGAATAAAAGGAGAGTCTATGTAGAATAACCCAGTACTGCTACAAACGCTTCCACAGTAAATTAGACCCAACTGGTAAGTCAGTCAGCTGTGTTGTGCAGTTGACAAGAAATCCAATTCCTTGTCTCCTAAGCATATTGGGCAATTATGTATAGCCTAAGCACGCCTAGAAGGGTTTGCTGGCTATGAGGCCTTGATCCAAAGAGATGACAATGGGAGATTTTCCTATTGACTTGAAAAGGCTTTAAGTCAGCTCCTCTTACCTTCTTGCAACACACTTAGTTAAGTGAAAGTCAAGGTTGTGTTCTTTACTGTAAGAGAATAAAATAGGCATGAAATGCTGGAGGTTAAGAAAACATCTTGTTACAGGCTTAGCCAAAAGATACAGTTAACCTTGAACTAGGGAAGCCCAGTAACACATGGGCTATTCTGTCTGTCTGATGTCAGGGCAAGTTTGATCATGGTGCGTGGATCTCCACAAAAGGGCCTGGGACTTTTTTTCTCTGTTAGAACAGGGTCTGCCAATTTTCTCTTCCCTCAGTGCATCACACCAACATCTGGATAACTGTGCTTCCGTTCTAGCGTAGAAAAGACATAAACCTCGAAATGAACTTGCACTGACAAGTCAACAGTAATGTGATGTCCTTATGGCTGTAATTGTCTTTCAGTGTTTGAGGGATATCAGTGATGCTGATGCAATAGGTTATGCTGGAAGAAAAGACATGTTACTCCAAGTATCTTTTCTTCTCAGTATTCATCTTACAGGGCTTCCTTCCGCAGTAGAGCTTTCTGCATTACCCTACTGACACATAGAGGCACTTCCTGACAGGACAGACATGATCCTACAGCTCCTGGCCTTACGCATGTGCGTCCAGCTCACGGACTCCGAAAGGAGCGTGGCAGTGGAAGGCTATTCCTTGCTTGCTGATATTTTTTATTCATGGCCTGGTTTCCATCAAACCCAGTGGTAAATAGTATCTCACCTGCTTCTGCCTTTTGAGAGCAAAGAAGAATCAGGAAGTATCCTGACCATAAGCTCAGCCTATTTCTGATGCTGGAACTTTATAATGCCTGTCCAGTTTTTTAACTTGCAAAAAAGCCTCTGGAGTTATTCAGAACAACCTAGGGGCCGCTCTAAATTATGCCTGTAGCTAGTGCTTGAAGGTTGAAATATTCTGCCCTCCAGGCTTGAGCGCAAGGGGGTATTAAGCTGATGTGCCAAGTTCATGTTCTGTCCACTGAGCAGTCTCTGCTTGTAACTTGACTTCTCTTTATGGCTGTGACAGCTACATGTTAACTTGTTCAGTGTTTGCATTATGAAGCACATACAAACTCAGGAACAGTTTTACTATGCACTTGCAAATCTTCACATGTGTATCAACACAGGGTTTTGATTGATCTTTGTCTCAAGGAAAGTTTAGGAAAATACAGTTCTAAGAGCTGGTTCTGCTTGGAAAGTTTAAAAAAAAAAAAAAAGGCAGAGAAGCAGAGTTTTCTTTCTACATTTGGAAGAAGAGTTTAGAGATAAATGATCTACGAATTTTATGTTAATGCTTGAAGATCAGAATAGGTTTTCTTATATACTGTCTGAATGAGAATCTCTGAACCCAGCTGCTGACAGAATTTAGTCAGTCTCAGGATGGGCAGTCTACATAAAAATGTACAGATCTGGCCTCACAAACCAGCCTTTGGTTTACAGCCACTGGTGCTCTCATACTATATTTCACCCCAAGTACCAGTTTTAATAGCTGTAAGAGTATAACACTGCAAGGATGTAAGTGTTCCACCAGAAGTATCTTCAGGTCACACTCAAGCAGCTACTCTATGATATTAGATTATTACATCTTGTCTACCAATTTGGTATATGTGTCTGAATTTATGGTACCATCCATTTTTATAAGATTAAAATCTAAAGAGTTAGATTTGAGAATAATCCATAAAGTGATCTAGGTGTTAATTTCCAATATACCAGATATTCCAAGCATGTTCATTTTACATACATGTCTACGTGTTTCCCATGTCAGCTTTGACAAATAATGCTGAGATTATTCCAGGAAGAATTATGGCTCTACCTGATTGTTCTCTAATTATGCTTTCTGTTTACAGTCTGCGCTCTGCTCAGCTTGGATAAGGACCATAGGGTAGTAAGTTTTGGGCTTTCCTAGTTAGTCACTTCTACTTTGTGGTTCTTGCTTGTTAGCACAGTGCTGTAGTATTTTAATACCTTCAATTCCAAATTAAATCTCTCTTCATGGAAAATCAAAGAAAAACATTTCAGTTGTGCGAGCTTTCCTTTGCAAAAGCAGAGCTGTATATGTAACTGATTTCAACAATATGCCATCAGTTTGTGTGGCTTTTGGACACACTCCTGAAATAGGTCAAACTGTGGAAGAGTTCTGCCTTTAGCCCTAAACTAATCATATGTTTTTCAAGGACAGTGTGTAGTTATCTTTTCTTCCTTTTATTTCCTTTGTACCTCTTTTTCTTCCTGTTAAATTTTCTGGCAGCGCAATGGCACAGAGAATGTCTCGAAGTTTTGAAACTGGAGAACATTGCTCATTTGGAAAGCAGAACATCATAATTTTAGGTAGTAAAACCTTAGCGAGACAAGTTTATATGTCATTATTGTTACTTAATAGCAATGTTAATAGAATTAGAAAGCCTTCATCAACTGAAGTACAGAATATGCCCAAGTTAGAAACATTATGACAAGTCAGCTAAAAGTATACTTTTTTTCCTTTAAACTCATGTCCCTTACAGGGCTACTGCATCTTGTACTTCAGGTGGGCTGAGGCAGAAGCTCAATAGCCTATATTGTAATTACAAATTTGCTTACATTTCATTCCATGCTGTTTGATTCATTTCAGCTTTAAAAGATTCCAGTAAGAGATCCATTAACAGCGACTGGAAAATTGAGCTTCCTGGTGAGTTTCAGATCGCAGGCACTACTGTCCGGTACGTGCGAAGGGGTCTGTGGGAGAAAATCTCTGCCAAAGGACCAACTAAAATACCACTGCACTTGATGGTAACTTTATATCCTTTGTTTGTGTTTCTTAAGTGATGCAACGTAAAGGGTTTATATCCTAGCTGAAAGTTATATTTTGATTGTTTGCTTCCTCATCAGAGTTTTTAAAGGTATGCTGTAGTGCCCCTTCGCATTCTTTTGCAGCACTGTAAGGGCTGGAGAAACCCAGCTCCCTACTTAAATATAAATTATGCTCTATTCTGGGAGAACATGCTTTGTCCCAGTAAGCTCATGTCCAGTGCAGGATACTCCTGTAATGTGTCACTATGTGATAAGTCCATTCTAGAGGACGTAGGTTTCAAGGAACCTTCTTTATTTCATGAATATACCTGCTCACACACATGAAAGGGTATTTGCCAAAATATCTTCTCAGCTTATGCCGGAAAGTATTCTTTATTTAAATTCACTGTTCCTCTAACAGAAGAGATGCAGATTTGGCATGTACAGATGCTACACATGAATTTGACCCTCTGTAGTGACTTAGTTACACAGAGAAATGTTTCTTGTTTTCTTTATATTGTTTTTTCAATTTAATGTATTTTAAGGTGTTCTTGAAAGTTTTTCCTATATGTACAATATAGTCCTTCTGTTAACCAGGCATGTCATTTTATAAACAGTCATACAGCTGCTTTATGAGAACATAATGAGAAGTCCACAGGGGTAAAAACAGGGTTATAGTCCCAGTCCTGTCACTAATGGATGATGGGGTGACTCATGGGTCAGTCCCTTAAATTTGGTGGTAACCTTTATGTTCCTATCTGAAAGATAGCTGTAACAATGCCTGTCTCATATATGTGTTGCTAGTTGAAAGTCTACAGAAAGCTTTACGGTTTCTGTATAAAGGTTTGCATGGAGACATAGAGTATTTTAATGTATGCAGTTTCCTGTAACATTTTTATCCAATTACACTTTTCTATGTGCTTTTTCTTTTCCTTGTGACTTTTTGCCACATTTGTTCACTGGAGGCTATCTGTAAGTGCTGCTAAAAATCAGAAGTCTCTCCCTTTCCTCACCTAATTTTTTGGCTCACTGGTGTTCATTGTGCAACATTTCAGGGCTCAGTTTGAAAAGCTCAAAAGTTTCTTAAACTTTTCACACACACACACACAAAATAATAATAATACTCCACTTAGCCAGTACTTTCTCTGTGTCAAAATGTGCTGCATAGGAACTTGAGGTGTTTTGTCTTTGTTTTCTCAGGCAGATGAGTAAGTTTACCAGGTTCACATACAGATCAGTGTAAAGCTGGATTCAAACGGGTTACTACTGAATTAGTGGTGCACATTTGGGCACACCAGCACCTTCCTGACTCAGCCATGTAATTCAAGGTCTGCCCACACAAAGGATGTGTATAGAGGAGCTGTCTTCATCATCAGAAAAATCAGCTTCTGCTTGACTTTAGCATTAACACAAGTCTTCCCTCCTGAAACCAGGTCTCTGACAAAGTATCTTGAACTGCCAAGGTCTTCCTGACCTCATATAAGAAAAAGGAATTGCACAGGTACCGTTTGTGAAGGTGCTCTGCAGCGTTCCTCTGCCAGCTCTTGGAACCTTCCAGGGTGTTACTTGGTTGAGGTGTACTGCAGTAAAATCTGGTGGCAGCATTTTGTGAACTTCGGCATCAGCAGAGCTTTGTTTTTAAAGAAATACTCATTTTCCCTTCATTAAGGAGTAACTAACATAGGAAACTAGTGATTATGAGGTTCTCCACAAGTATCCTGTCCATGTACAGACTGGCATTTTCAGCAGATATGAGCAGAGGAAATTTTCCTTCTTCACCTTCCCCCTCAGAAATTATTAAAAAGGAGGAAAGTAAAAGTTACCAGGCGATTAAAAAAACATGTGGCTTAAAATCACTGCCAGTGGTAAACAAAGCACACGTGAAGTCTTTTCTTCAAATCAGATATTAATCTTTTCCTTGATACAGGGTAGTGGGTTTCATTCTTTCAACGCAAGAGAGGCAGGATGGTTACCAGTTACCTCTAAATGGAAAACTGTTGTTCAAACAGTGGTGAAATACACTGGACTGACAAAGAGCCAGAAGCTTCAGTCAGTCCACTGTGACCTGCATTTGAAACCAATTATACACACACACACACCCCAATTATATATGGCTACGAAATTGCATGAAATTGGTTTCATATGGGCCTTTAGATTCACTAGTCTTGCACCCATATTGAGATAATAAGGATTTCTTTTTAGGAGCTGGTTTTTAATACTTCAGGCATTTCTCCAAGTGCATTGCTGTAACTATATTTCTTGGAGAAATTAATGTTTGTGTAACTAGGCCTGTGCTAGACCTCCTCTCAGCAACAGAGGACAACCAAACACTCCCAGAGCATAATGATGCTTTAGAAAAAACTGATTGATCAATTCTATAGAACAAGCTGTTTGTATCTAACTCACTTTAAAAAAGCCAGAGCAGGATTTGAGTTCTCTTGCCTCTGACTGCCTTGTATTTTGAATTGTGTTTTTTAAAAAAACATTAATCTTAGAAACTGTAATGATGGCTGGCTAGTTTCAACCTTGATACTCAGTTCTGGTAGTAAGGCTCCCTCTGTAGCTGAAGCAAAACCATATCTTTGTTCCCCACATCTTCTGGAAGAGGCTTTTCTGCCCAGGGTTATGCACTGTGCAGAGCAACTCATGGGTGCTGATTTTGTGCAGGCCCACAGTGTTCACTGCACAGACCTCCAGGATGTCAGTAGCACTGCAAGCTGGACCCTTTCTTTCAGCATATATGGTTATTTTTTTGGTTAAATGAGCTTATAGTAGCTTTAGTAAGGTTATTGGTTAAGTAGGAGTGATTTCTGCAAATCTGAATGGGAAACAATTGTTGTTGGGAAAAATAGAATTTGCAAATTTGCTTTTTTTAATCGAGTAGTTGCTTATTTCACTAATGATAGCCCTACTTAAAATGATCTTATTTGATAAGGTAACATTCCTATTTCAGTAGATGACAAGAGCCAGCAGAATTCACCTGTCTAATGCTGCTATTATGGGATATAGTATAAGTAAGTCTAACACCACACCATCAGCATTACAGTAGTACTTCTATGGCCTTTGTTAACAGTGTAGTAGCTCAGATTCCATGGACCTCATACTCCATTGGGTATCTTCTGGTCACTTCTAACTCAACCCAGTGAACGTGAGAACCAAATGAAGCCCAACATGTAAATCAAAACAGGACCAGAACTGTCATCTGCCTGTGGTGAAAAAATAAGCATTTTTCTCTGTTCCTCTTGGAGTCAGTGACTTTTGGAGTAATAACACTAGAGACATCACATGTGACTCCATGAGAAATAATCCTGCTGCTGGAAGCAGGTTTCACCTTCCTCTAGCAATATGCAGGGTATGAAAATATATATGTTGCCAGCAGCTGTATGATATGACTCTTCCATGTCATCCTCAGGTTTCTGAGACAATAAAATTCTTCTCCTACAGCTTGTCAGCAGGAATAGTCATGCTCACTTGGAGTGCCATGTTTCCCAGGAGGCATATGACTTTTTTTGCATCAGTTGTTTTTGCTTTGAGAAGGATCACTTTGTTCCTTCAGATGTATTCATAAACATTTCTGCCTTCAAACTATAGACTGCTGCAGCCCAACTCAAATGCAACAGTAAATGCTGCAGCTCACAGAATCACAGAATGGTTGAAGTTGAAAGGGGCCTCTGGAGGTTGTCCCATCCAAACCCCCTGCTCAAGCAGGGTAACGTAGAGCGTGCTGCCCAGGACTGTGATCCATAAACAGCACAGTATTACCCCAGAACTAACTTGTTCTCTAAAAGGTCCCCAACCATCAGCCCTGAGTCTCTGCATGAGTATTGGAGATAACTTGCTTTCTAGAAAAGAAGGGTAGGACAAGTATGAGGAGTGACTTTTTCACTCCAGATGCTCATTAAAATAGTTGTTCTATGAAAACTGCTGATTTAGTGCTTTGTGTTGTGTTACTATTTCACTTTAGATAGCCAGTGGCCTGCTGATCACAGTTGAGGTTTAAACAAAGCTATGCACTGAATTCCAGATTTAGACATCTCCATGACTGTTTTTAATATTCACAAATCACAAGCAGTTTTTGCTCCCACAGATGCCATTTTACCAATACCACTGTAATTTCAGGTCTCTAGTTGAAGATTTGGTTGCCTTTCATAAGGTACTTCTATTTTAGACATATTGGCTCGAGTCAGCATTTCCAGCATTACTGTCTCTGCAGTCTGTTGGCTTTCCCAGTACACTGTGTTGTAACAGCCTTTCTTTTCCTGCTGAACCAGGTGCTGTTATTTCATGACCAGAATTATGGAATTCATTATGAATACACCATTCCTGTAAACTATACTGCTGAAAACAGAAGCGAGCCAGAAAAGCAACAGGATTCTTTGTACATCTGGACGCACAGCGGATGGGAAGGGTGCAGCGTGCAGTGTGGAGGAGGTAAGGCCATTTGGAAGCTTGGTGGGACTTGCTGGACGGTGTTTGCAGACACCAGCCGTTAGAGAGGTGCCTGCAGAAAACAGTGTTGCCAAAGCATGAAGGAAACTGGCCATGGGAATGGATGTTGCCATAATGAACTCAAATGAGAGCTCATTCTCACCAGCTCTCCCAGCTATCATCCACATCCCCACAGTTAATTTTCACCCAGTGTTTTGGCAGGGACGCTGCTTTGTCGGCTCGTTACCGTAGGCTGGAACCGCACCTGGATTAGTGCTCCACGGATGGCTCAAGGCGCCGTGTGCAGCCCCATATCTCAAGCCTCGGTCACATTCTTGGAGCAGAGTTTTCACAGGTGTTCAGGCATGTTCACTGAAAGACACTTCCTTCCCCAGGGATGAAACGGGGGCAATGCTGCTGTGACAACTCCTGGAGATTGCATCAGACACTCTTAATGCAGGGTGAACTTTCTGGGAGTACATGAGCACACTGCAAATCACACTTTTCAGATGATCCCTAGGATGTGCTGAGACAGATTTGCTGAAACCCTGGGGGGAATTGATACCTGTGAAACCAGAGACTGGTTTGTCAGCTGCTGTCCATTGAATTTTCAGTGCTGGAAGAAGTAGTCTTTTCCCTGAGGAAAATGGATCATTTCCATGCATTCTGGCCAGTCTTCACCAGTAGACCCAATTATTTATCGTATTATATGACACAAAGAAAGAGTGCTCATCTTCACATTTGGAGGCTCACTGCCCTCACTGTACTGAAATAGTGGATTTATTTTTTTCTGTAAATACAACTCATTTTAAAGTGGACACTTACTTTTACTCATGTTTTAAAACAGTACTTTCTTAGAGCCATTAAACCCTCACAAGAATGAGTAGGAAATTTGTTTATAGCTCTTTTGATTTGTATTGCAAGTCTGCCACATACTTGAATCAAATCAGTACCTGGCAACATGGCTCCCACCAGTAATAGCTTGGATGTCGGTTAATCTCTTATATTTTGGTTGTCAGATGCTTTTACTACTTATCCAAGCTAGGAAGGGTCTTTTGCCTTCTATACAGACTTTTGCAAATTTTTTATTAACAGAATTTATTTTTTATTATCTGCTGCAGATCATGAATAAACTCAATTTAATGAAGACTCAGGGTTAAGAAAAGGATCTGAGAAACCAAAATAATTAGCAGTAAGGCAAAGTCACTTACTGCAGGGGTGACATTTTCCTTGTCACATCTGGTCATTGTCATGCCACCCTGTGGCACAGTTTTCCTGATGTCACACAGTGGAATGGAAGGTTGAGCCCTGAGGGCCACACTGCTGTGTCTCATTGAAACTCCTGATGCACAGACAGTTTATGTAAGAAATGTTGTGTTGTCTACTGATGGCAGGGTTTTTAAAGTAGTATATCTGGAGGAGAAGAAGATGAGAAATAATTTATTTTGGTGCCTTAATTTCTTCTCTTTTTGAGATACAAACAAGCCCAGTTTATCAGTCTTGAACACAGTCATTCCTTTTCAACCTGACTCTTCCTGAATGGGGAGCAGCAAGAAGCAGCTGTCCTGTCATTATCAGTCACTGAGGGGTGGGTGGTTGTGTGGCTTCAGCTTACACAGCTGGAGCATCTGTCCTAGGCAATTACAGGGCACAGCTACATGTGGAGGAGGAACCAGAAATGAAAGCAAATTGTTTTCAAGATAGTTTTCACCTTAAACACAAGAAAGAGAAAGCCCAACATGTTGCTCCTGTGAAGCAGTCATTTCACAGTTATTGGGGAAAGATTTGTAGCTTTTCTGAAAAAAAATACAAAAAACAGAACAATACAAAAGTAAGACAGAAGTGGAAAATAAGATTTCTTTCAGAGATGGTAAATTTGTGTAGATTACATCTTGTACAGACAGTAGGGAGCTCCTAGCTTTTGAGTTTTGATTAACGAGTTGACATGGTTTTGTTCTTAGCCACTGTTTTCCTTTTTCAGACTTCTTTTTTTGTTTGACTTGTAGGTGAACGGAAAACCATTGTGTCCTGTACTCGAATTATTAACAAGACTATGACACTGGTGAATGACAGTGACTGCCAACGAGTGAATCGCCCCGAGCCCCAGGTCAGGAAATGTAACACACACCCCTGCCAGTCACGGTAAGGAGTTAAAAAATAATAAAACCCAATAACCTTTTCTTTCACAAATCATCCATTTCCAAAGCCTCCATCTGGTGAACATGGTGAAAATGTCTAAATGTGCTAGGACACATTGTTAGCCATAGTAACCAGCTGTAATATTCTTTTTCTACTGATGAGCAGGTCAAATTTTCATTACCTACCTCATAGTCCGTTTAACTTGTGACCAGTAAGGACAGATTCCATGCAAGCTGCCTTCATGCATTGTTTGGGGATGGTTTCTTTTCCTGTTGGCTGCCTCCTGGGTGACAGAGCCACTTGCAGTATTGTGCTGGTTTTACTGGGACAGTTAATTTTCTTCACAGTAGCTAGTATGAGGCTGTATCTTAGATTTGTGTTGAGAACAGTGTTGGTGCTACAGGGATGTTTTTGTTACTGCTGAGCAGTGTTACACAGAGCCAAGGCCTTCTCTGCCTCTCATCCCACCCCACCAGCAAGTGGCCAGGGGTACACAAGGATTTGGGGGGGACACGGCCAGGACAGCTGACCCCAGGTATATCCCAGACCATATGGTGTCATGCTCAGCAGATAGAGCTGGGAGAAGGAGGAGGAAGGGGGGACGTTCGCAGTGATGGCATTTGACTTCCTGTCACCATTACACGTGGTGGAGCCCTGCTATCCTGGAGATGACTGAGCACCTCCCTGCTGATGAGAAGTGGTGAATAATTTCCTTATTTTGCTTTGCTTCTGCACACAGCTTTTGCTTTACTTACTAAACTGTCTTAATCTCAACCCACAAGTTTTCTCACTTTTACCCTTCTGATTCTTTCCCCCATCCCACCAAGGGGGAGTGAGCTGTGTGGTGCTTAGTTGCTGGCTGGGGTTAAACCGTGACAGTGACTGCATATCTAACCTTTTCTATTTCTTTAATCATCATGCTCTGACTAATTGTCAAACAATGCTACAAAGAAACCTCACAAACAACTCACAGCCTTTAAGCTACTATAGCTGACCTGCTGTGTTGCATGCCTGATCTGTATTAGCATAGTTCAGACTGGAAGTCTCTAGGCGAGGAGTGTCTCTTCTTCATGTGAAGTTTGTACAGTGTGTAGTAACACTTGCATAGTGTTAGAAACATACCTGCGTCTTGCTGAAGTCAAGAAATTATGATGAAGCGTATTTTAGATACTTTTCTCATTAAGGGTGCTTTTCTGCATCAGTAGGAGTAATTAGAGATCTGATAGTGATAAGTTCTAAAACTAATAAAAAGCTCTCTTTTTAATCTGGCAAGCACTTTTAAATTATTTAATTTTGATATTCAGGGAATAAAAAAAGGTGTTTCTAGTCAAAATGACAAAGCACAGGAAGTCAGATTAATTTGTTCAGTTTGTTTTACTAACAAAAAAGTTCACTCTTGCTCTGCAGTATAGCATTGTGGGGTAGTGTAGACACTCCACTTTTGATAGAAGTTAGAATATAAAATCAATTTAGGATAAAGCTCAACAATATCTGAAAAAAAACCATATTCAAAACACCCTGCTAGCTGTTGCATCTGGTATAATCAGACAAGCCAGGAAACATACCTACAAAGCTAATCCTGCTAGCGGAAACAATGGGGAAAATGAGAAACAGCACACTTCCTTCTAATTAGACCTGCACTCTGATTAAAGTGCCCTGAAGCAGGGAAATCCAGTGTCAAGTAATCCACCAATAAGGCTGGGCTGTTTCGGGTTTCATTTTCTGTCCGCACTGCCTGTTATTGCTGCTGTACAGTATGGTGGCCATACTGCTCTCAGTGGTACTGAAAGGTATCATGAGATACCCCACGTGCTTCTAGGTGTGTGAGGATTGCCAAACTCCCAATGACTTCAAGGAAACAACTGTCATTTCCATTAGGAAGTTTCCTAAATTCAGTGGTGGTGGTATTTCTGTCATGTCATTCTCTCAGAAAGACAGAAACAAGGAGCATCTGCTTGTGTTTCTGCCCTGGCACGAAATATTTCTTCTAGACCTTTTGTGAAGCCACTGGGAATGGTCTGGAGGGAGCCCAGGTAGGTATCTGGAGGGGTTCAGGTGGTAGAGATGAAGAAAAGCGACTTCGAAAGCTCTGGAAGAAGTGGGCAGCTTCTGCCTCTGCAAGCTGGGAGCAACAAAGGTAGGCCTTGGCCACCAGGTCTGTTAGAGCCACAAGACTCACTGTGCTGTTTCTCGATGGGATCTCCATGACTGTGAGCCCTTGGTGAAGTCTCCTCTGTTGTACACTTTCACCATGACATTGCTGCCTGCTGGGGACAGTGACACTGGGTGGGTTAAAGACACAAAACCTCCTGAGAAAGGAATGCTCTGTTCCTGGATCCAGGTTGTATTTCTTTGGGGATTGAGGTCCAGCCCTTCATGTTATTCCAAGGTATCGCTTCTTCTGTATGGAGTTGCCAGGCAATGTATAGCCACAATTTAGCACAGTTCTCCCCAGGAGCAATTAGCACTAGCACGATGACCTCTCATTGGTCCATTTTTTTCAGAGCAATGACAGCAAACACCAAATGTTCATCGTACCCGGAAAGGCCACAGAATGCTTGCTGATGATCGGATAGACCACACTCCCTCGTTCCCTCCGTGTAGACTATACTTTCACACTTAACATGCTTTTAACTGGAAACATTTTCAGAAGCACATTCTCTGTGCCTCTGTAGAATTTAAATTTCCACTTGCGTTTGCCCACCCAGATATTAGAAATGCATGCTTAGCATATTCTCTGACCAAGAACATCTTAAAGAAACCAGTCTCTTTCACCATGTCAATGCTTTTTTTATAAGCCCTGAATTTGTTTTAGGGTTTCAAGTAAAATTATTGTAGCATCTTGTTACAGTAAGGTCCTTTCCCATTTCCACTCAGACCAAAGACCTTTACCTGAGTTCAGAAGAAGGAACAATGCTTTCCTTTCTGTAGTAAACCTGCTCTGTTTTGTGCATTTTGAACTGCACTTACACTTTTACTCAGAACTTAAGAGAATCACTTTACAGAGAATTTATCTCTAGGGAAGGGTCTAATGGCCAGCACAGGGCTGGGTCGTAGGACACTCAGTCTCTGTTTCTCTTTTGGATGTGCTGTGTGACTTTAATTCCCTATCCCATACTGTCCCTTTGCTTCCTCTCTCAATCCAGTTATAAACTGGATTGTAAACTCTTTGGGATGGGGTGAGATCATGTTGTATAAATGGAGAAGGAGAAGGAGGCTATTGCTTTTGAGATTGTAATAAAAATAAAAAAATAATAACCCACATTATATATATAAAGTGATCTGGAGAAAAGAAGGGTATGATATTAATAACAGCTTCTTTCTTCCAGCACGATCCCAAAGTGCTTTGCAAATTATATATCCCTTTGAACTTCAGCCACCTCTTGGGAGAGCCAAATAACGTGGGGCAGGGGACACTAGTTTCATGAGGCCAAGGAGAAGATTAGAACTCTGCAACTGCAACACAGCATCTGAAAAAAACAAAGCAGTGTCGAAAAAAGGATTGGATACACTGACATGTTTTAAAATTAAACGTCAGAGAAGAGAATTTTCTTAAGGGTTTTGTTGAAACTGGCAAAAATAAAAGAATCTTTCATTCTTTATTATTGTTACTCTTTCACCTTTTAAAAAAAATGCCTCTTTTTCTTCCTATTTTATTTTTTATGTTCCTTGACCCTCTTTTTCCATTAAATTCTTTACAGCTTCCTTTCCTGTCCCAACTGCACCCTATTAGCACCTCTTTATTCTAATCCTTTGCCTAGCTCTTTAGATATTTTTTACAAAACCCTGCTGTAACCAGATGGAATCTGGATTCTTGCATGCGGTGTGTATGGGTTGTTTCCAGCACACTGAACACCAACCCAAATATATAGGCAAACCCAGCACTCATGTTGGCACAAGACTCAGAAATCACAGATCACATCAGCTGTTATTACTGAAAACATAGGTCGGCCAGTGGCCACACACTTCAACATGCATGGTTGGGTCTATGAATATGAAACTGCTCCCCTCTAATGCAGGAAAAGAACCAAAAACACATGAAATTTCCCAACTGTTAGACTTGTAATGGTCTGTATGCAAACACTGTTAATTTTCCTCCTCTTTGCTGTAACAGATTTTAATAGAGGTTGAGTTCTTTCAGGGACCTGCTGAATATGTGGTATTCCTACACAGATGCTTAACAGCAGCATAAAAGCCAGAAACCACTGCCTTCACCTACAGAAAACCACAGGAGACCTGAGCCCTTATTTTTACTATTTAGGACTTGAAAGTATCTCCTGAGTCCAAGGGTTAGTTTTCTGCTACTACCAGCAGGATGTCACGGACTCCTTTCGCTTTTGCTCCACAGTCTCCTTCCCTCACTAGAAGCCTCTCCTGTGAACTTGCTGTTCATGTGGGTCAAGATCTTTTATTTCCAGCTTTAATTATTCATTGTCATTTTTCAGCCATTTATTCTTGCATCAGCTCTGTTCCTTTGCTTATACAGTATTTTCCCTTCCCAGTTCTTTGCCTTGGGCTAAGTGCCATACAATACAGCAAACCAGGGTATCTCCTCCTTCCATCATTTAACTTATTATTGGATCAGAGACTGTACATCAGTTCTTCATTCCCTTGGTCATCTTATCTACCAGTGCTCTAATTTAAGCTATTTAAATTCATAATTTGAGTGCATAGGTGACCAGAATTATATGTAGAATCCCAGTCTTAGTCCAATCTAGCCCTTATACAGTTACATCCATACTCTCCTGTCTTCATTGACAGTAACTCTCCTGATACATGCTCTGCTTTTTTCATGGCTGCATCGTATTTGTGGCTTACAGTCATTCTTGATGTTTTCTTCCTCATTTGTTTCAACATATGAATCCTACTGCAACACAGAAATGCTTGTTATTAGTCCCTAAGCACACAACCTTGCACTGTATGCTATTTTCATTCTACCTCTCTTATTGCAGTACTCAAGGTTATACAGTTCTTCCTGTATGACGTCCTAATCCCCTGTTGCATTGACAGTGCTTCTAGACTTCTTATTGTCAACATTTTCCCCAATTTTCAGCAGTTTTCTTCTTTTCGTGCCACGGTCGTTAATGAACATACTAAATTAGATCAAAGACAGATCCTTCAGGAACTCCATTGGTAACTAGTCTAAATTTCTCTCATACTTGATATTCCTTTACAGCACTACACTGTGGCCAGCTCTCACCTACCATACACATTAGGCATTGATATCCATGTTTCCCAGCATATCACCAGTTTCTCCAACTTACATAAGCATTTCCAGTGCAGCAAAGGGAATTCTTTACTGATAACCAAATAGATTGAATCTACCATATTTCCTTTGTCTGGAAAAGCAATTATTTTAATCAAAGAAACACAGCCAACGAGTTTTGCCTGGAGGAAACCTGTGTTGCGCCCATTCACCACTATGTCCTTGATTATTGTTTCTCTCCAAATCTACTCTAAAACTGCATGGTGCTGAGGTCAGTTCTGTGGTTACATGGATCGCTCCTTCCTTCCTTCCTTCCTTCCTTCCTTCCTTCCTTCCTTCCTTCCTTCCATCCATCCATTCTTCTTCTGTTCCCTTTTCACTTTTCCTTCGGTGGACTGGAACCCAACACCGGGCTCTCCAAGGGTTCACACACCGCACTGATGCTCGCCAGGGGAAATGAAGGCAGGTATAAGTCAGCTGAGGCTCTAGCTGGCTCAGCACCTTGCCGACCTGCCCAAAAGGCTAGTGACCACTCAGAACACAGTGCTTCACTGTGTGATGGTTGATAGTGCCCATTGATTGCTTTGATTACTGATCTGATTTAAGCTCATGGTGCTTATCTGTGTGACTCGCTGTCTGAGAGTCCACCTCTCCCTTTAGACTCCACCATGTGACAGTGCTCTGTTTAACAGTCCAAGAATACAGAAATCCGTCTCCCTGATGCTGGTCTGCGTGCACCATGTTTATTTGTGTTACCATCACAGGTAGATGGGGAGAAGAACAGTTTTGAATTTATTTTGTGAGATCAAAGTCTTGCAAATAGTAGAACCCCGGGGGGGGGGGTGGGGGGGTGGGGTGGGGGGGGAGCAGTATAATGGAAAACTCCTTCAGAATATTAGCAAATTACTTGCAGAACTGTATGGAAATTATACTAAACTGGAGGGACATATTGGGAGTGTCTGTTAACTGAAGGGACTGAGCTAGACATTTAATGGTTCCACATGGGTATGTTCTTTCATTAATCCAGTCAGAGTCTTTTGGAACCTGTACAAATGTTTATCATCCATCAGGTTCAGTGGCAACAAGTTCAAAACTTTATCTGTGCCTTGTGCTAAGAAACATCTCCTTTGGTGTGTTTTGAATTTGGTTACATGAAAAAGAGAAAAGAAGGAGCAGCCATGGGGAGGGTTTCAAATCATTTTAGCCTGGAAATCTGGCATAAATAGTAATGTTAGCACCCTCTGATCCAAGGAGGCACCACGTAAGAGCTCATTTTGAAGTACTTCCCAAAACTGGAGTTGGGATCTCTAGAATCAGTTTAAGCTTAATGAATTTGCCAGGACTGTGCTGGACACTGTGCAAGACACGGTGGCTGCAGGCAGCTGAGCAAGCGGGCGATGCTGCGCTCTGGTGGCTGCTCTGCCAGGAGCCGTCCCAGGCTGCCGGCAGTGGGCAGCTGCCACAGGTCTCTGGCGTGGCTTTGCAGGCATAGAAGCCAAATGCTGAAGACCAGAAAGCCTGAGACACTTCTGGGCACCTTTGTGTGTGGGTAGCTGATGTCTTGTGGTGGGCATGTCTGTTATCACCATCCACTAGAAGGAGACAAAATCACATGCATTCTAGGTTGTAAGACGAGTTCATCAAGTACAGCAAAAAGCAATCAGTAGTTATTAGCTGCTGAAAGACAAAAAGATATTTTCAAGCAAATCCAGCAACTCAACACAATGAATCAATTCTGGAAGAGAAGTAAGAGAAGGCTTGGGAACAGAGAGTAGAATGAGGAGAGCTTATTGGCTACAGCTAAATGCATTTACATCAGGTAATTCAAGATGACTCGCTAGAGCAGAAGTTAATTTGGCATTAGTTTTCACATGGAGTCATGAGACAGGTTTCTTAGCTTTGGTGTAAACACCCAGGCTGGTTTACATCACAGTTTTCCCATTATAATGTTTGTCTCAACTCACAGTTCAACACTGCCTTGTTTTAAAATGTTAAATGATCTGTGTTTCTTTGGTTTGAGGCTCTTCAGGGTAAGTGCAGTCTTCACCCACAAGGAAGGATTAGCAGGATAATCTACCAAAATATGTAACTGTGAAATTCACTCCTACTGCTGCCTGCTGTAATGTGCTTCACACAATTTGCATCCTGTGGTGTGGGCTGAGGAAAAAGCACTGCCTTCCTTGAAAGGCAGGGAATGGAGCTGGACACCAGTTGCCCCATAAAAGATACACCAGTCATGGTCAGGGTAGAGCTAACTTGCTGCAAAAGGGAGCTCTGCTGATGCCTTAGTGTAGTGAGGCAGCTGCCAGCAAGAAGGACACCTACTCAACCAACGCCACACTGAGTCCTCCAAAACTGAGCGATCTACTTGATTTGGGAGTGGGAGGAGGGAGAATACAGTCTTTTCCATTTAAAAAAAAACTTCCCAAGGTGCATGTAAATTATAAAACATTGTCCTATGGCTGATCTTATAACTGGTGGGAAATTAAAAAAAATAAAGCTGTCAAAATGATAATCACTAAAAGAAAAAAAGAAACCTGTGTGAGTGAAAGTTGGCAAGTCTGTTAGCAGAATGACTACTGTACTGGAAAATTACTGAGCACTGTTTATAAAGGCAATCAGACAGGAATGTTAGTCTTGGAGTCCTACTTTCGACATCAGCAGCTGTATTATTCTACTAGATTCCTTGTACTTTTTTTTTAAAAAAAAACCAACCTTCTAGTGACTGGGTGTGGCACAACCTGTTCCCAAAAGTCAAGATTCACCTGATTATTTTGACCCCAGTATAGCAGAGATATAGTGGAGCGTTTCAGAAGTGTGTAGGGAGAGAAAGATACGATAGCAGAGTGTGTATTTCATGGAAATCGGGACTCCATTTGTAAACAGTGTTTTCTACATAATCAAGCATGAACTTAGTTTGATAGCTGTAAGCAAAAAATATCTGACTGTCCATGTGACTGATTCTCAGAAATCTTTTCCAGTTGTCCTTACTAAAATTACCCAGTGTGAAATCCTGGCCCCACTGCAAGTTGGTCTGAGTTATGCCTAAGATCAATAGAGCCACAGTTTCATCCAGGTGCCTCAGAAAACTTAAGAATGACTTCAACATGATTTTGCATCACAAAGTGGTGCTAAAGAAAACCAGTGCTAACTAGACATGGAGTTATACCCACCTGTACATCAGTGCAAAGTGCAAAAATGTACGTTAATCAAAAAGGTATGCAATAAAATCTATTAGAAATAAAACCCTCAGATTACACTGCTTTAGATTACTTTGTCACAAATGTTTTTTCAGACTAGCTATGTTTTGTTTAGTAGCAAATTCACTCTGATACTTTATTCAGCAGTAGTTGTAGTTAAGAGCCAGTTCTAAAAAACCAGGTTTAATAATTGTAGAAAAAATTGTTATTGCAAATATGTCTTTGGTCACATCCAAACTATTATTTTGAAAGCAGGGAAATTAATTTTGCTGTAACATTGGGGAGGGAACAAAAATAAGACAATCCCTGTAGATAGTGAATGCATGTGTGAATATGTCATGAATGTTTAGTTAGTGGAACAGAACTAACTTGTAGGCACTGGTCTTCTGCAGGGTTCGAGACAGAAATAGCTAGGTGAAATTTAATGGGCTGTGATATTTGCCCTAGAACATGTAACAGCTTTATGTTATAAGAGGCTACAAATCTCTGAAAAGTGACCTCATGTCTTTTGATTGTGCTCCTCTACCTCATCCTTCAGCCTTGACCCACTTTATCTTCATAGCATTTCTTCCAAAATCCTTAGCTACAAGTCTTCATTTGCAGACAGTCATCTCCCCTGAGGTTATGTACCTAGTGCTGTAGACAGTTTTTTTCCCTAGAAAATGTGGGAGTCTTAGGCAAGTAGATAGAGTGGATAATTCAAGGTTAATGACTAATCCAGACCATAGAAAGATCAAATGATGAACTGAACCTCCAGAAGATATTTCAAGTTTGCTCCAGGGGCCTGCCAGATGAGCATTGCCAAAGCAGATTAGAAGAACTCCTAATTCCTCAGCAGAGATACTGAGAGGTCAGAGGTTGAGGAAGACACAGAAGACAAAGATTTAAAACAGCCCTCTCAGATTGCATGTCCTGCCCATCCCAGCTTTTTGAGGCTAGAGAAAAACACACCCTTCTGGGCATTTTTTAGCTAGAAAGACAGCCACTGACTGGGTTAAAAAATCTGTGCTTAAAAGCTCATAATTTTCTTCCTAAATCTAACCACCAGCAGGGATCATCTAGCTCTTGAATCTTCTATAGAGGTAGGATTACAAAAACTAATACTGTGGATAAAGTCATCCCTATGGTTGTGAGAAAGATGAGTGTGTTTGTCACATAAATCAGTGCTTGTTGGAAACATGAGAGGCTCTCCAGGGACTCCAGCTAGAGCCCTCACAAGGTCCAACAGAAGATAGGTTATAACCTGGGAGGGAAAGACCAAACTGAAAAGAACTATGGTGTCAAGCAACCCCTAAGATCAGTTTACAGGCTCAAAACATAACTGGAAGCCAAATGCTCTATATGATATACACAGGGCTCAGTGTACAACAGTTAATTGGCTTAGTTAATAATACAGAGCTAGCTTGGTGGTTTGAGTTAGAACACTAGAATTATTTTTTACATTGTCATAAGAAAAACACTGTTTTTTTTAAAAATGAAAAGTCTCATTTTTAAACACATTCAGGTGTGTTCAAAAGGTGTTATGACAGTGTAGAGAGGAAAAATCTGTCTATAGTGTAATTTAACAGTAACCATAATGTGATACTATTTGTACATCACATTTTTCTTCCTTGTGTGTATATAACTTGCAGATAATAATTATTCTCATACCATGCTGCACATTCCTTTACCAATATGAAACTGGCAGGAACTTTCATATTTAATAACTTCATCCATAAATCCCTTGTCTTTCCACTTCAGTTGTGAATTATACTGTTGAATATAGTTGCAGTGATTCTGTGTCTTACAGGCACTAAAGTAATATTTTCGGCTGCCTATGAAGGGGGCTTTGGGAGAGCTGTGGGGGAAGATCAGGGCACTGCCAGTACTGCCTGTAGGACTCGCATTTACTTGTTTGTCAGATCATTTTTACCATTGAACCAAGCAGAGATTTTACTCAGAAGAAGTTTTGTGGTCAAAGTGATCATCCCTGTGATGCCTTTGAAAATAGCCTACTTTACTGATATTATTCAAACATTTAATCTGTCACTTATCTCTTGGATATGAAACTAAACCCACCACTTTAAAATGGTCTTTAATTTCTGGAGTATTTTGATACCATGTTAGCAGCAATTGTCACTAGTAAGATGGCTGTGAGGTTTCAGAGATCCCTTACAGTATAGTCCCACCTTATTTGTAACCACTGGACTCAGATGAGGATTGGGTGCAGCAGATTGGTAGCTGAAGCTGGCCATACAGATGCCACTCTGACAAAAAAAAGCTGGAGATTGTGCTTTCAGCACAGGCACAGCTTTGTATTGGTTCCCTGGGTTTTGGCTCATGCCCCGTGGAATCATTCTGATGATAATATTTGTTTTTTCTGTGTCAGTTTTTCAGTTACACTCTGTCATATCTGTGCTAGACCAGCACTAACTAGAGACCACTGAACAGGGTAGAAACGAGGCGATTTCTCAACTCTACAAGAGCAACCACAAAAATTAAAAAAGGAGGGTTTTTTTCCTGAAAGGGAAGTCATAACCTTAGTTCTTTAGGGCATCTTGAAAATAGTTGGCATGCTTCATGCTGCCCATCCTAAATGCAGGCTCACAGACAGTCTCTGCCAAGAATGTATTTTTATCTTTCTCCTTTACTTTCAGTCCCTTTCCCTTTTTCTTTTGCCAGTAGCTGTAGATCACAGTGAGAGTACAGTGCTGAAGTGAGTATTAGTTGAGTGGAGCCTGTACAGAAACCCTTCCCAGCCCTATGACTCACATGCAGCTCATAAAGCAAAGTCATTCTTCCCCCCTCCATGCCCTTGTTGAGCAGTTCCTTCACCCAGATAGATAACTCCCACCACGTTTGCTCTGACAGCACAGAGCCCAGCTGATATCAAGGGAGCCTGGCTATTAATTTTCATGAACACTGATTTCTGCACTTCAAGGCTATTTTTGTCAGTCTTTCAGCCCTAGTATTCGATTACCCAGCTGGCATTTTCCCATTCCGTAAGCAAAATACCAAGCACTCAGCTACAGAGATGCACCAAAACTACTGTCTAGAGAAACACGTTTGGTGGCTTGCCAGCTGTTTTAGCCAACAGAAATTCGCAGATGTGTCAACTGCTTTAATGCACAGAAACATTTGAGCGGGGCCCTGTTCCACAAAAGACAGGTGGCCAGCCTGCTCGCTCCTGTCCTGCCCAAACCAAATGGCTTCTGCCTTCACTGTCAGCGCAGTCATCAGGGCTGTCACACCAGGTCATCAGTCATAGCATTTGGCAAACAAATTAATGACAATTGCACCAAGTGAAGATGTTTCTAAAAATTGTGCTGAACTGGTATTTCACTGTTCAGGAATGGGAGGGTGAGAAAAACAGTTGTTTGATTTATTGAGGAGAAGTTACGTAGCGACTTCAAAAGAAATGTGGTTGATAAGTTGGCATGTATGGTGCTCTACCTGGACTACAGGAGCCTTCAGCAAAATGAAATGGTATGTCTGAGCAGACTTGGTTTTGAGAAGTCTTATTTGAGCTACTTATCTTAATAGACAACCCAGGATTGGGTGACAAGTAAAAGATTCATGGTATAAGGATACTAATCTAAATGACAGTCCTAAATAACAGGCTAGAAGGTCAATTACCTGGTGGGAAAGGCCTGATAGCCTTCCGGTGCACAGCGCCTACACAGTTGTTGTTCCAGTCTTTCACTTCATACAGGAATGCCTCTTATTACAGAGAACATGTTCCTCACTGACAGATTGCAGGAAGCGTAAAGATTGATGCTGCTTTTCTTTAGGGAAAAAATTGTTCTTCCCTACATACCTCCTAATTCAGATTCTTTTTAGATATTTTATTCACTGTCTTGTAGCCCAGCTCTAACCACAGTGCTGCTTCCAGCACTTGTCAGTGGGAGCCTTTCAGTTGGGCTGGAAGACAGCAGAGTGAGGTCGCCTCATTTCCCTTGCACGCCCACAGCCAGAGACTGCTCGCAGCAGCAGCAGCGCGTCCCTTACTTTGGAGGAACCTGAACACCTCACAGCATTGTGCTGGGTGTTTGCCAAAGAGCCTTTAAAGACATAACAAAGCAAACAACTACCACAAAAAAGGCCAGATATTTGTTCCCAGCACACTTTGATCAAAGGGGAAGGGAACGGCACCTGAAATGTGCTCGCAAAGCAAATGAATCCCAAGGGCTCACAGGAACGACGGCTATAGGGAAATATCCTCACACCCCCATCCAGACTGGCACATCTTTGTGAGCTATGACAGCTTTGAAACAACACTGTAGGATCCTTTCTATAAAGAGAATCCTGTCTTTATAAGTAATTCTTGAGCCTTGGCAGTTAAATGCAATTCAGATTTTCTAAGAATGACCATGGCCAGTTTTTCACCATTTTTGAGGCCCCTAAGGCCATGAACTTCAAACAGATGAGATTGCAATGAAACATCCTGAAAAGCCCAGCTGTGAAAAGTAAAATCTGACCAGCGGCTGTGAGAGGGTGAACTAAAAGTGAGGTAGGAGATGTCTTTGCATTCTGATAGTCTGGCATGTAGAGGTTTTGTATGCTTTGAGGTCATATAATGTAGGCCTAGAAAAGCTGACTCTGGTCCTGGATGTGGGAATGCCGTTTGGGGCTTGATGTCTGGCCGTAGCCCCATCCCAGTTTGTACAGAGTAAGTACAGGTTCTCTGCCCAGCTCCACTGCATGGTGAAGATGTACATGCAGATGCAGCAGGGGGTTTTCCCAGGTACCTCTCAAAAGCAACAATGTTTGTGGGATAGGATGGTCTGCAGGCAAGTCTGTCTTTATTTGGGGGAAAAATGCAGCCATATTGTAGAGACTGTGGTTAAAGGGAGCTATGCAGAGTTCGTGTTTCTGTCTAGCATGGAGACAGGAGTGGATATTCACTCATATACTGACACTTTTCTGCTTTACACACTTCAGCTCTCAGAGGTGATCAGGCGATCTCAGTTGTGACAGCAATACAGCACCGTCAAAGAACCCAAAAATCTAGGAAGAGTTGCCAATTTCTCATTGTTTTTACATGAAGCATAATGTTTTATCCCACCATTTTTTTAACATTCCTTCTCTGGCTCCTTTCCAGGTGGGTGACTGGCCATTGGAGTCCCTGCTCTGCTACTTGTGAGAAAGGTGTCCAGCACCGGGAAGTGACTTGTGTTTATCAGTTGCAAAATGGCACCTACGTTAACACAAGAGACCTCTACTGCCTTGGCAACAAACCAACAACAGTACAAAGCTGTGAAGGACGGGACTGCCTTTCTATCTGGGAAGCATCAGAGTGGTCAAAGGTAGGAACTCAATTCAAGAAAGCATCCAGACTGCACACAGCTCTGGATACACTGGCCCTAATCCAGCTAAGTGCTTAAAATTATGCATGTTCTCACAGTATTGGGAAACTGGTAGAACTGTCATTTGTCGAGAAGGTCAGTTGGGAGATGAGGTTTGTATTCCATACTGGATCAGTTATTAAGCCAGGTTTTAGATATCATGCTATAGTAACTATATCTTTCGATCTGAAAACTCCCACCAGCAAGGAAAAACATTTTACTGACCTCAGGCCAGAAGTATAGTAACCCACCAAGGCTTCTGGCTTCATTTTAATGCAATATGAAACAAATACCAGATTTATCAAGCATCTGTATGTTACAGAGAATGTACAGTCTTTGGGTCTTATCCAACCTTCTTTTGTGTAATTCCAGGAACATGGAAAAGATGGTTATACTTTGTATAAAAGCTGCATCTCCACATAGCTGCAGAGTTAAGAAATTGTTCTGAGATATTATAAATGCATTTCAGATATAAATGATGTGTGCTTTAGACAGCCTGTGTTTTCTTTAGCAACAGAGTGAACTGGGAGTATGCCTACAGTTCATGACCAGGACTCAGCTAATACAAGGCAACTTTGTCTGTACCTTGTGAGTAACAGTTCTGGTAGGATGTCCATGATAGTTTTGATATTGTATCTGTTAGGCTCATCTGAATGATGAGAAGATCTTTTCATTCTAAGTGCAGTGCTTACAGCTCTACCAGGCTCATTCCAGACTGGCTGTGTTATGGGACTGTCCAGCAACAGTAATTTCTGTGGGAAGGATTTTTCCTTGTTACTTATCTCTATTTTGAAAGAGTTTAAAACATTTAAAACATTAAAACATTTAAAACATTGTCAAAGAGCTTTGCAAAATATTATTGTTAGAAATATGCTTAAAAGTCACAGAAGCTCAGAATACAAGGGATCTTGCACTGAGGAACAGTGTCTCTTAACAAACACAATGTGATTGCATTGTCCACCTTTTGAGCAGTAAATCATTTGGCAAGTGAGATGATAATTGAGTGAGAGAAGTGTTTCCTTTGAGTAGGATGCTGTGTCTGTTCATTAATGCATGAGATTTGTTTTCTTTCTGAGCTCTTTCATTTCAAAAGATGTACAGAAACACACCAAAGTTTTAATAAGTTGTCTGATAGGTCTTTTGTGTGTTATAGAAGTAACCTTTTCAGATGATGCCCTCTTTATTTCTTATAGCTGAACCAGCTGAACTGTTTATAGCTGAGACTTATGGTCAGTTCCTACCTGTTTTCCACTGGGAATTTTTACTTGGGTCTTTTGTTAAGAATCTCAGGTACTTATCTCTCCTTTTTATGAAATGGACTAAGTCAAGTTACAGAAGACTTTTTCCAGAGTGAAAATCTTCCATATTTGTGACCATATAACTCTTTTTTAAATACTTAATATTTTTAGATAATTATTTCAATAACTGGCTTACTTTTCCTTTGATAAATTTATTTACCTTTTGTCATGTCTGTAATTGCCCACTTGTGATTTTACATTTGTTCTTGTTCTGGCACATGTCTGCTATTACGTAGCACAGTTGACTCCAGGACACATTTGATATTCTGCCAGTTTGAACACTTCTGAATAACTAGGACTTCTTTCAGTGATAATCACTTTAATCCTCAACATTTTAATCTGATGTTGTGTAGTAAATATCACAGTGGTGGTGTCATTTTATAAATCCATTTTCTCATGTATGTTTTTGAACTTTTTGGTTATACAACAAAAAACAGCTGACCACATTGATGTCTGGTCCCCCATCAAAACTGTTTTCAAAGCAAATTCCAATGCAATCTTTGTTGTGGAAAAAATTAAGTTTCCCTTTTATTGCCAAACACTTGAGATTGTTTTGGACAAAGTACTGATCAGCCCATTTTTAATGATAAAAATAAAGACTGTCAGAAAAAGGTGAATGTTTCTATGGTTAGGGAACTAGAGAAAAATATGGATTTCCTTCATATTAAGGAGCTGTGTTTTAACTGCAGAGTTGTGTTGCTCCTTTACAAAACCTTGTGGGATTTGACTAAGTAATTTGTTAACAAAATAAGACCTGATGATCTCAGCTGGACACTCAGCGACTGCGCATATTAATTTGTAGACTGCTCTGTTGTGGAATCTCTTTAAAATCTATATGTTAAGAAATTCTTCATGAAAACAGAGGACTTGAGGAAAGAAAAAAACACTTAAAGAGGGTGATTTATGTGTGACCACCAAAGATCTGTTGGAAACCATTTGCAAATGGTGTTTTGTCTAGGAAAGTATATGCAATATTAATCTGTGAATGACTTAAAAGCTTGTGGGAAGAACAAACAGTTGGTGTTTTTCCCAGACTTGCTTGTAAAACCCACCTAGAGATTTCTCCTACTGTGAAAAATACTCCCACTTCAGTTTGATTTACTTTGAGTAAATTGGACTATTTGAAAGATTTTATATATTGTGCTTTGTAGTTTGAGAAGAACGAGTGCAACCCTGAAGAGTCCACCCGGAGGACTGCAGAAAATTATATATAATTTGGGAAAGTCTGTACAACTTGGGGCAAATTCATGGCTTTAAGGTACCATTTAGGGAGCTCCAGCCTGGGATCTCTGGCAAGTCTTGAGCTTTGAGGAGTCCAGCAAAGCAGTTTCTGGAATTCTGCAAAGCCTGGAAGAATTCATCCCCGTATCTAACAGAACTATACAATTGTGCTTGTTACAAAGATGTTACATCCGTAAGGAGGTCACGCCATGAGCAGCACATAGTAAATTAAGTGGAAGGTTTCCCAGATTTTCAAGAAGTCACTTTGTAGTACTCTGAAGTATTTAAAGGCATGTCTGTTTGCTTGCCAGCTCATAAACGCTTGTCATTCATGTCCTTAACAAGGCCAGCAGGTCAGAACTGCCTGGATTGTATTTTTAAGACGGTTAGACAGGCATGCTGAGATTTGTCCATTTGATGTAATTTATATCAAGCTGACGCTTGTTTCCAGCATAGACCCCCTGGATGGAAAAGCTTCTTGGAATATGTTCAAAAGACCTCACAGAATATCTCATATCTTCACTATTTATTCAGTGTCAAATCAACTGTCTTTTCCATGCTGATCCCCTGAAGGGGAGAACTTGACATGCTAGAGGAGGTTAGTTTTTATCTCAGTTGGTACATATATCATTTTTCCACCCACCTGTCCCCAGTGGCTCTTCAAGGAAATTTCTCACTCTTAACCACTGCAGTGGCATGAAAATGAAGAGCAGAGAGACTCGCTATGCTGTTGTGTAGTGGCATGCACTTACATGGCTGTGACAGCATCAGCGGATCTGATACTCTATTACCAAACTGGTTATTTTAAAAAGACATTCTGTTTCAGTTCATTTTCCCACCTAGTACAGTCAATGAAACCAACACAAATTCTCCAGTAAAACAGAATTTCCAGCCAACCGTTGGCAGAGATAATGAATGTGTGACCAGATATCCCTGCTCTTTAGAAGCTGCCTTTGTGGGTAATTTGTGCAAACACGCGTGAATGTTTGTTAGAGTGCCCAAATGTTTGAATCAAGTCTTCCTTCAGCATCTGATTTGAGCAGCTCTTGTAGCCTGCCAGCTTCTCAGAGGACTCCAAACAGTCCCTGCTTATGCTTTTGGTGTTGAGAATTCTGTCTTTCATCCTGCTAATGTGTGTGGCTCGCTTGCTGGCCATGGCTGGAAGCTGATCACAACTCTATGGCTCACTGAATAGTGTCTCTCCTGAGCTGTCCCCCTTTGTACATTTAAAGCTCTTTGGAACTAACACAGTGATGAGAATACAGCAAATCAAAGAGTGAAGGTCATGTGTGTGTTTCACATGAGAACACATGTGAGAGCTGTGACTTTGCCATGGTATGCGCAAACTATACTGCAGAAATGTGTCTGTAACAGTTGTCTCATGCTACTGTGATTTAAAAATGCATTTATCACCATCATTTCACTCCCATGATACATCAAGGGATGTGGCACTTCTCAGTGTATCCTTTTTCAGTATGAATGATGAGCAAGCCCTTAAACACAAGTTCTAGTGTTTTTTTCATCTGTAACACCAATTTTAGCAAAATGCCAGCTGATATTTTTCAAAGAAGGTTGATTTTCAGAATGCCTTTATTAATAAGTAAAATATTTCACAAGCAGATACCATGCTTTTCAAATTACTTTATGTTTGAAAGGGGCCTAGATTATTGAGAGAAAATCTTACAGGTTATCAGTTTTCCTCAGTGTTCGTAAAAGCTGTTCCTTTTAGCTGTGTTACCAAGATAAACGTTATAATTTCTAGGCATCGTGTAACAGAAAACAAATACCTGTTGTTTTGCAGTGCTCGGCAGACTGTGGTAAAGGGATTCAGAAAAGAACAGTGACCTGCACAAATTCTCAAGGAAAATGTGATGCAGCCACCAGGCCAAGAGATGAGGAAGAGTGTGAGGATCACACAGGCTGTTACGAATGGAAAACGGGTGATTGGTCTAAGGTAACAGTGAATACTACACGGTAATTTCCTTCTAAATGCAAAGATGTTTATAGTGCTATGCTTTCATGTGCTGTCTGCATTAATTTGCAGTTTAAATTTTGATTGAAGGCTTTACTGGGAGTTGAACTTACCCCTTATGCCAGTTATCATCAACACATAGCAACACAGGCTTATGGATATGACCCAGCAAGTTTTGGAGAAGTGTATTCCAAATGGGATATAAATGAGTATTAATTGGCAGCTTAACCATCCAAAGGCAAAACCTACACAAGATTCCCACCACAGATGGACTTTTGTTGTCAAAAGCTACTTTATAAACAATGCTGAAACTGCTTTCCATATTTCAAAAAGTAAATTCTGATCAGTTCCTGTGAGCAGATTGAATTCTACAGAAGAGTTCATGAGCAGTATCTTCCAGGAGTGCAGGGACCTTAGTCCTTAGATGTCTCATGCCCAGCCTGGGCAAGCTAAAAAGAAAATAACAGAAGTCTGGTTTCCTTGAGTGCGAATATGAGTTAAAAATTTGCACCTCAAGTTAGGAACCTAGTCACTGAGAAAAGGAAATCTCACAATGGGGCTTATGGTGAGAGCTTTGTTTCCTTCAGAGCATCAGTATGGAGCTGAGAAGAGAGCTGAACCTTAGTCTTCTTATCCCACAACTGATAGTCTGAAAGTTTGGGAGAACTGTTGTTAAACTGAATACTATTAGGGAGAAGCGTGGGGAAGCCCTAGCAGACTCACACAGAAACAGAGGATAACTGGGAGCTCTCACGGCTGAATTCTGTTCCTCTGCCTCATGCAGGTCCTGCCTGCAGAGTCTGACAGTACACTGGTTTATTACCACAGAAGCAAGACGAGAACTGTGTAGCTGAATTTCATGCTAGTCTGGGACCTACACAGCATAGTCCAGTCCTAGACTTAATGCGACCATGAATTTAAAGGCAGAGCCAAAACCATCAGTCCCTTCCTCAGGGCTGGATTTTACCTTCACTTAGGCCTATCTGAACTTAGTTTCTCTAGTGACATCAGTGGAATTAATTCCCAAATGCAGTGGATTAAACCAGAGCAGAGTCTGCTCTGCATTTGCATTCTGATCTTAAAGTAATAGGTGGTTTTGCTTGGGAAGGAGGCCTGGCAGTATGAGAAACTCAGCCTTTGCCAGTGTTGTTCAAAAAGCATCCTTTACATTACTGACTTCATGTTTGCATAAAGAACTAAAATTTCCCAGGAATATTATATTCCAGTTTGGTTTTATCTTATCTTTGTAACTGTACTGTTCTTTAAACAGAAAGCCTACTTCGTGTTCTGGAATGTACGGCATGTGCAGAAACCACTGGGATACAGTAGTTGCATTTTGCTTTCCAAAAACCCAAACTCCAGCAAGCAAAATCCAGTGAAATAGAGGCCCATGATGGGCAAATTGGCTTATCTGCAATTGCATTTTTTTACATTGTGATTAGGAATTGCAAATATTTATAGATACACTCTGTCATAGATACATGGATTTAATGGTGTCAGTGCTGGAGAATGCATTAAGAACCTGCCACATACAAAAGGACTGTATTTATGCTGAGCCAGGAATTTATATCACAGAATGTTTAGAGTATTGAACATTATTTTATTCATAACTTGGCACACAGAGTCCATGCAAGCTGGCCAAAACAAACAGTTCCCGTGTGTTAACAGGTGAAATAATATTATTTATTTATTTGTGGAATTTTAAAATGGTTTGGCATGCAAATTGACTGGGATTCTCTTTATAGTGAGGAATATGAAATAATTGTGTACTCACTGATTACAGAGATTGAAAGTTCAGTATTGTATGAATGGTTCCAATCTGATGAAGATACTGGCTCACTGCTAGAAAGGCTGTAATCATACATTGGTCACAGTAAATAGTGTTGATCTATTTAGTGTCTGCATGTGAGCAGGACAGGATCAGTGCAAAATCACTTGTTATTTGCAATTCTTAACTCAGGATCCTCCCTGTGCAGAAGGGCACAAAAGCTTATGTGCTGCATATGTGGCCTGCTTCTGTCTGCAGAGAGCTTGTGCCAATTCTCTGCTTCCCAGGAATTTCACCCTGTGTGAGTCCAGCAGGATGTTCTTGGACTTAGATTTGGTTTATAATGAGCATTTAAAATTCTAGACATATTGGTTAGTTCTGACTGGACACTTAGATCACACAATTAGATTCTTATTCTCTGAGTAGAGGGGTAAGCAAAAGGCACCCCTGGTTTGCTAGGAAAGTAGATACAATTCTTTGAAGTCTTTCTTTGAATTGAAATCTTTTCTATTGTCCCAGAAACCCAGATAGCTGAAATGTTTGGTGTGGAATTCAATTCTCACATCCTGAGCAAAGGATTTTCATCATGAGAATCCAGAAGCTTTAATGCAGGGCTTAGACTTAGGGGGGAGCCTTTACAGATATCAGCAGCTCCTCTTTGGTGTTGTCTGGCTTAAAACAATTCCTCCTTTAAGGAGAAACACAAAGTCTGTGGGAGTTAGATTATAGTGAACTCTTTAAAATTCATACTTCCAGGGCAAAATTCCATTGTAAAACATTTGTTCCTGGTGCTGTAAAAATCAATGCAAGAGTGATTTGTGCTGACTAAGATGGAAACTTTTCCTGTTAAAACAAATTGATCTCAGAACAAGCAACAACTTTTTGCAATTAATGCATTGTGCATTTGTTACTTATTGTTAAGAATCATCAGGGAAACAAGATTTAACTAACAGCAGTAATTATCACAGATTAAAATAAGGGGCTTTGATGCTTTATGTGCGAACAGCTTGCATGGTGACACACATTGGTGGCCTCCAATCTTTAATTTCCCAAACCAAGATCGTTTGAAGATACCAGGAAGTCATGTCAGAAAGAGGCAAAACCTAATTTAAAAAGTCCAGATACAACTAAGAACAGGCTGTTTGGGTGGTAATGACAGACAGTTATTCTTATATTGTTAGTAGTAGTATTTATAGAATATGTGGACTCTGTGCATGAGAAGACAGATCACTTCCCTAAGGAGCCCCAGCCCTATATAAATAACTCAGCTCGCGTCTGATAGCAATGACTATGGTTATCCTATGTAAGATCTTGGATCCCATTGCATCCAGCAAGTGCAAGAGTGGGCAGCAGTAAAATCTCTAAATGTGTGCCAGACAAGTTGTGGTTTTATGTTCTCAGACCCTGGATCCACTTCTGTGCAGAAGAGGCAAGGGCTGGAGGCATGGCCGTGCTGATCTTTAACCTGCACCTACCAGCCAAAACCTTGTCCACTGGCCTTGGTAACAGTTCTGGAGCCATTACCTCTCCATGCTCTGAAGAGGAATTTCATTCCATTTTCTGTCAGGTTTATTTGCAGATGGTACTTACTTGACGTTATAGCTGTGGAAAGCATTTGGAGCTAATTGAGCAGATTCAGCAAGCAGTCTTGGCTGTGGTATTTGTATATTCCAAATGTATTTGCAGCATATTTCAAGTGTTACATGAGGAACTGATATATCTAGTTCACTTTGCAAACACATAGGGCCAGATCTCTAAAACTACTTTAAATGTCTTTGAGGTTACCTTTTAGTCCAGTGCTTGAGATTAACAGACTATGTACTGCAATTCTAATTGCAGAGAAATTAGAATTCTAAAGAGTATTGTTCTGTTACTAGTAACCATGTGTAACCTCTGTTACCACTGCTATTAAACTTGCAGCTTCTCTGCACTACTGCAACTTCTCTTTTAAACCACATATCTTATAGGGATATAATTATTATTTTTAGCATTTATCACAAATACAGCATTGGTATTAATGAGTTACATAACTAAACCATTCCTGGCCTGAGAGTCTTCAAACCTAGTAGAAAGACAGATTGCACATTAAGAGACCCACTGGTGTTAACCTGAAATCACTGTTTTATTGTTGTTGTCTGGATTCTTCAGAATTGCAGTTCATTATATCATCCATTTTTGTATATGATGCAATATACAAATGGCGATCCAAGCCATCTCCCATTCAGTTGTTTCTTCCAAAAGGAAATTCCACATCCAGTTTGCATTCAGTTAAAGAAACAAACATCTCGTACACTCTTTCTACTTGAAATAGTTTGTCCTTGTTTGAAATCTGAGCTGTTAAATGTTCAAGCACTGGAAGCATTTTTACATTTTCGATGTAGTTGTGCTAGTCAAAAGAACAAAGAGGTTGCTCAGTGTCCCAACACTTGCCTCAGACTCCTAGGCTGCAGAAAATAAGCCTCTTGATGCTTTATCAAGACAGTAGTTCATTCTTTCATGATGAACTGTATTTTACTAACAAACTTTATGTCAAGGATTACATTCCTGTGAAGAGTGCAGGCAGCTAGTGAACAGAATGTGTCTCTCTGTATGTGGCTCTCCAGAAAGCTCAGCAGGACGCACGGCCTGAGGCTGTGCCCTTCGCCTGCTCTAGGCTGCGCTTGAAGGGAGCAGCTGCAGGACCCTGACTTTGCATTGAAGTCTACCTCCACTCACACGGTTGAAAACATACGTCTCAAAAGATGTGGGGGTGCATTGCTGGTCTGCTTCAGGCAGGTGCAGGCTTGATGTATCGCCGGGGCATGGCGGTGACAAAAGATCAGTTGGGCTTGAAGGTGAACAGCGCTAGGAACTGGTTTTTAGCTACCCAAGGCTCCCCCCGTGTCCTCAGCTCTCTCCCCTTCTGCTCCAGTAATAATGTGGCAGGGAAAGCACTCGGGTGCACATGTACAGGCCAAAGCTGTATTTTTTGAGCTCCTTTCTCCAGTTGGCTTTTGGACACTTCAAGGGTATAACTGAGGAGGCAAGATTATATAGCAGGAGCAATTCCCCACAAGATTTTTATAGGTTTTTCTTCATTTCCAGTTTTACTTCATTGTTCCAGTATTTTATACGTCTCGACATATTCTATTTCTGTCCTGTGACTGAAGTACTGTATTTTGAGCCAATAGCACAGAATGGTTCAGGATTCCCAGTTTCATTTTCTTTGACTATTCTTCTTTTAACTGGTATTATATCAAGGAAGGTAGAATTACAAGCAAGATACACTAGCTCCATCGTTAGTGCTGACTTTCACAAGGGTGCATTTTCAGCTTTGTGGGTAGAAGTTTAAACATGCAACTCCTGTCCCTCAGGCAACAATTTAGCTCATTAACCTATTATATTACATAGCCCAATGAAAAGATTTTTAGAAAAAGAAAGATACATAGAAGCCTTTTAATATATTGGCTTTTCCATATTTTTTCTTTGCAGTTACAGTAGGTGCTCTATAGATACTAAGGCGTATATTAATCTCGGATAACCCAGTGTAAATCCAGGGTAACTGCCTTTCATTCTTCCCTCAACCCATTGGCCACAAGCCAAGGATCTCACTCAGCACAGTGGGTCAGATAACAGTCTCTCTTACATTAGTGTAAATCCAGATTAATTCAGCCACTTAAGTTAACGCAGGCTTATGCCAGTGCCATGCAGATCAGAATCTGACCTGACAGACTGTGCAAGATCTTTGGGTCTTGTGTAGGAACCATTACAGATTCATGCTCTCAGGTGAAACCAGAAATATATGACATGTCAAGCTGGGCTTCAACTGGGAGAGAAAGTAGAGGAGAAATCTCTTTTTACCACTTTACATCTAGTATAACCACCTGGCACACCTTTCACTGGATTCAGAAAGATTTACAGTCCAGAAACTGGGAAGGACTAGTAAGGATCAGCTTGGCAAAGTGTGATGTTAAGCAATATTCTTGTTGCCAAATGGTGTCAGTAGTGCTAAAGCACATCTGAAAAATTACCTATAGCCACCTGCCCTCCCTAGACATCAATAGTTGCCAATTTCTTTACGCTATTTTGCTCAGCCTATGAAATGCTGGCTATGGGTTCTCATCCCAGGAGAATATTAACAATATGGAGGAAAAAAATCTGATTTCCTATGAGAAAAATACTGGGTTTGTGCCAGACACTGAGGTGTTTCATACTGAAGATCAGCAGTCATTATCACAATGGGTGGTAACAAGGATTTTGTAATTGCAAATTAATTGCTTTGGAAAGATTAGAGTAGATTGTATTCTCTAGGAGATAAAACCCTAGCCTCACAATACACCAAAAAACATGTTGAGGTTGGTTTTTTTGTTGTTTGGGGTTTTTTTTCCCAAAAAAATACTCTACAAACTTTCAGTGCCAGGAAAGCATGTTTTCTGAGTTCCAAATGTTTGGGAACGTCAACAAAATCTTCTATACGCCTCACTTTTAATGATTAATTCGCATTACATGATAAGAAGAGTAAATCAAGGACAGCTGTGGTTTGAGAGGTATATTCAAAGCTGTTATAAATATAGAAGCAAACTGTCCTTCATTCTAACATTCATTACAAATTCATGGCTTGACCCGCCATCTGTTTATGATAAACTATGGACAACTTGTTAATTCTTCATAAAGGTCATAACTAAGTTCATCATCTTCTACCTTGGAGAAAATAACTTTTCTTGTTGAACTGAGAGAAAACTCTGCAGGAGGAATGTCCGCTTAGAACTGCAGTCGCACGTCACAGATGACCGACCCTTTCCTGACGCTTACTCACTTTGGCTCAGCAAACAGCTTCATGATTTATGGCTGTCGTGTGCGTTCAGCACCATAGCTAGAAACTCATGTTGGAAGATTGTCTACAGGCCTCACTGATGCAAATCAGTTGTTCTCCAGAAGGTGATGTAGCTGGATGTTACAGAAGAGAGCCCAACAAGCATTAGTATTCAAACCATCACTTCCCTGGTCCTAGGTATGATCAGGAGCCAGAGCATCAGAGTGTCCCAAACCTAAGTACTGCCCCTCTGGACTGCTCTGAGTTGTACTACTAGTTGGGGTTCCCCATGGTTTGTTCCTCTGGCAGATGATCACTGATGTGCAAACCACAGCCTTTCTTGCCAACAGCTAATCTCAAAATAGCCCTCACTACAGAAGATGAGAAGAAATGGCCCAGAATTGGTTATATCAGCCGAGGACACTCCTCAGTTTCGGAAAATTGTTGCCAGTATTCTAGTAAAAATTTCAAGCCACCCTTTAGAAAGGGAGATGGTAAGCCTTTACTCCGCGTTTCTGAAGTAGAATGGTATTCTTTTGAGTTGTGATGAGCTAAAACCATCACCTTTAGTTTAACCTCCATTGAGGAAATGCATGGAATAAAACAGATCTCTCTGTGAGAGAAAACTAGTGTTTGTTTTACAAAGCAGACTCTATCTCTTCTGCTGCAGTGAAATCAATTTGGTTGATAATACTGTGGGCCAAATCACTGACCCACCGCACTCAATAGCCAACTTCCAATGACTTCAGTGAGTTAAGGATTTCAGCATAAAATAGGGAATTCTGGCACGTGGTATGACAGAGCTCCAAGGCTGTTGGTTATTTTTTTTGTCTTCTTCACTGTCAGTGAGGGTGTGCTGGAGTTTTCACTGTTTCCTTCATGATTTTATTCCACAAACTCAGGTAAAAGAGAAAAGGACCATCTTGAATCCAGAGTAAGGGTTCTCAGAAAAAGACTTGGATCATTGAAGTAAAAGCCTCAGACGGGGAGACATGAGGGGACACATCTCCATGTTCCTGCTGCCACTTCACAAATCTGTCACCTCGGGCTGCTTAAAACCCAGCCCAAGGCCCTTCTACTGCCTTGTACCACCAAGTAGAACTGATTGGTTTGTCGTGAACAAACGTAGAAATATAGTTTTTCATATCTCCACTGGAAATATGAGTTTTAGGAAAGAAAGGAGTTCAGCTCCTATTAACTACAGACTTCTGTATGGTCATGGATCCATCACTTAATTGAACTCACATCACTGAGTCCTAGCCATCGGACAGTTAGGTGCCTTGTTTGAGATAGTTGTTAGGCTCCATTTACAGTCATTGTAAGACAGGCAGCTCCAGATAGTGGGTTTTCTCCTTTCCTTAGCAAAGGCTGAATTGCCTTTTGAAATGGTCATCTCTTTCTGCTCATTGCAAAGAGAACATGAACAGATTCACTGCAATGAATCCCACCCCTTTTGCTCTTTGATTCTTTGTCCCCCATTCTGTGAAACGTTTTTATCTATGGTCAGAGGTGTAAATGTTGTATAATGGCACTAAAACAAGGTTGAGCCTCCATCTAGACTTGTGCTAACTGCCAGCCCCAGTCAATGCAGCTGTAGCTGGAAGCCTAGGCATGGAAAGTGAAGAGATGCTGACTACAATGCTGGCTGGCCATGTCGTTCCCCTGGGGATTATAAACTACAGAAACCAAGTCCTGCTTATGCCTTTGAGGCAATGGCCACTCCTTGTTTGCACAACAATTTGCACAGCTCATCTCTGCTGGAGTTTCTGGGAACATCCATAGTACAAATCATTTCAGTGGTCCCTTAGTAAAGGAAAATGTGCTACAAAAAGACCATATTCATCAGTGTTTTGTTTGAAGTGGAGCACGTTCTGTCACAGTGTTATTGTCTCATGTTCCAATACAGCCTCCAGTGATCCCGTTAATTGGAAGAATAACTTTTCCTTTTTGATATTTTTTATTTAAAAGCCTAGTTCATTAAGTGCATTTTTTTTGATGGAGAATTAAAGCCTCCCACCAAGATCAGTGGATTGGAAATTGAATTCCATCGTGACTATTTTACTCTTTTTTTTTTTTTTTTAATACGAAAAAGAAAGCATGAAAGACAAGCCTGTTCAAATATTGGCATTCATTTTTTCTGAGTTACTCTGAGATGTTACAGTGACTAGGATCATGTTTTTAAAAATATGAACAGTAGGTAATTCATCATTTCAAGTTTGTACTACTCATCTGAAGAGGTTTTGCCCCTTGAATCCTTGTGGCACACTACATATATCACTAGCAGGGACTGCTATAATTTTGCCCCTATAAAATAATAGCCTTTTGAGATTTATGATGACTACTGAGGCATTAAGGCAACGATCTTCCAGAACATCTTTAAAGAGCAATTAGTATCAGCCTGCTGGTGCTCCCTTGTTTGACTGTGCAAAAAGATGAAATGCAGTGTTAGTTCAGCATCATACATTTCAAAGCTAAATGCTCCTTGTCTAGAGTATGCTCAGGCAGGACTGCGATGACAGAGATGAACAACCTCTTGCTGAAGTTAAGTAAACCTAATGGAGTCCTTAGTTTAATTAACTTTTTTTAATAAATTACGTTTAGGTAGCATTGATCATTAACTGATGAATAATCAAAATATGTATTCAGTGGAGCTTCAGTTCCCAAGATATGCTTTCAGGCTAGCATCTGCGACAGGAGTCAGTGTGGGACTATAGCTCATGTAGCCATAAAAGCGTTGCTCAGCGTAAGCAGCACACACTGCTGTAGAAGCAGGGTGAGTTCTCAAGCAGTCGGCCTGAGCTGAGTTATGTGATCCCATGGTTACATAGTTGTCCATTACTATCTAGTTTACTTAAAATTAGCTCTATTGTGCCTTTTACATAAGGTGTTTTGCAGCATCATTTCCTTGCAGTTTTTCAGGTGGAATAAGCTATGGAGTATTTCCACTTTGTACCTTGCACAGATCAAAACGTTGCACACACGCTATAGGTGGCATGCTAGAACCCTATAGGCAATACTGTATCGTTTCACATCTCTGCCTGATCTTGTTCTTGAAATCCAATTTGAAAGCTTGTGAGAAGTAAATTCTGCCTGATTAGTATACTGAATTAAATGACATTTCCTCATTAGCATCCACCTGGGCTGCATTGCACAAGTACTTAGGGGCACTGTCACTACCCAGAATATTCATGCATTCAGCTCTTAATCTCTGAACTCTGTGCACAATGGAACTTTTCAGAATAGCAAAGTCAAACTTAATTATGCAGTGAGACATGCTGGACATACTGGTCAGGTCTTGTTCCTTAGGGTCACGCAGTTTAAAAGCACAGCTGCGGGCAGTTTGCAAAGATTGCCTCTCTCTTTTCCTTCTAAGATACTGTCACATCAGCCACGAGCATTTTCTGCTGTAATTTATTGTTTCTTCCCATACTGAGTCAGAAGGGTATGCATTTTTTTCTTGGCTAAATTAAACAAATCAGTCATTTCACAAAAGTTTCCAAATGAAAGACTGTTGTAAGCAAGACCAGATATGTTCTCTTTACAGATCTGGGGTTCAAAAAGAAGAAAAAAGAAAGAAAAAAAAAGAAAAGAAAAGAACAAGGAAGCTTGAAAAACAGCTTACAGTTTGCTTTGGGCTAATTAGATCTTATCAGTGGAAAGACAGAAATTTCTTTCTTTAGCATGATGCCCTGGTGAAAGTTGACCTGGTGTTTATGAAAGCATATTGCATGCTGCCTTTCAGCTAGAACTATAGAGTTTAAATTAGTGATACTCATAAAAAGCCTGATGTTAAGATGTGCAGAGCACTGACTTTCAGAGCACACACATGTATACTATTAAGGTCTCAGGAACAGAACAATTACAGGACATTTGTCATTCATCTCAGATGCTGTGCTAGAATGTTATTAATAGGAACTTGTCTTGCTTTCTTTCTGACTTTCACAGAGGCAAGAAATAAGACCCCTGGGGGGAAAAGCACTCTACCCTATCCTAACACCTTGAAATACTTGAACTCTGAAGTCAGTAAAGCATGACTCTATCTCTGAATATTGGAGCTTTAGCCATAGTGTTATCCTTGGCTTCAGCAACTTTCAGAAAATTGGGGACAAACCAGTATCTTTAAACATCAGATGACTGCAGACTGATGAATAAAGAAAAAAAACATATTGCCTTCAGCTTAGTTATGACAGTCATCTTGAACTATATCTCCCTCCAACAGATCAACCTTCTAATATTGGAGTACTTTCAGGATTGGCTGAAGGGATGATAGGACTTTCTGCTGGAAAAAGCAAGTCAATTACAAAAAAGACTAGCATCTATCTCTTAGAGGTTCAAAAAGAGACATTTTTAAAGGTGGCATGTGGTCTGAATACATCACTGCCTAGCCAGCAGCCCTCAGCTGAGGCATAAGCAATGCTTCATTATCCCATTCAGTCCTGAACAGCTCACAACCTGTCCTCTGTAGTGGTAAATCTGTACCTTTTTCTGTCCCCATTAAGCCTCAACACAGGGATTCTCCGGACTGGTCTCTCTTAACGCATTCTTTCAGCTGCCCAACTGCAGCCCTGCCCTGGCTTCATTCATTCTTACTCCTCTCTCTTTCTCGGACTATCTTTTGTAGATCAGGAGTTGAAGTCCCTGACAGATTTCAGAACTTACTGTAAATTCATTCTATTTTAATACATCATATTCTCCAGAGGCATTTGCTTTCAAAGCAATTAGACATCTGTCAGCACCTTTGGTAGATTGCAAGCTTTCATATCAGTATCCTAAGGTGGAAATAGCATTCCAGTTGAAAAATCGTAGCTTGGTCTTAAGGTTGGAGTTTTTCAGTGAGTAAATCTTCTTTAAGCTGATGAATGCAGCTGCTGCCTTGATAATTTGTGAGTTTATTTCCGTCTGGATATCCCCACTGGCTTGCATGTTACTGCCAAAGAATGTGAATGGAGGCATTTTTGTATTCCTTTTGCCTCCTCAAGCAGTGTTTGAACTGGGAGTTACAAGGGCTCTCATTAGGTTCAGTTTTTGTAACTGTTCATTAACCCCTTCTTTTTTACAGTGCTGAACAATACTTTGATCTTTGCATGTGGGTGGATTTCCAATTTACAATGGCTATATTGTCAGTTTAGTGCCTTATGGTTAAACCACATAAATTTTGCATATGCATTTTTCTGATAGTGGTATCATTGGCAATGCCTGGAGGAAGGAAAAACCCTCTTCTTTGTTTGACATCCAACCACTTGTTTGAGTCCATGCTTCCCAGAGTAGGCAAGTTGCTTGTGGGTTTTCTCTCAGTACTTGCGTAGCAGCTCAGGTGGCAGGCAGAGATCCATGCAGCTCCAAACCAGGTTCCAAACCTGGTCCTCCACATTCACAAATCACTTTACTCCATCATGGCATCAAATTGTGTGTGTTTCCTGAGAGTGACATCAATGCTTGTAAAGGCTTTCCCAATTTTCTGAGTATGTTAATAGCAGTGTAAGAACTCAGTATTTGCCCAGAAGGTCCAGTGTCCATCAACAGCATTTTAAATACGATCAGCACAGTTACTGGAGCCTCCCAGCGTTCTATGCAGTGGAATTGTACCAGCTATACAGAAGCTGCATCGGGTGCTGGGCTGTAATGGTACTTTTTGCCCCTGCAGCCCAAGCCACACTCTGCCACAAGCACTACACTCTCTCTGGCAGCTGTTGGCTGCCTAGAAGTTCCTCTGTTTGCAAGAAGGCTGCAGCACCCTTCGTTACACAGGCTCCTCGTAACCTCTGTCCAAGTCTGAGAGGTTCTGTATCAGAGGGCACAGAATGAATCTAGCCCCAAAAATTGTTCTGTGGATGTGCTTGCTTGCTCCATAAATATTTGGAAACAGAGAGACCGTAGCAGTGCATTTAGCTGTCCAGAGTAGGAGGGAAGGTATTTATGGGAATTTGCTGTTCAGTTGGAGTTTGATTTTTATGCCTCTTTTAATGATGTCCTCTTTTCATAGTGCAGCATGAGTAACAATTCCCCCTTTGTATGTATTTTGTATCTATTCCTATTTCCTATTGAAATTCCTAGGAAAGAGACTATCCAAGTACAGAGTTGAAAATTTCGTCTTAAAATAAGCCAGATGTCCAACCTTCCTTTAGCTGCCAAGCCCAAAAGAGTTCAAGAAAGATGTTAAAATCTGTCTTCCTGGCTGTGAAAAACTAATTGCATAGCATAGGTGATGATCCCAGTCTCCCAGGAGAAGGAGTAAAACTGCTTCGGGCAAAAACTCTGCTGTTATTTGTCTAAGGATTGGAGTTGGCAGTGTCTGTGGAAAAAGTTTCATTGCTTGCCCTCCTTGCTGGTTAACAAATGCAGAGACAGGAACACAGACAAAGGTAGGTGAGTGTTTGTATGTTGGTATTTGAAAACCTTATTCACCTTACGTGAAAAATACTTTTTTCTTTCTGTCTTCCTTTCTTTCTATTTTTTTTTTCCTCTCTCTGTTAAAAGCGTTCATAAGCACAGGGAGTGCCTAAAAGCCAAAGACAGAGGTTACAGACTCACTATATTACAGTCATGTGAAGGAACCCCATGGCCTGGATGGGTTATTTTATGTCTGTGTGGTAACAGCTATTCTGTTTGTAAAATGGATGTACAATTCACTCTTCTTGCAAGGAGTTTCGTGAGGATTAAGATTAGTACAGCATTCTGAAGACTAAAAGTGCCATTGAAATCCTGAGGATTAGAGGTTTCATATGACTAGTGAAGTGGAAGGGCCTAATAGTTGCATTTATCAGGATAAAAATTGTTAACTTTAAATCCAAATGTAATGGCCATGCCTGACTGGCTTCCAGACTGGTAGAAGTCACTGAGGGCACATGATTCTGAGGAAGAACAGAGGGACACTCAAGACTCACGAAATTCCTAGATCTCACTGCAGAAGCTCAAGTCATGAAGGAGGTTTAAATAGGGACTTTAATGATTGCTTTTTGGAATAGTTCACTGTAGGGTATACAAGGGAATGGCTCATTCAGCGTAGTCCTAAATACCAGAACCATTGTTGAGGTATTAATAGACAGTGACCAAATTTTTATGTAGAATCAAGATCTGAAAATCTAAGTGCAAAAAATCTGTCATAAACTAGTGAGTGGACCCTAAATTGAATTAAGAAGGACTTAAAGGAAAAAACCCAATAATTTATTTTTAAAAAACAAGTTCCAAAATACATGTAAAACTTTAATATAGTACAACTTCTATCTTCAGAACACAATACTCAGGTCTGGAGGGGGATGCATAGCTGGAAACACATAGGAAAGCTGCACACCAGGATGACTTAATTGGCAAAGTCCAGAAGGGGTCTGAGACAGAGATTGTTCCAAATGGAGAAAGTCAGTCCTAGAGAAGGGCACTGGGAGAAAGAATAGGAATAAAGAACAAGTGGAATATAGGGGGGAAATAAGAGAAAAACTAATACAAATTCAGTGAGTACGCCAAATACAAGAAACCTGTTTAATCAACAGTGATTAATGTGAGTGATAGATAGAGTCTATGTTATTTGTGACAACAGGCTTCACTGATCCTACAACTCCTTCTACCCATAAATTAATTGTTCACATCCTGTAAATGCATTTCTACACTGGGTTGCATGAAGCAGGACTTGATCAGCTGTGGTTTACGTGTCCTGTTCATCTGAGACCATTTTTTCTCAGGCCTTTCAGTGATCCACAGAGGAAGGAAAAGCTCCCTGTGCTCCACCAGAACAAAGCTAGACTTCTTGTATCAGATGGTCTTTGAGAAGCAGCAGAGGTTTCTTGTGATACTTCCAGAGCAAAATGACCACAGCTTTGCTGTACTCTCCCCCATAGATGGGAGAGGTGGAGGCCTACCTGCATCCATGTGTTCTTTTGCCTCTGGGTCCTAGTCTTCAAGCATCCACACTGCATACACATCTTTCATACAATGACTTCAATCCAACCTCAGTGATGCTCATCTTTTGAGTCTCTTCAATGCTGG
Source organism: Athene noctua (assembly GCF_965140245.1). Classification (NCBI taxonomy): domain Eukaryota; kingdom Metazoa; phylum Chordata; class Aves; order Strigiformes; family Strigidae; genus Athene; species Athene noctua. The sequence continues at coordinate 12,157,936 of NC_134049.1, read as the reverse complement.
TTTTAAGAATTACCACTCTGAGGTGACTGTTTTTCAGGGAGAGAGCTTCAGTGCCCTGACTTTGTTCAGAAACAGCAGAGGACAGAAAACATGATCTTTTTTACATCATCCTAATTATATCTCCAGAGTTTTTCCTCACCTCCTCCTCTCTCCCATCATTTGCTTGTGTGTGGCTTTAGCAGAAATAGGAATCTTACCAAAGTCCTGCAACCCATTGTTTTTTATTTTAAATACAAGGTTCTTTTATTAACTCCAGCTGGTGCACCTCACTGTGCTCACTGTGTTTGCTTTATTAAAATTGAACAGCGTGCAAGTAGGACATTGTAAATCAGAAGTGACTGGGCCAGAGGAAGAGGGAGGGAGAGGTAGGGACTCCAATTGTATGACAACAAAGAGAGCATATAAACAGGCTGGGCCTCCTGGCTAATAGAAGCCAAAACTCATGGAGTACAATTTGCAATTGCTCCCAGGAGGACAGACAAGTGCCAGACGGTTAGCAGGGATAGATGAGAGTGAATACTTGAATACCTGATGTGTTCTCTCGTATACTGGAACAGAGCTTCTCTCAAGGTCTGGGCATGCAGTAGGAGCTGCCTGCCTCTGCTGTAATCCTTGGGTTTATCTTATATCAGTGCCTGGAATTGTTCTTGTCTGTGGAGGAAGCCTTGTTAGACCATCCAAGTCTTGGAGAGGGCTTTTAAACCAAGAAAACCAGTACCACTGGGTCCCTCATGGAGAGTGAGGTGGAAGCTACTCATCCATGATTAAGCAGTATACGTTTTCCAGCTTTGCCTCTTTGTGGCTGGTGGAGGGAATTGCATCTCTGCCTGCTTGAACCTCGCGGGCATCCACAGGAACAGTCTGTGTAGGTGGACTCAGTGCAAGTCCAGACAGAAAGACAACAGCTTCCTTCCCTGTTGCAGGACAGTTCCTCTGCTCACAGCACTCCATGAAGGTGCAAAATCATCGTGGACAAAAGCCACAGTTGTTTGAACGGTCCCTAGTTGTTGAGCCTTCAGCACCATAGTGAGCTGCCAATCTGCTGCACACTTCAGCTCTGGCAGTGATTTTTCTGGTGTATGTGTGTATGTGATTTGGAAGCTACTCTGCTTGGACCATGTCTCAGTGCCTTCTCTCCTCCAGTGCTCCTCAACCTGTGGGAAAGGCCTCCAGTCACGCGTGGTCCAGTGTATGCACAAAGTCACCGGGCGCCACGGCAATGAGTGCCCTGTCCTGTCCAAGCCAGCGGCCTACAGGCAGTGCCACCAAGAGGTCTGCAATGAGAAGATAAATGTCAACACAATTACCTCGCCCAGACTTGGTGAGTGAGGGGTGTTGGGGGGGAAGATGCCACTTGCAAAGCACCAGACAAAGCCCAAGGTCCCAGTGTGCCCAGTGTGACAAAAGTGGGGCTTCAGAGGATTGCCCAGGGCCAGAAATTAGGAGAGGGCCCCCCAGTCAGACTCCAGACTAGAAGTCTAGTGTGGATAGGTCCTCTCTTATCCATCAATCCCTGCCTCAGAATTTGCCCAGGCTGGAGCACTCAGCAGTGGATAGACCTGAGAGACCAACAGGAGCACACAAATGGTGGGTGATTGATTGACTGATCACAGAGGTGAGGGAGTTGACAGGCATATCTTTCTCCATCACAAACACCTTCACACCCTGCTTTTGCTGTGGTGAGTGTATAGTATGATAATTTATCCATCCGTGCCCCAAGAAAAGTATATGACCTTGACAAGTAGAGCATCACTGGGTTTTTTTTTTTCCTTTTCATTTGCTGCCACAAGAATGTGATTTGATGAATTAATTTGCCCAGGGAGGCAAGACAACATCCAGCCTCTTTCTGTGAATCCTTTGATTTTCTGTCACTGTCCTTCTCCTCACCCTCCCTGCATCCCCTGTGTACCTGGCTGAGATGAGAATATGATGATAAGCCATCTGTTTCCTGAAATACCTTAACACTGTATTTAAGAAATGTCTCTAGTTAAGAATGCTTTTGTTAAAACAAAGTTGTGGGAATCCATGATTTTCCACATCATATTTGCTCAGTTTATAAGGGGATAAAAATATATTTTTCCAAACTTCAGCCCCGTGTGTTCAGTCACAGCTCCAAGAACCAAGCTGGTTTCTTTACATTTCACACATCATCACCAATAAGATGAAGCTAAACTCAAGGCATCAGCTACACTGACACAGCCTCATCGGTGCCTCCCATTACTTTTCAGTACAAGAGGCTGGGTTGTAAACAAAGCTGCTAAGAGCTTACCAGAAAGAACAGCCTCCACCCTCACAGCAGAGCCAGTCTTGTAGGCTAAGAAGCCTCTAATATACATGGAAAGGCAGAGCTGCTAAGTGACAGAGAACCATTTTTTAATAGCACTGTCCAGTATTAAATAACACTTGAACAAGGACTGGACTTGAAGCTTCTGAACCCAAAAGTTTAACAGATGTTTAAAAGAATATGGGAAATTTTATTCTTGCAAATGCAGTCATACTGAGGAGCTTCTAACCTCTTTTGTTTAAGAACATGCAAGAGTACTTCCCAGATATTTTAGCACTAAGAGCATAGTGAAAGGAAAACATTTCATTTGAGAAGTAAGCCCTTGATACACTGATGAGACAAGAAATCCATCCTAATTCACATTTTAGGACAAAGCAATAAAAAGCTCACGTGTTTAGAAGACTGAGGAGGCTCAAGTCCCTGCTGAAAGTAATCTGCAAGTAATTTGGGATGCTTTTGTTTCTAAACCAGGCTTGGAATCACCAGGGCCAGAAACAATGGTATTTGATATTAGCAGAAAGATGTATCATTGAGTGTTTTGCTCTTCCTGCTTATAAACAATTCTCATTGGAATATCATTAACAAAATTTTCTGGTTTCTGCAATGAAAACCTCACAAAAAAAAATTATACAGGAAAAAATTCTGTTAGTTTACAAAACCCATGCTGCCATGTACCCACACCAAAATGTTTTTCATCCCGACTAACATTTTCAGAAGTATCTAAGTGTGGAGTTCATCTCACCTGACTTTCACATCTGTTTCCAGTGTCCCTCAGTGAAGACATATTCAGAGGGGGTTTATTCTGTCTCTCAGGCACCTGACCCATATCGCTTCCTTGACATGCTTCCTGTCTTACTTCACAACCTGTGAGGGAGCTTGGGCTTCTGAAATATTAGAGTCCTAGCCTTGTTTGTGGCTCAGTGTCTTTCTATTATATAAGGTCTATCTCGGATGTTCTTGCAAGATGTGTAATTTATTCAGCTACATCATGTTTTCTGTGCCTGATTGGAACCATAGCTAGTGGGGAGTGCTGCAGATCTAGCCCCCCCCAAAACGCCCCTCTACTGCCGGCAGAGTCAGAAACAGCTCTACCCTCCCCCTGCTTAGGATGGTCACTTCCACTCAATTTTCTTCTTCTTGCAGTAAGTGTTGGGGTTTTTTTATTGGCTTCATGTTCCGTTTTTCCTGGGACAGTGCAACCTTGTTTCATCAGATTCTATCAAACTTTTGCTTGTTCAACTAAATGAAGCTTCAGTGATACATTCCTACTAGTTTTGCTGACATTGTTTTCTGGTGCCTGGCGCTGAGACTTACAGCTAAATACAGGATAAGAGCCTTTCCTGGTTTCATCCAGCAGAGATGAGGAGCAAGGGACTCAAGATGCTGCTGGGTCAGCACCTTTTGATGTTCTTTAACTAGATCATTGTTTCACATCTGAGAGGCCACAATATTTGTTTAGAAGATTTTCCAATTATCACAGCATTTGTAAGAATGTTGCATATAATTTTTAAATCACATACTGTAAAAAGCACTCACTATATGCATGCATTTTCATCAAGTACACAGCTTCACTAACATATACTTTTTTATAAAAGCACATGTAACCCTTTAATTATATTGTCAACAGATTCAGCAACAGTGCCTTTGTGCTACTTTTCCTCCTGCACAAACCTTTTGTCAGTCTGAGGGAGTTTCTGCCATCCATTTCCCCCTCCCAATAGCCAATTGTTGTCCTACTGTTCTTACTACACTAAGAAGGATTATTTTTATTTCTGATTAATTTATCTTTACATCCATCAAATCGGGTTTGATTTTACTCCTCTGTAAAAATGTTTTCCACCAAGAGGATGATGGCTAGTCCTGAAAGCGTGCTTTCACAAAGCCTTCTCCCTGGGATCACACAGCTTTCCACTGACCACTGTGAGGTGTTCATGTGCTTAAATCTAGGCCAATGCTTTAGACATTTTGTTCATCTAGGCCTCTGTCACTGAGACAAAATAGGTACAACGTGAGGAGGCTTGCACTCCCCAACCACGTCCAGCTGCACCCTTGCAGTAAGCAGTTCCAAGAGCCTGGTATTTCAGTAGAAAGAACATCATCTGATCTCCAGTGCTGACAGTGAGATTGGCCCTTTCTTCCCCCATACACAATGATTTTGATCACACCTACAATGCTGTTCTCTGGCTAATCTGCTAGTTTCTCCTTTCTTTTCTTGTCCAAAGCTGCTCTCACGTACAAGTGCACAGGCGACCAGTGGACAGTGTACTGCAGGGTGATCCGGGAGAAGAATCTGTGCCAAGACATGCGATGGTATCAGCGCTGTTGCCAGACTTGCAGAGACTTTTATGCAAACAAGATGCAGCAGAAGAGTTAATGAACCTGTGCTACTTCTTAGAGTATTACAGCTATTTGTATGTAAATCACGGACTAGTAGGTCTGAGTACTGGAACTTCATGAGTTGCTACAATGTGGTGGATTCCAAAGCATACCTAATAAGACTTGAAACTAATTCTACAGACTGGATACCAAAGTAATCCACTCATCCACCTTAAAAAAAAAAAAACCAAACAGAAAGAGTCATCTCAAGGAGCCAATCATTTTATCGTATTTTGACATCCTTACATTTTTCATTAATGCTTTTTACTTTAATATATTAAATCACCAGCCACTGGATGGCTTGCTACCATTAAAGAAAAGGACAAGAGTTGCAAAGTGATTACATTGACTAAAGTTATGGGTACCTCCATCGAGGAAGGCCTCTGGCAAAATAATTCAGCAAAGGTAGAGACATTAATCTTTTAATCTTGGCTTTCATCTGATGTTTTCAATTTCCAACAGTTATCCTACTGTGGAGTGGGCTTGCAGGGCCACACATAAATGAAAGGCTTAATTTAAAGAGAGGATTTGCTATAAAAGCTTGTGAAAACTGATAGCCAAGAATGGACATCTCTGAAATTCCTGCAGAAAACTCAATACAATTATATCCAACATTGCAAGTCATATTTTTAGAGCAACTAATAGGGACTGCTCATCTTTCTAATTTTAAAAAACAATCCTCTCTCCCCAGAATAATATAGTTTCTTTTATGAAACCTAATTTTTCTCTGAGCTTAATGAAATGGAAGCTTATTAACAGCAGTAGATAGTTATTTTTAAACCTGAACCATTTACATGAGATGGAAGAAGTCAGAAATCATTTCATAGAATCATAGAATACCAGGTTGGAAGGGACCTCAAGGATTGCTTGGCCTAATCTCTCCAGTTTTTGGAAGTCAATCAGATAATGAGACTGAATGTGTTTTTTAAGAAGACCATGAAACTGGATAGGATTGGTACAGAAACAGGACTTGGAACAAGCTTTGTGTGAAGGATGGAGTGGAGAGCAGAACAGGTGTTTCCTATCTCTTGGCCCTTGTGTGCATCTGAGGTTATGTAGCCTTTGGAGTCAAAAGTAGTCAGGGATACAAAACATTCAAAGTGTAATCTTGAGCTTGTTGAAGCTGTAAGGCTAAGACTTCCGTTGCCTTCAGTAAGGGTTAGGGTTTTACTCACTGTATTTTAATGCTTCCTGTCTTACTTTTGTGGTGCTATCAGGTTTGGTGCTATCAGATCGGTGCTATCAGAGCACATAGCAAGTGCTGCATATATGATACCCTCTTCTATGTCTCTGCACTTTAAACCAAACTCCTCTCTGAGATGTGAGACTTGAAACAGGAGCTCTACCCAGGGCAGAGTTTGTCCCCTCCGTTAGTCCTGCAGATCAATGTCTCCCTGTCATATCTTGCTCCAACATGTATCATTTCCCTTGCCAGGGTCCAAGGTCAGTTGTGCAGTGGTTAAGTTACAGCCCACTCTTCATGATATGAACAGAGCCATGTGGATGAATTGCAGCTTTGTACTCGCTCTAGAACTGCGTGTTACTGTTTTATTCCTTGGAGATGAGTGCAGAACTCAGCCCAGCTACTACCCCCAGCCCCTGGGCCAGTCTGGATTGCAGCTCACACCTGTCCTCAAGTTGTCTTTGTTGCTGTTGTCTCTTTTTTTCAATGCAAGGAGGGATAAAGACTCATAGTACCTAACATATCTTTAAAGCAACTTCTTCCTTATTAAAATCCTTTCAATATCCAGGACCTCACTGGAATAACTCATTAGCATTTTATTAAGGGCTAAGTTTTTCAAGCACAGGGAGCTAATGTTCATTAACAGACTATTACTGTGTGGCCTTCATATTTGCATCTGTGCTTATTAGTGCCAATAAGCGTGTGTGCACACAAGGGCTGGCCTGTATGCACAAAGGCACATTTGCACACAATTTTTTCTCAAGTGCCTGTCTCAGATAGATCTGCTTTCCAATGCCCCAGATGATTTTCTCTATCAGGGAAATTATTCCAACTTGGTTTTTGTTATACTGGATGTTCTTTTGGCATTTTACAGTCAGGATCAGACCTCCTTCTTCTGTTATTCCTGTAGCCCAAACACAGAGGTTGTGTTACTACTTAGGAAGTTGTCAACGGAAGACCTTGCTGGCGGGGGTGACAGGGAAGATTTAGGCAATACCACGGTGATGTTCCGTTAGGCAAATAATGAGAAAGTTCCATGAGATCAGAGAGGGCCTGGAGGACCTGATTTATCCCGATAGTTCACAGTGGTAGTTTTCCCCCTTGCCTGTTGTCATGCCCTGCCTGTATAGCAGGGCTGTGACTGTCCTTGCTGCCTCCCTACTGCCACCGCCACCTCACAGCAGTTTGGCTGAGATGGGTCCCCTTACACCCTTTGCTTGGTTTGGAGTTTGCTTTTTTTCTTTTAATGGGCAACATTTCCCCATGAAGTGGCCTGGCCCAATGAAACACACCCCCTTTGCTGATCATTTTTGGTATTACTAACACTCACGTGGGGGTGTTGAAGGATTTGCCATCGTACTTCTCTGTTACCTTGGAATAACACCATGTGCATTTATTATTAATGAGAATCAAAGGTGCTTTTAAAATAGCAGGGGTCATTTTTCCTTCCGGTGCTGATCTGTCACCCTCTCTAGGCAAAGGTGAGCTCCTAGAAAGGTGCATAGGAGAGGAAGGATTTTAATTCTTATGTTTTTCACTAATAATTCACTATTGGCCACTGTCCAGAACAGGATACTAGGCTAGTTAGACCTGTGGGCTATTCCAGTGTGCTAGGTTCTGGACACCGAAGGACATTTGGGTCCAAGTTCTGGATCCTACTTAAGGAAACGTGAATTTACAAGGAATTCTTTCAAATGTCTGAGCACTGAAAAAAACACCTCACTTGCTCTCACAGCCCACAGATTAGTGTGCATCAACCCTTCTTTTTTTTTATAATCAGAAACCAACATTAATTAAAAACTGATGGCACAACACAGCTTCATTTTATTACATTCTCTTACTTCATATGGTGACAACCTTCCCGTTTTATAATAGCCAGAAAAATAATAATACTAAAAAAAGTTAAATAGTGTTCAATACTCCTGCACTTCTGTTTTGTATCATTTTATAGGAGCTTTACTATGAATTTACAGCTATGCTCTGCCCTCAGTTACTACATACTGGTGAAAAGAAAGCTGTTTGTTTCAGTGTATCTATGACAATACTTTTTTTAGTTGTTCGTAAGAGATTGACGCTCTTTTGATTACAGTGGTGGTATTTCCATATTGTAAACAATACTCTGTACTGTTACTAAAGTACTGTACATTTCTAGTTGCACAATTGTGTTATTGAGTGTAGATTCTCACTATCTCATGTATGGTGCTATTTTTTGTTGGTGGAAAAGAATCTTAGCAGTCGATTATTGCTTGATATTTTATTATAATACAGGGATATATTCTCCATGGCAGTAATATCATTTAAGTTTTTCATTACAGAGTGAAATGTATATATTTTTTCCATTAGCTAATTTGCATATGTACTGTATCCATGGTTAATTTTCTTTTTGGTGCTGGTTATAACTAGAAAAGATAAAAAGTCAAACTGAATGGAACCAGTTGTAAATGAAAACCAAAAAAAAAAAAAAAAAGATCATTCCATTTTGAAAAATTGAGTATGTTGAATAATAAATTTATTTTTTCCATAACAACTTTAATAAGGTTTCTGAACTTGAAAAAAATACAAAGCAAACTAAACAGCTAGCATGAAAATTAAGAGAAAGGAGTGAAGCTGTAAGTAGTACATTATGCATCTGTTCTAATACTGGGCTGAGACTGAGATTCGGTTAAGTCTAGGCCAACTGTTTGATAGCTGTGGTAGGTGTAAAAGGTCATTTGTCAGTAAAATTCTGGCATCTCAGAGTTCCCAGTGTGCTAACAAATCAAGAAATGATGGGTCTTGTCCCGGTCGGGTTGCAAAATAAAGCACGGGAAATGTTAATACCTGATTAATGCCTTGCAAGGTCTGTGGTCAGTGACACAACAGTAGAAAATGCCTGTCTGGAAAAATTGAGCCAGGCTGCGTTTGGGGTATCGCTGTGTACGCCTCAGCAGGCTGCGGGGAAGCTAAAGCTTATACATGCGGGGAGGGCCGTTTTGCAAGTGCTTTTGAGAAAGGTTGCTTTCAATGTATGTTGGAGCTGAGATGAAGTGGCAGCTTGCTGTATGTTTAATGGTAGCTGCTCCACAGGCGCAACCTGATAATGAAGATTGCTGAGCATGTGGAAATTTATATTGGAGCAAAACTATCCCATCCATTGGAAAGGTATCTATATAACCTAGCTGCACACTTCCCTGGTGTGAAATAAACAGAATTACTTCAGTGCCAAGTGTTTTGGATGTCTTTGTTGTAGGTACTAGCCAGAATCTTTGTACTATTTCACTCCCCCCTCAACATGGTGAAGATGTTTTTTGCAGACAGCTTCAAGCAGATAGACCTGGAGGATCCTGTCCTGGCCTGTCTTACAAAGATGCCATCATCCATATCCCATTCCAGCTCAATTCTTGTTAAAAGGACACTTCTTGGAGGGAGCATTTCTAAAGCAGCCTTAAAAACAAAGCATGGCTGATGTGAGAGTCTCCTCCCAAAATTATTTCCAGAAATGGAGTTTATACTTACATTAAAAATAGAGCTCATTTACTGATCTCATGCTGGCTTCTTGGTAATGGCACAACACTGATAGGCTTCCTGGTTTTCAGAGGTAGCCTTAGGAGATACCAGCCCGACTGCCATTATACATGTGACTGTTAACGGCAGCAAAATTGTAGAAACTCCATCCAAATGTTGCTGTGTATTAACACATCATCGTGTTTGTTATTGCCTGGAGTCAACATATGATTGCAATTGTTGACCTGTTTAAACAATAAAACATAGCTATAAGCCTTTGGAAGCCAAAAGGCTTTACATTAAGCTGGGATATGGCAATGGGTGGGAGGGGTGTAAGGAATGCTGTCATACATTTGGCTTGAAATTTTCCTGGTATGTGCCAATATCTCTTCTATAAATCCAGTAGGCTTATATACTTAGTTTGCCTATTTTGCATGTAGCAGTTTGCTGGTTTTTTCTTATTCCTAATCCCCACCTTCTAACCAAGAAATCAGATGATTTAAAGCCATTGTCCTTCCCTGTGATCTTAGTTGTCTTTTTATTTAAGTCATCTCAGCCAAGATCATTAAAGGCAGGTGGTGTCAGATGGCTCTGGTGCTCTGGCACAGAAGTACCAGGAGGAAAGTATAATCCTTCCTCAGCTGCTTGGAGCTCAATTCTGCGTCCACCAACCCCACCTGCTTCCTTCACTCTGTTGCAAGTCCTGGTGTACACGGCAGCCGTAGCTGCCTCTTGGTCCCTTGCAGCAAGGTGGCAGGACTCTGCTTTCTCTGGAAGGAAATTTCTTTCCAAAAAGCTCAATATGGATCATCTTATCCTGGCATCAGCCCCATGCATCACCCAGAGTACCACTTTTTGGAGGACCTTGCTCTGCTGGTAGAGTGAAAACTGCATGTTCCTTTGTGCTTTTCCCAACACCCCTGGTCCATTGGGAAAGGTGTGTTTTCTCATTGAAGAGTGTTGGCACAAACACCAATATGCTGTGGAGTTCCAGGTGGAAAGAACCATGCCAGAAGCACTCACACTTCTGATGGTGTAAGAAAAGAAGCCCTGGTAACCTACTTGCTGGCAAGTTACTTGCTCGCTTGCTGTCCTGCTGCTGTATGAATATAGTGCACCCAGAAATAGGCAGGCTGTGGGAACTGCTCCTGAACAGCATTACTTCTTCCAATACTTGGACCTGCGCTGAATATGTTTGGTTGTACTCCATACCACTTACACTTCAGCGTCCTTCTGTTTATCTCAATTTGGAGGCAGGTCAGTAGGAAGACAGGAGTTCCTCAAATGCTGCTAATGCACAAAGACCAGTTATGTTTTCTGTGAGAATTTTTTTTGTCCTTTTATCATGTCTCTGGCTTCTCTTCACACTCTTCAGAAATGGGCTGGTCTGCCTGGAGAGAGACTTTCCAACAGCATCACTGCCTTGGACAAGCAGGACTGAAGCATCTTCACTCTGGATGGGAAGAACTGTCTGTTTATAAAAGGAGAGTTTAAACAAGAAAGTATATAAGCAGAGAGGGACCACAAACTCCCCTTAGCAGTAACTACCCAGAAGGTAATCAGAGAGTCTCCAAAGCTTGACCTCCATGTGTCTTGCATCTCCTCGCCTTTCATGCCACTTCCATGTGACAGACCCCATGAAGAATGCCTGGAGGCTGCACTGTACCACATTTATAATTTTGTCAGAGCTGCCATGTCTGCCAAATGGTGGCCAGACACTCAGACAGACTTTTCCAATTAGCAGAGTTCTGCAGCTGATGTCTGGGGCTTGTGTATGTGTTCCCTGTGCATTACCACAGCCGAGACACTGGCCGGGTCCGCATGGCCTGGGGTAGGTATCCGCCGCTGGGCTGGGGAGAAGCAGCTGGGCCTTCTTGAAAGTTGTGGGTTTCCTCAGCATCTCTCATTTGGCTGTGAAAGGCTCCTATTTGGGTGTTTCATCCTTTCATCCCTCTGTGGCCTGGGTGGAGCTGGAGCCTCCAGTGTGACTTGTCTGGGTCATGTCACAGGCCTTGGCATCCTCCTTGACCTTGGGGGAGAGCAACTTTGCATGCTCGCCACGGTGGAGCCCACAGGATATCCACATGTGGGGCTGGCTCCTGGCACAGCTCAGTCTCCAGGTGAGCCCTTGCACCCTCAGTGTCTCCAGCCTCTCCCGAGCTTCAGGGGCTTATAGGAGTCTCAGTGTAACTCCAGAGATGCTTGACTTGTCCTTCCTCCGCTATTTCCCACAGACACATTTTGTGGCCTTACCCTCCCTGCATGAGCATTGTCCCTTTCCCCTCTTCCTCTCCTTGCAGCTGCTTTGCCCCTCACAAACTGGCTTTGCACCCACCAAAAATTTCACCACCTTCACAGTCTATAGAGAATACCTTCCCTCATCTGCTCAAGTGCTTTTAATCTCCTCCCTCAGCCCTCTGAAGAAAAATCTTTTTCTCATCATACTCCTGTAATAACCTTATGACTCCCCTCGCTGTTGCTTTCTGGATGGTTTTTGTTCTGAGGTCTTTTATAATGATTCAGTGTTCTTTGTGCGGTGGCACTTAGACTCTACACACAGACATGTGGATGCTGGAAAGGCCATGCCCAAAGAAATGATCCTTTGCTCAAGAGTGGTCTGGGGGAAAAGGCAGATTCCCAGAGCAGCTAGCTGGGGTGATTGCCAGCAGCAATCTGAAAAGGCATGGAGATGAGCATAGACCGCTTCTGAATTGAGTGAGTAAGCCTGTACTGCGGTTACTGCACTGGCAGGGGAGGGAAAGGGATATTCCCCACTGGTTTTATATTCTCAGACACATTTTTTGTTATTGGAAGTAACAAAGGGTAAAATTCACATCGCTTCAGAGATGCCCCTTACAGAAACTGGGCTGCAAAATCCAGCCCCAAGCCTGGATACTGCTCAAAATGTGGGCTGGCAGAGAGGGAAATGCTCATTTGTTCAGCAGGAGGAGAGCGCTGGTAGCACGCCAGTCTGGGCGGCTGGCTCCGCTACCCCAAAAAGCATCAGCTGTTGAAAGATCACTGACAATTTTCTGTAAGGTCACTGCATACTACAACATCATTGTGCAGCCACCCTGGAGACAAGCAGTGGAACTAGACCGTTGATGAATTGGTGTACAAGGGGTATCCTCTAACAGAATCTTCAGGTTGCACAAAGATCAGTGCAACCACGGCCTGGCCAGCAAAGCCAGACAAGCCATTCTTGGGTGGGTTTTTTTTTATTATTTTCTTGGAAAATACATTATTTGAACATTTTGCAGCTTCCATTTATTTCCCCAGCTCTGTATTTTTCCCCTTGATTTTGTCTCTAATGGCAAAAAGAGCCAACTAGACTGCAGCTTTGTTTGGCACCAAACTTCCCTCCTGAGATGATCACACAAGAAGTCTTTTATCACTTTGGCGGCTCTGAGCCAGAGCTGCTTGTGGTGGAAGTCGCCGGGACTGTAACCCCAGGCTGTCATGGGACGAGAGTCAAGCTCAGGCTGTCAGCAAGGCGAGTTGCAGCAGTCGGAGCCCCTGCCAGGACACGTCAGTACTTCTGACTGCTTCCCCTGGTGCTGCTCTCATTAAGGAAAAGGTATGAAATCCACATCTAGATTGAATTAGTCCTTTAAAAAAATTAAGTGTTGTTTAAAATATAAATCCTGTCCAGAATCATGGTCTAATTCCTTAGGAAATCACTATAAAATGAACCTCCCCTGCTCCCCACTAATAACACCATGTCACATCTTGGTTCTCTCACAGAGCTGATTCACCTTCTGTGCTGCTTGTGCTGCGTTGGCTTCAGCACTGTCACCTCTGCTTTATGCCCAGGTATTTGTTGAGGAAGGAGGGTCCTGCTGAGCTATGAGACTGCTGGTCTCCAGCCACTCTCGCTCACAGCTTCTTCCCCACATCGTTTCACAACACCAACCAACAACACCTTGAAGAGGGGACTGTGACACTGAGCCCAAGAAGTCACATTCCCCAGAGGGTAAGGAAGATTCCAGCCGGTTTGGGGGTTTTTTTCCCAACCAATTTTGCTAAAGAAACAATTTTAAAGGGAAAAAGAAAAACCACACTGTTGTGTAAGCAGGATGGAAAAGAGCTTTCTGTGGGTTGCCAGGTATTTATGTGCCATTCTCTCTGCAACGTTTTTAGCAACAGCATTGCCTGTGGCTGGCTGGCTATTAAGTACGGATGGTTTTGTAACAGCTGTGTGCACGGTACCTTCCTTCACAAGCAGCGCCTTTTCCCTGGCTGTCCCCATGGCTCAGTTTATTTGTATGCAAGGCAACTGTGAGGTTATCGAGGCTTTCCATCAGCTGTACAAACTCACTGCAGAATCAGCTGTGTGGGTGTCCCTTTCTGAGAATTAGAGCTTTTGGGTAGTACGCTCTTGGGCAGCTCCTGTGAGAGATCTGGTCTTAACTATCTCTCCAGAGGAAATTGCTGCCTGTGCTAATACTACAAGCTATGGAGTGTCTATAGCCATATGTATGAGAAAGAAAATGCATATTTGCTTGTTTGTTTTCCAGCCTCCCCATAGAATGCTTCTAAAAGCAGAAGTATCTTTCGCTATGGAAAAAATTGACAAAAACATCCTCATCTTTGTCAAAATTTTCTTAGATGTTTTTCAGCGTATCGCTAAAACCTGCCAGGCTCCTCCCCTTTCCTCCCCTGACTTACCCCAAATACTTCCATTTTTGGCTAAAAAATCTCAAGTTTGGGATTTTTTGACCAACAATGTCAGCCAAAACCCAAGCTCTTTTCTCTAATTTTTCCACTTAATTTTTAAACTGTCTTCTGGCAAAACAGAAATATTGTTTTGATGGAAAATTTTCAACCAGCTCTGCTCATTAGTTTCTGCCAACAGTCATACAGGCAAAACAGTGCATCTTCCAAGAGAGGAGACTGTCCGAAGGGCTGAACACGAGGCAGGTGATGACTAACGCTTCTCTCCCCAGTCTGTGCCCCAGCCAGCATTGTGCTCTCTTGCAGGCTTCAGCCCTTAATGAGAGCCATCTTTCTAGAGATGTTTCAGCGTAAATCTCTCTTGGCAAGTCAGCTCAGTAATTCAGGTACTTTGCCAGGTTAAAGGAAGATGTGGGTGGCACAGAAGGATCTCCTCTGACTGAAGGACTGCGAGACTCAGAGGAGCCATGTTGTGCGTCTCTTACCACGTTGACTAATATTTGGACCCCTCCAGGCAAGTACTGGTTGGCAAGGAAGGGTGGGGAGATGGGGCTAGTCCAGCTCACTTTCAGAGCAAGGTTCAGTGTGCTGTTGTTTAATGGAGATGTTTAGATACACCAGCAGCTGAGCCACACACATCCATGAGCAATCTCCACGTAACCCTGAGGACCTCCAGGGACAAGACACTAAAGTGGCTGACGGGCTGAAATGACACCAGTCACGTCACTGCTGTGTATCTATTACCCATCTGTTCATGGAGAAGGGGTTTTTCACACTGAATCTGGAGCATGAATTCAAGGGGAGCCCAGCATCTCTCGTTTCCTGGGTTCCTGTGATGAACTGGGAGACTTAGAAGGAATATGTTCTTGCAGAGCGGGGCAGAAGCCAAATTTCAGTGTTTGGCCTCTGCAGCCAAAGCAGCATCTGCCCATTGGCTACATGGGCAGTGGCCTCAGGGGATAGCCAACCCTCAGCAGTCCCTAATATTTGCGGAGTGCTCTCAGATCTTTCAGTGAAGACCTTTTAAATGTGCAAAAATTTATAGCCCTTCTCTGACCATTGCTGATTTTAGAGGGTTAAGTTAGGAACAGGAAATACAGTGACTAAAGGAAAGCCATTAATATTAAATTCTACCCTTTGCCAGATAGTCTTGTGTTATCTTTGCTCTTTCATGAAATATTTTCTAGTTTTCCTTGCAGGGCATTCTTCACAGGGGTAGCAACTGAGGAGCTGTAACTTGGCACATCTCCACCTGCTTTTCTGTAGCAGTCCACATTTGTGCTCTGGGATTTGAAGAATTTCCTTTGCCTCTAGAATTGATATGCAAACAGTCAGCTGTACAGACATCAATCTGTCCTATAGACACGCCGTGTGACCTAAGAAATAATACAGGTGGTCAGCACCATGCTGGTGACTCCTGAATCTCTGGAGCAAACAGAATCATTTTACTATGTCTAGAAGACGGGAGGTCCTGTATACACCCTCCAGTAATGTAATCTTCTGTGCTTGACTGATCACAAAACACCCACCAAGATTTCCCTAACAAAATTCTTGATTTTTGCCAAGGAAAGCAAAGATTTGCAGGAAATGAGAGCTGTGACCTTACCACTTCACAAACAGCTTGAAGATCTCACGATGCTCATCTCAGCAGAGAGATGCTTATGCCAGAGCAAACGTAGAGCCCTGTGTGGTCAGCGCACTGCTCTTCCAGCATCCCTTTCTTTACCTCCTCCAACAGGCATCCACTCTGCTGTGATAACAGCAGAAATGGGCCGACTTAGTCTTCTCCTGCCTGTTTGCTGTGTTGCTGTAAATCACACTATGTATAAGAAGTGCTATGTGAGCAGGTATGGCATGAGGGATGTTAAAACTGGGAGAGATGAGTGTTGCTAGCTGCATAGCCCAGCTCATACCATTTCTCCCAGTAGTGATCTCATCACAGCCTAAAGCTGTGTGCTTGAGCTGCTGTGCACCCTGGGGGCAGTTAAAGCCTAAGGAGAGATTTTCAAATAGAAAGAAATGGAGCTCTAGAGATCCCCGTAACTCGAAGCAAGTTGTTGTCTAGGGCAATCGCCATTTCCATTAAAAAGGTCTTCCATTTCCCATTGATACTGCTCAGGTTGCAAGGAGAGCCATTCTTCTGCTCCTGAAGGCCCTAGCTGCAGACACAGCCTTGGAAGGGAAGCTTGCTCTCATGGCTACGGTGAAGGAATGGGAAGCACGAGATCTGGCATGAAGTCCTGCTCCCATTGAAGCCAGTGGGATGTTTGCCATTGGCTTCAGGGGAAGCCAAGATTTCAGTCTGCAGCCAGATTTGCTGGTGTGTTGAGCTGTGCTGAGAGCAGGACCAGAAACGGTTCCTGGTTTCCTGATAAAGCTGTTGCTGCCTCAGCTCCTCTGATGCAGATAGCTGGTTTCTCACCTCACATTGCCCCCTGCTTGCTTTCATGTTTTCAAATCTTATTCTTAGGCCAGAAACTCTTTGAGGAGCAGAGACTGGCTGCATGGTTTATGCCTGTTGTACTGTCCCATGACTGGAGTTCCTGGACATCCCCACCCGCAAAATCATCCCCTCCATTGTGGATGATAGACAGCGCAAGAGGATGGGCATAAAGCAATAGCAGAGAGCTGGGATAAGTGGCTTACATGAAGTAAAACACATGGGATTTGCTCCAGGTGAGTAAATGTGCCTTTTCCCTAAGGCAGTGGCTTGAGTCAGCTCTAGAATTAACTCTGAGTGGTTCAAGAGATTCTGGAGAGATTTGTAAAGGTGGTCCAGGGATGGGCTTCCCTGCTTCACACTTCACACCAACATGAACTGTTGGTAATCTTGATATTTTAAGCACCTCTTTTTCTTTTGTCTTCTCTCTTGCAAGATTCGGTGGAAGCCAAATCGTGTTAGTGATGAGCTGTGGTATAGGTACTCACAAGCCTAACAGTAAACCTTTCTCAAATTATTATTGTTCCCCCTGCTAATAAGCCAAGTCAAAGCTTGCCATGCTGCTGCAGTGACATAAGTGTTAAGTAGGGCATTATATAGTGCTTCCCGATGCATTACACGCCCTTGTGCCAGCTCTTGCAACCCACACAGCATCCACATTTGGGCAGGGTTTGTGGCCTCCTCTGTAAAGCAGGTGAAGGAAGTGATCTCAGAGAGGACTGGGATTATTGTGTTATACCAAACAGCGCCATTTTGGCCCATACAGGTCCCATTGTTTTTATTTGAATGGACACATGGTGGACCCTCTGTGTGCCAAGGAAAAGAAACATTGCAAATAATTCTTGTTCTTTATTTATTTCTCCCTGACCAGGACTTCTCTTTCTATTCATTGTGTGGGTTTGGTCTCTACTGCCCCTTTCTGGGAACATCTGTAAATGCAGCACATCTGTAAAAAAAGGCATGAAGGTTTATCTCCTGGACCAAGAAGCTGCCCTGGCTTTCATCACCTCTCCAGATGCCACGTTTGACAGCACTTTCTCCTCCTGGCTAGCCATAGCTTGTGTTCTCTGGCCATCTGGGACTTCATCTTGTTCCTTGGACATTTCCACAAAGAGTAGCTGGTGGGAGAGTCTTTCTGGTAAGTTGAAACCATTGTGATGTATTTTTTCCCTATAAGCAAGGAGTTTGTAAGGGTAGATGCTTAAAGTCAAGGTAATGTTGAACATATAGTGATCCACAGCTAATAGTTTTACTATGATTTTATCCAGCAAGTGAAGCAAAGCTACCCAGAAGTTCAGTGCTGGTGCAGGAGCGCACCCCAGTGTTACCTCTTTAGGCACAAATATTTTTTACAGGCAAAAATACTTTTTCCTCTAGTAATAAATGGGGAAGAATGGGGAGGAAAGCAAATTAAAAAACAAACCGATGCAGTATTCTCTCCTGATTCCTTAGCTTAGCTCTGCAGCGCCATTTCCCACCTGTCTTTCACATTGTTCTGAGATTGTTCCTCAAGCGTATTTTATCAATAGATCCTTTCTTAACTTGGTGACTGCCTCTGAGCCAACTTTTTTTTTCTGGTTTAGTGGCTGGCACAATGTTTGCATGAACTCTAAACTATCAACTTGTTGCTCTTCTATTTTCTTTGCTAATATGATCACCACCAGCTCTCATGTTTCCTAGTGCAAGTACAATCAAACAAAATGAATCAGAATAAGCAGAGAATTAGTGCTCATTCTTTCTTAACGACATGCCTGTGATTTTTTTTCCGCATTAGCAAATTCAATCCAGCCACTTCTGCTCATGTTAATTCACTGTAGCAGCTATCCACAGGCTCTGGGTTGCATGTAACGATGAGACAAGGGGACAGTGCTTTGCTTTTACAAGACCTCAGCATTTGTGTGTTTTGAATGTTGAAGAATGGGTCAAGGGGGGGGTTATCTGATCCACTGCCACCTGGTTCTCTGTGGTATTCATTCTGTTGCTAGTAGAGTCTCTCCTGGGAGCTCAAATATAAACGACATTTTGTACCTTTCATCTGCTCATTCATCACTTTAATTCTCCTAATAGCTCCTCTTCCCCCTTCTTTTTTTTTTTTTCTCTGGTACTTGCTCTGATTTTAGCACTCCAAGAGGCAGCATGGTCCTGGCATGGCTTTCCCACGATCCTGGTAGATTTAAAGGCCAAGCATCCAGTGCACCCACATACCACGTTGACAGTCTTCTCATGAGCATGACCCCAGATCCAGCTTCTCATGGAGGAGACCATGGCGAAACTCCCCTCCTGCATCCAGGCCTTGGACCTACAAAGTCTTCCCTGTCAGGTTGCTGTCTACACAATGAGACTGGACTGTGGGCCCCTGAGCCTGGCCCCCACCTCCACAGCTCCCCAGTGTGGGCACTCAAAGGTCAAGGGCTCCCGCAGCCACGGAGGGTCAGCTCTGTGCTCGAGCCTTCGTCCCGCTCTCCTGGCTGCCAGGGCACTCTGCCCGGGTGGGGACTGGCTGCAGGACAGCCCTCAGCACACAGCTCAGCTCTGTACAGAGGGCTGCTGGCTACTGCAGGGTGGGGTGTACGCAGGCAGCGCTGCAGGGCGGGGGGGGGGTGTGGGGGGGTGCTCTCCTGTATATGTGAGACATGAGCTGGGCTTGCAGCTGGCAAGTGCTTTCTCTTTGAGCCATTCCCTGGGACTGTTTCTTGAAGAGAAACATCAGCATGTGGCCCATGGCTTTTAGGAGATTTTCCTATCACTAACCTCAAAACAATTGGAAACACTGCCCCCTCCCCCTTTGGACCAGAACTCTACACCAGAACAAGGGCTCTGGGTGGTTTTTTTTCTTCTTATGAAGCTTTTGGGGTGTCTTTTTTTTTCTCCTATCACCTGAGAAGGACCCTGGCACTATGATAAAAGCCCTTGCTGCCCACTGGGGCCCCCCCTCCTTGTAGTGAACATGGTCCAGAGAGAAGGCAAAGGTTTCCCCAGAAGCACATACCCATTCCATGGCTCCAATTAGAGAAGATTTATCTGTGTTTATTGCTAACAATGTTCTTCCTTGCATTTGGCTCAGCTGGGAGCCTGATTAGTGACTTAACAGTGGCCTTGAAACCCAAGACCCATGTTTCTTTAATTTTGTCCAGTCTGCCGGATACCTCAGGAAATGGCTGGGAATATTGTAAAGCAGCTTCTGGCAGCGAATAGGCGCAGCAAAGGATTGCACTGGGTCCTAGTAATTATTCTCAGCCTGTCCATCTAAGGCCTGGCTATGCAGGGAGCTGCAGCATTAACCAGCAGGGACACAACCCACATAGTAAAAGACATTGTTCTGCTCTTCTTCCTTTTTCTTACAAGAAACTGATTTGGCTAGTTGTGCTTCGTTTGATACCTGGTGATCATGCTGCTAGTGTTTGTGTCACTTCGCTACTGTTCACAGTTTGCAGTTGCAGCTTTTCTAAGTCTTTATTGACAGCCAGACACATCTTTCATTGCTGATGTATGCTCACCCCAGCTTGGATCTGGGCTGTGCTGACATGCCAACATGTCGTGCAGCCTTGGGTGAATCAGTTCACTTCTCCGTAGCTCCAGGAGCCACTGTGCAACAGCAGAGGTACCACTAGAGCGTTGCTTGGCTTTTGAGCTCCTTGGAAGAACAAGGGTAGGGATAAAACCTGTCCTGTTACTCTCTGGTTAGAGGTTGCCTGAGATTATCATGTGAAGTGAATAGAAAACAACAGCCCACAGAGCAGCTCCTATGTCCTTACAGGGGGTCAATCAGTGGTTTCGAGCATTTTCAAAAGCTACTTCACAGCCCAGTTACTGAAAGGGCAGAGCCAGCTTGGGGTGGGACCCCTCTGTTGGGTTGTGTGCAGGACACAGGAGTTGTCTCAGGGCCGTGCTTAGCCTTAGCTTTTGCTGTAACAATTACAAGTGATAAAATGTCAGTTTTCTCAATTTTCCTCTCCACAAGTTGGTTTAAAGGGAATGAAGGCAGATCCAGCTATAGCTTAGTACATTACTAGCCAACTCAAATGACTCCCCACTGTCTTTTCATCTCCATGAGTCTCTTAATGCCCTAAGTCTTTGCATGTCCTGGCACAGAGCCCAATTGAAGCATGAGCTCCAACAGAAGTTTTAAATTTAAAGCTGTTCTTTTGGCTTCAGAAATTTGCAGATTGAAGCTGAGAAATGCAATTCAGCTGTTTACTTGCAGATCTGCAACAGCCCTGCTGTGCTATTGCACTGGCCTCAGTCAGGCAATTGTGTTAACAGCACTTTCCAATTAAAGTAGCAGCCTCAGTTACAGAAAATGCTTTTCCTATCTGGGCAGTTATCTCTTCTTTTTTTTTTTTTTTTTTTAATTACTCATAGAGCACAGGGCTGTTTTGTTTCCCGTCACTTATTATAATGAATCCATCATCATTTCTGGTGACTGGGCTGCCTTTTGCTGGATTTTTTTATTTTTTGCCATTTCCAGTTTCATCTTGGGCCAGTGCCACTCAGATACCACCTTACTCACACAATGGGGAGTTCTGATGTGGGTGATCAGGCAAATATCAGGTGCACAAGTAACTCCTAAAGTTCAGCTTACCCAGAGCAGGAAAAAGGACACCCTTTTCTGGAAATAATCTTGCCAGAAAATCTCAGAGTCTTGCTATGTAAATTATGGCCACTTCTCTGAGGAAAATGTTCCTACCCTGACAACTTGACTTTTAAGACTTCTACAGGCAAGATCAAGGCTTTTTCTTGTTACCTGAACATTCAGAGTCTCCAGGAGAACAAATGGTATCAGATGAACCCTGCATCTTCCTTCATGGTACAGATAAGAGCATTTTTTTTCATTTCACCTCACTGAGAGGGACTTGCTGGGCTCCATCCTGCCTGTAATGCAACGAGCTCAGCAAGGCTTGTCCGCTGGGATGCAGTGGGATCTGAACTGGGACCTGGGATTTTCACTCCAGCCATATTTGCCATTGCAGACATCGCTGTAACTGTCTGCTGGTTTAATGTGCTTTGTAACATGAGCACAGAACTGCTTAGGCTGGGACTGCAGGAACTGGAGAAGCAGTGACAGAAGCACAGGTTTCAGTGCTGACACCCTGTCCCATGAGGACTCAAGGCCCCTCTCTCTCCTACGACATGCTTTTCCCATCGTTTGATCAGCTGTAGCTGTCACTCTGGGCTTGTGCCCAGCACAGTGACCCTCAGATCTTGGAGCACCCCAGTTCTGCAAGACCCTTGCAAGGATGTTACATCCACAGACTCCCAGACTGACAAGAAAGCAAAGCCTGCTGCTGCCCCCATGTGTTACTTGCTCATTATTGTTGGCACGCACCAGTAAAGATGTGAAAACCCCACTGGCAAGCATGAAGGAGAGGCAGGCTAAGCACAGCACAGCCTCTCAACCACCGAGGTGAAGATCTTGCTTTGGAAGACTCTTCTATTTCTTCTGTTCCTCCTGTAAGCTCAGGGCCTCCCTGGGGCACCTTATATTCAAAAAATTGCAACGTCAGATTGGACATGTTTGGAAGTGAGACAAGCCGGAGACAGCATGGAGGCACGTGATGCGCAGCAAAGCACAGAGGTGTCATCGTCCCCTTCTGAAAGGATGTGTGTGCAACACTCGGAGGCTGCCATGCAATGCTGAATGATATCAGATAGCAGCACAGCGCGTTCAGGCTTGTTGGCTCAGACCACGAGGAGTGCAGACCGAGAGTCAGCTCTTGGCAGGCTGAGCTCACATGATAAGGTCATTGGAAAGACAAGTGATGCTTTCATCAACCTGCCTTTCCCCAGTATCAGCACCAGCTTGAGCAAGGACTCACTTTGTGCGCCTGTAATATACTGTGCTGCCTGTGCTACCAAGGACAAAAGCTTCCTCACAAATATACTGAGGCTGTGTTTTTCCAACCAGTGTTTCAGCCCCCAACTCCCATTCTTCTTGGCCCCATCAGGTTCCAGTTTTGAACCATTAAGTGGCACATCTTGAAGAGTTACTTTCCCACTGGGTCAGTGACATCTCTCAAGCAGGAGGGAGAACAGGCTGTAGTTCCTTGCTATCTATCTGCTGCTTCCCAACAGCCATAATCTGCCTTTTGGACATCCATTTGGGATCTCATGGTTTTGCCCTTCTCTGTTGAGCAGTACTTTGTTGTGGATGCATGTGCTAATTATTCTGGAGAGCATCAGTCCCAGAAGGTGCCTGAAGACTGGGGTGATAGGCTGGTAGCAGCAGCCAAACGCTCACTGACCCAAATGGATGGAGCCAGATTGTGGCTCAGGGAGGTCATGCAGACCAACGGTTCTGACCATCCCTAACACAGCTCCTTGGAAAAGTAGGGTTGGCTGTTTGCCGTCCTTTCACCAAGAGCCTTTTTGGCCCTGGCACCATTAACAGATGGGCCAAGAAGCAAGGCCTCAGCTAAACATTGTCCACAGACTACCCTGGATGCTGCCTAGAGCTCTCTGAGAACATCTGAAGGGAACAACATGCGCTGGCAGGGCTTACGTGCTTCGGCAATTGGGGATTGCAAACACATGCTTCAGCTATGCAAGAAATCTTTGACTTGTTCTGAATGTGATTCTGCCTGGGTTTCTTCCCAGGAACATTCCTGTTCTTCACAATTTACCAGTTGCAGGAAGGGAGAAGGGAGGCGGGGAGGGATTTTAAGAGTAAGGGAAAGGAAAGGGAACAAATCTTACAGTGCTTTCCCCAGCCAAATTCCTCCAGAAGGACAGGGTGTGGAGTATGGACTCCAGAATTTGGCTCAATCCCAAGAAAATACGAACTGCAAAATTAAAACCATTTTTAATTAGTCATTTGTTTTTATAAAGAATAAATCTGTTTTTCCGAAGTAATTCAGTGTCTGCTATCACATAAACCAGGCAGCCCCTGCCAAATGGTGCTGCATGATAGAAAGCAAGCACAGAACTAGGTCTCTGAGCAAAGACATGTTATCTCCTCCAGGAGACAGCAGTGCTGTTTAGATCTGCATTCTGGTTCTCGAAATAAAAGTCTCATTCCGAAGAGTCACAGCATACGTGAGAGCGTTGCAAATGTAGTCCTCGTAGGTGGGAGTAATTTGATGTCTGAGCTGGAGATGAATGATTAAGCTAGGTCTTTATTATAACACCTGCTGTGTTACAAACAGAAGAAGCTTGTGAGGGTGGAGACAAGAGCTGTGCTTCTGCCCTGGAATAAGTTAGAGGTACAGGGAAGCCAGCACCTCACACCCTGACTTGGAGGAATGACAAATCTCTCTCTTCTCATTGCTGGCAATGGCAGGGTCACAGAATCACAGAATCATCAAGGTTGGAAAAGACCTTGAAGATCATCCAGTCCAACCATTAACCTAACATTGACAGCTCTCAGCTACACCAGATCCCTCAGCACTGGGTCAACCTGACTCTTAAACCCCTCCAGGGATGGGGACTCCCCCCCTGCCCTGGGCAGCCCATTCCAACGCCCAACAACCCCTTCTGGAAAGAAATACTTCCTCAGAGCCAGTCTAACCCTTCCCTGGTGCAACTTGAGGCCATTCCCTCTTGTCCTATTGCTTGTTACTTCATTAAAAAAAGACTAAAGTCCTACCTGGGGAGGGCCATGGGCCACAGTGTCTGCCCCATGCCACAGCCATTCGGAGGGATGGCCAGGTGGGGGCTGCGGGGCTGGGTGCCACGGTGCTGCTGGGGGTACCTTTGAATAAGGAAGGCGCAGGCCCTGTCCAGGTTGGGTGGCTTCTGAGCCAGGGATGTGCCTGCAGATACAGTGTGAAGCTGGCCATCAGCCAGGTCTCAGGGCTGCTCCTGCGCAGCAGCACAGACACAACCTTTGTGCTTCTTTCCAGACACGACCACCAAAACGTCAGCTTGTTCCTGAGGGTGTTAAGTTTCAGCTCAAGACCCTTCCAGGACAGTCAACGACAGGAGTAGCACCCCTATGCGGAGTTGCCCATGGCTAAGTTTGGAACCTGCCAAGCTAGACAAGTGCTTCCAACAGGAGAAACGATTAAGAGCCAAGTTGTAACCCAATGCTACCAAACATGCACTCAGAGTAACCTCCATAGCTCAATTAACTACATTAAGTACATACCTATAATTAATATAATTTAACTGGGGGTTTCTTCCCTGTGTTGTGTGCCTACTGTATCAACCTCTTCAACGTATTGCTGTGTATATAATTCAATCAAATGTATATACAGTACCCACATAAACTTAGTCACTCCAGACACCAGGGAGAGTATTATTTTGTTGTATTTGGCTCATACTTCAGCCTTAACACAGGGGGTAACTTCACTCAAATCAGTTATGCTACATTGGTCCAAAACCAGAGCAAAGCCCAGCATTTATAAATTATTTGCAATAGAGGCATCATAATTTTTGTAATGCCATGACCTGAACATGAATATGATTTGCTACAGCTGCCTTCCCAGTCTCCCACTAGAAAACAACAAAATAAAGATAGAAAGGAATAACCTTTTTTTTCCTTTTTTTTTTTTTTTTTAAATAATTCAGCCATATCAGAAATATCAGCAGATTCCTGTTGCCTCATAGTGCTGTATAGGAGCCTTCTTCCAGTATATGCTAAACTCAACAGGAATAACTGGTTGATATTAAGAAGCAGGTTCTCAAGAAATATTTCTTTAACTTGTGCAGTACCTAGTCTCAGGATGGTCCTTTGTTACTTGTGAGGGTCCCCTCCTTCATCTTTTATTGACTGTACAGTCTACATTATTATTGTTAATAGCCCCTATGGTGAAGGAAATGGGTGAACGATTTCACTCTCTCTTGCTTTTAGTAATCCCAAATTATGGATCAGGTCACAATTAATGATGGCCCTGGTGATTTTTGAATTGCAATTTTTATTCCTACTAGTCCCGGACAGTTGGAAACCATCAGATGCCAGCCTGAGCAGCTGTGGCCTGAGCATCAGTTAGCACCAGTGAGCAATGCGTGCATGGAGGTGTGAAATGGCCCATCTCTGGGCAGGAGAGTTAATTGACTACCAGTGAAAGAGGACCTGCTTTCTGTGAGTGGCACAGTAAGTTATTCATTTCCCAAGGATGGAAAGCAGACTATTGCTGAGTGATCTGAAATCCAAATGATAAGATTTTATTGTGGAGCTCAGAAGGCTGCTTAAAGAGGAGCAAAGAAACACACAAAGAAGATGTGTCTGACGCTTCCAACACTTCTGAAGTGAGCCTGAAAAAAGAGAGAGAAAACCAAAGTGATGAAGAGAATGGCAATTCTGGATCTGAGCAAGAGCTTACAGGAATCGCAGGGACAGAAGAGGAGAGCCCTATTCTAGATTATGCTCTCTTTGGAAAGCCCCAACCATGACCTTCATTAAAGTTTTGATTCTTTATCACAAAGCGATTAAATCTGATGTTCCCTGGGAAGGAGCTTGCATCGATGTGAACGCTGGCTGGTGCCCAGCATCATGGACACGTTGCTGCTTTGGATTAAGTGAAAATGAGCAGACTTTCTCAGTTCTGTTGCCCTCTGCACTGACATAAATCAGGGGTAGAAGGATTTCTTCCTGAAATTCTGGGGACATATGACCCTTATGTTGGCTGAATGTGTATAATGACTGAACCATTCAGCTCTCAGACAGACTTCACTTGTTTGTGGCTCTGCAGCTCTCACAAT
This sequence comes from Athene noctua, assembly GCF_965140245.1. Taxonomy (NCBI): domain Eukaryota; kingdom Metazoa; phylum Chordata; class Aves; order Strigiformes; family Strigidae; genus Athene; species Athene noctua. The sequence continues at coordinate 12,131,857 of NC_134049.1, read as the reverse complement.
CTATCTGCTAACAACAAAAATATTCCAATTATTTGGAGTGATGACATCATCCACACAGTTAGCCCAGAGCCAACATCAGCACTGCTACAAAGCAGACAGTTATTTCTTGTTGAGAATTATCATATTCTTCGTGCTGACCACAGTTTGGGTCAAGGTTCAGCACAGCGAGGCCACTGGGCAGCAGTAACATTTGCAGTAACGAAGCCGCTGAGCAGATGCAACCCTCAGTTCACTTGGTGACCAGGTCTGAAATGATGTATCTGCCGATTGCTCTCATGCCCCCTCGTCTCTTTACTTTGGTTTGAACAATCCTTGCTTAACACAAAACACTGTGGGGAGCAGTTGAGCTTGGAGGACCAGGAAGGATAAGCTGTTCTGAGGTGCAGAGTTGAGGTGTTCTGCTGTGAACCAAAATGGTTCAGAAAAGGCCAGGGCATCAACAAAAGCTGCTTGGAAATGTCACAAGGCTGAACTAAAGCTGTTGCAAATGGAAAGATCAGCAGAGGATGCTCACACTGACAGAACCTGGAAAAAGCAGATAGGTATCTACATTTTGAAAATACACATTTTGAAAAGCCTCCAGTCATGGTGCTTTTTTTTCAGCGTAATAAATTCTTGTTGGATTAATTACCTAATAGTGAAATTATCCCACTCTGCTAGAGGCAGATTTCTCGATGAAGTGAGGTAAAATATGACAGTTTGAAGGTCCCGGAGGTGGCAGAAGGGGCAGGGCTGCACTCAGTGAATGGACACTAATTCCCTGTCATTTCCCTATTCAGGCCTGGTAAAGCATATCACATCTGGTGCTTGAATTTTAGGCCAAGATAAAGGGAATCTTGTAAAGCCCTATAGCTCAAGAACGCCACATATTTAAAGCAGTAAATTCTCGCAGTGACTGTGATGCTTTTGCAGCATAGATTAAAGCAGACAAACTGCTGGGAGGGAGAGCAGAGTCATTTCACAGGACCACAACAGCAGCAGGTACCTGGGATCCTGCTGCTACAGCAAACAGTGCCGCCACTGTGCTGGGGTGGTTTATGCTTGTGTAATGCCTGCAGGTCTAGAAACCACCAGAAAATGGACTAGGAGCTTCTCTGTGTCCTGTCTGAAGTGAGTTTGTCAAGATACGTCCAGGTCCTATTTAGGCACCACTACAGTTGTATGTCAGGTTCCTGGAAGTAAGAAAGGTGAAGGACCTTTCCATTAACTAGTGCAGAGTTGGTCCCTGCAAAATCTTACATGGTTAAAAAAAAAATCCTGAGCTGTTTGAATTTCCCATAAAAGGCAGGAAGCAAATCAGCAGTGTAAGTGCCTATGAAGGCTAAAAAAGAACTAAAACAGGCCTTTCTTCTATCCTTTCCACTTGGTAATGAAAGCCTGAAAGGCTCTATATTGGTGGGTTTTGTTCTAAGGCTTTTAATTCTTCCTCCATTAGGGCTGCTGGAAGACTTTCTGGACAGACAGAAAAGAGGTCAGTAAGCATCACAGACAGTAGAGAAACCTGCAGATTTGTCTGTGCAGGGATGTTTAAATCTCAGTGATAGATTACCTGTTATGTTGCACATGGTAGTCTGGACGCTGCACACATTTCTTCCAGTGCAGGACTGCAAGCAAATGTCTAGCTCAGCCTTTACAAATGCACAAGTGAGCTTGAATTATTTGCAATCAGTTGACGCCAGTCATGTACTTCAGTGTTTCCATGTTGATGATTTGTGTAGACAAATCCAAGAAGGGAAGTGATTTTGAGTCTGACTATTAAAAGCTTTTATGCTTGATTTTCTTAACAGCTGTTTCATCCCAACAGTCGGGAGAAAAACACCTTTTCATAATGATTCTGTAAGGATCTTTCAGCTGGAGGATGAAGCTACGTTTCCTGGTGCCCTTTCCATGAGATCAATGAATAATTCTTCCTGATATTTTAAAAGTTAGAAAAATAATAAACAGTAAATGACAGTTAAGGAGAAGTAAGCCAACCCAGACTTAGCTCTGTCTGCAAAGTCTGGTTGTTTCCCCTGCATTTCCAGATCACCTTAGCCATTATATTTTCCAGGTTTGAGTAAGTTACCTTGAGTAACCTGTATTTGTTTGACAAAGCCTGATTATTACTTGTAACTTTTGAACCTCAGTAGTCACAAAGAGATTATAAGTGGCTCAGGGAAGGCATTTTGTCATGTCTCATCTAGTCCCCACACTTGTAGAGCCCTCTCCAGCACACTAAATCCATCGTCTGTTGGGTCAGAAAAGTATGTAAGTTGGCTGAGCCCCGAAATCATCTGCTCATGAGACAAGCTGGCCCAGGGATGGAGGGAAGGAAATCCTAATACCTGTTTGGAGATGGGTGCTGGCTCACTGCTCAGAGGAGCCAGGCTTAGCTGCAGTCCTGCCTGGCCGCTCTCCCACTGCCCTTCCAGCCCTGCCAAAATCACTCAGCCCCACAAAGATGTGTGAGCAAGCGAGAGCCATGAGGAAGCAATAGCTGTTGCTTAAAAACAATAACATCGATGCCTGGGGAGCCTTCCTTCCTCTCCAGTGTGTGACATTTGTCAACTGATGTTGCATCTAACCTAGTGCTAGGGAGAGCTGGAGAGGAAATACCCTCCCCTCTTGCCTTCCCTGCCTCCAGCACCCAGATTGCCCAAGAGAAGACAAAGGGATATTTGGCAACTGCGCTCAGCTTTAATTTAACTTAAAAGTAGGGTTTTCCACATCCTTTAGGGCAAGGAGTGTCCAGCAGCCTTTCAGCTTCTGAGCGAAGCCCCAAGGCTGTTCCCGAGAGAGATCTTCACGCATGCCCTTGGGGCAAGCGGCGCCTGGTTAATTCCTCCAACCAGCTACGAGGGAATATTTGTCCTCCCCGCCCCCCCCGAAAAGCTTTGCATGTGGAACTTGTTAAAGATTTGTCCTGAGCTTGTTTTTTAAACATAAGCTACGAGTCAGGATGGGCCAAGGAAAACATACCAGTGCAGAATACACCTCATCAGCTCCACCAACCGCTCTGCCGGCACCGGCCTTGCCGGGGCTGCGGCCACATGCCCGTGGGGAGCCCGTGGGGTGGCGTGGCTGGAAGGGAACGGCACCCACACGGCCTCACCAGCCTCGCTGGGTGAGCAGGGGAGGGCAGGCCGAGGCCCGGACTGACCGCTCCGCCCTGCCCGCAGTGCCTCGCGTTCCCAGGATCAGGGCGAGTCTCCTACAGATGGGATGTCTGGCTACGGTCAACACAGTGACAGCGTAATAACTGAAAACTTACTGTAACCGTGTGTATGGTCAGTGCCTGTACCTTATTACAGTGGTGCCACCGCTCCTGCGAGTGCTCCGGGCTCGCGCCCCGCCCGCGCTGCGGCGGGGACGCGGGTCCTTTAAGTGGGACCCGCCCTCGCGCCAACAAGCTCCAGCGCCGACCGCTCAACCGACCTCGCTCCACGGCCCTTCCCTGCCGCCCATTGGTCAGACGGCGCTAAGAGTCCCGCCTTCCGGCGCTGCTAGCCAATGGGAGGAGAGCTGGGCGAGAGCGGGGGTTAGGTTGGTGCGTGTGGCCGATGGCCGGCGAGTGGCGGGTCAGTGCGGGGGCTCGGGACGGGGCGCGGGGCTGAGGGGAGAGGGGCAGGGCCCGCCCGGCGCCCGCCGGGGCCCTGCGGGGAGCGGCCCCGCCTGAGGCGCCGGGGGAGCGGGGCCGCCTGCGGGGAGCGGGGCCGCCTGCGGGGAGCGGGGCCGCCTGCGGGGAGCGGGGCCGCTGAGGGCGCTGAGGGCGTCGCGCGGGGCCGGGGCCGGGCGAGGCTCCGGGCGGGCCGCCGCCTCGCCGTGCCCGAGAAGCGGGAGCGGAGCGCCCGTCCCGGGGCGGGGTGCCCCGGTCCCTGCCGCGGCGCGGAGCGGGGGGGTGGCTCCGGCCTCCCTGGCCTTGCCGGCACCCGTCGGCGCGGGACGGGAGCCAGGCCGTCACGCCGCCTGCCCGACCCGCGGGCGCTGGGCCGGCCCGAGCCGGGCCGAGGGGGAGCTGGGCTTGCGGCGTGTCCGAGGCGGAGGCGCCCACAGGAGCGGCCGCGGAGACCGTGGTCGTGGATCTGCAGCTCTCCTGGCAGAGCTGTGACCCTGCCCGCTGGGAGCCACGCTCGGTACCAGTGAAACGCCGTACAGTGGTAGCGGCTGCACCCGGGGAGTCCCTTATGGGTAGATTGAGGGTCCTCAGGTCAGTGGAGTTCTGTGGGAAGGTGGGGTTTTCTTACCTATACCTGACCCTGACAACAGGTTGTTTGTGGAACTGAGGATTGAAGGAAAAAAAAAAAAAGTAGCTTCCTAATAACTTGCTGATGTAGGCCTAGCAATAATTAAAACAAAGTGCTCAGGCAGGTTCTTTATACAACAAAATTATGTTGTCATGCAGGTTGAAGTTAAGTGTAGCTTAAGCTGTCCTTTAAAAAAAAAAGTGCACTTCCATGAAATCCGTGGATTCTTAAAGTGTAGACAACTAAGGACTTCTGGAAAAGTGACATAAAGGATAATTTTTGCCCTTTTTTAATGAGTGTTGGTAGGAGTTCTGATGTGTTTCCGTGGATTCTTTTTTTTACCATAATTAAATACTCAAGTGACTCTGCTTTTTTTAAAAAATGAAATTATACTAAGTAGTATTTAAGATGTGTAGCAAAGTAGTGTTACGTCGTGGTTTGTCCACAGGTAAACACAAAATGGCTTGAGAACAATTTACCCGTTGTTGAAGTTTGTGTACATAACCCTTCTAATATTTCTGCCATGGCTGCTAGAATGGCATCTTTTGGATTTGCCCCTGAGAAGATCTGGATAGAAGGAGAGCGCTCTGTGTGTGTGCACACGTGTATCTACTGTGCTTTTTGTCCATTCTCCTAAATCTTATATGCTAAGAAATAAGCACTGGTATTAAGAAAATTCAAAATGTCTGGGTTTTGTTCCAGGTGCTGGTATAAAAGATGAGGCTGAATGAGAGCCGGACAAGATCCTTCCAGGCTCCTGTCACCATCCATAATTACCCGGGCAGGCAGGTGTATGTGTTTCCCAGTGGCCGATCTGATTCAGAAGAGGAGGAGGAGGAGGAGGAGCTCAATGTTATGGAATTGCGACCGAGGGGCAAGGAGCAGCAACGGTGCAGCACTCCTCGGGACAGAGTTGGAGACATGGTGCTTCTGGAACGAGAGATTACAGAGGATGATAATCTTAACAAGTTAGCCCTGCAGTATGGTTGTAAAGTAAGAGCTATCTCTGGTTTTAATTACTTTGGAGGTATTTTACACGTAGCTTGGTTTCCAGAATTACAGGAAAGTGTGCTGATGTCTGATAGTTTTGACACTGAAAAGTGTTTGCCCTGAATGGTCAATATCTGGGTAAAACTGAGCTGGAAAAAAGCAAAAAAAAAATTAAATTAAAAAAACCAACCAAACAACAACAACAAAAAAGGAGTTATTCAGCTAACAGGCTAGGAAGATGTTATAAACCCTGCATGACCAGCTTTCCTGTTTGAGTGACTGGAGTACAGCGTAGCAGTTGTGGTTTGTACGTAGTGACTTAAGTGAGGGCAAAAAGTAGGAAGCTGAGTACAGGAATGAGGGTCAGGGCCCTGCCCCCAAGGAGCATACAGTTTTTAAAGTAACTGAACAGCACAAAGAAATACCACTCAGATGGAATCTGGTTTGGGGTGGTTGCTTATTTTTTGAAAGGTATGAGCTTACATGTTGCAAGGAAGGTCTGAGACTAACAGGGGCACACGTGGAGAAGGAGAGACGCTAAAGTTCATGTGGCAGAGGCTGGGTGCTGTCTGTGCGTGGGGGTTTTGAGTGTTTGCTGTCGCACCCAGAAGCGTGTGTGGTTCCGCGTCTGCAGGCAGACAGGAGTGCGTGTGCGGGGTGAATTTCCTCTGGAGTTGGGACATGCTACAGAATATGTTTTCTTTGTTCCAAAAGCAGAGCGCTTTATGGAAAAACTGTTGAAAAGTTTAATTACCTGATCTGAACATCAGAAGTACCCCATTGTTTAGCAGTTAAAGCTGTATTTTTAGAGCCTCCTTTATCTGCAAGCTAGGCTGTGATTAAAAAGTTCCATGATGCAAACAATTGGACAGTGACCTGGATGGGGATAATGATACAGTACTGGCTCAACTGCTGCAGTACTATTGCGGTCTGTCTTGCTTAACAACACAACAGCTGTGTGGTGCAGCTGAAGCAAGAGGGCTTAAGAGGAATTGCGACAATTCTTTCCCCTCCCATTCCCTTGGAAACAAAAACAAAACAAAAAAGAAACGCTTCTAGGTTCTGCTGACGAGCCTGATGTGAGTGTGGTGGGACTTGAATAGGCCTTGATTGGCACCAGTAGAGCCTGAGAACTCGGAGCTGCAGAGACTTTGCAGTTGTGACTGTATGCTCATCCCTAAGCAGTAGCAATTGCATCATTTGTCACTTATGCAGGATCACAGCAGTTTGAACTCCAAGGGGGAAGATTCTGAACAACTCTTTTGGTTTATGGGATGAAAAAGCCTGCAGTGCCCCCCATACTGTAACTCAGGAGGCCTCAGTCCTCTCCCTGTCGCGACTCTTCCTCTGCCGCTCGGCTCCCGCAGCCGGTCAGCCCCGACAGGTCGGGGTAGATCTACCCTGTCTGGCCTGCTGGAGGCTGCTGGGCTTGTCCAGGGGGAAAGCAAGCTGATGAGGAGGGACCAAGTAGTCAGTGCTCTCCTCCCACAAGGTAAAAACTGTCCTACTGCCCGCCTGCCTCCTGGAAAGGGCACTTCTGACTTGTTCTAGTTAAACTGAAGAGGTTCAGAAATCCTTATTATGGGAGATCTGTGTATTTGTCTGTTTACAGACTGTCACTGATCAATTTTCATGTGTTTTGTTTTACTTGCACAAAATTAAGCAGCTCCTGAAAGGCTACCAGGACATCAGTGAGGAAAATCTGTAGCCACAAATATATGTGACTGTGTTTAAAAAGTCCAGGATGAGCTGCTCCTTGAAATCAGTGAGAACTTGTCATTGGTCTCAAAATCGTCAGGGCCTGCTTGAGGTGGGGTGTTAGGACAGTGCAATAACTAGCTTTGTGTGTGCTACAGAGAACTTGGCAGAGATGCAAAGCACTTCAAAATTCTCATTTTTACTCTTGACCATTTATAGTCCTGGCCTGCTTTTGGCATTGTTCGTAGCTGGGACAAGAGAAGTTCACTGCAGCCAAAAAAATGAGTACAGAAAATAAGCCTAGATGGCTTGTGCAGGGAGTGCTCTTGCATGCTTCCCATCAGCTTTGTTTGTTGTTTCTGACTGAGCGCTGCTCCACTTTGTTTCCAGAGCCTTAGCACAACATGGTAGTGTTTGATTGCAGACACTGCAGGGGGTATTTACTGTCCCAATAATTCGTTGTTATTGGAACAAAACCCAAAATTGAAGCACCACCTCAGCTAGGAGGCTTTGGGCAAGATTGTTATTTCACAACTAAATAATTTTGCAGGGTTTAAGTCCTGATGTTATGCTGGGGCAAGCTGTGAGGAGTCTGAACCAGCAATTGAGGATTCCTTTTGCCTGAGGGGCACCAGGTTAGGCTCTAGATTAAACATCCCATTTTCAGATTTCTCAAGCTTGGCAGAGTACGCGTGAGATTCAGGCATCCATCTCCTCTCTACCTTTCAGCAGAGTCTTGCCTTCTGGCTGTGCCGTAGCGGACTTCCTACAGTTCCCTGAACCTCCTCCACGGCGGGGGCAGCTCTGCGGGCAGAGCCGCTGCAGCTCTGGGGTTCTCCAGCCGTGGGACCCCGCTGTGGGCTATGAGGGCTGTCCCCTGGCAGCCCCAGCGCTGCTGGGCAGTGCTGCCTCCCCCGCAGCACAGCCTGCAGACAGCCCTGAGCGTTGGTTGCAAAGGAGAGGTTCAGGATCCCCGCTGGCGTTGTCTTCTAAAGGGAGATCTTTGTCCTGAACTTTCCGTGATTTGTGTGCTGCTGGCACTTACCCACTTGCTTGGAAAGTAAAGCACTTTCTTGTTTCAGTTGCCCAGTTTCAGTGGTAGCCTCAGGCTTGTGAGAGTGCCTTGAATGCAGTTTGTACAGCAATTTATGAGATTTCTAAAAGAACAAGAGAAACTTTCTCTGAAAGTGCAGCCCGTGTGCTGTGTCTGTATGATATATCGGAGGGGGTTAACCTGTTCATGTTGCCTTTCTCTTTGGTTTGGGGTCCTGCTCTTTTCTATGTTGCAACCTCCAGCCTTTCCCTCAAGGTTCTTTCATGTCTCCTTGGCTGCTCTGAAGAGCTCCTGCATACATTGACAGTCCTGTTAATTTTCTTTGACAGGATTTAGGGCAACAAATGATGTACTTCCTTATTAGGTGGTTGTGGGTGGGCACTCTATTAAAGTGTCTTCTCTTTATTTAACATTAAATAAAGAAACGCTGCCTTGCCTTTGTCTTTTGTGTGATACCAGCTGTCCTTGTGACTTACGCTGTACGTATGGTTTGCTCTTTCTTGCTCTTCCTGCTCTTCCATTGCTGAGCTGGGTGGGAATCCCAGGCACAGGAACCACCAGAGGTGGTCTCTGATGCCCGGAGACGATTGCTGTGAGCGTTCCTTCAGCGGGAGCATTCACCAGCTGTGGAGAAGGAGCTGCCATGGGGCAGAAGAGGGGTGCTGCTTGGGAACATGAGCAAAGGATGCTTGTGCCCGTGTTGGGGAGATGCTGGCCTGCTCACTGCCAGGCTGAGATCTGGCTTTCAAAACGGCGTATGCTCCAAAGAGTGAGCCCTGTTCACTTTCTGAGCTGGGCAGGGGGAGTTTGCCTGCCTGAGTTGGTGGTGTTCTCTTACCTTAAACACTCGTGTGTTGTTTAAGGTGTGAAAACCTTTTAAATGGATCTGTTATAAAGACTCTACTTGCCTTAACTTGGATTAGAAAGTGGGTAATGAGAAGGGTAAAGAAAGCAAAAGGAAGGAAAACCAGTATTAAGCAAAATACAGCATCTGGGAGATGCAGGAGCCCTGGAGGAGGTTGTAGACTGGTTTCAGAGGGGACTGTCTCTGTCCTGCAGGACCCGGAGTGTCCCTGGAACAGCCAGGGAATCTGTGGAACTCTGAGCTGCTTGCAGCCAGGGCCTGCTGTTCTTTTCTGCCCACTGCTCACAGACTAGTCTTACAGCTACTTCCTGCTGCAGCCCTGGCTTCTCCTACACTGATACTCGTGTCCTTTTTGGATTCTGTAGGTTGCGGATATCAAGCGTGTCAATAACTTCATCCGGGAGCAGGACTTGTACGCGCTGAAATCCATCAAGATCCCCGTGAAGCCCCACGGGCTGTTAACGGAGAGCGGCGGAGAGCTGAGGCCGCCCGCGCCCTCCCAGCCTGACCTGACGCTGGTGGACGTGCCGGAGCCCGAGGAGGGGGCGAGCGGCCCGGCAGGCAGCAGGCACCTCAGCGACTACTTCAGGGGGATCGACAAGAACATCCAGGCCGCGGTGCAGGCGGAGGCGCAGCTGAGCGCCGAGTACTGCGTGGAGGCGCTGGAGAGGCCCCTGCCCGGGTCAGGGAAGCGGGACACTGGTAACGGAGCGGACTGTGGAATCCAGTGGTGGAATGCAGTTTTTATTATGCTCCTGATAGGAATTGTCCTGCCGGTATTTTATATCATCTATTTTAAAACACAAGGCCTGGTGGCCCATACCTCCAACACAACACTAACCTCAAATACTTCAACAGATGGATTGGAAGGGAAATTACCACAAAGCTCAGTTGTAGAAAAAAAATCCTAACGGGGAGAGGCAGCTCAATACGGCCTCTCCTCCCGGCACTGGGGCCCGTACGCCAGCGACTCTGACTCAAGTGCATTCAGGGGGATAACAATACAGATGACTTTTATTTTTTTAAGTAGCTGATGTTGTAATCCTGAACTCAACTGAAAGTTAGGTGATGTGATTTTTATGGAAAGTAAGGATGCTTTGTTGCTTAAAAAGGTCATCAGGCAGCTGGCTTAACGTTTGTGAGCGCTGTTGAGGGGAAGTATTTTGTAGCAATTCACTCATCCTGGTTGCTTCAGGTATTTCTTAATGCCTTGTTTAAGAAGTGAATCCTTTTGCTGCTGAGATAAAGAGTGCAGTATTAATGTGATGGGAAAGGTGGGGGTGGTTTGCATTTTAAGAAAACACTTTTTGCTTAGAGTAGAAGCGGGGGCCTCTTCTTTTTGTCTGAACTGTCATTTTTATTTCATGGAGACCAAGGCAGTTTCAGCACACTTAACCCGACTGACGACTTCTGGTGCGTTAGGTTGGGTGTGCCATGGCACGGGGACACTGCCAGCACCTCGCCTTTCAGCCTTTGAGTTGAAGCTGTGTTTAGGAGGATGCTTCAAGCCCAGTGCTGGGAAGGGTGAGCCCAGACCTCTTCACCCCCGTGAAATCCTGCAGAGGCTTCTCTGGGGAGCCGCTGTCTCTGCAGGAGGGCGTGAGCGTAGCGATAGGCCTGTGGGCTGTGGTGTGCGCTCCCTGGGAGCTGGTGTGTTGCAGGGAGAGGTTCAGCCGGTGTTACTTCTTAATAATAATAATAATCCATACTGGTGTATCTCAGACACCCGGTTTCAGGCACGGAGTTGAGTTTCCTTGGGTGTAGTCTTCACGGGAGAGAGCAGTGCCAGGTTGTGTTTAATTTGCAAGGCCCAGGAAAGACGAAGCCCGGCGCTACCCGAGGCAGTCACAGTGTAACGCCTGTAGAGGAGGGGGGGTGTGGAAGCTGCTGATCCCTAAAGGTCTCTGTGGACCCCTGACATTTGCGGTAAAAAGCTTCTGTGTAGGAAAGACTCATGACGCTTTGGAGGCTGGTGGTGGCCCGAGCTCTGCACTGGTCAGGACGCATCACTACAGACTGCACGCTAGAAGAGAGCAGAAAATGAGGCTTGGGGGGGGCTTCGCTGCAGAGAATATGTCTCAGAAATTTACTTAGCGGGCAGAGGTAAACGCTCTCCTGGAACCAAACACTAAAGTATTTCGCAGCACAGTTCCATGAAACCTGGCCGGGAGGCGGGGGGTGTCCGTGCTGGAATAGCAGCCGGCGGCGAGGGGCTGGCTGCGGGGCGGGGGCTCCGTCTGTCCGGCCTCCCCCCGGGCGGGTTGGGCCAAGCGGCGGCAGGACGGGCTCGGGGGGAGGGGCCGGGCCTGCCCCCCCGCCAGCCCTTGGGGTCTGGGGGGTTTCTCGGAGCGCGGCCGCCGCGGGACGGAGGCTCCCAGCGCCCCCCGGCACACAGAACCCGCCCCCGTCCAGCGCCAACCTGCGGTTCATACAACGGGAAAAAAAAAAAAAAAAAAAAAGCGCTCAGGCAAGCCTGAGGGGACGCTACTCTTGTAAACAAGGACTCTGAACAAGCTTCTACTGGAACACCCCTTGTATTTTTCTTCTGTGAAGGAAATGTATCTCTTTGTTGGGGGGATTATTACGTTTTTAAATAAAGAAAAATGAAATAAAGGCACAAGGGGCACCACCCACCCCACACAGCTTGTGTTTTGGTTTTTGTGTAGTGTGGGTTGGGTTTTTCGGCCTGAGCCCGCTCGGGGCGGGGTTGCTCCCTCCCCAGCGGTGCCATCGCCCCACCCGGTGGCGGGGCCGGGCGGGGCGTTTCACCCGGCGGGATCGACCCAGGTTCGTCCGCAAAGGTCGGTTCAGTAGTTGTAATCGGTGCTTCGAGAGCATCGGTTCTTCATTTGAGATAACAAGTGTATGTATCCCAGAGAACCCCTCCGGATGAAAAGGATCACAGTTTAAAACCAGGAACTCAAAAACTGAATCTGAAGAGTATTTCGGACGCCTGGGGGGGCAAAGCCCTGCGAACACGTGCTCTGCAAATACGAGAGAGGCCGGAGTACACAGTAAAAGCCAGTATCTTTACTTTAGTGAATGCAGGATACAAATATTTTACAACAACCTCTAGCATTTTCTTAACCATTTGATAAAAAGTTCACTAGAATATTTATTGTATATTGAAGAAAAAACAACACATTCAGGGAAAAAAATTGAGATTAACTTATTTTTTTCTTAAAAGATTCGTCTCAAGGATGGCAACAAAGTCCAGCTTGTGCCGCCAAACGGCTTATCATCATTAAACCGTGAACAGCTTCTTTGTGAACTGTTGACTACAAACATTTACCAAATACATAAATCTCTTTTAAAAAAGCCATTTTAAATATAGCAAAGCAGTGTTCTCTTGCACAGCAAAGTGAAGAAAGTTTCTACTAAGATTTAAACGTTTACATTTGTTAAGTCTTTCTTTCACATTCTAATTTAACTTCTTCCCATGATCAATTGTTAGGAGTTATTTTGTTCCTTATTTACTATGTATTTCTTGTGCGCACAGTAATTCGCAAGTTTCTGATGCATTAGTGTCCTTTAAGTGAAAGGCTAAAGCATTTTTCTCTGACGAATCCCTGATAACATGTATTTTTAAATCCTATAGTGAGAGCTCGAAGATGGAGAGGTGATTTGTCACAATCGAGATACAAATCTTGAATCATTCAGACTCGAATGGGTTCGGACCAGGCTTGGATCCACTTGCAACTTCATTCAGTCGAGTTAATTAAAAAAAGTATTTTTTTTTTACCTGTTGAAAGATCTGTGCTATGTCATCTTTTTTTTTTTTTATAAAACATTTTTACAATTCCTAAAAAAGTATGTTCCAAAGTTAGTTACTTGTTATTAAAAACCAGGATTCCCGTTTTTGCAAGGGCCCAAGGTTCTCCCCTGCCAGGGGAGGTCTGGGGAAGGACTTGTTCTGCTGAGCCTGGGCCAGGGCAGGGGCAACATGGGAACAGGCCCCAGAGCAGTTCTGAAGAACAGATTATTTATTTTTTTGAATTCATTGGTGCAATTTCAATACAAACTCTAACCCTTATGTAGCTTTTTTCTTTAAGAAAACAGTAATCGTACTGTTTAAAAACCTGCATAGAAATAAAGACTATTGAGATACAGTCAGCAAAGCCATCTTATAAGGCACACAAGAAAATAGACAGTAAATGTGAATGCAGAACTCCCACTCAGATGTACAGCAAAGTTCATATATGTGCATAAATAATGAAAAAAATCACATAACTTTTCAGAGCATTAAAAGGTTCCCTGAAGTGGTAAGTGAATTCAGTTACTTTGGAAAGAGACTTGCCCTTAGAATGAGTCTTGTTTTCCATGAACAGGTAATTACCTACAATAAATGGAGAGTAATCTCCACAGGTAAGTGGCTGAAACGAATTGAAACCTGTATGTTTTTTAAAAGTTGCCATGACAACGAGAGAGGGGTTTTGGAAGCTGGATGCACTGACTTTGTTCTTCAATCACACACTAAAGCTGAGGAGATGCCATCCCCACTGGATTTCTGTTTCTCACGCTGCTTAGTTACAGGATCAAGCAAGTGAATTTTATTTTTTTTAAATTACAAAAAAAAAAAAATAATTGAACACCCAAGCAAAAATGTAACAGAGGTGACTTTAAAGGCGTCTGGATAATAAAAGGGCGCTGTGGTGACATCCCCAGAACTAGAGGTACCATCAGACCTGGTGGTGGGTGCTGCTGGGTCTGGTTTCTGGCTCTGGCCCCCCGGGGGTGCAGGGACAGAGCTCGCAGCTGGGCCGGGAACAGACCCATCTTCTTCAGGGTGAAACCAGCTGCACCCAGCCGGGCTGCTCTAAGCCGGGATACCCTGCTTTGGGCTCCCGAGACTTTCTGCTGCTCAAATCTGGCTTTACCCGCCCGGCGGGACCGGTCTGAGGCGGGCGAGAAGCTCCCCGGGGCGAGGGGCTGCCCGGGCGGGCGCCGTTACAGCACCGAGACCAGGCTGCCGCCTCCAAGGACAGAACAAAACCCTCTCCCGCCGAGGCTGCAGACACCACGGGGCTCTGGCTTCCTCGCTCTCTTTCAGGGAACAGCAAGGAGGAACAGCAAATTTACTTATTTATCCCAAACCACTTACCAACTTAAAAAAACCTTTTGTGCTCATCTGATATGTGTTATTTCCCTATCATGAGAAATTAGGTCAAGTTTTTCCACTTTTTTTTTTTCCTCCTTAGAAGAGGCAGCTTTAAAATGATGCCTTAAAATGTGTTGTAACAGATTTTTTATATTTATGCAGGATGAACTTAACACCGGATTTTTTTTTTGCCACTTTGCTATTTATATACATATATATAAAATGTATAATGAAGCTTAACCATACAGCACAGAGATTACAATTTAACGGCACACATTCACCACCAGTGAGGGGGACAACCCCTTTATACACCCTCTGAAAAATCTGGATAATAATATTAATAATAATTAAAATCCAAAGAAAGTACAGTATATTTAACAAAATAGTAAATATTAAACAGTGAATACTCTACTTAATAAGGACCTCGCCTTTTTTCAAGTTGGCGTCAATCCACAAAAATATACTTTTTAATCTGGTGAACGTACAATACATAGGTACTTACACCAAAGGTGATAATATATTTAGGATGCTATATACACAAAGAGTTTGGCTCAAATTTAAATTTACATATAAGTGTTCATGGCTTATTTTTCCCCCAAGGTTCCGCCTGCAAGTTTTTCCTTTTCATCTTTGAAAGCAAAAACTAGAAAGTCAAAATAAGATAAAACTATACTCTACAAAAAAGCTACAACATACAGCTTTGGCTTATATAAATAATTCATAGCAGAATGTGTTCAAAAGTACTGTATATAACTTTATATATAGTCTTCAATTCATTAGGGTATTGTTTTCTTTAATATAAAATATACATGAGCTAAAATCCGTTTCTATATTTTTCAAAGGTATGAACGTAAAAACAAATTTGTCAAACATATTCCAATTATAACTTAATATATTAATTTTATTTTGTTAATGTTCTATTTTCTAGGCTAATATTTTCTGAATATTTCATGCGAGTTCTCTATGTCTCTCTTTCACTCATTAAAAAAATCACTTCTTTGACCCAATACACTATTTTTTTTTGCACGTGCAAAACAGGGTTTTTGTTTTTTTTTATTTTTATTTCTTATAGCATCAGCCCTTCTCCATGCACCCTCTGCAATAGAGACCCATGCCAGGTTGGGTAATATAAAGGTCATTTTATGTACAGTATTGCTTTCTTCTTCCTGCTTTTCTACTGCTCTGCTGCTACAAAGCATTATTTCTTAACTACAAGTAACCATACAGCTTGAATAAAACACACAGGGACATTACTACAGGCGAGCCCTCTTGGTTTCTGCAATCTAGTGTGGTAGGATTATAATGCGGGTACAATGTTTCTTTGCAAAACAGGTTATATTATTAAAACAACAAGTCCAGGTAAGTGCCAGACTAGATCAATACCTATAGGATTGTTCTGTTACGTTTTACCATGGGACATCTGCAGCTATACAAGAAGTTTGTCGTAAGTGCCTGATGATTTTGTGTATGCTACACACACTAGCACATATATATGCATGTGAAGATATATATATGCATGTATGTATATACATATAAATATACTTATTCCACGTCCTTATTTATAAATTTAGATATGTCAGGACAGTTCATTTTGAGAACACAAAACTGGAGAGGCAACACCGCAAGTTTATGTCACCCATGTGTCCATCCTCATTCGTTTTACCGATGGACTCTCCCTATCTTCTGAATTCGGGGGCCTTCCCAGCACGACGGGCGAGTGGAAATCGCTCCTCGGGTCCTCACGGTCGCTGCCGTCGTAGGAGCTGCTGGAGCTGCTGAGGCTGTCGACAGGAGAGCGGCCCAGCTCCTGCCGCGACGGCGGCGCCTGCGCCTGCGGCGGCTGCGCCTGCGCCTGCTGCGGCTGTTGCGGGAACCCAGAGGGAGTCACACGGTCCCGGGGAGGTGAGATTGGTTCAGATTTGATGTTGATGTTTTGGTTGGTATTAATGGATAAATTTGAACCCTGAGATAGCTGGCTGCCAGTACTGGGAAAAAGAAAACCAAAAGGCAGAAATAAGAAGACATGAAAAAGGAAAAGAAAGCGACAATATATGTGTGTGTGTGTGAAGGTGTGGTCTTGTGGTTCAACACCCTCACAACAAGTATGTCAATAAATGCAACTTACTGAAGAAGCAAGGTTGAAATAGCATAAATTAAAGGTCTGAATGCATCTATAGAAGTGAAAACCAAACAGGAATACCTCCTATTTCCAATATTTGAGTTCACCACACAGGTGACTCCTCTGTAAGAAGCTGGGCCTGCAGGGACACAGCTCCTCACTGGAGACTGAGCTGACTGAGGGGACAAACAGCAGCCAACACAAACGCTTCTGCAGCCAAGGAGCCAACTTGAAAGACAACACACCACCCCCAGCAGACATGACTTTAAAACAGCCTCGTGCTAAATATTCCCTGGTGCGGATTGGCTTGGAGCGGCAGAAGCTCCCGAGGGGGTGCGGTACCGGGACGTTATCGGGGTACTTACACGAGAGAGCTGAGGGCTGCTGGGCCGAGATGGTGCTGCTGCCAGGCAGATACCTGCCCCAAGGACAGCATTCCTGGGGAGTTGAATCCCTGCAAGGCAGACAGGTCTGCACTAGTCAAGGAGTAATCTGAGAGGGAAAAACAAACAAGAAAGTAGTTAATAGATTTCTTTTATATATATACACATGAGAATATATGCGATATGTGCACACACACACAAATGTAAAGGCTTTCTGCCCAAAACCAATAAAAGCGAGTGACCCAAAGGAGTCCAAACGCGCAAACTGACGGCTGGGAGCCTCCTAACGAGTTTAACAGGACATAAGCCTCCAAATTACAAATTTTTTTTTTGCATTCTGCTTTCAATTCCAACATCTTGCTGTCTCATAGCTTCTTCTAAACCCACAGGTACATCTTCGTGCCTTTTTGTGCATATATATGTGCACCTTACAGTAAGACAAGTATTTGCATTTTTTAAGATTTCTGTCTACATGAAAACTTCAAAATGAAACTAAAAGGGAAGAATTCATACAAGTCATTAGAAAGGAATGGTGTTTCTTGCACTGGAGACATCCCGACTGCAGTTCCATTCCCAGACAGGAGGCAGCAGCTGGTCAGACAAGACACAGATCCCATTTGCCTGCTGGTCTTACAGCGCAGGTCAGAGCCCTCCAACCTTTACCCGGAGCCCGCCAGGGGAGCAGCGCTGGACGCCAGCGGCAGGGCCTGGTGCCCGAGGGGGACAGGACCAAAGTCACTGCAGCCTCAGGGACCCTCCGCCCACTCCGCTTGTGCGGCAGACCCCGATGCATCACATTCTCCCTCTCCCCGCAACAATTTCACTGGTTACTTTATGCCTAATTAAACTGTCATCTCTGTATCAAATAAACAAAAGAAACCTCTTTACTTAGCAAAAAAAAAAAATTGTTCAGAAATACAACTTAAATGGATAATGGAAAATGCAATCTATTCCTAATCAGCAGTCAGTGACTGGCTGTTAGTTCTGGCCAGGCTGTAAAGCTCAGACAGTTCTCACTTCATTCACAGAGGTGAAGTTATTTTCACTTTATCATTATCACTCATGCTCTTCTTTCAGGTTTTAAACCAAAGCCACAAACACTTCTCTGCTTGTAATTATTTTGTAATATAACTTCCTTAAAATAATTTCTAGCCTCTTGAGAATGCAGCAGAATGCTAGCAGTCAGACTTACTTTACACTGCCAGCAGATGGACCAAAAATTCTCCTTAAGTAGTGTTTGTGTTTAGGTTTGGTGTTGGTTTTGGGTTGTTTGGGGGGGGGGGGGGGGGGGGGGGGCAGGGGGAGATGTTGGGTTTGTTTCTTTTAATATTGTCCTAAGATGACACCACCATTATGATTTACCCCTCCTGAGATAAGCTTCCTGTACAATTTCCCTATTCCCACCCACCAACTTGTTTGCTGTGGACAACTTCTGGGTCTCCCTCGTGACAGCCTATGCAGGGAGGTGAGCCCAGCCCCACAGGGGTGTTGTGCTTTCCAGAGATGCACATGCAGCACTGCAAGAATCTTCCTGAAGACCTTGGGAATCTCAGCTGCACCCCAGCATGTGATAAGCTGCCTTTTTGTTTCATTTCTTCTCAGTTAACATTTTTCTTGGAACTCAAAAAAAACCTTCACAAGAATTTCTGCACAGATTCAGAGAGATTTTTCCCAAGCTGATAGATCCAAAGCCCTTTTGCAAAACAAAACTAAAAAAAAAAAAAAAAAATAGATAGATAGATATATACACACAGCCCTCCAATGGCTAGGACATGCCCTCAACCTTCAAAGCAGCCAGACCTACGACAACCTGCAAGCATAGGAAATGTAAACACTTGAGATGGATGTGCTATTCCATGCCAGTGGGATTTCTGTCAGAGCAGACCTGAAGAAAATGTTTATAGGAGTTCAGTTTCCATGTTATTTTTTTCTTTGCAAAAATAGCTTTTATAATAATGGAGAATTAACTTCTGGTACTTTTGACAGAACGTGTCTGATGACAGGGGTTTGAGAGATACTTTTCCAAAGAATACATACACCACCACACAAGTAGCTGCATTATCACACCCCTAAATAATCACGTATCTGCTCACAGCAGAAGCAGGACACCGATTTCACCAATGAGTGACTTGCTGCAAGATGGAAAAGCCGTACAGATAAGAGAGTGCCTTCTACATGCTGGAAACCATTACTGCTGGGACCCTAACAACAAGATACCTTAGAAGTTTGTGCCTTTGCAAAATAACTGACCTAAAGCAGTGATATAATTTATGGCCACATACACTCTGCTCAAGTCTAAGTTACTATTTAACTGATCTCTGTGTTTTCTGAGTGTTTTTTAAAAATGCCTAGACTGTTTTAGAACAAGTAACTCAGTTTGTTCTGGCCCTTCCTCCACTAATCTGCAGAAAGAATACTTCTCCAGCAAAACAAATCATATAAAATAATTGTGCAAAACTGATATCCAACATTTTAATTAAGGAACCGAGAGCTGAATCTATCGCTTCCAGACCTGAAAAAAGCCCTATCGATCCAGAAAAACAATTTAGGTATCTCTATTTTATTTTAGTCCTTGAACTGCAAAACTGAAATTCCTGTGTAAGTGTGGACTACCCTGAGAATACCCAGATGACAATTTGTCTTCAACATCAGATTTCTTTTTGCAAATCCCCTGAAAGGCTTAATCTAATAGAAACAATTTTAAAGTGTCTGAAAAACACTAGAGTCTAAAAGCTTTTCACAAATTACTGCATTATCAAAGGAAATGGGCTGTTTTTTAAAATTATATCCCAGTGACAACAGCACTTGTCCATTATGTAGGACACCAGTTTCAACTGTCTTTGCTGCTTCCTAAGATTCAGACTACAACCCATGGCATCTTTTCGATGTTTTAGCCATCAGCTTACAGGTTATTCTGGATGAGGAACACACACAACACTGCTCCCTGAAACAACATCAGACAGTGTGAGAGAATGAAGGGATTTGTTAGGCAACAGACAAAACTCAGTGTGGGTCACCTGAGCAGGGACCAGACTGTTTAATTTAAACAGCCATTAAATGCAATAATATAAACAATTTTTCTGGAAAATACCAATCCAAGATCTGTATGTCCAGCAAACTCATACTTAAATTTACAATCCAAAACAAGTCACCAAGCATAATTCTCTGCTCCTTATACTGCTATTGTAACCCCATCCTCTCCTTCATTCATTTCTTTAGACTTTAATCCCCTTGGGGTGGCAATTATTTGCATAAATGTTCAACAATTTAGTTGGGTGCTACCTCAGTATAAATATTTACTGTTGCTGGTGACTAAACAGTCCCTCTCAAAACGCAAAGCTCCTGCATGCCCGTAACTGCCTGCGGGCATCACCTCTGAGGCAACCCAGTGCAGAAAGTGGCTGAAGGGTAGGAAATGTCAGTGAACAAGCACATTAATGCAAAAAGATACAAAAAGATGCAAGTTGTTTGGCTGTAAGTCTAAACTAAAAGCAGTAGTGAAGATTTTCAAGGCTAAAAAAAAATGTGGAGAAAATGTATGAAATCCCGTCTTTTGGGGGGCAGGGAAATGATTATGAATGGATGGCTGCTCTACCCATTCCATCTTCCAACATCACAGCCTCCTGACAGCGCTCCTCCTTGCAGAAAGGGAAGATTACAAAACCTCTCTATCAGTCAGGTTTTGGCCATTTTCTACAAACCTTGAAGGTTTTTTTGGATTTGTCCTGACCTTTACACAAGAGTAAGAACATTAGGTCACTGACAATAGATCAGCAGAGCATTTTTTACCCTTTCTTAAATACATTATCATGAGGCACCACCAGCGTTGCTGATGGGCTCAGCTTTGGGCAGCTCCTGATCTATTCTTAGAGAAGCCACCCCACCCCTGCAGCACCTGTATGTCCCTGGCCCCCTTCACCCCACCACTACCAAAACCTTGCCACGTAGACCCAACACAGTGGCTCCTTAAGGGAAAGTGATTTATACCTTCCTAGTACACCCTCCACTGCTTCCCAGGTTCCCGAGTGCCTCATGCCTGCCAGCTACTCGTGTGTAGCCGTCACAGACGACACAGGTCGAGGGAAGAGATGCTACTGAGGAATCTCCTCTACTGGAGGTGTGGAACTTGCTAGATTCATAGAAAGAGAATCATACTCTCAGACCCTTTTGTCTAGACAGAGTTGATCAGCTCTAAATTGAAGCTCTCTAGTGTAGCTCTGTTCCTAAGAGCTATCACTGCAAAAGAGAGAAGCAAGATTTTTAGATTTTTAGAATTCAAAAGCCTACCAAATAAGACTTAAACATTGTTAACACAGGCATCCCCCATTCAGAAATTCCTGTTTTAACAGATCACAGCACTTACATTTGAATGTCTTAACTAGACTTCATCTAAACAGAACAACTAACTGGGGAATTATTTCCATTGTTTGCTTTTTTAGTTTTGACCAATATTTATTTTAACTCAGACTTACAAACTTTATTGACACTTATCTGCAACGTAGTTTCTCTGCAGGTGCATTTGAAAATTAAACTATGCATCACGGATCAATGGCAATCAACCTGACACCATCAAGGCTGCAGCCTTTCAGGGAAGTGATTACAAAGATTCCTTCACTGATTACATACAAGGTCTGTAACAAACAAAGAACCTTGAGATTGAAGACAAAAATTATCTCTACTGGTATGGAGGCACCACATCATGAACTACTTTCTAAACAGGCAAACCAATTATCACTTATATTATTGAATTCCTTACATCACACCCATCTTGGATAAAAAGTAGTTTTAAGGTCCTTCGGGTAACAGAGACTTGCAGCGGTGAAACGCTGACAGCACCTTCCCGCGCATCCCCACCTCACTCTTGATAGAACTACTGAAGTGGAGAATGCCCTGTCTGAGCTTTGTACATCTGGGCTTTTTCGTAAATTGAAAGCCCCAGTAGAATCCAATTCCCTCCTGCTGTTGGAACCGAGCAGAGCAGAATGAAGGGACAGTATGCTCTGCAGTATCAACTATCACTCACATGTGAGGCATTTCGGCTCTCCGATGGATAGCCTCAATGCTACTGCTGTAAGCAATGCACTTTATTGTCTCTCTCTCTGCATTCAGCTCTGTGCAACCTGACTGACTGAAAGCTTCTTCCTGATATAAGTCTCAACATTTACACATTTTACAAGCTAAAGGCTCATTTTTGATGAATAAAAGCCTTCATTTGAACCAAATAGGAAAATTAAGTGGTCACAGAAATGCAGATTTTTCTGGGCTTATGAATCACAAAAGCCTTGTATATCTGACAAATCAAGCCACTTATTAAAAACAATGCTTACCAGTGTTGTAGGCAGTAGGCATGGCCGAATACACCAATCCCTGCGGAGGCAAGCTTGGAGTTGTCACAGACACCACAGGGGTAGCAAGAGGCTGTGTAGACTGAGAACTACTTATCCTTTGGGTATTCTATAAATGATTAAAAATAACAATGTCTTGTGATATCAGTTAGAACAATGGAAAATCAAGCGCTAATATAAAAATAGCACTCAATTAAAATGTGTTTCTTTGCTTTATTTTTTAGTTACAAATACATCCTTTTTGTCATGACGGATTTTCTAAACAAGCCAAAATATTTCAAGACAACCAAAATTATCTTGGCAAACTAAAATGAAAAATTAATTAAGACTCACTGATCCGCTTCTCATGCATGCAGGTTTCAATAGTGTTAGAGTTGTAGGACAAAGAGAAATGCAATTTCTTAGGGGCATAATAACTTCTGAGAATTGTTGTGTAAGTGATTTAAGAGGTTTTAGTCTTATTTTTTTAAAGGGGTTTTAGTGCAGATGGTGAGGTGCAGTTCCACCAGAAGAGTCTCCCACTTCCCAGTTGTATATCCAATTTTCAAAACTTTAGCTGCCAGTTTTGACACTGTGCTGACTACACCTGTCCTGAAAGGAACACAGAGATGTTCTAAATTTGTGTTGATAAGACTTCAGCGATAAAATAATCTTGCTGTTCCCATGGTTCCTGAGAAACTGAGAGAGTACTTGTTATAATGCAGATATGTTTCAAAGCAAATGACATTTGAGTTCAGAGAGCAACTGTGCTTTTTGACAGGAAAAATAGCTAAACTAGATTGTCTCAGATTATCTAACTGTAGGCACGATGTGGCTTTTTAATAACAGCCTTCCCCATCCACCACAATGAACATCTGAAGCAAACATATCAAATTAAGCTCTTTAACCAATTTTACTGTTTAGAAAACCTTGCATTAAACACTGTGGTGAATACCACCAGACAGCAAAGCTGCTCTGTCACAGAACATACTGCTCCTCATGAAGGCAACTTTAAATCTTCCTTCAAAATACATAGTTCAACACCATTTAGCCATGCCAGATACTGTCAAGAACAGGAAATGCTACATTTTTTTTATTTTCAAACAACAGATACTTAGTTTTACCTATGGAAGTCTTAGAAACACTAGAAATCTCTACACCCTGTATTTCTACATTCTTACAGAACCACTCCCAATTAAGGGAGCTGGATTTCAAACTGCTGAAAATACGTTTCTAAAGCAAGTCTCTATCTCTGAAAAAAATACATACTCCAAAAGTAACAGTTTTTCATCTCTTTGGTAGAGTTCCACTTCCTAGCTTTAAAAGACTGAAGCAACTACTAATTTTTTCTTATTTTGGACAGGTATACAAGTATTTCAGTATCTGCAGCACTTAATTTTTTTTCTCCACTCTGACCTTGAGAGAGGAATATTAAAAATTCATGATTCCTTTTATAATATTGGAATGAGCAGGGACAGGGCTGTATTCAATTTTAAGCTTAAACTTGTGAAGATGAATTGAGGGTTATCAATCCTTGGTTTGTATCTTTCCAGTTTAAGAAAGTATGCCAGAGCTACCACATTCAAGTTAGGTACCACCTTCCACTGGGTACCAGCTTCTGATCCCTCTTCTGCCCAGCTGCTGTTGAAAGCCCACCTTTGATCCTCCTAAGAATTCGGAGGCATGTTGGCATTTCTTCAGCAGATGTACCCACTCCGCTGCAGAGCTTCCAGATTTCAAAGCTTTAAGTCACAGAGAAAGTCACATGGATTTTCTGTGTCATTTATCCCTTTAAATCACTTAGGTACTTCTGAAAATCTCTGCTAGACCAAGTTTATCTGGCATAAAGATATGTTATTAGAGCAGATTTTTGTGTCTGTCAGGAATTGACCTTTTTCCAAAGCTTTCTTGGATGGCAGCCTATAAAGTTGGGATTACTGTATAATGGAAAAGAGGAGTATACTGGGAAATAATCCAGACCAAAGGATTTCCCCATGGGATTTTTTTTTTTTTTTTTAAAGTGGCTAGTAAAGGTGGTTTTCTAAGGTAATTTCTGAATATAATTCCTGAACACTCAGCCATAAAGATACAAAGACACTACGAAATATTTAGATGTGGCTACTATTTGTTGTACTTGGAGATTCATGCCAAAGATTCATGACAAGTTTGAGGAATTTTTAAATTATTTTTTAAACTGGTGCAAATAATACCTGTAACAGGAAGAATTCAACATCTTTATTTCATGCTATGCTACTGTTCGTATCTGGTGCTCATATTCAGTGCTGAGTTCCAAGCATACAGAATGAATGTTCAGAGAGATGACTCAGAACTGCTTCCTAGCATTGGAACTGGCATCAGAAATTAGCATAATGAGACGTACCATTGCAGGTGTACCTAGTATTTCTTTAGCAGCTCTGGGGAAGACTGCTACATTTTCTTTGTGTGAGCTTTCTTCCCCCACCAGCTAAGCCCAGTTTTTAGAACCACTAGAGGGCCCACGCTCCATACAGTATCCATACCCCAAACTGCACTATTTCACACTGCAAAGAGCACAGCGATTTTTAATAGGTAGGAATACCTTAATTCAAGGGCTTTTGCATTAATTCCAATTGCACCGATATTTTGATTAAGCGTTTTTAAGTTGAATTAGAGCTTTATTTCTCGCACTGGAAACCAGACACTTCTCTATAAAGGTGAGAACAGGCATGACAGCTGTTTAGCTGCTCAACTAGCAAGTCATTCCAACATAAACCTTAAAAACTTCAATACTGATTTTCAAAAAAATAATTTCCCCTTACTTTTGTAAATCTATTGCTCATGTTTAATATAAAAATCAACCAACAGCATGCATTCATCAAGAAACTTATCTATATCACTACATTTTCCATGCTTTCATGCAATTAGAGCCTCATATTAGCAACAGGTCCATGTTCAAAAATAAATCAAGGTATGCAATAGCCAGACTGTGCATCTTTACAATCGCACTCAGATGCAGCATCTTCTGCATGGTTTGTGCTACAGCAGCTAAACAATTTGCAAATTGCTCTAAAAAAAAGTTACAAATTATTTTAGCCTTACATTATTCTCCAGACAGAATGCCAAATGTTAAAACCTTGTGGGAAAAAATAGAAAAAATACAAATCCCAAGAGTTCCCTTTCAAAAGCAGAGTATCTTTTCACTGGAAAAAGGTAGAATTATTCATCTGCAATTCTCTATTCCTTTGGTAAACAGGGAACACCCCTGTGGTTTGATAATCTCACGCAGGATGAAATAATTCTAAAGTCCAAAAAGGTGACCTCACCAGCAATGATGTAATCTCCTTGAAAATAAAAGAAGTAATACAGGGCTTGTGTTACAATCTGAAGAACTTCATGAGTGAAGCCACTTTCTAAAAATATTCCAGCAATTTACAGGATGATAAGTGGTTATTTATATTTTGCATAAAAGACAGTAAATATCCTATACACATGGACAGTTACTTTGTAAGGCTCTTTTCCAATGTTCCCTCCAAGAAAAACAGAAATATTTTCAAGAAAAAAAAATAGACTTTACAAATGGAAAGTGCTAGACTTTGGATGCATTTTAAACTTGAATTGGTCGGGTTTTGAGTTTGATATGATAAATGTATATTTGTCTGCTACCAAGGGAACACTGGAATTATTTAAAATATGTAATGAAACTACAGTTAAAAAGCTGTAGTAAAAGACATTTTCAGCGTCTTGCTCTCTCTCATCAAACAGTAGCCCAAACTCACCAACTCCAATTCATCCTCCTCCGACTGTACTCAGCAAACAAGAGGGATAACACAGTTACCAAAAATAGCATTGCTTTCAAAAATTAAAGAAAAAGTCACGTTTGTGCTTCAGGATTTATATTCATTTTAATTAATAATGTGAATTTGCCACCTGATTCTGTAAATACTACTACTAGAAAGTATAATACTTTACGCAATTGAGATCAATTAAAAATACCATACTGAAAGAACACATGCTTTGGCAAAATCAGTACAGGAAGAACTTAGTAAAAACAAGGACACTGCTACATATTGACAACATTTAGATACAGAGCACAACAGTTTCTGTCTGGACTGATCCAGTAAACATTCAGCTCAGTAACAAAATATTTTTTACATACAATCATCATATCATCCCAGCATCTCTACTCTGAACTCTCTTTCCAATTTCCTCAAAAAGACAGACAAAACCTGAATTGAATATTATGTTGTTGTTAACAACACAACAGTAAATAGGTACTGTTCACTGCTAACACTAGAACAACTGCACTAACAAGATCCTCCTCTTGTACTTCTTTCTAATTAATTCAAAAGCATGATTTTCACTTTAATAATCATCCAGTTATTTCCTGTGTCTTCTACACTTCAGTACTCCTAGAAAAAAAAACCCAAAACTTCAAGAATCATTACTCTGAGGATGATTATAGCTTTTGTTACTTGGACTAATTTTTTATTATTCATCATAAATACCAGGAACAAATATAAGTGCTTGTGGCACCTTTAAAGAATTATACAGAGAGTACTTGCATTGTTTATATCCTGCTCCTCTTGGTTATGGTTCATTCTTTCATACACAGAAAACAGAAAATGTACGTATAGATGTTTAAAATTTCTACATAACATTGAAAGACTAAGACCAAAGGATCTGGCCAACCAAATTAAAGGAAAACCAGAGTAACTCTTCCTGAAAGACCTGTTCTGGTCCTAATGCTGTGGTTGCCTCATGCCTGACACGAAACTTGTATGCTATTCCAAATCTAGGCTGAACAAACATTACTGCACAGTTGTATTGAAAAGTACACAAATAGGGACTGAGCCTGATCCTTATTACTCTTTTATGTCTTCACTGAAGACATGACATCCACCATAGGACACACAAGGTTGCATTCCAACACACCACATTAAACAAGGGTTTCTCTCAGACCATCATTACCACTGAAGCTACGTTTTACATCCCACAACCATTACGACCCAGGAAAAACAGGTACAGAGCGTGCTTTAGGGCATGTTAATACAGTTCACATCACCAGTAAGATCAGCCATTCCTCCACAGAATAATGCATAACCCTTTTTAAAACCCACATCCTTCAAAAAACCAAAGTTTTCCGTACCAAGTCAGTGAGATGTCAGATCAAAACAACAAAATCCCAATCTGTCTCCAAGATTGCACTTTACCTGGATTTAGGTCAGACTGCTATTTTACACTTTTTTTTTTAAAAAAAAAAAAAATCCTTACAAATTTAACTTCTCCCAGAGTAACAACTTATAACTTAAACTTTCATTAGTGAAATTTCAAACACCCAGAATTCTATTACTGAGGAGATAGTTTCTCCCTGTGTATGTTGCCAGAACACTCAATTTTTACAAAGCCAGCCACAGAACAAATGTTGTAACTTACCAGTGGTGGCATCATACCCTTGCTGGAGGGTGGGATGACAACACGGAGGTCAGGTTTGCGATTGTTCATTCCAAGATTACCTCCTCCAGGTGGAGGTGGAGACTTTGTAGGCATGACTTTGCCTAAGCCATTCCCACCAGCAGTAGTTCCAAGTAGACTTGGTGAAGCTCGAGAATTCACAAACCCATTTCCTGAAAGAGGAAAACCAAATGTACTGTAAGACTGAAGGGAAGTAGCAATACAAAAACTTGGTTCACATGGACAAATTACAAAATATTTCTTTTGAAAAATCTGCAATAATGAACTTCTCACAAGAAGTGCAGTATTGAATAATCGAACAAACAAAAACCACTTTCACCAGAAGATCAATATGTAAAGGTAGTATCACCTCAAGGGCACACTGTGGCAGCTTAAACGCTGAGAAGAGCATATTGCCAAAGAATTATTTCTAACAACATCTGGGGTTTTTTTATTTTGTCCTTTGAAGTTCCTCCAAGCTGAGCTTGCGAAAAAGTGTGTGCTTTTGCACAACTCCACTTCATCCCCACCCCCGCAGAACATGAACTATACTGAATTGTTACCTGTGAGAATTGAAAAAAAAAAAATCAGCTCACAAGTTTCTATTGGAAAAATGTATTCTTCAAAAATCTTCAAGTTCTGCAGGACTCCAGTATCTACTCTCTAATAAAATTAATTTCAGTCTCAAAAATATTTACTGTCTGGTTATTGTATTTAGCAACAACAATCCTTCCCCTTTAACTTAATTCCAAGCTCTGGACACAGATTTACACATCACATTTAAGCCCATTGATTTATTTTACACAGGTCTTTATCTTACTCATGATACTTGTTCTAAGTAGAATTAGACAAGACAAAGCCTACAGGTCCTCTCTTCAGCACTGAAATCCTCAAAAGCTGAATACACTCAAGATACAGGCCTTAGCTTACACTCAGAACAGAAAAAAACAACAAGCCATTAAAACAGTGCCCAGTATTCTATTTTCATTTTAGACAAAACTACCAATCACGTTAACCAAAATATATATCTCAGAAAAAAAATGTGAAGCCTCATTCTAATGATTTTATCATATTTATAAGCAACAATTCCCAAAATACACACACCTTATTCAGCTGCAAATGAAAAAAAGAGTTGTTACACAAGGGGAATTTCGCAACAGGGAACCCTATAGTTCACATTACAGAACTTGTGTATGTGTGCATATAAATAAATACAATTCATAGTAAGATTATGTTTATACTAACATTGCAGTTCTGAAAGCAGCCTTTATAGTCACAATTCAGGGAAAAGTCTATTACACAAAGATCACTGTGTGGGAAATTCTCTTCTAATAGCCTGTAGCGCCATACTGGCATGAATTTTGTATTATTATTCTAATTTGAATAGGCCCCTATGCCCAATCCAATTTTATTACATTAAGTACATATTAATCTAAAAGCAATTAAAATAAGAAAGTTGTCAGTGTCAAATTCCACCTTCTTTAACAAAAATTTTAATACCTTTAAAAAGCTTTGCAAGACTGAACAATAACACATATCAGTAACAGCACAACACTTCAGGAAGGTCACTGATACCGCTAAGATACTCAGCTCATGTATGTTGGGAATCTAGGTGTGATTCACCAGGATGCTCATGAGAGAGCCCCCTCCATTACTACTCATCCTTGTTACATGATGGGGGAACATGTGCTATGAAAGCACTTTTGAAACACTTCTTTGGAAAACAGTCCACCATAAATGAAACCCTACATATTGCTTTATCAATTTACAAACAGAAGAAGCAAAGATTAACATAAGAATTTTAACAAAGCTCTTGTGCTGATCTAAAGATATTCTACTGAGTCTTATAAAGGTCATTTGGAAACAAAGTTATTGCTAAATATTTTTAAAGAAAAAAAGTGTAAGTAGGTAGAACTTCCTGGAATTTGCAACCACAGTATTCTTGTTCACATATGGATGAGAAGTAAAATCACAACTTTAAAACCAGGGTTTTAAATTCTGGATTTACTTTCTTTGTGGATTTCCTACTGTGCCAAAAGCCTGACCACACATGGATGATGTGATATGTCCCTTGAGTTTTTCAAGGTTAACAGAGCAAGGAGGAGTTATTCTAATTTAGTACTTTCCTGAATAATTTGTATAGGAGGTATGGGAATACATTTTTTAAGAACTCTACCATTTAACTCAGAAGCTATGGGAGAAAGAGGGAATACAGGCAGCAGAAAGAAGAAAAGCTTTTTATGTCAGCATTCTTCCTTCTATATTAAAAACCACAGCAAAAACTCATTTCATGATTAAAGCACCTACATTCCTCAGCAGACAACAGCAGAATTTATTGAGATGCTTCTAGGTTAGTGATAAAATTTAGTTAAAAGTGACTGACAAGTTGGGCTGGAGCTGAGAATACATACTGGAGCTAAATATATTCTTGACTGCTAGGAGAAAACTAGCCATAGCTAGGTCACACAGAAAAACCAACCAGTCAGAAAAGAGAAATTAAGTTCTGTGCTACCTGAAAACTGTGAGACAGTTTTCATGGAATCAATGATTTTGTTAAATACAGGTATGCATTAATACCTATCCATTATAAATACGTGTAAACATTAGGAATAGACAGCCTACACAGCATCAGATTGCAATCTTGCACAATGGACAGAGTAAAAATCAAGTGGATTTGGAAACTGATGTGAGGTAGGAAAAATTATTACAAACTAGCATATTTTTCACAAAATTCTATCAAAAACAAAGTTATAGTAGCTTCTATTTTCAGCAAAAATGCCAGAACATTTAAAGAACTCACTGTTACAAAAAAGTAAAATCTAGGCTTTAATCTAATAATAAAATAGCATCTTATTACTCACTAGGCTGTCAGTGTTACCTTTTACATGCCAAAGCTGCGGTTCCGAGTTGAATTTAAACTTCAGAACAATAACACTTTGTATAAACAATGGAGTTCTGTATAGCGTTTTAGTCTATCCTATGATACCATTTCCTGTCCTCTGTTTTCAAGTATTTCAGTAGCTCGTGTGTTAAATCTGGACAGTGTCTTTCTTCCACACCCAATACAGTCATTTCCTGCAGCCCTTATTACAAGGCTCTGCCAATCCTTCAGAAACATTTCATGCTTTTAGTGGTGCTGTCAAAAACAACAAACTCCTTGCCATTGCCTTCTCTGTGCAATATCATTCAGCAGCAGGGCAGAGTCAAAGCATTTGTTCTGACAAAAGGCTGAGCATTTCTTAAAATGAGTGTTTAGAAAAAGATGTATTAAGAATAGGAGAAGCAAAAATGTTTTAAGTGTGCAATACTACTGGTATTAATCCAATAGAAGCCCTTTGTTATAAAAAACCAAACATTGAGCATCTAGCAAA
The DNA here is from genome assembly GCF_965140245.1 of Athene noctua. Taxonomy (NCBI): domain Eukaryota; kingdom Metazoa; phylum Chordata; class Aves; order Strigiformes; family Strigidae; genus Athene; species Athene noctua. The sequence continues at coordinate 12,101,302 of NC_134049.1, read as the reverse complement.
CACTGGAGCATCTATATTGATTATTTGAAGAATCATATGCTGGGGCTGCAATAAGACTGCAGAATATTAATTTTTAATATGAAATTTAAAGCTTTTTTTCCTGTTAATAATCGAATAAGAAATCAAATTACAAGTTAAGAGTGAAAGGATAACTAAAAGCATGGTATTTCTTAGAGTAAGGTCAGGAGCCAGAAAAAGATAATGATTACAGGATGATGCAACTATACGGCAGTTTGCCAAACTGAGCTTTAATAACCCCATAAATTCTACTTACTATTTTGTATAATACAGAAATGGTATCTACCCCACCTACTACAGATCTTCCCCAAAGACAATTACTTTATGCTTAAAAACACTATCAAACCGAAAAATAGAAACAGAATATAAAATCCTACATAAATGCAAAATAAGACTACTGGGTTTACTTCCACGGGAAGAGTTTTATTTAACTCTAATTCTTTAAAACAGACTATGAAAGCACATTTGAAACACTTCTTTGGAAAACAGACACCAATGCCAAGATGATAAGCTCTCAATTATATGAATCATAATCTAATTAGATGTTTTGATAACAAACATTGCCAATGTACCATTAGCCTACTACCTGTTTAGTCAGAAAATGTTTATTTTTGAAGTAACTTCTTTTTTGAAGCTAAATGTTAAAACCCACCCATGTTAACAACTGTATGTTCTGCCTTCGGAAACGTAATACAGCTTAATCTCATTTACTGTCCTGCAGCCCAAGACATAGCATTCAATTACATGAGCCAGACTCATATTTCACTATACAAATCACATCAGCTGAAACAATGAACACACGTGGCTGGAAAGTACCGCATGTACTTATTACTACTCAAGGAATACATTATAGTCAGTGATGCCATTAATCTTTTTTTGTGGTTCACCTTTGGAGAAACTGAACAGTTATACAGTTCTGCGAAATAATTGTGGGCAAGCAGCTAAGCAATATAAGATTAAGCAAAAATAAGAACAGCTGTAAACAAATATTTATGCCTCAAATGACATCATACAACCCAACAAATGTCACTTAATTAGAACTAGACTGAAAATGCAGTTTGCAATAAGCTATCAATTCACTATGCATCTAGAAGACCAGAGAAAAATCTCTTGAAGAAGAATGTTTACATGTAGGACCCTGGGTGGGTTGGGGAGTGGAACTCATTGCAACTAAATACAATAATACCATTTCTATGTGCATTAGTTGCTCAATTTATTTACTTTTTTTTTTTAGTATGACAGCTTTAAGTGGAAATTAAACAAAAAACCCAAAACAAAACAGCATATGCCGTTCATACCATTTTCAGCTTTGCATAGAAATCATTGCTGATTCTACCATCAGTTCAAAAAGCTCAAGTTCTCTGCTAGTTTTGGAAAGAATTTAGTATAAAATCTCAAGGAACCTGAAATAAATATATTTCCACTGATCTTTACAAATTAATATTTCAGATAATACTATGATTAAAATTAAAAAAACCTTTAACAGTAATATAAGACTCTGAGACATGACTAACATGTAAGATTTATACTTCTGAGACAGTACTGCAGATATTAAAACACAGCAAAAACAAATACACATGACTAAGTGTTAAGGGAATGCTTATTCAAGTTACAAAATAAAAAACCTCATTTCCCAGGTTGCTGGAATTTTTATTTTTTTTTCCCTAAAGCTACATAAAAGGAGAGACAATTTTGATTTAAATGGGCTTTCTTAAAGACCAGGGTTATTCAGAATACAGCAGCAAAAGTAAAACAAAGGCATTACTGCTTTTGTATCTAAATGTTATTCAACTTTGTGTGAAAGAGCAGCAGTGTCAATTGGAGGCCTCATAGGTCTTTTGTCAGCTAAACATCTTACAGCTAATGAAATGAGAGTTCTTCTTTCTGAACTTGTCGATTTCTGTGTATCTATACAAAGCCAATCTAAAGAACAGATGACAGAAGTGATATGTTAGAACATCTGAGGATGTGTGATGCTGTATCCTGGGCAAGGTGATGTTATATAAATGTTGAGACTTCACACAAACAGATACACAGCAATACTTTAATCCAGCTGGGAGATTAATAATTTGCTATACATGTAACAAAGTCTAACCAGAATTGCCTTGTACCTCTTAGTAAATCAGAATTGCCTTGTACCTCTTAGTAAATCAGAAATTATAGTAAGATAATGAACACACATAACAATATATGAAATTTCAACTAAAAACTAAGGGTAGTTCAGGGGCTGAACTGACCACATGTAGATGGGTGGTTTCAATGGAGAGATTGCCACTTTTTTAAAAAAAAAAGTAAAGAAAACAAAAGCCACCACCTCCAATGCTTTCTTCTACCAGCATGTTTTTCATGCTGATTTCAGCCAGTCATTTCTTGTGAGCTGATCTAAACAGAGGATGATGGATGGGTCAGACTTTGTTATGTGATGACAAAGTCTAGCAAAGGAAAAAGGGTTCAGCTTACACCCTGTGAAACAGCAGGTCTGCAGCCCACTTCCAGTACCCCCTTTCCTTGAGGAGAGCTTGGAAGCTGTTAAAAGTAAATAGGCTGCTCTCAGTGTTCTTCAGGAATCCTTTAATTTCTTCCTTGGAGAATGGTGAAACACTGACTATTGTATTTACCCACGTAACCTTAAAGATCAGAGCAAAGACAAACATTATGCCAACACTATTGGCATTACAGAGCAAGAACCTTTGTCCACTGCATTTCACATCAGCTGAACATACGCTTTTAAGTCAAACCCCTTTCAACACAGGCTAGGAAGTGAGGAGCTCTACCTAGTGAAAGGTTACTTGTGACAGATACTACCTGTCATGCTGAAGTTGAAGTATAACAGATAGGAATACCACCAGTAACACATAACCTTAAGGAAGAATATGCTCAGTGTTTACAGCTGCTTTACCAAGGTGGTCATCTGCAACAACAGTGCCGAGCTTCTTAGCTGATGACAACACGGGCTGGTGAGTTTGAGAGTGGGGGTGGAGAGAGAAGAAAGTCTGTTTTCTTAAGGAAGAGGCTGATAGCATCAATACAGTTTCAAGCAAAATGCCAGCAAGAGGTATGTTGTTCCAGAGTTAGTTAAACACTTCTTGCTGAGGTGTCTCATTTAATAAAACGTGAATAGAAAGGTGTTTTGTTATTGAAGCCTCCTGGTGTACTCTTAATAAAATTGCAGCATATTAGCCATTTAACTCAGACTTGTGAAGGACTAGGCTAAAATATTCTTTTTATCCTCAGACATGCAGAAGAAGCTCTCCCAATCAGCCAAACCCTCAAGACAAAGGGAACCATTTACAGGTTTGGCCTTTCAGAGTTGTCTGTCTTGATCCCTTGCTGCCAATTACAAGTAGTCTACAGGTGCATGCAAGCTGTCAGTGGCACCTCTGTATAATCCTTCCTGAGGCCAGGATTTTTAAAAAAAAAAAAAAAATAAAAAAAAAAATCACACATGATCTAGAGTGGCTCTTAATAGAGACACAATAGCTCAAAAGAGTTTTTCAAGCAGGTATATCCTTCAGATCGAATCTAAAGAAATTTAATATTCCTAAAGTTACTTTACATTCTTAGAATCTGAAGATTAGCAAGGACATTAGAGAACAATTAGAGCTCTGGAACAAAGAGGAGAAATTCAGTACTCAAGACTAGATCTTTCTTACAATGTTATCATCAGGAGAATGGGTAAGAGGAAAGATAATTTCCCAGATTAACTAGGTCCATAATCTGCATTACTGACCAGAAAGGCTACTTTACTGACAAATAATTGTATAAGCAGGTAATATTGTGTCCTTGCAAGATCATAAAGAGCCTCCACTTTCAACAACTCCTTCAAAATCACCTAGGCCTTGAAGAATTTAGGGAATTCATCTTGGTCCAGGGTTTATCTTTTTCATGCAACCTTAACAATAAAATCAGCCCATATCCTTTGCATGGTTCATGGTTCAATGCATAGGCATAGAAGAAAAGTAGAGACTGGGTAACACTGGTATTTCTTTTGAGCCTTTCTGATTCTCAGAGTCCTCAAGGATGGGGTAACTTCACTGGAAGTGGCACCTCATTGGCCACCTCTGGATGATTCAAAGTTTAATACTTAATCTACCAGAACACAGTGAAGCATATCTCCTCATGACAAATTTGAAGGTGATCCATCCATCAAGTCCTTTCAGTTCAAAGTCAGAGAAACTCTCCCCCACATGTGGGTACTCCAAACAAGTGAGGCTATACTTTGCCTAATTAGAATCCACAGCCTTTTGAAAGGAGTAAAATAGACATGCAGTTGTGTTCAAGCCATGATGATGTTGACAACAAATAGCAAGTTGTACACCTGGTGACACAAGATTCTTGAAGCATATTAGATGCCCATCACAAACTGAACAGGGTTTAACACTGATCAGGAACAGCAGTATCATGCAAATCCTAGGTCCAAACCATTTATCTAATTAACAGAAAAAATAAAATACCTCAAAAGCAAACACTGTTATAATGCCGGACATTTCTTCCCTTTCAACACCGATATACTTGCCAAGCAAAAATTTTCAGGAAATGTTTTTTAAGTGGTGGGTAAAATTTTAAAAAGTAAAGTAATTTGCAAAGTAAAAAAAATGCTTTTTCAGAGTTATGACAGCTGCATGTGAAGCAAGCTCTCAGTATTATAAAATGATCACAAAATTTTCTGTTCTAGACAAAAAAACACTTACCAATCTTTGCTACAACACGCAGATATTTTTACTCAAAGTTATTTTCCACAGAAAAACTGTTAAGTCGGCAGATTGACTGCTAAAGCAAATCATATCCATTCCAATCAAGTTATACAGGACTTGAGAAAAAGACTAGTGAACTAAATATGAGCTATTTTATGCAACATCTTTGTTAGAACTGGGTCCCAACTATGCAAGATAACCTTTACTTGCTTTTTAATCACAGATAAAGTTGTGTAAGTACTTCTCTTCAAATAAAATAATAACAAAATCTCAAATGATCAAAATTTCATAATGTCGAGTAAGACCTGGGTTTTTCCTGTGTCTGTAAGAGAATATCTGGGAATATGGGTATGCCAGTACTCCATCTGTATCTTTGGCATCTCTTCTATAAATTGTGAGATGCAAATTTGACACAAGACCTTTCACAACTATAGGAAAATTCTCCATTCCTGAGAAGTTTAAAAGAAAATATTGATAGCCAAAAGGAAAAAATATTTTTTTTTAAAGTGACTTCTATAATAAATATAGTAAGAAACTAAATCCATTGTTGACAGCAGACATAATTAACTAGACACATACTCTTCAAAGGCAGCGGTCAAGCTCAAATTGACAGGTTAGCAGATTTACTCTATCTGGTTATGTATGGTTTCTTGATTTTAGTTGCAATTTAAAAGGTTATTGTGCACCTGACAGTACTTAAAAGAAGCCATGACATATCCTAGTAGAAAGTGGAGCTTTGACAACTTAGGATATTCTGTGGTTTAACATTCTGGTGTTAACTAGGTATTTAAGTTTCACTAGATGTATTTCTTATAGATGTTCCACCGTTCTTGTAGAGCCACAACTCTTTACTTGTACAAAAAAAATCTTTCTAGAAATGAGTGGGTATATAACATTTTGGGTGCGATGTTCTGGAAAGTAAGAGATAAGTGATGCATTTTGACTTTTCACATAAACTATTAATAAATGCAAGAAGGAAAACATTTTACTGCATTAAATATGTTCACCAAGCTGCTGTAAGTGGGTACTTCCACAGTTCAATATTCTATAGCAAGTGCTGTAAACAACTGTTTTATTTGCTGATTGAAATAAGAAGTCTTAAATCTGAGGCTGCTGTTACTAAAGCCTGATTTTGGAAAAGAGGCCTGAAATGGCCTGATAATAAATTTATTTAGCCTGACTTAAGAAATACTATGGAAATCAACATCTGACCTCCACAGTTTCTAAAAATAGTCATCTTTTTTCAACTCAGGAAGTCTCCTCCATTTAAAATCTTGCTTACCTGATGGAAACCACACTTGAATATTTCATATCTTTGCTGCACATAGCCAAAGAATGGATGAAGAGTGGAAAGTCAATCCTGTGCTTTCAGCCTTGTAGTTGAAGCATTTTTTATTCATAAATTCAATTGCCTGACTTTACCTTCAAAGAACTTCTTCCCAGTTGCCACACTAAGTAGCCAGTGGGCAAATACTGAAAGGTCAACAGTTGCTCCTCTAATTCCTTGCTATGAACACATACCAAGAGAGAGTTATGTGTATTCCCAAAACTGACCTTCGCTCACCAAGACATCTCAAGGAATGGAAGGGACCTGAAGGAAGTGGGAGAACTGTCTTTCTGTGGCGTGATAAATTTCAGTGGCTGCCTGCCTTGTATCAGAGTACTAAGTTTTGTTTAGGGGAGTCAAAATATTATTTACATGAAAAAGTGCTATCATACCTTTTTACTGAAGACAAAAAAATACTGTGAATTTGATCTCAAAATTGTTTTTGAAATAAATTCTGATCATCTTCCAAAATTAAGAGAGAACCTAGCTATCAGCTTCCAAGATTTACTGCTTTCTTTGCATAACCACTAGAAAATAATTAGCAAGATACACACGGCAATACAAACAATACAGTCTGTATTTTCTTCATTTTGATTGGCACCACAAACAGTATCAAACATCCTGGTCTTGTGAATAAAACTAGAACACAGCTGAGTTGTTTTTAGTGTAATAGTTTAGTAAGCACAGTGAATTTCATGCAAAGGGAAACATTTGGCAAACACAGGATCTCTTTAGAGTACTGTAATTGCACCTGTAAAGCAACACAAAAGCAAGGGCAGCACACTACTACTGAAAACCACTAAAATACTAAATGCAAATATTACTGAAGTAGAAAGGGCATGGCAGTAAAAGTGTTAAATGTCTGAAAAGAATTTACAAGACTTGACAATTACAAGACAACTAATAAAGTTACAACCTTTGTTCTTCCACAACAACTTTTGAAAAACAGTCAAAATAAAATGTGCTTTCAAGTTGGTGTGAAACTAAAACCATAATACTATTTTTCAACAAAGACGTGATAGCGCACTTACCAACTGGACTGGTACCAGCTCCATTTGGCACTGTGAGGTCAGTTGTCCCCAGCATTCCACCTAACAGAAATAAGCCAGAGCATTAAACTACTTGCTCTCATTACACTGTTGTATCATTTTGTACTTCAAAACTTAGGCCGTTTAAAACAAAAAAATGCACTGATACCATCAATTGGGGGGCGGGGGGGGGGGAGCATTAATAACAAAATTATTTTTTTAGAAGAGGGCATAAAAGGAAAGCACAACTGTACCGAAATCCTACCTGCATTGCCAGTACTCGGTGGTCTCTGAGGGGCCCCAGGTGATACGTTGCGATGCAGGGTGGTCTGGGGTGGGGAGAGCATGGTTGTGTCTGTTAACGATGAACTGGCTGCCAGTGATGGGGATACGAGGGAACTCCCTGGGTTACTGTAGGTTAAAGTGTTGGGATTGGACACTGGAACTGTAACCGACATCGAGAAGTTCTGAGCAGGCAAGCCAGGCTGGAGGAAAGAAGATGAGGAACACACACAAAACAACATTAGCATTAACTATGTTTGCAGAAATAGCACATTATAAAAATACACATTGATGTATGCCAAGAATTACTGAGGTTTAAAAAAAAAAAAGTTAATTATGTTAGTTTTTAAAGTCTATTAAGCATACAATTTTAAAACATCCATTTGTTGTAGAGTATGGTGTTAAACTCTTATACATCATATAAAGACAGTTCCAAGAGAATTATTCAGACTTCTAAAATACTGAAAGTTCACATACAAAAAATCTGAAGATATTCATATGAATTCACAAGCTCAGAAATACAATAAATTTACCAGTTAATTTGGATTATTACAAAGGAATGACAAACTAAACATGTCTACAAATCAATGAACTGTTGCACCTTCAAAATGTAAACATAAACATGCACATTATAAAATAGTCAGTTATTACACAAAAGAGAAAAAGTTAGTAATAACATTTTGTATTAATAATCTTGCCAAAATATTCCTACTAATCTCTAAAACTTTGAGACTAAAAAAATAAACAGATCTTTAGAAAGTCACTAAATTCAGTAATTTGAATTTAAACATTTCAATTGTCATTATTCTGAACTGTGTTCTACAATACCCTGCTTGAATAACCACTCCATCTTCCCTTTTCGCAAATCTCGGTTTTTAAATTTCTAATTTTTACAGCATTATTTAAAAGGCAACTATTTTTCTGAAGTGCATATGTTTGTTATTCAACAACTATTTGAATCAAAAGCTTAGATGCCTGCCCATCTATGGTGCTCATTTAGTTATGACTAACTTCTTTGGCCTTTGTCTCATTCCTATCCTTTGACAGTGATAATTTTCTGAAACAAAAGGGACTATTTTCTTTCACAACTCTCATAATTACTGGAAACAAAATCATGACAGGTACAATTTAAGGGTAAGAATTTGGCAGGATTTATTGACAGAATAGAAAGATAATACTTTTGATTTAGAGGTCAAATGCAGATGACAAACATTCATGACTTAGCATGTATACTTAAAAAGATGCACTCTTGTCTCACACAGCTTAAAATTTACCTAGAATGATACTTCTGTATGACAATTTTGATAACATTAGGAATATAATAAAAGCTATATTAATTAAAAGAGCAGAATACATTTTCTACAAGAAACAAAATCTTACTAGTGAGAGCCAATGACAGTGTCCCTACTGAAGCATTCTAAGAATAATTATCAATTTTTTGGCACAGATGGAAGGAAAAAGTAATGAAGCATAGCAACGTAATGCTAGCAAATCATTCACAGTATCTAACTAATGACAAGCTGTACTGGTATTTGTTTTCACGGGAAACTACTTCAAGAAACTATTCAGTATCTACAAGAAAAAGGTTGTTTTTAAGCAGCATGTTTGTCCAGTAACTCGAACTAATCTTGAAATACCTGAAGTATGCTTACAACAATGCTAGAAGCTAGCAGTTGAAACATTTTTTCTCTAAGTTTCTCAATATAAAACTAATAAATGACAGCTTCCACACACACCTTAAAATTACAAAAAGGCTGCCTCTGCCCATCTACAGTACTCATTTGATTATGACTAAATTCTTCACACTTTGCCTCATTCCTATCCTTTGACAGTAATGAGAGCACTAGAACAAAATAAATTATGTTCCTATACAGACCGAAAAGTACTGGAAATAGAACCATAACAGGTCCAATTTAAGCTACAAATACAGAACTATAGAGCTGAAAAATAATGTTACCATTTTTATTTATACTGATATCCCCATCAACAATTTAGGTTGTTCATGAAGACCACAAAAAAATCAAGGAAGAGGAAATTAGCTGTAACATACTGAGAGGTGAGGACTGAAGATGTCTCAACACAGAAATGCTGGATATCAAAAGCTTCAAAACAAAGCAAGAACAAAAGATAGTGGCTTCATTCAAGTATAAAAGGACCTTGCTAAAAGAAGTGATGGTGGGTGTCATGACTGTCAATTTGCTTTGAAGTCCCCAAAGATGGCCTTCTTGCTCTGAACAATGAAATAATTTCTAGTATTACCAAGTCATTTGAGGACACACTACTCAATTGCCCCAGGGTCTGTGCCGATTAACCTAGCCAGTCCATTTACTTTAATTGCTACAAGATTTGCAATGTTAAAAAATTCAAAGGCTGCGGCAGAGCTCTGTACTAATTTTCTCAGAAAATATCTCCCCTGTAATACTCAACACTAATTGGTTTTTGTAGATGGAAATTAAATGTCATCATGTAAACCTCCATGAAAAACATGCAAAATTTACACTACTGTTATTGCCAAACTTATTGAGTTCTGGAGCCGAGTGATTTATGGCTGCAAATGGGTTAGGCACTTGGGACAAGAAATTTTAGATCTTTCAGTGTCTAATGAAGTATGTTAGAATTTCAACAGAAGACACTGATCTTTTGAGGCTCCCATCATGCAGCAGTCTATCTTTAAACATCTAAATACCTTACTACAGTCTTCAGCAAAATAAATTTCACTGATTTGGTGACAAAATTAATCCAATTCTATTTGCCTGTTTGTAACATACTGTAAAATCTTGATCAACAGACTAAGAGCTACAAGATATAAATAAACTATCCTTCATCCTACAACAAAGTCTGTCTTTACAAAAATATTTTAGGTAGGGTTAGGCAATGTAGGTAGGGGCCTGAAATTTAGAAATGTTACTTCATGTTCACAGGGTATGAAAAACTATGAGTGCAAAAGAGAAGCTAGAGACAAATCTTCTTTAAGACAAAATGTGTTTTAACAAGATCAAATATCAGCATCTCATTTTTCCCTCAAAGATATATATTCCCTTCTCAAACCATTACATCCTCTTGTCTTTGCAGTGGTTTTCAGTGGTAAGCAAACACCATGAAAGTTTTCATGCATGTAATAGAAGCACAAACCATACTTTAGTACTCACTGCGATTTTATGATTCCGCATCATATTATCAAACTCTTCATTAATTTTTTTATATTTTTCTTCTGTATGTGGCGTGAGCACATATGAAGTGTCAGGGTCCGGGCTGTCGCACCCTCTGTGTTCCTTCTTGTTCAGAGCCTAAATAATGAAGTTAATAAAAAGGATCAACAAATAAAAAGTAGAGATAAAATAAAAGTACTTACAGGGCCTCGCTTGAAAATAAAATCACTATCTTCATTTAGTTTGCTGAATCTGTCCTCCGATAGTGGACTGTGCTCAAAGTAATCGTCAGCATCAGGGCTCTCACAACCATTAAGGCCTTTCTTTCTTAAGGTCTGAAATACAATTGGAAAATTCACATACAAATCATACTAACTTGCCAAGAAGTTTTGTATACTACTGAATCATTCAGAGCCACTGAAACTACATGAAACTTTCACAAACAAAACTCACTGTTCAACAGACAGGCTCAGTCTTTCAAAATAGTGGCATAGTACACAAAGAGAAAATGTACATTCAGAGGCACAGACTCTCCCAGGTGCCATCTCATGGGTAACTTTAACCTACAAACACCTCATCTCTCCAGTGTTCCATGTAAAACCATTTTTAGATACTGGCTGATATGAGTAAAGTTGCCTGACATACAAGGAGCATTCAAGCCTATGGCAAAGGAGTTAACGCTATCACTGACAATTAAAAACCAGTTTACTGGATCGTTCATAAATTGATTTCAGCATCCCAATTTTAATATTCACATTTTAAAGGGCACACAGAGAAACACAGCGGCTAAAATTTTTGATCAAATTCAACAGTACATTAAATATATGTAATACTTAGTCTCAGTAGTTTATCAAGGCAGAATTTTCCTGCATTTCTATCATCCTGCACGATAACAAGAACCGCAAAAAAGTATTTAAAAAATTACATAATCCCCGTGTAAAATGACTTCATTTGCTAAATACAGATTTTTTTCAGACTCCTTTAGACTAACTTGATGCAACTGCTTTATTGGGCTACTTCCTGTTTTCTGATGGAGAACTCACATCAACATTCCCTGGGGAAAAAAACCAAACTTGTCTACAATCTAGCCATTCCAAATAAGCTACTGAAAGAAAGGATATGAAACTACAGGTCTCATGACCAAATTTTAAAAGATATTTGTATTCTTTGTTTTTCTCTTTCACCCTATTACAAAGTCAGACATCTTTCTTTACAAGTTCTCATCTACAACAAAACAAGATTTAAAATGTAACCTATGGAAAAATCTTTAATGTTTTACAAAAGTTTCAAAAGGAAAGCAATGTAAGGTTAACTGGTATACATTAGCAGTACCTAAGGTAGCAGTAGGACTACACAGGCATGAGGGGAGTCATGTGTTTTCTTTCTGTGAGAAATTATCTATATTCTATGAATTTTGCACTAAAAGCCCTAAAGATTTGAAATCTTCAAGCTGACACTCTCAGCACCATCAAGAAATTGCATTTGTTTTCCTACAGAAGCTATGATTCCATAACACACTGAATTTCCGATTTTAAAAGTATTTTTTTGTTTAGACTATAGTATTCATCAGCATTTTTTCTTGAAGTGCTATTTACTAATTTTTAGTACAATAAAAAGTACAAAAGACTTTCTCACTATTCATATATATGCAAAATACTGCCTATTTCTACTTCAGTTTTAAAGCAGTACTTGAAAAATTCAATTACACAGTCTGAAATTCTTGAATATCACAGGTCACCATAAGCTATAATTCCTTCTCAAGTTTCTTGGCTTGCTCCGTGTATCCCACACAGTATCTGGAACTCCCACAAAAATGTAATCACTAAATCAGCATATGGGGAAAACAGGTGTAGCTTCCTCCGACACCTGTCACGGCACTGATCCTGCTCCCCTAACCAATCAGCTGGACACGTATATGGACTTGGCCATACAAGGGCCGGCTGTTCGGCCTCTCAAGGTCGGAGGCTGTCATCTCTCTCCCAGCCCTTCCTAACAAGTCAGCCTGCCAGTCTTCTACACTTTGATATCAGTAGGGAAAATGTTAACACTGTATAATCTGGATTACACTTAACCCCTGCAACCCACAGAATACTGTAAATAGAATCCAAGTATGTCTTTACACAGCATTCAGCGTCAACAAGCATATGTAATGTCCAAGACACAATTAGAAGCTGTATTTAGATACTAGAAAGAAAAATATTACAAGAAATACACTTATTGTCTAGTTTACCTCCTTTGATAAACATGTTAGAGCAATTTTAAGCATTGCAGCATAGGAGTTTTATTAGTGCTCCTTTCAATATTCTATAACAATCAAGTAAATGCTTTTAAGAATAATACTGCCAACTCATCCTCCCAGATCCATCTGAAAAATTATACTCAAAGTTCTAATATAAAGGCAGCTATTTAGTTAAATATAAAAAATGCATTTTTCCTCTTGGCAACTTTTTAAAAATTTTTGTTAACAATGGGGTTAACTCTGCTTCAACTCATGAGGAAGGAAAATGCCTCAGTATCTCCTGTTTAAGATTCTGGAAACCTTCACTCCAGATGGGGTTCCTGTCATTGTGGAAGGATTTAAGCCACAGTTCACTGTTACAGATAATAAGTCTGGGTCTGATATCCAAAGCTCTGTCTCCTTATCACTAAAACATGAACTGCCACTTTGAGGACCTAACCATAAAAAGACTGCCAACTTTATCATTGCCCAGTAACATAATAGTAAAACATTTCTGCTGCGTGGCTCCTACTAACAAGTGGAATGCTGTAATCTGTTCACACAGCCAGGCGAAGCCTACGCGAGACAGCCCAGCCTCAGCTTTCTCACAGGCTACAGAGTGAGACATGATAACAGGCCCTTGCTCACAGGAAAACAAGGAAGGCCATGACTGCTGGGAATCGCTCTGTGGGGACACAGGAAAGCCAAACTCCATAAACAAGGGCTGCTGACTCCACCCTCAAGACTCTCTATAGCTAAAATTTGTTATTTCTCCAATTGATGTAAATAACTTGCCCCCCTAAGCTATTTCCAATTATAATAGACACTGAGATTTTTATTAACTCCGGAGATGGGAGGTGGGGGGGTAGAGTGAAAAAAAACCTGCCAGTTAGTAAGACCAAACAATATTTTTGTAACATGAAGAGAGTTTTACTTCTCTGGTGTGATTGATAAGCTTGTTTAGAATACAATCAGTTTTTGCAGTTGAGGCTAACATGGAACATAGATTTTCCTGTTACAGCAAGATGGAAATAGATAATTAAATTTCAGGTTTTGCTCTTGGATGCCCACTGCAATTGCCTTCTGGTGTTAAGTCGTGTTTTCCAGATCATATAAGGGAATGCGTAGACTTTTGAGTTAATCTGTATTACTTTCCACTTCCTCTAAGACTTAGCCAAAATTACTGGAAATTGTTCCAACATGTTTGCCAATGCATTTTATTGTGCCCTCAGTTACTGAGATAGTGGAGCTTTGATATTAGACTGGATTAACTATGATGAGAGAAAAGTACTGGGTTTTGTCAGAAAATAATGCAAAGTATGAGGAACCAAGGCAGGTATGAAATCTTTTTTTAAAAGAATGAAGCTAACACAGCAATATAGTAGTGTGACATACAAAGTCACTATATAAGCGTTCCAGACAGCCACAGTTAGTCATCTTGATATTGCAGAATGACACAGAAGTTTTAAGCTGCTTTTGTTTCACTGTATAAAACGGAAATACGTGAATATTATAATTATTAGCTTAATATTGAGGGGTTTTTTTAAAGGCACAGCTTAGGAAACATTGTATGAGAATGGCTGGACTAGCTCTGACAAGTTTAAATACTACATTCAAGTGAATGGTACAAGAGCCCCAATATTTTCCTGAACTTCCACACACAAAGTACTTTTTAATTGCACTGCATTTTGCTAATTTAAGGAAAGAATCATGCCTTGGCAAGAAGCATCTAAGGAACAGAAGAAGGGCTTCTTGCAAAACAACGGCAACAAAATAATTAACTGCTCTCTACAATTCAACACAAATTTTACTGAAACTGGTAATACAGATAACGAAGAGTATAAAAATACAATAAAGTGATTTATTGCATGATCCATGAGGAAGCAAAGACTATATTCAAATGTCACAGTGTAATTATCTTAGCAAAAGCTTCCTTCCACAAAATCCAACAGAGAAACATGAAATGCAGGAGCTTTAATCCTGCAGAGTCTCCACAGCATGAAATCAAGTCACCACCTTCTTCCAAGGCTTGTTCCAGCCCAGCTGCACGCAGCTTCTCTCACACAAACTTACACTGGCCCAATATATTGGTCATCAGCAGTTCAGGAAACCAGAAACTCTAAACTAATAAACACAGATTACTGCTACCAGAGATGAAGATAAGTGACAACCCCCAGCTGTCGTCCTCCCTGTGAAAGACCCTGGGTTTTATACCCAACTCTGAAAGGACATGTTGCTAATGGTTAAAAGAGCACAATTGACATGTTTTGTGCTTCAATTCAGTGAGTGTGGTTAAAAAGCCAAGACTTCTGGTATTAATGATCTGGGCTCCTTACCAGCAGCTCTGGCGAAACTGTAGAGAACTTGATTATGTTCCCTGTCACCTCAGGAAATAATATTTTTCTGACTTAAAGCAAAAAAGTAGGATGACCTCATATGTAGAAAGTGTTATGAAGTACAAAAAAGTGTCAGTTCATTCAAAACATTTTCAGTGTTTGGTTTCTTGTAATATTACACAAAAAGGAAATGGTTGTTTCTATCAATGCTACTATGTATCATATTAACAAGCTCTATTTTTGCACTTACTATTGGAGCTGGCCAAACAGGATTTTTATTGATGTTTCATCCCAAATCATGAGGAAAAACATTTCCAAAATTTGACTAAGATTGAAATGAAGAGTTATTTCCCTTGGAAAGGGCAAAGCTTTCACTTAAAACCTGTGGCTAGTTCTGTTTCTCCTGTTGCAGTCAGAGCACAGAAGAGCTGTGAAGCAGCACAGATTTGGAGTAAAAACTTTTTTTAAAATTGTCATTTTAAAAAGTCTAAGTATTCCTCAGGCCTGAAGTAACAGAAAGGCTCCACTAGTACTGCCAAATATTCCTGCTGCTCTAGTAGGCACATACACCATGGTTAACAAAAGGATAACCAGTTTCCTCATGCTCTAGAGAGCTGCCATGCAGCAGGGGAGAGGACACTGCTGCCACTTGCACCAAATCCCAAAGGCTCCTCACCCACAAATGCAGCTGCCAAGTGTTTATTTTACACAGCTCTGTGCAGGGAGGGTGGGACTAAGCATCACTCTGCCATCCACAATGGGAATAACAACAAGACCGCTGAGGCAAGAGATTGTGCAGTTTGCAATCACACCACCAAAATGCAAAAGCCAGTACGATTAGCCCAGGCTGCAATAGTGCCTTTCCTATCAATGTTCAGGAACAAAAGAAAATAATTCCTAAAAGAGAGACCCAAGGGTAACCAAAAGCTATCTAGCTGTACTGTAACCTTCAGGATCAGTCTCACATTCCATCTCTGCAAATGATTACAGGGATCCACACTTTTAAGGTTATTTCCCCATTCTTTAAGGGAATTGCTGAAATCTCTGTGGGAGCAGTTTGACAAGCTGACTGACAGCAACAACTTAGTGCCACAGAAAGCGCAGGATCCTAGAGACCACCCTTACACCAACTCTGATGTTTGCTCGAGCCTGCAATAACTAATTTTTTGTTCACTAAAATGACAGAAAACTCTCCTTGGCCATTCTTTCTTTTACTTATTTTTGCTGGGTTTGTTTTCAATTGTAGCAGGAATAAGTTGGTTTTTCAATGTATGGGCTGAGCACCACAGATAGAAAGTAGGCAGAAGAAATGGCCTGTTCATTGCATCAGCCACCACTGATAATCATGCTCTAATTAAAAAACTGCACCTTTTTTTCCTGAGATATTCACAAAAGAAAGGACAAATACAGCAGTCACAGCACCAGACTCCCACCCAGTTTTCATTCTTCTTATGTGAAACATCAGTGAGAGAAAACAGGGCACAGTCCTTTAACGCAGTTCAGTTCCCCAGAGCAAAGAGAGGCTTCAGCTGGTAAGAGCTACAGGTATCACTACAGACTTTACACATAGTAAGAAGTCATGCTGAAAGCATGACAATTGCTTTATTATTTGCTTCCCATTACATATTATTGTCAAGAAGTTGAGCCCAAAACCAGGCTGGATTACTCTTCTTTTGTAACACAAAATAATTCCTTTCATCACCCTGAACAATACTATGGTGTATCATCCTTTACATGCAGTCATTTCTCCTAAATTATATATAAAACATATTAAAGTATCTGAGGAGTATTCTTAGTCACTGAAATCTATTTATATTTTTTAAACTTCCTGCAGGTCAGTATAGCTTCTGAAGTATTACCGTTTCTTTTCTCTAGAGTAACAACATGGTTCTGGTTCTGCAAAGTCCGAGCTTGCCCCTGCAGTGCTGGGTACGCGAATTTTACCAGAGTCTAAAATACAAGCAAGAGTGAATACTAAGTGCAGTGTATACATCAAAGTGAACAAACAGATAAAAAAAATATGTAATTCAACTGAGTAACAGTGTTCTGTGTTTGAAGCTCATCAACATTATTTCTGTAGGCTTCAATTTCTTTTTCATCATTAGATGTACTGGATTATTTCATGTAAGGTTTAAAAATTTTGTAAATTTTCCTCAGGCTCTATTAATATTCTCAACTTCAACCACTGAAGCATCTTCAAATTTGATTATGAAGCTGATGTTCCTTTCCATTGAGTTAGGAGGCTACTTAAGTTTATCCTTAATACTATTCCTTTCAGTACTCCTGACATTTTCAATTACATTTTGCTATGCTATCAGTTAGAATTTCACATTCTAATTACAGCCACAAATACATATGTCCTAAAACAGCACAGTAAAGCAGAGCGGTGCACAGCTCTCAAAACTTCAGAGAAATGCATAGGTCAAATTAGATTATGACAGACATTTTCATGAGCTAAGCAACTTGGAGAGCTTAACTTCTTAAAGAACAAGGCCTCACTAATCTTTCTGGTAGGCTTCCCAACCAAAACAATGTATAGTAAGTAAAATCTGAAAAATCGACATACTCTACTTTTAGCTTACTTAAATAGTATTTTCCATACTTGTGCTCAATTAGTGGTATTTCAAAAGTAAATAATGTTTATTATGCAAAGATATCTAGACATCAAAAATTTGGAGTACAGTATTAACAAAGTTTGCTACAGTGATTATATTTCTTGGCCAAATATTACAGTATGTTGGGGGGAAAAAAAGGAGGTTTAGGGTTAATTACTTATTCCAGTGTTACACAAACAAAAAAATTATAAGCCTGCCTAGCACTAGGCCATAAAGGACAAGAAAGAGCCCTTTAAGCAATGCTCTACTATATTCAGTTTTAGGCAAAGGTATTCATCATTTACAGATGAAAAATGTTCCTGATTTTAAATTTTATCAGTGTCCCTGTTATATACCACTCTAAGAAAAGACACAGTCTTGTTTCAAGTGTTGGAGCACTTCCAGTATCTGGCAAATTTTAACATGTATCCCTCGCTTGCCAAACATGAAAGCTAGCTGTCAAATTCCTCCAAGATATGATAAAGATGGCACTCAGGATTCAAACTCTCATTTATATAAAATAACACATACAAAAGGTTTTTAGACATGACATGGTATGAAGCTTAAATTCTAGCTTGAAGCATCTTAGCTGTGAAACATTTTAAATAGATAAACCACAAGGAGTTACTGAAGAATAATAATTTTATGGGCTTATAAAATCCACTCTTTTCACTCCCAGAATGCACTTGACTAGAAGGTATAGGAAGAGAAGCTGCTTATTTGTGATTTTAGAGAAACACTAATTATAAATTCTGGACTTCATAATGCAGTTGCTGACCTACAAACCAGCTGGGTTGCTCACTCCTAAATAAACTTCTTGAGACTTTAAACAATTAGTAAGCCATTAGCACTGATAATACTATTTCCACAGTGAAAACTAAATCAAGCTCTCAAAGTCTGACATTTGATGCATTTGTCTTTGCTTCACTTTCTATCCAACTTACTAAGTTATTGAATTTTATATTGCTGAGTAGTTTTTCAGTTTACCTGTTTTATAGAAAGTACCATCAACTAGGTATTTCCAATAAAGACTACAAAACTGCCAGTTTAAGTTGGTCCTATTCAATCTTTTTCTTAAAAACAAAAGACAATGGAGATTGATGTTCATCTTCAGGAAGCAGAAACTATTCCTTAGCATATAAATTAAATACATTTTACAGTCCTTTCAAGGAATGCAGTCTGCAACAAACCAAATTAATGGTAAACCCAAGCAAAACAGTTCTATGTTAGAATGTTCAAAGAGACATTTTATGGTACACAAATGCTTTTTTCAAACCTTACTCAAGGGTCAACACGTACATACACATCTTCCCATATGTACCTCTTCACATACTTGCAATGGTTAAAAATATAAATCAGCAACAGCAGTAGCCGACTGAATGCCTCCTTTCAGCAACAGTATATTGCAGATAAGCCATATGGAACATGAAAAGTTTCCAAGTGTAGCAACCCATCTGCATAATATCCTTCATAATCTTTTAGAAGTTCTTTAGTAAAAATATTATCTCCTACTCATAGTTTGCCAAGAAAAATTTTCTAAACTCCAATTACAAATCACTGATATAAAAAGAATGTGTTTCTTTTGGTCTACCTGCCTATGCAGTATTGCTATTTCAAACATTTCTTGTCCTGAATTTCTCCTTGCAGCTTGAAAATTTGAAAGGATAACAGAAACTATTTCAAAGTCTTGGTATTCAAGATAACTTAGTATTATCAAAAAAGTAATTACAACACAAATAGGAACTATTCCCAAAGAAAATGTTTAGTGGATTCTAAGCATTTATATGATTTTTAAAATACCGTTCTCACATAAGATTAAGGGAACTGGCTACACTAATGTCTACCAGAATAAGCTTCAATTGCCTTTAATATTGGTATGGAACTACCCTTTTGTTTCACCCCAAAAGGTGTCCAACTGTATAGACAAATCACTAAAAGTACGTGTAGATACATGTGTGCACTCTAAACGGGTGTAGTGTGTGTACACACACAAGCATTATCCTAGTTCATATCACTACTGCAGAATATTTACCAAAAAATAAGCAAGTTGAGTAAGACAACTGAAAGCGGGTACTTGAAAACACCAACTGAGATAAGTATGTACAACAGGAAGCAGCGAACCTCTCCAGAAATAAAGTAGGGTACAAACATACACATCTCTATTTTTAATGAATTAAAATAATTAGAATGTAGGACTTCAAGACACAAAGCCATAATAAGTATGTCACAATTTGTGGTTTGAGTACTGAACTTCTCGGTTGTGTCAAAGGAATATTCCCTTGCATAACCTTCACTTAGAGTGAATTATCAAAAGCCAAAGCATTTCTTTGAAGACTGTCCTCACCTAACCTGAAAAGGCGCTGGGAAATCAAAGGTGGGATCTGGAGAGGTTGAGAGAAAAGAGTGTACCAGAATCAGGGATAGTGAAATATGAGTAAGCTTTACTCTATCATGTGTAATTCATGTCAATGTTGCATAAAGACTGGCTCTGGCATGCTTGATTTTTTTTCTTTTTAACAAGTCACTATACTCAGCAAGTACTGAATTGTAAGTTAATGCAAATAAGAGCACGGCTTTAAATGGCATCGGTTTGTTATAGTTAGAAGAGCTTTCAGTGGGACAATGCGTAAGAGCTTTGAACTAAAAAATCTTCACAATATTCCCAATGAATTTGGAAGTTTTTAATTAAGAATATATTATTCACTTTCTATTGAAAGTAACTAATAATTCAAGTAAAACATTATTTAAATGTTAAAATTCATACTAATGTCAATTTAACTTAACTAGCATTGCACAGTCTATACTATAAATTACAGACCTGTAAACTCCCACATGAAATATTACAGCACTGATATGACATTAACAAGATGTAAGTCACGAAGACATCAACACTCCATGTGTATTGATTTAAGTACTATGAAGAATAAGAATGATATGATATAGCAAGGGCAGTTAAGAGATTCATAGGTCTGTAACACAAGAACTACCACCATAAACACTTTCTTTAATCAGGTGATAAAACAGTTACTATGCAAAACGTACCAGGTAAAAGGATCAACATGAAGTCCTTTGTTCAGATGAGTGTTAAATATGTTACAGCCTAGATGGTTTACTTGCAGTAAAACACTGGCAATGAACAAACCACAATCTCCATCATATGATCACAAGTATCTCACCACACCCACATGTTGGTTACATGACTGAGAGGTTGAATGACAGTATGAAGGTGATCTGTAGTTTTTTCCTGGAGGCTAGAGACTCCCCGAGCCCTCTTCTGCAGAAGACCCATCAGTTTAAGGCTGAAACATTGAGATTATTCAAAAGCAAAGTACTAGAAACTTAACAGAAACACAGCATGTAAACATGCTGAGGTGCAAAAGGAGTCAAGCATCCTATAGTTGACTCTCTCCCTCCTTTTTGACAGTTTATGCTAAACCATTGGTTGATGAACAGCAATGATCAAGAAGCTTGCACTTCTCCTGTCCCTTCTGCAAGGTGGTTAATCCCCAGCAGATTGTCAGGGTTGATAGCTGAATACACTACCAAACCCATGAGCTTCAAAGTCAAAAGCTGGGGTTACATTAACTCTCCACTGAAATCAGGAGTATCACCAGAAAGAACAGTTATTTATCTTACTGTAGTTCCAGAAGATGCATTGTTCTGGGGTCTATTCTTTCCATGCACAGCTTGTGTAAAGTCACTCACTCTTGATTAACAGATGCCATGGTCTTCACTTTGAAATTACAAAGTAAAAATATACTCTACTGTCAATACAGAATTTCAAAAGCACCAAATTCTGCAGCAACACAAGGGCTGCAGAATACATAAGACCAGCACAGCTTGAAGAACTTGTTAATACAAGTGAATAATTATGTCTTTGTGTGACTGCCTGCATGAACTCCAGCATTAACAAGCAGTGAGCTGTTACAGATTTTCTTGGAGTCAATTTTCAATCCTACTTAACACAACATCTCCAGAACAGCTAAATCCAGAACAGGATCTTTGATATGCATTTCCGAGCAGTGGGTGTGAGAACTGGACTTTGTGTGTCTGCCCTATAAATTTCAAAACTAAAAACATTCTCCAAACACACTGCAGAATCGGTTGGAAAAACATCACTTGCACAGCTGGGAAATAAATACAGGACTTCGTAACAGAGGAGAATCTCTGTTTTTATGTAGCACCTATTTAAATAAATACTAAAACCAGTCTCCAAAGGAAATGAGAGGTATGTGCTATTCACCAAGAATAGAAGCTATATGCAATATTTAAAAAAAAAAAATAGCTGCTTTCATTAAGTTTTGATTCTTTGGAATGTGTTATCCAAGTCTATATCCAAACAAATACAGAAACATTGAGCCATAATCACCCTTTGCTTCTAAAGGAGGATGGCAAGTAAGAGGTATAGGATGTAGCAATCACTCCGACAAACCCTCATGGGCCAAAGAATCCCAGAGGCAAGATGGACCCTTAACAAATCTTCAAAAGACTCTTAGTTACTCCACTTGAAAGTGCATCTTTATTTTATGGATGTCTAGAACATTTGACACATTTTATCTTCTACAGTTCAAAGTTTATATTTTAATCAAGATTGGTAAGGAAGGGTGGAGCAAATATGATACTACTATCTGCTATTTTGCAATATAAACCTAAGTCAAGGGTAGTTTTCCTAGAAAACACATGAGAAGTATTTACAACAGTCATAACCTAAAAAACCAACACAGATTCCACCTAATGGCATGTTTTACATTGTAAGAACTCATGCAAAAGTACAACAGCCTAAGTTTTCTACAGTAAAACGAACAAAAGGGTTTTTTATTCAAATCTCATCTTACTAAGTTACCCGAGAGAAAACAAGTTTTGCTCTTACTGCTCTGAGCATTTGAATAGTTTGATTTATTCCAATTACATCTAGATATTGCACAGTGCAAAGGAAAGCACAAAAACCACAGAACTCAAAGTAGTTAATGTTATGTAATTAGAATTCAAAATATTCATTATATTAATTAGCACTGTTAGGTATTTCTATCTTTAACGGTAAATATGTCTGGAGTTCAATGAGACACTTATAAAATTTTTACATCATCCAAAATGAATTATCCACAACTCATGCTACCACTAGAAACCGAGGAAAGAACTTTTAAATAGCATTACTAGATACAGTCAGCACTTCAGGATTACAGTGAGAGGCCTATACCACTGACTGGCAGGACAGGACACTGAACAGTCATGCCCACAGCCATGTCTGTCACATTCAGAACTGTTCTAAGAACTAAAGCACATCTCTGAGTAGTGATTATGAGTAGCTCATAGCTACATACACTGGTAGTGATGGGAACTGAAACAAGCCATGATTTAAATTGTTTCAAACTGTTACCTGCTTAGAGAAACTGCTACCTATACACCCCAACAAGCACTACTCCAGCTCTGCTTAGAACTCACTTCTTCCAGACGATAACTTATAATGATTCATTCACTCTATCTATTAAGCTAGATCTATTTATTGTTATTTTGGGTTTCATGTCAAATTCAGGAAAAAAGTTAGCAACATTTGACAGAGGCAGGGAGGAGAAGGGAGAAAGTTTAGTATATTAGCTACATTTTCTGAAGAGGTAGTAGAAAAGGAGGGGAAGAAATACTCTCTGGTCTACAAACAGAATTTAAAACACTGGTCTAGCAACTAGCTTACAGGACAATTAACCATTAAGACAACCAGGTCAAAACACTGATAGCTTGGAATGAGGACAGGGAAGATATAGGTATTATCTTATTACTAATGATATTTGGACCTGTGTCATTCCCATTAAAGAGAGATTAAAATAAATGGGGGAAACAAATTCTCAAAAACATGCTATTATGACCAACTCAAATTCTTGATGTGCCTTCTCAATGAAATACAAAGTTATCCTGGCTCCTAAAATACACCCACATCACCTATTGCAGGGTTGCTTCTGCAGTTTTCAGTTGACAGATACCATACAAAGGCCCTCTATTAGTATTTGACATAAATTTAAGATTCTGGTCCTCACAGCAGCACAGCCTCCTGAAGAGCCTTCTGATTCAATTTGAGATTCTACTGATGTACAGCCAAATAAGCTGTCATTCATCAGCTAAGTGATTAGCTTTTTCTGTTAGTTTGTTAAAAAAAGTAAGGAGAACATCATAGCAAATTTCATTTCACAGCTTTAAGATAATCTCACCAGTTTAACTGTCATAGGACTGTCATAGGACAGAGAGCAATCTGAACTGGGACTACATAAAATTACTACTGCTAATAACAGCTTAGCACAATCATTATTAGCAAGA
Source organism: Athene noctua (assembly GCF_965140245.1). Classification (NCBI taxonomy): domain Eukaryota; kingdom Metazoa; phylum Chordata; class Aves; order Strigiformes; family Strigidae; genus Athene; species Athene noctua. The sequence goes on along the minus strand of NC_134049.1, from coordinate 12,077,350 downwards.
GACTTCAGAAACTTATATATAAAGATGCATTCTGGACAAATTTCACATATATATATATATATATATATATATATATATATATACACATACATACATACACACACACACTTCAGTTACTGACTAAAGCTGGAATTCACCAAAATTCAGAATACCAGTACAGCATGGTAAGTTTAGAACACCAGCATTGTTTTAAGAGATAGAAATCCTCTTGCATTCTTAACCCTAAAACACTAAATTTAATCACTGGTTTAGACATGAGAAAAGCGTAGCTTTAGATTATTTGCTGGCAAGCCAAAGCTGTTTAAAAAAAAAAAATTATGCCTATCCAACTTCCAGCAATTGTTTATATATCAGAAATGAAGGAACACAAAATGACATTAACTAGGAACAAAAACTTCTTTCTAGCGCTGTCAGCTTTCTTAAAGTCACTAACAAAAAAAAAAGAAGCCCAAGCATGTCAACATTAGTCACCAGCATGCCCAAAGCAATTTCAGCATAGCCAAAGGTCAGTCTAAAGTAGAAAAATACTACCAAATGATATGGAAAAATTAATAACAGTAAACAGTTCAAAATTTCTTTGGGGATTAAGTGTTGAACTTGATCTCCCAAATAAAAAAAAGAGGACAGACACCATCATGATCAGTAACTGGTTTGCTCAGCATAGAACACACAGGTATCTTCTGTCACTATATTCAAAACAAATATTTGCTGTTTAACATATTTTAAACCTTTCAAGGCAGCTGTTTCTCCCTAAAACCTGGGTGGGAAATAAAACCCCAAATCATAACCTGTTTACAAGCCAGATTATAGTAAAAACTTTCACTAGGAAAAAAAAAAGATTCAAACTACTATACACATAAATACACATATATTTTATACATCTAAGTTTTTGATAAATCATATTGCAGACCACTGCAGTTTTTATGTGTTTTCTCTTTTTAAGGTAAGTTATAAGTGAGATTTTAGTCCTTAACCATACATAAATCCTCCTAAATCACCTCCTTAAAATGTCTCAAAGGCATTTGTGTGCCATCTCAAATTATTTGAAATGTTATATGCAGTATAATTACATTTACATAATCATTTGGCAAATCAAGCCCAATAATGCCAATAATTTTCTCAGTATCACAAGCAGATTACAAAGTAATTTCCTTACCTCACTGGAATCATTTTTAAGCTTCTTCCCTCTTTTAAATGTATACCACTTATTTCCACAGTGTGGTCCATGCTATTTGGAGACCAAAGCAAGTGGTCCAATCAATTGAAACACGCAATAATGCTATTTACCATACTCATATGTATTCTTGTATCAGCCCAAAGATTTTTGCTTTTTTCTTTCTTCCCCTAAGTCTAGCCCACTTTTGGCAATTCTCCATCTATCAGATATGAAGGAATGCAAAATGTTAACTAAGCAGCATTGTCAACCTTCCTACAATCTCCAGTGTGTGTCTAACCAGCAACATTCATGGTATCACTTCTCAACACTCTTAGTTCTATAAAGCTGTGTTGATACTTCATGTAAATTTGTATATTTTAGTCACCTACATCAAGCATCAGTTTTCATTTTGAACTGAAGGTAGTTGTAGAGTGCTCTCTTCCTTTCTAAAAATGTTTAAAAACTTAACATGTAATGTCTCCTACGAAACATTTCAAAGAAATCTATTTCTGCAGGATGTGATCCAACTTCCACCATCTTACTTTTTAACTTTGAATAGCAAAACATGGAAGCTCAAATTGCTTGCCAAAGGCATATCTAGACTGCATACACCAGGTATCCTCCAAGGAAGGAAATTGGATCAACTAACTGAATATCTTTCTCATGTAATTTTGTATGTGTGCATGTATGTGTATTGAGATACCATTCCAAAATCTTCAATTGCCTATGAAGTTCACCCAAATTTTAAAAAAGAAACTATGAACCAATTCAAGCTCTACGAAAATACCATAACGTGTCAAGGTTAACTAACTACTACGCTGTATGACACACCAATAAAAGTTCAAAATACATGTTGTGTTGGTAATCCATAGCCTGGAAAAGAATCAATGCTGGGGAGGTGGAGAAAACTGGATAAAAAAACAAAACCAAAAAGCTTTTGGTTTATAAAAATAGTGTTTCAACACCAACTTTTCTGTTTATGCTCCCCACACTGTTACACTTGTCTCTTGGCATATGCTCCATCTGGCTGTGGAGATGCATCTGCTTCTTTATGCTGCAGGCTCTACATGTGCAGATGAGCTCTACATGCTTACTCAAACTATGATCTGACAATCGCATCTCTGATACTATATATGTCTATGACTAAAGAACACGTATTGCTCCTATAACAGCTCTTCATTACAATTTTGTGAAAAGGCAGAGAAATAGAATGCCCAATTGGTATTTTAATGCAAGATGATGCACCGAATACAGCTTCTATAAAATTCAACTGGTTTATTTACACCACTGTAAGTAGCAGCAGGTACATTTACTTGCTTTCTGTCCTGCTTCTGTCAAAACTGTGACATGACCCCTACCACCCCAAGCCATCACAAGCATTATTTTCTATTAGAATCAGCATTTTCCATGTCAAGATTCAATACAAACATCCAAATCACTCACTGTAACTTACACCAATAAACAGTTATGATTATTCCAATACAGCAGTCTTTTCCAAATAATTAGTATATTTACAGTAATAACATGACATGGTTCAGGATAGATTTTTTTAATATATATACTTTTTAATTATATAAAATTTAATGTTACAGATTATTGCATATTTCAAGGACAGCTGTCAATATTTGGGGTATAACCTAAGCCTTATACAACACATTGTATTATACTGAAAACACCATTAAACTATACAGCACAGAAGAGGCTCATTAACTGACACCCATCCGAAATTCTCATGGGCATAGATGCCAACCAGCAAAGTAGGTCACATTTCAAACAGGCTCCTAAAAAATCAAATCACCTCAGTTTGATGAGGTGATACAGTGGAACGCGCACAACCCATCCACAGCCAAGTGTAGGTGAAATAAACCCTGTTTTGCTGTATCACTCATGGAACATCAAAATGTGGAAGAGAGATTAAAAAGTTGAGCTAAACAGGCAAGAAGATCCTGTTTTCAGCCTCTAACTCCCAGAAAGAGAGGCTAGAAGAGAGGGAACAACTGCTGCTTTCTGAGGTACTTCTGAGGGACAGAAGGGCCCAACATGGAAGTGTTACCCTGTAGATAATCTGTAATAATCTTAACACACCCTACAGTACTAAAGAAGATTGAGTGTGAGGGCCTGTACACTTCCCTTGGATAAAAAAGGATAAATGCTCAAGGTCTCAAATTGTCTTTTATACATTAAAACATTTTGTTGACCATATGGATACAGAATTCTGATAAAACCTGAAATTCTTCCCATTTTACTCTGCAGAAGTACTCTACTTATTTTTTCCAGGAAAAGTAGTTACTTGCCAAGAATAATGTGTTACAGAAAAGAAGTCCATGAACATTAAAGCATCAAATGCTGTAACACCTACGGCAAGTCCTTCAAATCATAGATTCAGTGTAACCATCTTCAACTGTGCCATTATGGCTTTGTGAAACTAAATATATGATCCTAATACTTCAAAAATTCAAAACACACTGAATGAGAATTTCACTTTTTTCAATATCCCTCTATGGTCCATCTAACCTGTGCAAGAGCAGTAGCTTTCACTCAACTATGAAAAAAATAAGACAAATTAAACCTTATTGTACAAACCCTCTCCCATCTGATGTGAGAAGGGACCATATTGTCCAAGAGCAAGAAACATCAAAGAAATTTTTTGAATGCTAATTTAGATTTCTGAACTCGTATGAAAAAACTATTGTGGAATTTCAACAGAAGATATGTTTTTCTTCTCATGCGGCTTAAAGGAAACATTACACTCACCACCTCTTGAATAAATGCCCTTTACAAAAAGGTCAGGAGATCAGCAATCATAAGCAAAGTTTCACTGTCCTCACATCAGATGTGTTCAGATTCCACATTTCAGAGGGATACAGAAAGAAATCTAAAAAACCCATTAGACCAATTGTGCCTGATCTGATAAGCAAGGAAAGTATTTCACAGACCCGTGTATGTTCTGAAGCTTGAGTGTTTCAATCAGTCCTGTTTTCCCTATTCACCTCTTTTTCCCAATGCTGCAAAACAAGATTCAAACTGCAAAATGTCAAAGATCAACAAGGTTGAATCTCAGCTCAAAAATGCCACACAAAATATCCTTTAAAACTGGTTACAGGACTTCTGTTAGAAGATCTTCTCCCTTAATTTTAAGAGTACCAAATGGCAGGAAACAGACCATCCCCCAGTATACTACTGATAGAAAACTAAGCTCATACTAAACCAAAATTCTTTACCTTTCAATTCCAGCTATTCAAAAGTCTATAATTCTGCCCAGATGGTTGAAAAACCATATTCCTTACACCGGTATCAGTTAATAGTTACCAAGTAGCTATGAAAGAAAAAAAAAAATACGATAACAAAAACCCAATGGTAAGAATAAGTAAAGCCACAATTTATTGATAGGTGAACTGTTTAGAAGTTGAATGGAAGGAAAAAAAGGGGGAGGAGAACAAGGAAATATTAACAGAAATATAAAATAAAAATGGAACCAACAAAAAACAAAAAAGGGACAAAGTTTAGAAATTAACATTTACAGGACAGCAACAGAGCATTCACAACTACAATAGCACATACAGTGAAAGACATAAGGGTATATATCAAGAAAAATTCTAGTATTCATTTAAGATGCCGGTGCTCTCCCTCCTGCTATGTTTTCACACTGACCTTCCAGTAGCAACACAAGATACCAAGCTCTGGGCATATAAAAGCAATTCCTATGCCAAAATTGAACAGGAGGCAACTACAAGGGGAAGACGTCTCAACTTCACTTAACCATTTACAATATTGCCATCTATCCAGTATGGAAAGTAACAGTAGACTGGTTTCTTCCCTTATACAGCTTCCAAGCTGAGTAGAATAAGCTTTCCTTCTAACACAAACAAAAAACAAACCAAAGAGACAAAAACTCCTGTCATGTGTATCAGGACCACAGTGGGTCAAGACTAGTTTCATGGTGAGCTTGCATCACAGTAAATACAAATTCAAGCAGGCAAGTGAATTACTAAAATGTTAACTAAGATTAGTAACATTAGCTATAACTCCATAAAATGGAATTACTTTTTCTAAACTGGTTTAGTATATAATTTGACAGATTTTGGAGGAGGGGGGGGGGGTCAGTAACTTTTACTTGTTGAAATAATATTTCTAGGAAAAATAAAGAGAAGACATTTTACGTTGTTCTTTCAGAACATTTCCAAAATGCTGGTACCATAACTTCACCTCTATCATGCCACAAACATCCGTCAGTGGTGACATTACATGAAACAATAAGCTTCTGGCAGCTTGCTACTGCTTAAATACAGGAGTCTCATTCTCCCCCATGTCATCTCTTCTCCCATGTTCCTCCCTACCTATGCGGTCCCTGTCAGTGTATCTGCTCCAAAGCACGTCATATTCTCTAGCGAACCAATTCAGCTCTCTCGTAAGGCAAAAAAGTAGACCATTTTCCACTGAAAATGATTTTTTTTTTAAGTTAAAGACATTATTTACTTACAGTGGGAAGCAAACCATCCAAACCCAACCATGAATGGTATCTCTTAACTGCCTAAAAAACAATAACTAATAGACTACAAAGTTACCATACAGGTGGAGCAAATCTGAAATGCAGTCAGTTGCAAAAAAATGGAACTGCGGAGTACCTCTCTGAAATACTGTACACATTTGTTTTTCCTGGAATCCAACACAAAGAAAACACCACTCTATCATACATATATCGAGCTTGTAAATATTTCATCCTACTGATTCAACCTTCCCATCCAGAATACAGCTATAAACTTAAAGAATCTATTTTCCCTGCAAAAAGGTATACACTCCCCTCTTCGGTTAAATAACTTTTTCCCAAGTAAGAAAAATAAACCAAAAACTTCTCAAGTAAACTAAAGAGTACATGGGGCTAATCTGAAGAGACTGGGAGATGCACTCCTAAATTATACTATGGTTGAAAAATGAGCCTAAAGTCCCAAATCCCACAGTATTATAATACAGTAAATCTACAGAGGAAAATTAGTAAGAATCTGTAGATGAGTCCTTGCATGTTCCCCCAGTAGAAACCATACGTGCATGTGAGTACTACCTGTAGGTTTTTTACACAGTTGACTGGGGTCAAATGCTTGACACACCCCCAGCAACAAAAGAATTTTTAGAAAGCTACAGGTAGCTTTGCATAGAAATTCTTTTGGAAAAGGTTCTTAGTCCTCATGATGTGAAGCAGCACTATTACAGAAGTCATAACACAAAGAGGCCTCAAGATGCAGAACAAAAAAATCAGCCTGGCTAACTGACTTGCTTGTTTCCCTATCTCAAATTCACATCTGGCACAATCAAAAGCTCATCCTGAAAGAATTAGGTTTTCCCTTACTCTACAGTGGCTATCCCTTATTTTCACTAATCAAGTGACTCAAAGCTTGTATTATCCCTCTCATTAGTACTCAGTGCTGAAGACAGATGTTGGGGAGGTTTTCTTTCTGATCATAAAAGGAAGTTGACAAATTAGCAGGGAATCTTCTCAGAAAGAAATACAAGGCATCAGTCTATTTCCCAGCTTTGTCAATCTGTTTTTTTCTTGAAAACTTATTTACAAAATCAGCTAGTATCCTCCCTGTACTCCACGATCCCCTTGGCAATAGACTCTCCAGCTATACGAGGCTAATCACTATTCCTAAATCATTCCTAAAAAGCAAAGCATTTGTTCAGAAGACAACTTCAGAATTTAAATTAAACACTTAAGTCAGCCACCTGTTTTAGTCTATTTACAGGACTACTGGAGACATGATTTATCTGAAATGCAGTTACAGTACAAAAAGGTTCGAATTGCCAAGAAAATACTTGATTTCTACTACACCTACTTTAGAAATTATGTACTGGAAAGAGTTTCTATTTAAAGCACAAGCATAATAATAGTAGATGAAACCAATACCTTTGAGTAAATATATTCATCCTATTCTATTACTGCAGAAACTGCAGTCACTCTACTGCTATGTTTTTACTGACATACAGAGTGACTGGACAACAAATTTAATTAACTTCACCTGCTCCACAGATTCCCTTTTTTTGTTGGCTTTTTTGGCTGAACAAGGGGCAGCACAGGCTGTGGGTTATTCAATTTGTGTGCAACATTTGACTGGTAAAGTAGCTACTACCTCAGAACAGGGGCCAAGCATAATTGTTTGTTTGGCTGAGGGCACTCTTTGGACCTTATTCTCCATCCAATTGATTTTTTACATTAAAGCCTTGAACACTTCGCCCCCTCCCTCCCCCAGAAAAACAACCGTCTTTCACACCTCTATTTCCATTGCCAAATGTGGTTGAAATCAAACACGTTTCCCAGAAACTGGCAGAGGGTGGAGGGCAGATGGGAAAACAACATGGCTGTAAAGATGACTTAGTGCCTTAGAGAAACCAGACTAAAAGCAGTAGTCGACATTTTATGACAAGGTTTTCAAGTTAAATACATTTGGTTAAAATATCTTAAAATATTATAATATTGCTCATATTTGAAGTATTAACGAGACAAGAAAACTGACGTGTCTTTTCAAATTGTTACCTCAACGATATCTGAGTTGGTTCTGCTTTCATGGGGCTCGTTGTATTCTGTGTATTTAAGAAGAACTTTGTCCATATCAGTGCTGGCATACTGAAAGAGTTTGTTAGAGCTGTTAAAAATGATGAGTGCTATTTCACAGTCACAGAGTACACTCAACTCATATGCCTTCTTCATTAATCCAAACTTCCTCTTTGTAAAGGTGACCTAGAGAAGAAAGAACAATGATTTATTTCTTTTTTAGACACATGACAAGGGTTTGAAGGACTATTATCAAGAATTCAAGGAATATACAAACTGAATCTACATTATTTATTCCTACTAACAAGCAACATAAGCTTGTACGCATGTTCAGTTAACAGAACTGCCTGTCATATTTGGGTGTAATTTTTAGGGCCAATGTTCTATATTAGACTAAGCTAAATTGTTACACCCCCCCAGCTCTCCACTGGTACATAACTACCAAGGAGAGTTAAAGTTTGTAGGATCCTCTGTTCAACCGACATGGACTTTCAATATTTTCTTTGGCGATGATCAGTTAGTCTGTAACTAGTTTACATGCTACTCATAACCTTAATTCTAATAAAATTAAAGCAAACAGCAGTATTAGTGGTAGCAACACTATTACTATGTAATATGATTCTAATTACACAAAGCTAAAAAATATTCTTATTTTGTTGCTATTAAACCATCTAATCAGATTCACTTATATTTTTAGGCTATTTTCTGCCACTTGGGAACAGCATGAAACAATCATTCTGTCCAATTATAACTGGTGCAAGAAGATAAATCCATTACAGACCACCACAAAGAAGCATTTGCCTATGCGAAGGGGGAAAAATAGCCATAAAAATCACTATCAACTATGAAAAAAGTTTTTTAAAAATTATTCCTTTCACAAGATTTCAATTAAAGATATAAGAGTATCAATGTATTATAACAATATAAGACATCAAGTTGAATCAAACATAGGCCTGATGCTATGGCCAACTTTTCTTAAAGGACAGTATTTTTACTGAAGGACAGTATTTTTACTAAACGTTCTCTTTAAGTGTCTCAAAAAGATACTTAATCTACCACTATGAAATCATGTTCTGAGACCTTTCAAATAAATATGCTATTTTTTGATCTAGCCTTTCAATCTGAGCTTCAGTACCGAATGGAATACCTCTGTCTAGGGCCACGTTCACACCCCCACAGCACAATTCAAGTATACGCTTCTGTGACAAGCGAGTGACCTACATGCCCTATATGTTTAACGGACAATAATCAGTATACTCTTGCAAGATAGGAATGAAGTAAAACACAAGAAACTATCAAACCTGTTTTATGGGTTTCTATAGTTTAACATGTTAATTACATCAAGTTTTTGGAAGATGGATTGGAAAATCCTGTGTATACACACCTCAAGGCATTTTTTTCCAGATGTGCATATTTTTTTTCTAATACTATCCGTAACACAAAATACATACTATCCTTCCCACCACATAGTCTCAGAATGATGCAGACTGATACACTAACAACACTGTGTACATAGCATGCTGAAAATAACTGTATTATTAAAACAGTATATGCATATTTTGCTCTTCCGCCACCAATGCCTGCAAAAGTACTGTGGACCTGACATTGCTTTCCCACTATAAAACCGTATCCACATCCATCAAAAAAAACCCCTAAAAAAACAACCCCCAAAAAACCCAACCTGTTTTAACATGTGCCCCCTACTCCCAAAAATGCACTATGCCTATGATTTTTGTAAACCCAGATTGTTAACACTTAGACAAAGTAGGAATAGGGGCAATAAACAGAGACCTAAAAAGATGAGAATATGGAATGACAGGCGTTTTATGATAACCATAGTTTCACCTAAGTTCCTTTGCAGTGTTTCTAACAAGAACTTTTTAGGTTTAAAGACCACTAATCACAGACCCTTTTGTGAAGCTTGAATAATCTGTGTTCAGATGAAAGTCGAGTACTTACCATAACTTTTTTATTCAACCCTTTCAAAGCGCGTTTGGTGAGAAGCTCCATTAAGATTCAGCACTATCTCTGAAACAATTTTATGTAAGAGTGCTGTAACACATTCACAGTTCAACTAGGGTAAGCAAATCTTTTTACCTACTTTGTTTAACAATTACAATACATTAGTGAGAAAAGATGCAAAAAAAAAAAACCTGACAGACTTTACCTTAATGCATCTTCTGTTAGTATTTTATTTTCAGTTACCATTTCAACAAGCTGACCAAGTACAAATTAGGTTTTACTGGGCTGTATTTTTTCTAAATGCAGTTGGAGATTTCTATCCACATTTAAGACAATACAGACACTTTTTAAAAACAGATGTTGTGTAAGTCTCCTAGAAGTTCTGTCACTTTACACGTGCCTTCTTTCATAACACGTGGAAATTATTTATCCTATCCTGGATGGGACACTAAGAATTACTTTTTTCTGAATCTTGCCGGGGAAACAGGGTTTTTTAAATAGCCATTGTTCTTCCAATATTTCAATTACAAGACACTTAAAGAGATTATTACCTGAGCATGTACAGGTGTAGACAGGTACTACTGTTTAGTTTTTGCCATTAACAAGATATGTGTGCGCTATAGTATTTTGAGAAGTCATTAAACAAAAAGACTGAAGGCTTTAGTTCCACTGAGGAACCATGTGATCCTGGGCAAGGGATCTTAATGTCTCTACCGAAACAGTATTCTTCTTGCCTCTTGTAAGGCTACTTCACTTGTGAGATATTTTACTTGTGAGATTCTCAGCTAGCACCCATTTCTCACTTTGTGTTTGGACAGTGTTTAGCACAAACTCCGCAACCACTGGAGTCCAAGCCTTATTTTAATGCAAATGGGTTATTATAAAATCAGTTTTCATTAAGTAACTCAGAAAGCAGAATATTAATTCTGCAAATTTATCTAATTTACCTTTTTTTTTTTCCCCTTGCCATTTAGGACCACAGTAAAAACAAAAATATGTATCTTTATTGCAGGCCAATGGCTTCCTCAGCACTATTCTAATATTGCTTAGCAAAAAATGGGCGAGAGAGCAAAGGCAGCAAGATTGAGCTCCTTTGATATCTAATTTACTGTACTTTATTCTCTTCAGCTTAATGAAGATAAATGTCCTACAGCTCATTCAAGCAGATAAGACTGCTTAATTAATAATACAATGACAGTCTCATGACTATTGTAATCCCCCAGAGTAATGGTCTATATATTCTGTTTTGAGCTCACATACAATCCCATCAGAAATAAGATGCTTCTGATAAAACAATAGCTTTTCTTGCCATATAAGTTATATAAACTTGCTCTGCCGGCAAAGCTCTACCTCATTCTACTCGTATTTTCAAACAAAAACCCCTAAAGATTATACTAAACATCTACAGAGAACATCATATGCACGTTCATAGTGACCTACTAACCAGCTGCATATGCCACAGAAAAACTGAGAGAACAGAACTGAACTAACGCTTTCTGTTCAGCAAAACAAACCCTAAATGCCCCCCTTATCTAGGTCAATGAAAAAAAAAAAATCTCTGAAGTAAATTAATAGCTAATAATATCCAGTGCATCAGGGCATTTCAGTATGTTAAAACTCTATATACTAGCTACCAAACCCACAGGACACCAGTGGGGTTAAAGAACACCATCAATATCTCTACATATAAAAAATTCGGCTCCACTAACAAAACCTATTTAATCTCTTTAAAACCTTTTCAAAACCAAAATGCAGTATGTTATCACCTCTGAGCTTTCACATAAAAAGGATAAGGCAAGCCTAATTCCATTTTTAAATTGGATCTTAAAGCCTCTTCCTATTCACTAAAAAGCCCCTAAATGTGCTAGCCATAAAACAGCCAGAAACAAAACCTAGAATTTAATCCCCATAGTTCACTTCAGACACAGCAATGATAAATGGGCTAAAATCTGATACAAATGCAGTAATACTTCTCTCCATTGTTCCAACCCGAACAATGAGATGGAGATCCAAAAAAAAAAAAAAAAAACACAAAACACAAAAAAAAACAAAAAAAAACAAACAAACACACCACAAACCAAAACACAACTTCCCTGAAAAAACCACCACCACACCAAGTCAGGGTATAACACTATTTCTGTTTCAAGTAGAACAAAACCAAGGTTGTCCAACTTACTGCAAATAAGATTGAAAAGGGGGGGGGGGGGGGGGGGGGGGGGGAATCAATTTCCACCTCTTCAACATGCCTGAAGTTCTAGAGCAAGATCTGGAAGAACTGAAGTTATTAATTCATCTACTTTTACTACGGGTACGGAAGACATTTATCTATATCAAACATACAATCACTGTGTGATTAAAGCTGTTCAAACACAATACTTGGCTTTCTCCCAAACTCCAATAATACTTTTCTTGCTATATATAGTCTTCTCAGAGTTTACATTGCTTTAAAGTGATACAGCGAGAAAAAACAATCCTGATTTCACAAACAAAATGGGCTCTGAGCTGACGTGCCAGCAGCAGGACAGTCCCGTGGAATTCTGACACTGTCAAGCGGGTGCTCAGAAGTTAAGAAAGAAAATCAGATACTAGGAAGAGAACAGAGAGCAAACATCAGTACACCACTATGTAAGTCCATGGTTTGCATGCATCTTGAACACTGTGCAGTTATGGGTCCCTTTGCCACCAAAAATAATATAGCAATACTCAAGAAGGTTTAGGGAAAAATAGCAAGAATGGTAAAAAGTATGGAATAAATATTAAAATGACTAAGCAAGCTAGAGTGCTTCAGCCTTAAAAAGTATTTTAAAAGAAAATAAGAAAACATGGCAGGGATCCACAGAATAACAAGCAAGATGGACAGACTAGGTAAGAAGTGACTGCTTGCCTCTTCCATACAGGAGCTAAATAACTAGCAGAACCATGACAACATGTACATGAAAAGGTGTTTCTTGAAAGAACAGGTAATCAGACCTATAGGAAATCCTAGCCAAAAGATGTTGTAAATGCTGCAACTTTATAAGGGCTCAAAGGATAACTGAACAAGTTCACTGGCGGGGGCGGGGAAAACCACAAAAAAAATCCATTAATGGTTACTAAATATACGGAAACCACATCCAGCTCAGGAAATCCCTGAGCTAAGAATAGTTAGAAGCTGGAAGAGGATTAGAGAGTAGCGTAACATGTGCATCTCTATCCTACACTTACACTAATAACCATCACTGGACAAAAAAATACTGGCCTAGTGGCATCTCTGGTCTGACCCACTAAGACTATTCTTAAAGATTATAAATCGTTCCTACAATACTTTTCCTTTAAAATGGTAGCTTCCAGACACCCCACTATACATTTCAATATCCAGTTAAAATTTTGTTTCATATCTCATGTAGCACTTTAGAAGTTAAGAGGAAACACTAGTTCTACAGTCATCAACTTTTGGTACTTTTTAAGTTCACAGGACACCCCTTTATTAGGGCAAGAGCAGCCAAGTAAGCAGCTCCTCCTGAAACAGTGCACTTTGAGTACGCCTCCCATTTGACTGACTGTTTTTAAAGACTGTTGTAGCAAACAGCTCCTACAAGAAATATAAATCAATGTTTTTAAATAGATTCACGTTAACACATTGCTATATCAAACCACTGTAGATCATTGCCCATAGCTATGACAAACTCCTCTCTCAAAAAGGCTGTAGCAAATGCTTTTACTACATCTTTTCTGAATTTCTCATCCTTTATCTTCATTACTGTGTGTTCCTGGTAGCTATCAAATCAAGGTGTCTGTTTTAACATGATCCTCCACTCTGCTGGAAGTACAGACTAGGGTACCATTTAAGTAGTTTTACAGTGAATTTGATTTAAAGTAGTAATTGATATTACTTATAAATAACAATTTTCCCCTCAGTAGTAAAACCGAGACATATTTCTTATTTGTATTCTGGTAATGCCATCTGTAGATACATGAAGACAAAGCTCAGCTTTAGAAGAGTGAATTAAGATGACTATATTAAAAATTTCCATTCATTTTTCGGATTACTGATTAACTTGTTCATGCAGACTCCTTGTTTCTCACCTGTCTGTTCCGTTCATCCATTATTCTTGTGATCTGTATTTTCTTTCTCCCCATTTTCAGCCTCTTTCTTTTGCTTTGCAATCCAGAAATATACTAATCCAAGAAATATCACTCTTCAGTATCCTAACACATGATACAATTTTCTTTTAGTTTGTCTTCAGCTTGAGAAAAGTTTCCTGTTTCTTCTTATAAGAGCCTAAAAAAATAAAATTTTGAAAAAAATTATTTTACAGATTGCTAAAGAGGAAGCATTATTAAACACCTGTATAGCCATAAAACATGCACATGCATAAAATAATTTCAGTGAAGAACCAAGTATTTTCATTAGTAAAATATTACACTACATACTTTGTTCCAATTAAACAAACTCCAATTAGCTTGCTAGATTCTACCTACAAACCACAGATTTAAATGACCAATAACTTCATACACATTCCATTGGATGACTTAAAAATTTACAGTTGTCAAAGGAGATAGTGCTCACCACTCTAAGCTTTAGGCCTTGAGTTATCTGAGGTTTCAGAAATTTACCCACAAAGTTTTGGTGATCCATTCATTATTTTAGGAAACCTTATAGAGAAACCACTTTGAGTTTCCTGTTTCTCTTTTTAAATTATCATCACGAGAATGAAACAAAGCCACAAGAAGTTTGTATTCCTAAACTAAATTACATCTCATTTTGTAAGACAACATTTGGGGTTTCATTGGGAAGCAGGAGGGAGAAAGAAATAGGGAGTATCTTTACTTAAAGATAAAGACCAGAGAAAATATTTTCACAACAGAACTATTTCACAGCTACTAAAATATCAATGAATAGTTAAAGCATTCACACAGTTACTGTCTCTATAATAACCTGTAAATTACACATTTGCCAATAACTGATTACCAGTCCAGCACGCATTTCATTTTGTTGTATTGTTTAGAAAGATAAAGGTGCATGCAACTTGAAAAGCCAGTGTGTCACCATAATATTTTAATATGGTACTACTGCACTGAGTGACTTGTAAAACACTGATACTTAACAAACTTTAAATGCATTTTTGGAACATGGCTTAGCTTTTTTTTTTTTTTTTTAACCAAACTGCTTTAACTGTAGGATAACATTCAACAAAACTGGTCAACAATTGTATATCAGAATGTATAAACACAAAATAGGTACACCTTATTCTATTACCACCTAATACCCATTAAAATAAAAGGGCTAAAAGGCAGCCACAATATTAGCCTATAACCTCTCTAACTTTCCAGCCCAAAATGTCTTTTGAAATCAAGACTTGCATATTATAATACGGGTGTCACAATGCCATATCCTTGAGGCCATGTGTAGAAAGTGGTGCAACCACATCACCATCAGACAGTTAATAAGCAGAGACAGCAAGAGGCGATTAGTCACAGGCTACACTTCACAATACATTCGCTTTACACAGAGGAAACAACTATGACATTCTGATGCAGCTTGGGAGAAAAAAAAAAAAGAGGTGGAGGAACATAACAAAATGAAGGGATGTCATTTTATATTTACCTGATATCAACAAAGGACTGATTTGGTAAAACATCATAAAACACTCACAGAACTTAGAAATACTGTTCCACAGAATTTAAGATCAAATCAACTCTAATATTATGTGATGTCCAATTGTTAAAAAGATAAGCACTAGACAGTGTTTATATAGCAAAACACTTAAAAGCATGCATCAGCATTGCATTCCTTTTATTTTCTTCAAGAAAAAAATTTATTCCACAGCACTGCTACAAAAGTATTAAGAGTTAGCTAAGGCCATATGACCAAGTCTCTACACAACCAATAGCACAGAGCAAGTATTTTACATGGAAAGGAACAGCTGGCATATAAATTTATACCTTTTTTGTTAAAAAACAAACCAAGAATATTCACTGGACTGTAAGCTTCAACTCATAAAACATTCAGTCTTAAGTCAGCTGCTCACTTCTTAAAGAAAAAAAAAAATCAGCTCATGCTATGACCAGATATTAAATTTAGTTCCATGAAAATCTGGTTACATTCCTTGAACATACCTAATAAAAGGGTCTCTATAATCAGTTCTTAATACTTGTTTTCTCCTTCATGTGTGGCTTCCTTATTTAAATATACCATACATTATCGAAACAGTTCTCTGAATACAGAATTACCAGGTTCCTTCTGCTGCTTTTTAAAAGCACTCACCATCATAACTAGTACATGCTAATAACCACCACATGTGAGACCAATCCATCTGAACCAGCATTTTATCTGCGGCTATTAGCAACTATCACTAGGATGGTAAACGATGAACATAAAAAATAGAATGAGCATACATCACTTAAAAGCAATATTTAGAAACCATTTTCTCCAAATATTCAGTGATTTTTGAATCAGGAACTTCTGGAGTTACATATGGAATCAGATTTAAAGCTGTTCATCAAATCTTCTTCCATGATTATTACTTCTGACTCTGTGTAAATTTTTAGCACCCAGAAGCAATGACTTCCACAGCTTAGTTATGCATCCAAGTAGAAGATACATCCTTTCATTTCAGCCTGATCCCACTAATTATATTTGGTATCCAAAGATTTTTAATTATACAAGGCAGTAAACAAACCGTCATCTTCACCTTTCACATTAGTTCTAATTTTGATGCCTATATTGTATCTTCCTTCAGGTACCTTTAATCAAAACTAAAGAATCTTACTCCAATCAACAAAAGCCATCCTCCGGCCAGCCATCCTGTCCTGCTCTCTACCCTTTCCAGTTACACGCTCTTCTTTCTGAAACAGTAGGACAGGCAGTGTGTACAGTATACAAGATAAAAGGCATACCGGATTTTATGGTAATCTCCCATAAATTTATACAGTCATTACAATATTTTATGTTCTACTGCATTAGATGTACACACAGGCAAATTTATGAGTTCTCAAAACTTTCCTAAGGAAACAGATCTATGCTCCAGAGCAGAATTTTAAAACTCCTACATGGAACCACACACTTTCTTCATACAGTCCTATCTCATTCGCTCAGCTCTTCCACCTTCTGCAACAATTACTCAAATTATGCAGTAAATAAGGATCTCATGGGAGAACACAGTAGAGAGGAAGAGAAATATGACAGGAGATTATGCAATATATATACTTAAGTATAGAAATTAAAAGAGATGCACAAATATTTTCCATGAACTAATGGAAGAAACAGCAGCAGGGAAACATTCTTATCTGCTCCACATACCATCAGACAAAGGAAAATGGGAAAACTGAAAGCAATTCTCACCAACATTTTGTTACAGTTTTGGGGTGTTATTTCAGGTCTTTTAAGATTAGTATGCTCTATTAGGCATAAATGCATCAATCCACTTCCCATTTAAGACCTTTGCTTCCTTAATCAGTTCACTGTTGCCTCTCATCTCAGATCCGCTACTTTCTTCAATGTCAAGCGCTTTTCTCACTTAAATTCCAAATTCCTATTTGTATGTCTGTCCCTGTCTGGGTCCAGCCTCTCCTCCCCCTTCACAGGTTGCTATGGACACCAGACACCTGGCTTTGAAACACATTTGCCAAGAGCAACCCAGCTCTGAAATACAGCATCCCTTTCATTTTGAAGTCACATACAAGATTATTTTCAAAGCTGAGAATTGAAACGTAAGTTTGACATGAGCTTAGGGTAGAAAGGATCTTGACACTAACTGCAAAAATCAGAGTAAACTGTACAGTAAAAAGCCACTTTTCACAAGTGCTCAGAAAATCCAAATGAGAAGTTACCAGCAATGACAAATGCATGTTACATTTCTCATGGGAGCAATGACTCTTCCTTTTCCTAATCCTCAATCATGCCACAGTTGCATTTTTTTTTTTTCCATCCTGACCAGGAACAAAACTATGTAAGACAAGATACAAGACTGCATCCACTACATGTTTACATCAAAAAATAACGAGCAAAGTTTTTTTGCTAAATCACAGTTGCATGGCAAACGTACGTAGGTAAAATTCTTCAGTCCCAAAGCCATTTCATCTAGATCACCAACAAACTTTTGCCCAAATAAAGCAAAACTAGTACACATATATGAAGATCAACAGACATTTATTTCTGAAAGTAAACATGAAACTAATGTGAAATAAAACTTGATGAAGGTAAAGTTCTACTTCCTTAAGTGACAGAATCAAATTGCAGCCACCAAAACTGCTTTACATTACCTACATAGGCACACAGAAGCAAAGTATTTTTTTTTTCTCCTCCTTTTTTTTAAAAGAATTTCAGACATTTATTAAGCAATAAGAATAAGCAGAGAAAAAGAAGGAAAACCACCCATGTGCTTCATGATAAGCTTCAAATAAAAAATAATGTCAGCTTGTAATAACAGAAAGAAAAATTGTATTTGTGGCTGTCCAAATAAAAACCTCTGTTATCATGACTGCATATTTTCAGGCACCCAGATCAGTTCATTTGTTCTCAAGGTTGCTTATGGTTTCATAAATAGCAAGAGATATATAACTTTTAAAGCAAGGAAACAGTATTTGACCTATTTTTAAAGATTCTTTCAAGGGTTCAGTGGAAACAAGTTATATTTGTGCAGAACTCCACAAGGTCTTGAAGCCTTCTGGCAGAACAGGTTAGGAAAAACTGTGTCAGAACTATACTCCTTCCATTTATTTCCCTCTGCCTCTGTTTTTTTGGAACTTCCATTCCACCATCACAGTTACAGGTTACATTTGACAGTAACCATCTCATCACAGCTCATTTACTGCAATGCACACAAAGAAATGAGTGACGTCAGATAATTTGCATGATAACTCTCAAAAGCCACAGCTGCATGAAAACACAGATCTGTATAGATGCATCTTACAGTGGTAAGCCTTAGGTAAGGCTTACTAAATAGCAGACAGTGATTTTTACTAAATCAAGGTTAACAGGTCTTTTTTTAGTCTTAAAAGGAACCTGCGAAGATATTTTTGTAGATTTGGCCCCTAAGCATGAACTGATGGGCACAGACTGCACAACCAAATCATGGCCAAACTACACACTCACTGGTAATTCTAACACTCCGAATGCTTACTAAGAATGTGACCAGAATATAAATATTCCCATACATATCAAGATGGAGATGAGGCTCATCACCACGTGTTGACTGTTTTACATTAAAAAGGCAGATAATAGAGTATGTCATTTTTCCATAGTACCTGTAAACATGTGAAGTGTCCTTTCTCCCTGCCCGACAGTGCTAAGTGGAAATAGCTAGGGGGAAAAAAAAAAAAAAGGAAAAAAAAAAAAAAAGAGTCGAGAGTCAAACAATGTCTTCACCAAAATAATTAATCGGAAGGTTAAAGGGCTGTACTGAGCTGGGTCAAACATGATTCTCAGACACCATTTTACTGTCCACAAGTGAGAGAGAAAAACATTGTTTTCTTCATAACCTCAAAGAGAATGCAAACCCGTAACTCCAGACACCTTTTTTCCTAAATACCAAACTAATTATACAAAATATATTCACTCAGATTTGGATCTGCACTGAAACATGCTGAGAGCCATGGGATGTTATTACTGTGCTCTAAACGTTCTACCAGCCCTGCTCCAAAATTAATTGCTACCACTTTGAAACGAGATTTTTAAATTAAGATTTCAAGCAAAGGGACTCTATCTACCTATACATTTGCACTGAACAGAGATAACTCAGATTCTTGCTGTTTTTGCAGAGGTGTGCAAAAACAGTAACAAAAATGTTTTCTACAGCCACATTTCTACAGCCCTGTCATCATACATTGCTGTAAGTAATGTCAAATGTAAGTGTAAAAAACAATAGCACAGCCTACCCCTTTAAAACAAGACTACATGTCGTCATTTATCTCACACTTCTTGCTGTACCACAGTATTAGGAAATAAATCTTTTTTCCATCCTCAGTTTAGAAGCCATTCTTCTACATCCAAGTAAAGCCTTACAGTAAATAAGACTGGCTTCAGCTAGCAAGGGATACACAAGCATTGTTATAAAACAATAATACAACTCTTAGCCAAAATAACTTTTTTTAAAAAGTGGGGCAACATAAAAAACAGGAAGCCATAAACAATTCTTTATTGATATTCTTTTTTTATGCATCACAAAACACTTGTTTCTTTCAGCTGAGAACAACATACATCTTTGATACTACACCATTTAAGTAAACCGTACTTTTAAGAGTGGATTTGTGGAGTTTTGCAACTAAACATGTTCGTCAGTTTCCACATAAAAATCAAATCTAATTTTGAGCTTCTAATTTGTACACAGCTTTTCAAATGCTCAAAGTTTTGAAGGCATATTAGAAGAGATCTCAAAGTACTTTCAAAAATATGGTCTTACTGAAGAACTTGAACGTTTGAATACTATTTAAATATACAGTTGCTCAAAAGACCTTTTCTGGCATTCTTTTCCATGCAGAAAGTCCTGTCTAAGATGAAGTCAAATAACTATATTTTCTTACAAACATAACTACATAAATCTAAGCTGTATGAAAAATGAACTAAGATTCAGATGCCTGTTTTTAAAATTAGTTTTATTACTCCTAGAATGTAGATTTTTTTTTTTAAAAAAAAAGATTTATTTTCTGAGCTGATGGACCAGTTTTTGAGAACTATCAGCATCACCCATGACAGTACATGCACTCCTGGATAATATAATAAATGGAGCATTGTCAAGGATCAGGGACAGCCAAGAATTCTGTTCTAGTTATTTAAAATTAAATGGATTTACATTTAAATTAAGCACAATATCCAAATATTTTTCACACTGTTACATTGCTATAAATGTTACTTCTTAGCCTACTGCTCAAATCCAAAAAATATGTATCATCCCATTCTGAGCATTTATAGTCTCTAGAAGCAAAACAGCCATTATCAAGCTATCTGTAAAAGCATACATCTTTACCACATATTTTAAAGGGATATTAGATTCTCTTTTATTATTCCCATCCATAAATTTGGTCTTGGTATTTTTCTAAAATAATTTATCTTTGCATTCTCAAAAGCACGTTCAAATGCAATTAGAAAATGGGATCTGGAAACTCATGAGCTAACAGTGGAGAAAGAAAACCACAGAAAGAGAACTAAACTTTCAATACTGGATTAAAATCCAATTTTAGATAGAAACAAAACTTAAAATATTAGGTAATCACAACAATTCTGTTGCCAGACTTCTACAAACAGATTAAGAAAATAACTGCATGACTGAATAGCAGTCTGGAAAACATGCTCCAGAGAGTTTCTCAAGAAACTTGTTCCTAATTTATCATATAACTTGTCAAAAGATGTCACTTTTCCATGGTATACAAAAAACAGTCACAAAGAAAGACGATTCTGGACACTCCTAGCAAAACAAAACCCTATATTTAAAAGCTATGGCCAGGAAGACTAACCTGTTTCAAGCGAACCATAGCTTTTAGAACAACAAGGTCAGTTTGATCACGATTTTAAATCTTTTGACCAGATAACCCTCCCTTTTTTCCACCATTTACAGTTCTTGGAATACTAATGAACTAGATGCAAAAATTTAATCTTAAATTTAGGTATGATTGCTCCACTATGAAGTAGAAGAGTATTTGCAGGTATTAAATTAGTTTGAAACTCATTACACATGTCATAACTTTCACAATGACAGCTCAAAGTGCAACTAAAAGCATTTAAACGCCAGTTTTAAACCCATAAACCTGTGTATAACATAAGCCACAGAAGGACGGTTTCTTATCTGAAAATATATATATATAGAAAATATATTAAATGTTTTTCAAGATCAAAAACATCTGCCTCGAGGTTATTGTGAATCTGTAATGGCCATGCACCTTAACTACCATGTGGCCAAAAAAAAAAAATAAGGCAGAGCACCACATGTCTTCTCATGAAAACTCTTCCTCTAAAGGAAGCCACCAGGATGTACCTTCCAAAATGCTGGTACAAACATGTCTACTAGAGATGGCTTTAAATTATACATAATTTCACCCACAACAAAAAGCTGTTAGAGAAGAGCTCTCTGTTACAGAGGACAAAACAAACCCCTGTAAAATGAACTTTTTACATTTAGCTTGGGGAGGGGGGAGGGGGGTACCATGCTGCTATTATTCTCAGCTGGGAAAATAATTTCCTTTCTTTAAAGCTACCCTAGTGATTCAGTAAGAATCAGATGAAAAGACACCTTCACAAACATTGGTAATAAATTAAACAAATACCTAACAGTGTGGACAACTAAAAAGTTCACTTTAATGTTTTTCTTCATCCTACAACAAGAAAGAAAAGAATACATACACAGGACTGTTTAGTTTCCAATTAACATTTGCCAACCAAAATTGAGCTTTCTTCTGGTTTTGCAACATCTTAACACTGCATCTTTAGGTAACACTTATATTACATACCACTAAATTAAGTCATGGCTTTAAGAAAAACTACTATCATTGGGAAATCTATTTCCAGAAGTCTTCATATTTCATCAGTTACCGCTGTGACACGCCAGCATTAATTATTGCTATCTTGGCTCATTACTTTCCCATCTCAACTTAAGTTTATCAATAGATCAGAGAATACAGATAATCTTATTTTGCATAACATTTGGCAAAGGTATAGCTCACTATCTCAAGAGTTCTCACAATACCTCAGCCCCACCTGCCACATCTATATTTATCTCTACATAAATCAGTAGAGCAAATCGGAGTACATACAGTAAGACTGGGGACTGCAAGTGGACACAGTTACAACAGCCAAATTCTGTTCTAAAGTACTAAATTCATTTGCTCAGATTTCTATTAAATTCTCGACAAGCTATATCATCTGGGGGGGTTTTGTGTGGTCACTCACTGTTTTCATAATTTTATAGGTAATTAAACTGAAAGCTTTGCTTCTATTTTTTAACATGGCCATGCCACACTGAATTCAGGGACCAGAACTTTAAATATAAGCAACATGACAAAGTAACCTTAAAAATTCAGGTTCCTGGCATTTCTATTTGGACATCCTTATCCATAAGGAGTAGTGTTCTTTTTTGCCTCTGAGAATTACATGATTTAAGTAGATTATCTTTTCTGAGGAGTATTAACTATTTTAGTGGGTGCTTGGGGGCAAAGGCAGGGGCTAATTTTACAATCACTTAGAACCTCAACAAATAACCTAAAGAACCAAACATTCATAAACCAAAAACTGGACAAAAATACCCTTCTATATAAGTTCTGATGTATCATAGCCACATCTCGCAGCTAGATTGTTTAGCAAAAAAAAAAAAAAAAACAACACCTGAAAGCAACGTCAGAAAAATACAAATAGTGTACTACTATTACACATAGTTCAAAATTAAACAAGGTGCCAACTGAGCTAACTGAAACAGCATCCTGACATAAAATTTAAAATTTATAGAAATGAAGACAGGCAGAAAAAACATTCAGAATGCAGCACATACTATAGGGCAATGTTATGAGATTTATTATTCTTATCCTTCAAATACTCTCTTTTAAAAATGTATTCAAATTTTGCAAGCTGCACTTCAGTTTCCTTGTCACAGATGCCAAATAAGCAATTCTCCAGTTAACTAAAACATTGTCTGTTCTCACTAGATTAAAACTGACTGGTGTATAACTGGCACAGTTTCCCAAGGCAAGAGTAGAAACCGTAGCAGATTTTTCCTTGGGAAGTACGTATATAAAAGGCATTTGATTGCCTTTGGTTTTCCGTTTCTTCTACTGGAAAAAAACAAAGGACATAAATCATGAGGTAATTTTATTTGACACTGAGTTTAGCTAATGTAGAAAACTGTACAAGCTTGGTACTTCGGCAAAGTGATTTTGTGATTTGCAACAAGACTTTTGAAACTCAGTGAAGTTCTGAACACTTATCACTAAACTTTTAGTAACTCACTACTTTTTACAAAGAGGAAAACTGTCCACTCTGCATACAAAGTACAAACTGTTGAGATAATGCAACAGCCGCATGACAGCAACTTCAACACATGTTACCGAACAAACTTTACGGCAATCAAAAACATTTACAGCTGACTTCAGGAATGTAATGGGATACAAAGGCAGCCATAGCTTTCACATGTTTCTGCTTATACCTTGTCCTATAGAGAGCTTCCTCAAACCAGACTTCAAACTGAAAAATGCCAGATTTTCTTAAAGTTCTTACTAAGGGACAGATGTGAGTAGATGAGACAATGGAAACATAGCAGGATTATAAACAAGATTCTTCCTTGCACATTGTGCCCTTGCAAGACGGGTCTTCATTTCCAAGTTTGGCTTCAGTCAACAACGGCTTTGTGACGCAGAGCACCATACGCTCCCATTTTCTACTTGGTAAATTTCTTCCCAAGGTTTGGCTCATTATTAACTATATGCTTTTCCTGATCCTATATATCAGCTTTTCTTCAGGCTCTGTACAAAGTACAAGCTCTACACTTCTTGCCCAACTCCCATTTCATTTTTTCTTATTTGGGTTTGTTTGGTGGTACTGGTGGTTTTGGTTTAGTTTGGGTTTTGGTTTTGTTTTTTTACCTGCTATGAGATGTAGTCTCCACAATTATTTCCCTCCTGAGCATACTCTCTTTCTCACTAAATACACATTTCCAGTCTTCCAGAGGATTCCACCCCCCACTTTTAAAGGGAACAGAAGAGGAAAACCAAGAACAAATAGAAGAGATATTACATACTAAAGAATCTATAAGAAGCTTTAAATCACTGAACAATTACCCAGAAAGCCTTTTCAATAATTTATTCAATGTCTGATTAAATGACAGCATGCAGTCATATTGTTGAAATGCAACAATTATAAACCAGACAGACACGACAACATAATGCTTCAAACAGCCTGCATGCCTCGGTAAGACATTCAGTAAACCATAAAGACGCCTACACATTTTTAGAAAGATTAGTGGTAAGATTTTTTCTGTGGCTGCGATAGCCTTTGTTCAAAACTGAATCTCTTCTAAAATTCAGATACACCACCAGTTCAAACTACTTAATTTTTTTAAAAAAAAGTTACACCATACTTCAGAGAGATTAAAATCAAATTTCAGTGAATTATTCCCTTCCCTGCATCCTTTTAAGCAGTCATTTTATATTTTAAGTAAAATAAAACAGCATTACTGCTGGTGGGGGGGCTACAGCAGATCATAGTGCAGGTCCTTTCCAAACATGCATGGAGACTGTTTCTTCATAATCTAAAGGTTTCAGAATCTGAGGCAGACAGGTGGCAAATATAAAATAACGTACAAGTGAGATGAATATTTGGCTACATCTCCAAAGTGCTATATTGGAAAAAGATTAAATACAGGTATAATATAGGCAACACCAATGGATTCAGGAAGATGGTGCTAGGCATCCATGGTCAAGAAACAGTCTGATTCTCACAAACTCTTCAATTTCAGCAGCCACTTTTAAAATCTGCCTAGAAAGAAATTCCTTATGACCTATAACATTTTACTGATTCAAGTACTTCATAACCTTCTGTCTGTCTCCACGCCCCCCCACCCCACCCCACAGCTAGTGTTCCTGTCCCTCATTTGGATATCTATATTCTTAAAAGCAAATCACAAGACTGTCCAAATCAAGTACAGGGCAGGCCACTAAAAACAAAAGTTAACTACATTAAGATACATACCCCAACACCTAAAAATACTGTAGTAAACTCATTTTCTACTAAGCAAAGAAGTGAGAATATTATTCAGAATGTTTTCTGCTCCTACACATAAATCTTTTCCTTTATTGGCAGGTGATGTCTGGTAGTCTGGGCATTCATGTCATTAACGTTAACCTAGCCACTTCGCTTCACTTGCAAAGGTGTTACCTAAACTACAATGATTATGGTACACTGAATCTTCAGGTTAAGAACTCTTCTCTGAATAGAAACCTAATTATAAAACTAACTAACTTTGGAAGTCCTTTTTCCTTAGCAATGGCAACAAAGCAGCACTCTCACTGAGTTAATACAGTTTAGCTGACAAGTGGAAATTCATAATGCTACAATAACTGTTACTTGCTATACCTGCACAGCAGAGCAAATGATAAAATCTAATTATTTCACCTTTCTTGTAGATTGCTGCAAATAGAAAACTTAAGTCATTTGACCCTAACTAACATTACTGCTTCACAGCAAAGCTACATGATTCAAGTGGCAGATAGCAAGACATATTAAAATATCTGTTTCAGTAGCTTCTGGAATGAAATACTCAATGACGAAACAAAAGAGAGTTGCATGACTAGAGCCACTAAAAAGGTCTGAATGAGAAGATATGGGCAACAGAGGTTTAAGTGAAGGCCAACAAAAATTTAATCAACGTCCCAAGCAAGAATCAATGTAGTGATCCATATATAAATATACAAAGCCCTTCTGATAAACAACCACATGAATAAACTACATCACTGAAGAGTTAAACAACAGCTAGGAATATTGAAAAAAGCAAGATAACACAGTAGCTGGATCTTAATGTATTTGAAAGGCAGCTGGCCTATTTTCAATTATGTTAAGTAGCCAGGAATCTGAAGCAGAAGCCCAGACAGGCTCAGATTATTGTAGACTTCCCTTACTGAAAACCTCTTCCATTTAAACAAGTATATTCATTTAACTTTGACATGAAACATTAGATGCAAATGCAAGCTTTTTGAAACTGTAAGGTAGACATCTTCATCTTTACTACTTAGTGAGCCAAGTATCATCTGATGCAATGACTCCCTAGACTGACAATAACCAGGATCAGTCAGGAATCAGAGACGATAAATATAGCTGGCCAACCAGACCTGCAATTAGGCCTTAAAAAGAAAAAAAAAAAAAAAAAAAAGAAAAAAAACAACAGAAGCACACCAACAAAAACCACAACACACCAAAAAACCCAGCCACAACAGTCACACACAGTTTATAATCCTGATTTTGGAAAAGGAAAAAATAATTATCCCCACTATAAAAGAAACTGCCAGAAACACCAAGAAGCAGCCCTGAAACCACTGCAGGATAGAAGATGGTACGATCAGCCTCAGTCTCTTGCATTAGTAGATGGGTCAAAGTGGACACCTCAGCATTAATTATTGCATCAATGATTTAAACCTTCTATGAAAATTACCCAAAACAGTGCCCATTTCACAGACACTGCTGGAACCCTTCAACCCATGCTGTCTCCATGTTCATCTCTGACAAAAAAATAGCTAAGAGACCCAGGAACTCTATTTCAGTTGTAAAGCAAAAATGTAGCAGTCAGGCATGAATGTCTTCTTGAAGGTATTAGTTCTAATGTTAACAGCAGCATCTTATTTTGGTAAGAGCAGTTGCATCCCACTATAAAACTTTGATACTGCCTGCAGCCCTGGTAGATGAAAGTGTGCAATTTGCAAGGTCAGACACCTCTGTCAATCCTTAAGCTTGGAGAAATAAGTGGATAAAGCTAGTGTTAAATTCCTGCATGTGAAGTGATAGATTTATTTAAACAGAAATTTTTAGGTTTTTATTCTAAGATTATCACTAGAGTACACAAGGAAGAATCTGCAATCTTTTCCATTCCTTTCTGGTATGACAATAAAGCATTTTGTCTTCATGAAAAGCCTTATATACTATTTCCCTAAGGAAAACAAAACAAACCTCACAAATTAAATATATTCATGAAAGCAGAGTCTGTATACTAGAATCAGATTCTAGCTTAATTATTTCACAGCATCTCATTTTATTCATTCTCCATAAATAATCTGTGAAGATCATTATATGGAGTTACATGAACAAAAAAGTGAACCCCAGCAAACTGGCATAAAGTTTATACACAACTTGAAAGAACCTTAGAAACATTCTTTCACCTGCAAGAAATCTTAACTCCTCTTAAAAGAAGTTATTGTTCAGTACTCCAGGCCTTCAGGACATTAAAACTGTCTTTCTTTTACATGCTGACTGGAAGTCTTGCAGCAGCTGAAGCAATAAATATTGACAGCTAGCTGGCAAACAGCAGCTCTACTAGTGCTCCTAGTCTCCAATTTCACCTGCATCAGCAAAGACAGAGCCTGGAAAGGACAGCGTAAGTAGGGCCTAATATGTTCATCTATATTACTGCTGCTTTTGCCTGTATTAAAAGCATATTTTAGCCTCAAGAAGACTTGGGTACCTTTGAACATATCTGCTTTCCTACACCACCCTGAAAAGTTCAATTATCTATTAAATCTCATTGCAACATACAGATATGTAGTAACAAAGTTCTAACTCTGGCTACAAATTGTACTGCAAGAAACTTCCAGCGTCCAGTTTCATCTTTTCATACTCTTACATAGCCCAGCTCCTTCCCCCCTGATGCTTTGCAAGTTTTGCATATGAGGCCACACCACACACTGGTTAAAAAAACCTAGCAGTCAACTTACAGAAAAAGCTGTATGCCAAAATACGAGATACTCCTGACAGAACATAGGAGATGGAAGAAAGAATTCGTAAAGTGGATTTTAATTAAGAAATTGTATTGCTGACCGAGTTCTACTTATCTCTCAGTTCCCAACTCATAGCCTCTACTTTGACACAGGATTTCAGAAGCTCTAAGGAAATGCATTAAGACTTGTTTAAAGGAAAGAAAATAAAAAACAAAACGCAAGGACTACAAAATTCTACCTTTCCAGCAATTCCCTCTGCAGTTCAGACAAACAGCAGATAGTTTCTTTCTATAAGGTTTCATCCTGCTGCCAAGCTAATAGATTTTTTAACTGAGATGTGAAACAAAGACTTCTTCATATAACCCAAAATGTTGACCATTGACCCAGTTCTCAAAACTTCAGTTTATGATTTCATCTGAAGCTAATAGATTTTTGCCCCTGCACAGACACACCTATGATTACTGTCTATGTTTAGATTTGTAAGAATTCACCAACACACAGCGTCATCATTTTCTCCAGCACAGAGCTTCACTGGGGGGAGGGGTGGAGACATCCTCCACACTATAAACATGTACCTGCTTTCAAAAAGAAGATATGAATCAAAACAAGCTTACCCTGTACTTCTAGCAAGCACTACTCTTAACATGTTACATCAACCAATACTTGAGGAGATTCTTCCTTCTAGCTTCTTGTAGATTTTTCTTCCTCTTTGTCTACCACTGAATATATTAAATTTTGATGGTAAGATCTGATTAACAACATCAGGAAGCTTTTATAGATGGCAGGCACTCCCCTTTATGCATCACTCAAAAAAAACGCAAACTCTTTAGTATTCCGAATCAGAAAAGTGCCACATAAAATCTTAACACTACCATAAATGCAGAGCTCAGTAATAGAAAGGCGTGCATGAACCAGGTCTATCGCACAGGTATGAAGTATCTAGAAAGCAGCAATGCACTGAGCTTTGCTTTAGACGGTAAACTAAGATATCTGCTCTTCTATTTTAGTGCTGCCAAGTTAGTCCATCTGCATTATTTGCAAGATGTCAGTTTGGGCACAGAAAGGAAGAAATACTTTATCTAGTAAATCCTCAGACTCAAAATCTCATTTTATTCAAATGCTTGCCCTTGGCTTAACTCTTGCAGTAGGTAGAAATGAAGCCAAAATATTCCTGAACAAGATGGTGATATTCTCTATAATCTTCCCATATAGAGGTGAGATAGCTCTCAAGTCTCACTGTTCTTATTTGGAATAAGTCCAAGTTCGCTTCAGTGAAGACGCTCACCCCATACAGCTGGAAGAAAGACATTCAAGAGAAAGGGAAGTCCCCAAAAGCAGAGGAAAAAAGCGTAATGGAGGACAACAGCAGAATAAGTTAACAATAAGTTTATCTGTAGGGAGCGTTATCTGTGGCATTTTATCTAATTTGATGCCACGAAGCACAGAACAAAGACATGGACATGCCTTTTTAAATTTAGTGGATTCAAGCAACCATTCAAAAGAAACTGATTCTCATTTGCTTTTAAGGATTTCACCTTAAGGGAAGGTCCTTCAAGAGTGCACATGGTCTCCTTTGGCCTTCTGAAAGCAAAATTAATGAAGCACAAAACTCAGTTCTTTTAATGAAAACTTTTTTAGAGGAGCCATGAGAAAAAAGCAAGCTAAACGATGAAACAAATTAATAAATATTTGCCAATAGCACTGACAAACCCACTACAAACAAGTCACAGCTTTTGCTAGAGATCTGAGATTTCACTGGTGGTTCCTCAGCATCTCCGATCCAGGCTGCTATGGAAAAACAAAATGTTGCCTTCATATGCTATTAATTCAGAAGCTTGGGCAATAGGATTATTGATATTTTGAAACACTTTAAAAGACCAACGATAGCTTCCAACACCATCATATTCTGCAGGCCTAGGAAGCACTATGCATGCTAAGGTATGTAACTCTGAGCACACAACAGCGTTATGTTTTATGTAATAGTTTCAGATCTCTATTATGTTTAAGACAATGTAATGCCGCTTTACAATGTATGTCCTTAAAGCACTCAAAAGAAAATCCACTGGGCTTCCTTATAATTTTTCTGCAAATGCAGTATCTACCAAAACTAGGAATCCAATAGAAAATATCTTCAGTCTTTGAAGGAGCTTACTAGTACATAACGACAGTCCATTTAGAGAAATACCATCAAAAACCAAAATCCAGTAACACATTATCTGAGAGTGCCTACATAGTCTTCTCAACAGGAACACACAGAAAAAGTTACCAGCTGAAAGATGTACGTACAAGTTAAATCATAGGTGGGGGAGGTGGAACCCTTCGTTCCTCTGGCTTTTAGCCAAGCCTCACTGGCATGGCAAGTGACCACTGGACCTGAAGAACAAACTCCCAAAGTGTTCAGAACCCACTTGAATCTTCAAGCTAAGGAGTGCAATCATGCAAGTCTGAGAAAGTAAATCCCTTAGCAATGGGTCAATGGAAATACGTTGTGCCATATTCAATACTAAAGCTGCACCCTGGTGCTTAGACCCAACCTAGAACATTTTTATTCACCTGGGCCCATAGCTACAGTGCAAGAAGAATCCTGCTACCACATGCTAGATGGTATCGTGCAACAAACAGGACACAATGAGCAAGACACCTCACTGTTTCTATTCAGTACAAGATATCAAAAAAACATAAAGAGTAAACCAACATTTTCTGTATCACACTTTCAGCAACAAACCAGAAGAGAAAATGGTATTAAACTTTATCAGGATTTTGCATAAAAGAGATTATGTTCCATTAAAGAGATTATCCACCTTGTAATGTTGTCTTCATAGAGGACTTAGGTATGCCACTCTTCCCTGCATATCATCTCCCAAATGGTGACTTCTTAAATCTGCAGGAGGCATGATATCTGACACATTAGCTTTTAAGCACAGATACCACCAAGAAATTCTGACAATATCACAGCACTACCAAAATTTACGTTTCTAGCTTTTCTTAAAGATTAAGTACCTGAGGATCAGATTTTTATTTTCAGATTTCATTTAAAAATCAATCTTTAGTCATCATAGCAGCAGTAAACTGAATCATAACAGCCTAAGAAAACAAACAAGATACTCAAAAAATTATGGTGGATTAAAACAAAATCCAACTACTTTTGAATTGTCAGTCCTCTCTTACACTGATATGCAGACAGTGCTGCAGCCTTCCAAATTCTAGAGTTGGTTACATCTCAGCTACAAAGAGTCTCTTCAAATAGTTTGATAATTTTACTCTTTAGTTTTTAACTAACACTGAAAACATTCAGAGAAATTATACCTTTTGAGAGTTCCACTGTTTTATTCACTTCCATAAGATCACATGGTTACTAGACACATGCATGCTAAATATATTACAGGCTATCATGGCAGCAGGTCAGTTCTGTACAAGCTGCTTGTATTAAATTTCTCCTGTAAGTGACATTAGAGTTTAGCTCTGCTACAGCAAATATAGGAAGAGGCCTCACATTCCAAACAACCATCTGAAGGGAAAAAACTATGCCAGCAGAGTACTAAGTATGCCAGTGCTACTTTAACCCATTTACTATTTTAAAACAAACATCTAAGCCTTGCATTTGTCATCTATATTATGAATTTTTAAGATTCAAAACTCCAAAGCTCATGTTTTGTCTTACTCTCTTGCTATGAAAATTTAAGGAAAAGGTCACAAAGATTAGAGTCTATAATAAGTGACGTGTAAGACCGATGAAATTCAAAACAGCACATTATTAACTGGGAGGATATTCAACTACATTTGAAATATTTTACTGGTTTATTAAACCAACGGGCTACACAGTAATGACTAGAACACATTTTAAATAAGTATCACTGCATACTGTTCTAACAATTTCATAGCAGATGTTCTCTGTAAAAACCTCACACATTGTCTCTACATATATTGACATATATAGAAATACACACACTGGCATATAAAAAGTACAAACAAATCTGAGTTGTCAAAATTAATGGAGCACACACTAGAAATATTTTATCAATCTCTGTCACAATGCTTTTCTATGTCATACTACGAAAGAGGATACCACTACAGAGAACACCAGCCTAATGGGAAAAGGAAGGCAATCTCTTCTAAAAGCTGCCTACAGACTAACATAGGGGGACATTTCAGATAATGTGTTTCATGGCTTCAGACTGCTGCCTGGGAGAATGCTAAAATAAAAGGGGAATAGACTTGATCACAAAGGTCAAGAGCAATTAGAAAAGTATCTGTATACTGCTGGAATAATGAATACACATTAATCCTTTTCTTTTTGTAAGCATAGAGGAAAGCCTAACTCAAATGCAAATATTTATCAGTAAGAGTGTAATCATAGTAAGCTTTGGCACTGAAGTTGGAATCATACAGACCTTTGGCAAATATTTAGGCAGCTAGCCCACATAAAAACCTCAGACTGTTGCTACTCTAGTAAAACTGTGTCCATAGTGGCTAGTTTAAAGTTCTCATATACCTAATTAAGCTGCAATTGCACATTTGCTGCCTACTATAAGCACATCCTGACACTCTTCCTTTTAAGTAGACACTTTGTGAGATTGTTCATGCATCACTGGTCCTCCCTTTCTATTGGATGGGAGACCCCTGGAAACCAAACAGAACTATCAATGGGTAACCGTTATCCGCAGTAAAGATGTGCTATGAGTGTATCACGAGAACAAAGAGAGGCAAAGGTAGAGGTATGCTGTAATAAAAGGCTGGATTTTCAGTACATGATACTTTAAACTAGCTCACTATTCAGAGTCTTTCTTTAATTAGCCTGCAGAGAACACTAGCATTTATCAAATCATACACTGACAGAAAAATACAGCATACCACATTTTTATAGAAGTATTATAACGCTTACAATTTTAGTCATCAAAGGTTAAGCAACAAACTATCTGAAGGCTACAATATGGTCCCGATATATTGACCAGGTTTCATTTTGACATTAGAATGCCTGCACTAGGGGATCGCATTGGAGGCACCAAATCATCTGTAATACAGGAGAGAATCTTTTAATGAATGAGGAGAAACACTTCTATTAGCTACATAGAGAATATGTGTTCATATAACATCACACAGAAGCACATGATTGAGATACTTCATCTGATCAAATAGCATCATATCAACTAAGTGCTACTACACAGCAGTACTCTGCCTGATAGCCTTAACAGCAAATCTGGGCCATCTTTGCACTTACAGGTTTCTATGCAGCTGCTGGTAAGAGTTCCCCACCCCCCAACCCATGGGAGCACAGAAGCTGTTGCTGCAAAGGAAAAAAATAAAACCAAAAAATCCTCCTCAAGTACCATGCTTCACCTCTGTTCAACTGTCAAAAATGTGAGCCTAACTGAATTATAATGTTACAATTGTTTACTTCTGCTAAACTTTGCATTTGAATTCTTACCGCCCAAATATTTAAAGCCATCCTTTCCTTATTGACAGACTTAAACCCATTTTTTCATTACAATCTTATTTGAAAAATCTTTTTCCACCTTGATGACTTAAGAGTTACATAGCATTCTGACCTGCTATAAGCAAAGACATAGCATTGAAGAACACCACACACACAAAAAGTACCAGCACATTAGAAGTATACAACAGTTAACACATTTAAATCAATCTTATGCTGGATTCCTTCACAAAGGAAAAAACCCACATAACTAAAACAAGAGTTACACTGATAAAAAACACAGAAAACTAATGAAATAACTGAACTAGTAAACTTCAGTCTGAAGACAAATAGCAAACGGGATCAACAAATACAACTTGTGTACAAAATTCATGTTTTTCATCCTTTTAATTAGCACATTTCTGACTGCACCATTAAAAATGTAGCTTCCAAATTTCACCAATATAGTAAAAACTAAAGAAATAGTGTTTCTGATGCAAGCAAATAATACTAAGATCCTACAAACAGAAGTTAAAACTCTTACAGATCATATGAAATACGTTTTGACCAAGAACAATAAACGCTCAATATTATACAAAGCATTTGATAGAAAATCACTGATCTTGGTGGAAGACCTGGAATTAAATTATCTGCAACTGTTTGATGCGTTACAGGTTATTCTTATCTCAGAAGCAAAAAAACCCCAACAACAACAGAAATCAAAACCTACCTAACGAGATTATCAATAAAACCATAGCTTGCATAATGTAAAACTATGCAGATGCTGGTTTTGAGAGTAGATAGTAACTGTTTTGTTTCTCCAAAAGTGTTAGTATATAATTGGTCAGTTATGGAGCATCTACTTTTCAAGACCCCAGGTGGAAAAAGAAGAACAAAACTCTGTTCATTTGACATACCAGCTGACTGATCTGGAACTTTATTCATGAGAACATTAGAAGAAAAACAAAAAATGGAAGGGAACATATTAAGTAAAAAAAAAAAAAAAAAAAAAGATACTTACTGAGAGTAGAATTCACAAGACCTTCTTCCTCAGGAGAAAAACACTAGTACTTGAACAAAAATATCTGACAGAAAACCCACTGGGAAATTAAATGAATGAAATCTCAAAAAAACAGCAGCAAAAGACAGGAAAGGGGTGGGAACACAAACAGGAATACTTCTGATTTACTTGCAACTGTCTCAAAAAAAAAAAAAGCTGAAATCTTACATATTCACTCTTCCAGGTCCTCACATCAAAAATCATATGCAACATAGCTTCAATTGTTTACATCAGTTCATTTTAGCCGTCCCATGGCACGCCATACCTCCTCTTCAAAATACTGCTCTGCCCTGTCACACTGACAAAGAACAGGACAAGAGACTTAAATTGCACCTAGGCAGGGAGACAAGGATTAAGGCATTTGCATCAGGGTCAAAAAGCAATCAATCGACTTCAAACGCAAGGTAAGGCACCAATCTTAAATTTCCTTAACAGCAAAACACCCAAAACAAGGCAAGGTTTGCTAATAAAAGTAATATTTGCTGCTAAAGCAACAGATTAGCAGACAAGCTTTGAGGCACTGAAGTACTCCAAATCACAATTTAAACTTCTAATTTAACCTACAGGTATCAACTGTAAAATTGAAGACAAATGAAAAAATGCAGCACTTTCACTAGAGAATTATTTCTAGATTTTTCATCTTCCATATTTGTAAATAGCAAGAGCTGATGGAAGTTATACTTGGCAGAATGAAGTCCTCAGTTAAAGCTAAGGCTTCTCAGATTCAGGCATCCATTTGGTCAGGTCAAATTACAACACAGTAGAAACTACCACCATCATCACTCAACCATCATCACCACCACATGACGTTTACACTGGACAGTTCAGAAGCCTCTGTCATACGTACAGATCAAAAGGAAATAAAAGGTTTTACCTCCTTATTTTTCCTGATTTGAAGGCCATCTGACCAAAACTTTCTTCTTAGAACAGAGGCATCAATCTAGACCACAGACAAATTTTGGAACTACAGATTTTACCGAAAGCCACAAACTTCATTATAGTCTAATCATCTAAATGAAACATGTAAACATGTTTTATGCATGACTGCTTTAAATTTGTCACACAATAATTACAAATAATTTCAAGCCTACTTTGAAAGCATTTCATGCAGCAAGGCTTGCTAAATAAAGAAAAATCTTAATGTGTTCTCACAACACATAAAAAAAATGACCAAACCACATGTAACGAAGAAACAAGTGGAAAAAGAATAAAATTTGGTAGGTGCTGACTGTCATTTGCTTTACTGGAACATATCATATAGTTACAGCACTCTTCTGCTAAAGATATGAAGAAAAGCTGAAACAGGAATTCACAGCTCCAAACCACACGAGACCATGTGATAAGACATACCCACCTCAAAAAGTAGGTGCATTGCCACCCATGCCTCACTAGTGAAGAATCATAACTGAACTTATTAACAATTTCCCAAAGACTTAATAGATGACAAACATGGATGGCTCTTAAGACAAGGTCTCCATTAAGAACGAGGTTTGCCCCATTTAAATACTACAATTAAAGAGCATTTTGTGAAACCATCGATGTTCAAGTGGTAGGGACAAAAAAATAAGTGCTTCTCTGTGTGGCCATCCTAACATGCCATTGACTTACATAGCTACATTAAACTAAAGGTAGCCTGCCTAGTTCTATCTACACCTATCGCAATACACCTTTACTTCTAAGACGGGATCTGAGGAATTCTAGCTAAACAGACTAAAAGACTACTTTTCTGAATTTCAGATTAGAGACCAAAGACAGCTCTAATTAGTAATATTCTTTCTATCTTATGCGGTTCAGTACAGTACCTGAGCAAGTCTTTCAAATGACAATGTTATTAAAATAAGCCAAGGAAGTTGCTCTATAGGAAAAATAGGTACGGCCTATTAAGCTTGTAACGTATCTAAGCATACTGTACAGACCTATTGGCTGTACAGATCTAAGGTTGGGGGAAAAAACCTTCTGGTTTTAGGAGCTTTCATACATTAATTGCCTGAGACTAGTAAAACAGCACTATAACCCAGAAACACCTTTTAAAGAAAAATTATGCAAACAATACAGATGTTATCTTCCCTCATTATCCAAATGAGTCTGAGCATCCCTACATCCAGTGCACCTTCCTGTGGGAAGAGTATGAGCTCCGGGCACTAAGAGGGCTGGAACCTCCTCTAACGGGCACAGCATATGAAGCAGGAGAGACTGGCTTGGGCAGGCAAACGGTGCGTGCCTTTCTCTGCAGCTAAACCACAGCCAGAGCTCCCTTCACTCAAGACCTGGAATTTTAGAACAGCATCTCAGCCCACTGGTGCATTCTGGAAATTAAGAGTGGCAACGAATGTGCAGATCTAGAGCTACATTCATCAGATTGAATAGTCAGACTTCAATATTTAGAAATGTACAGTTTCACAATGAATGATTGCAGACATGCTCTCTAAACAATGATAATCCAATTCAGTATCACTCATTTAGACAGATACATTAATTATACTCAAATTGTCCCCTATTGCTAAAATAAAAGTTAAATAACTTAATTTAGTATGGGAATACAGCAGAGGAGAAGGAGACAAAGACTTGGATTAAAAAGCTTTTATGAATGCCAAAAAAGAGAACAAGATGGTTCCTTGCACACTCAGGAACCGTTAGAACCCTTAAATATTTTTTGCCAAACATGGGTTTATATGGGGTTTTTATAGTGTTTTAGAAAGTTTTGCTAAGGCAACTTGTGTATTGACTATAATACAGCCAACACGCTGTATTATAAAGATAACAATAGCAAGATCTGACTAATGTGTATTAAAGAAAACACATTCACTACCATGGGAACCTTGTTAGAATTCACCACTATTTCAAGTAGTCTACAGGAAGCTTTTCTGTGTTAGACTTCTCCTAATAATCTCTCTACTAATACTTCCAAGACATAAAAATTAATACTATAACAGAACAAGCACCCAGGCAACATCGTTGGCTTACAGCATTTTCATCTAAATAGGTCTAACAGACATAAGGAAACATGGTAGAGAGAATACCAGAAAAAGATCTCCACCACTTATGCCATCACTATATCCAAGGATTTAGCTGGAACATTGAAACTAATTCACTGAAAACTCATTGTAAGTACAGTGAATGAATGTGGAAGAAACAAGGAAGAAAGGAAAAAAACACAACCCAAAACAACCCGAAAAACACAGATGTTGTAAGAAATGTACCAAATTCAGTTGAAAGCTGACTTCATCTAATCAGGTCTAAGTTACACCAGAATAATTTTGTTGTAACAAACTGAACCATACTAAAATGATGCCTATACCAAGCTTTTGGGATGCACAGCTCTAACAGGAAGAGAAGCAAGTTCCACCTCCTGATCTTCAGTTATATTGCAACTCTATATGCAAGAGCACCAACAATACCAGCAACATAAAGCCAGAGTTAGTTTAAACATTAAACTACACATAGGACTTGCCAAGTTACTGCCATTTACAGGAAAAGCTCAAGAAATCTTGCAGCATACACAAGACATTAACGCACAGTTAAAACTACTCTTCTCACTTCCTGCATGGAAGTAGTATATAAAATCCACCTGCAAGGAGAAATCAAACATTATCAGGAGAATTTGTTTTTAACCACATCTTACCGAGTCCAAGTTACTCTTACAATGATGGTCTGAAAACTCAGAACCTACATAATGAAAGCATTTCTTAGAAGTTGTGGGGCTTTTTTGTAGGACCCAAAAACATAGATGCAGAAGTTTTATTAGACTCCAAAATTAACAGTCATCAATCCAAAACCAGAACAAACATTCCCTAAAAAGTATTTTACATGTTGAAATAACAGAAGTACAGTTTCTGCTTAAATTCAAGAGCAGCTAGTATTTGTATGCCTAGCATTAGCTACTGAGGATCTGAACATTTCACCAAATGGCTACTTGTATCACACTGAAATCCCTTTTTAATCAAAAAAGATCATGGCAACTTGACACATAATTTTGTTAGGGGTTCTGGGTTGTGATTTTTTCAGAAGAAAGTCTTTTACAGAAATCCACACCAAAAAAATATGTTCCAGAAAATATGGAATAAATTACATCACATGCAGCACCCCGAATGTACTGTATATCAAGTTCCTCCTCTTCCATAGTAACAAGGAACAAAAACTATCCTAATCCCTTGTTCAATATTGTAGCAACTACAATAACCGCAACTCAAACTTCCAAAAATACACATTTTAAATTCAGGGCTTACCCTTCAGAATTAATATACCTACAACAACCTTTTCCATTAATATATGCAATTGTTTCCTTGCCCAAATTTGTATGTGTGCCTAAGGAGATGGAAACGGAAAAGGAAGACAAGACCATTATAGAAAGTAGTCAAACCCAGTTACAGAGTCTCAAGTAGGTAGATACATTAATGACACTTCAAAGTTTAAAGGTCTGAGACCAGAAATGCTTGAAGTTTGAATCAAGGACTATGAAGTAAGATAAGGCTCACTCTCTCTCAAGCATAAATGTTGATGAACCAAGACCCATGCAATCAAGCTACAAATATAAAAAAAACCTTAAGCAAAGGAACACCCTTGGAACTGAATTTTGTATCTTCATATGACTTCACATGTATGTTGTTTGAAACAACAGAAGCTGCTTTCTAGTTACTTTAATTGGCTGTTGTCAAAATCCTGAAGGAAAACATCTGTAAAACCTAAAACAGGTGGGCGGAAGCATTCATGTTAAGCTCCAGTTGTGTCTTTAAAAAAAAAATCTCACCTACTCCCTACTCCTTCCTTCCTCCCCCCCCCCCCCGTGGCCCAAGCACTGACACATCTCTGTGGGTGCACTACATGAAACCCAATGATTGGGTGGGCTGTCCCTTCACTGTTCCAATATTGCTAACAGATCAGACTATTTTAAGATCATCTAATTATGCCAGTGAAGTATCTTATAAACCATTAAGATTAAGCATAAGAGACTATGAAGAATTAAAAGCACTGGAGTACAGGTAAGACAGAAGGAAGAACTGTGATCTCAACTATTCAAGATAAGAAGCCTGGAGGATTCCTGGTCAGATTGCAACTCTGAATTCTAGTCTGTACTTACTTTCTCCTGCTTCTAGCAGTTGTAACAAGCACAAAAGAAATTTCACATGAAGGGCTGTTGCTTCTTACACCTTCAGAAAATTAGTCATTCAAGCCTTAGAAGAACAACACACCAAAATCTTTGTGGCTTGCTTGTAGGCGTTATCGACATGCATGCAAGACAGACAGCTACAGAAACAAACATAGATGCCTTAAAAGAAATAATCTGAGGATTTTTCTTTAGATCTATAAGTGATTTATTCGCACAGAAAGTTTTGAAGAAGTTTATCAGATCATCTTCTTCATTAACATTTCATTAAAGGAATGCATGTTAATAAAGCAGGTTGAAAACTCAGAACTAGTCAGCCAATATCTTCAGAAGTACTGTGGTAGGTTTTATTACTGAACAATTCAGCCTTAAAAATACAATTTAAAAAAAAAAAAGGATCCATAAAGTCCTCAACAAAATGATATGCACCTCATGGGGGGTTGGGAGAGGGATTTTAAAGAAATTTATTATCTCTTAAGAACAAAAGATATTGACTCCAACCTCTCGTTCTGGGGGGGTGGGGTGGGGGTGCACACAGGGACAGTTCAGAGGACGGTGGATATTAGACAGAAGGTGTTAAAACATAAAATCTAAATGGTTTCTAGACAGACAGGTCTTCTGACTTACTTTCATGCAAATAAGCTCCTGCTGCCCAACCTTCAGAACACACAAATAAGGGAAGCAAACTGCTGCCTGAAACTGTATACAATTATGGTCCAAAGTATGATAAGGCAGAGGACAGGCAGATGCGGTGACAACCCACTGAGCTTCTATGCTAGAACACAAGAATCCAATCCCCAGTACAAATGCTGCAGAGTCAATTTCCTGCACAAAATCCCCAAACCTTTACAGAATTTTGCAAACAGCATCTTGAACCAGACTATCTGGCTAGGAAAAATTCACAGATGTTCTACACAAGTATCTCCCCATACACTTACAAACGGGCACCATCAGAATGAAGATTGATTTAAGATCTAACTTTATTTTCCTGAATTAATGAATCACAGCCTAATATGACATTTAGATTAAACCATATACATTAAAAGCAAAGCAAATTAAGAAACTGAATGCAAAGTTTTAAACCATCCAACCTTTAAGCTTATTTTCATAAAATTAAATAAAAACACTTAAGAAAATAACACTGCTTACCGATATAAGATTAGAGCATTATCAATGATGGCACTAAAATCTTGAAGACAGAACTGTCTTTTACCCACTGCTTTCTAAACCTACTTTTCTAATAAAATGAGGTTTACAAGATCACAGTCTATTCTCCCTCATTAACAGCTTCTGATTTAATTGGTCACATTCAACCAAGCGCAACAATAAAAGTATCAATTATTTTTAAGACTTTAGAAGAAGTGCTGCAGAATTTTCAACCTGGCAGTCGCACACAGCCTCCAGCAAAAGCACCTGACCTGCAGTGACAGAGAAGCAGCAGGTTCACTCAGGCAGGCAGCAGGCACCTGTACTCAGACTAGCTACAGCTAGCAGGCCGTTTAAGATATTTAAAGAACTTAAAAGAAATGCAATGTAATAGAAGGAAAAGATCCCTTCCCTGAAAGATCAGGGAATAACAGAAGAGCCAAAAAAATAAAGGAAATGGAAGCTGTATCAGTTTTACTACTTGCAAAGCCACTACTTCACTACTACTGTTCAGACTATTTTTAAATTTTCTGCCACGGTTTCTCCAAGATGTATTTTAATATCATAAATAAAATGGGCTATAGTACACAGAATAAAAATTTTCATATATGCATTGCCTTTATTCTTCCCTCTTCCCCATACCATGCTTCATCAGCTCCTCAGCAACCCAGCCATAAAGCTGGAATCCTTTTATCTCATGCAATCACACTGGTTATGCTTGTCTAGAGCCAAGATTAACAGGACAGTCTACAGATCCTTTAATGACTTCCATCTCCTCTTAGACAAAAATTAGAGGTGAGAAGAAAAAAAAAATGGCAGCAAAACCCAACAGCACTCATCAGCAACATCTGGTTGGTTGTAGCCTAGGCTTGCTCTAAAGTATTTCTTCAGCCCTGTAGCAAGACCTGATGGTTACAGTCATTCAGAAGCTCAACCAGGACCCCAACTGCTGCACAGGCATGTTTGGATCACCAGAGGGTGCTGCAGGGGCTCATAACATGACTACATAGTAGATTCTGGCTTGAAGCATAACCTTCTAACATGGGGCAAGTCCTTTCCTCAGCTTTCAAAAAAAAAAAAAAAAAAAAGGTTTATACTTGGGTCTCTTAGTAATCATAACATTTTGAACCCCTCTCCAATCACCTCTTCTGAAGAGAACGGAACTTATTTTCTGATCAAATCTGGTGTGAGTTTTATATAAGCACCTTGTGCTAACACACCATTCACTGTAAATATGCATGTACTTCACAACAGCAGGGTTCATGGACTAATTCTAGTGCATCCTCCAAAGATTACTATAAAAACAAGCATATCACCACTAGGCTTAACTTGACAGCACAGGAGTCCATCCTCTCAGCAAAAACATATGGGGAATCCACAAATAGACAAAAAAAGGCTGCAACCCACTGAACTAGAGAAGTCTCATATATAGCGCATGCTAAAAGTATCTGCAGTGATTTACTGGAAAGCAGCTAGTGGGATAACTGTGGGCTATCAGGCTACATTTCACCTTACTGTGAATCCAAGTCTCCTATGCAGAGAAGACTGCAAAAAACAATTCAACCAGCAGTCACTAGGAGCACCCTTCAAAATGCTAAGACAATAATAGTAGTCTAAATTTTAAACTCTCCCATAACCCTGTTTCACCTCCTGAACAAATCATTAGCCTTTTAAAGCACTTTCCTCCTATTTTGCATAAAGCATCTAAATGACTCCAGTAATCAGGAACATTAATAACATATGTTTTAAACTCCAAAACTTTAAATTACTTGAACAACTCATTTTACTAGTTCCTTGAAGTAACTGAATTAACAAAGATAAACAGAAACCTTGACCAATAGCACTTTTTTTTTAAAAGGAAAAAAAAACATTTGACAACTATCTTACAGTAACTCTTGGTGTTTCTCACCTCCCCTCAAATTTCAACTCATATTAAACCCACAACAAAGGCTGGA
The DNA here is from genome assembly GCF_965140245.1 of Athene noctua. Lineage (NCBI taxonomy): Eukaryota > Metazoa > Chordata > Aves > Strigiformes > Strigidae > Athene > Athene noctua. The sequence goes on along the minus strand of NC_134049.1, from coordinate 12,034,629 downwards.
GGACTTCTTGAATTTCTCTGTGTCCCTCACTGAGAACAAGTGTTCTGTATTTCTGATTTTGTAATAGAGACTTAGTAAAATAAATCTGTTCAAAATTTCAGTTAAATCAATTGATAGCTTCCCATTATTTTTTTGACAGCTATTCAGTTTTCATATTTTTGACAAACAAACAAGCAGCTACTCAAAACTCAGTATTCTTCTTTGACATTCAACAATGCTATTACATGCTCTACATACTCCTTGTGAATTTTCAGTGTTTGTGTTAATAACTAGAATTTCTGCAAATATACCCATATTCCATATCTCTAAGATCCAGTGAATACCTGCCTCCACCTGCTGACCACATCTCTCTTCAGCCATTCGTGATTTTGTCTCCTTCCCTCAAAGGAGGAAGTATTAATTTTCTGCTTCCTAATGGAAACAGTTAATACTTTTACTGCTGGCACTTTTTCATAGTTGAGCCCAAGATCTCTCAAAGCAAAGAGTTTCAGTGACAAAAAGTTAAAACACCATCATTTGGAATGCTACAAAGATAAGGAGAACAGGAGGACAAAACAAAACAAACAACACACAAGCCACAAAAAATGTAACGTTCCAAAGAAACACAGGAGGATATTAAGGAAGTCTCTCAGAGGAAATCCTTCTTCTGCACTCAAAATCCCAAAAACCAACTAGCCAAGTTACTATGTGGATTTTCAAACTCAGACTAACAAACATAATTTGAAAGCCTATAGGCTCAAAAACTTTAGCAGAAAGCACTTTCCCTTTCTGTACACAAGTGAAATGGTGTATCTCTGGCTGTACCTTTTACTTTCCCCTCTTTGAAACCAAAGGACTTCTGAGCATAAGTTTAAGACAACTGAATTGATATTAAAGCCCTATATCATTACACAGTAATTTTAACAGCTTCAACGAACAATAAAATTATTTAGTTACTGAAAAATTTAGTGTATTATCCTCACTGCATGACAATAGAAGTACAGTGATGATGGAGCATCCCATTTTCTCAAATATTCTCATAAGTCCCAGTGCTTTGAAAGTTCACAGTGGAAAAAGCTACATTTTTTAATTGCCACATACACCAACTTATTAGCAGTCACTCTTGTCAGCCTGCAGTTTTCAGAACAGGATGCATGCAGTCGTATCAGGAAGAGGGCTGTTACTGTGAAAGAACGATACCAAAAACAAGATGTCCTTAATGTTGATAACCTCACACAATGTTTCTGAGCTATACTATACAAGTTTTCCACAACAGTAAGATGGTCAGTTAAATACAGTTCAAACACCTGGAAAAAGATGCCCACTTAAAAACACTACCGCTTTTTTTAATATCTGAGGGGGAAGAAAAAAAAACAAAACCAACCTATTACAACTTCTTTCTCAGCCTCCTGGACTCCAGTGCTGCAGGTTTTGCGTGACACAGGGGGAAGTCTCCTTACCCTGACAGATTCAAACAGTTTCCTTAATGGTCACTGCCAAGGCAAGTCTATTCCACCCTTTATGCCCCCTCACCTTTTTGTACATGTGCGTATATTTGTGAGTCTCTCGAAGTTCAACTACTTGCTTACTATCTTCTCTGAGAACCGTTTGTAATTCTTCCATATCCCATATTTTTACACTTACAATACCTTCTTATGCATCATAAGGGGTACTAAAATGATCTCCTCAGAATTCTTTCTCCAAACTCTGTATGCCAACATCTTCAAGAAATAAATGTTTAACAGCATAGCCACACTGCAGCTCAGTTATAGATGTGTTTACATAATTAAGTAGCTAAACGTGTAATAATTTATCCCCCTTGACCTTCCAAACATTGTCAGTAATCACAAAAAAATATAAGATCAGGCCTGTGTCTATTAGTACAGCACTCAATACTGACACTGACCGCAGCTTGCAAGTATTGCTGCAGGTATCAAGATGACATAACCACTTTACGTATTCTCACAGCTCTACGGTCAGCTTTCAAACAATAAAAATAACATTAGCTCAATCCATGAAATCCTAAATTAGTGTTGGAAGCAATATGGTTTTCAAATAAAGCTGAGTTTCAAAAACACTTGAAGGGATTTGAAGTAAATAGAAAAAATCCTTCTCCTCTGTTATCATCACAAAAATACCATGAGTACAAACCCACCCGTTGTACACTCCACTCTTAGCTGGTCTCTGACCACCGCACTGAAGGCAAACACATTTTTCTCCTAGCTGTTTAGTTCTTTATTTAAAAAAAAGGAAAAACCACAGTAAAAGATGCTTTGTCATCAATGCCTGGTACACATATACTTAACTCAAAGCAAGCACCTTTCCACAACTATGCTTGGCTGATAGTTTCTAACACTTAATTTTTATCTTATTATACTTTAACTAGGCACGCAGCAATACCTAGTAACTACCAGTGAAATTCAGCTGAGCACAAAGCAATACAGAAGGCACTTTTAAGTCTCTAGGTTGGCCCATAAGGACTTCAGCCGAATTCAAAAGCTCTTCAGGGACAGAGGCAAATATAACTGGGAGACCTACCTAATTAAGCATCACTAACATTTTGAATATAAAGTACTTAATTCCCTGAAAAATAATTAAATTAATCACACTCTTATTAAGAGGGATGTATTTTCTTCTCATCATATAGGCATGCTTGTACTGTTACAACACATGGGGAACAAAAAGCATAGTGCTTTCTGTAGAAAAGGTTCTATATTTCTCCGCATCAGAATTTTGGAAAAAAAATGGCCACAAAATTGAGCTGGTTTTATCCAACAGTCATTCCTGCCTACCTCTTCACTGCAGGCTCAGATTAAGGAGTAAAGAAGAATGGAAGATTACCATATGTACCCTTTAAAATATTTCAACTCAATGACTGTTTGACGGGGATTGAAATCTCAGGAACAGAGCTGTCTTGCAAGATATTAATTCGTGTCAAATGGAAATGAGAGTACACAGTTTCTGTTTCTAAAGAAAAAGATACGAGTTAAAGAAATCTAGAAAAATTCTCACAGAATCATTAAACTAAACAGAAGTCTAAACAATACAATCAATAAACAAAAATAAGGAGTTTCTTAATATGGAAGAAAAAAATCCCTTCCTTTCAGCTCCATAGCAGTAATTTGAAAGACCAAGTGTTAAAGTAAGGATGCATCATATGAAGGGGGTGGCAATAGGTAGAAATCTAGATCAGATGCTTACTTTAAAATAAACAAAGCAAACTACGCTATTGCCGGCTACAAACTTAACCCTCCATGGCATTGTTTATTAGCTGATACTCTGCCACAGAATCCATGCTGGGGGAGGGGAGGGTAATTGTCATATTACACAGTTGAAGTCTGGTTTTAATTCTTAGTAATACTACTTTGTTCATTCACTAAATACTGTATCAACGACCCAAAATGTATTTTGATTAGCTGTCAAAAAAAGTTCCTGAAGTCTTTTACTGGAAGGTCAACAAAATTAACTTGGGGAAAAAAAAAAAAAAAAAAAAAAAAAAGAGTAAAATAATGTCTTGCTGCAATCTTACAAAATTCATAAGACACCAAACACACCTCGTAAATATTCAGGGGAAAAAGCCAGATGTATTTAGTTATTTCATTATCTGACTGCACCTTTGGAGACTTTAGTCATTTCACATTATAGGAGAAAGAGTTAAACTAAATTCACATTTGGTACCACTTCAGTAACACTGGCGAATCAATTCAAACAATTACTGCATTACTCTTTCAGGCTAGACTAAACCATACAAGAAAAAATAAAAATAAATGGTGCATCTATTTTCCCTGGTTACTTTACCAGAGCAGAAAGAATCAAATCTAAACACAAAGACACAAGGCTTCAAAGCTCACGCATATTATCAGGGACAGAGATTTTGACTTTTGTTCCATTTGATCAATTGAAGAACACATTATTACACATGTTAAATCCTAGCCCTCAAATACAAGAAATGTGAAAACTTGGATAAAGCAATTTTGTGTATTACACAGCATATACGTGGTCACATGATGTTCAAATTAATTCAAAGTAAGTTTTGTTTCAGTGAGAAAGGAAAAGTATGTCTCAGTGTTTTGCATACATTATCAGGCTGCTGTCATGACTGAGTAGGCCTAAAGCCTAAGTTTAACACAGAGTATTTAATCGTGTGGCCTTTAAAAATAAAAATTAACAATTTAGTGAGGTGAAAAAAATGTGCTACTGTTAATTTTTAGAAAATGTAGTTTTTAAAAATTGCGTTGAAAGACATCACAAACTACAGTTATTAATAATCTAAGATATTTCTTATTTAGACAAAAAAATTAGTTCCCAAACTAATACAGATTTGCACATCACATAGCATTATACTATACTACTTTTACTACTGTTAGAGAATTAATCAGCTGTGTTCTGTTACGCATGGCATGACTGAGAGCAAGCAAGGTAGCATGACATTGTTCACAGACTTGCACGGTGCTTCTAGGCTCTGTGAAGCAGCACTTAGGCCCAGAATACACAGAATGACATCAACAAGTTATCTGAGAAACTTGGCTAACATTCTAAAATAAACCCCGTAAAAGCTTTGCTGCCACATTAACCAGTTTGAGGTAAACCGCACGCACTTCAGCTCAAATAAGGTTTCTAAATAAGATGGGTCTTCTGCCATAATAAGCCGTTTTATTCTCCAGAATTATTTCAAGTTTTAATTCAGCCATGTCCTTCTCATCTTACTAGTCCAACATGACTTATCTCTACAGACCAGTCTACCTAGCTTCATGAAAATCAATGTTCACATACTTCTTCATCCCTTGTTTTGCAGAAACAGAAACTAACATTATGTGAAGTTGTAGGAATCTAATTCCAGCTATCTACACATATGCAAAGCATTCTATGGGCCCACTCATTTACAGAGGTGAGGTGTAACCACACTGGCTTAAATACACACTTGAAAAATGGAGCAAAACAAGCAAACATACAAGCTAAAGATTAATATATTTCTAGCATAGTTTACAATCCATAAAAGCCCTCTCACAAATAAATCATTAGAAATGCCAGAATAGTAAAACTGGTTTAGATGAGCTGCACTGGCAGAAAGAGAGTGCTATCTACGTTAAAATTGTTCTGAAGTAAATCCTGTCCCTCTCATTGAAGGATTCTTCTCATTTACTGATGATACTCCTCTACTACTACTGGTGGACTACGTCAACTGCAGATTTATAACAGAATTATGGAGGAGAAAAATAACCAACCAGGGCACTGGATTATTTTCTTTCCTAAATTCCAAACTGGATGCCCTCATTCAAGAAAGACTAGTCTCCAACTGCCCAGCACTATTATAAACTCTTAATATCAAGACAAAATGTTTCATTCTCTTGTTTCTGTTTTGCTAAACAAGTAGAGAATTTTTAAATATCATTTAATAATTATGTCCTTTAGTTACCAAAAGTATTTATATTACACCCTTTACTACAGTTCTAAATTATGTAATTGACATGTCATTTTGCACATTTTCTAGCACCTAGATGAAAGAAATAGTCTAAAAGAGGAACATTATACTTCTCCCCCAAATGCAAATCAGATGTTAAAAAAACCAAAGATTACATTCTTACACATAAGAGGTAAAAAAAAGGTTTTAAATAATTTTTAAAACAGACAGAATATAGGAACATTGCTCTGACACCTTTTGCGCAAGCTGTTTAAACACTAGCTAGCAATAACAAGACAACAGAAATAGCTATCAAAATATAGATACCTAGTTCCTAAAAATGAAAAAAGATTTGTGTAAGGAACAATTATGTGTAGACAGTTAACATAATTAAGCTTAAAAGCTTATAGCCTTCCTTATGCTACATAAAAAAATTACCAGACTGTGAAAAAGGTTTAAAATAAATACTCTCTATATTACCATTTCCACGCCAAACCACCTTTTTTTTTTCCCCCTTACTACTGTTTACAAATTAGCCCTTTCTGTTGCTCCTTTGTACTTCCCAGAACCCCTTTTCCCCACTGTTCATAATAAATTTAGTCTTCGCATGACTACGGGCACAATGGTTTTACACTAAGCACTAAAAAAACCTCTGTTCTTAAACTGTCTTTTTTCCCCTCTCGAACTCCAGTTTCTCAACTCTGAAATTAATCACCTGTCAAACAAGTCACTACGGCTTCGTTTTTAACAGCAATTCCGCTCTCCTTGCCACCTAAGCATCTCTAAAGCAGGTAAAAATTTATTAGAAAACATAGTCCCATAAACTCAAAAAAATTAACGCCTTTCCAGTTAGAAATAGAACAATCTCCTTCCTTATCCTCATGACTTCTGCCAGAGTTGTTAAACACAGAACCTTACTTGCGGTACAACACAGCTTGTACCTTCAATCTTCTCCTCCGCTGGACAAAACATCCTCTAGTTTACACATTAGCGAACAGTTTCTCCTCCCATTCGCAACACACCTTTATGCGGGCTACAACTACTTTAACAACGTCTCCCTTCACCTCCTCCCTTCCCCGACCCCCGATCATTTTCGCTGCCGTATAGCACGGACAGACTCCTAGGAAGGGGCGGGCAAGGGGGGGTGGTGTATTTTTTGTTTGTTTTTAAACGTGATGTTGCTTACCCAACGCGGCTGCCGACAAGCAGGACAAAAGGTACTCTTCCCCCCGCCTTCGCAGGCACACACCCCCCGAGCGGAGAAGTTGGCCACCCGGCCGCAGACGCTCTTACCTCGGTGCTCCCCGAACGCCAGGGCCTCGCACCCCACCCTCTCCCCCCGGTGCACCAGCCCCGGGCAGACTCCGCTGGCCTGTTCCATCACTGTCCATCCCTGCCTCCAGCCAGCGGGGCAGGAAGTTCGGAACAGGGCCCCCCCGCCCCCCGTCTCCCTCCCCGACCGCGGGGAACTTGCCCACCCGCGGGACCCCGCGCCCGCCGCCCGCGCCCCTCCCCCGCCCGCCCCCCGCACCAACTTCCCCGCCAGCACCCCCCGCTCCGCTCCGCCGCGGTCGGTACGGCAGAGCGGGAAGGGGACGGCGGGGGGAAGGCGAGGGGGGGTGGGGGACACCCCTCCTTTTCCCCCGCCTCAAGCCGCCCCCCTCAGCGACTGCCCCCGCCCGCCACCCGCTGCCCCTGACCCCGCTCGCTCGCCTCCCCCCGCTCCTCGCCTCCGACCCGCGCCGCCGCCCGGAGCCGCCGGGCTCGGGGAACGCCCTCCCGGCTCACCCCCAAAAGCAGGGACCCCCCTCGCTCGCTCACTCACCGCCCGCGTCCCCTCGCTCCCCGCCGCCGCCGCTCCTGCCTCCTCCCCGCTGAGGCTCCTCAGGAGACACTGACACCGGCGCACGGATACCCGCTGGGCGCTATTTTTGGGAAACAAGGCCCAATCGGGGCCGGAACTACTTCCCCTCTGTCACACTCTGCTCGGGCCGCGCAGCCGTCTCCCAAGGATATCCTTCCGCTCTTTTCCCCTGGCAGCTCGGCCGTCGCCGAGGGCGCTCACCCGAGCCAGGCAGGGGCGGGACGAGGAGGGGAGCGGGGGGCAACCCGAGGCGAACCTGCGCCCGGCGGCGGGGCTGGGGGCGCCCCGCTTTGAACGCCTAACATGGCCGAATTACTTTGTTTTACATGGGGAGCGGCCGGGTCTACATTCTTCACCGACGACCCAATCCTGCGGCGCCGCGCGCCGATAGGGCAGCGCGCCGGAGTGAAGGGGCGGCAGCGCCAATCACAGCGCCCGCAAGAAACAGGGGCGCCCGCCAACCAGAGAGCAGTTGGTGGGCGGGGCGTAACGAAACGTGGAGGCCTTGAGCGACAGGAGGGCGCTCAATCAGAAAGGCGGCGAGGGAAGCGGCGACCAATCAGAGCCGAGCGTGTGCGGGCCTACCGCGGAGGAAGCCCTCGGCCGTTCCCCCGCCTCCCCAACCTTGGCGGCGGCGCATGCGCACTAAGGCCCGGCCGCCGGTGACGCACGCAGCCGGGCCCGCCCCACCAGGAAGCGGCGCGCGTGCGCCAACACGCCGGCCCCCGGAGGGCAGGGCCGCGCGCGCCCCGGGCCAGCGGCGACGTGCGAGGGGTTGCCGGGGGCAACGGCTGCGGCGGGGCCTGCGGGCGGGACGGGCCTGCGGGCGGGACGGGCCTGCGGGCGGGACGGGCCTGCGCGCCCCCGACCACCGCTGTGCAGGAGAGGGCGGAGGGGGAAAACCCCGCTTCTTCCGCGCAGCCGGCAGCGCTGCTTCCCCCCCTCTCATCTCTCCAGCGAGGCAGAGCTTTGCTCTGAGGGTCCAAAACCCTGTCCTTGAGTTAATTAAAACAAGTCTCAATAAATGGTCCCTCAGCCTCTTGCAAGACCTCATCACCGGAGGGTGCGGCAGGAGACCAACACCAGTTACCACCTGCAAACAGCCCGGCTAATTCTTGTCACCCTCACAGAAGACACCCCCGCCTCCCCATTATATACATATTTTTAAATTGTTTTTTTCCCGACTACTGGCTTTCTGTTAAAACCACTGCTCTATGCGGGCGTAAGCTCTGCCTCTGCTTTCAGGCTAAGGTGACAGTCCACCTTGGTTCCTCCTCCATCCGTCTCCACATTATCTTTGTCAGAGTTCCCATTAATTTTGCTTTAAGTAGAAAAGACTACTTGGGAATACATAATAAAAGACATAAAATTGGCGTCTTTCTCCTTCACAGAAGGCAGCAGCTGAAGAATGACCCAAAAATAAAATTTTGATGATAAAAAGATACTTGCCAAAAATCATCTGCGCTCTACAGCTTCTCCAGATTTATCCTGCAAGATACTCGCAGACTCAGAGTGAAATGATAGGAGCCATTTCAAAGCACTAAATCACTGCTGGAGAGGGCACATTTCTGCTTCAGGACACGAGAATCAAAGGTGCATTCTCTGGAACATGGAAATCAGAGGGTGTTCACGATATTTGGAAGACACTGTCATTAACTGAGTACAAAAAAGTAGCTCTACAAATAGAAAACAGGATGCAAGAAATGATGACAGTAACACCCAACTCACGGTGTGATAACCACATCATTGGAAGGAAAAAGGTAGATTCTCAAAGATCATTCCCAAAAAATGAATGTAAATTTCTGGTGTTTGTTTCCAAACATTTATTTCAAATGGAAGCAATAATTCACAGCTCACAGAAATTCTGAAACTCAGGATTTATAACATGTAGTTTGCTTGGGATTTAAATATACAGTATTATAAGTAACATACTAATAAATGTTTAACAACTTCTGAAACATCCACTTTTCATTCAAAACAGAAGTGCAAGAGTATGCACTTCTTTCTGTCGATCTAGGAAAAAGCTAGTAAGAGGTGTGAAAGACAAATAACCAAATACAAATAATTGCCATCTACTACCATATTTCCAAGCTGATTGTTACTGACATATAATAACTAGAAAGAGATTTAAATTAAAATTTTATCTCAATTCTCAACATGAACGGTCCAAATGTCATTGATTTTTATATTAATATGGTTTATTCTCTTCTTCCTCGCTATACCTATCATCCATAATATCTGCAAGGTCTATTACCAGAATCTAATCACTAATACCACGAAATCCTCTCATAACAGCAATATGCTGGAAAGATGTTAGATAAAATGCTGAATTCTTTATTTAAGTTATAAAAGTCAGTGGGAGTCTGAGTAAGACACTGAAGCAAGGCCTGAGCAAGGACTTCTGGATACACTCATTAATTATTTTCAGTATGTAATCATATTATTCTAAGGTGTCAAAAATAGAGCAGGAAGCCAAAGAGATAAATAATAGGTTCTGATCTGTCCTTTTCAGTGGCACTACAAGAATAAGCATAGCATGTGTTGCTCTAGGGATTTCTATATATGCCTTGCAAACAATAGTTAAGGGGTATAGAGCAGCGTCTTTCCCACTGAAATGCATTCCTCCCTCAATTGAAACACTGCCCTATGTAACAATTGAGAAAAGGAAGTGCACAATATGGCAACCAATGGAAATTACAGATGTTGTTTTCTATATGCAATGATGCGGTGCTACATCTGCTTCTGCAGACCCCTCGTGGGACTGCTAGTGAAAAAGAATGGGTGGCAGGAAGGTCACAGATGTTTTCACATATCACAATAGCATAAATGAAAAATATCACCCCTTTGGGTGACACGAATAAAATCACAGAATAATTCACGTATCAAAATGACTAAAATCACTACATCACTTGATGGCCACGTTCTGCACAAGGTTTAATTTCCAGGACAACTGCAAAGGCCAAATGCACCTGGATAATCCAAAGGATACAGAGCTGTAGGTGATTAAGGAAGATCCACACTACAGAGAAAAAAATTACGATCTTTATAAGACCGTAGAAGCAGCAACATAACAAAGCCCCAGAGAATATCACACTTGAGTGTCAATATGACAAGTGAAAAATTATCACAAGCATCTGCTAGGATCACTCTTGAGATGTAAGAGAACAAATGCTGAACACATTTCTGCCTGTCTTACCTACAACCCAGCGACTAAAAAGAACCACCTGAAATATTTTCCCTTGGCCAAATAGCAGGCAGTGTAATTTCCATGATATCCAAGGAGAAATAAACCCAGAGAAATAGCAAATATAAAGAAAATTATTAAAAAAAAGACACCAGTATTCTTAATTTTAACTAAATAGCCTCACAGTTGAATAGAGTAATTATCCAGCAGTTGTTATGGCAATAAAGCTTTCCCTTGTATCTCTATTCCAGTGCATTTCCACCCACTCATTCAAGGTATTTTGGAGGCACTACCACCAAACTTGTATCTCCGCTAACTTTTAACTTACATTTTAGGACCTTCTTACAAAACGCTCCAAAGATTTACCGTGACTGTTCTTCAGGCCTCCTTTTCGAATGTCCCTTATAACCTGGGAATCAACTTTTTCTCTTGTGTCCTGAAGAAAAATTCTCAGCCTCATTCTTCTAAAGGTGAACTTTGTAAAAACAAAATGCAGGACTTCAAAAATTATAGATAAGAGGAGCAGAGGATGTTAAGTAGCTTTTTGCATATCTGCCAAACAATTAAGTTATCCTTCATAGGGAAGGAGGGTCCAAGAACAAGCTTTTAAGAACAGGGCTTCTCAAAACTGCAGGCCAGATTAATTCCTAACATTGTTTCATTCACAATGGTGGGACTACTCTATGAATAAAGATTCTGTAAAGGACTACTTATTGCAACAAAACCAAATTGTACTCACAGCATTTCAGGATGGGAACTGGCATTAGGAACAAAGGCTAGGAGCAGGGGGGACTCCCACCTAGGGAGCAGGAAATCAGAGAGGGGCAGATAATGATTCCTTTCCATTAACACTTTGGGTAACCCCGTTAACCCCATAATGACCACCTCAGTACAGACGCAGACTTGCGCTCTCTGAAAGCTGGCTTGGAACAAACTCCCCCGACCTCCCTGTCCGTGGTCGGGAGTATTGCTGTTACACTACTATTTGGCTCCGGTGTTCCACTAAAGACACATATCATCAAGTAAAGATTTCCTTATTTTAGTTAAGTCCAAACTGCCTGACAATGCATGAATTAAATTCACTCAATCCATTTCATAAACTGCCCTCTGCAAACCACTAATATTTCCACATCGTTATATGGTACATTCAGTAATCTGATTGCCTTGGGAATATTTGTTTTTCCAAAACTTGTGGCCAAGGTACATAAGATTAGATCAGACACAGCTTGTCTAAGAATGCTGTAATGTGGGTGTACAGTATATTTGCTAGTTTTGAGTTATAGGTAGAAGTTCTCTTTCAAACTTTTCCAGCCAGGGGTTCAGTTATCTGAAGTTGCCTGTTGCGGCATTTGGCACATTTCATTTTGCTTTGCTGTTGGCCTTCTAATACTGGAGGATCAACACAGGAAATATTTGTATTGCCTGCCTCACTGACTGCACGCCTGATCCATACCTCAGCAAAACCTGTGATATTTTATAGGTCCTCACAATGACAGAACACAAGTCTCTCCTGGATTCACGCTCTTCTGCTGGGATTTTCTCACCATTCTGCATGTTAACATGAACCAACAGCTGGGTTTAAGAGATCCGATATAAATAGTAACATCACGCTGCGAGCGAGCTTCTTGGAAAGTAAAGAAAATACGTTATTTAATGCACTTTGACATTTGCCTTTCCTCCTCTTATTCCTAAACTGCATTTCTGCAAACACCCATAATGACAAATTCAAAGAAGTTGACTTCTTCACATAGACATAACAAGTGCTGCCTTGAGCCCAGGAGATGCTATCCAGAAGAGCTTACCTCTCCCCTTAGCCAGACAGCCAGCAAATTCTGCACAGTAGGAAAAGGAGTCAGAGCGAGGATGGAAACTCCTGCTTCCAAGAGCATTCAAGATTACAACCTTTGGTATTTTATTTTCATGGTTGCTCTATGTTGCTTCAGAAACTTCCTGATTTTGCCATATCTTTCCATTCATTAAAATTGCAGCTTGCAATTAAACATTCTGACATAACATAGCTGAGATTTTTTGGCAGCAGCCTTAACCAGAGGTTTTCAGAGTTTCCTGCAGACGGCTTTAAATTTTCATATCCTCATGAATGCTTGCCACCTTCTTTTAATAACTTGAAAAAATAAGCTTCTCTTAGGAACTTCATTGTTTCTGTATTTCCCCAGCACTCATTTACTGCTTTTAGAAATGTGTCATGCACATGTATATTTATAGAGAGAGCAAAGTGTACATATGCACAGTATAGTTTGACGTCTTATAGAGAACACACAGATTGCTTAGCAGATCTAAAGAAAAATAGTTATGTTCAATATTTTTGTTATTAAAATGTACTTTTCTGATGATATTGTCCTATTTCAATCCTCTGAAAAAAAAATCATATTTACTACATTATTCAAAAACTGCATGCCTTCATCTGTTAATAATTTTGTAGCTTTATACATATTATGACTGTCATATATTGCAACACTAAACTGTTTTTATTATTTTTATGCAACAAAGTATTTCTTAGGATAGATCTTTCCCTTTTTCCAAAAAGCTAGAAATCACTTAAAAGGATTTTAAAGTTATTTGCATTTTTAAGGTGTAGAATATATTTTATTATTTGGAGACCTGTTCAAAACTACTTGCCATTATCTCTAATATAGATTTGAAATTGATTCAAAAGGGGGTCTTTTTAATGATCAAACTGACCTTAAAGTCTTTTTTCTTCTAACGTTACCTGGCAAATAAATTCTTAAAGGGATATTATCAATTTAAGAACTATGCCTAAGTCTGGAAAATTTTCCAAGAGATTAAAGAGAAAACGTCTCCTTTTTTCTCTAAATTTAATTTCTATATTTGACAGCAGTATGTGTGGTCAGTATCTCATGCTGTTAGGAAACAAAAGGGACAGAAATAGATATAGGAGACGTTAATACCTGAAAAGTCTTTGAACTACTTTTTAAAGTAGATTTGAAGTTGATGGGGCCTCTTCAAGTGACAAAAGACTCATAGAACTCTTAAAAGCCGAGTAACTTGCTCCTGACTTATGCAGAGCACCCTCAGCTCCCACTGCAGTCAGCTAGCACTGCTCTTAAAAAGTAAGTTTAAGCATTATTTTTCCTGCATTTTATGTGCTCCACTGTAAACTCCACTGACCAAATCGCACATAAGAAAAGGCACATTTTATTGCCCTGATCTTGTAAGCTTCACATACAGAACCCACAATGGCTCTGCATGATCTGTTACAATAGAGAAGGCATAACAAAGAATCTTTGAAAGCAGTTAACTTCTAAAATAAAGTTTAATTCTTGAAGTTGGACAGTTTACAAGGTGCATTTTGGGTCTTTTATAATGCTGTCCAGACTCCTCAGTACAAGTGTGTCATTGTTGTATTTCCCATTGATTTCTTTGGGTATACACGTGGGATGATTGATCTGTGTCCCACAAGATAAGTAACAGACATCAGCTTCCCTGCTCCCTCTGGCCTTTTCAGGTGAAGGCAAAAATGCCATTGATCCTCTGTTGGAGGTTTGCTTTAGTTTGGAAAACAAGCCTTAAAAATTTAACTGGAGTGTTAACATAGATCAACTGGTGCACATTTCTGAGTTCTGTATCTGAACAGGCATTTGTTAAGGGGTTTATGGTTTTCTTGGCTGTGATTTAGGATTATTGCATACTTTCTCAACCCTTTACTAAAAATATGCTCAGTTCTAACCATGAAATGCGGCAGCACATTTGTTGCAATCTCTGACGATGGTTTCTTATCTGTCAAACAGTTTAGAAGACAAACTGGCACTGAGACAGCTCACCTGTTTCCTATGGTTACTTGGTGATAAACTACTCTGCAGACCCTGCTGTTGCATCTAGGACAAGCTTTTGAGACAGAGCTCTGATGCATACTTATACAGGTCACCTCACGCTAAAATGCCATTTCATTTCCAACCCAAGCCAGCTGGCTTTGGACAGAAAGTTCTTTTCTACTTGCGTGGGCAAACTTTATCGCCTTCCCATCCTTTTTCTCTTGCTGTCACATTACTGCAGAGGTGGCGATGGCTGATAGCAGAGTGAGAAGCAGTGTTCAAAATGTGTCCATGTTAGCCAAGATAATAATGCCTGGTCCTGCAACCATGTGTTGAATCAGTCCCTGTGATATCACATAACTTAATCAGATGTCTTTCCTTTCATTATATGGAAGTAGAGAAAGATTAACTGAGATGGAGTTCAAGTTATTGAATAAAAAGGAAAAGAATCCAAAGTTCTGGTGTTTCATTGGCCCCAGTTATAGCTTGAAAGGGTCCAGACTCATCCTGAGTTTTGTACCTTTAATTTCAGTTCATCAAATCTTGTGGTGTTCCTCATTGGAAAGAAGCAAATTTCTTCTTAGCTCTCCCACAGGGTGGAGTAAGAAATCTAGTGTTATCTGGGAGGAAAGCTGAAAGTTTGGGATTGTTCAGTTTCTTCTATTGTTCATCTTGGGGTTTGTTTTTTCAATGTTCTTAAGAAAGGTGCAAGTTCATCTTTAAATTAGACTCTAAAGTGAAGGATCTTCAGACTTCTCTGTAAAATACTGCTCTATAAAGTCAATGGGAAGTCTCTTATTATAAGCAAGGATATGATCTGCAAAACTGCACCACCCAAGCAAAGAGTGAAATACACAAAAGGTATAGCTCAACTGGTGTAGAAGTGGTTTAAGTCTGTTTTATTACACTTCAGCCAAGCTGAACTGTTCTAAACTAGGTTAAAACGATTACTGCAACAGGAGCCAGGCCTGAATTTACCATGCCTTAGCTATACCTTCCCCCTGGGTAAGAAGCTACCTCAAATCACCTAGCATTTCATGCAGGTATGCATATGGAAAAAGCTGACACATAAGGACTCGTTATCCCCACACTAATTTGTCCATGTGTCCATATCCATAGTTACACTTGTTTATGTAACACCAGTTCAAAATTATACTTTCAGGGTCTGAATACATGAATGAGTGATCTCATTCACGTACTGACACGCTTGACAACTTACCATGCATCAACTGAGCCACAGTAATTGACCATGTGTGTTTGCTCCTAGCCTGTGGCCATCTCGGATGGAAGAAACCAGTTTAGACTTTTCTTTTTCTTGGCCCTGAGGTTAAGCTGACACACTGAACCTCACGTTTGCTGCAGGCTAAAGTAAGGCACGCTGCAGTTACCCTGCCTCAGCTGATGTGCAGTAACTCGTTAAACTGCTGGAACCAGACAGCATGCCTGAGCTGTTGGTTAAAATGGAATAATTGAGGGCATAAATCAGGTGTTAGTTCAGTTCAGTGCAAGTAATTAGAAATGGATTTCAGGTAAATTGACACAAATCACTCTTAGTTCAGAATAAAAGTGGCTACTCAGCACTAGGCTAACTAAATCCAGTACAGTTTAATCTAGCATAAACAGAAAGACTTTCAACTAGCCATAAAAAGCCAGAATCCCTCTGTGCATTGCCCTAGGGCATGTGCATTCACTTCAAGCAACAAATACAACTGGACACATAAACAAAGAAAGTGAGCCAAATTCACAGCTATCTCTGCAGACAACGTAGAGAGAGGGGCAGAGGTAGCTGTGAAAACAGCAATACCTTCTCTGGCTCTCCTAGCAGATTTGGTACACTAGCATTTTCAATTGTAAACTGCTGAAGGTAAGAATGGGTATTCTGCATTGTCTCAAAAATGTGCACTCTGCCATCATTTAATAGTAAGCATAAAACAATGCTAACATGATCCTGGTAAAAGTCAATTGTGAAAAAACATGAAACAGCTGAGTTTGTTTTCATTCCTTGAGCTTGATGAAAAGTATTAAGGATCAGAAGATGATATAGATACTGAAAAGTAAATCTAGGTTTCATAAATTTTAATAAACGAACTGTTATTAGTAATTCAATCTCACGGAAAAACCCCTAATGAATAAAAAGCAAATAAAGCTTGATTTTCTCAAATGGCTTCACCCTTCATCTCTAGAAACTGTTGCTGAAATTAGGGAAGCATAGTTGGGATTAGTCCTATAGGGACAATTTTTAAAATCCTTTACCAATGGGAGATGGACTTGAATGAAGGAATTTGGCCCCCTAGCTCCCATTTCCTGACTGAGTTATCTCTTCTAAGAAATACTTTTATGGAGAATGGCCGTGGGAAACTAGTCTGAATTCTTTGTGTTGTGTGAGATTTTAGAAGACTCTGCTATGGATCAGCATCCCACTAGGGAGGATACAAGATACATATGCGCAATAAAATGATAGTCTTGCCCCTACAACATACTAGTAGTTCTAGCAGCAGGCTGTGCTTCACATTTATTCCTCTGTGGCTGTTGAGAACCAGTAAGGAGTTGTCCTGCGGCCTGTGGGAAGAAATGCAGCCCTTTCTCATGGTGGTTACTTGGCTCATCTATCTAAGGTGAAAATACACTGCCCTCCACGCTATGGGACTTGTGCTGTAAGTGCCCTTTGCTGTGGCATCGATTTTGTTCACTGCTTTTTCTTCTCCCCTCACTCCAAACAGCACTGTACACATGCTGCACAGTTGCAGCAGACCACACATTTTGAACACAGGAAAAAAAGAAGCATATTATTATCAGGATAATCGAGTGTTAGAAAGTTGCCTCCAGCACTTTGTCCAGATTAAAATCTCAATCTGTATCTGGGAAGTATCTGCGGTGACATGTGCATGCTATACATCTCAGTCAGCAAGCTGGCCTATAGCATTTGCAGAAGCTTTTGCAATTTCTTTAATGACCCTTACAAGTCCTTCATTTATTCAAAAGCTGAAATGCTAGTCTATGTGAGACAGAAACTTCTAAAACAGCAGATTGAAGTACTCCATGTAAATTGAGCAATTTCTGTTAACACATGTCGACTAAACCAGAACTGCCAATCAGCCAAGCTGCTGCTCTGTGACAACAAACATCTGAGGTACTGGAGCTTGAAGTTAATCGAAGTTATTTATTTTATCATGCAGAACTAAGCCATCAGCCATTACTCTCACAGACATGGTTTTCATCTTCCCCCTCAACCAGAGCATACATGCTTTCTTCAGAAGAACAGAAATATTATGTACTTAGCCTTAATATTAACCTTAAAAATTCAGCTGTTACAGTTGATGTTTATTCTGCCTCTAGTACCAAATTATGCAGGCAAGCATAATTTGGGGATCACTGAAGGAAGAAAACCTAAACCACAGCTATTGTTAAATCAAAGACCAAGCACTTTTGTTTGTATCAACATGAAGTAACCACAAATATAAGAACTGTAGCTAATACTGTTTTCCTCTCATCACATTAGTGATCTGAAAGGTTCCTTCCAAGGATTATTATTTAAGAAGTGGTTCAGTGGAAGACTAACTAGTTTTACAGTGTATGCTACAAGAGTCAGAATTGAGCAATCGCAAGTAAAGCAAAGCCATTTCCCCAGCACCTTTTCTACACCCTACTACCAGTTGTTTCCCTTTTTCTGGTGCACGTTTTTGCTCCTCCATCATCAAGAGTGAAATAACCATTCAGTTACTTTGCTATAAATTTGGACTGGTTCCACTGACTGTTGATAGTCATTGCCTCCAAATGCCCTGGGGATGCATGTTAAACTGCATGCTCTGTGTGGCTTCTTCTAAACAATGTATAGATGATCCCTTTCTTCATGCCAGCTTGCTCGTGAGCCATGCGGCAGTGTAACAGTTCCAACTTCCTTCTGTGTCCTGAAGATTTTGGCTCGAGTCTTGCTTGTTTGCCATGAGAAGGTTCCAAAATAAGAAACACATTCACTCCTGCTCCCTTCTCTTCACATGGTTACATTTAGTCTTTCTTTTAGTGCTTTCCTCTCATCACAAGGCTGGGAGTATATACTGTCTTATTGCTTATGGAAAATATAATTTATGTACTGTCCCAAAGATCTGCTCAGCCAATCTGACTTTACAGCCTATAGCTTTAGGTGCATCCGACATTGCCTTTTTTCCCCTCATTGTTTCAATTCATTAGTTTTAGCACTGCTGACACAAACAGTGCATTTCAAAAGGCATCTTTCCTGTGGGCTCTGTTTACTCGTTAATGTGGCTAACTGTCATCTGAAGTCCTGGGTGACAGCTCGCTTTGCTTTAGATTGTGGCATTCCCATTTATGATTTATTGTATCTGAAGGAAAGCACAGTTACATCTGTAGGAAAGTGAAGAAAAGTCATGGGAAACGGGGAGTTGTAGAAGTTCTGGCTGTGAAGGGGACTGGGGAACTTGACATTTAGGTTCCTGCACAAGATGTAATTTCCAGCTGAATAGCTCAGGCACTTACACGGCTTCACTTTGGCCCCAGCTGTGCACTAAGTGCAACCGACATCTCTCTTAAAAGCCGCTCACAGCAACCTGACTTGATGTGACTGTTTTGTTTGCAATAAAAGGCAGAGGAAAAAGTTGCTTTAGTAAAGTAGCTGATAGCCCACATAAACTGGATTGGAGTATTTCATCCAGGCCACTCAGAAGTGAACCAAAGAGGCTGGGAAAATGGCAGATGAATCTGACAGCTTGCAAATAAAGTTTTACTGGAAACACTGCACACTGAGTCGATGTCTGTGTAGCTTCTGGTACTGAATTATTGGTACAAGCCCAGTTCTTTGCAATGAATCACATTTTCCTCAGTTCAGGATTAATCAACATGTCATTTAGCTGTATTCTCAGACAATAAGCACTATGATATGGATGTCAAACTATTTTAGGTCAGACTGTTTTCTATTTTTAGCTTATCTATTCTGTTATAGGACTAATGCCTCAAATTCAGAAAAAGCAAGTGTTACAAGATACGAACAAAATCCTGACTCCACGGAGGGTCAGAGAGTTGTTCCCTTGACCCTAACAGGGCCAGGATTTCACCTGATGGGTCTGTTTTAAGCAAAGCTTCTTTCTGTCTGAATTGTAGTTCTGTCCTCAGTAACTAAGACAGTTACTCAAATTCCTGCTTTTAAAATGCTTTAACATTCCAAAAATGTTGCAGATGGGGGAACATAAAGAGCAGGAGAGGGGGGTGCATGTTTTGAGCAAAAAGTAAAAGAGGTCCCTGATTCACTACACCATGATACTGCCTAGTACATGGTATACTGTGTTCTTAGTTTTTGCTGTGAATCTTTAATATCTTTATGTATCATTCCAAGATAAGCAAGATTGAATCTTAATGTATGTACTTACATAAAACATACATGTATTATACATAGCATGTGTACATATGCACATATATGTACACACATAGTGCTTCCTTCATTAACATTAAATAATAATACATGGTGAAATTTCTTAAGCAAATCAGTCTTTAAGATTCAGACAATTAAAAAAATCAGGAAGAAAAAACCAGCAAAGATACCCATCCAAAATGGAAACAGCCTTTCTTCTTGGTTGAGTTGGACTGCACAAACACATCACACGTGCAGGTACACCTTGATTGCTCAGAATTCAGTGTGGATAATCAGGTGTCACATTATACAGCTCCTGCAGAGACTCACAGAGCCAGTGAACACTGAATTCAAACCCTCCCTGTCCATACCAAGTCACTGCCATCCAAAACAGAAGAGAAACTCCGGGTATGCCTACAACAGGGACAGCCAACTGGAGGACCACAGAATTTGGATCAAGCCCACAAAGCAGTTTTCTTTGGCCACCGAGAAGCTGGCTGGCTCTGAAGCCAACCATGTGGCATTGCTCTTTGTGCTTGGGGCAGGATGCACAGTCAGTTGTGTCTGCCTGATCTTCATGGGGTCAGCTAACCTGCCCTAACTAATAATAAAAATGGCTTTCCAAATCCTATGCAAGTTGGCTGTCCTCGTCTACATGCTTTCCTGCGTGCAGACGAAAATTTGCTTTACTCGTGGTCTGAGCTGGCCAGTGCCCTGAGCCCAAGCTAATATCCTGCCTCTCAGCAGGCCACAGTAATTTGGGCATGTAACACATTAGCTGCAGCTACATGGCTTCTGGTTCTCTTGGACAGCAGCCAGAGTAAGCTCGTATCTGCCTTCAAAAGACCATGTAGACATCGCTTATGTAGCTGGTAGTCAGAAAACCTATGACAGGAGTGGAAAAATACCGCTCCTGCACAGGGGAAAGCAGGAGCGTAGCTCGTGCTTTAAAATCTCTCAAGTGACTTTTCCAAGTCCTGGGGATCTTTAGTTCTGACCAAGATTGCAGAGTCTGACTAGTTTGGCCTAAATGTCAGCAAGTTCTGCCTTTGCCAGTGTATGCCAAACACACAAATGCCCACGCAGCGGATCACAAAATACCTGCCTACTTGAGATTCGATCACCCTCAAAACACTAATTTCTCGTATTAAGTTTCCTAATCTCCAGGTGATCATTCCTTTTTTAACTGCCCCATTGATTTAGTAGCGTCTTTAAAAAGAGCATTAAAATTATTCCCCCTCTGCAGTACTGCTCTGGTTCATTAATTACTTCACATTACCAACATAAAACTTGAAAAGCGAAAGAAAATTGCAGCACTGACTTGCAACTGCTATCACATTTTCTGATCCCAGAGTTGGGAACTGGCTGTACTCTGCAGTTACAGCCCCTGCCCTCAACGCTTGCTGCACAAACACACTCAGAGGCATTCGCTGCTTTGAAAATAATTACAACACCACATTGTGTATTAGGGCTTTCTACACTTCTCTCATAAGAAATCTCTTTCAAACTGTAACAACCTGAGCACAAGTCAGCTTTTAGGTCCATTCTGGATTTTTTTTAGATACTTTCTTTCCTCCTTTCTCACAGGAGGAAGAAACCATGGGGTCCTCTGTTCCCTTTTGTCAGCCACGCACAATTACTCTCCTGTGTACACAAGTAATAAAAAGATGTATTTTCTTTCAGAAATCTGCAGATACTGCAGATTAAGTGATGGTTCTCCTCATCTGTTAAGCATTATGGGCGGGACAGGAGATAAACACCAGAACTACATCCCCACTGACTGTACTTAACTTTAATCGACAGTGGAGGTGGGTGGCACCTCTCCCAGTTGACATGATACAAACTCTGGCTCCAAGAAGTTTGTGTGCCCTGCTGGGAGCAAAAGCACTGAGAGAACCTGAGCCTTGACCCTGCTGCGGAGGGAACATAAACAGGTATTGAAGATTCTGGTGCCTAGGCAGGCTGTAGGGGCTGAACCGCAGTTCTGCATCCAGCCCGTGCACCAGGGGATTCTCCCCTCCGGCTGTGGCAGGGACCCTCCGCAGAAACACCACCCGCTCAGGCTGCGCCTGCCAGGGTTCACCTTTGCCTCTCTCTTCAGTTTTCCGTGGTCTCCAGCTTCTTCCCTTTTACATCTCGCTCTAACTGGGGAGCTTGCAGAGTAAAGTTGAGCATCAATTGACTATTCCTCAGCCTTAGCAGAAAGGGAGCAGCAGTGATCATCTTCCCAATGAGTCAGTGCTTCTTGCTGGAGGATGCGTGACTCACTAGTCCCCACACTGGCTGCCTCCCTCCCCCATCGCTCTGCCTCACCTCCAGCCTCTCCTGTTCCAATCCCACCTTTACAAAACACATCCTTATTTGTTAGTCCTTCCTGCCATTACTTTCTTTGCTGTAATAAGCTTGGAGACAAGGAAGATTTCACAGTACTCCTGTTTTCATATCAGAACAAAGTGCTATTCATCCTCACCACTCAGGTATATGTCCCCTGGCCCCTCTGGACACACACCCAAGCTGTGCAGCCACAAACCTGTCTGCAAAGTGACTTTCGAGTGAGGTCTATTATAAACAGTAACTCCCTGCTCTAACGCATTTGTTCTGATACACAGGTAAATCCCAGCATCATTCAGCTTCCCTTCCACCCCATTGTTATGACTTCTCAGGGGTTTTTCTTTTAAGAATCCACTCCACTAAGTAGTTACGAACCTGGATTAAGGAGAAGCAGTAACTGCTGATTGAACCAAAAGAATCAATGAGCCAGTGTTAGAAATCAAGGAATAGAGTACTTTTCCCCCCATCAGTTCCAGTGCAATGGTGCTCATTTTTTGCTTCCTGACTTTTACAGAGGTCTAGTTATTCTCACCCAACTGGGCTAATTTTCTTCCCAGAAGCAAAGTACTGGCTGCTCAGGATCACACCAGGAAGCAAAAAAGCCCCTGGATTTTATACCATAGAAAGGACAAATGGCTGTAATGCAGAAATGGTGACAGAAGCTAGTGGTCTTTACAAAGGGAAGCAAGTGGGTTGGTTTGTTGTTTTTTTTTTTACCTTTTGATACCTGCAGAAGATAACAGGGTGCAACTTTTTAGAAATACAAACTCATAGATTGGTGCCAGGTGCCAGATTTGCTACGCAAACATGTCAACCACGGACTCCAACCCAAGCAGGGCTACAGTCAGCAGCCACTAGCGGCAAGTGTCATTTACATCTGCTGGGTGGAGTGGGAGGAAGAGCCCTCTCCCCTTTGTGGTGGGGTCTTTAGTGGATGTGCAGATCTGGGAAGAGGTCCGGCAAGAGAGTTCAAGCTCTGCTTGGGGCCTCTAAGTGCGAGTGCCAAGCTGACAGTAACTGCAGAGTTTGCTCAGTAACAAAAGGTGATCTCTCCACAGGGAGGGACTTGCCCTGCCTCAGCCCACACTGTGTTTTCCCAGGAAAAGAGGCAGCTCAGCATCCCATGCTCTTCAGAACATAAGACCTTTTGCTGGCAATAATCACACGTTGCCATCATTAAAAGTAAAACATGACATTATCCAGCCAGGCCTGCTTTCTCTAGAAAATCATCAGAAAACAGGTAAAACCCAAAACTCCAGCACATTTGTGCATCTTTGCAGTGAGGCTTGGTGACAGCCTGAGCCGGACTGCTCGTGCCAGTTCCAGCACATACCCCAACACCAGACGTCCTGTGGTGGGGGATCCATAACAGCACAAAAGCCACAAGATCAGGTCACCCAACCCCAAAGCTGGACAAGGAGAGGGTATGGCCAAGGCATCTGGTGGATAGAGTGATTCAGAGAAAATTCCTCAGCTTTTTAAAACTGTCACTGCCCTATGGAAATACCAAATTGGTAGCAATTCTGCTTGCTTCTGTCTTGCAGTGAAATCTTTTGCCTGAAGCCGACTGGGATTAGCTAGTTACAGGGCAGCATGCATGACACATCTTTGCCACAGCTTGAGTGAACACAGTGCACTCCTTGGGGCAATCCCTGCCTCTCCCTCAATCTTGTACAACACCACGCACAGAAATAAGGCACGGTATAAATAACAGCTCTGTCTCCCTCCTGCTCTAAACTGAAGCAATTTAAAACAGAAGCCTTTCTTACAGGGAAAAGCAGAAAGCCAGTGTTTTGAAGCCACTCTCTTCTCACTTGTTAACATTAAGCCCAGCCTTCTGCT
Organism: Athene noctua; assembly: GCF_965140245.1. Classification (NCBI taxonomy): domain Eukaryota; kingdom Metazoa; phylum Chordata; class Aves; order Strigiformes; family Strigidae; genus Athene; species Athene noctua. The sequence goes on along the minus strand of NC_134049.1, from coordinate 12,010,875 downwards.
CATAAATAATGCATATGGCCTCTTTTTCCTCAATTACACAGTAGTGTCAGATTCCACACTCTGCCTTCCCAGAGTCACTTTCTGTCTCTTCTGGAGACAGCAGAGCCCACTTGGATGTCTGCAACAGCCACAGACTCATTAGACTTGAAGAGAATCCTTTCCATACACCAGTTAAAAGATATACAACACCTTTGTCTTGGAGTTTTGGTAATTATCCCTTGCTGTGCTGAAATGCTGGGTGGCAATGTGTTTACAGTGAATAGGTTTTGCCTTATATCCCAGCATTCATGGTCCAGATTCTAAATACACTGCAGGATTCAAAGATGAGCTGGGCAAGAGCTGCATAGCTCATGAGCTGGAGTGTACACAGATGAGAGGATGTTCCGTGGGCCTAGAAGAAAGACAGAAAAATCATGGGGAATTCAGTTTGTCAGGTGAGTCAAAAATGTGAAAACAAAAGAAAACATCCCCTCTTCCTCTCCTGCCCACCATCTTTTTTGATTTATTTAAACTTCACTTGTTGAGATGAGAAGCCAAGATTTCTGCTTTGCTATCAACAGCTTGCTGTCTATAGATACCGACTCATTACAGAGAGCCTTCCTGCTTAACTTCCTTAAACTAGGCAGCCAGAAAATGTTAGACTGAAGTATTGCTTGTTATAGATTGACAACATTTAAAACCTAGATGGCCAAACTACTGATATAATTTCCATACTCATTAACCATGACATCTCCACTTCTCCCCCACAGCATTCTGTCAGATTCAGCCAGACCAAGAACCTGTCTTAGCTGCCAGAAATCATTTCTTTACTCCTCCATGGGTTGGCATTGCCTGAATGTACTCTTACCCCTCAGAGCAGAAGTTTAGAGAAATCTCTCTCCCATTTCCCAGCTGTGCATCTTGCCTTCCCTGCACACACACACACGGTCTATTAGCTGTCCACAGCTATGCCCGTCTCGCTGGCAAGCTGCCTGTTCACAAGCTGCTCCAACAATTGCCCTTGAGCATAAGTCAGTGCCAAGTCCCCTCTCAGGAGTTCATGCTCTGTGCTAGCACTAACACGATTGTACTGAATGGTTTTGCCCCGCACACTGCTGACAACGACCTCTTAGGGACCCCAGGTTTGCTGATGGCCACAAGCTCCTGAGTATTTTCCAGGCTAATATTTGCCAGGTTGTATTGTCAGAGCCGTCTCACAGACCAGCAATCTGTCAATAGCAGAGTCAGGCTTACAAATGCAGTGTGACACAGGGCTCTTGTCGTTCTTGGTATGAAAAACAGTTTCACACATGATATGACACTGGAGAACAAGCACAGGCACAGAGGCAAAAGGTGGGGGCTGGGCTGGGCCAGGAAACCTTACGGGGGCATTTTGGAAGGGAAGAAGTTTAACTGGTGGGTGTTAAAAGGGTGAGCGACAGCATTTCCAAATAACTCTTATAAATGGAGTAACTTTACCCACTGACAAATCCCACCTGTGAACGGGAAGCAGCTTCCCAGGCTCCTGCACACGGCCAGGGCAAATGCTGAAGTGTCAGGGCGTGGGTCACCCTCAGCGCTTCATGGCTGAAGTACCAACTGCTTTGTAAAAAAACCCCCATATTGACTAAGAGAGAAAAGAAGGGAAGAAAAATAACTCTGTACTGCCAGCCTAGGGTATTCACCTGTAAAAGGGCACAGCTAAATTCTGGCCCTGACACTGCAAGTGTATGATTATTGCTACCAAGCGCAACAGCGTCAACAGGGAAAAAATGTTCTCACCCACCCTGTATCTCTCAGGAGAACAAATCATGTCAGCCTGTACAGTCAGCATCGCCACAACACATACGCCAGGCTATCTGGATGCCCGAGGTGAAGCTCTCGCTAGCGCTGTGTTGCCTCACAAGGCATGTTCCCTGGCATAAGAGAGCAATATATTAGTGGCACGTATCACGTACCATTGATAACTGCTGGCGATCCCACACACAGGCCCATCGTAGGTCAAATTACTTTTGCCAGCATCAACGTACTCTGCTCATGTTTAACAGGAAATAGTAAAAAGATGTTTTGCTTTACATTCTAAAGCTGTAAGAATAAAAATACACATACATCTTAAAAATTTTGCTTAAAATATGAAACTGGTCCAAATGCTTCAAATTGAAGCTACTCAAAGGAACAAAGAAGAAGTCTTTCTGACAGACTCAGAACCCAGTCAGGAACAATGGGGCTTAGATTTAAAACACAGCCCAGAACTGAGTTCTTGCAGTTCCTGGAAAATATGAGTCCTGGACTGGTGCATTTTTTAATTCACTATTATTATCTCCCATAGACATTCATCCTGATCTTAACATCTTTATTATCCACATAGAGCAAGTTTCCTCTCAAACAGAAATGAATGTTCCAGTAAATTTCCCTTAGACAAAAACAAAAATCAAACAAAAAAGACCCCTTTATAACTTTTTAAAAAACATACACTTGATGTTGTGATTCAAAGTGCTCTTTGTTTCAGTAAGTATAAATACTGGATTTTACAAAGAAAAAAAGCAAAAGTGAGAGAAAGAAAACTTCTGTCATACACAAGTTAAATAACAATTGCAGTCTTAGTTCCAGACCGATTACACTGAGAGGCAAATACTAGGTAAAGTCAGGGTTGTTATTTTGCCTCAAGGACAACAGAACTTTGTTCTGAACCCTGCAGTCAATACCTATAAATATTCTGAATGCTGTCATAAAGTTTTGAAAAACGTCTTTATCAGGGACACAAATATAAGACCTTCTGCTTTAAAATTATAGCAAAGTTAGAAGCTACGATTCACTTCTTAGAAACTTAAGACAATCATTTCGCATGCTATTCATCTGATGTAAAATATCTTTCTGTCTGCACTGGTCTTAAATCCTTTTAGCTGAACTCATTAGCAATGGGGACAGGGAGACCAGTATTATCTTAAAGCCTTCTGCATGCCACCCTCTACAAGGAAAGTTAGACCCTCTCCCAAAAAGAAAGCAGCGGCCAGAGCACGTGTCAGGGCAAGGGCTACTGCCCCTGGCTGAGCAAGGAGCCCCGACACCTCTGAGCCCTCCATGCCTCATCTTTAAATGAGGCTCAATAAATCAGCCCTCCTGCAAAAATGTTGTGTGACCTGTGGTGAGAGATGCAGTATAAATCCACATGAACATTTCCTTTTATTATCAGTAAATACTCTTGGATTGGTTGAAATTGTTCCTGCCACTGATATCACTGATCTCTGAAGAGATAAACATGAGCTGATTGATGACTTGTCTGCAGGATCTATTTCAACCACCCCCAGGCAGGATATTTTCCATGCGGGTAATAATAAATCTTACTATTGAATGTCAAATGAAAGCAAATTATGGTAAAAATAGGCACAGTTATGTATTTCTTATTATATAATATTAAGGAAGATTTTTCCAAAATTGGAGGAGCTTTCAATTGCATGCATGATTTTTGTAATGTAATCCTTTTCTTATTTTTAATATATATTTTTAAAAAGCCTTGTACAGTCAAGCAATGTAAAGAGAATATCTCCTCAAAATAGCCTGTTGTGTAGTCAGGTGTGGAAGGTAAGATTCTCATCACAACTGAGACTGAATAAGAACAATGTCCATTCTCAACAGATGCCAGGGCTGCCTTTTACTACCACATTTTACATGATATTTTCAGGTATCACTAGTACTATTTTATACATTTTAGTCGCAAAGGAAGAAAATGGAATCCTTTCTTGTCAGTTAATAGAAAAGGTTTGAGGGGAGAGCTGTCACTCACTCTTATTGCTCCCAATTCTTTTCTAAAAATGATTGTAGAGTTCCAGGGAGTTCTACCTTCATAATGAGAACAGCATTGAAAATGCCCATGCCACATTATTTGTGCCAAGCTCAGAAATAAAGATCTAAGTAACTTTCTAGGACCTGTTACATATAGTAAAGCCAATGCTTTGTATCAGGGTGGCTGTGCTGCAGAGGAAGGAAAATGTGTAAATCCAAATCTCACATTCAGGATGTAAGCATAAGAAAAAGCTGTGAAGACAAGATTACAGGTGGTCCACTTACTAAATGTTGTATTTCACCCATCATATTATCTGCACAGTATCAAAAATTCTTTGTCCCAGATGCAATAAACCAGACAGAAAATGCAGAGATACAGGAAAAGGAAAGGAAAAAAAAAATAATCTGAGGCAGCATTTTCCTGCTCTCTCTGTCCTCAGTCTATGGAGGCCAGGGAGAGTTTGGCCTACAGAGCTTGGGGAGAAAAGTGACAGTTAAAGAAACAACTTGTGGGAGAAGCAACAACTTGGCAGATACGCCCTGTGCGATACCTCCTCTATGCAAAATCTACTGCTCCATTCCGGGGGTACTTTGTGCAGAGCAAAGATGGTGAGGAGGAAAAGAGAAGGAGAATAGAACAGAGATGGGAGAGCTGCGTAACTTGAAGGGAACTTACCAGCTCCCTTAGGGACCAGATAAACTGTTGGATTGACGGGACAAGCAGATAATTTTTAGAAAGACTGGGGAAAGCCAGGCAAGAGTTCAGAGTCCATGGAAGAGACTGGTACTGTCAAAATGCAACACAACCATGGATCTCATGAATGGAACAGCAATTCACTGCATAATCAGTTTGGGGGTGTAGAGCACAATAAACAACAAAACCAGGTCAGCTTGCAGAAAACTATAGCGATTCTTGTGATTTTGTTGGCCTTTCAGGCTGCCACGAAAAGTCTTTTCCATATTTGAAATGGGGTTTGTTTGATTTTGATACAAACCTGAATACCCAGATCAAAATTTCCAGTCTTTCTTATTATAACTCAAAGCGCTGCTTTAACATCCAGGTGATTTCCAGCACCATGAATATAGGCTGAGCTCTCCTGGAAGGGGACATTTTACTCCTTAAACTGGTTTGAGCCTACAGACTGTCATCAGAAGGAGCACAGACTACACTAGGTGAGCTTAGAGTCCTGTTACTAAAGAAAAGCATCGTGTGCTGTAGCTTGAAAGAAGGCACTAAATTAACCCCTAAGGCCAATTCTCCTCTGCCATGTAGTCATTAGCTTTGTGCACCTGAATGGTAAGAGAGAACCTTCATGTTTGTAACAGAGCTGAGAGAAGCTTCACAAAACTCTCCATGGACCACAAAAAAGCTCTTGGATGTAAAGCTGTCAACTCAAAACTGGCCACAGGAAAGATAAAAAGACACCATCTGAAAGGACAGAGAACAGAAGTGCTAAATTCTTCTAGATATCAAGACCATCTTTTTTTTTTTTTTTCTTTTTAATCAGCAAAGCACTGCGTTTCCCAGGACTGGGCTCATCATGCACACTCCTGGTGGGACAGGATTGAGGAAAGCTGTCTTACACCTTGAGCTCGCTGGGAAACATGCAGTGTGAACAAGATCTGGCCATGCTCAGTTCTTTGTGGGCAGCACAGCCAGAGATGAAAGCAGCTTTCAGATCTCTCAGATTTTGCTGGGACTTTCACATCTCAGAAAGCAAACCCAGGTCCTCTAGACAAGCCTGATCCCTTTGTCACCATTCATGCACCTCATACAAGTCCAGACAAAACCGTGCAAGTCCGGTACCCGTAGCCCAGTCACAGCTGCTCTCCACGGCCACATGGGCAGTAGCTCTGTGATGTTACATGGTGCTGAATATCCAGGGATAACTACAGAGCAGAAAGCCTTCCTTAGAGTAGAGAGCCCCAGCTGGGTGATCAGAAGCATCCTGGTCTAGATAGTCATCTTCTAGACAGGAGAAAGCTACTGAAAATCTTTGGCCCCACCCAATTAGATTTAAAACCTACCCCAGCTGTGAGCTTCAAGGCAAACCCAGCAAACATTTCTTCTTCAGCACACCTGACTAATACAAGCTCTAAAGTCACCTCTGCTTGTGGCTGAGAGACAGAGGCACTTTTCAGAAGCCTTCAGCATGTGACCTACAAGAAGGGGAGAAATAAAAGACTTTGGTTTATTAGTTTGTTATTCTCCAATCCCAGCTATTACAGGACAGGCACTATGTTTATGATGGATTAATTCAGAGAACATTTTCTCCCTGCCCACATAACTGTGTTTCGAGACTGAAGCCAAAGCTGTATGGGGGGTTATAAAAGCTGCAGACGTTTTGCAGTACCATATACAACTCAGTCCTTCAAAAGTGCATACAAAGAGATGAGCCAGCAATGAGGAGCTGGCTTGACCTGTAAGAGACTACATACAATTCCTCATTGTACCACAATGTTCTCCTCCAGCTTCGGCAAGCCCCACATTGCAACGTACAACTGTGAGGAGGGGGCAGAAAATTGAGAAACATTCACACAATCTGCCATTTACTCTTCCAACAAGCAACTTCTGTGTTCTTGGAAGGGTTTATTTTAGCCTCAGCATGAATAAAATGTGCCATTACACCCTGACCATTTCTGAGCAGCTCTCCAGTATCACTGACACATACCAGGTTGCCATGTACCACTGTTGCCATTTCACCTGCAGTTCATAGCACATCAGCCTCATCTCTCATACACGTGTGTAGTCAAAATCATGGTGCCCACAGGGACCAATTTATTTTTCCATCACCTGTAGCTTCCTTCATTTTATGCAGGAAGGAGCTGGCAGCTTCTAACAAGGAGTGTTATGAATAGCGTGGTAACGCTTTTCTTCATCCCTGTTAAATTTCTCATTTCATCTTGTGAAGTCAAATCCTGGTTTCTGCAAAGTCCCTAAAACAACCTACATTGATTATAATTGGATCTGCAGTTGGACTGCATGTATTTTATCTTCAGTTTTGCAGATTCATTGCCTACTACTGCTGTCTTCCTACATTTAGATATTTATCCCACTACCCTAGAGGTTGTTCTGCCAGCTGGAGGTTGTGACAGTCCTGACAATACACAGGAGAGGTCCCTTCAGTGCAAGTTTCTTTTTATTCCTGTTTGACCATGAATTATGGCTTTTGCCTTGTCTCTATATGTATATCACTGCTGCTTCCCCATTAGGAGCTGAGCATTCAGACAATTTGCAGGGAAGAAGCATGGTGCACAGAATAGGATCCAATATCTTTGGGTGGCTTGTGATTTGTATTACATGTTATAGAAACCAGTAAAAACAATCCAAAACATCAATTTATGACTTGTGGTCAGATTATTTGCATATAATTTGAAAACACAGTAATTCTGAATTCACGTCCGATTCCTTGTGCTGTTGGTGTGTAAGAAATAATACACCAAAATAAAACTATGAAAAATGGTGACGCTTCAGCTCAACAGGCAAAGCTGCAAATTCAACTAAAATGATCAAGTCACAGCTGCTGAGGATCTCTTAAGTATTCAGACACCTCTGTGAACCCTATGACAAATTTGGTCTGGTTTTTTCAACTGAAAACAAGAGCCAAGCACGGTTCACTGGTATGAATACCTCCCGCATTTCTGTTACTTACATTTATAATGACCAATGTGCATTTCACACTGGGCTTCAGAAGGACAGATGGTGCTGCCCAGCTTTGCACCCTTGGCACTATACTGCTGATAAGCAACGAGGTCACTTTATGGCTCAAACAATGCCACAGTGGACCAGGACACTCTATACATGTCCCTTCACCATGCTGTATTGAAAGCACAACTTTCTAGAGGACCACAGATTTGTTCCCATGAATTTTATACTGCTTTGTCACAAATGCATCACAACAGTGCTTCATACAGGTTTCTTATTGCTAATGCATCCCCTCATGGGATTATCTAAGTGCTCTTGGTACAAACCCTCTGATAAGCCTTGGAAGCAGCCAGCAGCACATCTACTGCTATCAGCAACACGTTATGAAAGGAATGTCGTGGCAAAGCGCTGCGGAGTCACAAGACAAAAACCACCCCGGTGTTTACAGCAGGGTAGGAAATACCACATTAAAATAAAAGCATGACAAGGGAAGAGTGCACGCTTTGGGGTGGAAAAAAATCCAAACCACCTCTAAGCTCCTGGTTCCTTTGTCATCAAGTCAGTACATTACAGAGAAGATTTCTTTGGAGTGAAAGGCTTTTTGTGAAGCTTTATCTTGGCCTTTAGCAGACAGAACTGACAACCCTGAAGTGGCAAAAACCACTTGCCAAGTGCCACGTTCAGCGAACAAAGGAACACAACACCATGCACCGAACAGCAAACTATCAGCTCCCAGGGGGAAGTGTCATTTTCACATCCAGTTTGCTACACCAGAGTGGGAGAGAAGCTCCAACTGTTTTGAATTCATGTGTCAAGTCAATCACAGGAACAGATAATATTGGAGTTATATAAAATTTCGGAAGGAACCTCCACCCACCACCTGTAACACTCACTCGCCACTGTCAGAACAGCTCTGTAACTGAAGACAGCACTAAAGAGAAGTCGTCCTCACAGCTTTCTGCAAAGCAGATGATGGGATCATTACAATTTATTTTACATATGAACTGAGGCAGAGAGTAAGTGTTTATTTTTGTTCCTATCAGAACAGTATCTAAAAGGCTTCACTGGACTTTGACTGTAAGTGCTAGCTGCTTGGTTTAACTTTAAAAAAATTTGCATCCGATCCTAGAAACTTGAATTTTCAACAGACTCAGCAGGATCTGCATCGAAGGAAGGAAGGATATACTAGCAGTCTGCCCCACAGATTGCTTCAGCCTTTTTTGCTGGAAGGCCTTGCTGTCCCCCCCTAGGGAAATCAAACCAGGTCTGTCTAGTTTCCTCCAACTACCTTAACCAAGACCCTCCAAACTGAGTCATTTTTGTTCATGTACACAGACAGTATTGGTGTCAGAGCTGGGAAGTGAGACAGCAAAAGCTATGCTCAGGGTCTGAGGACCAGCAGCCAGGGATGGTCTCAGACCTTCTGCTGGGTGCTGTAATGTAACAAGCTTATTCCTGCCCACACATAATCCAGCCAAACAGCATTAAGAAGAGCTTGGGCACGCACTGAGGAGCTGAGTCTCTCCAACTTTTCTCCCTCACAGAATTAGGAGCTTGCACTAGGGTAACTTCTGAGCCCAGGCAGAAAAGCTTAATGTGAATGGTACCTAAAAGCATTCTTGATACTAGGCGCAGACCCATGGTCAGTGAAGAAACTCAGGGCTTCCTGATGCTTTAAGTCTCACCCCTCGATCTTCCCAACAGCCCTCCTATCCTCCTTCGTATGCATTCAGTGCTAAAATCCACAAACTTGAGTTTTACAGTCTGCGGTGTCGCAGTACACCAAGGAGAAATCACACCTGCCCTGATTTCCCCATCCACCATTACCCAAATTAAAGCTATGCCAGCCCTGTCCTCTTTCACAGCCAGTGTGTGAGAGCAAAAGGAAAAAAACACAAGGGGAACAGATGCTGTGGTTTGAAGAAAAAGAGAGAAAAAGAAAAAGATATCATTGCTCTCTGAAAGCATCCAGAAATGTTTCTATTCAATTCATTCAGGCCTACACAAGATCAGGGAGAGCACAGGACTACTGTGAGGAAAATCTAGGTCACATATGATCACAGCAGCACAGCTGCCATCATCTCAATGGCCATGTGAAGCAAGGACTGCAGCAAGGACCTCTGCTGAAGAGGGCTTTTTTTTTTTTTTTCAGTCCAGTTTTACAATTTCCCCTCATTAAGGTGTATTTTCCGGCAGGGCTGTGAGTACATTGGGCTTTCAATTGGGGTGAAGGATTTAGCTATAAATCCCAAAGATGATTCAGTAAGTGGAATTTCTGTAGGATCGTTTAAATAGTTTATAGGCTGCCAGGCAGGATTTTAACCTTCTAACAGTGACAGGAACAGTGTTACTTTCCTGCTCTTTTGAATGCCAACACATTTCTTAGTTCTCTTTGTTTCATATCTGTTGTGGAAAGATACACATTGCTCCCATTTTCATTAAGGAAACAGCAATCTTATGCTATTTTATTACACCTGCGAAAACTTCTTGAAATTCTCTCATTCAATGCTCTCTTTTTGTTAAATACACAGGTCAGACCCTGTGGTCCCTTCCCCCCCTTCAAACAGAAAAGTTAAAATAAATGCATGCACACACACACACACACAAAAAGAACTAGGACAATGTAGCCCCAAACCATTATCTTTTTTCTTTATATTTAAACAGACCCTCTGTCACCCTCCCTTCTCCCCTTTTCTACACCTGAATAAAACCAGGAAGGATCTAAAGCCCAAACAGTGAACACTCCTGCAATTCAGAAGATTAGAGGGAAAGGACAAATGTTCATGGGTGCCATGCAGTTAAGGCAAGCATCTTGGAGCAGCATTCATTAAGGAGCTCTGCCAAAACTCCTCGCGCAGGCAGCTGGAGCGGGAGCAGCTGCGCGGCTGGGGAGCAGGAGGAAGTGATACACAGCACAAGTCAGGAAAATAAAGCACAGAGGGATCCTTTCGGTGGAAGCAAGGATGTTATAGATAAAGCATTAATAAGGATTTGTTCCCCAAAACAAGCAGCCCAGACAGCAGAGGAACAGGAAATCAAATCACCTCACTGCGAAGCGACTGACTCACGCCTATTGTTAGACCTGGCCATTTGTCTCTCAAGGTTTTCTAAGCCTGATGATATTGCAGCCCGTTCCAAGCCCGGGGACCAGTACAACTGCTTCCAAGCTTAGGGAAGAGCAGTGACACTTGGTGTGTAGGGCAAACAGTCTCTTGAGTTATGGCTGCTAATTATATACCTTCATTATGTGTTGAAAAGACAGACGTTTTAATGCATGCCAGTTACTAGAGCAAGGACTTACCTCAGTACCTTAGGTAATATGCCTCTTACCAGGGACTAGAAGTAGTAGTGTCCCTGATAGAGTGTGAAAAAAAATCAGATCCTGGCCTGAGATCTTGTGTGCTAGCTAACCCTGGCAGCACCGTCCCTCTGCCCTGGCTCAACCTCCCCCTGGGGAAATTCAGAGGGGGTTCCAGTGATCCCTTGGAGGCGGCGTTGGCCTCTCTGGGGTTTGGGGTGACTGGATGAAATGGACTGTTAATCCATTCCAGCGACTCTTACGCTCAGATTCTGCAAGTAGCTGAGGAGCACTGTGCCAGTGCGTTAGCTGGTTTGAATTCAGAATTCTAATCAGATGAACTAAGTAACTTTCAATCTAATTAGGAGAACAGTAGGGTTTGTTCTTAATCCACAACCATTTAATCTTCCAACTCATTAGTTGTGCACAGGCTCTATGAATATGTATATCTGGAAAGAAAAAAAATTGTTTGACCTTGATGAGAATGATAACACACATATAAAGTAGGTGTGCACTCACCTTTCATCACACTCGCTTTATTATGTAGATGCAACAATTCCTCTTGCTCTGAATCAGGCTATCGAGAGTTACAGGCAATCCCGCAGCCAATTAGGCATCAGAGTCCTGATGAACCATGGAACTTGTAATGATTAGCACAGTATTTACAGGCAAGCTGCCTCCTACCAATTTGCATGCAAATAAAAATGTTTCTGTTTTAGAAGGCTGTACTAGGCAATATAACTAGCACACCAATGACTGGATTGAGGAAGAGAGGAAATATATTCAAAGACAAATGATTCAGAGCACTAAATGGGATTTTGTTTAGGATCTTGAATATCCTGTTTCAATACATCAGTGTCATTCGTGCAGTCGCTTATGAAACAGTATTCATACAATTCTTTAAAGAATTTAATTTTACATATAAAAATATTCGGCCACACTATTTCTAATGTAAAATGAAGATCTCAACTACCAGGAATATTTTCTCAGTTTATGAAGTTATTTCATACCCCTAAGAAAAATAAACTCACGGACAAATTCTCCGATTTTCTCCTGATTTCATGATTTATACTTTATTTCTCCCTTTACTGAAATTAATGGGGGCCTTCCTTTGACTACAATAGAAGTAGGATTGCAAAAACCATGTCTTCCATAGGTCTTTTTTGTTCCTCTTGTATTTAATTACAAAATCTCCCTAAATTGACCCCAAGACCTGTCCACAATGATAGTTGTGTAACTCCTGCTGAAGTCAATGGGAATTAGGCCCAAGTGCCTCACGCATTGCGGGCACTACACCTGGAAGATATTTCAATACGAAACATTTGTGAAGCATGGACACTGGTTTAAGCTAGAGACAACCCTAAAGATCAGGGGCTAGAGAAAAGGCTGACTCAAGTATCTAAGTAGGACTGCTGTGTAGCTGTTGCTGAAAATCTCCCTCTGGGAGCTGTAAAAAAGCTGGGGAGGGATCAGAGAAAAACCAGCTCCTGTTCCATTGCTCGCTTGGGTTTTCATCCTAGAGGAGACCACGCTGTCCCATCAGAGTGGTCCAGAGCCAGGAGATGGGGCGAACTAAAGAACTCAGCAAGCGAAGGGACCCTAAAGCCACATCAGACAAGATCAGTCCCAGGAAGGACCATGTCAGGGGACTGCAACCTCCTGTTGCTTGCAACAGCTGTGAAGTTCAGAAAAAAAAAAATAAAGTGTATTTCTGCTATGTGAATAACCAGGCAAAATCCAGCTAAAGTGGGGGGTGCAAGGCAAAGAAGTCAGATGACACTGCAGACTAACTGGTAGAATAAAAACAAGGGTTATATTTACTTTTGTTTTCTTCTTCTGTTCAGCCATTCTGTTTCTGGCTGTTTGCTGGCTCCATTGTTGTTTATTTAAAAAGCCTCCATGGACCAAAAATTCAACACACATCCCCAGCTTGTGACGCGAGACACTGCAGAAGTGACTTCTTCCCTCAGCAATGAAGCAAATGCCAGCAGAGAAGGCGGCTCTTTCACTGCAGAGACAGCGTTGCCCTTAAGTGAACCAGCATCTACACGTGCAAAGCCTTCACCCCAAGTGGGGAAGACCTTTTAACTTGACGCGGCCAGTATCAAGGGGATTAAGGGTACCATTTAAGTCCGTCCAGCTTCTCAGGTAACAGTATCCTTGCACGCACCTCCACTACTCTTTTGCAGCACTGGGCAAGTTCACTTGAGCCAGGTCTTAAGGCTTTTATCTTTAAAGCCAATGTAGATAAAAAGTTTAACAGGCCACGGAGATGCAACCTAAAGCTGCCCCTCTAAAGTAACAGGCTCCAGCTGCACAAGGGAACAGTAATAGCCAGTGTCCTGTGAGGTCCAGTGCTTTCCCTGGAGGATCATAGCCAGTGCTGGCCCTGTTGAGCTTGACCTGCCACGTCCACAGCAGAGCAGGATTTGTCCACCTAGCAGCATCCCAAAATCCCAGCTTCTGTAGAGAAGTCGCTCACAAACATCATCTGTTTCCAAAGGATGGTTTGTGCTGGGGTGAAATGAAGTAAGTCCAGTTGTTGCGTTTCTTTTTCCCTGTGGAGCAGGTTCAGGCCAGAGAAATTTAACCGCTACTCAGCTGTTTTCTGCTGACATCGCTTGCATTCTTCTCTCTTCTCAAATAACATTTGGAACTCCCTGCCAGATAGTGCAATTTGATATAAGCCCTGATGATAGAGGGTGGAGGGGAGGAAAGTATGTTGGCTAATATTTTTCCATTACAAATCTAAACGTCCCAATCTACAGTTTAATCTGCAATAAAAACAGCAATTTCTGAAGGCTGGATTACTGACCCGGGGGCCAACACTTGTACCTGAAACCTTTATTCGCAGATTACTTTTAAGAGGTTGTGATAAAATTAATATCAATAGTATTTCCAAGCTACACCTTTTGAAACCACCCAATGAATTTTAAGCTCCAGATTCTCGGATCTCAAGACAAGATTTGATTCTGCCCAGAGCTGTTCAGCTGGCACACAGTCACAGTACCAACATCCTTATTCAACCCCGATGAGATTTTCCTTCCCAGGTACCTCTGAGATCCTTCAGTATTGAAAATGATGGTTTGCCTTCCATGAACCCAAGTCTCAGTGGCTGCCACCAACGGAAGAAAAAGCCAGCATTTACCACACAAGGGTTTTCCTATACTAATGGCAGGAAATACCACAAATACCAGGATGAAATAAAAATCCACAGCCCCTCCAAATGCCACATGAACTAGCAAGGTAAGGGCTTAGAATTTCTGGTATTTAGATGTCAATGCTCCTCTATGTCTTTGGAAATTCAGGGGTTTATTACTGCCTCTTATCTGCAAATATAAATCTGCTTTTTTTTGCCTCCTGATCATGACAGCAGCGCTCTAAGAATTATTGTATTTCAAACATATGCAACAGGGATGATCACATCAGGAAAGGAAGAAAACACTCTTTTGGCTGTGCCCCTGCTCTGCAAGAGAGAAAAAAAAAAGTCCTTTCCTTTCTGCTGGGACTGAACCATGCTGGGATACTTGGCTCCATTTATTTTACCATCTCCCTGCACTTCTCTCCCAGGGCTGGGAGAACTGAAACACGATGAGAAATTTTACTCCACTGTCAGCTGGCCCGAAGACAAGGAGAACAGATCTCTCTGAGGGAAGACAGTTCCCAAGGGGCTCACAACTAAGAAGTATTTCAGCTGCCCCGCTGTAAAAGCCTCGTTCTCCCCATAAGCACGGCCGTGGCTACTGGACGTGCAGCTGGAGCACAGCCCCTGTGAGCTGCACAGGCAAGGGAGGGACAGAGGGAGGACAGGCTCATGGATGGACAGACAGCCCCTTTGTTTCCTCACACCCATGTATTAGTGACTATTTGTCTAGCTGTATGTCCTAGGAGATGGAGTCTGAACCCTGGTGCAGGCACCCAAAGCATTAATGTCCTCAGGCTAAACAAAACCTAGTAAATCTTAGGCCACAGCAAGTTTTCTTTTTTTATATTACTTCAAGATATATCACCTAATCTAAATGATACTATCACCTAATCTAATTTATTCTGCGATCACCTCTCACTCAGCGTGTCCAGGGGCCACATATCACTGGAGTGTGACAGAATGTGCCAGCAATGAGTCCTGGGTCCACCCTGTCCCTTTATGGGTCCCTCAGGGCTCCTATGCACACTGCCAGAGGCTGCTGGGCTAACCTGATACACATTGCTTCATTCCAAGCAGTCACTAAAACATCTCTTTGTAAGGGATTTCCAAAGTATATTTATCCTGAGGTGTTCTTCAGTCCTTCACCCCTACAGGGACATTCTTCAGCACAGCCAATGTTCAGTTCTATGATTTACAGACAGGAGGCATGTTAGTTGTCTTGGGCCTTCTATGAATAAATCAGCTTTTAAAAAGGATGAAAGAAAAACAGGACAGAATTTGGTCCTTCTTATTCAAAAGACCTTATCTAGCAGCAGAGGGAGTGAGTAGGGCAGATTCACCTTCAACATGATAATCTCTTGCTAGCTCTCCTTACAGCATTCCCAGCTTCTGCCCTTCACTGGATGCTAAGCATGAATGTGGGAATAAATCACTGCTGATCTTGGCAAAATACCAGTCTCCCTCCCTTTGCTCCAGCTTGGAATATTCCCAATTTTCCAAATGGCTTCAGTGAATCCAGGATTTAAATTCAGCTCTTAAAAAGTAGCGGGAACCCATAAATCACAGGCTTTATATCAGTGAGCTCTTTGATGCATTTAAAACAATTACTGGGAAATATATGATCTTCCTAAAAATAACTATTTACGTGAACACCAAGAGAAGCTACTGTCCAAACATAATACATGGACAATCTAATCCCCACCCCTCAACCCCAAAGGCAGGCATGAGGACTGTCGCCTTTACTCTCTTTTGCTGCTCGCAGCTGTATTAGAATTGTTAATATGCTGAAATGACACATGCTTACAATGAGGTGAGAGCAGTACAAAAATTATGCAGTAATTAATGTATGCAGTAAATTCATGTATGCCTGCTTTCATGTCCAAGAGGGTGGAGATCACCAGCCCATAGGAGGTCATTTTTTCACCCATTATATTGCTCACAAAATGGCTTGTAATTACAAACTTTTACACCAGGCTTGTGTCAATGGTGATGTTTCATTCCTGCCACTGATACGGACGTAGGAGTGCTAGGGACAGAAAGAGCTCATCTTGAAACAGGTCAAAGAAAAAAGCAGATAAATTCATTCTGCCATCCACACCTTGCTAGAAATTTTCACCAGTAAAAACCTTTCCAGCCTGCAACTGACAATGTTGCTCTGTCGTGGGAATACACAGTTTTCAGCTTTTGCCGATGTTGTTTTCAGGTTTCCAGTGTTGCTATTGGTATGTCACTAGAGCATGACAGAGTTTGTGCAGCGTACGGATGTGGTTCCCGTAACAGCATAAATGGGAGTTGCCATCTCCGCTGCACACGTGGTGACAAAGTATGACTTGTATTAATTAAGTTTTAGAGGAGAGAACAGGCTTTAAAACCAGTGTATCACAGATGCTCTCCTGAATAGCTTAGGGCTCACCTACCACCTGACCTGAGTTAGGACAGATCAGGAAACCACACACCAGAAGTACATTAGCTCAAGGCCACAGGAAGCACCTGTGCTGCAGTGGCACCAGATGCCTACTACAGAAAGTATCTGCAATAGCAACAGAAACACACAACCTCTCTGCTATCACCAATTCTTCTGCAGTGAGACAGAACCAACACACAACTTCCACCATCAAAGCAATTTCTGTCATAAAACCCCACAAACCTGCAGAGCTCAGCCACGAATGCTCTGAAACTCAACCCTTTATGGAAGTGTATGATGCAGCAGAGCTGGTCTGGAGACCCTATAGAGCAAATCCATGCTGTCCTGTGGATCCTTCCAGTGTGCAAATCCATGCTGAAAGAAATACACTGCCTCATGGATTCTGAAGCCACTGAGACACTCCAGCCTCCAAGGAAGGTTTTTCCCACAATGGTTAGAGCAGGCTGAAACAGGAAGAGGGAGCTCTTCCACTGTCCCCTGCAGAAACCCAAAGACAACGACATTTCTCAGTTTTGTCCTCTCCTTCCCAATCTCTTGTCTGCTCTCACAGCCCCAGATCCCTTCACCTTCTTTTGTTATTACTTCCAACACCCCTTCTCAAGAAAGGGCACATTGCTCATGAGCTCGCAGTGCTGGAATTCAGCAATTTGCACTTCTGAGTCTCCCTTATCGCACCTTCCCAAGGCTACGCTTGCTCTATGGTCCTGCTGGCAAGAAGCTACCAGGGAAAACAAACACAGAGTTAAACTGGTGGGGGGCATCCAAGTCCAAATAAACACAAAGCTGGGAAGTAGGATTTACTGCACGGAGCACTGAAAACCTTTGTTTTTGGCTCCCTTATGCATCTAACTTTTGACTGTATGCTCTGTCTGCACAAGATTAACGTTACAGGTACAACCCACTTAGGAAATCTCTGAAAAAGATTCAGTCACTGCAGCATGATGAGGGAAGATGTCTTGATTTAAGAACACAGACATTACTAGAAAGGGAAAAAAAATAAAAGGGTCCCTTACTGTTCTGACATATCAAAAGGAGACTAATGAACCAGCAGTTCATAGAACGACCCTGCTCATCATTTCAGAGCCAGGCTGGCCTTTTGTGTTAAGGCCACTGAATAACAAGAGCAAGAACAAACAGAAAGAACCCTTTCCCCCTGCCCAAAGTAAATTTTGAAATGAAATAATTTAAAAACTACACCCTTCTGCCCTACTTTAAGGTCCACATAAGAACAGATGAAAAGTTTTGTTCCATTGGCAAAACTGAATCAAGGCTTTTGATCCTCAAAGATCTCTTAATCGCTTTGCACATCAGTTCTTTTCATTATTTCAAACATACTTGAAGACAGCTACTCTCTTTTTTTTTTTTTTTTTTCTTTTTTTAAAAAAAACTTTTCTGTGTTTGGGCCATTTCCCAGCCAACTCTGGCAGTATGGCAGACAGCTGTTTGTTCTTTACTCACTGTAAGTTTCAACATATATACACATTGATCTGCATTAGTAAAGTCTAAAAAACCATGATCCTTGCCACCAGTTGTGCTAACTCACAATATCCACCTCTTCGTCCTTCTTGTGCTAAAGAAAAGTTCCAAGGAAGATTATATGCTTCTGGTTAAAAAAAGAAAGTAGTTGTTGGTGGGATGATTGTTGTGGGTTTTTTTAAAAGCTTGACTCAGAATTGGAATCCCTGTTGCATCAAACTGAACTTAAATCAAGGTTTCTCCAAAATTTCATGTCTCTGCAATTCCAGTAAGTCAAATCCAGCACCAAATCACCAATTCTTAAACAAAATGGGGACAGAATTTGCAGTAACTCTGGCCATCTTAGCATCCCTGTGAGATCATCCCTCAGAGTTTTCCAACAAATACGTAGTGTCCTTTGTTTTTTCATTGAAGTGTTGCTCCTGGTTTTTCGGTTACTGACCAACTGGAAGGGCAGAGACATTTTCTGAAACGAAGACCGTTCTTTGTCTGTGCAAGACTTTGCACAAGCAGGCAACAAGCAGGCTCCCAAAAATTATAATACAAATAGACAGGAGAGAAGGGAGGTGGAGTCAGAGTTAGCCGGCTCACAAGCCATCAAGGGGGATGGATAACATCAAAACCAAACTCCACCTGGAAAGCTGCATGTAGGCAGCAGAGCAGAGCAACAGTTTAACGCGTTCAGAGCCTCAGGCACTGTTTAGCAAGTGGGTGGATGCTTTTTGAGCCAACTTCATCTACCCGAATGGTGTCAAAGCCATGGTAAACTGCCTTGTTAAATTCTGGTCACAAAGCAATCCAAAGCTGAGGAGGGCCAGCAACAGAAGACTTCTGGCTGCACCAACGCAGAACGGGCGTATGCCTCGTGATACAAGATGCAGGTAATAGCCGTACGCTGCCCTGCAGACAGCCCTTCTCATTCAGTCCATGCAACACAGCTGGCCTGACACCCTCCGGCAGCTTGAGAGGACACTGTCTCCATGTGATTTGGGCTATCCATCAGACTCCTCCATGTTTCCTTGTCATTAGCAAGAAGACAGACAGTCTTTCTGGTAGGTGTCAAAAGATCTGACTTGGAACTTCTGTTCCCTGCATGTAGCTGTCAAACAGTCCAGCCTCCCTGAGCCTCCTCTGCCTTGCCTACTCTTTTTCCTGCATTTATCCCCTAAAGGCAGGGGAAGTCTCTGTCTGTAAATAAATACAGTACCTAGCACCACACTGTTTGTACTGATATTCGGGCTTTCAGATTCAGCCACAGTAAAACAACATTTAGATGCTGGTCATTTATTCCGCTGTACCAGATGAGTCAGATGAAACACAGCTGAGACCACACCAGCCATCACTGCCCCACAAACCGCTTCATCAGCATCGAACAGAGATGAAAAAAAACAGATCCCTCTCTGACAACTGTCCTCCCTTCAGGCTTGTGGGTATCTCGCAGGCAAAGAGCGGTCCCCAACACCAAGCCCACGCAGACCTCACAGAGACTGTACACATCCACACAGCAAAAGGAGAAAGCAGACCTGGGAGGATGAGCTTTCTCCTCATCAATTTTTAGGAGCAAACCACTGCCCAACATAACAAGCCTGTTTACCAGTGTTCGCCAGAGCACAAAGCTTGACAAGAGAGGACTAAAAGGAAACCAGGGATCCTAGCCACCTCCTGACCAGCTTTCCATAACAGGAATGCCAGATACGGGTTGGCAGCTAGTGTGTGTGGCAAGAGAGAGAGCTGCTCCTAAGAGCCACGCCGAGGACACAGCTTCCTCACCTACAGAGTCATGGGGGTTACTCGCTGTAGGTGGCTGCCGTTTTGCAACACCTTCCCACACCTCAGTCCTGCATCTGCCACAAGTCATGGCCGAGTTCTGAGCTTCACGTGGTTTTCTATAGATTGTAACTACTAGTGTCTTGCTGCTTGCAGAGTAATTACCAGCCCTGCCCTTTCCAGTGCACGTTGTAATATTAAACCTTATTTTACTTGGCAGCTAGAGCTCACTTTTCAAGCAGCTGTGAGAAAAAGACCCCTCAACTGATGCAAATAAACAAGGTTTTATTTTTAATTTGTAAATTAAAACAAACAACTTGTGTTCCAGGCTGTGCAGTCCGCATCCATCTCAATAAAACCCCACACAGGGCAAAGAAGACCTTCTGCCCTCAGCAGTACTCTACAACATGCCTGGTTTTACCCTTAGTATTGCATGTGAATAAGGATAGAAAACTTCAGAAGCATCTCTGACTCCTTTTTGCATACACTCCCCACCCCACACCCCAAATTTGAGGCCAGCTCTTCGGACTGCTATTTCCAATGAAATAAAAGCCTAATCTGGAGGTGGGAATTAGGCCTAGAGCACAGGCTTAGCACACAGAGAACCAAAACTGTGGAATAGTTTTGACTTTTTGTCCACTGTCTTATCCCTCATGGTGAAGGCAGGCTTTTGGAAGCTAAATTACAGCAACAACAGTTTGCTGTTTTCCCAAGAATAGTGGGTCTGAATGCCCAGTGAATTTTTATACTAGAGAGCCTAACTGCTGATGGCAGTGGTCTTACTTGTTAGAAACTGAAAACCATTGAAGCCCAGCACTAAAATACAAGTTTGTGATGACCTCACCTAGCACGGGTTATTGGAAACACACAAGCAATGACGGATAGACTGATAAAGTGCCTGCAAGCCTGGTGTCACTGAGTTGCTACTTCACACGCAGCTACGGTCATAGGAGCTGTAGCAGCAGATGGAGGAGGATTGTTCAAATGGTAGAGCTGGTCCTTCCCTTGGAGACATACGGCTCTAGCAACAGATGAAAACAACCAGTGAACAAGTTTCAGGAGAGTAGTCTGGAACACATGTAAGAAACAAATGCAAGGCTGAGCAGTAGCTCTCTGTATCTTTTGTTGTTCCTGGCATGGCATGTTAGATATAGAGGTCCTTTTTCAAGTAGAACCAAGTTTAAATGAAACACCTGATAAGTGAATATTTCAAACTACATCCTCAAGTTAGAGGACATAGCCAAAAGCCTGGGTCCTATAGTCTGTAGCATGTTATAGGTCTCTGCCACAAAGTAAACCCCAGAAAGTGAAGATGCACCAAGTATGCACAAGGCTGCCAATCTAGATGCGCCCACACATGCTGCTGTACTACAGAAAGATGCCAAGAGCAGAGCTTTTTGAGTTAGAAAGGCATGCAGGCAGGCAATGAAAGAACTTTAAATTTGTACTAAGTTCCCTTAGCATATAAACTGTATATACATATATACACACTACATATTTTAATATAAATACATATATATATAAACATAGAATAGTAAAGGCACAAGGACCTGGACTCAGCAGCACTTGGCTCAGTTTATGTCCCTCCCATAGGCTTTCTGTAAAGTTCTAGGAAACCTAATGCCCATTTCTTCCTTTGGGTTGAGTTGTTACATTTATGAAACCAAAATGTTAATTCTTCACCTGTTTCTGGTTAGAATCCACTTGCATCAACATCTGTACCAATGGAGCAGTTCAGACCACTAATTTCTCTGTAAGCTAAATATTGCTACTAGCACTACTGAAAAATGGCAAAGGGTTGCCATTCTACAATTGCTCTTTGATATTGTATTGGGTTACTGTGACTGGGGGAGAGAAGAGAAAATCATGTTGCAAATTCACAAGCTTAGGATATCATATTCTGAAGCTGATCTGTGCAACTGGATGGATTGGAAAGCTTTGCTGTGGAGTCTGGAGATATGAGGCCAGAGTTTTCATTAGTCCCTCCTGCGGATGCTTTAACACAGCAGAAGATTGTTTCCAGTACCTCTGCCCACCAGCTTTTCTCAATTCAGCCCATTGCTTGTGGGACATTTGTGCAAGAAGCCAATCTGCTATTCTAATGCAACTCAAAGCCAACTCCTTCAGTGAATAAAATACAAAATTTGCTCTGACTGTATCTGCTTTCCCAAGGTCCCTTCCCTCAAACAAATAAACAAACAAAAAAAAGTTTGTTTTTATAGAGCTTGGGTTAAAAAGCCAGTCTTGGAAATGTACCGAGTGGAGCAATCCTCCAGCACCACCCAAAACCAGCCAGCAAATGAAAGCTCGCCAAGGCTGTTAATTTGACGGCTGGGGGGGAAACGAAACCTATTGCTACCATCTGCACAAAGGAAACAGAGGCAAAGAAAAACCCTGCTGTGTGAGCAGAAAGAAAGGTTCAGCATAGCAGAGACAACACAAACCATATGAGACACTTGTTAAGCCCCCTTCTGGCTTTTTTCTCCACCACTAAATGCTGCAGGACAATGATCAATCTATTCAATAGGAGCTTAAAACAAGACCCTCAGGACTGTCAGTGGTGCAGGTCCCTGTTTTCTTATGGATTCTGGCACACTAAGGCCCTGCTCCCTGGTAAATCTTTAAGACAACATGAATAGTTTGCATACTCTGAGCCCCACAAATGGTTTGGATCTAAAAGACCTTGTGTGGACTGCAGTGGTCACAAAACCCATCCTCACGGCTAGAATTTGGGATGCATCACATTTTTACTGCTGTTTGTACTGCTCTGTTTGTGAACCAGAATAAACAAATGAGCTTTCAAAAAAGAAAGGCACTTTGAAAAGAGCTTGATGTACTGTGAGCCCTTTATTCAGCTAATTTTACCCCAAAGGCAACAGTGGCTATAGTGTGTGCTATTTCACAGGTGAAGAAAACATCTCTTGGTAATTCTGCTACGGTGGGGGTTAATCAGCAATCAGCTCTATCTACGGAGCTGGCCCCTACAGCTGCACCAACATCTCGGGCTGGAAAGCTGGCAAGCATACCTTGGTAGTGCACCAGGAGGCTCTGGGAATTTCATTACATTTTCCACTCACCCAGCGTGTCTCCGGAAGGCCATCTACGGAAGAGAACAGAACTAGCATGTTGCCGCCCAACCCTCTGGAGTTTCTCCTTTCACACCACTGCCAAAGCACAAACACCCTCACCCTAGGCCATATTCTGATCTTCGTACCAGCAAAAAAACAAAATCCAATATCATCAGCTACAGGCTCTTGCTGCAACATCTACTGACCAGCAATACAGAGAGGGCAAGCCCTTCCTCCCACCTCCAGCAGTGCTGAGTATTGATTCTCCTTTGCTTCAAACTGAAGTTAAAATAACGACCCCAGTGCTGTCCGTGGAGCAGCATGGCTGGCATCCCCCCTCCCAGACCCAGCAGCGACGCGGGGACACGTCTAGGCTTGTTGCAGCCCGTCTCTCAGCTGACACTGGCAATGGTGCTGCGGCCGTCCAGCACTTTTCACTTGAGCTTTGAAAGAAGCTGCGATTCGCAAAGCTGGCAGGGGCGAGGGGTAAAGAATTTATCAGCTCTGTAGTTCATTTTTGAGAGGGCACACACAAAATGCAGCTCAGCTGGATTCACTCATCTCCTCATCTGAGCAGATGCGAGGATATCCGGTGACCTTGTTGAAAACAGACTCACCTGGAGAGATTCAGAGGTTTCTACCAAACACAGAGTTCTTCCAAAAAGCAGTTTTCACTTGGTGATTGCAAAATTCTCCTTGCAAGCAAAAAATCCTCCTGCAAATAACAGACCACCAGTGGGGTTTCACGCAGAGAGACATCTCTGCTGAAAAGATACACAGAATATCTGTAGGGGCCGGAATAGGAAGAAAAGATGTAAGATCTCGGAGTCTTGACTCCAACACCTGATAGAGACCATTCTCTCATTAAGAGGAGAATATGGTCAGCTTTTCACGAGACCTGTGGGAGCTGGCAGATAACCAGGCAGACACCCTGCTCCAGGCATCAAAACACCCCTTAGCACACTAATGAGGAGATCAGGGCTTGGTGTAATACTGTCCCCTACTTCAGACCTACTGTCCGAAGAGAAGTGGCACCAAACTCCAGGGGCTGCCACTGCATGAGTACTCACAGCCCTGTACCCTGAGATGACAGACAGCTGTGGTGTAAGCAAACCTCTCTCGGCAGGACTGTCTAACTCCAACTTAAAATTGAGCTTCTGTTTCAAGTCAGATTTTCCCCTGATGTGCCTCATCCTGCCCAGAGACAAAAATAGAGAAAGTGAGAAAACAGACCTTTATTACCAACTGCAATCCCCACTGCCCAGCAACTAGCTCTACGCTCCATGTCAGCCTCGCATAAAGAGAAAATAATAAAACCCAACAACCCACACTACCCACAAAATAAAATATACACAGCATAAACGTTTACGCAGCTCAAGCAGCGATCACCATGTGTCTGCAAGCTGAGCAGAGAAGAGTGGCAGTCCTTGTCCTAGACAGTGTCTAACCTCTGCTCCAGCTCAGAACGTGCTTCGGCAGTGCTGGTGCCGGAGGTGAGGACGCTGCAGTCCGAACCGTGTCACTGGGTAAGCCGGGGCTGCAGGGTCAGGTCTCCTGCCTGTCCTGCTGAATAGGATGATCCCTTTCCAGGACTCCTCAATTCTTACTTATACACAGGGGATCATCTGTAATTTTTTTTTTTTTTTTTTTTTTTCTGCTGAAAAAGAAAACAAAAGGTAGTGGATACAGTGATGACTATAATGAAATAGTTACATCAGGGTTAAATTGCCAGCCTGTGTGCAGCTGTGGTGGGGAACACGAGAACTGCAGCCTGCTGTTGGCATTGCCTACCATAATTACCCCTAACCAAATCATGGTTACACCCTGTTCCACACAACACTTTGGATTTCCAGATTCAAACACATCTCAGACAGATACAGGGCCTGTTTCTATCCCTCCTGATGTCTATAGCAAGACTTCAAGGGTCCAAAGTCCACATAGGACTGCTTATGCAAACTTGGTATTTAACAAATGATTTGGATGAGCCAAGGTAAACAGGCAATGCAGGCACCATGGAAAGCAAAGGAGCAGTTTTAACTGAAGGAGCACATTATGCCTTCACATTATTTTATGAGGAACACATTAGCCCTGAGGGAAAAGCGTGAGGAGATGAATCTCGAGTCATTATAAAAAGACCTGGTCTTTATTAGGAGATATATGAATACCTCTGCAGTCCACCAGAGATACCCACCTTCTCCCCCATCCATGGACTTCAGCAAAGAAGGGCAAAACCATCTTTAACTGTCTCCTATCCCTTCTTAGCTCCTATTTCTCTCAGCCCTGCAGTGGGTGGGACCGTTCCCACTCCCAGGGCAGCACTGCAGTCTCTGACCCTGCAGTTCCCTGGATGCAGCGGGGAAGCAAGTGAACAAACGAGTGAGCAGCACCACCTCCCCCTCAGCATGTCCCTTAGGACAGAGCAGCACCCCACTGCTGGGCAGTCGCTGTGAGGCTGGAGCCCAGGAGTCTGGGCTTCGAGGAGCACGTTCAACCTCTGGCATATAACCCTGCAATATGATCTCCATCATTTCCATGCGGGGCATCCCCTTCAGCCTCCTATGCCACCCAGCACGGGCACCAACTTAACCCACCTGCTGTGAGCTGTTAGGTGGTCAAGTATACTCTGCTAACTCGAAGTTTATATGCAGTTTTTGGGATGCTAAGAGACTGTCACAACCCTGCCTACCTAGGGTAGGCAGGATTTGGGGGAAGAAAGCCTTCTGGAGCTCCTGCAGTGCCAGACTACAGTCTAGTCAAGCATTAACCCCCAGGACCACTCCCAAAAACGGCAGTAACAATCCAGTTAGGAATTTGAAAGCCAGTGAGGATCTTCCCACAAACAGGCTGGCCCTTTGGCAGATGGGGGCAGGAGGGCCAGGGCAGCACACAAACACAAGCTCTCATAACGCCATAAAGAGCCTCTGTTTCCCGACACACTGCAACAGAGAGAAGGCGGAGGCAGAGAGAAAAGCAGCAGTCTCGGGCCACGTGGCAGGTCAAACCACCGCCCAGTTTGTTGGCATCCTCTAAAGTTTAAATATGCTTTGAGCCAGCAGTGAATCATCCCTGGCAGGTAAGAATGATGTTAATTTATGACATGCCAAGTGCAAGCAGATCTTTTGGTGTCAGTCCAACGGTTTTAGTCTTATTAACACACGGCGACGGCTCAGGTTGCAGCTGTGCACATTAAAATCTGGCAAGTGGCATTTTAAACAATGACAAACTTCAAAACAATCACTCCACACATGGAGCCGGGCCAGGCCAAACTGAAGGGTGGCAGAATAAAGGTCAGGAGGGTGACCTGTTTGTCTGGGAGAGGAACAGGTGGCCGCTTGGGTTGCTGCAGGATCTTTAAACTGTCTGAAGGACACAGTCATGGATCATTTTAACCCATTAAGCTGCTTAGGCCTTCCCTTACACTGGTTTGAACTTCAAGAGAGTATTAAATCTTAAAGAGCTTACTAATATTCAGGAAAGCTCTCCCTGTGCTTATGCATTCACCGTGCCCATGCTGCACTGTGGAAGTGCACATCCTTCCTTTGACAGCAACACCCCTCTGGCAGCTGAAAAGCAGTAAGCTTTAAAATAAAGCATTGCACCAGAGCAGCAAGTCACATTGGGAAACAGGCAACAAGGGGGAACATGTTACCGAGTCACCACCATGCTATTCAGCAGGCCTGAGGACACGCTGCTTTTCAGAGCTACAGCGGAAGAAGACAGGTCAGAGAGGAAAACATCCCCTCATCGGTTCCTTCCTTACCAACCTCCCAAAGGACACACAGCTAACAGCAGTTGCTGAGACCCCACGGCAGCCTCAGCTTGAGTCTAGGGAACTCAAATCACCTCCAGCAAGGAGGGCTGCCTAAGAGAGTGACTTCTAGGTGCAGCTTCTTGCCTTGACACCTGGGCAAAGTCAGTCCAAACCATTCCTGCCAGCTGTGTTTTCATCAGAAAATGTGATGGTAGAGACATAGAAGACATTTTCATGGCAGAAAACTTAAAATATTCCAAGCCATGTTTCAAAACTGTATTTCTCAATTTGAAATATCAAAATAAATTTTTCTTAAGTGTCAAAAGACAGATGTTTCAGAATAAATCAGCAGAATAAGATCTGACATGTAACAATGTTTTCCAATGCAGTGCTTCCAAACCAATTGTTTTCAGAATTTTTATATTCCCCCTCCAAACTTATCCTCGCAAGCAGAATCTTTATTTTCCAACCAGGTACTTCCCCCAAAAAAAGACTTTTAAACAATAAATCAGGTCCTGTTAAATGAAGACAAGAATTTACATGAGATCTGATCCAGAACAGAGCAGGATGTAAATTCATAAAGAAACAGTTATCTCAGATTTAAATACCAGGTGTGTGGATGTACTTATTCCCAAATGAAATTAAAGGAATTAAATTCTTTCATTACGAGGCACTTTTATTCTGGAATAGGAGCATCCACATATGAAATTAATCAAGAATAGCTAAAGCCACAGTAAGGTCTCAGCTACTGACTGTAAATGAAAACAGTAAATTCATTCTTCCTCTTGCAGCTTCTTGCCACATAACATACTAGACCCCCCTGGATAAATGTTCCTGTAAGTAAAAGACTAGTCCCAGCATGTCTGTGAACACCTCATGATAATACTTCAATGAGATGGACTGGAATCAATATTTTTCATCTTTGCAGCTTGGAGCCAGAGAGCAGTGAGCTGGGCAGGGACATCAAACAGCGTGCCACCCGACATGGCAGGGAGGGGAACTGGCTCAGCCCTGATCTGGAAAGAAATTCTTAACTAGTAGGTATCAATTCCTGCACCATTTGAGCTTCCTTGAGGGAGGAGAGAAAAATGAGATAATTCATTAGAGGTTTTCAATTCAAACCTTCCAAGTATCCTTACAGGAATCAGACATAAGTCTGGCTACAGTTTAAATAGAACTACTGGAGAAATTCTAGCCTCCATGTTTCATAATGGAAGCTTTAGAGCCAGGATTAGATACTGCTAGATCTAAAAATCTGATACAAAGTACTGATTTATTATAAATGAATGCATTAATTTAAGTTAGATATCCTCTATCTACAGCCAGAACAGAATACATATTTGTGATCTAGATAATTTTACAGAAATGTGATTAGTTGCTTTTGCCTGATGAGCAACCAACCTGTGTCACTGTGCACTGCTTTAATCTTAGTGAAAATGGGACCACAGCAAGAGTATGTGTACTGACCAGAGAATGGAGTGGGGGCTAAGAAAGGAAAGAAGGGCTAGAGGAAGAGAAACAAAAGAGGCATTACACTGTGAGAGTAATGAGCGTATAAGTATAAAATCAATCTTAATTCTACGAAGATATAAGGTACAAACTAACTCCCTGTTGTGGCAGTTACTTGTTTTTTATAGAAACAAAGATACAGAACAGTAAGGTGTGAATATAGAGAATAATTAATTCTGGTATTTTTAGACATGGGGTTCTCCATTGCCTGCAAAACTCACTGTTCTTCATCTTTCTTTAAAATGAGCACTTACCTAGAATTCATATAGGAGACCTTGCCAGCCCTATTCCAAGATAGGCTTTCTGAATCAAGTTAAAGCTGTTTTTCTTGGTAGTTCTTCTCTTCATGTATCATCTACATTGATTTGGCCTTTCACAAAATGAAATTAGAGAGCCAACAGAGACAGGGCAGAAGCAAAGGCAGCCAAATTTAAGTCCATGCTCAGACTGTTTCAAAACTTCAGTGCCAGGGAAGCAATCACAGTTATCACAAACTGACCCAAGAATATTCAGCTTGATTCTTCTAATTGCTTTAACTGTAAAAATCAATGGTTAGAACTCTAAAGTATAAGAGAAACATAATAAAATTGATGTAATAGCTACAAGGAGCCAGAAAATTGATCAACAAAAGCAGAACGGGGCATATTTGGTACCACCATAGTTAATACCTGCCCCTAAAAGGAACATTGGTTACCTTTTTAAACGTATTTTTCCGTAAGAGCTAGGCAATGTCATCAGTATCTTTTGACCATATCTTCATTTTATCATGGATTATGTACCTTAGCTGTTTTTCATTCTTAAACAAAACATTAGTCTTCCAGTAGACCTTACCTGCATGAAACTGGAATGTAACAATGCATTTTTTGCTTTCTTACTAAATAGCTTGATTCACTGTTATAAAAGTGCACTTAGAGAACATTCATAGCACCAATCAATAAACAAATGCAGTATTGCATTTTACATTACAAGAAAGCTTTCTCGATTGATCTGAAGAAAAAAAAATTAAACCTCATAACTTCATGAAGTCCACAGAAAATGACAGCAGAACACCTTCAATGCACCGGTCCTCATGCTGTCGTTCCTCGTACTGCGGCTGTAGTCATATTTAGCAACAGAACAGCCATCCACGACTGACAGCTTTCTTTGACAGAAGAGCCAGTCAATATTTACATTCCTCATGAACATACAAAAGAGCATCAGGATACTTGAGAAATTAGCCCTTGATTGCCACTTGGAAGGCATCATCAGAAAGTCAAATCACTTCAGCACCTCCAACAAGAGAACTGCTTTCATTCTTGAGACTGAAGATCTCACAGATGCGTCAAGGTCTTTTGCCTGGGAGCTAGAGATGTCTGAAGGGCATAATGGGTGCTGAAAAAGCATCCTGTGAGGGTTTTACTATTTAAAATGTCAAAAGATAAAGAAAGCATTCGGTCAACTCTTGCTCTCTTTCTTGCTGAAGTAGCAGACAGAAATCTAATAGTTATAAATGGCCACTCCCAGTCTCCTGAGCCAGCTACACGGAATACTGGTAGGATTCTTCAGTGCAGAATAGAGAGGGCTCTACTGCAATATTCAGTGATCACTGAAGTTGGGGGGCACAGGTGCAGTGCTTCAATTTGGCTCTCAAGTTGCCAAAATGTCACGACACAGAACAGCCCTAAATCTTGGCTTGGAAGTCACAAAACATCCAGTGCCTTTCCAAGTGAGATCTCAGCTCCTCTCATTTCCTGCATACAATAGCATTATTCAGCCACTGAAGTTTCCACTTAGCTTGCATTTATGCCAAGTACTTTTAATTGCAAAGGAAAAGGATGTTAAGCTCTCCCATTTCTTTCTTTCTAATTCATAAGGGAGACAGCCGTGGTTGGTAAAAGTTATAGGTTAAGGGTTGTTCTCTGCCCCTTCTCGCTGAAGGGCCTTGCATCCTCCCCCTGCTGCCTCACAAACAGAGGTTACCTACATTGCAAGGGTAGGAAAATTTATGTTGTCTTTTGTAAAATACTGAAAGGGCAAGTCATTGTAAACGTAGTAGCAAACAAGCTGAATGGTATCTAAACCCTTCCAGGCATCTGTTGTAACTGACATTCAGAGTCACCTTGACCAACCTAGGTCTCAATTAAGAATGGATATGCTAGTATTCACCCAATACACACACGGTAATTCAGACAGCATCCAACTCAAAAGAACTCAGATACAGAGCAGCAGCTCTGACTGAAGCAAAACGCTGCACAGCAAGGAGTGAAATAACTGGAAAAACAGATGCTTAATTTCTACTTATTTTTGGCAACCTTGTTCCTGTGATATCTGTTAGATGAGGGGAAAAGAGCTGCTGAATGCTGCTGAGTAAATAATACATGAACTGCAGCCACATCTATGGACCAGCAGGGTGGCACTTAATACAGCCCTATTGAAAATTATTTTTCTTTTGATCAATCCATAGAATGGTCTAAAGTAATGTTTCCATATGGATTTTGTTTCTGTCATGCAAGATCAAGTGAACTACATCTTCTGAGACAAAGGGATTAAGTGAATTGGTGTTTTGGGCTTGGTAGTGGTTTAAGAGGCGTCTTCACCCCATCTCTGCAGCCTCGGGACAAGAAACTTATTAGCTAATTACTATGAAAATGAACTGAAATGTAAATTAAATGCTACATCCTAAACATACCTTAATAGGCCCAGGAGCAAAAAAGTTAATTTTAATAGACTGTAATTCTATCCAAAAATATAGTTTATTAACAAGCACATACAATAAATTGCACTGCTAACTTTAAATAAAACATCTAGCAAGCTCACCTTCACACTAAGTGACATTTGATTAATACAGAGCAAAAAACCAATACACATATGCTTTCAACAGACATAGAATGAACTCAGCTGCAATCCAAGTTCAAGTTATAATCCAAAGAAGGGCACATAAAAGCAAAAGCAATGAAGACTTCACATGAATCTTGCCATTTCTTTCCACCAGACCTTTGGTCTCTTACAAAATAGGTCTGTAATACAAAAAGTAATAAAAATTCTGGATTCAATTTACTCAGTCTCTTCCATCACAAGTTAACTAACAACATTCTGCAACAACATGAGTAGTATTAAGAGGGAGGTAAGAGGCAAAGATAGTTACATCTTGGAATTATGTAAGTTCAGCTGCAGATAGGCTGTCTAGCAGCAGGCATGGACTTCAGTGTCATTGTCCCAGTTTTTGCACAAAGATGGTAAAACACATTCTCTCATCAATTAAAACTTGATCCATCCTCCACTGTCATCAAGGTAAAAAGTTCTTCAGTTACCAGTGGCACTCTGACAGGGTCAGAGTGGCCTTCAAAAAAAAGTCATCCTCTCTAGTGAAAGGTTTGTCACTCTCCAGTCTTCAGCTTGGCTGTGATGTCAGTAAAACCTGACACGCTGTCACCACACGGGTGTTAGAACAGTCTCATCCTCCCTTCATGTCAGAAAAAGGGATTCAGCAGAATTCGATATATAAGAATTGAAGCCAACTTGGCAATAAACAGCTCCACTCTCCTCAGTATAAGATCTTAACCTCACGGCAATGAAGTAAATAGAAGGTTTGTAATGAACTTCAATAAGAGCCCAAGAGAAGCATCAGGCCAAAACAGAAAAATACACACTTCTTGATATGAGACCTTGTTCTTCACACAGGAAAGGACATTTGTATTTCTGATCCTCTGGGGGAGTAACAGGAAGGTTCCCAAGAACAGTGCTCCAAATGTAATAGTGTCCACAGTAAAACTACACAAGTAGTATTTTTAAACAGATTCCTCTGTTGTGGCGCAACAAAAAGTTATCTCTATAACCAGTAGGGTCCCAATTTTATTAACATGGTGCCTGTTACCACAACAAAAATTATGCTTGTGGTCCATCGTCACATTAGGAGTTAATCTTTACTCCAAAAAGTTCTATAGCAGTATCAATTTGTTGAAGACTTAATTTTCTTTCACTCCTCTCCTGTACCTTTCTCTTTATAATGCTTAGAAAAAAAAAAACCACCAGAAACTTCTGCTCCCACCATAAGCAGAGTTAAGTCCTACTTTTATAACAAAAACCCCTTTAAAAATAGTAATTTTTTTTCCAACTGCTAGAACGAGATTTTTTGCAGTACAAGGAAAGATTTATCTCAGTGTGAACTAACCTGATGAACAAGAGCAAGCAATCAAACATTACCTAGACATAAACGCATTAAAGAGAAGTGCAAGTACTGTGACACCTCGTATTGAAAAACAAGCGATGCACAGTTGCATCAGCAACAAGCTCCCTCTCCCCTCTGCAACTTGCATAGCTGGCTCTCATGTTAGCTAGTTATGAAATACTCTTACAGTAGAACAACTTTAGAAAAATTTGGACAAGTGAGAATGGAGTTATTTTAATCTAGAACAGTATCACCCAAAGATACAGATGAATACAAACACTGTTCATATAAAAAAAGTTTTAAAATCAACGAAACATGAATTTAAGCTGCATTTTCAGTCTATATATTGGCTTTCCTCTTCTTTGTTTTACAAAAATAGGGTATGACATTTTAGCTTCAACTGTGTGTTTAAGTCATCGATTCATTGAACATTCCATTCTTGAAATACCATCTATTAAAATGTTAAGATTCATCCTGCTTATAGAACAAACTAGAATTTCTTCTGAACTGCACTTGTAGATAATAATAAAAGACTGATATGAACTCAATAAAAAAATAATTAGATTATGGGAAGAATAAAAAATAAATAATTAAAAAAATCAGACTCCACTCCTACTATCTGATTCCTAATAAAATAAACACCAATGTCTTTCAGCTCATCAAGACATTTGAACTCTAAAATATATTTACAGAGTGAATTCAGAAATAAACTGTGTTTTAAAGTCTGTAAGTTGCTATAAAAGGAGAACAAATAAACTTCCAACAAAACACCTTCAAAGGCAGAGGAAGCCACAGTAAAAATAATACTGAAAATTCCTGATGGGAGTATTTTATCAAAAATAATATTTCTAACACACTACCATAGTTTTCTTAACAGCCATTTAAAGAAATGGATTCTGTACTACACAGGCACATTTCTGATATAGATACAACTGAACACGGGCAATTTACATCTCCACTGTATAGTACTGAAGGAAAAAAGCTGAAGATTCCTTTTGCTGCTTCAGCAGTAAACCCCGCTGGGTGGGAAGGCCTGTTGGGGATACTAACATTGAAACAAATTAGTGAAATGACAGAGCCAGAAATCCAATAGTACAAAGGCTGCCTGGACATGGCTCTTTCCCCTACTGCAAAGCAGATTTAATAAATGGGATTTATTTTAGAAAGTTTCACAATTCTTAAACAGTAGATGATACTTGCATTCCTGAAGGATTAAGTTCTACATTTCTTAATGCTAATTCAACTCTCTAAAACCAACCCAATAAAACCAGCAAATCTTTTACAAGTAACATGCACAACCTAAAAATTCCACCCTCAAAACTGCCTTTTTGGTACTCTTCTAAGCTCTTAAGATACTCCATTTATTGAAGAGATGCCAGGAAGCCTGCAGCGGGAACAAATGCTTCTTTGGCAAAAGGAAAACATTTTAATGCCTCCTCCCTTCAAAGTATGCACACCTCACCACAACATATGCTAATATACTACCAAATAAGTCTCTTTATCTTACAGGTTTTATAACAAACTGTTTCATTCATGTCTATTTCAGCTTGTAACTACCTACTGCACAGAGAAGCACACTGTGCTGAATCAACAAGTAGTTTATACCTAAGAATTAGAAAGTAAAAAAAAAAAGAACACATTATATTAAAAGAAATTATATATTCCAAAACAAGTCAAGAGGGGCTAATTTTGTATAAACTGTTTCAGTTTAAAATTAAAATTTTAGTCATGCAGGCATTTGGGGCCTTTTTTTCATCCTTTGTCCTTTATTGAAAATGAACAAGATCTAACTAAAAAGGATTCCCATAAATATGATAGAGGGGAAATTTACACTAAATCTGCCATTAATATACAAAAACAAGTGTTACACCCCTTCTGTGAAGATATCTGTGTATGCATGTATACCTAGACATGGAGATACACATACCTCCCCCTGGATTTCCAGCCTTCTCTGAGGCACACACTCCACTGACACACTCACGAATCAGCCAAATGCTGAATCTAGATGAAGACCAACTCTTTGCAGATCTACAAATTGGCAATTGTAAAAATATAATAAATATAAAGATTTACTATCACATTACTGGTTTTTTTTTTTTTAAAGTGAATTTGATACTTAAAGTTGTCTTCCTGAAGAACTCAAAGAAGAAAAAGGGGAAGTGTTTTTAAAAATAAAAAACTCAAGTGATGAAAATAAAGAAAACACACCCTCAAACATGCTGGAGCAAGACCACTTAGTGTAGGCATTAGTACTAGCCTTCTTTACTGAAACAGGATCTTTTAGTCTCCAGACGTATCCTAGTTACTCCAATTAAATCAATGTGGCTTCTAATGATACCAGAAAGAAAAGATCTGCTTTTAATACATGGATTTAAATACCACAGTTAACTGTCAAAGACTCAGTATACAACTGGGATAACTATGTTGTGGAAAATATTAAGAGGAGAGGGAGAAAACAAAGCTAAATTCTCATGGAAAGTCACTGGGATCTTTCAAAGGTTTCTGTAGGCTTAGATCTATACATCTGAATTCAGACATAGGGGTGAAGAGGATGGGGGAGTAAGTGAAAACTCATTTGTCATAACTGAACCTTTTTTTTTTCCTGTTAGAGGAATGAAAACTGCCTCAAATGATGCAATGCGTCAACCTGAAGACAGCCACATTTGAAATATACTGGAAATCCTGAAGTCAGAGCTTGTGAATTTGTTTGGTTTGTATGCTGTCTTGGAGGAGAGAGAAGTTAATACTTTTAAAAGCTTGGTATTTACACTTCCGAAAGTTTCTGCAGTTCATCCAAATTTGATAGGGCAGGATTTAAGTGCCTCTTAGCATTCCCGACTGGGCACTTCTGCTGCTTTGGCACACGCGCACACACACAGTATTCCAGTACCAATGGGATACGACGTCTTTAAACTGGCAGCACTCCTGAGTAGTTTTAAATGTTTATCAACTCAGTAGGTCAAAAGTCTGCAGACACTGGGTGGAGCAGCAGTATGCCACAAAACTAACAGTTGTCCTCCTAGAAAAAAAAAAAAGGGGGGGGGGGGGGAACAACAGTTGTCAGTAAAGATTGAAGCTGCTGGCCCCATTCCACAACAGACAATATGCTGGTTTGTAAAATACAGGATTAGCCAATCTCGACACTTGAGAAAAAGAAGGTTCATTTGTTCTATATGAATGCCTGATACAAAGGCAGGGAAACACTGCAGGGGTTCTCAAAAACCTTCCTTGCTTCTTAGTCTTCAGTTTAAAGCAGCAGCAGCATGTGGTTTTTCTTTCTGTGGAGGGTGTGGCTGAGTGTTATAGCCAGTAGGTTTAACAGCTGAAAGGAAAATAGCTGGGTAATTCTTTGCTTCAGCTTTGCTCATGTGTTTCTTAAATTACTGCTTGTAGGCATGAAATAACTGAAGTCCAGTGTTGCCCTTTGGTTCAGCCCAGTGATCAAACTGGGCCCAGACCTTCAGAAAGGACAACTGACAGGTAGTGCTGTCACACTGTGCCAGGTACTACAGCAGGGGTGGCAACATGAAAGTGTGACACTAGCCTCACTGTGACCCTCCTCCTGCCCCCACCCTGGCAGGGACCTAGATATCTGCTTTAAAAACGTTAAGATATGTTTTCTACTAACCCAGAAATCACACTTTACCCAGTGCTCACATCATCTGTGCTTTTCCAGATGCAGAACTCCAGTTCAACACTTAACTATCCTTTCCTATAAGAGGATACCGATTGCGGTACAGAAATCCAGACAGAAGTTACTGGCATGGATGTGGCATGTGGTAATCAGTACTGTTCAAATGTTCAGGATCCCTACCCTGCATGTTTTCATGGTCACTGTAAGCTCTTTATAAATGAAACCCTGTCCTTCGTGTCTTTCTAAACCAGCTATCACACCTCTACAATTCCACATAATCTTACCATGTCAAGTGCACAAGCTACAAAGATAAGGATGTCTGGCTACCCTGTTTAGATCTCATTTTCTGTGGATTTGCATCAAATGTCAGCTACTTAAGACTGTATTCACTGAAGCATTTTGCAGAACACAGTATATTTTTGTCTAAGGGAAGGAATGATAGCTATTTTTTAAACAAGCGAAAACCATGCAGAAATGTGTATTTTCAATTAAAACATTTTAGAATCTTAATATAGCTGTATTCCAGAGGAGCCCCAAAGTATGTTTTTGTTGAGTTACAACTTCAGTAATTCCTAAAGGTGTCTACTGATATGTCTACCATCTTTAACTAAGTTACAACACTTAGCAATTAATTAGAAAATAGAGCACTCCAGTCCAAACTCTCTCATTGGGATTATTTTGTAAAATTTAAGGATTTAGTAACCATCAAATAGTTTTCCATCACTTTCTCAGAACATTACACTGTTCAATGCATGAAAGATATTCTTTATAGCATGATTATAACATCTCATGCCACTCTGAATATTAAGACTGTAATGGGGAAGCAATTTATTGTACTCAACATGAAATCCACTGAATTTCAACATACGATTGAAGTGTAACAGAATGGCAAGTTGAAGTAGGCAATCTCTACAATCAAATCTTTCTAAGAAAGATGACTTTACCAAAATAACATTTATGAAGCCTTCTGGCTGCTGTCCAGATTTGGCATACCTAAACTGCTTTCATTTCATAGAATTGAATTGCTTACAAATCAGGTACCTTTTATTCCACAAACTCACAGCACAATAATCTGTGATACAGCTGTGGAAAATAAGTATCATCAACCTGAATCACCAATTAGCCTCTTTTTTCTTCAAGGTTTTCCTATACAGAAGCAGTTTCTTATTTTTATGGAAGATAACTATTGCAGGACAAAAACTGAGTGGCATTCTTGTGCATTATATATACCAACAAGTAATTTCAGAAAAATTCCTTTTTAAAGCATCTTTCTTTTCTGCTCCCCACCTTTAGGCATATGCTTTGTAACTAATGGAATTCTCTAAAAAAGAACCTGAACATCACATTGGCTTGTTTAACTCCAAGTGACTTTTCTTTAAACCTTCTTTAGTAGGTTTCAAACAGTACCATACTTTTGTCCAAGTAGAATCAGTTGAAATTTCTCTAATGAGCCTTTTCCTTTGCAGAGGGTGGATTCGTTGATATTACAGCTCACGGTAGGCTACAGTATCAACTCACACTAATAGGGGTTAGGGAAAAAATCACTGCAAAGCAATCAGTGCTCACCTTAAAGATATTTTAAATCTTTATCTATATGAGGGCAATATTCCCTGAACCACATGCCAGTTTTGAGTCCCTTGTGTGACTGTACTGACCAGCAAGTCAGGAAGTCTGTGTGGGCCTGTCTACTTGATTTCTGAATCCTGCAGACAGAGTAACAACTGCTACAATAAAAATGGAAGTATTTTTAAAGATGTATTGCTACAAAATGTATGTTACAGTGCAGAACTCTTCCACAGCATATCTCAAGTTAATTAGCATGGAAAGAAAAGCAAGGGTATTTTACCACATAACATTTTAATTAAGCTCTGGCTTTAGAGCTTTTTTCCATCTTTAATCCTACAGCACTTTTATTTGACAGTGGCATTCTCCTTAAGTCAGGGTTGAGACCATCAGGGGAAGTATTGGTGTTAGGTAGTATTTCCTTCCCAAGGCACAGAAGTGCCATGCACGTGCTACTCTACCACAAACAAGTCAATCCCATTATATCAAAACCCTTCCTATCTTACAGCAGTCTGAAACAGGCAAGTGTGGTAGCTCTTGTTAAACAGGCTAACAGCAGTATTCTGGTTGTCTTGTAAATAAAAGATTTGTCAGCTTTTACATGCAATTATAGGACAGGGGCTTTAGATCTGAAAGACTGCTAAGTTTTAAAATAAATTCCTTAAGAATATGCTTTGTTCCATAAGGTGTTTTTCTTCCTAAATGAAACTCCAGTGTAATTTCCTGTATAATTACCCTTGATGCAATCCTGCCATTGGAGTCTCCCTCAAGGGAAAGAGCTTTGGGTAGACAATGGTAAACATAGGCTGGCTGCAGCGGTGGCAGTGTCCCAAGGGACAGTGCAGTAATTCCAAGAGGCTTTTGGGTAGTGAGATTGGAGTCAGAAAGTTCAAATCTAAAGAAAAGAAACAAAAAAAGGCTTGTAACAAAACAATTGAGTGATAAAGTCAAACACAACAAGCATGATCCATGAACAATCCAGAAAACCAGCTGTCTCACATTAAGACTTTGTCAAAAGAACAGCAAGGTAACACGAATTACCACAATTAGGGTGAAGCACATGGTGTTTTCCATGAGTAAACCCAAAAAGTTCAAGTTAAATGTATAGGTTTAGCAACTGGGGTATAAGATTAATTGGGCCCAAATAACTAGGTGAAAATATTATAGCTCAAGCAAATAATAAAAACCAGCAATATATCATAAAGCACTTTTAGACACAAAGGCGATCTAGACAGGCATTTAACAATTAATAACAATACAAAATTCTGAAAGGGACATCAGTAGTATTTTACTAAAATAGTTTATCAACCAGTCGAGCAGGATAGCTAAGCTCACTAAAAAGCCCAAACGCCACCATCAGCAAAAAGGGATCTGAAATATTCAGAATTACTTGAAATACAATCCAGCCCAGCATAATTCTCAAAGGTCCAACCAAAGAGACCACTCTAAAAAGATCAATACATTCATAATCTCTTAAGTGTGCCCCCACAGTTTACAAGATGCCATCATTTTCACCAAAAAGGACTCCAGGGTCATTTCATGGGAAAGAGCAATCATTTTCTCAGGCTTGGCTCAAGCAACATAGTGTTTTATAAATTAAAACCAACATGCTAATCTCCATCTAGAAACTGAGAGACAGCCAAGACAGGTGAAAGACTTTAGGTGCTGAGTAATCAAGACAAGATGCACTACCTAATAAATCAGTTTCGTGATATCACAGTAGTTTCAGCTTTCAAACACTGTGAGGTTTAACCCAATACACAATGTACCACAACGGCCTCACATGAGGTGACAAGCATGACAAATAGCACATTTGCGTCAGAAAGAAAAGGTCACATTCTGTAGCCAAGCAAAGACTGAGGAAAAAGTAGTCCAGTTCCTTCTGTCATACTTACCTAGCAGCCACCAAGTATTTAACAGCACCATTGAAACTGCACATTTCAGCAGCGATAGATCAAATCTGCTGCTTTAATCAGATGTGCCACCTGCTTCCCCAGCACACCATTATCTTCCACCTGTCTGAATTATGCATGACTCCTGCTTCACTGAAATGTGGGTATCACCAGCGGTAATGCATAGTCTTTAATAAGGTCACTCAGAGTAAGAGATGTGTGTGTGTGTCTGTGTATATATTAATATATAAAATCTATATATATAAGCCAGCAATGTGCACTCGCAGCCCAGAAAGCATGGCCAGCAGGTTGAGGGAGAGGACTCTCCCCCTCTGCTCTGCTCTCGTGAGACCCCCCTGCAGCGTTGGGTGCACCTCTGGAGGCACCAACATCAGGACACGGACCTGCTCGAGCGGGGCCAGAGGAGGCTACGAAGATGCTCAGGGGGCTGGAGCACCTCCCCTGTGAGGACAGGCTGAGAGAGTTGGGGGTTCAGCTGGAGAAGAGAAGGCTCCGGGGAGACCTTAGAGCAGCCTCCCAGGGCTGAAAGGGGCTACAGGAAAGGGGGGGAG
Organism: Athene noctua; assembly: GCF_965140245.1. Taxonomy (NCBI): domain Eukaryota; kingdom Metazoa; phylum Chordata; class Aves; order Strigiformes; family Strigidae; genus Athene; species Athene noctua. Next base: position 11,971,220 of record NC_134049.1, on the reverse strand, counting down.
GGACTTGTCAGGGGGCTTAGTGGTAGGAGAAAGGGTAATGGCTTTAAACTCAAAGAGGGTAGATTTAGATTAGATATAAGGAAGAAATTCTTCCCTGTGAGGGTGGTGAGGTCCTGGCACAGGTTGCCAGAGAGGCTGTGGCTGCCCCCTCCCTGGAAGGGTTCAAGGCCAGGTCAGACAGGGCTTTGGGCAACCTGGGCTAGTGGAAGGTGTCCCTGCCCAGGGCAGGGAGGCTTGAACTAGATTATCTTTAAGGTCCCTTCCCACCCAAACTATTCTATGATATAATAAAAAGACTACATAGTACAGTGTAGCAAACAAGTAGGCAAGATAGCTAAAAAAAGTTTCACCATCTTTTTCAGGTTCTGCACCTTGGCTGCAACTACATAGAATCCTCACAGCCTTGTATAAACCTTTATATTTATATATAAATTTGTATAAATTATACAAATAATTTCTTAAACTGATTTTGCAATGCTATCTTGCTATTCCCAAAACAAACTTCATCAGCATCTTCAGGAACCACAGTCACATAGTTATATTCCAGAAACTGTCTGGAAGTCACAACTGGGTGAGAAAAGTAGTGACTGATGATTTAAAAGATCTTGTACCTGATGTTCTCAAAGACTAGAATTTTACAAACCAAAATGAAACAGCATTTATGATTGTGTAATTTTGGTGCAGCTGATAATCTGATACTAAACAAGTGAAGACCCCTCTCCCCACCATATGCAGAAATAAAAAAAAAAACAAACGACCCCACAAATGAACTGGTCAAATAATAGGTTCTCTATGTCAGTAAATACATTCTCCACAAAGCAGCGCTGTTTCCTACGAACACAGGTTATCCCACCTCTCAACACAAAGCTTTTTCCTTACAGCATGTTTGCTGCAGACCTCCTTGTACTCTTTTCCTGGCAAAGCAATAGTTCAGCAGTTATGATTTATTCCAGTAGCCATGGTACAAGTGACCCCTTATCATAAACTCTCTAATCTTTCCATTGTAACTCTCCACCCTTGTGCTTTCTACTTTCATCTATAAAGCTGACAGATTCCCAGGACAACACAAATAGGGGGGAGTCAACATATCTAAATCTGACAAAATCTGAATCTGCAGGTTATCATCAGATATTGCTAACTCATGTGATTGCATGACGCATAACCAGATGAGCCAAGGGCCACTTTACAGCAGAGTCTGAATTGGGGCAGAACTAAACCAGCTCAGCTGTCACGCTGCACTGAAATGGCCAAGGGCTGCTAGCATTTCTTTTGCCTTATGTATAACAAGTCTGCCAGTTTAGGAGTGTGCTGCCTGGCAAGAAGCTGCATTGTTGGCTGATGCATCTAATCTTGCCTCAGGAACTGTATTTCTCATCTCCTATTGCCATTAAAGAGTTTCTCCTGCAAAAAGCATCCTTCTTTATATAGTCCTCAAGAAAGAAACTATTTGTAAACACCACTCAGCCTTTGGATCTCTGTTTTTTGATATTGGATCGTTTTGTTCTAATACAGCATTTTAAACATAATTTGATTAAATAAATCTTTTAAAATATTAATCCTTGCCCAGCTCTTTGAAATATTCCAATCACTACCAGAAAACACTTCCACTCTTTCCGTAATCGAAACAAAGCAGATATTTCATACCTTTTAAAAATCTGTAGTAGGTGTTATAGAGGGTCCTCATGGCCAGTTCTTGCAAAGGCAGCACACGATCTGTTTCTGTCCCTATAGATTTCACCTCTGCTGGCAGGAACACAGTTAACTGGCCCGATGAAAAAGAGAGCAGTTTGACCTCTGAAACTTGAATCGGAGAACCACAACTAGAGGGACACAAGACATTTAAAAAGTGGTTAGAAAAAAGTAATAACAGTAACTTTATGCAAAACCCAGATGACCAACCCAAAGTATGCCCGATACTGCTTCAGTGCAGCACCCTTCAAGGATTCCTTGGGGAGTGCAGTACATGTTGGGGTTGAAGTAGGTAACCTTTAAAGGTCCTTTCCAACCCAAACTATTCTATGATTCTGTGTTGACACATATTTTCCATAGATTCCCACCTAGTCATGAGACATTGAGAGGTCTTTACTTATATAAAATAATATTCAAAAGCTGGAAGAATGATAACACAATCCTAAGGAGGTGAACCAAGTGTACTACATGTCCCTTACTTTGCCAAAGTGTTAATCTCTTCTAGACTCTGAATGCCATTACTAAATATTTTACATACCTAATAGCTGGCTTCCTCTGTCTTGGATCAACCAGTTGAGAATGGTAATGGATTTCTCAACTGTAATATGTGAGGTAAACAACTGAAATATATAATTTAAGTGCCACTGGGTGATTCTGTACTATACCATTCCCCATCCACAGAGTCCCCTTGGATGATGCAGGGTGGGGAAAGGGAAAAATAAAAACAGCCTAAGCTGTTAAGATACCCTAGTAAGTCTACTAGTCTTGGCCTTCCCAAATCACATAGGGAAGGTTATTTATATCCAAGGAGAGAAACTTAGCTTGTAGTAAAAATAATAACTCTTTACATGAACCCTAATGCAAGCTATCACGCCGAAGAGACATGCAGAGAAAAATTCTACTAAGAGATTGGGGAAGTCAACAGGGTAATTGGAATTGTTTATGACAATTTAAATTTGAAGCCAAGAGCAACTTGTTAGGGCCAGTCCTAACAAATGGAACAGAAACACAAATTTGTCACCCTTCCCAGATATTGGACCTAAACCTGAGGTAACTACACTCGACTTTATCAGATGTAAAAGAAATCCCAAAGTACTTCTCTGATAACAAAGAATCTCATCTCTTCTGATTAAAGGAAAAACAGCCAAAGAAACAAGCAAAAATGAGCAACAGCAAACAGCAAGTCAATAAGCTTCTTGTTAAATATTTCTTTCCTACAAACCATTAAAAAATATTATTTGGAATCAGAGGTCCAATATTCCAACAATCCATTCCTCAGCAATCCATGCCCAATCAGTTAGCTATCACAACAAATAAATCTATAATGTTGTATTGTCCAACTGATTAACCCTGTACCAAGCTAGCCAGAAGACACACCCATAAACTCACTACAGTTTCTGCAGTGCAGAGCTGGGCCATTTGGTCTACTTTATACAAGGGGTGAGCCTATCAATGCCAGACTACAACACTGAAAAACAAAGTAGACAAGCAAAACAGACAAGAGGAATAATCTAAGAGATAGACACCCTTAAATCAGGATGGATTAGGGAATGAATCTCAGCCTACAAGTAATACTGGGTGCAAGAACAAAAAAATTTTTAAAAATCCCATGAAATCCATGGAAATTAAAAAGTGGAACAGAGGATGGTCTAACTATCTGGAAAAAATGGAGTTGCAGAAGAACTCTGGTGAATAAATAACTGGGGAAAAAAAGCTGTGACCACCTATTGGCTGCCTTCAGCAAGACTGACAGATATCTAGCTGCAGACTATGAAATCCAATCTGCAAAAAATAAGATCAAAATTTATTTTGAGTGCTGAGATCATCACCTCTTACATAAAAGACTTTTTCAGTCAGTCTGACTGCAGGATTCCCAGACAGAGATTCATTACTTACACAATGCAATTTATATTCTATTTTCAGAAATCTAGCTTTATGTTAGTAACAGCAGCGCAACAGATTTTATTCTCCAGTGGATGACCAGACAGAGTACTAAAGCCTGGATCTTCAACTCTTGCCTGACCCATGAAAGCTTTGCATTCGTTACTAATGCTTTCTTGGAAAGAACAGAGAAATTCTTCACATGACTATTACCCAAATTTAACATCACTCAGCACTTTATCAGATAAAGAAAACCTTTGGTTTCCTAATAATATATGTAAGTGCTCTTCCCATGTTGAAACATTTCCTTAAAAATTATCTATGCTGTTTTGAGATGGTTTCACAACTACAACAAATATCTGTTTGGTACACAAGTACAAATATTATTTTGCTTATTAAAACTATTTTAAAAATTCTTTATTATTAAGGAAAAAAAATTTCGGTTTTCTATTCCACAGAAGCATTACAACAATTTATTTCATTGCAACTGTTTCAACTTCTTTGGTCTCTTCTACACTAGATTTATAATAATCTCCATGAGAGATACTAGCAGCTAGTCTCACCAGCAGTGTGTACATAACAACAGCAAAAAGAACTGGTAATATCTTCACAAACGGTCAGTGCAAAGATAAAATTATTTTGACTGGGTATAAAATAAGGACTTAAACCATTAGAAAATAAAGAGACACAGTTGTTTAAAATCACCTGAAATAGGACAGTTGGACCAAACTTGTTGGAACATTTCCTGCACTATTACTAGTGGTTTTGGTCACAATCAACATTTTATTACCTTTAGGGTCAATTCAATGACTGTCTTAGAATTTACAATCAGTTCTGAAAGAACAAAAGCTAAAAATTGTTTTTCCTGAAAAACAAAATTAGTAGAAGCTTGAGACTGCACACTGTTCAGCAGAATTATAATCCAACTGCAAGTATTTAAATATCACACAACCAGCTGACACGGGAATATTAGAAAAACCTTAAAATGCCAAGACTCAGCATCTCACATACTGCAGTACAGTGCAGGCTGTAGAGAGGAAATTTATATTTAATGCAAGATTTGCTGAGAGTGAGCATACCAGAAATTTATAATTAGATGGTAATGGGGACAATCCTCTTCTGATCAGTTTTACACCAGTAAGGCTCCATTCATCAGTGGTGCTGATCCTAATTTATGCTAGTGTCAGTGCAGAAAGAATTATACTAGTGTCCTAGACAGACCACTTTTTTCTCACATCCTAGCCACAAACATGAGACAGCCTATGATATTTTTAAAATCCACATGTAAAAATATACCTGTCAATCCATAATTCCTAAAAAAAGTTATTTATTTTAGTTAGTAAGTACCGAGACCTACAAAAAGCTGATACATGTAAAATGAGTGAACGATGTGCATGTGACATTCCAAGAAATGTGAGAACTTATGAACTACACAGATGCTGCCACACATTAAAAAATATTTTCATCATTCTTTAATTCTGAAATTTCTGTGAAGCCTACATTTTTGGACAACCTTTAAATGCAACTAGGATTCAGCTTCAGGCCTTACATTATCATTATAAATTCCTTCAGAATAACTGCACTGTCTGTTATGGCTTAATACTAAAATACTGAAAGTCAGTAATGATCACAGAAGATTTATTACAAAAATAAAACAGAACTGGGAGCTGCAGTAATCTCTTCAAATTAACATCCATTCTGAATCCATCACACAAAAAAATAATCAGTTGTATCATACAGGAAGATATTTATGAGAATTTTTACAGGGAACAGGTGTGTAAAACATTTGAATTAATTCATACCTACCCACTGCAACCAATGACTTTATTATACAGATAAGATGGGAGGCCTTTCAGATGAATATTGTTATCCACATAAACATACTGTAGCTCCCGAGAACGACCTAAATCTGGGTTCAGAAAATACGAAAAGTCAGGGGGAGAATGGATGACATAGTGACAATTATGAGCAAAGCAATTCTCTTTAATTATAAATAAGCTAATCAGACTCAATCTAGGCAAACAAATTTGTATTTCTGAATCGTAAAATTTCAGCCAACGGTTTTATTATGGATGAATTGAAAAGCTGTTCAGAAAGCAGCATTTAAAACTACTAAACCAAAACAACCCTCCCTGAAAATCCCATTATAAATAATTGAATTTTAGCACTGACAAACTCGGAAGTCAGTTTAAAGAAGCAAAGGGACAACTGATTTCAAGTTTTCCGTTCATACTTCAAGTTCACAAAGTCAAACATACATTCAGCATCTGGCCTCATGTCACTGAAATCACAGCTTTGCTGTCTTTGATAAAGCAGTAGAGACAAGGAAGAATGTGGTCTTTCCCACTCTTTCCCCAAGAAGAGATACTTGTTTGATTATATTAGCCATAACCAAATACAACCAGTAATCATTCAGAAACAAGTCTGGGCTGTGTGGTAAATTACAGAACACAAGAAAATATACAAGCATTAAACTGCAGAGTATTATACAAAAAAATCGTATTGATCATCTACTTGTAGCCCCATCTGAAGGTGTGCTTCTTGCGTTATTTCTGTTAAAATATTCATGGCTGGCAGTCAAAGAAGCAAGTACAGCATGTTTAAGCGATACCTTTACAGACTAGAAATATATTAACGTATCTCTAGATAGGAGTATATAGGTATGGAGTAATTTCATTCTGTTTAGAAAATTAAAGTGGGAAAATGGAGCAGAATTAAAAGGGAGAATTTAGGTTTCTAGGAAGAATTCTTGAAAACAAGAATTTTGCTTATCAGCAAGATCTAGTCAGTGGTAAAACTGCTATCAAAAGAAGTGAAAAGCATGCTAATGTGAGACATTTAAAAAGACAAACCAAACAGTGAACTATAAAAAAGTTTCAAACTGGCATGGAAGCTGACATGCAGGATCATCTGGGCAGCCCATTTCATCCTATGCTGCTCAAGATACTGGGTTAGGAAAAGACATATGCATTTAATACAAAGCACAAACCAAGCAAACAATGTTTGAAAGCCTCTCTGCCTGAGAGGGGATAGATGTAACCCAGACAAACTGCATTATGAAAAAATAATTTAAAAAAAATAATCTGTATGTCTCTCAAGTTCTTAAACTTTTATGTTATACAAACTAAGCAAGATAAACAGGCATTTGGCTGAATCAGCCACATTGCAAGATGATACTAATAGGGACCGATTCTGACTTCCCATCTTTACCAACTGTCAATTACCTTGGTTGGCATAAAGATAACCAGAGAAATTAGCATAGCTTCTGTCCCTTTTGTAATTGTGGCCAAGAACAGAATAAAAATTAAAGTTATTTCCATGATATTTCTATTCAGAAATTCTATTGGAATAATGATCTCTCACCATTCCCTAATTCCCTACTATGACAAGAAGTAATACAATCCTTTTTTTAAAATTATGGAATAGTTTTATTGTACACAAGAATTCTGGACACCACTTAGTGCAGATAAAGCAAACGGTATTTTGAGTTATATCCCCCCCAAACATTTGGCCATCTTAAAATATACTGAATGTCTTCAGCTGTCACCCACTTGAATGGCAGCTGTAAGCACCAGAAACCTTAAAAGCTCACACTGAGGAGGAGCTTCACAGGGTGTCACATTATCAAATCTTTGATATAAAGAACAAATGATGATACCAACAGAAAAATGAATAGATTCCTTTTCTAAAATAAAAATGTTAACATAGAAAAACAGTTTTGTTTTTTTCCTTTTAGCACAGACCCTTGCCCCGCAACAGCCTATGGAGGTTTCAGGACCATAATCTGGCCTTTGTTCAAGCCTGACTCACTGGACACCAGGGGACACGTTCAACCATCACATGCTGCTTTGACCCTGTCCCAAAGCATTCTAGTTTACAGAGCTATCTGCTGCACCCATCAACTGTCCTGCCCCAAGAAGCAAGTACAAATATCTCTGCTGACTGATGGGCACTGCTGTGAGATGCTGCTGTGCATCATTATGAGCTAACAACTCAAAAAGATGATTTATTTTGGCTCACTATTGCAGGGCTGAAAATAGTTTAGTAAAGTTCCAGGATATTTTTAGATGAAACAAAAACATTGTTATCCTACAATGAATAAAAGTATTGAGATACTGAGGCACTATAACACCATAAAGTATTGTAAGACTGGAAAAGAATCATCCAATAAAGTTTAAAGCAGATAGCATGTGCATGGCACACCTAATGCTTCAAGAATATCGCCTCATGTTGCAGAAGCCAGTTATACTAAGAGCAGAAAACTATGGGTTGCTGGGGTAGCTTGAATGTGCTACTGTTTAACTTATTAATTTAGAGAATGGAAGAAAATTTTTAAAAGAGGCTCATCTCGCTCATTTCTACACAGATGTATGCAAATGGGCTGAAAATCAGGCAAGTCAAAAAAAGCCCTAAAGCTGTTCTTTTCATATGCATTGAGGGGGGAGTTAGGCTGCATCTCATCTCTTCCTTCCCTCTGTCTTTATCTTATGCTATGTTTAGATTCTAAGTTCTGAGTTGACTGCATTTCCTAGGTAATTAAAGCAAATTTTTGGATGTTAGACAAAATATCTCAGTAGGAAAATTTCAATTCCCAAAGCCAAATAGCCTGGAACTATAAATGTTCCTTTGATATAGTTTCTTTGCATTAAACAACCAAGCATCTTCCAGTCCCCAAAAGATTTTTTTTTCCCCAATTTCAAACGCTATCCATAAAGTTTAAATTTAAATAAATCACCACTTTAAAAAGCTCTTTGTATCCCATCCACATTAATTTTTATGTCTTATATCAGTCAACAAATATTGTTAAAAGTTCTCTAAAAACATGCTTCTGAAGAACTTTGTAAAATAAGGAAGCTGTCCATCTATGAAAAGGCTAAAGCTACAAAGAAGGTTTTCATGTGGCTTTTGCAAGCACTGTACTGTGTCTAAAACATTTCCACTTTCCTCCTTCCAGGCTCCCAGATCAAAGACCTTTCTCCCAGAAATGACCAAATGCCATGAGTCCTGAACAAACCCCAATTCTACTTTTTTTCTTTTTCTCTCTTTTTCTTTTTTCTTTTTTTTTTTTTTTTTTTTTTTTTAACCTCAGGGCCCTGGCATATGCATTCCACATGGCTGAAGATGGAACAAAAGCTCTTGTGTGTCTGCACTGATGCTCTTTTAACCATACTGTGAGGGCAAGGACACAAAAGCATATACTGAGGTAGAATAAGACTTTTGTTTACTGTGAACTGATAATTACTAGACCCATTTTCAAAACAAAAAGTGCACATAAACCCTCAATAAAGTGATATAACGCTGAATATTTGCTGTCATAACATCCCCTGTACTGCCAGTACACTTGAGAATTTATGCCCTATTTTAATTATATTTGTACTTTATTATGTAAATCATTTTTGCAATGTCATCAGAGTCAAATTTCCGCCTGCAGTGGAATTTGTTTTCAGGCACTGGAGCATTTGCTAATGGTAAAACTTTAAAGATAAATTTCTGAAAATGGATAATTTCTATTGTAAGTAGATTGATATCAAATGATCAGTAGTTCCATCTGCCATTCACGAACAGAATTCCTAAGACCATTTATTAGGGCAGCATGGAAGTTACCCTAACAATAATAGGACTGGCCAGGATGCAGTTTTGTGTTCAACTTACACATACAATTTGGTTGTTTTTTTGGTTGGGTTTTTGTGTTTGTTTTGTTTTTTTCTTTGCTTTGTTTTGGTTTTTTTTAAATACATTTATTAGGAAGGCCCAAGGGTCAGATCCACACAGTCTTGCTTCTTTGAATATACACTGGAATATTCAACAGCTGAAAAATAATAACTTTTAAAAAATACTGGCATATCCAAGAATTAACTATGTTCTGCAGAACAAATGACATTATTGTTTACCCATCTGTTTGTTTATGTACCAATTCTGAAAGTTAAGGAGTGGAATTGAGTATTTTATTGTATTTTCTAAAATTGATTAATAGTGTTACACATACTTTTAAGATGCATGTGCCTACAAACTTAAAAGAACATATAAGACGGAAAACTATAGTATGTAACCAGCAGTGCTGTGCTACTGCTGGAACAAATCTGACACCTATCAATCTAGGAACAGGAAAATGCAGATTTCCATTACACTTAACAAGAGGGTCTACTGGCAGCTACAAAGGACATACTTAGATGAGGAAGAATGGATTCCTTCACATAGTAGATGTCAACCACCATATGAAATACAGTAAATCACACTTTAAAAAGCATTAGGTTCCAAATACGTTTCTTCTAGCATGGACATGTCTAATAAAGAGATAAAATCCACATTCTGTCAGGAGATGAATAAAATGCCTGCTTTTCAACTCAACTCCCTAATTGAAAAAAATTGTTTGACAATTCTTGCTTGAATATCAATTGTAGATATTTCTACAGTATCTTTCACTGTTATTTAACATCCTTACACAGACATTAACTGGTAAAATGAAGTTGGATATAAAAATACACATACACACACAAAACATTAGCAAATGTGTGCAGCTAGCAGAAATAATGCTACAATTACGCCTTAACTACAGTAATACTCAAGAAAAACATTTTCCCATACAAGAGAGATAGATTTAACCTTTTTACTTTTCAATGCACTAACTCTCTCCTACTTTACTTTATCACATCTTGACCAATCTGAAGTCTTCTGATTCTTCAGAGGAAGGATTAAACATTTACATTTATACTGTGCTGCTTCTCCTCTGAACTCAAGGATTTATGATTCAGTTTCATATCCACAGATAGCAAATTATCTCCAAATGTTCACCAGTGAGTCACTATTAAGAACTACTGAACAAGGTCAATTGACAGTCTTTGATGTTTCCCGTTATTTTAAAAGTTCCTTTTGAATGTTTTGAATCTGATTCTAAAAATAAAGAAAAAAAAGAAGGTGTGTCATTATATTAGAGATTTATTTCCTCCTTTTGAACTTAAAACATTTCAGGAGATCTATGGCTCATCCAGGTCATAGCTCACTCATAGATAAGCTACTAACATAAGAGTAGCAAAAACTTTTACCCTTTAATTTCACATCTCATCTCACTGAACAGCATTGTATTTTTGCAAAATTAAAAAGATTCAACTTCCTGTCTTATGAAATGGAGTTACAAATATTTGCCAAAATAGGGGAAGTTACTTTGCTTGGTTTAGGTAGCACTGTGTAATCTGGATGATGTGACCAGGAACTCATTTTCTCATTTATATAATGAGAGATGTAACTAAACCCCTATGTCTGGAGACATTATTTGCATATGCTTTGCAGTAATATAAACTAAGGTGCTAAGAAAATCAGAAAGATCATAAACTTCTTTAAAGACTAAATTGCTAGTACTGAAAAAATTCAGTTAAACCTATACAATGTAATTACTTTAAGAATTATCTCATTTCTAGCCACCTCAATTTTCAGCTTCTTTTCAAAGTGATTATTATACCTTCATCTGTACCTAATTAACACCAAACTCTGATTGTATTCTAGAAAAACTATTAATGGCTATTCAAATGATATGACAGATCTGCATGTGTGTCTATATTTCAGTGGAGATTAGCCTGTGGCAGGACTAAAAAGTAACGAACACAGAGGACTTGCTTTTCACAGAATACACCATCCACACTTACTGACAACACAGCTACTCCCCACAACAAACCAGCACATGCTGACTGCACCTCCTACTCTTGAAGACCTGCTTCAACACTTCCAAACTTTGAAAGGGTTGCAAGAAAGGCAGCTAAATTTCTTCTTGTGCTACTACCATGGAAGTTTTGATGGATGCCTACACACAGCACAAACTAAACCTTCGCTAGGTTATGCAGTACTGACATTCCTAATGATGAAAAACAATTTATGTGGAGTTACTGGGATTCCATGGAAAGTTTTAAACCCTAGCTGAAAAATCTTAGTTAAATTATCAGATCCAGGAAACAGAAACAGATCACTACCCAAAGTGGTGGAACTCAGATTACATAGTACTATATTTAAACACAATATCATTTAAACTTTTTTCCCCCTCAGTTAGCTAAAAATAAAGCAAATCTGATAGCTGACCTATGGCTTTAAAACAGACATGAAACTTCAACCTGCCTTTTTTTTGTTTAGTAACATATTTTCAAGAATATGATCACTGTGACAACTCCATTAACAGAGTTCATAGGGACCACCAAAGAAAATCACTTGTTGCCTTTTTCTTTTTTATTTCCAAGACAGAAAGTTTGTTTTCCTGTCTCTTCTCTGACCCACCCCCTAGCCCAATGACAGTGGTGACTCACCAAGTGGCAAAAATGCGAGGCGGTTTCCAGCCATGGAGAGCTCATTGAGGCTTGGTAGCTGGCACAGGTGGCGGGGAACATACCACAGGTGGTTTCGGTCTGCAGTCAAGTACTGCAGCGAAAGGCACATATGCAGCCTTTCAGGTAACGTTATCAAACGATTGGTTGAAATGTCCAGTGTTTGCAGCTCCCTCAGGTCTCCAACCTCTACAATCCAAAGAGGAGTCATTGAGATTTATTAACGTAACTTTATTCACAAACAAGACCACAAAAAAAAACAAAAACTCACATAAATCAAAACCAAAGGTCATCAGTTAGCTGTGCTGTTTTTCTCTAAAGATACTGTTCTATCAATCAGTGTTCAGAACTGATACTAATAATCTCCATCATCTTCCTATTTAAAATCTTTTTGATGAGGAACAGTTATCAGTTAGGCAGTAAGCTTAAATAGGAGATCTCTCAAGATAAAGCATTCCTGAATTGTGACAATTACTACTGTCAAAAATATCAAGCACTTTCCTGGTCCTAAATCAGAACTAGAAAAAAGATATAAACCCCAAACCAAAATACATTACAGAGCTTGCTGTTATTGAGGGTGTTCTGCATGACACCACACTCATTCAAATTAAAATTAATTTTTTATTTTTGTTAAACGTTTGAGGATGCAATGCTTATATCCACCTTAAGATGCTCTTGCAGTGAGACTTAAAAATACATGCAAAGAACTTCTTGCTTAGTGAATCTTTCACCAAGCATGCTTAGTTACAACAGCTCTGTCTTCATAATACAATTCAGAAAACCTAGTTTAAATTAGAAAAGAAGTCTCTTAACCTGTAAATTATATTATGTTACATTGTAGGAAGATATTACAGTAAGTTCTAACCTATAGTTGCAATAATTGCAGCTTCTAGAGGTTTTTTTTCACATTTTAGGAATTTTAAAAGTCCATTTTGTGTTTTAAATCGTATTGTGTAATTTTTTTATGTAGGTAACAAATGAAGTTCTTGGAAGTCTGCAGGATGTGATCACACAAGGAGCCTTACTTGTGCATCAGAGTGATTTTCCTTGTGTCTGGCCTGTGGAACCAGGATGCACTTCTCTAAGGACTCACTGACAAACATATTAAGCAGCTCTACAGGTTATCTCATTGTTTATTTAATTAGATACTCTAAAAATTGGATTAATCTAAAAATTGGATAATTCTATAAATTATTTTCTCCAAACATGGGGAAACTGTAAACAGTTTTGCTTTGTTTTTAAATACTTTACAGCAGTAAAACCAACTCGAACTACTTGGTGCCCCTAATTCTTACTGCAGTTCTCAGCATCTTGCAGAACCAAATGTACTTTGCTCTTGGCTGAATGAAACCAGCTCTTGCATCTGATAGCTGCTAAAACAAGATTCACTCGAATTTTCTACACTGAAAACACCAGACAATCTACACAATCCACAATCTGCACACTATCACCCAGATTTTTTAAAAAAGATATAAATAGGGTAACACTGTTTAAGTTAAAGCTGAACAGAACCTGTTGTGCCCTTAAGCTCTCTCTGTAGCAGAAGCTAGAAAATTCACTATTCCCTGAGCTCTTCGGTAGCCCCTTGTATACTACACCCAAGGAAGAAAACTAAATACTAAGTTAATTTCAAGGTGCCTTCTTCATAATCGTAAAAAGAAATGGCAAATCTGAAGCTGACCTAGGGAAAAACTGCTATAAATGTTACTTTCAAGACTGAAAACATGAAAAGGAAAAAGGAAAGTTATAATTCAGTAATAGAGATTTCCACAAAACTACTAATTAAACAAAATGTGTGTGCACATTTAAAAGGAGTTTCTGCCCACTGCAAACAATCCCAGCATTAACTATAATAAAGAATCAACAACATAGTATAAGAATCCAAGATAGTACTGACAGAAGCAGCTGCTATACACTGATGACCACATTCTTCAAACCTCTTAGTTTTGATGTCAACAGGAATCACCAGCTTTATTTAAAGTGGGGTTTTTTTTACTACAAGATTGAAAATGAATGGCAACAGCAAAGTAATCACTACTAAATAGCAAAAAACTATTGTGCAAAAGAACTGCAGTAGAACTCATTTTTAAAGCGTTTTATATTCATGACAAACAAAGCCATATGCTTGAAAACAGTGACAGGAAAAAAGCCACCTACATTCAGCCAAACCACTGACCACATGCAGTCAATAATAGGCCTAGCTATTTTCATGCACTAACCTTTTTCTCTGCCACTAAAAACAGTTTTCTAATTCAGTTTAGGTCCAAAATCCCATAAATGTTACGGTTGGCAAAGCTGGCAGAGTTTCAAAGGCATTGCTAGAATGATATGTTTCAAATCTAAGAGGAAATAAAAGTATTCTCACTTTATCCTTCATCCAAAAAACACATACTTGCCCAAAACTTCATCCTCTCTACCTTAAATCTTGCAATGCATACCAGATGTAAACACCCACTTTCAACATACAGTGCCATATGTTACAGAAACACCCACCGACCCATGAAGTTAAGTAAACCAAACAACATCAAGTGCCATCAGATTAAAGATATAACCCCCAGACTCCCCACCATAGCACTGAAAGATCATTTTGAAGAACATGCTCAGACATTTACTAATACACTAAATTGGTTTCAATCTCATTAAAGCAAAGAAAAACAATAAAGAGGAATAACACAAAATATAAACAGTCCATTAATACGTTTTTCAAGCTTTTAGTTACTAAATACTATTATCTGTGCTTTAAAAATGTTGCAGCATAAATCCTGAAGGATGCCTTGGCTAACACACACAGTGAAAGACTTACAGATCTCTCTTTTGCTAGCACCTCATCAAGCACTGAGACACATACGAGAGGTGGACTTTGGAAATTTCAGGCATACCCAAAAAAAAAAAAGCTAGTCCCAAATAAAATGAGAAGGGACTTTTATTCAGGGATTCCCCCCCACACCCAAGGGTAAGAAAGAGACAAGCATTATACATCACTGTTATCCTAAACTGAGGAATTCCAATTACATTTAAATGAAATTCATAAATATATAATTTAAAATTTCTATTGACTCTAGGATTAGTACTATCAAAAATCAACATGGCAGAGCACTGAGCCCAATTTTGACATCAGAACCCAGAAAAAAAGTCCTCAGTAGCTTTGCTAAACCTCTAACTCAGACTCGAGTCCAAACATGAAGTTCCCATCTGATTCTTTGGACCCCAGAGTTTCAGCCATGTTCATCTGCACAGATTACTGCCTTCACATATAGCTGGGCAATTCTGTGGCTTGGCCATATGGTACAAATGTGTTCGCAGTGTAGTACACACAAAGCAGCCGACAGACTATAAATCCACATACTACCTTACCTCACAGAACCTTAAACGCAGGCTTATACCCAGAGCCCTGGCTATAGCCTTCTGAAGGTGGTTTTCAGCGACACTGATATACACATAAATACTTCAGACTGTATTCTAAAATAGCCAGTGTTTGAGAAATTAATTAATCTTTTTCATCCTTGATAACAGGAAGATTCAGAAGTGATTACTGGGGCTCCAAAAGGCAGCCTTATCATTCATGGTAATAGCCTTCCCAACCACTTGGAGAAAGGGACAGTGAACTGTCATCATGCACTTTTGTGTGTTTTCAAAAGAAAAACTGCTAAATACGTTTGTGTCCCAACACAAAGAGAAAAGAAACATCAGCATACATTTTTTAAAAAAAGAGAGTGAAACCTTTAAAGAATTTCAGGAAATTTCCAAAATTATCGTCTTTCTACAAAACTGACTGTATTTGTAGAAACATACCTAGCACAAGGGGAAAAAAGAAAAAAAATCTATTTCTGATTCAGGTGGTTTAAATGTCAGCTTTTAAAATTAATTCCCATAGTTTTACATGAAGAATAAAACACATCTGGAAGTAAGCAGCCTATACAAACAATAATTGCCAAAGGCAGTTCAAACTTCCTTAACCTTCTGGGGATACAGGCCTCACCAGCTGCATAACTCAAAAATAACTAAGAGTTTTCTTTACATTTCAAGAGCAATCCCACCTTTCCCTGTTGGACCGTAACCCAAAATTTCATCCGAAGAGTTATGAAACACATACAAAATTGGATTTGAGTGTATGGAAGTCATAGATTTACTTCAAATCAAACACTCTTTCTATTCAAGTAAAGGAAAAAAGGGGACAGGAAAGGGCTATAGACCTACCTGCATGAGAAAGCACCTCAAAGCAGGATATTAAGAGAAAGCAGAGAACCTACAAGGAATGGAAAAAGGGTCTGATGAGCAAGGAGAGCTGGCACTTAGAGGTCAGGCCACAGAAGTCAAATTAAAACTGCCAGGAGGCCAGGAAAATGGGAACTCACAGACAAATGAAAGGTTTCTCAACAAGAAATAAAGAGCAAGAAATGAAGAACTAGTATCAACAAGGAGTAGAAGTTAGGAGGACAGACCAAATATTAGTTTTCTGCATCATTTTTTCCTGTAAGAATAATGCTGTGTATGAGGACAGAGACAGAATACCTCATGGGAACAAGGACAAAGCACTGAAAATTACCACATACATTACTAAAATGAAATGAGGCTGCTTAAAAAATTTCCATCCCAGAATACTGAAAAAATGGGTTATATATCAAAATTGCAAGCTCAGGCACAAGGATTCTCAATGAATAAGACATTTTCTGGGATAGCAGCCTAGGGTTGGAGAAGAAATGTGGAACCCGTGTTCAAAAAAGCCCTGTTAGTGTGAACTCAGCACTCTTCAGTACCTTAGAACAACTGTTCCAAGGGGAAAGAGCAACCAATAGTAACCAATGACTGGAATATAAATAGAAAGCAGAATAAAAACACAACCCAGATCTTTCCAATGTAAATCATGTTATACTGGCTTATCTTTCTTTGATGAAATTTCCTGGTTAATGGTAGCACATGAGTATCACATCCCATGGCAAATTATTGGGAAGGAGAAAACATAGCTAGCAGTGGTGTTCCTCAAGGGTCTACTTTATTTAGAATTTCCATTTTTCTACCTTGGTAAAAAAAGAATACTAGGCTTTGGTTTGCTGTTGACATAGCATTTAAAGTACTGATAGAGAATGAAGTTACCACACAGGAAGAGGAGCAAGAACTTTTACAATGAAGTGATTGAAATAAAATACAACAGAAAATAAGCATGATAAGAAGGTGCTGCAAGTCAACGTTCTGCCTGAAACAGGGAAGGAAGAAAAGGACTGGCTATACTGGTTCACCAGCTAAGGATAACGAGCCACCAGTGAAAATAACTAATGCAACTTCTATATACAGGCAGCATTGTATTAGGTGCAAGAAACTATGTTAATATACCTTTGTATCGTAGGCAATAATGATGATCTTGCTGTTATCATACAAAGATCTATATTACCACCCTGTGACCAAAGAGATCTAAGACGGAAGCAATCCTCTCTCTTGCAAAGCCAGCAGCATGTCCCCATTTCAAGGGTGCAGCACTCCATCCTATAAATCTCTGCTATATACCACGGAGTAACATTTTCCAACTTGTAGTACCCGGAGGGACATACTCTCACAAAGCCATACAGAATCAAGTGCTGCGATGTCTGTCTGTGATCGTGAAGCATCTTCACGCACCCCAGTGATCCCTCTCTATCCTGGCCTCTAAAAAGAAAGTTGGTTGCTTCAGGAAAGGAACAGAAGGTGCTAAAAGTGGCTACTATACTTCATCCTTGAAATAGTGTTTTAATCAACTTCCATAATCCTCAGTACAAAATGTATTTTCCTATTAGACCTGTAAAACCATGCAATGGTGAATAAAAGGTGTCTGAGGTCTTTCATACTTACAAAGCTCATTACCTGTCCCATTAGAAAAAAAATGCAAGTCTCTATACATGCCTGTGAATTTGAATTGTGATACTATTATCAATTTAAAAGTGTAATGGACAGGAAATATAAGTTTAAATCACTAAGAGCTTGATGGAAAAGATCTCCTTTAGATCTGCTCTGGGATGTCTCAGGAGGACTTAAATAGATTTTAAGATGGTTAAACCAAATTAAATAGCCTATTATATATTACATTACATTTACTGTCCTACCATGCAGCTCACATTTCATTGCCTATAAAAATTAAATTTTCTAGCACAAATTGGCACTTATGATAGACCTGTGCCATCTTCAAACAAGAAAGTTTGACCATAACTGAAAATTGGCATCATTAGATTTAAGGACAAAGAAAGGGGGAGGCAAACTGAATCACATTTACATTTTGACACTGCTGTATGCAGATCTGTCCTGTATTGTTAGTGAGAGAGCTTGAAAAATGTTCATTTCTCAAGCCTAACAGACCTGAAAACGATTTTTTTTCCTTGATTTTTTCCCATGTAGGCCAATATTTGCTCAATATTTTAAGGAAGAAAAAAAAAAAAAAAGAAGAGGGACTGGAAGAGACATGACACTGCAGCAACTGTTTCATGAATAACCTGTTTTTAAATAAGGTGCTGCATATGAGTTCAAACCCATAGAAATTGTACGGAAAAAAGCCTCTATCCTACCTGATCAAACTTGAATCTATTACTTTTAACCATACTTATGGCTGCATTTCACACACACATCCTGTCTGTAAAGAACAAGGAGAAAAGACGTTTCTGGGGCAGGACTGTCTTTGTGAATGAACACAGTAATTTAAGTAACACCTCAAAGATGTTCCCAATTCTCAGTTTCACCTGCTTCAGCCATAAACTATATTGTCTTCTTCAAAACATTTAAGCAGCAGGCAAAACCCAAAACCAAATGGAAAATACATACTTCTACTGAACATACCCAAATAAAATCTTTCCTCAACCTTGCTAAATGTCACACACAAATTTAGTACCAAACCTTATTTATTTTGTACCATCATTCATAAGCAAAAGTAAGAAAAGCAGCTTTCTAAAGTCCAATCTTGCTAAACAGTAATTTTAGTCCAGCTAAAAGCAGCTGAAAACAGACACCAGGCATGAGGGTCTCATTAAGTCAAACTCTTCTAAAGGTCAGTGGTTCCCCATCTTTTACCATAATTAAGCTTAAATTAACAAAACTGGCAGCCTTCTGTATTTCATAGGTCCAGCACTGTCTGCTATCCTCAGCATCAGCACTGAAGCACCAGACAGAGCACAGATCCAGGGTGGGTATTAGGTCGTGCTCTGTATTTCCCCTCCATGCAGATTCAGAATTCCATTTTCTCCAATAATTTGATGGTCTCAATGAGAACAGTTAGAACAAATCAGATTATAAAAATACCAGAAATTAACATACATGAGAAAAATGGAAAAGATGGGTGAAAGGGCAAGAAAAAAAATTGTTTATGCACAAAGGTAACTCAAGGCCATGAAACATCAGGTTTGCTGGGGTTTTGTTTGTTTGGGTTTCTTTGGGTTTTGTTGTTGTTGTTTTGGTTTTTGCCTTTTTTTTTTAGAAGACAACCTATCCTTTCATTTTGTTCTAGTGTACTCTGCCTAGTACTTTGCTGCCCCACAGCAATGTACTATTGCTACACAAATAAGTAATAGACATGAAATTAATATACTAGTATTAGTCTGTGGTTTTATTAATTGATATCTCAAATTTTGGATGGAGGAGCCAAAATGAAGTGTGAAGAGACAGAATGGTACTTTGTCAGGAATATGGCATGAAAAATTCTGCTAGCACCTTACAGAAGTCTCTTATTTAGGAAGTGATGTATTTTTGCTGTTGTCTTCCCTTTGAGGCACAGCTGTTTTCCTTTTCCTGGGTGTTCCTGGGTGGTATGAACATAAACAAATGTGAATGAATAAAGCATGAGACCTGTTATGTTTCTCTTGTTTTGTTTGTCTTACCATCTTTACTGCTGCACATCATCTACAATTCACTGTGCACTAATATCACTACATGGAAAGTGTGGGGGAAAGCCTTCAAAAACAACTTTGTGCATAAAATAAAGAGCTAATAATTTGAACTCAAGATGCCAGCCAGCTAGAGATGGCTACTTAAGTACGCTGCTTTGATTAAGGACAAACAACCAGTAAATGCTTAAAATTAAGGCAAACAAAATGAGCATCCTAAAGAGAAATTAAGGACATCTCAGGAAGCCACAGAGGCAGGGTCAGTCCTGGCTATAAATTCTAGGACAGCTTTTTCCTTTCTTTTTCAAAGGAAAAGCCTCAGATCAACGCAATGGACTGGTCTCTCTGATAAACACAGATTAGTAGCTCCTAACCTGTTACTACACTAGTGTCTAAATAATCTAAGCAAAACCTATCTGTTGTGACTGTTGCTATCAACTGTTTCCAACCAGCTGGAAACAGACACATCTTTCTTCCTTTTCTTGAGGTTAGCGGGTTGGTTTTATTTCTTCCTTGCCAAGAACTAAAGGCATAACAAAAGCAATAGGTCCTAGTTAGATTTTTCATCTTTCAGTGGAAAAGTATTATGCTATATTAAGTCAAGCTATGCTCACTTATCATACTATTGGGAGATACCAAAGAATCCTCTTCTCTGAAGGTAAACCATCTCCATAATAAAAAAACGCAACTACAGATTTGAGTGGGGTAAGGGAAATGAAAAGAATCACAGGAAGATCTTTAGTTTGGAACCAGGCTTACAGTGGAGTCACCATATTTGTTTTTCAAAGGAATGCTAATGGATGGAATTGCCTTCACTGAAGCCCTGTGAAAATAAAGAGTTCTTCCAGGCCACTGGAAGTTACTACAAACAGCAACAGTAAGTACAGGTGAGGACTGGCTAAACGTTGACAGGAATCTAAACATTCACAGGAATTACTCCCACTATAGTGAGGTGCATCTTTCTTAAATGTAAGCTATGGATTCAGATGCCCGTTACTAGCAGCAGTAACAGGAGCTTCTCTTGCTCCTCTTCACATGCCCAGGACCACCCAGCAGACTGGCTAATTCACCAGTTGAGAAGGGCAGGCAGGAGCTACTATAATGATACAGTTATTACTGAGGAAGTGGCATGGACCATCTACTAACAGTTTCTAAGATAATCACCACAAAGAAGACATCTGACTTCCAACAGCACTAGCAATGTCCTGATTTTCAAAATGCTGAGAGCAACTGCAAGCCTTATCTTAATCAGTGGAAGATATTGCTGTTTAGCGTTTCAAATCTGCACAACAGACAAGTAAGGCTTGCAATTCTATTCCAAACCCCCCACTCTGTAATTCCAAACTGCATTCCTTTAGCACCACAAATAAGTAGTCTCAGTTCATAAAGCTCTCAAACATTAAATAATTACCAACTGGAGTATACATGCAGTTGCTTGGTAGCAAAGCCTTCCATAAAGCATGACAATTTAATGCAGATTTGGACAATGCTATGTGAAACACATATCTTTATTTTAAATACCACTGCAATAAAATTAAGATAACTGAAATACAGGTATCAAACTCTCTGTGTGACATGAACCACAGGAGAGTTAATTTCACATAAAACATCCAGTTCTATACATTCTCTTTAAAGGCTTTTTCCATTTAGATTTAGTGTCAGTAAATGATGCATTTTATTTTGCCTCAATTTATTTAATAGACTAGCTGAGTAAAAACAAGGATGTTGATAACAAGTAGTATTTAAACTCTCTCACAATGGTATATATAAAATAAAATTGTATTCGGCCAGCAAGGTCAAAATGGAAATCGATGCATTCTAAAATTCTTCTATTGCACAGCACTAACAATTTGTATTTGTTGACTTTCAAAGAGACTGAATGACTTTGTTCTCCAGGCTTCCCTGGGCTCTCAAGTCCTACTAGTAAATTGCATTTGCTTAATGCACAAGTAAAATCAACTACCCGTTAATATAGCTAATCACTGTACATAAGTTACAGAGAGCTTAGAGAAAGTAGAAAACAAGGGAATCAAAGAGACAAAAGTACATTCATAGATAAACTGATAGACTTAAGACTTTAAGAGGAAAACTTTTAACACCCAACTGTAAAAACTACAAAAATTAAGCTTCAAGAGTTTATTTTTCCTGTCACAATTGTTCATTTGGTGCAACAAAATCTCAAAAATTTCAAATTACTAAGAGATTTTACATGCAAAAGGAGTAGCAAATTATTTTAGTTTAGTTAACAGGTAATTTTCTTCTGAAAACTAAATACCTGAATGGGCTCTATGAACTAATGACTACTGAATTTCATTAACAAGTTTGCAGCCATGTGCTGTAGTAGCACATACCCACTGTTTAACTATTGCCAACCTTGTTATGGTGGTGAAAGAAACAATGAACTGCAGTTTTCGGTATTTAATTTTACTTATTTTAAAACATTATTGGTAAAGGCAGTAAGCATGGACATAATCCTCCTGAAAAGCTGATTTTGCTTGTATGGCTTACTTAGTCTTTGCTCAGGACCCTCCCAAAACAAGTCAATGCAGCAAAACAAAGCTGGAGCCCTTTAGCAGTACAGCATACCAAAATCAGTAAGGCATTTCTATTGTAAACCTAGACTCTGCAAAGCAGTTACTGCTACCATTTCCTTTTTCACACATTTACAAACTGATGAAAAGTTTCAGAGAAAAAAAACCGCACAGTTTAATATCTCTTCAAAGCTTAGGCTCTCTGAAACCCTGACTAAACGCTATTGAACAGATTGTCTGTATTAAAGAAGTTTTCATACTACAGAAACACAAACACCGTTTGTATATGAAACACATCTTTCTCAGCATATATCCAACACTCCATCTCAGAGGTTTAGTCTCAGCCTTGCCAATACACATCTGTCTCCACCCATGTGAACAGCTATTGGCACGTGTTTATGAGAAGAGCCCTGGGCATCTTAAAAAACTCTTTAAGTTCAGTTTTGCTTTTGGGTAACAGTTCTAAAAGAAAGACTTTTACAAGTATTTCAAAGAGCATCTGTTGTGAACTTGGAGAAGTGAACTTCATATATATCACATGTACCGTAAACCAGGCAATCAGTAAAGTTAGATGTTTACTATCAGAATCATCAGCAGAAGAATTCAGCACTGACAGATGAGTTACAAACCACCTTCTTCCAGAATTCCTTTACTTAGGAAGTTACTCTGATATTAAACACTATATGATCACTTGAGTTTAGTTTAATTTCTTGGAATATGTTAACTTTCAGTAGTTAAGTGATGATTTTTATAAGAACAGTCAAAGGGAAGAGACTTACTAGAAATTCCATATTCTTCCTCTCATAAAGACAGGCTAATACATGCATTGCGCAAGAAGGAGAATCCGCCTCATGACAGCCCCAAGCTATGTTGCTCTGAACGTGACTGTTGCCAGCCATAACATGGAAAAACCCTTGTATCAAATTCCAAAGAAGAGGCTTTGCTGTGCTCTCAGTAGAGGATTCAGCATGTTGAGGGAATAAGTTCCAAAAAGAGGGGAATGACACCTTAAAAAAAGTTACAGTAACTTACTACATTAAAATAAAATTCATGGGTTTTTTTCTTATGTAAGAATAAAGTTGAAAAATCCTAAAGATTGCTTTTTGGGTTAGTTTTTTTAAAAAAACCCACCCAACAACACAAGAGCAAACAAAACACCCCCCATGATATCTTAACATAGATCCATGCATTCTATTGTAATAAACACAACAGCAGTTACCATTCATTTTCAACAGTACTGAAGAGAGTTGTACAGTAAATCAGCCAGACGAGCCATGAAGCATCATACCTTCTCAGTTATGAAGATTATCAGAGATGCTACCAACAATTTGGGGGGTGGGAGGGGATTTGCCAGAGCTATGCATGGAGTAATGATCTGTAGAGCTTCAGAGCCCATGCAGGTGATACATAAAATTAAAGCAACCAGGAATGTTAGTTTTTATTGTCTTTATGGACTTTCAGATACACTTAGATAACACCTTCAAGCACTCAGAGCAAGACTACAACACAGAATTACATACCTACAAAATTAAATTCCTAATAGCCTGCTTTTCCATAACTTAGATTGAACTCCACAAGAATAAGACTGACCAAAAGCAACCAAAGACCCTTCACTTCTCCTTCCTCTCAGTCAATATTCAGTCAATAAACTCACATAAAACAAACACCACAAATGGAGTCATTACTGAATTCAAACACAACCGTGGCCACTTCCAGAGTTATTTTTTTCTGTGGTATATAACTGTCACAATGAGTCCTTTCTGTAAGTCTCAAGCCCAAGTTTTCAAACAATCAAAACCTAAACCCCAAATAATTCTATTTGACCTTCATTATTTAGATCTGTCTGCCAGGTCTAATCAGTTCTCACAAGCACATTTCACTTCTTAAAACCAGACTGTAGAAATACATATTTCAAACTAAACTGAACAGAATGCATTGTTTTGATGCTACAGCCTGAAGCCCTTTATCTGAGTTTTATCAAAGTACACTTTATCACTGATCAAAACAGCAATGACAACTTAATGTTCTTTAAAGTTATATATTGCTGCATAAACTTCCCACTTTTGTCTTGTAGCCTCCGGCTCAGCATGTCATTGGGAGTATATTCAAAGGTCAAGAGACTTTCTTTCAGAAGCCCTCTGTTCCCAAGTGGCAGCTCTAACGACTGCAGGAGTGGAAAGTACAGCAGGGTAGATTAATTCCATCAGGGCTCTGTTCTCACGTACACTAGAAAATTCAGATTGCCATTTCTTCTGTCAGATGTTTGAAAGACTACTTTGTATGTTACTGTATGAACTATTTTCATGTTGTAGCAGCATTTCTCCTACTATTAATTTTATTATCATCTAAAGACTTCTCACTCTAGTATTGAAATCAGTATTTGATTTCCAATTCCTTTCAATTTAATATTTTGCATATGCCATATGACTGGCTGACTTTTTACAGTAAAGTCTGGAAGTCACTTGGACATGCAAGACTTAAAAAAATCTCTAATTAAACAATTTACTGAGTAATCTCAAATTGAGTTTACTAGAAAAATATTATGCAATTTTATGTTTAATGAACTGTGTTGAAATGAGTTGTACTTAAGACTTTCTTTAATAAAAAGGAATAAGAAAATGCAACATAACTATGATGCTTCTACAGTTATATTTAAGATCTCCAACATCTCCAAAAAGTTTTAAAGCTTCAGATGAATGCTTGTCACGATTACTTAAAGCACTCTCAACATCTTCAAAATTCCTGTCCACCCCCACAGACAAGAGGAAAACCCCTGGAGAAACAAGGCTTACAGTGACTTGAGAAATCAAGGACTGCCGAACAGAAGAATGAGGATTCAAGATGTAGTACCAAATCTCTGAACAATAGAGAATCCAGTTAAATCAGCTCCCATACTCTCAGGAATGCGCAAATCGTCCAAGTACCTCAACATTAGAAGCAGCACTCAAACTCCTTTATCTCTTATCTAAAAGCCCTTGAGGGAGACAGCTACAAGGGGGAAAGCCCATGGCCCAGAGCTTAGAAAACATACGTGTTCCTGCAAAGATTTTGATTTTTCACAAGTGGATTACTGCAAAGCCAGAAGCACAATAGGCTTGAGAGCACCACTGGTAATAATTAGGTTGGCTCCTCTCTGCTCCGTCCTGATTTCACCTACATCTTACAAGGTTTCTTTTCAGAGAAGAGATAGTGTACGGGGGGAAGCAGGGCCAGATTCTGCAAGTTTGATGCATGATAACTTTCACAAGGATCTCACATGAAACAGTAGGGAACAAATGTCAACACTGGCCCATTATCAGAAACCTATTTCAAAGCACTAAAACCACAGTTATCTGGGATTTTGGCACTGCAGAGAAAATCAAAATTGAAAATAAAAAATTGGGCAACAGGAGGTCACAGGCAGCCTTGCACTGACATCTCACCCTCTAAAATCAGGTTAGTTCTATAATACAATCAAAAAGTATTTCAGTGATTAGAACTCACATGGTGTAATTCAGAGAAATGTCTCTTTCCAGACATGTGATGCCACCATATCTTTCACTAAGATTCTGCAGCCAGTAAGAACTGTCACATAAAAAGGGAACCTTTGCAGGCCAATCTCTGCCCACATCATACAAAGAATCCAAATTAAATTAACATGGTCTGAAATGCTGATGGACAGCACTCTACTCTCAGACATTCTCGGATCCATTCAAGCACTCAGTAATTACTTGAGCACACTGTTCATGTTTTAAATACAGCCAAAACTCAACCAGGCAGAGATTTTTCAAATCAAAGCATCACCAAAACCAAAGTAGGGAACTAAGAAAAAGTGTGAGTGATCCAAAATCATTATCATCTTGCTAAAATACTTAAAAAAGGAGAAAAAAAATGAAATCAGTAAAGTTATGTTACGATTTTGAGCGACTTTTAAATATTGTAAACCTAACAAAAAGCTCAAACACTTGGTCATTAGGCTTTTGCTTCAACAGGAGTTTAGCCTTCAATTTATTGACATGAAACCTCAATGTCAGTTTCAGTTTGTCCCTGATTGCTTTTTCAGATATGTAATGACCACAGAAGTTGCTTTAAGATTTATGTTTTACAAAATTGCAGGTACTTGGGAATATGATGCACCAAGACATATCACAATTTCTTTTTTTAAACTAAAAATGTCCTCATTAAAATAGCTTCATTTCCAGATACTTTTTCCACTGATTATACTAAATTAGAATAGCAAATTTTAAGATGGAATTTTCTAGTCCAATAAACCTAGTACACAAACCAATATTTGAATATGTAATTTAAATGTTACAATGACGGACATTGATGGCTTCTTCAACTGTTTTCTGTTAGTTTTCAGATTAATGAATTACAACACATACATACTTAGCACATGCATTTTTGAGAACCTGCTGTGCAACACCATAATGAGGAATACCACAGGCCATTGTTGAAAGAGATAGTTTTGTTGGGGTTTTTTGTTTTGTTTCTTAACATCATTTCTGCTACAGTTACGGGAAATATTTCAGTTCCAGTATGCCTAACAGAAGCCTATCTGGAATAAGTGTTGGAACAAAAGCATACATTAGAACAACATTTTAAGCTTAAAATATAGCTCTAGAATTTGTCCGACTATATGTTTGTATTACTATTTTTGCAACCAGCATCTAGTAACATTATGAACCTTACGTAGTATACTAAAAGATGTTGTATGATACTAACAAAGAGTTTTTTTAAAAGCCCCTCAATGGGGGAGGGGAAGTGGAAAAAAAAATAACTGTAAGAAGGGGCAAGCAGACAAATAGAGGAGAGTAAGCAGCTCTGTATACACAGATGACTCATTCTGATCCACTATACAGGTGAGTGCATACAGGAAAAATTTCAGTTAATGAATGGAGTTTTTTAATTCTCTGTCTTCACTTCCCTTCCCATAAATTTAAAGCACTCAGAAGCACTAGCAGTCCTCCTGAGAATTTAACCCAAACCAAATGTTTGAGCAAGGGAGACTGTTATAAAGTCTCACACAACCAACATGCTTTAATTAAATAGATACCACTGTCTGGACATGCATAAAAGCTAATCTATAAGGAATATCACTTGTACAATATACTATCCTGTGCTTTGGTCATCTCTATTTGGGTCACAAACTCAATAACAATCAGTGACCATCCACATTGCCATTTTGCTCCAAACTCTTCAGAGATCACCCTACTATAATTTTGTAGGGGAAATTCTTCATATAAAAATTTTCAGTCCTTACAGACTGTCAGGACAGGACTGTATTAGAATTTATAGAAGATGAAAACATGTAAAAATCTCTTCCTCCTAGAAATCCAAAGAATGTCTTAAAGATGCTATCAGGTATTTTTACTGTGCTTCTACATCAATACAGCATAAATTACTGAAGCATTACAGATCGTGATATAAAAAAAATGATGCGGTAAAGCAAGTACGGGTAAGTTTTGCATCGATTCAGGTAAAAAAAAATCTTGTTCTTGTTGAACTAAAAGCTAATGTAAACTGTAGGACACTGACTCTTGGTTTTATACAGTAAATAGAATCTAGAAATGAATTATTAAATAGAGCATATATTTTACAGATCTGTGCAAAGAAAATCCTGGTTTTAATGATTAGGCATCAACCTACTTCAAGGAAAGCAGTGTATTACAATAATAATTAAAAGAGATTTTAATTTAAGAGTCCATGTTCCTTTAAATAGTCACATACTTACAGAGTGCAAAGCTCATGTAACCTAATCTATGTTTTCCTCAAATCCCCACAAGTCCATTTACTTAAAAACACCACACTCCTGGATGGGTGCCTGGCGTACCAAACCTGTCCCGTCGTGCATATTTTTATACATGTTACTAAATTAGGAAAGCAGAGTGGACTAAGGTTATGCCAACTCTGAAAAAAGCAGAGGGTGTGCATCAGTTTGTGCCTTTGCTTTTAAAGTCACAATCATTATAAAAAAAAAATTAACTTCATTAAGTATCAAAGCAAGCTACAGTAATCAGAGACAGTAATAAAAGCAGAAGGGAAATATAAGAGGGAAATAAAGAAGCCAGACAAATTTAGTCCCTCACATTTTGTAGGCTCTAAATCAAAATATGGAAAACAAGTTTAAAAAATGAGTTAGGCCTACATATTTTAATGCCATGGTCTAAAATAAGACTAGAATTATTGGCATGCTGTACCCATGATCAGTAGAAATCTACTGTGAAAAGGAGGTAGGGAAGAAGTTGTGTTTATATGCCTTTAATTAAGATTTACTGAAATACCTTATATTGAGCCCTATTCCAAATTACTAAGTTGGGTATTCAACAAGTCTTTACCAGTGAAATACTGGTATGAATAGTAAATACAGATATTGTACTTCATAGCAACTTAAAGTGAGAAATGGATATGCAGTTTTCGTGTCTGTAAGTTTCTCTTGCCCCCAATTAGCAAAGCAAATTGCTAAGCAAAACAGATTCAGCAATAATCAATTAACATTCCAAGGGTTACTTTATAAATAGGCAAAGCAGTAATCAACAGTTATCCTTTGATTTATGATTCGAATAACAATAGAACCCTTTCTGTTATTACATAATATCTGAAATTACCTACTCAAGAGAAAATAATCTCGTATTTATCTGTAAGTTATATTTTTCAAATTTCATCTTCATGAACTCTTCCAGACTTCTGGATGCGCAAGTTCTTTCAGTTACAAAAACTCACTGATCTTACTATTAATTTCCTATTAACTACATTATGGAGAGATAGTTATTAATTTCCTAATACGAGTGGAAAGATTCGATCCTCCCCAATATTAAATATGATCAGCCTCAAAAAGGTGTGGTCTTAAATGGAATGGGAACACCCAAGTTCTATTTCTGGCTAACACTGACTCCTGCTGTGGCCTGGAGCAAATCAGTTCTGTTAAAAACACTTTTTTCCACTCTGTAAAATGAGGATAACACTCCCTTATCAGCTTCACAAGATCTTTCTCAAACGCTTTGAAGAGCAAGTTTTGTAAGCCTACAAATGTATTTTAATGAGGTTTAAACTGACTATATTTCTAAAACATTTTGCCTTAAAAAGGAAAAGGATTTGAACAGAAACGAAATGAAGAATCTATGTGCTATTAACTTCCCCTAAATATTGTTGCAGTTTGCACTTTAAAAACACCCAAGACCGATGAATACATTTTCCTTTGGATTCTACCTAAATGAAGCAAAATGGCAACAAGTGGATGCAATACGCCATCAGTCTCAAGAGCAACATGGAAATGTCAATTTGAAATGTAAGCTACACGTTCCCTCGAGTGGGGAAGAAAGGGCATTTGCTAAACCTGCCTTTGACTCTTGCAAAGAGATCTGTATTGCTTGAGAGATCTGCTTCAAGCAACAAGCAACTGCTGGTGCTCCCCAGTCAGCTGCACTTTCACTTTACAGATCAAAGAACAGAATTGCAGGGTTTACATGAAGTTAGCTATTATCTGACTGCATTTCCCCCCCCCCCCCCCCGATTAATGTGCTCAACTCTTGTTTTTTAAGTTCCCTGACAACAAAGGGAAACTTGGTCTAGTCCATGTAAAGACAACCCCTGATATTTTTTTCCCTTCTCAAAGGAAGCTTTGCCAAAAGATGGGCTGGGATCATAAACCATACCCTATTCTTTGTTTAATTACTTAGCTTTTGCTCTTGACTTGGCAAAACATTAAGCTTTTCATTTTAGTAAATCTATAATTAACTCCAGCATGTGCTGAATAAACATAACCTCATTTTTAATTAAATCTTAGAACAAGATGCTATAACTTGCCATTTCTAAGGAGAAATATCTCTCTAGTAATGCACAGTAAAATCTAATCCTTGTCAAATACAAAACTCAAGTCCAACTTTGAGTATAACCCAAGCCATCTGTTGTCCGAACGTGCATTCACTAACTACAAGACTAAGATGTAAACCTGAAAAGCCATCATGTCACATCAAAGGTTTCCACGACTAAAGTGAAATGCAATCTAAATTGTAACACAGCAAAACAGAGATAACCTTGGCTTTGGGACTCTGGAAGAATAATTTTTCTGGTATATCTAATTGGAATTTTTTTTTTTTTTTTTTCAAATGATGCAGTAATTCTTACAGAAAGAGAAGATAATTTCTCAAAAATGAAAGTTGAAATATGCATTATAAACTTCAGAAACAAAGGGGAAGTTTCTAATTAGTCATTCATAAGTGAGAAGATTCAGAAACTTCTGACAAGCACATTCATATAGGACTAACTCTACAATTCTAATTTAAAATGAGACATCAATTCTCTGAACAAAGAGAAACCTCTAAAAAAAGCCATAAAGTTAAGCTACTACGAAATGTAATGTCAATTCTAAGTCAAGCTTATACATGAACTAATGGAATAGTATGAAATAATAACCATCCTTTGTTTATGCTGCAACTCTAAGATTTTTTTCAAGATCTCTGTCATTATGTATTTCTAAATGGCCTTTGAGAATTTATATTATTTAAGTGCTACAGTTAAATAGTAGAAAGCTCCACAAAACTTTACATCATGTTCAAGAATTACATATAACACAGCCAAATAAAAGAACCAAGAAATTGTTAAAAGAAGCTGCAAGATTTACAGTTTGCGGAACAAAACTTGCTGTGCATTTCAGTGAAAAAAAGTGCTCAAGAGAACTTTATAATATTAAATCTCATCATCTTACTTATCTCCAACTCTTTTAATCTGCTCTCTTCCTGAAGACAGAGTCCCTTGGTTAGTGATTCTGATTACCACAGAATCTAGATACTGATGACTCTGCGTTAGGCAGAAGGTGGTCCATTTATTCACCTTATCCAAAGTATATTCAAAACATGACTGCAGGAGAATTTCACAAAGTGCTTTCATCCAGCCATTTTGTATTATATCTCAGTTTCAACAAGCTTATTCTGGACAAATTTTTCCCTTCTCATCAAGTTTAGCTTAGTCATCTTTCAACAATTCTCACCAATTTAATGATGCATGATAGAAGTCCCATTGTTCCAGTGGTAGTGTACAATTAAACAAAGTGCCTCCACAAAGTACATGATCCTACCCATGGGTGAAACAGATTTGGTAGTGGTCCCTAAACACAAAGGCAGGATTATCATTTACACTCCTACAAGAGTGCCACAGCATTGAAAGTGTTTCCTATTCTCCAAAGAACACAATTTCCATGCTTCACCTAATGCCCTTTTTCCCCTCATCAGTCCTGTATTGCCCGATTTCTTCAGGAAACTAAGGCTTATGTATTCATGCTGTCTGTATATATTTTCATCATTCTCCCCCACCTCCTCCTTTTAAAGTAACTTTTTAAAACTAGCAGGACAATCATGGCCAGCCCAAAAAGAGATGTCTTCATTATTAAATTCTCACAAGTTCTATGAAAACAGGTACTTAGAGACTAAAATTTGTCCATCACATTGAAGATGAACCACAGCACAGGCTCAATAGAGTCTGAAGAATGTCTACACTCAGACTGATGACATAAATCTTTATAGGGCTCCATTAGACTACTTGTTTTAAAATCAGAGTTATGCTAGATTTCCATAAGGCAAATCTTAAATACACAAAAATGAACGTAAGGAGCACAACTGTGGAACAAAAACATTAAAAATGGATAATGAAGCAACATATGCTATTAACTGCATTGTTTCTTAATCACAACTAAAGAAGACACAACAGAGAATTATTCTCAAAAATATAAAATGCAATGGAAAAGTGTGGGTGTTCAGACGCTTAATGGCAAACATTTACTATCCAACTATTCTGCAGTTTTAATCAAAGAGATTTTTTAGCAATTGATTAAGGATATTACTAAGAGTATCCTCCTAGATATCCATGTAAATGCAACAAAGCCTGACGGTACTCAGGCACTCCCAGACACGGGGAAGGGAGAGACAGGAGGAATGACAGGGCAACAACTCTGAAGTAAGCTTTTTATGTGATGACATTATGCTGCAAGTCAGCCTATCTGGTTACACAAGGTATTGATCAGCCTTTCTTAACTGGATCCTCTGTTGTGATAAACTGTTGACTGCCATTTGTGAGGTATGTACAGGACTAAGTCTGGAAAAAAATGATGGTCATGAGTTTTAAAACGTTACTTCCATAAATGACCATCACCTGTCCCAGAAAGCTGTTTTTTAATGCAGATCTTTAAAGTCTGCACAAGCTACACTAGTAACAAGCTAAATGATGTCTTAAATGGTTACTTATTATAAATTAAGAGCAATTAAGAGCTGTCTTTCCCTAACAGTGCATTGCAATGCAGCATCTGCTGTACAGAAAGCAGTTAACACACAGTAAAAAGATGTACTGCGTTGAAATCACATCTCATCCTAGTTAATTTTATTGACTCTGCTAGCTTTCTGACATAAACATTAACAGTATTATGAAGATTCATGCTACCAATATAATTAGGGATAAAACAATTCATCAAAACTTACTATTTAGCTTTGTATTTCAATTGTTCAACATAAATGTTATTTTCAAACTCAAAGACTTTATAACAAAGTCTCTTTGAAATGTTTGCAATTTTACAAAGAAAAACTATAAAAATACACTTGGAAGCCCTCTTCAGGAGGTGTTATGTTTAGGAAACACTCAATGCAGTAGATTAACTCTCCAGTGGGCAAACCCTCCAGTTTAAGTGAAAGACTAATCTTGCTCAGACTGATAACACTCAAACTGGATGACATCCAGTCATGCCAACAGTGACAGCATCTAAGCAGACAGGATTAGTAATGATAGCAGTAATGGCATACCCATAAACTGATGGTACACTACCAGTAAAAGCAGAAAGACCAGACATCACTGGATTCTCAGATTCAAAAGTAGGCAACACCAGCATTATTTCTAAGCATGCAAAATTTTCATGCACACAAAACTAAACACACTTAGGACAATGCTCAGTACCAAATTTTGTAAACTTCAGGAGAAATTAAATGCTGTGTGCCTATGCAGCTGATACCAGTTCCTAATCAAATGTGGTAGACTCGAAATCAACTCTTCAGTAATGTAAATTATCCTTTTGAAAGTCTTTTTTGGAACCTTTTTAAGTTAATGTGTGAAGTTTTGCAGAAAATGTGTCACTTTTGCTTTGAACAAGTCTTTCTTTCATGGTACAGCACCATAAGGTAAATTATCTTTGAGGAACATAAAGAACACTCAAGTCACTCCTTCCTTTTGAATGTAGGACATCTGAAAATTGATGGAAATTTTATTGGCCTTGGGTCATAACGTTTAACAGGTTTATCTAATTTCATTCCAGAGCATTTACACAGTCATATAAATTTTTTTCTAATCATAATCATCCTTTGACTTGTTCTTATTAAGCTTATTATGCCTAGAAAAGTACAAGGAAAGGACAGCTACATTCCTGCACCCAAAGCTTCAAGAAGCAATTGCAAAATATTTATTGAGAACAAGCAATGTGAACTTACAAACACATGAAGGTCACACTGAGAAGTTAGTTAAAATTAGAGCCAAAACCTAATCCTGTTAGATTAAGTTAGACCAGTTTTTTGAAATACTGGCCTTAGATTTTTATCATCTCTGCAAATCAGAAAATGCAAATATGTCAAAGAAATATTTAAAAATAAAATAATTTAAAAATCACCAGCATGTTATGTGGAAAGATATAATGGTGATGGAAGAAGAATAATCCGTTATGTCCGCTTATCAAAGTATTTTGAAGGCAACAAAAAAAAAATCATTCAAAATCTGCATATGGCCAACTTTTTCTGATTTTGTCACATTTACTCTAAATAAATTTTCCTTTTTTATTATAAACTAGCAAGACATTTGTTATTTACTGTCATAGTGAGGTAGAACTGCCATAGGCAAACCTACTAGACACGTGTCTTAGAAAATAAAAGAATGGGGCTGTTGGGCAAAAAGGAAGGACTGGAATCCTTCATATTCTGAAAAATTAGAAGAAACATCACGTTATCATAATGACAGTTGTCACTGGTATTTTGTGTCTTCTCAAGGAAGTTCAATATTTTCTTGATACAATGGCAAAGACTGCTAAATAGATACATTTTCTTCCCACTTCAGAAGCATTTTTCAGGACTTTACCTCAAGTACACGGCTTTTTTCTAACTACAGAGTATATTGAGTACAATAAGTAGGGTGGCAATCCCTGCCTAGTCTTTAAATGCAAGTTGTACTGTGCCTCAACTGTAAGATACAAATAAACCTAGAGCAGATCGCTATGCAAATTAAGTTCAAATGGAATTTGCCATTGCTGTAATCCCTCATGCATTTGTACTTACCTGCAGGTAGATATTTCAGCTGGTTGTTAGCCAAGCGAAGATGACGTAAAGATCTCAGGCGGCCAATCTCTGGACACACAATTTCGAGGGCATTATCACTGAGGTCCAGAAACTGCAGTTTAACGAGGGAGCCAATGGCTTGTGAGAGAACAGATTAGAACATGAATGTGACCCAACAGTAATGTTAAAATCTTAATAGGACTATGAGGGGATAAAAAGCCACAGTACCTAACACCTATGTCTGAGCAGATTTTGACGTATTAAAGCTGGTCTCACAACTGAACGACATAATTTGTGGAAATGCTTATCTATCTAACAAACAGTACTGCTGGCAGTGAGACAGGGATGGAAAAAAAAAAAGTGATGTACAGAATACTCCCATTTCTAGACTCTCCTCAGACGATTCCACTCTGAAATCATTTTTTCCATGTCTATCTGATTTATATATTCAGAAAGAGTTTCAAGTACTTTCCTGAAGTTGGGCACATAACTCTACAACTAAGACAAAGAAGACAAACTACTACAAGTTCTTGATGCTTTTAAGTTTCAAATCTGTCATGATCTAAACCAGCAGAGTATTCTGTGTGATAACCGTCTGAAAGCAGAAGACACTCTGGATTTTTCTTTCTGTAGATGAGTGCCATTTAGCCTTTTCACTTTCTGCAATTAGAACTGAAGCAAACAGCATTTAGGTGCATTTGAGAATTCATTAAAAGAATTTAACATAGCATAAACAAGAATATTACCGACTAAGAGCTACACTGATATATTTTGTATGAAAATCTTTAATGTTTTATGGAAAAATAAAGGAAAATAGGCCTCTTCAAAGAAGAAAAATGAATATTTTATGATTCCTGCCACTTATTGTGAGCTGGTAGATTACTTACCTTCAGGTACAACAACTATGTTATTTGAATGAAGGTACCTGGGGGGAGGAGAAAAAAAGCAGAGGACACCACCTGTTACCCTCAAGGACTTCTGCTACATAATCAGTTTGCAAAATATCCAGTTTCAGACTGAAAGAGCACCCTCAAAGCCATTCCTCTCTATGACCACAAAAGCTGTGGAAACTGTATAAACTGGCAATGGATAGGTACTTAAGTTTCACTTAGACTATTAAATGATTAACAAAAGAGAATGATATACAATTATTTAAAACAAAACATTTACAGTTACAATAATAAGGGGCTTTAGTTTTGAGTGTCATAAGAGGAAAACAAAAAGGAAAAAGAATAAAGCACATAGAATAACCTGGTGATCAAATATGGTTCATTCTGGTTACTCTACACTAAATGCTGGGGAAGAAAAAAAGAAAAAGCCCAAACCCACACAAGTTATACAGTTATAAATATCTTGCCCTGCTCATAAACTCTTACACCTTTACTCACTGGGGAAAAAAGCACATAATCTACTCACTGCAAGTGGGTTTTTCAAACCGAGAATATATTTTTCAACAGAAAAACCCAATCTTACACATGGTCATTTTGGTAGTTAATGAGGATGGCTAGATCTCTCACGAAGAATATTCAGCACCCTCTGCTGGAGCATTTCCAGTACTACTAGTAACATTAAAAACCAGATTTTACACATTTTAGTTTGTAATCAACATTGCTGCAAAAACAGCAAGAGGTCTTGTAGAAAATAACAGTAACAATAGTTTCAACTATTGATAGCTAACTGTAAAGGAATACTGAGTACTCAGTGTCCAATTGCTTAGGCACACATGGAAATTATTTGCACAGCATATTTTTTCCCCATTCTATTCAAATAGCATTTCCTGAAGTAGGAGCCCATCTTTTCAGGGAAATAGAGATAGAACAAGGAAAGACATACGAGCATTTCAATTGTAAGAAGCATCTAAGCCTTCTCTTTTTCTTTAAAAATTGCATACATTTAAAGTTTACTAAAATGTAACAAACATAAGGATAGCAGATATTTTTGTAGAAATACTTATATATATATATATATATAAAATATATATACACAAAACCTCAGGATGAGAATTCTCCTGCTCATTTCAGTTGCAGCTCCTGAAAATACTTGTGAGCTACTTAACTCAAGATAAAAAATGTGTATATTATGACCCCAGCATGAGGGACACAATATACAAAGAAACACAGACAATAGTGAAGTTTTTTAAAATATGTAATGAAATTGCTAAGGATGTAACTTTCAGGAAAATCAGTTAAGTTTGTCTTTCAAAATTTAAAGCTACTGTAACAAGTTATTCTTAAGATAAAGCTTTATTTTGTGGTCTCTGTCAACAAAAGATCTCTTACTGTCTGATCAAAAACTGACTACTACTATTAGAGTTACAGAAATCACAGGCTCACTGCAGTTCTCTCTAGAATGTGTGGAATAATGGTGGTACAACTAAGCTTGCTAAACCCCAAATAATTAGGTTTGGCTTCTATAATTCAGTAGAAGAGATTATTTTAAGATGTAATTTATACAGGTATTCCTAAAGGCACCATCAGATAACAAAGACTTCCTGATGTCCCATGGCAAATCATTAAATACTAAGCATATCACATACAAAAATATTTATTTTACTGCTTCAGAGCATAAACATACTCTCAAGACTCAGGCATGATAAGACAAGACTGTCTCTTAAGCAAGTTGGAGACTGCAGTGACCTACAAAACAGTTCAATTATACTGTGGTCGCGTGTACCAGAGAGGTGTGGTTTCAAAGGCCAAATTAAGATGACAAGATCAGACAGCTGAATGCATTGGACTACTCAGATATACACCTCCTTCTATCTGGAGGTTTTCATTAAACAGAATCAGTTACTCAACTGGAAGTGAGTCAAATGAGTTATAAGGGGAAAAGAGGATGTCCCTTCTAACGCCCCCGCCATCAATCTAAGCATACAAGGAAATCATAACCTTCTAAGAAAAGGGGAGAGAAGAAAATATTGACTCAGGGGCTTACAGCTTAAAATTAATCGCCAAAATAATAAAATTCATGTGACGTCCCTTCTTTGGACAAGACTGGATAAACTACTCTGCCTACAACAATCATGAAATAGTGCTACACTACCTGCTCATTCCTGCTTCTATTTGACAATCTAGGACTTTGTTACGAAAAAACCTTATTATTACAATCAGCAAGACTGAGATCATAATACCCCTGGTAGCTGGGGTGGAAATGAGCAACTAGGGATGGGCTGGAGGCTGTAACCTGTTACTCTGGATCTGTCATAACCATCTGACCATTGTATTTGGAGGTTCCAGTGCTTTATCAGGCTGACAACAGTCTACAGAGGATTTGGGGGTAAGTATTTTTTCCCTTAGCAGTGGAGACATTTGTATAACATTTCTTGTTATACAAAACCCAAGAAATTATAAAAAATATTAACATGGGACTGAATACATCTGGATAGACCTCATTTAAATAAAAACAAACAAACAAAAAGCAGAAAAATGACCCTTTCTTGCCCTCCAAGAAAACCCTTCACACTTAAGAGGTAGGTTATGTGCAAGCAATACATTCTAGAATTATTTTAAGATAAGATGGATCAGCATAGTAAAAATATATTAGAACTCCTACACAAACTCACAATTCCACGAGGTTTGGAAGCTTCTGTGCAAGGTTTTCTGGCTGAAAAAGAGTTAGAGATTTTTTAGGTTTCAAAACAAAAACCAGACACACACATATTGTGTACCCAACTCATTTTAATAACCATACTAAAACACATCAGCACCTAGTCACAGAAAAAATGGCAATAAGGAGCTTGATTACAATACCCTATTTCCACATCCCCGCACATTCTCCATCAGTGCAATCTGGGATATGTGAAAGGTGAGCAATTCACTACTGAAACAGAACTACAGTCTAGAAATGACATCAACATGTCCTCAACCAAATGGTAGTCAGATTCCTGAGGCTGAAAAAACGGATTACCAAAACCTTAAGTTTTGAAAATATATTAAAATAACTGAGTTAGTTGAAGACAACAGACTGCTAAGAAGCTGCAACCTTTACAGACTTGAACAAGAACTATACAAGACATCTAACCATAACGTATTTTATTTTGTAATGCTGAATTGGAAAATGACCTACAAACTTCGTGTGACTTAGTCAATTACCACCAAGCCAGAATAGCTGAATTCAAACTAAATTTACATATTTACATATTAACATGCATATCATTTTCTAACTGCTAACTGATCCCTAGCTGCAATTCTGTTTCTTGATGGCATTTATAACCATGAACATATATCACAAAACTAGCTTCACAAGTTTCAGATGTCATGTTGGTAACTGTTCAAAGTTATTCAAGGTTAAGACAGTTTTATTGCTCAAGAAATCTACTTGAAACAGGTATGTTTTATTGAAAAATATTTTTACAATATACATATAGGCATAAATAAATGAATTTTAAAGTCAGCTCGATCACATGGTCAACTTCCTGTTAAAAAACACCTAGCAATTTTCTCTGACATGTAACTTTAAGGTATATTATTATCTAAAATACTTAACTTTGTGTTTATAAATTTATTATGAAGGAATATGCTAAGCTGAAAAAGTAGTCATAAAATTCTTATGTAGCAAACACAATCCTAGATCCAAGTACAAAAAACCAGCTTGTTTTTAACTATGGAGCAGCAAATAATGGCTCAATAAAACGAATCTGTTGACATTAAGACCCAAGAAACAGGCTATACCTAATCAGTTGTTGCCACCTACTGGAACCTTTGCCACAGTACAGTTATCACTCAGCGTAGAATTTTATTTGGTCAAAGAGAAAAGCTTAAACTGGGAAAATATTCAAAGGCTGCAACATGCTCAAGCACAAAAAATGCAAGCTTTAATTTAAAAAAAAGAGGGAAAGTGAAAAAACAAATTCACTGTCATCCTACACCCTTTATTAGTATAAGAATACTAGCCTGAATTACAAACTACTTTCACATTATACATGAAGATTATACTCTTATTCTTGCTTTAACTGCTTCATATTGTAAAAGAGCTAAAATCAGGAGAGACACAACTTTAAGTTTAGCAAGTCTTTAATAGAAGTTCCGCTTATCTTCTTGAGTAACACAAAAACAATGGGTCCGAGTCAAAATTGCTCAATATAACATCCTCCAATGAAATTAAAATTAAAAAACACCTATTCATGATCCACCAATTGAGAGGTAAAACTCACTCTTTTCTTTATTGGTGACGTGACAACAAAAAATTATTATGAAAGAATCATCGATTCTGCCATCCGTTGAGGGAAGCTTGCCTTGCCCTCAAGTCCACTGGACATTTTTCAAAAAGTGAACCTGCTGATCTGTCTGAACAGGACAGCATCACACATTGAGTTGGTAAATGAAGAACAATTGTTTGATATGGCTAGATCATGCTTCTGACAGTGCCATCAAGGAAAACTCACATTTCCTTTTAAGAGATGGGAAAACAGGATTGCCAAAAGGCTAATGTTATCAGTGAAACATTAAATGAGGAAAAGTTGGAAGACTTGATGCTGCTATATAGGTGTGCTATATAGCTTCTCGATCCATTCATTACATTATAGACCTCTATAATTTCTTTGCCAATGAAGACAAAAATTAGGAAAGGTATGTGTAAATTCTATCAGTGTAACTGTTCCAGATATTTTCACAGGAGCTGTCTGTCAAGGACTAGAGTCATTTTAGAAGAGGAAAGAAGAAAAGCTCATTTAGTCAACATTTTTGCAGAACTCTGAAGGAATGAACCGGACAAAAGTACTATCTTACTTTGAAGAAAATGCTGCAGAT
This sequence comes from Athene noctua, assembly GCF_965140245.1. Classification (NCBI taxonomy): domain Eukaryota; kingdom Metazoa; phylum Chordata; class Aves; order Strigiformes; family Strigidae; genus Athene; species Athene noctua. The sequence goes on along the minus strand of NC_134049.1, from coordinate 11,930,950 downwards.
TTAGTTTTGGTGATTGCTAATAATTTATATGCAATTTAAAGCGTTTATTGATGAGCTAATGCTCATCATCATGCACAAAATCAAAGTAGTACAAAGCTAAAAGAGACATTAAAGCTACTCTTCTCAGGATTACCCCTCAATGACATTGCCACATTTTCTCTTTCAAAAAGTCTCAGTGAAATGAATACAGCTTCCTTCAATAACCTATTTGTTTTCAACTATTGTCAGATGAGATATCCTGCCCTGCTCCCCATGTAACTAACTTACTACTACTTTACTCAAAGCAAGCGTATTACTTGTCCTACCAGCAAAAAAATTCATTATGAAAATACTGCTTTGTAAAAATACTGATTACTTCTGCTCTCCCCCATTCCTTCCCTTCTATTTTTTTTTTATTCTCTGTCTTCTCTTTTTGCAAGCAGAATTAACCTACATCTTTCAACCTTCTCTCACAGGGCATGTTCTCTAAAAATCCCTTGTTGCTACTTTCTATGTTTTCCAGTTTACCTAGGTTGTTCATAAGCATAAAACTCCAGACTTAATCTTTGCTCTAACTTATGCTTTTACAGTATCCAATAATTATTCCCTTCTGCTTTTAATGGAGACTGCAAAACTTTCTATGTTCCAAAAAGACATCTGCCTTTTTGTAACATGCTGCTGACTTGATCTATTTTGGTCCACTACAACTCCTAACATCTATTCTGTTGAACAGATACTCAGTGAATTAGACCCAATTTTGTTTGCCTAGGTCCTAGCAATAGCGCTATGCACCTGAATGAGATCCCCCTAAGTCATAATACGAGCAACTTATCGTGATTGTTTTGAATCCTAATGCTTTACTTAACACTGTTTGCATGTAATTTTGCCTAGGTATGATCTACGCTTTAAGTATTGTTTCATTTCCTTTAACCCAGGCCTCAATTACAATACCAAACAGTACTGGGCAAGAGCTGCCTCCCTTATTTGATACATCTTCTGTTGACAGTAACCATGAGTTATTACTCTTAGGCCATCTTCCACATCTATTGGTGGGTAGTATTAACAGATATTGAAAGGAAAATGGAACTAAGCTGTTACTTGCAAGACTCTGTTTTGGTTTCTATTTTATAATTGCTTTGAGAAAAAAGAAAACCTAGGCTCCAACACATACACATGCAGAGAAGTGACATGCAAAATTCCCCTTACTATTGTTTCATCTTTTGAGCAGTACAAATTTCACAAACCTTATACCAACTCAATAATCACTGAATTTCACAAAGTGTCAAAACAGAACTGTTTACAGTCTTTGATTAATTTTTAAAGCAGCTTTAATTTGTAACCATGACTCCTATCCTCCCATTAAATTATTAAGCAAAGGACTTACCCAAAACCAAAAAGTGCCAAAATAATTCTCTACAGTACATGCAAACTTAAGTGACTCATTCAAGATGAAGAAAAGGCATAAAATCTCCAAAAATCTCTTGGCTCAAGAAGTGAAACATTTATTGAGGAATTCTAATGTATTATTGTCAAAGCTTTAGACATTATTCCTGAAACTGGAATATTGGACTTGTTCTAGGAAGCAATGAAAAAGATATAATTTTGTTGAATTTTAAGTAGCCAGGCCCTCCAGCTCCTCTGCCCTGGCTATTATTTTACCTACCATATCATAGAATATGCCAAGAAAATAAACAAACAAACAAACAAATCCAACCTGAATTACTTGGATACTTGAGTCTATTTTGAGTCCATTGACAGTGGCAAGTTTTGACTCTCTCTAGAGTTCTCACAGTTATTTAAGTAGCCCACACTGAATTCTGGGGTCACAACATTCATTCAGGGTGAGAATTTCTTTGGGGAATAACAACAAAACAAAATCCCACAACCCTGAAATTAACCATTCGTTCTCCTATCAACAGGAGCTCATGGACACAAGTTTTTGCTGCCACCTTAACAGCACACTTTGATTTACACCCTGGGATTGATGCCACCTTTCAGACAAGGCACACCCCAAGGTAAAAGCTGTTTAGCCTAATAAAGGAATGTAGACTAAACTTGCATAGTATCACCTAACAGTAGGAAAGGCCTGACCATAGCAGTTAAGAAAAGTCAAACAAGAAAAACCTCACAAGTAAACCCCCAGATCTTGACAGAGCTTCGAGAGTGTAACCATAAAATGTCATAAAAATTTTCATTTATTATACTCTACATTTCCCATGCAAGTTCAAACACCATACAACCAAATATGAATACTTCACAATGGATGACATCATTCAGGTTCAGATTTGCTATAAGATTACTATCTTTTTAAAAAAATTATCTTGTTTTTTTCCTGTTCCAAAAATCAGAATTCCTAAACATACAGACAGTAAACATTACAATAAAGAGGTTGTCGTACCAATGTGGTCAGGGAATTTCTTTTCATATAAAGTCTCTCCAAGTACTGCAGCCCCTCATCTTTCAGTAACTCCAAAGGAAAGTGATGGAGATTTCGGTAATTTAAGAACAAGTTCTTGTGCCTTTCCAGCTTTGCCTCAGAGATTGTTTTACATAGTTCTGATGCCATGACTAATCCAGTTCCAAGCACCACCTCTACTGCACTGCATCTTCTGAAAGAAGACCCATTTCTAGAAGACAAAGAGAGATTAAAAAACCCCAACATTACCAAGGTGTTTGCAATGCATTCTTTTGCAGATTAAGATATTACATACTAATAATTTATCTAAACACACTCGTTCTAGTTAATATATAAAGTACCCAGAACATCCACACCATAAGTTACGTTAGAAGCAAGTCTTTGACTATTTTATGGATGAAGTTTTAGCGTGGTTTTGGACCTGAAATAACAAGATCTTAAGGTATACATGCTTTTTTTCAGCCACTTGCCATGGACCTTTCAGATAAGTTTGTCAAAGTTGCCACCACAAGTAAAAAAATGTATCTCTCTCCTAACTATTATTGATGTTCTATTGATGATACGTCTATTCCGTGAAGTGTGCTAAAAGAAGAATCCACAGATCATAAGAAAAATGCACAATTTATTAGGGGAGTGTTTAACTTCAGATGACTAAAATGCCTTCATGTAACTTTTAATCAGAATGATAAAAGGCAGTTAAAGGCTGTTAAGCTTTCCCCTATAAAAGTATTGGAAGAATTTATCAGTTGGAAGAGTTATTGGGATGGACAGCCAGTTAGGGCATTTTAAAATACACGAGAAATCTGAAACAGCAAGAAAATTTATGAAGCACTAAATGTGAGAGCAGATTTTCAGCTCTCTTTCCTAAAAATAAAGCCAGGAAGAACTAACAGTCAAGTTTTAACTGACAATTTCAAACCCAGAAAACAAAACATGAAGACAAATTAAAAATTAACTTGTATCTGCAACCAGACTTTGTTTAGCTTGCTTTTCAGGTATAACCGAAATTTTACTCATTATTATGTTGTCTGGATTCAATAAAAGCAATGCTACATCATTTCGTCTCAGAACTGAGGAAAACATAATAAATACAGACTATTAATTTAAAATTATCAGTTTGCTACAGTCATGTGTATAAATTAACTTCAATTAACGAAAGGCAAGGAATCATAACTGCATTCCACCAATGCCATTTTCTATTTTAGTTCATTCCTTCACCAAAGAAGAGATTTCTTATCATAACAGACATCGGAAGAGAGCAAATCCTGTCAGATTATATGGTAGTCTTTGTAAACAAAACTCCTTACCCAGCCTAAGACTATCAACTGGACCACACATATAAATCCAACTACTTTATCAGTTTCAATAATTCCCTTGATTTGCGGATAATCAGCTTTTACCAGTGACCTAAGTCCTTTGAGATGAACACAGCAATTATTTTCTTACAGTACCATAAACACTACTAATCACAACTTATGTATAATATCCTGCACACCCTTTCTAGTCTTGAGTTATTCAAGCCATGCTAAGATCAGTTCTGCAAACAAATTATTACCATGTTGAGAATCCTTCAGAAAATCAGAAAGTATTAGTTCAACCTTGGTTAAACAGTATTTCTGTGAGAAGAACCATCACTATAACAGTTGCCTTCATTAGCTATCTTAAGAAAAAAGTGTACACACACCGCTGGCCCTTAGCGCTAGCAACATTAAAGCTGCCTTAGTGCAGCAGATAAAGGAAATGAAGTCACTACAATTCCAGACTCCACATCTGTGATCAGCATTAAAATAATTCAAGAAAAAGCATGAGAAATTTTAATGTATGTAGTCTGACAGTATTTGAGCATTAACTGCTACAGTAAAAGAAATGGTAAAGACAAGCTCACCTTCCCCTGAAATATTTTTTTAAATTAAAATATGTGAAGTCACAAAACACATACATAAATATCCAGTTGTCCAGAGATGCTTATTAGGTGTTCTGCACTTGCAGCCTTTTCTTCAGACGTGTCATTCTATGCAACAACTGACCACACAGGAATACACAGACATACAAGAAGTCCAGCCATAACATACTCTATTCTGGCTGTTACTTCAAATGAAAACCCTCCTACTCCCTTTCACCACCAGCCAAACTTTTTCACTCTAAATACCTTTTTTGCAAAGATGAGACACATCAGTACCAAAAAGGAACAGACACAATCACGGTCTTTAAGAAAAGGAAAAAGGGAGGATGAGGACTGATAAACACCCAGTGATGGCCCTGTGTAGAGTCAGGTCATTCGGGGGAGAGAACCCCCCCTTTCAAAGATGATGGAGAAGACAGAAATAAACCCTGACTGAGCACCCGGCAGGGAGCGGAGGCTCTGTGAAGGCGTGCAAAGGGGTGACAGCGGGAAGCTCAGGAGACCCCCAAGACTTGCGGGCCGCCTCCAGCCGAGCGGGACTGCCCAGGGGGAAGGAGCGCACAGGGACGGATGAAAACTCGGAGGAGCCGCAGGACACAAGAGAACGAGGCTGTGAGGTGGGGCTGCACAGAGACGCCCTGCTCGGTGCTCCTCGGGCCCTGGGAACTGGGGGAGGCCGGTCTGCCACGGGGGGGTGCGGGGGAACCGACCTGTCCCGGCTGTGCGGGGGTGTTGGGGGGAGGCTGCCACAGGCGGAAGCCTGTGAGGACTAAGGGGGCGGCAGGAGGCCACCCCAGGCTGAAGCCGGAGAAGGGCAAAGAGGAAAGGGCCTCGGCCCGGGGGGGGCGGCGATGGCTCACACCCCTCAGGGAGAAGGCGCCGTGCCCGCGCGGTCCGGCAGCCAGACAGCAGGGCACAGAGCAGCGGAGGCAGCCCCGCACACCCCCAGAACCCGGCCCGCCCTGGCCCACCCCCTGCCCACCCCCCAGGCGCGGGGGGTAGATAAGCCACTCACCAGCACCGGTGCCGCTGGGGCGGCGATCGGCCCCGCTCCGCTCCGCGCCGGCCCAAGCACCTGGGGGCGGAGCGGGCCGCAGCCGCGCGAGACCGCCGCCGCCACGCGACTCTCGCGAGAGGCCGCCTCGCCTCGCGTCCCGCCACAACACCGCCCCCTCACCGCCCACGCCCGCCGCCCACCCAATCACAAGGCACGCCACCGCCCACCGCCCAATCAGAAGTTCTCGCCTCGCCTAGCCTCGAGCCCCTCCCCTGGCAGCCAATGGGAGGGCGCCCCACCTCAGCGCCTCGCCCGCCTCCTGCTGCGGCCGCGGGAAGGGCGGGCTGGCGGCGGGGGGCGCAGGGGGCGTCCCGCCCTCCCGGCGCGTCTCCTTCGGGCTCCGCTTGCCCTCCCAGGTGCTTACGCAGTTCCCGGGGTTAGCAACACTTATCCCCGCTTAACAGCTTTTGAAGGAGAACATCATTTGCAGGTAGAAGTTGTGGTGGCCAAGGATCATCTTCCCCGCCAAGTTCTGGTGCAGCTAACACCACTTTTAATTCTTTGTTAACAGCAGAGTGGGGACCCTTAGGCAATCCTGCCCGCACCCACAGCCTGCCCATCACGATCCTTTCTACCCGTGATAGTTGGCCTGTTGAAGCAGGTAAGGGAATCACAGAAGCTCAATTTTACCTACATGCTATTCACCTGATTGTGGTTTTATACGTATCCACACACACTGAGATGACCCAATACATAAATCCTATCCTAGGGAAGGTCTTGTTTCTGTTATGTCAGTACTCTAATGACAGCAAGTTCCCTCATACTCAGAATATTTAACATTGCCGGGTATTAAAAGTTCTTCTTTGTTGAAAATCAGTCCTACCAGCTACCTAAAAAAGGAATCTCAGCTGCAGAAATCCTCTTTGTAGTTCCCACAGGCTAATTAACATAAACTTGACTTAACAAGGTTCACATAGCAGGTCTGCAGGGGAGCCAAAAAGCTGAATACTGGAGATGAATACCTTGCAGAAGGCATTTCTTCTCTATTATATATTCACAGAACTTTCACTTGAAGCAAAGCAACATGCAGAAAAAGCTTAAGATTTTTTCTTGCAGACTCATTTCTCTCTTTTTCAGTTCTAAATAAAGAATAGCAATCCTTAATTGCTCATTTGTCATTTTCCTACACTTGAGAGGCAATAATTGATTTTGACAAGTGTAGTTGCTCAGTCTTACTTGCCACTTGCAGTCTTTTTTGGAGTTGTTTTTTCAGATAAATAGATTAAATTTTCTTGAAATAATTTGAGATGAAATAATTTACCCTTCAAAATTCAACATATTCCACATTCATCATATCATACTGCACACATTATTTCTTACTGTCGTTGATAGTACTTGTCTGTTTTTCTCAGCTAGATGTTAAATTCCAGGAAGTGGCCTGCTTATATACCACCATGATTTTAAAAACAGCAGTTACATCTCACTTCTTAATGTCACTTTGGTCCCACATTATAAATATCTGAGAAATTAAAAGTTAAGCATGCTTCAGATCAAAGTAGAAGCTGAACATGAGCACAGTTAGCAACACATTCATCAGAGGGAATTCAGTGATGTGTCAAACCAAATGTTCTTCTCCAGGATATTAAGTCATTGGTCAGGACATTGTTTCTGCCTTCTTCCACTGAAGCACAGACAGGAAAGATGAAGGTTTTGTCTTGAGACCTGCTCTTAACAGAGCCAGCATACTTAATGCATTTGTTTACACATATGTTGTAGTAGTTTTGTTTTCTTTTGGTTAGGGGGTTTTTTTTGCAACAGAGGGAGGAGGTAAAATTACTCGCACTCTCTTTGCAAAGAGCAAACTGTTTCTTCTTTTCTGCTCACACCAACAAAGTGGCTAAACAGATCAGAGCAATGCTGAAATATCTTTGGTTCTGCTCTGTCACAGAAACAAATACAGCTCTCAGGGTGTGCCTTCAGTGATTATAAAACATAATATACGCATGGATCCAACATAAACTGCAGAGGCAGTTAAAGACCACTGAAACTATTAAAGATATTAATTATATATAAAGTACTGGGGCTGTCAGTATTTCAGTGGGGAGTTTTAGAACAGGGTTTGAAAGAGTATTTTAAAAATCTTTCTCTTGTTTTCTGAGTGAGAGGGTTCGTACTAGCAGTATTTAAAATGTATCCTACCTGCTGATAACTGAGTAGTGTATGTGATTCCCTCCAGACTGCTTTTCAGAGTGTCTGTAGAGTGAGAGGAGCTGTTCTTTGCCAAGACAAACAGACATCCTCATCCACCTCAACTATATTAAATTTTATTTTCTTGTTCTAGAGCTGTATCAGGTTCGTATCAGCTATATAGAGGTAAGTGCCAGTTACCTTGGAGCTTTATGATATCCACAGGAATTTCTGATGTGATTTGAGTGTTTACACATCACTTTATCTTATATCCTGCTTTCTGAAGTAGTCACTCAGGATTGTCTATTGTCCTGCGTAGCCTGCAGTCATCACGCTCATTCATTCTCAGTCTGAATTTTTTTTCCCCTTGACCAATGCCATCACAATCTCCCAGGCTTGTGTCATCAAATTCCGTGCAGTGCTTCTAAAAAGCACTTCTCACTCAGATCTGAAAGCTGATCTCTGAAGCTCTGATCCTGCACAGCACAGGTGTACAGTCTTGCCTGTGGAGTCACAAGGCTAAAAATGATGAGCAGAGCAGGGGCATTGGAATCTGATCTTCCGTTAAGGATAGTGCTTGCCTCATGGTTGCCAGGTCATTCCCATCTAACAAGTGAGACTAGTGGGATACCTTTTGCTAAGTACATTTTTACTGTTTCTTTACCCTAGTTTAATTCTTAAATTTTGTGCTTATGAGAGCAAGGAACAGAGGGGCTTAAAATTTACGTCTTGCTCAGAAGGATAACTGATCTTCTCTGTGTCTACATAAAGAAACTAATAAAACTTGTTTTGAAGTGCAGCTTTGAAGACATTGATCTATTTAAGTCGTTTGCAGGTGCCATTGCCTTGAAGACCCACCTTCATCAGTTGGTTTACTGAGCAAATCCAGTAACTGGAGTAAATGGGCACAGCCTTACTGGTGATCCTTTGTTTGTGCCAAACCTATACAAGCCAGATGATGTAGTGTGAATGAAAAGAGATGATGATACATTGTCAGATTTATTACACAAGGTAAGTATTTGAGACTAACAACTTTGGGAAGATGCAATTGGAAATATCTTTGTATAGTAAAGCTTTACGCATCCATTTTCTTTTGTTTTGCCAAGTGAAGGATGAAGAAATTATTTTCATTGAGGTTTTTGTGACAAGATTCCTAGCTCTCAATTTCACAGAACTAGGAAATCCAGAATGTCTTACTGAGCTTCTGAATCTGAGTTCTGAACACTCTTGAGTTTCAGCCTCCTTAATAATGCTGGCTGAGTCTTTTCTACCCAGTACTATGGATACCACTTAGACTGAATCATCTGCATTAAATTAGACTTTGTAAGTTTGGATTATGATCAAAATATTCACTGAGCAATTGATGGTCAGTTTTTAGCAGAAGGAAACTTTATTGTGACTGATGCATGACATGAGTGTTTCCCCTTTAAGGTTGGATAATTAGCAAATATTTTTAAACTTTGCTCTTTAGTATGTTATCTAGCAGTACAAGATGGGCCTTCTTGGACATCACTGTATTCAGAGAATTGTAGTGAAGCAAAAATCTATCACTACACACTAAGATTATGCAGTTATACCTGGTACAGAGAGCTTCCATGGAATATTGGAGGAATATTCTAGGCACAAGGAATCAACAGATCAATCCAGTGATCAACAAATGCAGTTTCAGCTTTCTTTCGGTTCTGCTTGCTGAAGTGTTGGCGTGTACTAGAGCGTTAGAATATGACATGCACAAGTGTGGAAAGCAGTAGGAACCTGGGGGACAGACTGCTACATCTGCTGGGTCTCACAACCAGTGTTCTTTTCCATGGTCAGACAGGAGAAGAACCTGCTTAACACATGCTTGGATGTTTGAAATAGCCTGGGAAAATGGGAAAGCTCTCCCTTGAATGACAGGATTCCAGTATGGGGGTCAATGATTTGTGCTATACTTTTGTCTTCCGCTTATCTCTAGAAAATGAACATGGATTGAAATTTTGAAAGTTTTCATGCAGTTGAGTACGCAGTTTCACTTTATGCTGTTGCAGACACTGAGAGCAGCTTTCTCCCTCATCTATAAGGACTACAGACTTAGATTTTTTCTTCTAACAAGCGCTGAGGGCCTTGTGCCATCACCAGATTCTGCAAACTGAGACTTTAAGAAACATACTTTCCTACTTTACAGGAGAGACAATAATATGCTATGATGTGATTGTCACTACTAAGAATTTTTTCAGTTTGCATTCTTCGTTCCAGAATGTCAAATCTATTAATTACCCTTATTTTCACTTTACAATGTCTTATAAAATGCTTTTTCCATATATACAGCTTTCATATAAACAATGATACAAGATCTCAACTGGTATAAATTTTGATAATTTAGGATCTATTCTTTCCATAGGAGGGGTTTTTGCATTACACATACATTCATTGATTTGTCTCTCATATTTGGAAGAAATAGACTCACTAAAATGTTCTGGTTTTACTGATGGAGAAAGAATCCGTTCTCCAGAAAGTCCTAGCTCTTCTTAGGGAGGCTTTCCTAACTTCAAGTTAGTAATTTTGATGTGGTGACAAAGCTGTCTTATTTGAGTGGAATAAAGTTAACGGTGACTCATCACAATACTAACTTCGATTCCATAAACCTTTTACTTAACTCTGGCTTCTGCAGCAGTACCAAAAACTGGAAGGCAGATGGAGCTCCTGCATGCCGAGTGCCAGCATGCCAGTATTTAATGTTTAGACATCTTCCACCTTTGGCTTAAGTGTTTTAGTTTCAGTTAACTTTAACTGACTCCTTTTTCAATGGCACAGTAATTCTAATGAAAAAGCTAATTAGAAGGAAAGTTACTTATATGCCTGGTGTGGTTCAAATCAGCATTGCTCAAAAGAGAAGCTTTTAAAACAGTCTATCACTAATATGGGCTGAATTTGTTTTTTGAAAGAATTTTCCTGGTAAACGCATTGATTATGTTGTGAAATAGATTTCCCAAGGAATAAATGGAAAGTACTAGTAATTTGGACAAACTGCAGTTTGAATGGAACAACCCTAACACAGAGTAAGTGAGCAGTGGATTTTGGCCCTGATCACGCACTTTCTGCTCATTCTGAATTCCCACTGATGTGATTAATCTCAATTGGAAAAAGAACAATGCCTCACCGACTGCCCCAGAAACCAAATTCCTCTGTTAATGTGCTAAGCAAATACAGAAATGGGCAGAATCAACATTTCTGTCTCTGCTCCATCAGGAAATCTCAGTATGGCATTGCCACAAAGGTAACAAATCAGCCTGCTCTTCATGGCTTATTCAGTTAGTCCTTCTTTAATGACTACTAAAGGTGCATGTAGCTGATTCGGAGATGTTTTGTGTTACCTCTTGTTGATAAGATAATCCAAGCTTTCAAATGAATTTCAGTTATCCAAGTATTATTTTTCAGTTTATCAACATTGCTCTATGTCACAAATGCATTAATGAATAAAATTTTATCTTTTGAAATTCCCTTATGAAACTCCTTAAACTTGACTGATTTGGTTAAAAAAAAATTATTAAAGCCTCTTAGAATATTATCTCCAGTTTTGCTTCACTGTAAACCAAAAAAGTAGTGAAACTTCTTGAGCAAATTTAGGTAGACATGAATGTTTATTAGTTTCAGGCAGCAAATAGCATTAAATGTTCTTTGGTCTATTTTTATATGACCTCAATAATATTATTTTTTACTGCCACCCTCTGCTGTCATTGAAGCTGTATAGTGGTTATTACTCCATCTTTCTGCCTGGCCCAAGCTCTGCTTTCTTTTCATCCTCACCGTGCTTCCCTGCAGTTCAATCCACAGCTTTGCTGAGTTTGCAATAATTGTCGAAAGATTCCAGAGTGTTTCTTATGATTCATTGGATCTAAGCAGACAAAAAATTGTTATTCATTCACCTAAGCAGTGGTTTTAAGCTTATTCTGAAGCTGTTCCTACTTTCAGATGCAAAATTTACTCTGTTTTTTCAATCTGATATGACTATTGTTGCCTAATGTCATGTTCTTTCTCCTCTCTTAACCATTTATTTTTCTGAGGGAGAAGTCCCATGCTTTTCTGTGTGTCAGAACAAAGTAATGTTTTGTAGAGAGACTCCATATGGGCAGTAAAGCTCCATTGTTACTATAAATTTAATAAAAAACTTTGATAAAATATTAAGTCCTTATACTCTTGTCCACACAATTCCATAATTTCAGTACATGTAAGCCTAAAATGAAAGTGCGTTTCATTTGGGTTTTAGTGACAATATGCATACTTGAAATAACATGTTTTCATATATTTATGAGATGTTTGTGGTTTTTATGGAAAAGTTCCAGTGAGGTGCCAGACATCTTGGTTGTGTAAGAGTGACCATTTTGTAATTTCATTCTGCCATTCATATCAGAAGGGTGTTAATGATGTGGCCTGTTACATTATGATAGAAATGAGGCAGGTGGTGAGCTATTTTTCATTCCAAGTGAATATAAATAGTGAAGGGGGGAAGCGTGGTGTATACACAGCTCTTTGATTTATGCTAGCATATTGTGGAACCTGTTACAGTGAAGTCAGATATAGAAATCTGTTCCTGAGACCAGTGGGAGATTTGCTTTTAGAGAGCTTGCAGTGTTTCTCCTTTTCACATAAAACATCCATCTGGCTACAGCTGGGGTCTGACCTTTCTTTCTATTGAACACACGAGGAATAGCTTACATGTACACCTGGAGTTCCACATGTTGGGGAGACACTCAGTAGACCGCTCCCTGTTAAATGCAGAATTTTTAGTTTTCGAGGGAAAATCAGAAAAGTCAAAGATATTTGTTTTTCTTGTTATGCTCTGTGTATCCTCTCAGAAATTTTGCATTTTAATTCCTGAGCACTTCATTACTAAGAAGTCCAACAGTCAAAATTTGAGCTAGAACAGGTAACAAAAGTCAAGACATAATTGAGTTTGAGGAGACACTTAGGCAGTGCTCAATGAACAGTCTTGCAGTAGTGGCTGCTTAGCATATGTACTTTTTTTGAGTCCTTACCTCCCTCCTGGTTTTGTCACATTTGCAGCACAACACTGATAAAGGCCTTTCCAGATTATAAAATCTTGGCATAATACTAGCTACTAGCTCCAATTTTTCCTTGATGTCAGGAGTGTTTTGGACAATATGGCATTGTGTCTGGCACCAGCTCTGCTCCTAGGGAACTATTCCAGACCGTATGTCTGTACCAAGTTAACATGTTCTGTCTCACAGAAGGATCTAATTTAGCCTCTGTTCAAAATCAGAAATGGAGACTCAGGTAACTTTGACGGACTGTAACTAGACCCTCACACTGAAACTGTTTTTTATTTTTTACCAATGGCATAGGAGAAGATGTGCCTTTTACTCTCTTCCAAGGATTAATGCCCCATAATTCTGGGACAGTGAAGTAATTAGTTCTATTAAACCCTTTTAGTGACCTAGTGCTTTTAGCACTGAAGTCATGTTCAATGAGTTCAAGTTTCTTAAATTCACATTGATATACTTAGAACAGCTATCCTCTAGTGAGTGATTGCACCTTTATAATGGTAATCCATGGATAAATAGAGCTACAAATTAGAGATAGCCCTACCAGTACAGATTACCAAAGAAGCACTGCTGCAGCTTAACTATACTCTTTAATTTAATATTGGTTTCTTTCATAAAATAGAAGCCAGCCAGCCAACCACATACAAAACAAAAAATTTGGCTGCTGGAGAATACATCCCTGTCAGTGTAGCAATGCTGCAGTCCTTTTGTGTAAATGAAGAGGAATTTTCATAGATAGACTTTTGTTTCTGTTGCGTTTTACCCTGCTTTGAATTGCTGGATCAGTAAGCCAGTGTGTCCTCAGTGAATTACTGAGGATCTCTTAGAACAATAGGAAATAAAATTATTTTAAAGTACAGTTTGACCCACCTGTTATTTTGCTGCAAGAATATAATGCTTCTAATTTAATCAGGGCTACAATCTGTAATGTAAAGTCAAAAGCAATTTTTCCTTTTATTTCATTGGAGGAAAAACAGAAACTAAATAAGGATCCGAGTTTACCAATACATTTATGATTATAAATATTTTAGAGCTTATACCAGTTTCTGTGTATGTTTCTATTATCATTATCAAAAGTGTGGTAAAAATCTCAAAAATCTCAAAAGTGCTTTTGCTGTTATTATAACTGATGTGGTCATTGCTGTAGCATTAATCAGTCCTTGTTATAGACTGGGAAAAATGGCTTTGCACTGAGTAGATGTGGCATTTTAAAAAGCCTTTCAGGCTTTTCCTCTCTGGTCTTTCAGCCTGGGCAAGGGCCTTTCCTTGGTTGAAACATCAAACGGTACCCCGGGCAAAATGTTTTCTTCCAGTCCCATGATTGTTTAGGTCTATGGGTAGACATGCTTAGCACACTGCTATTGGGAAAAAAAAAAAAAAGAAAAAAAAGAAAAAAAAAGGTTAATATTTTACATTTACTTTTATTTAGGTTTTGAACAACATTGTACATCTAACACCAAAGGAGAAATTTATACCAGAACTGATATGTGTGTTTTATATTTTTGAAAAATGGGCATTCTCTGTGTATATCCTGTCCTTAGACAGGATATCCTTAGAGATGACTAATAAGTAATATCGCTCCTATCTGGAATAAAACATGGTAGATGTTTTAACATGTTCACCTTTTACAATGTCATACAGGGAAGGATGGAAGACCTAGAAAAAGAAGAATAATATAGTCTCCTGCTGAATGTAGCCATAACTGAGATTGGAAATTAGGTACAGTAAAAATAATGTTTTCTCCATGTCATAATTTTGGCCTGAGTAACTACTACTGCTATTGTTCTTGTCAAAGCTCTCTCTGTTGGGATATTACAGTGTCTAAGGTAGTAATTGCAGCTATTCCATGTGCTAAAGATAGCAACTCAGGTAGTACATTGGTAATCGCTTGTTTAGTATCAGCTCAGAGAGACAGTGCTACCTACTTCATGTAGGTAATTTGTTTGCTTCATCTTTTCCTGTGTGGACAGTGTAGTTTGACTGAAAGCAATTCTGGATGATCTCCTGCCTCTCTCCAGAAGTGTGCTACCACTAACAATTTAAAGTGATTGCCTTTGCCTGGTGGCGACTTCCTAGATAAAGCTCACTACATTTTTAAAACCAGATTGCTGATGCATTGCTTACGCTAACAAAGTGCAAAGAACACATATCGCTTAGATGAAACCTGTTTTGTTTTGGATTTTGTTGTTGGTTTATCCTATATCCATTATATCTAAACAGCTATGATTTATTTTTTTTTTTAAATAATTTCCTTATTTTAGCTTGACATAGCTAGTGTGATGAGAAATAGATCAGTCTGGATTTGGAAAACAGGTGGATAAATGCACCATGGTTTGGCCTTTCTTTATGTTTTAAAAGATCAGTCTAAATAGTCTTAATATACCCTTCAATAAATGGAGAAAGAGAGGAAACTGATAACATGTTGATATTATGAAATGGAGAGCCACGCTTGCATGGAAGATTTATGTGGTACAGTATGCTAGCATTAACAGCATATGCCAAGTTTATATGGGTTGATGACAGGATCAAGTTTTATTCTGCTGAAGAGGGGGCTCAGCTCGCCATGACTTGGCCATCCTTAATGCAGAGAAAACTGTGTCAGTGAAGCAAATGATTTTTTCCTGCTTCCATTTGCAAGTGTTCCCTCCCTGACTCTTCACCACACCTGATTTCACCACACCACCATACATGATTTTCAAGGCAATACAGGGTGAATGGTGAATCCTTTGTGTTTGAGAAATAACCGGTCCTTTTCCTTCAGTTCCTTAGGGGAAGGGCTCTACTGAAACAACATGAAACAACTACTAAAGATACTTTCCCTTGCTGAAAGACCGAGTCAAGGATCAATGCACAACAGCAATATTGAAAGAGCTAAAAGGGAAAGGAGCAAAGTTAAGTAGATAAAAGCATCACAGCATAAGTGCTTAGATGAGTCTCAGTGTTGTGACCTCTTCTGCTGTTGTAAAGTGTTTCAGTTTGTTCAATACCCAATAGAAAAAGAGTCCAAAAGCCATGAAATGTATAGCATGTAAAGGGGAATTTCCTTGTGCAGTAGGGATGGAAGTTATGCCGTGACAGACGGCCCTGTTCAGACAGAAACAGCATCATTCAGAGAACTAGCAATGAGCATTTGTTGTGATGCACTCTGCTGAATTCAGGATTGTGGCTCCATGTTAAGATACATAAGTACATTCCTTCCCCTTCTTCAAGGAGATAGTTTTATTTAGTTTAATTTTATAAAGTTTTATAGTTTAATTTTCAGTCTTTGTTATGAATTGTTACAGCATTCTTGAGCACTGTTGAACTGCTTAGTTTCAATATTGAAAGAAGAGTATTTCTGTAAACTTTGTATACTAGTTTAAAAGTACTTTTGAATCTGGCAGATTTAGGTGTACTGGGCCTGGCTGTGATAGAATTATTTTTCTCCTGGTATTTCACAATGTGCTGCATTTTAGAATTGTGACCATGACAATACCGGGAACACACTAATGTTTTAGCTATTGCTAAAATGATGATTTCTGTAGCATCAAGCCCTGTTTCTCACTCTGGCCCCCCAGTTGTTGCTTCCACCATGGTAAGCAAATGAGACTCACCTTGGCAGGTTCAGGGCAGTGTGAAGTAATCAGTCTGCGAGGCCTCCCCATGTGGATATTGCAGCCACTGTCCTTTATACCAGAGAGGGTTTACTTGGCATGTTTGTTTATCATGCGTTTCACATTCATTAATAACCTGTGCAATGGCTTGCTTTCTTCTTCCACTTCTTCATTTATTAAACAATTTTTATCTCAACCCCCAAGTTTTCTTGCTCTTAATCTTCCTTTCCTTTTCCCCCATCCCACTGGGGGTGAGGGATGTGGGGTGCTTAGCTGCTTACAGGGGTTAACCCACAACAGAAGGTCTGTAATAAGTTAAAAATAATGCCATTCATTTTGCTGATTTAAGTTTTTCAAAATACTGCTGAGTTTGTTTTTTGGTGGTTGTAATATATTGTTCACTTTCCCCTGAACAGCAGTAACTCAGGTATGTAAGTAAGAAAACATTTGCTGTTTTCTCCTCTGTTAAACATTTCAGTGACTGTTACAAAGTAGGTGGGCTTATTTATGTCTCATAAATGACATGGCTACTTAGTTAATTTGTAAAGCTGCTAACTGTAGATTAAGACCCTTTACTTCAGAATGGAAGCTGATTCATATGACTAACAAATGTATTTAGTAGCTAAATGTCTGATGCAAGTCATCTGAAGGCAATGAGATAAACGATGTTAGTATGCATAGAACACTGCATTTATAAGGTTTGATTCTTTCAGAAAAGACATTCTTACTACTGACTTATTTTCTTCTTATCCCATAAAAAGCAATCATATTTGTGTCATTAAGTCAAATATTTGGCTTTTTTTAATTTCTTGTTTTATTTTTCATGGTACTTTTGATGGAATATTGTTTTTTCTCAGGGCAACTTGTCAGTTTTCTGTGCTATGTATTACTTGGTGCCCTCCCTCTATCTAATCCATGGCTTTTATGAGCAGTATCTAAGTTGCCAGATGGAGCTATAGCGAGAGACTTGAAGTAACGTGAACAGCTACTTTGTGACAGGTCATAAAATAGTGATAAGACTTAGCTTTGTGTAACATCAAACTAACCATAAGTTTGAGTAAATTGCTGGACAGCTTTGCTGGAGATGGAAAACCCTGATCTCAGAGGCAGCACCATCAATTTTATTCATCTTAACTAATGTCTCTTTAGGATTCTTCCACAACTAGCACCTTGTCCTATTTGATTATTTTTTTTTTTTAATATATTCTTGGGATTTTTCAATTTTATCTTTCCACCTTAAATACTGTCTGTGGCATAGAACTCAGCAATATGCAAATATTGCAAGAACATTGCAACACTACTCAAAAGCTAGTAGTATTTCCCTAACCTTTTACTTATACAAAGCTAGAATAGGGGAGGATCTTTTTGCAAAAAAGAGATTACTCAGTAAAACTAAAATTCATCTCCGTGCAGAGAACTCAGCAATTTGCATCATAATATTGCATTCCACATTATAGCTCCAAGTACAATAATAAGAATTGTCCAGGGGGTTTTACAGACTTTCATCTCTGGAAGTTTGGTGAGAGCAAACTCCAGTCAGTGTTAGTGCAAGTAAGAAACTATGTTTATTTACTAGGAATTGGTATCAAGAATGAACCAATGTAAAGTAGGGATTTTGTAGAACTGAGTAAATTATTTTAAAATATTTCTAATACATCTGCTGCAGACAGAGATCATTGTAGACAGATAGACTCAAAGATAAAGGTAGGCCCATATCCTTTAACCTTCCTACATGCACTAACTATCCAGTTTGAGCAGATCAGTTAAATGCAATGTGTAGGGAAAAGGTAATATTTACACAGAATGATTTATGCTAATTATTTAATTGGTTTATAAAAGTGCTGCTAGCAAAGTAGTTTCATGTATATTTTAAAAGGCTATTTCAAGTGACCAAAGACAGGAAGGCCATGAAGGATTTGTGGTTAGCAAGTTTATAAAAGGAAAATAAATGGAAGAGAAATAAAAACCCTTTCCAGCAGTATTTGACTTTCCCAACCCATGTGATAGACATAAGCAAACTTCTATCATTTTGTTCATGACACTTAATCACGCTTCCCACTGTTTTCAGATCCCCTGGATTTTTCTTCTTTCCAGTCCCATGATGAAGAGGTAGATTATCTTCAAAAGGCTTGGATATTAAGTCCAGTGAAATTGCAGAAGTAGAAATATGCACTTATCAGAAAAGCAAACTTAATAACATATCTAAGTTTACATTAATTCTACTGGTATTTTAGCCAACACACCATTTTATTTCCCTTATGCTTTTCTGTGTATTTGCCTTCTTATTTTGTTTTAGCAGTTAAATTATTAGGAGTTTTACTTTCTTGCTTCAAGAATTTAAGAAGAAATGCAGCAACATTTTCCAAGCAAAAAATTCTCATTTTTTGCTGAGCATTGCAGCAGAGAAAAGAGCTTTGATTACATCAGGATACTACAGGCTTGATTCAGCCACAAGCTCATGGTGAAGGGAAGAGCAATATCTTTGTCTTCATTTTTCATACCTAATCTTCTATTGCAGACTAGAGCTTTCCTGTAGGTTTGGTTTTTTTTTTTTTCAAGTGAGGCCATCCCCTCATCAGGTAGCACCATACCCCTTCAAATTCTACTCCATTCCAGTAAATTTGCAGCTTTGGGCATATCTACTATTGGTTCTCTCTGCATTATATTAAGAAGACGGCTCTTGCTGATGACTCTGCACAGGTCTAGCTGCTGGCATCCACACAACGCTTAGGTATATGGCTTGGGTACAAGTTCTCCTCCATGTCTAACACTCCCTAGAGAGGTAGGAAGGAACCCATATATATAGTCAGTGTGGTGATCAAAGTTTAGGCTCCAGGCTAATGTATCAATATAGATAAACCCTGGGTTAGCACTGTATCACTGCTGGGACTGTACAGGGCACTGAATTTCCAGTGAGGGGACAGTGATAAACATTTGTAAATGGCATATAATCCAAAGTAAAATTCACCAGTGCAACTGGTAAGATTAGCAATATTTGATGACTGCAATACCCTATATATTCTAGCTACAGGTTACTAGTCAGATCTCGTCCCAGCAAACTGCGAGTACATAATCTCAAGTGGACAATTTTAATTTCCTGGAGCTATTTACAAATCTTAGAGACCACAGAGAGAACTTCCTTAAAAGGGTAAGAAAAGCCACTGCTCTTATTGCAGCCAGAAAAGTTTCTACAGTCAGATCGTCCTTCTTTTGTTAGGTTAATTGAAGAAAGAGGATGAAAAAATTAAAAATGTTTTAGACTGTGTCCTGAAGCACAGAAGTCCCATGAACAATCATTCCCAGAGGTGAGAACTTTCTGAAGAGACTTTTATTGTCAATTCCGAAAGGCAGTCAGTTGTAGATGACATTAAAAGGAATGTCCTGACTTCCTTAATTAACATTGCTCATGAGAGGGGATCACACAGGTAAACCAACTCTCAAGAAGATTCAGAGTTTATGAAATTGTAATTGAATTGCACTGAAAGCAAATTGATAGTGCACATGTAGGTAGAATATGTTGGCGACTTCACCCAGCCTAAATTTCAGTTAATTTCAAAAGAAGTTTTAATGCTTATAAATGCTTGTAGTGACTGGCTGGTCTGGATGCAAGGGTATAGATGTCTGTTCTGAGGTCACTTTTCAAGGTTCTGAGGTTATCACTATGACTATTTTTATTACACTTCCTAATACTCTGAAGACATACAGACCACAAATAATCATCTTCCCTAAGCCTTTAGAATATAAGTACATTTTCTCCCAGTTCCAAGTTTTACAGGTTGTACTGGATTACTGCTCATACTGGTTTAGATGACTCCAGAAACAGCTATATCAGACAAATTTTGGGGGGTTTTTTCATTACAACTTTTCTGGATGCTTAATCAATTTGGAGAGGGGAAGTCAATGGATTAGTCTTGTACTTATTTTATACTATGCTGGCCTGCAGAATGATGATAACCTGAGGTAGACTCGCCTTACCAGGGTGGCCAGTGTCAGCTGGTGTCAGACTTTTATAATAACACTTCTCCCCAGCACTGAAAAGCATTCAAGACATTTGCCTTTTGTTTATAGCTCTTTCCATAAATGATATTAATCTGAAGTAGCTTGCGAGGCAAAGAGTACTTCAGTGTAAACCTTCAAAGGGTGATACCAGAAACAGAGCTGCACACAGGCAGCCTTGTTTGGAATTGTTTCCCTCTGCTTTTCAATGCTTGAGCCCTTTCCAGACTCTGTTCTTTAAAGAGCATTTGAATACAGTCTGCACAACACAGCATGCACCAGGCAGAGAGACATTTCTTAAAACTCTGCTGTTCTTACCCAGGTTGCAATCGTCACAAGTCAGTACAGGGCTAACTGCTGAATTTCAGTAGTAGATTTGGGCCGTGTTCACAGTTATTTTGGAATACATTCTATTTACTGTAAACTTTCCCAATTTATCTTTCATGCTTATATACGTCATCCCTTATGCTGTACGAAACACATTAGCACTTTCCTTACAATTTATTATATAAATTATGGTATGACAATTTTATGGCACCTTTGATATGATGATCTAAAAACATTTCAGAAACACTGCTGTTATTAAGCCTGTTGATATTTTAAGCTTATTTGAGGAATGATTAAACTGGGATTCAGAATACTCATGTCATTTTGCTAAAAATGCTCATAATAAGTAAGGAAAGATTTAGGAATGGAACCCAAATTCTTGTTCACACTTCTGTCCAGAAATGTCATTGTATAATACTAGTCTGAGGCAATGATCAGAGGTTCAACACAGATCATGCTCAGTACCCTTTGGTTTTGACATTTAATCTCTACTATGAAAAGTCAAACCTGAAAAATACTTTTTTCATGAGAGCACCAGCTATAATGAATTACTTGCTTGTTACTCAATAAAATACATATTATATTTAAAATAACAAGATATTTAAATCAACAAGAGTATAGTGTTTTCATAGGAAGTGCTTCTATCATCTCCAAATCAAAACAGCTCAGTAGTTTTGACACTATGGCAGCTTCACTTTCAGTGTGTGTATCTTGCGTGTTCACTTAATAAAATATTATCCCAGTCTTGAAGTTCTATATTTGCCATTTTGTTGAAAAATTTAGATGTAGATGTACATTTTTTGCATTACTGAAGAGCCGATAATGTCATTTTAGCACAGACTCACTGTCTATCACTAGGATTTTAATTCAGAGATGTCCAATGTCCAAATCGGTCAAACTGAATTTAATAGACATCTAACTCCTTCAGACCTGGTTGGAAAATGTCAGCCTAAAATAGCATGTGCTTGACTACAACAAACTAGAAAGGCACTTCTGATGTATATATTTGTATGTAAAAACAAGTGTCACAGAGTATATCGGAATAGCAACTAACCCCTTCTTCACAGAGCTGAATTGCCATTCACAGAATTAAGGTAACTGTAAGGAGTTGCAGGAGTAATACTGCCTACCACTTGTATAGCACCTGAATAAAATGAAAGAACTCCTTAACTTCAACAGGTAGTGACTAGTGATCATAGGAAAGATTAAAATAGCTACCACTGAGGTACCAGTTACAGACTGGCCCAAATGCCAAGAGTTTAGAAAATGAGCTAATGCTCTAAACAAGACTATATATATTGGGTAACTTACAAGTCAAGGACAGAATTTAATACTACCTAGTAACATGAACATAGAAAGCAGTAACAATTCAATGACTTGCTTTTGAGCAGGATTAAGTTACATGCTTCTTACCTTCATTTTCAATTAGAAAAATAGGATATCAGATGTATATGCACAAATAATTTAGTTCTGTTTGTAATTCAGCAAATGAAGTGTACAAGTTACACATACCTCTTTCAAAGTGTACAAGATCAGTCATTAGCTATCTGCTGCCCTAAACCTTCCCTGGAAGCAAGTGAAAAACTTGTCTGAAGTGTGCTGAAAGGTAAATAAAGCATTTAGCCTACCAGAGAAAACATAACATGTCCACAATTTTGAGGGCCCAAAGACAGCACAGCAGAAAGGAAAAATCCTGATGCATGTTCTTTAATGAAGCAACTGTTGAACAAAACCCCAAAGAATTTATATGGGAAATTTCTCTGATTCTTCCACTTAAAGAAATCAGTAACTGTGTTGTTTCATCCTAAGCTCATTTTAAAGAAGCACAACAAAATCATTCTAGTAGAAATAAAGAATTCTGTAATATCACCTTGAACTAATTAAATTATTCAGTATTCAGAAATTTTAATTTAAATAATTTTTATCGTGTTCATCTTACTGTTTATTTATAGATTATTGAAAGCTAAACCTGTGGACTTCCTTTTTTTCCATTGAAATAGGGAATTTATACTACTGATATTGAAGAATGGTGAATTGCTTTGTTTTTCACTGTTACAAAGAGCTACAATGTATTTCAGTCAGATTCCTAGCAAAGCTGGTTGTAAACACATTTGAATTAACAATTCAAGTATAAATTTACAATTCAATTAAAGTTCAAATAAAATTCAAAGAATTCAAAGTAAAATTATAAACTAGATTGTTGGAATTGGATTTTTTTTTAATACAAGGTTGTTGAAAAATTTATTTGGAAAAAACCCTCTTCTAGTATTGAAGACATATTCTGTGATATCTTAGATAATTCCCCAATGGATGCATTTTTATAGAATTCAAGAAACTGCATTTAGCTTTTGTTCAGGTGGCTAGAAGATAACTTCCAAAATTCTTTCAAGGAAGCTGAAAGTAATGTGGAAATATGGCTTTAAAACTGAGGATTGTTCCTGTCTTATTTCTTACAGCCTCAAAACAAAAACCACAAAGATCATTACAACAGCATGCCTGTCTTTGCTTGTTAACATTTGCTTATTTTATTTGCAGTGCCTGGATTCTAGTTTGCTCATATATTGGTGCTGTTAGGATTCCCATGTGCTGATGGAAGTAGAAGTCAGTGGGTTCCTTCAGGCTTACTATGCTATTGCCATGAACAGGCAGAGGCTCTTGAATATCCTGAATATATTGTGGAGATTTTCAGTGCGCTAGGAGAGCACTTACACAGTGGTGAATTTTCACAATGATACATTTGCTTTGTTAGCCACAGTTTCCTTCTTTATTGTTACTAATCGAGACCTTAGTTGCATTTTTTCACATTCTGTATTTTACAAATATTAGCACAGGGAATCAACAGGCTTTACAGGCAAAAACTCTGACAACTGCAGTTGGATTACATTTAAGAATAATAATTACAGTACCAAACTAAAACTCATGGAAGACAAGGGTGAGATCTCAACTCTGTTCAGAAGTCTTTGGATGAGTTTGCAAAAGCAAGTTGGCAGAAACACACAAAACTATTACCTGTCTTTGATAAATCCCTGAAAGGAAAGTTTTGGTGGATTTCGGTGGCTGGTGTTTTGTTGTTTGTTTGGGTTTTGTTTTTTGGTTTTTTTTTTTTTTTTTTTTTTTAAATGGCTCCCCTGTGTTAAAATAAAGAAATTCAGGGGGAAACACCCAATGATATCTTGCATATATGGTTCTGGTACTTATGCCCTGTCTTGACTAAGAGCATTTTAAGATTAGGCCACATAAAGAGATTGGGGTTTTGTAGTAAGTAGGATTTATTTTTAATTTCTTTCTGAACAAAAATTGAAGTTAATTAGTTCATGTAAGAGTTGATATTTTTTCCTCTCTTCTCTGACAACCAGTTCCTGAAATGTTTTGGTCATTGTTTCTCTCACAAAAAGCAACTGTGCTGCTGAAAGAAGGGCCAGGAATTAGAATGGCTACATACAGGGAGTTAAGCCCAGAAGTAACCAAGACAGAGGGGCGCCTGGAAGTGACAGAATGGGTAAAAGGGCACGCAAATACAGCACACATGAAACCTAAGCAGATACAACCATTAGCTTAGGAGCTGGCAATGTTATAAGGATGCTTTTCAGATAGGCAATTTATACCCCTGGCAGATCTTCTGGATGACTCTGTAATGAACCAGGGTTCTTCATCTCAGTAACAGAAACTTGGCTCATCCAAATCATCCACAGAACTGGGGAAGTGCAAAAAGCAAGCAGTGAAGATAAATCCCATATTTGTAGTTGCTGCTGACTGATTCTACTGGAATTCTAACACTGGCATCTGCACTCCAAAACTCATGGAGAAAGTTATGGTTTTCAGCTCTGCTATCTAATATTAACCTATATCTAACTTATTTCTTACTCTGTCAGCACTTCAGAAAAATTTGCTGTGGTAGGAAGCAGGTACTGTTCTCCATAAGGGACACTGGACTTTATGATGAACACCACTAACTTCCCTACTTACTGTGAATCATGACCTTGTGGCAACAAACAGGCATCAGTTAGAACATCGGTGTACAGGACAGAGACACCCAGTTCCTGCTGGAGCCGCGCCGAAGGCTGTCCAGCTGCTCGGATCCAGAACTGATAGACAGCTATATGGTTTAAATAGAAATTTAACCATTATCTATGTCGGTCTAAGCTAACAATAACACTCATGTCTGTGAACTGTAGAAGCTGAAGAAGTTGCAGTGTCCCCTTCTGTTGTCCGTGATACAGTGCTAGCTAACTGTTGGCAGATAACTGTGGACAATTATCTCCTCAGTGACAAAGCCCATCTGCCGGAGGCCTCCTACACTCTTGGGAATTTGGCTGGTGGTTCACAAGCACAGATAATGGGAGGTTCCTCCCCTCTGCTCTTGCTGGCAGGAAGTGTTTTATTTATCATATCACAAAATCTTTGCTTCAAGAGAAAAGAAGAGGGGTTGTCACTGCTTGCTTTCAAAAAATACTCTTTTCAATCTTATTCCTCTGAAAGCAGGTCCTAAAAGGGAGTCACCAGGTTACATTGCTATGGGTTTGATCATCTCTTGCATGAAGTTAATGTCTCACTTACTGTTTAATGGTATGGGATCAGGGCCCAAATATCAGCCATTCTTTGCAAATCATACCATATTTAAATAATTGCTAAGAAACATCCTTTTTCTTCTCCCCCAAGCTGAAAGATATTTGTGCCAGAATAAGAGGGATCAGTAAGCCATCAGTATATTGAATGGCCTGCCAGCAACTGGTTTACATGAAACGATTTTACTTTAATTTTGCAACTCAGTGACTTTAATAATGAGAATGTCCTTTGTAAGGAAAACTAATGCATTTATTACAGAACACTATGTTTCTGTTCTGACAGGGAATTATATCCACTTAGGAATACTGGCACAAGTTTTACTTATCTTTTTGGTTTTTTCCTAGCATTAATGTACACTTAAAGTGAATTCCCATGCTTCAAATGAGGTTAATCTATTTTCAGCTACAAGCAAGCAAACCCATATTTGGTGTCACATAAACAGCAGATCTCCAATTTAGATTTTATAACATCAGTTTAACCTTACTGCTATGTTATTTACTCTTAATTGAACTATGGTGCAAAATAAGATGTACAATTAGTTATTAAAGAAAAATTGGACTATTTAAGGAATTTATATAATGTTTTATATTTTGTTTATTTTATTTCTTTAATAGAAAGCAAGAAATTAGCCTGCTAGTCCCCCCTCCTTGGTAAATTCAGTATTCAAAGTAACAATCACTTGTTATCAACATTTCATAGAAAAAAAATAAAGTAGCTTGTTGGATATTATTAAAGTGCAGTCTTTTTTTTAAATAATCTATAGCAGTCTTAAGAGATATTACAGCTCACTTCATTTTTTACAAAGAATACAGAAAACATGTAGAAAAAAAAGAAAAAATCACTACATTGCTCAGAAGCTGATCTTTTCTTCTGCAGGAAAATGCTACTAATCTACACAGTAATGTGCTGTTGCTCATCTAATTGGAAGAAATGTATTAAACGACCAATTTTTAAAGAAAGATTTTTCAGTGAGAATTGTGCAAACTGTTCCTTTGTAATAACTAATCTGATGCTGAATAGCAACATCTAACAAAAAGACAAAACTTGCAACACTGAATCCAAGTCACAAAAGTTACCTGATTTGGGATTCAAAAAGCGAGGCAGGTCGTCTCTGCACATAGGCTGTTTTTGTGGACTAATTTAATTGTCCATTCTGCATTCTAACAGCAGCTGCAGGGGTGGTTTCCAGCATAGCTGTTTGGAAACCATTTCAATACAAGTTTTTCCAGATGTAGGTTCAAGTGTGCCAAATAGTCTGGTTCTTCAGTATAAAAAGCAAACTGGAAGCTGAAACTATGGAGCTTTAGCGGTAAGCAGCTTTAATCAGTGCTCAGCTCAAAGAACCCTTCTGCTCTGAAAAACTGTAATGATTCCACAGAGCTTAATTTGGAGAGTGATACAAAAATGTGTCAAAGCCTTCTTTCTCCCTCCTCCACCCCAAGTTTTTGTTTTCCCCTCCAAGTAATATAAATTGTCTAATAATCTGTATAAAGTTAAAACTATTTCAATTGAGGCTTCAGACAATGGACTTTATATTCATAATACATAAAAAATACCCACTAATGCTGTATGTTATATATCATTACTCTCTCACACAAGGAAAGGATAGATTACCAGCTGTCCAGCCAATCAAGTTATTTACCATGCGATGCGATGATATCTTATGGAATAAATAAATTCTGCAAAGGTACAACTTACCTATCCGAAAAGCATCTTTATAATGTTCCTAGTTCTTAGGTTACAGGAATTCTAAACTTTTCACTCCTCCCCCTTCAAAGAAACACTGAAGTTTAGCAAGGACTGATGTCTGTGCCTTACCTGAAGTTTTGCTGAGTGCAGTCTACCATTGCAGATTATTTTATTCTATTCCTGTATGTCAGCTGTGAAGTACCTGGGCTGTGTCTAGTGTACCACTTCATACTGCTGAATTAGAGGAATAACCTAAAATACTGAATTGAAGAAATTACAGCTTTTCAATTAACTCACCTAATCTGGGATTCAGACTATTTTATTAGAGGAGATTCACAGGGAGGGGTGTATGTGTATTCTCTGGTGTTCTGTAGCATATTTTTTCAGTACCAATTTCCAGACCCTCCTTTTCCTCTTTCTACTTTCTCTCCCTCTCCAAACCACTGCAGGATCCTTAAATGTACATTATACCATGAGCAGTCAGATGATGAAAAACCATCTGATTTTTCAGATGTAGTGCCAGTTATCACATATTAACGTCCATCTCAGTTACTGCCAGAGTTTGTGGAGGTGCTTGCAAATAATTTAAATATACTGGGTGCTGAAATTAAATCTTGACATTTAGAGCTAGTGGGCTGAAAGCATTCAGATTCCCTCCTGCTACAGGAACAAGATCTACCTTTGTATGAAGTATCACTGGCATTTTGAAAGATGGATCTCTGAAAACTCCTCTAAGTTTCTATCTAACTGATAAGACCAATTAAAATTAAATTTAAATACTTTATAGTATTGCATTTAAAGCCAACCATAAAACTAGTTATTAAAAATGGATTTCTTGCACTATTTGCTTAAAATTTGGATGAAGCAGGCTCCGCATAAATAGCACATTATTTTTGTCTATGGATATAATACCCAGCACATGCTGCATTCAGCAGGAAACTATCACATAAGTGTGAATAATCTTATCATTCTCCCGAGAACAGGAAACAACCATGTACCTGAAAGTTTATTTTCTTTTCTAACTGCATAAATTCATCTGGAAATGTATTTTTTTTTTCTGCAATATTTGCATTCAGATTTAGTAAATACAGTCTTGAAACACTGAGCCTCAAAACCCTTTCTTACCCCACAACTCCCTAAGGACTAATATTGTGAGCCCAGATAATTTATTTACTCTAAACATTCTTTGGCTTGCATGAAATTTCGGTGATAAATGAGGAAAAACAAAAACATCAGCTTATAGGTTCAAATGAAAAAAACCAAAAACATGGTAATAAATAATACTGTAACATTACTTTTCATTAACTTACTTATTTACATGGTGTTCTTTCCTGGCTTTGGTTGGTAATATAAGGATTTTAAAGTAATTTCTTTAAAAAATCTTAATGCAAATTTCTTGGGCTTCGCTGTAAGAGCCATTTCCTTTGCCTGGAAAAAATATAGAAGTCTTCAGCCAAGCTCTCACCAAAATTCCTTCCTGAACAGAACCTGGTCTGCACCATCAAGGACAGCTAAGTAACAACCAGTATTTATATAAATGTTCACCACTGTACAGTCAAAACCATCTACAATAAATATACTTTACTTCCCAGTAATATGATAGCAAATATGAAGTTATCTTAATCACACTCCTGCCTCGAGGCACAGTTCCAGAGGCAATGTTTTTATGAAAGTCGACAGGTTTAATGAAATTAACTGTATCCTTATTTAGTGTCACTGTTACAGGGCTAACTGCATTACTCAGAGTAACAGTATTTTTCAATACATCTGTATATACTAGTGGAAAATAGATTTCTTTCAGTTTTCTCTTTATCAGTTTACTCCAGTGAGAGTTTAAGAAATGTTAATCATTGAATTACATGTTGTAGTACCTTCACTTACAAGTCTCATTTGACACCCACAATTAAAAAAAAAGGATCGATAGCAATTCAAGAAACTGCTGACATATTCAGAGTGAGTTTTTAATTAGATCTCTTCTTGGCTTAGCATCTTTTTGCATCTTGCTAGCATCTATGTTCCTTTTCACTTCTCAGAGATATTTGGGCACAAGAGTCACACAAATGCCTGATGGAAAAGACAGATGAGTCAAACTTGGAAAGTTCCCAGGGCAGCAGTTCAGATCACTAACTCTTCAGACTTTTTCCTCCGCTAAATGTCAGCTGTGTCACTGATTTAACAGCCATTGCCTGGAGAGATTTGATTATGTGCCACCACACCCCCCTTGATTAATCAAAGCAGCAAGTGAAAAATCAGCTTCAGGTTTTTCCCTGCTTTGCAAGAAATGGAGAACTATGTGTTTTTTTCTCAGTGTGCTAAATATGGACAATCTCTTTTGAAAGTCTCACTTTCACACAAAAAACCTCATTATGACCCATTTCTTTAATCAAAACTGTGCTAAAGGCATGTTATTTTCATTACAAATAAAATTTGCTGTTAAAGAGAAAAATAAACACAGCACAGAGAGAGGTACCATTTATAAAAAGACATATATCCTTTTCTATTAAAGCTCTAAACATGCATAAAAACATTTTCTTTGCTAGAAAAGGGTAAAAGTTAAGACTTACTTTGGTCAAACCCCAGAATCCAAGGAAGACTATAATGCTGGCAACTTCTGCAGCTCCACCTTCTGTGTTGTTTTATACTCTGCCTCTCCTACTACCTGCTGTAGAATGCAAGAACCACTGCTTGTCCACCCACGTTGTGCGCAGTTGCAATAAATAATATTTTGCCATCATTTCTATTAACAATGTGAAAGAGCTATGCTTTTGCTGGAATGAAAATAATGTTCATTCTTTGAACTGAAATTAACTCATAGTCTGAAATGCCTTAGAGCAAGACATTTACAGACACGAAATCCTTTTTCTTTGACAATGTAGCCTTAAAAACATCAGACAGAAAGAAATAGAAACATCTGCATTGGTTTTGACTGTTTAATACTCAAGAGTGAAAAAGTGTAAAATCACAAAGCTTATACCACCACAAAAATGGAGTTTCATTACAAATGACCAAAACACAAGCTGCCTGCAAAGTTTCACACAGCTGACATCAAACAACCCAGTTTCAACATTCTTACCGTCTTTTTAAACACCTGCTTTTCACAAACATCGGTCAATGCAGAGTTCTAGGTCTGTCACACCCTTTTCTTTATATTCTATGCTCTATTTGCTTTCTAGACCAGTGGTTTACACATTTGGAAAACGGTGCCCCACTTCTTATCTATATCAGCATATAAATACATAGTTTTTACCCCCCCCCCCCAATTACTAATTATATTTTAAAAGCATTTTGTTTAATCCAAACTCAGCAGTAAAGTTCTTATTTGTATTTAATGAAAAGCACAACTTATATGAGTAAGCTTCAGAAGTGCATGCTGATTGAGGTTATATCACCAATCCTTTCAGCCATAGTTTATAATACTTAAGCAGAAAGTGATCATACAGTGTGAGTTAGTACATCAGACAGTAGGTTATATTTGCTTTTACTAGTAACGCATGTACCCATGGCCTGAATCTGCAAATGCACCCATTAGGCCTGCAGGATGCGACTGTCCACCTTAACTACATTTTTTTGCCTGAAGGTAGTATTATCCAAAACCTATCATTATATCAAAATGTCTCAGGTTGATGAGAACTAAATGGGAAATGAGCTGCTTAAACAAAGATTTTTAAAACTTAAACCTTTTTTACATGACATATCTTTGTTTACACAGCCTGAAATTATTCAGGCAAAGGAACTGTCCATATGTTTAAATGTTATGCTAATACACATTTCCAGTTCCCAACAATAAGCTAACGTTCCAATAGTTGATTAAAATCCTGTTCTTAAATAGAACGAAAGAAAGTACACAGAACAAATTTTTCCTTCCAGACAAACAAAATATATCTTGGTATAACCTACTACATCTGATAGTGATGTGTAAAAGAATTTTTAAAGAGCTGCAGTTGCCTCAGTGGAAACAATACAGATTGGTTTTTCCTCATTCAATGCTAAGGCCATCTACCTTTTATGATTCACTTGCTCCTTACTGGTTTATTCCTTCATCTGACATTATAATCCTCTGAGCAGGTGAAGGTAAGTGTTGGTATAGTTGTTCCTAAGAAGCACATCTGTCAAAGATTCCACAAGGTATCAATAAATGCGTTTGACCTTGTAGGTAGCTTTTTGTTGGTTACAGAATACATTTTCTGCAGATATTTATGTCTGTTTTACAGAGAATCTTTAAGTTTCCACTTAGAAAAAAAATTTGAGAAGACTAACACTGATTATTTTTAACTCTGTTTCTTATTACAGACCTGACTTCCTCCCTTATGCAGTTACTTAATACTTGAAGTACAGAATCTGATTGCTTGCAGTTAGGCATCTAGCTGGAAAATTCTGGCTTATACATGATTATTAAAATAAACACAGAGATGTTACCATCTTTAAAATTATAGGGTCAGCTAAGGAAACAAAAGTATAAGATGATATAAGTACTACAATTAATAGCACCCTAATTATAAATGGAAGCACAAGATCTTCTTTGAACACGTATCAATAATTAAAAAAATTATTATCCATTACACAGTGAACAGTATAAATGGGCTTAGCGTACATGTCTTTAGTGCTTCTACCCAACTCAGTTTCCTATGCATTTTCCAGCTGTTAGTTATACTTCCAATTTCAACAAAATGATTTCATAGTACATGATTGAAAAATATGCAGTCCCGAGTAGACTGGTACTCACACTTATACAAAATGAGGAAAATGTACAGAAAGTTTTGCAGTGCAGACAAACCTTTGAGTTAATCTTTGGAACATTAATAGCTTCGTACAGTTTCAAACTTAGTAACTAAGGCACACAACAATTAAACTGTCCCTTATCTGAAACAGCAAGATATGTCAGTCAGCATGGAGCTTCTCTTCAGCTTTGCATTTACATTCGTTTTATAAAGTAGCAGTCAGTTTTGAAAAATCTAGCTTCTGTTAATATTAAGGAATCTGAAAAGAGACTAGCCATGCCAGACTAAGATAGTTTAAGTCGATTCTAATATGGATTAACACACACAAAACTATGCTTACATAACCACAGAAAAAAAAATTCTGAGTCAGCAACCACCGGACTGGCACAATATTGCCATCCGGATACAGGTGTGTTTCTACCCTGCAGAGAAGGTGTGAGAGAGTGAGTGAGTGAGTGAGTGAATGTGTGTGTGTGTCTATGTAAAAATAGCAGCTTCTCGTGTGTGTATTTTATTTCTTATATGCATCCAGTATGGTATCTTCTTACCCCAGTGACAAAAATACGTTGGCTGCTATTTCTGCTTCTGCTAGCACTGCACAGTTTAGTACAGTTAGTGGTGCTGGCTTCTGATCTGGAATTTGAAGTCACTGAATTATACTCGCAAAGTTAAATTATGTCCTTCATTTAACCAATGTGCAATCCAGGTGAAGTTAGCTTATTTTCAGATAATTTAAGTAGAAACCAACTTTGGCCTGAGGCAAATGTTACAACAGAAAAAAAAAGAAAAAAGGAAAATTCAAATCTTAGGTTGGATTTGCAGGTCTAGTTATTGAAAAGGGCCTCTTCTCATTTGTAAACAAAGAAAGGATTATCTGGAAATTACTTGACACACAATGATCATGTGTCACCAATGCCATTCTTACATGTTTGCTTCAGAACAGAGCACATACTAGCTAATTTCACTATGTTGTGAAATTAGGCATTAAATAATCATGTTTGTCACTTCACACTTACCTGTAGCAATACCTAATATCAAGGTAACCCATATACTGCAAGATTAGTTTGTGTTATTAATGTACATATCCACTGAATCTGTAAAGAGTTCTCCTTACTTCAGTGCAAATACTATCCAGCCTATTTTTAAAATTCTTTTTAAAGATATTAAATGTACTACTATTTAACCATAAAAATCACTATTTCTCATTAGGAATACTCTGAGAAATTCAGTGTTACCTCTTTCTTCTTTGCACTGCATTCTAGCTATACAAATAATAACATTTTTGTCAATTCTTGCTATGCTTAGTTTGATCCTATAGAATCGTATTTATTTTTTATAGCTGTAATAACTGTATCTTAAAAGGTTTTCATTAGGTATTGCATATAAGTACACAGAAATAGAACTGAAAATCAGCTACCTACCACTCTCGTTAGTCTTATATTCTGTTATATTAGCTTGAAATTTAAATAGAATTGCTGAATATTTTAGTAACCAAGTACAATACAGTATTAAAAAAAAAGAAGGAATAGTCCTATTCAAGCACACACTTATTAATTGACCTGCTTCCTTTGAATTCTCCAGTAGCAAATTCCTGTCTCTACAGGTGGAAAAATCTGAAGTTACTGGACACAGGTCTCTGAGGAAAACATATTAATAGCATGATTTCTCTCCAAAATAAAATATCCAATAAAGTAAGAAGTGTGCTGAATAGGTAGAGACTTAGATTCAATACTTCTCAGTCCAGTATTAATAATCTAAATAGTTTGGGTGTTTCCCCATCCCTTTTTTCCTCTTTTTTTTTTTTTTTAAAAAAAAAGGGCTAATCAAAAATACGTATAAACAATTTACTAAGTAGACTTCATTAAAGTGTCCTTTCAGAACCACTGTCCATCATTATCATCATCATCTTCCTCCTCATGGTCCAGATAGAGAAGAGCAACTTTCTTTTCATCAGAAATAACTGATCTTTGGTCTACCATTCTTTGCAACTGTACAGTTTTATCAAAAAATGACTTTTCCACTACCTTTTCACCATGATCTTGAGAAAAACTGGGGAGAACGTAGCCTCTTCTTTCATTGTCATTTTCTACAGTCTGGTCACTTTCAACTTCAATCTGTGACTGACTAACAGAAGGGTCTTGCTTATTGGATATAAACATTCTTGGTTGCTGCTCTCCACTTTTTACTGTAGATATTCCACCCATATTGGAAACATCCATTTGAAAAGTAAAAGATGCTTCCTTCGATCCTACTTTAATATGCTTTACAGGTCTACTGCTCTCAGATGACTCTTTTGTTTGTGAAAGATCTTCCAGCGTTTCAGGAATAGGTCTTGTAAAGATTATTTGCTCAGTATGAGTTTCTACAGGACTTATTTTAACATGCCTGAAAGATCTACTGATATCTGAGCTTCCTTCTTTCTCTGAAAGATGTCCTGCTTTGTTAAAAAGCTCTGGAGTTTCAGAAACTGAGCCCTGATATATGATTTGTTCAGTGGTTTCAACTCCGACTTGACCTATTCTAACATGCTTTATTGAGCCTTCTGAAACAGTCTGGTCTTCCAATTCACTGATTTCTGTGTGCTCAGAGATGGGCCCTTGGTAGACAATTTTTTCCGCTGTCATAAACTCTTGAGGACCCATCTGAATGTGTCTGACTGAACTTTCTGTCGGTGAGAAGGCTCTAGTGTCACTGACCTCCACTTTACTCGAGATTGGTCCTTCAAAGATAACTTGCTCAGTATGAATCTCTTTTGGACCTAATCTAAAGTGTCTTATTGATCTGCTGAAATCCATAGACCCTTCTGTCTGAGAAAGATTACCTGAGCTATTGAGTTCCAGAGAGTCTGAAACAGGCCCTTCAAAAGAGACTTCTTCAGTTACTTGCCTTGATCCTACTGTGACATGTCTTGTGGACCTGTTCAAGTCTGTTGAAAACTTCTGGGAAAGATTTCCAGAATCAATCTCCTCTACAGTTGTAGTAATAGGGCCTGTATAAATTATTTCTTCCGTGGTTTGGATTTCTTTAGGACCCAGTTTAAAATGCTTCACAGATCGGCTAAATTCTGATGATCCTTCTTTCTGAAGAAGATCTTCTCTAGCACTGAGCTCCAGGGTTTCAGAACCAGGCCCTTCACGTACTAGCTGCTCAAATCTCTGAACTTGTGCTGGACCAACCTTAACATACCTTATGGATTTGGTCTCATCTGTTGATTGTGGCGAGTGAGAGGCCTCTCCAAAATCTGCAGTTTCCAAAACCGAACCGTCATAAATAACTTTTTCAGTTATATGATACCCTGCACCACTGCTGCTCCTCACTGTGGATGAGTGATAGACTTCTTGATCAGCCAAAGGAGTTTCACTGCAGGAAGAAACATCTGCCTTGCTTCTACCATCCACAGCTCGCTCTGAGCTCTGTTTTTTCAGGGAATGCAATGTTGCTTTCTCCTTCTCACTTGCAAGTACTTCATCAAGCTGAGCTACATCGAATTCATCAGTATTAAGGGTCTGTGAGAGATTGACTTCAGCAACGATTGTCACCAAGCCATCCTCCTCCATTTGATCAACTTTTTTGATATCAAATTCTAAGCTACTGGAGTCAGCTTGGCTTTCCTTTGTTAATGCAGAGAGCTCCTCTTTCACACTTTCTGGAAGACTGCCCTCCAACTGGTCCAAAGCTTCCTTCAACTGGTGTTTAGGATCCTTTGTTTCCTTTGATAAAAGCCCTTTTATTGAAGTCTGAAATTCATGGGGAATTTTAATTTCTTTTTCAATAACAATGGATTCAACATGTGATGTTTCAGCTTCAGGATGCTCTTTTAAAATATGGGCACTTGCTTCCTCCCCTATCACTTTATATGTTTCTTCTGGAGAGCTTACACCTTCATCTCTCTTACTTTGTGTGCCTTGCAAAAATTCATCTTGCCAAGAATACTTAATAGTTGATTCTTCTTCGATATGAATTTGCCCATATACTGAATCATCATCTTTTTCATTAATAATAGGATGATCATCAGGAACAGATACAAAATATTTTTGTTCAATAGGTGAGTCATCTTCCTCAGTTACTTCTTCCACATGAGTGAAACTCTCATGGTGTTGTTTCTTCTTTTTAACATCCTCATATGTGAACGTTATGTGTTCCTCCTCATCGCCATAACGCCTCTCTCTCTCAGGGAATGTATCTTCCACTTCCTCTACTTCAAAAGGTGTTGAAAAATCAGTCCTTTCATTAGCGGCATAATCCAGTGGCTCCTCTACAATCTCAACATTAACAGACATGTTCTTTCTGCTCTCGTTTCCTTTCAGGCCATGATGTACTATATTTTCTATCTCCTCTTTGGAAGGAGTTCCTGCAACACCCTCTCGAACCACTTTTCTAACATCCTGGTTTGATAGACCTCTTATGTCAGCTTCATCAGAAATATCTATGTTTTCTTGAACTTTGGATTGCACTGTGATCTCAGTCTTTATTTTCCCATCATCTGGTTGTTCTTTCTTATTCAAATAGGTCACTTTCTTGTCTGTTGATATTTGTGAACTAGAAGACTGTGTAAAACTTTTAAGAATGTCAGCAACAATATTCTCTGCTATATTTTCAGTTGACAGATTTGCCATTTTATTACTTCTGTCACTCATTTGCTCTTCATCTTTCAGACTCGATTCTGCTTCTGAAACACTAACTTGGTGAATTTCAGCAGGCTTAGTTCCATGGTCAACTGTTTCTCTTCCTATGGAAGTTTTAAAACCTTGTAACCTTATTTCTTTATTATTCTGAGATTCTTTATCAGGAGCTGGCATTTCAAGACTGATAGGTATCTCAATGACTCCTTTGCTTCTTGATTCCAAGGTCACATTTGTATCTTTTTTGGCTGATTCACTTTTCAAAGTTCTTGCATTAGAAATATCATGCCCTGTTAACTTCTGATTAACTACTTCCTCACGGATATATTTTTTCTGCTCAGCTTTCCTTCCAAAATCAACAGTTCTTTCTTCTCTAGAAGGTTTCTCATCCTTTGTTTGTTTCTCTGGCTTATCTTTTTCTTTCAGCAGAGATTTTTTCTCTTCAGTTGGTTTGCTGCCTCCTCTTTTTTTGTTTAGCGTAATCTGAGTTTCAGTTATGGTTTCTTCATATTTAGACGGTTTAAAACTGGTATTCATCTCATAAGCTGGAAATCTAGTGAAGCTTGGTTTTGTTCTTAGATTTTCAGAAATCCCTGGCTTTGTGTCAGGCTTGTGGTCCTTGTCTGATTTTTCAGCATGTGCTGATTCTTTGGAAAAAGATACTGTGGATGAAGTTGTAATTTCTGTTTTCTTCCTTTCTGGAATTGTCTTTTGCTGCATTTCAGTGTTTTTCCAGCTACTGTAGGCTGGAGTGAATGTTCTTAACTCTTTGTGGTCTGTTAGAATTCTTTCATCCTTTGTAACAGTTGTTGAAGGGTGATATATTGAACCAAGTATCTCTCTTCCAAAGGCTCTTCCACTAGCTGTTGTCTGTGATCCAGCCTGTGTTGACTGAGCGGAGTAACGTGCAGAACTGCTAGTATTTGTCACTGGAATTCTGTGTCTTCTGTCAGGCATCCTGATAGCTGGTGAAGCTTTATTTCTATTTCTTTCTTGGTAAGTAGAGTAAATATCTGTGTAGTTATATGAAGTGTTTATAACATCTGCAAAAAGAGCATAGGTAACCAAGCGTGAAAATAATGGCTTGTATCCAAAAATAATATAGAGGGCATGATCTAAGAAATTTTATACTAAATTTTTCAGAGAAATAATGACTTCATTTTCAGTGGAGCTTTGTAAAGGCATTCCTGTAGGTTTTGTGTGATAATTAAGTCTATGCATAAATTATATTAAAACTGAAAGCAAAGCTTTTTATTAAGTTGCAAATTCTTGCTAATTTTACCTGTTGTGAGCTACTGGGTATTATGGCATTTACATAAGAATTACATGTATTTATATTATTCATTTACATTCACAACTTCTTATTAAATAATGTATGCTAATATCCTAGGCTTGTTTTGCTTCATTAGTCAAAGGGGCCTGAAGTTCCTCAGTTCCTATTGAGAATTATTGGCATACCTGCCATCACATACTGGAAACTGAAAACACAAATACAGCCCTTCACAACCACAAGATACAGCAAGGTACAACAAGGGAGAGATATAAAGAACCTTTACATTGTCTGGCTCTAAGACCAACCAGCACTACACAACTAAAATCTCCTACTCCTAAAAAGCTAGCCATACCTCCTCTGACTTCTGATAGTGTTTCCTGGTCTGTGATAACCACAGAATATGCCTGAGAATTGTCTGCAAAAGCACTGGCTAGTCCAGATCAAAAACGTGCTAGGGACACTGCTAACAATTTAACAGCACAGGCAATTCTATGTGAGCGTTTAAGCTTAGGCCCTAGTCTGTTTAATTTATACTACAGACACAGCCTTCAAATCTCTTCTGGGACTACTGTCTATGATAGTCTGATGATTTTAAGACCTCACATTGTTAAACTCAGGAGTATCATCAAGAGTAATTCTGTTATTAATTACAATGACCATAGCAGTCAGATCAAAGGTCCATCTTATCTGTTATCTTGTTTACAGCAACCAACAGTAGATACATAAGGAAGAGTATAAGAACAGGGCAAGTAAATAGTGATACTTCCCTGGTATACTCTCACAGCCTCCAGAGATTTGCAGCTCCTAAGATAGAAATGGTATCTTTATGTTTAATAAGTCTTTGATTTTTCTTTTATTACTCTGCTAAAATTCCTCTTTAAACCCATATAAACTTAATAACACTCACAATGCCTCATGATGATGAATTCCATGGTTTTAACTACATGTTGTGTTAAATACCTCTTGCATTATACGTCAAAACTCTCTTAAGACCTATGGGCATCCAACAGTTCTTGCACTGTTAGAGCTATGAAGTCCCTACTTAAAAATCGTAACTCAGGTGGAGAAGGTATCTCACATAGAATAGCACCATGTTGATTTAAGATATTAACACTCAAAACCAATTCAATATTCGCTTTGCAATACACTCATAAAAAGTGTTCTTCATTAATACTATAACACAATAGTTTCCAGTTATATTTAATTTCATTCAACATTCATCTTTTAATATTCATTTTTTACCTTGAGGCAATCTCCCTGTGTGCTGATCTCTCCATGTAATAATCCACTGGTTGCTCTCGCCTTCTAACAAAGCTCTGTAAAACACATGAAAAGGTATTCCATTAAAATATTTGGAAGGATAATAATATTTAACATTTATAAGTCCTACAAACTGAAACAATTACCCTGCAGTTGGGTCAGATCTGAGTGCTTTTCACACCCCATATTTTTATTACTGGGAAAGAGAAATCCTTAGTATCTTCCAGACTCTTAGTCAGAGTCCAGTTCATGAGAACAATGCAATAATCTTACAGTAGTTGACAGCAGCAGACACAGTACAGTTTTAGACCAAATCTTCCCCCATTAGCCAATGTACTGCTTCCTGACATGGACAAGGTCCACTGATTTCCACTATGGAATCATACAAGCTAGCAATTTTTTCCAGAACAATGAACTTGTAACAGAGTTAGGAGAAAACAAAGCCACACAAAACTGAACAGATATTCAGTATTTTTTCTCAGAGAAACACATGGAGATGTTTTATAAAGAAAAGGCAAAAATGAAAAAAAAATATACTTGCAAGCAAATAGCAGTGTTCCTGCTGGTAACGTAGTACTAAAGGTGTTGTTGAAGTGTGATATATGAGGGAACTGGTAGAGCCAGGATTTGTAAGTTTTACCCTTTCAAAATTAAAACTGAAGGAAAATATTACTTATAATGTCAAACACTGGCTAGTGCTGGAGGAAACAACTTTCAGTATTAAAGTAACTATTATTAGTTCCTGTTCAACTGGAAATCAACACAAAGTATTTTACAACAGTGGACTAGGAAAAATCTTTGTGACAAACTGCTTGGTTTCTTTTAAAGACATCTCTTGTTTGTCCCTCTGTTCCTCAGCCTTCTATTCATTCTTTTTTTTTTGCAGTGACTCTCTAATAGCATCCACCTTTGCAGGGCCACAAGCTACATTACCCCCCCAAAAGTGCTCAACTGCAGCATTCTGGTGCAACAGCCTAGAAATTCTACGGCAGGTTCTTTCAATATGCAATGGAATGCCATAATTAGTATGGTAACTTCAGTGTTTTTATATTCACGTCTGCTAGCGAGATACCAGTTTCATCATTTTCCAGTTTTGGAAATGCCGGATGTTTTGCACTGATAACATACAGCTGCACCATAAAAGTTGTCAAGAGTAAGTCTGGAGGGTTATGATAGCCAAGGCTTCTGACTCCCTAGGGGCGGAGTTGAAAGCAATTTAGGATTGTGGTAAAAAGACATTTACTGGGCATTTCTGTCAAAATTAACAAAGCAGGCATTTTAAATGTCACCTGTAGATTTCACACTTCACATGACTGATCACTTCAAACATTATATGCTTCTTTTGATTTCTGACTGCCTCTAGATTCACTAGGGCAATACTACATCAGCAAATTGTCATTAGCAAGGTTTTCTTTGCAACTGTAGATTTGCCTAGATTCAGGAGAAAAGCCAGGTTAAAATTACCTAACATATTTAGAGGTCACTTTCTCCCTTTAAAACAGGTTCAGATGGACACCTTTATTTCTATTTTGTTATTAAAAAAAAAAAAAAAAAGTAAAAGCAAGTTATCTTCATGTTAAGAGAGGCTTTATAGGAATTACATGACTTCAACACGTAATAGAGAATGTTCCCAAGACCAAACATCTGATCTGACGAAGCTAGTGAATACAAAACAAATTGCTCTGATAGACATGCCCTAGAGAAGCTGGTAGTGATGCTGCAGCAACTTATCAAGGAGATAGCAATGAAAGCGTTAACCATGACGAAGGAAACTAGGAATGTGGGTAGTTTGACTAAGGATTTCTGGCTGCTGTTAAAACAACAGTTGTTCGGTTGCTGCAGCAACATATGAAGTCACTAAAAATAAGTTCCAAGAGGTAACTGTATATGGCAAAGGGCAACAGCACACAGAAAAGCTGGATCTGAAATATTACTACTGAAAATACTTTGTATTTGAAAACGGAAAGCAAAGCTTCGTCAAACCTCTATGAAGCTGGACAGTGAATCAGGGTTTTACTGTACACAGACTGTAGTATGTATGTTCTCAAGCTTATCAGATAAACAAAAAAATGTTAAACTGATTTTGGCTTAATAAACTAGCATGAGAAACTGTAGCATAATGTACTGAGCACTGACTTAGAAGCCAGCAAACTCAGGTTATGTTCCTCAGCTTGACCATAGCTTCAGTTTATGCAAGTCATTTTGCTTCTCTCTTCTCTCACATCCTTTCCTAATACTAATCATTTAAACTATAAACTCTTTGTGGTAAGGACTGCTTTCAAACTTAAAAGTGCCTGAAAAATAGGGTGTTAGTCTCAACTGTATGAACTCTTAAGTATTCACAGTAATAACAGAAAACATTCCTCCAAGCAGCACTCTTATAAAAAATAACCATGTCAGCTACTTCCTGGAAATCCAATCCCAAATGACATGTACACACATTGTGTTAAGTGTTGCCAGAAAATATTCCAACTGCACCTTTAACTCATCTCATTCTTAATGTCATTCATTTAAAGGTAGAAGCCACATGCTAGTCAGCCCCAAGCCATGTAGTGTGCTGGATGACAACAGAAATAACTAGTCCATGAAAGCAGGTGGATGAGATAAACTGGCTGGGGTGGGGAGAGAGGAGTTACCAAAAAACAAAAGGATGTGGTGCAAATGTTATGGTTATTCACAACAGTAATGACTTTAACTACAGAAACCCAAAATCTCAAATGGGGGCAGTTAGTCAAGAGGCCATAAAATTTCATCCTCTCTATCCTGGGTATTTGGTAAGGAGTTAAAAAATAAACCCTTCCTGGAAGTGGAATGGAAGAAGCATTTTTAGGGTAACCATCAGGGGATGTTACAGACAGCAACTGTGTGAAGAACAGCAGGTAACTGCATGTTAAATTCCCTAGGTGTAGAAAACTCAGAATGTTCTCAAAACACAAACAAGAATAGGGCATATCTGATGGTACAAGTTGTAAACAGGAAATATGGAATCTCACTGAAAAAGCTGTGGCGTGTAGCCGAGAAGGCATTAATGTTGGTGATAATTCTTGAGAGGAAGGCATGGAAAGGGTCAGAGGAACTGTTGATGGAAGAAATCAGCTGAAGGAGGATTGGAAAGTATGCCTGACAAGTGTATTAAGAGATCCTGACAATGACCATGACAAACAAAGGAGGGGGAAAAAAAAAAAAAAAAAAAAAGAAAAACGAAATAAAAGCTTTGTAGCCTCCACTGCTTCAAAATGCAAAGTGCTAACCTAAAACAGAACATCTGCATGACACTAGGATTTCAAAGGTACATCTTTTACCCTTCAACAACAACGTATTTTACAGAGGGCAGAAAAACTACTGAAACCTACGGCAGAGGCTCTGGGCAGCTTCTGCTATTTGAAGAGAAGCTTCTGGTAGCTGAGGAGAAAGACTTGATAGTAACTCTGATCCTAGTCATATTTTCTACCTCCTTTTAAAATTATGTGTCTTAGTGAATAATTCACCACTCCTCTCTGGAAGTAAAACTTAGGCATAGTCTAAGTAGTTGTGGTTTTGCAGGGTTCCAAGAACACATAACAAAACTGTAAGACACTTGAAAAACATTTACTTCAACACTGGTGAAAAAGGATTGGGAGTGAAGATTCCCATGAGGTATAACTTCATAAAGCCACATAAGACATATTTCACTTCCTAAGTGGGCATCAGCTGCCAGAGCAGGAAGGGTGAGTAGAATCAGAGAGGAAGTACACTTGGTCCCTGGGGAAGGGTGTTCCTTGCAACAGTGATGGTTCTTGCCAGCCCAGGAGCAATGTTGCCTAACTGAAAAAACTGGCTTTAAAACAGGAGCTGTAGGAGTTGTAAACCAAAGAAAATACAGTGTGGGAGGTACAAAGAAAACACAAAGAAGTCGACCAGATACCACACCCTTAACCTATAATGCCAGGAGGAGATGAGGTGCCAAGGCTTTCATGGAAACGTCTCAATGGAAAAATCAGGATGTTGAACAAAGTGCAGATAGGTGCTTTTTGTTTCCAATATGCATAAGCAAGGGTATATGCCAGTATCCTTCATGAAAAAAAAACGAACCTGGCTTCACATGCCCTGGTTACCACAGATTAAAAATGTGGGAGAGGAGCAGAATTTGAAAAACTACATGGGTGAGCAGTCCAGAATTCTCCTACTAGTGGATCCATACTGAATCCCTCCCACAGCAGTGTTGATAAAGGCATACAGTTGGGAAGGCATTATTTTTTTAAGTGAAGGGAGAATAAGAAGACAAAACAAATAGGTAAAACTGCATAAATGTAAAAATAAAAATCAAAACAATCACTTTTCAGATTCTGATACTCTAAAAGAATTTTGTTTGCAGGCATTAGCATGTTTTCTGATCTGTAGCAAGGCCCATTCCTCTGCTTCCATCTGTAGATCTGTTTCAAAAGGAGGATGCTCATTTGACCACTGAAGTCTGCCATGCCAACGCAACCAGTGACACAAGTTGCATTCACTACAATCAGATAAAGAAACCCTACAAGTTAAGGAGCTTCTCAACTGGACAACACCACATGCTGCAGCTGATGCTGAATTGTTCTCCTTTCATTAAGAAGGGCAGGGGATCCTTAGACAAACCAATACTGCTCAGATGATCAGTGATAGGACCTTGGGAGAAGTTCCAAAATTTAATGGGCTTACAGGGTTTTGCAGAGCAGAAGCACTGACAGTTCACATATTAACGAAAATCATGTCCAAACAACTAAATATCTGGGCATTATCCTTTCTACTTCTGGATGAATACTAATCATCAAAACAATTCTGATAATTCTGTTATTGTGAAAGTGCTAATCCCCTTTTGCAGATGACTAAACCGAGGGAGAAAGTTTAAGTGGCAACAGTAAAAGTCAACATCAGAGCTAGGATTAAATTCAGAAGAATCATGTTTTAGCAAAGTTAAAAGAATTAACGCAGGTAAGGACTGCAACTGGCTACCATTTCCACAGTTTCTTTCCTACTAGTAATGCTCCAGACACTACTGGTTTTCCAAGGATCACAGGGATCCCACTCCACCAATAAACATCCAGGTACTGTTGCTCACCAACTGACTGCAAATTACTTGTCCCACATACTGCTTGTGATTTGATCTTGTCCAGAAGCCAGCTTGGTCTGTACCTCATAGCACACAACACTCAAGCCATCTTGAACAGATCATTTTTGTTCTTTGATGGACTACAGACATCCTTTGCTCACTAGTCTGTTATCATGCTACTCAGAAGTTATTCCTTCAAGCTTCTCATTTTCAGTTTTGCAACTACAATTAAATTTGATATTTATCAGTGGATTGCTCTAGTCTTCCACCCATAATTCAGCTGGTGCCATCTTTATCCAGACTTAGATGCTTATTGGTTCACAGCAACGCAGGTTGAATATGAATAAGGCACACAATATAGACAAGCTAATGACTGAGGCAT
Organism: Athene noctua; assembly: GCF_965140245.1. Taxonomy (NCBI): domain Eukaryota; kingdom Metazoa; phylum Chordata; class Aves; order Strigiformes; family Strigidae; genus Athene; species Athene noctua. The sequence continues at coordinate 11,886,935 of NC_134049.1, read as the reverse complement.
ACTCCTTAAAGAGAATACAAAAGTAGGCTGCCATTAAATTTTTTCTGCTTTGCTCAATAAGAATTACAGTAAGTATCTGAAGATCAATATCTCAATGAAATTTACTGAAAATATTGTGCTAGATGTAGAAAAAAACCATGATCTTTTCAATAAGGTGGTATCTTCCTCTAGTTTTGGTTTGTTTTGTGGTTTTTTCCTTCCGAATCACTTTTATGTCCTGTGCCAACTGATACATCATGATTCTCCAGACAGAATTACTCTGGCTTTTCAACCCCACAGCTACTATATGGCTAGAGAGATATACAGTACTGAAGATTCATTAGCAGTATCTCACACTTGATCCAAACATGTTTCCATAACAAACCAAGAATGGAGAAAGCCAGGATTTAATCAGACTGACTTTTCTGTTATCTTCCCACTATCCTACAACTGAAACAAGAATGGGGAACTTACTCCTTGTATTGATGCTGCAGATGGACACTAATCAACATATTTAAACAGTGAAATGTGCCCCATGTAAGTTGACAGATGGCAACTACACTACCTCATGTTTTATTGATTGCAGTTTAGGGATATTGGCTCCTCAGAGCTTGTAATCAAATATTGCATCAACAGTTTACATCAATTTGGTATCAACTTGACCAGGACTAAAAAGGTTTCTTACATATCACTATATTTGTACTAAGTTAACAGGATTCCTATGGATTATATTGGCTTCTCTAATATGCTGTTCTGGGGACAGAGGAATAGAATGAATTACTACAGTAATAGTAATATAGAGATAGTTTTGCTCGAGTGATCAAATTCCAGTCACCTCTGCCCACTGGTAATTCTTATCAGCATTACTAATGAATAACGGTATTTTACTACTCTTACAGTTTTCCCAGAGATCTCAGACAACTCCACATGTATTAGCAGCCTTCTGAAGGGGTGTTATCTTCCTTTCACAGACAGCACAGTTCAGTTAAATGGCATCGTGACCCATGTCACAGCACAAGCCAACAGCAAGCTAAAAACTGATATTAGGGGTCCATTCACTCTATTTAACAAACTGTGATATACACAATGAGTCTTCATCTGAGACTCTAAAAGTAGCTGTCTAATTTAAATGCTGGAAAGAGGATGAATGGGGCTCCTGTATCTATAAAAAGTGATTTAAATTATCCTCCGATTAGACAGGAGTGTGACTGCAGTTCTTACCTATAGGTTTCAATTTCAAGGATGAGGCCTGCTTTCACTTGCAGTAGCTCTTGATAGTCCTTCAGGTAATCTGTGATCGACATGGTCAGGAACTGCTTTTCTTCTTCTAGGGCATCGATTATTCTCTAAACAGAAATATTGATTTTTAGTTTTGAACCAACATAAAAATCTGTACACTTCATTGCCTAATAACTTAAAACTTTTAATTATAAAAGAATAATCTGAGAGAATAAATCAATACATTCCATCACTTCAAAAACCATAACAAATCAGCTCTACGACCTCCCAACATACAATCTGAAATACATTGTTACTGAAGCAGAGTTTTATGCTAAGACTTCATTTTATGCCTTACTAGGCTAGTTAAATATTTCAGTAAAACCCATTCAGATGGCCTGTACGAAAGTTATCAAGTATACATAGCAGGGAAAAATATACTCCTTTATAAATGTGACTTAAATGTGATTAATTTTGTTGTTTTAAGAGCATAGATGTGCATGCTTAAATCATACCTGAGATCAGGAATTTCAGCGATTACTTTGCTACGAGAACCTGGCCTATTTATCAGTGTTTCCAGTTCCATAGATATGTGGGTCCAAATCACATGGATTCTAGCATCTGGAGACACTCATAGTGCCTAGAAGGTGAAAGATAAACCTCCAGAGGTTCCTTCGAGCCATGTTTTCTACAATATTTGGACACCTCTCGTAGTCCACCCAGCTTTGTCCTAACTGATATTCAGAATATATACAATGGATTGCCAATTTTCAACTTGATAATTAATTATAACTTTGTACCTTTATAGGGGGGGTTCTGTGTGGGAGGAGTGTTATTTATATGACACTCGCAAATCACTTGAGAGCAGCAGCACTGATGAGACAGTAGGTAAGGCCTGCCCCACCTTTCTTTAACAAGTTTTAGACATGGAGAACGGGACTGATGAGCAGAAAGACCGAAGTCCAAAATGGTCTAGATTTGAACATGCTCTGAAACACTAAATGGAAGACTAAGTACTGAATAGCCATACAGAAAAAGCAAGGAAGACTTATGCAACAGAACATTAAGACTTGATTTAGATCAAGACAACTGACCCAGGCTCTTGAAAAGAACATTGCAGAAAGCAAGTGCTTTAATCACTGGTGTTACCTCTCACATGAAGGGCAAATTGCTATCTACACAAAATTAAGCCCTCCCCTGATAACTGAGAGGAGCTTCTTCAGTACAGATTCAGAACTGGAAGTATCACTATTAGCGTGGTTCTTAATGGCTTCTGCGCTGTGGATAGAATCTACTAACCCAGATCAGTCCTCCTCAGCCATCAGACTGATGCTAACTGAAATAGATTACACTTTGTTCAGGGGTCTGGGGAGACAGAAATTAAATCTCAGCAAAGGTCTCATTCTGTTTTGTTCATATCACTCTGCAAGGACACTGAACTGTCATTTACAGAGCAAAATCTCATACACGTGTACAACACTGAACAGGAATTCATGACAGCTGTGCAATACAAACTGGAAAATCAAGACACTGATAGTCTAGTTTAGGAAAAAGGAATCAAAACACAGCATTTATATGCAGCAAGTGTTCAAGTATCACAGTATGAGCAATAGCATAAAAATGAAGGTATGGCAGGGGACTCCCCAGATTGGTTAATGCCAGTATGAAATTCTAGGCAGAAGTAAGGTTTAAGAACTAAAAATATAAAGTGCTGGCATTTCAAACATTAATAGTCTTTTTTATTTTCTTTTTTAAGTAAAAGTAAAAAGAAAGCTTTATGAAGGAAGCTGCCTGTATCTTTATATACATGTGGGTATTTCTATTTCTTTATTTACATTTACAAGTTGTTAAATGATTACCCTGATGTTTTCTTTGACATGACAAACCTTGTCTACAGTCTTCAGTGTACCTGTAATTCCCTTTTTGTGGCAGAGGACAGATCATAGTCACATATCTGAATAAGCACTATCATCCATCCAACAGCCTCATCCAGACTGCAGTGGAGGAAATGTCCTGCTCGCTGCTGTTCGTGGCCGTACAGAACTGCTGACCTTTAGTGGATCTGAGGCAACAATCCTGTTCAAGAACTGACACACTGGAAAATCCCAAGATGAGAAGGGAAGAAGAGTGCCAGGCCCTGCTTTTAAAATAAAAAGGCTATCAAGCACGAATGGACAGGGTGTTGACAGAACCAGTGGAGTGAGCAAAAGGAGCAAAAGACAAGACAGACTGGATCTCTCTGAGACCAACCTCTCAGGGTGGTAAGAGCTCTGATACAAAACATGAAGAGATTCAGGTGTTGCCTTCCCAGTTAAGTGTGGAGGCTAACCTATACATGTGCATGCATATGTTAAAAAGAACTTCACAATTGGTCTTGCTGCAGTCCCAGAAGAATCTATATGGGGAATCTGTACACTGGACTACAGAGTGTGTGGAGCTCCGGAAGACTGGGGATATTCACACCTATTATATTATATATATTCACACAGGAACTCCAGTCCCTCACCCCCAAGGTCTGCAGTCTGGCTTTGAAAAGCCACCAAGATTCTACCCAATGGATCTGGAAAGTACTCAGGATCCAAACATTTGAGTTAATGATTACCATAAGGGGCTATGTAACTCAGCCCACTGTGTAATAATTCCAAAGGAATTCATTCCAACAGGAGCAGACATTGTATGGACTGGATGGCAGAGAGCCACTCATCTAGCCCTCCAGTCACTGATGGTTAAACATAATGCAGAGGACAATTGGTCTTAGGTCCTGTTTCCAAACATGCCAAAAAGCACTTTGGCAAAGTTCAGGAGATTGCAAGCCAACAAACTTCCATTCTGCAAAAGGTAGCCTGTATTGTTGCAGCTGTGTTTGCTTCACACAGGACTTTTCTGGAATAACCTGTTTCTCAACCCCATCAGTCCCATGGCCCCCCAAAATCCCAGTGATGTCCTGCTAGAACTAACTGAGCAGAAGTGATTTTCTCACCCTTCAGATGTTCCTTTCCAAGCAGCAGTGGGAAATTTTAGAAGGGCAGTAGGGGAAAAAGAATTTACTTGGGTTGTCCAAGCTGCACCTACTCAGGGAAGAGAGGATTCCAGGCTCCAGCCCTTTCCATCTGGTACTATTTACTGATCCCAGGGCTCATTCAGCAGCTCAGCAGGGGAGGAACTGACGCTCTGCGCTTAGCTGGCTAGAAACTGGTACACAAAAAAATGCACATGACATTTATATTATATGTTCATTTGACAAGATGTTTTCTTCTTTGGAGCTCACAACACTGATGCAGGAACCGATCCTAAACCCACCGTATTAATAAAAAATACCTGCCTCGTTTCAAAGCAGCAGGATGAGCCATGGCCATTTTTACGCCTCAAAAAGACAGGGCTTTCTCAAATCACTGAGAGTTTTTGCTTAAGTGTTGTCACACCACACAGCTAAAATTATGTAAGAGACCTACTGAGTTCACCCCTTTAGCACTCGGGACAAGTGAAAGTTTTCCAAACGATGTAATGATTTACAGCTTGCCTGGTTCCGCTAAATTATAATTCCAAATGCATATTTCTATTTAACATTGCTGAAAGCTTTAGCAAGGATAAGGACAGTGCAGGAGGCAAAGATGGACATATAAGGCAACTGGAAGATATATGGAAAATCTGAGTAAATCTAATTGCCACTGCAGCTACAATGAACAATAATCACTTGACTTAAAACTGTACATACATATAATTTCTATGTGACATTTTACAATAAATAAGCATGGAATAGATGCTCTTTAAAGAGTAGTTTAAAATCCATGCAGAACATTCACCAGTATAAGAAATCATGAGGGAATTAAAAAAGCTTTGATCACAAGAACAAAACCTAAAACAGCTGCTTCTACACATTCTGTAATTTTTCTTCCTGGATGTGAGAAAAAGCTATTTTCTTTCTCACATATAGTAGACTGGCTGCTGGAAAAGGCCATTTCATTAGAAACCAAGTATTTTCAGTATGAAACTGTTCAGAAGTTACAAACCTTATGATATCATTTTCAGAGTTTAAGTATTATCTAGATATATATTCAAAGATAAGACAGCTCACATGTTTTCAGGTTGGCTATCAAAGCACTTGTTTCTTCTTGTATTACTAAGCTTTGAAGCTATTGTTCCTGTAAAATCCAAAGCATGCCAAATGCTCGTGAGAATAAACCAGAAGTTTTTTATGTTGGTATCAATAACAATCCATTTTTGAGTATTTAATCGGGACAATTCAAGGGCATGCGTTGATTTTGATTATCTGACTTTACAACAGGCTGTCTCCACTTGCTCTTCTGAATAAAATTCTTTAAAAATACAAACATACAGAGACAACACACTGGTATAAATATACCTTAGTAAGTTGAAAGAAAGAGTCTGGGATCCACACCTGTTCTAACTGGCTTTAGAAAAAAAACTTGTAGCATGAATAATGACATATACAAAATGCTCTTGTTAAAATAACACCATACTTAAAGGTTTCCAGTTTGAGCAATGATGATGGAAGAGCAATGACATTTTCATTATAAATCCCTAACAACAAATATAGATAGCAAGGAGGACATATTTTTGGAAATCAAAGTAACTAGTTATTAGTAGGTTTATGTACATTTATAGAAACTTATGCACCTTTAAAAATAGAGAAAAAAAAGGTTTTTTCTTTACATTTTCACCTGGCTTTGACTGATGGATAGAACTAATTATAGTGAGAGATTTATATATAACACCTTCTTCTAAAGCTTTGGAAACTTTTACATACATGATTGGAAGAACAAGCTGTCCTGTCAAAAATGAAAAATAAAAATTTATTTGAAAGTTAAAAGCCATTCTGATTACTTCTTACATACCTAATCTGCCTCACTTCACAGCATCTGCAAACTATGCAACTTGCAAACAATCTAGCAACGTATGAAAACCAGACACACAGCAACAGGTCCCAGTCCTCTCCCAGTTGCCAGCATCTCCATAATCTACCGCGGCTGCTGGACACAACGTGACCATTAGCACACGGGGTTCAGACAAACAACCGCGCTCCAGCAGAGTGTTAATGAAAGGTCTAACAATGAACAAAAGAAGTATTGCCCTGAGGAAATTGATCGATGGTCTGGATGATCTAATATGTCCTCTCCACTCTAAACCCAATGAACTGATGTTTTGCTGTTCCAGCAGCTGCTGGTCTGCCCACACGCGCAGGGCGATTATACGTCGTTACACCAAACGTTATGCTGACCACAACCAAGATCTCAGCTACAGCTGCTATAACCCTCTGTTTAACACCACCAACCATCCACCTCGAACAGATACTAGTCACCTACATTGTTGATGTTTTATTTCAAAAAATCCCCACTCTGCTCACTGCCTGTAGCACAGTAATGAGTCTTTCTGCCCTTAAACAAGTAAGAGTTTCCTTCACTACGCTGGGGCCCACAAGCCCTTCTCCAGGCTCAGGGTGCACAGGAGTGTGTATGAAGCTGCAAGAAAATTCAGATCATTTCTCTGATCACGACGGGTCACCCTCAAGTCTCATGCTAGAAGGGAAGTGTCGTGTCCCACTGCACGGGGTCTCGGTTCGTCTGCTCCCGGGGACTGGTCGTGTCCCGGGTGCTCAGGCCAACCCGAGCAGGAGCCCTGGCAAGCCTGAGCGCCAGCTCCATGCTCTTGGGCACTTGCCGAGGGCAGGACGGGGAGGGAGCACCTGTCACCGGGAAGATGTCCTTGGGGTCACCGTCTCCCTTTCGATTCCCACCCTTCACACCCAGCTCTCCCCGAAGGGAGCAGCAGGTCTCAAAGGGACTCCCTGCTCCACCCAGAAAAGGGCTGAGCAGCAACAAGCTCTTGCCGAGCACCTTCTCTTCCAGGCTGGGGAAATCCTACTGCGGGGAGGCGAAGTGGGCCGAGGAACCCTCGAGAGGTTCGGGCACTTCCCGCAGCAGCGGGAGCAGGAGGGATGGGAGTTGGTCTCCGGGTGCGGAGAGCCAGGGTCATGGGAAATAGGACTCACAGCCCACGATGGGCCAGAACTGAAGGAAAAAAGCGAGTGGGAGGGCGGAAGGAGACTCAGAGGAGCGCCAGAACAAGCACCGGAGGGTGGGGAGGACGCGTCAGGGCGAAGAGGGCTGAGAGAGCCCCGGGACCGGCCCGCGGGGGCACCGCCACGCACCTGGTACTCCTCCACCTCGGCGCCGTGGCGGTCCTGCAAGGCGAGCAGCTCCTGCTCCAGCCGCTGCCGCAGCCCGCACAGCTCCTGGCCTTGGCGGTGCAGGTCCTCCAGGTGCTGGCGGCACTGCCGGCTCTCCTCCCGCAGCAGCTCCAGGTCCTCCCGGCTCCGCTGCGCCTCCTGCTCCTGCAGCACCTGGATCTGCTCCTGGTAGCGCAGCAGGGTCTCCCGGCAGCTCTGGCTGAGCAGCATCTCGTAGGTCTCCTCCAGCTCCTCCAGGCTCAGCCCGGCCAAGGGCGGCGGCAAGGCGGCCAGGTCCAGCCGCAGCTCCCGCATCTCCGCCGCCTCCCGCCGCTGTCGCTCCGCCAGGTGCCCGTGCTCGGCCCGCAGCTGCAGCAGCAGCTCCTCCAGGGCCACGCACTCGCCCCGCAGCCGCTCCAGCAGCTCCCGCTGCCCGGCCAGCTCGGGCTCCAGCCGCCGCCGCATCGCCAGCACCTCGGCGCCCAGCACCTGCAGCTGCTCCAGCTCCCGCCGCAGCCCGTCCCGCTCCAGCTCCGCCTCCAGCTTAGCTCGACTCAGCTCCTCCAGCTGCATCCGCAGCCAGGCCAGCTCCTGCTCGGGCACCCGCAGCCCGATCAGCTCCTGCTCCCGCAGCTCCGCCAGCTCCCGCGCCAGAAAGCGGTTCTCCTCCTCCAGCTCCCGCACCCGGGCCACGAAGACCCGCAGCCGGGCGTTGAGCTCCTGTAGCTCCCTCTTCTCGTCCCATCCCGCTTCCCAGCGCCGCCACATCTTGCCCGGGACGCGGGATCGGAGCCGCGGTGGCTCCCGGAGCTGCGCAGCCGCCGCGGGGCTCTGCGGGACCCTGCGCGCCGCTCCCGCCGCCCGCCCGGGCCGGCCCCGCCCCGCCCCGCCCCGCCAGGCCCCGCCCTGGGCCCGCCCCGACGGGCCCCGCCCCCGCCGGGCCCCGCCCCGCCGCCGCGCCGCGGCCCTGCGGCGCCCCCTGCCGGGCTCCCGGCGCCTCCCGCCGAGCGGCGCCGAGGGGGAAGCCAAAGCCCCGCTTAGGGGAGCAAAGCGCCGCTTAGCACCGCTCTCACGAAAAGCCTCCCTCGGCATCCTTGTCCTCCCTTCCCGCGGCGTGCGGCCATACCGGCTAAAGCTCAGCCCGCTTTTCCACCCCTGCGCCCTGGGAACTCCGCTCCTCAGGGCGCGTTTCGCTCTGCGATCCATCTGCTGCCGTTACTGCAGGGCGGCTGGGCTTAAGTTAATATAAAGTGTCAAATGCCATTTTAGAACGCCACTTTTAAGTTGAGGAAGCCACTGAAATGCCTCCAGTTTTGAGGCACTTGTGTCACAGTTCATAAAGCCTTTGCACAACAGAAAAGCATCCCGCCTCCCGGGCGGAGCGCACGGCAGCGGCGCCCGCAGCCAGCGCGTCCCTGTGCCCGATTCCCCTCCGCCTTGCTTTGCACCGTACAGGGGCTGCATCCAGAGAAGTCCTTGCATTGACTGCACTGGGACTGGCTCTGCACGAGCTGCTCAGCAAGGAGGCAGTGAAGCATCACGCCCTGTATTACCTACCAAATGAGACAAAAAGATGAGGAGTGACTCATTTCAACCTTTTTCATCTCCCCTGGCATTCTTTCCTTCTCTCTCTCAGGCACACACACATTTAAATTTCACCCAGTGCTGCAGCATGGGGAGTTCTGCAGAGATTTGCTGCTTCGTATAAGGCAGCACAGCTCCCATCTCTGCATTTACTCCTCAGGACCTCTCCCAACTAAAGCTCACACAGGGAAAGGACTGGTATTTGGCACAAGCCCTGCAAAGCTGGGATCGGGGCACAGATGCACCACACCAATCTGCTCTGGGCACCACACTCCCTTCTCTGCTCTGTCCCATCCTTCCTGCAGCCTTGCACCTCAGCACCACATCCCCCTGCTGTCAGAAAGGCCAGATTTTGGCTGGTTCTGTGCTCTCTGCTGAGTAAATTTCCTTCTAATCTCAATAAAGCCTCCAGGATTTGAGCCCAACCAACACAGATAAATCATTGGCTTTGGCCTAAAAGTCAGCCAATTTAGCCTTGGCAGATTTGCTCTGTCAGAGGTCACTGAGAAGCTGAGATTTACTAAAGACACTTGCTTTTTCCTGGCTTTGTGGTCAAAATCAAGTCCCTTGGTGGACACTCTAACACCTGCTGTTCTTTCATGAGGGAAACCACTGTGCTTCTGGGAAGAGGTAAGTTCCTGTGGTTTACAAAGTTTTTTCTACCTCTGATGTCACTGTTATCCTAAAAACTCCCAAGTAAAGACCACACAGATGACCAGCGTGCCGCACAGAGCAATGCTGCTGCGTTGGCAGGAGCAGGGCAGCTGGTTTAAATGAGCTTTCTGGGGTTCACTGTGGGTGTCCTGTCAAATGTCAAGCTAGCAGTCACTTTTCTTACTGGCAATTTGACTAATTTTTTGCTGCAACTGTATTCATAAATTTTTATGATTTCATTCTTGAAAGCACAGTAGATACTGAACCTCTGCTTTTATGTCTCTTGAAAAAACACCATAAACCTCTCTCTAGATGTTGGATAGCTTTCCAGCCTAGGAAATCTGCTTCTCCATCAAAGCTGTGTATGCTGATGTCTGCTAAACAGCCTGTAGCTAATTCCTGGGCCTGGACCTGCAATTGGGCAAGGAATTTGTGGTCTAGGACAGGTAATGCCTGAAATGGGCAAAGTCTGGGCAAGCCATTTCTGAAACAGATCTTGAAGTCTTGTTATCTGGGTTCCAACACTCAGTAGGCCACTGAGAATCCCCTGACCAATGCAGTTATGTGGAAACCTGAAACACAAATGAGTCGTGCAGGTTCTCCCTGAAGGCTTTAATGAATTAATTTGCACCTGCAGAAAAAGGGAAAGAAACCTGATGTGCTCTACCAATGATGGGCAAATGAAAAACACCCAGAGGCTTTTGCTGCCAGTTATTTCTCTTTCTTTGTGGGAAGAAGTGTGGCAGAGCCACAACCTTGTGCTGTCACTGACACTGATGATGGCTGCAGGAGCGCCTGACAGGAGAGAAAGTGAAGCAGCAGACCTTGGGCACAAGGAACAAACAACGGCACTGAACATCCCTCTTCCCAAAGCAAAGCCCTGCTGCCAGGGGCCACATCCTGCTCCTAGGAAGGCAGCTGTAACACACCGGCAATAGCAGCAGAGATGGGGGAGGGAGAGGGCAGGGGGAATTCAATCTTCATTGCCACTGCAGTGATGCCAGAGGCAAATTGGGTCTCTGTGGTCTCTTCAGCTCCAGTGAAGGTCTTGTGCTTTTGAGAGGCTCATTGTCAGCATCCTACAAAGTGTCACCCCAGTAGCTCTTGGTCCTGCTTCAGCACAGATTGCTCTGCATACTTTCTCATCTGCTGAGTTTAAAGCATGAAGCTGCCACTGGGGAAATGTTCTGATTCTGACATTCTTGAGATAGACACAGAGAAAACAGAGTTTATTAAAATGGTGCAAGATGTTGTGATTCCTATTTATATGGGAGCTTCAAAACATATGTTTGTTTACAGACAGTTCTTGCAATTAGATCAACGTAGGAATATTCCCTCATGGTGTGTGGGGAAGGAGTGTGTATTTCCCATCTTCACCTTTTGGCTTTCATGGCTACCCTGCATTTATAATAGAGATTATAAAGCAAACACCAGTCATTTACCATTTTAATGAATATCAGATACTTCCCCAATACTGGGGAAAGCTGGGACATCAGCTCTCTGCATCCCCTTTGCTGGGCTCTACAAATCTAGGAAACCCTCAAAAACTGGCTAAAATGTCACCAGGGGAGGGAACATTTCTCCACAGGGTGGAACTGAGGATCCTCTCTCTGCTTTGCCGATCCCACAGTCCCTGAAGTATCTCCACTGTCCTTGCTGACTTCTGTGGGAGTTTCACAGCTTATGGATTTCTTCTGCAAGAAGTACCTAGGAAGATAAATTTCCTATATGCCATCCAGTCATATTTGTACACATTTGGATAAATCTTTGCAGATACATAACCTGAAAGCAAGAGTCTATCTGCAGAGGCATCAGCCGCCAAGAGTAAGCACCTTCCTTCTGTGCCCTTTGGATGCTAGAAGCACGAGCAAAAGGCCATTGAAAACAGGAGCTTTATTTGACTTGTCACAGAAGTGCCTTTTTTAGAAACTCCATCAGAAATATTTATTTCAAAGAATGCAAAAGCTCTGATTACAGTATTTTTGTTGCCTTTACCGAGGTGAGGTTTTTTTGGGGGGTGGGCGGGGGTTGGTTTTGGGTTGTTTTGGGTTTTGGTTTTTGTTTGGTTGTTTTTTTTTTTCTCTGAGCAGTTTAACCGCTTCTGTCTGAAGATTTTTTGAAGAGCACTTGCAGAGGTGGTGTCCACCTCTAGATGGTGTGTTTTACTCAGAAGAACTTTATGCCTGGGCCTTTACGTAACTTTCGCTCACTTGTCTGAGGTTGCAAACACTCTCCGACCAAACCACACAGATTTTACTATTTCCTTGTTTTCTTAACATGAGAATCTGGCTGCGGTGTAATGCAAAAATGATAAAAATATATTACTTAGATGCTTCAAAAGGGTGTATTATATGGCACATTCGGCTGGATGTGTGGGGTATCTACTACATAACAGTGTTGCATGTCTTCTGGGTTAATTTCTATACTAAATTAAAACAGAATCTATTTTTTTCTAATACAATGCCTCTGCTCTTGTACTTGGAGAAAGAGGGAAGGAACAAAGATAGGTAATACCACAAGGCTAAAACGGTGGTGGTGTTGCAATTACTCAGTCCACAGTATTTATACATCTTTTCTCTGGACAGCATACAATGGAGCTATGAACCTTTGGAGGGAAAAAAAGTATTTTAGCAAGTGAGTAGCATTCCCACAAACTCCTGAAGCTCTTTGAGAGCTGTATACTGCTTGGACAGATGATTCCTGACTGGTTTAAGATGGTTTCTGTGGGGCATGCTGCCCAAAAAGCTAAAGAACTCTTTCCAAATATTAATTAATTAAGATTAAAACCTTTCTACGAGGCAGATTAAGTGTTCCTGACATGATCTTCATGTCCCAGGCCCCTTTCAGGATATCACAGCTGCTCTAAATATGTAGCACGACAGCTCAGGACAGACAATAAAGCAGATGACTCTCAGATCTATGCCATGGAGGATGATAACAACTCCCTGCAGTATGAATTTGCATCTCGGCAGGCACAACTCTTACCATGACGGTTAGGGGATAGCAGGTAGAGATCTACTTTGCAGTGGGAAGTGTAATAACCAAGGAGTTACACATTACATATGTGTAGGGCTGTGCAGGGCTGTACTGTAGACCTTGTAGAATTGCTCTGTGAAAATGTCTTGGAAGAATCAAAATCTGACCTATCAATGGGCTTGTGATTTTATTTTTTACCTGTTTTTTAATAGTCTGGAGGAAAAACGTACAGAAGTATGTCTGAGAAGAACAAGCATCACACCTGATGTTATTCTGTTTTAATTCTCTAACACATAATTCTCTAATACCCTTCGATATCCAGGAGTTTAAGCAAGTGATATACCAAATAGCCAAAGAAAGAATTTGTGACTTACTTGAAACAGAGAGCAGTTTCCTTCTGAATGTCAGCATTTCCCTGCTTGAAGGAGCAACACAAGATAATTTAAATCCCCAGCTTTTGTCATTTTAGAAAAGCAAAGAGGAAGACACAGAGAATTAATATCACTAGTTTGGGGCTAGGGAAAAGGGCCACTTGGTTTTGCTGCTTTTTGTTTTGTTTTTTTTTCTTTGATTTTTTTTATTTTTAAGAAATTGAAAGAACATGTAGTTGTCTTCACTGTTCTTGGGCATAGGAACAGTACAGTTAAATTAACTAGGAGCAGAAAAGACACCAACCTGCTTGCACTGTCCAGCTGAAACATACAGAAAGTAATCAAATAGAAGAAGTAAATTAGATCAAAAAATCTGCTGGGCTTTCATAAGCTAAAATATTCTTCATAACACAGGTAAGGAAATTGCTCATGCCGACTTCAATGGGTCCAAGATTTTCTCCATGATTTCTAACCTGAAATTGCTGCTTTTAGAAGTTTAAAAAAAGCCCTTGGATGGAATCAACTTTTCTAGTGCATTATGAGTAATATCTACTGCTTTTATTTTACATCTCAGCTTAGCAATAGAATTTTCTTGTAAATAAGGGTTATTTCCACTAAAAGGCTATTATGAAGTTATCTTTGATGCCGAGGCTACAGTCTCAGTTCCCAAGCGTAAAGGAACACTTTAGGATATAAACAGCTTTGTTACGTCTGCTTAAATACCTTGTTTTCTCCAGGAACAGCCTGGGGAGGAGTGAGGGCACAACCTGGGCTGCTTCGCCGCAGCATGAGACATTTCACGCTCCACTGGCAGGTCCCCGACAAAAAGCCACCACACAGGAATTAGGCTTTCATGTGGATATCGCAGGGTGTTGCTAGAGGGTTTCATTTAGCTTTTCACTAAGAGAATTTTCCTTCCAATTGCTGAGAGGCCCATAAATGCCATCAGAAGTACCTCTCCCACCGAGACCCTCTTTGTTTTTGCTTGCTGTGAGTGGGGCTGAGCAGCCATGTGCTTATTGCTGGGTCCTGATTTAATGCGATGTTCTCCTTCATTGGTTTCAGATGCTGGAGGTGGGTATTGAGATTCACTCTGGGATCATTTGGGTTGTTTTTTTTTTCCAATTTCTATCCCCCAGTTTTAGCCTGGATGACAGACATTCCTTGCTGCAATGCAGGAGCCATCAGGAAAAGACAGCACTTGGAGCCCTCTTGGAGGATTCCTCTGTCCCCTTCCCACTTCTCCTTGGCCTTCTGGTCTTCTTCAGCTTCCCACCCTGCTCCTCCCACCCTCCAGCCTCCCCCACTTTTGGGCCTCCCGTTCACCCTCTTCAGGACCCCAACCCTTCCTGGCCTCCAGCTCTTTCACAGCCCTCACCTCCTCCAGGCCTCTGACTATTTTTTAGCCTCCCACCTTCCAACCCCTTTTCTGCCTCCCAACTGCTCCTAAACTCTCACCCCCTTTTTTGACTGGCCACCCCTCTCCCAGCCTCCCATCCCTTTTCAAAGCTCCCATCCATTTTGGCCTCACTCCCCTTCTGGGCCTGTAATCCTATTTTCAGTCTGCCACCCTTTTTTTCTGCCTGCAACCCTGTTTTTGACCTGGCACCCCTATTTCAGCCTTTTTTCATCCTCTCACCCCTTTTCAGTCTTCTACACTTTTTTGGCCTCTAACCTCCCCCTGGCCTCCCACCCATGTTTTGGCAGCCCCTGACTGGAGTTTCATGAAGGGCAGCACTGCAGCTGGGCTATTTTAGATTCTGGAAAACACACCTGAGAGGTTGTTGATCACATTTTTTAACAGCAGGTTGTTTGCAAGGAAACTGCTGAGAGCATTTGCACTCGGAATTTAATCAGGCCCAAAATATTCAGAGAAGCCTCAGCAACAGCGCTCTTCTTCTCCTCGTCTGTCAGCCGGGCGTCTGTGCAGGCGAGCGTGGTGAGAAGTGGCAGATCGCTCACACAGTTACATCTCCTCTGACATTAGCCTTATCATCTTGCTTTCCTGTGTCCCCCACAATCTTTTGGCCATGGCTTAGTAGCAGCTGCAATTGTTATTTAAGATTAAATGCCCTCATGCTCTTGGGAGAGGGTGGTACCTCCCATATTGTGGTCCTACCCCACCTGAAGCTGTAGCACAGGGCAAGGAGAACCTGGTAGGGGCAGCTTGCAGGGGCCAGCCTGGTCTCCCATCTCCTCTTACCCTTGGTAGCTTGGGTTAAACCTTCACAACGGATGTTTTCAGCCCATGTGTTGATGCAACATGTTCTCCCTCAAATCCTCCACACTCCATTCAGCCTTTTCTATCGTCCTGGCTGGGAATGCATTGGCTGTTTTCACATAGAGGATGTTTAAATTTTCTTTGTGCACAAAGAAATGCTTTTACTGAGCCATGCAATTCTTGTCAACTTTCTAAAAAGCGGTGGTGGGACAGACCACCTCAGATCTACCCCAGTGTTATCTCAGGCTTTTATAAAGTTCAAGCAACTACATTTGCAGGACAAATCTTAATGTTCCTCTTCCCATGCCCTTACTTCTTTTGATAGTCAGCTAAAGGAGGCAAATTTAATTTGTTATTCCAGCAATACTGACTGTTAACCTTGGATCCTTATTTAGGACAATATTTAATCACAAGCCCAAAAAGCCTTGAAAGGAGTCCATTTTTATAAATTATAATCTGAGCCATTTGTCCTGCTCAAGGCCTCAAGAGTTAACAACAGGAACATCTGCAAGACAGTTATTGTGGCAATCAATTCCAAAATACAAATAACTCAATAATTTATAATAAACACTCACCATTAAATTGTACTGTGCTATTTTTATTGATCTCAGTCTCATTATGTATGTTTCCAATAATCTATCTGGCCTTTTCATTTACTTACTGGTGCTCGTCAGATTTAGCTCTGGTTTGGTACTGGAAAGCCTATGAAGCAGCCTGGATCTACAGTCTTAATTATTATTCCAATTCACTGAATGAAACAAATCTGAATTAGAAACTAACATTTAGCCACATCAGTGATGAATTGTTATTGTTCAGAAGAATTAATACATACAATTATTTTGTCTTTTCAGGTTTCAGAGTCCCAGTCCAAGTTTTAGTTTTTGCCCTGGAACCATTTTCTCCCATACAAAGTCTGTCTCAGAGAGAAAAGTCACCTGGCCCTTACCTCACCTTTGTCAGCACCTCTGAAGCAACACTGGAGCACAGTTACATTAAGAACCAAAATGATGACCACCCGTTTTCTGTTCTGGGATCTTTTGTAACACCAGAGCTCTCAACATACCTGTGCCCTGGAGACCAGCCTCAGCTTTGCAGGTGAAGGCTGCAGTGTTGTGGTTAAAAGGTGCAGAACTGGAAATCCAGAAACTCAGCCTGCTCACAGCAGACGTGAGGGCAAGCAGAGCACTTGGCTCTGGACAGACTGCTGGAAAGGGAAGAGGCAAAAAGATACTGTGATTTTTGGGTGTAGATGCAGTTGCTCCTGCAGCTTAAGGGCATCTGCGTCCTTAGTCATGCAGCAAAGGTGGCTTGTGCAGGGAATTTGGTTCCTGTATTTCCCTATGTTAGGGTTCCTGTCAGGTTTTCCTTGCTAGACGACGTCAAAACGAGACAGGCGTGGGGTGAAAGTCCTCGAAGCAGCGTGTGAGGTGGTGCCAGCGGTTTTGCAGGTGACACTTGCTATTTCTGAGCAAGAGCAGAGGTGGTGTGGGGAAGGGCGTTGTGTTGTGCTGTCTCAGATGAGTTGAGAAAACAAAGTCATTAGGGATGCTGGGTGGCTTGGTGCTAGAGCAGAGCTGTGTTGTGCAGCACAAAGTAGGTTTTAAAGTGAAGCTGCATGCACAACAGCTCCTCAGCCTCGCCTGGACTTTCTTGTTCTTACAAATTAAGCAGCTTCATGCAAACCGTCATTTCTCAGAAGACTCGAATCAGGTGCTTGCTCAGGAGGATTCAGTGATTTGGTTTTTAGACATCTTTGACCAGAGAGTTATACAAATACATTCCTCAGCAGGAAGGTCTTTTCCAGCCAGGCTTCCTCGCACACTCCCCGGTTTCCATCTCCTACCCGGCAAGTGCTGTGCTCCCGCTCCCTTGGCATTTCGGAGGGGTGGGCTGATCCCCGCTGCTGTTAGCAGAGAGGGCTGTGCTTCAGTCCCCATGGAAACAATTTGGAGAGTTTTTGAGCGTGTGTAGCATTGCTGTGCTGTGTTTCGCCTTCCTTTTTCACTTCCATCAGGAGGGCTGCAAAGCTTTAATGCATTAATGTTTGAAAAGCACTTTGAGGTCCTTGAAGAAGGTGCTACAGAGGAGCAAAGTGTTATTACCTCAGATTGACTGTTTCTGTTTTGCCCTGGAGTCACAGCTGTGAGTGTTTGCTGTACTTGGGAGAAGTCAGAATAAGGGAGCGAGGTCTTCTAACGATGGCCTCCTGGAGAGCTCTTCTGCCAGCATGTCTGTGCCGCAGAAAGTCACCTCGACACCGATGGGGAGGCTGAGCGAAACTTCTGCGACTGCAGTCTGATAGGGGAATACATTCTGGAAAGCTCAATAGTCTGATTTACATGGGTAAAAGGGAGGGAATTCACAAGAAGAAATGGCACTGCACAGTTTGTGTGCATATCTAGGCGTTGCAGTCAGCAGGACAGAGCCTGTGAGAACTCACAGGGCTTTGCACAGCAGGGGAACGGGGGATCCACTGCTGCCTCGGGTGTGAGGGTCACCCCTAAAAGCTCTGTGAGAAGACACTATTTACTGCTAATAAAATATCCAGCCACTTCAGGGGTGTATATCCACTTAATCCAGTTACAATTAGGAGGCCAGTTGCTGCTCCTGACTTCAGTGGTGTGAATGCTGAGCTCCCTGGTATAGCTCGGAGCAGATGGCACCCTGATGCTGCGGCGGAGTAATACCGCATACTTGTCTGTAATTCAGGAATGTAACATGTTATGGCCTAAGGGATTTTTACATTTCTACTCCCTAGTGTCTCGGCACCTTTCAGATATCTGCTGCTCTCCAGTCCCACCTACACTCCTGCTAAATCCATTTGCACTTGGGAATCGCTGCACAGCTCTGGGTCCTGCATCTATGGGTTGGGCTCCATTTTCCCCATCCCTCACTCCTCTACCTGCTCCCCTGCACGAGAGACCCCACAGGGTGGGTCCCCTGCAAAACCCTCCCCAACTTCTGGATGCATTGACCTCCCCAACCTTGCAAGAAGAGTCTGCAGCTGATGACTAGGCTTCCTGAGGAGCCTGCAAATGGGTGTTTTGTCTGGGCTGGCTTTTTCTTTCCCTCCTTCAATTCTGGTTTGGTTTTTGTTGGTTGGTTGGGTGTTTGGGTTTTTTTTTTTTTTGGTGGCGGTGTTTTTTTTAAACTATGTTTTTTTCTTTCTTTTCTTTTCTCTTTAATTAATTGTGGTTTTCCAGGAAGTTACTAATAATAAACACAAGCTAAATTTGCACTACCTGCCTTGTTATGAGTACAGTGAGCTGGGACCACATTGCTCCATCCTGCTCTTAGTTCCAACAATAATTACAGTTTTAAACTGTTTGTTTTAACATTGAAAACAAATCTTTTTCCATACATGCTTTCCCTAGTTCGGTGTGATCACCATACCAAAAAATGAAGGGATTGATTTCCATCTCAGTCAGGCTCTTGCCTGCAAGGCTGCCCAAACCCCAGGCAAGGGAGAGGCAATGGGACACGGGCCGGGTGAGTGCAGCCAGGAGGGGCCCCTTCTCTCACAGCAGTCTTAGGTCAGCTTGAGCCACCCACAAACACACTCTCGCTTTATCCTCCTCTTCCCTGGAGATACCCCGTCCCCTTTCAGCCTCTCCCCTTGCTCCTCTGCAGCGTGCACCAAGCTGCACCCCCTGCCCATCCTGTCTCAGATTCCCCTTCCCCCTCCCGTACATCCTCTTGCTGCCGTTGCTGTGATTCATTAATGCTTGAGAGATACCAGTCTGAGTGGAAAAAAACTAACCAAACATCAGGTTGTGCTGCTCTGTATGTTTTCTACAGTGACTCACAAGTCTGACCAGATAACTCCCCTTCCCTCTCACTTAGTCACCCTCGCAGATAGGCTTGTCTGACTCTTCACTTCACTCCCAGCTTATTATTACTCTGTTTTCTTTGCCGTTCCCTTTCCAGCCCATGCTCTATGGTGGAGCTTCAAGATGAGAAGTTCTCCCTCGTTGACCCGTCGCACACAATGAAGAGCAAAGGAGAACACTGACTGCAGCAACTTTGCCTATGGAGAGACCATAAAGCAGGACTGCACTCTCACCCCCCTCTTTCTCCGCTTGGGCTATGCACAAATTACTTTGTCATTGTGGCGAAACAAATAAGGCTTCATTATCATTACCATCCTGATGGGAGTAAACAAGTTTATTTACACTTGAGCACTGCTGAAGAATAAAGTCATAGAGAAAAGTTCAGGGTAGGTGGCCTGTCTTTGTCATTAGGGACAGCTTTTACAAAATCACTGCCCACTCGGCCAGACAGGCTGCTATTCAGGCAGGCCCGGGTTAATGAAAGTACGGTGTGTGCTTGTTAAAAGGAGGACTACAACACTTGTAATCATGGGTGGTCACATTTTTATTTAATGATACGTATCTTTCTTTTCTCCAGCGTTTGCCTGTAACCCTTTGCCTCCCACTTGCCAGTCCTTATGCAATGACTAATTATGACTCGCTAAGTAAAGTCTGATACCAGGTCCACAACGAGCTGAACCCACTTAATAAGTGATTTTTTTTTTTTTAAATCTTTTCATTAACAGCCCTGAGATTATGACAAAGCAAAAAGACCTCAGAGCATGAAGGGCCCCACATGTGTAATCACTGGAGCTAAAATAATAATAAAAGGACAACTGCAAACAAACTTACGGGAAGAAAGGGCTGCAAAACAGAACTGCTTCCTTTCTTTCAAAGCCTTCATGTGGCCCCAGTGATAAATCTGTTCAGACAAGGATACTTCAAAGCCAGAGGTCGAGCTCTGCTCTCACTCGTGCGAGTCTCACAACTCGTGTCCATGGAGTTAGAACCAGGCAGGAGGCTCAGAGCTGCTGTTCTGCTCTCACAAATGCAATGAAAGCCAAAGCCAGCCATGACGGGGAAAAATACCTATTTATCTATGGCATGACCTTGCTGAAGTGCTGGGTACAATCATGCTACGCTAAAAAAATCTCCCAATATCTCCCAGCTTTTCTGCTATTTCTTATGACTAACTAGGCTGAAGTGCTCATGCCTGGATCATGGGGAAGTTCAAGTTCAGATATTTTTTTTTATGCATCTGTGGGGTGTATTAAGGAGCTGCACGGAAGGGTGTGCACACACAAAGGCAGAACTCACCATTGCTCACCCAGTATTTTCACCTGCCTGATGCAGGCTGTTACTTCTTTCTGTGGTCACACACAGAGAGTTTCTCTGTTTGTCTATCAGCACCTCTCTCTCCCCACAGTAATTTCTGAACTTCACTTTTGACAGAGGAGCAGAGATGTGAAGAAAATGTTTTCAAGTTTTAGAAAACCCACAGCTGTGTGAAAAGCTGATCCTCCAGTACATGTGAATTATTACCTGCCACTTAGATATCTTGTTCACAAATATTTTCCAATGGTACTTAGAAATGTAAAAACAAAATTACAAGCAGTTTTGGGAATGGGGAAAATTCTCTCCTCAGACTTTGCAAATGCTGGTTACCCCCATTGGTTTAGGACAGGGAGAGCAAAATGCTTAGGGCAAAGCTTTGTGCAATGTTGTTACTTAGCTGCAACCCATCTCTTTGATTTCCTTTCCAGGTCAGGGAAGACATTGTCACCATGGCTGCTGCCACCTCATGCTCCCCTCACCCAGGAGGGACCAAAAAAGTCAGTCCCCACATCCCCATCCGAGGCCTGGGGCAGCACTCGAGCAGGAAGAACTGCTGCTGATACAGAGAGAGGAGAGGGAGCAACACGAACGTGTCACTGCCTGCCCCAGTGCTCCCAGCGCTCTCTGGCCCTGTTTTAACCTCCATTTCAAGGCATATTTATTATTCCAGAGGAAACAGCCCATTGGCTCTGTGAGTTATGATAAAAGGGTGAATGATGGACTTTCAAACTTGGGGCAGTCTAAGCCTCCGCATATTTCAGGTTCAGCAAGGAAAACTCAGGTAGCTAAAGGTATAATTCAATACTGTTGTCACAAGTCTGTGGGAATTAACTTGAGCAAAGCTCCCATAGCTCCTGGGGAAGGCTGCACAGGAGCCAAGCTGAGAGACTGCTGGAGGCTGTCAGGGAGCTTGGCAGTAGCCACAGGGCAAGCTGCCCTCCTAGAGAAGTGACCAACAACCTCCTTCCCTTATGCTGCACAAAACAACAGATGGAAATGGCTTTTTTATTTTTATTCAAAGCTAAATACATTCTAAAAAGCACAGGAACATTGGTGGTGAACAGCATCATCCAGGGGTCTGGTGGGGTGGCAAGATTGTGCCTTTGGTGGCCCCAGAGCTCCTGGCTGAGCACAGGGTGCCAAGGAAGTTCAGGAAACCTGCCCAGGGTGCTTGGACTGCACGTAGCTGCTTTCCACACACCTCATCCCCAATTTGCATGTACAAACCTGGGGTGTGAAGGCATACATGTTAGTCAGGGGGAAAGTCTGCATAAATAAGGAGAGCAGGTAAAGCACCACGGCAGGAGGGTGAACGAAAGCATTGCTGAGGCTGCAGGTGACAAACAGGGCAGAGTGTTGCCTCTGAAGTAGAGGGTACAGATATATTTATTAAATAAATATGCTAAGATGATAGGCAATGCTGAAACAACGTGCATAACTAATACTTATTGCTTGAGAATCATTAACCTCTCCAAGAGCTTTACACATATTAGCAAGCAACCCGTGGAGCCTTGCTGCTCTCCCCTGCGGGAGGCAAACCAAAATGCCAAAAGTGAAGGGTCCGGTTTCCAGATGATGTCCCTGGATTCAGGAGCCCAGTATGAACCTCTCTAAACTAACAGGAACTCTCTGAAAAAAGGAGATGAGAAAGAGAGGGGTTTTTAATGCAGAGTGATAAGAACTGTGTCTCTGCATACACAGCAGGGATTAAGTCAGGTTAAAAATATTCAAAGTGAATACCTGAACCTCTCACCTTATTTACTGCTCTATGATCAGAGGCAGAAACAAACCCAAGCAGGCAACCAGGAACAGCCAAGGCCTCCCCTGAGCTCTGCAGTTACCAAAGACATCCCTGGGTGTTTTTCTTCACCTTTTCCTTTTTCCTTTCTGTCCTTTTTGTCATAATTTACAGAAGGCAAAGAGGAGTCACTGGTCATGCAAGGGTTAATGAGTGAAAGCTTGCACCTTGCTACAGAAAGGCAAAAACTTATGAGTCTTCATGTTGTCATGAAGGTGTTGCTGAGCTTACGCTGCATGAAATATCCCAGAACTCCTGCAAACTGTGGGATTTAAATTCACAGGCTATAATTACAGAGTCTCCGGCACCCTCCCACGCTTTGCAATGCCTCCACAAGCGAGAGCAGCAAAAACACCTGTCCTGGGCTCCTGTGGGCTTGTAGGCCCTTGCCCGCAGTCAGGCAGGGCTCATTCCCTGGCAGGCAGCCGGGGCCGGGGTGGGCTGACCGCTCCCAGCAAAGCCTGACGAGGATTATGGGGTGGGAGTCTGAATTCTCCCCAGTGCATTTAGGAAACAACTCCCAATCAGACTCTGAGCAGTCACGTTTGCAAACAGGTGCTCACAGTCAGGTTAATCTGATGCCATTTTATAGTCAACTTGATGACCGGCTGGGAAGACCTGGGAGAAGAAAGAGCATGAAAACAGTTTTCCTGGGATTGCTCCTGTCTGAGTGAGCCCGGGGAGTGTCACAGCTGTGAACCCCCAGCAGTGCTCCTGAGGCTTTTTGGGGGTCCTCTGGGTTGACATCAGCACAATAGACCTGGTACTATCCTGGTTACCAGGGTGGGGGCTAGTTCTGGCTTTGGTTGCTGCTGTGTAAATCAGATGCAAGTAAAAGGGGCAGTTTCACTGTTGGGGGTGAGGGAGCGGTTGAACAGATAGAAAATTCCCACTTATCAGAAGTGCAGTCCCAGGGTGCTTTAAGCCTATGTTAGGCCAGTACTGCTTAAGGTGAAGCTCACCTCCATAGCCACAGGAGCATCCCCTGTGCCCCTGGCAGGGGTTTGGGTGGGAGGCTAAGCCACAGAAGCTCTGGGGACAGAGCAGAGTCCCTCTGAGCTACACCAGGGCCAGGCTCTCTCTGGTTTGCAGCATGCCTCGACTGCAGCCAGGAGCAGGTTCCCTCCACAGTATAAGTACAGCAGGGTCTCCTTTGGCGTGTTGTTGTGAAGCCGGTTGCGAGCTGATGTCATGAGAGGCTCTGCCTGGACTGGCACAGACAGGCCTCTGCACAGAGATGGCTCTCTCTGCCTCCGAGGCACTTTTTGGAGAGCCCTTCCACAGCATCCTCCCCTCCCTGCCCCCACAGTGGAGCGGTAAGGCGAGGAGAAGAGATTCCTTCCTCCTCCTGCTCTTCAAGTTATGGCAATGCTAATGCCAAGCCAGCAGAGCCGGCTGCGGGGGAGAAACTCCCCAGGACCTCACTGGGCAGCATCCGGATCGCCCGGAGGAAGGGAGAGCCCAGGGCCCACACCCAGGGCCACCTTGGGAAAGCAGCTACAGCGCTTACCCAACAAATCCCCCGTGCCAAATGGGGTAAATGTAGAGGCTGGAGCTGTCAAGGATATCCACAGCCACCAGCCAAAATGCAGCAGTGCCGGGAGATGGTGGTGCCTTGGGTTGCGTGGGGACCGTATCACCTACATCGCATGGGGCAAGTGCATTCATGCTGAGAAGGCTCCTCAGTTCCTTCTCTCTCTGTCCTTACACATGTAATCTTTTTTTTATCCTGTGCTGGTGTTTATCTCACCCCATGGTGATATGAGAGGGTATTGCTCATCATAATGAGTTTGAGAGTTAATATCGGGTCTTCTGGTTTGTGGCAGAAAGTGCATTTAGCACCGCCTTGCCGCTACACCTGTGCCTGATTGTGTGTGTTTGCCTTCCCTCTCCTGCTCCTTCTGCCCTGCTCATTCCACCAGGGCCCCCATACCTGGAATTGAGCCTATTTGTTCCTCAACCTGCAGCCCATCTTCCCCCTTCTGCCCTCAGCTACCTGCTCTCCTACCTGTTGGCTGCTTTAGCAATGAGTCCTGGAGCCGCAAGGAGGACCTTGCACAACTGCTCCAGCATCCGTCTGCACAAACATCCTCTGCATCCCAGAGGAGCAGACGTAACTTGGAGCCTCCTCAGTGGGAGCCAGGGCCCTCAGTGGCCTCTGCTCCAAGCTCTCCTGGTGGTCCATGTGCTGGGTCATCAGTGTGGCCAACTGCAAGCCCTGAGCCCTGCTCGGTCTGTGCTGGTGTGCCTGAGCTTTCCACTGCTTGTTTGTCTGACTTCACTCTGCCCAGATGCGGGCTGACATCAAACACCCCAAACATGACTCTCATTTACTGCTACCAATTATCATTGTAGCTGTTACTTTATTAGCCCTTAACAGTTGGTCCTCTGCTGTTTCACTCCGAGGTGACTAATGCTGAATCTGATAAAGTGCACCTGATATTACTGTGAATAGCTGATGTAAACTTAGCAGACAGTCGTATGACACATCATGTGGGCAAATTAATAGACCCCCCCCAATAAATTCAGCATGTGTCCTATAATCCCACTTCAAGGGCATCTCTTATGTCAACATCACTAAGTTAGCTACTGTGATCCCCTGGGAACACAGCACTGGAAATTTTTGGGTCAGAGAGATTCCCCTCGTCACTGAGACCATGGGGAGGCAGCTCCAACCACTGAGAAACACTTGTGCTGAGCTGAAGCATCTTTCCTGTGGAGACAGGCTGAGAGAGTTGGGGGTTCAGCTGGAGAAGAGAAGGCTCCGGGGAGACCTTAGAGCAGCCTCCCAGGGCTGAAAGGGGCTACAGGAAAGGTGGGGAGGGACTCGTCATCGGGGGCTTAGTGGTAGGAGAAAGGGTAATGGCTTTAAACTGGCAGAGGGTAGATTTAGATTAGATGTTCGGAACTTTGAGGGTGGTGAGGCCCTGGCACAGGATGCCAGAGAGGCTGTGGCTGCCCCCTCCCTGGAAAGGTTCAAGGCCAGGTCAGACAGGGCTTTGGGCAACCTGGGCTAGTGGAAGGTGTCCCTGCCCAGGGCAGGGGGGTTGGAACTAGATGATCTTTAAGGTCTCTTCCCACCCAAACTTCTATGATTCTATAAGAGGTGTGTTTAGCTCTTAGGGAGAACTTTCCACTCAGCAACTACTAGAATAGCACAAATTGTTCCTTAGGCATTTCTCATGCCTTAACTCACTTGTTTCTGTCTTTGTGCCATCCAAATTGAAACTGAGTTTGGGGACTTAAAGCAAAGCACATTCCCTGAGGGGAATGCAGAAAACAGACTCCCCTGAGAGGAGGCAGCTGGTGCCTTGTAGCTGCTCTTGGACTGTCCATGGCACTGCAGGAGTCGGGTTTGCATGGGAAGATTTGGCAGCTCAGAGGGGGACTGATTCCCAGCCCAGAGGTCTGGTTCTTGCAGGGTAAGGATGCTGCATTGTTGGGCTGGGACCCCAGCAGTGTGAGGGACACCCCACCTGCCAACGGGGTGCTTAGGGGGAATGGCACCATCAGCACCAGTGTTTCTCATCCTCGCTGCTGAGAGGTTTCCATCTGCACAGCTCCTATGAGCCGTGAAGCCCCCAGTGCTCTGGGAGGTGTTTTCAGCAGGAGCCCCGCGTGGCCTGTGCTCTGCACAGGGGGGCTGTAGGGTTTCTGTGAGGGGGTGGCCCCGAGCCCAGCTGCACTGCTCAGGGTCTTGCCTGAGCACCCTGTCTTTCAGCTGTGCTTTTCTCTGGAAATAGCATCTGATCCAGTGTTGGGCACCATCCCTCCCACGCTGGAGGCTCCCCCTTCAAAAAAGGCTCATTTTGCCCCCAGATTCCCATTGTGATCAACATATTGTGGCTCCTCATATGAACAATTTCAGTGATTATTTTGACCTTGTCCAAACAAAAAAGGAATCAGAGGGATGTGAAAAAGGCAGAAATAGAGAGCATTTCAGTCTTCAGAATCCCCAAGTCATCTGACTGAGGAACCAAAGCATTTAAAGCAGGGTCCAAACCTGTTTGTTTTGCTCTGCATTTCTCATGGGACCGAGACAGAATTTCATAAACTTCTCCAAATGGCCATCACATCAACCAACGGCTTTCCCGGAGAGCGGCACGACGCGGCGTCAGGGCAGCTGGAGCCCCGCGTGAGCTGAGGGCCACCCAGGGAGCCTCCGCCTGCGTCACGCTCGCTCCAGAGGGCTGAGTCCAGCCATGGGTGTCCCAGCTGAGCTCCTTCAGGGGCAGCTCTGAGGTCCAAGGCTCTCTGCAAAGCACCGCTGCAGTCCCCTGCTCAGCCCTTGCATCCTCCCCTGTGCTCTGCAGGATCACCCCTCGTTACTGTTTGTTCTCTGGGACTTCCTTCTGTAATCACACAAAACCCTCGTAATCCTTCAGTGCACACTCCGTTTGCTCCTCAGCATTGTTTCCCCAGCGGATATTTATTTAAAGGGTTTCATTAAATTATCGCACCAACATCAGTTGGTACACAACTACAAATTAATTTAGTCAGTTTGCATTTTGGCTGACCTAATATTCATTATATTCCAGTCAAGTGGATGTGTTTTCTATTTGACGGTTTGTTTCATGATAAGATACGTGGTCCAAAGTACTATACTTAGAAATAGAGGTAATATTTACAGACACTCCATGCAAATACTGCAATTACCTGATTAATTACAGCCCTTCATTTGGTTCTGCAGATTACACTCTTATCCGTCCTTTCTCCCCCCTTTCCCTGTTCCCATATTTGTATATAGTAGATGGAATAGTCTTTAGATCTATATAAACAAAGCAAACCTGGCTGGTTTTAAAGCCTAAACACTACGTGGTCACTCAGAGCCGCCCCCCTCCCCAGTGCTGTGCTCGCCTGCAGTGGTTTATTATGGCTGGGATGCACAGAGCATTACCAGTGCTGCATTTTAATAACAATCTCAGTCCAGGAGATTGGAAATCAGAGTCTAAACATAGCCCTGAAGAAGGATGAAAAGGGAAGTCAAGAGGGACTTTGAAATAGTGTTAAACATGCAGGAGTGCTGTAGCTGCGGTTCCCCTTAACCGCAGAAAACAAGCAAGCTGCAGACCGTGCTCTGGGGATTGACAGACAGACAACTGTACGAGGGAGTGTTACATTTATACAGCACTTTTCATCCTGGGATCAAAAAGCACTTTAAAAACTGTGCAACTGAATAAAATGCAGCCACCGAAGTCAACTGCCCCTGAGGCAAGCTGCAGATGCTGGTTGCCCCAGCCCAGCGTATATTATCAGATGAGTGTTCCTCGGCCTGTTTTTTAAATTCCTTTTGAAATTTAAGTTTAGTTAGAGGGAAGAATTTAGACATGAACATTGAGCTTCATTCTTGTCTGCCACTGTATTTGGCCCTTCTAACATGAATGAAGTAATTCCTGATGCACAGCAGTTTAGGGGGATGTCTCTAGCTGCAACTCAAGCGATGGCTGAGATGTGCCCACTGGCTCAGGGTGGAGTATGCCATTGCCCCACCGTTGTTCTTCATGGGACAGCTGGGCAGCCTGGGGCAGAGGTGAGCCTCGTGGAAGAATGAGTTTGACCCCAGTGGAAGAAACAAAAGAGTGGTAGGACAGAGGCCTGCTCTGAGCACATGGCCATTGCTGCAGCATTTGGCCTGTCACCACTCCAGCAAACCCACATGTAGCTCAAGAGCCATAACTGCTCCGCTGCGGCAGCGCTCCCCACCCACTTCTCCCTGGTGCAAAGTACGACACTGGGGCAGGGCAGAGCAGAACCATGCCCCCAGTTTGGCCACGTTTCAGAAACTGCACATGGTAGATCCATGGCTCTTTGCTTCATGTGAAGGATGTGTGCGATGGGAAGCGAGGCTGGAGGACTGGAAACAGCTCCCAGCTTGATGGCAATGGTGCATGAGTGGGATTTTCTTAGGAGACCTCAACATGAAAAAGGAAGCAACAGAAAGGAGCATGTGAGCTTGAACTGGTCCCATCGCCCAGCTCAACATTTTTGTCTTACTTGTGTAGGATTGCTTCACCCTCCTCCTGCCATTTCACCCTCCCCTTGCCCAGCTGGGGACTTTGCATCATCAGCCCCGGCTGTTTCTCACCTGCTTGCAGGTACAACTCTTCCCTGCTACCTCTTCCCATAACCCCTGCCAAGTGCCACCCTTCCTGCCCCCTGTCAGGAGGTTTCCTAGGGGTTTCCTTTTGTGCTTAAGCACCTTGCAGTCAGGAACCCTACAGCAATGCAGTTTCATTATCTGCATGCCAAATCCATCAATGAGCGGATCTCCAAGGTGAAATAAAAACATGCATTACAAATGAGGTGCTCTATTGCTCTCCTTTGCCTCCTGCCATCACTGGAGATCGTTGTGGTTAGTGTGCAAGACAGCTCTTCTCTACTAATTAACATTTAAAAGTCGTCTTCTCTCACCCTGCCACCGTGACACAGGGGCTGCTATAGCCCAGGTTGTTCCTTGAAATAATTCATCACTTGAGAAACATCGGAGGGCTCATTTTAATCCCACAGACCTGTCCAAAAACTAAATCTGGTCTCCTGCATCCGATGCAATAGTCTCTGCAAAGACTGGCTCAGGACTTTAACCAGATTTAATTCTTAGGAAACACCTTTCCAAACAGTGTGTATCTTATTTTACAAGCAGGGTTTTGTTTTTCACATCAGTAAATAGTCTGAGCAAAGTAAACACCCTGGCATGTGTGTCACCTGTGAAAAATCACTGAATATATCCATGTTTCCAATTTCCTGTTGAAATCCCACCCTTTCTTTGTACAGATCGTAAGTAGCTGGAGAGAGATATTGTCCTTTATTTTACATATTAGCCTAATTCCTCATAGCTTTTCTCTTGTCCTGCAAAACTCATAAAATATAATCCACTTACATCTGCAGCTTCCCATACAGGAGCAGAGTAACTTGGGGGACAAAGTGACTTGCAGAGCTTGTAGACATTTGCACACACTTGTGCTGCATCTGTCATCTCATGGTGTGGATTGCAAAAGGGGGGCATCGACATCAGGGGTACGTTCACCCTGTCCCCATCCTGGCATCAAACCTGCAAAATCAAGGAAATCCCATTTGCTCCAACTCACCTTCCATATCCCCAGGGTCTCAAAACATGACAGAGGTGGTGGACCCTGACAGCAGCAATGAACCCTGGAGGTCTTAACAGTTTTGGTCCTGCCTCCTCCTTTTCTTTCAAATGGTATTTCCAGTGCCAGATGGAGAAGAGATCAGTTTTCAGTGTAACCCAACCGTTACCCACCAAACTCTCCTGCCACAGAGCCTGGTTGTGCTCAGGCTTTCTGTAAATGCTTCTTAGGCTTTTGTTAGCAGTCACCAGTGGATATTGTACTCAGACCTGTGGTTCATATAGTCAGGGGAAAAAGCAAAAGTGCATCTACTCAGCAGTGGCTCAACCTTGGAAGGTGCAGAAAAAGTATTAAATCAATGACTGTTAACCTCTCTGGACTAAACCAGCAGTTCCTGAACTCTTTTTACCCAGGGGCTATTGACATGACAGCAGGAGCGTTCTGGGGCTCACTACAGCCATGCAGCTCAGGTGATTTGCCACAGGACATGGCATGGGGCTTTGCAGGCAGGACCACATACCGCTCTGGAGGACTGTCTGTGACACAGCATGTGCCAAAGGTAAGGAACCAAAACCTCGACACCATCACCTCAGAAACAGGGCTGGAAAGCAAGCATCTCTTACACTTGTTTTGATATTTTCCAGTCTGGTTATCAGTCTTGCAGCGCTGGCCTACAGCGAGATCCCCCTTGAAGACTATTGGAAATAGTCTCATAAACAGAGCACAACCCTCTGGGAACGTCTGTCTGGCTCTGCTCAGGCACAGCAAGTCTCACAGCCACTTCCATAGAATGTGTTTCTTGGACTGGCAGCCCTTTCTGAGGAGCAGGATGAATTACCCATGGCAAAGCATTGCACAGGCCTGCTTATAGCTAGTCCTAATATCTCAGCAGAAGAGCAAACTGTGCCTTAGAGATGGTCAGGCTATTTTGTTATTCCACATACACCTGACAGAAGCAGGGCACCTACCAAATCCATGAGAAATCCCACCGGCATTATTGCAACCCCCTTTCATCCTGCTCCCTTTGACCTCTCCTTCCATCTTTCACACACCAGTCTGAGTTTGTGAATCGTGAGTGCCAGCTCTGGGAAATGCTGCCCTGTTTGTCGTTGTTTGGTACCCATAGATGGGGGCAATGGTGAGGATGAAGCTGCCCAGGCCCAAGGATGCAGAGCAGCACCATGCTTGTTCTGCCAAGTGGATCTCCCCTGACAAAGACCAGGTAGCCACCGGGTGAATCACTGCTGGGGCTTCTGTAAAAACTCTGCTGTTCTTCAATGTTGCTGGGTGTCTGTTTGGCAGTAGAAAAGTGGGAAGCACAGTGTCCTGCTTTTTTGCTAACAAGACCAGGTTCCAACATCCTCACAAGCAGCAAATACCAGGTTGCTTTGCAGCACAAAGTACCAGGAGACACCAGGGGTGAGCATCAGCATTGTCTGCTCTGTTAGACAGGAGTAGGAGATGTGTGACCCAAGAGCTCCCTTAGTAAGAGGGTGTCTTTGCAGGATTATAATTCAAAACTGCTCTATAAGTGAGGGTTTTTTTTCAATATAACCCATGTTCTCAAGCATTAAAATTATGTGCTTTTGGTTCAGAGGAGCACAGAGGTATTTCAAAATGGTTCTTTCTTCTCCAGGATGTCTTTGTTAATGTGTAACACTGATGAGTTTTCCTCCCAGTTTCGCTAGTTGTCACTGGTATTTGTTAGTGGGCAGTCATGGCTTGTTTTTAGACCCTGAACATTTCATCTAATAAATGTAATGCTTAAGTGTTCTTCAATGTTTGTTAATTCAAGCAGGTCTGCAAATTATCTGCCAGACCAATATTTGTACGTGTAATGTAGCATTTTCTATCTCTGCAGGATTATGTCCTTTTTTACTGAGGTACGTCTTTCACCTAAAATACTTTTCTTGTTTTACCTGCTGTACAAAGCCCTCAGGGAACACCCACTGATAAGAAAGAAGCCCTGATACAGTCCAAGCTGCAATGTCTAGCTTGCCCATCTATTCCTTTCTTGAGTGCCCATCCATCGCTTTTGCATCTACACGTGCTGTACAAGAGCAAAAATCTGGAACGTCCCACCAGGAGCTACCTCTGTCTGCTGCTTAGTGCACTGGGTAGTCGGGTTTAATCCAGACTAGCCCCATTTGTAAAGATGATCTGTAAAGTTCTTGATCTAAGATGTTAAGAGCCAAGTCTTGAACATTACTTGCATCTATAGGAATGTAAGCCATGGAGAAAGAATCACGGTTTTGGGAGTGGACGATGACAGAACGGTAAATTACATAATCTCCCATAAATGGAGCCCATTTGTAGCCCAATTACCCGTCCCAGCAGCCCCATGCAGTTGATTGCAGGATTATATAAAGGGCTTTTCATTAGTCAGAGAGTCACAAAGGGAGCTCTTTCCAAGTCCTCCTTAGGATTACTTAACCATCACTCCAGACAAGACCAGCAGAGCATTATTTGGATGTGTCAGAACAATATGCACCATCCCTCCCTCGAGCACGGCCCCTCCACTCAAGCGTCTTCCCACAGAAGGGTACAGGGAGATGGGTGGTGTGTTTCCTGCATGACACAGGGCTGCCCACATGCCGTGTCCCGGGATGGAGGGAGGCCCACTGTGCCTCTGCCAGGGCAAGACATCTCTAGGTTGGAGCACCTGCCCTGAAATGTTGCCGTGGGCTGAGCAAGGTCAGTGGAAACCTACTCTGCACCCAAAAAGTCCCACAGGCATTAGGGAGCTGGTGGAGCACCTGTATTGTCACAGCTAAACAACTGAAGCTGAGCACACAGCAGATATCCTTCTCTTTCTCCTGCAAACTAGGGATGGACAGGCTTTTCCAGTCTCCCCTGACCTGGTATATATCCTAAAGATGCAGAGCACTTGTGACAGCAGCACTGTAATTGCAACATTGCCACCACGCCGGAGAATGTGGCCAAGGAAGCAGGACCTAATCGTGTCCTTATAGCTGCCTGGTGATGTGACCTTAGAGAAGTTGCCTAATATAGCTCGTTTGCATT
This sequence comes from Athene noctua, assembly GCF_965140245.1. Taxonomy (NCBI): domain Eukaryota; kingdom Metazoa; phylum Chordata; class Aves; order Strigiformes; family Strigidae; genus Athene; species Athene noctua. The sequence continues at coordinate 11,854,694 of NC_134049.1, read as the reverse complement.
TCCCTTTCTCCATGGCAGAGATAATAACAGTTCATGGGTGTCTCAGAACTTCATTCATTCACGTTTTTTTCTGGTATCTCAGATTATCAAAGAGCAGTCGGGAAAGACTGGCAAAGAACAAGCTCCTATTCGCTTGTCAGTTAGAAACAGTAACCTATTTTAGATTAAAAAAGAAAGAAATAATAATCCTGAGAGTGGTTGTTCCTTGGTTTTTACTGCTGCTCATTTTAAAATCTCCCCCAGCCTCCACCCAGCGATCGCCTGGATGAAATGTTGACCATTTCACAGCGCACCAAATTGGTGTCTTCCCTCCCCTGGCAGGAATGACAATGCAAACAAAAATAGATAATGCATTTAAAAAATCTACAGTGGATCGTCATGGCGATAAATAATTGTAGCATGTTGCCATAGTAACTCTAGCTGTAATAAAGAGAGGCCTATCTGCAGCTTAGCTAAATTTAGTTGTTCGAAACTATTAAAAATATTTTCAAATACTCTGGTAACTCTTTTTAACATTTTATAGGGTTGGAAAAAAGAGTTAATCTTCATTCATGCTTTTGTGTTGTCTCCGTATTCCAAATACACTTCATCACTAAAATAATCAATGCCATCCAATTTAAAAGTCATTAAACTGAGGAAATTGCTGAGGATTTTTCCGTTTCCCACTTCATTGAGCCTTTTCACCTGGAAGTGTAAAATCTGCCCATAAGAGAGTGCATTCTGCCAGGTCTCATGGAAACCCCACGGGAGCCCAGGATCAGGCCCCCAGCATCCACTGATGGATGCTGCGGAGGTAACATGGGCTGGATATGGGAAAGGACTTGTCTATGGGTTGTTTTTTTTTTGAGGGGAGGGATTATGGGGGCTGAGCTAGCCCTCAGCCAGCACGGTTAGCATGAGGGTACTCCAAACATATGGGGTATCTCCGGTCCCAAACTGAGCTGTGTGTAACTTTCCCAGTTACCTGCCTGCTTTAAAACAAAGCCACATCTAATGAGATTTAAACATGATTTAGATGTCCCAAATCCCTCCCTGCCTCCCTCAGCTCGCTGCCTGTTTGAATGGGCGGCTACGTCCTGCCTGGAAACCTTCCCTCTGCCAGACAGGCTTTACTTTTCTGGAAGGAAGCCTTAACTCCTGTAATTCCTGATTTTTTTCAGGTAATGACATAAGATGGCCTCTTTTAGCTGCATCTCACTGGAAGGAGGAATGAAAACACACTGCAGGGAATATTAATTTTATTCATTTTCCTAGTAGTGCTACCTACAGGCTGAAAAATCCCAAGTTACCCCCTTAGCTCGTGCACCACGTACCCTTAGCTAAGCATGAGCATGTTGCATCTGATCCTCCTCAGCAGAAAGGAGCTTCGCCGTTTGTCTCTAGAGACAGGACTTTCAGATTGCAAACTCTCAAAAAGCACTTACTGGCTGTCTGATTTTGAAACCTTGGCTTCACGTTTCTGAGCTTATCTGGCTCTACGACAACAAAACTTCCGGAATTGGAGATTTTCATGTGAACATTTGATAAACGGCTCTGCGCTTTTCCGAAAGGCAATCGGCACAAACACGCTTGCCGGAGAGCGACAGCTTGAGGGATGGTGCCTCCTCCCCACCTTCCCCTCTGAGACCCTTCGCTGGAGGTTTTTGCAGGGTCAGGTTGCTGGAGTTATCTGAGATTTCTTCATTCCCATGATGGAAAGGTGGTTTCCATCTGCACTAATGCAGGTTTTTCCTGTAGAGCACAAATTTAATCCTCATGCCTGAGCTGTCTGCAGAGTAGCACTGCAGTCTGTGCCATGGCCCAGGCTCCATCCCGTGGGTGAGCTGGCAGCAGCAGATCTCCCTCGTCATGGTGGGACCTGCTGGCTTGCCCATGACATCTTCCTGCCCACCCCAGAAAGAGTAGGATCAGCCCCTGTTGTCTTGTCTAAGTTTTCTAAGGCAGGCTAAAGGACACACTCTTAATAAACTCAAGTTGCAAAATAATTTATTGAACATTTTCTCATAGCGATTTATTTTGCTATCAGCCCGTGACACTGTCTTAATGGCACAGTGAATTATAGTTGCTGGAGGATGGGGTAACATGTTAATAGCCCTCTTCCACAAGCAAAGCTATGTTTCTAAAAGGCACTTTTTAGCTAGTATAATGTTCTGTGTCTGAAAAGAAACAAAAGCAAGACATTTTATTGTTTTCTCATTGAAAAGAGACTGCAGCCTATGGCTCACAAACAACATGGCATAAAAACAGAACATACAGCTTTGTAGGCAGAAATACCTAAACTCCGAATAACCGCATGATTTATGGAAAAAGAAACTATGCCTTCTTGCTGCAATGGAAAACCAGAGAAAAGCATTTGGAGTGCTCTTTAACACATCACTGCCTGTAATTATGGAAGTTTTACTCTCTGCGAGCCCTAAAAATCTATTGAAGTCAAGGAGAGGGCAGGAAACGCAGCCGCAAGCTCAACACAGGGAGAAGAGCCAGGTGATTACAGTGCTGAACCAGCCTCAGAGGTCTGCTCAACCTTTATCTTGGACTTTTAGTAGGACCTTGGGGAAAATCACCTGCAAATATTCTGCTGCTGCTGTTTCCAAACTGCAAAACAAGACTAATGCATTTACCTCTCACCCTTTGATCTCACTGGGAAGCCCTTCACAGCAAGGGATCATGTTTTGCTGGTGCATTTGCTCAGCACTCAGTGCATCGCAGCTCAAACTTCAGCTGAGCCCTGAATACACTGGTACGGTACAATTAATGATAACTCTTTGGTCCCGCTTTCCTTAGGCTAGACAAGCAGCATTGCTCTCCCTGTTAGGCTCCTGCCTACCTACAGCACCAAACAGCCACATGTTTTGGTGTGATCAGTGGGGGTATGTCTCCAAGTGCTGGTTTGAAGGTTCCCACTGATAAAACAGCAGAATCTACTCTTGCAGTAGACAGTTCTGGGTTTTGAGCCTTCACTCCTCGGCAGATGTTTCCCGGTTCCTCATGCCCACAGCCCTGGGCGAGCTCCCTGGCAGTGGACGCTGCATCCCTCCCAACGTGAGCTTTGTGTTTTCACTTCCCCCTGTTTCTCTTTCCATGTTCATGTGTGATGGCCATGTCCCAGCCGGCAACATCCCACCCTCCCCTTGGCGCTGCCAGGAGGTCCCCAGGGCTGGACCGCACAACCCCATAGCGGCTGTGAGGGAGCACAAAGGGGTGCGGTGCCTTTTCCTTGGGATGATTTCAAGTTTTATGGACAAACCAGAATGTGGAACAAGGATGTCAAGGCTCTGCCCTGCACAGGGCTGGAAAATCTGAGAATTGATGAAGATGATACAATGAAAACCACCTGCAATGTGGGCAAGACAAAGGCTTGCTGCTCCCTCCCGCTCAGCCCCCGCACAGCGGGGTTCTCGATGCCCTCATTTACGTTTAAAACTATGAAGAAGAGACCATAATCCCGTCTCATTCATGGTCTGTTGTGAACTGATATTTTGGATACTGGGTCTAAATTAGGTTTTAAAAATAGACTAGTAGTCTTTTTTTTTTTTTTTTCCTTGTTATAAACAGAAATTATTGTCTCATGGAAACATTTAACCTCAAATGGAACCTCATCTAATTTTTGCTATGTTTATTATAGCCTGTGAAATATGAATGAGCATCACTGATATAACTCTATATGATTATTGAGCTGTAATGGGTCAGCCAGAAAAGATTCAGCTGTTTGGATAAAGAACTGAAAGTTCTAGTATTGTGTTGATCTTTATTTGAATGATCCTAACTTCTGAGGCACATACTATTGGCTCAGAAAGCTCTGGGAATTGTCCTTTCTCATTGAATTTTATTTTTTCTGACCCTGGTCATGGCTGCAATCAGGAAACACAGGAGTCAATGGTGAAAATGCGTATCAGATTGAAAAGTTACTAATTTACTTGCAAAAAAAAAAAAAAAAGTTAATTAAAAAAACATTAGTTTCATACTTTTGTTTGTATTTTTTCAGATTATTAAAAATGTCTGTCATGTAGAATGTTAATATTCATATTTCCCAGTGTGATGCAACCCTAATTACTTTATTTATTATATGATATATAATAAATACATTAGAGAACATTATTTATCTATAATACATATAATAAAACTGCGATGGGAAAATTTTGACTGATTTACAGAAAGGTATTATTTTGTTTTAATTTCATTTGAGCCAGCAGTTTTGCCATTACAAATTTAAAATCAAAATACTGTTTTAAGCAAATCTTACTGATCCTGCAAACAGTTCCTGAAAAACGCTGTGATTTATTTAGGTTGGGGAATTCAAGAATTATCTTTTTGGCTCTGAGTCTGTACAGCTTCTGGGACACTGGCATCACATATCATAGCTGGGTTTTCCAGTCATTATTCTAATAATCCTAATGAAGACTGTTAATGCCATGTAAGGACTGTATGCAGGTATCAGAAGCAAAGTTTTTAAGACTCTTCACTTACATGAACAACTCAATTTATGCATTAAAAAAACCCCAAGTGGACTAATAAAACTACACAAAGTTTGCCACATCTTCCTTTATTTTTTGAAGTGGAACCAGCAGATGCTTTGCCATAGGATTGACTTCTCTGGGGATAGGGCAGACCCCTGCCACCACAAGAGCCACTACTGCTCTTCAACAACTGGTATTTTTGTTACTCCTGGTAATACATGTTCAAAGTTACTCAGATTTTTTTATCATGGCCCTGGTTAATGGCTACCCATGTGATGGATACAGAAGGCCAGAGTTGGTTCTTTTTAAAAACTGATCACTGTCACTGAAATGACTGACACTGGATATCTTCAAAAGCAAGTAACCAGGGTATCTTTTCTTGTAAGTGAAAACCAGGGTGCACAATAGGAATTAGAAGCCCAATCCCAGGAAAGTATATTACACATACTGAAGTCTGAACAAGTTCCCAAAATGGAGGTTTAAACCGTGCTAACCCCACAGCCTCCACCCTCCCACCTCCAACAGCCCACGCAGCATCGGGGTAAACATTAGCAACGTCCCCACAACCACTGCCGAGGATGAAAATACTTCAGGAGTGGATGCTGGTTGGAAATTTGGAGGCTGAACATATCTGGAAACTCTGGGTTTTAAAAATAAAGGAGTGCAAGTTCAAGAGAGTTGAAGATTATCAGAGAAAATCAGTTTATAAATTGGATTCCTGTTAAGAAAATACATTTCTAAAGTGTTCACTCTCTAGCTCTCCTTTCAGTGATTTTACACAAATACAACTCCACTGGGTGCAGCAGAGTTATACCTGATTTACTCTTGTAGTACTGAGGTGGAAATCAGATTGATTTCAAAGCAAAGCCTGATGTCCATTTGCAGATAAATGCCTGTTTCCTCCATGGAAAACGTACTTTGTGAACAGTCCAGGTATGGGACCATTTTTCAAAAAGCCTCTGCAGAATTCTATTGGAAAAATGTAATATGTTTAATTCCACTTACTGGCTATTCTCTTAAAAATCCTAAATTGGAAAAAGCCATTATTTTTTCCAGAGGAAACAAAGAAAACACAGAAATATTCTGTTAGTCTGAAAAAAAAAAGAATTATCTGTACATTTTGAAAAGAATTATCTGTACATTTTGCTGGTCAATTGACTGGTGTATTATTTGTAAAGTGGTTTAACTATAGCAATTGATGGTGGTCTAGGTAAGTTTTACATTAAATCTGTGCTTTAAAATAATTTAATTTTAAAAAGAAACTATTAAAATAGTTGCTGAGGAACTAGTTACAATTAATGGATCTTCATGAAATGGACAGACAAATATGAGAATGGTAAAACTGTTCCAAAGAATAAATCAAATATTGCAAATCAAAAACCAGTTCTACTGTTCTCTTTCTATTAAAGTTTTCTTACTTTTAGAAATTATACTTAATTCAGCAATACAATAAAAAAAGTTTAATTTTGTGTGGTTTTTTTCTAATATGGAAATAAACAAACCTTTTTTTTTTTAACAAGAAAAATAGATGATTAATCAAAAGTGCATCTAAGAGCTACATATAATGAAAATAGAGATAATTCTGTGGAACATCCTTACAGTTAGTTATGTTATTTAATAATTTTATTACTTTTCAGAGTCCAGCATTTAATTTTTGAGCGATTTATTCTCTTCTTAACTAAACAGAGATTAATTTATATTCTGCAATAAAATGTTATCCAGTATCTTGGGGGCTTTAACTGTCTAGTCAAAACCACCCAGAAATGAGAAATCATCCGGTGCCTTGTGTTCATTAATTTAACAAAGCATATAATATAAAATATATAATATAAAATATATGCAGGGACTAAGTTCTCTTTGTAGGTTCCAAAATATCCAATACTCATGATTATTTGAAGTAATAAAAAAAATTTAGATGGTCATTTAGATGCCAGCATCTCCCTATGAGTTAAATAATTTTATGTGCCTGTGGGGCATCATAGGGAGGGCAGCAGTCTGTTGAGGTGATACCCACCCTGGTTTCTTGGGGTAGTCTCCAACGTCTTTTTCCTGAGGCATCTTGAATTTTCATCACAATAGTGCCACAGTGCCATGTGGGAGGTGCAGCTCTCATGCTGTCTCTGGAGAGGCCATTATTGAGGTATCGGGGCATTAAAAAAGCCTGTTAAGGAACTGGGCTGATGATCAACAATGACTGGGGTGGGTTGCTGATCCATGGTCTATCAGGGCAAAATAGCCACGCTTACAAGGAGAGAGAGAGAAAATGGGTACAAATTAGGAGGTTGGAAAGAGTCACGAAGATGATGCTGGAAAGGACAAACTGGTCCCAGTGGTGTTGGGCTTCGCTTTTTGAAAAGCTGGGACATGGGATCCCCACAGGAAAGGATGATGCCAGACAAAGACATGTCCCACACCCTCTGAGTACTCATGAGGGAGCAGCTGTTCTGTGTCAGGAGCTTCTGTCCTGCGTCCCCTGGACCATCGCCTACGGTGCTGCACAGGTTCAGCAGGATCAAGAAGTCACTGTTGCCTTTCAGTGAGTGGGGAAGAACATCACAGTTTTCACCACAGATAAAACAAAAAAGGGTTAACGATGAGAAGTGTGTGTTTAATTCTTACTGTCCTCAGAGCTAAAAAAAAATTTTAAAAGTGAAAAAAAAAAAGTTTATGAGCATTTAAAGGCTGCTCAGAGATGCCAGACCCTTCTGGCTTAACCAGGGAGAGAGTGAGCACATTTTAAGATGGGAATAAAGATTGCAAGAACTAAATTTAAAGCACCCACATGGTGTGCAACTGGTCTGCGCTGTGTTAATAATATACATTTAATTTTCTGAGCATCCCAGGCTGCAGAGTTGAGTGATGTATTGAGGGGCAGAGCTGAGAGAGCATGTTAGAAGGCATATTGCTGGTGCTCAGGAAAAACTCTTTCCACCCCAGCTAACTTCCAATCACACCAGAAGACAGCCAGAGCAGCTTTTAACATGCACTGCACTTCTCAGGCTCCTGGAAAGTTGCCAGCATTTGTCTTGATGTCAAAAAGCGTGAGTGCTTCGTCATAAAAATAATGTAGGGAGTGATCCAGCCAAAGTAAAATATAAAAAGAATGATTTTTAGATTGCAGAAAACAAACAAACTTTGCATCATCCTGAGAAGGCTCCAGATGAGAGAAAAGATCTGTGCTGTAACAAAACGTAAGTTCTGGCCTATAGTACCTCTGTGAAGGAGGCGAGAAGGAGTACAGGGAGTGAGCTGCTACTCTGCAGAAAGTGAAAAATAGTGTATTGCTAATCCACAAATTTAATTTGGGAGGATCCTTTGCAGTCAGTGTAAAGGTCAGATGCAGAAGAAACTTGCTTTCCAGCAGTGTCAGTACAATTATTCATAACACCACACTGATTGCCCAGTATTTAAACATTTCATTGATGGTCTTTTAATTAACCAGGAGAAGGTGGCTGGAGCCCAGCGTGGAGGCTGGGCTGCCCCAGGCTTTGAGTCTTGGGCTCTTCCCTTGATTTGCCAAGCACTTAAGCATTTGCTGACTCGAGGTTAAGAAGGTGGAGGCATCGAAAGAGCCTTATTGACTCATGATATTTTCCAGCCTGGCTTGTTTGTTTTCATTGTGCACACAAGTCCTGTTTACCTGGATCAAAGATGGCAAAATCAACAACAACACTATGCAGACAAGGACTTGCAAAATTCCTACCGAAGGCATGATTGTGCCCAGACCTGTAGCTCCTGCTCTTCCCCCCATCCTCTTTCTGTCTGCCATTTCACATCCTTTCTGCCTTACCCAACCCGTACTGCACCCTGTCTGCCAGGAATCACCCCCAGCCTCCAGTTGCTTTTCTCAAAAGTGGCAAATTGAAATCCAGGTTTCAGGACGGGCAGCAGGAGATGGGAGGAAGGAGGCACATGGACACCACAAGCTCCTCTTGCCCTGTGCATGGTGTGGCTGCTGTACCTGCTCTTGTGCATCCCTCTGGACGCGGCAGCCACTGTCAGATTTTCAGCCTTGAGCTAATACCACCTTGTCATGATTTCTGGAAAGATGAGGCCACTTGGGTGTATTCCCCACTAATGGGCTTCCCTGGCAGACAAGAGAGATGTACAGCCTGCATTCACTCTGTTCGGGTCTGCTCAGCTTTTGAGGGTTAGGGAGAAGCAGCAAACAATTAAGACAGTCCCGAAATTCTCCAAGTTTACAGCAGGCCCCGAGCAAGTTTCTCTAGTGGGAACAGCAACACGGAGATTAAGATCTTCTGTCTGCTTCAACCTCTGGAAAGCTTCTGAACATGCACTCCTTGGAGGAGCCATTGCAGACATCCAGAGCGTGCTGTAACAACAGAACCAAAACTGGAGAGTTATGCAAAATCCATCTGCAGTTTACGGGCGTGATGCAATAGTCCAGCCTCAAGCAGCTCTTGCACAGGTTTTTGTAGTAGTTGCAATACCAAGGACCCAAACTTAAGCAACATAAGGGGGCCTCAAGCAGCCCTCTCAGCCCTCAGAAATGAGACAAAAGTCACTAGAAATGGTGTTTTCTTTTGGAATTTCTTTGCTCCCGAGGTCCAATTTTAACTGTTTAAATATAAAAGGCCAAGTAATTATTTAGTTTAGGTTTCTTCTGTCCAGTTGAAGCCTGTAGCAGCTTCTCTATCTGATCACAAGGGCAATTTTGTATGGGAAAGGCACTGAACAAAATTTTGCTCATACTAGGGAAGTCTTTGTCAACAGGATGCCCACCCATGGTCTTGTCTCAACTCTAAATAATGTGAAGAAGCCACTATTTCTGAGTGATCCCCATTAACACCCTACACCTTTCGTTTCTTCCTCCCTCAGCATCCCATCTTGGAAGATTATATCAGACAATAATTCCACGTAACAAGGCAAAACAAAGGAACCAAGGCAAAGCCCACTAGCATCAGCATAGGTAGCCAAGGTGGAGATAGCCCACACCCGGAGAAATCTGCTTCAGGATTCAGTGGTATGGTGCAGTAAATTGGTGTAAAATAAACAGTGTCTATTTATAGCAGAGCAGAGCCTGCCTGCAGGCATTGCAGCTGGGTTTTTTTTTCCACTCTGCACTGGATGAATGAGGGTTTTTCAATGAGGATCCAGGTTTCCTGACACAAAGTCCATCCCACCTCTTGGCATGAACCCCCAGACAGTCCATATGTCATGAGCAAAATATGTGGAGCCCTAAAAACGAATGGAACCTCCTCTGGGTGGGATCGGGATCTGAAGGGAGACCCATGGGTGCTGGGCACCAAGGGCAGCCCTAGGGTGAGGAGCTAGGGAAAGCCACCCAGGTGGTTGCCACCACCAACCCCATGGCACCCCATGGGAGCTGGGCAGCACCGGGCACCTCTCAGCAGCCCCCGCAAGCCATCCCCAACTGGCCAAGGACCAGCCACAGGTTAGTGGCTTGGCCTTAGCTTTTAGCGTCCCACAATTGAGCCTGGCTCTCATAGCTCTGAGCTTACACGCTCAGACACAACACACATGCAAGCAAAATGATTTCCATGCCTCCACGGCTCCCATCGGATGTGGGTGGTCCGGTGAGAGGAATGCGAGCAATCGGATTCACGTATCATCTCACTGCCGCTCAGTGCAGCGCTGGAGACCTCCAGGGATTTTTCTGTAGACTATTGACCCAGGGAGTATCTGTGCTCTGGTGCATTTTCCACGCACCTCTGATCAAAACCTCAAAGAATAAATTGATTTCTCCCAAAGTCAACATCCCTAAAATGACAAAAGGGGTTTTTTGCCACCCCCATGACAGCAAAAAGAGGCAGAAAGAATAAAGTGTCGCTAAACCCCCCGGTTCCTCACCACGACACAGATTTACATCTCTGAGTCAGATCTTTGCAGCTCCCTGCATATGGTCTGCATGATATGCAGTTCCTGGCTAGTGACTCACTCAACACCAATATAAAGAAATCATTTCAGACCGAGTGAGCAAACAACCTGAATTTTGCCATCTCAGGCTCCAAGGGACGAGGGATGCAGCCTGACCTGGCCAAGCCTGACTCAGCTCTCGCTGGGGTGAACCGGCAGCAGCTCCACCAGAGTCCTGTCACATTTTTTTAAAAGCTTCACAAAATTGCCTTTCTGTCTGATTTTTGCTGTGGTCGAAAAGAATGTCTAAGATTACAAAAACTGAAAGAGATAAGAAGAATGGTTTTATCTCTTTCTTTTCAGGTTGTTTACTCGGTTCATTCGGTATCACTTTGCAGACAGGGTATTTGGTTTCAGTGTTTCCACTGTGCGGTCACTTAGGTAGTTTCCTTTTGTTCTTCATGTGGGGTTTTTTTTTTCCATAATGATGTAAAGAGAACAAGAGGAAAAACCTTTTAAAATATGATGGCTAAAACCACAAAAACTGTCAGGGGGACTCACACATGTCAATTCACTGAAACCAAATCCAATCAGCTACTCATTAATAAAAGAAGAATTTATTGTGGAATTGATTAAATTTCCAACGGGCATTCTGCTAAATGAGCTCACAGTCAGACCTGTGGTGTCAGGTTACAACATTTAGTTTGCATTTTGAATTTTTGGAGTAGTTTTAAATTTTTAAATCACTTCAAATACAATAAAGCAGCAATTCAATCGCCATTGTAGAGGAAAAAAAATTAACGATAGGGAAAGCAGCTGAAATTGCATCATCTAGAAATTTTCACAAAGTTAGTTATCAGAAGCCCCACAGAAACATTGTTCTTGGTTTTGTAGGCTGAGCTGGTTCTCAGCACTTTTCCCTCTGTATATTCAGAATTCAGAAATCAGAACCTGGAAATACTTCTCCTCTGTAACTGAACAAACAGACTTAAAAAAAATTGTGAGGAATCCCAGAATTTATACAAATAGCTATCTTTAACCTCTTTTTGTTTAAAACAGTAATAAGAAATCCAAAGTCATTTAATTAAATGGAAATTGTTACACTTAAGCATGTACAAAAGAATGATCAAAAGGGATGCTACAGTCATTAAATAATCAAATAGCGATACCATTAAGTAAGTAATTAGTATATGCAATAAATGGCTAGATTGTGTTAATGATATCTCTCATATCTCCTAAGTCGTGTCTGATCCTTTGCACAGAAAAGATCACTTAGTGTTGTTGATTCTCTGCTGAGGGATGAGAACACTTCCTTTCCTTTTCCAGGATATCTCCTACATGCACAACAGCTTTTATCCAGCCTCAAGTAGCAGCATTTGTGTTCTCAGCAGTCCTTTCTCTAGGAAAGACTTCCAGAAAGTTCCTGGGAATTCTGACTGAGAAGAAAATCAGGATCCTTTTTCCCTTAGAGTATTCAGGGACCAAGCACTATCATATTCCCTGATAGCTGGTGGGCATGTGACTTCTGTGGTCAGCTACCGAGACATTGGCTAGTACTGAAGGAGGAAGCAGCTCTGAGTATACTCACTCTTCCATAGCTGTATGTAGGAAAATCTGAAGGAATAATGGGTGCTGACACAAGCAAATGTGATAGATTAAGTGAATAAAAGAACATAAAAAAGAGCTGAAAATCACAAGCTTATTTGGACCATAGATAAGGTCTGTGGAAGAATTCACGGCAGTGTTGAGAGAAGAGGGGTTCAAATGGTACCCAGATGACATGGTCCTGAAATCTCCTTAGATGTGTTACCATGTGCTTGTATTACCCTGAGCTGCAGCAGCAGCGCCTCGGTGTGCCTTGGCTCCTGTACAGAGAAGTACACCTGTAGAGCCCCAGGACCAGGAAAATAAAATTCAGAGAGTATGTATGAGCAAGGGCAGAAGAAATGTCTTGGTCAAGTTTGCCAAACAGGTCAAAAGCAAGCTTAGCAGTAAAACCCAGGACTCTGAAATCCTCTTCTGGAGATGTTTCCTTGGACCACGGCACTTTCCACATGAGCAACCTCACAGACGGAGGATAAATGACAATTTTTCTTATTAAAGAACACAGACCCCCCAGTTACGCAGGCACAGCTGCTGTAGTATCAGGCTAAACAACTCCTTTTCTGCCTACCAGTAAAAAAGCCCCCAGGAAAAGAGATTCAAAAGGGACCCAACTCCTATTACAAATGATTTCCTGATCTTGACTGCTTACAGTCTACCACCCTGGCTCTGGAAAAGTTAATCCAGGCTATGCATATTCCTGGGAGTGGATCCCACTAGACAATGTAACACTCTAATTAGGTAGTACCAAGGCAACTGTTTACAAGTCTCTTCCAAATGCCTCCCTTGCGTTTGCACCCTCCTACTACAACAGCAATATTTAGTAGAAACGTCCTAGGTATAATTCTCCTGGGGCTTATTCAAATGTCACTCAGCCCAACTGAAGTACACTGTGAAAACGGATGAAAACAAAAGAGGATGAGTTTCTGTCTTTCTTGTGAAGCAGCGTGCTTGTCAGAAGAAGGTTTCAGATGCACTAGTGAATGTTCTTCAGTGGGGGTTGCCAGAAATAAAACACGAGCCCACTGTGTGAAGAGCTGCCCTGGAGCCTGCAGTTCATTGCCCAGGACACACCCACAACAAAAATTCATCTGACAGCCTGTGGATCTGGTGGGACAAGTCCCCACATCTGTGCCACCAGTCCCTTCCCAAACCAACAGCAGCTCCCCCATGGGGTACCTTGGCTGTTTGACTGTAACACTGCATAAGAGAGGATGGGAAAACACAGCCACCCTCATTAGCGTTTCCCCTGCAGCCATAATGCAGTGGCATTTCTTGCTCTTGGAGAACAAACAGGTTCTGCTGAGCCGGGGTTGCAGTGAAGCAGAAGAGCTGATGGCTGAGCTGCTTGGGGGACACTGCAAGTGCTCCTATCACTGCACATCCCAGCAAGTAGGAGTTGAGTAGTGATGAAGAAACATAAAAATTGTGCTACGGGAAGTTCAGAGTGTGATAGATGAGGTTCTGCTGTGGCTGTCTGCAATATTGTCCTTTTCATCCACCTCACACCATATGCTCTTGGCAGAATAGCTGTAATATAAAGGAATCACTTCGCTTCCATTGAAATGCAGCTGCATTAGACTACACAGCTGTAATCAATGAAAGAAAAATACTTGATGCCTTTTAAGCTGTAAGGGGAATTTACAGAGGCATAATGAAATTATTCAGTGTGAATTCAGCTGGGCTCCAAGAACCGGCAAAACTTTCCTTTACAAGATCATGAAGCAGAACTTTATCTAGAAGTTACTTTGGTTTTCTGTGATCACCAGAAGAAAAACGACAAAAAAAGGTCATGGATATTTCTCAGCTGATACCACTAGCTCTGACTCAGACCAGTGGAAATTACAGGAGGGCTCTTGTGAGTTAATAAAAAGTTTCCTGGAATGATTTACAAATCTGGATTGCACAAAGGAATATAATAAAGGAAAATGGGGAAAATCAGGTTACACAAAGCACTGTAGAGCATTTGTGAAAGTCATTTTCTAATGGTGATGAGTAAACAGTTGAGGTCTATGAGTTTCTCGGATTTTGTACACTGTTAAGTACTTGTTTGCCTGAACAGACAACTTTTCCATTACTAAGATAAGTAGTTTCACCCTTCCATTGTTGTTTTTTTTTTTTTTTCAAAAAAAAGTATTCTTAAGTGTGTTTTCCACTGAACTGGTTTGCACTTTGTAGTCAGGCTGGTGCATCCTTTTACCTGAGAAGAAGATTGAATTAAAACTACATGCTTGTCTTGAAAATAAATTGACCCTTCAAACACTTTTTTGGGTAAGTCGTGGATGAGCTGAGATAGTGGAGGACTAGAAAAAAAGAATAGTTGGTACAATCTTCAGGAAACAACAGAATAATGAACCTAACATCTGGCTTGTGGCTCTAATGCAAATAGCATAACAATAAAACATGCTATTAAATTTTTACAATAGAATATCCAGGAAGATCATCAGACAGGTGACTTCAATGGAACTCTGGTAGTTTATGCCAGCTGGGGATCTCAGCTTGTTTGCAACACAGTGGGGATTTATGAAGATAACATGCAGGTGTACATGATGTGGAGAAAATCCAGTCTGAGGGATGAGCAGGGGGAAATGAGAGTATACCTGAGTGTGTATGGTAAAGGAAGGAATCAGTTGGTATTTTCCTCTATGACCAAAACATGAGAAGTACAGAGGACATGTAGGGTGACAATTCTTGGTTCATAGTGAATGTGAATTGTAGCTGAAAACCCAGAGGAGACACGGGCTGACAAGGATGGGTTCAGATGCAACAGGTGGGACCAGGCTAGTACATAATGTAAAGCTGCACCTTTCCCCCAAACACATGTCTGCAATTATTTTGTTTTCCTTCCCGGAGGAGGCCTCATAGCTCATCTTAGGGTCAGGCTCCTGGAGAACTGCTGTTATACTGCTACCAGTAAGGTTTCATCAGGCATCAACTGTGCTCAGGGAGTTTTCTGTGGCTGAAAAGCTTGAAAGCTTCTGCTACAGACCCATTTTTGGAAAGTGCATGCCAGCTACTCACCAAATCTCTACAGATGATCTGTATGTATTATCTTTTTCTAATCACTCAAATTCAAATAATATTTAGATAATAGCTGTAGAATATTAACCTGTTATACAACATGTTTTGTGGAACTAAGTCCTGGTATGAAGGTAATTCTGTCAGTGTTACACACTGGTGAGAAATGACAGGCTTAAAATTAAAAGGAAAAAAGAGTCCAAAAGAATGGAGTGATACAGCTGGATATTCTCCTTTATTTAGAAGCAGGCAGTACTGTTGGACTATTCAGGATTCTGGCATTACTATAGAAAAGCCCTAATCAATATGCATTAAAGTTTTTTCATGGGTTTGTGGTGACAAATTTATATAAGTTTATCTGGAAGATTTCTAAAACTAATAGCATTTGTCGTATGAATATTATACAATTAATGTCTAACTGAAATACCAGCAGTCTACTATTAATTTTAACATAAGAATGGGAACATTAACATCACCTGAATTCCAATTACTGTGGGAAGGAGCAAAATACCACTAATGGGTGAAAAAAGCTGTTCTTTACTCCATTCTGACCTGTGCTCATTGCCCAGGTGCTGGGACATGTTTGCTGAAGTTGTTTCAAGGCACTGGGAAAATAAATGAAAGATTTTCTGAGTAAGATACTCTCAGTTTGAAAAATGTGATGGTATTTGGTGTATCACAGACTTAATTTGTGTTAGCCTTGTGTATGTGACAGTTTATTACCAGAAACCAAATCTTCTGAAGTGGCAATGCATTGTACAAACACTGCTATTGTTTTCCACTGCCATTCTCCTAACTGTTACTGATGGCAAATAAGGGATGCATTGCAGTCACAATGCTGCTTCTTGCTCAGCCATCCTTCCAAAAAAGAATAATTTCAAACCCACTTTTCATAAGTACAGTAGCATCCTACAAAACTGCATGAATAATTCAAGCTGAGCTTGGTCCTTCCATCCAATAGTGATCTCAAAAACCTTCTCCAGCAGTTTTTTTGGGGTGGTTTGGGTGTTAGTATTCTGGTGGGGTGTTTTTGTTGGGTTTTGTGTGTGTGTGAGTCCTTCTACAGGCATCTTCATGTGGAATCTCAGAAAAGATTTCAGGGCACACAAACCCATGATCAGCTGCTAAGGCTTGTGTAGTGCCAGGAGGCTGCCCTAGGCATGATGCTCCTGTGACTCCTACAGAAAGGCAAAGAAAAGTAAAGCCCAAAGGCAAAGCAGTTTTTAACCTTAATTTTCAGCTATTCTCAGGAGCAGATGGGAAGATGGAGTCATGTTCTGTTCTCTGGACAGTTGCAAAAATCCAGAGGCTGCAGAAGTGCTGAATGCCAGAGCTGAGAGGAGCATCAGCCACGTCTGCATTCAGTGGGGAGAAGGCTGTTGGCTACACTGCAATAAGAGCTCCAATCTTTTCCCGATTATCCCCTGGGTGAACATGGACAAGCTGACTTCCAGAAGTGCTCTTATTGGGGCAGAAGGGAAAGACGTTGTCAAAAATGTTGATTCTGTCTGGGAGGCTGGGTATAATGCCCAAAGACTTGCTCACACTGTGGGGACGTGTCAGGCCATGCTGTGCAACGCTGGAGATGCTTTGTGTCCTGATTTAGGGTTAAAGTGGGGAGGAGAGATAGTTCTTAGAGGAAAAAATCCTGAAGGGGCCCCATGAGCAAACAAAACTTTTTCTGTAGTTGAAAACTTCTACTGCAATATAGGCAACCCCTAGGAAACAAAAAGCCAAATTCCCATCTTTGGTTACACCAGTGTCAGTGTGGAAAAACCCTTTCAGTCACAGTGACATAACTGCAATCCCGAGCAGCATTGCTCAACATAAGCCAAGCACATACACAGTAGAGAGGATAACATTTTTACTAGGGACTAGAAGTGCTGGAAATCACTCTCTGGTGTGCCAGAATTCAAGAGTAGCAGCACTGTTCATTATATGATATTAATAGTGTGATTTGGAGAGGCCACAGCAGCATTTGGGCTCTGAAGTTATATAGTGCCATGAGCTGCTAAACACATAAAAACATATTGCCCTTTAAGATCTTGATTGTCTTCAGTTTACTATGCCTACTCAAGAGTGTTACGCTTTACAAGGGACAATATTACAGTACATGTGATAAAACTACTGTATCATCACTGCAGCCAGAGTGGCTCGTGCTGTGCCCCGGGGGGACACGTGTGAGGAAGCCAGGAGGCGTCAATGTTTAACTGCCAGGATTAATGCATGGGATCCAGGGAAAAAAGTGACTATACAGGTCCACTGTTCTTGCTCTTCAGGAGCAATGATACTCTCTGGAAAGCTAATATTCTTCAAAGCCTCTTCTTGAGGTACTTCAGACCTGGTAAAATCAGAAGATGCCTCTCACAGTGATTTATAGGATACTGTTTTTCCCCATGCCAGGCTCTGCACAAGTATTTTGAGTGAGGAAAATCTTTGGCTTGAACTGATGCAGAATGGTGTTTAGGAGCACCAGCAGGAAACTTTTGAAAGAGAAAAAGGCTCCTTTATGGACCCATCTTTTAGCATTGCCTGCTCCATCTTCTGACTCAGAAAACTCATGACTTTTTTTTTTTTTTTTTCCTGGGCATTGTATTCACGGTTCTTCTGGCTTTGTCTAAGAAGTTGATAGTTCTTTCATATATTTAATCACTTGAATGGTATATTTAAGGTGCATGATGTACTGAGTGGCACTGCTGAATGACACAGTCCTCCCATCTGGTTCCTCGTAGGAAGGTGTTTTGTAGAAATCCTCTCTCCTGCTCAAGGCAATCAGTCCGCCGCGATGGGTTCCCCTCGAGACACTGGACAGGGGTGCATCTTCTATGCATTTGTTCTTGATCCTTGAGACTGTAGAGATGATATACCAGAAATCTTCTCTGAGGAGTCCACCTACAAAAGATTATAGTCTGGATTAAGAACAATTTAAAAGATCCCACAGTTATGGCATGGTTTTGTTTGATTTGTGAGTAACAGCTGTTACTATGAGTATTTGGAATGGAGCAAAGGAAAAGCCAGCACATAGAAAGAAAGAAAGGGAGAAAATAACTCGAATCCCCCCAGCACTCCTGCCCTGCAGTTCGCTTTTTCACCAGGATGGCTCTTTGATGGAACTGCCCCTGCTTCCTCCTCAGCAAAATTCCTGAGATGTTGTGTGTTGAAAAGTGAAAATAACATTTCATAAACACATGCAGGTAGACTAATGTCAACTAGAAGCTTATGAGAGGATTTTTCAAAAGCATATTTGACAATGAATGTGGTACAACTGGATGATTTGGAGGAACATTTTGAGAACTCATCTTGAGCAGGTAACAACATGGCCTTGTCTCAGTTATTTCTATCTGGATTGAGTAGGTGGAGAAAGTAGCCAGACATCCTCCTATCTCATTCGGCAGTTCATCTTGAATTTACGTAAACTAATCTATGCCAAACTCTTGTGAGAACGGCCTTCTCTGATAAGATCCTGCCCCTACGATGATGGACATCCCCCTGAAAAATCTGTTCTCACGGATTTTGCTGACGAATTGGAATCTCGTGCCTTAGCCCACACGTAATTTTGCCTGGAGATTATCATGCTATTTTAATTTTTCTACGCTTACTGTAGCAAATACTACAAAATGCAAATCCTCTGGTATGAAGATGCAGTTATGTAAGACCTCATTCAAAAGTGTCTTATTTAAGAATGCACTTAAGCATATGTTCAGTTTCAATGACACATCCTAAAGAGTGAGGGTCTTAAAAATGTACCTGAGAGTTTTCCTTCCCCTCTCAGGGATTTAAGTACAATATTATCTAATGCAACTGGGCATTTTTCTCAGTAAGATGACTAAGCAGAAAGAGCATTTTTTCAGACAAAATCACATTCCTTTTCAGGAGAGCTTATTTCTTATATTACTTGCATTAGAAGTTTTTTTTCAGTGATGTTTAAAAATCATTGCATAATAAATACTGTGCCATGAAAAAAGGAGACTAAAAAAAAAAAAAAAGGTGATCTTGGACAGACAATCTTTAAACAGGGGGAAGTGTGAGTTCATGAGAACATTTTAGATATTCACACTGGGGTACAATAGCAAAAGCAGCTTTGCAAGAATAGCAGGTATTTTTTTTCCCCTACAATCTCTTGAAAAGACAGACTGATTCCTTTCCTAGGGACAGCAGAGAAGTGTATTAAGCTTTGGTTCATTCCCTGCATTCAGTGAAGAGAGTTTTTGGGAAAGATGCCCAGATACTATGGACCAAGTTCAGCTCCAGCATAAGCAGACAGAATTCCCACTGAAATCAATGGGAGTTGCACCTGCTGACTTTGGAGTTGAATATGGCCCAATATGTGGATACTATAAAGGTTCTGTTTCCAAAGTTTCTTCTGGCTTGTTTTATGGGAATGCAGACCTGGCGCCAGGAACGTCAGAAGACCAATAAATTCACTATGGGAACTTCCAGGCAAATGACAACTCTCTCGCACAAAACAGATCCAGAAGCTCACACGATGCTGAAGGACAAATTCTCAGTGTTTCCCCAGTTCATTTGCATGAATACCAGTTTCAGAAATGCTCTGAGAGAATAAAATGGGGAGTACGTGGCTGGGAGAAGGGAACGAGGGGAAATGCTTTGATTGGTTTGTCCAAATTATTTGGATAAATATATTAATTATCACAGATATTTGTTAACTTGCAGGAATAGTGGTCTGAAGTCACTAAGGAAGGTATAGTATACATATACAAGCTATTTGATGGCTGGTCTCAAGAGCTGCTATGCTACATCTTCCCAATTTGGACCGAATTTTAGCTGTGACTGTCTCCAGGGGCAGAATAAAAGTACAGACAGGGCTAGAGGAGTCCATCCAGAAAAAAGCAGTAGCTTGAATGTATCCACGTGGCGCTGAATACAGAGGAGTTAACAAAAGCATTATTTAAAGGAGACAGTTTGTCTCTGTTGGGGCTATAATTGGCTGGTAACTGAGATTTAAACAACTGAGACTCAAAGTCCATTTTTTGAGTAATTTCTCTATTATGGAATCAGTCTCCTCACATAGTACATGTGTTCTTGGCAAGTTGTCTGTCGGTAGTGTAAGTACAGAAAGAGAAAATTAAGACTGCAATACAAGAAATAATCTCGGACCCCCATACTAAAAAAAAAACCAGTTTTAAATATTTTTAAATTTTAAACAAAACCAGCATTCGTTCCATATCATATATTCTGATTTGACCTAAAGTTTGAAAATATTTGAAGTTGTTATTTCTGGTTCAAGTTCATTTCATTAATACACAAACCAAGAGCCTTCTATACCTTCAACTCACTTATTTAAATGCAGTAGTTTTCTAAACAACGTATCAAGAAGGACGTATTCATGTCACAGCATGGGCATTGCGCCCACTCTGAACACTCATATGTGGTATAAAGAACAAGGACAGAGGAAGGGGGTAAAGGCAATGAGTAGCCAGGTGCTGATGGAAGGCCACCTTTCAAAGGAATACTGTAATTTCTTGTATTTGGCATGCCCTGGAAAAGACTGTTTAGCTATTTCTTTTCTGAGCTGCTTATGATTAACAACCTTCTTTCCACGTCCTCCATCTCTAGACCAGGAATCCTTCTGCTGCCACTGAACCTATATGAGTCATCCATTTCAAAAATATGTGGTGGTCATACAGTACACTAATGTGCACAGACACACACAGAGTAAATTAGGGGAAAATTGGTGTCAAGACCTATCGAGTATGAAGGGCCTTTTAAAACCAACCTTCAGAATGTGCTAATATTTACACATTCCCAAACCACCTGGAAATATGTTCCAACTGCTTTAAAACATTTTCAATATCATTTAAATGTATATGCAGCCATTCACAGTTGTACATTAATTTACCCTAAAATCTGATGATAATTTGATCTCTTTGAAAAAACACCTGGCTCAATCCTGGACTTTATAGGAACTCAAAAATCCTATTTCAACCAAGGAGTCAGGTTTTTTTTCTTCAACAATTTTTGGAAATAATTGTTTGCTTTTTATGCTGGAGATCAAATGTAATAGTTTTAAGGCTGTGCTTTTCCCTAAATAGTTTTCTTTCTTCTTGCAAATGTAAGATAGTTTGGATATCATTAGGTTTGTGGGAGTTTTGATGCTAGCATGTCATTGAACTGATGGAAACATGAATAAATGAAAACATGTATATTCTTGTATGTATCATGCACATGTAATGTTTAGATCTTTTTATTCTGTATAGAACTCTATCAAAGATTTGGTATAAATTAATACCTACAGTCCATAATTTATCCCACTATTGACTTTATTTTGTGTTTCATTTATATGTTCTGCCAAACTAGATCAAATAATCTTAATTTTCATAAATTCAGCTCCATCTGGAATCTACTGCAAATACAGAGAGAAATAAGAAGTTTATTTTGAAATCTATTTAAAATAAATTCTCGTATACCTGAGATTTAAAAAAAACACAAAACCAAAAAACCCTAGAAGCATTTGTGGCCCTTTTAATTCTATTGCAAGTAAAAGGGGTGAGTTAAAGTGACTAGTATCAATCTGCACCTGTATTTCTTTCTTCCCAGTAGTGATAATTATCCTCCTTAAGAACGAACTGTGACATTTAATTGCCTATAAACTAATTTCAAGATCTGTGGACGGCTGCTACTATTCAATTGGAAAATGCAGCAAGCTTCTTCCAGGTATTTATAGGATTACAGCACGCCCCTCTCGGCATCATGTTGACCCAGCGGGCACCCAGATAGGCCTGGTTTATGTTCAGTAGGATTCATATACATCCAAAGCTTAAGAGGTGAAAACCCAAAGTGCTCAATGTAAAAATCATATAATATAGGAGGGACAGATCCTTTCTGCCCACTACATGGGGTAAAAGTCTGAACCCTCTCCCTGTTAGGTCGGTGGAATTCTTGTTGGTAATATTACATATTAAATTTAAAATATGTGTTGCTTTGAAAGAGTTATTAATACACGATTAATAGCTGTTACAAGCACGTTGCAGACATCAGGAGTTTGTGTTATAAAATGTAATAAGCACATCAACAGATGGTCTGGTAGATGCTTATAAGCCATGGTTACAAGCACGCGATTGACCTGTTGGACTCTGTAACAATCTCCACAACTGACTAGCCATGTATTCAAACACCTCTCAGTCATTCATTAACTCTTTGTAAACTATTTACGCACATGCCATTAATATACAGCACGATCGCATTGCCGCCGTCTGCAACAGGAGCAGAATAGAGCCCTAATTACTTGCAACAGTTTATTAATTCAATACATTAACGGTAGGCACGTTTTGACAGCCGTGGTGCCGGAGTGGGGAAGCCGACAGACGCTGGAAGCAAGCGGCAGCTGTTCCCCTGCACCTATCGCTCACTCGCACCGCCACACTCACCTTCGAGGTGTCTTTTTTGACTAATTTGTCACGTTCAGAAACATGAAAGGGGAGACAAACATGAGACCGCGGAGGTTTGGTAGGGAAGTGAAATTGCCGTTACTGTGCCGCGTCACGAAGGCTGAGCGCAATTGTAGGGTGCATCGACAGCCTTTTAAAATGCTGTCAAAAAGGCACAAACATCAGCATAATTTATCGGTGGCTATTTTAGGCAGGTGCACGGGAACTCTAAATATATGGCATTCACCGCTTGCTGCAGTTGCTATGGATATGATATCTCAGGCCTGTAACTAGGGTTATAAATGCTGTTGTGTGCTTATTATTGTTGTTGTTATTAAAACATGAATTTTATAGTTATGCCTGCTCAGCTGCTGCCCCTAAATCGTCCATGTAACTGCATACTTCTTCGTTTGAAGGAGGGATGTGTGTGGGAAAGAAGTAATAAACAATGCTCTTTCTTCCCTTCTGCTTTTTATTTGCTCCAGAAGGGACCAATCTTCAGCCACTGTTTAATACAGTAGTATTAGGGCCAGGAGAATTAGAGATCACTCAGAGCCAAAGAAGTGTACTTCATTTGGGTCTATCTGATTAGTACTCTGGCATTTAAGTCTTACACACATCAAACATGACCAATCTTTTTTTTTCCTTCCATTTGTCTTAAGAGGTTGTTCTGCAGCTGCAGGGATTCTGCTCAGCCTTATTGCTGTTACAGCGAGATGGTTACTTCTACCCCAATCCTGCCCAACATTGCAGATCTGGGAAAGAAAAGACAGCTGGTGGATGGAGAGGCTCTACAGACACCTTGACCACTGCAGAGGAGCAAACGGCAACCTGCCCACCCAGAGTTGATCTGAGTGTGTGCTGTGCTCCTGTCCCCTTGCCAAGAGGAGACTGAGCATCTCCCTGCAGTCAGGAGACGGTGAAGGACATTGGTATGTGATGCAATTCAGAGTAGAGCAAAAAGTGGCAAAACAGGTAAAAATGGGCAACCCACATTTTGCCTAGCATTGAAGGGCTTGTTATGAGCCTATGAAATGCAGTTTATATGTGGGGATTTTGGAGGAAAGGGAGTAATGTCCAAGTATTTTACATGTCCTTCAGGTGTACAAATCACACTCATTCAAGTTGTGTAAAAGATCACTCGCTCAGACATAATTCCTACTCAGCACACTTACCTACTCACACCCACATACAACAAAAGCGTTCAGCCTGAAATGGAGCCTGGACAAGGTGAGCTGGCAACATTAGGAGCCCCTGGAGAGGAGGAGGTGGCTGTGGTGGGTGCTCTCTGCTGCTGGGAGCATGGCAAAGGCCGTGCAAGGAGCTGCAGAGACCTTCAAAGAAGCAGCACCTCAAGCAGATGCAGGCAATGCTCTGTGACGGCTGACCTTCGTCCTGAGGAGCTGACACGGTTGGAGAAGGCAGGAGAATAAATTTCAACTACTCCCTTACGTTGGTAATACAAAATGTTCAGATGCTTAAAGGTTATGACAAGCTAGCGTCTGGTAAAGAGGTCAGTCTGCCCTGAAAGTGTTGCAGAAGCCAAAATAAAGTCTAGTCAAGCCTATGTGGAGAACGAGCACTGAGGCAGGGAAAATAGTGAGGCCTCTTTCTCCCCAGTGGTGGCCCCAGAAAGCAGCGGTAAGGCTGCTGTTAAAATTAAAATATGGCTGAGTATTAGGATATTTGCCTTGGGCAGATATATGTTTTGAGAGACCGGGGTCAGTGGCTGTTTTAACCGCGTTGTTTCATCCCTACTGCCACACTTCCTGAATTTTCCACTTAAGCGGCATTTTAAACAGGACGCAGGTATGCTGGTGGCATTCGGCATCACACTCCAGAGGGTAAAATATGTGTGTGTGTGTATTCATGTGTTTCTGTCCATCTGTCTATCTCAAGGACCATAAACCATCAGTGGAAAAATGGGAGGCATGAAGCCCAGTGCAAATGGAGAGGAGGAATGATTGTAGAACCAACTTGACAGTGGAGAAAGTAATTTTCTACCATCAGGGAAGATTGAATCATGACAAAATTATTTCTTACACTAATGAAAATTATAGTTTGGACTTTATGTGCAAAATGAAAGGAGGGAAAAACTTTGCACAAATCTAGATGCATTGAACAGTGCTTATCTTATTTTTAAAATGTTTTATTTATTATTGGTGGCCTCATGTAGGAGGCATTGCCAAAGATTGGGACCCCAGTGAATTGCTAGGCAATAATTAAAGACCAGTGACTGCTACAGTTTATGGCTGAGCTGTTGGGTAAGACGCAGCAGTCAGAAAAAGGGAAATGCGGTTTAAGTTGGGAGAATGACTGACAAACAGGTTAGGAAAAACTTGAGGGATGTTTTCACCCAATCTCAGCAAAGATT
Organism: Athene noctua; assembly: GCF_965140245.1. NCBI lineage: Eukaryota > Metazoa > Chordata > Aves > Strigiformes > Strigidae > Athene > Athene noctua. Next base: position 11,830,017 of record NC_134049.1, on the reverse strand, counting down.
GCAAATGGCCACAACTTGGGACACCTTCTCCTAACACATCCTTAACGTATTCAGAGACTATGAACTACAGGAATTTTGCATTTTGACCACCTGCTTTAATCCCTTGGCTGAAATGTTTCCCTTTCAGGCTGGGTATTTTTATATCCAGTCAGTCTTGCTGTCTTGTGATAAAGTTCCAACAAAACATTTTTAATCACTTCTCAATCCAAAGAAAGGCTTAAGCTATTCAAACTGCTTTTAGGATCTTAGTATTGTTCAGCCTGGAATAGAATGCCAGATCTGGGTTCCCACTAAATAAAAACTTCTCGCCACTCATATCAACATCCTTTGCTCAGGTCTATAGATAAAGACAGAGGCACACAGCATTGACAAGGAAACATTTCACCATGAAGCACCTTTGCATGTTACCATAAAAATTAGCTTTAATTTGTCCAAATTATAACCCTTTAGTTTTGCACATGGTGCATGTAGTACAGTTTGCTTGAGGTTTTCATAGTCAAAGATAAGGCCATGCTGTGGTTGTACACGCTGAAAAATCCTGACAAATATTTCCACTGAAAATAACAAGACCACTCTTGGAGAAAGATGCTAACATACAGGAGTGGAATCTGATTAAAAGTGTGCACTGAAGCTGAGCGTGTATATGTGCATGGCTGGCACTGAAAGCTGCCGAACACGTGAAATGGTAAGAAAAGCTGAATGCACTGGGCACAGCTCTCCTCTTAACCTCTTAAGAGTACAAAGCTATGGGCATCTCAGCATTCCCAGCAAGAGGGCTTCTTCCCATGTACCTCCATAGCATAAAAGGTCCTGGCACAATCCAGCCAAATAATTCCAGATTATGAATTTCACACTGGCAGCTTGGGAGGATGGAGAGCAATGAGAATACCTCCAGTTCAACACTGTGCTGTTATTATAATTTTTTTTTCCTTTTTAAAGAATCTGATAGATTCCAGAAACAAACTATGTTACAACACCTACAGGACTGTGTTTATATGAGGCTGTAAGCTATTTGGGGGCACAGCACGTCTTTTTGTTCTTTGCTTGTACGGCATCCAGCACAACGTGCTTGTCCATGACGTACCCTATTCGTCAAAGTAATGAAAGAAAGGCTATTTTTACTATAATAAAAGTTCTTTATGACAGCAGAATGATAAATGATAGACGCCCAGTTCCTTCAGCTCTGTCTTTACACAACAATACATTAATTTGTAAATAACACGTTACAATTTATGCTGCGTCAATGCCATAATACACACAGAAAGGACACTTGTTCTGCTCAGTATCCTGCACTAGTATTAGGCACAGCTGTACAGAGCAACAGTAAAAATTTACTGGACATGAAGATCCTTCTGGTCCAATTTAACTGAAGCCTGGAAAGCCTGCGTGTGTTTGATAAAGTCTATGGTACACACAGGCAGGGCAGTCCAGGACAGTTTCGTACGTAAATGCCTGATTCTCCTCCGCTGAATCTCGAGAAGGTTGTGTTACCACCCAAAGGGGCAAACACCCATGTTTTGACTTATTACTACTGAATTATTGACACAGTGCTGGATAGGCGTGCATGTGTGGCAATTCTGCCCATGTTGTATTCCGTGATGACTTTCTGTGATGCAGAATAAAGCCTTCTCATCCTTCCTGAGGGGTATGAGAGCTAAAGTGCAGCTAAGACAATAATACTGGACCATTCTGACCAGGCAAATGGTGTAAAAATGGATGGACAAACTACATGAAGAAAAACACGTATAAGGTTGAGGAAAATGATGTAGCAACATAACTGAAGGCTGTTGTAAGACAAGATGTTCAAGAAGAATTTAGGTTTAAATGTAAAAACTTAATTTTGACATTTGCATTAATAATGTGACATTTGCATATTTCTTAATGTATTTTTTTTTTTTTAAAAAAGCTAGAATATAGCTAATGCTCACAGATGTCTTTCTTATACTTCAGCATCATTTTGATATCTCCCAATGCCAAAGTACCGCAACAAATCTGTGATTACTCAGGACATCCATATGCCGTGCAGCATGGCTACTACGAGCTTTGGTGAAACAGTGGGAACACGGCCCACGTTTTCCGATTCCGAAAAGCCCAAACCTTTTCTGCTTCAACTAATCCCGTCTCTCCCCATTTGGGGCCTGGGCGTACAATGTCATTACAGACTAGCAAACAGCGGAGAAACGCGCATGGAACAGGCGGTACTGAAGTGCTCGCTGAAGATCGGAGTGTGGAAGGGGACGCGTTCTGCCCTTGTTCGTTCCCTGAGGTGAGCCAAGCCTGGGCACCCCTTGGCTCGCTCTCGCCTGCCTGCGCCCCGCAGAGCAGCGCACCTCGGGCTCAGCCCAGAGCAGCGACCGCGCCTAAACGCGGTAAATGAATAAACAGACCGTGTGAAAATCAAAGCGGTGTGCTTCTCTTTCCTCCTAACTCGGTCCCTTCCTTTTTGTATCTTTTTTTTTTTTTTTTTTTAAATTTCTGAAGCACGCAGAGGTGTTTCCACCAGCAGGGGGTCGCTCGTCGGCTCTCCCGCCGCGCTCTCCTTCCGATGCTCGGCGCAGCCATCAGGGCTCCGTCGCCGCCTCCTTTTCCCCTTCCCCCGTTAGCGCGGACGCCGGAGCAGAGGCCGAAGCAGGCGCGGCGGGCCCGGCGTAGCTCTGCCCGGCCCAGCCGAGCCCGGCCCAGCCGCAAGCCCCTCGCCGCTGCTTGCAGCCGCCCCGCTCCGCTTTTGCCTCGCGCCCCGCCGCCTCCGCGAGCGCCGCCGCCGCCGCCTGGGCGAGGGGAGCCCGCGGCGGGGGGGAGGAACAGGAGGAGGAGGAGGAGGAGGAGGAGGAAGGGGGGGAGAGGGGGGCGGGAGGGAGGGGAGCGCGCGCCTCTCCGCGCGAGAGAGGGCGCGTGCGCGCGCGGGAGAGGGAGAGGGCGGGCGCGAGCCCCGTCCCCGTGCGGCCGCAGAGAGGAGAAGCGGCGGCGGCGGCGGCTGGCGCGGCGGAGCGGCGGCGAGGCTCTTGTTTACCAGCGTTCACTCTCCGTCGTGCGCAGGGAGCCAGCGCGGAGGAGGAGGAGGATAAGGGGGGGAGACGCGGCAGCAGAGCGCTGCAAACCCCGCTGCAAGCGAGAGGCGAATTAATTGGGAGGAGCAGCAGACCCTTCCCCCCCCCCTCCCTTTTCTCTCCCTCCCCGGAGGAATTACAGACCCTTCGCAACAAGCTCCTGGGCTTTGACCTTCAGCAAACCGGATCGCCTTCCTCGTCCCCCCGCCGCCCCCCCGGCTTACACACACACACACACACACACACACACACACACACACACACACCTCTTCCCGGCTCCCCCTCCCCCTTCCTTGGGCTGGGCAGCGCGAGGGGAAGGTTTGCAGCGCGCGCACACCCAGAGGAGGAGGGAGAGGGGAAAAAAAAAAAAAAAAAAAAAAAAAAAAAAGGAAAAGGATTTACAAATTCGCTGGGTGGTTTTTGTTGTTGTTGTTGTTGTCGTCGTCCTTCCCCCCCCCCTCCCTCCCCCCCCCCGCCCCCGGCGCGATGGCAAGGCGGCTCGGAGGGATGCGAGGAGGAGAGCTGCGGGGGGAGGAGGCGGGGTGCTGAGCTGCTCCGCTCGCCCTGCTGCTGCTTTGTGTGTGTGTCCTGGATTTTTCTTCTTTTTTTTTTTTTCTCTCTTTTTTTTTTTTTTTTTTTTTTTTTTTTTTTTGAGAAGGAGCCTGTGGCAGTGGCGCCGAGGAAAGGAAGAGGAGGAGTAGAGGGGAAGCCTTTTTAATTCATTTTCGTTCCAAATTCCGCATTTCGAGCCTCTGCAGCCAGCCGGACTTGTGGTGTTGTTGTTGTTGTGGGTGGTGGTTGTGCGTGGGGTGTTTTATTCCCCCCCCCTCGCTGAGCGGGGAGAGGAGCCGGGGGGATCCCGCCAGGGCAGCCCCGTCCCCTCGCGGAGGGACGGAGAAGCTGTTGTTGTTTTGTAATAAGATTGTCTGGGTCGCACCCCCCCCCTTTCCCCCCCCCTCGCAGCCCTCCCAGTTTTTGTGTCTCTGTGTGTGTCTGCGCGCCGCCTCTGTGTGCGGTGTTTGAAAATGGAGGTTGAAGATGCAGACTGCCAGCCCCGATGTGCCTCATGTTTGCGACTCCTGTGCACGATGTACCACTGCAGCCAGCGCTGAGGAGAGACGGCGGCGCCCCCCGCCCCGCCGCCCCGGAGCCCGCCCCGCCGCCCCAGAGACAGCGTCGCCCCGGGGCTTTCATGCCTTGTTGTTGTTGCCGTTAATACATCTTGAATATCTGTGTATTTTTGGTGTGGTTGCTCCGGAAGATCAACACCCAGGGACCTCAAAAACCCTCCGGTTTGCCAGTCCGAAGGGTCTTGTTTTTTTCATTTCTTGAGGCAACGTGGATTTATTTATCCGGCCCCGCTTCTCGTCCGCCTTTTGCCTCCTTCGTTGTTTTTAGAGGACGGGGAGAGAAAAGAAAGCGAACAGTTTTGGACTTTTTTGTTTTGTTTTGTTTTCGGAAAGGGGGATTTTGTCCAATTAAAAAAAGAGGAATGAAGTCTGGCGCTGGAGGAGGGTCCCTCGCCGTCGTCTGGGGGTTTCTGCTCGTCTTCGCCGCACTTTGTCTGTGGCCAACAAATGGGGAAAGTGAGTACGGTGCGTGTCGGCCGGGGTGGGGGGGTCGGCGAGGGGCCCCAGGGCCGTGTGAGGGACCCTGGGGGGGGGGGTGGGGGGGTGTGAGGGGGGTGAGGGCGTCGGCTCCCTGTGTAGGTTTGGGGGGGTCGGTGAGTGGGGTCCCTGTGTGAGGGGTTCCGTGGGGGTCGGGGTGTGAGGGCGTCGGCTGCTTGTGTGGGTTTGGGGGTGTTAGGGGGGTCCCTGTGTGAAGGTGTGTGAGGGGGTCGGTGAGGGGCTCCCTGTGGGGTGGGGGGGGTGTATGTGTGTGAGGGGGAGTGTGTGTGGTGTTGAGTGTGAGGGGCTCCCTGTGTGGGGGTTGTGTAGGTGAGGAGCTGTGTGTGTGTGTGTTGGGGGTGTGTGTGGGGGGCTCCCTGGGGGTGTGTGTGCTGGGGGTGTGTGTGGGGTTCCCTGTGTGTGTGTGTGTTGGGGTGTGTGGGGGGCTCCCTGTGTGTGTTGGGGGGTGGGGGGGGGTGTCCCTGTGTGTGTGTTGGGTGGGTGGGTGGGTTCCCGGGGGGTCTGAGGGGGCTCCCTGTGTGTGTGTGTTGGGGGTGTGTGTGTGTGTCTCCCTGTGTGTGTGTTGGGGGTGTGTGTGGGGTTCCCTGTGTGTGTGTTGGGGGGGGTTCCCGGGGGGTCTGAGGGGGCTCCCTGTGTGTGTGTGTTGGGGGTGTGTTGGGGGTTCCCTGTGTGTGTATGTGTTGGGGGTTCCCTGTGTGTGTATGTGTTGGGGGTTCCCTGTGTGTGTGTGTGTGTGTTGGGGGTGTGTGTTGCGGGTGTGTGTGTGGGGTTCCCTGTGTGTGTGTGTTGGGGGTGTGTGTGGGGCTCCCGTGGTGCGCGCCGTTTCCCGCCGCGGTGAGCGGATTTCGCCCCTGCCCGCGGGGATCTGCGTGTTTTCCTCCTGTTACGCGTCTGCTCCTTGGGCACGTTTAACGACCCGGGGCTGCACGTCTCTCCCTCCCTCCCTCCCCATCCCTCCTTTCCCCGGCGGTGGCTGGCTGGTTTCACACACGGGGTGGGCAGAGCCGCAGCCCCCGAGCCGGCGGAGGGGGCCGCGATGCCCATCCGTCCCCTTCTTTGTGTTTCCCCCACCTGACCCGCGTACTACTCCTACCCCCCCCCGAGCCCGCCGCGGTGTTTAGACCTCTGCAGCCAGGGCTGCGAGCTGCGTAGTAAACACTTGCAGGCTGGGAAGAGCTGTGCTTGCTTTCCCCGCATGGCAAGAGCTTGATCTTTGTCAATATTTAGAGGCTGTATGCAATAACCTGCCATAGTGAGTGAAGAATTCCTGGAAATAAGCGCCTTGCCTTTTATTGCCACTTTACTGCCGAGGAAGGGTTTCACTCGCTCTGCTCGGGGTGCAGAATTACGGTGGCATCCCGCAATCTAAAGGTCACAGTTTGATGTTGTTGTTTTTTAAAAAAATTAATTTCTCGGTCCATAGTTTACGTTCGTGCATAAACAGAAACGTTTGATGGCGGGATGGGCTATATTCTCAAAGGTGATTTTTGTTTTTCAAGCAGCTGTTGTTGCATCTAGCATGAAGGTTTGTGCAGCTGACTTAGCACCGTGCTTGCTCCGTGTGTGCCAGTGCTGCACCGACAAAAACGTGGTTCATTGTGCGTGGCCGCGCTGCCAGCCGCCGGGTCCCCAGCGCCCCGAGCTGCCGGGATCCCTCCTGCCGTTTCGTGTCTGTCTGTCTGGCTTGCTTGGGAGTTGCAAAAGCCCCGACTCTGTTTTTGTGCGTTTCAAACCTGTGATTCTGTTGCAGTGCCCGCCCCCTTCGGGCGCAGGGGGAAATAAAGGGGGCAGGGATGGCTGGCGCTGCCATTGATTAGACTGCAATCATCACCGGATTAATCCCGGTGCTGATCAGTTTTCTTCTGTTTTGTCGGACTCAGGCTGGATGGAGGATCTCTTGCATGAAATTAGCCTTCCCTTGTTTTCTGGGGTATTTCTGTAGACAGGGAGATGGTAAATGTGCCTTGGAGCCCAACCATTTTAAAAACTGCTCTCTCTCCTTCGGCATTTGCAGAAACGGGGATGTTTCCTTACTGCATCTTGATGCTTTAATTTCTTCCGCTGTGTGTTTTTCAACATACTCCTTGAGCTGTTGCTGTGTGCCTCTCGCTTTCAAAAGGATACGCGTTGTTGGAGAGAAGGAACGGAGAGATCAATTTTCTCCATTTTAAACGTAAAGGAAAATAATTTAGGAGCTAGACAGGCTTTTTGAAAAGTAGTAGTTCCAGGTTAAAAAGGAAGGCACGTTCTTTGGATGCACTGACAATCAGGCTAACTAAAAAAGAGAAGTAAGAAGCGCATAGATGGAGTCTGTAATGCCTGTTGAGTAATACTGTGTTTCATTAGCCAGTGAATGCCAATTAACTCCTTGCAAATTAAGGCCCAACGTAGGCTTGTGCGCTGTAGTGGCAGGGCCAGCTACGGCTGGAGAGCTGCAGTCTTACTTCCACGAGTTGAACTTTTTGGCTAGAGCTGTTTTCAAGAGGGAGGATTAATCTCTTAAGTTTAAAAACAAAACCCCAGTGCCCTTCTTCAGGGAAGGGCTTACACAGGATCGAGTAGTGTGGAGAAATGGAACAGGAGAGGAGGAGGAGATCTGGTGTGTCCTTAAACGGCTAGGATACATGCTTACAATTTTTTTTTCTTGTCTTACCTGGTACAGAACACCTTCAAATAAAAATGCTCTTCCAGCTCTGGCAATAAAATAACACAGGAACAGTATGTTAGGATTTTAGGTTCCAGTCCTCTGAAGTGTTTGCGGTTTCCACTTAGCTAAAATGACCCAATTAAGAACCTCCCAAATGAAATATCTTCTTCTGAAGAAGATCTAAGCATTTAAATATGGGAAGATATGCTGAAAAACTTGTCTTAGCTGAATACTGTCTCTAATCGATCGTCTTTGTAGTTTACAGTTTAATAGCCTTTGTTTTCATGAGTTATTGCTGAAAGAATTTTGCTGTTAGGGGGAAAAATGATCTCCAGAGCAGATGTTTTGCATCTCTTCATATTCTTCTCTCTCCCCACAATAGTGGAAGGAAGATTAATCTTAATTTTTATTTGTTTTTCATATATACTGTGTCGTAGCTAAAAGGCACTTCCATTTTCGGTCAAACAAGCAAGGCATTCCTAAATAGGAATACAAAGGAGTTACAACTGGAGGGGAGAGACCCATCCCTTTAATGCTAAATTATATAAAATCTGTTTGTGGTTATATGACAGAAACCTATTTAAAATGCAGGTAGCTTCAGTGAAAAGCTGCTGATTCAAAAAGAGTCATAAAAAAATCTGAGAATTTCCTAAGATTTTGTTACAACAGCACGAAAATAAAAAGACCCTTGGTTATGATGAACTATGTGGTGATGTAACTGCATTTGATGTATAAAGCTAGAACTGCTGGAGACTGTTTCATCCTGGGGGTGGGTTTAAGATGAAACATAAACACGGTGTTTTCTACCTTGAGCTTGATGGGGTTTTGATTTTCACCCTCGTATATGTTTACAAAGGGAATGTCTAAAAGGGAATGAGTTAAACATTTAGAATAAAAATAGTGGTTTTAGGTTTGATAATACTTCAGACTGATGGATATCTTGATGGATCTGTTCATGTTAACTCTGAGCTTTTGTTTGTCTATCCAGGTTATATTTCATGTTTCCGATGTTAATAAACAGTAGGTCATGCTGTGTGTTTAATCTCTCTCCCAGGTTGCTTAGTAAAAACCCTTGTGACCTCCTGAGTGTCAGTGTTACACACACCTAGCTTTCACATCAGCGTTGCCATGTACGCCTAGTGGTTAGTGAAGGTTGTTAACTGGGAGTTGGATAATTCCTCCTGTAATTGAGGTTGTGAATAGAAAATGCCAGCGTGTTTAAGGAATTGGTGTCAACTGGGCTCACCAGAAAGAGGAGAGGAGGAAAGTGTTCAGGGAGTGATGGTGATTGGAGTCCATGGGAAGGAGCGGTGAGCCTGGCAGTACTTTAACTTTTTTGGTTGTGTTAGATTGTACTTTCAGAGCATTTCCATACCAGAACTGGAGCAAAGGCTTGCATGACTCAGAAACTGAAAGGGTTAGGAAATGGTAGTGACTTAGCTAATATCAGGCAAAATGTGTTGAGAAGGCAGAGGAATGGGTGTGGAAAGAAGATGTATGTTAGAAGTTTCAGTGTTGAACCAACATTTGAGAGAGAGAAATACTCTGTGTAAAGTGAAGGAACTTTAACTTAGTTTTGAGTATGTTGTGAGAAGTGAGGAAAGGAAGGGGCTGCAGAGAGTGAGAAGACAGATCAATTAGTTTAAATTCAGTACAACAGAAGGCATGATTTATTGGATTTAATAGGGAAATTGCTCAGATTTGATAAACTGTTATGTTAGTTTTTATGTCAGCTTTTCCCTGACCAGTTGTTCCTTCAAACTAATTCTAGAGTATAGTTAAAGCACAGCTCCCGTGACACTGAAATTGTTTTAATCTTGAAATATACACGCAAAATCTACTGTTGAGGAATTTCCATGTGATGATTTTTGAAGCTGTCTTCATTGGTAAATAATTAATTTCTATCAGTATATGTTACCTTGGGAAAAGTTGTTTCAAATCCTGTTTAATTTTCGGCTAAACTGGCACTTAGTAAGAAAATCTTGGAGGAGAATGTCTTCAGTGAGGAGAATTTTTTTTAAGTATCTAACATCTAGAATTCAAATACATTTCTGAGCTGAAACTGTTAGCTTTAAAGGACAATTTCAATTGATGTTTAACTGAAGCTTTTTTCTTCCCCAGTAATTTTTTTTTTTTTTTTTTAAACTCTGAGGTAGATCTTACCAGTGATCACTGGAACTACTCATTCTCTGAGACCAGAAGAGGCAGTTCTGTTAAATGATTAATTATATTGTATGTATGTTCCATCCGTGTGAATTGTGAGCTACTGCAAACTTCATTGTAAAGAAGTTTGTTTATGGTCCTGAACTTTGAGAGAGAGAGGAAATAATATATGCAGGAAACCTGTTTTTCTCACAGTGGATGTTAACTTTATGATCCCACACAGAAAACAACTTACCTAGCTCATCATCTGTAATGGCCCTAAAGTTCATAACTTACAAAATGTGCTGAATTAAATAATTTAAAAAAATATGAGACTATTTGTTTAGATTATCTCTAGTTAAATTAATAAACTTCATGAGCATTATTTTACTTTATTGAAAAGGCAATGACTGAGAAGCAATGGCAACTTTCTTAAAAAGTTCTTTAAGCTTTGGTTTATGAAATTAAATACTTTCTTATTTGGATTTTAGTGTAAAGCTTTCGCATTTGGAAATGCTTTGTGATGTTATCAAGTAGCAGCTGTTTTTTATTTATATGTGTGAGTGCGCACATAGGAATGGATAAACTGCAGTTTATTATTGAAAACTATTGTGTATGCTAAATTTTAAAAAAGCTGCAGTTTGAGTAATTGTCTCGAGAGTCTCATAATTAAAGTTGTTGCAGATTTGTAGTTTCAGTTTATTTCAGACCTTTCTGACAAAGTTGAGCTTTTAAGGTTTCTGGGCTTAGGTGGTAATGGAACATGCTGCTTTTAAGAGTTCTGTGTTCAGAAAGACTTCAGGAATGCAGTGATGTGTTTGAAAGGTAGAAATACTGTTTTAGTATTTTGATATATTTGACATGTATAATTTTTCTATCACTAAATTGTATAGACAGCTCCTTTGTGTAGGTTAGTTGGATTAGTTTTTATGATTTATGAAAGCCACTTTAAAAAGAATAGTTTGAAATTTTTTTATTGTACAAAAGCAGAACTCAACAAACAGTAGTTGATGAAGACACATTTGTGGTTGTTAGTCAGCCTGTCTTGTGTGTGGTTTTTTTGGGATGGTTTTTTCTGTCTTAGCCAAGTCATGACAGGTACAATCTGGACTGATTTCTGTAGTACTATATTTGTCTTTTTTGTGTCCAGAACTGTCTGGGTCAAAATTTGAGGACCAGCAAATTAAAAGAAAGATTAGCAACATACAGTGTTCATTCGTATATTTCTGTGCTCTGCAAACAGAGCTGTACCCAGTTTCAAACTCAAAAATAGGCTCTAATTCCTTTCGACAGGACTGGTTGTTTTTGCTAAATAAGTTTGATAATAATTTGATTTATTAATTATTTAAGGAGATGCATTCTCACAGAACTGATGTTAGCACAGTGGTGTATTATGGAGGTTTAACTTTATCACTGAAAGTTTTTCTTTTTAATCTTTGCAAATGGTAAATATGAGCAGATCCCTTATGATATCTTTCAAGACACCAATTAACTACTTCAATGTTGAGATCCTCAAGAAGTGGCACCAGGTTATTTAAAATGTGCTGAAAATTGTTATTTCTTTATTTACAGATTGATTTGCATGTCTTGTAAGCTTTCATGTCATATAATTCTATTTATTTAGTAATTTTGGAATATCCAAACATATCAATTTCCTACTACTCTGCTTCTTTCTTGGTAAATTTGATGATATGAGCAGAAATAAGCATCTATATGTTTCAGTGACTCCCCTGATAGCTTTTCAAGGAGACTGCTGTCTTTGACCTACTCAGTGAGAAGTCACCTTACACTCCAATAAAGTACTAAGATTATTCCTCTATAAGAACAAATCTACTTAGTAAATATTTTGGTAGAACAGCAAATGTATGCTTTTGTAGCAATGCAGTCATTTTAATAATAAATTTGAAGCAATAATGCACATTAAGATTGTCAGTGAAGTGCTGACCAGATTGTGCTTTAAGAACTTCGTGCTATGCTGTTGACTTAAGAAAAAGTGTACAGTACACAAATAAGAAACTTTTTAAGGAGGAAATCAGTGAACTGCACATGTATGCTTTACTGTAATAGTTCATAAAATAGGTGTGTGTCCTGCTTTTGTAAATATTTAGTTTGTGAAGATGTGTGTTTTGGGCAAGTCCGGTGACCTAATGAGTTCGTTTGCTGTGTGGTGCCAGTGAGGCACATGTTATTGAAACAGCTCTGTGACCAGTCAGGGTGAGTGTTATCTGCAAACCTCTTATTGGTGCCATTACATGCTGTAAAGATAGCTCTGTTTACTTGGAAGTGTGAGCATCAACTTTGATCAAAACACTTTCTCTTAACAGGTGGGCTTTTTTTGGAGTTTTTTTCTGAACATCCCTTCTCCCTGTGGAGGGGAGCAGTGGGAGAATGTGACAACATCAGGCAAATGGAGAGAATATTAGAATTCTTAATGCTTGAGGCAAACTTTAAATGTGTGGTTTTTTTCCTGCTGTTGAATGGGTGGTGGGTCATTTTTAATGATTGTTTCCAGAATCTTTATAGTTCTTTTCCTTCAGTATGAAGAGTTCACAAATTGGTACACTACTCATTTAAGTTAGCTACTTACAAGTGGAGGGTTTGATTGGAGGCAGGAAAGAAGAATTTTTTGAAGTTCAGAATGCATGAAATGAATACATGCTGAAGTAGTCAAAGATCCCTTGTACTTTATCAGAGAGCAGTCTGCTTGAATGAAAGGTACTGTACCTGCTGTTAAGTTTATAAACTTGGTTTATACAGATTACTTTTTAAATTATTCATGATGCTACATTACAAGTATATCTGACAGGTTTAAAATAAATGGCTTGATGCTAAGAGGGAGCATGCATAAATTAGAGCTGGGATAATGTGCTCTTTGAAGTATCTCTTCCATTTGTTACTACTGGAATACAGTAGGTAGCTGCAGCTGAATGTGTGATTCTCAAGTATGGAGCACATCATTATCTTTAAACTGTGTTATAGTGGCAGTTCTTATGCAAGACAGATGAGATGAAGTGGCAGGGAGGTCTAAGGTCCCCACTTTGTATTTAGTTATATACACATTTCTGCTGAAACGTGGAAAGTATTTATGGGATGAAACTTCTGTAAGCACAGCAGTTGAAAGAGTCTGCCAGTAGCTGTGTGTTGGTTAAGTTTAGGATAGCATCATAGTCTTTTATTTCCTTTTTTTGGTAGCATTGCTGTGGTTTTGTAAGAGGTGTTTTAGCAAGGTGCTAGGAGGGTCTCCATTATACTCAGTGGGATACTATATCTGGTTTGCTTACGGATCATGATACTCAGCTTGAGAAGTCTTCCTGATATGTTTGCACAGGAGAACTTTGCAAGAGCTTATCTGTTGTGTTTGGGAATGGTTACAGATAAGGAAGGAGAATTCCAGATATCTTGGGTGCAAAACTAGTTTTCCCAAATAGAAAAGGACACAGTGCTGGTTTTCCTGATTTTGTAGTCATTATGTTTGAGAAGCAAGTTCCCAAAGTAGTTTATAATGTAGAAGAAACCCTAAAATGCCATGATGGAGCAGTCCTCAAAAATAATCAGAAGTTTTTTTGAAAGTGGAAGGTCTTAAAGAGATTGTTAAATCAAATCTTAGTTAATCAAATGAGTACAGCATTTTGGAGAAAAGTCTTGGGGTGGTTTCCTCATTATTTGCATTGCCTTTAGTTTAGAGTCATCTCCACATTTTGCCCTTCCGCACATAGTGTGTTTAGCTTCTCTGCCTCTCTTGTTACATCCCCTTGGGTCCCTCCGTGTGAGAGTAGTATGTACCTTGAAAGGCTTGAAAGCACATTGCAGATACCTGTCAGAAGAAGTGAAGGCACTGGCACTGCACTGTGGGAACACACATGTGTCTGCAATGCTCAGCTGACATTGAGTAACATTTGGCTGTAGTGTTAAGAGGTGAAATTACAATGGAAATACCTTGTTTGTCCTATTCCCTGTGCTTTTTGCCAGGGCAGAAATTACTTTCATTGCTGTGTTTTTGATATTTTCTCCTGGGGCTTCCGATGTGTAGTTAAATTGTTACTGTTGTCATCTTCAGTCAAATTTCATGTATCCCACTGGGGGTTTGGTTTGTTCTCCAAAATACCAATGGACTTAAATGGTGTGGATTGTTCTCTTTATGTTTTCAGGTGGCTCTACTTTTCTTTTAACTGAGAACCAGTGCTGAGAGACACTCTACATGATGATGGCACAAACTGTGTTAAGAGTTCACAGACTCACTGGGCTGGAGTGGGGATCCCACTGGAATTGCCATGGTGCCTGGCTGCCACGATGGGATTTTCAGCTGCTGCTTCTCTCCAGTGGGTCTGCATCCCCAGCAGGCGGAAGCAGCTTGTAGTTCTCTATTGATTGCAGTTAACATCTTTCAGTTTATTGTGGCTAAAGTTTTGTTTTGTTTTTTGAGATGGATGTACATTTTATTGGTCCCTTGCAAACACCACATCTCCTTCGAAGTGTGGAGGGAATGAACATCCAGCTGTGTTGAGATGCATATAACTTACTGTTATTGTGTGTACTTCATTCCTCTTCATTGGACCTGAGAGGTACTAGGACTGGCAGAAGGAAAGTTGCAAACCAGTAAGACGTATGACCATTTGTGTGTGGAGAAGGATACCAAAAGTTTTAATAATTAACGCTGATATTCCCTTGCAGCTCTTCCAGTGGCTACTCCCATGATGGAGGTTGAGTCTGTGCAAAAGAGCAGAAATGGGGTTTAAGAAAAGCACCTTTATTGTTCCAAACTTGACACTTGGCTTGGTTTGAGGCTGTGACTTGAGCTTGACTGGATCCTGTCTGGGAGTGACTGGACGTTCTGGTTGTATGTTTGTTTGCTTCCTTTGTTTGTGTGCTAATAAAATGTTTGTATTTTTGTCACATTCGAGTAGGCTGACTGCATGGACAAATATTTTCGTTGATACTGAGTCTTAACAAGAGGGATGTAATATGTATTTAATACTTAAATTAGGTTATGAGAGTCCTTTTTAAAATTCAAGCTTACATACACTTCTATGGGTTGTGGTTCTAAAATGTGGCCAGTGTTACCAGTGAATGAACAAAGGTCCTTTCAAGTTGGTTCAGTTGTTATCCTACAGAAATAAGGCACAGACAGAGAAATGCATTTGAGTGTATGTGTGTGTGGCAGTGGTTCTGGACTTCAGCAGAAACACGTGTGAAAAGGACATCTGTTTTTACGTGGTTGGTGTTTTGTGTATCTCTCGGTAGTTCCATTGTTTAAAGAAACATGTTGCATTAGCTGTAAGGCTTTAGTGCCAAATGCCCACTGATGAGATGTATTAGGGTTTTGTTGTTCCCAAGCCATACTGAGAAACAACAGCTTTACAATTCAACACATTTGAGGAAGATTACAAAAAGAATTCGGGGTGGATCCCAATCAGCACTTCAAAAGCAATAGCTTTGGAGTAACTCGGCTATAACACAGCACAGCCCATGGAAAAACACTGTCATCTTAACAGATGCAGTGTTATTTTGGAGATTCCACTGTATAAATACATGGACTGTGGTTAAATTGTGATGACAACAGATGCAATCTCGGTTCTCAACTCTTTCATCTCTTTAATATTTAAAAATACCCCATAAAGTAAAATTAAAAAACAGCACCAAGGCTGAAAATATGCCTTCTGTAAATTGTTGGGGCTCTACCTTTTGGGCCTGGTTTCATTTTAGATACGTCACTCTGATTAGACTTGGGCAGAGTAAATGCTCATTTCTGTGAGGGAGTCTCTGCAAGTGCTGCTACTCACGGCTTATTGTACAATTTGCATATGAATGGAATTATTCAGCTACACTTAAGAAATGTCAGCAAGATTGAAGTCAGAGTTGGTTAACCTGGCAAAATGATATTTCCAGTATTTTTCATGAAAGAAAGTGATAGTGTGAAGACAAGAATTACACATTCTACTGGCTAAGCCAACATTGTCTGAGGATTTTCTTGGTGTTTTTGTAGTTGATATCGGTGACTTTATTTTTAAATTTGTCTTCAATACATTGCAGTGTTCAAGAGTGAGAGAATTGGAATGCAGGAATCGGATGTTGTATCGTAATGCCACACAGTTGTGTTCACATTTGTTTTTCTTTCTGGATTTGGTTTTGTTTAAGCACTGATTTGACAAGTATAAATTGAGAGCAAGGGTCCTTTTTTTTTTTTTTTTTTTTTACGAACAGCAAATAAAGCTTAGCAAGATATTCTTATCAATGCATTCACCTCTATCCATCCACTACTTGGGTAGAAAACCCTGAAGTTGAATACTGTAACTGGATTTTAAAAAGGGACCAGATAATTTTTGTGAGCAACAGCATTGGTAGTCATGCATGCTAAAATAGGGAGTGATCACATCTCGTGCTTCAGAAGCTGACAGTATGCAAGGGTTTGGAAGAAATTGTATTCCTCCTCCGGGTGTTTGTATTTCCCTCCCCATTTGTAAAATACAGAGAAATGCTATCTTTTAGGGGTGGTTAGAGGGCTTCGTTTTTAGAACACTGACGTGACATCAGATGCTCAAGTGACTTTGTCATCCAGGTGATGGCACTTTCGCTGGGAAGCTGTGCATTGTCAGGCATCTGAAGCAGCAGAAGTATGAGGATGGGGGTGTTGGGATCAGCTGGCTCATAAGGAGATAGTATATTACACTAAAAATAAACTCCAGATCTTCACAGGCGACTGTAGAGATTACCTGGTGTCACATGCAGTTAGAATGAAACAAAAGTTGAGGTGGTTTGAGCATGGTTTGGCCTCCCTGCAAGGATGTGCTGTGAGGCTGCCTATTCATTCCGTAGGACTTCTCCTCATTCTCCAGGAGCATCTGCTCACAGAAGTGTGCAGCTATTTAGTGTTTCTTGCTTATTGCATGTGTGGCCACAGGCCTTGTTTACTGTGGTATCAAAATACTGCGCTGACCTCAGGATGACTGTCACTGCTCATAGTGTCTCATGCCTCGAGTTCGTCTTTAACACCCTGGCAGCTTCCTCCAGACCTGGTAAGATGAAGTGATGTGAATTCAGTTTGATTAGGGGGAAACAAGTGGGGAAGAAGTGAAGAGCAGAGGAGCTGAGGATATAGTCATGTCCACTGATTTTTTTGCAGGGGGAGGGAGGAATGCTCCATTTAAGATGTCTGCATACCCTGATTGGGTATATCCCCCTCTGTTCTCCTTCTCCAGCAATACTCAACCTGTCGATGGTGTCGCATGGTCGCTATGTGGCTCCTTGATGTCTTGGTTGAAGAAGAGCATGACTGCAAGTCTGGCTTTGGTGTTGAGCCTGGTGCCCAGAAAGCGATAAATGTAGTTGTAGGATGTGGGTCTGTGGGATGTTGTGCGCAGTTGTAACTGCAGAGATGTTCAGATGGTGGAAGAGTTCATTTTCCTTTCAGCTGATTTAACTAGCAAGTTAAACTGGCTCATGGAAGGTCATGATGGAAGCCTGAGGCGATGGAATTGTGTGGTTGAGGACAGGGTCATGGCAAAGCAAACCAAACGGTTGCTTTAGCACAGTTCTCCAACGAGCAGTACTCTCTGCTTTTCACGTCTGTACCACGAAAGGTGGGTTTTGGTGACTTAGGTGTGCATCACACAGGACTTTGGGACTGGAAGGGGAAATACTTTCTCCAGGTTAGGGAGCATTTGGTATGTGGATGAAGTGTCTCTGCATCAGCTCTGAGGTGCAGCATTGCAGCCAGCAAGGGGCAGCTGCCAAAGACAGGGGCTTCTTACTGAAATGGCTGCGAGTCTGAACATGAGGATTGGTGTGTGACCGTCCAGCCGTCTTCTTCAAGTAGCTGAATTATTTTTGTTGAAATATGGAGGGTTTGTTTAGCAGATACATGCTTCAGTGAAAGCTGTGGATTGAGTGCTTGATGAATGTGGTAGTTTTACAGAATTAACAATTCTGATGCTTCTATTGGGCACTACCACTCTGTATAGTTTCATAACCTTCTGGGGGAAATACCGTGAATTTTGGTCCGATTTATCCTTTGAGTTTATTCTTTAGTATGAAGGCCTCAGAGCACTACTAGTGTATTTTTTTTTTTAATTGAGATGAAGTGATTTTCATAGTGATTTAAAACAGCAAGCAGGAAGAGATTGCTTTAAATACACAGTTTTAATATCATTTTGCATATTTTTAGCTGGATTTTTTTTATTGGCTGACAGCTGTTAGAACACCTTGATTAGCAAATACAGCCTTTTTGGAAAGTGCAGACATTTTTGCTAGCAAATAGCATTTGCTATTTCTACACATTCATGTAAATGACTAGATGTCTTGGATACATTTACTCAGATCCTTAATTTTCACATTTTAAAGTGACAAAATGGCAAATGATGTATTTCCTGGTAGATTACTTCTCATTTGTGTTACTTTTTTATTTGGATGGAAAATGGAATTTTAATTGAAATGCAGAAAATCTGAATTTTGAGAATTATAACTTCAAATATGATGGACAGGCATGATTTAAAGCAATGTCAACAGAAAAAATGGTTTGTCATTGTTTTTCAGAAGTTTAGTGCTAATAGATCTTGCCCGCTGGACTACTTCACAGGTTTCTATGCAGGAGTCCTTTTAAATTTGGGATTAAGTGCTTGTTGAACTGAACTGTTTGAGTAAACGGAAATGAAGCACTTGCAGAAGTAGCTATAGAATGTGAAAACTATCTTAGCATTTCAACAAAGGGTGGCTCCAAGAGAGCACTGAACAGTAAATTCACCAGTCCAAACTTCTTTGTGTAAATTATATATGCTTACTATTTTTATTTTATTTAAATTAGAGTAGGCATTTGCCCTAATATATGCTGTTATAATTTCATGTTAGATTTGTAATTAAGTTTATTTTTAGAAGAATGCAGTTAAGTGGTTTATTTAAAATGCTTTTCTATTTTTGTAAATGAAATAATTGTTTTTATTGACTTTTAATTTCATGCAATTTTTTTTTGGCTTGGAGGTTATGTAAGCAGAAAAATTAATGATTTGAGAGTATTCTCATGATATAAAGAAGACTTGTTGCCACTGGTTAGGGGCACTGGTAGGCAGAGTTAACTCTTATTTAGGCATGTTCAAAATGAGTGATGGATGTTATAGAATGTGGTACAATGGGTTTATAGAATACATTTTATTTATTGATTATTCTTCCTGTTTAAGGTAAGAAAGCCAAATTGTACCTGCATTTGAAATCTGACAGGGAGGTAAGAAAGTTGGTCATAATGTGGTGACATCTCTCAAGATGCCCAAATGTGTCGCAGTCCATGGCAAATCTGATGGACAAGTGTGTGTTAATTGTGTGTGTGTGCCAGATTTACTATTTTTAATTTGGCCTCGCTATCCTGTCTCTTCACAGATGAATTTGAAGGCTATGGGGAGTTGAGTGATGAGTCATTATTGAGTTAGTAAAATCACAATTGATCTCCATTTCCTGTTGATTCCAAAATTACTGAAGTGTGAAAGCTGAGAGTGACTGATGACTTCTCAGAGGGGAGTTTGAGGGTGGAATGTGGAAGTGACTCTATCTGAAGTAATTCAATGCTGCCCTGGGTGTTAGTACAAAAATGTCTATAGTGAGAACAGGTGTGTGTCAGAGATGGGAGGCTTTAAAGAAAGTGTGATGGTCTGGCTAGCTGAGTTACCTAGAAGTAATGATAATCTGGGCACTAAAATATGCTCCTCAGCAAGTTGGGGGAAGTTTTCTTAAGTGGCTACTGATAGTTTAAGATTAAATTTTTCATTAGTCGCCTCAGTACTGGAGATCTGATTGACCTGTGTTTCTGACACTGAGCTCAGAAGATTTTATCTTGAAATCCCTTCGCTCCTGGGTACTGTTTAATATGAAAGTCTCCTGCTTTTTTGCAGCATGGATGCAGAGTGAATGTCAGACTACACAGTGATAGAGAATTGGATGTAGGGACAGCAGTGTTGCATGATGGAGAAAATCTTGCATATCTGGGTTATTGTTTTCGATTATCTTTTAATGAATCCTTGATCTTGTCATTCTGCAGCTTTGTTCTGTTCTGATTAAGTGGGATTAATGCTCTTTTGACAGATACTAATTAGAAGCATTGGAGTAACATGTGCAAGTAAGATTTAATTCATTTTTTCCCCTCCTAGAATTTACGTTAGCAAACCTTTTTGGTAGGAACTATTAAGTTACATTACTAGACTCTGCCCACATTGCATATGTGAGAGTAAATTCTGCTGAAAAGAGATTTGTTGGAAGAAATTAAAGGGAGGATATATACTGTTTTGAGTTATATTTGGAAGCAAGCTGTAAAGAAGTCTTGGAAGTATCACTTTGGGAAGAGAAAACTTAGTTTAGTTCCCTGGAGGAATAAGAGGAGGTGGGAGGTAAGGCTGTCCCTTTTCTGTTTATTTCATCCCTCTCAAAATTCTGAATTTAAAGAATTTCTCTAAAGTGGCATTTTAGAAGGCAAAATAACAATCTGTGTTCTGTCTATGACTATTCAGATGGTCTTTGAACTGTTGAAACTTGTCATGGATGTACACTCTGATACGAAGTGTTAAAACAGAAATAAAGAACTAGAAGGAGAAATACAGTTTTTCCTTGGGAAGCGTGTACAAGCTTTCTACTATCCTACGTATGGCAACACTGGGAAAAACTGAGAAGGGGGGGAAGAGATGATTGATCTTACTGTCTGACAGCATCTTGGTTTTCAAATTTATAAACAAAGCAGTAAAAAAATCTACCAGGCTTTTTGACAGGCTAGGTGTGTGGTTTTCACATTCAGAAGAGCTGATTCAGTTGGTCTGGCTTTTGCAACGGAACAACCAGAGAAATAAATTGCTTTGAGCGAGTGTAAAGAACTTTCCTCTCCTCTAAAAAAGTTGAGCAAACATGGAGCACTGGGTTGCATGGTGAAAATTTGGTGAAGTCTGGAAGGGACACTAGTTTTCAGAGAAGTATGATGTTCCTTCAGGGTGTTGTGAATTCAGAAGTAAGAGCTGCCATGCTTAAAAGACAGCTCGTTTGCTGAGGGTTATAGAAGCTGCAAGAAAGCTTTATTAGGAATGATCATGGAAGTTTGTAAAGCTGTTGCTGGCAGAGAATCTTCAAGTACTTAATGCCACACCTTGATACCTTATACCTTGTCTTGTAGGTCTGTGTTGATATGTCCCAGTACAAAAACACTTTGTTAAACCAATTAAATGCATAATATTTTTATAATACTTATGTTCTGGAAAAATCAATATGACCAGTTTCCCTTTGAAATAACAAGAAGCCTGTTGTGCTGACAAAGTAGAATGCATTAGGAAGTGGTGCTTTGTATCCTCTCAAGAGTAATGTGCTCTTGTTTTTTCTTAATCAGCAGGATGTTCTCCTGTATGTCAGATGTCTTAGTTGTTTTTGTGATCTGTATCAGAGAAGAGCGAGGGGAGAAAAAATGTCAGAGAAACAGAATAGGTTTAAATGCTTTATAGCAGCGGAAAGCCTGCAGCCTTGTATTTCTCTGTTTCTTCTCTGTTAATCGCCAGGTTAGTGTTGGACACTTATTGTTTAAAACACAAACATAAACACAAAATAAAAGAACAGCTTGCCCTTCAGAGGAACATAATGCGTAGCCTGATGAAATACTCTGGAGCATAAGGGATATAATTAACCCTTATCCCTTTAGCTTGGTTATGTTTCAGAAGGTAACGCGAGATGCCTTAAAACGTCTACAATTGCTTATTTACCAGGCCACTGAAGTAAGGATTTTTCAAATTGATTGTCTGAAAATCAAGCCTCCTCTTCCCATTGCCTTCCCCTTCTTCCCTGTTTCCTGATCTGCAGTTCTGAATTTGTAATTGGTCTAGTACTGATTGACTGATTGCTGCCCCCCCCCCCCCCCCCCCCCCCCCCGCTTTTTTAAAAAAAAAACAAAAAACAACAAACCCTTAGAAGCAGCCATTGAGGAGAAAAGTTTATTTCCTGTCATTCTTGCTCAAGGCTATAGAGACTAGATCTTGGAAGTTTAGACACTTGTTCAGGCCTTTCAGAGGAATTTTTAAAAGATGCTTTGCTTTTGATGCAATGAAGGAAGGGCAATGACTTGAAAGAACTGACAGCACACCAGGGTTTGGGTTACTGCATGAATGAAACTTGCTGTGATCCTGAAGTATTTTGCTTTACTGACCAGGTGCTCAGGTAGCCTGAATCTGTTCTGAACTCTTTCTAAGACAGTTTTGGTACTGTTTAGTGGAAATGGTCTGAAATGAGACAGAACTTGAAATGCTTCCAGCTTTTTTTTTTTTTTTTTTTTTTCCCCCCCTATCTTGACTCTCCTTGAAGAATGTGAATTAGTGTGAGAAAGTATCTGTAGCTCCCACTGGGTCAAATAGAGGTTGAGATAAAAATGCATATCTCTGTGTGTATTGTAATATTGATCGTCATGTGGTAAATAATTCCTTGGCAGCAGGATTACCAAGCCTGATGTTTTACGCTTCATCTGTAAGTTTCGGTGCAGTCTTCCTGCTGGCTCTGTACTCAGACCTGCTTTTTGTTCTTTGATGGATATCTTCTTCATTACTTCCTTTTGACCAGCCTTTCTTTTCAGATAAAATGTCATTCTTTGGATTGGTTAATTTTGCTGAAGCTTGCTTGATTTGTTAGTTCACTAGCTACTCTTTTTTTGTTATATTTTAATAAGTTAAGAGTCTCCACAAAGATCCATTCCTGTCTCATGCTCACCTTCCCTAGCATGGGTGTGTATATATTCACACCAAAGCAAAGATTACTTTGGAGTCTTTCTTTTCTTTTTGTTAGTTTTTATCTGTTCCATTTATAAACTAATTCTAGTAGAATCTATTTCATGTGTTGCATTTTAAGGAGGAACACTGACCTGTATGTTACTTTAGAGTACCTATTTTTTTTTTTTTTGCCCTCTTCCTGCATAAGTTGTCTTAGTTGGAATTTTTGGATTAATTTGGTGAGGAATATCAAAATATTACTTGAGTTGGAAATAAGATAGTTTGGACTGTGGCAGCATAAGTGAAGCAACTCTATCTCTTAGAAGTTCTGATCTGATTCATTCGTGCTTTTATTTTCCTCTGTGGTATAACTCAACTTTGGGTATCTAAATTGAGATTAAAGCATGGTTCTTCACTGTTGTTTACAGAATATGGTCTTCCTATGTCCTCTGTACCAAATGTAGCTTGGAAATAGGTCTGTATGTTGACTTTCTAGTTGGCAGCTTTGTCTCAACTGAGGTGGCTAATAGATGTAGGCTTTTGTGGAGGTGCTGGGTGGAACCGGAGCAGCTGGGACACTAATGTGTGACTTTATCAGGCCTGATGCAGGAGTGCACAAAACAATTTTACACTATGGTGGCTGTTGGGTGTGTCAAAGTGAGCCAATGTCTTGGGCTAAGAGAGAGGAAAAGGAAGAGCAGGTAGATGTCTTCCAGCAGTCTGAGTTTGGGAGGGGAAGATGGTGATGGGGACAGTTCTGCTTTTGTTGTCCAGAGAGGACTGTGGCTGTGGTGCTACCCAACGCACTAGGGGACTCCATTTTTGGGTGGTCACTTTTTCCAAAGTGGACTAGAAAATTTTCTGTTAAAGACAGTGTGTGACCACTCACAGATCTGGGGGTGGTTTGTGAATTTAGAACTTTCTCTGTGTCCTAAATTGCTGGTTAACTGTGGAGGAAATGAGGAGACTGAGTCTTGGTTTCTGAATCTGAAGCTGAATGAAGCTGGCATATGTGGTAAAGCAAAGCACAGCCTGCTCAGATGTGTTTTCTTAACGTGGAACAAGCTAGGCTTGCGCAAATACCGTGGTTTTCTTTCACAACAGCAGTGAGAGGCCAGTAGAGCTGTCGGATAAGTGAGGTGAGGCCAAGGACTGTCCATCAACTGTGCTCTCTAGATGATTTTTGCCTTCAAGCTAGCAGTTGAAAAAGAGGATTTCACGTCTTCCTGTTCAGATCCTTTTTACCTATGCTCTTTTCTGTTCTGCTGATTTCTGTTTTTCTTTCTCAGATGAGACTTAGTTTAAAGCTTTGCAGTATAGCTGTGTTCAAGTGTGTATGTGGCACTGTTACCCAATGTAGTTATGCCATCGAACACCTGCCCCATAGGTGCAGTTTATGTTGGCAGGAGTTGTTTGGCTGCTGTGACTTAATGTTGTTTGGGCAGGCAAATCATAACTACAGTCAGAAAAATTTACACCACCACCACCACCACCACCCCCCCCCCCTCCTTGAGTGACTGTAGTGGCACATCCTTTGCAGTAGAGATTAAATTCTTCCTTTACCTTACAGGATTGGCAGCTGGTTTTACTATACATTGGCACAAGCGAATGAGGATGCGGGATGCTGCAATTAGTTCTGGAATTTCAGAGCTTTGTGAAACGTTCCTTGTGTCTGAAGGAAGGGGTGTTGCCAGAGCTTTGTTGAACGCAAAGTAGTCTGGATCCAGAGAGAGATTCTCTTTGATGCAATCCTATAGCCTAATTCTGAAGTGGTTTTGAGCAGTTTCTGCCCATACAACAGTTTGTTTCTTGTGAAGAGAGGTGCAGAATTATTGCTGCTGATGGTTGCTCTGTTTGAGAGATGGTAGCTATGAGCTAATATTTTTTTTTTGTCGATCTTGCACAAAATGGCTGTATTGTTACTCATGATAAAAGAGTTTTAGAATACAGTGAAACTAAAGGATATGTCATTCAGGTTTATACCTTTAAGAGCGTATTACAGGGTTTGTGTGGTTTCTCTTGCTTCCCTTTTCCTGTCAGGCTGCTCCTCTTGTTGCAGTGGATAAAGTTTATTATTTAAAGTAATTTAACATCATGTAAGTTCACTAAGGAAAGATTTCTTATCACAGGTTAACTATAAATATGCTTAATATAATAATTTAAACATAAAGTAGTACACACTTGTAAACCAAGACAGCACTTGCTGAAGCAACACACTTGCTCAGCAGGCAGAAGTACCAAGTGAAGAGAGAAACCGTTTTTGTGAAAAATCAGCATCATTTAGTAGTTACTAAATCCCAATAAACCAAAAAATCCCAACCAACCGCCCTCCCAAATATAAATGCAAAACAGTTAACTTTCATTTTATGTCAGAATATTATGTTTATGTATTTAAGTGACAGCTGAAACTTAGTGATTGAATTGCATTGGTTAGAGCTAGTCCATTCTTCCGTTCTTTCACTTGGATTTGTTTTTCTCCTTGATGTTGCCCATCTCTTCCTTTCTGGCTGAAATTTCTTCTCATTTTTAATGTCATTTTCATGACTAGAACAAATAGTGAAATAATACCAGGGATTTAGCAAGACTCAATTTATGTTCTCCAGCTGTATCTTTAGTTAGGAGTGGGTTGTGTGTGCAAGGTATGGGGCAAAAATAATGATGAAGACCGAGATCTCCATTTCAGCCTTGCCTTGATTTGTCCTCCGGAATGACTGCGTGCAGCTGCAAATCCCAGTGAACGGAGGTGTCTAAAGTTGGAAGTGTCTCAGGTATCCAGGTTTGATATCGCTGTTTTATTTGCCTCTAAATCCAATCTCCTGTAACTTCTTACATCGTGTTCTTCCAAAACTCTTCTCCCCCAGTTTTGGCTCAGAAGGGAAATGGAATAGATAACCCCTGATGATGAGTTGCTGAATGAAATGGGCCATGGATGTATTTCTCTCACCCAGTTGGACCCACTGCTTTTTTTATGGGTGGATTTGTTTGAAATGCATTAGGGCAACCTTTTGCATCCCAGACTCTCCAGAAGTACCTGCCAGAGAACAATAATTCTCCTGCTTGCTCTGCCATTCCAATCCTCTTCTAATAAGAGTGGATATTGTGATAATAATTGCAGTTGCCAAGCAATAGAACTCAGTACAACTAGGCTGATGAAATACCTAAACCATTTTGTTAACCAGAATTATAGCATTGTGCATCACCCATGGTGCTTATAGGCAGTGTCTAAAAAATGTATATGAGGTTGGAAATCCAATGTCTTGGGCAGTATATAAATGTAAAATGAAGAATATGGGCTGAAATGTCACCTTGAACTTAAAAGCCAAGTGTAAAAGTGTGAACAAGTGACTGTGAGTAAACCACTGTTGGTACTTCTTTTTTAACAAGGTGTATATTTAGTTTTCTTTATTTTTACTATTTCACGGTGAAGGTCAAGTAATTGCTGAACAGATCTGCATGGGTATATTGGAAATCCTGTACTCAGGATTGGGAGCTTTTAATTATCTTCAGAGATATGGAAACCTTGGAGTTCTGGTAGTTGACTTTGCCTAAAAGTGCTGTAGTTTTCCATGCTTAACCCTGTTAATGTGGCTGCTTCTCACCTGTGTGCATTAAGGGTGCTTCGTGATGAGACCCTCCCCCCCTTCCCCCCCCCCCCGCCCTTTATTGTGCTGTGATGCCTCTGAGAGTGTGAATGCTGTTGTTCTAGTGTAAAGGACACTTTCCTTGGTTTGAACTATGTTTGTGATACTAAAAGCAAATCAAAAGCATTCAACTGGCCAGAAAAGTGAGTTCACATAACAGCTTCTACTGATACAGCCTCTTTGGTTTATATTTGCCTTAAATTGTATTCTAGTGCAACTGTTTTTTGTTGATAAGACCTGAACTACTAGTCACCTTGTCTCTGGTGCCAACCCACATGTTTTACCTTGTATTTGGAGAGGAGGGTTCTTTTTTCCAATCTGGTTAGCTCATGACTGGAAAGCCCCTCAGCACCTGCATGTGTGTAATTTAATACCTTTAAAGCCCTTTTTGGGGATTGCAAATTGGTTGTATTTTAGCTGCCTGGAGAAAGCAGGTTACAGCATGACTGATGTGATTTTAAGCTGTGTAGCTGCTATGTGAAGGGAGGACTCCCTGTTCTGTTGAATGAAGTTTCATAGCACTGTCTTTTCCTTCTGTGCAATTGGATTTTTTTTTTTTTAAGTATTCTAAATCTCTGTTCAGGTGGAAATATGGGATTAATGGAACTCTTAGTTCAGTTTTTTAAAAGAGGAGCATTACTGTGGAAGATCACAGAATGTAGGATTTCTGTGTTTCATCATGTTAGAGAGAGTTATCCCAGGAAAGTAGGGCCATGTGTTGCATATTGTTAAGAGTAATTGCATCAGACTTTAAATTTTTCTGTGGATCTAAGTATAACTTCCTGATGACTCTATTAAATCCTTTCACTGACCATTATGGATGCAATTACATGTTATGATACTATATTGTCAATTTGCTTCTGATGAAGTCTAAATGATCAGGCCTGGTCAGGCAGTCATTTTTCAAAGATCTAAAAAAAAAAAAAAATCCCCAGAAAGTTTAAAGAGAAGCTGGTTTCCTAGATAACTGCAGGATGGCAACTCAGCAAGCAGCTAAAAGCATAGTAAAGTGTCTCCCTAAATGGGTGTTGCTGAGCCCAGCCACATGAGGAACTTTGTTTCTGGAAGAATTGGCTGCTTATCCCGGCTTCCTAAGTGTGTATTCCATAGGTTTCTGTCAAGTGGTTGCTGAGTCAGTTGGATGTGTAGACAACTATGTTAAAAATAAATAAATAAAATCCTGCACACAACTATATTTTTTTAAAAGGTGGAGAAGAACAGTCCCCAGGAGAGACAGTTTCTGTTAAGCTCTATTGTCATCACAGATTGTGAAACATAAATTCAGTGTTATAAACAGCTTGTAATTTCAGTCTTCCATTTTTGCTTTAGCAGGCATTAGACTGAAGCTACTGGGATAGGGTTTAAACATTATCATCACAGTTAAAAAATGTTTTACTCTCATAGTTATTGATCATAACACGCCACCTACTCATTTCTGTGTTACATATTTTGTATAGAATGGCATGCTCTGAAAACTTTGTGATGCTGTCAGAAAAGTGGTAATGCAGGGTAAGAAAGAGTGCAGAGGTTTGAAGTCTGTCTTTCTTCCTGTGAGGATCGAGCTCATCTTTAGTGATTTAGACATTACCTGCTTTCTTCTGCAGGTTTTTTTGTTTGACTTTTGACAGTTTTCTCACAGGCTGGAAAACATGACCATACTGTGTCTTGGAAGTGTTGCAGTGTAGTTAGTTCATGGAATTATTCTGGAGTTGCATTCAGCTGGTGCTTCAAACAGCTTTCCCTTCCTTGTAAACACATAGAATTATCTTACCAGAGGTTTGAGTGTTCAGCTCCAACCATAATGCTCAAACAATGGCCTTCAATGATTGACATATACTGGGCATTAGTGGGTGAGCCGCTTACTGTAGGTCTGATTTTTCTTTTAAGATTTTTGTCGTCATTGAGTGTCTTTGGTTGAGTGTCAAGAGCAGGTGTTGTCCATAACCTGGGCCCTACAGATCAGTGTTTAAAGTTTGGTGCTACTTTAACTTGGTTTGATAGCCAAGGGTTCTGGGGCTCAGCCACTTGAATGTTATTAGCTCTATAAGATCTTCATTTTTGCCCTGTGTACCCATGAGGATGAACAGAAGTCCATGCCAACTGAGCCACTCACTCATGTTACACTATTTCAGTAGTAGGAGGTAACAGATGTGGCCTCAGAGGAACCCCTGAGGGATGTGCTGGGTCAGTGCAGTCTTGGTGAGAGAGGATTAATTTGGGGATGACTTTGTCATGAGGATGCTTTCACGTGAGCTAAGCTAAATCTAGACCCACTTGCTCTGGTGAGCTGTGTGGAGAAGGCATCAATCAATATTATTAAAGGGATTCAGTTCATTTTGTTGGCTCCATTTTTTGCTAAGCTGCTGTTCCTGTTGACATTCAGAGTAAAATGTTGGCAGAGAGAAAGCAACTGAGATGAGGGACAGAAATGTGATTTATTCTGAAAATTTTTTTGTGTAAACTTATGGGGAAGTTGGAGGAAGTTCATGGAAAGCAGCAATGCCAGAGATATCTTTAGACAATGACAGCTGAAATTGCAAGAGCAAAAAGACAGAGCCAGTTTGAGTTTGTGATGTGGGTTGTAGTCCTTCTGCATGTTATTTTTGTGAATGTTTTGTTCTGGTCAGCTTGGTAACACAGTGGCCTTTGGATTTGGAATATATAGTTAGTAGAGTGGTAAAAGAGAAAATTTGGGTAGGACGTGTGTATTTTTCTAAGGGCTATGGGAGACAACGAGAATGTGTGGAGAAGGGGAATCCAGTTGCTTTTTAAGGTATTTGGGCCAAATTTGATTGGCCTCTTGTGACACTGCTATTTCCTTCCAAATCTGGGAGAGAAGAACCCTGTAAAAGGTTGCTAGGAGTGACGAGTGACACAAATTAATTATAATAGACTATATTTCTCAGAGATGACAAGCTACATTGCAATATAATCTCCAGTCTCTTAAGTGTTTAGAAGATCATAGTGGTCTGGCTTTGCCTTCCAAAGCTTAACTTCTAATTAAATGAAGAAAAACCCCAAGCCCTCTTCCTGGACCGTAGATGTGTAAACAAGAATGTTCTCAAGACATATATTCAAATGGAAACAGTTGGTTTTTGTTTGGGTTTGAGTATTCTCTTTCATGTTTTGCAAACCAAAGATGGCAGCGTTGTGCTAGTGCTAGAAATACAGAAGTTGGAATTCAATTATAGATTTGATTAGCAAAAGCTAAAATGGTTGATGTTTTCTGAATTGTGGGGTGCCTTTTATCTGTTCGTCATCGTGTGTGTGTACGTGTCCCAATGCAGAGATGCAACTTCATAAAATCTTGGTAAATGTAAGTGATTTATGTAGCATATTTGATGAAGAGGAACAGTTTGGTGGTTAGGGAGTCAGCCTGAATCATGTGGTGTAGGTTTAGTTCCCTTCTTGTTACTGGTTCTGACATCCCAAGACACAGAAGCTGGCTTCCCTGGGAAGAGATCTAGTGATTGATGTGACACATGCAGGATAGGTGAGCTTAGAGAGTACAGAAATTTTGTGGGAGGTTGTGTAAGTACATTAAAGACACTAAAATATATATTTCATTCATAGTGTCACTACGAAGGCAAAACCAAGAGCTCAGTGGGTGGTGGAATCCTGTGTTAATGTAAAGTGTCATAAGCAATCTCTCCAACCACTGATTTCTGTGAACTCCACATTTAATTTCTTCTTTGCATAGTATGCAATTAAAGAATCCTTAGACTTCTGTAGTAATTTTTTTTTTTTTTCCCCTGTGTCTGCAGATGGTGCAACTATGCTGAAACTTCATGGGCTCAAAGAGAAATTCTGATTGCTAATCAGCTCTTTCTCAGTATTCTACTTTTGCCTTCCAAATCCTGGAGTGAAACTACAGGAACAAACTAGGCTTAAGACCAGGCCATGGACTGCAGTACCTCTGTTCAGTGATGACTGAATAACAACACTTAACGATTTTTTTTTCTTCAGGGCTGTATGACAGTCCTGATGGTTTTCTTAAAACAAGCATAATACTTAGCCCTAAGAGTGGAGAGGTTAAGGTCAAGTTTTACTTTTCCCTGTTTATAATCTGTATGGGTGTAACATTTTCAGACTGTTCCCTCTCTGTTTCCACTGATGTGTCCTCCTGCTTCTCTTCTGAGCAATTGCAGTCATGTAGAAAAGAGGCTCCTTTTAAATCTGTTCGCAGGCTTTATCATGTGTTTAGCCCTTTTTTTCCTAACCTGATTCAAACCAGTTTTTCAGATAATGTGGGGAGTAGGATGCTGTCAACAGCCGAAGTTGCTCTTTGACTTTCAAGTGTCTGCAAGGAATTTTTCTGAGCCATTGGGTTTTTTCCAGTGTGCCAGACAACCCCTCTATTGAGTTGACCCAGTGTATAGTAAACAAGTCAATATGCAGGCCATTATACATTATGCAGATCTAAATCCACCCAATGCAATAAACATGTTCTTTGTTGTTAAGAGAGAGGGATGGTAACTCTGGAGATGTTTGCCTTAAAAAGGACACTGCCTGCTCTGGATCTGGGATGAGGGCTGCTGGACTGCAGCCACATTCAGTAGTGGCTTTGGACCCTTTTTTTATAAGGACCTGCCATAGATTAAAACGAAAAAACACATGATGAAAAGGAAGTGGCTCTGTTGGGAATAAATAACAACACTGTTCAGAAGATGTGCTGATCTCCCAGAAAGACCCACAGCTCTGAGCTGACATTACTGAAGGATGACGTGGTGAAGCCTCTTTCATTAGAGGAGTTTGGGAGAGAGCAGTGTTACTGTGTTCGGTAACATCAGCTCTTTGCTGACCAGAGACTAGCAGTAGCTGTCTGGGAAAGCAGACCTCTCATTGAAGTGGAGTGTGCTCAGAAAAAGCCATTATTGGCAAAGTGAGACTTTTCTTGTGGTGGTGGTGGTGTGAGCAAACTACTCTGCTAAAAGTAGAACTAGCCACAATTGGTTTTTGTATCATGCCTTGTAGTTCCTTCTTTGTGTAGGAAATCATCCAGCGCTGATGGTAACATACTGTACTTGTTACCACTGTACAGAATTTCAGGATAGATGAGAAGTTGAGCAACCTTGTGCCCTCCCTTAAAAAAACCCTTTTGAACCTTGTGGATCACAGGCTTTATCCTCAGATTGGGTGTTTTAACACCTGCGTAGGAAAACGATATGGAATTGGAACAATTTTTGCACCTTCAGCACTTCAGCAATGGGTGTAAGGGGATATGTGTGGGTGGTTGTTTTTGTTTTTGTTTTAAATGGAAAAGCTGAAGGTATCCAGGTTCCTTATTTCAGATAAAGCTTTGCATCTCTACTCTGAAGTGAAGGAAACAATCTTCACAGAAGGGAAGTAAAAAGAACGAAAACAAAGGGAAATCATAATTTGCTTTGGTGACACGCCATGAGTATACAAAACAGGAAAAAGGTGAACAGGAGTTGATTTCAAGATGGCTAGTTAGATGTTAAGCAGTCTATCCTGATTCTCATTTCAGAAATGTAAACGCCTGCACAGGCTGAACAAGTCTCTGTTGCTGTGGAAAGCCTGACCCAGCTGGAGCAGGCTTAGGTTGAAAAGGCCTTGGACTTGGGAAAGGGTTGTGCTGGGATGACTCAGAGATGCCTTGATGCTGCTTTGTCTAAGACTTTGGTGTTGAGAGAGCCGAACAGTGATGGTTGCTCCATCTTTAACTTCTGGATAGTTGAGAGGATACGGAGACCTTTCAGTGTAGTAAAACCTTTTAACGTTACCCAAAAAAGTAAAGGCAAGGCTTAAAATGTGAAGGTGTTTTCTTTTTTTCAAGAAAAACCTGTACGGTTGTGCTTGTTTCGAACTTCTAAACTGAAGTAAGTGGGAATAATAAAAAATTTGGAAGCAAGAACTACACCATGATGAAATGGTTCCTTTTAGGAAGTGAGTTTTTCTCTTATTAAAAACAGTTGATGTGTGAACTGTCAATCTACCCTCTAACACCTTAGTATTGATAACGAATTAACTGGTATGAATATATGTACAGCTGCGATGTACTGTAGCAAACAGAATTTGTATTATAGGCTGAATGTTGAACAGCAGGGTTTCTGCTGATTTGTCTTTTGTAGCATGCCACTTTTCGAAGGAACCATTCCTTTTGCAACACTGAAGGGTAACAGTTAAGTCCTTCTGAGAGTAGTTAGTGACCTGAAATAGCTAGTGGATATATAAAAGGAATAAAGACCTGCTGCATGGAGTAAATGATTATTTGATGATAGATGATGATTAAATAGCGGGTGTTTCTCAAGGAGGCAAGGTATGTCTCCATGTCAAAAGGTTTCTTGGGATCAAAATGAGCATTAGCAAATCATAGTTAAGGTCAAGAAGAAGCATCTGAATCGCTGTACTCGGAGCGCTTTGTGTTGCACACAGCTTTGCTTTAGTCTGCCCAATCTGTGTGTACTCAGTAGTGTCAATTTACTACACGTGTGCTGTGCAGTGTGTGTGTTTGTTCACAGCCTGTGTTCTGCTCCTTGGTGCCCTAACTTGGAGCAGCACTTAGAAAGGAGACTTGCCAGGAGATTCTGCCAGATTAAGGAGTAGGCTGCAGGTCATGTTAATTACTCGCATCGTATGAACCTGTTACATGCAATCATTTTTTCCTGGTAGTTCATTGACCCCAATCTCAGTTACGTGATCAGACTTGGATCAGTCCTCTTCTAGGAATGGGCTGCAGGTCCTCAGACTGCAGTGTGTAGTGGGTGTTTTTATTACCTTTGGAAGTTTACAGGCCCTGCAGCTTGCCTCTGGGATGCTCCCAGAAAAAAAAGAGCGGAAGTGAGCGGCTTGTTGGATAGCAGGTGAAGCTTAATACTTCTGGACTGAAGTGCTACTTCCAGGAAAGCATTTGTGTTTGTCTAGGTAAAGAATGCATTGCTTCCCTTCCCTTCTGTATTTTACTGTATTGGGGGAGTTATCTTTTAAACAAATAAATATGTATTTCTTTTAAGATCTAATTTCTCACTCTGAATTAGGTACTTAGTTTAGAACAATTATGAAAAATAATAGGCAGTTTAAGGAAAGGCTTGGAAACCTATAAGCAGCTGAATGAAAACAGCATGAATGGTACTTCTGGTACTACTGGTAATTATCCTGGGTGTTTATAATCTACCCACAACTATTGGGGAAGGGTAATAAGCAGATGTTGCAATTTTATTTTCTGTTAGTGAGCAAAAGAAATAAATAATAGTTGATTTCCAGTTCTCAATTAAACATGAAACAAAGCAAAGTTATACTAGTTGTATTAAAAAAGCTGGATAAACTGGAATACCAAAACCTGTTAAATGGAATATAAATGCTCTAAAGAGCATTTGTGTGCATTTTATGCTGTCTGACAGACCATTGGGATCCAAAGAAAACACAGCACAGCCAAATGGAAATTGTAGTTGACTTTGAGCTCCGATTAATTTGTTTTTCATATAATCCTTTTCAGAGCAGTGAGAAAAACGTGAGAAAAAGATGATGCATTGTGATATAATTAACTTTTATGAACACTGTAAACTTCAAAAGAAATGTCTTCCTTTTTTAAAAAAAACCCCCAAACATCTGCTTTAATTGGAACTGTTTTTTTCCAGATGTCAGTATGGACCATGATGCTTGCCCTATTTCATGTTTGGGTCTCTGCAGTTCTCATTATATGCATGAAGTTCTGCAAAACATAGCTCACTAGATGAACTAATAAGTTCTTAAATCAAAAATGTCAGCAGCATGTTCATCTGTTATCAGTTTCTAACATTAGAGCCCACTGGACTTTTCCTTATTAAGGGAATGATGTTCAGAATTGAGGCAAGTGAGTGTGTACTTTTGCCATAAAGTTCTAGAAATCTCATTGATTTATAAAAGCATTAAATACCTAAAATAAAGTAACTTTCAAGCTGAAACAAACATAAAGCTAAAAGCAGTATGACTTTTAAAGCCCAGCCTCAGAATAGACACATGAACAGATATATAATGCTTTAGTTAACGGTTGCTGCCATTTCTCTTACAAATTGTTCTTTAGGGTATTGTAACTCAGCTGTTTTTAAACCCATCACTCTGGAACCTTGCCTGCAAAATGTCAGCGCAAGTGCAAATTTTATTTCTTTAACAAAATAAAGGGCTTGGAGCAGTTAGGCTTTCTAAAATTTTATGGCAGTAAAATAAATTTTGCTACTTTTGCTTTGCTGTAACAGGAACCATACTGTTCACCTTATCCTGCCAGCAGGTAGAGACAGAAACCAAAACAGTTTAATTGGAAAAACACTGTGTTCTAACTTGCCTTTTTTTAAAAAAGAGAAGCCCAATGTCAGAGTGTAAATATACTCATGTTATTGTCGGACTGTGCTTTGGGCAGAGGGCACTATCCCTTGAGGATGGGTGGAGGGATGGTTGCTTTAGAAGAAAATTTCAGAAGTTGAAAGCAAGATGTGGGTACTAGTTTATTAAAGGCATTTAATCTGGGTTGAAGTTGTCTTTCCTACTGATTCAGGAGAGAAGCCTACACTTTCCCTATACGTGACCAGTGCATCTCTTACCAGATATACTGTCTTGGAGTAATTTAACATTCCTGCTCTCCCATCTGGCTTTTAAAGCTGGATAGTGCAAACCCATTTACCTTTTTTTTCATGTTTTCCCGAAGTTGAAGCCTTGACACATATTCCAGGCAGCAGTATGCAATTGTTCTGTAGTCAAAATATACTAAAATGGGGATTTCCTGTCTCACTGGTTGTAATAGCCAAGTTTACTGTTGGTACATTAGTTTTGGTGGGTCTTTTTGTTTTTAAATGTTTAGGGAATGCACTTTCTCGCATATAGCTGCTTTAGTGCAAGTCACATATTAATAGCTTCTGCTTTCAGCTTGGGTCTTTACAGAAGGAAGATTAGGTAATAGTTTGTGTAGAAAACATCTGTTTCTTAACAAAGATCTTGCCCTGTTGTTTTTTTTACATTGTCCCTCTAACAAGAAAGTCTTTTAGTCTTTTAAAGACTTAAAAGTCTTTAAGTCCTTGTTGGATATTAGAGTTGCTGTGGTTTTAGCATGCTCATGTTCTGGATCCTTTGTTAGCTTAAGTTATTAGTCTTAGATAAGTGTTGTGGGATGGAAGGACTGCTTTCTATTGTCTGTGCAATTTCTGAATCTCTGGTCAATTTGTCTGGGTTAGAATTTAAGTTTTTTGGCTCCAGTGTTTGTTTAGACCTTTTCCTTGTCTGAGGAAAAGATGTTGTTAAAATAATTAAGCCTAGCATGTATAAAAAGAGAACCTTTTAACAAAATTGAATTGCTTGGGGTTTGTTTAAGTTTTGGGTTGCTTAAATAAATTGGCATTTTACTTTGTTTGCTTACAAGCAACTTACTATCTATTCTGGGGAGTCTTTTTTCCATGTTTTCCACAGAAAACCAACTCTGAGGGTTTCCAAGAACAACAGCTCTCCACGCTCTGTAGTTCTTTGTTTTACATCAAAGTGCATTTTATGTGGCTAATTATTACACTGTTAGTACATTTTTCTTCCAGCCCCTTTAAAATTTTTATTGTGATACATGTCTAATATGGAAAGACCTAATACATAGAATTATCAGGGAATAATTCTTTTGGTCATTGTTTTCTTGAGAGTGCATTGAGTTCAGCCTGCTGTTTTCAAGGGAAATTCCTGACTGTGATGTTGTGTGTTCTTGTAAATAAATTTATCCTGTGTTTCTTAGAACTCAAGAAACTTTTTCATAACTTGGTGCCAAAATCAGTGAAACTTGGTTCCCTGGAACATGCAAACAGGAATTCAGTGCATTAGCTATACAAGTCCAAACACTTTCTTTTCTTCTTGGTCACAGTGCGGGAAGTGCTGACCAGCTTTCCACGGATTTTGTGTTGTTGCTGATCTATTGAAAGACTAACATTCGAGAATTAGGGCTGATTTGGCTTGTGACGCTGGGAAAAAAGACTAATTTGAGAAATAAGTTGTAATTTTCTGGAAAATGGTCTACTTTATGCGCATGTATCTTGAGGAGGGTGGGGGATGTGAATTAGTAAACATAATCACTCTCTATATTACCTAAATTGTTTGAAGGGCTCAACCCCTGTTCTGGTCACACATGACATCATGCAATTTGGAGCAGGGTGTGCAAATGCATTTGGTTTATGTTTACCAATCTAACACAACTTTTTTCAACAGCAATAATAAAACAGCATTTCTCTGTCTGTTGCAGAATATGGATAGCTTGCATCTCTGTGCTGGTCCTGGTAGCGTTTATAGTGATAGGTTAAATGAGATGAAGATTCAGCGTGGGTGTAAATCAAGTATTCATTTCCTATTTTAATATTGTAACCTAATTAAGAAGTTATAAATTTTGTGGCCATCAGAATATCTTACTTGTATTCCAGTTTCAAAAGGTTTAAAAATGCCTTATGTACTAACTTTCCTTTCTCCTTTTACATTTCCAGTTTGTGGGCCAAATGTTGACATTCGCAATGATATCCATGAGCTGAAACGCCTGGAGAACTGTACGGTAATTGAGGGTTTCCTTCAAATTCTGCTCATCTCTAAAGCAGAGGATTACCGCAACTTCCGCTTCCCAAAGCTCACTGTCATAACTGACTATTTGCTGCTGTTCCGTGTGGCAGGCTTGGAAAGCCTCAGTGATCTCTTCCCCAACCTCACAGTCATTCGTGGGAGGAACCTCTTCTACAACTATGCCTTGGTTATCTTTGAAATGACAAATCTTAAAGAGATTGGACTCCACAACTTGAGGAACATAACCCGTGGGGCCATACGGATTGAGAAGAATTCTGACTTGTGTTACCTCTCCACAGTGGACTGGTCTCTCATCCTAGATGCAGTGTCCAATAACTACATTGTTGGGAATAAACCTCCAAAGGAATGTGGGGACTTGTGTCCAGGAACAATGGAAGAGAAGCCATTGTGTGAGAAGACATCTATTAACAATGAGTACAACTACCGCTGCTGGACCACCAACCACTGCCAGAAAAGTAAGATTTGAGTAGATAATGTTTTTGTTACCTCTTTCTGAAGTAAGGGTTTAATTTTCTGGTTTTATTTTAAGCTTTTTAGCAACTTAAAATTTTATTCTAGTTGTGTGTAGTCCACATAATGAGCTATCCAGTTACCACACAAACAGATTCCTCTCCAACCAGTAAAGGAGCATCTCACTTGATTTTAAAAAAAAAAAAAAAACCCACAAAAAAACCCAAAACCAACAGCAACAAAACAACCCCCCACAAACTTTCTGGGTTACTTAGCCATGGAAAAGATGCAAAGTGTAGAACCAAAACCATTATAGCAAAGCTGGAATGAGTTTTACCTCACTTGAGGACTTCTACAGGAGGGGGCTGTCAAGTGCCATTTCTTTCTCCTTGCTGAAGTGACGTTACATGAGTGCCAGAGTCATTGCTGTACTGAAGCTGCTAACTGGACTTACTTTGACTTTGTTCTTTGCCTCCCTTAGCATGCACCTTCAGAAATTCCTGTAATGGTCAACTGTGTATGTAGGAACATTTTTTTTTTTTTTTTTTTTAGTGCAATCAGTTTTTACAGTAGTCTTTAGTGTCAAAGAGTCAATGGGCATCTTGACTCTCGGTGAAATTATCCTTGCCCATTTTGTTCTTCTCTGGCATGATGGGTTTTACGTCTTTCTGATAGCAAGTATTAGCAAAAACAAAACCTGATCTCTTCTCACTTTTTAAAAATAGCGTAAACAAATACATAAGTTTACTCAAATAACATGATGACATGGCAGGCTTTTTGAGTTCATCCTGTAACTTTACGAAAGCTGAGCCCTGCAGTAGGGCTTAGTTACAAGCAGTCGTCACTGGGAAGAACAGTTCCTAAATTCTATTTGCAGTGTTGACCAAAGCTGCTGTAATGATAGGAAACACCACAGCTAGAGAAGACAGGAACAGGGCTATGTTCAGGTTACCTTCATTTGGGGATACTGTTTTTTCTGAAGTGGCTCATCAGTTGCTTGTGAAGCCCTCGCGTTCAATTAGAACTGAAATTAAAGTACCTTGTAGGGCAGTTTAGTCAACACATGCCAAAAATAGCTCTGCCAAAGGCATTTGTAGGGCTGTGCTTTTATCAGTATTTCTTGGGGGAAGCAGTTTGTCTTTAAACAAAGAAAAGAAAACCCCTCAGCCAGTTAGTGGGAGACTTTGTGATTTGTCCCAGGTGAGGGAAGTAAGCTGCATTGCTTTCTTACTGTGTGTTGCTGTGAGTCTTTAGGGTTCTGCAGGCCAAATTTAAGTCTTCATTAGAAGAGTGTAACTGTTGTCTACAGAGGGGTGACCTAGGTGATTCCTGTGCAACCTCATTACCTTTAGTGGTTTGAATGGATGTAACTAGGGTGTATTTAATGAGATATAACGATTTACTTGCTTTCTGTTGTGTGTTCTGGCAGTTTAGAGTAGACAAAAGTGAGGAGCAGGAAAAGCTGGTTGACTTCTAAAATAATTCGGCTTCCAAATGCACATGAGATCTGTTTAAGTAAGATGAGATCATAGTTATACTGTGAGGGCAGCACTTTTAAGGCAAGGGTGTAGATAAAGTTTTTCTTTGCCTATATGTTTTCATTTTCCTTTCATGGGAGATTGTGAAGAAGAAAGCAAATACTGGAAAAGAGTCTTGAAAGGCTTGTTAAGAGCATTACGCTGTGGAAGACCAACGTAAGTTTAGGGTATCTTGATGCATAGTGTATAAAGAAATGGTCAAGTTCTAGTTAAAGAGAGTGAGAAAGTTGGACCTATTTAACCTATTTGTCGTGATAAGTCAGTGACTTCGGGGAAGAAGACTTAAAATTTGCCAGCCATTCATCTAAAAAAAAAAAAACAACAAAACAAAACCCCACAAAAAAACCAATCCTTAAGTACTCCCATTCTGAAGAAAAACAAGGGAGGTATAAATGTGCAGTTGCTCAAAAAGAAGCTTTTTGTCTCTCCTGCTAGATTACTTGGGTGCTTTGGCAATGAACTCCTGATCTGGAGAGGACTCTTGCAGTACAAAATTACACAAGACATGAAAAAAAACAGAAGCAAAGACTTTTAAGTTACTGAGTGTTTCAATCTGCATTTTCCTACCAGTAGAGATATAAGACCTATGTTATTTTCCAGGGAATATTTTTCTAGTGTAGTATCTAATTTAACCCTGACATTCTCCTTGTGCGTCACAGTAATGTTAAACCGAAAACGCTGTCTATCACTCAGTGTTCCTTTATGCCTTTTTATTTTTCTTCACCCTGGATCTGTGGAGGAGTGTGTATTAAATCTCTTTTGTCCTTGTTTAGGTTTTATGCGGAAAGATCTGAAGTTGGTGGGTAAATGTTGTGTGGGAACACTTAGTACTTTAAGTAGCCTGGCTTCTGTTTAGTTTTGCCGTTGAGTGGAAGTTGGTTTTGTCCTTCTTTTTCTTGCTCACAAACAAAGGAAGAACCCCATGCTTCCTTCAGTATAACTTGTGCAGGAACAATGTTGAGGGTGGAGGCGGGAGAGAGGGAAGGATATGCTGTGTTTGACTTACAATAATCCATTGACGTTTCTATAATAAAACAAGCTACAAAGAAGCTGTAACTTTAAAATTGTTCTTATTTTTTAAGGTTCAGCGTAGAGCGTCAGCGGCTTCTCTGCCAGTTTTGCTGCCCTGGTTTCTGTGTAGTATACATTCCTTTACCTTTGAGTGCCCCAAGGCAGCCGCGTTACTAGTTTGCTCGCTTTGGAGCTGTGGCTGTGTTGGGTTTGGCATGCTATCACCTTTCTGGCTTGCACCTACTTTTCTTCTGGTGTATCACATGCCCGCTGTATTTCAGTTGGGTTGCAGGTCCACATAGAAGAGTCCCTCAAGATGAAAGGAGAGTACTGAAGTTGTTTGCATCAGTGGTTGTGCTTTGGGGCACAGGTAGAGATGGAAAAGATAAAAACTGAGTGTCCAGACATACAAATAAGATTATGGCCTTTTTGGTGCTTAATGGGTTTTTTTTTTGTTGTTGTTGTTTTTCTGGCAGTTGTGACTGCTGGAAACATTTATGGAAGCTGCCTGCATCTTGTTCAGCAGTTGATGTGAGAACCAGAAAAACTGTTCCTGCTGTGTACCCCTTGAAAGACTAGTCTCTGGTGTCATGCTTGCTTTGCCTGTCCACTGGTCTACTGCAAAGAAAATTTGTGGTGTTTTCTATATTCCTTTTGATGATGACTAAGTTTTGAGGTCTGCTACCTTAGTCACTAGGCCTTCAAGCCTGCAGAAACCAAGTGTAAATTACAACCTTGAAAGCCTGCCTGGAAGTTTAGGTTCCCTTGTCTACCTTAACCTTTGTGTTATTTTTTGAACAAGTCCAGCTAACATGTCCTGAGATACTTTTCTGTTTGCTGGGACCGTAAGAAATAAACTAGGCAAACTGTTTATGTGAGAAAGTAATAGCAAAGCTAGCAGTGATCTGTATATAAGGTCTATGGTGTAGGGGTGTTTTTTTCTTTCTTTTTAACTTCATCTTAATTATTTATCCACTCTCCATCTACCCTCAGTTAATTTGGAGGTGCTCTTTGTCAAGTATTAGTTGAGACCCCTCCTTTCCTACTCTGGTAAAAGACAGACTCGGGAGGACAGACTGTTAATACCCACTATGAAGAGTTAACGGCTTCCACTGCAGGGTCTGTGTGAGGACAAGAGCACTGTCTGAAAGCCTGGGTCCTGCCTTTGTGAGAGAGCAAATTATGGGGATGAAATAGCCATGCTTCCCATAAGAGCAATGAAGGTGAGTATCTGAAGTGCATGAGGGACCTTTAAGATTCATTTTGCCACTGACATAAAAAAAGCAGGTTTAAATTGGCATTGTAGAGAGAACATGGATTAGGGCTGTGAGTCGTAAGCACTTGTTTCAAAAGAGGTGAATTTGACATTAAAAACAATAGCTCATGTAGACTGGGCTCCACAATACAACAGAAGAAAACTTTCACCTTCCGAATGTGTGAAACTGAGGACCATGGAAAAAGGCATGTGAGGATTTGGAGGCTGATAAAGAAGCAGATGGCAGCTAAGCACAAAATGTTTTTAATGAAAATGTATCCTTATTCCTTTTTGAATTGGTTTGACAGTGGCCTGAAAAGTTACGGTGTATGTGAGGAATGAAGAACAGGAGGGAGAGAATGACAGTGAGTGGGAAGAGTGGTCCATATGTACCTTCTACTAAAATGTTTAAACATATGGGGACAGTAACATGATGTATTCTCACAAATATTCGGAATCTGCTCCTGTTTGTTTACACAAAGCTCAAAAGATAATGCAGTCGAATGGTATCATTTGACATAGCTTCATTGACTTGTGCAGTACTTACCAGTGTACGCCATCTGGGAATCTGCTCCCCGTTGATTCAGCAGAGTAGTGGTGAAAACAATGTGCTGGCATTTTTTTCCCCCCCTTCTCTCCTGATTTTCCCCTCTCTTGAGGAGTATTCACTATATTCCTCTGTCCTTTAGAAATACTGAATATACATGATCTGTGTAGACATAGAGAGGAAGAAGTTGGGAGCCAGAAGTGCTGAATCAAATTAAACTTATTTTGCTTAAATTACATGTGTTTTTTTCTGTTTGCTGCTTCATTTAAGATTTTTTGTGTTTTTTTCTTAAACCCTGAAATATAGTAGAAATTGTGTATGTCATCAGAGGGACAACATGCTTTAAAAGTCTTACTCTTTCAGCAAGCAAATTTGATCTGGTATAATGTTAAGTGAAGCTAGTCTGTGTAATGCTAGTTCTACCTCTGTTGGTTTAAAAAGCCCCTATCCTATAAACTGGAACATATTTTGAAATGGACAGGTTGTCCATTTTGTTGGTATGCACTCTCCAGCAAATAAACATCTTCTGAAAGGAATAAACAGAAGGGTAGACCAAAAAAAAAAAAAAAAGGCATAGTTGGTGTCACTGAATTAGAAAAATCTGGAGCATGTTAAAAAAATTTTGTGTTTTCGTTCTGAATGAAGTTTTTTCCTGACTTTTGCTCCCCTCCTGAGAAGCCTGCTTTTCAGCCAGAGGTTTCCCAGAATTTTTATTATGGCTGTGAGAGCGTATTTAATTAGTAAGTTGGAATGTCCGCAGAGCAGATCAGGCCAATCTGCAGTTAATTACTGTAGCAGTGGTTTATATTCTGAGAAAAGGGCTAAAATTAAACAAATGTATACTTGCCATTTTTCTTTGTTCTGTTGCGAAATGCCGTAACCTGGGAGGAATATCTTGAATCTTGCAGCCTGTGCTAGTCACCAAAACCTAAGTGCTAATGTTGAATACTCCTCTTGGCTTCCTACTTTCTTTTGGCACGAAGATTTGTAGTGTTTTTGAGAGGACTTCAAATTTTAGAGTTTTGTTTTCCAGTATTAAAAGACTTGATGCAAGAAACTAAGTTTGTCAGTGACACTTGCCATGGGTTTTAAAAAAAAAAAAAACATTTAAAAAAACCCTTTAAAATATTCAGACCTTTTCCTCACTTTTTGGAATAAAGAATAAAAAAGTTAGAAGGATTTTGGAAAACACCTTGTGTCTTTTCTACTAGCATGTACACACACACACACTTTCCTCCTGACAAAACGTTGTATTTTACACTTGCTTCGACTTCTTTTATCTCTGTCACTCCAGAGGTGTGTTTATGTTCGCCCTGTGGTTTGTAGCCATATTCTAGTGACCATCCATGCTACTGGAGAAATTTATTTCTTCTGGTATTGTTTCTGATAATGGGGAGGGGTAATCCATGTGTTGTGGAATGATGTGGTAAATGTTGCTGTGATTTCAGTGGAAGTACAATACCTTGTTAAGTGATAGGTTGGTTAAACGTATGTGCCCATTTATTATGAGTAATACAAACTCTATTTTACATAAAGACCATTCTGATTTAAGAAAAATTCTAAAGTTAACCCCACAACAAACTTGCTCAAACTAGGAAGTGGTGGCAGAGTTTTTTGTGCATATGTAAATGCATCTTATAATTGCAATTAAACAAGAGCATGCTGTGATCGAAGTCTGGTTGGACGGAAAGCTCTTCCCAATCCACACTTTGCCTGTCTTTCCTAGCTTCAGGTTTTTGCTTCATGAGACCTTGAAATCTCAAGTAATCTTTATTGCTACTATAATATGGATTTACTTCAATTGTCTCATGCCAAACAAGTGCTTCACTGTCAGAAAAACAACTATAAAAATATAATTGGAGATCACTCGTAGGAAAGAGTCATTCCCTGGTTTTATGGATTGCATGTATGTTAATTCCTCAATTCAGTTTCTCTGATGTTCTGTGGTAAAGGGTAGGGAAGAAAAACAATGCCAGTCCTTCTTACAAGAAGATACAAGCATTACTAGATCGTCACACATACAGTGTGCGATCTTTTAATGTGTAGTGCTTGAAAAGAAGTCCTGGTCTAACCTCTCATTATATGGAGACTCATGGGAGAAGGGAATGGACTTTGTACCCAAGGGGCCTGAGGCTGTGGAACAGAGTGGGATAGGAAGATGATGTCTACCATCCCATTCAATGAGGGTTTCTAAGATGTTGCTTATTTATTTAAAACTTTTTTTAAAAAAAAAAGTACTTCAAAACCTCATTAACATTCTAAAGTTACTTTCAACGGTATGTTAGTGTTGTTAGTGATGTTTCAGAAATGTGATGATCTGGCACTATCTAGGATTGGAAACAGAATGCTTTTGGTTTTACTTGCAACACTTCTTCGGAACTTGCTTTCATCCAAGAGGAGAC
Organism: Athene noctua; assembly: GCF_965140245.1. NCBI lineage: Eukaryota > Metazoa > Chordata > Aves > Strigiformes > Strigidae > Athene > Athene noctua. Next base: position 11,786,475 of record NC_134049.1, on the reverse strand, counting down.
TGAGGATGATGCATTTAGCGAACTATTTTTTGTTTTCCCTTCCTGTGCAGCATTACCATGTTAAATCTATGAAATTAGATACGCATCTAAACTTGAGCCAAATCTTTGATTAACCTGCTTAACATGGGCTTCCAGGCCCCATTGATACATATTAGACAAATGTTTGTTAATAGAATAGGCAGTTGTATTGGATAGTTAATTACATGTAATGTAAGACTTAAATTTTATGATGAATTTGCAAAACAACTGGGAGCTGGGAATAGCTAGCAGTGTTACAGGGAAAATGTCAGGGAAATGTCAAGTGTAAAACCAGAAGAAAGCTGTGTTTTTGCTGTGTTCTTGCAAATGTCGCAGGGACAAGGCAAACTCAGCCTGGCTTAGCATTTTCCGCAGTTCTCTGTCTGTGGCTCTTATCCATGCAAGGAGTCTGGCTTGTAGTGGGTTGCTAGCCTCCTTGGGGGTTTCTGTTTTGACAGTTAACACTTGTGTGGATGTCTAATGATGGGTGAACTTGAGCCAAAATCTTTTTATCTTGGTGGGGGCCCTGAAAAGATCTGTCCTCCACCCAGCTGTCCGTTTTCAGGGGATATATAGAAATACATCTTTTGTGATGGCTGGTCTGCAGTTGAATTTGGCTGAAATATGCTGAAGGAGGCTTGGATGTGAGTAAACCCACTGAACTTGCCAGCCTACTTTTCATAAGAAGTAAAGGTAAAACTTAGGTTCAACACTGGATATAGGAATCACGCCCTCTAAAACTATTGAATAGTAGGTGCCATTTTCCTTTTTCTCCTTCCCCAAAACATGAATGTAGGAATGAATTGTCCTTGAACATTTGCATAAATTGTTTTCATGTGGCAAACAAGTTTCTCAGTGTTAAACAGTGATGAAACAGCCTTTGTTTAGCCTTCCGTCCCACTAATAGTGTGATTTCCTTCTCAAGTCTGTTTATGGCTCTGAAAATTAACTTAAAATAAAAAAAAATGTTTGGATAATAGTATGTTAATAGAGATTGTGGAATTGCCTTTTTCTGCTGAGGTGAACTCAGCCTGGTTCAGTTGTCAACTGTCTCTTCCTCCCCCTCTCCAGCAAAGTTTTCAGTGTTTGGAATGGAATGTGCATGTGCTGTCAGCCGAGTGCTAAAAATGATTTAGCAAATAATTTGCCCACCATAAAATGGTAAGGGTCTGAGGTGCCCATAACATGGGCTTTTAAAGCTAGAAACTGTTTGCTATTCTCTAAATTTTTTTTTTTTTGTTTACTGTTTCTTGCTGGGCAAAGTGAACTTGTAGTTACCTGCCTAAAGCATAGTTCTCTATGCCCTGGCTAATTATTAAGTGTGTTTGTATAGCCCTTGACAGTGTAGGCGAGAATGAATTCAGCACATGACTTGAGGATCCCTCTTGGAAAGGCTGGTGGTTTTTGGAATTTGGTTCTTGATTTGCATGTTCAGAGGGATGCGAGAGGCAACTCAAAGTTCTCATTGTTGCTAGTTAAAGTTCAGTTTACGCTCTTAGGTGGATCAAACTTCTAGTTTGTACATAAGTGCGACCTTCCTGATGTGTTTTTTTCCTTGTTGCAACATATTGGGTTTATAGGCGCTTAACTGTTCCCTTCTTAATAAACAGTGCTCTGTAGCTGTTGAGACTCATCTCTTCCCGGCATACTCATCATCCCTCCATTAATGGCTTCTCTAACTTTTTACTAGCGTAACTCAATTGAGGGGTCTGTTTCTCCTATTTTGTTTTTTTCCGGTTGATGTGTGAGGGATATATATGGATGAGTATTGGTTATAGTTTTGGGAAATGATGCCATTTAGGAAGCATGTTTGAAGTGTTGAGCGCGCAGAGAAAGTCTTTTATATCAATGCAGGCCTTGGGAGGAGGAGATGTTTTTCTATGTATAGAAACTTCCCGTATAGAATGGCAAGAGAAGGTTGCAGGGGGATTGCCTGTCTCTTTAAGTGGGTTTATAATTGGCTAGGAATTTTTGTCAGCTTAGTCACTGCAGCATTCAGCGGATGAGGGAAAAAAAACCACAGGCCCCAACCGTTACGGGCCGTGGATAGGCTCTGTCATCCCAAAGGAATGCATGTGAACAAAACACTTTGTGCGGTGCAACCGTTGGCCTAAACAGTATTGCATTCTTAAAGCAGGCTCTGAGTCACATGGAGCAGATGGATTGTTTCACTAAAATGGAAGTTATGTATCACTGAGCACTCACATCGAGCTTTTAAGTGTGGTTCAAATAGGTCACGATATGCGAGTGTGATGAAGGGCTGGAAAGGTAAAAAAAATCAGCTCTTTGTTCTGTGGCTGAAATAATTTCTGTGGCCTTGAAAAGGTAGGAAGGTCTTTTGCTTTGTTAATTACTGGGCTGGCACACAGGTCTAAAGATTTCAGACAAGCATGGTCCTAATTCTGAGGCACTTTGTGTTCATCTGGGAAGCTTCATGCTACCCGAACTAATTCAAAGAAACCCCTGTTTTGTGGGGGGCTGGAAAGAAAAACCTCAAACCAAATGCCAAACCTATTGGCATTTCTCACAATGAAACTAGCTGCTCAGCTCTTCTTCCTCCACCCTGCCCAGCCTTTCGCCCCCAAATTTATCTTCAAGCTGTTCTCTCTAGTCCACACAGTATATTGATTAGCTAGAGAGTGGCTCTGTCTCTGTGGGTGGCGTTACCCTTTATTTGGCTTTATCTCTTCCCTTTAAGGGATTTGAAAGGATCTGATAGGAACGTTGCCAGCCTCCAGCCTTCAAAGCGTGCAGAGGAGGAGCTGTGACTTCTGGCTAAACAAATTCAGAGCTGTCAAAGTGATTTTTTTTTTTTCCCAGTTTTTTAATGAATTTTTTTCCCCTCCTGTTTTGTGGGGAATCCTCTTTAAAGAGTGGTCTAGGATTTAACAGAAAACCCGGCCTCCAGTTGGTCGATATTGACAACTGCTGTCATTTGGCAGACTGCTGCTGTTCGAAGTGGAGCAAGTTTGGAGGTCTTAATCCGGTTATCACTAAGGCAGGTGTTTCAGAATTAGTGCCTCCCCGTGTAGTATTAATTGAATCTTAAATCATTACAACACAAAGGGGAAACATTGACTAAATTCCCTTCCATCTCTGGAGCTTTCCTCATGAAGGCAGCACATGAATAGGAACTCTCTCTTAGAGAAGATGCTTTACTTTCTAAGTGCTTGATGAAGGCTGTTTGGCAGAATCAGAATTGACTGGTCCACGTGAAACACTACATGCAGAACCAAAATTGCAGTGAGTCACTGTCTGCTCTGTCTTTTGTGATCTGAGAGTCTGGGATAAAATACTGCAGTGGGTGTTACAGATAAAACCCAGTATGCAAATCCTTAATTCGGAGATGAAGAGTTCTTCCTTTTCTACTCACTGCAGTTGTTTGTCTGTGTGTGCCCATTTCTCTTCTCTAGCAGAGCAATTAAAATAGTCAGTAATACCTTGCTCCAGAAAATGAGGAGAGTGGTGGCAGGGAAAACAAATACCTCTTCCAGCAAACCAGATGTAGAGTTTCTTAAATTCAAGGGCTGGTTTAGGATTGAGTTGGTTACGGGAGCATATAACCAATTAGAATAACATCTTACAAGTGGAAGAATTCATATTCTTCATAGGCTAAGATGATATTTTTTTCTACCTTTAGGAGGTTTCTTGGTATGGTTAGAATTGTCTGCACATGGCAGATGATCTTTTTAGGAGAAAAGTGCAATATAGGTAAGAGAGTGAGGGGGCATTTTTGGAGTGGGGAGTGCAGTGGAAGTCTTTTTGTATGGCAGTGCCTGGTGAAAGTGGTGGGCCACTGAAATCTGTGGTGATTGCAGGTCCCAGTGTTAAGCTTCCTGTGACCTGAGAACTGGGCTGCCTGCTCTAGTAGGAACATTTTGCTCTGCTAACTGGTGTTGCTGTAGCGGGGCACTGTTTTAATCATACTCAGATCCGTGTGCTGTACCTGTGATGTGCTGTTAGGACTCTGGATACAGTGTCTGTATGCTTCCTGTTTGGATAAATTCAACATCATGCATGTTATCACCTGAAAACTTCAAGCTGTGAAGCTTCTTGCTTTTCTTGTCTACTTATTAAATATTTATTAAAATGGTAGTCAGCCTGCGATGAGGAAGAGACATTATTGAACAACACGGGGCTTACCAGTCACTGTAAATGGTGAAGAGCTCTGTGTGGATCCTCCAAGGGATGTACTTTGTTTACATTAAGCATGCTTAATAAACAATATCTGTAATAAGGTTACTTCAAGGAAATTGTATAGCAAGAAGTAAAAACACTTGCTTTTCTTTATCTGCCAAGTGGACTGCATGATCTGACCTGTATGCAAGGGTGCTGTCTGGACAAAGAATGTCGTGAGCAAGTGGACAGCTATTTTGCAATGTCATCCTACCCATTCTTCTAGTATCCAGGAGACATTGGAGTTGATGCAGATAACTGTGCCATGCCTGGTTAAAAGGCATTTTAAGGCATTAAAGTGCCTTAAAAGAGGAGTTAAAAAAAAAAACAAAACACCTAAAATGATGACATGTCCACCTCCAGATCTTACTAGTAAAGGCTGAAGGAAAAGGAGAGTTTCCTCCTAGGTTGTGATCCCTTACAGCAACAGCAGCAAGCGTGGCAGTAACTTGCTTAGATTCTCACAAGCCGTGCTCCTGTCTTAAAACCTCCTGCCTTTTCTGTCCTCTTCTTCCAGTACATGTACGGGAAACTGGGAGCATTCCCTTTGCCTGCCTGGTCCTTATCTCTGTTTTCTGCAGCAGCACAGAAATGATGTGCCTGTCTCTTTCATTCTGCTGCTGCTTGGTAAACTAATGAGCAGAGGCACTGCAGCTGCCAGGAGGAATTCCTTTCCAGCAGTTCTGCGAGAAAAGTCAGCAGGATTAAGGCCTGGTTAAAACTTGATGTTTCAGCAGATCTGCTATGCAAACCATTTGGGTGAGGGAGAGAGCAACCAGAGTGGCAACCAACTTTGCTTGAGGCAGAAAAGAACTGTGGGAACAAGGAGGAGACTGTCTTGTTCTCTATAAACCATAGTGCTGCTTAGAGCATTTTGGTGTGCTTGACCCCTGTGTATGTGTGTGTGTATATACATATATGTACTTTGCTGCAACAGCACCCCAAGTTACCGTCTGTCCTGGCTTAGAGGAAATAATTATTTTAAAAGCCTTTCTTACTAGCGCTTTGAGTTGCTCTCATGTTTCGTTGTTTGGATGTGCCTGCTCGTGCCAGATCATGCACTGGATCTCACTGTTCTGGAGCACCTACTTAGTTATCTATCTAGGCAGGGAGCATTGGGGCACCTCCCAGGTATTTAAAAATAGAAATAAACATCTCATGCTTGCTCTTCCTTCCTTGATTAAGTTTATAGGGTTTGTGTTGGGCTTGTTTTGGTTTGTGTGGGTGAGTGGGTGTGTCTTGAGGATGAAAAAGTAATTGCAGGAGAGCTGGAGTCAAAGGAATATATTTCTACATGAGTTTGGAAACTGTGGGGTCTTTGGTTATTTTACTTTCTGGAGTCAGTTTATGTGAAGTTTCTGCTTTCTACACTTTTAAGATTTTTTTTATTTTACTTTTTAAAAATGGTTCCCAGCGGCTTCTAGTGAAATGCAGCTGCTGTGGGAGGTAATCTCTTGGGTAGCTTGGGCCGTTGCCATGAAGCATTTGAAGTATCTGGAGAGAGACCTTGAACTGTGTTACGCAGAGGAGCAGGTACAGAAGGTAGATCTTGTCATCGTACTGTTGGAAAGACAGTCTGCAAATAATGGCTTTCTAGGATGTGATAATGGAAGAAGTGTAGTGATTGCAGTAACCAATAGTGGAAGTCTACAGATGTGATTATAGTAATGTGTTCTTGAGTAAAATTAGCAGCTGTCGAACTATGTTTTTTTTATTATTTTCTTAAGAGCTTTGTTGTGCTAGTAATTTTTTCCATTCTTGTAAAGCAGGTATGGTTTCACCTACCTGTATGCTGCAGTAATGAACACTTAGACTGTTGTATGTAATATGTGGAAAATAAGATTAGAGAAATAATAAAAACACAGTGTTTGTGTTGTTGCAAATGTGAAAGCTAATGGGACACCCAGAGGCAAGTGATGAACCAGTTAAACAGGGATCAGGCACTCTGGTTTAGCAAGCCATTCCATTCTGAACACAAGTGATGGATACAAGTTAGACTGTGGTTGCAAACTTGTTTGTCTGACTTTGCCTCGGTGCTTCCTGAGCCAAGCTGCCTTATTACATGAGGGATTTGCTTCTCAAAATGACTTCCAGATAAATCGTTATCTGTACTTGAATGACTCTTATATCTGTAGCAGTCCTGTTTCCAGGTGAGGAAAGTATTCCTGAGGGTCGGGTCTACATGTATTTCCTTCAGAAGACCTCTATTGAAATGCTTTATTTTCTCACTACTTACTATATAGAACTAGGAAAGAAAATAGTGATTGTAGAGAAGAATATTCTGGCCCAGATAGTCTGCTTTGTACCATGCATTATAGAGAGCTGTTTGATTTGTCTTCAGCACTGTTTTGTGAATTTGAGCTGTAGATAGCCTCCAGAGTAGAGTAAAAGTTCAAAATCTTTCTTTATATAGTGTTGGGTAACTTTTAAATGATACATCACTCTGACAAACTTGTTGCTTCCTCTCAAAACAAAGGAAATGCTGATCTACAGTTAGCTGATGTGAAAGGCCTTTGCAGATATTGATAAAACATGAAGAGTGCAAGTGATCTTCAGAAAGATTGCCTCTGTGGACTACTGCCTAACTGAAATGACAGAGAAGCAGTCTTTCATATTATTATGCACAAGCCTTTTCTTATATTACTTTCTGCTGCTATTTTGGGCTCTACTTTGGGTGGACAAAGTATTTCGTACCTTGAGTCACAATGATGCATGTGTCAGGAGCTTCAGGTGAAGCGTAGACCGAGGTGAGTTTGTAGAGGTCTGTCATCAAGTGAACTTTCATGACAGAAGCATCTTCTGCTCCTGTCATATTCTTACTCTGGACATTCTGCCAAAAGCAGTTTACAAACGAGGACTTCTAAATTAATGCTAAGTATTTATCTGTGAATGCATCATGTTGCATCTTGCTCCTTTTGAGGACAATATTGATAAAAGGCGTCTTCAGATCTTCAAGAAAGATTTTCATATATATCAATTTTCTATCATTGACAGAATAGTGCTACAGGCATGCCACTGATTCCTTGTCTCATTTCCTACTCTGTGTGTCTTCAGTGTCGGGGTTTTTTTATATGAAGCAGTGGGGTCATACTGTAACATAATATTTGAGTTCTCATTTTAACAATTTACATGTGTTATGAGCATTTCCTGAGAGAGAGGCTCAGCTCTTTCTGGATCTGGCACTGGGGGGAAAAAAAAGGGGGGGGAAATTTTTATATATTCCCCCCCCCCGTGAGATACCCTGATTGATTGATTTTTATTTGTCTTAAGAACTGTGTTCTGGTCCACAGCTCTCTGGGCAGTGTGACAGCTCAAATGCAAGGTGCCTGAAACCAGTAGTTCTGTCTGAAAATCTAGGCCAGAGGATTTTGCCAAGTGTAAACATTGTCTCCTGGTATGAAAAACAACCATACAGTTTTAGTTCATTAATGTAATTTACTTGAAGGCAGACAATGCACTTGACATGGATGTTTATACCCAGGCTTTTATGCCATTCATGTATCAGATTGATCTTTAAATTGGTTAGTTTAGAGCAGGCCAACCAAAAGTGGCTTTAATATGTAGTAGTAATTCCTAGACTGTCCAATTACACTGGATTCATTTATTTAAGCAAGCACCTTAAAACTAATCTTCCAGTTTCCTTCAATAGGAGTTTCACTGGTCCCTTCCACTGCTTTTTTTCCTTTTTGTAGAGCCTTAGATTATTGCAGCTATTTCTGCAGATAAGGGGGGAAAAAAACCCACCCCAGCTTAACTGTGTAATTGGGTCCCATTCAACTCTTGTTGGATCCAGCTGGTGGGTATACACTGTGATTTCACTGTTTCATGGTAGAAGCTCCAAAACCAGCATCTGGATCTTGATGATCTGCCCTGGAAGCGGAGAGATGGGAAAGATGCTGCACTCATGTCCTCGTGTGGAGCAGTCTCATCGAAAATGCTGCTGCTCTGTTGAGAAGTGTACCTTTCCAGAGTTGCTCCCCCTCGAGCAGCCAGAATAATTCAGTTTTGGGGGGAAACCCATCACTGGCAGTGTAGTTAGTAGAGCCCTCTTGTAGCAGCTGGTGTAAGCCACCGGACAGCTTTCCCTCTCTCCACCTGCCTTTTCTTTCACCTCCCACGTTTACCTGGTTAAAGTCAGAACAGCACCTGAGCTGAGTCTGTTTTGTGCTGCCTTTCGCAAATACACGATGAAAACGTAGCATTGTTGCAGGCTGTCTCCCTATGTGTAAACTCCCCTTTAATTTTGTGGGCTTGAGAGCAATTTCACCCTGTGCGTAGGTCACGTGGCTGTAATTGGGTTTATGGAATCTCCCCAGTCCTGTGCATTCCCCAGGGTTTGTTGTTGTCAGACCTCATTTTACCCCCCACGCCCTTCATCCTCTTTTGTTAATCCATGAGTTTTGGGAATGTCTGAATAGTGTTTATTGCTTTTATTGTTTGGGTGGGAAAATGGCCATGGAGCTTTGATTGTTTTATGGCAGGAGAAAGGCCTTGTAGAACCCCAGGCATTTTATTTTTTTTAACCCCAACAAGGAGTGCAGAAAAGTAACCAGTAATTTAATTCTAAGTGAAGAATCTCTTGCTGGTTATAGCCTAGGGACATGTTTTATGTGAGTCCAAAAATCAACCAGAAAATAAATTTAATTACTTTCTAATATGTCTTGTTAAAGCATGGATCAGTCTGTACTGCAAATGAGTTTTTTGGAGGTACTAGTGAGAGACAACGTAGACTTCAGTTTTGATGGTAGATTAAATGTTGGATGTCAGTGCTTTCTCTGATAACAATGTTGTTGAGAACCACACTGGCACAACAGATTGCCCTGCATGCCTGTAGCCTGTAAGCTAACTCAGGACTTCAGCTTGTTTTGTCATGTCTTGTTTGGAAATTTTTGATTTGGGAAGGGGGAACATAATGCTGCCTGCTTTTAAGTATCAAAACCAAAAGTGCGGAAAGCTGGAGTGGCTAATTTTGAAGCTTGTAAAAGAAGCCTTATGTATTTTTATTAAAAGAATAACTTAATTTTATCGTGTTATATCTTTCAAAAGCTCAATCATTAGATCATTGGTATCATTAAAATATCAACAGCCATAAATGATGAATGTCTAGTCTTGCCTTGCCATATTTTTTATTTGGTTGGTTTTTATTTGTTGCTTCTTTGGAAAGATAGGCCTTGCAAGATGAAGCCCTTTCTCCCAGCACACTTCATGTGTATTAAATCTATTCATTTTGAAAAGATGCTGAGCAATGCTCCTTGTGCTTTATATTATTGCATTTTTCCTGTGGGTAAAGAGAAAAAATATTTAATAATTTACTCTTTTCCTAACAGTTTAAAAATAACTGTTTGTAGGCACTTTGTGTCTGTGTTAATTTATATGCTAAACACTGTTGATAATGACTTGAAACATGTCAACTTGTTTGATATTTAATGTTTTCTGTATACATAAATTTACATAGTTATGAATTTAAAATTGTAATGACTATCCCTGGTAAGAGAAGTAAGGTAATTACTATTGTTCTCTACATAAAATACTTCAGATAATCCCCAAACGGATTTTTTGGTTCCCTTTTCCAATATTTAAAAATCTTTAATTGTGTCACAATATTTAGATTAATCTGAACTTGTGTGTCTGAATTTTGAAGGTCTTTCTTTGATGCATTGTATTTGTGTCTGCTCTGTGTTATGTTTCTGTGTATGGGCAGCTATTTAAAATGGTCTTGCACTTCAAGATGTTAGACTAGGTTCAGTTTATATCTCTGTCCTATGCTTGCTTTATGGGAAAGTCACTTCAGTTGAATTATCCCATCTGTCCAATAAGGAGGGTAACCTTATTTAATGTGAGTACTGTGGTGCACCAGTTAATGCTTGTGAGTGGTTGCAAGTACCTTTTAAATACAGCATAAAGAATCGATGAGCATCTTGCTTGGAAATTTTGTTGTTAAATGCATTTTTGTTACTATATAACCCTATTTTCTTATACTGCACCGGACCAGTGATGTGCAGGACTGTATTACCATCATGCAGCTTGCTGCTTCTGGAAAGCGTGTCTGTTTGGGTCAGTATGCTTGAGGTTTGGGGTTTTTTTTTGATGCACATGTGAAAGCACATTAAGCAAAAGAGACTTACATTCATCACTTGAGTATAATAAAGATCTAACAGGACAGCTTTCAGGTTTTTCTAACAGAATGCTTCTTAAAGAGTTGAGGTATTGCAGAGGAAGGAAATACACACCAGAAGGAATACCTGCTTCTCTGTTATTTTTTAACTCCCTGTTTTCTTTCCTGTATCTATTCATATACCTAAGGCAAGAATAGAACACATTAAGTTTTTTGTGTTCTAGTGAGGGACAAAGGAGTGAGGGAACAAAAGTAGTCTTTTTAGATAATATTCTGATTACCTTGATCTTTATCATATTAATTCATATTGCTCTGTCACTACCGGTGGAGAAGTAGCTAATGTGAACTAACTATATTTGCACTGGAAAGCCTGATTAGTTTTATTTATTTTATTTTTTTTTTTTTAAATGCATCTCAGCAAGGGAGGCTAATGTTATGTGTTAGCAACTTGAATGAATGCTGTATGCATCAAACAGTAGCTATTCTAAAGGGTTGAAAGTGAAGCATCTTATTTTATAATTAACGATCCACCTCTGTTAGGAAGTGATCTGTTTTATGTAGTACTATCTGCATTGAAAACGAGAGAAATTTCAGATGCTTTTTCTCATCTTCAAGCCCAGTCTAGTTAGGCATAGAAAGTATGTAAGCAATGTGAATCTAGAATTGAATGGCCAAGGTGAATGGGAAGGTGAAATCAATTATCTGCTAAAATGTTGGTGCAGGTATGTCTTTGGGAACATGAACTGCTGTTCTGCTACTTGCTAAGAAGCCTGCAATGTGTATGCGTCCTGACACTGCTTTTTTCCTCATTGTGAGGGGGAGTAGGCATTTAAAAAATAACACCTGCTGTGACTGCCCAAAAAACCCCACAAATGAACCTTCCTCTTTCTTGAATTTGTAGTTGAAATGTCTGTTCTTTGAGTTTTGTTAACAGTGGTATAAAAGCTTTCATTTTTTCATTTTAAAATTTGTTTCATTTTAAAGCAGCAAAACAATGCTGTTATATTTTTTTTTTTTTTCTCCTTAATAGTTAACTGTAGTCACCTGTTACCTAGGAGCATCCTTTTGTAGCCTTCTAGGAGCATGACTATTCCTTTAGGTGTAGAGTTGGGAAAGGTTTTAATGTAATAAAATAAGTCCTAAGCAAGCAAAAAATTTATTGAGAGAGGATTTTGTTTATTTTAAATGGAACGATTTCCCTTGGGAATAACTGGTTTGTGGGTAGCAAATACAGAAATTTGAAGGTTGTGGTGAAAGAATGTTGGAAAGACAGAAGTGTGTGCACGTTTCTGAGAGTGAATGTTACCAAAGTTCTTCCTGTAGAATCCTTTCTTAGAAAATATGGTATGGCTTGAAAAGGTAAAGATCAAGTCAACTACAGTGAGTGAGGCTAAGATCTGTGCATCAGGGAAAACATCCTGATTCTGAGAACCATTTGGCTGTGGGATAATACTGTTGGAGAGACAGGAAGAAATTTGTGCTCATGTATGGGAAAAATGAGATACAGAATACTTAAGTGACTTGATCAGATTCACATGCCCGAGAGTAATAGTGGAAGGAGAATCACATGCTGCTTGTCTGGTAATTCAGCTAGAAGGTTGTGCTTTGCCAGCTCAGTAGCAATGACAAGGACTTGGCCCTCTCTGAGAGTTCCCTCCATGAATTTGCTATACCTATGTATTTTTAAATTACCCCCCGCCCCTTTTCTGTGTGTCTGTTTTATGTGTAACTACAGTCTAGAAACTAACATAAGGCGGCATGGATTTGTTTTTCTTCCTCCTTTTATTTACCTGCTAGAATTGAGGATTTATTGAAGTGTGAGTGGATAGCGAGCATTTCATTTGTTGAAACTAGAAGAAAGATGCAGTAAACTTTAATTCTAAAGAAGCTTAAGCCTTTCAAATAAATCCTCCGGGGAGTCATCTCAGTGTAGTGCATTGACTGAGAAAGATTGACTTGGTCAGGTTACGTTTGTAGAAACAAACATATTTTCCAAGACCCTAGTTATAATTCATAATGCTTTGTTTATAAAGGCTCTTTTCCCTGCGAGTTGGCTGGAGTGCTGTAAGTGGTCTCTTTGCTCTGTTTGGATTCCTCGTAGCTGGGTTTGTACGGCTGGAAAGCACATCGCTTTTGTGTGGCTCATAATCCACTGTCTGAGCATCATCCTTTAGTTTACTCACAAAGAAAGCCTACATTTGCTATGCAGCAGATGAGTTCAGCCGGCAAAATTTTTATCAATGCAATGAAAGTGAATCCAAACAAGTAGAGAAACAATGGGCTCTTTTTGCAGCTCATAGGTGGCAAACAGTTCTGTTTTGCTGTGGCTTGCAGATGAGGCATTGGGATTGCTGTTCTTGCCTTGTAGCTTGGTATTTTCATCTTGTCCAACACACATGGATTAACCTCTTTGGTCTAGGATGGCTGCTCTGCCAAAGTCTAGTATTGAACTGTGACCTGCAAAAGTTTACTTAGTAATCTTCCCTGTCCCTGTTTTGCATGGAAGATTCTCCTGGAAATGCCTAAGGGAAAAAAGAGGGGTTGGAGGTGGCTGCTTGTTGAAAGCAGTTAAATTTTTAGTAAAACTGGGCCAATTTGAGAACTATTGGCACAGTTTTCTGAATTTATTCATTTCGTTTGGCTTGTTTCGCTTTTTGGATGCGACTTATATGAAAGGAAAACTCCGGATAGTGAGGAAGAAACTATTTTACTATTTTAGTTGCTCCTCCTTCCTCTAAATTGAGTAGGGTAGCGTTACCATTTCTATGCACCAGCAATGTGAAGGTTGCAGACTTCTTCAGGCAACACTTGCAGAACTGTATGCAAGACTACTAAATTTCCCTCATTTTCCTGCCAAAAATAGTAAACCTTTAAAAAGATGTGAAGCATTTCAGAGCTTGTGAGTACCAGTGTGCTGAGCTACAAGTTTTTTTCATTTTAAGAGTACTGTTTTAGATGCACTGTGGGCATATTTGTGTTCTTGTACTGCAGGGATGCTGCTACCTTGTCAGATCTTGTAAGTAAAGGAGGGTCAGGCCTATAAAGTCCTGCAAGGGAGAAGTTCAGAGAAAGCTTAGAATTTGGAAGAACTTGACTGAATGAGATTGGTATTCTATTTTTAATTACTGATGCTTCAACTTAGTACTGGGGGCATTGTTGTACTCCAAACAGCGTCTTTTTGACTGAGTGTTCAGTGGATATCTTCATTGCTTGAATCAGCATTTATCGAAGGCACTTTTTCTCCAGAATTATAGAAGCTAAGTGTAAATAGTTCAGAGTATGCAACTGTTCGATGTTTTTCTTGCTTTTTCAATTTAATACTGTCGTTCTGGCTTTGTAGACTTAACTGTGATGTACTATTAATCACCTTCAGAGCAGCTGCTATGTTGCTCCTAAGAAGTGAAAACAGTGATACTATTTGCAAAGCATGTTGGGATGTTTTGAAATGAAAAACACTTAATATACATTATTTAGATGAATCTTTTCATTAAGTATTTGAGCGCTGTTTTACAGGATGATGTTCTGAGACAAGAATTTAGGACCAGAATGATAGTTTTGTGTTTTTAAAAAAATAAAAATTAGTAGTATTATCCACATCACATAAACCCCAACAATTTAATGTTGGAGGGTGCTTTTATGTGAACATCATGTTAAAATTCTGCAGGAGATAACCTTTGCATATCACTTAATCTGGAACTCTGAAATGCTTGAATTTGTATCTGTAAAGTTTTATTTAAAAAGTCATTTCAAAACATGCAAGTAAAAAGAAAAAAGGCAGCCATGCTCATATGCATTTAAGCAGAAGATGTGTTAAGTATTTGGATTTCAGATTTGAACGAAAACAATACATTCTTTCAAACAATTAAATGTTTTACAAATTAGTCATACTTAATCTGGTAATTTTTTAAAGCAATGATAAAAGCTTTTATTGAGTTAAGAGTCTCTTGTTGCTTCAGTGTTAATCCACATTAGTTTTTCTGATTCATCTAGCCATAGTGGCATTTAACGTTTCTTGAACTTTGAAATGCACAAATAAATTTCATCCTTGTAGTTGGGAGCAATTTTACTTAAAAAACAACCGCCATTGTTTTTTCAACTTTGCCACACCCACCACAAGATAAATTCCTTAATTTTGTGCTGGGTTGCAGCGTAATCACAGGGAAGTGTGCTCCAGCAGCTGCGTGCATTCAGTTGCTGTTTGTGACCACACCTACGTAAGTCAGTGTTGAATGTGAATTTTTGGGATTGTGTTGGAAGTAACAAAACTTCATCTAGGCATTATCTTTATTTATAACCAATGCTGCAATAGCGAAAGCTGCAAACCTCTCTTTTTAAGCAGCAGTGCAGTGAGATTAGAAATATTAAGGCAAAGCACTTAGAGTTTGTAAGAGGAAAGACGTGTAGTGTTATGTCTCTGAAGAATCATGACCTAATCTTACTTATAAGTATCAAATGAAGGAAAACATACTTTCCTTATATGTGCTCCATCAGCACCTGCAAAAAGATGACATTTACTTCCTTTAAAACAAAACAATCTCAACCAAGAAGGGTGTTTGGTGGCACTCAGTGTAGGTTTAGGGTTTTATTGACATATTTCTCTACCAGTATGTTTGAAATAGCAGTGAAAATGTTTTAGGCCTGTGACGACTAAAGTTTAGTATGAAAATGAAGGCTATACTTGCATCATCACCTCTTCATTGAAGCTGCTGTTCCTCCCTATAGCTGGGTAGGAGGATGTGAGCTGACTGTTCCCAGCGTGGGGCTGGGATGAGTTTCGCATCTGTTATGCTGAGTTTGGGTGACATACTGAAAATCCTCTAGCTGTTACCACTGTGAAGAAAACCTTCAAAAGAAAAGAGACAGTGGGGAAACTAAAACCTGCAGAGATTGATTTGTGAGTGGGTTTTTTGTTTGGGTTCGTTTTGTATTTTTCTGTTTGTTTTTTTTCCCCCTTTTGCGTCCCAGTTTGAATTCTAGGGATCTTTTAAATGGAGCCACAGTTGTTAATGATCATGCAAGAAGAGTGAATGTTCAGAGGGGCATAGGGTGGTAGAACATCTGATGTCTCTCTAGTAGGATCTAGGAATATAAGAATTTTATCGAAGGTTACTGCAGTGGCAGTGAAATTGATATTTCATAGGTACTAAAGGAAGACATCTTGAAGATGCCAGTCATCAATCCCAAGTGTAACTGTACAGAAGTAGCTATGCTTTTTTCATTTTTAAAATTTTCTCTCTAAGTATCATGGCTGGCTTAAAGGTTTCCTTGCCCTGTACCAACCTCTGTGCTGGTACAATTGTTCATGGGCTCGAGCAGTGACTGGGAGCAGAGAGCTTCATCTGGGTTAAAAATAACTTGGTCCCCAAAAATAAGCTGTATTTTTAACCTGGATCAAGTTTCCTGATCCAGAACACTGTGCAATCCTGCAAACGCTTGTAGTGAAACAAGTGTGAAGGTGCTGCAGAGGTCCTTGGGTGCAGCTGAGGCAGTTTAAGCCAGGGTTTATGTTATACCCCAAGTGCACTAGGCTTGGCAAGCAGATACGGAAACATTTTCTGCTGTTGCACAAGCCTGAAGTGGAAGGATGCACTTTGTGGGTGTTTGGGGACTTTTTGAGTGCAAAGTATTCTGTTAGCATGTTTTACATTGTCATTTAACCAATAAGGTGTATTTTTCAGCAATAATAATTGTAAAAGATAACATATCTTTTAATACTGAGGTATTTTAGTGAAATGACTTGAAGAGCATTTAGTGTGCGAAGGGAGAGAGAAATGGTAACATCCAGAGGCTTGTGAAGTGTAGTTCTACATGTTGTGCTCTCCGGTATTTGGTGGGTCTCTGCTGAAAAGGTAGGATGGTTTTCAAGGCCTATCAAGTGGGAACAGAATACCATACCTTTTAGAGATGTCGAAGGGCTGCCAGTGATCTGTACGTCACTCAGTAGAGACCTTTGGTGTAAGTGCTTGTCATCCACTTGATCGGATGTGCCGGTTCATAAGTTGTCTGTCTGTTGTCTCCTGTCACCCAACCGATGTGGCCTCTTCTTCACATCTTCCACTCCCTAGGAAAATATCTATTGAGCCATCCTCTAGCCTCAGCAATGTTACAGAAACAACTTGGGTCGGTTGGGCTTGCTTTTAGCAGGAAAAATTTGAATCTTTCTGAAGCAAAAATGTTTCATTTATGATTCTAGAAAATAGAAAAGTCTTACTTACCTTACACTTGAAAAAAAACCCCAACGTGCTAAGGAGCTGCATCCTGCCTTTCATGTGTAAAGTCTACCAGAGGGCTCAGTCTTCTCCTGAATGTGGATCTTAATTTCAGGATTCTCTAGTAAAGTTTAAACCAGTATCCTGTTTCAGCGTGTGGGGAGGAGGGTAGAGGTGCACGCCATGGGCCTGTAGGGATTTGCTTTCATGGTCTTGAAGATGCATCTGGTTGAGACAGCTGAGTCTGGGTCAGTCTTCTGCCCTCTTAAGATTTTGCTTCTGCCTAAATGTTGGGATGAAGGGCTGAATGTTGAGAAGTTAGGATCATCTCACAACTTAGCCATCAGCATCTTAGAAACAATGGGTCTGTTTATGGTGTAGGGTTGGGAGGGAGAGAATTGGTATATGGTGGGGAGGTCCTGTTTTGGTTGGGTTTTGAAGAAACATGATTTTAAAATGTTAGAAATGGAAAGTGGAGTGAAATAATTTTCCTTTTTTTTTTACTTGCACTTCACAGAACTCTTCTAGCGTGGTAATTGTTAGGGATCTAGCAGTGGGGTGCCTTCATTCCTAATATGGCAGATACTACATCTGCTTCTTGTGTGTTATCAGACGTGGTTTTAGTTCTGGGTTGTAATCTGTAAAGCTCTTACGGAACTGGCCCTGGTTATTTTAGAGGCTGTTTCAGCCTGTGGTCTGGAATAATACAGTAATCAGGGACTGCAAGTGGACAGGGCTTAAAGTGATACTATCTGGGGGTGAAGGGGAGCTTTCTTGGCAGCACTTAGCCTGGAACTCTGTTTTGCATGATATGAGCCTGAATTTTACTGTTTTTAGGATGAAACATGAGAAGGTCAGTTTTACAGAAGGTTTATCTGTGGTGCTAACTAGTAAAGTGTTTCAAGTGAGGGGACTTTCTAAAGAGTTTTTCTATGCCAATACCTGAATGTAATACGATTCTTCAGGGCTTTAGGTTTTTTTTTTTTTTTCATTACCATGTTTTCCTATGTCTGATTTTTTTTTTAATCTTGTTAAGAAATATGTCTATCTTACTTTGCTATAGTTAAAAATTATCTGTTTTCTTGGCTGTGTCATCAGCATAAGTTTAATCACTTGTAAGAAGTGCTGGCTGTCTTCTAGCTTGGTAGATGCATATGATTTTCAGAGGTATCCTGATTTCATACTCCCTTATATTTTTTTTTTTTAGGTAAGAATAAATAAATTCCAGTTCCTGAAAATTCTCATGTATAAAAATCCAAACTGTTTGTGGATGTCTGCTACTGAAAGAAAATCTGTGTTGAATATTAGATGCTAAAATGTTGAACAAAAAACTTCAGAGTGGCAACAGTGGAGGAAGTGGGGAGAATAATGTTTGTTTGAAGATCAGTGCACCCTGGAGAAGAAATTTATTATGATAGTATCAGAGTAAATAAAGTCCTCCTTTGGTGTAGTTTTGTATGTGTCCTTATAATTAGCATGGTTCATTGGGGGCTAGTTTCTGCTGGAGCTTGACCTGTATGTGTTTACAATAAGGGTGCACAAGAAATTTTTTTCGTATTTTAAGCAGGTGTTTTTGCTTTCTTTATGACTGATGTCTATAGCAGTAACAAAGGACAGAATTCCTTCCTAATCATTCTGTTCATAGTATGTGGGAATTATCTTGGACTTAGTGTTTCATTTACAAAATGTTTAAATTCTGGTGGGGTTTTTGTTTGGTTGGGTTTTTTGTTGTTGTTGTGGGTTTTTTTTTCTTCAATTTGTCCTATACTTGTGTTTTGATGCTTGCCACCTGTTTTTTACCTAACTGTAGCAAACTATGTGTCACTGCTGGAAGCTCCTTTTTGAGCTGCACTCTTTGGTTTCATGGTTGGGCTTGCAACCTGTTTCAAAACTTTGAACTGTTGTAATGCAGGAGCTGGTGAGGTATGTTATTAGAGCCATCTGTGTAATTACAAAACGCCGATTTCAAAAATATGTTTGTATTTCATAAATACACATAACTAGACCACATTGCCTTGACAAGTTCAAGAGGGTCCTTCGATTAATACTTAGGAAAAAGAAGTTATATGAGTAGTTCTCAGTCTTTGACCCTTTGATCAGATCTCAGCCATAAATTGTTTGCCTGCCCAAATTAAGCGGTATTGTTTGTAGTAGGCAAGTGAGAAATTTTGTGTGCTGACATGGGTGATACAGGTTGTATAAGCATCTATCACGTAAAGTCTCAGTTGGGGTATGAAATAGATGGGGAAGTAGTAGCAAGGTACTCCACCAGAAGATTGGTTTTGGTGGAGTAATAGAATGAAAGTTTTAGTGGGATGGGTAATAGGACGCCATGATAGCAGTTCAGAAGAAACCATTGACTTTGGGCCATGGCTTCAGAGTGAAATCTGTAGCTATAGGAATATTTCGGTAGCCATGGCTGTCATTTTCTATCTAAACTCTTGACTGCAGCTGCCCTGGCTTCTTTCTCTCTGGTCTTTACCAGGAATAGTCTTTGTAGAGTTAACACTGTCTCCTACTTGGATTTTTGTACCCTTCTGGGAATTGCACCTCGTCTGGCTTTGTGCATTCAAGTTTATTGCTGGTCTGGCCTGAGGCAGAGCTGAAAGATAGAGCACGATCCCCACTTGCAATGAAAATCTGTTTGCTGGGGGTTACCTCAAACTGCGCTTCCCAATTTTCCCCTTCTGCAGTTCTCCCTCTGTGGTTTTTTCCACATTTCACTAGCCAAACTTAGCTTAACTGCTGTGGTAAAACACAGGTGATGGTAGTCCAAAGTCTTGGAGTGCCTCCAGGCATCCCCAGCACAGGATGGGCACAACAGTTTGGGGATAGTTTCACAGCTTTGGTGGTTTGCAGCTGGGACAGGCAAACTCTGCAAGTAGCTGTGGTTTAATTTGAAATGAAGAGCATGCCTCCCACATGCTCTCCCAATGGCCACCACTGCTGAAGGGGCTAGTGCATAGGGTACTTGGTCATTTGAGAGCTAGGAGTGCTTTAGGCACACTTTGTGTTGCTGATTTCTCCCAGTGCCATGCCAGATCTAAGAAGCTAGTGAGTCATGCTAGTGACACTGTTTTTCTTTGCTCAGGTAAAGTTAATGAAGCTTCTAAAATTTGTTTGTCAAGTTTTCTGCAAAGATTTTGAACAGTGAGCAATCTGTAATGGGGCCATTTTGATTTTTGGAATGCAAATGCTGTGTGATTCCATGTTCGAACTGGAGTGAGTTTGTGTATTCCTTCAGTTCATAAGTCTCAGACTTGCTCAATTGTGGCACAGTTATGTTAGGAGAAGTGTATTTAGTGTCAGGAATTGAGTGTAATCAGCATTGCAGATGAAAAGCACAGCATCCTGATAAATGCTTATTTTTACTTATGAGACGAATAAAGACAATCTATGAACTTTTGGGATGTTTTAAGGGTATAGCTTGTTCAGAAATGTGTGTCACTTCATTATGTGCAGCATTTTCTTCCACTTGATTGGCTGCAACTGCTGATCATCACCTTTCCTTGTACACGAACTGAGAAGCTCCTTTGAATGTTGCCAAGGCAGATAACTACTGCCCAAGGCTGTGAGCTGATCTGCTGTACCCTTACTCCCTCTTCCAGGCACAGGGGACATTGACCATTGCTCCTGGGAGTAGACTGAGCTCCCTGCATCGCAAGCAGGGCAGGTGGGAGGCTGTTGGCCAGGCTCCATCTGTTATACTGCCACACTCGGCACTGCCTGCCACCATGGCAGCCAGGGAATAAACCCCGCTGCCTGTCCTGCCTGCCAAAGCAGCCTAGATTTACAGGGTTAGACTCTGCACCAATTAAATTAGTCTACTGATGTATTTTTATGAAGAATTGAAACTAATTGTTTTCCTACTCATGCGTTTACAGATAGAGGAGTAGTTTTTCATATAATTCCATGAATTACTGATTAGTTTGGACTTCTTTTCCATTTTAGATCCTTCTGCTTTTATTGAATTCAGAGATGTCCCTGCTCTGCAGCATCACTGAGATCTGTGGGGCAGGGAGGGGGGATACTCCCATCAAGTTCAGCGTTACAGTGAACTAAGAGTGTAGCTAGCAGAAAGCCCCGTTGAACACAGTGATAGTTCAGCACTGATAGTCCCCTTTTTGATGATATGCCTGTGTGGTTAGCAGCAGATAGGTGGTAACTCCAGGTCACTGACTTTTTTTTACCTTAAGGAAAGCAGTGTGGTTGGACAGCTGTGTAGCATTTACGTGTATATTCTCATGTCGCTGTCCCTGTGGTGATGGTCTAGAAGAGACTTAGATTGCAATAACAAAAGTTTTTTAAACTTTCTGTATTATATTTTTAATGATAATGAAGGGATGGGGCAAAAAAAAATCATATGATATTGGCATGATGTACTTTGCTAAGACAACAGTGTGTTGCAGTTTACCTAGACAGCAGGATTTGGAACAGAGTCTTAAGGAATTTTCTGTCCTGGGGTAGGCAATGAGCTTGTTCTGTGTGCTGCTCTCAGCTCAAAACATAACCATTTTCTCTGTGACCTGAGCACGTTTATTTTTTTTCCCTCATTTGTAAGAACTGAAGACTGCTTTCTTGCACAACATCCATGCCTGTACCGGCATTGCAGTTCTTTTCATGATCATGTTCTCTCTTATACAGAAGTCCACTCCTGCTGCATAGCACGTGGCATGCTTCTGTGGTGGCTGCATTTCAGTTACTGCGCAAATGTCTTGAGTGACTCTCCTGACAGAGAGGCTGTAGAAATACCCATAATGTTGCTGCTGCTCTAATCCTGCCCTTGAAAGCAAGAATGTTTATGGAATCTTGGTGTTATTCTTCAGGCCTTGCATTCCTCAGTAAATAACAGTATTTGACTGTAAAATACCATTTGGGGTTTGAGTAAGGAAATGCATGAGAGGCCCAAATGCATGAATTGGGACGCTTTCGTTCTGCGGCCTGTGTAGCGATTGGGTCTGCCTTCTGTGCAGGGAGCAGAACAGGCTGTGAAGTCGGTTTGTGAGGTTGTGCTTTAGCCCTTTGTTGCATATCAAGTGCTTGAAATTTGCATTGTCTTCCCTCTTCTCCCTCTGAAAAAGAAACACCCCTCTGTTCTTACTCTTTTCATGCAGAATGAAATGAAGTAAATCTGGGATTTTTATCAGCTGGATGTTCTGTGGCTTAATGCTCTCTGTAACAAAACACGCTGAAGTTGATTCTTTCTCCTCTCTGACAGTAATGAGGGGTGGTAACTTGAGACAGGATGCACCTTCCCATCCTTCTCTGATAATCTGGTCAGCTTGGAAAAGCTTAATCACTGTGGCCTGGTTAGAAGTGTTTACTATGTGCAGGCAGGGAAGAACTGCAGCACTTATCACCCCTCCTGTTTTTCTTGTCTTGAGAAGCTTAAAACTGTCACTCCTCAGGAATTCCCCACGATGTTTCTCTTGTGTGCCTGTGTTTCCTAAATGACCCTTATCAGTAGTGACAGGGCTTTAGTGACCAGCTGATCTGCCTCTGGGTGGCCACTCTTATCTTGCCGCAGTGACTTTATTTTGAGAGTAAATTCTGTTGGTCATAAATGGAAATTACCACAGTTCTTGCTGGCTGTTTGAAACCTGCTTTAGAAGTTGGATAACAGTTTTTAGATAAGAACCCTTAAAAAAAAGAAAAAAAAACAAAAACATTTGGACCTTTCAGACTCTGTGCCTTTCTGGTGGTCAGATATGGGAGCAGAAAATGTTTCTGCCAATTACCAGTAACGTAAATTCAAGCAGATCCAGTATCCTGTGGTGGTTGTGCTGACATGAAATTGTATTAGTCAGTGCAGAAGACACAGTTAACTGATGCTGATGTGATTCAGACAGTTGCCTCTGACAGCTTTGTGTTCACCACCTTCCCTTTAATCACATAAAATTCCAAAGGCATCACACTTAAAAATTTTGGTTTAGAACCTATCCTTTTTTTTTCTATTCACTGATTTAATAAAACAGGTCAAACCTGTGTGGAGAATGTCCAGCCTTGGAAGGTGAGACACTGAGGCCTTAGTGTCCTGCATCTGGGTTTGGTGGCTGTGCCTGTCACTCAGAAATTAAAAAGACTTGGTGTTAAGGGGTTTTGAAAATCCACTAGCAAAGAGCTCAGTCTGTTCTCCGACATACACCAGAATCTTCTGGAGAGGGAAAACAGGACACGCCAGTGGTGTGTGTATATTACATATATATATAAAAATTTTTTTTTTAGTGTGTCAGAAAATGTCACTATGTTTGAAGGCTCCACTTGCACAAACTCAAAAGGGAGAGTGAGCCTTTGCCCGCAACTCTTTGTCCTTGTGAATCTTAAAGAGTTTTGAACAATTAGTACCACGTCAGTGTCAAACGTGTTTGAAATCTCTCCAAGGCTTATAGCTTACGTCGATGTCCACGTCAGTAGTTTTCCATGTTAGAAGGGATCCTTCTGATTCAAACTAGATGCATGTGTCAGGACCGTTTAGTTTACAATAGTTGCCTGTGCCTGCCAGGTTGTTACGTCAAATAGATAGCAGGAAGCTGTAGCTTTCCATGCCCATCGGTCTAATTTTTAACCCATTGGGGGCCAGAACTGTTGTCTTCTCTTCCCAGTGCAGTATGGATGTACAGCACATATTCAGAGCACTGAGAGTTCCCTCACTTCTTGGATGACGTTAAAAGGCATCTGTCAAGGAGTTTTCGTTTTAAAAAGGCTATAGGTTGGGACCTTCTATATGAGCAGTACACCACCCAAGCTTATACCATGGTTTTCAGAAGAGTCCAGTAAGTGCAGTTACTCCCTAAAAGCCTTTGCAGACTATACATGGTAGCTCAGAACTCTCTTCAGCATGTGTTGCTGTGTTGTTTTACCAGAATAAAATCTTCCTGAGCAGCCCAGTAGATGCAGTAAGCAATTGCAGATAGCAAACCTACATCTAACTGAGGAGAATGTTACTGGCTCTTGCAGGGACCTCAGTGATATCATTTTTCTCTATCTTAATGAAGCATTACAGTTAGTTTACATAGTGATAAATACAATAATTATTGTAGCGATGGCTCTGTGCCCAAGATGCCTAGAAAGCTGAACATGAAATCTTTTTAATGGCATCATAATGGTCTTTCTAAGTGTTACGGATTTCCTAGTGTTATGTGTAATAAATAATGCACATTATTTTCCAGTGGACTTGTACAACTCGACACTGTACACACAGAAAAGACTTTATCTTGAGAAACTAAATTTTTTCTGTGGCAACTTTCTCTAGTTAGTGTTGGGCAGTGGAAACACACTACATGATAAGCAAACTGACTACACTGGGGAGTAAATGTGTGTTTGTGGAAGTGGGGGAAGATGAGATGGAAGACACGTATTAGACTTCGGAGGGTAAGTTGGGTGCCTTCCTCTCTTTGCTAATCACTTTTTGTGCATTAATTTCTGTTTTGTAAACAATACATTTCACAGGAATACACAGACTTAACCACAGTGGCTTCCTTCCCCTCTCCCCTCTTAAATCTCTCAAAGGAAACAATCTGTAGCCAGTGTGAGATGCTTGTTTGTGGATTCTACTTCACTTGGCAAACTATGACTCTTTTCACTTTGGGTTCCATTCCTGGCAAGGGTCAAACATTTAACTACAGAAATCAGCAGGAAGCTGTTGGACCAAGATGCATCAGGCAAGAGAAAAGCTGTTTGTGGTTTTTTTTTTTCTTTGCCTCTTCCGGCAGATTTGAATTAAAAGTATGTGAAAAAGTGTTAGGCCCTTGAATTTTTAATACTAAAGTGTACTCCTTCCTGTTGTTTAAAATTCTATGCCAAGAGTGTCTGCACCACAATAATTTGTTGAAGATGAACCATGAATTTTCAGAATTGGTGCTGAATCCTGTACAGTCCCACCTTCCCTTACACTTAAAGATAAGAGTTTCCAGCAGCTCTGCATTTTTAGGAGGCATGAGTCAAGTAAGAGTTAACAGTCAAAGTATTAGCATCGAGCAGAACAAAATACTGCATCCATAGCAACCACAAATAAGACAATACTAAAAGCAGTGATTTTAAAAATTCTTTCTTATGCCATACTTATAGTGTTTGTGAAAAGTGAAAGGGGAACAAGTAATAAGTTGAGAAAATATCTCTGGTAACTTTCAGAGCCATGAGTTCTTTATTACTTTGATCAGTCTGAATAATTTGGATTATTCCTTGTAAAGAGCACCCTGTAAAAACCGTCTGGTATGGTGGTAGTGTGCGGATGACTACTTGATGAAACTCAGTATTTAGGGACTTAGTTTTCCTCTGATTTTGGTGCTTTGGCAGGAAAGGGAATGAAAAGGAGGTGAGAGAAAAAGGGTGGCTAGTGAATAAAATATACAGCCTTTTCCTTTAGGAGTACAAAATATGTGGTCTTTCTCTTGAGGAAAGTTTTTAAAGTCTTCATTCCTGTGAATTCAAGCAGAAATAAGGGTCTCTTTAAAAAACCCTGATTTCATTATCAATCTTGTCCAGCAGGACCTTTCTAGCGTACGTAAGTGCTTCCTTTGCCTGCGCAGTTATATTATTACAATACTCACTTCAAACAGGGGCTTCAGGGTATCTTTCCCGTTGCACCTGTAGCTGAGGAAAAGTACTCACCTGACAGCCTCACAGGGAACAGCAGCATTGTCAGGCAAGAAGCAAAAGCTGATGTCTGTTTTAATGCACAGCATTTTCTTGTCGTAGGCCCAATGCAACCTTGTAAGTATGAAGAATTTTGACATACCTTGTGGAGCTCACCACAGACTGTTATATTTGTGTTCTTGGATGT
This sequence comes from Athene noctua, assembly GCF_965140245.1. Lineage (NCBI taxonomy): Eukaryota > Metazoa > Chordata > Aves > Strigiformes > Strigidae > Athene > Athene noctua. The sequence goes on along the minus strand of NC_134049.1, from coordinate 11,761,175 downwards.
GCCATATTCTGTGTAGGGGAAGTTTGTGTAATATATGCAGGCACCCTAATTTTGTATATTTGAGAAGAAATACGTAACTTGCACACAGATTAAAATGTTTTCATATCATGTGCAAGGTGATTAACCTGGTGAATCTTTTGTATTTTAATTATCCTCTGTCACCACAAAGACTATTGATTTACAGGACTGAGTAATTCCTGGCTAGTAGTCATCGATCATGCCTGATGTTACTCTGTTTCAGTTGTTGCTTATACTTAATTTCTAGTCCTATCCAGAGACTCCGCTGGTCAACCCACAATGCCCAGATGCCATTTAATTGCAGTGGTCAATATGTTGAAATACTGTGGTGGATGTGGAGGTCTTGTGTCTTTTCCAAGGTGACTGGAAATGCTGGTTATGTGTTCAGTCACATTATGCTGAGTGCTGCTCTGGACTGTGGGCTCTTTCTTCCTCCTTGCCTACTAGAAATAAATGGTTTTGCTTTGCCCTTTTGGACTCCTGCTGCAGGCTGATGTGCTGTAAGATGTTGCCAATACCTCTTTTTCCTAATGGTTTGAAAAACCCATAAAATCTGCTTGCTTGGCAGAAACTCGCGTGAGTTCTTTCAAACCATGTGAAGTGGGCTCACTAGTGTCTCCTCGTTTCTCTCTTTTGGCTGCTGGGTGGCTGCTGGTGGAACAGGGAGGCTAGAAGTGAGGGGTTGGTGCCTTAGGCTGATGCATGGTGAAGAAATCTGCTTTAAGAAGTAGAAACAAAGTCCCACTGCCCGTGGAATGCCAGCTAGTGTGGGGCTGCACAGTGTTAGAGCTGATCTGAGCTGTGTGGTGTCTGTCACGGGGATTGTGAAGCTGTGTGGCTCTTTCTCAGAGCACACATTGGCCCAAGTAATAGGAACAGGGGCGGCCGCAGCCCCTAAATCTGCTGTGCTGAAATGCAGTGGCAGGGATGCATGAGTAGTGGTACTACTGAGAAAGGAAATGGGGAAGGAGATGTCCTGTTGCAAAGAGCCAGAGGGGTGGGTCTGTTGGTTCAGACTCTGGGCTGGAGGTTACCATGTCCAAAACTGAAATTAGGGATAGACAGCATACTTCCTATGCCCTCAAGTCAATCACTTAATCTGAGTTAATTGACTTAACTTTGTGTGGTTTCTTTCCTGTTTAAGGTAGGAGTGATAGTGTTAGCTGCTGCTGTCTCTCTCAGGTGTGTTAGGATTAGTGGGTTAAATTTAGTTAAGACATGTCAGGCAGAAGTCGGAGATAAATGTAGTAAAAAATATTGCTGAAATACCATCTAGGAGTAATCTTCTTGTTAACTTCCCAAGCACAAGTCTGCTTTAGAGGGGGTATTTCCAAGTTGGAACCCTTTAAGGTAGAACAAGTACTGTAATACTGAAAGCTTCTAAATTTTACCAAAGTATGGTTATTATTGTCATCTTGTCTCTTATAATCAGTGAAGAGGCTTGTTTGCAAACAAATTAGTTGTATATAATCAAACGAAGCTGTCACTTTAAGGCTTCCTACAACTTTTAAAAATAATGATTATATCACAGGGGTCAAGTAGGTGTATTGGTAAAAAGGATGACAGGTTGCAGCTGAGCTGGAGGAAATTCAAGTTGTGTCAGCTTCTGCACAGAGTTCTCACTAAGATCGGTTGTACACCCGGCTTGGGTTACCTCTTTGCAACTCCTGCTGTCTGGCACAGATACTGTTTCCCTCCAAACACTGTGGAAGTGAGGGTTAACTATGAATGGAAATTTCGACTGCCTTAAATTGGCTACTTCTCACTTCCCTAAGCAAGATGATGAGTTACCTCTCCCTGGTAAAATAGCTTATGGGGTTTTTAAATGCTTTTAAATAAATCCTTCTCAAGAAACAGTATGGACGGACTTGCCAACTTTCTTTTTTTTTTCCTTTCTTCCCCCTTTTTCTTTATTTTTAAAATTTTTATTTTTAAACCTGGAAAAACCCTAAACCTGCCTTGAGTCTGTAAGAGGGGATTTTGAGGGGTTGGGTGGGAGGAGCTGCAGAAGGGAAAGGGTGTTCCATGTTTTGCTTCTCCCTTGCCTGGAATGCTTGAGATTGAGTAACCAGGGTATCGTCTGGCATATCTGAGGCCAGTGCTAAAGCTTACAAAAGAGCTTAAGTCATTTCAGTAAATGAATTTAGCTGTTGTCCATCTACATCCTGTGCTTGTTGAGACTTTGCTGATTCCCAGCTGTTTTCTATTGCTCCTGTGCCAGCAGTTGCTCCACCTCCTCTGAAGAGCTGGTGGAATAATTTGAGTGCTAACTTCCTCCAGGCAAAGTCAGTCAGGTTTGAACCTCGTAAGTGATGGGGAAGAGCAGGGCTGGCTCCGGTTTCTGCAGTGGGTTGGGAGTGCTCCTGCAATTCCTCCCTCATCTTTGCAGTTGGGGTGGGAGTGACAGTGACTTCTGTCGTTGCATTTGGAGAAGTGATTTTGATATCCTTGGGAGCCTTTATCTTTTGTATACATTTAAATGCACTAGTTCTAGTGCTATAGCAGCTTGCTGTAGTAGAGGAGGAGGAGGGAAGCAGTAGGAACGCTTTCTACAAATTGCTCAGATTTCCTGGAGGCAGTAAGGGACAACCATGTCATGGTAATGTTTAAATTTATGTGAAATACGGCCTTTGCATGTAGTCATAGGAAGACTGTAGTTAGTAAAAGAGTAGGCGATTAAACAGGTGTTTATCCCAGAGGGTGTGAATTTCCAGAAAAGAGGAAAGATTAGTTGATGTTTCTGTTCTTCTTTTCAATATGCTGGCTGTACTGTCTGGGTTAAGGTTCTCTGCCCCATATTATCTATAGAGGAGAAGGATTTAAGCTTTGTGGAGATCAGTCTATCATCTCAGTGATGGCTTCTATATACAAATCAATCCTATGGGATTGGTATAGTACAGTATGTATTTAGATTTCTTTTCCAGAGAATGAGGAAAAAAATGATCTATGTTTCCCACAAATTATTTTTCATGGACTGAAAAGCCAGTGTTTATTTTTTTGGTTGTTTTGTCCCTCTGATTCAGTAAAAATCTAATGGAGTGTTTTTGACTCCATTAGAAGTTTTTATTAATTTGAAGGTAGTCAAAAGTACAGAGACAAAATCCTTAGAAAGTTCTTTTAGTGCACTGGTTTTGAACAGACACAGCCTTGGGAAACTTTTAAGTATTTAGAGGATTATGTTATGATTTCCTTTGAAACACAAGGAATTGAGAAGCAGGGCTGAAATCTGGTCTGTGGCTCTGAATGTTTGGAGGTCTTAAGCTGTTTGTATGTGACCTTTTTGCCTGGAGTGGAGGGAAGCCTCTAAGTCTGCATTCAGTTAGCGTTGGCTGGGTGACGGGGAACATGGAATAGACTTGTGATTGTAACCTGGGAGCCTGGAAATGGTTGTAAATGGAGAAAGTGATCCAAATTTGTGCTCTTCTTGCTGAAATGCAGCCATCCTTAGTGCATCTCTCTATCCATTGGTCTGTATTAGTCATGAAATACTACAGGTTCTGCTGGGACGATAGAGTAGGCATAAAGGTAGAAGTGTTAGTCAGAAATCCCTCAGAATACTGGAGGGTTTTTTTGAGACCTGGAAGAAAGCTAGGGAAGAATTTAGATTTCTATCACACCTTTTTTCTCTGAAGAAATCTCCCTCCCTATTCAGCTATAATTTTAGTAGCACAGGTTAAGGCTGGTGGCATTGATTTCAGTGTAGCTTCTGCCACTCTGTGGACAGAAGAGCTTGTTGTGTGTGGTCTGTCTTGTTTTCTTCTCTCCCCTCCTTCTCTCTCTCTCCCCCTGCTTGCGCTGTAATACTGAGATTCTGCAGTTTTTCAGTTGTAGTAGCTGCTCAGTGGGAGTGTGAGAACTTGTGATGTAAAGCTCAGTTCTCACTTTTGAATTTCTTAGTAATTATACAGGAAAAAAGACCATTGCTGAACTGCATGAAGACTAGCACTCACTGGCTGGTCAATGAAATGCAGTTACAGAACTCTTCAAAATAAGAAAAAAAAATTATCTATAAGTGGCATTGCTTTCTTCGTTCTGGCAGTTTTGTTCTTGGGGCATGTCTCAGCTCTGTAAATGCTCTTACTGAATTAAAAAACCCCAACTCTTAAGCTTTGACTAAGTAGCAGAAAACATTTAACAAAACTTAACCAGGACTTGCTGCAAAAAACCTGTTTAAAGTGAAGTGGCTGAAATTATTTTTATACATTAATAGGCTTGATTAGTTTAATATGAACTGAATATATAAAATTAGAGGCTGCTTTTTGCATTGGTTTCTGCTTTTGCATGTATTTTGTTCTCAGTTATGAAGGTTATGTTTTCTGAGCAGGACTTGGGAACGTGGAACAAGTTATGGATACTTAACTTGGCAAATAAATCTGTCCACACCTTACTTTGCTTTTGGGAGATTTGCTTGGAGTGAGGTGGTATGAAAGCAAGAAAGATAGATGTGGAACCTGTGGGGAAGTCACAGACTTCGTAAGATGAAACCACCAAAACAGCTTCCTGGGATTGAGCTGCTATTGACACTTGTTACCAGCAGTAGTATATAAATAATGAAATCTAAAAGGGTATGAACAGGCTGATGAGGGTGACAGGATGCTTTGTTGGTTTCAGGTGAACTGGCAGAGTTGTTTTTACATGCACTATGAAGAGTGGATTTTAAGATTTTTGTTTTTGGCTGCGATATATTCATGTAAAGCTGTATGAGTTTGGGATTTAGCGAGTCAGGTTTTCCAGATGCAAACAAAAGGTGTTGCATTTGGAGGTGTGCCCTTTCCAACTGTGATAGCCAGAGCAAAAGTAGAGACTATGACAAAGCCCATATAGTTAATGTTCTAGTGTGTGAAACAATCTGGTGTGTTTTATCCAAAGACACTGTTTCATCAGAGTTTCTCAGTCGGACATGCTTTTTCTGAAAGCTGTTGGTGTCAGTTTGGGGATAATGAAGGGGGAAGAGGATTTGGGATTAAAATTACTCGCTGCCTGGTATGTGCTATAGATAGCTGTGAAATAGCGCAGTTTGCTTGGGGTCAGCTTTGCTACCTGGAAATAGAAAATAATCCCGGAGTGAAGCTGTGTCCTACCACACGAATTTTGTAAATAAAGGAGCCTTGTCTGGAATGACAGATGAATCCACCCAAGTACAGGGCAACTTTTCTGTGTGTTGTCAGAGGCTTGTAGTCACAGCCCTGGTTTTGAGAGTAGTGTTTTCTGCACTTTTGTGGTTAAAATGAAATTTAAACTGTGAATTGGTCAGGGGGGTCAAATAGAATTGCACTTGTGATAAACAGTCTTTATACTTGTTTCGAATAATTTGACAGCTCCGATCTACATAGTGTAAAGGGGCTGAAACAAATCCCTCTAAGAATTAAGTACCTTTCCGTTGGTGTGCTGAGAGCAGAACAGCAGTGACATTCTGTGGTTAACTGGGATGCTGAATAATATTTTTGCCTTCGTTGAAACCTACCATTTGCTTTTGAACTTACGGATGTTCTTTTTCTGGAAAAACTATGTTTACTTTGCCTCGTGTTCCTGATAAAGATGTGGAGTTCAAACCAGAATAATTTATTTAAATTTATTTTGGTAATGAAATATTAATTTATTTCTCCAGTGGTCAGTTGGCCAGAATCTTAACTTTGAACTGCCACTGGTCTGTAAAGCACTTGAAAGTACTGCTGTTATAACAGGGTCACTGTCAATTTAGTTTTAGCTCTAAATTTAAGTCCTATTTACTTAAAAATTAAGAAAAGAATAAAGGCAGTGGAATTGTCTGATATGAATGTTTTCTATTTTAATCAAAAATTGTTGGTTTATATCGTCATCTGTGGACGGATCAACCCCAGCCCAGCAGCACTAATCTGGCAGGCTTTTGCAACTGAACAGTGAAACTGCAAAGTCACACTTTTTTGGGGGAGGAATGTTTAACTTTACTGAAAAGAAGGAGAAAAAAGTAGTGATGAAGAAAAGACACAAAATACATTTTGAGTCTATTTCAGTTGTGGTGATTGATTAAAAACAGGTGAATAATTATAAACAACAGTTCTTAACACGAGCATTCAAGATTTCAATACAGTAATGAGCCTTGCATATTTTCATTCTAGGATAATGTTATCAGTTTGAGCTAAGAAAAAGTATCTACAGTATGATTAATCCAGTGTTTGAAAACACTCCTTTCTTCAGAATAACCCCTTGCCTTTGAAAGGAGAATTTAAAACTTTAAAGCATCACGACTCCTCCTTATACACTAAAGTCTGTACTTTAATATCTGTTGAAGTGACTTGTTCAAGGTCACGGTCCTTGGCATGGCTTTAAACAGGCCTCCGATGCCAGACTTGCTGCCCTCTGACATAACCACCAGACATGCTTTTCCCAAGTGCATTCTAGAGCCATGATGGCTACTCCTAAGTTGAGAACATGAGAAAGCTGTGTGGAGAAGTAATGATGGAGGTCTCACCAGCCACGCTCTAGTTTCTGCATACACAGAGTATGTTTTGAGTATGAAAAGGCAGTATACAATCAGTTGAAAGTATAGGAATTATAGGATGTCTGTGCAGAACGTGGTCCATGTTAAAAGAATTAGGGTGAGGAATTGCAGTTTTCTCAAAGTGAGTCAGTTTGCTGAATGTAGTGCAGCTGTTAAAAAAAAAAAAAGAAGGCTGAAAAGAGAGTGAATATAAACAGTTAAAAGTTTTCGTTATCATTTTACATGTATTTTGACCTATCAAGCAGGTATTTCTTGATTTCTTTTTGCTCTTGATGAATTACTTGAACAAACGTAGACTTTATCAAGGATTTATTTTGGTATCTGGTTGTCTGCAATCTGCCTGCTGTTTTTTCTCGCTGAGGTGTTGCAAACTTTTCCGCCTCTTTGCTTGGCTGAAATGAAAATCTTCAACTATAGAAACCATTTGCAGAGTTAGAAGAAATGAGAAAGTATTGACTTGCAATGCATGGATATCTTTTCTACTGACTCGTAAAGTCAGCATAGTGTTTAAAGCATCAAAGATGCTGCTACCAGAATTTTAATATGTTGCTAGGAGTTAAGGTTAAAGGGTAAATTTTTTGTTGCTATATGGACAGCTTGTAACAGGGCTCGTGGAAAGCTAATGCATGAGATGAATATAAACCTTTTTTCTTTATTTTTTTTTTTTTCCCTCCTCCCTGGGTGTACAGAAGATTTGCAGCTCATTCTGGGAAAAGGATGCAGTGAGAAAGGAGTAGGAGGGATTCAGCTACAATTTTAGAGGTTCATAGAAATGCTTGTGGAGTTTGGTAACCCCATGCAGTGGTGTCAATTGTAGAATTGTAGTTTGCATTTGTGGCTGTATTAGAAGCAGATCCTGTGCCACATTTATTCAGCTGTCTAATAATCTCAGTACTTGTCTTCTGTGCTTGTGTATCTGATCTATACTAATTTTGGTATGCTGTCCTTTCTGTTTCTTCACATCGCGACACAACAAGCAGTGATATAGTGTATTGTGAAACTACTTTATTGCCAGGGTAGACCAAAAATGGGTGATTTTTAAAAAATGTGTCATTTGTTCACACAAATTTATTGCAAAAATCTTACTTGGTGTGTGTATGCATGTGTGGTGGGGGTTTTACATGGCTGTTACCTGGCACAGACATTATGTTTTATTATGACTAATCAACTGTCTCTTGACTCGGATGGGTCTTGTTCCTATGATGATTTCACTTTAAGCTCTTGAAGGGAGCAGTGATAGGAGAATGTTTTTTCTGAATAACTTGCTGTTGCAGGGAGTTTATCCTGAGGTGTACTAACATCCATACTCCCTTTTCTTCAGTTCCTGGACTTCAAGAATTACTGTATATTTTTGAAGAGCCTCTTGGAATGCTCCAACAGGATGTGAATCAAAAAGTTTCACATCTCTAAGTAACTTGTGTTAGGTAAACTTTTAATCTGTGGAACCCCTCTGGTGTCCTAGCTGCCCCCTGTAAGATGGTCTCGGAGAGAGGGTACAGCATCTGTTTTACCTCAAGTGGATTTGCTAGTCAAAGGGTGCTGTGTATGTGTCTACGATTTCCACTTTGTACAAATCTGTGAAGAGTAGGTGGCTTGCTCTTAATGTGTACCTATCCATTTTGGTCTTTCTAAATTTATTAATGAATCAGTGATGTGTATATACACATCAATAGCAAATAATTTTGAAAGTGGTCTTGAATGTTTTAAAAATACAGGTGTTCCTGTGATTACTTAGTGTTTTTCAGGTTTAAAGAGCTGCCTTGCAGGTTCTTCCCTTTTGCCTACAAAAAGCTGCTGAGGCAGTTGCTTGCCTTTTGTGCCTTGTTCATGGGTGCCCTGGTTCCACTTGAAATGGGTGTATGAAATCCAGTGCTCTGCATTTAGAGCAGCAAGGTTGGTTTGTTTTATTTCCAGAGCCTGGTAAATGTCTCTAAATGTGTCAGATGCCGTTTCAGTGCTTTGCCAGAGCAGGAGTTGAAGCAACACTTGGTACTGCTTGAAAACATACCTGATGGCTTTAGTCATCCGAACGTTGCATTTTTGTCAGTGGTGCTGGAGAGGCGAGCAGAGTATGTGGATGGCTCGCAGTGCTGGAGGGGAGAGTAGAGGATTTGGATGGCTGGCAAGCTGTGCAGTACCTGAACAGTGGTTTTGAATTTCCCTTAAGGCAATAGCAGACTTCTGAAACCCATACAACAGAAAATACTAATGTTTCTTGCACTTACTGAAAACTTTTGCTTGCTTTTGGAATAGGCAGTGTGTCATGGTACTAAAAGAGATAGAAATAAACTTTACATGTGTTATTTTCTGTTTCCCCCCCTCAACTTTAATTCCTTTGTATCTTGGCTAAGATTCTTGTCTGTAATCAGTGGCAGGTTTTTACAGTTGGCCAAATCGGCCTGTTGAGAGGGAACTGAGTACATCCCACACGGTAAAACCTTTTTATTGCTCCCTGGAGGGAAGGAGGCTTCAGATCTACCACCTGGACCCCTGCCTCTCCCTTCTTAGGCCTTGCTTGGCTGCTGGACCTCTCCTGGCAGCCATGGCTGGCTTGGGAAGCCTTTCATTGCTTCCTGGAATACTTCCTGAAAAGTCTTTAGGGGCTCAGTGAGATAAACCTGCTTGTTTCCTCTACTGTTTCCTGATGACTTGTCTACAGTACAACTTTTCCGGTTTCTAAGGGAGGGGGAGGTTTTTCTTCCCCACCCACTTGACTGGCCCAGTCACAGTTACAGGGTGTTGGTTTGCCCATCCTTTTGCTGTAGCTCTGTTTTACCATTTTTGTGTTAGTTTTATTGTTTTTCCCTCATCCAGACAGTTTAAAATGAACCATTTAAATTTTGGCAAACCCCTGATGGCCATAGGACTATTTGCAGTGCTTCAAAGTGGAGTCAAACACCAAATTTGACCTTTCCTTCCATTGCAAAGCAGTGCTGCAGGTGGTAGCTTTTTGCTGTCCTTGAATCTACCTAATAAGCTATTTTGTAGAAATCATTTAAACTTTTCCTGTCCAGGGATTTTTTTTTTTTTTAAATGAAATCAGCCTCTGCCCCCACATGCCCCCTTGCTGCCCCCCCCCCCCCCCCCCCCCCCCTTCTGTCTTTGGGGTCCCTCTCACTGCTGCAAGAGCAGTTGGCATTTGCTCTGTTCAGCCTTTAACCTCAGTACTTTTCTAACTGTTGAGACTTTTGAATTCTCTGTTATGTTTGGTAGATTCACTGGTAATTTGTGATCAGAGGTTTCCCCTTAGCAGAGTGAAAATAACTTCATCATTGGCAGTTTCATTGCTACTGGTTGTGTGTTGCTCACCACTTCAAACTATAATGTACTCAAATGCGTTAATTTAAAGATTGAATATACTATGATCATGTATGAGTATATAGTCTATTCTATGTATGTGTACAGTGTTAACAGATAAATGAATAATGCATTTTTTTTTAAGTTTGTTTCTGGATCCTTTAGAAAAGAGAGAAGAGTTGATAGATGATCTTTCTGCTGTGTCTGCTTGCAGTCTGTATCATCTGCTTTTCTTATTGTCATTACCATACAGTCAAGTGGTATTTTAACTGCAATTTCCAACTGATTTACAGTACTTATTTTAACAATAAAAATAATTTATTCTACTTAAAAATAGGCAAATGTAGTCAGTGAATTAAGAATACAAATGTTAACTTTATTTTGAGTTGCAGAAGAGCCAAAACTGAGTAGAAGTTAACTTGCAGTGGTGGCTCAGGCTGTAATTAGATGTAAGAAACTGGAAGTACTGTTAACTGCAGTATATTTCAGGCTTCTGAATTTCCAGAGCTTTGACATGAAGGACAATAAAATGTAGCATGTGGGAAGAAAAAATCAGGACAGTCAGTCTGTTACTTGTGAATAATTTTTTTTTTTTAAGAAGTATTGTCAGAGCTGACAACAGTCTAGATGATAGTTCAAGAATTACCTAACTCTCCAGCTCCTGCATCTTGTACTTTAAGAAATGCAGATAGTTACCTGCATCTTCAGGCTAATTTGCTGCAGGAAATAGTCTTAAAATTTTAAGTGTCTTTCCCCTTTCAATAAGAGTTAAAAGTCCCACAAGGAAGCTATTTAACACTAGCAGGCAGTTCTTATTGAAAATCTTGACGGTTCTTTTATTTAAAGTAATTGTTTTATGGAGGGTTCTGTTTTCATTGTGCAATTAGAAGTAACAAAGTACAGTGTAAAGATTTCCATTTTTAAAATTTAAGTTCTTATTGCCACTCCACACACCTGAACTTGCTGACTTCAACAGCCTGTCCTTAGTTTTGGTAGCAACAGGTAATGGTGTGGTGTGTTGAATGGTCCTGTTCTTACAGAAGGTATCTAATGTGTAGTGCCTATCTGCTGCTTAGATGTGGGGAAATGAGAGTTTGGGTTGGAAAACTGATGAGATGGGAACTTGTGGGTTTTGGTTGTGTCTTGTTTTTCCTTGCTACAAAGGAAGTGCAGACTTAAGTGTTGTGGTTTTGTGTCTGTAAGAGCATGTATGATTTTGTAGAGATGTACTGACTTCAGTTTGGCTTCATCTGTGCATTCAAATTTGGTGTAAATTTGAGGACTTGATTTGCAGTGCAGGCCTTGAAGGCTTTGATTGCTAAGCTGCTTTGTTTTCAGTTACTGACAGCAGTTTCGTTTCACATGCCCACCTTGCATGAGCCTGCGTTAGGAATGCCATCTTTCCAGAGCGGTCAGTGGTCTAACTTACCCTTTTAATTTATCTCAGGGATCGCTGATGGTACGGAAGCAACCTGTATTTTACTGCATATAAAACCACACACAGGCAACGTCAGTGTGATCAGATATCAAGTGCTGGGATTTTGGGTATAGGATCGATGTGTTTTCCTACCTGTTAGGCAAGTTACTGATTCCCATCTCTTGTTGTACACAGAAGCGCCTTTGAAAGACTGAGACCTGAGCTCTGTTATGTCTTTGGCTTCTGAAAAGCTTGAGCTTGAACACGTGGCTGTGCATCTTGGAGCCACTAGTTGCTCAAAACTTGTATTACTTTGTATTAGTTCCCTTTTCCATGAACAAGTTCTTTCTGTAGCTGAAATTAGCAAGTAGTCTGATATTTTATATTATCTGGTGATGACGCCATTCTCTCTAGCTTGCAGTAGTCCATATGAGTCCTTACTGGTAAGTACTTGTGGCAGGAGAAGAGGGGAAGAGGAAAGCAGTAGATGGCAGCTTGTCAGTTAAATTAACAATTTTTTTTTTTCCTAATAGTATTGTATTCGGGGGGGGAGGAGAGAAGGAACAGAAACTTCTTTTCATAATCTCAGCATCACTGAGTAGCAGCAAGCCTAACAGCTGCAATCGTCTGCTCAGTGGGGACCTGCTGCTGCCAGAAATTGAGCTGATAATGATGAGCAGCTCAGTAGTGTAATTAAGGTCATATTAACTCCAACAGCTCCTCCTACCTTAAACATAAAAATCCAGGAAACCCATGGTGCAGGAGAGGAGTTCAGGGGTGGGTCCTGTTAGGTAGAGCTCTGAATCTTTGTGTTGAAAAACAAAGGGAAGGTCAGAGAAATCCAAGTTGATCGTAGAGGAATGTTTGATACAAACATCCTATGGTTTCAGGACATCATATTGTCAGAGCTACTTCTTCAGCAACCTTTCCACAGCACAGACAGCTCTGCTGTACTGGAGGATTCCTAAAAGTAGCTGGAAAGGTTTCATTGCTTCTGAAACCAGAGGAAGGTGGTATATAAGCTATCATCTAGTCCATACTGTGGTGGGGAGAGTGGGTGAGCAAGGCTTAGAGATCCAGGAGATTCCTTCCAGCCTTGGTGTTTTTTCCTGAATTTCTGAGGTGTGATTTATGAAACATATCTGAAAAGTTTTGTCAGTAAATGCTGACAACATTGACTGTGTCATTCAAAGGAAAGCAATGCTCTGTTCAAAATTAGGGAGGTGTTCAAGGAATGCAGAAATAAGTGTTTGAAGTAAAACTGCATATGATACAGGTATACTGTAAGGAAGCTCATTTGTTTCATTTTTCAATTCAGAAGACTTGTTCTGGCTGGTGTGACATCTTTGCAGGAGCTATTGTATTTTAATCTACTTCTCCAAATGTCAGATATGGCTACTCTGCCTTGAGTTCATGACCTCTGAAAGGATAACATCATCATAATTTTAAGCTGTTAAGAAAGCTTCTCTTGTACTTGATGTAACTTATATGACAGGTGTTTCAACCAAAGATTTTTAGTTGGAAGTGCTTCTGGGCTAAGACTTCAGAGTTACTTACAGCGCAAAGGAAGTCTGAGGCTAAGCAATGAACTTCTTAAAATAGGGTTCATAATGCAAATTCTTAACTGTAGCAGCATTAGTGGTGGTTGTTAAACTGAAATACAGTTTTGGAAAAGATGTCTGTTGGTAATAGGCAAATTGATCAAGTTGGACTTTTTTTTCTTGAAATCAGCCAGTTTCCCTGATAATGTGATTTAGGTGAAAGAAACATATTTAAGAGTTTGGAAGAAAATACTTAAGATTGGTGATAATGTGCAACCTTGTGCTGCTGAAATAAGTTGTTGTGGCTTGGGAGCTAAGTATCTGACCAAATGGATGGTTTATTGCAGCCTGACACAGTGTCTCATTGTCTTGCAAGGGCAAAATGGTAAGTTCCTCTATGCAAATCCTCCTTGGGTAGCCCCTGAGCAGAGGGCTGTGCTGCTTACCCTTCTCTATACTGTGATGTAAGCATAGCTGTAAGTAGTAGCAGTACATTTTTCAGTGGTTATTAAAATCCAAGAATTCTTCAGAAGAGTGGCCAAGTGGAGTTGAAACGGATTTGCACCTTATACAGGAATAATGTCCTTCTCTTGTATTTGCTATGTGGATTTTAAAGCACTGCAAAGTCAAAAGTGCTAGGAAAAGTTAGTTTGTAGTGACTTCACAGAAGTATAGAAGTATTGATTCTGTGTAAGTTTTCATCACTGTTTGTACATCAGTCCTGTCATGAGGTGGTCAGTTCAAAAACCTTGTGAGTCCAGTATATAGCGTTGCAGAGAATGGTCAGCTGCACTGAGGATCCAGTCTGGTGTGACAGGGGCATTGAAGCTTTGTAAGGTGCTTTCCCCAAGTCCAATCCATAATTAAAAACACACCTGCAAATATTGTTCTTCCACTTTGGTCTGGTTTAATGCATGGGTTTAGAGTGAGGGAGTGATGAGACCAAGTCTGCAGGAACTGTTCCTCACTCCTGTTTGTTTTGATGGCTTGAAATTAGGTGGTACCCTGTCATATCTGCATTTTCACTTACCCTTTCTGAAATGAAAAGTGGCCATCTTGGGAGTGTTTTGAAATCTTCTGCACAGAAAACACTTTCATATCCTCAGAAAAACCGGTGCTCTCAGATTTATTTGTAGTCTTGATTCCTTAGAAAGTAATTACGTTGTTAACTCAAAGTCTCTTTAATGTTTCAGAGAACAGGTTTCTGTGATTGCATTTCTTGTATTTTTTGTGTTATTTTTCTTTCACTTTTTTGAGACATCAGTTTCTTTTGAATAAAGATTGGCAAGTGTTGCCTTTAAAAGGCTTGTAATGTATCTCCGGAGTTGCCATTTTCACACATACCTGGGGAGGATTCTTGCTCCATGTTACTGGGAAGCTGGAAGTGTTTCTTCTCCAGGTGGCTGACTGAGAACTTGGGTTCTCTGTGCTGCAGCTCTCTGAGTAGAGGTGGTGTTTTCCTGTACCAGAGGATTTTTATGTGCCAAGGATGTGTTTTTCAAAGAAATGCATGCATGTAAATCAGTCTGTGTTTATGATTTTTTTTTTTTTTTTTTTTAATTTCAGGGTGTGGTTATAGCAGGCTGGCTTTTTCTGTACTCCAAGTCATGCAGAACAAACAGCAACAACAAAAGGGGTGAAGCAAATGAAGTGCTGGGGATACAGAGGGAGTGTGTGCTTTTAAAAGTGGTGATTAGGGAGGGTAACTCAGTGCCTCTTTCTCCCGCCTTTGCGAGGCTCTGTGTCTGTTTTAAGCTGCTCCAGGCACTGCAACCTAGTCTCAGCAAGCGTGTCAGCGTGAGGCACCTCGCAAGGGGGAAAGGAGAGGGTGGCCTGTTGCTGCCCTTTGTGTGTGTGTGTGGGAAGAGGAATGACATGGAGTTTGGCTTTCCACACAGCTTTTTAAACCCGTATCTCCCCAGACTTGAACTGAGGATACTTGTTTGCCATTAGTCCTGAGGTTTTGTTGCTGCTTGTATCCCAGAAAGACGTTTCTCCTGGCTCTATGAGCCAGTGCTGTTTGAGCTGGCTGTGATTGGGAGGAAGGAGGGAGGCAATGAATGTTGTGCCCTCTTGTTTTTCTCTTGTACAGGAAGAAAAAGCTGAGGAGCCTGTCCTCCTCCTCTGAGTCAGCTGTGGTTACGGTTTGCTGAGTAGGCGTGCATGTTTTGAAGGGAAAAGCAGCTTCAAATTAAGTCAGCTAAATACTGTGCCCAAATAAGTTCGGGGAAGTTCCCCCGCCTTGGACATACTCTTGCTAGAGCTGACAGTTTGGGGTAAAATTGGCTTATGATAATTACTGAAACTATTGTATGCCTTGTGTAATTCTTGAGCCAAATAGAAAAACAGATTCTGTTCCCTGATGAGTTCTCAATTTTGATAGCTGTTGTTACTGCAGTAAGTTGAGGTACTGAGCTGCAGTGAGAAAGTAGGATTAAGTATTACACCAGCAGTATGATCTCCCTGCTGTAGGTATATCTAGATCTTGCTAGTACAGCAAGGGTGAGCTATCTGCATGTGTGCTGTGCATGTTGACTTGTGGCCAAGATGAAAAAAGAGGGTCTGGAAGAGGACTTCATAAAATTAGAACATAACTGGGGAGGCAGAAGTGAGGATCTTTCATGTGGTAGAATAGAAGAAGAAGGGATGCCCAAGGAGTTCCTGTAGGAATCTGACAGCACCAAAAGTTAATCTGAAAGTTGATGGGTAAATATCATATTATGAAGCAGCTCTCTAACAGTATTAGAAAATGACACACAGAGAGAACCCCAATTTCTCCATTGTAGGGTTTAGCCCATCATTGTCAAACATGGCAAAATCATTTAGTTGGGAACTTCAATTAAAAAAATAAACTGATGTGTGAATGTTTGTCTTCAGCAAATGCTTTAAGAATGTACTACACTTACATTTGTGAACAGTCCTGTTGATATCGGTGAGTACTCCAGGAAAGTGAGAACGAACTTCAGTTGGCACCAGTTCTTTCCATATGAAAACAAATGTGTGCTCTATAAGGTGTCCTGCTTCTCTTTTCCTGTATCAGCTGTGGAAAGTACTGGGACACTTCAGTGAATTTTTAACTGAGCCACTCAGATGCTTTTAGATCAAGTGGTGACACCTGCAGTCACAATTATCTGTACAGCATTGAAATATTAGCTATAGGTGATAAGGAGTGGAGTGACAGGTGAGTGAAAAGGTTGGAAGTACAAGAATGTGCCATGCAACAATAAAATGGGTGACCTGTTGTTGAGATAAAATGGAGGTAAGTGAAGTTCCTGTTTTAGCTGTGACTCAAGGACTGTGCTCAGGACACAGGAAGCAGCTGATACTGGCTTGATTTTTGCATGTGATCTCTCCAGTGTTTTGTAGAAAAGCTTGGCTCCTAACTGTACACCTTCTGATGCTACTGGTTGTTGCCAGTGTGACAGGAAATGCTAATTCCTTTTGTCTTTAGTTGCTATATCTTTGCTGACAGAAATAGTCTGTTCTTGTTTTGTGACGGAGATGGAAACTCATTTACTCTGCTTTTTTTGGTGTATCTTATCTTTTTTTTTTTCCTGCAGAAATGAACAGAATATGATTTGTAGTGATTTTTTTTTTTTGAGACAAACTGATCTGAAATGAAATGTAAATGATAATGTGTATTTTGCCAGCACAACTGGAGTTCTAAGTGTACATCCTGTTTGTCATTTTGTTTTGCTGTTTTGTGAGAACTTTCATCATGGTGGAGTTGCAAGAAAGTACATGATGATGTTTAAATGGAAGAGGAACGTATAAAAGCTGTTTTACTAGTCGTAAGCCAACACTCAGCCTGTATAAGAGACTTTGAGCTGACACCCCCAGGAAAAAATAGAAAAAAATGTGGGCTTTCTGGCTGGATGCAAAATTAATACTAAGCCATCTCCTAGTTTCTGGTTCAAGGTGAACAAGTTATTTTTGTCACTAAATGTTGTCTTGGGTCTTGGTAGATTGCTGAGATTTGAGACCAAGTTTCCTCTTGTGAGATATGTTCCCTGGTACTTGCAGTTTGTGGCTTCAGGGTTGGTTTTTTTTTTACTAGAAGCTTTAAGTTAGTTATAGCGTGTTGGGCAGTATTTTGTGGCTCATGTTGTTCAGGTACACATGATATTCTGTGTATCCTCTAGGACAAAAAGTGTATCTCTGAGCTGCTTGAGATTGTGGAGTATTGAGGTTAAGACAGAAAATTACTCTTACAGACTGTCATATTTTCTATACTGAAAATATCTGATGATGAGCTAGAGGAAGAGCTGTGATTTACAGGCTATAAAACCATCCAAATGTGGTGTTTATCTGAGAAGTTTGATCTGCTTTTGATACTAAAGAGCAGGATGTTGTAGAGCTTTAAAGGATACCATGCTCCAAAGTTTGATTTGTGTGGTGTTTTGTTTTGTTTTGTTTGGGGTTTTCTTTCTTTTTTTTTTCCGGTGACCTGAGTGACCTATTTCACTTAACTGAGGCTGTCCAGAGACTTTCTTTGGAAAGGACTTATTTTGGGAGCAGGTGCACTGAATTTAAGGAAAATCAAACATCTTCCTTCTTATTAGGTTGTTTCCTAAGACGTGCTATGCAGCAATGGTCAGAGGCTTACATGCGAAGAAGCTTCAAGCCAGTGCTGTGAAAAAGGTTGATCATTGTGTTGTGTTTTCTCTCATAAAAGTGGTTTGATACAAGTTGTGACACTCCTTTGTTCATTGAAGCAGTGTGAAGATACATACATATATAATGTATGTGTTTATTATGTGTATATATATGTACACATATATAAAAATAAGAACATTAGTACTAACTTTAGTTGGTACTTTTAAAATGTAGTCAGTGCACAGTAGCTTAGCTCAGGGCATGTGCCCTTGTGCACTGAAAAAGTGTAACTGTTTGGTGTGTCTTGGCCAAACAAAAAATTCAGTTTCAACAAATCAGGCTGAACAAGCAACAGAATGGGTGCTACCCCCTGATTTATCTTACTCTGTTTGAAGTAATGATATAGGAATGCGTTCTGCTTAGCAAACTGTGCATGGTTTGGGTGGTTTTTTTTGTCGTGCTGTTGAAGTGCCCCATACTGCACAGATGATGTATTTAAGAGTTTGGTATTACAGTTCTGTTTTAAGAATTTTCTGTCCTTGCAAGTGCTGTTTTAATTAAAACAGTTCTACAGATGTAAATGGAAACCATGCCCATAGAAAACTGGTTCTGGAGTATTCATCAAGAAATGATCTCCTTCAGAGCTTGTGGGTTCAACCATTTCTTCTTGAGTATAAAATCTTTGGTGATCCCACCTGTGGGGAACAAAGTTGCAAATTATTTTCTTCAAATGCCAGTGGGAATTTCTCCCCAGAAGTATGCTTTAGACTTACATAGGCAACTCTCAAAATATTTTACAAATAGTTCTTTTGGGGAGAGATGCCAGTTGTGGTTTATGCCTTTCAATCTGATAACGACAGTATGGCTTCAGAGGCCATGACTATGGATAAAAAACCCCCAACCTTTCAGGTTTCACAGTTGTGTGACAAGATGGAATGGAACCTTAGAGGTGATGTGGGTTGGGAGTGGGGGGGATGCTTCCTGCATATTTTGAGTGCCTTTTTTGTGAATCTGAGCTGATTGATACATGTGTGGAATAAACAGTCATCTCTCAGGAGTTTTACTGCCTCTTTTTTGGTAACTGAATACATCCAGGTGGGTCAGATGTGGTAACGGTTATTTGGTTGGGAGTTAGCAAACCCTGTTTTCTTTTGAAATGCATGCAAGGTGATGGATCACTGCTGAGGATCTTGCACCATTTCACAGTATTCTGTGGGCGCTTTATGAAACGTTGACATTCAAATATCTACACCTTTAATCCGTTTGATTCAAGTTCGAACTTGTCTGAATTTTAAAGGCCTTTCTGTCCCCCCTTCCTTTTCTGATCTAGAAAGAAATTGTTTTGGTGATAAAGATGTAGCTGGGATCTTGGGTTAGTTCTGCAATACTTGCTTTTCCCCTAATGTAAATGTGGTCCATCCTTTCTTCCTACATGGCGTAAAATGAACAAAATAGTAGGGCAGGCCTTCTTTTCCTGCTTGTGAGTTGGTCAGATGCCTGCTCTCACTTGCCTGCTCTTTGGGCTGGGGGCTCTCTGGAGGTTTAGTGAAACGGAAGGGAGAAGTTATTTGTCATCTTTTACATTGTCAAATTATTCTTATTTTGGAATAAGGAACTGCTTCCTTAAGGGAATTACTTATCTTTTTTTTCTTCCTACATGGCGTAAAATGACTGTAAGTCTGTTATTAAATAGCTTTGTAAGAAGTGGATTAAAACTCCTGATTTATTGTTTAGCAGGAGATTTTTTCATTATTCAACAGGAATTTGTTTGTTTAGCAGGAGAATCAGAAATTAGTAATTCAAACTGATGGTGACAATTTCAATAAATTAATTTATTTTTGATAATGAAATAAAGTCCTTGGTCAGGCCTCAGCTCCCTTAAGCATCTATCATTAGTTACTCAAGTTTTTGGGCAATGCTTATAAAAATTTTTCTTAGCATTCCTACAACTGTGCAAGTCCTGAGCATAACAGGTGGGTTCTTTACCCTCCTTCATGCATCTTCCTCACTCCTAGGCACATTTTCTATTTAATGTTTCTTTTTGCTTTTTTAAAAAACATTTTGGAAATTCCCTTTTATAACTACAAACAGTATACTGTATTGCCTGTGATTTATTAGTACTGATATTGTTATGGCACGTTTGAGTCTTGTTCTACCTAATTAAAATGTTCTGAAGGAATCCTGAGCTGCAAGTAACACGAAGAGAACTAAGGAGTAGTAGAGTTACCTATGTATTCATTAAGCTGGGGACGCACAGGAAAGCTTTTTCATTGCTTCTAAGCTACCAGAATTTGAGGTGATCATTTCTTCTTGAAATCTTGCCTTACTTATTTGTTTCTCTGTATACATACATCTACAGATTCTTTTCTTAGCAGCCCCCTACGCAGAGTGAGGACAAAGGCAGTCTTTGAGAAGTCAGGCTGGCAGAAGAGGTGCTGTGTGAAACCCAGGCTGAGCCTGCTGGAATTCCTCTTGTCCGATGCACAGGCACCTCCATCGCGGGGTGGCGGCTGTAAAGCCACTCCTGGTAAACACGCTTGCAAAGTCTTCCCACCATCCCAAGTTTCAGGGTGAGAAAGAGATTTATTTGAAAGAGGAAGGAAAGAGTGGATGGCTACCGAAAAGTAATTAAATACTTCTTAAAGCAGATTTTGTCCCTCTGGCTGCGTGTCGGTGAGGGGCAGAGGCTGCTGTGTGTACATGTCGGTGCTCGGGCTCTGCAGCTGGAGCTCCCGAGCAGCCATTTATGAATGAGGCACCAGAAGGGGGAGGAGGGGATTTCAGCTACAATAACAGCCTGCTACTAGGTTTCATTCACTCTTTGCAATCTCAGTGTAACTGATGCTGTATTTTAATAATACTATGTCCTATTTTTTAAAAACAAAACACAATTATCTTTTTTTTTTTTTTTTGTCATTGAATCTGTTGTGTGATTTATTTCCATGTTGTTGCCTTCCTGCATCTTTCTCCCTTCCCCCCCCCCCCCCCCCCCCCCCCGAAGCCCACCCATATGCTAAAGGTCACGGCTCCTGGTTTTTGCTTTTTCTTTAAAACAACCTAACAAACCGCACAGCTATTCCGTTTCTTTTCTACACCAGTTAGGAAGCACGGGCAGAGCTATGCACCTCATGGCTCAACTCCCCCCGATGCCCCCCATGGCTCTGTGTGCAGGCGTGGTAGCAGCGCTCTGCGTCACCAGCCCCTGACATGGCTCTTGTCAGGGGAAGCATCAGCCCTGTTTGAGGCACAGGGAGGGCTGGATGAAGGGGGACTGTGGCTAGTGCAGAGCTCCCCCTCCTTCCTCCTTCTAGCTACTTTAGGTAGCCCATTATTTTCGGCACTTCAGACCCCTTTGTTGTGACTGAATTGAAGCCGGGTGACAATGGCACCCTTGCTTCCTATTCACAGCAAAATGAAGAGACAGGCCATTGTCCTGAGCATAATTGAGCCTCTATCAAAACAAAAAGACAAAGAGATGGACAACTCAGTTAAAGCTGCTTGTTTGAGCTTGTAACAGTGGAGGCTGTTTAGGACTAGAAACCTAATTACGAACAGTAAGCTTTTTAAAGCCAGTGCAGCATCCCTTCTTAATTTAAGGCATGCAAGTTTAAAAAAAAAAAAAAATAATCTTGAGATACTGAATGTTATTTACAAGTAATGATACAGCTGATGACACCTTACAAACCACCTACTTCCTAAACTTGTTGTGGTTTCTTTTTTTTTTTTTTTTTTTTAAATCAAGCCAGGTCTGCAAGAGGTCACAAGTTCAGCATCAAGAATATCTCCTCAGCTTAGACAGTGAAACCAGCAGTTTCAAAAACTATTTGAGCAGCATTAGCTTGGTTGAGTTTATACTGTCCTGCAGTTTTCACTTGCCCCAGTAAATTAATGGCATTAGCTGTTGTTTTTCCTGTCTTCTAAGTCTCAAAACATAATTAGTCATTTTCCACTTCTGCTGCATAAACTGCAGAATTTTTCTGTAACCAGTCTCATAAGAACTGTCATAAAATGGCCAGAAGCACTCCATATGTAAGTTCGTATTCCTAGCCTAGATGGGAAGCTTTACAAATAATTTCCACTGCAGTGGTCATTTGTCGACCATAGGAGAGTGAAAACATTTGTGTCATTTAGTGGCACGTTTATGCTGCTCATCATCCTTCTGATTAACAGCCCAGTCTCTTTTCTGATCATCCTCAAGTAAAGGGTAGTGCACATTGGCTTAAGACAATAAAAAAACCTCAGTTGTTATTTCCAAAGAAGGGTGGTACTTTGGTCATCTGACGATGTACTAGGATTTCATCCGCTTAACCTTGTGCTATGTAAATGGAAATTTCCTAGAAGATACTGAAAAGTGTGCATATTCTAGTATGCCTAATACCTGTAGGGTGGCACATTTTCCAATAAGGAAATCTCTCTAAAAAGTACAGATCTCCAAGCTGGCCTGTAACTTCAGAAGGACTCTTTAAAAGGCTTATTTGGCCTGATACAGGAAGCTGATGAAAAGGTTGGGAAGTATGGTGAGGGAAACCAATTTCCTGTTTTTTATGGGATCCTTTGGGAATTTATCTAGTAGGAATGAATTATCTCAGGGGTGAGGGGAAGGTTCATCTTGCTTTTTTTCCTATTAATACCTGAAATAATTTTTAAACTGGGTAGACATCTTACATTTTAGAGACAAATGCTGAATTGTTGGTTGAATGTGTTGTTGAGCAGCTCTGATTGCTGATGGATGTTGTTGTGAAGCGAGTGGAAGGTGGAAACACCACCATTTGTTTGGGCAGATAGTTGAGCAGAGCTCCGCTCCTCTCAGAGCAAAATCTGGCCAGACCACTTTTCATTCTGGTGACACCAAAGTAAGCAGTGATAAACTTCTAATGATATAAACCGAAGCAATCTGTTTCCCTAAAATCCATATCCTTTTTAGTGTTGAAGTTAAGGGCCTCTTTGTGATTCATATCCATTAATGTAGACACAAGTTTCTGAAAAAAAGCTTTAAGGTATGAGTAAGCTGAGGTGACTTGAGAGGGTTATGGGCTATGAAAGGCTGGCTAATAGCAACTGGAATGAGACTTCAAGTTGCTACAAAAGACATTTGCAGATTATGTTCGTTTTTCGATGATGAGTAATATACAAATAACAGAATTATAGTGCAGAAATCAGTCTTCATGTAAAGAATTAAGTACTTGGGGCATAGTATGGGCACAGGAGTTTCACCTCCAAGACCCAGCAGACAGAAAGCATTTGAGCAGTAGAACCTGGCAGACTTGGCACTTCTTCCACTCCAGCCTGCGTATAGTCTTATTTGCATCCCCCCCCTCCCCCCTGAGAGTCAACCAAATCAACACTTGTTTCTGTGTGAGTGTAGGCTGCAGACGTGTTTAATATGACCCCACCAAAGTGGTACACAGGCATCTGCAAAATCCTGCTCTAAATGTTTCAGGGAGTTTGTTGAGGCCATTTTTTATTTAAGCTTTCTATAAACAAGGAAGATACTGGAATGTTTAGGGTTTCTTTTCTGGAAAGACCTTCTCAGTGTCTCTCTCTGCAGTTCTGTATGATTTATGTTGGTAGGATGCTCAACTAAGCACACGCTACTTAAATATTTTGCAACATTGTTGGCTTACCAGGTTTAGTTCAGGAGATACCCTTGATACTGGAACCGGTGATCTCTTGCGGACCCTGCTCAGAAAAAAAATGCAGTTTGGGAGGTAGATGGTTTGTGAGTTGTCATCAGCGATATCGCTACTTGTAAATTCTTGCCTAGCTATTTTTAATATTTGGAAATGTGCAAAGCCTGTCAGTATGCCAATTTTATAAAACTGTTGAAGAAAGTGTAGGAAAGAGCTCATCTTGCACCACATAAGTGAGCTCTTCCTGTCGAGGTTAAATAAGCGGACTCTGAACTCTGCGGATCAAAGGCAGGCACACTTAGCCAAGGAGTAACTTTAGAGGTTTAGCTCCAGGCAGTGTTCAGTGGTTGCCCTCCAATTCGGAGCCCTCTGCTAATAAAACTCCTTTCTCCTTCACTGAGATTTACCTAGTTGCACATTAGGGACTAGGATTTGGAAAGGGAAGTGGGGAGGGATGTGTTTGTGGCTTTGCAGTTTCAGACACGTTCTTTGGGGGTTTTATAAGCTGTTTAGTGAAACTGAGCTGACACGAAGGAAAATACCTCTTAGTTTCCTCATATTAATATATTATTAAACAAACAAACCCATAACAATTGTTAGTTATTTTTGTTATGTGGAAAATATATATACCTTTATTTTGTGGTTATCTTTTATTGAAATTAAATTCATTTGTTGCCAATGGTAGACTAAATGAAGACTGAAAGAAGATAGGGGAAATCCTGGATTTTCTAATCTTTATATCTAGTATGAGCTAAGCCTCTATTCGGTGCTTGTTAGGTGATTTCCATTTGAGCAGTTGAACATAACAAAATTAAAGATTCAAAATGAGCCTGTGGGGTAAACTGATGGACTATTCCCATTCTTCATAGAGAAAACGTGTGGATATGGCCAAGGCTGATCTCATGCAGAGTTCTGGGTAGGTACTGGGAGCTGTGACCTTGCTGCAGGTTAAAATGCACGTACTACTAGCTTGGATACAGATTTCAGTTCACACAATTCAGAAGAAACTCTGTCCTCCTGCGTCTTGACTGCATCTGGTTTTAAAATATCCCTGTGATCTCCATGTGAACTTTTTCCTATAGCATACACACTTACTGCAGCGCTTCCAGACCAGTTTGGTGTTTTGAACATAAAGAACATGTTATCTACACCTCTGCTTGTCTCACCGATTTCTTTCATTGCAGAGCTTTCTTTGCATGACGTAAATTTGCCCTCACTTATTTATGTCTGGGGCAGCAATTTTATCTGTGGTTCAGCAGCAACGGGCTGATAAATAGAGTGATACCATGTGATATTATTGGGAATTGTTCTGGGGTTTAGTTGATTTTTAAGGTACTGCAGGAATTTTTTAATTGCCACTGACTTGAGCACTTTTTAAAAACAAAACCCAAACCCACCACCAAGGCAAAGTATGGCCCTTCTATGTTTTTGTATGCTGGAGTCTTTGCCTTGGAGGTAATTAAAAATGTAACTGTTCATCTTAATGGGATTTCTACAGGGCTCTATTTTTTTTACCAAGCATGTCTGGGTGCAGCTGGTTGAACAGAAACATAATAAACATGAGAAATGGCTGGCATTGTACTCAGAATTTCTTAAATATGTGTGTGTGTATGTGTGTATATATATATATATACATTTAAGAGCAGATCCTGTGCAGCAGCTTGAGTTATACCAAGTTGCCTAGAGAGCTTTCTTTGAAGTGACCTTGGAAAGGACAGTTGCAGTTGGGGGGTGCTGGCTTGGCTTCTCATGGTAAGTGCATCTGTTCTGTGGTCATACAGACATATAGACCATGTTGTAGTTGCTGGAGGTGGGGTGTGGTTGGGTATTATTTGCTTGTGTGCATTCTGTGGGTTTTTTTGGTTTGGTTTTATTTTTTAGACTAGTCTCCATGCCTCTCTGTTCTCCACAGATAAAACAATGAGCTTGGACATGGGTCAGAACTGTAATTGCTTTCCATTGGGGGTGACTTGCTTTGGTTAAAACTGGCCCCATCTACAATAACCTTGCAGTTTGTCCTTCTCAAATCATCATAACTCTGTATTGGGTGCTTGACATCTCATGGCCAGGAATGAGAGTCTTTTTATCATAATTTGAGCACCCTGACTTCACCAAAAGACTAAACTCTAAGAAGCAGGCTCATGGGGAGGGCAGTACAAAATGACTCGGCAGCCTTGGATTGTACAGTTTACATAGTTTTTCAGTACTGTTTAGGTATTTGCTCCTGTAACATGGTCTTGAAGGAGTCCTGTTTAGAAATGAATTTTGTTTTCAGAACAAGTTTATGGCAGTTTTGTCTCCCTTGTACGTCTCCTTCCTCCACAATCCAAACACCCAGAGCTCACAGCTAGCAGCTTTGCTTCTGTGTGTGTGTTGGTATCACTGCCATGTGGATGCAAAATATCTTACCATTTCAGCTCTGCAGGTCCAGGTTCAAACCTATGCCATTTTCCTTCTGTAGTCCTGTAATACTGATGCATGAATCAAGATGCACTCTGTTATTTATTTTGCCTTTGCTCACTGGCATTTTTCAGGGTAGCTACTAATGTGCCTCCAGCTCTGGAAGTAGCAACCATGGGGGCCCAAGAATAAAGGGTGTGGGTGTCTGCCATGACTGACCTCTTTGGGTGGACTGGGACAAACGGGTTAGGCAGAAGTAGCTATTTTTTCCAGTAGTGCTTCTACCAGGGCAGTGAGACTGGTAATGTAAAGAAAAATGCAGGATGGCCAACCTTTACCTTAATGGCAATGCATTGCCTATGAAAACCTTGGCTAGTAGCCCAGGAAATTTAAGCAAAACAAAAAAGTGATGATTGTGGTGATAGGGATATTCTAGTTGTTTGACAGGACTAAGAGATTGCTGCTTCTCAGAAAACACAGAGCTCGGAAGGGCAGCCTTAGGGAAAAACAAAACCAAAATGACCAAAAACTGAACAAAGTACCCCAACCAACCAACCCACCCCCACCACAGAAACAATAAGTATTCAGCACTGGATATTTGCAAGCACTAGGTTACTACCTCAGATATCTCTTGCTGAAGGCATAGCTTTTGTTTGCATGGATTCTTTGTGGGATGAGGAACCCAGGCTGGTGGCAAGGTCGTGCTGAGACAGAGCTGCTCCAAGTCTGACCTTACACGGCCTGGCCTGTCAGGAAAGGCCCTGTTTGGCATGTGATTGACAGAGACAAGCAGTTTACGAGATGTTACCCCCTACCTCCAAGTGGTGGAACATTCAGGGAAATAATGAAGTATCTTGATAGATATGGAAATTTTGTCTGAATTCATTAAGTTCAGTAGGCATTGGTCTTTGTGTATCATCTGACAGCTGAGAGAAGGGGAATCGGAGTGAAACTCAGACTTTCTAAACACACAGCCTGTGAAATCTTAAAACAACGTAGTATACAGCATTTCTTCCATGCTGGTTGTCTCCAGCTCTATCACTTAAAGTAGTACCTCTTCCAGTAGGGGTCTTTATAAAAAATAATGATGCTGCCTCTTTATAAAAAATTATCAAGATCTGGATGATGGGATCCGAATAATATGCTTCTACGCTTCTTGGTGCTAAAACAGAGACCAGTAGATACAAAACTAAATGTTATGTGAGGCGCCCTTGATGATGCTACTGTTCACAAATACAGAGCCAAGCAACATGTACGTGGAAGTTGCCTCTGGATTTCTTCTAACGTACTAGAGTACTGAATGTACCGTATCAAGTTGTTATATGCTGTTTTCCTTCCATTGCCATCTGTTATCTCTCTTCTGGTCCTTATCTTTAACTCTGCAAATCCTCTTAGAAATTTCTTGAAAATACTGAAGGGGGAAGCTGGCTCTTAGGTAATGCTCTTATTCATGGAGCATTCATTTTTATTTGCACCACCCTCTTTATTTCATCCTGGTATCTTTCTGTGTATTTTGGGTGCAAGACTGGCGTGATCTAACTTGCTGACTCCAGTAATACAGTGTAATTTAAGAACAAAGTACTATAAATTCTGAGTTCTGTAAGCTTGTCCCTTCCTCAAAGTAAAAAATAAATAGTATTAGATGCGCCAGCCTTTTCCATCCAAGTAACATCCAGTGTATAAACAGCTTATTGTCATGGTCATAGAAACTTTTCTTTTCCAATCTCAAATTTTAGAAAACCTGAGAGTGAGTGCTTGCTACATGTAATAACTTGAGAACATCCAGGTACTGGATGTAATTTATTGTCCTTAATGTGCCAATTGGTGAGATAATACCATATGCTTATTGTTACTGTGGGAATTTAGTTTGAACTTGGAAGGGCAGCATGAGTTTCAAGGATGCTCTCTGTGTAGGATACTAATGCTCCTCAATTAGTGTTTTAATATTCTTGCAGTAAAGTCTTCTGATCTAATGAACAAGGGGGAGTAAGAGGAATACAGGCAATAAGATGCTAACAAAGTTTATGGCATTTGGAGTGTGAAAGCAAGGAGAATTCATGTTAAGAGCATTCAGTTATGTACTTTGGTTTGTTTTTTAGGATAAGAAACTACTATCTTGAAACACTGCAAGTCCTTATGGCTGCAGAGCTGCTTTTGAGCATTGAGAAGTTTCAAAATGGGGTAACAGAAGGGTTTTTCTGTTTGTGAGGGTGGGAAAGGACATTCCCCCCTTCTTTTGGTAATTCAAAATCCTTTGGTTAACTTGCTCTCAAAATGAAGGCAGTCATAAGTGATAGCTGAATATGATACTGTTTGTTCCGTTTATATAAATTTTGCTTTGAGTTAAGTTCTGGCAGCTTTGCTGAGTGGGAAGTTGATATGTTTGGCCTCTGTAATGGCTGTGTGGGCTGTCATTAGGAGGTGTTTTGCAGAAGTTGCTGTATCTTACCTTCTCACTTCGTTATAAAGCTTAAACATGCGATCTGCCCTCTCCCAGCTGGCACTGTATTTGTGGGTCTGAAGTGGTTTTAAAAACCTTGGGTTGCCAGGCTTGCACAGAATGTAACTTGTACTGTGGATTGGCTTGGAGCTGCTGCGCTCTTTCTGGTTTTGTACCCCAAGTATTTTTATTAACAAGGTACTTGCCTCTGAAGGAAAACACCTCACTATGTAATTATGCAATACTGCCTTGCATTGCAAAACAGGGTGCCCACATTCAGATAAGCCTAAACACATGATGCTAACCCAGGCTAAATACTGTATCTTGCTATTGGAAATGCGGAGTTGAGTTAGTAAAGCAGAGTGTGATGAGCTAGAAAAACATCAGGACCATGAGGGAAAGGTAAAGTTATCAGGTCAAGCAATGCTCCGTGAGGGGCTGTGCTTGATTTAGAATGGGAGAAGCTCCTTGCTGTGGTAAGAACACAGAAATAAAGCATGGCAACAAATTAGCTCTTAAATAGTCAAACTAAAAGTAAAGTTATGAAGGAAAATTACCAGTTTTTCTGGCAATTTGTGCATGCAGGTTAAGAGCAAACTTCATGGAGGCCACAACACTGGTCATGCAGATATGTGGGAGGTGCTTGTCAGTGTTGTCAAATGGATGCATCACATGTAAAGAAGGGGAATGTAGTTTCTACTTTCTCCAGAAAAACAGGGGAGACTTCCCTCTAAATTATCCCTATATGTGGAGGAATTTTAACTTGCATAACCACGATATTCTCTTTTAGAGTTTAGGCAAACAGTCATTGTGGAGACCTAAAAAACATCAAGGCAGAAATGAACAGAAGAGCAGC
The DNA here is from genome assembly GCF_965140245.1 of Athene noctua. NCBI lineage: Eukaryota > Metazoa > Chordata > Aves > Strigiformes > Strigidae > Athene > Athene noctua. The sequence continues at coordinate 11,732,499 of NC_134049.1, read as the reverse complement.
TAGCAGATAAGCATTGCAAATGCTCAGATACTTATCTGAATCTTTTTGGTTTAGAAATTGGGTTTGGGAATCTTGAGAGAGCCTGTTCTCACGATAAGATGCCTTGTAAAGCCTGGACTCCCACTAGTCAAGAACAGCACACGTTTAGCCTTTCATTAAAAGGATTGAATCCCTATGGTGAATGGAGGTGGTGTAAGATGTTCCGTGCATCTAAATATTATGGTTAGGGTCTCTGGATAAAATTTTTTAGGAAGTATGAAATTTGGTATTAGAAATGAAATACTTTGTTAAATACATGCTTTTCTTAAAGTGCTCATGATTTTCATGAATGTATTTTAAAGTGTAATACACATGTAAAAAAGCAGTACAGATAGCTATAAATGGAGAGATCTGTGTTGTTACAGGTTTTCTTTATCAGCTGTTTGAAGTGCAGTCAGTCTTTTTTCAAAGCACTCCTATAAAATCAGAAATATTTCGCCCCCCTGCACATCTATATCTTTTCATTCAGTTCATAGTTGGGGCCCCTGAAATAGGAAGCATTTATACTTTGCACATTTTTCTCAGTGTTAAGGTAGTGTTTGCACCAAAACCTTTAACTTCTAGTGACGTTTTGAGATGGTGTGTTTGCTAAATGAGGACACCACTTGTGAGGTAACCTTGATTAATGGGTGGTAATATTTAAAAAAACAAAGCGAAACATGCTGAACTCTCATGTTGAGATGAGGGTAATGGATTTTTTTTTTTTAAATAGAAAATATCTTTTGCATTGAAAATGAATGGTACCAATGGTGTGTAGGTTTTAGGAATCATGAGTGACTATTGGCAGGGGTTAATTTTAACTTGTATGTTCTCTTTTCTTTGATTGTACTGACAGTTTGCTTACCTGTGAGCATGAGAGTTTGTATTGTCAAGTGTCATGTCGAATAAGAGTTTTATAATGAACTTTTTGGTTTCTGACACAAGATGCCAATTTTTGGGGGGCTATAATGAAAAGTGTCTAACAAAGATAATTCTCCTACTATGCACCGTGTTAATTGGAAAAGTGAGTGCTTCTCCCAAGCTCACTAGTTATGCCCAAATTAGTAGAAGTGCACACCTCAGTCCAAGATGCTGTTTCAGTGAAGACTGGCTTTGGAGATGGCAGTGGAGAGCGTCTCCTCTTCATGCTGCGTCGGCAGGAGGTGTGACTGAGCTGTGGGAGTGTTACCTCTGCTACCTGCCTTACCCTGACTCCCAGGAACTGTCAGCGGGCACAGCCAGGAAGACAGGCTGTTGTGATTTTTAAATATGTGCAGGGTTTTGTGATGTCCAGATAACCTCTAGAACTTGGGCAACGCAAGTATAGAAAGTCCCACGTGAAGGTGCTCTTTGTTCTTCTTGCGCTTCTATGTTGCAGCACTTGCATACTTTCTGATGAGTTAGTGTGTTGTAATTCAGGCCATTGCATATTGTCAAGTCACTTCTATTTATGGTATAGAGAGGGAAGGCAGCCTTGCTAAATTCATGGGGTTTTTGACATTTTAACAATTGGCTCTTTTACTAAGCCTGAAGACAGGGCAGGGGAAGCTTTCTTGCACCTCCAGGTGCCTAAGAAATTTTGCCCTTTTCTGCCACTTGCCTCTAGTGATCCACACAAAGCCCTGATCTCCTAAGCCCTTAGTAAACGGGGATGTGGCTGTACCAGTGATCGTGTGATCACTATTCTAGAACCAGCTGTGTTCCTCTGGGCTGAGGGATTTACCGAGCCCAGGCTGGAGTTTGTCATGACAGAGGTTGTTTGAAGGAGTTTGTGGAATGAACTTCTAAAGCAGTTTAGGACTAATATTATTACCTTCAGAGTCCGTTGAGAAATGCTGTTTTTATCCAACTTTTTCACTCTGAGTAATGTATATGTGATGTTATTGGATCTGTCAAATATATCTATAAATATTCCAACTTTAGCCAGAACCTTCTGTTACCCGAGAAGAGGGAAACACATAGAATCACTGTCATGCCAAACTAAGCTCTTACATGTATGTGTTGTGGAAACATGTTAATACTCGATGGGTGGTGGCTTAAATATCTGCAAATTATCAGTAAGGAGTCTGAAGTTAGAATTAGACATATATCTGTAGAGACCTGGGGGAAGTACTTCTGACAAAAGAGAAAAAAGTGCTTTCATAGATAATTTAGTTAATTTTTTTTCTTTTTAGAAAGCCTTAGTGAAGTTTTGTTGAGTCTCTATTAGTTTACTGGGTATGGTCATCCAAACTTCCGAGACCTCGTGTTAATGCCATGAAATGGACAGGTGCTGGAGTTGAAGGATCTCCAGAGCGATGAGGGGTGCAGAGGAGCTGGGGCTGGCAGAGGTGAAGCCAGACAGCTCTGATGTGAGGCAGGGAGGGACACTTCAGCCTTCAGATGCTCAGGTGTGCTCTGTAGCCATCAAGTGATTTAAATTCTCCTTTTGTAGAACAGGAGAGCATTTTCCAAATACACTGTTGTGTTTTAAAGCATGATTTTAAAAGCATAACCAGGTAAGGTCTCTGACAAAGTGATTTTGCTCCATTAGCTTTTTCCCTATTTTCTGTATGCCTCTTTATGCCTTAGTATATAGAAAGCCAGGCAGTTCCTCCATCTGTAAATGCATCTTGGAAAGTTTTTTGACTGTATATTTTTACTCTATATTCTGTTTTTTTCTGCAAGTTTTGAAGCAGGCATTTTGCAGAAATTTGTCATAAATTTGATTTAATTGCTGTGGCTAGCACCTGTTGTTTCCTTTATGCCTAGTATGGTGGGTGTTTTCAAGTGTAGTTCAGATCAATGTAACCTGCACCGATGCATTTATTGTAGTCTTTTTGATGCACTTCAAAAACCAAACAAAATAACATGATTTATTGCCAATTTAGGAGTAACTATCTGTGCTCTTGCAACTGGCCACATGTACTGTGCTTTCTTCTGTTGTAAAGAACAGTCTAATTATTTGTTCTCATAGATGACTTAACGCTATTATATTCAGTTTACACAGAATCATATACTATGTTATATATGAATAGTATACTATGGTAAACCTCTGGCTTTGGGGGGAGATGGGTACTACTATGGGCTGCTAGTACTAAGTAGAATTAGTGCATATTTCAGGTGGGCAGGGTTGGGCACTCCTGTTACTCTGGCTTGGTCTTTTCCCAGCCTGGGTACTTCCTGGTGCAGCTGACATAAATATATTTAATTTATGAATGTGCTTATCTGTGAGGTGGGGTAACCGGCTGAATAATCTGTTTGGAAGAAGTGTTTTGTCCAGAGCCATGGGACAGCTAGACCTGCAGCTGGGGTTTGGGTTCCTCAGACGCTGCATACCGGCAGCACTGTCTAAGACATAAAAAGAGGGCAGGAGCGCCGGCAGTGGGGTACTGGGGAGCGCTGGTGCCCCTTTGATGTTGCTAGGACAGGTTATTTTCTAATTTCTGACATGAAGGAGGAAAGTGAATCAGTACGGGGAATTACAGCGCTGAGGTTTCCCAACTCAAATAGGTGACTCTTTCAAAACACCTTACAGGCAGAAAAGGTCTTTTCATTGTTTTAATATCCACACAACAGCCCTTCATGGCCTGTAGTGGCTGCCCTTAGACAGCTTTTATCTTAAAAACAGTGCGAGGCTGCGCTTGTTCAGCGGAGCTAGCTGGGGCAGATGTGCAGAAGGGGGTGCATGCCAAACAGCTGTTACAGGTCACCAACACCCCCAAATCGGTGCCACAGTGCTCCTGTAGGGTCCCCTTCTGGGGCAATAAGAAATGTTTCTCCATGTGAGGTCTGTGACAGGGCATAAGGGGCTTTATAAGGAGCTTTTGTTTGTTTGTTTTGGGCTTTTTTTAATTATTATTATTTTTAAATTTTTTTTTAGCAGGAGTCCTCCGATGGCTGCCGTTTCCAAGTCCCGGGGGGAGGGATGGCTCGGGAAGGCGAAGGAGTAGGAAGGGAGCAATGCCTGCAGAGCAGGAGCGAGAGGCCCCAAGCCCTGAAAGCCGGCCTTTGTGTCCCCCTCCCCCCGGGCCCTGCCTAGGGCAAAACATTGCACAATCCAGCTATTGTCTGCTTGGAAACGTCTACGGCATCCTATTGCAATTATTTATGAAAGAAAATATTTGATGTTTTTTGTGGAAGGTGGGTGGGGGAAGCTGCATTTACCTCTCTTCTTGTTTGGAAGTACTATTTTTTCCTTTTGTTCTTCCTGTCCGGTTGTTCCAGAATTTTTCTAAACAGCAAAGAGTGCCATGCCTGTAGTCTGTGCTGCAGTGAAAGTCTTGCTATGAAAACACACACGCACACACACTAGTGCTACTGAACTTCATTTGGTGTCATAAATAAAGATACCCACAAGCTCTTTCTAGGGATTTGGTTCACGTCCTTTGCGCTTTTGTCTGGTATGTTTTACAGTGGTAGCATTTGGAAATGTTAGATCTTCCCCAATTTTCCTTGGAAGTGTAGGCGTAGTGAGAGAAGGAAGGAGCTAGGAAGGATCCAGAAGAAGATCCTGATGGAGAGGCTCAAAATAAATGACATAACTTGAACCAGTTTTTCTCAGCTTGGGGCCCTCTCTGCAAGTGACATAGAAGGCATCAGGAGTGCAGGTTAAAGGTGATACTAATAATTAAAAGTCTTTACACACTTGCAAAAGAGAACTAAACTAAAAAATACTAAAAGTCATGAGTAAATACCCAACACTTATAACACGTTTCACTTCATGGCAGTACTCTGCAAAATAAATCTCAGAACAATTTTCCCAAAGGCCAAGTGGTTCTTCTAGGTTTCTTTGAATTGAACTCGAGAAATTCTGTTATAGTTGATTGATGGACTTCTCTAACATGATTTCCAAAAGAAATCTGAGACTGATGGCTGACAGTATTACATCATCACATGAATTGTGGGAGCTTGCTTCGTGTGTTCTTTAGGGAGATACTTCGTTTTAGCTGGTGGATTTGGGAGCTTCCGTGCTTGTTTCCTTTGTCTGTAGGACCTGCCTTGTGAGGCCTTGTCTTGTGTGTTCTTGCCTCTAGCACATGATGGAAGAGTCCTCTTGCAGTGGTGACTCCTCCAATCCTCCTCTTTGGAGTCATTTTTTAGGCTGATACTTGTAATTGGATGGTTGGGGGAATGTTAAGAAGGCTCATCGTTAACTGTGGTGGTTAGCAGGAAAGATTTGGAAACTTCTGCAGTCTTATAGCCAAAATCAGAGTGAGGACGACTCCACTTCATAATTATTTGAAAAATTTATATCTCGTCAGGGAGTAAACATTTTCCTTTTGTAAAAGGAGCTAAAGAAGTGCCATGTCACTGTAAACTGTAGGATAGTTCCCCAAGGCCATTCCTGCTGTAAGGTATGCTCAGGTGCAGTGTCAGATGTTGCTGGGGTTGTTGTTGGTGAGACATATGGGGGAAGAATGTGTGTTCTTGTGAGTGATGAAAATACATTGCTTCATGCAAAATGGTTCGCTTGGATTTTTAGAGCATTCTGGAAAGTGTGTGATAAATGAAGAGATTGTTACATTTCAGGTCCAGCTTAACGATTGCAGTCTGTTTTGCTGAAGTCAGGAAAAGCTTGCTGAGCCAGAAGGCTCACTGTAGTGCTCTAAGCATGACCTACTCCCTTGTGATAGTAGAAAAAGAGCATATCTATCTTCTAGCAGCTGTCCCATGTCTGCTGCAGAAGATCAGACAGACTAAACTGTACCTGTGTTGTCACTGATGCATGTGGGGTTTACCCTGTTAACCCCAATCGACATAAGTTGATGAGAACAGATTCTGCATTTTCAAGTCATTTCTCACATGGTAGCAAGGAAACTTTGATCGCTGAGGTCACGGTTGGTGGAAAATACCCCTATGAAATAACCATATTCCAAACCACACAAGGTAAACAAAAGAAAATCTGTATTTGCTTAATTTCACCAGTGTTTTTCCCGCTGCCTTGTTACTGTCTAGAAGTTGAAGCTAGAAGTTTTATAGCAATTTTATTTCACTTGCACATAAAAGCATTCTGTTTCCTTGTATCTAAGGAGAGCTGAATTACTGTCTAGGTAAAATGTGCTGAGGTAGAAAGCAGTATATATTAAAATTTAAGCTATTAAGGCACAGTATTAAAAGTAGTTCTGGGGTTTTGGGGATACCTTTTAAAATAAAACCAAACACATTGATTTAGTGTCTTGAAATACTTAATGCCCTTTTAATATAAAAGAAATAGTGGCATCGTAACATGTCAAAATGATTAGGCTGGTGATGCTGTATGTGAATTTAGGAAGAACTAAAGTTACATTGGCTTGAATTTATTTAGTGGCTTATGTTACTACCTTTCATACACAAGATGCTTTTCTCTGAAAGCTTTTCTTCATAGGATGCATTAGGATGGCAGTGCAGCCTTTCTGAAAGTTACGCTCCCGCATAGCATGATGCTGCTCTGCCTTTGTGCTGGGGAGTGGGTCAGAGGCTTGGGATTTGTTGAATGGCCATCCTTTAGGGTTGTGCTCTATGGATGGCATGGGTTATGGGAAACACACTTCAAATGCAAGGTGCTGGAAGTGTGCAGAAAATGCATTTTGTAAATACAGGAACTAGTTTCAGAGCATGATTGTATTCGCTTAATTGGTTTTGCGTAAGTTGTTCATAAAACACTTTTAAATTGTAGGCACTGTACATCTGTTTTGATACGTTAATAGTTGAGTACAGTATGTGGTGTCTGAGATGAGTTACTCTCCACGCCATGTTATGGACTCAAGCTCAGCATTAACTAACATATTTTTGTACTTACTGAAACTGATCTTCTGTCTGATTGATCTGTGTTCATGTGCACATGAATAATTCATACATAGATGCAATTGTATATATGCATGCACACACATCCTAGTGTGTGTGCTATGTAGAAAATGTGCAGTTTAGAAGGTACACAGAGGCAGAGCATCCCAATTTCCAGTTTATTTTTCCAAAGCATTGTTGTAGACCAGATATGTTTTCCTACTGTTGTATGTGATATAAAATAATATTTTTCAAGATGGGGAACATATCAAGTTACTTTCATTCTGTGCTTTTATAAAATCACTTGAGAAATTAACATTCTTTTGTATCAGGTTACAGGCATCCGAGTTCAGAAGGGGCAAGCTCGTAAGGGGAAGCAGGATGTTAAGTTGGAACAAAGGCAGCCTGGCATTGCGGAGGGGTAAACAGGAGATGTTACCGCTTTGTGCTACTTCCCTTATGGATGTCAACAAAAGAACGGGTACTTGGGTGCTATTGAGCAGTCTTTGGAGGGATTTGCCCTGCTTGTACATTCTTCTCATACATGTTGTGTATCCCTGTATAATTACGCGTGTGTGCATGGGTGTTGTTAAGTGTGTCTCTGTTGTTACATTGCATATGGTTTCCATTTTCCAGCCTTTAGGTCTTTTTCTACAACAAATTTCTTGAGTTTTCCTTTAACTCTTGCTGCCTTGCTACAAGCCTGTGACCCCTGGTGATCCTCCTGCAATATCACTTTTCCCCAGCTCAGAAAACCAACTTACATAGAGAAGCAACAGGCCTCTTCATTTTGCTGCTGCTTTTGTGCAGGGAAGCCCCAAGGTGGGGGAGGCAGGTCTGGCCTCTGGTGTGCTGCTCGGGGTGTGCTGCCTTGCTCTGCTCAACTTGGCGGAGCTGTGTGAGGTCTGGAGGTCCCTGAAAGGGGGAAGCTGAAATACAAACACGCAGCTGAATAATAAAATGATGTCACTGGTAGCCAATCAGGAGGGGTAATGTCACACGCCTGGCAGCCCCCGTGCCCACAGAACAAGAGTAGCAGCCCCTTCTCACCAGTTGTCCCTTTCTCACCACCAGGAACTACTGGGGATCAAACCTTTTGAAGTTTATTATTTGAGAGTTAAGTGCACATAAAACACGATTCATCACTCCTGCAGCTCATGAGATTCAGGAGTTTCCCAGGACTGTAGAGATCTGTGGGAGCTCTTACAGCCCTTCCATAAAACACATGACGAACAGGCAAACTAATTATTTTTTTTTTGTTAAAAGCACTTGCTGTTCTTCCCTGTGTGTGCCGGGCAGGACATGTGTTGATATGTGTTTTCTACTTTTGATGTGTATGGTACACCATCCTAATTTCCCTGTTTATTTTGTGCTACATATTTGAGTCTTATATTTCATTAGCAAATCCCATAGATAAACTCCATATTACTCACATTATTTCTGTTTGCTCCTATCCACTTAGCAGAGGCTGAATTCAGCATCTTGGTTCAAGCTGTTGAAGGCTGTAAGAGCTGTTTATTATTTCTGAATGAAATTTAATATGTTTTCAAACCAGAGAGCTGAGGCACCCTTTCTGATATCCAAAACAATGACTGTATATACAGTTTGAGGTAGACTTTAAAAAAAAAAAAAGAAAAAGAAAAAGAAAAACACCCCTATGTGTAAGGACATTATTGGCACCATCCAAAGAAGAAAGATGTGAGCGAACAGATTTAGAGCAAAAACTTAGTCTTAGAGGATAGACAGGGTCCTGTGTTATTGTTTCTAGTACTACTTTCCCCCCCCACACACTTTTTCTGCAGAAACATAAGGAGGAGAGAAGGAGTACGTCTGTAGCTTTTGTCATGGGTTTTATCTGCATCTGGGATAAGGAAAAGTAATGTCATTGGGCATGGATAGCTTTACATTTTCAGGGGTAGATTATCTTCTCCTGTCCAGATACTGGAATTTTTTTTCCTATTTTAGTCTACATTGAATTTCATGTGACATGTACAAGAAATGTTTGATAAACTTCAAGGATAGCCATGTGACCCGATTTGGGATGCCTAAAACTATTGTTGGAATGAGAGTTAAGAATGAGGCTTGGGAAACAGTACCAACATGGTGCTTTGGATCACTTTTGTGAGGGGTGAGAAGGCAGAAAGAGATGTGTTGTCTTTATAAACTGAGAAATCGCAAGGTGAAAGGCTGCGAACAGTTGATTCTTCTCTACTCAGGGCAAGTGGCTGCTAAGTCAGAGTTGCTGAAGGTGGGAAGTTAAGCAGTGGAGCAGCCTGTGTTTCTTCTGGTGGTTGTGGGAACTGTTCATATCATGACCCAAATTAAAGGTTTTTGTTTTCATAGTGCAATATAGAAGTGATTTAATGGTTTGTAATTGTTTTCTTGGGGGGGAAAAAAAAAAAAGTGAGTTTCAGTTAAAGATGCAGCTACTGTAATTAATCTCTGAAGGAGCTGGAATATTTTTAAAAAGTTTGGAACAGCCTAAGATAACTGTATTATTAAGAAACTACACTGGAGCTATAAATCAAAATGCATCTTTGAATTTATTTTTTTCTTCACAGCCAGGTGTATAGACAACTGTGTCATTAGGCCAGTGGGAGAGAAGATTTAAGATTTCAGTCCTTTTCATAATTTTCTTCTTTTGTTGTAAAGAATCCTGCTGTAATGACAAGTGTTGACATCAGAATAAAATGCTTTAGAAAAACAAAATAACATTATGCATTTAAGTTCATCTTGGGCGGTTCTGCAGCATTGAAGAGCTGGAAGACGTTTACCATATTTTGTAACTATGAGTGTATTCCACACTAGCTTAAAATGCCTAAAGAGACCATAAAATATTCCAGCTGATGGGTGGCTGTTGGTGTGGATGCTTGTATGTAAGTGTGTGCATGTGTAGAGATACAGAGCATGGATTTCCCATTTGTATGAAAAAGAAGTGAGTCAAAGGTGCATGAAGTGTTTCACATGAGGGAAGAAGGGGAAGATGCTCTGAAGGAACCATTACCACTGTGCTGTCTATTGTAGTTCCTGTGCTTGTGGCAAGCTCAGATTGGTGCTTTAGGGCTCTGTAACAAGCAAGATGAAGCCCAAACAGATCTGAGTCTGCTCCAGACATAGAAGTTGCAGCTTTCTGTACCGGACAGCCACTCTTTAGAGGGTGTTGTTGAAAAACAGCGATTAATTAGTTTTTTAATCATAGTTTACAGGGCATCTCTCATACATGGTTTCCTAGAGGAACACTTGTTAGTAGAAAGCAAAACCAGTACAGCTTAAGTGTTTCCATTTTTAGTCTGTCTAATTCTGGGAAAGTCTTATATCGCTGAGTTGAAAACTGAAGACTAGACATAACGATCTTTTTGCTACCCGCAACTGTGACTAAAGCTCATTCCTGATGCGTTGAAATGGTAAATTTTGTATTGTAACACAAATTGGAGACGTCTGTGGGGCTGAGTTTGCCAACACAAAGAGTGTAGATACAATTATTTGAAAAAGGGTGATATAAAAATGCACCAGCCTGTGTGGCCTAGCCACAGTAAGGGCATGTGTATCCTTGCTCCTTCATTGTGTTTCACAATTGTGAACAGCCAACAGTTTTTCTGATCGTTTGTGGTAATAGAAATAATAATCTGACATAGGAAATGGCTTATCCATAAAGTAAAACTGTTGAAATGTTAATATGCTGAACTTGGACAAAACTGTTGAGGTCCTTTAATACACTTTTATATTTCTGTCTTGGATTAGTGTGTAGCATGAAGTGGAAAGCACGTCAGCAGTGCTCTAAGTCCACATTTGGATGCTCGATCTGCTTTTCTGGTTGTGCGTCAGGAATTTCTGAACTCTTACTGATGTGTTTTACTTGTGCTGACTTGCTTGATGACCTGATACTCTTTTAATAGTAAAATGTGGTGATTTATGAAGATTTCCCGCTCTGTAGCATCAAGGTTAGGGATGCGGTGATCACCCAGCTGGTGGGCGGAGATGGCTGTTTTTGCCAGATGGACATCCTTTCCACTTCAGCTTGTGCATTACACCTTGAGCAGTCCCTCCTTTGTCAGCAAGGATGCTTCAGTAGAAGAATGGTGGTGAAATTTTTCTCTTTTTAAAACATGGACTGGCTTTAAGAGGCCAGATAAAGAAGCTGGGGATCTAATTGTAGGCAGTTGGTTAGAAAATGTTGGCTGATGCTAGCGTAGGAGTTGAAATCATACAGCTTCTCTTTCCATCAGAGTCTTCTAGCATATTGCATGAGCTTTAATTTTATATGTCAGTAATTTGACCAAAGCTGTATTCTGAGGTTGGACTTCACTTTTCAGTAAGCTGATACTAAGTTTAAATTGATAGGCAGAGTTACCAAAAGCACTTGGGTATGTTTGTGCTTTTTGTTCTCTCCTTTCTCTTTCCCATTTCTCTGTTGTTGGCAGCTGAAGTGACAGCTCTGCCGACATCTCCACAAGTGGCACAGCTGACCGTTCCCCAAGTGCTTAGTGTCTTAGCTGAGTGCTACAAGATAGCTCGGCTGCTCTCTCACTAAACTTCTCCTTTCCCTAGGGTATAAATGCTCTGTAAGGAGCCTTGTGGTCTCAGGTTAAGTTCTGATTGCTTCAAAACAGATGCAAAGAGCAGTGAGCAAGATGGGACACAGGACATGCGGCTTACATGGTCCAGGGTTAAAATCTGTAGTTGAGTTTTATTTGAAAGCACCCTGAGCATGCTTCCTGTTGCTACCTGACACCACTGAGGGGGTTTTTAAAATGGTTTAGCGTGAGATGCTGATTGCTGGTTCTTCTTGCCCTTTCCTCCCCCCCACAAATACTTCTAATTCTTTTGGTGCTGTGCAAATAGATAATTAAAGCATATCCTTCAACATAGATGACAAACAGGCAGTTGCTTTTGAAAGTATGTGCAGCTTTTTAGCCTGCATTTCATTCTGTTGGTGCACTTTGAGATGCTTGCCTGTAGAGGGACGATGACTGCTTTAATTCAGTTTGTTTCTCTGAAGATTGTAGTGTCAAGAGTAGACTCTGAAGAATCTTGGAGTTTTTTTGTCCCAAGAGAGCATCGTTCTAGTGACTCCAGGCTGTTTTGGAACACTTTGTGGCTTTTAAATCTTATATCATGTACCAGTTATGATCCTAAAAGAGGATGACTATATTGGCATTAGTCTATTGGAAATTTTTTCCTGGGTATGATGGTGCTGGAGACCAAAATCTCTTCAAATGGACAAGAAATGACATCAGGCCACTTAGGGATCTTAGGACAGCTCAGTAAGGCTCAGTGTTGATACTCATTTCTGATGGAAGCATTGGTGTTTCTTGTTTTAATATAAGCTTTTGGTAATTTTACAGTGTTGAGACATTTTGCCATTTCATTTCTGACTGTATGTATACTTCTGGAGAAAACAGTCAGGCTGATTCCTTTCCTCTACATCCAAATGAGTCTTTGAAGTACTGAGACTAACAAAATACTGTAGAAAGCTATTAAACTAGAATCAAAAAAGAATGAAAACAACTTTTTTAATGAACTTAAAAAGTGATTGACCTGTACTCAGGATTTCCTAATGCATTTATATGTGTGCCTTATTCAGGAGCATGATCTGCCCTGGAACGATGGGTTCCCATTCTGGGGCATGATTTCTGGGATTATTTTTTTTTCTTCTTTTTTTTTCTTCTGGCACTAGAGGCTGTTGACTGTGGAGTGAAATCTGCTTTCATAAACTCAAATGTGAGTATAAACTGTGGCCAGTTTTGGACTGATGAGATTTGTGTTTCTCAGAACCATCTTGAACAGTGTTTAGTAGCTATACACTGGTGCAGTGAGGCGTCAGGAGGGTTTCTTTGAATTAAAGGCACAAATTGTAAAGGCTAGCCTCCACTTACAGGTACGCACAGTGTACAGGTCCACCTTATTTATGCAAATCTACCGTGAAAATTTGAAATTCACGAGTGGTTATGTGAGGCAGGAGTGTCTTCTATTTTTATTTAGAAATAACAACTTTAGATTTCTCTGAAATGTCATGTGTTGCATCTTAGTTTAGACAGAATCTTTTAGATCAAGTTACACAGTGTTGAGGAAAATGAGTTATTAATGGGAACATAAAAAGCTAACACCAACATATTGAGAAGTGGAGGTGAAATGCCTCTCTAAAGAGAAAATGCAGTGTCTAAAGGTAGAAAAACAATTTTTTTTTAAGAAGGCACTATTTCAAAGGCTGAGGTTTTTTGAAAACAATTTGGTGCCAAAAGCTTAACCTGTTTTTCATAAACATGGTTGCTGGTTGGAGCCAAAACAAACAATTAAGGTCCTGAAATGAACCGAAGTGAGGAATCATAGCTACCCTAGCAAACTGCTAAAAATTGTAAGTGCAGCTAAGTGTGAGTCAGAAAGGAAGTTCAGGAGTGAGGGCTCAGGTGGTGTGCAGGGTTTCCTGGTCACTTCTTCCTCAGTATTACTTTTCTTGGAGGTGTGTAAGATGGATGCTTTAGCAGTGAGAGTTAGAGATGATCTGTGCTCTAGCTGAGAAACCAAGGTGTCTGTAACTTGACAGAAGTGGAAGGAAGGCCAATATAGACTGTGTTGCATGTGAGCCAAACATATTACTGTGATGGATATTTTTAATCACCGTCTTTACTATCTCTTCTTTTTGCCTTCTGAAGCAGCCCCTACCAAAGACTTAATTTACAAATGTGGAGTACATGTGTCTCGGGTCATCATCCTGGCCTCTGTCTGGCTGGATTGAGACCCATTAAGCTTTGTTGGAAAACATCCCTGCTTTCAGTGACCTTTGGAGTCAAACAACTTTTTGTTGAGGGATGCCTCTATGGTGCTGAGGGCTACCTGGAAACTTGTGCATATAAAGGATTGTCCATAAAGGCAGGGAGGTGCTGGCTGTGTCTATTCTGAGCACTTAATGGTTGCAAGATGTAATCAGATTATTTTCAGCAGTTTTAAAAGCAGCCCTTCCATTCCACCTTTCAGAATATTAATGATACTGTACAGAAGAGGATATGCTTTGTTTCTGTCTTTTTCTCCCTCTTGTGAGAGTTAGGCTGAGGATTCTCAAGGTTTGTCATAAATCATATTCCTCTGCTTTGCTTTGTATTTTCTGTTTTCACATGCTCCATGAGCTTAGGGTGGCTACATTAAATGGTAAAAGATTGAGTGAAGCTTCAGAGAATAGTTAAAGATATTCTGTCTACTGAAAGTATGGCCCATAAGTGGTTTACAGTCATTTTTTTGGGACTTCCAAGAGTGACCCAAGATGGTGTCCTTGTAGAGATTTTGTGGAATGGATGTAGGGTACTAGGAAGACTCTGGAGTCTGTGGGGATCTTGGGCAAGTCCCTCTATATTCATGCTTTCATTTCCTTTTCTAAACCACCTTTATAAAGTTCTACCGGATAAGTCCATATGTTTTGCTTGACTATGAAATTGCAGATACTAGTTGAGAAATGCGCTGGATGGTCTTAAAGTGGCCTCAGCTATCTAAAAGACTTAAATGACATCTTGAGAGATACTGCAGCTGATCATCGTAGCAATTGAATTTAATCTGCTTTTTGTGCAGTTCTGTTTCGGAAATGGTTCCAACCTGTTCCAACCTATTCCAGAAGGTAGAGGGCTGAATTATAAGCCAAATTCCTTTTTTAAGGACAAATCTCCAGAATTTCAGAGACACCATGTAGTCATAGCATTTCACTTGCCTGCATACTCCTTTCTTGGCAGGTTTAGAGAAGCTGGCTGGCAGTGAAGGTTAAGCTCTAGAAAGCTGTAGGAATACTGTTTTCTCACGTGTTTCTTTATTGTCACAAGTATGGAAAGGACAGAGATAAGGATTATTCACAACCATAAAATGAAATGGAGTTTGAAGTTAATTTTAAAATTACCTACAATAGCAAACCACAGGGGGTAGGGTTTTTTCTTATTTTACTGTGTCTGCAAGAGAAGTGTCAAACTGCAGATTATTTACGAGCTGTTGCAGATACTGGACTTGTGCATGACATCTTCACCTCATAAATGCCTTGTTGGAGAAAGAAGAATAGCTGGCACGTTTCATTTTCCAATCTTCCAACTCCCACAGGCGTACCCTGGTTATCTGACTTGACTGTGTGGCAGCCTTTGGCAGTCCGGAGATTTCTGCTGAGTTGAACTTGCAGGAAGTACTCTGAGACAGATCAGCTGGATGTGTGCTCAGTTAACTATAAACAAAATATTTGTCTTTAAACATAAACCAAAAAGGAAATGAAGTAAGGAAATGTTAGTAATCCTTCTTAAGGAGTATAAGTAACAATGTCAGTGTTGATTCTTTCCAAAAAAACATCTTCTCTGCCTGTTAAATGTTTTTCTGGTGGATGCAGAGTTTGCATGAACACCACAGAATTCCTATACACTGAGTATACCTGCTGGTTGTTGGTACAAGAATGGTTTTGGCATTTTTAAAATGGGCCCTGTCCTCAGAATTTAGGACCTAAATCACAGCTTCAGGATCTACATATTGCTGGAGAAATTGCTTGAAGAGAGCATGTAAAGCATGCTTAGGAAGTGATAGAAGGACAGCCTTCTGACACTGCGGGGCTTGGGTAGTCTTGTGAAACCTTATGAACAACTGCACCCTCTGCCTCCCTGCTCCCTCCTTTAATTGCCTCCCTGCTCCCTCCTTTAATTGCCTCCCTGCTCCCTCCTTTAATTGCCTCCCTGCTCCCTCCTTTAATTGCCTCCCTGCTCCCTCCTTTAATTGCCTCCCTGCTCCCTCCTTTAATTGCCTCCCTGCTCCCTCCTTTAATTGCCTCCCTGCTCCCTCCTTTAATTGCCAAAACCTCCTGATTTGAACTGTTGCTGGTGGCGACAGGCAGTTGGGAAGCTGTGCCCTTTGTCAGACAACTCTGTGTGCAGGAGCTGCTTGATCCTGGTGCACTGGCACCTGGTGATGCGCAATTCTTCCCTGTTGTGAGCTTGTGGCACTAGGAGAAAGCAAAGCTGAAGTCTAGTATGGAGGACAGAATAAGGAACTGAATTGAAACGTTATTTTGTCAGCAGCAAATGCACTGACCTATGAGTATAGTATGGCGTTACAGCCCCAGACTTTCTCATCCCATAGATATTTGTGTCAAACGTCCAGTGAATCTTTGCACCTTAGCATCACTCTGTCCTCTTTTCTTACTGTGTTCCTACACATGTGCAAGGGTAATAGCCTCACAGCTTTCACAGGCAGGGAAGGGTTTTGCCTTTTGTTGGAACAGTTAACATATGTACTGGGTTCAGTCTCTTCACATTGCTCAAAAGAGCAAGTGCAGCTTCTGTAGTAAACTCCGTTGTAGTTCTGTTGTTATTTTCTGTGCAGAATGGGGACTCCTTTGTCATTATCGATGGTTGGTTCAGTACAGGGACCTGTCAAGGTGGAAGAAACTCTCTTTTCCCCCATTTTCCCACATTACTTTTTCTGACTGGTTTGACGTTCAAATCAATAAAAGATACAGAGACTATATCAACAAGTGGTAGGTTTTCAGTTATTTTACATCTTACAAGCACATTATCTATTTAAAAGAAGCAGCTGTGTTTTCCCCTAGAATATTGTTACCTGTGATCTGGCTGAGTTTCTGGCATTAAGGCACTGTTTGCCTGAGCCTGTGAAGGATCTCAGATTCTGCACAAGATGCTAAACAGAATTTGTGCATTGCTGCCTGAGAGCTGCATGCTGCTGGTGCCCAGCTCCTGCTCGGCTGCAAGTGTGTACTGAGCAAGACAAAAAAAATTCTGGCCTGAGCCCCAGCTGGCTCCTGGAGGTTCCTTTACAAGGAGACGAACATCTTTCTGGTGAGCTGCAAGTTTCTATTTAAAATTCAAACTTTGAATTTAGGTGTAGAAAGAACATGCCACCTCAGGACTGGGACTTCAACTGGCATTAGAGCCCTGCTCTGTGAGGTAGGCTCTGTGCACATTTGTGGTATTGGGTTTCTCTGTGTGTCTCTTACTGAAAATCAACAAGATTTTCTTATTGAAATCAATAAGAAATCAAACTTGCTTTTGTAAATGTTCCCAGTTGCAATCGCTGAATGACAGAATCTTTTTTAATTGTTTCAGTGAGGAGAAATCAGATGTCAGAACTACTGAGAGCAGTGATTTAGTTAGTACTTAAATCTAAAGGAGAATAAAGCTTGATTAGTGGAGACAAATCTCAAATACTTAAAAGGCACTTGGAAAGAGCTTTTAACTAGCTGTTGCATGAGTAAACGTTATGCAGGCAGGAGCTGAAAGGAGTATCAATGTGAATTTCACATTGGGCAGCTTCTGCAGTTAATGCAAAACCACAAAATACTCTTGTTTCCTTCTCTTGTCACCCCACAACCAGCAGATGTTGCCCCAGTTACAGTGGTAGAGCCCTGTGAGGAGCAGTCTGATACTTAGCAGAACACAAGAAAATTCTTGAAATACTTGAGAACTTCTTTGTAAAGCAGCTTTGAATGTTTGTTACTGCTTTGTTGCCGAGATAAATGTTGGACTCCTTAGCAAACAGAAACAAATGATGAGCCTAATGCTGGACTTTTTGTAGCCATGGCTATAGTAGGTGGGGATTTTTTTCCTCTCTCAAAAGGAGGGGTTTCTCCTCATTTTTGGCTTTTGGCACATGTTACCAAAATATTTGCAGTGCTGTAACATGTATTCTTTCATCTTGAAAGTGAGAAATAAAACATATTTGTTCCTATATGTAAATACTCTTTTCCCAACAAAAAAAAAAAAAGAAAAAGTTTGCTTTATAAATCCAGTTTGTTTTTCTCCTCATAGTGTGAATTCCTATGAGCTGCGTTTCAGAGGACAGGCACGTGCACTTTCAGGTTATTTTGGTTCCGAAATAAAGGGGGCTTACAGCTCTTGCCCTGATATTTGTAAGAAAGGTGAGACTTCTTAAAGAAAGGATGCCAGTGTAGTGGTTAAAATGACCTTCTTGGGAAATGCCATTCATGCCGGAGCACATAACCTTCCTCCCCATCTCTTCCCCTGCATAGGAGGGGCTGTGGGATACAAAGGAGCCTGAGAAAGGGAATGCACATTCTTCTGTACAAAGGAAGCTCAGAATCCCATGGTATATACATGCGTCTCTCTGTCTTCCCCCTTAAAAATGTTTTTCTTTACCCTGTAATCAGAGAATTTTTTCCTTATTAATTTTACTTGGGGTGGAGAGAAAAGGGAAAGATCTATTGTTTGGATGGAAGTGGCTGCCGGGGGCGACAATTGGGCTATTGTTGGACTGTAATTCTAGTCTGGGGCTCCAATGGGAGGTGAAAAGGAGGAAGAGGAATATGAACAAAAACAAGTATTAACTCTGTAATAATCTCCTGTTGTTTACCTGAACAGGGACAGCCAGAGGTTTAATCGTTTTTGGGGTGGGTTTTGTTTTGTTTTGTTTTTTCCCCCGAAGGCTAATGAAACACAGTGTTATTACAAATGGTGATGCTGCTCTCCTGTGAGCATCTGGGAGAAGGGGGAAGAAGGGAACTGTTTTTCCTCCAGCTGAGGACATGCAGTTATTTTTCTAAAGCCAAAATCAAAACTGTTAGTTGAAGGCAGAAACAGGCCTCAGGAAATGCTGTTTCTTCTGGCAGCAAAAGACAAAGATCCTTGTTCTTTAGACCGGCTTTGTATAATTCAGAACAATAATAATTTTTTTAAAAATGTCTGATAAAGAACAAGTACTCATTATCATAATGTGTTAACAGAGCTATAATTAAGATTGTTCTTGTCACTTTTTTTAATATACCATCTTCCTTTGGGGGATCTTAATTGTTGAAAAAATTACTGTGTATTTACATTTGGCAAAAAGAGGCTTAGGGACTGAATGTTTTAAAGCAGTGCCGTTTGCTTTTCTGGACTCTTTCAAGAATGTGAGAGAAATTAAGAAAGGAGTGAAAAGATTCTGTGAATCAACTCAGGTGTTTCTCAAACTCCATCCAGAAGAGGAAGCAACCACTTCTCTACTAGCTTCTTAAAAACTTTCTGGCCACCTGATGTTTCTGGATTGCCTCAAATACCCCAGAATTGCTTTGGAGTCACCCCCCACGGCATCCCTCCTGAGGGCATGCTGGCAAAGCATTTACAACACTGAACTGGTATATATGCTTCTGCTTTGAAAGAGAGGTTAAATAACCTCTTTTATTATTTTGATTACAACTGGAAATGTTAATTTTTCTTGTGTATTTTTTTATTACGCAGTATTGATGAATGCTGACTGCTTCTAAAAACTGACGCTCCCTTGGTCCTTTGAGTCTAATGATGAAATCACGTGTACTTCAATTAAGACTTTAATATTCAGTTTTCATCTAAACTGTGATTTAATCCTTAGTGAGACATCAGATTTTAATGCTCTTTTCACATGCGGTCCTGTCAGGTGACAGTGTTGGGGAGGGAGAGAGCTGGAGGTACCTGAGACTTTTTCACCTTCAACTTGAACAACTGGTTGCCTGCCAGAAATAGGGAAGGTTGTCATTGATGCTTTTAATTTTTATGAGCGTTTGAGATTTTTAAATGTTTACTTCTGGTTTTTGGCTGTAGAATCTTTGTATTTAAAATAAATAATCTTGTTTTCCTCCAGGAAACGATAATTTAAACTATCAGGCTGTTAAAAAGTGCTCTGTCAACAGTGCTGTATCCTCATACCAGCAGAAGAGGAAGGATCCAGCATTGTTATGCAGAGCTAGGGAGAGCTGACACAAAGAAATTCCTGTGAACAGGGCTTTCTGCTCCCTACCTTTACTTTCACAGATGAGTCTCTTTGTTTTTGATTAAACATTAATCAAAGATCAATTGATGACTCCATGTAAGTGGTATTAGATAATTCTCCTTTTATCCATGGTAAATAAAGACATTGTTCAAATATAAGCAAACAACAGCCTTGGCTTGGTTCGAGTTTAAAAGTAGATCAGGAGAGAAAATTGTAATTAAGATTACAGATTTCCTAATTGAATTTTCTTATTTCATGAGAATATTTAGTTTAACTGTAGCAGGATAAAAAGCCATAATGAAGCTGAACATCTAAATGCTTTGTAGAAGAGCACAAAAATAATATTTCAGAGATCTTTCAGTAGAAGAAATAATTTCAAGAGTACGGAGGAGATTTCTGAGTAGGCAAAGTGTAACATTGAGCATAATGGACAATTTGGGCAGCCCACAGGGTTTTGGGGTCTGAATACTCAGACTTGAAAGGTGAACTGAACATCCACCCTGAGCAAACAAACAAACATTTGAAGTATGGCTGCTGGCTTGGAGGTAGTTGAGGGGACCTTTTCCCTGTTAGCCTGAATTAACAAACCAGTTATGCCAATGGATGCTTATTATGGAAGTACTGAGTCTGGAATCACTACACCGCCAGACACGATCGCTTACTGCTTGAGACTGAAATACAGAGCAGTGAGAGACGGAACTTGCTCGAGTTCACTCAGATTCTCAGAGCAGAGAGGAGTGTAAGTGTTGATGACTATGTCTTCCAGCATGTTTGTGGGGTGTGTGTTGTCCATTACTTCCCCCCAGTTCTTTAGAGTCATCCTTTAGAGATGAAATCAGGGAATGGCAGACAAAATGCTGCTGTTGAGTGTTGTACAGGGTTATTAAAAGCTAGTCAGTGTAATGGCATACCTGCAAGGACTTGGCTGCTTTTTTCATGTTTTAGTCTGGTTTTGTAGGGGGAGAGGAATTGAGATACCTGAGTTGCCATATCATCTAGATGTCCATTGCACTCGAAGGGTAATGCTGCTGAATTTTACAGTGGGAAAGCTGATGTGCCATTAGTTACATGTATCATTAAAAACTAACTGCTGTAGGAAGCAGTGAGTTCTGCCATCCCAGTTTCAGCGTACCTGTCAGTTGGGTGATAATACTGAAATGAAATCTTGCTCTATAGTCAACCACAGTGTTTAAATGGTAATAAAGACAACTGGCTTATAAGAATATTGATTAATATAAATATATTACTTTTATTGGAAATGAACCATGCAACAGTTTTAGGGTCTTCCATACTATGTTGCCTTACAGTTTTGTTTTAAGCTCTTGGGAGCTGTAGTTGGCTCTGATATAGTGATGTGAATTTATATCACTTGAAGATAAGGCTTGTCAGGAGACCCATTGTCCTCTCAGACTTATTTTTACTCGCAGCTGGCATAGAAAAAAACCTCCAAACTGGACTGGAGTCTGGTATGCTTTTTTTTTTTAATTGGTTTGGAAAACAATTTTTGGGAAGGCTTATAAAAACCAAAATTAATTTCTGTACACTAACAGTATATCTGGGTGGTAGAAGGAATGTGCAGCTACAGTCCAGTTATTTGTAAGAATTAAATGTGGGTTTAAGCATTTTACTTGCGATTAGTTTGACAGTAATTGTGATTTTTAATTCCCTTTGTTTCTTCAGACTGAAGTACTGAAGAAAAGTCTTTGTTTTCATGCATATGTGAATAGCTCTGAGTCTGTCATGCTTCTCTGTACCTCTTCCAGTTTTATTCCATCCTTTTTGAGCTGAAGGGATCAGAGCAGCAGTCTGTATTTGAGACGTGAGGAACCTGCACACTTACAGTGTTATAATGGATTTTTTTTTCTCTTTTTCCACTATTTCAAACAAAGTTTTTTAGTGGTGTGCAGTATCTGCAAGGCACAGTCCTCACTGGTGTGAATTTTTGGTGAGGTCACCTGTTGGGGTCCCAAAGGGGGGATGCAGCTATGGTAAAATAAGGAGAGATACTCTGGTGGGCTTGGGCACGGTGGCTTTCTGTTATGTGATAAAAAATGCTGGACCATTTGTTGTGCACAAATGATGTAGTAGTAGTTGGAAGAACTTTTTGGCCAGCTTTGACTTGTTCTGTTTGTTAGTTTTGTTTGTACCCAGAGTGCAGGGAAGAGGATTGAATTAAGCTTTAGCATTCTCTCAGTTATTGGGCCAAATGCCGCTACTTTTGCTGCCAATAAAGCCTACAGAAGATGTGTAGGCATGAGGAGTGTGGGAGTTTCAGAATACACAGCATCTTTTAATTGACATGGGATTTGTAAAGTGCAGCTTGTGTAACTGGTGATACCTAATCTCTCTTGTCCCTTCCAAAAGGCACGTTGATGATCCATATGCTTGATGGAGGTGTTTCTTTGTTTAAGGGAGATAAGAATTGCATAGTTGATCAGAGATGTCTTGCCTCTAATTTGCCTGCAGGCTTCTAAACTTAAGCCATAAATTCAGAATATTCTCTTGCTAGATGGAGGTTTAATCTTTTAATTTTTTTTAGAAAAAGTTTTCCTCTTGCAAAGGGAGACTCACCTTCCTTCATCCCCCCATTCCCCCACCTTTTTAAAGAGAGAAAGAAGAAAGTGGGGGGATGAGGGAAGGGACCACAGCATTTGATGTGAGATGTGTAATGGAAGGTTAGACCATGAAGTCAGGTGTTGCATGTTGCTGCTCTCCTCACAACTAGGTGGATGCATGAAATACTGCTTTGCAGGTATTTTGTTACTTGATATGTTATCATTCCTCCCGAGTTACTTAGCATGTCTAACCCTGCCTGATCCTCAGAAATTACGTACCGCTTTCTCAAGCTTCCTTGTGGAAGAACCTGTTAAGACAGCAGTTACAGTAGCTTTGTCCTTTGGGGATGGAAGGCGATAGCTCAACAGACAGCCCAGCTCCGGGACTCAAGAGTGTCTCTAGAAAGCAGGTGATACGTGAATCATAGAATCGTTTAGGTTGGAAAAGACCTTTAAGATCATTGAGCCTAACTCTAAGCCTAACGCTGTCACATCCACCAAAAGTCAGGTTTAAGTAAATGAAGGAGTAACTTTTGAGAGATTGTGTATGTCCAGGAGAGCAAAGGAAACTGGGAGGGGGGGAAAGGAGAATGAGTTATAAATACTTTATTAGTAGGCATAGAAACAGAGTATGCTGACATCTGTTTTTCTTTCCCAGTGCAGTAGTTGCTGTGTATTACATGTGGAATAGCTTCTGCCTTCTTTGTGGCACTGTCCTCCTTAAAAAACAAAACAAACACACATAAAATCCCCACAAAACAGTGGAAGTGCAAACTCCACTAAGCCTATAGACAAAGACTTGCTTTTGTTAACTGCTGAATTCTTAAGACTTTATTTTCCCTGTGCATCCAGGTTGAGTTTCCTTGCTCTGGAGGTTTGAGGCATCAGCCTGCTGGCTTGGGCTCGTGTTTGGCAAGATCCTGAAGTTACTTTTGTAATTTTAAGCACAAGTAATGCCATGAGATTTAGTGTAGGTTCTTCTTAAAGTCAGTCAGGGGTTTTCTTGTTCTTCAATATATCAGGAATTTAATGGACAAGACTTTAAAGCAAGTAGTGGGTTGATTTCAGTTCCTACTTATTTTGCAGATGCTTTACAGCAGGTTTTTTTTTTTTTTTGTCCTTCTTGTAAGCTCTTCTGTTTTGGATCTCAGCACCCTGACAATCCCTGTGTTTCCCTATCTTATACTGTGTATTTGACAAAAGAATCAGTAGTGGGGAGCTGGGCACAAATCTGAGAGCATCTTTTCCCCCCCCTCCTCGCACCCCCTTCTTCCC
Organism: Athene noctua; assembly: GCF_965140245.1. NCBI lineage: Eukaryota > Metazoa > Chordata > Aves > Strigiformes > Strigidae > Athene > Athene noctua. The sequence continues at coordinate 11,709,199 of NC_134049.1, read as the reverse complement.
TTTTTTCTTTTTTTTTTAAATACATAGATTTTGAGTGTTATGAAAGGGTTCAATCGGGTTTCGAGAAGATGGAAAGAAAATGTCAACGATGTTTCATTTAAATTTGTGTTTCATTTAGTGTTTCTTGATGTTTGATATGTAGGCAGTGGTAGTGCTGTCTGTGTACAGCTGTGTAAAAATTAGGAAATGCTGTCTTCTTTCAGAGCACTTGAGGAATAAATTCAGGCCAAATTTCTGCTCCCTTATGATACTCTGTGTTGCCATTAACTTCAGAACAGCTAGGCTTTTTTTCTTCGTGTAGTTGTGCAGTAATATAAAGGAGGACAACTTTTTTCCCAGTGATCTGATTTTTAGATTATTTTTAGTTGTGGGGGGTTTTTTGTTGTTGTTGTTTTTTTGTTTTTTTTTTTTTTTAATGCTGCAGGCTGCTACTGATGGACTTTCTCCTTTTTTCTCTTTTAACATTTCCTATAATGCAAATTGCTTTTAAAACGTGATACGGAGACCATGATGTCTAGAATACTCTTAAGTGTTTTCAAAGCTCGCTAGTTACAGCACCAACACACACAACTCTGTGCGTCCCAAAAATAGTCACCTGAAGTGAAACACAGAAGATGAAATTGAGCTGCTGGGTTTCGGTCTGCCCTGCCGGGCTGTCTCCCCACACGGGCTGTGCTTGCATTCCTCCGGCCGGGGGCCCGGGCCTCTTTTGAAAGCAACCTTTCAGGCTCATGAAGCTGCATTGTATAAACATCTTCAGCAATAATTTATTCTCTTGAAAGAGGCCAAACTAATCCTCCCATCCTCGTTAGAGGTGCCTTAGATGCTAGTCTGAGCCACACATTTTCTCTCTTGCAACAAGCGTGACATCACATGAATATAGCAACATAATGTGGTCAAATACCATTTTATACAAATTCTAAAATCCTCCCCCATGGAGTGGCTGTATTGGGAATGTTCTTCATCTGTATATTATCAAGCTGAATACTAAGTCTTGGGTTTGCTAGAATGTTTCTATATGTGTAGAAAAAAGCCCAAACCCACTGCTAATTTCAGTGCGTTGGTAATTTCCCTCCAGTCTTTGTTTTTTGTCTTGGGGGGGAAAAAAAATCAAATGCTGTTTGTAAAAGGGGAGAGAAAGATCTTTATAAAAATCTACATGCATAGAAAATAAATTATTTTCTGCAAAAGAGCATTTGTCAACGTAGCTTTTTGTAAACAAAATCATAAAGTCCTTCTGGAGAAACATATGACTTCGATTTTTTTTTTTTTTTTCCCCCCCCTTTTATAGGAGCAGCATTCTTAACTTTTGCCTTACAGTTTTTTAGCGCAGCCTCAGAAGCTCCAGGTTGTTTTTGTCCTGTAATAACACTCGCCTGAGCAAGGACATGGCATCTTTGGGGTTTACCTCTGTCTCCAGCCCCTGGGAGGTTGTTTACTACTTTCTGCCTGGAATAACAGGCCAGTCCCAGGGATCCTCCCTGGGGAGCAGGATTATTGGCTTCTGCCAAAATACCACCTCGGTGCCGGGCCTGGCTGCAGGGCTGGTGGCGCGGGATGCTGCCCTTGGGGATGTTGTCGATGGGGGTGTCGAGATGCTGGCCTGGCATGCCTGTGGAGCCCATGGGGCAGCGGGATGCTGCCCGCGGGGCGGTGGGACGCGGGGATGCTGCTGAGCAGAGCCCCTGGCAGTGTGAGTGCAGCCCACATCTCCTCTTGGGGGGGGGGGGGGGGGGGGGGCTGTGTGTAAGAAAACAGTGAGACCCTTTTCAGGAGTGAGGTGTGTTTAAGTCTATATTTGGATGCTGTGCCTCTTCTAAATTTGGTTTCTCCTCATTAATACAAGAGCTGTTTTAATCGCCCTGTAGGGAAAAACATGGGGTTGCTGTAGAGTGGGTTATTCTGGTGGTTGGTTGCGTTTTTTTCTTTTTCCACCTTTTATAAAAGGCCAAGGTCTGTTTTGAAGGACTGAAGGGAGGGAAGGTGGAGGAAGGGGTGGAGGGCAGGAGGGCGGGTCTGCCCGTCTGAGCTCCTTTGTGTGGCACCACGTTTCCCTCTTCACCTTCCGCCTGCCTGGCAAGGGGGGCACTCGAACAGGGGAGCAGCTCCTTTGCTTACTCATAAAGGCACTGGGGCAGACATGGCTGCAGAGACCTGCAGGATGGCCGTGTTGTAGGAGGGGGATCTGTATGTGGTTGTTTCCATCTCCCCTTCCCCAGGCAGAGGCAGACTTTAGGTTTTCTGCAGGAAGGTGATTGCCCCCGGCTCGGGGGAGTGTGGAGAAGGAAGCGTGGCAGCATCGTGTTAAAATATGTGGTTTTCTACCTTTTGCCGTGACCTGAATCAGGTTTCCCCCTTTGCAGCAGCACGATGTGCTTGCAGGGGGTGTGAGGGAGGAGTAGTGGACGGGAATTATTTGTGTCGGGGCTGCTGGGAACGTGTGGAGTGGAGCCATGCGTACAAACGGGCGCTTCTCGCCTCCCAGGCTCCTCGCCGAGCTGCCGTGCTCTGCTGCACCGTGCTGTGTGCGGGATTTTCCAGGCTCATTGCATCCTTAGGTGCCTTTCCTTGAGTGCCAGAGGTATTTATAAACTAGCTCCCTTTTGTGACACAGTTACAGTTGGGACGTGGATGGCAGTGGATCAGATTTGAACATTGCTGTATCCATCGGGGAGGCAGAGGGGCCTGGTGGTTTTGTCTGCTGGCAGTGTCCTAGTGACCTGGGCTGCTGCACTCATCCAGCTTTGATGTAATGACCGGCAGAGACCTTTGCATCTGTTCAATTGATGATTTGCAGTAATTACTTCCAGTTACAGCAGCATACAGTGCAGGGCTGGATCCTTTCTGTACCTCTGTGCAGGTCTTCAGGGAAGTAAAGCTTCAGAGAAGATGCTGATAAATATGAACAATTATGAAAGAGATTTAGTGCGCCCCCCGCCCCCCCCCCAAAAAAAAAAAAAAAAAAAGTGTAGAAATACAAGTCCATTGGGGTATTGCAGTAAAAGCATAAAGTACTTTGGGTACTAAGCTTTAAAATCCAGACACCCTAAGGAAATACAACAAAACTGAATTAGTTGCAGGAATTCATTTTTGTTAACTCTTGCTATTAATTGTTTAAATTATCTGAGATGAAAATTACAATAGTTACTTTTTGCTGTATTTCAGAGTACTTTTCCCTCCAGTAATTTGACCTAGTTTACCAGTGTTTTAATTCCACTCTCTCATTTTGATCTCTTTCTTCTTGTTACCATCTTTGTCAAGTCTTCTAAATATTTTACTGTCTGCTCCCATTCCAGGGTCAAATGGGACAAGCATTCTCTTCTGTCTAAAGGAAAACTGTGTTGAAAACCAGTACTAGTTAAGTCCCTTAATAGAGCAGATGCATCTGACCTGAAAAATTACTTATATGGTCCAAAACTTACTCCACCCCCCCCCCCCCCCCCCTTTTCCAACAGCATCTGATAAAAGATTTTTCTATTCTAAAAATCCCTTGCTTATATCCTTAGACCATTCCAGTTACTAAACCCCACGGCTAGCCACCTTTCTGTCCATGAGTGCTGAAATAAGGGTTTTTTTTTCTGTTTTACACTTCTAGTAGTCTTCTGTAGTGAAGATTAACTTCATAACCAGGATTTGCTTTTCAAAAATCTGTTTGTCTCTTGTGAAATTTCTGTGGAGTTTCTGCTGGAATTATTTGTTTGATATGTATTTCATTGTGTTGCATAAATGATGCACGTGCTCCAGGGGAAGCAGTAGATTGTGGAGGCGACATGTGTACAGAGAGATCTTGCTTTGTTGTGATAGCACTTATTTCTAGGACAGATGTACTTAACTAATTTTTTGAATTAAATGCAAATCATCGGTAGTGCAGGGTGGTAGTTTACCAGTGACTTTTGAAATGTGTTTTTCTGTGACAAGTGAAACATGCTGCTTTGAGCAGCAGTCAGAGTATGAAGAGTTACTTCACATATTTATCAACAAGCAAACCTGACAGGTCTTTAGATAGAAGGTGAAGAATTATGTTAGTGTTTATCCCTTTAGCTTGTGCTGTAATATAAACGTCTTTGCATTGATTGTGAAGAGGCATAAATAGTGTTTGTATTTCTGGCTTTCAAAATAATCAGTAAAAATTCTTCAGAAAATAACTTAGACTCCATTTTTACTCCCCCATGGTGTGCAAGGATAGACAGAGCATTTTTACCCTAGGTGATCATCCTAATCGTCATGGTTTCAAAACCAAACTGTTTACTTTTGAGAAGTAATGAATTAAGTACTGCTTTTAAAAGAAGTTTTTTGAAAAAAAAACTTAACTGTTTTCTGCCTTGTGTTACTGAATTTCTAGCAGTTTAATAAGATATTAATTAGGACTTTTCCGGTTTTAATGAAATTTAGATAAATGACACACTTAGTGACATGCTTTTTGTTACAATTACTCAATCTCTTTACGTTGTGGGCCAGCACAGTTTCCATGACATTTCAAAAATGCAATAGGTAGATTCTTAAACAGCTTTTTAAATGTAAGTGTATTCCATTAACTAGTCTCATTTCTGTAATAATTTCCCACTCAAAATGTACCACTCGAGGCTACATGGTGTAAACCAGAGCAAAAGGCCAGTATGAAGCTCTCCATGCAGCACGTGCTCCCTGCCCCTCAGCCACCTCTTTGGCAGTTTCCTACATTTGACTTGTGTGACTGTGCCCAGCGCTGCTTTCCTGTTTGTGTTGGCATACTTCAGGCTTCCCATTACCTTCAGAGTTCATCAGACTTGGGTTTTTGTGAGCAGGAGTTAACTAAGCTTTCATTTGGAAATATGAAGGTTCCAGGCTGTGACCTGTATCTTCAAGGTTGTTTCCTCCCTGGGTCAGAAAGGGATAAAGTCATATTGCTCTTCTAGCTAATGTTTGCATTTCTAGTTGATGAGACAACCTAAGTAAAACAAATGCAGGCTTTGACAGTACTGGATAGCTTCTATCTGGGTCTCTTCTGGTTTCCTTGGGAGGCCATGGTGCCTGATGGCCCTGCACCACTTGCCTGGCTTACACAGGGACCTGGGCTACTCAGATGAGTTGAAAAAACAAAAGCAAACCCCTGAAGTCCATCATCACAACACCTGCTCTGTAAAGTGTTGGTGTAAATTATTATTCAATGCATTTAAAGGAAGAGTGCATCTAAAGCCTGCTGGATTTGCTACCTGGATTTCCAGATTCATGGGATATCTTTTCAGTGAAACAGAAATAACCGCTGAGAGTTGGTGGATGGCCTTTGCAGCAAATCAAAACAGGGTGGGAAATGAGGAGTGGATAGTGTATGGCTGATAAGCAGCACTTACTGTAAGGAGCTTAAAAAAAAAAAAAAAGGGATGATCTAAGAGTGGCTGCAACTTGCAGGAATTCGGGATATCTCACTTGTGGCTGTACTGAAATCTCTTTCGCAGCGCTTCTTTTTATATCCTTTGTCCTTTGAAATGCCTTGCTGTTAGGGTTGGGCTCTTATTTATTTATTTCTCCCTCTCGGCAGCTGCAGTGCTCAGACTAGTAGGCTGAGATGCTAACAATGCATTGCCTGCTGCCAAGAAAGGAGGTATTTGCATTCATTTTCACTTTCTTATTCTGAATACAAAAAACAAATAACCCCCCTGTGGTCCCACGGAGTCCTGCCTCCTCTGAAAAGGAAATACATGTGCCGATACATGATTTTGAGTACTCACTGGTGCTGTGTTACATATATCAGTTTACCAGGCAGGTAATAGAAGTGTCCATATTCTGTAAAACAAAGCAGTCTTTACAGTAAGCCAGAATAGCCATAATCCAAAAAACCCACAGCAAACAGTAATAGGTTTCGTGGCAATTATTAATAGATTATATATAAATCTAATGCTTTACTCATTATTTTTGCTGAATTGTTTTCTTTTTTGTCAAAATTGTGACTTGATCATACTGATCAGATCAGGAGCAGTCTGTGTACAGAACAGGCAAATTGTTCACGTTTCTCGCTCTTCAGGTAATTCTGACAACAATGCTAGAAAGAGGAATTGGAGGCTTGTTTGAAGTTCTTGCAAGTGCAGCCTTTGAGGTGCAGAGCCAGGCGGTGGGGTGACACCTGTATTCATTTGGAGAGTTCGGGGGGTGGGGGGTGTGGGAGGCAGCGCGGTGCCACTCGCTCCTTCTCGCTGGCAGTCCTGTGAAAGGGAAATAAATGGGATCATAACCTTTCTGCATGTGGAGCTTGGGATGTGTTGCCTGGGTTATGAGGGCAGCATTTTAACTCAAGGGATGTAATTTATTGTGGGGGGAGGAATCTGATAAATCCAGAATTTGAAGCTCGAGGTTTTTTTATATTGTAATAGATTGGCTGAAATGGATATCAAAAGTAACCCTGTTTCTGTGACACTTGTTTTTGTGTGTCTACTCAGTTTTTAATAAACCTCTCATTATGATTCAGAGCACTGCATAGAAATCCACTATGCCATCTTTTTTTAATGCATTAAATGATCTACAATGTGTTTCTTTTGTGGTGAAACCCCATTGCTTCAGCATGAGGAGTGCACAGTGTACATGTGTCTTTGTTTAATTCAACACATTTTCCTCTTTCAGTACTGGAAATAAGACATTTTAGCAAATCAGTGTGTTTCTGAGAGTGTGCAGGGCATTAGAACAGGTAGGAAAGGCACACCGTGCATCGCACACAGGTACATGCTTTGAGTCTCCTAGACACACAAAGCCTGTCTGCTTTTTACAAACAGCTCCCGCAGCGAAGTGCATGTTGAAGAAATCACACCCAAAGAAGCAGGATGCTGCAGTTTTGAACTGGTCCTCTCTTCTGTATAGTTTGTGGTAGGTTTTTCCTTTCCTCCTGAAACAGCAGTGTAAAGAATTAGGGGCTGAAGGGAAAAAAAAAAATAATCTGCTGCTACTTGTTCAGAAACAGCAAGTAACCTCCAGTATGGGATTTTTATCTTACTGTCTTTGTGGTAAGAGAGGTAGAGAAAAGACACTCGAAAGCCTATGACAGTGTAGCCTGTAGGAGCTTCACAAACGGATTCAGATGTTCCATTCAGAGCAGAGATTTGATACAGAGTAATGAAATCAAATGGCTTAAAATAATCTTTTATTGATTTTTATGGAGAGAAATCTATACTTGCAGAATCAAACTGAGGTTATGGTAAGATCTGCCTTTAAGTTTTGCTTTGTTTTGTGCATGCGTATGCTTAAAACCGTGTATTTTTCTGTGCCTTGAATGGCTGCTTCTGTTTCTCTTTTAAGTCTGAAGTCAAGAAATGCATGCAGAAATGTTAACAGTGTAAAAATGTTCCATCCTATGACACATGCCGAGTTTTGAGAAGACCTTTTTTATGAAGAGCTGCTGTGGTGCGTTGGCTTGATGCGGTGTGGGGCAGTGGCTGTGTCCCCTGCCCGTGGAGCAGGGTCCAGGTCCCTGTGGGGCGCAGCGGGGGACGCGCCTCGTGATGCTGCTTCAGACTCATAAACAAACTGTCACGTGGCTGCGCAGCCCTGCAGAGCACTGTGCGGACAGGGATAGACAGCCAGAGCATTATCCTTATTGGATTTCCCCTCCGAGCTGGTGCTGATTTGAATGTTTTGGAATGAGTGGTGAATGAAACAACACAAGGCGCTCCCCCCCTCCCTTTTCCGTTTCTTTTTTTCTTTTCAGCGGTGGAGTTTAGGATGCAGAAAATGTCACTGAATCTGTAAGAAGTTTCTCTAAACACAGGTGCTTGCAATGCAGCCGGCCTTTCTTTCTTGACAAAAATACGTTAGCATGACCAAGCGCTGTACAATTACTGTCATGTGAGAAAATGTATAGGTGCAGAAAAAATAACAGTTGAGATTTTAAAGAGTTTTGGTCTATCCATGTTGGGTTTCTGCCCCCCCCATTTAACTAACAGGTTTTATTAAAAATGGCTTTTTCTATTGGTGTGTAATTCCTCAGACCCACCATGTACCTGGCGGAAGTTGCAGCGTTCTGGATGCGAGGTGATTCTTTGGACCACTCTGCTAACCCTTGATTGTGAATGATGAGACTTCAAAAGCATTTAGCTGTAAATGTGATGATAGCTCAGTTTCTTTGTGTTGAGTCTTTTGATTTGCAGTGTGCACATTATAGATGAGTAGGATACTGCCCATAAAACAATATATGCTGCAGTACTTTGTTAAGAACATAACTTAGATCATGAGATCAGACTTACAGCTGAATACTTCTTAGTTGTAATCCTCATCTTTAGACGCTGGAGCTCAGCAATCCTTTGGTTTGTTGGATGCATGTCAGCATTGCTGATTTAAAAAGCTAACCCTGATCTAAACCAGTAGAAACTAGATATGGACTTGCATGAACTCTGCAGCTTCTGGTTATTGATAGGGTTGCCAGTAGGTTGTATTGACTTTTTGGAAGTACTGAGTTCATTATGGTACTTTATTAATGGTTTGTAGGGAATAACTCATGAGGTTGCATTTTTAGGAGTCTGGGGTAGGGAGGAGGCCTGAGGAGTGATTTAAGAGCTCAAGGAACAGACTGCAGAGTGTACAAGCTCCAGAAGGATGATTAGGCCAACAGGGGAGCAGGGGAGAAGCTAATGTACAGAAGGAGATGGCAGAGTGAACAGGATGCTGTCCTACCTATCTGGAGATGACACCAATGTGAGCAAAGTTGTGTGCTGCTGTGCAAGGGAGATGAAATCTGAGGAAATGAGAAGCCGGCCAAGGGGCTTGTGGACTTGTAGAGTTTCTTTTAAGCTTAGCTTGGCAGATTTCAAACTACATCTAAAAAGATTTTTGGTTTCCAGAGACATTGCTATTAAGTTATTTGTGCTGAGCCTATTCTTTTTTTTGTTATCCATTGCACCGAGAACCAGAAAATGCTTATAAAATTGTCTTTTTTCAGAGGTACTTAATGCTCAGGAACACATTGACCTGGTAATGTCATTCTCTAAATGATAATTTTTAAGCCAGATACATTTGTTAATCTTAATAAAGACAGTTTGGAGAAATCTCCCTAGTTACAATGCAGACGGTCTGGACTGTGTCCCAAGCTGTGCAGCTGTGGGCAGGTCACGTAGACTCCAGGTTCATTATTTATGGGTGAAATCCTGTCGCCTCCCTGCTAGTGTGTCGAATAAGGCCGATAAATCCGCTGGTGATCACAGGGTGCTTGGACACTGTGGGTATTGGTGGCTGAGAAAGTCCAGTCGTGACTGACACTGGTTATATAGTAGGGGTTATATCAGACATTTGAACAGTGGAGTTAAGTGGGGACCAGAGGTACAAAGATGGGATTGAGATAATGGGAGTTGTGTGTGTCTGAAAGTGGCTAAACTAACTCTGTGTGTGTCCATCCCACAGTAGAGGAGTCTACCATCTCTATCCAGTGAACACAAAAAGCAGAATTAGATTAATCTTTCTTTTCTCAAGTGATAAATTTGGCAGTAATACCTCTTAAAAATAGTTATTGGGATGAAGTTAATTCAAAGACACATGTAACTTGCCCAGGTGGCACCATCTGCATCTGTGATTAAAAACAACTAGGAAGTTGAAACAAAGAAAACAGTGTAGTTTAAAAAGTGAAGTTAACTTGTAAAGCCATTTGGCTTACTACTTAAAAAGCCTTCAAAACCCCCTTGAGTCAAAATAACCAGAAATTAGAAACTTTTGGAAAAGATATCTTGTATACATTTTCTTATGAGAATCCCAAGATTCTGTTTTACATCCTTTTCACTTACGCAGTGTATAATACTCTTTTCAGCTAAATCTTTGTGATGTGATGCTGACTTTCATGGATCCGTCATACGTCATGTATCACTGTAAAGCTGTTGGCTCAGTACAGGTTTGTCAGACATGACTCACTTCTTTCCATGCTGAAGATGATGATATTTGTCGTCATCCTTTAAAGTCTGTAGAATCTTCACCAGAATATCTTTGCATTTGTCACAAAGGACCCAAGTCTGATATACAAAAATATTTTACGTTTCAGACTAGGCTGTGGTCCACTGTTCTGTTTCTTTGTGGTTACTGACACATCCACTGGTAGCATATTTTGAAAATATCCCCAAAACAAGCAGATGTCTAAAATAGTTTTCAAAACATAACCTGGCTTCTGCTTTGTCTTTATTATGTACTATCAGCCTGGCAAGAAAATATTTGAACCCCAGGTCCTCTGAATAGCATTTTGTAATCATGTACTGAAGTTCCTAATTCATGGCGTGTTACATTTTAAAGGAAAATTATTATGGTCATGTAGTGTCAGGGGCTTTTGCGTATCAAGACAAACAGCTGCTTCTGTTCCTAAATCTTGTGCTGTAACCTTGGGTAACTTGTCAATTTTTACTGCATCTGTTCCCCCCTGCTTTAAAATAGGCATCAAACACAGCCACTCAATTAGATTTCATGCTTTGTAAAGCATTTTGAGAACTGCTGATGTAAAAGCACTGTATAAATGTGAAGTATATATTTCTCTGTTACTAAGCGTTCATGAAGTGTAGTTTGTAGGAACCAAGGCCAAGAAGCTGATACTCGTATGAACAAGCTCTTCAAAACGTGGGAAAGGGAAACTGGTTTGTCAGATGAACTGTTGGTTGAAAAGCACTTCCCAGGAAAGGTATAAATGGATTAAAAGTTCCCCTTGTGGGGAAGGACATGATGTGGGGAGGAGGGAGAAATTAGTCAGTTTGGAGATCCTTCTGTAGCTGTTAATCCTCCAGCGCCAGCGTGGCCACCAGCGGATACTACATCCTTAGGGATGATCTCTGAGAAGCTGCTTTACTTTCTGTCATCACTTTTAACAAGCCGCAGTGCCTAGATAAAGTGCATCAAATGAATCTGAGTAATATTTAAGCTGAAATATGTATTAAGGGCAGTAGCTAGCCCAGCCCCCTTACTTTCTCCCCATGTCATTCCTAATTCATAAAAACAAACCATAGAAACCCCTTGAACTTTGTGCAAAAATCTGTTGCTCTATAATTTGCAATTTAAATGATACTTCTCTGTATTTGACTGCAGGCAAAATCAGCTATTCTACTCCCATCCAATTTAATGCTTTTAGTTTTGGGGGGGGGTGTGTGTGTGGGACATCCTGGAATACTAATTATTTTTTCCCTTCTCTGTTTCTTGTTTCATAACGATCAACAAGCAGGATCTGCTGTTACTTGGTAGTTCTCTTTTGCTGTTTTTTAGTGAAGGTTCTGTCTGCAAATTTGGATTTGTGTGATTTTTTTTATTTTTTTTTAAACAGGGTGTTCAGGCTAGTGTTTGCATAATTACAGAAAACTTTAATGTGTATGGCAGTTTAGGTTCATTTAACTGCAGAGAAGGCAGGGCCTTCCCTGCTTGAAATAGACATATCCATTTGGTGTTTCACTTTGCAGTCATGAGCATTGGAATAAAAATGTCATTTCTAATGATGGAATTGGAAAGCATTTCTCATATTGAGTGTGGTCTGATGACAGTAGATCACCGTCCCCCTGCAGCTGGCCAAAATCAGCCACAGGGCTCCTTTTATAAACAGGAGTATCTGGACCAGAGGTGATAGATAACTTTGTCACAACATTTCTCAATGTCAGCATTAAATGTTTTTGAGGATGATACAGTATTGATAACTCTAGCATAGCCAGAAATTTTTTGTTCTTGGTCTGCTTAGTGTACTGAAAATATACACCTAGAGAATGTACAGAATGGCATGGCTGGCATATTCAGAATAGATCAGTAAAAGGAGAAGGATGCACTTCTCAGTAATAAAAAGACAGTGTAGCATCATGAGGAGTTTGAAAATGGGAAGCATGATGATGTTTTCACCCATTTGACCTCTGTAACCAAAGATATCTGCAGTTCCTGGCTCAAGGAGACCTATAACTGGAAGAAAAGGTAATTGCACTCTTGTTTACTGCAGTATTATTGAGAAATAAAGCTTAGAATTCATTAAATTTTCCATTTGTAGGTGTCCTATAAATCTAATAATTTCTAGGGTAAACAAGGTTGTGAGCAGTCACCGCAGTCTGTCTGAAGTCTGCACATTCTGCATGAAGAAGCTATAAATACTTTCATTACTGAATTGTGTAGTGCTTGTTTGTTTTAGGAACTTCTATACCTAATACTAATCCTCTGCAGAATAAATTAAATGCTTAGTGAAATTTTGATGTTAAAAGAAAAATTTAAAAAACTCTAGAAAATGGTCAGTCAAATTTGAATGCTTTTGTGGAAGAACGTCTGTGCTTTGATTACTACAATGTAAACATTTTTTTAAGGTGTAAGTATGTGAAACCTGTTGGTTGTGTTGTTTGTTTTTTTTTTTTTATAATTTCAAGAGATAATACTACACTTTGCTGTACTTAGTTCTTCAAAGACATTTTTATAATTTTCCTCCCTGATTGGAAGAAAAAATACTCCATATTTAAATCCTTCTCTCAAAGTGAAGTGAACTTTAGTTTTTTGGGATAAATTTAGATTATTTTTGTTCTTGCTAAGTAGGAGGAGTTTTTAATAGCTTTTAAAAGTTTGTTTTGTTATGGGTATGCAAAGTGCTGGAAAAACAATTACACCGGTAGCATTACTGTTCAGGTGGTAAGTAGTACAGATTTTTTTTTTTTCCTTTGAACATCTGACTCACCAGAGTTGTCTGTTAATCTTGACAGCTTTATTGCAAAACAAAGTAGTTGAATAAACTGGAAAAAAAACTGCAGCACTATTGCCTGCCTACCTGCAGGAAGACTGTGACCTTGGGATTAAAGGGAAAGAGAGGCCTCAGTGTTCCCTTTCTGTGTCTCTGATGAGAACTGATTTGCAAAAGGTGCCACTTTCGTGAGGCTGTGGCCTTAGCTGAGATGACTTCAGCTGTGGCGCATTGTTTCAGGTTGTTGTAATTGTTTGCAAAACATGTTCAGGGGTTCTCCCCATGCCAGTACTTGTTCTGAGCATACGTAATGTGCAGACAAACCAGACACTGAGTGCCATGAGGGTTTAAGGTGGTGTTTCTTTGTCACAAGTACCCGTATCTTCACGTGCAGCGTGTTACTCTGTTCAGCTTTCAAAGCAACTATTATTTTGACTGAACCAAAATTTTTGTTGACCTATGCCCTTTTTTCCTTTTGAAATCTCTTTTTGCTTTATAGGGTGATTTAGGTTATTTCTCTCTCAACTAGAATATTCTAAGGACAAATTTATTTTGCTAGAGGAAGACTTTCTCAGTTCAGTTCAACAGATTGGGCCATGCTGGCCACTCGCTTTCCTGGTAATGTTTTTTGGTTAGTAGGTACAGAGACTGAATCGTTTTAAGCATAGTCCAGATCTTGCCACATTTTTATATGTGGAGCATTTGTAACCCCAGATAAATTCCTGTGAGTTTGAATATGGTCTGACTCCTCAGCACTGGGGGGGGTTGTGGAAATGCATGAGTCATTATGTGGAGGCTAGAGTACAAGGCAATTATATAGAAAGAGAAAAATGGTTTCCATGCTTCCTTTCCCCTTTAATGCTGGGCAGTACTCTTTCTGCTTTCTCTTAATTCCTGGTGTGACAGCACCATTCGGTGCTCTTCTGTCTCTGGACTCTGAAAAGTTTCATAGGAAGAGTTGTGGGTTTCTTGATTTTTTGTGGGTTTTTTACAGCTCAAGAACCGTAATGAATGTAACTCCATGAGGTTTAGATCCCGATCCCAGCCGCCACAACATATTTTGAATTTGAAATATCTGCCTGTGTCTTTTTTTCCCCTCGGCTTTTTGTATAAATATTTATATTGAACATATATAGGATCTGTAAGTTAGAAACAGTTTCTGTGCTCTGCAGGTGCCTGGCACGTGTTAAAAATCCATTGATTATGAGGCACCTCTATCATGACAAAGACTTAGGTTTCTTTCTGGGATTTATGAACTAGTAAAATGGTTTTCTTTAAAAGATGAGCTTTGGTTGCGTGATTCTTGGGCAAACATTAGGACATTCACATGGATTACAAGTAACACCCAGCCCTCATTTGTATGAAATCCATCTTTTCCCTTATTTTGCTGCATTTAGATATCTGATATGCTCTCTTTCTCTGCCGCCCATTTGAGATCTGTAGCGTGCCAGCATCGCTGAGTGCTGTATGGTCTCGGGGGGGATTTTGGATAAAGTTTGAGGGTTTTGTCTCCTTTTGGTTTTGGGAGGCCAATAAATAGTCTGTTGGACTTTGTTGTAATGACTTGGATTTGCCTGGTACTTCTTCTGGTGTGTCTGTAGTGTAGATGACTGATGGAGCTGTTCAGCTAAGCATGGAAGTGCTTCGGCTTGCAGGCACTGCTAAAATAAATAGGGTAAGTGCATAGCAATAACAATATGGTTTGGGCTGTAAGCGGGCCTGGGCTGTAGACGGTGTATCAGTAGCATCGATGCACAGTCCAGTGCCAGTTAGGCATGTAATTGCACAGAAATGGCCTCTAATACCAGTTTCAAGAAGAGCTGCCAAAACCACAGCGCTTAAGGCCTCTCCCTCTGAGTTCGGCCAATGCTCGAACGAAACAGCCCCCAGCTTGTTCCTCCGGGACACAGGCCTGCCTTGTTAGGAAATCGGTGAAGTTTGGGAACCCACAATACCTCACATAGCTCTGTGTACAGTAACGGAGGGTGGAAATAGGGCCATAGGCATGAGCAACCAGACGAGTTATAAATATAGAATACTCTCTCAATTCCAGTTTCGTTAGTCATGGGAGGACAGTGAGAGTTTTATAAACTTATAAGGAATATACAAACAGTTCTGAATTTAAAATAACTCTGTATAATTTTTTTAGTGTGTGAAAAGAATATTCTTTTTTGAGACCATCCATGTAAGTATCTGCTATACACAGAGAGTAAGGATCTGTGTATTTATATGTTCATGTGAATGTGACTTGAGATGACAAAAAAAGGTACAGGAGGAGAAAAGCGTAGCTCAAACGTGCCAAACTCTAGCAGAAACAGAGTGGGAAGCAGTGTGCTTCCCACTTTGTGCCAGTATCAAAAACATGGTTCTCCCCCCTTTTTCTTTAATAAGTGCCATCTGATGCCGTCTCCAGCTTCGGAGCAGCCGGGCTGTATCGCTGAGCTGGCTTTGCTGCAGCCTGGAGCCCCCGTCAGATCCACTCATACAGCTACAGCTCACCTTGACTGTCCTTCCTATAAATAAATAAATAAAACAGTCTGTTAATCCCTAATCTGATCACAAATCCTTACTACAGGAAAGGATTTAGAAAGTCCGAAGCAATGTCATTATGATTTTTTCCCAGTCACACTAATAGGAATTCCTCAAAAGCGTGTGCATGTGTAAAAGCAGAGACAACTTACGCATCCAAGTATTAACAGTGTATTTGACTACATGGCCAGCAGTGGGGTGTGTGCTGTTTGTCCTGTGTGTTATGTGTGTTTGCAGTTTCTGGGGGATGGCATAGTCAGGTGTGCTTTTCCTCATTCAGTTTATTTTATCAGTGTGTTGGAAGAACTGAAATAGTTCTGTTTCATAATGGAGGATGTTTTTAAAGATAGTGGACTAAGTGCAGGCTGGGTGACATGATGTCACACTCCTCTTAGGTTAGAAGAAAACACTGAGCAGTGGAGCAGCAGACTTCTAATTCAGGTGTTTCAAATCTTTACTTGGCTTGAGCGAGCTGGGGATTCGGAGCCGCTGAACTTGCAGCGGTTTGCTTGGCGCTTCCTTTGGGGTTGTGGCAATGTCCAGTGCCTCTGCAGATCGGGAGCGTCCTTGTGCTTCTTCTCAAAGCAGGCTCTGCTACCCAGATCAGCCCTTTCTAGCTGCGAACAGGCAACTGTTGCAGCAGTTTTATTCTTTGGAGATAAAACTGTGTAGGATGGAGTTAAAAGTTCATGTCCAGACAGTTCAGGATGATTTACAGGCTATGAAAGCAATTTGCATCAAATCTGAGAAGATACTCAACATTTTCCCTTTTCCATCTGAAAATGCTTCCATGCACAGTTGTGGTGTATAAGAAGAAACTAATTTTAATACAGATTTGAAGTCGACTGTATCCTTTCCACTCTTCATGTTGCTTGTAAATTTGTTAAAATGTAGTAATGCATGATCTTCCAGTCTGCTTTTGGGTTCTACAAACTCTGGCGCTTTCTGTATTCCCTCTGTGTTTATAATGGAGAAAAGATTTGGAATAAGAAAATTATTCCATGATTACTAAAACCAGGGAAGGAGCTCACTGTTTGTTTGTTGTGGATCTCAAGAGAGCAACCTTCAGTTGCTGTCAGATTTGCTTACACTCTCTTGTATTTCTGGAAGTTGTGAAGGAAATACTTTAATTGTTTTGAACATAATTGCTTTAATATTGTTTGAAGTCATGTTGATCTTAACAAGATGCCTTCATTTGCAGGGTGCAAATATCATAAGTGATGACATACTCCCGGACTTGCTAGTCTGTAATTTAAAACAAATGCACTCAGGTGTCTCTGATAAATTTCCAAGCCATCAGTATTCTTACATCTTGTTTTGCCTTTCCACTGTAATTCTCCTCTTTTCTCAGGTTCCTAGGTATCTAGATCTCAATCCCATTTTTAGTGGACTATCTCCCTAGCAGGTGAACAGCTTGGAAAAAAACCTTGCTCTGTAGTAAAACAATTTGAATATTCTTGCTCTCTTCCTTGAGTTTTAATTTTTTGGATGTTTAAAACTCAACAGATTTTGTTACTTGTTGTTAACACAGGTATCCTAGTTGGAGATGAGCAAAAACTTTCTACGTTTGCCCTACTGTGTGTATTGTAAACATCAGTTTTAAGGAAGCTTTTTGTTTTTTCATTCTTAATGTAATTAGCCTTTGACTGGAGCAGTGTGGATGCCTGCCTCTAAGACAAGCATTATGTTTAATTGCTTGTGCCAGAATGGTTAAGCCTGTTGATGGGCTTAATGCATACATGTGAAGGGCATTTCTGAAACGAAGCAGGAGTTGAATCCCTCCGAACCGGTGACTTTTTTTCTCCTCAAGATGAAACTGCTGTTATCCTTCAGCATTAAGAGAACTGTGTAATTTAGGCCAGTGTGATAATGTTATCAAACTGTCTTCCTCCTCTAGAATAAACCTGGAATGTGAGTAGTATTCTTCCTCCAGCTGGGGTTTTGCCAGGAGGTGACTGACCAGCACTCCTCCTTGCAGTATATTAATTAAGTCCTGTAAAGCTTATTGCCTTACACTTGCAGCATTTGGAAGACAGGCAGATTAAATCTAGCTTTAAGGAACAAGAAGCAAAACCCCTATATTGCTCATAATCTGGAGCCAAAAGAAAAACAGTTTGCTTCAGAGCTGTTCTGCAGCAGCCTTTTTCCTTCTGTACGTGTTACTTGAAGAGTTCAGGAACTTCAGTTGCCCCTTTAGAAATGTGAACAGATTTGTGACCGTGAGTGGTGGGTGACTGCAGTGGACAGGGAGCAGCTTGCACCACTGCAGGGTGACCCTTGCTTTCCTGCTTTCATCCCCACTGGCATCAGCGTTACTGTTCTGATTTGCATCTTCCAGTGGGAAATTTCCCTTTTCATAGAGGAAATGTTTCTAGAACAGTGCGCTACTGATGGTAAAACATTCCCAACCAATTTGTTTACCTAGTGTTGAAGATAGAGTAAAACTGGCCTGAATACCTGATAGATGCTTGTGTATATGCCTCAGTTGGGTTTGTTTATGTACTGAATTCATACTGGCGTAGAAGGGACAAAATGGACTTGTTTTTTTCCTCTTTCTCTTGAGTGCCAGCTGCAGTGGTGCCAGTCTGGGTTGTGCTGGGCAACGTAAACTGTTTTGAAAGAGAATGCAATTTGTGCTGCCTGGGTTTGTCAATAAGTCGTGTTTATTTGCACCTTCCTGGTCGTTAGTATTACGCACTTTGGAGCAAATGGAGTAACTGTACTATCTATCGGTTCCTGTTGACTGTGGTCTAAGGCAGTTGTTTTGTTCACTCAGGTTTCCATTTGCTCTAATTTCAGTGTGATGTGAGTAGCTGTAACGCTGCTGGAGCTTTTAGTAGGG
Organism: Athene noctua; assembly: GCF_965140245.1. Taxonomy (NCBI): domain Eukaryota; kingdom Metazoa; phylum Chordata; class Aves; order Strigiformes; family Strigidae; genus Athene; species Athene noctua. Next base: position 11,691,212 of record NC_134049.1, on the reverse strand, counting down.
TTGATTGCTTCACTTGCGGAAAACCTGAAGGGATGGGAGGTTTTACAGTGCCAAATAATGTCCCCGAGTCCTCTAGTCACTCTAAATAAAATGGATTTAGCACACATGTTGTTACGTATCACAGCTGGGAAGCCTGGAAGCTGTTTAGAGGTAACTTCTTGGATAAAGAATGAATGATAGATGGCTGAAAGAGGGGTGTGTCAAGAGGGGTGGTCATCAAACTCCACTGTATCCAACTGAAATATGCTTTGGGTTGTTTTCATTGACATTTTTAATAGACTGCTCTGTTCTTTTTAGCTGGGAAGGAGAGCTGCAGGTATGTTATGCTGAGGCATTTGCATCTTCGAGGGATTACAAATTATGCCATAGGCCTCTGGCTCCTCAGAGCTGTGCTGACGTGTGCTAGTCTGAAATTTTCTATGTACTAAAACTATTCTGAGGGAAAGATAAAACATTAATGTTGAAGAAAATCTAGATGATATAGAGTACCTTACCACAACAATATGTTCTAGCAAAGTGTTGGTTTCATTGAGTGATGAATGTTTCCTCTCTGTTTCATAGACCTTACTGCATCTGGTGGCATCTGGGAGTCTCCAGGTGCCAAGTGGTGCTGGGCTTTCTTCTTCTAACCTGTCTCTGGTCCTTTCTTCCACTTCCTTTGCTGTGGAATCATCTACAGGTGCTGCCATCTGAGCAGTTGGATCCAATTGCTTCACAACTGGCTATACAGACTTTCAGTGTGGTACTGTTTTTCAACCATAAAATCCTGAGGAAGGGGATGTAAGAGTAGATTCCTTTATCAGTCTCATATGATTAAAACCCAAGCAGTTAGTGGGCTGATGTCAGGTTGGGGAAATCCTTTGAGGTTATTTTGGGGTTCTGGATGCTTCATCACACCTACTTCTTCGCTTAGGGGATAAGTCATACAGCATCTGTGACTAATTGATATACCAAGAAGCAAGAGACCAAAAAGCTTTGTGTGGAAGCTGACCAGATATAGTTAAACCTCAGCTGGTTTTGTATAGGGGGAAGAAAGGAATTGACAGAACAACTTCAGAGTAATTTCAAGATCCTTGGAAAGGTCTGCCGGATAAAAATGGGCTGGTAACGACTACGATGTAAACATGGAAACATGTGAGTAGTGAAATGGTGTCGAGTCAGACATAGCTTGCAGGCTGTTGACTTAATGCCTGCTTCTTGGTATAAGTTTGTATAGACCTATCCAAATATTTTACTGGTGGGCATGATTGTGTGCATACTAGAGGTATAAAGAGGAAGGATATGATCACTTTCAAGTCCTAGTATCAGTGCTGGCTGGAAGTGAACCTCTGAGATGTGGCAGCTAATTTCAGAATCTGTCAAACTTTATGCCTTAACTACCAGGAAGTAGTTCAATATGGCAGTGGTTTTTTTCTGTCAGGATTTTCACTGAATGTGAGAGAACCAGTTTTAGAGTGCTGGGGTAAAAGAGAGAAGAAAAAAAATACACCATCGTTAATGTGTTGCTAATACCTGTTTCTGTAGCAATATAAAGGTTTTATACAACTGCTCCAAGCTGTCTCTTCAGTTCTTTGGAGATGACTTGTACCCATATTTCTGTGATAGGAACACGTTACTGCATGTATTTAATATGTGTATTTCCTTATTGCAGCCTTTATTCTGTAGTTACTTGATTCCAGCCCTGGCCATGAATCACTGGAACTGGATTTTCTGAGTAATGTCTCTCCAGTCTCTCTATTCTCACAGTGTACTGAGCAAAAGAAATCAGGTCTTGTATAGGCTGCTTGAGCATTTCAAATCAGCTGTTTGAAAGACCGTACCAAAGTTTAGACCATTAAAATGCAATATTTTTAAAATTCTGTCATATAGAGGGATTAACATTCCAAAAATGACGGATTTTTTCTGTCTTTGTGGATAAATTTAGACAGCTAATTTTTTCAGTAGTTGGCTAGGAGAAAACACTCCCTTCCTCCTCTGGTTTCTCTTTAAAATTAGGCTTCCCCCCCCTCTTTCTGAAACATTACTTTACGTGAAGGATGCTCTAAAAAAGCAGAAACAGTATAAAAAAAGAAAGGATCGAGTATCATTTTACAAGGAGAGAAAGAATCTTAAAAAAAATATTTATCCCACACTTGGCAACCTATTGCTTGCCCGCATGTGACTGGCATGGTGCCATCCTTGGCAGAGGCCAGTGCCTCAGCTTGCCAGAAGTCTTCGTCTTCTGGCTGCATTTTCACTCCCTGTGACTGATTGTTTATTCACCTGATTCTTCTGTTTCAGCGTTGCTGAAGTCATGGCGTCTTGGAGATGATAAGAACACTTTGTCTGTCCAAACTGTACAATAGCCATGATGTCAACGCAGAGTATTTGCAGTGAGCTTTAGCTTTGTGCGCACTTCAAATACCAGGGAGGTATTAGATGTCAGACAAACTTACTACCACGTCCTTAGCATGAGGCTGTCCAAAAAGGAACTGCTGTAAATATGGGGAGATGATTTGTTTCTTGTGCTTTTTTTTGGAGAGTTGTGTTTGAGGTTTTCCCAACCTTGCATTGTGTTTGCAATTTTGGTTTAGCATCTTGGGGATTTTAATTGAGAATAATGAGTCTGAGTCAGATTCTCCTGGAGCTCCTCTTGTTTGCGTGATCTTTGTATTTAATTTAAGGTATCTCCTTTCTGTATGTTGAATCTGATTTGCTCAGTAAGTTGACATCTTGTAATGATGTATTTAGACTTTTTTTGGTAAGGGATCATAGTATCTTAATAGTATTTGGAAAATCTCCTGAATTTGGTTGTCAAGAAAAACTTCTCATTTGTACAAGTCAAAAGGTGAGACATGAATGGTCAAAGAAACTACTATTACTGGTTTTGCTCCAGTAAATTTGTTTTGTGGCTACTGGTACTCTTGTAATGTCCTTCTCTGAAGATCTGTTGATTATTCAGTATTTTCACTCCCTAAATATAAATAGACAGTTTAGTCTAGTCAAGCCTTCATCATCTCTTTAATAAAGTCATGAAGCTGCTTAAGGGTCTGCCCTTCTCCAGGTCTTGCTTTGTCTTCCTTCTTCCATGGCTGCCCTCCAAGGTCTCTGAAATTTTCCATTATCTTGGTAGCTCCATGTGATGACAATTAAGCATTTTTTGCCCTTGTGCTTGTCAGCAAAGATTTGTTCAGGGGTTTGGGGTTTTTTGTATACAGTCATCAGCCTTTGTGATCCAAGGCACTGTTGTACCTGGATGATAAATTCTGCCCCCAGATGTCAGCCCACTATTGGCTTATGTTTGTCTCATGTTCTTGCAGACTAAAGTCAACAAGTTAATTGAGCATATTTCAGGAGATTTTTTTAGCAAAAGTATTTTGGAACCTGCATTTTAAAAGTTCTGGTAAAAATCTAGCAGCCCAAGGAGCATTTTCGGAGGGCAGGGGGAGGATAGATGGGGCTGGATTTGTAAGGCCAGCCAGTGTTGTTTAGTAAGATTTTTATAAAAGGGATATCTGAGGGAACTGACACATAAGGCAGATAAGACTTTTTGTGGTTGTTAATATATCCTACACACACACACAAGTTCTTGTTCTGCCTCTTCAAGGAAACAGGATACCCGTATTGTCTGCAGACTGAAAACTATGCCAACATTAGCAAGAACAAGCAAAAAATAGGACTGGGAGAAAAGCAAGGTTGCTGAGCTTTTAAAAAACTATCTTTAAAAAGTTTTCAAGAGTTCTTGTTAAAATGGTTATGATTAAAATATTACTATAGTTTTGAAAACCTGTTTCACTGATTGCCTTTTTCATGTGAACTTGTACATCCTTCTGTGCTTTAATTTACATTTCTGTAGACGACAGTCAGCAGATTTACCAGGAGATGTAGGGAATCCTATTTATATAGCAGACTGTTCATGAATGGCAGAGGCATTAAGGGAATACAAAAGTCTTTCCCAAGAATGAAATAAACTCAATCTTTTTCTACTATGTTTATCTGAATACTTAATATAGCAGCATTTGTTTTTTAGAGAATTGTCTAGATGAAAGAAAAAAAATCATGTAGTTAATCAATAGATCTAGTAATTAACTTTGTGGAGGCATGGGGGTGTGTGTGTGGTTTTTTTTCTTAGTAGGGCTTTGAACTGGAAATGTAGCTACCACATGAAATCTGAGTTCTGGCACCCACTCAGAACAGCAGTCCATCTGCTAGCAAGGCACACTGTTGTTTTTTTTTTTAAAAAAAAAGCTTTTTTTTTTTTTAATTCCTTAGTAGTTGCAAATGCAAGTAGTACTGTATACCTTAAGGTGAAAGGCAATTTGTGATGCCTTACTAAAGTGTCATCCAGACAGACTTTATTCCCTTTACACTAGTGCAAGTTATCATCAGAAAAAGAATATACACCTGCATGCTTGTGTATTCTTGTGTACCGGTTTGGTGTATGTAGTTTTTTGCTTTTCAAGAAAAAAAAAAATACCACATCTTTACACAATGCATTATTTAGCAGTGATTTCCTCTGCATTCCTGCTCTGAGTAGTCTTACAAGTAACTGGCTCTGCAAAAATTTTCTTAATTAGGCCTGCATGTAATATTTGTGCTACCTGGGCAAGCATCACCCATGCTCATGCTCCCATCAACTTGTTGTCATAGTCTCCCCCCTCCATCCCCTTTCTATTTTTATGCCTGGTTTCATTCTGAAAAAATGAGTATCGTGGTATGGAGCAGTGATGTTGGGTTATAATAACAGTATGTGCAAGGAAAGGGTTGTAGGATTAAGTAATGTTTCTTTTCTATTTGGAAAAGATAGATGAGCTCTTGGGCAGCTTCAGCAGTACCTTCTCCTCCAGTAGACCTGCTGCATTCAATTCAGTGTATCCAAGCTATCTTTAATGCGAGTCTGTTGTGTTAGTGGTATGTGGCTACATATATACAAGAAATAACACTGTCAGATACTGTAAGCAGGTCTGATGATGATACTTCATAGCTGCCTGCTCATACAGGGGACATACTGTTAAGGCCGTCAGGTTACTTGGGGAGTACCTGCAGGTTGAATTTCCTCCACAAATTCCTTCTTAGCCTTAATTTTATAAGGAGAACTCTGCTTTGTACCCAGATGATTAAACTTGCAAAGTTGGCAGTTTGGGCTTAAAAAAGAAAAAGTGATTAAAATTTAGCAAGATCAATATAGAACCATCTTGATAAGAAATGCAACATTCTCTGATGCAGTTTTACAAGTCCTTTTCAAGGTGGACACTACCTTAAAGCTGGCAAAAAATGGCTTCTTATAATCAAAACTTGACATAGGATGTCTAGATCTTGATTCAGAAGAATGAACACGTTTTTAGGTTTGGTGTGTTTTTTTAAATTATTGCTTAATAGCACTGTCATGCCTTTGGTCCCGTATCATGACTGTGGTGCTTTGCTCAATAGCATTGTAAAATTGTACTGTAAAGCCTACTCCTCATTATGGGATGATGAGAGGGTCGAGATTTTAGGATGTTCGGTCCTTCATTAAAACCACACTGAAAGATAAATGACCATGCAGAACTTTTGTGGAACTGTTACAGTTTCATAAACATTGTCTTTCTCTGCAGGCTGGGCTCTGCTGCTTCCATGTTCATTTTAGGATAATAACTTCTTTGCTGGTTATATGCTTTCTGCTCAGATCATTCAGTTTAAATGTCTTGTGGTGCTTTGCTTGGATCTTGCTGTAGTTGTACTACTGAAATTTTGTTTTATGCTGTTATTATTGGTACTGTGTTTTAGCAAAGTTAGAAAGTGGAAAACAGTTACTTAATCCAAACCAGATTTCCTATCTGTGTTTGTTTACAGAGCCTCTGGCACACAACTTGCATGGCTAAAAGGCCATACAGTGCTGTAATCAAAATGTTGTTGTTACATAAATATAATGCTGCCACTTCTTTTGATGTAACAGTGGTGAGTTTGTCTGCTGACGATTCTCTTTTTGTTCATGTCTTCCAAGCTGAAATGCTTTCACGTAAAACAAATGTCTTCATAAATTTGTGCCGTTTTTTTTCTCCCTTTCATATTTTGTTCTCTAAACCCAGAATTTGGGGATAAAGCAGAATTCTGTCATGTTCTTCAGGGGAAAATAGTAGCTCCATGATTCCACAGTATTTGATGTGTACCATCTGTACTTTATTAAACCTCATTTTGCATACATAAGCAACATTGGGATGCTGCATTGGGGTCAACCTAACCATGTGTGCTACAGTATAGCAGTGCTTTATTGTACAAGTGTAATTAAGTTGTTAAAAGGAAGCTTGTTTTCTTGCCAGTAAAAGACCAATTTGAAGTACAAATAGGGAAGACAAGAAATGCTTAGAAAGACAATAAGTCAGCACTCAAAAAAAAATTAACCATAATACTAGGGTTATGGAATAGGTTCCTTGCCTGTTTCCATTATCCTTATGTTGATCTTGCTTTCAGCAGTTTTCCTTATTGTTTAATTGGCTTCTGTTATAAATCTGATCTGAGAAAAATATATTTTCAGGCAACTAAAACTGACAAAACCAGAATTTAATTTGTCACTTTTACAGAGGTTCGTTCTTTTTCACAGATACATGAGGGCCCAGGGAGTGAAAGCGTAGACTTCTATGGATCAGGGTTTTTTCCTTTAGTGCCATTCACTTCATTTACAAGCTTTTGTTCATGCTACCTTGCTTTCTGTCTTGCAGTGTGCCCCAGCTCATGTGGCAAGCGAGCCTGTACAGACCAAAATGAGTGTTGCCATCCTGAATGCTTGGGGAGCTGCACAGCGCCTGACAACAACACCGCTTGCGTGGCCTGCCGCAATTACTACTACGAAGGAGTCTGCATGCCCACCTGCCCTCCTAACACCTACAAGTTCGAGGGCTGGCGCTGTGTGACTAAAGAGTTTTGCTCCAAAGTCCCTGCCACTGAAACCAGCGAATATGAGAGGTTTGTGATTCACAACGATGAGTGCATGGCAGAATGCCCTTCTGGATTTATACGCAATGGGAGCCAAAGGTAATGCAGCTTCTGGAAAGTCCATCAGAGTTGTCATGTTTGAATTTTTCCACCCCTTATGCTGTGGCATCTTGTGATGTAAATTACGTTAGGTAGAAATGAGAGCGTACGATGAGGAATTGTGTTACTGCCTGGTAAAGGCTTGCTTAGATGAATTCACCGTTGAAAGGTCTGATTGTATGTGGTCTTGGACTTTGTCAGTTGTCACTGATTCTTCTGAAGGACTTGAGGAGGTCAGTACAATGCAGAACCAGGTCTTCTGTAATAGTAATAAAATGAAAGAGAAGGCCCAGGAACACAAGGTTAGAGGTTGGCCAATGACCATTATTACACAGAACAAACTGTAGGAGTTATCTTGCTTTGCATATTATTTGCTTTATGTGTGCTAGCCTTTGACACATGTATTCTGTAGTGTATTTCATTTTACTTCCCTTTTTCCACTGTTTCCAGAAGGATATAACAGTGGTGTTTTAGAAGGGAGCAATCATGCAGATGGTAACAAAAATAATGCAGCAACTGACAGTGCTATACAGAATGATTTCTTGGAAGAATGTCACTCACCTGCTCTTATTTAATTATAATAGTTGGAGTGATGCATGCTTATGATTTTCTTACTTGATCAGTGGTTTAAGCAAGCAGCCTCAGTTACCTGCTGACCTTTGGAGGTTGTGGACTTTTGAGTAGAGGATAGTCAGAGTGCTGAAATTGATAGTGCTTCAGTACTATGCTACAAAGATGTTTTTGTAGGTTGTTCTAAGATGTTGGGTGTTTTTGAAAGGTCGTTCTGATGATACCTGCACAGGTGGTGTGTCTGTGCATGTGTGTCATCCATCCATTCAATCAAATAGTAAGGCAGTCTCTGGTTGACATTTGGATGTAAGCAACTTAACACTGTCTTTACTCAAATCCAGATATTCACCTGAGAAATGTTTCTTTTGTTATCTACTTGAGCTTGTAGTACCAGCTGTTTGAACCACTTACACTGAAGTGCATGGCCATCCTATCTTATCTCAGTGTTGTGCTCTGCTGCAAAGATTGAAAGGAGCTGTAACTCAAGGCTAGTGAATGTTTTGTTCCCCAGAGGTGGTGTTAACAAATAGTTGCAAATGGAAAACATTTCCAGCATTCTTTGTATGTTTAGTTGAATGCTTCTTGCTTGTGTCTGCAGTTTTTAGTGGTTTGTGGCATGTTGTAGTGCAGGATTTTGAAATAGGTGCTTACTACTATGAAAAGGAAGCTTCTTTCTTTTATTGTTTAGGCATGAAAAACTGTTGTTATCAATTTACATGTTTCTTTAAGCCTCAGAAGAAAATGGGTTCAATTTCTTTCAAAAAGAATAAATAGTAAGTCCATGTTTGTCAGCATTGCTGTCAAAAGCTTTCGTCTTTGGAGCTGGGGTTGTTTTTTTTCTTTCTCATTTTTCCTTTCTAAAGAGATAATGTGGAGTAAGTAATAATGAAATACAAAGGAAAGTACTAGAATGAATTGAAAATTTAAAAATTACCTTGAATTTGGAAAGATACTTACCAGGAGGATTGATCAGAGGGCATGTTTTGTGTACTCGTGAAGCATTCATTTGGAGAAGAGTATGCAGACAGTATAACATGGAGCCTTTAAAACCAAAGGCTAGGCTGGCCTGAGTTCTTGTTCCTTGAGTTGGGCCACTAAAAAACACTTCTGTGAGTGTTTGTGAGTATAAGAAGCAGGAGAAGTGAGCATGTGCTTCAGTGTTTCCTCCCAGCTTCTGGGAATCCAATTTCTTTGAGTTCAGGGCTTTGTCTGTCTTGGTGTTTTATACGTCACTGGTGGACCTGTTCTCTCTCTGTGTAATCCATTTTGAACCTGCTTAGACTTCTGGCCAGTCTCTCCCTATTTTTGTTGCAAATTAATTTTGCCTTGCATCAAGATTCCTGCTTCTCTTTGTTTAAACTTGCTGCTTTAATACCTCTTAAGCTATAAGAAATAGTGACTAATTCAGTGCTCGCTTTCTCCACATCACTCATGACTATATGCTCCCACAGTTGTCTTTCCCGAGCTAAACCAGCCAGGAGCATAGAATTCCCTAGTGCTGAGCTTCAAGTGTTGGTTTAAGGGCACGGAGACAGACAACTTTATAAGAACTTGAACAGTATTTTCCCATCTCCAGTTCCTGGCTGGCCTCTTTTTGGAGGTTGGGCCTGGTTTAGCATGACACTTCACAGCACTCTGAAGCTGTTTGCATAAATAACAAGGGTGGTCTTTCTGGGTATAATGAAGTTAGAATAAATGCACAAATGCAAGGGCACTGGGTTTTACCCAAAGTACCTTCAACTTTGGAAGGACCACAGAGCCTTTCAGAAGCTGGCAGACAGGGGGTATAGGTCTGTTCCTTCACTCCCATGTTGCTCTAAATGGGAGATACGATGCTCCAGCCTCTCTGGAGTCCAGTGGGCGAGTGTGCTGAGTTATCTGCAACCCTCTGCAGAAGTATGGTAACTTTCATTCTAGCTTGAAGGATTTGTCTAAGCTTTAGAGGAAAATGTCTTTCAAAATTGAACTCAAAGCTGTCCACAGACTCAGAGTTTCATATCGTGACTTATTTTGCGTCTCCCTTTCTTTTCTAACAGCATGTTCTGCAGTCCTTGTGAGGGGCCTTGTCCCAAAATTTGTGAGGACGGGAAAACGAAGACCATTGACTCTGTCACATCAGCACAAATGTTGCAGGGATGCACAATTCTCAAGGGAAATCTGCTGATTAACATCCGTCGTGGAAGTAAGTGATTGCCCTCTCTTTATGAACCTCTGATAAGGCTGCTTTTAATATTTTTCCTTTTGTCTCTCAGCATAGTAAGAACATTAAAACCTCAGCAAACTGCTTTCCAGTCCAATAGCAGTACTTCTGTTTGATTTGGCCAACAGTAGCACCATTCTTCAACACGCAGATGGAATAGGTATTCAGAAGCTACCAAGTTATAAAAGGCAGTGAAAGCTGGTATTTTTGTTAGCTTTTTTGGCAGGACAGGGAACCAGGATTAGGCAGAGATGAGCAGTAGTCCCAAAGGAATAATAAAGGCCTGAGAAGGTGAAGTTGAAAATCCTTGCATCTGGGTAGGTAAATAACTTGTCTGCAAGTAAAACATGATGCTGTAAGACTGCATATCCTCACTTCTTAAGGCAAGGCGTGGTATCTTGCTAAAACATGGAATCCAAAGTGCTGAGAGCTCTTATAAAGCATAGCACTGTGCCTCTGGATGGTCATCGTTAGTGAGCTGGCCACCTTTGTCACATGTCTTGAACAAGCTCTGGATTAAATTTGTCAGAGCAGTGATTCATCAGCCAGGGAAGTGTTGACAGTTGATGAGCTCTTAAAAGCAGAGTAAAAATCACTGTTAGTTTTTATTGGATGTGTATCTCCCTATGGAAGTTCCCTTTTGGTTTCATGAATAAGGTTGAAAAGCTGAGATATATTTGATTCCCCTCCTCCTGCTGAATGAAAACTTCAGGGTTTAGAAACAATATGTGGGTTATTTCACTTGTGATCCCACTGCTACAGTCTTCTATATAGGAGATGTTCCAGTTACCTAGGGCAAGTGTGGGTTGTTTTATTTTTAAAGTATTATCTTACGTGTGCTGAAGAGCATCTGTTTCCTCCCAGCTTATTTGGTGTGGGAACCAGCCATTGGTATTGGGCTTCTAAGGCGTCTGTTAGGACTTTGGTGTTTGTTGCCATCCCCTAGCAGCTTCTCCTATCCTGAGAGTTTAAAACCTTCCCCTCACAACTGCAGTGTCTGCAGTGTAACTTTGCAGGATGACAGTGGGCGTGGGCCGGGGATTGCTGGAGGCAAGGACTGCATGTCTCGAGCCTTGTGAAGGATGGGGTGTTGTAGACCTAGGCAGGGACAGTACAGTTCCTAAGGAGGGGACAGTACTGAACAGTAGAGCTTGCTCTGCAGTTGTTTTAATAATTCATTCTAGAAAATCACCTTTAGTGAGTTGTATGGAACATGCTCCGTGACATGAAGACATCCTTATGGTTTTGTCTTTGCTGTTTCATCAAGAGTTCTCCAGGTTTTTTTAACCAAAGCTCTGTAGGTCACTGAAGCAATGCTTTATGCCCCAAAGACGACCAGTACCTCCACCTCTTGATCTTCAGTCTCATTCTCTGTCTTCCAGTGGAGCTTTCTGCCTGAGCTTTGCTCTGTAGCTGGAGAGCAATTCCAGTCTCATGGATGTGTACATTTACACAAAGGTTTTTTTATCCCTGCAGAATGCTGGCTCAACATTTGGTGCTGGCTTTGGAGTGCAGTGTCCATGGAAAAAGCAGGTATACCAGTATGGAAAAGCAAGACTGGTTTTCCACTGTTGCTCTGTAGCTTTATTTTGCTCTTCAGCCATCTGTACGCACAGGCAACTGTTCCTGGGAGGAATACCAGTGTGTCTCATTTTCAAAAGCAACAAATACAAACATTTTCTTCTACCAAGCTAATACTGCATTAAGCAGAGTAGCAGTTAAAGCTATGAATTCTGCAATAATAAAATTATATTTTTCTTATGTAGATAACATCGCCTCAGAACTGGAGAATTTTATGGGTCTGATTGAGACAGTAACAGGGTATGTGAAGATTCGTCATTCCCATGCATTAGTCTCCTTGTCTTTCTTGAAGAACCTGCGGTATATTCTGGGAGAGGAACAGGTGGACGGGTAAGTGTTCAGATATTTGCAGATGCAATTTCACTTTAATAGAAAGTCACAGAGAATAAATCTAGTAATAAACATCCACATACCATTTATAGAAACTTCTTTTCCACTAATATGCAGCATTTTTCTCCTGATGAACACCACTGCACAGTCATTGCTCATTTGGATTACTTTCCAAATCAGCATGTTGAACTGAGTATATTAAAAGTATTTTTATGGTAACTTTGCTGTTGCTTTTCACTTTAGGTTTTTTTAGAGAGATTCTTTGCATAGATAAAGTGTCATCATTTGTTCTTTTTGCTCTATTTGAGAAAAGAGTGTCTTCAGAAAGAATCGGATGTTCTTGCAGTTCTTTACTGTGGACTTCTAACAGTTTTATGGAGAATGTCAGCTGAAAGGAAGCCTGAACTTTATTAACCAGGGACTGCAGCTGGAAGTGACCCAAGTAATATGAAATAGATGGCAAGTTGCAATTGTTTGCAACTCCTTGAAATGCTAACATTAAATGAATTATCTATTGAGCAGGAAAAAGAGTGGTCAGGAAATGTAAAGTTGATCTCTTGAAATGTTTGCTGTGGGTTGTTATGCAGTGTGTGATACTTCTTGCTGTATATAACTGCTGTTTTCCTATGATGATAAGAAATAGTTGAGACAAGGTTTTATCTCCACAGAACTTGCAGTGCTGAGGTGTGGTGATGGTCCTTCAGCAAACTGCCTTGCTCTTTCTCTTCCTGAATTGAGTAGCCATCCCAAGTTTAAACCAGTGTTCTGTGGGACAAATAAGTCTCCCTTAGTAATTACAGAACTAGTAAATGAAGAGTTTTGGGAAATCATATAAGAAAAGGTGATGGGAGGGTCATGGGAAAGGTTGCTTGTCTGATTTATCTGCCCCGACAGGATAAAGTTACAGCATGAAGGATTCTTCACAACCTCCCTCTTTCTCTCAGGCTAGTCTTTGGTCAGCCTTAAATTCTTAAAATTCCACCATCTGACAGAGCAAGTTAAAGGGCAGCTCTTCATCCTGCACTTGAAAAGCATGCTGTCTTTTCAGTAAGAACACTGGCTCTACGGAAAAGCTTGTTTCTAATTGCAAATCCTAGAGGCTTGTCACTTTGCCGAGCGCAAGGCTCATTCAGCCCACTTACGATGTGGTGTGCTCTCACAGATACTCCAATTATTGATTTGTCTTTTCTTCTCTCCCCCCCTCTCCCTTGCTCTCTTTAAATTTGAGTTTAGCTTTGTGTTTCAAGTAGTAATTATACTTATGGTGCCTTGCATGTCAGCAAGCAGAGCTGATATGAAGGGAAATGGCAGGTTTTAACATCAAATTCCCAAATAGAGAAGTAAATAGGTGCAGCATTGAAGAGGAAAAAGGGGGACAAGTGGGGGAGGTAAAATTAGATCTATAATAAAGAACTACTTGGGCTAAAATTCACTTATGCTAGGAAATTACTGAAGTTACATACTTCAGGTCAGGGACAGTCTCTTTGTTTGGAAAACACCTAGCATAATTTAGGCATTACCAGAATCTAAATACCATTTTCAAAAATACTTAGATGGAAGTAGGCACCTGGAAAGAAAGGACTGAGCTTGGACAATTACTTTGGCAGTTATGAACAACAGGGAGTGGGGTCTTAACCTGGGAAGTACTGGGCTGCTGGAACAATAGCTGTTTATGCCAGCATTGCCTTGCAGGGTGAGAGGAAGGGTAACTTAAGATCCATTATGATAGTTGTTCATTACATGACTGACCCCACCACCACTATCCACCCTCTTTTTTTTTTTTAATTGAACTGGACCAACAAAACTACTTCAGTATTTCTTTTTTCCTTATGCAGTTGCTCGTGCCTGCTTTGGTTATCACAGAAAATGAAAAGTTTAGAGGCAATTTACTTTGTTTTAGAGTATTCATTGCCTCGTGAACACTGTGTCTGTAGTGAACGTGCTTCCAGGGCAAGAAAAACATTTCTCTTTGTAAATAGGGAAACTGAAATGGAGGTGTGCTGGAGGTGTCTTGGTGTCTGTTGCAGGATTTTTATTCCCAGCCTGGCATTCACTCTGCTGGGCCCCTCTGTCCTCTGCTGGGGTGCTGTGTGTTCGTTCCTGTCATAGACTGCAGCTGCCATGTTGATGAATGACACTTCTCAAAACATCTCCAGGTTGGCTACCTGCAAAATGAGCCATTTGTGGCGTTCGGGAGCAAGCGAGGAGATGGTGGCTGAGGAAGGGTTCCTGTCATGACACTGAGACTGGCTGCTGATGTTGTGATAAAACTTCCGTAGCAAACTCAGGACAGTCTCTACAAAAGCAAAACGAACCCCCCACCGTTTCCACATCATTTTGAAACAGAGGCATCAGTAGCTGTCAGGCTTGTTGGAAGGTGTGAACAGGATCTCTAGGTGTTGTATGGCTCCTCACTGAAGATTTTACAGTTGCTTTTCCTGGGATTGTTAGATTATGGTGAATTCAAACAGTCAACACGACAGCAGCAAGGCTTGTTCTAGCCACAGCATTTCAAGCAGTCACCCTGTGTGTGGGAGTGTTTTAGGAATAACATCCTCTGGGCTGGTGATAAACACAGGTCATGAGCCTGTCTGCAGTGGCAGGGTCCCATGGGGGAATGCTCCTCAGCTTCGTTTTTGTCGAAGGGGAGCCGATAAGGACGCTGTTTTTCAGCCATCCACATGCAGGTGAAATTTCAAAAACTGATTTGGGGAGTTTGTACACTGAGGTGTGAGGCTGGGCTTGTGTGGGGGTTTAAGAAACTCATCAGTTTGCCTTTTTGAGCTGGACAAGAAACACTGAACTTCAGTATTAGTAAGGTGCATTACTTCTAAATCCATAGGTTAGTATAAAAGCCCCTGGTTTCCTACCTATGTATTTGCCTGTGGAGATGCGATTCTTGGCCAAAACCAGCTGTTTCTAAGCTGCTTACAGTTTACATTAGCAACGTGTGTTTAAGTATCTGTTAAAGACAGAAACTAGAAATTAGAGACAGAAACAGTGGTTCTGCTTGAAGTTCTGGTGGGCAGACATAAGCAAAAGAATGTAACAGCATTATTAAAAAGTTAGCAATGTTTTGATAAAGTTCAGGCTTGTAGAGAAATGCTGAAGAATGAACCTATTTGAAGAGAGACCATCGAATGGAGCATTTTGTTCGAGTATTGTCCTCCATACTGTTCTCTGTTGAGGTGTTGTGCTCTGTTTGAGTCTGTAGTCAGGTCCTCATCAGGGATCAGGGTCACACTGTGGTACAAGTGTAGAACGTATATGATGTTAATAGACAGTTTCTAGCCAACTTGTGGCATGTTTTGTGTATGTAAAGCAGTAAGTGTTTTACTTTTTTCCTGTCTCTTGTTGGTTGATTGTCTCAGCGATCTGGTTTAGTGGGATTTTCTGTCTGTCTTGTCATTGTAGCGCTGAGAGGTGAATGTCTTCTATTCTGTGTGTCCTGCAGAGTTGGTCCTCTTGTCCCAGGGTAGTCAGTCTGCTATAAACCTCTGCTGCCTGGTAGCCAGCTCATTCACTGCTCTCATTCCCAGTTCTCCGCCAGTTCTCATTGCCTTTTTAGTGCAAGCCACTTGCCTTTCTTCACGTGCATTACTCTCTTGTTAATAGTGTACTTATCTGGTCATTACAGCTTCCAGGAGCTTTTTTGTGTCCTGTACACTTTGGAGGGGGATAAAGGGTGATTGAAAGCTTATTGAGAAGTTTTCATCACCTGCGTTTCCTTTTGGTTTGAATCTCATGTTCTGCCTCCAATCTTTACGATGGTTGAATGTGCACAGATGCAGCATTGCTCCTAGATACAGTGTGAAGCAGGCTTTTCATGTATGCAGTCAGTCATTAAGTGGCTGTGGGTGCTCTGCAGTTGGGGATACACATCATGTTGTGGGAATTCTCTCTTGTGGGTGTGCATGGGTTATGCAGGTCGCCTTGAGGCTTTTTATGGCAAGCCAGGACCAGATGTGCCTCCTACTCCTGTTCAGAGGTTTAGCCTGTCCTTCAGGCCATAATCTCCAGTCATTCCCTTAGTTACTGTCTCCAGGGTTTGATTGGCAGTGCTTTGTTTTCCTACAGTGAATCTTTTATTCTTTCGATGCTATCTTCCTTTGCATTCTGATTTTTTCCACAGCTGTTAGAGCCAAAGTCTGATATAATCTATCTTTATAACTCTATAACCTAAGCCCTGAGTGCACTCTGGTTGCCCTCTGCTCCACCTTTCAAGCCATGCGGTGCTGCACCTCTCCTGTGACTGAGACTGTATATAGGCCTCCAAATGTGGTTTCCCTGGTGCTTTGAATGGTGCTAGAATAACTTCCACTAATTTATACTTTCAGTTTATATATGAACCCTCAGGACCTGTTTGCCTTGACTCAAATGGCTGCTCAAACTTGTGCAGATGGCTTTAATGCATGAGCTGCAGTAACTCCCATCTCTGTCTCAGTTGCTGTGCAGTTGTGTGAAGCACCAGTGTGTGCTTGATTTGCCTCATTTATTCACACTCTTGAAAGCATAGCCCCGTTGCTTTAACACAAGAATTATCTCTAGTGTCTAAAGCATAATTGCCACAGTTATGAACAGAAGACAGGCTAGGCTGTTATTAAATATTTAAGATTGTTTCTGTAGTTGTGGAGCCACACCTCTGTTTATTGTGTTTATTCTGAGTCCAGCTTTTTGGGTCTTTCCTGAAAAGCTTAGTTACCATCACTTAATCACATGGCTAATTACAGTGAAGCATCATTTCAGCAGTGCACAGGGAGCTGCAGGCATTTTAGTCATCTGTGACAGTAATGCCTGTCTCAAACACCGTTTTTTGGTGATGTATCTCAAATCCCACATGCAGTTCAGCATCCTTGTTTTCTTCTGGCAAGGTGCATTTAAAGCACAAACATGTATGTGCTTCCTTGTCATCTGGGCGCATTCTTCTCTGCATCTGTCTGAAGTGGTACTAGGTATATCAACTGCATTAGCAATCCTAGATAATCAAGGGACAGTTGGAAACAAGAGAAAACACTTATTTTTCACATTGTTCTGAAAATACACTCAGCATTTTGGTATGTTACAAGAAACCACAACTGTGGTCTGCACAGACTGCAACTGCTGGAATGCACAGTTTTTGCCTCAGGTTGGGTGAGGGGGGAATTCATGCTAAATTTTAAGTGAAGTAGTTGAAGGGAAACCATAGATGTAGTATGTCAGCTTCTTATGAGCCCCATGGTTTGCCTGCCATGTTACCCTGCAGAAATTCTGACTGTAGTTAAAGGATGTGTAGAAGGCCTAGTTTAATTATGTTGGTGTGGATTTACCATTGCAAGGCTTCATTCTGCTAATAATGGATTTTACATTGCTGTGGTTAATGTTGGTGGGATTTTACACAGAGGTATAATAAATGCTGCCATCATGGGTTGGTTTGATTTAGGTTCATCAGCTACACAGACCTTTAATCCTTTCCCAGTTGTGCATTCCTGTTCCTGCTGTCCCAAAATACGTGTCTTTGCAGGTGTTGTCTTGCTGCCTATAATCTTGCTTCTGCTGCACCTCTTTGGTTTTATACAATTCAGCACAATGGAGTGGTACTGGGAACTTCTTTATATGTAATAGGTTTTACACACAGAACTTTGCGTTTAGTATCTGTGGAAATAAAGGATGTTCATGTTATTCTGCCACTGTGCTTAAGGAATGGGCTCAACACATGCTGCCTCTGTTGTTAGTTGTGTACTTCGAAGTGTGGATTCTGTGCTGTGCAGTCAGTGCAACTGTTTACTGTCAGGTTTTGATGTATAGGTGCAACTGTTCTTGGCACAGTGTAGGAAATCTTTACTGGGCAAAGAAGTAAACTAAGAGAGGCAAGGAAACCTCACTATACAGACTCTTACAGTTGCTTTTGTAAACATAGGCAAGACAGCTGTGTTCACCATTATATTTTATTGTCAGAATTGCACCACGTTTTTCCTCCCATAAGGTATGTAAGGTTATTACTTCCCATTTGCCAGAAAATGGAAAATCCAGTGTAGAGACCTACTGTTCAGAGGACATGAATTTATATTCCTGGTAGCAGCTTCTATACAATTAAAACACATGTTGGAGTGGGATTTACATGGAGTGGTATCAGCCTTGGAGTCCTGTGTTAGTCATGTCCGTGCCCTCTGACTGAAGTGAGCATTCAGTGAAAATATGATCCATGAGAGAGAAGAAAATCCTTTACTCTGCTGCACACCAATTTAAAGTAATAAGAGGAAACATAGTGTTTTAAAGTTTTCTTATATTAAGGTGTTCTGGGTTGGAATTGGCTATGAATTAAAACTAATATTTTTCCTTCAAAAATTTCCTTCTAGGAATTATTCCTTCTACGTGCTTGACAACCACAATCTTCAGCAGCTGTGGGACTGGAACCATCATAACTTGACAATCAAGGAGGGGAAAATGTACTTTGCATTTAATCCTAAACTGTGTGTTTCTGAGATTTACCGTATGGAGGAGGTTTCAGGAACCAAGGGGCGACAGAGCAAAGGCGATATAAATCCAAGGAACAATGGGGAGAGAGCCTCTTGTAAGTAAACAAGCAAACAAAAAAATCTCAAGGCAAACTGCATAGGAGGATGTCACAAAAAAAAGATAAAACACATACTGCCACGTTGCTGTCCACTACAATATTTACAGTTTAGAAATTACAGTAGGCTTTCAGTCATTCTGTTTGTTCAGTTTTTAAAATGTAGCTGTAAAAGTATGTTTGCATGCATGGAAAATTATGTGGTTGCATAGTCACTGTGTCATCTGCAAAAACCATTTGATGAAGACAACTGCTTTCCAAATACCCTTTGTTGTGACAGCGGCATTGTATAACAATGGGAACATACCTGGGAAACGAGAAATAAAATCTAGTGGTTTGGTATATCCAGCAAGGAGTGGTTTTTTGCTTTCCTTCGCAAATGTACATCATTATAGGTGTTTTCCTCTCTTGGACATCTACTCTTTCTTGATACTGAGGAGGCTGCTGAATAACAGTTCCACAGACACCAAAACAAACTGTTTCTGTTCTGTACAATCTCCTTTTCAGCTTCTGCCAAATCTTGTACCTTGTTGCTAGAAATGCATGTTGTAAACTCAGTTTTTTCTGCTTTATTTTCAAATCATTTGCTTTTGAATTGAAAACACTTCTTTGTGTTCTACAGTATTCCTAAACTCTATTGTACCTGCATTTAATTTTGGATTCTGCAATGGCAGAGTTATTGGAAAGTTCTCTTTTGGCTTCAGTGGTCTGCACATCAGGTCTCCAGGTGTAATGAACACATTTAAAAGCAGTCTCTCATCTAGGAATTAAGATGACAGAATGCCTACAAATTTGACCTCATGCTCAAA
Source organism: Athene noctua (assembly GCF_965140245.1). Classification (NCBI taxonomy): domain Eukaryota; kingdom Metazoa; phylum Chordata; class Aves; order Strigiformes; family Strigidae; genus Athene; species Athene noctua. The sequence goes on along the minus strand of NC_134049.1, from coordinate 11,672,182 downwards.
CTCTTAGAACTGACAGTGTGTGTTTCCTTTTGTCTATTTGTGGTATTCTTGGAGCTGAGTAAATGAAAATGGATCTTGTGTATAAGTGAAGTCCCCTTGTTCTGGATGGTGTTTACAAAACTAGGACACGTACTCTGCTGAATGTCTCTTTAGGCGTGATGCATAAATGCAGATGGCATAGATCCTTGTTGTAAGCACACTCCATTCTTTGCACATTCAATAGAGCAAAGGCTTGCAGTCCTGGAGGAGTTACAGACACACAGCCAGTCCTTACTACCACTGAGGCTAGTGCCAGCCGCTGCCTGTTTTTTTAAAAAACCATTACAGAAAGCTTTCTGACTCCGAGAAGGGGAAAAGAATCAACAAAAGCTAACTGCCTTTGAAAAGATAGCACCAATAGTGCCAGTGTACATGAGGGTGAAAACCCCTTTATTTTCAGAGACTTCTATTGGAACATTAGAAACTAACTCACAGTTGACACTTAGAACACAATTTCTTCATCCAAGAATTAAGTTTTTAAAATGCTATTTTGTTTTGGATTGGAAAGCTCAGCGAGTTGGTAGTGGGAAGCCATTCATTTCAAAGCTGCCAGCTTCCATCCAGCTCTGTTCAGAAGAGTAGCTGGAAGCTGCTGCCATCAAATGGTTGTGCCGTATATGAACTGAGTTTTGGAGTTCTTGGTACAGCCTCTCATGAATAGGAATGTAAATTCCTTTGTCCTTTCCATGTTGTCCATTCCTCAGAAAAACAAATTGTAGTTGTCAAAAGTTGTCCTGGAAAGTGAGAACACAGAGGCCAGTCACTCTCTGTGCATGCATTGAAGTTGGATGATTAATTTAGTGCTTCTAAACCAGTCCTGTGAATAAACAGGACTTCCATTCCTTGCTCAGGGAAAGTCTGAAGTAGTTTTCAAGAGCTTTCTGATGATGCATTAAAAGAAAATACACTTCAGAAAAAATAATAGCAGGTATCTCCACCATATTCTGAAATGATTGCCAAGGTCACTGCTTGCCCTGAAGCACTCAAATGTAGTAGAATGAAATACTAAACTCTACAGAGACAAAGGCTGTTGGTACACTGTAGTTATCATAGGCACTACTGGAAAGACTAATTGACCAAAACTGATACCTAAGAAACAGCAAAAACCAATGGGTGATGTGGTGCTAACTCTGTCACGTCCTGTCCTTCTGTATTGCAGGTGAAAGCCACATTCTGCGTTTTGTTTCCAACACTACGCTCAAGAATCGGATTAAACTAACATGGGAACGGTATCGCCCTCCAGATTATAGAGATCTCATTAGTTTCACTGTTTACTACAAGGAAGCGTAAGTAGATGTTGTCAGAGACTAATCGGACAGTCCAAGAAATAGTAGACAATTCTATTCTGACTGTTGGATATCTCTCCCACTTCATGTATTTACTCCTCAAGTCCTGCTTTTGTTCAAATTCTTTTCTTGGTGGAGCACAAGCCCCCTTTAAAAGAGGATTGTTTTGATTGAAGCCTACAAATGGATTCCAAATCCATCAGGAAGTTTGAAATTTTGTTGGGGGGGGGCAGGTGGATGGCTTGGCTGTTCTCAGGGGTATAATTTGACGCTCCTTGTAAGTCATGTCATGCTTACTGAGATTTTTTCCTTCTCTACTCATAGTACTGACTAGAGAGCATCACAGATCAGGAGTTTGCCATCACCTTGATGACTTATCTTCTTAGGGTTGGGGTTATTTAGATAATCTGGCTTTGGTAGTTTTCTGCATTAGTATCTCTTGATAATGAAGGAGTGGGGCAGTTACTGGAGAGATCCTAATTTCTAGGGAGGTGTCTCTGCCTTTGCATATCCTTGTAGCGTCTCAGATTTTAAAATAGTAAAAAATACTTATGAGCATATAATAACTGTCGAAACAGTTTGGAGGTTTGAAAGAGGGTTCAGAATGCTGGTAATGGCATACAGAGCAAGTCTCTGAGAGACAGAAACACAAATTGTTAATCTCCAGCATTGTTTGAAAAAGAATATCACTGTGACGGTGTACTACAGTGAGATAAACGTAGTGCTGATGAGTTGATGGTAATTAATAACAAGAATAGTACTTTATGTGCTCTTGTGCCAGTGTTGCAACTTACAAAAAGTAGAACCATGTGACCATATAAGTGTGTTTGTATTGTGTTGAAATTAAAGAGGGAGAAAAGCGTGTTGGACTGGACAAGGCCATTCATGGAAGTTTGAGTTCTTTATGGTAAAAAGCTCATCCACTGTCAATAACTGTTCTGATTTGCTTCTGTTTCATATATGCTTAGCTAAAATCAAAAAATATCTAAAGCATTTCGCTGTTATGGATTTAAAAAAAAGGGAAATTTAGTGTTTTCTTGGAGAACTTGATATTATTAGTAGTGGCTGAAGATGAGACCTGCAGCTGAAGCTGAACTCTAAATTTTGTAGTGCTTGGAAATAAATTTGAATTTTATTTTTTTTATTCTGCTATGGAAATCAAGTGAGCTTTATTTGTCTTGTTGAGCAACATTGAAGTGAGGCACTCATAAATTTAAGACAATTATAGAAGAAAATAAATGTTTTATACTATTGTTTTCTTTTAATATTCCAGACCATTCAAAAATGTGACAGAGTACGATGGGCAAGATGCATGTGGCTCTAACAGCTGGAACATGGTCGATGTTGACCTGCCACCGAACAAAGAGAACAATCCTGGAATTCTACTGCAGGGGTTGAAACCTTGGACTCAATATGCCATTTATGTCAAGGCTGTTACCCTCACAATGATGGAAAACCATCATATTCATGGAGCAAAAAGTGAAATCGTATACATACGAACTAATGCTGCAGGTGAGAGCATGGGCTTTTGGGTAGGAGTTAGATAATGCTGCAGGTGTGCTTATCATATCATTATGCAAGTTCTGTTGTTAATGCAGAAATTGAATTTAGGTGCAAATGATGTGCATAATGCTAGAAAGTTTCAGTAATTATGAAAGCAGCATTAAGATCTTAATTTAAACTCTGTGGTTGTTCAGACATTGTTTTCATTGGGAACTATGAGAGTTTTTTGGAGTTTGGGTTTCAGACTTTGTTCCATTGGTGAAGGTAAGTTAACGTACAATTTTGGATTGGGACTGTACGTGGTTGCAGTTGAACCCTTAATAACCATTGTTAGGGCTTAAGTAGGAAATCTTTTTGTTGAAATAGATGTGTTTTTTCTTGCAATATAGAAATGGATTGGGATTCAGTTCATCAGCTTGCATCAAAATACATTGTAGAATGCTCTAAATACCTTCCTTTTTTTCCTTCCCTCTCCTGCCCAGTGCCATCCATTCCTTTGGATGTTATTTCAGCATCCAACTCCTCATCCCAACTGATTGTGAAATGGAATCCTCCCTCTCTTCCCAATGGCAACCTCTCATACTACATCGTACGATGGCAGCAGCAACCTCAGGACAGTTACCTTTACAGACACAATTACTGCTCCAAAGGTAGGAAAGTGAAACGTGGTTGTGTTGAAATGCCTGTGACTCTTACCTGCCAGTATACTTTATTGATGAGCTAAAGTCTGTGCCCCGCTTCACAACTCTTGTGTGAATAACAGCAAGTAGAAGGAAATGGGTAAACATGGATTGTTGCTCTGTTCATAATATGGAGAGAGAAGAAACAAGCTGCCTTTGTTAATTTCTTTTAAGATAAAGTCCCAATTCGAAGATATGCTGATGGGACCATTGATACAGAAGAAGCTACTGAACCCACCAAGCCAGAGGGCTGTGGGGGAGAAAAAGGACCTTGTTGTGCTTGTCCCAAGACAGAGGCAGAAAAGCAAGCTGAGAAGGAGGAGGCAGAGTACCGGAAAGTCTTTGAGAACTTCCTTCACAACTCCATCTTTGTCCCCAGGTAATGGATTTTGGACACTTTCTCTTTGCAGTGGGGCTAATAATTTAATTTTTTAACATTTCCTAGAGCTGAGACTTCCTGGACATGAAAGCATATGTAGATAACATCTAAACCACATAAACGTTGCCTTTTTCTTTATGTGAGATTATCCACAGTCTTACTTTGCAGTTTCTGTTATTCACTGATTTTCAATTCTTTCTCTAAATTTTTAGCTAATAGTAATGGTTCTTACCTATATTGTTCAAGGACTTCAGTGATGGTTTCTTTTCAGAGTCAAGAGTCACTTGAGGAGCTCTTTGTCTATGAGGGTTTCAGAGATGAGCAACATGTTGCAGACAAAGGGTTTCAGATGTAATCTTTCTCTAAATAGCCATTTAAGTGCTTGTGTTCCTAATCTGAAGATTTATTTGCCTTTGAAATTGAGGGCATAGTCACCTCACGGAATTGAAACCGGTCTTCCTTTCTCACTGCACTAATTGCAAAGGCATATTGGTTTCCTGGGTCTGTGCTGCCGAGAAGTATTAAATATGCCCACTCTTCCATGATAAACACTACCGCTTACACATTAAGTGGAATAGTAACGATTTTATGCTGCAACATAGAGTAGATACTACTGAATTAATTGGCGATTTTGATCCTTGAGTTTCCAATTTATCCTTCATGTAAGCCGTTCTTACTTGAGATAATTGGATCCTGGGGCCTAGCACACAGTGTATAGCTTTTATGTTACAGTCTATAAGCAATCGGATTTCAATTGTGCATGTTATCTTATTGTCTCCGGCAGGTGAAGTTTATGGTCAAGTCCAGTGTTTGCGAACTCTGAAATGTGACATTGCTGCTCATTAAAATTGATTTATATCACTCTCCATTGTGATTTTTTTGGACCTTTATTCAAGGTTGTGTTGGATTGACTTGTTTGGGGTTGGAACTGATACATGTGCAGAACTTCTTATTTCTATCCAAAAGATGAGGAAATAAATACTGCCTCTCTTTGGAAGTGCTATTGTATCTGAGCAGTGTTTGAGTCACATTTATCATTTGTGGTTGAACTTGGGCAGTGTTTCCCTACTAATGATGAGAACCAACAGCAAAGATGTGGTACAGAGAAATAACAGTCACCATGACTGGCCAGGATGTAATTTCTGAGCAGTGTGGAGTCTTGTAAATGTGATCTGATTCTGGACTGTATGAAATAGCACAGCAAGGATTTTTAAAGGCAAGTGTCAGGTCTAAACAACCTGAAAGTCTGCTGCAAAGGAATTTTTTTATTTCGCCAAAGCTTTGTTATTTAAAATGTGTTATCTTCTCCAAAATTTTCTTGTGTTCCCCTCCTCCCAAAGGAAACAAACTAACAGAACCTTGAACTCAGACAGTAACAAATAAACTGACCAGTTCACAAAGGATTTCCTGAAAGCTTGTCCGTTTTCCTTTTTTCTTAACTTACTGTCATAAGGGTGTGTTTTGTAACAGCAAGGGCAGATAAGGTACAACACTCAGAAATAGCTGCATAGCTAAGCAACTTTAAAGTGACTGTATGTCAGGGAAATTAAAGATTATGAGCTAGTGAGACATCTCCATGGGACAAATCTAAGCAGCTCATTACTTGCTCATGTCTATTTTTTTTCTCTTTCCCAAGGGAGAAGTCAGTTAATGTGTTAGTGCAAGCCTCTGTGGTAGTATTTGTTTCCAGTGTTCTACCTGTCTCCAGGATATTATGAAAGAGATGCAGCATGTAATACGGCATGAAAATATTTGACTGGGTGATTTTAAGTTTCTTGAAAAAGCGTGTTGGTCTAATCTTGTGTGCAACTTCTGGATGACCCCATGTGTATTACTGCAGTGATGAGGTAGATTTCAAACATTAGGACTCTGGTTATTCTTGGCGACACAACCACAGGAGGATGAGTTGTTCTTCAAGTTTTTAGTTTCTCTAATTAACAGAATGAGATGGGCTTTCTGTGTAGTAGAAGGTATCTGAGAAGTAACATTAAAATTGCCATAATGTATGAGAACAGTTAGCTTTGATATTAAATGACCCACATTTTTCTTCTTTTTAATTTCATTTAGATTTAATTTTTTATAGTGTTGTTTTTTAATTTTTCTCTTGCATTTCTCTTACTTTCTCTCCTTTAATAGAATAGATGAATTTTCATGTTTTTATCTCTAGACTTTTCCTTATTTCCTTGGATGCTTGTTTTTTTCTTTATCTGTGGCTTTCACAAAACCAGGAAGCTGCCTGACCAAGAACCGATGGTGTCAATTCTCTTGATGTTTTAATCATGTTTGCCTTGTGGTTATCCTGCAGGTCTCTTTTTCTCTTCCTGGTATGACTGTAGTTTTCACCAAGTTGTGTGTTGCTTTCTCTTTATGTTTTTCCCCAAAGAAAAGGTAGGACTGTACTCCCCCCACCCCAATACCACCAAAAAGTTGAAACTTCATGCATCCCATAAAAGCAGTGATAGATGAAGTCATGCCTTTTGGGTTCTTGTGTTGGCACATGCTTCTGTGGTTGACTGAAAATGAACTTTTTATTTTCACTGCTTTTATCACAAAATCTGTGAAAATATTCAACAGTTCATTGCTGGGCATCCTGTGTGCTTTTAGTGGTTTAATTTGTTTGTTACACTGAGTTAAAGCAGTAAATAATAAAAAGCTCATCCTAAGCAAGGTGAATAGGTTTAGCAGCTTCCATAAATACCAGTGCAGAGGAGATGCAAGTGCTTACATCTCCTATGAAATTCCCCCATACCCTACTGACAAGTTGAGACATTCACTTGTATGTTGCATGAAACAATTTTCCTGGTAATTTAGGAAGTTTTTTACTTGTCTTCATTTTATTTCAGTGCTGTGGTTTACATGGCATCTGAGAGTGTCAAAACGACTACTCAAGACATAGTAAAAGGATTTTGGAAAATTTTGTAGTGAACTCCTAAAAAAAAATTCATCCAGCCTCTGCCAGAAGATTTCAAAACCAAGTCAGCCTGTTTTTGGCTCTCTCTGCAGCATGCTGTTTTGTGGCTGAATGTACTATGACAGTATATTTGACAGTGAATTAACTTCTCCTGTTGAGTCATCTTTCTTCCTGTTGTGTGTTTGAGGGAGGCCTTATTTGTCTGGTTTGTAACTTGCTCTCTGATAGAAATGTGTTAGACTTCACCTTTGTCCTTGATAACCATTGCACTGACCAGGTGCTAAACAGGCACTGGCTAAGTGATTTCAGGTAGGGTAGGATTCAAGCCAGTTTTTGTAGCGTGACCCTTCTTGCATTCTTGTGTAACTCCCCTGGTGCGTTGTTTTCCAGGTGTGAGCAGTCCTGCAGACTTCAGAGGCTGGGAGAGCAGGAGCTGGAAAAGCCAGCTTACCCTGTGTCGTTAGTGAGTGCTGCTGTGCAAAATGGCCTTGGGTCTGACACAAGACCGAGTGACAAGCCCGATGTGTAGCAATCTTGTGTTGGTTAACTAATACCATCCAAATGTTTATGAGTATTTTCGTATTGACTCTTGTACTGATACTCAGGGCTATTCACTACAATAGTTTCTTAGACTTCATAAGGTAGTGGTGTTACTGTAAATCTTCAAGCTTTTAACTGCATAAATTTCATACTGATGCCTGTAAGGACAAGCTAAGTTGCTTGGTGAACTCTCTGCTATGCACAATATTAGTACTGTGTTTACTCATATAGGAAGATTGTTCCTTTGGAGACCTTTTGTTTGGATAAGAGAAGTAGAATACACGAATCACCACACCGTAGTGGTGTTAATGTTCATGATCTTCAGCTACCTTCCAGGGTTTCTTTTCTCAGTGCAATGCATTTGAAGTTCTGTAATTTCTTTGCAGCTGAAAAGAAAGTCCACTGAGAGTTAGCTTTGCTAATCCAGCAAACTTAAAAACAGTTTTTTCGCTAACCTTTTCAACCTTTAACATGTGATTTTTATTTTAAGCATCAACATTACTGTCATTAAATACACATCTAGGATGCTTATTGAATAACAGTGAATCCATTTTTGCTATTTGGTTTATTGTGTGGGGTCAGAAGTTCGCATGTTTATCTTGGGGCACAGTGTAAACTTCAGAGTTTTGATTGGTTTCTGACCAAAAGAGAGAGTAATAGGATGTGCTGACATGCTGCAGGTTCAGATGAAGAGAAAGCTTTTGTCTTGTTTTGCAGTTCCCTTTATTTAGTTTTTTTTTTTTTTATAGCAGAGCTACCTATTTTACTGGGGGGTTTTGTAGTTTTCCCAGAGCTGGAGAGAAAGTGGATTTTCTACCTTTTCTACACCTGTTTACTCCACAGACCCGATCGGAAGCGGAGGGATGTGTTCCGAATCGCAAATGCCACTTTGGCCACTCGAAACAGGAATGCGACTGGGACAGATCACTTCACCAATGTTTCTGACGCAGAGGAGAGTGAGGTGGAATACCCGTTCTTTGAGACCAAAGTGGATGGCAAGGAGAGAACTGTCATCTCCCATCTCCAGCCTTTTACTCTTTACCGCATTGATATTCACAGCTGCAACCACGAAGCTGACACACTTGGTTGTAGCGCTTCCAACTTTGTCTTTGCAAGAACCATGCCTTCAGGTATGCTCTCACAAGTATAAAGCTTTGTTTCCTGGGGAGAGATAAATCTCAGGGAGGACAAAGTCTCCAAAAACATTTAGAAAAACATTGGGGTGTAATAAAAAATTCTATGCAAGGAAATAAGTTGGAACTATATAAAACTTTGTTACAGTAGTTTAATGTCCTTGACTGGTCTCTTGTGTGATACATATTGAGTCTGTCCTGTGATCTGAAGAAAGGTAGAAGTGTGCACGTTGACTACTGAGACAATTACGAGAGAATCCATTTCCCAGCGATATAGGTGAGACCCACAGACATGGTGGGTTGAAAGGTTTTATTCTTCAGTTGCCTGTATGCTGAATGGAGACAGGAGAACATTTCTCTGCTAATGTTTAGTTTTGCTGTGTTCACTTGGAACTGTTTGCAGATGTTAGAGTTTTGCTGGTGGGAATGTTTGCCAAATGTTTCTTCTGTCGCAGAATGACCATGCATTTGTCCTGCTTGGAAACAGGAGGAGTACTGTGTTGCTTTGTGCCCAATCGCCAGCATCTAGAGTACTTCAAATAGGAAGCATTGAATGCTGTACTCATGTTTGGGACTTCTACAGATTGTACTTCTTCTGAGAAGAATAGAGATGATTTTAGTGTAAGCTCATATACATCCAGCAAAGAGCTTCTGACTCCAACAGATGTCTGGGAATATTTGATGCAGAATGGCAGCAATTTTGTTTTGTTTCTGGAAGGAAAGACTATCATAATCCAGATCCAGCTGTGTCAGTAAAAAAGCAAAAAGTATTGCTTATTTCAAGGAAATAAGGAAATCTGTGAGATCAGGGAAAAGGAAATAAGTGTTCCCAGATTTTTAGCACATGGTTCTGAAAATTAAAGGCTAAACAATTCTGTTTTCTTCTAAACCTAACAACTGTGTTTTTGAAAAAGTGGTCTTTTTTTTCTTTGACTGAAATGGTCTTCATATTCCTGTTAAGTTTTGAATAAAACACAGAAAATGATCGGGAACGAAACAGGGATAACGCAGTGCCTGAATTGCTGATGAGACTCTGTTTTAAATGGCAACACATCCCCTAAGACTGGATCTTGTGCGTTTGCAGCCAGTTGCAGACAGGTTGCTGTTTACAGTCATTTGGTGGGAATAGCTGTCTCCACCGTTTTGGTGTAGTGGAAAGTTTGGAAAGAAGAACCAGATACTGATAAACAGGTGTTTTGGCACACAAAGCACAGCGACTAACACAGAGCCCATACCTGGTGAAGCTGTATACACCACACTTTTTTGGGCAACTAGCAGTTCAGAGTCTGCTAATCTCTCCAACAGGCCCCTGGTCAGTGCGTTTTGTTCTCTGGATCTTTGAGTAGCACTTACTGTAATGGTTTGATACCTAAAGAAATAGCATGAACTGTTTATTTTCTTCGTGTAAGTTATTGTTTCAGTAATAGGTGTTCTTCTCACATCACTTGTAAATATTTTACAGAGGGAGCAGATAACATTCCAGGAACGGTAGCGTGGGAAGCAAAAGAAGAAAATACTGTCTACCTGAAGTGGTTAGAACCTGCAAATCCTAATGGGTTGATACTAATGTATGAAATCAAATATGGGCAGCATGGAGAGGTGAGCATTTGACATTCCTCTGTGAAGAGGTACTGCTCGTAACTCTTAATTTATACACAAAATGGGATCTTCCTTAACATGCTTCTGTGCAGTGCTGCAGACCTAAGATAGAAATTATAATTTCAAACACCCAGCACCAACCAGCATGCCATTCCTTTGTTTCATTTATTTTGACAGTTTTTGAATTCCACATATCTCCTGAAGGTACTTGAAGAAAAACTGATCAGATGGGGCTTTGAGTTATAAAAATTAGCTTATCCTGCAGTTATATTGTTTTCTCAAGAATAAAGGAATGTGAAGATATTAACGTGAACTGTAAATGTTAATGGCTTTTTTCCTTTTAGGAGAAACGAGAATGTGTTTCCAGACAGGAATACAAGAAGCTTGGAGGAGCTAAACTGACTCATCTGAACCCTGGAAACTATTCTGCTAGAGTTCAGGCCACTTCGTTAGCTGGAAATGGTTCATGGACTGAGCCAGTCTCTTTCTATGTGCAACCCAAATGTAAGACTAATGTTTGTTGGCTGTGTTAAACTGGGGGACTATTGTCTTTTAATAATTCCTGATGTTTGTTTATGTAACTGGGGCATATGGGCTTCATGCCTGTACACTGAATACTACTCTTATTTGCTGATGTGTCTTTGGGAACTCATCTCTGTTCCATTTTTTTGGCAAGTCTTGACAACCAGGACGTGTATGTGAGGTGTGGTCCTTTTCTTGCATGCATTGTATATATATGAGAGGTGCAACCAGGTGGTGGGTGTGCAGAACACACTACTGTGGCTTCCTTTGATGTACAGCTATGTTGGGAATGTAACATTAGCTGTAACAACATGGAGTTGGATTGTACAAAACCTGGACAATAAGGCAAACCTGTTCTAAATAGCAAAATAATACAAGAAACAAATAATTTGTTTAGATTTTTGGCAGGCAGGATTTTTAAAGTATCAAGATTCTTTTTCATTTCAAGATGTGAGTGACATTTGATAAAGATAACATCCTGATGAAAGGGTGTCCTGACATTGGGAGTAATTTATATTTTGGAAGAACACCACCATAGTGTCCAGAGACCCTCTCAAGAACTTCTATAGTTAGTTGTAGAGCACATGTACCCTGTGTATCAACAGAAAACTGGAACTCCATCTTTTATTCCTTTTTGGTTTTCTAATTGTTGGACTTTGAAGTAAAGAGCAGCGTGTATATATTCTGAATATTATTATAAGCAGTTGCAAGGTGAACAGAAGGTGGAAAAAAGTGAATATGCAAGTGAACAATTACATATTGTTCACTGAGGAATGTAAGTCCTTCAGCATAACTTGTGAAAGCAAACCCCAGACAGACACTGTTCTGTGCAAAATTAATGCTTTTCCCTGTCTGTTTTCTTGTTCCACTCATCAGCAGTCAGGGATTGTTTCTGAGTACATTTTTCCACATCAGACAAGAAAATGAGTACTTTGATTTTCTTCCCTGTATGGAAATGCACTGAGTGGGTTTTGAATGTTTCTTTGTTAATGGAGATTTTACAGAAACCCTGATACAATTGTTTTCTTGTTGGTTGCAGCAGCAAACTATGGAAACTTCCTGCACTTGATAATTGTGCTTCCTATTGCTTTTCTGCTCATCATTGGGGGATTGCTGATAATGCTGTATGTCTTCAACAAAAAGAGGTGAGTTGTATATGCTTGTGGTTAAAACAGCAGAAAGGGAGTGTTTATTTTCAAATCTGTGGCCATGGAGCAAGTTAGATATTAAAAAGAGAAATGGCATTCAGGGGACTCGAGAAGCTAAAGTAAATTCTCTCTTGTTGGTGTGTAAAAGAAGGTGGTTTAGAGTTACCAGCAAGCATCTGACTGCCGCTTGAGATATGAAGAGGCTTTTTATTACAGTATCACGTTTGAGAGGGAAGAGGAAGGCTTGTCAGGAACATACTCACTGGGATAGTGATGGCAGACTCTGAACCTATATAACTGGAACATTTGCCTGAAATATGGGTCAATATAAATCATGAAAACATAGTTCTATTTAGATTAATTTGCTTTCTTGCAAATTCTACAGGTTTTTTGAAGTCTTCACATCCACTTAAAAATTTACATCCTGGACAGAGAAGTCTAGGGGACTGTTTTATTAATTTGTTTTCCTCAGTTTTGTTTTTTTGTAACTAGTGATTTGATTTTATTTTACTTAAAATACATCATGAGAATTTAATAGAAGTCAGTGCAAATGTTCAGCCTTGAAACTTTCTAAGCATAGCGGATTTTTATTAGACTCATATAAATTATGCTGATTGAGTATCCCATTATTTCCAGCTCAAATTCATTTGTGTGCAGGAAGTAGTACCTTCATTTGTGTGCAGGAAGTAGTTCTCTTCAAGCACTCCAGAAAGGGCTTTGTATCTAGTGAAGTGCGGTACCTGCTTAGCCCTTCCCTTGGGCTCTCCTTGGTGAAATGCCTGATAACTCATCCTTCTTTGAACTGTTGTTCTAGCCCACAAGAACATTTTGTCTTTGATTTTTCTGAGGTCTAATTGATAATTTTATTTCTACAGCCTGCCTCCTGCAAGAGCTCTCACAGTGCTGAATAAATATTTCTTATGCTGAAAAATCACTCTAGTGAATTGGGTGGGGGGAGGAGGATGGATGGGGTGTGTGTAGTTTTTTTTAAAATAAAATAATAGAAACACTTATAGTTGAATAGAATTCCCCATTAAAAACATCTTAGCCTTTGCTAGATCACTTCCCTCCCACAGTAGAGCAGGTGATGTTAAAGTATGTTCTCAGCCACAGGTCTCCGGGGTGTATCACCATACAGCTGCCTTTCTTAAAGGAAGTTTACCCAGCAGCCTAAGTACCTCATGTTTAAGCTTTTCTGGTGCTGATTTGGTGTAGAGAAGACTGCAGGTTTCCTAGGAAGGCTATTCTGGGCTGTTTTCACATTGATTATGTGAGGTAGAATAAGAACTTAGTTTGTCCCCTTTGTCTCTAAAGCTCTCCATATACAGTAAATAATATTCTGTAGTTGGGTAAATGGTGGAGAAGCTGTAGAAGAGGTTGTCTGAAATTTACTTAGGTTTAAAGATTAAAAAAGAAAAAAAAATTCTTTCAACAGGAACAGTGACAGACTGGGCAATGGAGTACTTTATGCTTCTGTGAACCCCGAGTACTTCAGTGCTTCAGATGGTAAGTGTGGCGTTACGCTGCTGAAGCTTTTATTTTCATATATTCTGTTTGTATCTGACTTTGAAAGGTATGAAATTCTAAAAGAGATGTTATAAAACTGCTTTCTCTCTTTGTTTTATTAGCACAACCATGGAATCCATAATTGATAATATGTAAATGTCGTCTGTCTGTCTGAAATGGGATTTTAAAAAATTTTTCCTATAGTTTATTTAGCAGAGGAAAATTTGGATGCATTAGCTAAACTGTCAGATTATCATCTACTCATCCAGTGATGTTTTCACTGGAATGAAGGAAGAATTCATAAATTAATCATCTTTTATGTTTGCCCCTTTTAAGCCCTATTCTGACCTAATGGAACAAACCTACTGCTTGTTTCTATATACTTCTCACCTGGACAGTAGTAACACTTACAAAAACTGATACTGTCTCCTCACTTCTCATCCCAATAAAACTCTCCAACAACTTTTCACAACTAGAGAGGAGCAATATTGGGGGTTTTCAGACATATCACATGCAGAAATTTTGTGTTAAAATGATCATGGATGTCTAATGTAATCTGTATTTGTTTCTTTTAATAGCTGGAGTGTAGATAAGCCTGTTTTTCTCTAGCTGGCGAAACAGTTTTTTGAAGCTAGTTTCAAACTGACCTGATGTATTTGTGACTGATGTATATATTTGGCCGTGGCAACATTTAAAGGTATTAGACTGTGGCCGTGTTTAGACACCAGGTGGTATATTTGTGTCGAATGCTCTCCTAACAGAGCCAAATAATTGTAGTTCTGAAGTCAGATGTTGGGTTTTGGGGGGCGCCTTTAACTTCTTAAAATTTTCTGTGGGAAACACAATGTGGGTAATGCTCAGGTATTTAAACCTTCCAGGAAATAAAAATTCTTTAAAACAAAATTGGTGTTCCTAGAACAGCATGCTTTTCTTGGTTTTGCTTTCTGCATGTCTGTATCATTTTCTTGTACGTCAGTATCAGAGGAGGTTGTGCCTGCTGATGGTGTAGATGAACTTGTTCTTGTGTTGGCTGTCCGTGAGCAGCAGCAGGAGCTGAATGAGCCTGACAGTCCAGGGCTCCTCAGCTCTGCATTGTCAGAATTGCAGCATGTGCTGCGATTGCTGTGGAATGGAGAACCCTGAAAATTCAGTTTTCTGGCTAAATAAATTGCTCTAAAAAATAATAAAATAAAAAAAGCAACTATGTTCCCTCTGGAACCCTACTTGCTAGATAATGAATTTGTTTCCTCACACAAACACACGCGTAGAGGTGTGCTTGTCTGTAACGAGCATGTACCCATACAGTATGGATTATGTACGTGTGCAGGAGGAAATCAGAACATCAGACATATTTCCTTGAGGCATCAGTTCTTCTGTTTATGGTTTAGTTTGGTGCTACTGCTGTACACTTCCTCCTGGAACAGGGTTTCCAAAAGCCCCCAGGAGGCTAATGGGTTTAGTCAGAGTGGCAGTGGACTGTTTTCCTTTCGTTTGTTTTCTTTTTTATGGTGGCACCATTAGGGTTAAAGGTCTGTCAGTGCTCATGCTATAATCCTCTATTTTTGCATCCTGTCATTTCACCCATCCAAAGCATGTGACAGAACTGTCCCCTCCTTTGGTGACTGATAGGCAGCAGCATCAGTGACTACTCAGATGTCTTCTTGCCTGAGGCAGTCCTCCCTCCTGGCAGTCACCTTTTGAGATCTCTCTTCTGCCTCAGATCAAAGATTTGCAGCAGCAGCAGCAAACTCTGCCTTAACTGCTGCAATAGTGTGTGTGCAAGTGATCAGAATAGTTTAATGCAAAAAGCCTACTAGATCAGAGAGTCCATTTCCCTCTAGTCGTAAGATCAATCTGTTAGTAGAGAATACAGCAGGCATTAAACTGATTCAGATGATCAAGTATGTTTGATGCTGTCTAGAAGAATTGGAAAACCATGGGTCCCAAGAAAAGCTCAAGGCTAAAGTATTGATTCAAGCTTCTTCCCATCCTGATTTTGTGCTTTTGAGGTTCTTATTTCTATCCCGTTATGTCAGTGTCATAGTGAGGTCACTTCAAGTCCATTTACACATTTCTTTAGGATTTATTTGTATGCTAAGCATCTATCTACCTATCTCTGTGTAGGAAAGACCATGGATTATTAGCATACATCGTGCAAGTTCTCAGCATTGTGTGTGGTGTTTTTTACAGTAAAACTGTTTGGGCAGTTGGTGTCTTAAAGCGGTGAGTGGTCACACCACTTGCAGAAGTGGAACATCATGGCTTGTTCTTTTCCTTCTTAGTGTATGTTCCAGATGAATGGGAGGTGCCCCGTGAGAAGATCACCATGTGTCGGGAGCTTGGGCAAGGCTCCTTTGGAATGGTGTATGAGGGAATAGCCAAGGGAGTGGTGAAGGATGAGCCAGAGACCAGGGTGGCCATCAAGACTGTCAATGAGTCTGCAAGCATGCGTGAGAGGATAGAGTTCTTAAATGAGGCCTCAGTGATGAAGGAGTTCAATTGTCACCATGTGGTAAGTCATGAAAATGTAACAAGGCTGTGATTCATACAGCTGGGGTGCTTATTGGCATGAGGGTGTTCAGGCCATGTCTTCGCCCACTGAGGCGGAAACTTGGGATGTTAGCTTCAACTCTGTGCAGCTTTATAATTTTATTGTGAAACAGGAGTCAGAGAGTGGAACCAAGTCTACTGTCAGATCTTTCCCACAGGTTCATGGGTGTTCGGGGCTCCAGATCAACATGAATAAATGATTATTACGTTTCAGTCAGCTGTATTTGTAACTGAATGTTTGTTTTTCGGTTTCCAGGTTCGGCTGCTTGGTGTTGTTTCTCAGGGCCAGCCTACGCTGGTTATCATGGAGCTGATGACACGTGGGGACCTCAAAAGTTACCTGAGATCATTGAGGCCAGACACAGAGGTGAGTCATGAGTTGCTGGATGTTACTTTTTTTATTTCTTCAGTTAGAATCGTTTTGAACAAAACAGTGTCACATTAGAAGCAGCAGGCAATTAGCCTTTCTTGCCCTTCTCCTTAAGCTCTAAGAACAAAATATGAGCTGGTCTGTGATCTGCAACACCTTTTTTCATGAGGTAACTATTGTAAATAGCCCAGTGTACTGCTTGGAATAGGTCCCTTCTTGTGTTACTGAGTCCTGTTTTACAGGTTTGAATTAAATCTCTTGGCTAATCTAATTTCTCATCAAAATGTTAAAATTGGCTAGTTGAAACATGCATGTTAGGATGATCGTTTCATGTTGTATATCCTGCCTGTTGCCTCTGTTAGGAAGTAAAAATCTATTATCTTGGCTCATATGCGTACTCTAATATGTAGACCATCAGTGTAACAGCTAAAATTGCCACAAATGCTACAGGATCTGAAGGATGAAGGTGATATATAGGTCACTTGCCACTGAAATCATAGTAGACTGTGTAGAAAATGAGCTCGGCAGTTTTTGCCCTTGATCTAAGAAATTCTGATGTGAATAACTTAAAGAAACAAAACATGGGCACAGTATGTGCAACAAGACAATGGTATAAATAGAGGGCATTGCCAAAAGCAGATTGCTGAAGTGACTGGATGCAGAAAAGAAATCATCCTGAATACAGCATTCAGAAAAGACCAGTAGGACTATGGACTTAAGGGCTTGACTAGAATTTATGATTAATAAGGTTTCAGGTTATATTAAATAGTTTTGGTTGAATTCAACAAACTTCATGAAAAGATACAGTGACATTATCTGGAAATTGCCAAAATTATGATCTCTGTACTTTGTCTTGTATGCTGGTGCTCTCCAAAGCAGCCTGTGATAGGCCTGTACCTAAATTCCCTGTCTTCCTCGGTGTGCAATATAAAGAACTGAGTGAAATCTTCTGAGGGAGGACCTGTATGAGGAGGAAGTCAGGATGTTTCAATAAGGTGTGGATGGACAGCTTGCCTGATCACTAGCTTTACCAGTAAATTATTTAACCATGCAGCTCCCATACCTGTCTCTTCCTCCTGAGAATTCAACTCACACTGGTCCTCCTAGGCTTTCTTGGTTTTATCTTCTTGGCTCCCATAGGGTATGTTGCATTCAGCTCTTGGGAGCCTGGAAGTAGTGGGTATGGTTTGTTATCTCAACACAAAGTAGCAGAGTTTGAAAGTGATGAAGGGACTGGGTGTGAACACTTTCCATGGAAGGTGGGTAAGGGACCATTGAATCTCGGGATAGGGATGTTGTAAAGTTCCGTGACTTGGTCTGTGTGTGCTTCAGATCTTTGCCATTAGTAGAATTCAGTATATGAGGCCGTGGTTTTGGTTACTCTGTCAGGGATGATTATCCAAGAGGTGTAAAGCTTAGGCAAATTCATACTGGTAAGGGATGGAGGCACTTAACTGTCTGTGTAAATATACCTGAATTCCTTCCATCCACGAGATTGAGAATGGCAGAAGCCCTGTATCCATGGGTGCTAAGGAGTGAATTTGCTTCAGAAGAAATTGTCCCATAAGCTTTTCTCCAGTGTACAAATAGAAGTAATTCAAGAGACATCTGGTTATGGAGAATTGGGGAATAGGAAATGAAATCATTTAACGTTTTCTGGTTGGTTGTGAAATCTCTAAAATAAGCCCTCTTCTTTGTATCTCAGAACTCATGTGGCAGAAGGATGGACATTTAAACTCCATAGGTGTAAGATAACATCCTTATAGCAAAAAGTCCTTCTGGCTTGTTTTCCCTAAAATAGAGTGGCCTTGGTATAAAAGAGCTATTTGGGAATTCTGTTTGTAACCCAGCTTGGTATGGCTGGTTTTCCCACTAAGCAGATGTGATGGTGTACATAATCATGAGTTTCTCCTTGGCCTGGATCATGTAGGGCTGAATTGTGCTAATATGATTTTTTAAAAAAAAAAAAAGTATGTTGCAGTTTGACATAGAAATAGTTAGTTACTTTTTTCTTTCCCCCTTACCTGTCTTGCCTTCTTAATCTTGCTCAGAGTAATCCTGGCCAGGCACCTCCAACTCTGAAGAAGATGATTCAGATGGCAGGAGAGATTGCTGATGGGATGGCATACCTCAACGCCAACAAATTTGTTCACAGAGACCTTGCCGCGAGAAACTGCATGGTGGCAGAAGACTTCACAGTGAAAATTGGAGGTGCGCTTTCTCGACTTGTACACAAATGCAAAATCAGCATCTTAGAAGGCATTTTGATTTTTTGAAAGCTGTTTGAAAGATCTTTTAAAACCGAGCTCTAGTTTAAATTTCTGCAGAATGAAATATGTTCCTTATAAAGGCTTGCTGTGATTTAAGACCTGTGAGCAGTCAACATTGAGTTGAAACTCTTGGAATACCTCTGCTTGCCATTGTTCCAGTGAGGAAATAGTATAGCGTGTGGGTTTAAAAAGAGCTAGTGAAGCAGTGATTTGAGGTGCAGATGCTGCAGACATCTGGGTGGATGGCGTAGTTACCACTGGTGTGTCATTCACTTTTCTGTTAATGCACGAAAATAATTCCACCTCCTGTTTATTGATTTAAGAATAAGAATTTTAGGATTACTTTAAAGCATATCTGATTTGGAAGTGGAATGTAAGGCTTGACTTCAGCTGGGTGCTTTCCAGTCTGAACTGGAGTTCTGCTTTCCAGACAACAGAATGGCTTTTCTTTTGCTCTGCTGTTAGAACACCACTTTTTTTTTCCCTTCACCATCCCTCCAAACTAGTGTCAGATGAGTTTTTTCAGACTTCTCTCCAGAGAGGGTGATTTTAAGCTTTTGGCTGTTTTTGAGTTGTGCATATTAAAGTAACGTGTATAGCAACAGCCTTCTGCTGTAGGAAACTAATGCTTTTTCTCTGAGCTTAACTCAGCTATTTTGATAATTTGTGTAAGTAATCCTGTCATTTGGGAGAAAGAAAAAATGATTTCATTTTGAGTCAGTTAATTGGGAAATAAGATCTTTGGGGGATTTTGTGCATTTTCTGCAGGTTTGGGGGAAGTCAGCCTTCCCATTCCAGTTTTTTCACTCCTCTTCCCCCCACCATCATGTTTTACAATTCTTTAAACTGAAAACGATGCATTTCTTCCCTTTAACATGGTACATGGTTACCCCAAAAGCATTTTGTGAAATACTCTGCACTGCTCTCATTTACGTACCAGTATTGAAAACCCCTTCATGTAGGAGCGGTTTAGGAGCATCTTGACTGGAACACACCAACTCAGACTGTTTAGATCTCAGAGGAAGAGCTTTATGCTACGCTATCTTATGCTCGTTGCTATCGGTTTCTTATTTGCATTGAATTTTTAAAGAATTTTCCATTCAACCAGGATAAAGTCACCCTGGTGTGTGGGAGTGATGGAATAGCTGCACAGATGGGCTTTTTAGTCATAATCACTGAGGGTACCCGTGTCCCTAGCAGACAAGGAACGAGAAGGATCAGTGGCTGGTCACTCATCCAAGCCTGGTAATAATGACATCCATAGACTGGTAATAACAGCTACGAGAACTGGAGGAATTCTGTCCTCTTTTTCACTCCACTTTTCCCAGAAAAAAAGGGCCAACTCCAGGTCTGTATTGATAAAATGCATTTTGCACTAGGTCTGCTGTGTTAGCAAACAGCATTTAATATTAGTAAGAGATTTGATGCCACCTGATATATTAACTTTTTGGCTAGCGTCTGAAAACACAGGAACTGGTTTAAATAGGCTAGCCCAAGATCCAGCAGGCTTGTGTGCATCAGGCTGATTGTACAGAAAATAATGCTGGAATAAATCTGAATTACAGTCAGGAGGTGAGTGTTGTTAGATCCAAGTCTTGCAAAAGCTTACGTATTTACAGCTAAGGACATGCATATAACCCAAAGTACGTCTTTAATATTGGTCTGTGTTAGTCATAAATTAATAGCCTAATCCTCTGTAGCATTTGAGATGGAATATTATATAGAGACTGGAAATTACTTTTGCAGAGAGGAAGAAAACCAACCAACTTGAGAAGCATTTCCCTCAACATATGAGATTCTTTAATTAAAGACAATACTATTAAGTACTAAAAGAGTTCTTTACACTTTTTGAAAAGGAAAGAAAATCACTGACTTCAGAAAACAGATTAGTGAATTATATGACCTTCAGAAGATTTAGCTTGCTTTGAAGCTTGAGCATAAATCCTGGAACTTTTCATATTAATATATTTAAATCGTTCAGACTTCTCACCCACTGAAGTCAGTGGTAAAACTGTCTGTTGGTTTTGTCGGGAGGGAACCAGCACTAAGGCAGCAGGTAAAGTGCCTGCAAAGTGTCATGGTAACAGATTGCAGATCCTTTGCACCAAACTGTGATTCTCTGCTGGCTACAGTGGCTTGTAGTAAGGGGAAATGGTCACCATTTTATCCTGCAAACTCAAAACATTTATACCTTCTAGATTTTGGCATGACAAGAGATATCTACGAGACAGATTATTATCGTAAAGGAGGGAAAGGTTTGCTGCCTGTCCGCTGGATGTCCCCAGAATCACTGAAAGATGGAGTCTTCACAACGCACTCCGATGTCTGGTAACAAAAAAGGGGCTCGGAAAAATGTTTTAGCCCCTCTTCTTTCTAGCCTCTTCTCTTGTTTTATTAGAGTTAACTATGCATGCTGCTGCTTCTGTCTCTTCAAAGGTAACTTCCTTTTTCCACTGTAAAGCGTTTTGCTTTATATTTCATGTTTCCATTCCAAAATCAAGAACTCTTGAGGTTAAATTCTGCTCTCAGAGAGAGCAGAACTAAATGGATTTCCAAAACTGGAGGTGGCGGCATGTTTCCTGCTGTGGGTTGTAAAATCAGTTGTGCAGTGAAAAACATTACTTTCACCTGGAAGAGCAAGTTGTCATTTTTCAAATTGCCCTCCTTCAAGAAAAGCATTAAAAGTTGCCAAGAATATAGAAAGGTTCATAGTGCTGACCTTCTTTTCTATGAAAACCTTCTGTGTAAATAACTCTACTTTCCTGCAGACGGTTTGTGTACACTAGCAGGTTTTTTCTTGGGAGTCCTCCCTTGTGTATATCCTTCTCCATTTGGAGCTTTGTTTGCTTGTTTTATATACCACAAGATGCAGAAATAGGTTTTTCTTTAAAAGCACGTTGCCTGGTTGCTGTATCTGTGAAGTTATTAATAGATGCATTCAGGAAATTTCAAAATATACTTCTTAGAAGAAATAATACTCTGAAACAATTCCCACACACATGCACACCCCAAACTTTTGCAGATAGGTAGGGAGGACTTGGCAGAAGATGAACATGTACTGGCAAAAACTCTACTCTGTCTTTTATGATTTCTCTGCCTTCCTAACAAGATGTTTTTACTGCTGATCTGTTACAGAATTGGCAGTTGATTGTCTCCAAATGTCTAGAAGTCAGTGGGAATGGTATTCTAGTAGTAAACTGCATTTTCTTTAAACAGCTTGGAATATTTTGGAGTCAGTGGATTGTTGTCCACAGCACCAGCTCTGAGTGAAAGGTTCATAAAAAGAATTATGTAGCAAGTGAAAAAGCAAAGCACCAGGATTTTGCTTTGCTTTTTTTTTTTTTTTTTTTTTTTTTTTTTACATCTTGCTAGTAACTTATTTATGAATCCAGTAACCCTCAAACTTGGAAATAGTTGAAAATAACCACTGTGAGTTTGAAGGGGAAGCCCCGTGTCAGCCATTTATCTAACTGAACAGCACAGGCATGCTTTTGGCCATCCCCCTGCAGTAAAAGAATTTTGGGACTTGTAATGGCTTCACAAAGCAGACAGAAATTTGGAATATATCACTAGAAAATCCCCAGATGCAGAACTGAGTGAGCCTGGAGTGAAAACCTGGCAGACCTGCCTGTACTTACCACACAACAGGAACTTCTAAGTCCTGCTGTCGTCTCCAGCCTTTGTATCGGAGGCAGACGGCAGCAGGTCAGGTGTCCAGCTTTGGTGACTTACGGCACCTCTTCCATACACACTCCCCTTTTAACCTATAACTGTTCAGTGACATTATTGTTTAAACAGCGCTCAAATTCAAAAAAAACCCACCCCACAGATATGATACCAAATCAAGTGTCATTAGTGCTTTAGTTGTTGCAGAAAGCATGTTAGTTCTCCCTTCAGTGTTAACAAGATTTGGCCTTCATCAGTCTTTCAGTCCAAAGCAGGGTTGAGCAAACAATATAGCAGTTTATCAGCAGGACAGTCTAAGTGAAATATCTTAGACAAAAGTCACATCAAGGAAAGTAGCTTACTGATTATAAGGTTGGAAAACTTAAGAGGAGGAGGAGTTAAATCTTTACAGATTTTTTACTTGAAAGCATGGAGAGAAAAAAATTGTTTTATGGAGAGGAAGTGCACATCAGAATTTCAGACACTTTCTCCTTGGGATGGTTTGTCATCTTAATTGTTAGTTCTGACTTATTCTGAAATTTGGTTCACATAGGTGTACTATCTTCAGGTACAAAAAACCCAGTTCAGTGTGAGGAATATGCTGTTTGATTAGAACAGATATACGTTTGCATTTGCCACGTGTATCCACAGCTATAGATTCAGAAATCTCAATCAGAATTCCAAATGTGTAGTGGAGCTTCACTTATCACTGTCATGACAGCTTCTGTTTACTTGATCTGCTTATGGCTAAAAGGATCAGTCCCGTTTACTTCCTAATAACTTTTAGACCAAATACTATACATTGAAGGTCTCCATGCCAGGAAAAATTACCTGACTCCTTGTATTGGTTCAGATTTTGTGGTTGCTTCGTGTAAATCGTGTAGCTTGGCTGGTTTGGGGGCCATTTATTTTCATCAAACAGTAAAAAATGTTGAGATGGTTTTCCCTGCCCTTTTGGTAGGATATTGTGACATCTGGTTCCATGTTCTTCGAGATCAGTTTTAGAAGCCAAAATGTCAAAAAGACAAAACTGTGAGTGGTCAGAGTCCCAAGATTTATAAGCTGAAAGGTGAAATGGCAAACTGCAAAAAGAGTGTCTGGAGGTTTTGAAGGGTGGAGCTTTATATTAGCAATTCATTCTTTTATTGCTTTTCAGACTGAAGAATGAGGTAATTAGACAAGACTGTTTTTGTTGTAGTTAGGGAAGGAGAGCACTTTAATGTAATACTGTTCAGGCTAAGGGTGTATTTTTATAAATAAGACTTCAGCATCTTGCATTCTTTCAGAGCTGGTAGTTGCCTTGAAGGAGGAACTTAAGTTTATTTGTTATGATAATATGACTGGTAGGTGTGCAAGACTTGTTCTCATTATTCCTGCAGCGATCAAAGTAGCTTCAAAGGCACCAAAATATTGAGTTGACCCTCTGTTCCTCCCTCCCCTGAAAGGCAAACAATTGCAAGTCTGTTTGTGGCTTCTGGCTCCAGATGCAAACCATTTTAGATACAGTGGATAACTGAAAGATAAAACCACTCTACCATAACCAGCTAATAATATTGGACTCCTGTTTTCATAACAATACCCTATTGAAACTACGCTTTTTTTTCCCAAAGCTTGACTCAGCGTTTTAGTCAGAGAAGGCACAGCATCTAGATTTTCTTCCTTTGCACAGCAGCTCTAAAAGTAGGTAACTCTTCAGGGCAGGGCAGACAATTTGAGCCATGTCTGCTCAATAAACTAATTTTAAATGGAGATATTTTTAGAAAGTGTCAATACTTATGTCCAAACTACCCAATTACATAACTATGCTTCTCTTTCTTCACCAGTAATCAATTCCTATTATTAGACAGATTTCTTTTTTCACTCCTGCTGTCCTTTGTAGTTAGTTGGAAAGAGTTAGAAGCTCTGTTGCAAGAACATAGTTACACACATGTTGCAAAAGGGGTAACTGAGTTGCTCCTGGGAGCTTAAGTTTCGCTGCTGAAGCAGCAAATTAGGGTCTTGGTACAAGAAGCCAGAGAACATTCACATGTCTTCCATGTCTTTCTCAAAAATGGGTTTTGTTGCTTGAATGCTGAATGCCTTGATCCTTACTTTGCAGAAGAAACCAAAGCAAGGGGATAAATGGAAGGTATTACCCAAGAGCTGTTTTTGTGCCTGGGGAATTAGAGGTTGGTTTGTTTGCTTGCTTTCAGTGGTAAGACAGATGAGATGCACAGGTGTGGTGGTGTGCATTTGCTGTCTGGCTCTCAGCTTGCTAGAGCGGTAAGGGAAAAAGGCAGCTTTTAAATGGGATTTGTGTGACTCAAGTATTTCTGATGAAAAGCAGCTTGCGCTGGAATGAGAGCTTACAGTTCTGCATTATTGCCTTCTCAACTGCTATCAGGAGTACCTGAGATATGTTACATGAAGATTCTGAGTTTAGGGGTTTTTTTAAGGTACAGATCTTTTTTTCTTGCTCTCTCTGTGGCTTGGGGGGGTTCTTGTTGAGCTCACTTTAAATAACCAGTCTCTGCAGCTTCTCCATCTGCTTAGAAGGTTTGAATCCCTGCACCCAGCCACACACAGATCTTTTTGCAGATGTTCCTGATCAGGTGTCTGTCCAGCCTGGGATCCTCTACAGGAAGTGCAGAGATAGGGACAGAATTAAAATCTATTTTTTTCCTTATCTGCATCTTTCCTTTTCCCCTCTTCACTGTTCTTCCCACCTTGCAGTGCACCTAAAGTCTGAACTCAAAGCCGTGGGAAGGGGAGATGAGATGCGAGCTGATTCTCCAGGCAAGCTCCCAGTTTAAATCTCCTTTGAGTTCAGGGGATTCTGGTCAATGCAGTGAGCTTGTGGTGGCCTTTTTACTGTTCAGAGCAGGTGTCATCAAGCCATGTTGGACCACTGAATGATCATAATCATGACCAGCTCTGAGCTGTAGATTGTGGTGAGAAGTGGAGATGTAGTATTACCAGTCGTTTCTTACAGAGGCTGTTCTGAAGAGTCGTTCAGAACTGGCAGTCCGTTTCTCACCATTGACTAGAGGTGTTTGAAGTCAAGCTGATTATGCTTGGTGATGTGGCTGTCACCATAGCTGCATGCTTTTTGAGCAATGGGAAATTTTTGGTAAAAGAAAATACCCATGGACACCTACCTGTATATCTAAGAAAAATACCTGTGTGAAGATTGCTTTCTAAAGTTCTGATTTGTTTTCCAGGTCTTTTGGTGTGGTACTTTGGGAGATTGCAACATTAGCAGAGCAGCCGTATCAAGGCATGACCAATGAACAAGTGCTCCGCTTTGTGATGGAAGGAGGTTTGCTGGAAAAACCAGACAATTGCCCTGATATGCTGTAAGTGTCAACAGTGACCGCTGTTCTCAGTGCACAGTCTGTTCTTCATGATCCCTTCAGTGTCTGCTTCTGCCCTATCTACCACAGGACGTGTTATTAAAGAGTGATAATAGTGTGAGGTGCTGCTTGAACAGTCTCTGTCAATCTCATATTCTGTAGTAGTTAGACATAGCAGGAAACAGCTTTGCTTGTGGCCAGAATCTTGCTTGGGGCTATCTCCTCAAATAAGAAAATAAACCCTAATCCTTGTGTTCCTGAATAAATTTAAATTTAATAAAAGCTCATAAGTGACATTTTCTACAGCAGGAGACTTTGTGTCTAAATCTCATCTCCCCTGCTTAAATAGGTTCTGTGAGTATAAAGACAAAAAAGAGCTTAGGATGTATTGTGTGTAAACTCTGTGTTTTTTGACGTTTCAGTTCAGCATGCAGAGAAATGAATGTATCGTTCCTTTGTTTGAGGCAGCTTTGGATCTGCAATTTCAGTCACAGCGCTCATCACGTTGAGATAAACAAATCTCCCCAGCTAACAGTTTCCTTTCCTGTAAGCATGGAAAGTACACAGAAAAACCTTTGCCTACCCCTAGAATCAATACAAAGCCTTGCAAGCAGAGAAGGGTGTGCAGTGCAGCAGGCTTCAGTTTTTAGCTTTACATTGTTGAAATACTTCTGTTGGCTTTTGTGTACAGCACTTTCAGTTGTTCAGACTTTATTACTTTGATATACTTCCCAAACTGGCTTTTGGGAAGGAAATACTGTGTCTTGCAGTTATTGAAATTTGTTGGAGGCCCACAGAAGGGATACAATCACTTAAGGGCCTCAGCTGCTTGGGATTCTTAGGAAAAGAGCTTTTTTGGCTGGAGTGCTGGCTTTGGTTTCAGATGACAGGCAGTGTTGTTTTGTTGTTTGAGGGGAGTGGGTGGTATATGCAGGGGGAGGTGTAGCTGCCATGTGATTCCTCAGTTTCACATTCTTTCCCTTCCACGATGCTGTGGAGCATTTCTGGCAGTCAGATTGACTAGAGATAGTTTAACATGGTCAGAGCTGTATAAGGGAGGGGGGGAAGAGGCAGAAATGGGGGAAGAACAGAACGTGTGTGGGGGTCAGCTCCCCAAGTCCATAGGAGAAAAACACCTCTACAGTGAGAACGAACTCAGCAAAAGATTCATCATTAGAAACTCCCCGTTAACCTGGGGCATGTGTGGTATGATCGGGGGGACGGGAGAGGAGTCACAGCAAGAAGCTAGCTCTCTTTACTGCAGCCCACCCAGCCCTTTCTCTTTCCTCCTCCTTCCTCCTCCTCCTCCTCGATACTCCTCTGCTTGCTGGGTGTTGCTACAGGATGAATCTACTTTCTGGATTGCAAGCTGGGAGAATTTGGTTAATGTCTGGCAGAGCAAATCTTTGCACCGGTATGTAACAGCAAAGGCCTTTTTTGTGCTGATTTTAACGAAGAAGCTGTTCATGCATTAGTTACGGTCACCAAGACTTTAGCCTGACATTGCAGATGTGCAGAATAAAAAAACCCTTACTTCTGAACTCAGAACTAAGACACATCCAGTTTAGTCATGTTTTTTGGGGTTTTTTTTGATAGTTGTGTATAAAACATCCTGACTTTGTCTGAAAAGGGGAAAAATAAGATAAAATGTGTTGACCTTAGAAGCTTATTGTGACTTGCTCTAGCTCCCTTACAGCTTGTTTTGTCTTTGTGTTAGGACAGACACCCAAGTCTGCTGAAATTCAAATAGGCGCTTGTGGGAATAACAGTAGGGAGCTTCAGGAATCATCTTCACCTTTGTTCCATGCACATGCATTTGGCATTCAAAGTACCTATTTTGTGTTACTGTGGTGCTATTTTCTTTGCATGTTTTTGCTTCTTTCTCTCTCTTCCGTCCTGTTTGCCCAAGATGCTGTAAAGATGCTGTGCAGCACTCAGTAACCTGACAACTGCTGCCGATCTTGGACCTTGTGTGTGCTGCTGCTGGCAGGCGCAGAGACCTGGTCTGTAGGCAGAGTTCCTCTCCTGCTCCAGCTGTCTGTTAACCCACTTCTCAGTGCAGGACCTAACAAGAGAGTGACTGAATTGACAGAAAGGTGCTTGCAGCAGAATTGCAGAGCGCCCTGAAATTCCATACGGATTTTGCTGTGCATCCCCAGCATGTTTCAGGCAACTGCTTTCTCAAGCGCTTTATGAAAAACCCTTTGTAAAATAGGGGGTCCTCTTTTTTGTGGAGAGTGCTAAAAGATTCGGTTTAAAGATGGGTTTCTTGGCATGTCTGTGCCAGTGGAAGGTATTTTTTTAGTCAGCACAAATTCTTACTGGTGGAGACTGACTGGTCTGTGACACTTTAATATTAACTCACATTATTAACTCAAGATGTCCAGAAAGCAAAGTCCACCTGCTGCAGGGAAGTCAGTGCATTTCTTGTGCTTGGTACTGCGTGAAAGCAGGCGAGAAGGGGAGCCAGCACTGCACTTCTGTATATCTCATGTGGTAGGCTACAAACACAGAGACACTTTTTTCTTTAAATCAGTTTGACTTGGAAACAGCTACGATTATGGGCATAACACAAATTTACCTCTCTGTAGAGAGAGAAGTATACGGACATAAAAAAACCTCCAGAACAGGTGGAGGAGGTAGACTGCTGTGGGGAAGCATAGATGAGAATAGAGAGAAGAATCTTGCTGCAACTGTCACTGAATCTACTATTTTTAACCTTGCAGATTATGTGAGTGTTGACACAGCCGTGCACGCTCCAGCCACAGTGCAGTAGTTTTCCTAAAGGCCTCTCGCTGCCCCCCCTGCGTGAATGCTACATGGTGCAAGCAGCCTTGGACGTGCCATCTCTCCTAAGGCTGCCATGCTAGTAATGCTTGTTAGTGGCTGTGCTTTCCTAACCCCTGGTAGCAGCCAGTCGGTGACTTTTAGATGGATCAGAGAGCCAAGGACACTTGAAGAACTGGAGAGGTTCTGCTCTGCAGCTTGTTCTATCAGATGCTTGTGCAGAGGGGGATTTTATGGCATGATTTTGTTGTGGTTCAGAGAGGTGGTGGATCCCTGTGAAAGGGCTAAGCACAAAGGGGACGGTATTTCTAGAGGCTTTTTACTCTTACACAGGGTGAAACAAGACTCAGTTCTGTTTATGCTACACCCTCTTGGCATAGTTTGCATGGTTTTACAGACAGAACTATGCAATAAGACAGATGGTTCAATAAGACGGTGCCAGGAGAAGCTTTGCTGTTTTTCTCCTCTTCCTGTGTAATAAGTTATGTTTTTATGTACTACCATTGTTATGGCAGTGTTCATCAGGTGATGGCTGTGTGGCAAGAAGGTTTGTTACAGCTGAAGCTCTCAGACAGTGTGTTCCCATGGGGCTTTTAAAAGTTGTGGAGGCTGGAATTCCACTCTGTTTTTGAAGCAAAATTGATTCCCCCATATGTATTGTAGATGACGAGAGTATTTACGCATTGCTGATTTTCCCTTTGTTCCTGTCGAGCAGTCGGTTAGAAACCAGGGTCTGCTGTGCAGGGGTAATGTCAGCATGTAGCAACAGCAGAACAGGAGAGGTCTGTTCGCTTTTCCCCACCAAATCAAGTCTGATGCAAAGCGCAAACGCACACTGAAATGGAATGCAGCTTCTATAGTAACTTTCCATTTTCTGTTTTTTACTGTCTCAGTGCAAAAAGTAACTCCATTTCTGCTCAGTTCTTCGAGCAAAAGTGAGAGATGCTGGCTATTCCTCTGTCTCATGGTGATGCCTCCGACTTCCTTGAGTTCACTTGCCACCAGTCAGGAACATACTTTATAAAACTGCTCAGGTTGTATTAACAGCCTGTAAATTCTTCCATTGTCTAATGGAAAAGTTTGTTTTGTTTAAGATAATGTAAACAAGGTCTTTGAACCCACAGAATTACAAAGGGAAAAAAAAAATCCTTTTATGGGAACTGTGTAGGGTTTTTAAATCTGGAATGGCTTAAAAGAAACATCACATGTCCTTGTTTGTGCTGATGTCACATGCATTACTCCACTGCTTGTGGTATCTCCTTAGCATTGCCCTTAGGCCTCAGGGCAAAGCGCCAGCGAATATCCAGTGTTCTTGGCTCCAGCTCATGCTTCTATTCAGGGACGCAGCAGTCAGCTGGAAAGGAAACAGCAATGAAGTAACAGAAATGGATTTTATATATTTATGTCTCAAGCTTTCCTCCTCGTTTGCGAGTGAGGGTATAGTGCAGCTTTATAGTTTGGCTTCACTTTCGCTATGAAAGGCTTTTTAAAGACTCGAAGAGGAGCAATAGTTTAACAGTGTTTACATGTCTACGTGCCTGTTACAGTACAGCATTGAGTACCCCGGGGAGTTCTCCCAGCACAGACTGGTTTTGTCAGCTTCTTTTTGGGTGTCACAAGGCCATGCTCAGGTGGCTGACTTTTGTTCATGCAGCCTTGTGCCAGCTGAGCTCTCACAGGAATATTTGTGACTTCAGATGCACTTTAGTTAAAGTTGCTTTTGTTTTGGTTGAAGCACTCTCAGCAGTGTTTGCACCCCAAGCACAGCAGCTCTCCATCTCTTTGCTGGTTCACGTCAGCTGAGAACATAGTGCGCCCTATGAGAAAATGCAAGAGTATTTCCCAAGGAGTGAGTTTCTGCAGGAGGGAATTCCTTTGCTTTGGTTTTGCTTCAGCCCAGGGTTCCCAGACTCTCCGGACCCCGCTGTGGGCAGTGAAGCACAGCAAGAGGCTTCAGAGTCCGGGGTTTTCCAGCTCAGTGACAGTCCTGTTGAAAGGTTTGTTCTAGAACAGGGACTCCGGGGACATTAAGACATTACTCTGTGATGGACTTAGATGCTATTCAGAAAGGAGTGAATTTTTGTTTGGCTTTGTCTCCTTTTTTAATTAATTAAAAAAAAAAAAAGTCATTCCACACTCCTGCAGAGATCTAGTAAACTGCTGCTGGGGCATAAGGCAGTGAGAGCTAATTAAAGTATAAAATAGAATTGTGTGCTTCTCTGGAAGTTAGGAAAATGGTATGGGTGTTTTGTAGAATCAGAACTAAAAGTTCAGGTGACCTGGCTAACCTCGTACGGGAAGGCTGGCAGAGGTGGGCAAACAAACCCAGACTGGCCACCAGACCAGGCTGCTGGCCAGGCAAGGAGAGGGAATCTTACTGGGACTGCAGGTCAGGGCTGGAGGGTAAGTCAGAGATGTGAAGGATTTTCCTGTACTTTATGTGAACTGAAAGATTTTTTCTTTTTCCTTTTTTAATCCATTCTTATTCTAGTAAAGTAGTAGTTTTGGCCAGTGGTGACTTCCTACACACAGTGTGTTTCTCTGAGTGCTGTGTATGCAGAGGATTGGCTCAAAGAATTAATGCTAATCTTCCTTTCCTTATTTAAATTTGTACTATTACTTGTGCTGTGTTAACAAGACATCCCTCTTCCACCTTCACAGACAGTGAAATCCTTTCTTGCGTTGTGCTTAAAACTCAGGGCGATCTCTCAGGAATATCCAATTTTGCTATGTCATGAAAATGCTGTTTTCATTATGTATGTATTACTGTTTCATTTTTGTGGTTTTGTTTTGCCAGCGTGGGACATTGTACAGATCTAATCATGGATGTGCTTAAACAGATGATCTCTCACTTCATAAAATATTGATGCATCCCTGGCCATAAATGAAAACATAATTTTAAAATAAAAGATTAGAGAATGTCTTTGAGATTGGGAAATGTCTTTTGGGGATTACAATTAATTTTAATGTAGGTTTTTTTCAGGGGGAAAAAAGCAGTGCTTTCCTTTGTGTGTATTGGCTGTTTTATTTTTTTCTGAGGCAATATCAATAGGGTAGGGATTGGTTGTTTGAAAAAGATACTCTGTGAGGCACTGTCATGTAGCCTGTGATTGAGTAAGCACAGGACATAGGAGGAAAAAGAGAGAGGCACCGAGTCAGAATAAAAATACGAAATGCTCCTGGATGTCAGGTATCCATGAGAGTGTTTTATGGGTGAGTGCATGGAAAGGAGCTGTAGAAGTATTATAAATAAGTGATTAGGAAGAAGGTCAAAATGTGACAAGGGGATCTCGGTCTGTAAAAGTTCTGTCGCTTTGTCTTCCATCAGAATTGAATGATTTTCTAAAACATGCAGTCTGGTTCAGTCATAGTTGGGCTCCAGACGGGGCTCGTAGAACACCTCAGTAAATGGTTTTGTTTTGTGTTTCCTGTCCAGGTTTGAGCTGATGCGCATGTGCTGGCAGTACAATCCGAAAATGAGGCCCTCCTTCCTGGAAATAATCGGTAGCATTAAAGACGAGCTGGATCCAGCCTTCAAAGAGGTCTCCTTCTTCTACAGTGAAGAGAACAAGCCTCCAGATACAGAGGAGCTTGACCTGGAGACTGAAAACATGGAGAGCATTCCTTTAGATCCCTCCTCCACCCTCCAACCCACTGACAAGCACTCAGGACACAAAGCCGAGAACGGCCCGGGCGTGGTGGTCCTTCGGGCCAGCTTCGAGGAGAGACAGCCGTACGCACACATGAACGGGGGACGCAAGAATGAGAGGGCCTTACCCTTGCCCCAGTCTTCGGCCTGCTGATCCTTAGAACCAGAATCTCACAGAAATAAAACACAGAAAAACACATGCATTGGGGGAAGAAAGAAAGAAAATTACAATATATTCAAAAGCCTACTGTACCTCAGTGGATCTTCAGAACTGCCATAGCTGCACTTGGGAGAACCCTTTTTTCAGTAAACAAGTTATCGTATTTTTCTTTTTTCAATATGCAAGCAGATGTTTGTTTCAGTAAAGGACTCCATTCATGGGGCACACAGTTGGCCTTTTAAAACTCTAATGTTAACACTTAATAGCAACAGAAAACTTGAGTTCTGATGTCTCTCTCTCTCTTTCTCTCTTTCTCTCTCCTCTCTTCTTTCTCTTTCTGTCTGTCTCTCTCTTTGCTTCATAATGGGAAACATATCTGCGTGCAAGTTCAACCGTACAGCACTTTTATCAGATCAAAGATATTGCAGGCCAGGTGGCTCCCCGGTACCCTTGCAAGCACCTGCCTAACACTGTAGGTCTTTATAAAAAAAACAAACAAACAAAAAAAAACACAAACAAAAAAACACACAAAAAAAAAAAACTAAAAAAGACTGGATTTTTAATGTTGCTCTTTAATCTTTTTAGGAACACGTAAAAGAATAAAAAGGGCCATCATTCGTCCAAGGTTGTTAACCATTTTCAACGCTGCCAAATTTTGCCAAAAAAATGAACTCTTTGTTTTTTGTTTTTGTTTTTTTGTAGGCATGGAGGAGCACAGTAATCAACTGCTCTGTTTAAAAGAGATCCTGACCAATACATTCTATTCAATCATACACTGGTATTTAAAAAAAAAAAAAAAATTAAAAAAATCAAATTGTCTAGATCTTTTTTCAAAACTGGACAAAATGTGATTTACTTTTATTTTTTCTTGTGATGGAGAAGATAAAAGGGATGGGGGTAAAGAAACAGCCCTCCCTCCACCCCTATCCCCATCCCAGTGAATTCTGGACAAAACTGGCAGTGGTGAGTTAAATAAACACGTGCATTTCGTACAAAAAAAGTCAACCGCACGCCAAAAATGAAACATGAAAAACATGAAAATAACCGGCAGAGATCTCCATCATTGCAGCCTGCCTTCCTTCACAGGCTTGCAAGGAAAAAAAACACCTAGAAACATAAATTGGAGAAGACAAAAAAAAGCAGTAACCGGATTCAAGTATATGATGCTTTGTCGACCTTTTCTCTTTATTATTAAGACTTCTTGAAGGGTCTTGCAGTTCTATGTTAGACCATGGATCATTTGCATACACATTGTCTTTTGTGTCACTTTTATAACTTTTTTACGGTTCAGATACTCATCTATATGTCTGTACAGAAAAAAGCTGCTATTTTTTTTGTTCTTTATCTTTGTGGATTTAATCTATGAAAACCTTCAGGTCTGCCCTCCTTCCCTTCCCTCCCACTTCAACAAATTTTCTTATGCTTTGTACTATAGTGTGTAACTTTTACTTCCTCCTTCCCAGTAACTGATACCTTTCATATGATTTGCCATGAACTGTTTAATGCCTTTTTATAAATACGTTTCCTCTTTTTTTTTTTTCTTTTTTTTTTTTTTCCATTAGTTGTTTTACAACATCTTGGCTGTGTGGGCTACAGGGCTTTTGAGGGGGACATGGAGAAAGAAGGGACACCCTGCACGGAAACACTCTAGCAGTGCTGTGGTGTGGTGTGTTTAAACCTCAGTTTTCCTTCCTTCCCACTAACCTCTGCCCAGACAGCATGCGAGTCTCTTACAGTGCAAGGCATGATACAAACTCAGGTCAGAAAAAAAAGGTTAAATATTTAGTACATTCTTGTTCAGTGTTTATATTCATTGTTGTACAAGGGTCCTACCCCTCCTCCCCTCCACGCTTGTTTTGGTTGTGGCACACGTTCACCCACCCATCCCCACACACACTCCCCACACAGACACACACACATACTTTTTTTTTTTTTCATTTGTTGGGTACAACAGCAGACACCAGGCTTTTGGGTCACTGATTTTTAAAAAGACTATTGTAACCCTTCCGCCCCGTGAACAGGAGCTATACCAGTTGCAGCTAGTGATGCCAGGCGTTCTTAGGGTGGCCACTGAACACCTGGCT
Source organism: Athene noctua (assembly GCF_965140245.1). NCBI lineage: Eukaryota > Metazoa > Chordata > Aves > Strigiformes > Strigidae > Athene > Athene noctua. The sequence goes on along the minus strand of NC_134049.1, from coordinate 11,638,068 downwards.
CCAGCAAACCCCAGCTCTTCACCTTCCTCATGAGAGGAAGCCCTCGTGGAGGGCACCCTGGGCTGCACTTCGCACCCCTGGCAAGAAAAAAAAACAACAACAAAACCAAACCAAACCTACCACGCCATTTCCACAGGGCTGGGTGGAAAGGCTGTAGCTGGGGCCAGTATCTTGGCTAGCAAACAGTTAAGTGTTGGCAGCTATGGAAACCTGTACAAGTAGGAGCTTGTTGCTTAAATCATAGACCAAACCTCAGAACAAAAGAAAACGAGTAAGCTTGTTTGTTCAGTTGCAGAAGCCTTGGTGAAAGGGGAAGGAGGGGGCCATCAGAAAGTCTACAACCAAGGAGTCATACCAGTTGCTCATCGTACCTTAGTTACAGCATCTTAAGCCTTTGTTTAGCACTGATCCAACCAAATGATGGCAGTGAAGAGGTGGTTCTGGGATGGAAACGTTGAAATCTTTTGAGTAAGAACAAAGAATTAAAATATACTGATTGCTAGTTTTGACTGGAGATTTTTAAAAAGTTTGTAGTGCTTTTTGCTTGTGTAGTTTAGGTCCCATTATCTTCTCTTGCCTCTGTCCCATAGTTATTTTTCCCTTTTAAAAATGAAAAAGACAAAAAAGTTAATTAAGAAGGTATTCTATGTAGGATTTTTTATTTATTTTTGTGATATCAGTTTAAATCACTGTAGAGATGCCCCATAATAAATTTAAATACTGAGATAAGGGGTTTTGAGTATGACGGGGGACAGTTTTTGATTTTTTTTTTCAAACATTTATCTACCTCACTCTTATTTTTTTATATGTGTGTATATAAAAAAAAATACATCTCACATTTCTCAGCAGCCAATAAATGCCGTTGATACTGGTAACCTCTCACTCCATATACCACATGCTCTAGGTTCTGGAGGGGAACAGTCACTGCCTGTCACAAAGGGTCACTTCAGAATATTTGCCTCAATTCTAAGGAGTTTCTCTAATTTTTTGGTTCAGATTCTTTATTGTGAGGAGAAATCAAAGAGCTGTTTGATATAGGGTGACCATCCTTTAAGGAAACACCAGGGCTTTTCATTGTGCTGTTGCAGCAGTCCTCAGGTCAGCAACAAAACACTGCGTGTTTAGACAAGCAGAGACGTAGCTGACCTGATACGAGTACATCAAATTATGAGTATTGGATGAAATCTGTTACAGAAATCAATTGTTTAGAATGTTTGAAGGTCCAGAAGAAGTACTAAAGGGAATGGTCTTTCTGTTTGTCCTGTAGAATGAGCTAAGTCATTCCTACCAGTTTTTCCTCAGATGCCACAAGCACCAAAAAGGCATTTGGCTGAATCAGCACCTAAAAATAAATTGGCTCGTACAGCAATAGCTCTGCTTTCTTGACCAAAAAAACAGTGAAAAAACCTGTCACAGGCTGCCTGATGATACTACTACATCGAGTTTACAGCTTTGGATCTTTGCTGCTTCTGTTTGATGAGAGCACTGATTTTTTTTTTTTTTTTTTTTTTCAAAACTAACATTGAATTGATTTCTTTTAACGTGCCAGTAAAAATTCAGTTCCCTTTTCTTCCCCTGTTTATATGCTTCATAACTGTGGATTCTGATGGACCAGCCATCAAATTTTAACTGCCCTCTGACAGCGTGTAACTGGTTTACAAGCACACAGGACTAACATGAGCTTGCCATCAACTTGATGTATAATGTTTCTCTTTTTCCAGCTCTGGCAGCTGTTCGTGCAGGTGTTGGTTGTGGTATCTGAATAATGTGGTGCTTGGCTACTTCAAGTTGTACATGGTCTCTTGAATACACAGCGCTGTGGTTAGTTGCTACAGAGTTTGTCTTTGGAGCGAGCGTTTCTCTTTGGCCCAGAGAAACCAGCAAAATTTAAAGTTTTTACTAGGTTGTTTTGCTTTTCCATTTTTTATTAGGTTCCGGTGACCTTTTGGTGCAGTGGCTGTTCCCCTCTCTTGCACATATTGATTACCACAACTGGAGATCCTCAGATCTTTCAGCTGGCTAGGAGGGTTTTGTTAAAACTGTCCAAGTTACTGGTTTTTATAATTGTATGCAGGTGGTTTTAAAATGCATTAGGATGAAACACTAATGACGTAGCACCCATCATGATAAACATTTCAAAAAGCACTTCAGTAGAAGACAGTCGCGTGGCATCACGTGCGCGTGCGTGATGACAGTCAGCTCTCCTGGACCAAACCACCTTCATGATACCATTGCGTTCTGTGTTTGCAATTCAAGCTTAATTCCTTTTTTGTTCTGTTTGTTTCCATAGCTTTTTTTTTTTTGTTGTGTTTTGTGCATTTTGAATAGCTTTATTCACATGGGTTTTTCATGCAGACTTCCCTTGGACAGTAAATCAACTTGTTTGTGCATGTGAACAACTAAGAATTAATGTTGGCTTGATAGAGTCATAATACGGTTTGTAATGTTGTTCTTCCCTGAGACCACTGGCTTGTCTGGTATGGAAAATTTATTTAGAACTTCAGCTATGTTTGAATAAAGTTAAAGTAATCCAGTTTGTTTATAAATTAAAAACAAAAGCCCACCCAGCCCTGAAAACCAGCATTTTGACAAATGGTACCAAGATGTTTTAATGCAGTAGGATAACAAATGGGCGTCAGTCACTGTGGGGAGCAGGCGGCTTTGATGTTAGTGCGCGGCCATTGTTCCCACCTGACTCGCGGGTAAAAGCTGCTCGGCGGCACAGAAGGTGGTTTGGTTGCAAAGGAATGTGGCTCCTACGTAAACACAGACGTGTCAGCTGCGCGGTACCAAATGAGATGCTCTTCTGGGGGAGTCATAAACTAGACGCAGAAGCTGAGCGTGACGGAAGGTGTGAGGCCAGCCGGTGGGCACCAGGTCTTTCTCAGCATGATGCCTCTGCTCTTTAAAGCTGGTTCTAAGTGATGTATGATTCTAGCATGTTCGCACTGATGCTCCTCTTGGTCTTTAAAAACAAAGGAAAGAAAGCCCAGTTTGCCCAGGACAACTGGTCACCAGATGGAACTGCTGTCAGGTCCTCTGGGAACTGCCGAGGGGTGTTCGGTACAATCTGTGTCCAAGTGAACAACACTCCTGTTGTTGGTATAACTCCATATATATATCTATATATACATATATATATCTGCATATGTATATCTATAATATAGATATATATCTATTTAAACCCTTTTCATTCCATTAGTACAAGTAACACTCGTTTCCTGTTATTCTTACTTTGTTTGTCAACAGTGTATTTAATCACTGGGCTGAACAACAGTGGAGGAAGGTGCAAGGGATCCACTCCTTACTAACCAGTGATAAAAGCCAGATATTGCAACTTAACTCATGAGTAGTTGTGCAGACAAGAATTTAAGAATGATGTGTAGAAACAACACTAGCGGCCAGGGGTGCTGAAGATACAGAACTACAAATAGGCAGGAGGGCTTCAAAGGGTGCCTCGGTTCAGAAACTGGCTGCTCGGAGACACTGACCAGCCTCCAAACCAGAGCACAGCCAGGAAAATCAGAATTGAGACAGGCCGGTGTGGAGACACGTGGAAACAAAGGATGCAGAAATGGGCGTTTACAAAGACACAGGGCTTGGCAGAAGATTGAGGTAATTTCCTGAGCTTGGTTTGTGGGACAGCATCAGAGCTCAGGTATCACAACTCTGATCGTTGGTACTTGTAAATAAACCTTTGGATTTTCCAGCTGGGGTGGTAAATTCATTACCAGGAGTTTAACGGTCGTTAGCAGTGGACGGTCGTTAGCAGTGGGCTCTATGAATCGGTCTCAACTTACAGTTGATCTGTTTTGCAAGTACCTGAAGACTATCACTAGTTTGTGTGTGTGCATATGCGTGTGTGCTCATCTTTTTTTTTGTATGCGTTTTGTTGGTTAGTAATCCATTAGCATTTTCAATAGGGCTTTAAGTCCAGTAGATTACGGGTAGTCAGTTGACGAAGATCTGGTTTACAAGAACTAATTAAATGTTTCATTGCATTTTGTAAGTACATAGAATAATTTTATAAAATGTTTGTAGTTTATAAATGCCTAAAATATAATTTAAGGGCACTTTTCTGTGTCTGTGTATGGGTGTGTCTGTATGTGATCAGTTTTTTTGATGGTACCAGTTTACTAGCTAGCTTTACAATATGCCAAAAAGGATCGCTGACTTGTCCAATTCATGGCGTGTCCCTCTTCCCCTTCCCGCCCAAGCTTTGTGTCCCAGTATACAGTGAATGAATAAGTAAGTTGGGGAAATGTTCTGTATCTTCAGTATCCTGGTCTTCCAGAGCCCTCTGGTTGGGGTGGGATCATCTTAACTGGTCATTTCACGTTACTGTCTAGGGCAGTTACCTTCACGGATCGCAAGAACCTCACTGGTCGGGGAAACAGAACGGGTTTTGCTGCTACCCAGTCTCACTCGGGCTGTTCAGTACCTGCTTCACGGTGGCCGTGTGGTTTGAAGGATGCGACTGCATAAGGGAAAGAGGGAGGGCGGTTTTCATCGTGACTGTTGAAGACCTATTTGCAGATTTCTTGTCACATCAAAAGTTTGCGTGCAGCCTCTAAAGACGTTGAGCACCATTTGAAGCTTTGTTGAAATGCGCAAGGCGGGGTCCCTATTTATTTTTATTTAAGCATATTGAAGATCCCTTCACCCTCACTCCCCTCAATTTGACTACCACATTGCTGAAGGGTTCTGATGATTTAGATACTGTTTAAAAATCAGCTCTTCTGTTTTCTGAACCAGTGAGGTTTGAGATGAAAGGATTGGCCAGAGTTTGTCTACCTCTGGGACAAAAACAAAACTAGAAAGTGCTAAGGAATGGATGCAGTTGCAAATACAACATTTTCCAATTTTTCTTGTTTAAATTTTTTTAAGAGAAAATTAAACAATAACATGGCCAATTTATTACATAAAAAGACTTGCTGTGTATAAATTATTCCTAAAGAAATTCCTGTGTTTATATTAAAATGAATCAGTAGATAAAAAAAAATTTCAAAATGTTTTTGTATATTCTGTTGTAAGAATTTATTCCTGTTATTGCGATATACTCGGGATTCTTTACATTATGAAAAGAAGAAACTTTGTCTATTTTGAATGGCTGAAGCTAAGGCTCCTTTAGTTTCTCTTACTCTGCTTTTTTCTAGTAGTTTCAGTACTACATGATTTAAGTTAAATAAAAGAATTCTGTATGCATTTGCCTGTTTCTGAATTTGTTGCTCCTTATGCAAAGCAAGTACATGTTAGAAAACTCAGAGTAAATCTTTTCTGTTTTTCTTCTGCCCTTTTTGGCTGCGTTTAATTGAGCTACTGTGAATAAATCTTAGTTAGAGGTCAGTACTGCCACTGTGTTGTGTTGAAATCTGAAGTATTTTCATCCAGTGACACTGAGCTTGTGGACCCTTTTTTGGTGGGACTAAGTACTGTTTTGAGTAGGTAGATCCCTTGAATAAGGTAGGCATTTTTATTTCTTTCTTTAGTGGAAGAAAAACTGTTTATTTACCCTTACAGCAATCTACAGATGAGGCATTCAGCCATCCAGCACATGGTTATCAGTTTTCTGTAACGGTCACTGGAAAAGACAGTGGCAAGAAAACTGGCATTATCTTGGCATTTCCAGTTCCTCTGACTCCTGTCATCCAAGTTTTGACTAAAATAAGGCAGGATGGTGGCTCAGGGCTTCATCAGCTGTCTGTGTTGGAGATGTGGAGGAGCCTGGCTTGGCAGGGGGAAGCACAGAAGTGATCTGTCACTGTCCGACTCCCAAGTTTTACAATTTGGAATCTCATTTGGTTCCTGTTTTGTAAGTAACATTATGTGCCATAATACTTTCCACAGCACAGTGCTGCAGGGATTGCCTTTCTTGGGACAAGTCAGCTATTTGATTTTGATGCTAAGTCCCTGAATAGCCGTGACCTATTCTACTGAAAGACTGTTGTCTTTGTGCTGTGCTCTATGGAAGGACTACGGTGTGTTCCTCTGGGACAGGCACTGAGAATTTGGGCTAAAGTAGTGTTTTCACGCAGTTGAAACCCGTATTACTAATAGCATTACAGTTCCAGCTGGATTCCAGCTTTATCTTTACTAAACTAACCATGGGTCTGTAGCCTATTTCTGATGTGGAAACCAGCCTTTACAGTAGGTCACTAAGAAATAATTGTAAAATGTTACGTTCAGATAACAGGATCCCTACTTGTGTTTTATTTTCCCCCATATTTGCATTTTTTTACACAGGCACATTGTAAGACTGAACTCTCTGGGCTCAGGCAGGGGCTGAGGGGGCCTCTGCTGTGTCTGCCCAGTGCTGAGTGTCCTTACAACTGTAGGCATCCATCTTGGTTCAGCAAGTCTTTATTAATGTCTTTCTAACCATCAGAACTAGGATTAAGCATCTAAAATGTTTTAAATCCAGTTTCACGCCTTCTTAAATCTGAAGCAACCTTATAATTGTTAGCAATACAGACTGCCAATCATATGGTTTTTCTCCTAAGCTTTTTACACCAAAGAGATGTAAACAGTTGTTCGGTTTTCGTGAGGAAATTTCCCTGAAAAGCGCACAGAATAGAAAATCATTTATGTAGGGGTTTTAAAGAATCTTTAGATTTGCTGCGTTTAAGAGGTAAGGAATTGCATTCTAAGAAATCCTTATCTTTTTTTTTCATATATGATGCATGTTACTCTCTTTCTTCCCTACATTGTTTCAACATTTCTAAGATAATTGCCTGTAGTGCTTTTCCTAGAAATTCTGCTGTTACTGTCTTGGATAATGGTGGGACATGGATGAAAGCGGCTCTTCCATCGCCATAGTACAGAGAAGTGTAGTAGGTGTAATCGCAGATATACCTACAATATTAAGAACAAAACCAGAGACCTGAATTAAGAGTGAACTTTGTTGAAATTTAAATAATTTTTAAGTAGCCAAACCAGATCTGGTTTATGAAATTATTAAAAGCATATTCACTTAGTGAATAAAGGAAATGCTGAAATAAGCCAAATTTGAGAAACAAATGTTCCTTATCTGATGGTTTGGTTTCTCAGACACCCACCCAGAAGGAACTTTAAATAAAAAAATCACAAGACGTGCGTTCTTTTCTAGGCTTGTATAAGCTGTGTGAGATGGGAAAGGTGACACAGCCCACTGGAACTACAACTGTGTAATACAGTTTTTGTTCAAGTTGTACATTCTCACCATCTGGAGGGGTTTTTTTCCTTGCCACCCTACCTTTTAACTTGCAGGTACAAATCCTGAAATTAAGGGCCAAGATGAGCTGGTTGTATTTTTTTTTTTTAAAGAGATCATTTACTGTTTTCTTTGTTTTCCTTTTAAATTAAGACTAGCATAATAGAAAATTGCTTCGGTACTACTGAATGAGATCACAGGCATCATTCTAAAGGTACCTGTAATTGCTCTGCTCTTCAGTGTATGTATTTACATTTTGTATCCCTCCCAGCTGGGAAAAATAGATTAAAATCTGCTACTAGTTAGTATTGCTTTCAGACTCTCTTAATAGCTCAGGTTTACTGGGGTTGTTAATCACAGGGCGTGCTATGTTGAAACTTGTTTCTTTTGGAATTTACAAATCCATGGAAAAATATCTACTGGCTGTAGCTTTTCATGAAGGCTGCTTTACATTAAATTTATCCCAATTTCAGACTTTTGCCCCTCTGAAGACTTTGCTTCAAAGTGGTTTTTAGTTGGAGGAAAAGTCATTACAAAGATTCTTCAAGGTTAAATGAGCTGATTGAGTTACTTCTGCTTTTACTGTGAGCCCTTGATATGCAGTGTTTACCTTCCCGCATCTCTGGAAAAGATGATATCAATCCCTTCCACAGAAATGTTTTTCCAGAGAGTCTTCATATTAATTGTAGATTCAATCTTTTCCGGGCCATCTAGCATGCAACAGCCACCTTCTGGGTGCAAACCACAAGCATCCATCTCTTGGTAGCCTTTGTTCTTCCCACACTGCTCAAGGATGATGAGTGCTTCGGCGGATGAAGCCAGCCCAACATGAACAGTAAGCTGTTTTTTCCCACCAGAGCAAATAACAGGAAATTAAAAATGAGACCTGTTTTTAAAAAAACATGTAATGCAATTGTGCCAAGCATTATGTGAAATACTAGCTTCAAGGTAGGGAGTCTTGCTGTAGCTCATGCCTACAGAAAACTTTGATAAGAGATTATAAATGTGAATAAAAAAAATGCTTTAGTTTGTTTTTGTTGGGTCTAGTCAGCTCAGGACTTCAGAGCTGTGGAACCTTTTTTGTAGTTTAGGGTGGATTTTTTCTTTCCTTTGTGCAGTATGCAGTTAGGCTGTTGAAATGGCATGGGGTTAAAACAGCATGTGAATTACTGTGTGCTCTTCATTTCAGTTTGAAACCTTTTAATAGTAACTTTCCAGAGTTGCCTGATGCACATATTGTGCAATACACTTTTGGAGATCTTTTTAAAGATCCCCTCAGAATAATAATATTCATAAACGAAGGGGAAAAGTTGTGTAACTTTTTACTCACCAGTGGCTGTAGAGTTGTCCATATCTTGAAGACTTGCTCCTTTGCTTTTTGGTAAACCACAGGCAGCTGCATGATATGGAGATCGATGTTTTTACCCAGGCCTTTCTTGGACAGTTCCTGTGATTACAAAAAAGCCACCATGGATTTGTAAGAGCACTGGATTGCTGGTGGTAAAGAAATCAGCCTGGTCCAACTGAGAAAACATCTGAAAGAGCAATGTAGGGCTGTCTAAGCTCAGGCTTCCTAAACACTGATCCACAGTGAGTTCACTTGTTTTACAGTAACTCCCATTTTAACTGGAAGAGCCTAAAATGTTCCAAACGGTTTCCTAATGTCCCATCCACTTGGAGCTGTTGTTGTGTTTTCCAAAGGGTTGATCAGTCTCCAGTGGGCAGGAGTGGTTATTGTGTAGGGACTGGTCCATAAAGGGCCATGAAATACAGGATCCCTCAGGAAAGGTCCACCCTTGAAAGCAACTAAATAGGTTTTGATACAGGTAAGAGCTGTTCCTCCCAGAGATCTTGTAGGTCAACCTGTGCTATCAAGAGAAGTGACAAGAGAGTTCACATTAGCCGTCCACTCAAGTGGCACGTGATGTGCTGTCTTGAACTGGTTCGAGGTGACTGTCAACATGAGGAAGGTCACATTTAGAATGGTTCTAATTTCTTTTTTTGTTCTAGAGTCTGTTGCTCTAGTAAAAGAAAATGTCACTTATTGGGATACTACTTCTTTGTCATTTACATAGAGTGAATTTCCACACAGGACCTTTCCCCAGAGGAAACAAATTATACCAAGGACTGAGGTGAAAGAAACGAGGGTGCTCTTGAAAGCAGTGGGTTGTCCAGATGGTTGGAAGATGGTCTGGAGAATAAATGTCATATGGAAATGACTTGAAATTATTTTGTTAGTGGAAGATGACTAACAAGAAAGGCATAAGCCTCCAAGAAGGCAGCGGCTGCTGCAATAGCAGCGTGCAGAAGGGAGGTACTGAGGTAGAAAGCTTCATCCGAGAAAATCAAATGGTGTTTGGAAATCCCTGTTGCAGTTGAGTAGAACACTACCAAAGGAGGGTGCAGGTGACAATTCTAGGGGGGGCATAGGCAAAAAGTCAGCAGCAGAGGTGTGTGATTAGCCCAAGAAACCTGTAACTTTATATTAAATGTCATTGTCTTCTCAAGCTTTCGTTTCTCACTAAGGATACTTGTGCGGATGAGGCCCACAGTTCTGTGCTGTGCTAACTGGGAAATCTGCCCTTCAACACTGGCTTCCTATATAAACTGTTCCAATTTTCTTGTCAGCGGAAACATTGATTAGCTGTGCTCAATAAACTATTTGACACAAGCAAGGAAACAATGCCTGCAGGGAAGTAAACACATTTAGCGAACAGTGCCAGCCTTTTTTCCTCTGGGCGCTGACAGTCTTTGAGAGACCATTGCATCATCTTGCCTAAGAATGCTGTACTGTGTCTTAGCTTCCAAAAAAGAAAACCCCAGCTGGTTCACAATTAGCATTTTCTTTTCTAAAGCATCTTTAATTTTAACATTTAATGAGATTCTTCCTTTTTGACTGTAAGGCTTAGAGGACTCAACTACCCGTAACTTTGGTACAGAATGTGGAGACCCAAAGTAAGTTGTGAGGCTGTTCGCCTCTCGTGCTCTCTGGACTGATGCTCTGTTGTCACCATTTGTCATGGGATAAGCATGCAGAAATACTCTTGTGTAGGACAAAATCAGAAGCTGGCCAATAGCAGAGTGCTGAGAATTTGCATCAAAGGAAGAGAGTTTGGTATGTCCTAAGCAATTTCAGCATGTTGTAAGTAATGTGTATTACCTTGTTGTCTAAATATCCAAACCATGAGCTTATACCTCATTAGACCAGATGTTGTGCAAACATGGAACAACAACAACAAAAAAAGGTTGTTCCTTGTCTCAGCCTTAACCAAAACCATTTTTGCATTCAAGGTGAGAGAATGAAGATGGTTAGAGGAGGATGACTGCATCTGGCAACTTGAGCTCACACTGGAGAGTTAATTCAGTAAACAAGTGCCTGCCTTTTGTAGTTGAAACAGCAAAGGAAACTTCAAAGGAGGACAAAAGTTTTGGAGAACTTCTTTGTGGGAAAAGTGGTTCAAGAGAAAGCATGAAGCTTTCCTTTTGTTGGGAAGATCTTCTAAAAGGGAAATGAAATCCTGCATTATCTGCTGATGACCTTGAGCTGGTGGTGAGTTGCAGTCATGGTCTTGCTCTGCTGGAGTTCTGGCCCACATTGTTATGCAGCCTTCCCAAAGAGAAGGGATTTGCATGGAACAGTTTTGTGCTCAGATGTGGTGGTGGTGGTGTCACATGGGGTGTTAGAAACATCTTGAAATTCTAGAAAACTCCAGAAAATGTCACTGAGTTTTCACTGATTTGGGTTGCCAGGGACGGGGGCAGGGGGCTGCATGTGTTAATTTTTTGAACCTGATTCAAAAAGGCTGTAGAAGGAAACCCAGAAGTTTTTAGTTGACCCAGACAGTCTGCAGGGATGTTGCAAAACCAAGATTTTTTGTTTGGTTTTTTAGTGGTTTGGGTTGTTTTTTTTTTTAATCCTGCAGATACCTTTTTACAGCTTTAGCAGTGTAAGAAAGTTCCAGAACAGAAATGAAGGCACTAAATAGCAATGTTGTCTTAGTTTCACAGATGATGAAACTAAAGCAGAGAGGGAGACAGAGAGATTAAATGACAAATTTCCAAAGACCACATGGTCAGTGGCAGGATGAAAACTGCACTCAGAGATCTGATCCTCATCTCCCGATAGCAAACATAGTTCCCAGAAGCAGTTGGAAATGTGACCTGTTCTTTGCACTAACAGTTTAATTACTATGAATGTTGTCACTCAACTTACATTTGTGCCCTATTAACTGGGGACTTTGACCTTGATGGTGGACTGCCCTGGGAGGTTATTTAGCTGCCAAGTTGCAGACAGGAGTTTCTGGAGGAGACACAGAAACAGGGTCAGATCAAGGGTTATTAGGTGGGACCATCAATCTGTAATGTGGACTAAATAATTCAGGGGATCTGGGACTCTGAAGGTCCCATGTGGTGCTGAAGAACTAACACATCATGGTAACTCAGTGTGATCTGTCAGCAAATGCAAAGTAAATATTTGCTGGTGTTTTCCTTTAGAGAGAATGTTCTGTGCTTCCAGAGTTAAAAGTGCTGCTGGTGGAGCTTTTGTGGGTTTTTTAGGAGGGTATTTCAGGTGAATGGAGTTACAAGAACCATGAAAAACTTAGTGAGACAGATTTTTAAAAGAGAAGCTGTCTTTCTAGTGCTAGAAAACCATCTTGGGCCATGTGACAGTGTCTATAAAAAGTCTGAAGTTTTTCTCAATGACCCTGAATTGATGGGTTCACCTGAACTTTCAGATCCACTTGACTATCCATTTCCCTGAACACTCGGAGGGTACTTGCTGAGGAACAAGTACTCCATGGATGCAGTGCTGATGAGTGCCTTCTGTGTGTGACTTGTGCTCTGATGAGAACATGGGTTCATGGAAAAACAACGGGGCACTCCTCACATTCTTGGAAAATTATGTTTTCATGTTTAAAACCAGGCAATGCGGGACAATGCACTGCGCCATAGTATCAATAAGAAACCCAAGAATTCATAACAAATATTTTTTCTAAATGAACAGAAATAGAGATTCAGAGAGTTTTATCAGCATTTATTGGCTGATTGCTGTGGATTTCAGATAACTGAAATTGGCTTATTCACCGAAAAGGTAGTTGTAAATAGTTAATTTGTAAGAGAAACAATACCACCCAGCCATTTTTCTGAGTGCCCGATGAGGGCATAGAAGGGATGTGACTATTGGAATGCGCTGGTGCTCACTGGATCAATCTCTGAGCCTCCCTATAGCAAGAGAAGAGGTTAGGGAAAACAGCTGATCCCATCAGCAAGGCAGAGTGCAACAACATCTTACAGAGAAGCTGTAACAGGGGTTTTAAGGAAGCAGTTGTGTGTAAGAGCAAGCATAGCTTACAGAAGTGAAGGTGTTCTTTGGCGAAGACTCCCATTTCAAAACGCATGGAGGGCAAGGCTACGCTTGGAGAATTAGGACCCTGGAACTCCCGGTACATGCATTTTTACAGGATTTTGGTAGGAGGGCCCTTCTGGGATGTGAACTCTTAGGATCACATATTATCAGCGTTACAACGTCTCTGAGGGTACCATGGTATCCAGGCTTTTGATAAGAACCCCGTTCATTTTGAAGTAGTAATTAGGATAGTTCTGGATAATGCTGCAAAGGCATTAAGCCTGAGCAGTTGTTATTAGTAGCTCTGGTCTGGCTGCTCAGTACTTTCTTGGCGATGAGTTTGGGTGTACTCTTGCTTGGATCTCAGAAAAGAGACTCTGCAGGAGGCCTTTATGTCACTTCAGTGATCCATGCAGGAACCCCAAGCCAAGACAGGATTACTTCCAGATGTAAATACTAAATTTTGCTGTCTTTAATATATGTGCATAAGCTTCCTGAAGACCATGGGGCTACTCTTGTGAACAAGGCCAATGGAACAATACTGTGAGATATTGCTATTTAGCACGGAGAAGCCTATCAAAATTGAATGTACTTCCAGATTTGCAGCAACTTTCCCTGAATGGTCTGGATTAATCGCCTTTGCCAGGGAATAGGAAACCAAAGCAGCATCCCCAGTATGAATACAAATTAATTCCACTCAGAGGGTGTCACATCAGAGGGAGATGGATTTGTTCTCCTCCACAGACAAGGACTGACATCTGTTCCATCATGGAATGCTGTAGCCCTTGTTACATAACTTCCTGGCTTAGCCAGCACATGGCATTGTTACAGAAAGCTCATCTTAACGGTGCGTTTTCACTTCAGGCTGTTTTACTTGCAGATAAAGAAGATGTCTTTTTTTTCAGCCAGAAGAGGATGATCTTGTACCCAAAATTAGAACCAATAGGAATCAGAAAATAATGAGCAAGAACATTGTCAACTGACAAAGATTTGTTGTTTAGGGCACAGGTCAAGTTGGAGTTAAGATAATTTATGAGTCTCCTGTGATGTCTTGAGTAAAGGTATCACAGAAGTACTTTTGTTTCTTGTTAGCCTACAGGGATAACATCCCTCATGACTTTGAGTGGGCAATAGACTTATTCTACCAAACACTAAGTTGCACTCGGCATTCTTCACCCAACAAAGCTAGAATAGAAAATATGTACAGGTTGTGGATTGCTGTATCTTTGGCCTCTGGAAAAATGTACTAGCTCCTTGGTTTTCAATCATCTTGACTTAACTACACTACATTTTCAAGACAGATATTCAGTAGCTGCCACCAAAGCTTGTAATATGGTTATAGTCCTGTAGAGTCATTATCTTTCTATCACTACTTATACTTTCTTCTAGCTATCTTTGTCATTTCACTGTCCAGAATAATTTAAATATGGGCTTATTCCAGTCTCCGTAATAGAACATAGCCCCCTCAGTTTGTTTTACGTGTCTTGCTTTCCATTTTTACCAGTATTATCTGTCATTTCTTGCAGATATTGGACCAGTCTTCCAATTCAATTTGACTGTCCTGACTTTTCCCCAACTAGTTTCAGATTTCTTTATGTCAACCTTCTTTCTACCTTGGAATTGTGAAGAACTTGTGTGAAGACCCTCTGCTCATCAATACCTTATAAGAGTAACTGAACTCAAGGAAAGGCCATTGTCTGTGCTAGGGAGAATGAAGGAACCTTGCACGTGACTCGTACAGATACTCAGCAAATCTCTGCAGCTGTTTCTACTGTTTAAACGTATATACTATGACCTTTCGTGCTTTAGGCTGAGCTGGAGTGCTGAAGTATCAAACTAGTAAATTATTTCATTGTAGCAGACATACCCTTACATAAAATGGTTGGGTATTGATTTTGTAAGACCTATTTAAAGACAGAAGTTATGATATTGTTAAAATTTAAATAATATTTTAAAAACTAGTAATCCTGTTCCTGAAAAAGAATCTATTTGTGGAAATTTTTGGTGTGTCCCAAGAAATGTGGGTTCACACAAACAACAATCTGAAAATAAACAACTGTAACAGAAGAGTTCATGCTGAAAGCCAGCTATCCAAACCACATCTTTGTATCACCCAACTAAATTTATTTTGATACATATTTAGGAAATAAGCAGGAATTTTCAAGAGTCCATCTTGGACCTGTTGCTGCTAGTCAAGGTATATGGAGGAGGAAGAAATCTGAATGACCTTTTTTTCAATTTTTAACTGTAGACTTCACTGTCAGTTGAAAGTGGAAGCCAAAGCTGAAATGTGAAAACATACTTAGAATTGGTAGGCTTTAGGTTTTGTGTTCCTGAAGTAGGCAGGGAGAACTCAATAGGCTACACTTGCATGGGAAGGAAATTGCCTCACACAGGCATGATAAAATGAGTTTTGGTATGAGATGATCTGTTTATCTGTGGCATATGCATTAGCTGCAGATAAGGCACCCTGGATAAAAAATATCCTTTTTAAAAATCAAGAATAATATTTTCAAAGGTGTTTAAATAGCACAAAAAAAAAAATCTTGCAAATAAACTAATATTTCACTTCTTAATTATCTTCTTCCTTACATCTTGGGAGTCTGCTCCATGAGGCGCAATTTTGTTTAATGAGTCATGAGAAATAACTTTTTTGAAGGGAATGGAAAGCCTGAAAACAGTTTGTATTGGTATCTTCACAAAATAAAAGCCCTCCCTCCCTTTTTTTTTCATGCTTACCTTCACTGCTTCCCAGCTAGAATTAACCAGGTATTGTCTAAAGGGACCAAAACCTGAAAAGAAAGACAGGCACTTTTAACCTATGCTTGCTCTGCAGTCGTAGATTAGGTGCCAACGTGTATGCACACACATATTAGTTCTTTATCTTCATATTTTTGGTTATGGAGGTTGAGATTTTTAGATAGGATTTGGCCTTTATAACACTTATGGGAATAGTATTTTCATTTTCTATATGTACTTATGTAAGAACTAATCCTGCAATCTTCATTCATGTCAAGGCTTAATTATGAGAGAACCTTAACTGAAACTGGTAAATGTACTGGAGCCACTAGGACAGATCATGTAAATGATGATTTTGGGCAAGGATCATCATCCGTAGAAATACCACTACTAAAAGATCTGGTGTTAAATGTTCCCAGGTCACAGTCAATCTACCATTCTTATTATTAAAGCTAATGAAAAGGAGGATATGCATGTTTAATGAAAATGTTTGAAAGAGTAAAACTTTATTTCATTTGAAATATTTTTTTAAATCCCAATTAATGAAAACTTAAGTTTTCTGTCAGGGAAAATGTGCTTTTTGTGGTGCTGGGCAAAATCTCTTCCTTTACTTTTTCCCCACAGGAAAAGAGAAGGAGGAAAGAGAAAAGGACTCTCTGAATCCAAAGTACTACATTTAATTTTATGCATAATTTTTTATGAAAGACTTTTTTTAAATAAAAAAAGAAAAAAGCTCATTTTGAGCTAGATGGGCATTTTGTCATGAAAAAGTTTGATGGAAAACTCCCACTGTCTTCATTAATCTCAATTACTGTTTTCAATCCAGAGTGTTGCCAAGTCTTAGATACTGGGTGGCAGAAAAACAAGTTTGTTAAACGGTTTTAACTCTTAATATTTAAAAATCCTTAAATGGACAAAGAAATACTTCACAGCATATGATTGCTATTTTGCACAGTAAAACCTACTGGTATGTGGAGACAATTAAGCCTAAATGCAGGCTTATGACAGCTTAATTAATGTTAGACTTTAAGCATTTCTTAATTTGTTAATACTTATTTCATAACTGCTCAAACTTTTCTCTCTAATGTTATGAAAAGCCTGATTGTGCTAATATTTTTGACCATGTTTTGCCCAGGTTTAAGTTTGTACTGTGGGGAGGGAACAAGGGAAACAGTACTCATTTCACATTAACAGGGGACATAAAACCTCACTAGGCCCACTCTGCTTTCGGAGAAAAGTTAGGATGACACCTACTCCATTTCAAAGCTGTAATTGTGCATGTTTGTGTACCTGTGTGTGCAGAACCATAGAAGCATAATAAAGTTATTAAATAGCTCACAATGAAATACATGCATCTCAGTGGTAGCCACAGGAAACTACTGCTTAGGATTAAATTGCTCTATGAAAAGAAAAGCCTGAATATAGGAGAGTTTTGCAACAACTTGGAGGGCTGTCTGGCTGAATATGGTTAGTGCTAAATAATAAACGGGGCTCACTGCCAGCAGGTTTGTGTAATGAGCAGGTGAAAATGTGACAGAGGCATGCTGTGATAATCTCCCAAATAGCTTAAAGATGCACCTTAATGATAACTGGACACACTGGTCTAAAACTATTTGAACAAGTAGATTTCTGCACCTAAATGGCTACGTAAGGGGAGGAAAAAACTAACAGGGTGCTAAAAAGTGTGCCTGTAAAGGGTACGTGCTATAGGTATCATAGGAGAGAACCAGACTTTCAGCCTTTTGTGAGGTTAGCAAACACCTCTTGCTATCTCCTATGCTCCCATTCAGCTCAACTGCAGTTATGTCTAGAGCAAGCCAAACTAGTTCTGCCCATCTTGCAGCTATTAAAAAAAAAATGTAAGAAGTGTTTAATTGAAAACAGAAAGATGCAAATCTCTTTGATGTAGCTTCAACCTCATTCCTCTGTCCTCAGATGACCTGCAGTGGAAAATTATCCAGCAACTCACATGTCAAGATACGTGTAATGATTGCCTTTAGATGAGCCAGTGGCAACAAGAGGAATATCGAGTAGCAGCATTCCTTAAGAGCTTTAACCTTTTAAAGCTCAGAAGTCTCTAGCTGGTGGTTCTGCCACTGTGATTCAACGGTGGTTATAGCCAGCAACAGAAACTCCAAATTTGGTCCCTTGTGCTGCATGTTCAGGCACGCTCCTTTGGTATATTTAAATTTAATGGTCTAGTTTAGCAATGATGAGGCAGCATCTCCTCTTTAAATCTCCCTTACTTTGCCGTGAAACTGAGACCCTGAAACTTGCCATGTGTTGCTCTAATTCTGGACGCTGACTATGTGACATTGTGATGCAACCTGGCTTTCTTGCTTCAGAGCTCCTTTTGGGTAAGCTTTATCTAATACTGGGCTGCACTGCCTTGAGCTATGTGGTTTGGATTTGAGAGAATGTCAACAAAGATTAAAACACGGAGAGAATGAACAACAAACCAAACTGGATGGCAGTAAAGAGGGCAGACTGCAGTCTGTTTCCTCTGACATGCATCTGATTTTTCTTAGGAAGGCAGAGTAGCAAGTTATTTTCCATTTGGAAATGTTAGTATGACCATTTGCTACTGTTTTTCCCTCCAGGGAACTGTTTATGACAAAGATCAAGCATGTGTGCATACCGTCTCTAGCTAAAAGAAGAATAAAATAAAAATCTTACCAGTTACAACCACAGTGTTGGAATTTGAATCCATGAAACCTAGGCTCCAAAAGGTGAAATCTTGTCTTTCTGTTCCAAAGAGTATTGTAATTCATGTATCTGTGGCAAACTTCTTCATTTGGGGCACCTTTTTTTCTTCAAACTGTGATGTGTCTGGATTCACATGACACTGATTATTTGTGATTCATGTAACTTTCAAAGCAAAAATTGTCTCTGTATTAAAGATAGAAGTCTGACTGACCAGCTGACTGGCTGGAACTACCCCAAGCTTCTTTTCCTTTCTTCAGGCATGCAATAGTACCTAAGAAGAACAGGAAAGTCTTAAAGAAACTACTTTTGCAAAATATCCAGCAATGTTTTTCATCAGAAACTTGTTTATCTACAAGTAAACAGAAAATAAATTGAATCAGTTTTATTATATCTCTGTGGATATTCTATTTTTAGCACAGTTGTAATTCACTTTAATTGTGAGGAATGACAACTACAGAAACATATCTGTCCATTTCCACTGTTCTTAGATTTTTTCTTACTGACTTAAAAAACTCAGGGGTAACTTTGCTGTTCCTCTTCATAGCAGTTATCTAATTTATTAATCTTGATCTTTATCTTACACTCTTTATGAAAGAGTCCAAGTGCCTTCCAAAGCCAAACATCAACAGGAAAATGTGTGTGTTAGCTAAACCAAAACATTTACTCAGTAATATCCTTGAATAGGCAACATGTTAGAAAACCTCATTCCAACTTGCAAGGTCAAAGGAGTTCTAGAAGCTGGTTATGGCTCACCAAAACTGGTGAGTTTAGTAGCCTGTCTGTCCTCATTAAACTGAAGCATGAGAACCAATAGGAGGGGCCTGAAATCAAAACATATGCACATTGTCACTGCCCAAAACAAAAGCATATGAAAGTTCTCCTGGGAATTGTAACTATGTGGGCAGAGGGTTTCACTGGGTCTTGTTTTGAGTAGGAAGTGTATGTGTGTGCATGTGAGAGAGAGGGAGAAATATGCTAAGAATAGAAAGCCACTATATAATCTCAAGAGAGCTGGTAATTGTGAAACCTTAAGGAAAAAAAATCTCTGAAATCTTTTGGATTGGGTGGTAGCTGAATGAGGTTTGGAGCTATGAGCTGTGCCAGTCATTTAAATCCTCCTATGCTAAGACACAAAGAAATTTGTGGATTCTTTTAAATAAAAGACCTTGATTCCACCATCCATTTCTTCCCCTGACTAATACAACTTGCAAAACTAACTTGGGCTAGCTGCTGAAGCTGAAGGAGCAGCTCGTACAGTAAACACAGAACTCTGCAACTTTAAATAAGGCAAAATTTGCCACTGACATCAGTGAATTACATCTAAAATACTACAATCTTTCATTCTCCTATGTCAGTTAAGATTTTTATAAATTAATTTCTATGTGTGACCAGTTAGTAAAACTCTTCCTATGATACTGAACAGGACAATGACATATCAGTCTTCTCATAGCTATTTGTGATTTGTGCTTTTTTTAAAAAAAAAAAACCACCACCACCACTCTAAGTATAGAGTGGTCTAATGAACAAAGAATATGCATAAAGTAAAGTGCAAGGTCTGTAGTTGCTTAATTAGTTTCCTGCATGAGAAATTATGCAAGTGTTTTGTTTGGAACATTATAGCTTCTTTATAGATATATATGAAGGGTAATGTTTGAATGCTGTAAAATACTAAGTATTTTATTAGATATTCTTGCACAGTGTAGATATAAGTCTATTAGATCCACGCACTCTAAAACAACTGATAGTATCTCTTTGGACTGTAGTAATAGTTTTCAAAGTGTTCACAACCAGGAAAAGAGAGTAGAAAAAATACAGAGCATGGAAGATTGTTTCACTAATCTTTTGTAAAAAAGCTGATAAAAATTTTGGGGGAAACCCCTCCCAAGACACTTTTTAATGACTGATCAGTTACATATTGTCTTCAATAGTTAAGTCAGTCCCTTTCCATGAGTAGAAAGATTCTGAGACCTTTCCAGTGTTGTTATATGCCTGTGCAAGTGTGGGAAGAACACTAGTGGTTTGAATAAACCAAGAATCTGACATGCACTGAAATTAATTTTTGCACTGATTTAATTGATTGCTTCTGTTCCCAGGCTTTATGTGTGTGGTAGTATACTTGGAGGAATAATGCATGTATTGGAGCTGTACATGTAGCAAACAGAAAATAAAGGATATGGTAGCTTCAAAAAAGAAGAATAAAATCTTATGGTTAGGCTTATGTTCTACTTAGACTTTTATTCAGAAATGAAACCATTTCTTTCCCTAATATTTCTTCAACTGAAGTTGAAACTACTCAGAGTTTTTGTAGAAGTATGATTGTAGCTTTAATATTAGCACTCACACATGTATATGTGTGAATAACAATAGATACCCAGGCCACTGGATTTTCGAGGTCTGTGCAAATTAATCTCCCCATCCATAATTAAGAAACCAAGCCCTGCATATCTGAAAGCAAGTCACAGACACAGCTGACTCAGCTAAACACTAGTTGTTTTTCTTCTTGCTATACACAAATGTGATTGGCATGGTACTCATCTTGAGATAAAGAAGAAATTGAAGCAACTCAGCTATGAAGGCCCTAGTTATCACCTTGAATATTTTTTTCTATACAGTTGTCTGATAAATTTTAAAATTATTTGAGCTGCTGAGTATGAGAAAAATGTTTTCTGCAAATGCGTTCTGACCACATTGTAGAACTGCCAGAACACTACTCAAATAGCTTTTTAGTACTGATGGTAACAAGAACTGAAAATGGCCCTTCATTTAGAAACAGCTCTTTAATTTTTATCTCTTTTATTATTACTTACATATAGTTTTTTTTATTTCTTGTTATTGGCAGGCACTGACCAATGTTTTAAACTGTTAAGTGGAATTGTTTAATATATTCCAATTTTTATCTCAGCTGTTCAACATTTAATGAGAGCAGGGAGAAAGCAAGCTGTTATGCTATTTAACATTAAACTATAATGGGACTTTAAATAGAAATTTCAGGACCTAACACTCTATATTTCTTTTCCATTCTAATAAAAATAAATGATCCTCAGGAAAGACTGAAGCTAGTCTTTAGGTAGATGGAATGCAGTGTCACAAAGAGAGAGATAAATGTTTCAGTGTAAAGCTCGCTGTTCCCTGTGGACCAATGCCTCTTCTATAACAAACTCCATAGAAATGGTAAATGGAAAATGTAATGGCAATTTCACTTTTTTTTTTTTTTTTTAATAGGAAGTGTTATATATTTTATATTGCTGCCCTATTTATATTAGTTCTTCTGCAGTTGATACCACTAGTGTATATTCAATGTTTAGCAATAATAGAAAAAAATTGAAATTTGTATAGTTTAAATGTAGCCAAGCTGTTGGGTGGCTGTTATTTCAGTTCTGGTCTTCTTGCAGTATTAGCAAAAATTAACTGCTGTGTAGGGGCAGATTTTAAAATTTTATTTAACTTTAATGCAGGGAGAAATTACTTTAGCAGAAGAGCATGTAACTCAGGATCGGTGGGTTGCTTTTGTTCAGGTGTCATTTACCATGTGCAAAGAGATTCTGCAGGCAAGATACACACAGTTTAAGTAATTATTTATCAGCTAATGTGCCAAATAGATAGCTAGGACTAACAGATTACTAGGCTAAACAGTAATACGCTTACCACTCCTGATAAAACAACTGATGAGTCTTAGCTGGCCTGGAAGCTTCCAATACGCTGGGGAAAGTTGGTCCCTGCCATTTGTCGGTATGGGCTGACCTCAGCATTACTGAGCTGTCTTTGCATTTTCTGCTCTTCTTCCTTCCTTATCTTTTCTCTAATATTTCACCAGATAACTACTGTCAGCCCAGCAACGGCATTTCTGTGACTTTAATGTCTTGTCTTTCATGGCTTTAGTTCATGTACTTTCTCATAGCTTAACAGCTTTCTCAGTAAAACTGAGGCAAGGTCACACAGCAATCCTGCGTCACACTAGGCCTTGGCTCAAACCTGTGCTGAGTGTGAGATGGGGAGTGGTGGAAGGCACAAAGCTTCAAGTGATGAGAATGTGCTGAAATCCATGGATGCACTGTAAAGCGTGGTTGTGTGACATCTGCTTTTTGGGAGCATCAGTGTATAGGCTGAGGTCGCTTTGTCCTATTGAAGAAAGAAAATACGAATCTGCTTTAGACAAGCAATGGTCTACGTAACCATGATGTGAAGCGCTCAAGGGCATGCTTTGAAACCTTGTCTCCAGGTCACAGAGCTATTCCCCAAGGGTATAAATGAAAAGGTAAGTTTGTTTCTTTGCAAACTTACTGTTATTTCCATGCACTTTTTTCTTCACTTTTTTGATACTTGTATCTGCTATTTTACAAATAATTAAGGGATCCACTCAGGGTAGAAATGCTCCCAGGAGTCAACACCTGGATTCTACTTTCTAGTTTTGACAACAGTGTGTGTTCGTTTTAATCTCTGTACCTCAATTTTAACAGAATAACAGAATCATCTAGGTTGGAAAAGACCTTGAAGATCATCCAGTCCAACCATTAACCTAACACTGTCAGTTCCCAACCACAGCATATCCCTCAGCGCTGTGTCGGTTCTGCTCCTGAACCCCTCCAGGGATGGGGACTACCTGTTTTGTAAAGAAATGCTTCCTAATATCTAGTCTAAACCTTCCCTGGTGCAACTTGAGGCCATTACTTTTTTTTTTCTTTTTTTTTTTTTTTTTTTCGGTTTGTAATAGCGAACAGCAGGCTGTTTGCCTAGGTTTTCGAAAAGCCTGTCACCCTGACAACAATCACTGCAGTACAAGGCTGAAGAACGCTATAAAAATGTCATTTTTGTACTTATTTTCCCTCATAAACCTTCTGCTTCTGCCACCTGAGCTTAAAGAAACTGGTGTTAGCTCAGTGGTTTGTCATTCTGTGCCTTTTAAACGAAGAATTTGGAACTTGTGTTGGGAGCTTGTGTTTCAGGTGAGGACGCCGTCCTGGGCTGGCACTTGCCGAAGGCCGGGCCTTGGTGGCGGAGGACGAGGGCTGCCCCTCAGCCTGCGGCCACCGCGCCGGGAGCTCGCAGCAGCTTCCCCTCGCCTCTCCGGCCCCCGCTCCTACAGAAACTTCGCCAGACTGTTTACCGCCACCTCCCCCGTGCTTTTGTTTCCCCAGCCGCCCACGACCGCCCTCCCCGCCTCCCGGCGGCGGCTTTTCCCGCCAGCCAAGCCCCGGCCCGCCTGGCCCCGGGCCGCCCCGCCACGCTCTCCGGGGCGGGGGCGGGCCGCGGCGGTGGGAGCCCGCCTCAGAGGAAGTGATGGAGGCCGAGGGAGGAGGAAGAGCCGCCGCTGGTAAGAGGGGAGGGAGAGCGCTCGGGGCTCCCCCGCGGCCTGGCCTCCTCCCCCATTTCCCCCGCCGCCCCCTGCCCCGTCTCTGCCCTCACGGCGGCCGCCCCGCTCGCTTCTCCTCCCTCCTGCTCTCGCCCTCAGGCCGGGCCGGCTGCCCGCACCCGCGGAGGCCGGACGCCGGTGCCCGCCCGGGCTGTCCGGGGCTGCCGCCGGCGCCTGCCCGCGCCTCCTGTGAGGAGCCCGCGGCGTGTCCCCCCGCCGCGCCGAAACGGCGGGCTCCCCGCGGCACCGCCGCCGCGCTTGCCAGGAGCGGCCAGAACGCCGCAAAACACTCGAGCCTCTCCAGGAAAACTTTGCTCAGCCGCCTGCGGTCATGACCGGGCGAGCCCCGGCTCTTCAGGGCCGTGTTCCCGGCGCCCTGCTTTCACAGGATCGCCTGGGGGGATGGTCCGATCCCACCCCCCTGCGCAGAGAGGGGTCAACCCGAGTAGTCTGTACAGGGCGCTTTGCTCTTTTCCCAAGCGTACGGGTAACTTTTCCAGGTTTTAGGCTAGTTAAAACCTGTCCTGAAGCAGAGAGGAACCGGCCTGATGATTTCTGTCAGCTTTGGTTCGGCAGGTGAAAGGCTCCAAACGCCTGTTTCCAGAGGTCTCACAGCACACCTGCACGAGTTTGGGACTTCGGTGGCCAAGTGCTTGAGAACTGCTATGGAGCAGAGGGAATACTGTGTAAAAATGCTTACACAATTTTAAGGACAAATCTCAGACAACATCAACAAGTGTTTATCCGAACTGAGCAAAACATGCTTTAACAAAAACAAAAGAAGCATGGTTTAACAGGGACAAAAGGGGCAGTAAACACGTTGCTTCTTGGCTGCAGAAGAATAATTAGTTGGATTATTTTGGTGTAGAGATGAGATATAAAAGGCTTTCTATGCTACAGAGTACTTGCCCTATCTTTAAAAGGTATTCAGTTAAAACTTCCTTTACTGGTCATGAGCTGCCTGTAGAACAAGGAATACATGGTCTCTAATGATGAATTTGGTGGGAAAAAAAAGCAACTCACCCCTCATCTCCTTTCAGCAGAAGTTAATTTACTGGTGTTTCTGACAGTAGGCAAAGAACGCTCTGCCCCAGCTGAGGCTAACAGAGAGAACTCAGCCATCCAGTACATGGTGGGCTTATGCTGCTTTGAAGTGAACAGACATTATGTTAGTTCCCAAATGGCAGTGCTCCTAGTGCTTGGTAAGGAAGCTGATTTTAGGACAGGTGGATCTTCTGCACATGCTCCACTGTGGATTTCCAAGGGAGTCTGGTGTGTAAGTGTTCCTGGTTTATATTTGACTAGGAGCTCTTCCAAGAATCTCTGTTCACGCACTTGTTTGGAGAAGGGCCCATTGCATCACCTCAGTTAGCTTTTGCACTGCTTTCCCTCCTGCTCAGTTTTTATACTCCTCTTCCTTAATTTGTCACGCTAGCAGGTAAATGGTGAGAAAGTGAATTTATCTTCTGAAACACATTTTAAGTTGCTGCCATTTATCTAAAGCACCTACTTCATCCCCTTCAGTAAAATAATGATGTTGTTCATTAGTTCCTCTAGCTGCTCATGGTTAAATGTGCCGTAGTCAGATTGCTCTATTTTTTCCCTCCTATCAGCCACTTATGAAAGTCAAACATTTGTAATAATGCTATTGGTTTGGGTTTTTTTTTGTTGGGTTTTGGTTTTTGGTGTTTTTTTTTTTTTTTTTTTTTTTTAAGATTCTCAGTTCTGCTGATGTTTTAAATAAAATATCTCTAGATGAATGGGACTTGGTTTTTCATGTCCAAGCAAACATTGTACTGTTGGGTACTTCAGTTAATGTCGACATTTTTCCTCTGACTTTTTCATTACTCTCAAACTGAATGTTTAGAATAGTTCTTCCATCCCCTTCCTCTTTTGGGACAGCCGCTATTCGTTTTAGGTATCATCCAAGTTTTGGCTGAGTTATTTAGTTGAATATACCTATGTTTAAAATAATCATGGAACAATTGGCAATAGGTTGTGTATACAGCACACTGTAAGAGCATATTGGAATCAGCCATTAGCTCTTCTTGTGTAAATGGTGCTTTTCAGTTTATGTCATGCTGTAACTGAGATGCTACAACTAGGTCTTGAGGTTTGTTCCCATAACTGTTTTTCACAGGGCAAGATTGCTTACGCTTCCAGGTTTCTAAGCCCCTTTATAGGTCCTAGGCAAACCTTACAGTTGAGAAGCAGGCCAGCTGTTGACCTGGAACTTGAGGTTCTTGTTTTAAATTCAGCCTTGTCACTTTAGAACACTTTAAAAGTCAGGTTTGTGTGTGTCAACCATCTAACAGCAAGGCTAGGAAGGTCAGTGAGTAACAAAGTATATACAACTCTGGAGCGTGAAAAATAGTTAGTTACTGGATGAGAAACCCGTACATCAAGTTTAACAATTGCTTTAATGAAGCCTTAAATTTCCATCAGTCTCTCTAGGAAGGTGGAAATCTCCCTGTCCTCCATGAAATCCATGTTAATTGGTTTACAGGCAGGAGGTCAGCAGCCTGGAAGGAGGAACCACAAAATTCAGGTAGCATATAGGTGCTGTATTTCATGAATGGGTCTTCCACATCTAGAAAATCTACTCAAAGGTCTAAGATGAGACTGATCAACAACTGTACACCTTCAGTATAATTAAAATCTTACAGAACAGGCAGAATTTTACTCATGCTGAGATGTGTGTGTATCTAAGAGGTGAGGACTATCATAACCTCCTTGCTTTCTATGCCATGGGTAAGGCAAGTCACTGAAGCCTTGCTTTCTTTAACATAATAGTTATCGTCTAGAAGGAAAGACAACAGGAAACAAAATCCTAACTACTTTGCTCAAAGAAAAAATACAGTCCAAAACCCACCAAACAAACCCGAGTCCCTTTCCATAACAGCATTGCAGTGAATACACTTCTTCCCGTGGGGGAAAGTATGAGAAAGCAAACAGCACAAGAGAAAGTCTAGCCGGTTTAAATTTGCAAGTGGGAGGTGTGCAGACATTATGGTTGTGAGTATGTTTTAAGAACCTACGTAGAACAGGCTGGTATGTATTTTCCACATCGCGCAATCGTTGCGTACTGAAAGACTCCCAAACACTTCGAGTGGCAATTCACAGTTCTGGTGTGTTGTCTTTGCAAAATGATTGGCAGACCCTCAGGTCGCACATATCTGAAGTAAACTGTGTCCCGCTCACTTACTGAGCGGTCTGTGGATGCTTAAAAATGTTGTGTTTGTAACCTTTGGATCTGCTGTCTGGTCTTTATAGTATTACTGACAACAGATGGCAAATGGCTCCGTTGATGTAATTCTTGCTAGTGTTTCATTCCTGTGAAGTTGCAGAGTTTCAAAATCTCAGAAAGTGCCTCCATATTTTTTCTGCGTAATGATTTCAAGCCAAACCAAATAAAAACATTTTATATTATTCAAATTCCTATGGTGTCATGTGACATTTCTGTAATGATTGCCTTGCAGCAGTTTGAGATAAGTGCACGTTTGGTAGCAATTTAAGGCCTGTGTCCTTTAAGTAATGCTTATTAGTACGTAACAGATGCCATTTAGAAACATTATGCCTTTTAATAGGCTCTGCTTTTAGACTACATGTTCTCATTCCAGGCAGGCTGTGGATCAGGCAAGCTTGGAGGTATGCTGTCATTTATGCAAAGCCTAAGTCAATTTTCTGCTCTGAAGTCAAGCCATGTGTTTTTCCTTGTTTCTTCCATTCTGGTCATAGCTGCCTTGCTGTGTTTCCCCCCCCTAGTCATATCTTTGGCTGATTGTCAAGCCATTACAATCAAAACCTTTTGCATTTTTAACCACCAGCAGCGGTTTCTTTTGTCCTTACAGAAGAGCCTGTGTAAACTGAATTTGAACACTCTCAGCCTTACTGTCAAGAGCACAGCAAGAACAGAGTTAGCCCTCTGTTGCCAGCCTGTCCTTCCTTCTCTGCTTCTTCCTCCTCCCAAAAGGAGAAAAAGGGAAAAGCAGAGCCATGCTGATTTTGGAGCACCTTCAAAGACATGTAGAATAGCTGACACAATGGCACAGAGAAACAAGAGAGTTGTTTACATATTTCCTCCACTACTTGCAGCTGTTTATTAAAGCAAGTTCTGAGGCAGGCTAAGAGGCTTGTGATAGCTAGTGCAGGTGACGTATTAATTTACAGCTGCATAATAAATTTAGCAAAGTGGAAATTACTGGGGGAAGGGATTTTTTTGTTTCTGTCCTTTTTTTCCCCTCAAATTAATTGCTTTATTTTCAGATTATTCTGCCTGTACAAATTGCTCCTTGCAAGTAATTTGGAGAAAGGCTGTGGGGTTTTCTTAGGCAGACTTCTGCACTCTACTGGTGGGAGCAGTAGATTTGTTAGATGTAAAACATTTGCAACTCAAATTAGGTGGCATCTGAAACCGGTATCCCTGAAAATCTAGACAGTTGTCTCACATTTTCATCGCTACTTCATTTGCTTGGGAAACGTTGTCCTTTCTGATAGCAAACCGGGGCTTTCAGGTACTCTTGGTTTGCTACGCATACTGCCGCAGTTTGTATGACATGAAGATAAGGGCTGTGTGTGACCTTATGTTTCCCACACCTGCTTTGAATGATGGTAGTAATAGGGAAATGTATATAATGTGGTACTTAAACGCTAGCCCTGGTGCCAGGTTGTGACAGTGGGTGTGTCAGTAATAATTTTAAATGCTCCTTGGTCTTAAAATGTGGCTATTTTCTGAAACTGTCCTGTCAGTCTGTCTGTCTTCTCACCACAGGATGAAATCATCTTCATGCTAGACCATTTGTTAAACTCAGTTGTCAGTTCCTGCCATTTCACTATTCCTTGTTTATCAGTATGGGAGACATTGTCTTCCTTTTTTCCCTTAAGCTATAGGCTGACTTTTGACCAACACATCCTCCTTTCTATCTTCCATCTTTGTAAAGTATTGAACTACCACTATCTACATTTCAACTTGTGATTCATAAAAGCTCTA
Organism: Athene noctua; assembly: GCF_965140245.1. Lineage (NCBI taxonomy): Eukaryota > Metazoa > Chordata > Aves > Strigiformes > Strigidae > Athene > Athene noctua. Next base: position 11,609,747 of record NC_134049.1, on the reverse strand, counting down.
CTGCTGTTCACGGAATCTTTTCTGTCATTTTCCTTTCAAATCAGCCTCTTTGAATAATGAAAATACTTCAGTGATATATTTCAGTGTCATTCAGGGCCTCCCATTTATTTTTTGCTTAGATTTTAGAGTCAGACTAATTTGAGATCAGGCCTGGACTGCAAACTTCTGCTGGCATGGTATTTTGGCTATGGGTATGATGAAGTGAGATATAGCACTGACATAACTGCTGGAAAAAGCCCCTGATATGGACACAGTTGTTCTGGAGAACATGTATATTTTTCTTGTATATTTTATTTTGTTTGGGGGGTAGACAGATAATTAAATTGACAGAGCTAGATTTTTGTTCTTAAATACGCAAGAAAACCTATGCCACTGCCCTCAGTAGTTGAAGTTAGACTTTTCTAGGAACACTTCTGCCCATTTCTTCATCATATGAAAAACAGCATATATGAATAACTCAGTTCTGATGTTTACAGGTTGAGGTATTAGCAGCAATCCCACTGAATCAACAGAATTTCCTTGAGGAAAACCTGATGTGAATATGAACCTTAAAGTCTAATTAATTACAATCCTGAATGTCCATTTTCTTCAGGACTACATCTTTTCTGAGTTATTCTGTAAGCTCTCTCCTCCTTTTTTACATCTAAGCTCTGTGAAAAAGAGAGTTAAATGTGCAGAAGTATGAATTCCTGATATGTCATAGTTACAGCTGGTAGCACTTCCATGGTTTAACAGTATGCTACAGTTTTTATTTATAAAGTCTGTTTCTGGGCCACAATACCTCAGCTTTTTTCAATTACATTAGGTTAGAACTTTGTGCAAAACATGCCAGTCCAGATGTACATTCTGTGTATAATAGGACAGGGGTAGCCTGTTTACACAGATGTATTTTCATTTGTCTGCACTCTGAGTTGGGTGTGGCTTTATTTTTGTAAGTGTAACACTGCTAAAGATCCAGCTGAGGAAAAATACAGTTGGAACCTGTTTGCTGGAACTTTCAGTACGGGAGTACTTCAGGTTAGAGTGGAGGAAATACCCCTTCGATATGCACTTGCCATTATATGATCCCTTCAACAGGCACTTGCTTTTCTAGCTTTGAAAACATTTTAAACATTGTGTTTTTTCTAGGTATTTTTCCAAAAAGAGATAAATAATTAAATCAGTTATTTAATTCCCTTTTCAATCTTTTTCCCATTTTATAAATTGCAGATTACTTTAAGTTTTGGAAAATAAATAACATTTTATAGTAGACCCTGGTCATATGAGGATCTAAGGGCCTTCAGAGCTCATTGAAGTGAGTGAAAATTGAAGGTGTTTGACATTTTTCAGTTAGGCTTGTCTAGTCTCTGCCTTTGCTCATCTACGTTCTGTTAAATATATGTGTATACTTAAAGCTTTTTTAGTCTCTTTTCTGAACTCAGTAGTAAAAATGTGTTAGCAGGAATGGGATGGTTCATATGATAGTACCTTGCATTTGGTCTGCCTAACATTTGGTCTGCCCTCCATCTGAGTGACAGAACTTGCAGTAGTGACACATATTGCTACAGCTGAACTCATGTATTTAATCTGTTTGGTTTCTTAACTGGGAATGAGATTAGGATTATTTATTTCCCTTCTGCCTTCATTTATTGATTCCATAGCAGAACTTTGTCTACAGACAGAAACTTGTGTTTAGTTTCTCTTCTGAAGCCCTTCTTGACATTTGAATTGTGATAGAATAGCTATTAATATATAAATGGTGGTTTTGGATTGAAACATAGAAACCTGTTAATGCCAATGCATTTTTTTTCATCCTTTATGTTTCAAGAGTGATTGCTCTATTAGTAATGGGGAAAAGCAATGAAGTGGGGAAGAACATTGTTTTCATTAATGATGTACATGTGGTTAAGAGCTACCTTGCCGTGTTGGACAGATATCACACACAGCATTTGTCCACTCCATCGCCACCACATGTTGTTACGATACTGAAGTCTCGCTTACACTAGAACTTGTTTTTTGACATGTACTTGCTCAATTAAATTCAGGATATGAGAGTCAGGTTCTGCATGTTCTCCCGGGAATGTGGCAAAGACCTCTTCCTTCCTTTGAAAGGTTAAACAAATATGGTTGTCTAATGATAACCACATGCATAGAGTTGTTCAAGCTCATTGGAGGGAAAGAAGAGTCGATGTTAAGCACTGCTGTTTAACACAGAGCTCCCACTCCTGTGAGAGTATAATCGAAAACACTTTTGTTGTATGTGCACGATTTGGAAGGGCAAAAAAAGTTATCTTTAGATCCTAGACGCTGTCATGGTTGTGCTGCCATAGTGTGGCAGTGACAGTCCACAGGAGAACACAGAACAATTTATGTTCTATGACTTCTTTGTCTTTTTATGTTGGGACTTCAGAGGCACTGATAAGAAAAACGTCACACCCTTTTGAAGTGGTAGATAAGACATATACTTAACTGATAAGAAACCAGACAGAAGATGAAGTGATTTGTTGGGGGCCACAAAACCACACCTGTGTTAAGAATAAATCTTAGGAGTTCAGGTCTCACTTGCCTGGTTGAATTACAAGAATGCTCCCTCCTAAATATTGATGTGATATACTGTCATTTTGTGTTGGTGCACATGTTTGTCTCCTATTGCAAAGTGTTTTTTGATTTTTTTTAAAAAAGGGAAAGAGTTCTTGGACAAAAAAACTCACAATACTGTCAGAAACACTTAAAACCTGCTGAAGTTTGAATTTTTTTTTTAAATTGTGAAATATATTGGCATGAAAATAAAGCCAATAAGTAAAACCAGTACTACTATTGCAAGCATTAGGAATGACAAAACTGAATAAGTAATGAAAGTTAGAAATGTTCTTTTTATCTATATTGTTTCTGCACCACTTGAAATCATATTTAAGTATATTTTCGTATTTTTACATGTAAAATTATTCGCAAATTTGCACAAATGTATAAAGATAGCCAGTCCAGATACAAATTCTGTGGTGACTGGTGGCTTTTCTGTAAACATACAATTCTTAATGGATGCATGTAATGTCATTCTCTGTGTTTGTAGAACATGAAAAAGTAGTTGTTGGATAGATGATTAATTCACTTCAGACATAACACTTTTCATGCTTCATCTGCGGTGAGGTTGATGTATTTTGCTCTACAATCTATCTGCATCCTAAATGCCCTTACAAATCTCTGAAACGGGCTTTTCAACAAGTAAGGCTTTCCTGGGAGTACCAACAATACCTCAATGCATCTTAATCAACGCAGTGATGTGTCTAGTCTGAAAAAATTGCATCACTAACTTTGTTGGTTTAAGGAAATAGTATTAATAAGCCACACATGAATGCAAGAATAGAAAATTCTTAACAATGAAAGCAAATATCTCTTGTTTAATAAATAGGGTTCATGGTCAAAAAATACAAATTTATTGGCAGTACATACTAATTTGAAACTTGAAATGAGTATTTGAAGCATCTTTACAAAGAGACAGAGTTGATTGTCCCAAGTTGTAACTGGTTTGTCAGATAATGGCAAAATAGTAACACTAATATATAGGTACTGAAATGACTAGTCTAGTGAAAGAGAGCTTGAGGGATATAATGGTGATATTAATTGCTGTAGCATTATATTAATGAGATAAATCTGTGGTTATCTATATTCTAGTTAAATTATTTCTATTATGGCACAGAGTTTAGTTGCAGAGGATATAAAAGCATTATCACAAAGAATCTTCAGAATATCTGATTAGATTGAAGCATGTCATTTACCTTCAGGCATTACAGCAGTCTATAGTTTCACTTGTGGAATTTCACATACAAGTGTGTGCACCATGTGTTTTCTGTTGTATTGAGAATAAGTTATTTTGCCCATGGAAAAATATTTCCTGCTTACTTTAACTGATAGAATGAAATTCTTGCTGAATCTGTAATGATGGTGGTCTGTCTCTAATCTACAAAAATTAATGTATAGTTTAAAGTAGAATATTGTCTTCTATTTTATGATTGCATTTGTTATTTATCTATCTGATGCAGAACATAAACATGTTAATCAGATCTGTGTGTATTCCCACATATTGATATTTCTGGATCACAAGTGAAGTGAACTTTGACTTTTACCTCTCAAGAAGGATATTTGTCTGTGAAATTACTATAAAATTCAGCTCTCTATTTTGGAGAAAATCAGAGCAGTGGGTTTAGAAAAAGCTGAGTTCAGGGGTCAGGATTGAAAAGGGGACTTTGCTTTATGCCTTATTGGCAGAGTTGCGTGCTGTCTTAGACTGAGATACCTATAGGTGCTGGAGGGTAGTATCTCATAAAGATGACTGAGTTGTATGGGCAGTGCCTGCTTGTTTGTATAGCTGGTTTTAGCTGTAGCTTTTCACTTTAAAATCAGATTCTTAGTGCAAATTGATGACAGATCACTAGAGTGAGAGGAGATGCGCTTACACATCCTCGCTTGAGAATGTGGCCCAGACTGCTCCATGGAAACAAAAGAGGAGAAGCAGAATCCATGTTAGATTTTGCTTTTAAATCTATTTTGCGTGCTTGACATGGAAATATGCCCATTCACATTTCTCATTTATTTATCTCTAGAGAAGTTTTTTTCAGTGGAATTGCATATACTTCCTCCTCCTTTGACCTGAATGCTGGTGCCCTGTAAAAGACAAAGCCTGGTACCTGTCTGTAAACGCTAGATGATGTCTTGACCTCGTTTACCAGCTTTGGCTATTTAAGATGGCAGCCACTTCAGTGCTAATGTCAGGAATCCCTCTAATGCAGCAGGCCTCCCGTTCTAAATTTACTCTCCTTATGGTTTATGGTCCCTCCTCTGTGGCTGCAGCATGAGGCCCCCTTTTTATGACTCACCCCTCCTGCCCCCCTTCGCTCCCCCCTTCCTCAATCCCTCCCTTCCTCCCCCAGATGGTAACCCTTTGTGCACATTGCCTCTTTGCAAGGAGTGCTCGCTGGGTGTCTAGCGGATTGGCTGCCACAATGTGCTCTTTTGTTGCTGCTAGGTAAGATCAAATTCGAATGAAATCCTGTAATTCAAATCAGGTTAAAAGGCTGTCCTTGGAACTTCACAATTTTGATATCCAAGGATGCTGATAGGGGCCTCAGACTGAAGCACTCACGGGAGAATAGCACTGCTTGTCTTTTAAAGCAAAGTTAACATTATTTTGCATTTGATTTTGGAACCTTTATAACATCCTGTTAGCCAGCAATGATTGTTGTTGCAGTCAAATGCCTAATAACAATAGTTAGACTTGGGGGGGGGGTGGGTTTGTTTGTTTGTTTCTGTGTACAAAAAAAGCATAAAAGGGACATATATGGGAGAACAAATATAATTTCTTAAAAAAAAAAAAAAAAATCAGACTAGTGATTTTTCTCCTGACTATGACAGCTGAACAGCGTTTGTGGTATGTGTGTGTACATGCACATTTTGGGGGGATGTTCACAAAAGCCAGCCTTAGACCAATCTGACTTCTAGAGGAAACACCAGGGTACCTAAAGTTAGAGTTCTGCTCCGTATTGTCCCTAAAGGAACTTCACTCTCTCCGATATACAGAAGCCTAGACAGATTTGTTTTCTTAATGAAAAATTTTTGGATTTCCCCTTTACTAGAATATGTGCTCCTAAATCACTTGGGTGTTTTCAGAGTATTACACAGGAAAGACAAGTTAACAGGTAGTTTAAAGTGTGTTTTACACAAAAAAATTACTTCCATGGAGAGCTGTATTAATGGAAAGTTGACCATAAACTTTCTCTAATGCCTCATTATTTGATCCGTGACATTATTTCATCCTTCAAATGGTCACTATTACTTTAGAATACAGGAATATTGCGTACAAGAAATGCATAGTGTAACTTTGTAGGTACTCGTCATTTTGTTCAGTGAGGAGAAAAAATGATTGTGCTTATCAAGTTGCTTTGGCTTAACAATGGCAGGATGTAGCCTTGTGAGCAGCGTCTCATGAATAGTATTTACTAGCATGGCCAATATTATTCTTTGTGCTAAATTTAAGTCTTACATGCTGCTCTTTTACAACTAATTAATTTACTAGTAAATTTACTTCAGTAAATTACTAGTTTTTAATAATAACCTTTAATTTCTTTCCCTTATATGCCTTCTTTGCTCGATGGTGTTAGAGAGTACGCTGGGGAAGGCCAGGCCTCTGCAAAAGAAAACTGCCACTGCTAAGTACTGGCTGGGATTTTACAATGTGACTCAACTTGCCAGTGTTGCAATGCTGTTTTCTCTCCCATTTTGTCACATACAAAGATACTATGAAAACCATTTACAGAGTAGCTTCTGTTCAGCATTCTGACTACATAGCTTTGCTGTCAAGCCTCAGGATGTAAGCTGATTGTCTGCAAAGGGCAGGAAAATAGTGTTTAAAGCGTTTTAAGCAATGCTGGGTGGTGTGAATTATCAGTTGTAGTTTCTTACCCTTTTGCTGAGGAATCAGATACTGATCACTGCCAGAGGGACAATAGTGGGACCCTGGGTGAATAGTCTGACCTGGTACTGCAAATCCCGTGCTCCTACTTTCACCTGGAAAGGTATAATTTTCAATATGGTACTTTTATGAATCATAGTTTCTGAATCTTAATATAGACAGTTCTTGCAATGACCCTCGTAAGACTGTTCATTGTCTCAGCCATTAGCTTTGCACTTACTATCAGCGCAGTTATTTCACATTAAACTTGGGTCACAGGAGTTGCCGCGTCAGAACAAACCATGATTAAAATGGAGGATTCAGAACTGAGACTCCAACTATAGCAGTGTGGTGGAAGATTTTGTCCTCAGTTTGAGGCTTACAAGAGCTGCAGGTGTAGCTTATTCATTGAAAGCCCCTTAAATGGAAACTATTTCCTTCCTATGGTAGAAGACTGACAGAATCCTATTTAGACTGCTAACTCATTTCTTCTGATGTTCTTTATCTTGAGCTGGTGATGAGCCACCAACCAATCTGGTTTGTTATATCAGAAAGAGGTTGTTTTCTTCCTCGCTAGCATGGAGTTGGAATTTGCATTTAGGTAACAGGCATCAGATGTATGTAATTTTTGCTTGCATGCAATTAAAAATACCTCACATGGATACCCTTCAGCACTAGCTCACATGAATTAAAAGTTATGTTACATTAAAGATGATGGTTACTGTTTTGGGAACTCTTATGTGGGTAAATATTTTAATATTTTTTGACATTATTTCATTGCTGTGAAAGTGCCCAACCGAAGTTACTCAAAAAAGATAAAGAGAAAACTAATGATACACAACAGATCATGGACTGGCCCAGAAAGGGGCAGTCTTCCAAGAAAGAGTGGAATCTTTGGAATTATTTTCCTGTTACATTTTTGGACAGTACTGAAACTCAGGTTGTGTTTTGAAGAAGTTTTTTTTTGCTCTTCCAGCTTTAAAACAGTTTACTTACACCTAGAGACATTTGAGACTGTGCTTGTTGAATTCAAAGGAGACAGCTGTGATTTGATGCTGTCATGGTTCTACTTTATAAAATTGCATGCCAAGAGGTAAATAGCATATAGATAAGTTTTTTTACCAGCCTTACTATTTTAGACTAGGATTATACAAAAGGCTCTAATGGGAACAATAAGGGCCCAGCTACACCAGGCAGCTGCTGGGAAGACTGAGGTTTTAAAACTCATGTTTCTTCATTCATTTAAAAAGTAAAAATATCTTATGTTTTATTTTAACTACAGGTTGCCTTTACTTGGTAGATACATTAACAGGAGATCCAGAGGTTCTGCAAGTAGATGCTGAAACATACCATGAAAAACTCTTGAAGAAATCATCATCCACTTCTGATGTTTTGTCAATCCCTGGACGAGAAGAGGTAGTAGGCTGATGTTTTTCATACTGTCAGTTAGACACTTGCAAACTAGTTTGATGGTTGTGCTCATAGTCTCTGAACAGGGGTAAACTGGTGTGGCCAGATTACAAATCTCTCCAAATCAGCAAATTCTGCATTATTTCAAACAGTTTGCATGCTGCAAATGAGAGATAAGCTTAGACTACAAGTCTAAAACCCTCTGAGTGTGCATGAGGGTTTGAAGTACTTAGCTGATCTTTACATCTCAACCTGCCTCCTTATAGGACTGAATCAAAAGTGGATTTGATATACATTTATACCATGGCACAGCTCTGTATTCTGCCTGTACAGAATTTTGCTTCCATTCTTTCCAATACTTACACTGATAATTTTGAATATGGGTCCTCCCAAAGGAATTCAGATCAAATGTGATTGATAGATGCTATAAATACTGTAGGTGCCAATGTTTTAGGGTCCATTCCTGAGCCACCTGAAGGGATTGCACTGGAGATGACTGAGCAGGCCTGTTAAAAATTCTGACCTCAGTCACCTATGAAACCTTTCATTCGGAGCATTTTCTCGATCGTAAAAGGTGTGCTGGGCTACCTGTTATTATACCATCCAACCGGTAAGTGGATTAGTTGAAATAACTGTTTGGAATATGGTGGGTTTTCTACAGTTTAGGAAAATAATATGCAGTAGTTTCTAGAAAAACGCTGTTTCAGGTGGGTAGCTTCATCTTTGAGTCGTGAATGTAACTAGCTTTAAATACTCTTTTAATGCCCTCTAGTGGACCATGTAGGGTTAAATACAAACAAACCTGAAAATGCAAAGATCCTTAAATTTAGGACTTTTGTGTCCTTACCTCAGCTTTTCATGCCTGGTTGTAGTTTTAGAGGCTCATTTGCTGTTCCATTAGAAAGGAGGGTAAGTTAAAATCCCAGTCAATGCTGCGTGTATTCCTGCAATAATAGCTAGACGCGGTGAGATCAGTTAAAGGTGGACTTCTAGCTTTTGATTTTTGAAACTGTCTTGATTTTGTGGCTTGTCATCAGACCTTAAATATATCACATGACTGATTTGAGTCTCATAGCAACACATTTCTCTTTGCATTCATTTAATTCAGGTCTAATCTAATCTGCAGTCAGACAGCTAGTCAAGGTCATAAGTAATAGTAATGTTCTTGATGTATTTTTCCTTATACTCTGTCACAAATAGTTCAAAGAATGTTGATATTTTGTAATTAAGAATGAATTAAACGTAATAAGGTAAAGCTCCCATCCCCAGTGAACGTCTCAGCTAACCATCTCTATTATATACCTACAATCTGAAGGATGAGAATTCTGGTGTTTGAATAACGGCTGCAGTTACCAGCCTTTTTTTTTTTTTTTTTTCTCTGTGCATCTGAATTAAAGCAGGTTTCAAGTGGCAGGACTGGCAACCGTGAATAATTATTTAGCAAGTGTTAAGTGGCTGTCAACTCACTTGCTCGGGTCATAGAACTTCTTTTTGGTATGGCATGGTCTTTGGTCAAGCATTCAGCACACAAATAGCAAGGATTATTGCAAGTCGGGATGGGAGCACATTGGCAGCGTTCACAGAGAGCTATGCTTGGCTCATGCTGATGTTGTTAGCACCTGTGAAAGTGCACATTATCTTATAAAACAAAACAACAATCATAGCAGTATTGGAAACAGTACTGGCCTTTTCATTATAGTAATGCACCCAGGTGCCGTAATAGCATCGATGCTGTTATATTTGAAGCATGCAAAGAACGACTGAATCCCCAGAACATACCGAGACTTCAGAAGCTCACGAATACAGATTTCAGGCAGTTTTCATTTTTTTTTTTTTTCCTGGAGTCCAGTGTTTGCATAGATGATCCCAGGATTCTGGCACTCATAAACTAGTGAACACTGGTTTCAACTTAAAGTTGTTATCTTGAATAATCCATATTCATACTACTCCTTCCATGCACCAAGAAATATTAAATGTATCACATGACTGATTTGAGTTTCATAGCAAACTGACAAATGGGTGCAATTAGAGAGAGAGGCACACCCACACATACACAATGGACCAGATTTTTGAAAGTACAGTACATACTGTGCTAAATTATGCACGCTCTTTGCCTGTACCTAAACTTACACGAGAGCATTTGCAATATTCATATGGAAATCGTCATCTCTATGCATATAGAGCTGTTTGAGCACAGTAATTTTGTGTTTATGTGTCACATCATTTAGAAGTTTAGTCTAAGACTTGAGAGCTTGAGAGCTGCATTTTGATTTTAGCTTTGCCTTCAACATAACCACCTTGTGCCAATTATCTACCCTCCCTGTGCCTCACAGATAAACTGCCCAGGCACTGCCCTAGTGCTTTGATACTCCCTGTACCCTGAGGCTTAATTCATTGTTTGCAAAACACCACAAGTACTCAGCTGGACGATGCTGTAAGAAGTGCAAGTTGTATTTGTTTTTATTTGATGTGTCTGGCCTTTCATAACATTATTTGTCTGCATGTAACAGTGTTCAAAGCCAGGTTATTTACTAATCATAGTATCAATCGGCATTAAGGTCTTTGCTAACTTTGGTAGCTTGATTTCTTTTAAATTAACATTACTTACTGATAATATTAGAATATTATGTATGTTTCAGTGCCTTGAAGTTCGGGACTGAGAGGGTGTTGTGCTAAACTTACACCATGCACATCAGTAAAATATATCATAAGTGTATCTAATACATGAAATACTTCTCGGGAGCTTTGCGGTACAAACAGCTACAGGGATTGTTTGTTTTTTAGGTTAAACTTGAAGATTCCTGTGTGCGTTTTGTTCCTCTCTTCCGAAATAATTCTACTTGCAAAATGTTGCTGTTAACTGATCCAAAGGATAAAGAGACAGGTTAGAATTGGTCAAAATGTTTTGAAATTTGAGTAGTTGTACTTTCTTTACTTTTAAGATGGTCTGCTTGCTTATATATTTAAATATTCTTGGTTTTGTTTTGAATATGAAGTGGATTCAGCTTGCCTGTCAGGGATTTGTGTTGCTGCACTACTGATTAGAAGGGAGGATTGACAATCAGGGCTTTTAAATTCTATGCATAGATCTGCTGGTAACTGAAAAATCACCTTGGGTAAATCTGTTATTCTTTCTGAGTTTGTTCAATAGGGTAATATTTTTCTAATTCAGAATGATGTGAAATTTAATGCATTATAGTTTGGAGAGAATTTTGAAATCCTTAAACAAGAGCAAATATATATGTGAAATTTTAATAGGTCTTACTGATTCTTATTCATATTATTTTTATTTTATGATATCTTCTTCAGTCCTAGGTTCAATTGCTTCCTATTTCCAATACTGGTGTGTGAGGGGTAAATTTGGGGTGAGACCTTACTCAGGAATTGAGCTAAATCCATTTTATTTGGCAGTTCTCTCAAGATATTCTTTACATTTTACCAGGTTTGCCTTGCTCACTGCTAGTAATGTTGGTGTTTTCCCATTACAACCATGTGTCAGCCTGACAGGGATGCACTACAATTGTGTTACAGGCAGTAGAAGTCAGCATGTGCTTACTGGTGTTTCTGTTTCATGAGTCACTGCTTAGAGTATCAACAGGTTATTAAGATTTTATCAATAATTGTATCTAAATCTTATCTTCCTGCTATCAGGATTGTAGTATCTTCAGACACAGCCCGATTTCTTCATCCTTACTCACTTAGGCAAGTGTCTTTGACTACAGAATATGGAAAAATACAGATGCAAAATAAGTAGCAACTCTTAATACCACTGTCATTAATGGGAAACTTGACTCCAAGCTGAGGAGTACCAGAAGCACAGGCTGGGACCCACCTAGATTAAATGAAGGGTGCTGGAGCTGTTGTGGAGCAGTGGGCTATAGAAGTTTTGGAACATCTACAACAAAGACATGAATCTATGCGTTGACCAGTTTTGTCACTTAGGGAATACAGAACATATGAAACCTCTTAAACTTTCAGCTTCCAAATGTGGCAGCAAACTAATGACATCTGTCATTAAAAACCCACTTTTTTTTTGTTAAAAAAAAAAGATAAGATATAAATTATACCTGAAAGGCTGTAATAGCCAGTATTCTTAGTCATGCAATAAAGACAAGGTGAAGAAGTTTAGCACTCTGCTCAGTTCTGAAGTGTGTCAGGTAACAGTCTTACCCTCCTAGAACAGGTACTATTAGTGTAACTAAGTATTCATTGTTCAGTCCAAACCCTGTAACCAGGAAATGTCTTCATAAGAACAAAAAACAGATTAAAATCATCTGTGGTTAGAGGTGAACTCTTGTAAAGTTTTCCAGCTCCTTTTACATACGATTTCAATTGAATGTTTGCTAATGGGTTGTGATTCACATAGTTTAAGGTAGGAGACTTTCCAAGTTGCAAGTATAGTTAAAAGACTTTCTGGTCCCTCTAAAAGTACTGATATAGAATTACTTTTCTGACATTAATTTATATATTCTATTAGCATTTTTCTGAAGAGAGACAGGCACTGGTGTGGTAAAGGAGAGAAGTGTATCTACACTGGAGGCCAAACTTGCTCTCTGAGAGCAGTTGTGCATACCTACTGGCTCATGCTCAAAGGAATGTAGTGAAAACAGTATTAACTTAATTTAGGCTGCACAAGAGGAATGGGGGTCTGTAACAACTACAATGAAAGAAAAGAAGAATTATTAAATAAATGCAGGTGAAAGGAGTGCATTTAGCACAAATCGTCAGTTAAGTGATCTAATAGTATTAGGAACAGCAAGTATTAATGACATATACGTACACAAGGAAAAAAATTATTTCCCACAGGAACAAGTCAAACAAGTCCACATTGGACCCTAAATTATATGATAGCTATCTACCTTAAGAGCTTAAACCTGTCAGAATAAACTCCTTATTATATTATAAACAACAGACTGAGTGACTACTGTGACCTCCTTGCAAAATTTTAGCTTGAGTCACCAGCCCATAGTCACAGAAACAATCTCACAGAGATCAGTAAATCTAGTTATTTAAGTAAGGCCTGCATCATCTGGCTTTTAATAATTCCATTTAAAAGTATGATTTAAAGGATTTTACTGGAAGTTCTTTGTTTCTGGATTTTATACACTATAAACATGTGGCCAGCCTTCCTACATGCATCAAATTTGACTGATGTGATTTTTTTTCTTTAGATGAGTTTTAATAAATTTTCATTAGTCCTCTGAAGTCTGCTGGGGTGTGTGTACTTGTGTATGCATATCTATACGTACGGATATATACATTTGAAGTATTTTATCCAGATATTTTTCCCACAGTTCAACAGGTTTGGAATTGACTCTTAAGGCAGCAGACTGTGTTAATGTGGCAAGTCCATCTGGATTTGCTTACCTATATGACCTTTTGTTCTGACCAGTGGAACAGATGAAATTGTTTCAAAACCAATTCCTTCGGAGAAAATCAGTATTTATTAACTCAGTCATCATTTCTTAAGGACACGGACAGAAAGTTAAAAACACTAAACAGGTTGGATGATTTTTTTTCTTCCCTTGAGCTTTACATTTTTCTTGTGAACTTGAGTTTCATCCAGATGGGTGAAGCAAACAATCTTGCTGTAGTTGATCTTTTCTCTTTCTGATGTGCTGTCTGGTATGTCTGCATTTTAGTTTTACTTCACACCAGGAGTGCTCTTAGAAGCAAGTTTCCTGGTTGTCCCCACTTACTGTGCTTCAGTTAGTATCAAGGAGCAGTCTCAGAGTGTGTGAAGTGGATTACTTTTGGATGAAATGAAATTAAAGGATGCACTCCAGAAGCATACTGATGTACCCCAACCTCTAATGGCCTTATAGTTTTCAGCACCACCTTAGAATCTGAGCATCAGATTATCTGCACTGTATGTTTTGCTCTGTGAATTCAGTTTTGTTAGTGTTAGTCTTGCTAATGCAAACATGACCCACTGATTTTTCCTCTTGCAATTAATTTGGACATTTCTGAAGTCCAGTGGGGGAAGGCAGCCAGGGGTGTTCCAGGATATGCTGGGGTAGAGGTGCTTTACTGAGAAGCAACTGGAAACAGAGTAGAAGAGGCAGATAATAAGTGTGTAGGGCATGTTTAGTTGTGTACTTCTCAGTTCCTGGTGTGCATAGTGAAGGAGCAAGAAGAGTTAAAATCCTTATTATTTGGTTCTGCCACTGCTCACATGATGCTCTGAGACCATATCATATTGCTCCCGAGAGCCACAACCTTCCTCTGCTCTGGTGGTTCTGCTGACTGGTGACTGCCAAAACCCCGACTAGAACCTTTTCCATTTATTGGTTCTCTTCTCCAGCTCTATCCCTGACACCATCAGTTCCTTCAGTTTCTCTGTCATATCTCCAGCTTTGCTCCTGGTGGCTTCCCAGCATCCCTTCTTCCCTAAAATGAACTCTGTATCAAGCCTTGACAATGGCTGGTGTTAACCACATACCTGGGCAGTACCTTCATCTCAGTGAGAAAGCTGTATACCTTGTATGTCTTGTGTTCATATGTGATGGGATTTCTTTCAGCTTCATTTGTGTTTACATCTATAATGGTTAAGTATTGTATAGATAAAATGATGTATATAATGCTTATGAAATAATATTCACTACAATATACTTATTTTCCCACAATTCCTGAAGAAAATATTGTCAATCTAATAATCTATGTTTGAAATTCTAATAATTAAAACTCTGGAAAAATCCTGGATTTAGCAGCCTAACTACAAGTTTGCCTGGGAAGATATTTAAAGTTTGATGGCATTTAATTCTTGAACATAGGTTAAAGAGGGGTTGATTCCAACACTGAGATTTATATCTGATCATCTTGATCAGGTGGGTTGTCCAGAAGTGACGTGTAGCTTGTGGTCTGAAATGACCTGCATATTTCCAAGAGAAAATGGGTATGGTAGCTTTTCCACAGGACTTGGTCTTGGTTGGGAGCATTTTTAATTTATTTTTGATGGGCTGAGGGTTCTGTTTTGTTAGTATATCTGTACGGATGTTTTTATGAGAATGTAAATTGTGTTGTAAGGGCTTACAGAGCGTAGCGTGGGTGATTAACATCTTTATAACACTAAATAAACATACCCTATTGTGGCGTTTTCTGTATGCTGTATATAATAATTTACAATAGCTGTTAGATGCCATGGAACATTTATCACAAGACACTTGCAACAAATCATTGAGTAAAACTCGAATTGTAGAAGAAAATGTAACTGGTTGCAGGAAAGATATCTGTCTTAGATACTCGAATGGCTGCCATTACTGCAGCATCTGCATGCCTCCCAAGCTTTAATGTATTTATTTTGATAAGACTCTTAGGAGAGAGAGATGCTCTTACTCTATTTTAAAGATAGGGAACTGGGGGACAGAGCTATTCAGGGTGTGTCAATGTTGCAGAATGCAGTTTAATGTAGGATCTCAGAGCTGACCTAGGCTTGGTTGCATGGAACTTGCTGTTGGGGTAATTTACCATTCTCCTTCCAAGGTGGAAATCTGGCACAAGCGGCCTCTGCAGGTATGTCATCAGTCTGAAATACTGCCAAAATTAAGGTAAAGATGACTTTATCTAAAATAAAGAACTGGTACATTCTATATTTATTAAATGAACTCAGATGACATCTCTCATGTATAGTATTGACTTTAATTTAGTTTGTGGCTGAGGGATGCGTTTCAGCAATTCAGATGAAGGCTAGGGGAAAAGAAGTACCAAGCTGGGTGTTGTTTTCATTTTTCTGCTTTACTCTGTGTGTAGAGTCCTGATGTGCACATTTCATTCAAATAGTTGCACATCAGTGTGGGAACATTTGGCCATCATAGCCTAGAAAGTAAAAATATAATCCAGGCCTGGGTTGGGAAGGGATCCATGTTTGCCTAGCAAAGGGAGACATTTCATAATCACAATTGCCTTATGCTCAGTGCCTAATTCAACTCAGTATTTTTCAGTATGTATTCCAAATACCCATAGTGGTATGGAATCAGAGGCTTCAGAGGCTCTCAGCTTCTTGCAACACTGTGAATATGTCTGTCTGACTTCAAGTGATGAAAGTACTGAGGTTTAGCTTACAGGGCAAGCCATCCAACTAAGCATATATATACTTTATTAATTGTGATCTGAAATGTATTAGACTTGATCCTTTTCACCTAGTCTTGCAATTGTAAGATCAAGCACATCGAGTCTTGTAATTGCAAGATCATTGTAATCACGTACATCATGATTCACAGGGTGCAGGTGCCATGTGTAACTTACTGTGGGCAATAACTTGATCTCTTATGATCAGGTGAACATAACTGAATGTCTTGGAAAGAGCAACAAGAGTGGGAAAGGAGAGTGAAGGAACATGTGGTCTCACAAAACATGTTTGCATTTGAAATAGTGTTCCTCAAAGTTGATTATAAAATGAAAATGAGAATATGGGGAAGCATGGATGGATTTAACTGCGGACCAGATGTTGACTTGAAAAATTATAACAAAAAGCAAAGTACATATGTTTGTGTGAAATCTGGAGAAATGTTTTTCCTTCAAGGAAGACATCCATATAGATAAGGTTGCTCAAGTAATGTGATGTGACAGTTGCTATGTCAACTAGCGTTCCCTTCCACACATTTAAATTATTGAATAGCACAGTAAATGTTCTATAAAAGTAGCTCCTTAGAACATGGTTATGCATCTTCCTATTTTCCTCAAAGATTTAAAAAACTTTTCTGACCTTTACTATGTGTGTTGTATGTGTCTGAACTATGTGCCAAACCTCTGTGCAGCTGCCATTAAAGTCAGCGTTTGGCCCATTATGTCCCCTTTGTCTGACTCAGCTCCCTTTGTAGCTGCATGTTTCATGGATGTGTAATGGAGCAGTGCCTGCCTGCATTTGAAAGCAGAGTGAAGGGATTGAGGGAACAGATTGAATCCATCACAGAAAGAGTATGAAACTCCCATGCAAGTAAGTGAATAATATTTAATGAGTTGAATCTGGTGCTATAAACAGGCATCTGCCCTTGCGTGCAATACTTTCTTCATTGTTAACCCAGTACACAAAGCTTTTTGGCACATGCTTTAATAATTTATTTGAAATATAAGTTAGCTAAGCGGAATCTCCAGCCTTAGAGCCAGTGGGAGCTGGCAGAGGCTGAAGCAAAAAAGGGAAACCTATGCACATCAGTGACATTTGTATAACCTGAGGCTAAAGGAGGTAAATGTTGAATCCTCTAAAGCCATTTCACTTCCTTGTGTGTGAATTTATCTCTAACTCAGAGATGTTTTTTAACTTTCTTGTGTTTGTCCTTAGTTGAGTAGCTTAGAAAACCAGTGGACAGTGCACTCTTTTAGGACTTGAGAGGTGTGAACTCCATGTTGTTCTTTGCAACACACTTCCTATATTATATTTTGTCTTTTTGTCTAAAAATAGGGGTGCTAGCTGCCCTATTTGAAGAAAGTGAAGATAATGGTGTTCTTGAGCAATCCTGAAATAGTGGCTGTCACCACTGTAAGGATAATAGAGTTCTTTTTGCTGAAATATTTGCTGCTTGACGTGTGGGTGGTCATAAATGATCAAATTTATGTGTTTATTCTAAAACCTGATCTAAACCCTTAAAATCTATTCTGTATCCCTTGAAATGACCCAATGTTAAAACTTCTTCTGAACAGGGCTTGGCAGCAATTTCAGCGTCACTGTTGCTGCTTCAGTCTTTCTCTTGTAAATCTAATGGCAGGCAATGAATTCTGTAGATGAACATGTAGGAGTAGGGTTTAAATACTTGTTTCTGCATATGTGAAAAATTCAGGAAGGATGGGAAGAAGTGGGGTGCGGTTTTGCATAGCACCCACACAAGGACTTGACTTACGTGTAGGTTGGTCACACACTTCTACATCAGGGCAAAGTGCATCTTACTTATGTGTGCATATGTCTGACCTTTGTTGATAGAAACCTCTCTGTATGCGTTTGAACTTCTGTAGGTATCTGTCCATGCAGAGATTAGGAGTCTCCACTCTAAAGGTGCAGATAACCAGTCACATAGGCAGCTGAAAAGTTATTTGATAAAGTAGATATGAGAACTTCTGTGTTTGACTTGTATAATGCAAATATGGGCATGTGTGCATGTGGACAGGGGGAAGTCTGAAAGAAACTTCAAAAATGTAATCTTTAGCTCTCTCTGTCCCAAATGCCACTCAAACTTACTGTGCTACTGAACAGATATTATGCAGGAAGTGCTTTATTCATAAGGCACATAGGTTGTCACACCAAAATCAGATCAACTCCTGAGAAAAATTACCTTCACCTGCTGTCTAGTGTGGTACTGAAAATCAGATATCAAGGGACACGGAGGTGAAACTGAAATGCAGTTGTTGCTCTGCTGTCTCACAGCAGATCAAACTGGAGACAGCTGGAGGGACAAGTAGATCTGAAGCTGTTTGTGGAAAGATTCGGAACTAACTTTGTATTTATTTGCAGGTAATGTGTTCCCTGTCTTTTTCTTTTTGTAGTTTTGGCAGTTTATCTGGACCAACGTTGGTGGCCTGTTGAAGATGTAGTAAAGACAGCTGATCCTTCTAGAGATGGGCTAATTTCAGTAAGGATGCTATTTTAAACAATTGCCTTTACCCTGGAATTTCCCAGCTAGAACAATCACACATAACTGCCTCTGGTCTCCTATAGCTCATGCTTTATAACCTGTGGGATCTGGGCTGTGTGGCTCACCAAGCACTTCACATCTCTCCTGTTGCACAGTGGCATGGACATTACCCTCTCTAAACAATTTCATGCATGCAGTTTATGATTCATCTGTGGGATTTATTTTGTTTTGTTTTTAGTTTAGCCTCACTGCCTACGAAAGGAATAATCAGATAAAGTAAGTTACTACATTAGCAGTAACTCTTCATATTAGTGTTGCTTGACTGAGTGTCTGATGGGAGGTGTTCCTACCATTTGGAGCAATGTCCTATGTAGCTAGTTATAATTTTTTTTGCCTTGGATAATGGTTATATTGTGTTAATGTAATGAAATTGTTATTTAAAAGTTTCTATATCTGTAATTCTTTTTCCAAATAAGCTATCTTAATAGAATGCAACTACTTTTTTGTACTTTGAGAGATTTGGGTAGCCTGTAGTCCGTTTTCAACTAAGTCAGATTGCCTACTGCATGTGAGCTTTGTGTTGCCATGAGGCTATTAAGTCAGTTCTGTTTCCTACACAACCCTCTGTGTCCAGCTTTGATCCTTAATGATTCTGATCCTGTATTGTTTTTCCCTAATATCTGCCATACATAGAGTTTAATTATTCACTGAATTAAGTAGACTTTTTGTGGGTAACTGAACTGAAGGGATTTTGAGATACAAATGCTTGCAAGATAGAACTTGGAGCAGAAGCACAGGCCTTCAGGCTTTCAAGTATCTGCTGTATCAACAGAGAATGAAAATAGAAAACTTGCCCCTTCTAGCTCATTGCTAAGAGGTAAATTGTCATTATCTGTGGAAACTATCATTTTCTTTTTCAGCACTCATATAAAGCCTGTTGGCACCACTTTTTACATTGATGACCAGTATGATCTTGTTCCTTTATATTTCTCCATCTCTGTCCTGTCGGTTGTCTAGTAAGAAGCACAGCATAAAACCTAATTGTTCATGTTACACCTAGATTATAAACTGCTTGGGACAGCCTGTATTTATTCTCTGTTTTGTACAGAGTGTAACTCAGTAGGGTCCTGACCCACTAAAGCTCTTTGATGCTGTGGCAAAACAGGTAATAGGGGAGAGGTGACCAGAATAACACAGTGAATCCTGTCTTTATTTCACTTTCGAGTAGGATTAGATTGCTTTGATCCTGTTTCCAGATCTGTGACTAGTTTGCTGTGACTTATGATCAAGATACTTCTTTTCCTGTTGCTTTAGATTTCCTCTGTGTGACAACAGGAGATATGTCAAGCTTTATAAATTTTTATTAAATTATTCTATGCCCTCTGGATAAAGGGTGGAACACTGGGAAAAGCTGGTTTTGTTATTCTATCTGAACCAATTCATGAGGTATTTTCCCCAAATTAAGTGTACATGCTTTCTGACCTACTCCTTCCCAGGCCCTTTTAATTTTGAAGCCTGTTATGAAATGCAAAATACTATTCTCTGTTTCATTTTTCTTTGGTCTGGTTTTGTTTGTTCTCTAAGGTCCAGACATTCAGAGAAAGGATTGTCCTCTTTGTTCTGAACTACATTATTTTTGGAATGCTGGAAGGGAGTTCAGCTAATGATGCGTTCTTTCTACCTCACTCTGCCACTGAGTGTGCCAAGATACTCTGGAGAAATGGTGAGGCTGTTGCCTTTTACTCGGTCAAGATGAAAGGTAAGGTCATTTTAGAGACATATTTCCATTGGTTCCCAATAGCTAGAAATGTAATCCTTTTGTTTATCTTTCAGTGTAAATAATCCTGGCTCTCATTTACATTTTTATATCAAATCTCTCTCAGAATGAATCTGGGGAACAAACCTTCCATGAATTTGGAAGCCATCCATATTATTTTCATTGAAACATGATGGCTCCAAACTCTCTTCTCAGTTACACTGAGTGATCTGAGGTACTGGATTATTCCAATAAAATAGGCTTTAATGCTGCCAAGTAGAAGGTTGTACATCTAGGAACAAAGAATGCAGGGCCTACCCACAGAATGGATGACTGCATCCTGGAAAGAATGATATCTGAAAAATGGAATATAGTTCACGGTGGAAAACTGGAGTAATAGGAGTGGCTGGTGGTGAGAAGGGGCAGTATCCTTGGATGCGTAACCCTGGGTTGTGTAGAGGAAGGTGCATGCACTAGATCAGTCCTGGAATGCTTTATCCAGTTGTGGTACACCTAGTTTAAAGGATGACAGTTAATTGAGTTCATCATTAATTGATTAACTAACATAGAAAACAAACAAAATGTCTTTTGGTCCTTGAGGGATATTTGCACCAGTGTAAGCCTTAGTGAAGGTCTTTTATTAAATAGAGAGTTTGTAATAATGCAGGTACATCGCTATTAACCAGTCTATAGTGGAAAAAGCTTCATTAGAATAACTCCAGGTATGCAGCTGAGTCCGTACCCCCATGTAAAAGCTGTTACCAGTCTGTGTTTAAGATTTGTGGGTCTCATCTTGATACCAGCAGCTTGAATGTAGAGAAGTTGGTATCTTTGGAGCTAAATATATTGTTCAAGTCAGTAATCTGTAGCCACCTGTCCAAAAGGGGAGAACAAGAAGCAGCTTGAGAGCTGCACAGATATGGATTGCTTTTGATTCCACAGGAGAATCTGGAGGTGCTTTCTCTTAGAGTCTCAAAGGCCAGCAACAATAAGAGATGTTCTGCAATTCTGCTGCCTTAGGATGTGCAAAATCCTTATTTGCGCTGAGGTGTAACTTGTACACCCCTGTGCTGGTACAGTGCTACTGTACTATCAGCAATGAATCAAGTCTCAGCCTATGATAAAGGAATCTTGTATGTCTGCGAATATGCAGATGAACTGCTTTGTAGTTGGCAAACACTTCATTTCCCATAGTACATTTTCCTTTAAGTCCATAAATATTTCTGAGCAAAGCTTTTGGAAAGGAACACTTGTATGGGCTGTAATGATTCATGCTTCAGTAAAATAAATTTGCACAGTAGTCTGTTATGGGTGGAGTATTGGCCAAGTTGAAACTGTTTCTGAGTAAGTTGAGAGTCACAGTTTGGTTTTAAACTAGGTCCACATAAAATACAAATTCTTCAAGTCCAGCTCTGTCAGCATCTGTCTTTTGTTGCCAGTGGTTTTCTTCTCTGGGCAGCTATATTTGTTAGTTTTTGGCCTGTGTTGCAAATTACTGTAGTCTTTTGCCAAAGCCTTTTCGGGAAGCTTGAAGTTGATTGTTTTTGCCCCGTTTTGCTATTTGCTGTATGCATGTAGAAAATAATTCCTCTTTCTGAAGTTCTTTGACTTCAATTTCATACTAGCCATGCTCTGGCTGATCCTATTCTCTCTACTTTCTAGAAGAGGCATGGATTTATTAGGCCCAAAACAGGCTTTTCACAGGGTTGTTTTAGATTTTTTTTTTTTTTAAACTTTTCTATTTTTTATCATAACGTAAGTTCTTTTTCCTTTTATTGTTCTGGTCAGAACAGTTAGTAAGGGCAGCTTTAAGTACAGGACTTTATATTATGCTGGACTTCTGTTACAGCTTCTGGTCCTAGGAAGAATTTATTTTCCTCTGTGCCCATCATGTGATTCCCTTTATTTCCATGCTCTGCAATTACTTGGCCATTCTTTATAGTTTTATTTTCTTCACTAGGTAATTGAGACTCTCCATGCTGATGTTGAATTCAACTGTATTTCTCATTTGTGAGTTTTTCATTACCTACAGTATGACAAAAAACAGGCTTCAGTGGAACCAAATAAACCAGAACAGATCTGTGGAGCATGGTTATTTCAAACTTAAGTCATCTAAGTGAATCACAGAAATGGTGACCAAGGAGGAGAGAGTCTGTTCTATCTTTGCTACGGATTTAGTATGCTGTTCTGCAAACTAAATTTTCAGTGGACTTCAGTGATTTCAATTAACTGTCTTGGCAATATTGTAAAGTCATTTCCATTTGCCAGTTCCTAGGTGGCCTGTACAAAGTGAACTTTGTAATTTTGGTCCAGTTCCACACATCCATCCATCTTATGAACATGCTTAGCTGGATCTCTTTTGATAGTCTAGCTAAAGAGAGACAGATGGTCTTGAGCACCCGCCTTGCTCAGAGACGCAGTAACTGCAAGTCAAGGTTTTGAGACAATTTGGCAAGTACTGAAACTGACCATCCTGCACCTGTTGTGTAGATAAACAGAAGGCTCATTCTTCAAGGCTATCACTTTTCGTGAGTATTAGACACCTTTATTAAAACAAAATTTATTCATGACTACACAGATCATCACCATAGCCTCTCTGGTATGTGCCTATTCCTGTCCAATGACAGGCATGCAGCATTTACCACTGGGTATACTAAAGATTGATGAGAAGTACTAAGCCACTAATGAGGCTGATAAGACACTTTGTCACGTGTCAAGATAAATGTCTCCAATTTTATCTATGTCAGTGGCTTCCATATTAGACAGCTGAGGAGTTAGACCTTACTGAATGTAGCTACTTAAAGGTACAACAGGAAATGACAGTTCCCTGTCCCTTTCTTTGCAGACAGCAACCTGAAAATGAAATATTTTGCAGAAAGCCTTCATATAGATATTTTGGTTTTGAGATCTGTTTTACATTCTTTTAAGTATTTCTTTCAGATTTTTTTTCTTGGCATGCCCTAAATCTGTGTGAAAACCTCAAGAAGAATGTGTTTTGTGTAGTGATGTAGGATTAATGGCCATGGTTACTGACACTATTTTTTTTGTGCAATAAGACATGTAATCCCCTGAAAGTATTTCTTTTTTATTTACTGAGGACTAGTAATTACTGCAAATGGACTTTAACCACCTTCACCTAAATGTTAGGCTAGTGTAGAAGATTCATAATGCAAATAAATCAGTAAGTAAGTTGGAAGATGCTATGAGACAGGAACGTCTTAGTCCCTTTAAGAATAAAACAACAAAACTCCATTTTATATCCAGCTTTTTTTCTCTACTGTTATGTGTTGCTGTTACTATAACATATAGGACCTGCCCAGTTGTGGACCAAGCTGTCTGTGGTACAAAAAGCAAAGGTGTCAGATTGTCAAAGCCTATCCCTTCCCAAGCTCTCTGTGTCCCTCCTGTCAAACCTTAGTAGTAGAAGTGTGGAGCAAGATAGTGTTCTCCGTGATGTGAGTCAAACCAGCCTTAACAAAATTGGATCCTCTGAGAAGTCTGTAAAACACGCAGTTGAACCAGGAGTAAATGCATTGTTGGCTTCTCATTCATTCTTTAGAGATGCTCCACAAATCACAGTTTGGGAACACCTGGCTGCAACAACTCTAAGCTGATATAAGCTAGGCGTCAAAGCAGCCCTGGCCCAGCCTCTGCTTTTTCCTACTCCTGAGCCTTAGAGATAGTCTTTGGAAGTGGCTACTCAAGCTAAAATCCATTTGCCACCTGTCTTCATATAAGCCTTTGCAAATTTATTTTAATACTTTGGTGGCCCAGGTGGTATTCTCTAGAAATAGATCCCTAAAAAGATAATAGGATTTTATTTTTCACTGATTACATACATTTCTTTTACAAAAAAAGATATTAAATCAGAATTGAAGTTAACCTGACAGACAATTAGTTGAAATCTTGTTGGATAATTGCTTTTGTGTCCCTCTGTTTTCTAGTAATAATATTTTTAATGTGCATTTCTGAGGCAGACTGAAGGTTCTGGCTGTAATAAAAATTAAATGACTACATACCAGTCAAGACATGAATTCATTTAATTTTATTGAAGCCAGAACCTTTGTTCCCCTTCTCACATACAAACTCACACAATGGGTTGACCTTGGGTTCTATTCAGCAGAAATATTCCCCACCCTCTACACAAGCACACAGCCTGCTTAAGGCCTGTCCAAACATGTGTGGGCCAAGCCAACTTGTTCAGCAGGGAAATAGTCAGTATGCACAACCTTGTTTTGTTTGGGTCTGTTGGATGTGGGGACTGGATTGTTTTTTTTTCTGGTTTGTGGCTCTTTGGGAATGCTAATGGCTGTCTGCTTTCCTGCCCTTGTAATATCTGTTTACCATTTTGCTGGCTCATAAGTTGGTCATTTGGCACTCGTGACCTAACCAAGCAGATCAAAGGCTTTCAAAGGGCAGACTGTATGAATACTTCCATCTCCATCGCCAATGCCCTTATTTTCCCTGTCTCCTCCCTCACCTCAAAACTTAGTCTGTTTGTGTGTTTCAACAACGAAAGAAACCTCTGAACCAAATGTGTGAGAGTCTAGTGGTCACCTCTGGGCCACCATTAACTTACAGTAACCTCTTTGCTATTGGATGGGAACTGGAGACAAAGCGGCCTTTGTTCCAAAGGTTTGTTTGTTTGTTTATTTTATTTCAAATGGCTCTGGGCTATGACTCCTCTAATATGTTTACCAAGGACAAGGTGAAGAATGGCTTCATGTTTTCTTTATTTACAGTGCCTTTAGACACTACAAGTTTTTGTCATCTTCTCAACACAATATCAGGAGCACAGATATAAATCACTCAGCTCCTGGGATGGCTGCACAGCAGTCTCATCAGGATTTATAGGCGACAGACTATATGAGATAATAATAAACTTATAAGGACACTTGGAACATGCAGGAATTCATAAAGTTATTGACTTCATGAGGAAAAGTTTGTCCCTTTCTTAGAACGTATGGTGCAACACTGCTGGAATCCAACATCTCTGTTCGGCTGGCAGCTAACAATGGGACTGGGGATATACTCAATTTTTTGGCTCATGAAAAAAGAGTAACTACCCATCATGTGTTACAAATATTGAAAGGTTATAAACACCACCGCAAGCCATCATTTTCTGACAATATGCTTGAACATGTGTTTGGAGTTAAGCATGCACTTTGATTAAGCAGGGGTGGACCAAGCCTTGATGTGAATGGATTGGTTATGTAGCTACATACTCTTGTTGTATGGCTGGTATGTGTGATGTGGATTCTTGCTAAGTGGAGAGCTACAGCCTTGACAAATCTGGGTCTAGAATTAAACATAGTCATGTATGCTTTGCTGAATTGACATCCTAGAAAAGAGAGTAATCAAAGTCAGGCCAGGAGACTATCAGCAACAGGTATTAGGCATCAACTCAAGGAACAGCAGTAGACCTCAGTTTAAGATAGCTATGGGCATGTGATAAAGAAAAAAGGATCTATTAAGTAAGCCTTGCACTGAAATTTAAGAACAGCCATTCAATAGGAGATCTGTGAAACAGGTCTTAGTGAAGTGATGAAAGTTTTGTGCCTCAAGACACTGAAAACTAGACTGAGTGGTACACTAGTAAGTGGTAAGAAAGAAAACTGGGAAGGTCTTAATGAGGTTTAGGCAACAAAGAAAATGTAATCTTTTCCTGTTATAAAGGCCTGGATATTTATTTCTATTTAAACTGCCATGTACCCAGATAGAAACAGCATAAAATCTTTATAAATATTTTCTAAAAATGAAAATAAATCAGCAAGATGTTTCTATGGTGACTTTATCATATATGTAAGTAGTTGGCCATTCATTTCAGGGATGAATGCTTATGCTGTCAAGTAGTTTGAGGTTCTATTCTCATGGCATTCTGTGCTGAACAGAAGCTTTACAGTGAATTGCTAATGTACCTCCTTCAATAAGTTCCTAAGTTGTTTAGGGTGTACATTCAAATTTTGGACCCTGAATGTCTGTTCTTGATCAACTTTCTCTTGACTCCAGTTTGAGTTTACCATATGTGATAGCAAAATAAATACCTTGATTCTAATTTTTTTTTGACAGTTTTCACCAAGAACTGGGTTTTAAAAGTTTGGAGGCTTATACTTGAGTCTGTATTTTGTGTACATGTAGAGCATTATGTCATGTCCCCATGATTTCAAGTGGCAGACTTGATGTGTTCATTAGCAAGGACCGTCCTTGAGTAAAAACCTTAGTTAACACTGATAGTAGCAGTTCAAGCAATGGACTAGAAGCACATACATGTGTGATAAATTACCACTCAGTAGAAATCAAGTGACTTACAAAGGAGTGCTTGCAGTGCTTTCTTAAAATGCACACTCAGTTGTTTATGGCTTTATACCCAAATGCCTTAATTAATGTCTCATCTTCCTACAGAGGTATGACTTTTTGTGCTGCAGTGTAAGGTTGAACCTGAGTTGCTGCCGTGAGTTTAGCTGTCGCTTAGATTCTACTCGGTGCTTTCTCAGACATGGTTCTTCCTCTTTGGGAAGTCATTTGCCTCCCTGTTATGTGCTGGGTTGTTGGGGCTGCCCAGCTTCTGCTCTGTTTTCTGAAGGGACTTCCCTTCTTCTGGCCCAGAGACACTGCGAGCGTGAGCAGTTAGGGATCTGTTTCCAGTTTCAGGTGGCGCAACCTCAGCGCTTTTTGTGTGGTTGTCTTACCAACAAAATACTTCTGGGTATGTGTTGACAGATAACTGAAAGAGAGAAATATTCTTTTGTACAGTTGTTTATGGAATTTACTGAACTAGGAGATCAAAGACTGAATATGCAATAAAAGGGTTGTATAACTTTCTGACCAGTAAAAGTCAGAAAGGAGGTGTAAATGATGGGACCAGTCAGGTTTCATACTTAAGAGTATTATCATACCATTTGGGAAGGCACAACAGCAATGTATGCAGAGGCCAAGAGAGCCTCTCTCTTCTCCCTGCAGTCATTATGAAATTGTTAACTTAAACAATATTGGGAGTTTACTCTGGAAGCCTTCTCCACTGCCCAGCTGCATCAGGCAGCTTGGACCTTCTGAGAGTTTAGATCATACTGCATTGTGTGGTTCAGTGTATTTCATAAAAAGAGTTTGGGGGGTGATTTACCAGAAGAGCCAAAAGCTAAAGGAATATGTTGAGATTACATTCAGAATATTATACCTCTCTGGCTATTGCCCAGTTACATTTTTTCAGTGAACCTTCCTATATATGTTGCCTGTGTACCTAAATGATCTAATTATGAAGAACTGGAGTCTGGAAAATACTATGGTGAGACCTGGAAACCACATGTTAAGCAGATCCTCTCAGTTCGATGGCACAAATCTTCCTTCTGGGAAGTGTTTTACTGGCTATGCAAATGTACTGCAGTTGGGGTGATCTTCATAGCCTGTGGAAAGGTATCAGGGCAATATTTGTGGCTAGAATCATACAGAAATTGGTTAGTTAGTGCAGCCATACAGATTTTGTTTTCAAATTCATGTATTTTTTCCTGTCTGTTTTCAGGGAGCCTGTGTGATGGTACAACCAGTCAGTGTTACATGCTGCCGGTGTTGGATACTATATTTGTCAGGAGAAAGTATAGAAGAGGTGGCCTAGGGATGAAAATGCTGCATGATTTCTGTCAGTCTTTCATGGCTGAGGATGCCTTGGGGATCAGCTGCCCTATTTCTGCTGCCATGTATCAAGGTAAATCATTTGATGTGGAAATGTTAGGTAAGGGTCATGTATAATGTATAAATTTCAATATGGTCTTGGTAGGATTTTCTTAACTGTATAAGAGTTCAGTGCACTTGTCTGAACTGAACTGTTGTTAGTGTGCAACTGGTTACTTTTCTTGAGACATCTGGAATTTCCTGTAGAAAGGTAGGTCATTATTTATGTAAGACAATAAGAAACATAGAACTCATATTGCCTGTTTGATATTTTGCATTCTTATCTCACTCTGTCTTAGAAATAGAACTATGTCATTGCCCTTGACAGTGCCTTAGACATTTTATTTGACACTGGAGGGAAAAGAATCCTAAGATGTTGTCAAGCCTACACTATGCACGTGATGCTCTTGTAGATACTGCATTTGTAAGAAATTAGATTTAATAGGCCATATACCTAGGCTCTGCTCATTCATCCAGTCACATCAGTACTTGTTTTGTATTGACTGTCTTTGAACATTTGGCACTTTTAAAAGATTGCCTTCTCTGTGAAGTTCTGGTTTTGCTAGTAAAATTTACAGAAATATCTGTGCTCACATTATTTATAAAACTGTTATCTTTAGAAAAGCATTTTGTCCTAAAGTTGCTCTCTGTATGGCATACAGTCTTTACCATCATTTTTTGGGAGATGTTTCTATTGACATGACTTTACAGCCATTTCCTAGTAAGTGTCAGCAAAACTTTATCTGTTCTTCCTCGTGGTCAGTGTGTGTCATTGAATGTATACAAATGTACCCCAATGTATGCAAACGTAATCCAGGAGTTTCTAAATTCAGAAAGGAGTAGTACTGACTACATTCTTTCTCTTCTCCCAGTAACATCCATCTTTCCTACGGCAGGCATCAATGATGTAGACACTATGGATCAGAAAGCTGCATTTTTTATGTGTTAATGCTAGCGATATATTGCAAGACTATGCTTTCATCTCAATTAGGTTTAGAGCTTACAGTGAATAAATTTGACTTGTATTGTGTTCTATTTAGGTTTTCTAAGCCTTATAAAAATACTAATGCTGTAAGTTACATTTTGGGTATATTGAAGTCACTGCCTATTTTTAATTTAATTGGAGCCACAATCTCATACTTTGACAAAAGAATGTAAACTTTGACTCTAAATCTCTGTACTAATGTTTTCACTAGCATGTTATTTAATGTGCTATAGAGGCCCAAAAAGAAGTAAAAAGCATTTTAGCAGATATCTCTATTGTGGCATATGTGTTACTTTCAGTAGCTTTTATTGAAATGATTAATTCAGTTTGGATATCCTTGGATAAAATTAATGACACCAATATGCTCATTACTGTAAGGCAACTGTTTACATACCAGAATTAGGGTTTTTGTTTCAACATCTCATTGTTAAAGTCAGCTGAATGTTGAAGATAAATTACCCATTCTGTAGTATGAGGAACTACAATGGACAGAGGAGAGCATGAAAACAATTTTGTTGTTTACAGATTGCTGTCTTAGTATGGTTGATGGAACTGACAGGATGGTGGTTAAGGAAAGTTTAAAAATCCCCTTTAAACTTTTTAAACTATTTGTGTTACAACATAAACCTGCTCTTGGCTCTGCAGACATCCTAAGGAAACCTCTAAAGCAGACAAATTTGAGTTTGATAACATAAACAAACTTAAATTTGATTGTTTATCCAAATTATATTAATGTTCAGTGTGCACAGTGATAGGAATCAGTGGGACTGTGCTTTCTGAAGGCACTATATCTGACACAGGTACCCCTGTTCTTCCTATTTCCTGCTTTCCACATTCAAAAAAGTAAATGAACCCCAGCAATGGAGTATAGGGTAGCAGTAGTAAAATGGAGGGTGGTATTGGGCCAAGTGCAGCAAACTGATACAAAGGTTTTGTTTGTAAACAGAAATCAGAGTATCATTCTTAGTGGTTCAAGCTGGAAGATACTGGAGCACCTTTCATTTCAGAGTAGTGAGGGTGAAAAAACCCACACTGCAGTTAATCTAAAGCCTGCTAAGTGTCTGGAGATAGTTCTGTGATGCAGTGCCAGAAGAAGGTGGCTCAGTAAGTCATTTCAAGTTCTGTATTTCTGTGCTCACAAGGAAGCAGATGAACAGGATTCACTTGTGCTTGTTCAGGTCATTCCACATAGACTTTTCCTAAAAGCCCTGGCTAAAAGAAAAAAAAAGGAGAAGAGAGAAGAAAAGATTTCCAAAGGAACTAATGAAAGTAGGTCTGAGAGCATTTCTGGGATAGAATACACTCCCTCATCCACTGTACTTTTCACTCATTCATGCTTTTACCCCTTGGTTTCTCCTATTCAGTTTGCCAGAAATTCTTGCAGACTTATCCCGAGGAGCAGAAGCGACTGTGGGAGGTGGAAGCACCAGGAGATTGGAGCCAGCGAGCGAATATCTGGTTAAAAATTCAGATGGAGTCATCCCCTTCAGGAAGTGAGTTAAAATAAACAGTGTGAACTTGGCCATGTTAGTTATATAAAGATAAGAAATAAAATCAAGAGTTAGGTAGTGATAATAGATAGATGGTTTCTCTGTTTGCACATGGAGAAACTACTGAGTGTGCAGTCCACTGTTTTTTTCCCAGTAAACAGGACAATTCTTAGAAATTATGAGGTAATGAAATTGAACTACAGAGCATTTGAGAGATACTGAACAAAGCACAATCTTGGCATAAAGTTGCTGTAACTCCCGTTGCAGTGCACGTACAGCAGGGTAGAAGTTAGCCCCCAAAATTCCTGTTGCACAACACAATGTCTGGGTTATAGAGAGGGGTTTGTTTCCCTGAAATCATTACAAAGAAGAAATTTGTATGGCCAATGGGCAATGTGTTTAATTACCTTAAATTTGCTGCCAATACCGTCCTTGGATAGAAACACAAACATTTTCATTATGGCTTTTGGAAGATTCAGAATACTCTCCTACAGGGTAAATCCTTCTTGCTGGGAGCATTTTCTGGTTACTTCACAAAAGATAGCGACAGAGTAGGAAAACCTTTTGACAGTTCATATGGGCATCTTGTTGATGTAATCTGTTCAGCTGGCTTGGGGATCCAGACAGGCCTCTCTGCTGCATGCACACAAGCTGTGATAAGCATTAGGTTCCAAAAGAAGGGCACATTGCCTTTTTCTGGAAGTGCAGCCAGGAGTGCTGCAGAGCAAATTGCTCCCGTGACTTCCCACATCTATCCTGCTTTGTATTGGCTTGGGGACCTTCAGCTGAGACGTTGCGTTTCATCTTGTCTACAGTACCCCACAGGAGAGTTAAGTCAGAGTTTAGCCCTAGGCTGGGTTCCTCTGAAGCCATTATATTTATGTTCTTCATGCTTTAAACCAACAAAACCTGGTGTTGCTCTTTCCTTTAATCCATCTTGCTAAGTTCAGATTATTAATGGCAATTGAAGAGAACTATGATCCAAACAGAAAGCGGATTCTGGAAGAGAGTACACTTTCCTTTTTCTTTCTTTGTTTTGCCATCTTGTACAATAACAAACAAGCAAAGAGAAATGACCCAAAACATGGGTAGATATAATTCCACCATAGTGGCTGTCAGTAAAAATGCACACGAGGCCTGGGAACTGCCTTGGTCTGTTCTGCACATAAATGAGATGCCTCATATCTACAAAAAGAGGAAGGAGGGAAAGTATAAACCAGGAATGGGGGAAGAGGGGTTTTGTACATTTATAAGGACTGTGAATTGCAGTGTGGCCTTTATAGTGAAAGGGAGCAGAAACAAGTGAATTTGGCACTAAAATGCATAATAAAATCTGCGTTTTAAATTATGTTCTTCACTCAGGCGCACAGCTCACTGGGCATCACTTTCCTTTACACTGAATGTGCTTAACAGGTTTTAGTTCATCCATCTTCGGTGGAAAATCAACCCACTAAAAAACCAGTATTTAAAACTGTGTGTAATACATTTATTGTATCTATCTTACATATGGAATCTACTTGTGTGCTTCTTGTGCTTGCATTATCCCAGTGCTGTGCACATTATGCACCCAGGGAAATATAAAGTGAGAGCACAGGACAGATAATGCCTGTTAGAATTTGCTAGGGGAGAGTTTCCCTGGTTTTGCTTTGTGCTAAAGGCAGCATTACTCTTGCATAGCTCTGTCTAATAGCTGGTGAGGATACAACAAGAGAATTTTCCAGGGCTTCATGCTATCTGTTCATAGTAGATAAAGCAGAAACATTTTCTGAGTGCAGGGGTCCTTTATCATCTGACCTAGTGTGCTGCTTACCATACACGTAAAGAGAAGCTTGTGTTTCCAGAGACACAGAGAGGAAAATGATGTGACATAGAATGGAAACCACTGGAGTTGTGCACTTACATGTTCCATACACAGAAAGTCATTTAGATCTTCTGCAGGTCTGCAGTTGACACCAAGCTGAGTGGTGCAGTTGGCATGCCTGAGGGATGAGATGCCATCTAGAGGGACCCAGACAAGCTCGAGAAGCAGGCCTGTGTGAACCTCATGAAGTTCAGCAAGGCCAAGTACAAGGTCTTGCAGTGGAGAAGGACTTGGGGGTATTAGTGGATGGAAAACTGACTATAAGCCAGCACTGTGCACTCACAGCCCAGAAATCCAACCATGTCCTCGTCTGCATGAAGAGAAATGTGGCCAGCAGGTCAAAGGAGGGGATTCTCCCCGTCTACTCTACTCTTATGAGACCCCACCTGAGTGCAGAGTCCAGCACTGGCGTTCCCAACATAAGGAGGACATGGACCTGTTGGAGTGTGTCCAGAGGAGGCCATGAAGATGCTCAGAGGGCTGGAGCACCTCCACTGTGAGGACAGGCTGAGAGAGTTGAGGGGTTCAGCCTGGAGAAGACGCTGGGGAGACCTCACAGTGACCTTCCAGTGCTTAAAGGGGGCCTGTAAGAGAGATGGGGACAAACTTTTTAGCAGGACCTGTTGTGATAGGACAAGGAGTAGTGGTTTTAAACTAAAAGAGGGTGGATTTAGACTAGATATAAGGAAAAAAATTTTTACAGTAAGGGTGGTGAAACTCTGGAGCAGGTTGTCCAGAGGTGTGGTAGATGCCCCAGCCCTGGAAACATCCATGGTCAGGTTGGACAGGGCATTGAGCAGCATGATCTAGTTGAAGTTGTCCCTGCTCATTGCAGGGGGGTTGGACTAGACGACCTTTAAAGGTCCCTTCCAACTCAAACTATTCTGTGATTCTATGATTCTATCTTTAGGGGGTCACTTGGGAACATAGTGCTTCATTCCTCCCCACTCTGTAATGTAGAAAGAGAAACACAATGTAATTCAATATTGTCAGCTTCAATCTGGATCTATGGCAACAACCATGAAAATAGACAAGTCTTATTTTGTTCTGATTTCTTAGATCCCCATCGACATTTGCAATGTTTTGTTTTGGAACCAAAATATTGAGAAGAAAAATTGAAAATTCTGCTCATATTACATATTTTCCCCCCAGTACTCAGGATTGAATACTATTAATGTTGTAAGAATTCTGCGATCATAGATATTCTAAAAAAGGTTTCTGTAACCCTGAGGTCAGAATTTTAAATTTTGCAAGGTTGTGTGGCTGCATCTAGTGGCAGTAGAGGTAAACTGCAGCACTCTGCTTACTGCAACTGATACTTCAATTTGGGTGTGCACAGATACATAGACATATATGCACACTTATTTCTGTCTGTATGTATACATATATCTATAAAAATAAAGGTCTTTAGTATGTTGTCACACATGGCTGCAATGGTTCATTCTGAATTAATTCTTACTGTTTGAAAAATGGTAATATTTATTTCCACCAAATAGTAACAGGAACACAGTGACATTTCTCTTCTGAGGCTGATTGGAGGAACAGAAATCATTTAACATGATTTTTTCCTAGTTTCTAAATCTTCCAGGCAGGGACCTAAGCTGTTTTGAAGTAGTTTAGTAATATACATAAAACATGTAAATGTGAAGCTAATGCAAAAAATAAGCAGACTGAGCAAGAATTAAATTTCAAATGATTACTTATAATTCTTTACCTGAATTGGTCAGAGTATCTGCCTTTTCTGAAAGAGAGGAAGGGATATGGGTTTTCTCTGTGTAAGAGATGAATGGATTATCTATTTAGCAGAATATTCAAGCTAGGAAAGACCCAGAGACATTTTGTTTCTAGTATTGTTGTTCCCCTTAGTCTTTTGTGGTAGTGTCATTGGGCATCCTGGTTTGGTTAATCAACAAAAGCAAGGCAAGAGGGGTTGAAGGTAGCATTTATGCGGCTTTTTCTGGTGTGTTTTTTAAATGAAAGCTGCTGTGGAAGTCTGCTAACATTTTTTTTTTTTTTAATATCTCTTTCTGAGGCAAAACCATTCACCTCATTTCTCCAGAGGCTGAAATGGTCTCTCGTATGGAGACTACTCAAACCAGTAAACCCAGACAATCAGATGTGGAGCAGATGTATAAGGTACAGTGACTATTTTGCTATTTTATGACTTACTTTTTCATTGGTGGCCTTTTTGCTTTTTACTGAAGTAGTTCCATTTAAATATGAGACACTATCACAGATAACTATAGGTGTTTTTTCTACTGACCCATAGGTTTATGTGGGTAATCATAGCTTTACAATATATATACATATATATATAGTTGATTCATATAGCTATAGTAGTTTGAAAGGCTAAAGTGTACAGGATAGTTTTCACTGAATGTTGTAGTTTGATCCTCACTGAGATAAGGGAATGGTAACTAAGCTGGCATAGAGTGAATTCCAAGGTGTGTGTATGCAATGACTTTCTGAACTGAACCCTGATTTTCTTCTGTGTCTATACAGGGGCTTGAGTGTGACACCTTTAGAATGAGTAAGCCAAGCTTCTTACAGTCCTAATTATTTTATTCCACTACTGAGCTGCAGATCTGACTGTGCTTAGCTTTTTGCAGGATGGAGGCCTAAAACAGGCTGAGAGGTTTGAATGAAGCTCAAACCTAGTTAAGGGCTACATGTATCTGAAAAAAACAAATCACAGTAATGAGGCTTTTTCAAGTAATAAAGAAAAAGGAGAGACGAGTGGAAGCAAAACAAAGAGCTGTAGGGGTTGTTTCCCCAGGACATTTTGGTTGCCACACAATGAAATCAGTTTGTTTTCTTCAGACATGGGTCTCCTGGGGGAGCTATGACAGCACTGGCCCCTGTGGTGCACACTCTTGCATTCTGTGCTGTGGTCATGGCTTCAGAGCCCACCCAGCCAGATCAAGGCTCCGTGTACTCCCAGTTTTCTTTATGCTGACACTTCTGGGAACTCAGGCAGAGCAGCAGGAATGAAGCTGTTCTATACAAACAATGCAGCTAAGTTTCTTGCCTTGCATGTTTATCGTGGCCTTGGTTGACAGAGACATTTTATATTAGCATCAAGACACTGTTTATGTTGGTTTTGTATAATTTGGTGTTCCCTCTGTCTTGGTTCTAATTTCAGGGCATTGAATACATTCCTGTTGTTGGAAAAGTGGCAGGAGATGTCACAGAAAAAAAAGATGACACAGCAGCAGCATGGACTCTAAACTCACAGGGTCCTGAACAAGAGGACTTAGAGCAAGGTGCAGGCAATACTCAGCAATGCAAAGGATTCAGAAAAAAAACAGGTTCAGTTGGAGGCAAGGCCACCAAACATTTTCGAGTTATACCATAATTGCACTTTCAGAAATCAGCAAAATCTCTGTATGGTCTTAAAAATTGTAACTGACTGTTCATAATTTGTAATGCTGGAGAGATTTCTTCAGGTAAGATATAATTTTTTTGCAAGACACATTTTCGCCATCTTGTGTTTTGTTTTAAATAAAGCTTTTGTTTGCTAATTGTCCTTTTCTTTTTCGTCTCACCAAGTAATTAAGTAGTAGTTGAGCCTAGTTATTTTTCTGCTCTGAAAAGATTTTATTTGGTTCCATGAGATGTCCAAAAGGGAATAATTGGAGGGCTTGTGGATACTGATGTAAGAAGATATTTCTATGGAAACCACATCTTGCATTATGGAAGAGAGATACCACAACACACGTTGGTATCAGAATGACAGCTGTAACCTTCCTTTCAAAGCAAACAATTGATCTTGAATTGCTTTCATTTGAGATTTTCTAGCAGAAAAATCTGCCTTAAACCCTGTGGTGAACAGGATGGCATACAAACTCCATTAATGCAGAAAAAGTTTGGTGCAGAGAAGAAGAGTGAGCAAGCTACAGGCCTTAAACTGCCTTTAAATTGCGTAATAGGACTGTGATCATTCTACATGTAAATTTAGGGTGCTGACCTTTGTGTAGATTACATATTTTATTATTTTATACACATTTTATTTCCTGTAGGCTCTTTTCTAATGTTTTGCATTTAATTAACTTGGAAGTATAACATACTTCACTAGATTACTCATGTTATGGCTTGGTAAAGAAATTTTGTTCTTTCACCACAAGCTGGTTCTGTATCAGATTTTTTTTATTGGAGAATGTCTAAATGTTGAATGTTGTATTAATGATTACAGGTGAAACTCTTAAGGATCAGATCTTTAGTCCAGTGGCAGAGAAAGCTTTGCAGAAGTGGGATCAATGGTGAACAGCAGTAGGGTCTTGATGAATCTGAATAGATCCAGCAGCCTGTAATTCTTAAGTGGGTGCCTTGGAACAAGGAGAGGTAGTTATTTCTTTCCAGAAACTGATCCAGCATTTCCAGGGAGACAGTTCTGTAGGCAGACATTGTAGGTACACTGTAGGGGATGTATATTTTTCCCCCTGTATGGCATAGTTGCTCACACATAGCCCTGTCACCCCGTTTTTGTTTAAGGTCGTGATTTAACATAGTGTTTGTTCATGTATCCAAGTAGCTCCTCCCTTGCTGAGCTGCTCAGTAAACCATATGCCTGAGACACATCAAAATCAGACCTTTGTAGGCATCTCTTAAAAAAAAAAATTAAAAATGCTATAATTGGAACTTACAAGTTTTTGCCAAGAGAATTAAAACACTGAATTGTGTGCCAGCCTTAATCATGTTGCTATGGTTCTCTTGTCTCAAAGAGAATGCATTTAGGACTAACTTTATAGTTGATCTTCAGGCTGTTGATTCATCAAGTTGCAAAGGGTGTGGTATAAAGACTGCTAGAAACTGTGTGCACCAGACTATATTCTTACTGAATATATGGTTAAATACATATCTTTTTTTTTTTTTTTTAAAACAATATTTGTGAAGAGTTGCAATACTAGTTGTTCCTAAGTATGATAGAAAATTATTATATCTTTCCTCATGAAAGTTGATTCTGGAGTTGCAGTAGCCTAGCAAACTAGCCTCATGTCTAATTTGCACATAACAGCCTATATTATAAATGTCAGGGGTAGGTAAACTGGAGTTGTTCCAGCAAGTGGGGACTATTGAGAAGTTTAATCTGATTTAAGTCTTTCAACAGACTTTTATCCAAGAAGGCCCCAGGAAACTGTATAAATTTGTATTACAATAAAGAAGATGGATAAGGTACTGTGTGTGGGAAGGACAGACACTTAATTTGATTAAATTCATTCTGTATCTGGGGACGCTTTGTGTCAGAGGAAAAAAGAGCAATTTTTCAACATACCAAAGAATTTCTGTTTCACCTATTATCCAGTGGTCCACTGGCTGCATCACCAGCACATTACTGGCTCTTCTCATAGGGAAGTTGCTTCTTTACTCTGTGTAAGTGTTGTCTTCCTTGATTATATTTAGCTTTTTGTTTTCTAAGTAACGCTTTTTCATCAAAAATGCTCACAATGGCAACTGGGCATATTCTAGAATTAAGCAAAGGTGCATTTGATGAGATGGTGTTGGCAGATGGCTTTGTACTTTCTAATCAAAGAAAGTGATCACATCATCCTTCTAATCAAAACTTTTGACAATTAGGGATGTTCTACATTCAGTTCATCTGCCCTGCCTGGCAAATGAAACACACCAAACAGAAACAGTAGATTAAGAGGATACAGACATTTGCTCATTATCTATATCCAGTGAAGAACCAGAGCCAGGAGTTCTGAGGTCCTACTTAACAGTACAAAGCTCCTGGGCTACAGGTTGCAGGAAGACACAGGCTTGCTCCATATTATTTCAGAAATGCTAACTTACAGAATAATTAGTCTGAATATTGATTTTCTTTCTTTTTTTTCTTTCTTTTTTGTTATATTAGTGCTTTAAGGTATCTAATTAATTTAGAAGCTTGGACCTGCAACTCGTTCTTGGCAGTCTGAAGCACTTAGGTGAGATCACAAGAATCCTAAGAGGGTCTGAATCAGAAACAGGTCCAGTTTTGGATGTTATGTCTAAACAGAACGTTATAATAACAAAAAAAAAGAAAACCAACAGCACAAACGTATCTCTCTCACAGTGGAAGTTCTTATATTTAAAAGAAAAGTGGATTTACTCAAGGGTAGGATAGTTTCAGAGTGCTGGAAAAGTTGGCAATGGCTTGAAAAATCATTCCAGTTTTTGGACTTATGTTTTCAAAACTTTGGATTTAATCTTTTTTTGAATCTACACTCTGGTGGTTGTGGCTTGACACAGTGGTATTCCTGCTTAGGAGACAAGGAGGTAAGTGCGTGTGCATGAGAGAGATGGCAGATCTGCTGAAAGGAAATTTGTACCTATTGTTCTTACGAACAGACACTTAAGTCTGGCCTACAAGTAAGATGTTAGACATCAACATTAGTGTTAGCAGTGTCTGGGTGGGTGTGTGCCAACTAAATAAAGTATTGGAATTGCTCTCAGGAAAAGTAAACATATGGATTTTAAAGCTAGAAATTTCCTTACATTAATCTGTCATGATGTTTCACATAATGTAAGCCAGACAATTTCATGCATGGTTGCTATATCAAAAATCATTGGTTTTGGTTGAAAAAACCCATCTTTTTAGAAAGATTGTTTTGATGTGACAGTTTTGATTTTCAAATGTTGGGCAGTGGGAAATCTGCCACATTCCTTGGCAAGTTGTTCTAAAGTTTTGTGTTTAGAAGCACACCCAAATTTTTTAGTCTGAAATAATTTTGGTTTAGTCTCCTATGATGGATTTTGCTTTTCTGTTTAATGCTGAGCTATGGTACTCTCAAGTTTCTTTCAATGTGGGGATAGATACCTTGTGGTCCCATCATGACATCAGTGAACAGCACTTGGGTTTGGATCTGTCTCTGTGATGCAGATTTTGTCGACCTTGATTCATTCTTCTTGTCCTTTCAGAGAGATTTTTCAGTTTTTCAGATTCCTCTTAGAAGCCTGAACATCATCAGAGATGCAGTTACAGTTATGATCACACTGTTACGGGTTAGCGTTTCTTGGCTGCTATGACCTGTCGTTGAAATGGTCACGAGATTCTTTTGTACTTGTGGGTGTCTTAATGGTGAACATGCACTGTAAAACCTAGACGACAAAGTAGGAGGTATCTGTTTTAATGTGTTGTCTTTAATGGCCACAATGGCTGCAAGCATACTACTAAAAAAGTGGTCGATCCAGCGTCATCTTTATTATTACCACGAGATGGCACCATTACCTAGCTTAACATTGTTGTCATCTCTTGGGTGCTTGAGACAGTGCCCAAGACTTTTTCAATACATCACTGTTTGACTTCTTCAGAGAATGGTTACCCATTCAGAGCCAGGAGGGTGAGGGTGTGGTAAAGCTTGTCTTGTGTCTGCCATTCAGTCTCACTCTATCTGTGGAGTTTGTCTCAAGTGGGCCCATGTTGATTTTTTCAAATATTTGTGAAGCCACGATGAAGTCAGAGTAGCACAAAATGCAAACTGTACCCAGACTGTGCCCTTTCATACTCTTCTTTCATCAGAAAGCCTGGGTGGGACTTTTCTATGTTGTATTTCATGGCTTCCCAGCACACGATGATTCTGTCTCAGTTGTTTGACAGGTAACTTGAGCATCTAATTTTCCATTTCTGTCCCTTCACTGTCTACTACATACTTTGCATCAGAGTACTACTGAGCATCTTTGACTTTTTTTCATGTAACAACAGCTGCCATGTAATATAATGTTAGTATTCTCGGCATTAGAAAAGCAAGGATGGTCTATACTTGCCCTAAAGTTTAAGCTTCTTCCTTTGTTACTGTGTTTTATATATGATCATTCCCAAGGAGAGAAGAGCGGATTAAGTAAGAAGATGATTTAATCTAGTGTTGTTGGGGTTTTTTTAAATGTTTAATGCTTAGTTTAATTGATAAAATAAAACTTCAGTGCAAAGATAAAGTTGTACATTAAAGGCAGCTCTGCATCCCAATCAAAGATTGTAATATGAACATTTCAAAGCAAGTAAATCTCTGTTCTTTCACTTGCTCTTTGAAAACCCAATGCTAAGTCTATTTTTAGGGTGATTTCCCATTCCTCCAGGCCTGCAATATCACACTCCATGATTAGTGTGGCATGATACATCTGTCTGCTAAATGGTAGGAACTCTGTGCAACTCTTAGAGTTTGTCACATCAACTTGGGCCAATATCCTTCCCTCCCATCTCTCTGATGACATGAATGTATTATGGGATCTGTTCGGACACTCATAGGCTGCTCTTGAAGGCTTTGCTGGAGGTCACCTTATAGAAACTTCTGATGCTTTCTTTCTGCTATGATTTTTGTGGAAAATGTTTAGAGGTTTGGAAATACAAAGGATATACTTCTAAATAAACACTTTTCACTTTTATTACTTGATTATGAGAAGTGAGCCATCCAAAAGACTGCCTTATGAGTAGGTGCCAAAATAGGAAAAAACAGCTAACTTGTCTGAACGTATTAGTGTGAAAAACAGACTAACTTGGCACCTTTGCATTGACTGTGTCCAAACAAAGGCTGTGACATCCCTAGAGTTGAGTGCCTAGCTGACATAATTGGGATTGATTCCGAGTGACCTTTATTCCTAAAGAAAGCCTTGGTAGGTCAGTAAAACACAGCAGTTGATTTGGAGTAATTTAGGGGTGTTCAAATCCACATTTTAGTGTCGTTTCCTGTGGATGAAGAAGGGAGGGAACAGTCTAAACTTCAGTACCTAGCTGGATAGTTCTTAACATTTGCATATCAAATATGTTGCAGAAAAAAAACAAAATTAGCATGTCCAAATAGAATTTCTGCTTTGTCAAATTTATTGCTCAACTGCATAAACAAAGAATGCATCCAGCTATAGCTGGTTGTTTGGTATTGACTTGGGCCTTCCTTTATATATTTCTTGTTACAGATGAGCATGCAATAAAATTTAAGTACATAGGCGACAAAATTAGGAGTTTGTAATTAGTCTGCTTTTCAATTTGTTTCCTCTTACAATCCAGCTTGATGGTAAAGTCTCATTTTAATCTTCTCCATTTGCCTTGGACTTTATCCTTGCTTTATTGAATTTTTCTATCTTGAAGGTTGTTGGGGTTTTTTTTTGGTGGTGGTGTTTTGAAGAAATATCTTTAGGTTTAATTTAAACTGAAGACTCCATTTTTGGAAGATCAATAAACTCCATCTGGAAGAATTCTTTTCTTCCAGCCACCTGACACTTAGATGAAGTTAAACTTTTTTTTTTTTTAAAAAAATTCTCAGGGAGGAGATCAGAGGTTGCATTCACTATGATGAGTACATTTGGGGATGTCGGTATTCATTCACCAGCATCTGATTTGTAAATTAATAGCTTGGTCTCTCTGGGCTGTGGTATGTTAAAGGTCAGTGACCATGAGAGGAGAAACACTTCAGAGCTATGTGTGCCCTTTGGACAACAGGAGCGGCCTTGGCTTAATGGCATTAATTTCAAGCTGCTTTTGAAAGATACAGCTGTGTGGCATACTACCTTCAGTCCTCCTACCTGAAAACAGTAATCCCATCCCAGCTTTCTGCAAGGAGCAGGAGGGGAGAAAAAAAAAACCCCTTCCTAAAAGGATTAGTTCAACTGACTAATTTTCTAAGTTTTTCCTTGCTTGGCATGTCCCCTCTCCTCCAAGCCTTTGATAAGTATCTTAACTATGATGCATTTTAAGTAAATGCTGTCTTCAAGTCTCATGATATAAAAGAGCCTTCTGATTCCCCCGCCCTCTCCAGATCTTGGGGCTGGTTCAATCTTTTTTAAAGCTATTTCTCTTGTGCTGCATGCAGAGCCCATCTGCTGTAATACAGACTGAAATGCTGCTTTTATCCTTGTTTGCGTAGAAGGTTGGTGGGTAAATCAATTGGAGTGAAAGACGTATTGTCCCTCTTTGCTCTCTGTCACAAGCACAAATATCTTCCTTTTAAAGTGTCTCTTGGTAGAAGCCAAAGCCTTTGGCACAAGCCACCTCTGCTAGTTTGACCTCTTTTGTGCATCTGGAATGGAGGAGCAGCTCTGAGAAGCACAGAACAAAACCAGCAAAATAGCAAGAGAAAAGGTCAAGAAGGGGTCTTGCTCCCTGTAGACATCAGAAGTTTCTGCAAGATGATATTTAGCATGTCCTGCCTGAACAGTTAAGGCATCAAAGACACTAGCACTTCGATAGGTAATATCCTTGTGAGTTGTCAAATAGATCGCAAAGCGCGTTGCTCTGCCATGCTGGGGATGGGAGGGAGGGACCTTATGTCTTTCTACTCATTGAGACTGAGAGCTTCAGAGAGCCTTTGGCTTCCAGCAGATGGATGTACCATGCTGTGCTCTGCCCTTGCCTGGCTTTTGACTTACAGGCCTAAGCTTACAGAGTGGTGCAGCAGAGGAATGGGAAGGCAGATTTCTACCAGACACAGCTGACATAAGTTACAAGCAATAGAAGTCCTGGTTTTTGCCTCTGTATTTTTGCCTGGTCACAGCCTTGCAGTGCCTTAGTCTCAGACCAGCCAGTCTCTTTGATGCAGCATAACTACAATGACAGAGATGATTCCCTGTCCCCTCCCATTCTAGCAATGGGATCTGAAAGGGAGGTAAGACATATTCTGATAATTCACATCTCAATTTAGCAGGATCAGGACAAACAGTATCGCCTACCCTAGCCAAGGGAAAGAGCCACTGGTATTGGAAATCCAGGAGGCAGCCAGTATTCTGCTGCTCAGAACCCAGAAATGCTGGGAAATACAATCCTGGCAGCTTTGATGCTAGATTATTCTGTAGATGTGTAGCAGTGGATTGGTGTAACTCTGATCAGAAAGAATCATCTTTGCCAAATCCCACGGTTGAATCCCTGCCCAGGACAATAAGCTCATATGGTGATGACATGGGCTGAGTTGTGTTCTTCATTGTTGTTATAGATTTTTCACAGTCCTCTGGTTTCATCTGCAATTTTTCATGCACAGGCGCAGTTCTGCTCCGCTCCTCTTGTATCCTGCCCAGGAGTAGCGTGGAGCCTCAGACAAGTCTGCTTTCTCTCACAAAACCCTGCCAGTATCTGCAATCGATTCAAAATGACTTACCCTGGATTCACTTGTCAGTACTTAAAAATAAACATGGACTGCCAGGTTTTATATATAATGCATGAAAAAGCAAGAAAAAAAGAAAGAAAACAACCAAGCACAGAAGAGAACTCAGTTGATACAGACGCACATGGTGTAATGCCAGTTTGGCTAAAATCTTTCCTGAATGCTGGAACTCATCCAGGGTGAGACTCACAGCGTTGCTTCTTTCTGATGCCGAACTCACTCGTACAACCACCATATCGGTGCCATCAGTCCTGCCTTTCTGGCCACAGGCTCCTGGTAGTTTGAGCCCCACTGTGTCCTGACGGTGGATCTTCATGCAAGCCAGCGTCCCACTGCTAAGGGAGCAGTTTGAACCCCAGGCTGCTCAGGCTAAAGTTAGTGGCCGACTAATAGCACCACTTGTTGAGCAATGCCATTTGAATCTGTGGCTTCTGGTGCTGAGAAGTGAACTCACTGTGAACAAAAATTAGCCAGGATGTATTTTAGGCTTTGTTTAATTCCCTTAAAGCTTTCCAAATCATTTGCAAAGGGGTAGAGGAGAGCTTTAGCGAGATGGTAGGTTAAGGAAGAGAATGAGACTGTTGGGTTGGAGAAAGGGGGGGATGAATTAACGTGCCTTTGTGGAAGTAAGTCTCTTTCTGCATCAAACTGTAGTTTCGACCTTCCTAATTAATGTTGTTGTTTTTCTTCTTACCGTAGTGCAAGCTGTCCTGGCCTGACCTATCAGTTCCCAAGATAAATGGGGTTAGCTAATCAGAATGGAGATCCCCTCTACTGGCTTATCCAAAGCTTTACGTAAAGTGTGATATCCATGAACACAAATAGAACAACACATCTAAGAATTATGTATCTGGGAGTTTAAGGGGGGAGTAAAAAAAAAAGGAAAAAAGTTCGTGTTGCTTTGAGGTTATTGTAAAAACTGAAACTGAATAGGTCAATATCCCTTAAGCTTTTTGGTCTTTAATTCTCTTAATGGTATGGCAGAAATCGTTAATTGTATTATTAAAAAAGCTTTGAAGACTGTATTAATGTAATGTGACCTCGGATCAGTCAAGATCACAT
The DNA here is from genome assembly GCF_965140245.1 of Athene noctua. Taxonomy (NCBI): domain Eukaryota; kingdom Metazoa; phylum Chordata; class Aves; order Strigiformes; family Strigidae; genus Athene; species Athene noctua. Next base: position 11,565,466 of record NC_134049.1, on the reverse strand, counting down.
TTTCATTATGATTAAAAGATTCCTTGTCCTGAAACATTGATCTCCTCTTCAGCCGAATGTGTCAGAGGGAGAGGGGCTGTTTTCATGTCTGGGCAGTAGATGGCAATATTGCCTTTCATTCCGCAGCGTGCTCTCCTAGAAATGCTCACCTCGGAAAGGGCCGTGAACTTTTCCCTCAGCTTCCAAGAGCGGGTTTGCACTTACATAGTGTATTAAATATTCCAGAAGCAAAAGAATTCGAAATTCCATTTTGAACCCGATTTTTTTCAGTGACTGGTGACAGATGCCTGTGTTATGAAGTGCAGCACCCAAACAGTCCTGATCCTGCATGGCAGCTCTGAGTGGGAATTTGTGTATTAGGGCTCATCAGCATTGTCTGTCTTATAGCAGGGATATGAAGCAGTGTATGACCCCTGGAAGTAACATCTCCCACTTGGTTACTGTGATTTTTCTAGATTTTTGGTGGACTTTCCACCTTTGCATCAAGAGAGTGAAAGCTGTATCAACTAGTTTAGCTTATATCATGTTTGGGAAGTTCAGAAAGCTAACATACTGTTTTCTTTTGTAATGTAGTATTTGGACAGACCTTATAGCAGGTCCTGGAGAAGATGAGAAGAGACACTTTGCAAGGAGCTAGGAGTCAGGAAGGTGTGTGCTACAGGGTCTCACACACATCGACCATGCTGTGCCCTAATGTGCTATGCTGCTGAGTAGGCGGACAAGGATTTCAAAATGGAAGTGACATCTGGGGTCAGCAATTTATGAAAATGAAATATGCTGTGGTAGCTCGACGATACGGTGTATGTAAAGTGCTACTTCTTCCTTGTCCTGTGGGCATATGCCATGTGTCTCCACAGTTTTGTGAGGTACCAAGGTAATTGCCTTAAAACTCCTTGCTACGCAGGGTGTTGCAGGATGCTAGCACACACACTAAGTGATGGGAAGCAGAGGGGTGTGCTGGCTGGTGTTAAAGCTTCAGTGCTGCTGACTTTTCTATAAATAACTGCTGTCTGCTGTAACTGGTCACATCACAGTCCACAGTGATCTTTTATATTATTGCTGGCTGCTGGAAAACTCCCGGAGGCGTAAAATAGATACCAGGAAGATCCTGCACCCAGCAGCGTGTTTCCTCATGTGGCACAACGGTAAAACAGAAGTAGTGTTTATCAGGAGCTGATGAAGAATTTTCTGCAGCAGGAAGGATGAAAAAAAAAGAGATTGCACCTCTAAAATGATAGTAGCAGGCCATCTCTCATGCAGGATATTGCTGGGTCTTGTTGAAAGAGAAAATCTTCACAGGGTTTCTAGTAGTGAACTGAACGGTTGTTATTATTATTTGCCTCTGACTTACTTAAGGGTATTTTTCAGCTCTTCATAAAATAACAGTGTCTTGCAAGGAACTGAAAACTAGAGAAAAAAAAGTAGGTAGTTGACTTGTGTAAGATGTGTGGGGGTAAGATGTGTGGTGTTCTCTATTCTGAAGGATTTCAAACACTTTACAGACCAAGAATGCTGAATGCTATGTGCCACCCTCCCTTAAATGCAGTCAGCGTGGGGTGGAGCACAACAGTGAGGTGAAGGTGCCCAGCATCAGGAATTGATGTTTTTATTAAGGGGGCAGAAAAGCACTGGAGTTAGATGTTCAGGAGAGGGTTGAATTACCAAGCTTTGCTCAGTAGTGAGCATTTGAAGTAGTTACTGTCCTGAAAACTGAGAGCTGTAGTGAACTGCTGTAAAACTGTAGTGGCTCTAAGGCCACCAGGTGAGTGTGGGTTGTGTGTCCCCCCACATGCTTCCTTTCTATCTTTCTACCTCTGTCTTAAGCTGCAGTTGTACAGCACACAGGGCGGTACACTACATGCATTACAGAATACATGCTTCACTGGCCTAATGAAAACTTTGCTCACACTGAAAAAGAATTCATTAGAACTGAAATCTTTCCAGTCTTACACAGAAGCTGGCACAGGGCACAGGACTGTGGAGGGACTTGTCAACAGCCTCTCAATTGACTTTTGCTGACTGATGTTTCAAGATTAGGTGCTATTGTAGGGCATTTAATGTAAGAAAGGATTGCTGTGAGATCTTAGCTTCTGTCCTGGTTATTTGCTATTGGTGGGAACCCTTTGGTTCCAGCAGTTTGGTTCTTTGTGATTTGGAAGAAGCATTGGAAGTCCACATTGCTTTGGGTCAGAAATTTATTTTCCTTCAAAATATGCCAGGAAAGTGTCAATTTGACAGGGTAAAAAGTCTACAGGGAAGAGAACAGCAGGATGCCTTCTGTGGCCTTAGACAGCCCCATCAAGTGATTCCTGGGGCCTGGCTTCATAGCAAGCTATATTGCTTGCTATAAAAAGGCAGATACTGTATGAAAGCCACTGCTCACTTATGAAAAAGTCTAGGCTATTCTGGCATGGGTTTGCTCATCCAGGAAAGAATTAACTTGCCGTGATTGGGCAGGGTGCCCAGCTGTAGTAGGACATTCTCTGCTCTGTATACTGAAGCCTCCAAAGCAGTGAAGAATCTGGCCCTTATGCAGCAGAGCACTCCAGTAACACGAGACTAGACTAAGATTTATGCCTGCTGATCTTCAGCCTTGGTGTCAGCCCTGCTGTATGACAGTGTCAGTTTATATGGGTGAAGATGTGTACCCAGAGCCATATTCAGACCATCTGATCATGTTTAACTTTCCTTGGTTTCCTGTCTTCTTCCAGCCAGGATCCACTGACTATATAGTGGGTGCTCTCAATTGTTCATTGTGCTCATGAAGTTATGTGCCTGCATTTATCTTAGGTGCCATTGTAAGCAGCCTGCATACGGCCCATGTGTATGGGCTGGTCTTAAAATATTGCATCAGGAATGACTAATTTATAGCAATTGCCCTTCAGACAGTAAAAAAACAAACAAACTAGTGAAATGCTGGGGTTTCAACCCCAAGCCCCAAATTAAGGTTGACATGTGGGTGATTCCCACAGCCCTTGACAAAGTGGGGGGTGAGTTTGCCTTTAGGCTTCCCTCCAGGGTGGGCCGGCCTGGCAGGGAGAGCCATTGGGTAAATGAGCCCCAGGTGTCTGCATTAAGTAACCCAAGGTCAGGTGTCCCACTGAGGGATAAAAGCTGGGACCACTTGCAGGCAGGGGCAGTGTCTGTCTGTGAGGTGGATGCCCTGTGCAGAGTTCCCTGTTGGGGAAGGACCTCCCACCTCCCTGGGACTGGGTTCCAGTCAGGTCTGGCCTTTGTAAATGTGGGCTGTGTAGAGATTCAGTATGTGGCTTCCTTGGTCTTATGTATTTGGCTTGTTGTCTCCTGTCCTTTCTATGGGAAACTGCATTTCACCATTTATTCCACCCATTGTTGGTTGTGTGGTGTTGTAGTTGGGGTCAGTGGGATTGATGTTGATTATGTATAACCTGACTGACTTGTTTGTACACCCAGTGCTCACCCATGTACTGACCCTTTTGTATCAAATACGACTTGGTTATTGGTTCATCTTTATGCTGGCTGTGTCCTTTATGCTAGGCCTAATAATTTGCAAAACAACTAGAAAAATTGTGGTGGTAATTGGCAATTGATAGAATAGACTGGACGAATGGGAGGAAAAAAACTTTTGTAATATCTGAAAATTCAGATGGAGAATTTCAGATGTCTGCCTTCATCTGCATACTGCATGGGTAGGAATTCAGCACTGAAACTCCTCAAACTAAAAGTGAACAATGTTGAGAGAAGGCAATACCCATGGAGAAACAGCAAAGATAGTGACCTGTGAGGAAAAGGAAAGCTCTGGGACTGTAAAATCCCAGCTGAAAACAATGCTAGTCAAGGGAATGAGTGCATCTGGTGTAGCTCCTTGAGACCCAGCAACAATCCTGAGTGACCGGTTTGTACTGGGAGAAGACAATAACAAAGCAAAGAATTGTGTCTGGAGAAGATTGTGGTCTGCAAACTGCAGTACGAAAGCTTTTCTCACCATCTACCTTTGAGGGCTGTTGCACCAGAAAAGAGCCCCTCCAATCTTCTGAAGTCAAACTGGCGCTTTCCATGCTGGTCTGCTCCTCTGGCACCTTGCAGAAAGACAAAGGTAAGCTGATGAGCCACCTTCTGCCTCTTTCTCTTATTCAAGCAGTTCTTTCTCCTTCAGATGACTAGTTCTCATTGTGAGTAACTAAATTTGCGAGGGAAGGGGAGTTTCAGCTCCTAGACTTCTGATGTAGAGTTAGATTTTCTTTCACTAACAGGTTTTTTTTTTTTTTTTTTCTCTAGTCTTCAAGTACTAGGAGAAGAAACAAGCAAACTCTTCTGACAACAGTTTTCACCATGACAGTAATTTGAGTAGAAACAGCTTTGCCTGCAAATAAATAAATAAATATTATATGAAAAGCTTCAGATGGAGCTGCCATGTTCATTCTTGTTTCTAAAGCCCCCACAGGCCATGTCACATATGTGGGTCATGAGGTCTATCGATTATGTGTCAGACCCTTAGGTGTCAGTAATCAATAACACTAACCTGCAGAAAATGTAGCAGAGATTTGCTAAGCCAACTCTTCATATTGTGCTTTTTTTTTTTTTTGTATTTAAGTTTTCTGTGCCTCACTGAAAATAACAGAATGCATACCAGCAAAAGCAGGGGAGACAAAAACATCATTTGGCTGCCAACTCATTTACTGTCCATTTTCATCTGATTCTGCATGGTTCTTGGTGAGAAGGCAGGATGAGGAGGGGCAAGACAGGAAAGGGTATTTCCAATTGAATGGCTTCTGAGAAGCAGAAATGAAAGTGATTGAGTTGGGAGGACCTAAACATTTTGACCCCGACAGCTTATTAATATTTAACAAGGTGCCAGATTTTTCTTTGACATTGGAAATTGTTGCGACTGTCTGTCTCCAGCAGACTGAGTCTGCTTTCTCAGTCCACCATATCTAATGTACCTGCTTCCAGTCATGAATAGTCCTTATTCACAAATGCTTTCTTTTATTTGCTATTTCTGAGAATAAAAAGGTAGTTTGGCAGATTAAGTTGTGAATTTTTTCATTCAAACTTCATATCTCTTTATGTTCTCAATGGGTCACTGAGCAGACTGTGGTTTTATTCTGTTGATTTGTGGTTTTTAGAATCATTCCTCAACTTTTAACAAAACATTTATTCGCCTTTTTAGTTTGCAGATTGCTTGTGAGCTGTTCACTGTGACAGTTACATCTTTTAAATGTAAGCAGCTCTGATGAGATAAATATAACAATTTGGAATTTGTATTCTTATTTTTACTCATATTAATGCAATACTTCAAGATGGTATATGAAATTTGGATCCTATTGGGGGTGGGAGAACAGTCTATGCCATAAAGATAATGCAGCATCGAACGAGCAATACTCAATAGAGGAGATGAAGAGTAGGAGAAAATAATATCTTTATGTATTATTTAGGTGGTCTGCATCCCCACTCTTTTGGTGCCTGTCTCTGCCTCTATTATCTGGGTGGATTAGCTTGCTAATGTAGATGCATAGACCTAAATGCCTTTTCCAAAGTCACACAGAAAGTTTGTGGCAGAGCTGGATACTGAATTGGTTTATCAAATCTCAGACCAGTGCCCGGAATATGATTTTTTTAAAAAAAAGATTTTCAGACATCCATAGAGTTTATATCTTTCTGCACCCCCAACTAAATCTGTGAAAAATTTAAAAATTCATTTTGCTAAAGAGTTAGTTTTGTGTTAAATTGACAGATTAAAGAGCTGTTTGGTTTGGCTTTAGGAATTTCCAGTCAAGATATGGATTCTCAGTGCTACTTTTGTGAATACTCCACAACATAGGTGTGTAAACTTTGAGATCTCAAAGTTTAAGTATTTAGGTTTTTCTCTACGAGATGTGTGTCTACTTTTGCATCCCAAGACCAATGTCAAGGAACTGTCTTTTTGGCTTGTTTGAAGAGTAGTCCAGAATATCTTTTAAAATTTTATATTTTTTACTGTTCCACCTGCTCTGTAAAGTCTGATTCTGATAAATTAACGTGTTCCCCTTAATAGAACTAGGCAAACGTTTGGTGATTTGAGTTTACAATGTGTATTTATGCTTTGCCATTGGGGAATCGGCTTCCACTTTTGCATTTAGAAAGTTTTAAAAAGAAGCCTTGAAAATATTTTCCCTGTTTTTGCAGTGTTTAAATTGCAAAGCACCCTGTTGCTGCCATGAGCTTTCTGCATTGTCTAAAATCAGTCATTTCAATGATAATCCACTTGCAGTTTTTCTCAGTGATCCACTTGTGCTGTGAGTTGCCAAGTATTTGCCTAGTTGCAGAGGATAAAACCTATTTGGAAAAATTAGGTTAAAAGTGAATGCCAGGAGGGGTAAACCTGGAGAGAAAAGCTACCAGGGGAGGAGGAATGCTTGAAGTTGAGAACAGAGGCACTGGAAGAGAGATGGACATAAAGAAGAAACATGGTAAATGCTGAAAAGACACAGAATCATGAAAGAGAAAGAATCAAGAAGAGAAAATATGAAAGCAGTGTGGCTTGGTGGATGAGGTCTGGTCTAGCAGATGGAAGAAAAGATTTATGCCCAGCTTTGCACATGAACTTCTGGGTGACCATGGACCATTTGTATCACCTCCTTGTCCTCAGTTTCACCTTCTGTAAAATAGGTCCTGTGGTACTTACCCTCCTCTGAGATGCATGGATGGGAAAGGCTAGACAAGAGCTACAGTAACACTGGTTATTCTGATTTATTGTTTTTCCTTTGCTAAGCCAGCATTTAGCCAATGGCACTCTGCCCTTTCACTTGTAGGAGAACTGAAAACCTGAAGAAAAACACACTCTGTTTCGGGAAAGGAGGGAGGCTTTTAATTATTTAAGCATCTCCTTTTCATGTTGCTTCTGGTTTTTGAATCGTTATCATTATAGTTGTTAAGGCTATAGGCTCTACATAAATCATTTAAATAAATAATAAATAAGTCATATCATTAAGTAATACACTGGTATTATTTATAGCTGTAGGGAGAGAGTGAAAATGCTGTGGATAAGATTGTGTTTAAAATGAAAAGAAGCCTTTGTTAGGCTCATAGCTTTAAACACTGCCTCCTGGAGTTAAGGTACTAGCTTTTGGAAGCTGTCTTGGGAGGTGGGTTTGCTCTGACAGAATTAGCCACCAAATCGACTGTCCACTGGAAACACCACGTATCCCATGGTGTGGTCCCCGCTGAACGCAGTCCTGTTTCACAGACCTCTTGTTCCTCTTGTTCTTGATTTTTCTCAAGAAGGGCCAAAGGTTTTGCATCAAGCAGCACTCAGCATTGTGGTGTTTTGAATGGCAGTGTGGTCCTGGGCAGACGCTACAGCGTTGTCAGGCTTTACAGCCGCTCAGGTCCTGTGGCAGCACACGTAGAGCATTGCCTCCAAGTTATTCCTTTGCTGAAGAGGACGTGTTTACTGGGCTGCTCTGAAAGTCTTGTCTCACAGCTTTATCACTGAAATGCTCTCTCCCTCAGTAAAAGCAGAACCAGTCGTTTCAAGTTGGAAATATATTTATGTTTATAATATCTATTTCTATACGAAGTTAGGAAGGTATCACTTCAAAATCTTATTTCTGAAGCGAAAAATAAAATTAATTTAATTTTTAATATATTGTAGTTAGAGAGTGTTCTACTTATTTTTTATTTTTGCTCTGAACTTTTGTTTGTCTGATTATTTTTCCTTGGCTGCATTTTCCACACAATTGGAGTATTTGAAAGAAAAAATTTGTCCCACAGTCTTGTTTGTGGCTCATCATTGCTGTAAGTGGCTGGGGACACATCAGTTCTGTAATTTGGTAAAAATAAACAAGACAGTTATAGAAGAATTATCAGTGGGTGATGAGGAGAAGCATAATTTTATCAGTAATTATGTTTCTGTGCAGGGCGATAAGTATCTTTACGGAATTGGTACCTATAAACTCTTAATGGTTTTTCAGGAGGGCTTAAATGCAGACGAGTCACGAAGTCCCTGGGGCTTGCCCTGACCATGGCCACACTGCTGTACGTGGCAATGGCGATAGTGCCGTCCCACGTCACACCGAAGGGTGAAGTCTGCAGTGAAACCTTCAATGTCTGTGTGCAGCAGGACAAGACACAGAGCCCATCTGCATCTCTGCAAGGCTGCTCAGTTGCACTGAGGTGTTGCTCAGTTGCAACTTTGGGTGCCTTTTAGTCTTGAGAGAGCAGGTGAAAGAGCTGGGTCAGGTGCTGGTTGCTCTGGAGGGTTTGAGATGGAATAGAGCAGAACCAGAAGGGAGGAGGTGGAGGCTTTTGCTGCTGTGGGGTGAGTTGGGCCAGAGCACAGCTCCTACTGTTGGGAAACACTTTCCTGCTTCTCTAAGATGTTGCAGCCTTACATTCTGACTTTCTCCTCAGCCCTAAAAGTCACAATTGCAGGTGGTTCCCACTCTGCTGCCTACTTTTTCTGTACCTTAGGCCAGTTTTGGTGGGAACAATACCAGTTCTTCTCTGGAAGCAATAAGTTTTCCTAGGAATATGCTAACTTTCAGAGACTGGATTTTCATGGTATACAGAGACTCAGACAGTGAAAATATATGAGGCTGACTTGCATGTTGCCTCCACCCTTAAGAGAAACACACGGTGTTTAAACACAGCAAACTCCCACCATTATATCCTATGTTTTAATATCACTCGGTGAAACCCAGCTCATCAAGACCATTTAACACTGCTGTAAGGGGTGTCATGGATGAGGAGGAAATGAGGAGCAGTGGTACTTGTTACCAAGCAGGTAACTGTAAGCTGTATGATCTGTGAGTACTTTATCCCTAAGCAAGTGCTTTATCCCTAAGCAGAGATTTAGTCTTACTTTCTGAGGTGCTGTGTTCCACAGGTCGTTACTTGCCTGTGTCCTGAATGACTTGCAGAGTTGGGGATAGAATGGGTGATGGTTTATTGTCATAACTTCACTGAACTCATCGATGCTGATCTTCTTTACACCTCATTTATGCTGTGCATGCCATTTTCACAGGAATCTTTTTTTTTTTTTTTAAAAAAAACCCCAACATTTCGGATTCAACTTCTGAGGGTCTGCTTGAAGTTCTAGAGAACTACTTTATAGAACGTATGTTCTCCTATATAACTGAGGAGTATAGTTTTCCACTGGCAAGTCCTGTCTTAATGATGTATAAACACAGCTGATTCTGGCCCTTGAATCAGCTAGGTGGACCTGGCTCCAGTGAGATGGAAAAACTCTGAAGTTTCTTTTCCCCTGGGGCAGGATCTATCCAACTCGTTGCCAGTGAGAAATACCACCAAGTCACCATGACTAATATTTGGAACCTTACCGCTGTCCTTACCCTTAGTGCAAGACCCCAGCTGGGACTTCAGCTCACTGCACTTAAAGGCAGAGGTTCAGTGCACTAAAGCAGTTAGTGCATTTAGCCAGCACACTTTCTGATCCCCTCACCCAGTCCCACCAATCACAGATGTCGTTTCCTCCTGCTTAGTCTAAATTGGCTTTAATTTTCTTTTAAATAATTCTTAAGTGTGACTTTTTCAGTACAAGACTGGGAACTATGACTAATTATAAAATCATTACATGATTAAACTCAATTAACTTCAAATAACCCTTGAAATTTGCTTAATGTCAGCCCTTGGCCCTGCTTGAACCAATAAATATTGCTCACCTTTTGTAATGGGTATGAAAAGAGGTGGCTGCAGAGCATGATTGTTCAGAGTCAGCTGAGACAGAGAACGGCCTTACAGAATAGGGTTAAACTGGTTCCAGAGAGTTGAATACTGTCACATCAAGAAGGGGAACAGTCTTCTGCTCCTAACTATTTTTTTCCCCCAATATTTTTCTCTCTAATAATAAAGCTTTGAAAATTCTTTTCAGCCTTCCATTCAATGGTCCCAATCTGCTTTGCAAATGTTAATAAGGGTTAAACCTCACAAAACCACCAAGGCCTGAGAAAGTGCTGTCATCCCCATTTAGACAAGGGATATCCAGGCATAGATGAGGGAAGTGAATTGCACAAAGATCAGTGGCAGGAGCAAAATCCTGAGTTCTGATGTCCTATTTTATATTTTAGCTAAAGCTGTTTCCACATAATGCTGCAAGTTTCGTGTAACAATATGAGAGAAAGAGTCTCTTTTCTCAATTATTGGGCACATCTGGTCATTGTTTTTTTTGGGGGGTTGTTTTTTTTGTTTTGTTTTGTTTTTTACTTTATGAAGCCAGTCTCTGGATCCAGTCTGTCTTACAGCTAGATCCTGGCAAGAGAGCTGGCAGAAGAGTGCAGAAGAATTCCAGCAACTGTATTTCTGTGCTCAGTTCCTGTGAGGACAGAAGGGGATGTCATTATTGCTACTGTTCCTGGCAATCTGCTCTGATTGGGAAACTGGAGTGGACAGTAGCATTGTTCTCAATGAAGGTAGATGGTAGACGATGGATAGATTTTTTCCAGTTAGATGGACATGTTAACTAGGAAGTCATAAAGATGCCTGATTATCTACTCACAAATGTTCCTTGTATGGTGTCCTGGCCATGAAATGTTCTCAGAATTTTACTGACTTCCAAGCCTTCTCCATGAAAAATCTCAGCATTCTTTCTGGGTCCTGTCTGAAAATGGATTTAGAGGCTCCTTGGGGAAAAGATTTCTCCCCCCCCCCCCCGTTTTTAAAAAAAAATTCTTTATTCTTTTTTCCTGGAGACAGCACGCAACTCTGCAGTTGCTATCGAAATAATGTTATTTGGGAACTGGCTCTTAGGGAAGCAGAACAGTTGATTAATGCACCTATGTGCAATAAAGCAGTGTACTTGGTCTTCAGATTTTTGGACGCTTTTTTTTTTTGTCTGTTTATGATGAATGTCAGTGGATCATCAGTGTGGCCTATTAACAGTCGTCTTTCTCTTCTGATTGCTGGAACTCATGTAGCTCTTTATAGACTCTTGAAGGACATCACATGAGGTCTCAACCCATTTATTAAACAATAGAAGTAGTGAGAGAGAGAGACAGGATGTAAACACTCGTCCCTAAACATGAGCGTTTATATCTCCAGCTTGCTGTTTGAGTTTGGTTTCATGACTGGGAGTGCCCTCAGGTCATCATTGAGCAGCTCGTTCGACTGTGACTTCCAAATGATGAATGTGTCCACTTAAATTACAGATCACTACTCCATAACAATAATCACCACTATTATTGGCCTCTGCAGGGGCACCAAAGGGTGACTAGGCAGTGGTGGAGGGCTTCACCTGCTACAACACTGCTCTGTCCCTGATGGTAGATGGAAATTTGTCAACAGTCTGTCCTGTAGGACATGCAGTGGGGAAGTTGGCTCAGCACTTGCTGTTCTGTCTTTTTACTATAGACAGAGTTTTCCTGTCTGTAGTACTGCCCGTCAGATTAGTTAGGGTCAAAAGCTGAATACTTGGATTTTTGACCGTTGAATGAACCTCACAAAAACTAAAGACAAGGAAATCAGTTCTACAGTGCTCTGTCCAGTACTTGAGGATGGATTTGAACATCAAAGATTGGGTAGTTCAGAAAGACAGAGACACAGTTGTGTTCTTGAAATCAGAAGAGTGTATAAATTCCCCTTATCTCTTTGAGGGAAGAACCTCCCCCATGCTGTTTGTATTGTGTTGTTCCTTTTGCTATGACAAATCCTGACAAAAACAGCTTAAAAGGAACAAGCTGGTATCCAAGATGGCTGGGAAATGAAGGGACCATTATGTTTAATTACTTGCAGTGAAACAGTTTGTGGACTATGGTTGTGGACTTAGTTTGGGAATGTCTGTCCCCCTGTTTGATAAACAAAAAGCTACTTATCATAGCAGACTGCCTGTTCATTGTCTACCTACTGGGGGCAAAACAAAGTCCTGTTTTCCCCTCAAAAATGAGCAAGTGTAGCAGAAGCATCAATGATGGGTGTGCAGTAGAAGTTTGGGCCATTCTGGAGCATGCTGCAGCCAGGGCAGAGCTGAGGCAAATGTTTGGCAGCAATTTCCTCCCAGCAGCCTGCAGACCTCTTGTGTTGGTCTGTCAAGAGGCAGTTGTAGTGGTAATACCTCCCTGCTGCCCCCTGACAGATTGATTTTGACCCTTAACTTCCCCTTCCACCTGATAATTACTTGATCATGTTCTCTCGCGATGCCCTTTCCACCTGGTGGTGGCCTGGTTTTGTCATTCTCCCATTCTGCTGCTGCCCTCTCCACCTTTTGGCTATTTGTTCTTAAAACCCTCTCTTCCTCACTGCCTTCCTCCTCTTTCTGGCCATCTCAAAGTTCATCATTAATATTCAAAAATATTTGGATAATTTGGATATCCAAAATTTTTTGGATTTTGCTGACTCCCAGCAATTTGGTCTCTAATGCCTGCTGGTTGGTGGGAGCAGGGAAGGGGGAGTGAAAATCAGGGTTTTCCCTTTTAATTTGTGCTCCTTTGCTGCTGGTTTGACCTTTAATCAGGTGTCTGGCTGTTGTTTGCTTGCTGATGGTTTTTACAGAACGGTTGCTTGTAAATATATACAGAAAGGGCAGGAGAGTAACTGGAGATTGTAGACCACTCTTTTATTTCCTGGGAACCTATTAAAGGTGGTTTCCAGTTTATCCATCCATCTCTTTGTCAAGTTTTCTCCTGTGTCCATCCACTTGTGCGTTTATTTAGTGGTAATGTTAGCTACTGTATCATCCTCTAGGACTGTAACAGTGTGTTTCAGAATAAAACCAGAGATGCAAAGTGCGCTGAACCCATTATAAAAAAATAAAAGGGCTTTCCTTGATGGCATTTAGCTCAATAAACACAGTTTGTCAGAGATGTCTTTATCTCCTACATTTAAGCGATTAAATGTTGGTAAAAATAGCTTCAGAAATAAAACATGAAGAGAGCTTCTGGCAAAGCCCTGTCCAGTTTAATTCATACATTAAATATTTGCTAGTAGGGTCAAAAGCTGAATGCTTAGATATTTTGCCCTTTGAATGAACCTAGCTAAAATAAAGACAAGGAAATCAGTTCTGCAGAAGCTGTCTCTAGAATACTAGGATCAATTTAAACATCAAAGGATGGAGAGATCATACGGCCAGCCAGCCATATTATTCTGTACAATTAATACTCAGAGAGGTGTTTCCTGAATTCTGAATCTTGTGCAGGGAAGATAATATTAAAATTTCAGAGTTTTAATTATGTAAAACAGTCCTTGATCCTTAGCTCCTGAAAACAGAGCAGTTTATTTTGTATTAATGAATGTAGAATACATTCCCAGTCTGAATCTCTATATCGATGCAATCTTTTTAACAGTCAAATTAGCATTTATATTTCTAAAGGTAATTTTTAGACAACACAATAAATAAAAGATATGCTGGTAACCTCCAGATGGATAACGTGGTGCTTATCCAGCATTTACAATGCAAATCGGCCGAAGATTACATAATGGTGGGCTCTGCTGATCTTGGGCAGGGCGGGCTGAGCGGTGTTCTGGATCTAGCGCCGGGCTTCACACCCCTGCAAACTCCTCGTGTCTTGGCAGGAATGGCTCGCTCGGACAGGGCTTGGCTACAGAACACAGCAAGTCTGCACGGAGGGCAGGATCTCTCAGAACTTCAGGTTTTCTAGCAGGATCCATATCTCAGACTGCTAGGTTCAAAATGCACTATCAGTATGCAGTGTAGAGTTAAATTCTGGAAAGGTTTCTCCAAGTTGGAGCTTATTTATATTGGAGTTGAGCTCTTTGATGCTGAGAAGAAGGGAGAGAGCAACAGCCAATTGTTCTGAGCAACTAGAGCTGAAATTTGCCTGAAGTATGCTGTAAGTAAGTCTGTACATCTCCACATAGGCTGCGAGTCACACTTGTGCTTCAGATTTCAGTAGTAGCTTTAATCTAGTTTAACAATTTCTATATATGTCTTATTTTAGTAATATATGGACCAGGATTTCAAGATTAAGGTGAATGATTTTTGTAGTTTGGAAGTGTAATTTCAGTGTTGGGATGTTTTGCTGGCTACTAAAACTTCACTTCTTATTTGAACTTACTTTAGGCGCCTAAATAAGTGTCCTCATTTTTGTTACATGATTTCAAGAGCTCCTGTGCTTTTAAAGATTTATACCATGGCTTAAGTTACCGAAGTATCAGATTTTTGAAAATCTTAAGCATGATTGTGTTCTCACTGTGTATCTCCAAAATTTGTTTGTTTGGTCTTTATGTAGAGAACTGCATTGTGTCATGTGTATTTTACTCTACTGTTTAGTTTGGGATGATAAATGGCATTAAGAATGGATTAAAATAAATAAAACAAGTCCCAAGGTCCTGATCTTTGTCTACTGTAATAAAGGAGATTTTTGTAATTTACTTCCATTGGATATATCAGAGAAATTCTGTGTGGTAATGAAGTACATGGTATTTGCTTAGTTTGGCTCATGTGGTAGTCAATGGAGTGACTTGACTTCAGAAGCAGAGCGTTGTCTTGCTGTACATAATTAACATTACAGTGCTGTAGGTTCTGCATATGAAAATCCAGGCTATTGTAGTGTGTAGTTTCCTTGCCAACCATATCTCGGCTCCCGCACTTCTGTAGTTGTCTCTATGATGCTTTGTGCAGTATTATTACCTCTCACCTAATACTGGAACTGGATGGATCTGCAAAACCTAGCTATTATGCTTTCCATTTGAAATACATTAATATGAAAATAAAAATAAAATCTAAGATGTTTCACTCCCTGAGTAATTCTATTCTGGAAACATTAAAATAAACAGACTTGATATTGGGAATGTTTCAAAAAAACCACTTTTTTGGCAAATGCTCATAGCTAATGAATTTGCATTCATAAATGTAAGCATTTATATCAGAATTGTGATGAAAGCATTGAAATTGAGTCTTCTGCCAAACTGTAGGTCATATAGCTTGAAATTCATGTTTTGAAAATTTCATACTTGGAGTGAACTGCTTGTCAGCAAATTACAGAGCAAGACTTATTCCCAGGAATTACTTTCTGCTGAAGTTCAAATAATGAATATATGTTTGCGTCTGGAGAGAGAGGAAGCTAATTTCCCTGGTAGTGTTCTTCACTGAACATTATTTGGGCAAGTGGTCATAGGGAAAGCTTTCTTGAATTCTTGTTTCTCTTTGATTTGTCCCCAGAAGATACTGATCTGGCTGGATCTGCCACTATGGGCAGGATTCATTGGTTCTCAACATTTTTTTGCATGTTCTTGGCACCATTTTCTGAATTGTAGACATCTATTCAAAATGTTAGTAATAGCTGCAAATAGTGTCAGATGAACGCACATTATACTCCGTACTTAAGGTATAAGCAAGATCTTAGTCCTGCTCTTTCCTTGTTGAGACAATCGTTTGCATTGCTTGTTTCTCTGTTATCGTGACCTAATGTATAGATTGGGAAATAAATCTTGTTTCTTCTTGATCAAGGTTACTTTGCACACGGAAGACCTCTCTAATCCAATTTATGCCATTCCTGCATGATCCTCTAGGACGCAGATGTAAAGGTATGCCTAGGAGTAAGCGGAATATGACAGTCTTCCCCCCTGATGGTGATATGGTATGACATCAGGAGTGTAGTGCAATTGCACCTTAAAGCTCGAGGAGAAAGAGCAGGATGTGGCACCACCCAACTCGTGATGGAAGCTATCATGATTTGTTTCTATAAGTCTCCATACTGCTATAAAAAAAAAAAGTAGTCAGGCCAGAACCTCAACAGCTGTAATATGGTGGCTTTGCTGTCTTCAGTGGAACCCTGCTGTGGGGTCCTGCTCAGTGACCTTCACCTGGCCAGGCATCCTCTCCGTACCTGCCCTCACGATGTCCATACTTAACATTTACAGCCAGGCTAACTGCAGTGTATAAGGTGTGATTTGATGCTTTGCCCTTAGTTGCAAGGTTGGGATGTTATTCTGCTTTCCTTGTCAAATCAGAGATCCTCTCTGTTCTTCTGATTCCTTCACAATCCAGACTTGATAAGACAGAGGTTCTGGCAAAATTTTGAAGCCAGGTTAGTTCCTGGATTGCAGTACAGCCCTTAGCTGGGTGGCTACAAAGGAGAGGATAGTGTGTTGTCCTGTGACGACAAGGGCAAGGAGGGAGCCATTGGAATACCTTAGGCTGGTCCTGCTGCCAAAAGCAATGTATTGTCAAACTATGGCCTAATTTTCTTACCTAGGGTATGTTTAAAGAGGGATTGGCATCAGGAACAGGCCATTAAGCAATTGAAACTCTAATAGAAAAACATAACCTTATCACAGATTTTTTTAAAAAAACCCTCGGAAAATAGCTCAAATATAAGGTTAATTGGAGCCAGAAATGTCAAACTAATGTAGCAATTTACCCTGGGAGACTGCCCTGGCCTTTGAGTATAGCAATAGTACAGACTACTGAGTAGGATAGTGAAGAAATATAATAGGATTTTATGTAGTCCCCTGTCATATTAAACATTCTTTGCAATTAATTTCTTGTTGCAATGTTATTTTCACTGACCTATTTTTTTTTGACCTCCTACAATCTTTAAGCTACCAAAGTAGGGCATACGGGAATTCACATTTCTTTAAAAAAAAAAAAAAAAATAAATCTTAACTTAAACCACTATCGATATACACATTGCAGCATAGACTGATATTAACTCAGAGCAGTATAAAAATGCCATTGGCTCATTCTGGAATAGCCTTTAGTCTATGAGCTGTCCTGATCCATTCAGGAAAATGCTGCTTTTGAACAGCTCATTCGGAAACAAGTGGGAGTTTTCTTGGACTGAGAGCGTGAGCATGCCTGCCCTGTGAATGAAACATGATAGGCGGTCCTCTTTTCCTCCTTCTAGTTGCTGGCTCTGTTTCTTCTACTCTTCACTGGACATCAGACTAAGATATCTTGGTATTGTGATCTGATCTGATTAATCCAAAACTGCTGGACTTAAAATGAGCAGAAAATCCCAAAGTTGTGGAATAGTCAGGGAATCCTAGCAGGTTCCAGTTGTTCCAATTCTAATTGAATCCCTCTCCACATGAGCTGGAAACATAATAATTTTCATTTTTAAATCAAATATTACTGAAGTGATGTGCTCTACATATTTTTATACAACTTCCACAGTTTACTACAGAAGTTGCTGTATTTCTCTGGAGGCCTAATGTTTCATGAAAGCATCTCTTTGTCTGAAGGTGTGAGTGGGTAGGATAGTCAAATTTCAAAATAGATCACTGTGGGGGAGTATGAAACCTCCATCACAGAGACAGATACGTGTCTGCTAGAAACAGTCAGGTGGTTTGGGAGGGAAGCGGAGTGACATGATCTCTGGAAGTCCCTTTCAGTCCTGTTTTTCTGTCATTCTAAAAGATGGAAAGTGCTACCCCAGGAGAGTACACCTGGTATCCACGTTTGCAGTCAAGGTGACCATCTCAAAGGAGAGAGAACAATACAGGCAACAAAACTTTCTGATCTTGAATGACAACTCTTAACATAAGCCCAAGTGTTTTCCAAGCAAGTGTCCTTAATGTTTTTCCCTGTGGTAGTAAGGATTTTTTTTTTTTTTTTTTTTAAGTGGAGCTGGAACCAAATATCACTGAATCAAAGAAGCCAGCATTAATCAAAGAACATCAAAGAAGTTCCTCATCAGTTGCCTGGAGCAACAGAATCTACAGCTTATCATCTTTCTTATGCTAAGCTGGAGGAATTCAGAGAAGAGAATTTTGCCTTTGCTCTCAAATGAACACAGAAATAGTATTTTCAAGGTTTCTTTAATAGTTCAGTGTATTGGTCCATTTAGCCATCATAATTTCTGGGTCCCAGACTTAGATTTCCCAGGAATGTTTTTCATATGAAAATTAATCAAATCAACCTTTAAAACTAACTACGTGGTGGGTTGCTTCTCTTGACATAGTTACAGAAGTGCTTCCCACTCTTACATTTTCCCTTTCTGTTCCCCCCATCTCTTGGACATTAAAATGGTACCCCTACGACCCCTCCTTGACTAGCTACAGATGCGTTTAATTCTTAACTAATAGTCATTAGAGGGAGCAAGCAACTCAGCTGGATAAACAAACATGGCTCCCTGTTCAAGTAAAAAACCCTCCCCTCAGATCCATATTTTCTGGTGTTCTGCAATGCAGAAATTAGAGATGTTTGTATTGAATGTTTATTTCCAGAATATCCATTTGTTACCTAAAAACTTATGGATGCTCAGTGCAGCCAAGGGATTACTCAGATGTAGAAAGGCCTGAATTTTAGATCTCAGCCAGATTGATTCTTACACTTGCCTGAGCAGCTGACAAAATGCTCACCAGCAAAACCTCTTTGTCCAGCCTAGGGAGTTTCAGGGCAGCATTGATAGATACCCAGACCTTTCATGTTGATTGCATTTGCCAGGAATAAAATCCAGTGACACGTGAGCGTTGTGATCAACCTGCAGTAATGCAGAGGTTGGAGCTGTGTTTTTATGGTTTTCTAAGGTCACATGTTGTGCACCTCCTTATTAACGAGTCCCAGAACAATTTCCAGAATGTGTACCTGCGGGCTGAGTTCCGTACCCCAGCTCAGGGCTGGAACGTGTTGGCAATTCAGCGTGAGCGACACTTTGCTCCGGTTGTTAAAAGAGGAAGTGAAGAACAGAAGTTCCCCAACTGAAGCTGCAGGGGGAATTTTAGTGCAGTAGAATATAATTATCCAAACTGGAATATGGCCAGGATCCTAGAGTTAATAATGCCCTCTGCTCTTGCAAAAAGTGCCATAGGATCTTTAATGACCATGAGTGGTCAGCAGGCTTCACATCACATCTCAAAGATAGATATTAAACAGAGCAGAAGTGTAGGTATTTCAGTCTTCCCTATAACACAAGTATTTCTGGACGGCTTCTGGCTGCAGCCTTCAGGTTCAGGAGGGAATTCAGTTAAACAACTAGGGAAGAGACATTAGTCTTAATGAAAAAGATCCTATTAAAGGCAAATGATGTGTAGTTGGTGAAGAACAGCTGAGGTGAAGTACCCATAAGGTAGCATTTGGGTACACCGAATCACCAGTCGCCTTTCTTGACCATCAGCATCATGTAGTTTGGAGCAATGGGATAGAAAAGGTTAACAGCATTCTTTGTACAAAAGGGTCAACTCCTGTGGAAATCTGTATTATGAATTTACTCTAATTTCTGTAATAGTGGAAGCTATGTGCAAATGAATTGGGAAATGGGTGTAAGTGGCAATATTACGTTGTGTTAATTAGCCTGGCATCTACAAACTGTACAAAGCCTGGGAACTTCCGCAGGAGGAGAGAGAGCACATCACAGAGAATCCCTTTCGTCACAACTGACTCGTGCCATGGGACTTCAATTAAAAACCAGACCAGGCCACTTTTAATTGCTTTAATGTGATTTTTTTTTTTTAAATCTTTTTTAAACTGTCTGTCTACTTTTCTACAGTGCAACCCATCATGATGGTAGATGAGGTGCTAATTATCTGACTTGGTTGCTTTTTCTGAGCACAAAGTTTGTTATTCTATACTGCACCTGGCACTGTAGGCTCCGATGTTTGGGATCAGTGGGCATTACTATACTTCCAGCTGTAATAAAGAGTAGAAGGCCAATGATCCTGTATGTGTGTTGTTAAAATGAAGAAAGAGTTGCACAGTTCTCCCCCTTGGTACATCCCTGTACATTGGTACTTACACCATAACAGTATTATCTCAGGGAATATGTCTGCTACAGGATATTGCCACTTTAACCACCTGAACTACCTTTTAGTTCCAGTTTCAACTCAGTGTCAAAAATATTACCCCTGTTTAAGATTAATTTGTGACAAAATGTCATATTAATACAGCTATATTTCCCAAGGGATAAATATGGCCTTTTGAGGAGCAGCTATGGCAGAGCGCTGTATAGGACTATAGAGAATTATCAACAGGCTTTTGCTTTAGCAAATGTCATGCTACCAGAAGAATGGTACAGTTTGTGGGTAAGTATAGTGTACAGACTGTTTTATTGTAAGAGCAAGGTTATGATATTTTCTTCCTATTAATCCATATCTCATCCTTAATTATATTAGAACCTCTCAGTGACACTTGACTAAGAATCTGAGGAGAAAACTGTCAGTTACATATAAATCCATCAGCATTGCACCATGTTTATTTTTGGCATCTTAGCTATTTTGTGAGGCTGATGTTTACCTTGAGGTTTGTGCATCATTGACAGAATTACTTCTGATTTACACCAGTGGGTGAACAATCGCAGTTGAGCCCTATGTGATACTGAGGAGTTTACTTGTAAGGGGCTAAATCCAGCACTAGTTGTAAGCAACCGTAATTCCAGTGAAACCAATAACAGCTGCACCTGCATGTGCTAAGGCTGACTTTGGAACAGTTTATCAGGTATTCTCTTTGTACTGAAGTAGAATAAACTTTGTATTTCATTGCACCTTCGGTACCTGTAGTATGCCTTGGATATGTCTGAGCTATTGAAACCAAACTTCTTAACAGCCCTCAGATGTAAAGAAGGGGAAGATGAAAAAAAGTCCTAAAACTAATCTCTTGCCTCACAGCATTCCACCAAGATGACTCAGAAAATGACAAGGGAACCAAACTGCAAATTAGGCTCTAGTGTTTGTTGAAGACATTTGCCACCGGTAAAAATGAGTTACTGAAACAGTAAAGCTGAAGACTTCAGAGAAACTTTGATTGACAACAATAATTACAGCTATTCATGTCCCTGTAAGAAATACAGTGCAGGCTAGGTGTAATAAATGTATGAAAATGATATTCTAAATCTGAGCAGAAGCAGATGTAGGTCCAAACAGTTTAAGTCTTCTGTACAAATTTCTGTGCATTTTTATGTGTTAAAAGTAGCAGTAGTTACCAGGCAGGTGTGTAAATTTGCTTTACGTGACTAGTCAGCTAATCATTGAATGTTTTCCAAATAAGCCTCTGTGAACAGAGGCTGTCCTGCGTCAGGAGTGTTCAGTCCAGTGAAACACTTTGGGTTCCGTACCCAGATGCTGTTCATGGGACTCTTTCACCTGACCTTTGTGTCCTGTCTCTGGAGGAGACACCTACTGATTATTTGAGCCACATCCAGATGCTGCCATAGTGGTCAAATGATTTCTTTTGTACCTGAGGACAACCTGGTGCTCAGCCTAAGCTTCTACAATATCCCTCATAGGTGAAGGAAGAGGAGAGAGAGTTGAAGTGCACGGTCTTCTGTATCTACATGCAGCTTGGTGCCTTAGGTGGGGAACTGCTGTAAAGAGCTAAAACTAGGAGCTCTTCTTTTTAGTTAGCCAGGCTTACTCACATCTGACATGTACGTGTTACCAAACATCAGGCTTTTCTAGGTAGTACCTCAGAACAGGGATGGGCGCAAAAGGTTGAGGAGCGCTTTGAGTCTTAAATGCACATTCTTACGTGTTGTCTAATGCTATGGTGGACTAAGATGGGAAAAGATGAAACAACAAATGTTTTATAGCCAGTAACTTTTGTTTTTGTCTCCCTAACTTCATGTCTACCTTCTATTTCCTTCTCCTGCTGTTGCCGTTATGCTTGTTACCAGAAGACCCTGTATACCTCCCGATGCTCTCAGATAGTGAAGGCAGGCTGTTAGCTGTACTCTGCTAGCAAGTGGGTCCAGCTGTTCCCCTTGATGTTTCTGATGTCAGAAAATCACTTTCTCTCTTCCCTGTCCTATTCTGAGATCTGGATTCATTTTATTACATGAGGCAGAGTGTGGAAGGCAGCACTGTAGCCAACCCTTCCTAGAAGGCCACAGCAGTGCCAAAAAAGTGACTGTAGACCAGTGTGATTGGTTTTATTGAACCTGTTAGGTCATGTTGCTGGGAGTTGTTCAGTAGGGTTAACATTCACAAGGAAAGGGAAAATAAGAACTTAGTCAATCCACAAGTGCCAAGAAAGAGTTAAATTAATGGGGGAAAAGGAAAAAAAATTCTTAATGCTGGAGAAAGATTATGCTGGCTTACTTATCAGGTTCATGCTGAGCCCAGTCGTAATTGGAATGTACCCTTTGTAAAGTTTATTGGGTCCTGGGGCAGCTTGTTACTGAACCGGTCAATTAATCTATTTTTTTTTTTAATGAGTTAGGGGATTTCCTTTTGTGGAAAATCACCAGGAAACCTGACCAAATGCCCACAGCTTGGGGAAAGCATGGCCTTAACATATAGAAAACCCTTCCTCCACAATTAAGAGAGGAAATAGACGCCTCCCCTTATGGGCAGCATATTTGACCAATCCAGGGACAAAATAGATGGGATTTCACCATTGACTTGGAGGTTGTCGAGGGAGGATCACCATGAAACAAGATTACTTGAATGCAGCTTGGTGTTGAAGGAAATAAAACTGTTGAGTCTCCCTGCTGAGAGACAAATGATTTCCATTTAAAAACCTGTTTGTTCCATGCTGTAACTCCCAATGTAGCAATAATTAATGATATCAGAAGGTTACGAAAGACATTCTGTTGTGCTTGCTCTGTTCTAGGCATGAAATTGGATTAACATGAAGATAAACTTAGACTTTAAATCTGTTGAGGAAATCAGTAATTATGTCAAAATTCACAAATATTAATCTGTTTAAGTGTGTCAGGATACTGTTCATCTATCAGCAAAGCATCCTGCCTTGTCAGAATTCTGTCAAAAGGTTAATTTTCTAAAATACTTGGATTTCCAATAACAGAATATTGTGAAGATGCAGCTTATTGAATAAACACCCACAATCTCATCTCCAGAAACGTGGTTATATCTGTTTCAGTGGCATCCAGCCAGTACCCTCTCATGAGTAAGAATCAATTTGCAAGGTATTGAATAAACCCTTGGGCTCTGCTGGGGAGAGGTGACCACCCATGAAAACAACTGACATGAAAAAAACACAAGGTATGACAGTGCATAGTTATTAAAAGTGTACCCCTGCTGAAAATGAACACATGGAAACACTATTGGCTTTAGGAGTGAGCAACGGGGACTGTTACAAGGGCTCTGAAATTGTTAGGTAGAAATTCACTGGGTGATTGGAAGGGGAAGGGATGTCATATCTTCTCAAATATTTCATGAGTCCAATCCTGGCCCTGATTATGCTGTAGCTAGTTTTAATCTAGCTGTTGTAAAAACCACAGAGGTGACACAGTTGTGTGAATACGTGTGCAGTTCTAGAGCCCGCAGTGAAGCCTGTTCAGGTGCAGCTTTGTTGCTACTGATTGATACTCATGAGGTGGAAGCTCGGCTTGGCATGCCTACATAAATTGCGGTCACACCTTCCCATTGCAATTTAGATTTACCCTGAGGGAACATGTTAGCTTTGAGTGCCCATTTAATTAAGTAGCCTGGTAGTGCAATTGTATTAGAAATAGAAAAAATAACTTTTGGTTCTAGATTCCCTTCTCAGTGGAAATGGAGATAGTGGGCACCTGTATAAATCTATTAGGAATGATCCTCAGTACCATCTACCATGAAATGTGCATCTAAAGCCCTTTGAGATTTAGAATTACAGTAGTTTCACTCTTCCTTCATTCATTTAAAAATGCAGGCTAAGCATACCTCTCAGAAAAAAGGAGGTTTCATATCAGGAAGATGGTTAAGAGGCTGAAGTCATCTGTTGTTGGGGCATCACAGAGATGGTATCTTGCAAAAGGCTGGCAAGTCTCCTAGCAAAAGGTTAGTTTGCTTTTGTGCACAATGCTGGCAAAAAGAGAGGGTGTTTGTAGCATCAAGTACGCAGCATGTGAGAAAGGTGCATTTTGCAGCCGCTGAGTGTTAGAAAAACCTAAGCTGAAGGCTAACAGGTAACTTTAGTATTTTGCTGAGCAAATCTTGAAGCAGATGAGATGCCGCTATTCCAGAAAACTGGAATTTTGTTCCCTTAGGAAGAAAAGAAATATAATAAGGGAATTTTTTACAAATAATAACAATTTTTAAATGTGTTCTCATAAATTAAAACAAAATTAAGCTTTTTATAAATATGCTGACCATGTCTATCGTCTTCATAAAAGTATGTGGTGAAAAAGAGTGTACAACCTCCATAGATATTTCTTGTAGTCATGAAGTAGTTTCTCAGCACTTCAGAATTTCTTATTCTGCTTAACTGCACATAAAGCTAACTCCTTTTTCTAGTGGGAAGCATCTGGCTGCTCTACACTAAAAGCCCCTTTCAAATAGTTACCAAATCTCGTGCTTCTCCTCTGTTTTCTAGATGAGCTGTCATCTTAGTTAACATGAAGAAACAGGGTATGAAGGTAAAGAGTGGCTGTGGATGTATTTTCAACACTACTGGAAGGACAGGCAGCTCCTGTTCAGCAGGACTGGTATTGCATCTGGCTGACCCATGGACAGAACATGGCTTTTGCATTTCCCAACTCGAGGTGTTCTACCAGCACGGCTCTGTGGTGTTACTGGTACATTGGGGATTTCTGCACAGTGCTCCATGTATACCTGTTGTAAATGGCTAAGATCATACAGGTACCGTATGACTGGAAGGACAAGGAAGTCCAGGCTTAACCTCTGGTGACAATTACAAGACATTCCTGGCTGTTGTTGACTTCAGTGAGAGCTGCAAAGTGTTTGTGTGAGGGAATTTGTTAATTTGTTAGGCCTCTATTGTCTACAAAATATCCATACGAATTTATATGAAACTCTATGATGATCAAGTCAAACCTAAAGAGATTGTTTCATTATTTTTCATTTTATTATGTACTACTTCTCTTTACCGATTTCTTTTTCATTTTTTCCTATGACCCTAACTCTTTTCTTTATCATAGGCTGCTTGCATGGGCTCAGCCATAAAATCATCCCTCTGTGAAAGAAACATTCTTCTATTTATTGTGTCTATTTTTTGTGATGACTTTTACTTTGAATTTATTTAACAATACTCCACTTCTTTCCTTTCACTACATTGTAACTGCTCCTTCCTGTGTCATTTGGAACTGGCCAAAGTTAGCAGATCTCAAATTTCTTTTTCCTCTTTGAAACGTGCAGATTCTTTCTCCTTCAGTGATAATGGGCATTGTGTTTCCTTAGAAATATTTTTGAGGGCCTATTATTTCTCAGCCACTTCAGTTGGCAAACTGAAGGCTTGGAAACAAATTAGCTTGGATGGCAGCCCAAGCTGTCAAAATGAGCCTTCCATTCATTACTGAATCATCCACCTCCTGCATTTAGATCTTCAGCCCCACTTTTCCAGTTAGCTTCTCAGTTGAGTTCTTGGAATTTTTTTTTTTCTGTCACTTTTGAACTCACTACTCCAGTCTACTTCACTTACAACCACACAGCAAAGCTGCTTCCCCATTATCTGGAAGTAATGAACTAATAACGCCAGTATAGAGGGCACAGCTGGTCATCATTTTTGGTAGAAGACATTAAAATTATATTTTTCTCACATATTATTTCTCTATGAGTTACCTGAGGCTGAGGCCTTGATCACTTTGTCAGGCAAGAAATTCCAGGTAGGAAAATCAGTTCCTACATGGATATCATTAAATTCATATTATTAGTCTTGCTGTGAAATGTGGATATGAGGTAGGAAGATCTTATATCCCTTATATATTTATCTCCCTTAAGTATTGTTCCTCACTTCTTTCTGTGGGTTTTTTTTTTTTTTGGTGTATTCTTTATGCTTTTTTTCCCCCTCTCCTGTCTTTGTCAACAAATATTTTCTCAGAGGAATAGATTTCTCAGAAATCACAAATAACATCTTTTTCTCCCCTCTCACTTGGTGTCAGTGTGGACTTTGATTGTTAAGGGAATTTTCAGAATTAAATGTTTTGGTTTCAGACATGAAATTTTTTTTCCTCCTATTTTAGTCTTTTTTTTTTTTGTATTTTTAAAGTTTATCTATTTTTTTAAATCAAAAATAATTCTGATTGTTAGTGAAAGGTATTTAAACCAAGTTAACAAATTTGAAGGTTCCAGTACTACCTCAAAATAAGCTGGACTGTTGGGCAATTTGTAGACGGGAGTAGTATACAGTCAGAGTCATATCCTTGACACACTTTCTATGGGGTAGACAAGGAGAGTGTGTGGTAGAGCTTGCTAGCTCTTATCCCATCAGGCTAAGATGGCAACTTTGAGTTACCGTTTAGCGTATCTCTAGAATGTATTTCTGAGGAGAAATTCTGCAGGAAAAACAGGAAGCATTCAGGTTTCTACTGAAAATTTCTTACACCACCTCTGAAATTATCCTTCATTCTACAGTGCAATTCTAACTGATTGAAATCTATCAGAAAGAAGGGAGAAGAAGAAAATTTCTTGCCCAAACCCAATGTTCTCAACACACATAGTGTGAATATTGGAGACTATGGAGAAATTTCCACTGGCAATGCAGCTGTTGGAACGAGGTGTACAGAAAGGAGTAAGTGTCAAACCTTGTAAAGTTTCGGAAGACAAAGTTAGAAAAAATGCATATGTACGACAGAAAATGAGCTTTAGTCCTTCATTACTGGGTTTGAGACTGGTTCAGAAAGGTCTAGATTTCTTCATGGTAAAGGTCACATCTTTCCTTCTTATTTATCTCTAGAATCAAGCATGCCCCTCCAGTCTGAATATAGAACAGTATGAATTAGGACCTGGACAACGAAAGCCTTGGCTGAAGATCATAAGGACTTCACATACCTGCAGACTTGTGGAGAGAGCTGGGGAGGATTGCTGGGCTGCATAAGAGTCTAAAGAAGGTACTTATTCCCTTGGCCTCTACTGTCTTGTTTTGCTCTCAGGCAACACTTTGCTGCTTTGGAGCTGTACTCTGTTCAAGCACGTGCTTATCTCCCTTAAGTCCAGGCTGGGCCAATAACCCTAGCAATTCTGGTTTTGCTATGATTGTCAACGAAAAGTTGAAGGTTAAGCTGGAAAACTGCTTTTAAGTTTTAGATTTACAGTTCAGTTGTAAATAACTGCTGCTCTACACAAAAATTATGAGTGTGATAATGGCATGAAGTGAACTGAATAATGTGCAAAGTTTAATAAACCTTGATTTTTCAAATAACAGAACTCTTGACATATAGTAAAATCAGGTCAGCTTTTCCAGTTATGTCTACATGTGCATCTTCACCAACAGTATAGGAAGTAATTCTATCATGCATAGGGATGGCACCCTTGAACCGAGAGTTGAAACCACGAGGCTGTTCAAGGACACCCACAGGCCTCTTACTGTCAAATAGCAGTACAGCTACTCATAGATGTGGCCTGAAACAGGTAAAGCATCAAGGCAGCAAGAGCTTGAGGTTTCTCTGGTTCTGCAATCAGGTGAAAACAAGTGAATTAACCATCAAATTGATAGGAAAACAAAAAGCACAGCAGGGCACACATGGGCTTTCTGTGATGTGTTGTGTAAACTGGCATTTTCTACTGTGCCCACATAAAGATGGACACTCACAGAACTGTGAGTTAGCAAGGAAAATCTGATTGCTGTTGCGCTTACTGTGGTGAAACTTTATCTCCTTTTTTCTTAACCGACTTCTCTGAAATTCTGACAGAATTATAATTCTGTTACAAAATAAAAAATTAACTGGAAAATTTTATAGGATTGTTCTCCTAAGCAAGGTAAGTCTATTTCCCTTTTTGGTATGCAAGAATGTTGCCTCCCAAATTAAATACGCATTTAGCATAAATACACTGTGGTGATTATTGCAATTCAGGGACTAACGATTTCCTTTTTCTCCGGCTTTCCTGCTATGCAGTTGGTTGTGTTTCCACACTTATGGTGGTGAATTAACTCCCTGTGGATAATATAGCTTCACTTGCGGCAGATGTCAAGTCTCTTAATCAGAATTTAAGTAGCCTCAATTACATTTACCTTAATTCACTTTGGAAGTGAAGTAAGTTAAATTGAATTAGGGCTACTTTAATGCTGAATGAGTATGTCCACACAGATATTCAATGCATTTTAGCTAATCTGTGCTAAAAATTTATACAGATTCTTTTTGCAAGTGCTCTCCAAAGTACAGATATGAAGTCTGTGGATGCTGGAGATAAGGAATAGGGTGGATAGACAGTGTTCGCTATGAAAGCAATGGTTGAGAACATTAGAGTGTAAAGGATTGAGTTTTGGCCCACAAAGATTCTTGACTTGAATGTAAGACACTGTGTTTCGCTGGGGTGTGCTGGTCAGAAAGTGATCAGAAGTACAGCTCTGATGAGTGCAATTCCATAGCAAACAATAAATTTATTCGGTGACAATGCACAAAAGTCTGGATCTTTTTGTGCCTCCTTAGAACAAAATGTATTCAGATAGGAACAGCCTCACGTCTGGTTTTGCAAAGCAGTTGGCTCTATGGGATGCATCTGCGATTAAGATGCTTGAAATTACACACATATAGACAGGCATGCTAAATGAAACCAAAAATGTTGTCTATCCCTTTATCTGTTAGCAACAGTGGCCAACAGCAGAGCTTCTGAGGATAAAACTATGGCATTAATTCCCTGGTGCATTCCCCTGGCATAAATTAGCAGGGGCTCAGGATTTTCTGAGACAGAAATGGAGTTTTGGAGCAATTATTAATTGCTCATAATGGATTTTTCCCATGCACTGCTGAGCACTTTAGCACTTCACTGAAACAGAAGTGTTTATTATTGCTCTATGGTTTGTGTCATTTGTATTACCTACCCATCATTTCTATGTAGAATGCAGTTTTGGGATTAACCCCACAGGTACATGACCAGTGTGGTTATTTCCCGTAAGTCCCCATCAGCAAGCAGTAGAGTTTAGCTAACTTAGGTTTGTCTGGCAACCTGCATAAAAATTGCCTACCACTGTCTACCTTCCGGATGTCTGTTTTGCAGCCCCCCATTGTGCAGTAGGCCCTGCACAAACTCATGATCAGAAAACAGCTTTACCCTGATGAGCTTACAGCATGAACAGACAAGAAAGAAGTGACCTGCCTGCAGCCAGAGAACAAAGGGGAAAATACACTGTCAGGCATGCTTAAATGAGAAGTAGACAACATAATAGAAAATGGCCTTATGCAGCTTGAAAATTTATGATCCACCCGTGTTTTGAACGAGCATACAGGCCTGATCCTCCTCTCTAAAAAGGAGAAGATACAGAGAGGGCAACAAGGATGAGTAGCGTTATAAAATGGCTTTCCTAGAAGAGTTTAAATAAAATAGGGCAGTTCAGCCTGGAAGAGAGGCAAGTAATACAGGTGTGTGTAAAGTCATAAATGGCATGGGAAAAGTGAATTGGAAATGGCTATCCCCTGGAATAACATAAGACTAAAGGGGCAATGAAGGGAATTTTCAGGCAGCTATTTTAGACCAGAACAAATAGAAGTGCTTTTCACACAGTGCATAATTCAGTTGTGGAACTTATTGCTGACAGATATAGATTCAAGAAGCAATTAGACAAATTCATGGAAAATAGGTCCAGCAGGAGCTATTAAACACGTTGATGCAGATGCAACCTCTGGCTCAGGAAATCCCTAAATGGCAGATTGCCAGAAGCTGGAAGGTAGAAGCATCACTCTAGGCTTGCCGTGCTTTTCTGTTCTTTCTTTGAGTAACTACTTTGGGTTGCTACGTAGTGTGGGTTTCAGGTCTTGATGGGAGATTGTGTCTCTTAGGCTTTTATTTATCCTTTCTTGGGCATTGCTCATATTCCATGCATTATGTCATTCCCTTTCCTTACAGGGCTTTGTTATATTTTGGGGATTTGATATTTGACAATAGTTGAATTATACAGTATGAAGCATAAAGCATCAGCCTGCTTTCGTGACAGTATAGTAA
Source organism: Athene noctua (assembly GCF_965140245.1). NCBI lineage: Eukaryota > Metazoa > Chordata > Aves > Strigiformes > Strigidae > Athene > Athene noctua. The sequence goes on along the minus strand of NC_134049.1, from coordinate 11,535,823 downwards.
TGCATAAACCACTATAATTAACCCTGTGGCAAAACACACAGGTTCCACATCCCCATCCCTGCACAAATGGATGAATGGGGAAGATTAGCATTTCAACATTTACAGAAAGTTATGCAATCTAGGGTCTGGCAGAAGAAGAAGGGAGGGAATGAATGCCAAAGTACCTACCTACCAGTAGACCTTCAACATTTTAAACCACTTTCAGATTAACAGTCACCAGTGAGACCGTCCAGCCTGACTAGCACCATTAGAAAGGTGCTGTGTTTCTAGACTGAACTTTGCTTCTCATATTTTCCAGTTGTAGAAACCTGTGGATTACATTAATTCATCTGTAGAGGCTGAATTAAGCCAGAGAGATTGGTTTGTTGGAATAAAGTCCTTGAGCAATGGAGAACACCAGGGAAGTGGCCCCTGCCCAGCTGTGTGATAGGAATAAGCAGCACCAGGTACAGTCACAGATACAGAGGCAACTGCTGCCTCAACACTAACTTCTTGCACAACAATGAGCAAATCCTCTGTCCTTCCAACAAACTGTTTCCTAAGGGTGAATATACCTCTGTGTACTCAGCTGCAGAAAGGCCACAGTTTCATCCCTTTATCTGCCTTTTTATTTCTCTTGCATTAGGGTTTCACAGAGCTCCACAAACCCACCAGCTATAGACCAGTGTACCCAATACTCTTATTAATGCTGTATTCAGGTTCTGATTCTGTGTTTGAAAGATACCCCACTGATTCTGGGGGGAAATCTTTGTCTTTTTCCTTCTGTGAATAAGAAATGGCTTGTGTTGCATTGAGCTCACAGATTCTCTTTGATTGTGAGTGTAACATTTCAGCGTGAGGCTGCTGGTGCAAGTGAAATCAAAAAGCCTTTGCGAAAGTGTCTTAACAAGCCAGTGGTGTGATTGTGTAAGCTCTCACCTAGCTTCCAGCCAGCCCAAGCTTGACCAGGTTCTTATATATTCCAGAAGGCTGCTTAAACGTGATTCCAGGCATATTGTGCTTTCTGATTATTTGCCACAAAATAATCGAAACACTGGTCTTGCACTCCTGGAGTGTTTGTTCCTAACACAGCCTAAATTTTTTTCTTAACCTAAATGGGGTAGATTTGGAGTCACACTGTGATAATTCCTTAATACAATAAATAGAAAATAATTCTTAGAGGTCTGTCGTTGTTGTAGCAAGTACCTCGTAACTGAGAGGCTGTGGGCAAACAGATCTCAGTGTATGTAGAAGACTGTGACAAATACCTCCAGTCTCACTGTTCATAGTGCCATTTAACGTGTGCCAGCCTGCTTGTGCCACTACCAACTCATCCTCAGGCTCACCTGGATTCTTGCCCAAAGGGACCCTCTTTCTACTCAAGGCAGCATGTATATTGCTCACCGAGGTGGATTAGCACTGTCTTTATGGCAATTAATTTTCCAAGGACTCCGGTGGTACCGCAGCCAGTCGAGGGGCTAACACACTATCCTCGAACTATTCTCCTTGGCAAAGCTGTGCCTGTACTTCGACCTGACTTTTTGGAGCTTTGTGAGCATTAATGAGTAAAATGCTAAGTCTCTCAAACTATCAAAGTATGGTTTTATTCCTCTCTCTCAAGCCAATCAACAAAACTCAGTTTGATCAAGAAAAGAAATGCCTTCAAATACTACAGAACTAAAGAAGCAGAGTGAGGAAGAAGCTGTCCTGGAGAATTTATAGAATAAATAAATACAATTTTAGGTCTTGCTTTTTTTTTTTTTTCTTTCAAAAAAACCCCTTTTTTTTAAAAAGCTCTTTAAAGATTTATTTATTTTGCTTATTGTTTGTTCTTTAGAAAAAAAAAAAAAGGCAAACCCTTTTCTCATCATCAGGAGAAGGGAAAAACCACAAGCGCTCAACTGACTTTGCAAAATGCAAAAAGTTGATGCCCATGGCCTGCTCTGAGTGTGGAAGAATAAGAAAAATTTTATCCAAGATACATCAAGTGAGATATGTGCCATATACATGAGTCTGTTCCTCAGGGAGGCAGTACTCACCACTCGACACCTGTATGCCCTGGCCTGCCTTCACCCCTGAATGCTGTCAACATTTGCATTGTTGTCATCTAAAAGCTGTTGCTCTTTCTGAGTTCTGTGGCTATGTCTACATAGCACTGAGGAAGAATGAAAAGTTTTTCTGTAACTGTGTAAGTGCCTAAATCAATCAGTTCAGATGACATTAAATGAGAGGTGCCACACAAGTGGTCATGATGTAAACTGGGGAGGAAAAGAGAAGGCATGAGACATGCAGGTCTGTTTCCCCAGGAGATGTCCAAGTGTTCTTATTTTCCTATACTTTTAGCTTCTATAGTGGAAATAAGCAACTAAATTCCTTAAGCTTCTGTTAATTTAATAGGAAGAGATGCTAGTACCTGTATGAGACTGCTGCTAAAACCTCATTAATAACTAAAATTTTTCAGCTAATCTTTCTGGTTTTCAGGGTTTAGAGTAGTGATAGTGAGGGTCAGTGACTTTCCAGTGATCCCACAGCAGGTTAGTAGTATGACTGTAGAAAGAACCCAGACCCATCAGTTCTGAGGTCTGAGCACCACATGCTGTTTCTTTTCAGGCTGGCTGTTGATTTGAAATATATTTACCAATAACTAGGCAATCTTAATGTGGCATCTTACAGGACAGTGAGCTACATAAAAGCAATCTGTAATGTGTTCTGCCCAGTTCAAATGAATTTACGTGCTGTATTGTTTACAAAAGTGAGTATTTTTTATCCTTAAATGAACCTTGTCAGATGCCGAAGGGAGATACTGAGAAAAGAGAAGGAGGATTGAGCTATCAGATATCTTCTGCAATGTAGGGGGAAAAAGTAGCAGATATGTGTGCTGCATGTACAGGAATGAAGGTGCCTGTTAGATTAATTATTAAGGCCAAATATGCATTGTCTTTCCTACCTTGGAAGAAAGTGCTTGGGGAAGGAGACATAGGAAAAAAGCTTGGTTCTCATGCGCACAGTGAAGAGAGGATGCATAGATCTCACGACGACACAGGGACAACTCAGAGAAGGCTACCAGTAAAAGAGTTTCCTGTTCTGAGGCTCTGTTCTCAACAGTGCAGCTGGTTTGCACATTGCAATAATAATAATAATTGTTTATTAGGAGCCTATCCATCAACTGATGCCTCAAGTGCCTCTTGTGATTAGAATATAAAACAAATTGGGCTGCTGCACTCAATAAAAAATTTTAATCTGTTCCTTTCAGAGCAACTACATGACAGTAAAGTCATTCTAAGGTTAAGTGGGAAGGAGTTCCTGGGAACTGAGGTTGTAGGAGAAGTATATGTACAAACAGTGTCTTTCTCCAAATACAACCAGTTTGAGGGTTATGCCTGTGCTCATTAAAGCAGAACAGTATGAAAAGGGTTTGAAGACTGGAAGCATATCTTAGTGCCTGCCCATTAAATGCCTGAGACGTGAGAACCAACTTTTTAAACTCTACTTTTATGATCGTCAAATCTGTGACAGGTCAGTGTTTAGTCTATTATCTTATCAGCTAGTGGCTACATATTCATTGGAGAGAGATGAGCTGTCCATTATATGTATTTTGTACTTTATGATGAAAGATAATTTGTGTAAAAGCATCCAGAGCGTAGGCATTTTGGGATGCTTTTAACATATCAAAAGAATCTGATCTGTATCTGTCTTTTTCCTCTAGCCAAATTATTCACCAGGAATACTGATTCTTTTATTTCCTTTCCATTCCTTTTCCACACAGTCAGTATTAAACACCTACTTTTTTTTTTTTAAAAAAATCTATATAAGGGGAGCAGAACAGGGAGTAGAGGGTAACATACAAAACAAAGAAATAGAAATAATGGCCTCTTGAATTATCTTTTTCAAGTTTTATTCTAATTATTTCTTGCATGAAAATAAAACATTTTTTCTTCGTCTCTATAAATTTTCTTCTAATGTTCCCTCATATTTGTCAGATTGGGAAAATTTAAAGGAGCAAAACAAACAAACTGGAAGAGACTATGACTTCTTTATAAACCTCTACTTTGTTATTAGGCTTATTTTGAATGCATTAATCTTAGTATGTGTCTCCAGTTATCCAATACAGAGGCTGCTTCTCTGACTGCCAGATGGGAAGCTTGGAAGCAGTGTTAAGTAGTCAAGTGGGCTAGGTCTTGGGGTTGCAAGTCTCATTATTCTGGAGATGTTTTTGGTGAAGCCAGAGCAGTTTGGAATGATGTTCAGTCTTCTGAATCATGTGGGATGTTGGAGATAAGACGCAATAAATTCATGGACCAGAAAAATGTATTATTTAACTGGGAAGCTGTCTTTCACCCTTCCTTCTTTTCCATGTGTGCAGTGGTCATACACTGTTGCCATGGAGTTGTAGCAGGCTGATCTATTCTTGCAAGCCTCTCAAACTTTCAATCCTTTCCAATTTGCCAGTATTCCCCTCCCCATTTTTCTTCTTGGACAGGAACTCATGAATTTGAGCTTTTTGACAACTTTCTTGCCTTTTTTTTTTTTTTTTTTTTTAAGTTAAATGTCATAGACCTATTTTGAAGGGAGCCATGGACACCCAGGGCTCTGAAGACCAGAGATTAAAACCACCATATGAAAGATCTAGAAAGGTATAGAGCATATTAGTCTGGTAATGATTATTATGATGGTTATTGCATTTACTTTGAGATGTTTCACAGAGGGTATTCAATATATATGATATGTTGTCTTGAAAAAAACAAGTGACTTGCTCCTATCAACCACAGGAATGGCTGATACATGGCTTTACATAGCAAGGGAATTCATAGCTATGAGCTTCAAGTGTTTGTTTGTCTTCAGGATCTTGTCTTTGTGTTTTAAGAAAATGCTTCATGATCCTATAGCACCTTTCACTTCCAAGGGCTTGCTCCTGATCTATCAAGATGAGGAGTAACTACTTGGTTTAAGACAGAGATTTATGGCGGTATAAATCCATGGCAAGATCAGTCACCAGCTCAAATAGCTGAGTTTCCCCAACAAACTTTAACTGCAGTCTGCAGCAGCCAGTCAGGCAAAAGAATTAGTTTCAGTGGAAAAAGGAGAATAATGAACCTCCTCTGCTCCGGCTCCTTCCCCCTTCCTTTCTCTCCGATGTGGGTTGATAATTACAGTGTTCTTCCTCAGTCTCATCTTCCCACTAGGTCGCTTTTCTTGATTTCTGATTTCTGCTGCTCCTGTTTCTGCATTTCTTGACATTTGACTTTGCAACTCTGTTTGCCTGGTCCTTCCTCTTCCTTCACAACTTTATCACCTCCTAAAGACACAGAATTGTGCTGCTCAGACTGGTATCTAGGCAGTGTTCACCCTTGCTCTCCCCCAGTGTACGTGCAGCCTAGGGTCCATTACGTAGTTCTTCCTAAGCTCCTTTTAACGCCCAACAGCTCTTTTCTTGTTGAATTCAGTCTCTTAGCCATTGGCCTTATGGGTTTTTGTGAGGTTTTGGACTAGCTTCCCCAGTTACTGCCTTCTTCCAGAGCCATCCATCCATCAGCACAATTAAACTAGCTCTCTGTCCCATTCGAATCAGGAGGAAAGGTGTTCCTATCATTCAATAAGTGCTTGCTTTACATGCAAAAGTGCATGTCTGTATTTTGCCTTCAGTAAATAGTGGTGCATTTTTAATGAGCTTGTCCTTAAGTAACAGATTGTGCCACCAAATGCTTTAAATTTCTGTCTTTTCAGATTCTAAAATAAGTTTTTGCTGACTTTTTGTTGGTAATGGCTGAAGGGGATGGTTTTCAAAATATGCATGGCCGGCACCAGCTGAAGATTGCTTTTTGTTTTACTCATGCTGAGTATGCTGGCTCTTTTCTTTCATTTATCCCAGGGAAGCTTGTTTAAATGTCCCTTGCATACCGTAATTGAATACACTGTAGGAACTCCAGCTTGTAGCATCTTTCTCTGGGCCTCTGGAACTTCCTCGGGATAAAAATCTGTGTTTAATGATGAACTTTGCAGTCTGAAGCCTTGTGTGAGAGACTACCCAAGGAGTAAGACAGGATATGTGCTGATATGCTCCATTTTAATTCAAGAGGTAAATGAGGGCATCATCGGTCATGGTGATAGGTGTCAGCTTCAGGCGGAAATGCTCAGCTCGTTGGCCCAGCAGTTTAAACAAAGCATATGTGAAGCCTCTGCCTATTGCTTGATCTGAACTGAGAAATCCTCATGAAGAGACATGTATTCTTACTCTTTAGTTTCTGAAAGAGATTTGGCAGTGTAAAATCCCAAGCGTGCAGTGGTGCTTTTTGAATTAAACTCAGAATCAGTGACTTGATTCTATTCAAATGTTAGGTTGTGGGGCCAACTTTCCAGCTGATGCTACTCAACACACTTTAATAAAGCCAGTTATATTTCATGGATGTCAACAAAGCCACACTGGCTTAAGCTTTTTAAGAATCCAGTCCCACATCCCTTACAACTATTTCATTATAAGTGCTGTAATGTGGAAAGATATTTTAAGATTTGGTTTCAAAATAGGGAGCTAGAGTGGTTTTGTGTGAAATATGAGAGGAAGGAGTTTTCAGAGAGACTGTGCACAGCCGTTATTACATAGTATCATGTATAACCCTAATGTTATGTCCAAAAGATTCGAGACCTGAGAAGAACAGCTTGTTATCTGAAGCCAGTGTGGGCACATGAGGCTGGAATGTAACTGAGGGAAGTAGAAAAGTGTTGCATTAATTTTATTTTTCACGTGGTAATGGTTGTTTTAATGTTTCAAAGTGAGGAAGAATTAAACTCACTCATAGACTTATAATATATGGATCTGACCTGGTAGAGTACTGTAGCCTGATCAGGTTTCTGGCATGTACAAGAAACTCTGGTGAGATTGGAAGAAAGTCATGAACAAATTGCCTCCTGGGAAAGCTGAAGAGGGCCAAGATGAAAGTGAAAAGAGGGGGAAGTGGAGGGGAAAAAAAAAAAGAAGTTGTGGAAGGTGCTGAATGTGAAAACAATAAGCTTTGATGTGATGAGCATTGGCTGGGAAGCAGAAGGATCTGAGGATGGCAGAGAAGGTAGGTGACTCTGGATAAATGGACTGGAGGGGATGAGGGCAGAAGCCTGGAGGGGAGAAAGCTTCAGTGAGATGAGGCGTGAGATGACTAAGCCTTGGCTGAAAGGCTTCAGCATTATAAATTGGGCAGGCAGATTTAATGGCAGCTTTGACATCTGGGAGAAGAGGGAGGAAGAGCTGAAAATGCCCCTAAGAATATGTGTCTGTGAGAAGGACATCGCCACTGGCAATGTGGAAAGGAAGGAGAAAACGCATTAACCCCCCCAAAGGCTAACAGTTCAGAGGCTGAAATTCTGAGCGCGCACAAGGAGGTGGGGGGAGCAGGCACCGACTGCCCCATTAAGCCCCTCTGGATCTCATGCGGCGCATGGGTGGTGCACAGCTTTTCCTTCAGTGGAAGGAAGGGGTCACGCTTCTGTCAATTCAGCGTGGCAGCTGTAGAGCTTGCTAGAGAGGTGGGAAGTAGGTATTTTAAGGCTAAAGTGAATTACTTCTCCCAGAGCAAAAGGGGAATCTCAGGGAAATAATGTGACTCTCCGTGATGCCAATTTACTGTGCAATGCACCTGAAGTATTGTATCTCATCCGTGGCCCTCATCTCATCCGTGACCCTTATCTCATCCAAGGCTTTGCCCTGGAGCTCTTTCCAGCCTGGCTAACGCCTGGTCCATGTAGAAGCAGGCTGCCGCCTTTCAGGGCTGGATGCAGCTGCGGTGTTCATGGGGAAGCTGTGCCAAGGCACAGCCTTTCCTCTATTGTCTACGATGTCGTGGTCCCTTGAGTCCCTCCTTTCCTTTCTCTACACCCCTTCGGGTTAAATCTGGTCCTAGTTTTAAAGCTCTAAATCTGCTCTGTGGTTTGGTACTTTGAGAGAGATCCTCATGCCTGCACTGCATCACACTGTGGGCTCCCGGAGCGTGCACAGGGGAAGGATGTTCTCTGGAGGGGCCTTGGGAGCTCCCTGCTCCCCTTCTGGCACCATCCAGAGTTTCTGTCTTCTGGTTATACCACAAACCCCCTTTTTTTTTTTTTTTTAAAAGGGTTTTGTGGCTCTTGTCAGGCCACATGCAATGTATGGTAGAGGATGACAGCTGTGAGGAGGAGACTAAGGTTGACCTAAGGAACTTAAACTTTGTGTGCCTTTTCAGTATGGATTTCCCAGGCTGTGGATCCCTTTTCCCTGGTCCTTCTCCAGATCTGGTGTGTTTGCTGCAGTTCACATGGGCCAGAGGCTGCTCCTCTCCTTCTTCCAAAATGCACCCCAGCATCTGCATCTGGTCCTGCCCAACACGATAGGCCTCTGCAGGGCACTAATTTTTGGTGTGGCCATTGTCAGTTTGGGTCTTTTAAGCTCAAAAGTTTGATATTCACAGTTTGTCAGTGCTTTTGAAAATCTTGGCCAGATGGTTTTATAAATGCAAGGAAATAAAATGATAAATGTCAATATGGCTATGGCAAAAATGTGACTGTTCAGGGATATTAAAAGGATGGCATTTCACAGAGAGACTCTTGCACTCCTTTTTTCTTTTCTAAGAATGCCCAATTTTTTCAACAAGCCACTTTCAAATATACAGACACTAAAGGATCCTGGGTTAAATTTATCCCTTCCACAACTCCATGGACTTCAAAAGAGTTGCACCAACACTTGTCCCATCTTTTGTAGCTGATTAATTTATGTTCATTTTACTTCTCCAGTGCCAATGAAAGAATTTAATAGACCCTTATTGTTCCCTGTAGATACCCCCCGCTCTGTGCGGAGACGCATCCAGCTCTTCTGTGGGTTGGCATTGTTGTTGTTTCTCTTTTTGATTTCCTTCATGTAAAAGAAAAAGATTACACTAGGGGAGCTAACTGTGTACTTGGCTCTCCAGGGAATTCAATACACGCCTGCAATTAACCTGCATTTAACTGGCCATTGAATGTTGCTATTCCTCTACAATAAACACAGATGGTAGGCAGTTTTGACTGAGTATTTGTATACTGCAGGTTGGCACAGCTCAAGTCAAAATAAATACAATTTCCAGACGGCACAGATCCTTGCCTCTCCTTTCTGCTTTTTTGACAGAGGAGGGGAAAATCTGAATAGTATCCAAAAAAGCTTCTTGTTTGGCCCCCAAAATAAATATTTCGCCTAAAAGCTGAAGTTGATTTCAGATCTCAGCCCCATCAGTCTGTCAGGGAGACAGTAAAGGGGGAGAAAAATTTTAATCAGAATTTAGCAGGGAAAGTAATTCAGTGGGAGGGAAAGTAAATTTTGAATTGCACTTAATATCACAAACTCTCATCTTGCTAGTGCTTGGAACATTGCACAGCTTTACTCCTCTCATGGGCGGCTTGATTTCTGTGGATTAAAATAAGATTTTGGAGGTCTGTGGGCGAAAATACATCTTTATGTGTTTCTCAGTCTAGAAAGTGAAGAGAATATGTTCCAACTGGAATAGCTTTTTCTTTACTTGTTTGGAGAGGGAAGGCTGTGGGTTGGAATGAGCACCTCATTAGCTATTAATTATTCTCCTCATTCACAAAAACAAGAGGCTTCCTCCATTGCCAAAAATGGGTTGTCTGTGGGAAAACCTGAGCTCTGGGAAGATTTTAAAAAATAAAATAAATATTTTTTAAAAAAGCACAGTTGTTAAGTTTAAAGAAATTGAGCTAAGCATATAAAAAATATGCCACCAGGGTCAAACTTGATGCCATGTGTATTTTTTTTTTCATTAAAGGAGTGCAGATTTTGAGCCCGAGCTATTATTTCAGGTGACTTGAGGCCCTCCGGGGGCAGCAGTGAAATGGAAAAGAGCACGGCAGCCTGCTCTTGGAACTGATGCTCACTGAATCTGAAAGGTCATGTCATGTTTTCTGGCAATTGACTCAATGGGTTTGGATTCTACAACATAAGGTCGGGCCGTTTTCACTCAGCACATGTTTACTGGGGAATGTGCCTTCCAGTTGTTTTCACATTGACCTTATTACCTTGCCACACTGATGAGCCTGGCACAAAAACTACTTTTTGTAGAGCTGTGTGCACCACACTCCCTCTCCCTCTCCCACCTCTCCAGTGTTGTTACTTTGGGCTGCAGATGGAGGATTTGGTGTACACATTTCTCCTGCTCCTAACCCCCTGCTTTCCGTGCCTCTGTTGCAACTCAGAAGTGCAGAAGCCCATTGACTACACATTTTGGAAGGACAAGAGGGTGCAATGGGACTGACGGATGTTTGGTTCTCAGGTTTTGAGACAGGAAAGTTTATCCAGTTTAGACTGAATATTAGAAAGCATTTCTTTCCAGAAGGGGTTGTTGGGCGTTGGAATGGGCTGCCCAGGGCAGGGGTGGAGTCCCCATCCCTGGAGGGGTTTGAGTCAGGTCGACATAGCGCTGAGGGATGTGGTGTAGTTGGGAAAGGTCCATGTGAGGTTAAAGGTTGGACTGGATGATCTTCAAGGTCTTTTCCAACCTAGATGATTCTGTGAGTCTGTGAAGGCCAGAGAAGAGAGGAGGCACAGGCTCTGGGATGTAAATTTGAGCAGGAGGGTTTACAGCATCTGATGTAAAAGCCCTTCTCAGTGCTCCTGCAGTAGAGGTGGACACAAGTTGGGTAGACACTGGGAGGGCAGGGCTCCCAGCCTGGGGCAGGGATATGCTTCACACTGGGCAATGTTAAAAGGGATGGAGGCAGTGTTCCCTCTCCCCATGGTAAATCTGCTCTTCAGTGCAAAATAAAGTGGCCAAGCTTTACAGGGATAAATAAAATACTGCTGCTATTTCTGCAAGCGCATTGGCAGCTCTCTCCTTGCAGCCACAGAAGTTCTTGTGCTGAGAACACAATATGCGTCTCTGCCACCTTTTCAGGCTTAAAAAAGTGTTTTGGGCTTCTGTCAATTTTAGGAGTTATAAATTAAAGACGAGGAGTTTATTATTACTTGGAACGCTCCCATGTTTTAAGCAGTTTGAGACAAAAAGAGCTAAGACATTTGCAAAAAGTCATTGACAGAGGCAAGGAAGTGAGTGCTTTCTTCTGTGAATGCATTGCTTAACCTTGTCCTGACACCTGTTTGTCAACCCTGGCTGCCCCAGTAAGAAAAAAATGTTGCACTGCTTCATCATTGTTTGAATAGTGCTCTTTCAATAAGGTCAGAGCAGACTTGCAGCAAATCCACTAGTCAGAGAGTGAAGCCCACTGTGATGTTACGCAGGAGTGTCAGGACCTCGGGAGATGAGAGTTTTGGTTCTGGCTTGGACTTTGCTGTCTGTGCTTGGCACTGGCAGGTTATTTTTGGAGACAACTTCACAGTCTGCTGAACAGAAACACTGTGTAAGACCTAGGGATCAGTTATTACCTTGGGCATGTTTCTGTCAATAAAATGAAAGCCTGCCTCATAGGCTTCAAGGAGTGCCTGTTACATTCACCAGGATGAGGGCAGTGTCAGTGGTCTTTGTCACTGACCAGTTTGATTTTTTTTTTTTTTTAAGTATTGCAGTCAGTCGTTATTTGCCATCAGGATAGCTTTTGTCTGTGAGTTGCACTTTGGGAGGAAACTTGCTGGAGATCTGTGAAGGAGGCTTTCTTGATGCTACAGGGAATGTGCCATGACTGGACTCCTAATGCAACTATCTCCTCTATGACATGTTTGATGCTGGTGGTCTCAGGATGCAGAAATACCCAGTATAGCTCTGGATCAAGAGCATATAGCCATATCAGCCTGTTGCAGTGTCCAAGACACATACATAGGCTAAAAGGGTGATAATTGCTGAGGAAGAGGAGGGTTAACACATTAACACAGCTCTGGAGGTGCTGATCATGCTATGTAGACACACTGGCCTGTTTGGCACCAGCTTCATTACCACATAACCAGTGGGCAGTGTAGAAAAGCCTGTTGTGGCAGATTGTTTCCAAAGTCCCACCCAGAACGTGGCTGCTCATGCAATTTTTAGAACCTTAAGTTTTGCAAGACATACAAGCTCATCTGATTTTTCAAGTCCATCTTGGGTAAACCACTGCCTGACTTAAACCCTCAAGTGAAGCGTTCTTGAACAAAATCCTGGCTTTTGTATTCACAAAGTAAACACTGTGTACTGAAAATCATGGACTGTGCAAGCATAGCAACTCTAGAAAATACTTCTAAAATTGTATTTGTTAAAGTCTGGAAATTAGTATTCATCTTACCTAGAGGACAAAGGCAAGGCTTGAGAAACATGTGTCCATTTTAACCTGAAATGGAGACTCAGTTATACGTTGGTTCTGTGTGAAATTCCCTTATTTTACAATCATATCAATTAAATAATTTGCTCTGAATCTTATTGTTTGAATCTGTTTCCCCAACTTTGTAATGCTGCACATGTATTCACTTTGACTGGAAGCCATTTTAGTGGATCAGATCACTGATTTCACAAGGGCCCAAAGGGTAGAACTCCTTGGAAGAGTATTCAAAACTCAAGTAGTTTGTCTTGGAAGGAAAAATCCAGTTTAAACTGTGAGATACCCTTTCTCAACTAAGACTGAAAATGCCCTATGGCTGGCTGTTCTGTTCTCACTTTAGGTGACGGCTATGGATTAAGAGCCCGAGGCTTTGGCTAACATCTATAGGCAAGGCTATGCATCCCCAGGGTCTAATTCAAGGAAAGTTTTGCAGGTGTCATAATTAGCAGTTTCCTGTTAAAGCTCCACAAATAAGCTGTAATCCTCAAGGCACTAGTCTCCCAAACCCCTTGCATATTTGTTTTCAGACCAAATAATATTCATCTGTAACGTTTTTTTTTTTTTAATTGCCCAAGCTGCACATTTAACTACCCTGGACCCACTGGCTTAGATTTTGCCGAAAATCAGATGTGAACAGGGATTAATGGTTCCAGTTGCTCACACTACCTAGCCACCACGCCGAGTGTAACCTGCCCTTAAATGAGGCCGAGGTGCACAATAGTTGAGTCAGAGATGAATGGAGGACTTCGGTTTCCTATGTTATCCCTCCTCGCCCTTCAAGGCCAATAAACATGTCATAAAGGGAGGAAAAAATGTGAAAAGTTAGGAAGCAAAACACAGCCCTTAATGGTCTCTACATGTGCTGCAGCCACCTTCAAGTGAAAGTTGAGGTACCAGATTTTTTAGCACTTGGACAAAGAATGCCTCCCCCTCCCAAATGCAACAGCACATGGACTCTCAACACAAGTGTTCTTGGACTAAATAATGTTGGTAGTGTGAGCACGCGTGTGTGTGTGTATACATCTGCAGCAAGGGAAAGAGAGGGAGGGAGGAGTGTGTTAATTGCAGTGTCAGTACATGTCAGGCAGATACAGGAAAGTTTCTCAGATCCCACGATCAGCAGGGCATCTGAGGACTTCAATGTTTTTCACAGTACAATAAAACTACCAGTGCCAGCTGGAGTCTTCAGCCAAACTGTATGCCTTAGAGCTTATATGTTTCACATCACTGAAGGCTACATAATACTTTCAGCTGGCATTGCATTCCGTTTGATATGTCTGGGGATGGAGATAGTTAGTTAAATAATCATATTGGCTGATGTGTTAGCTCAAACAATGGTTCCTTCCCCCTCTCTCCAAACACATTTTGGGAGTATTATTTTGGGAAGAGGGGCACAAAAGCTTTTCATCTCTGTTTTCTTGATCTGTTTCTTTCTTTCTTTGGCCTCTAAGTGTTGATAGGTTGTGATGATGTTACTTCTCTCGGCATGAATTTTTGTGAGACGAAAAGAAGGATCTGGTCAGGTTTTTCAAACAGATCAGAGATAAGTCAGAGAAATGAAAGCTTCAAGGCTTTTTTATTCTGAAGGGGAGAATTTAGCCTTGGTTCTGGATTATGTGGGTTGGGGGGTTGAACAGGAAACCATTTAAAATAAACTCAGTATGTGCTATCTCTTGTTGCAAGTAAAAAACCCAGAAGTTATATACATGCAAAGCACATGGGAACAGAATAATAATAATTTTACTATTCAAATGTAAATAAAATATACTTGGGCCAGGAAAAATCCTTGGTCTTCAAAAGGCCCTTTAAACCACGAAAGAAGCACCTGGGGTATCAAGGTGCTTATGGAAATACCTACCTGGTGTTGTGACTGTGTCAGGTTTGACAATGGACACACCATTGTCTAGTTGATCATAAGCTAATGGAAATGGAGAGAGAGCTGCTGCAGGGACATATGGCTATGAACACAAATAGTTCAGTAGCATTTTCTGTACTAGAGCCTGTGTTGAAGTTTAGGATGTGTTTTTCAGTGATTCAAATATGCAAAATTGGTATTTTGAAGCCAGTTAGATATACGGATCTCTGGCTTTCAGTGTATAGATCTAGAGGTTATGAATAGAACGGGAAATAGATAAAATTTTGGTCAGTTAATTTTGGAAAGGAAGTCTGTTTTATCAACCAGATTTTTGGCGATATATCTGAATTAGGGCTTGTTTGGAAGGGTGATCTTGCACAGCAAGGATTTCTAGATCTGATGGAGGCTCTGAATGGACTTTTGAATCAGCTTTGCTAGCACATAGAACATCAATGATGCAGATGCTAGAGAAGTCCAAGACTCAAAGAGGGTCATAGAAGCAAGTTTCAAGAACTGCATACAACAAAAAGGCCCAACTGCATGCATCTGTGTGCCTTCATGAAAGACAGTGAGACTTATTCCAAAACAGGGATTTTCACTAAATGCAAAGAACAGCCATCACACAAATGGATTTTTTAACGGAGTAAAAAAGTCATAGGGTTTTGAGGAACCTACTCCACCAGAGCCTTAAAAGCATGAGCAAACTGGAGCTTCTTTAGTGAGCTATAGGAAGAGAAAAGAGGAATGCTGTTGGGATGTAATGAATCCCACTCTGAGTTTCCAGATGCAAAACTGTTTTGCCTCTCAGTTCTTTTAGAGTTTACAGTGTTCCTACAGGCCTGATACCTTTTACTCCAGGTGATCTCAACCAGCATTCTCTACCATAAAAAAAAAAAAAAAATTAGACAGTCTTTAATCTTGTAATCTTATGTGTCGCATACAATGAAAAACCTGGGCAGATGGACAGGAACAGATTCCAGCTCAGCTGGTCACCTGCAGGGCAAATGTAACACCTTGTTTTCATTTCCTCTTTACACACTTTGGGAAGTAGCAATATGAACGCTTGGGTGGTGTGAAAGTTTTTCATAGGG
This sequence comes from Athene noctua, assembly GCF_965140245.1. Taxonomy (NCBI): domain Eukaryota; kingdom Metazoa; phylum Chordata; class Aves; order Strigiformes; family Strigidae; genus Athene; species Athene noctua. The sequence continues at coordinate 11,520,646 of NC_134049.1, read as the reverse complement.
ATGTAAAAGAATGAGGATGAAGGACAAGTTAGGATTTAAGTACCTAGTTTCATTCTTGTAATGTGTGTTACAACTGAGTGGGCAAGTGATGGGGTTCCCTTTTGTTACTGGAATGCTGAAGTTGCAGAGTTTTGTCTGGTTTCATTCCAGGACCAGAAACCACAAGGAGGGCAGACTATTAGGGCTTGCTCTGTTTGTGGTGATGCAGGAAGGATAAGACATGTGAAGTGAAATGGTCCCCCTCACTCTCCTGCTTACCTGGAGAGGGAAGGGGAATTCACATAATGGATTTCATCCTCCTACATGGAGCCTTTGCTTTCAGAAGTACTGAACTACTTTATCTTCTGCATCAGTAGGATTGTCTAGCTGTGTCTTTCTGAAGTTTTCACATGAGGATTTTCTAAGAACCTTAACAACCTATATAGATGACGTAAAAGAAGCTATCTAACTTGGTGTGTTCTTGAACTTGCTTTCTATTTATTTTTTCACGTCTCCAGCCTTAAGTGTTGCTAAAACATAAGTTGTAAGTGTGCACTTTTTCCTGACACAGAGAATTTTCTTGCAAACTTTTGGCAAGGTGATAAAACCTGTTTTCCTTTGTACTCGCTTTGTCGTACAGTGATGTACGAGTGCATATAACCGATGATGAACCCTTGCAATCTCTACACCTATGTTATGCAACAGTTCTACACCTTCCTGTTTCTTTTCTGTGCAGGAAATCACTCTTATCAACAAACACAAATTGCTACTATAATATTGTGAAACACTGAGACTGTTTACACTGCCTGTAAATGACTAGGTTAGAAGGCCAGTTCCTCTTTGCTTCCTAAATAATCAGTGGAAAAAGCTGAACTCCCTCTTAATATCAGGTTTTTAGTCACTCTTCAGAGAAGGCTAATTCCACTGTTATGTAATGAATGAGATCTCCCAAGTGATACACCGACATTCATGGGAAAGTTAAGTGGTGTGCATGCTCCTGTTGCTTTCACTTGTAGCTATTCCCTCCATATCTGTCTGAAGAGACTGAAACATTCACCTAATTATTAAGAGGGTCCTGTAAAGAGAATTAGGGGTTTCAACAAAGAAAGAGCATCAGGCTTTTTTTGAAGTTGTTAAGCTCTCACAGTGTCACGGCACAGCACAGCAGTGTGCTTCTCACTGTCTGCATTGCTGAGTACATTGTGTCAAATAATGAAGCCACCTTTGCACATGCAATCGCAAGCTATGTTGAATTGTAATGTATGACATGGTATTTAAGAATAGCATTAAGAGTTATGTATGAAAGAAAGGATCCTTCTTATTTCCTGGCGGCCCTTCAAATCTTGACCTTGTTCCAGGAAGAAAACAACCTGTGAAAACATCAGCTCCTGTCAGCGTTTGCAACTTGGAGAGAGCAGCACATGCTCCATATGCTGGAGGAGTTGTGAAAATCCACAGAGCATCATCTGCTTGTGCTTAAAAAGCAGCTGTCCTTATACCTGCACTCTGATAAAATTTTAACTGTTTACTTAATATTCTTCAGCTCCTTGATATGGGCACAGTGAAAGCCACAGGTGAAAGCTGGGTGTAAACTTTGAAGTGTTGTAACGTTCTCACCACAGGTTTTCAGCAGGAGTGCATACCATCAAAGACCTCCTCATTCAAAGAAAATATTAAAGCGATCAATTCTCTCATTCACCCTACACCTGAAAGTTACAGATACTCAAGGACAGAAGTGGGAAATGAGTTGACGGGGCAGTGAGGTGTGGACAGATGACCTGAGAATGTCTCAATTCACCATTGATATCTGTCTGGAATTGGGAATATCTTCTTCAGAATTCAGCAGCTTGTCACATTAGGCTGTATTACGTCAAGTTATGTCACTCTGGAACCCGATCAGATGCTCTTTATATTTTTTCACTGACTGATTTCAAGGGGATCAATCAGTGAAATCAGTGGCAATGAATACGGGGCAGAAAAAAAGAAATGCTTTCCCACACAACACTGGAACTTGCTGTCATAGGAGGTTACTAAAGCAAGTGCTGTGGATGAGTATCAAGACTTGAACTGTTTAATGAATCTTTGGAAAAAGTTATGCATACAGGAGTATCTCTGTCTCTTCTGTTCTGCCATTGCTTCTTGGTTCTGCTTCCTTTCTTAACACATTTTCTGAACTGTGTAGCACAACATATGTTAGGAGTAATTAATTTTGTGCTGAAACAAGCATAAGTTGCTCTGAGAGGCAGGTCAACAGGCTTCATGCCCTCAAGAGCAACAAGTAGGGAGAAGGAGATCAGGTTTGAGACCATCTAAGGAACCTGAAGGTGCACAAGTCCATGGAACCCGATGAGATGCATCCACGGGTCCTGAGGGAACTGGTGGATGAAGTGCTAAGCCACTATCCATCATATTTGAGAAGTCATGGCAGTCTCGCTATCTGAAAAAGGGGAAACATAACCCCCATTTTTAGAAAGGTGAAAAACAAAGACCAGGAGAACTACACGCCAGTCAGTCTGACCTCTGTGCCTGGCAAGATCATGGAGTGGATCCTCCTGGAAACTCTACTAGGGCACATGGAAAATAAGGAGGTGTTTGGTGACAGCCAACATGGCTTCACTGAAGGCAAATTGTGCCTGACAAATTTGGTGGCCTTCTACAACGGGGTTACAGCGCTGGTGGCTAAGGGAAGAGCAACTGATGCCATCTACCCAGATTTATGCAAAGCATCTGACACTGTCCTGCATGACATCCTTGTCTCTAAATTGGAGAGACGTGGATTTGACAGGTGGGCCACTCGGTGGGTAAGGAATTGGCTGGATGGTCACACTCAAAGTGTTGCAGTCAACAGCTCGATGTCCAAGTGGAGAGCAGTGATGAGTGACATTCCTTGGGGGTGGGGATTGGGACCGGTACTGTTTAGCATCTTTGTCAGTGACCTTGGCAGTGGGATCAAGTGCACCCTCAGCAAGTTCGCTGATGATACCAAGCTGTGTGGTGTGGATGACACACTGGAGGGAAGGGATGTGCCATCCAGAGGGACCTGGACAGGCTGGAGAGGGGGGCCCGTGCAAACCTCATGAAATTCAACAAGGCCAAGTGCAAGATCCTGTGTACGTTGGGGCAATTCCAAGCACAGATACAGGCTGGTTGAAGAGTGGATTGAGAGCAGCCCTGAGGAGGACTGGGGGGTATTAGTGGATGGAAAACTGACTATGAACCAGCAGTGTGTGCTTGCAGCCCAAAAAGCCAACAGTGTCCTGGGCTGCACGAAGAAAAGTGTGGCCACCAGGTCGAAGGAGGAGATTCTTTGCCTCTACTCCACTCTTGGAGACCCCACTTGCAGTGCTGTGTCCAGCTCTGGGGCTTCCAGTGTAAGAAACACATGGACCTGCTTGAGCAGGGCCAGAGGAGACCATGAAGATGCTCTGGGAGCTGGAGCACCTCCCCTGTGAGGACAGGCTGAGAGAGTTGGGGTTCAGCCTGGAGAAGAGAAGGCTCCAGGGAGACCTTATAACAGCCTTCCAGTGCTGAAAGGGGCTACAGGAAAGGTGGGGAGGGACTCTTTATCAGAGAGTGTAGGGATAGGATGGTGAGGCCCTGGCACATGTTGCCCAGAGAAGCTGTGGCTGCCCCCTCCCTGGAAGGGTTCAAGGCCAGGTTGGACGGGGCTTTGAGCAACCTGGGCTAGTGGAAGATGTCCCTGCCCATGGCAGGGAAATGGAACTAGATGATATTTAAGGTCCCTTCCAACCCAAACTATCATATCATCTATGATTCTATGTGATGTGCTGGTCCAAAATATACTGATGTTTCTTTAGTGAAGGAACATTTTTTTCCCCTCCATGATCTATAATAAATACCCCCTCTGCCCCTGCATTACCCAGAAATTCTGTGCAGCAAAAGGTACTTTTTGATAATTACTGCACAATGTTCCTATTGCAGCTCCTAGAAGTAAGTGAACAATAAGATATTTTCCCTGAGCCCCATAATGAAAATAGCCTTGTGAATTCCTCAATACTTGAAAATATATGCTGTGTTGAGGAAATGTTGACAGCTTTGAGTTGTTCAGTACCTCTCTGCATCTAGTTCAGCTTTCCCAAAGTTCATGAAGCTATTGTGATAGACTGGAAGTTATCCTGCCATGACCTAGATGCTGTTTTGCTTCAGGCTCAGTATGCTCCTTGTTATTAATCTTATCATAGAAAGCCTTGAATAACCTGACTCGAGTCTCTCAGTGATTAGAAGTACTAGGTTATGCACCATTTTGATCGTGAACTCTTGTACATGAAAATACCCTGGGAGTGTCTGCTTTGAGCGTGCGTATATGCAAAATTACAAGACCTATAGTTTCTGCCTTCTGGATCTACAGGGATAAAAATTTTAGCAGAGAATTCTACCTATTTGTTATATTAACTGAATTATCTTCTAGCTAGTAAACAAGAGATTTTATTAGAAACAGGCAATAATTTATGAGACTTTAGAACTCCTTCTCCCTAATATTTGTGTATTGCTACATAAACATGCTCCCCTTATGCACTTCTCCTGTCTTGTGGCATTTCTATAGGACTTATTTCTAACTCCTTTTCAATGAGCTCTTCATTTCAGAGAAGAATTAACTTGTCTCTCAGGTCATTTTTGTTTTGCTTAAGCCTCCTTCTCATTCCTGAATACTAGTTATCTACTTGAAGTTGCTGAAATCCATTTTGAAGTCCTTAATTTTTATATCAATATGTGACTTCTTCATATGTTATGAGCATTGAGGCTGGTATAAGAGGCAAAAGTGAGAAGAAGATGGATCTTTATATGATCCCTCTCCTTAATAACCACAGGCTCTGGCATTTTTGGCAGTCAGGAGACAGAGGTACCACTTAAAAGTGAGAATGAGGAAAGCTATTTAGAATCTGATTATATGCTACATAGTGGGAAAAATGCACTTGCAGGCAGTAGATCAGAAGAGTCACAGAAAGAGGTGGATAAATTCACAATCTCTGGACTTGGATGTCTCTTCCCAGTCCTGGCCCAGTCTCCCTTTGAAGTCATGTAAATTCTTTGTGTTCATAACACCTTTGGCAGAATTTCACATGTCTGGTTTTTGTTACATGGAGAACAACCTCCTTTTGCTTGTTTGAATATAGCTTTCACATGCTTTATCTAATGGCGTCTCATTCTTATATTGGAAGAGTTGGTAAACAGTCCACTTCTGTCCAACCCCTCCAGACCACTCATGATTTTATAGACCCCTAAAATAATTTCTATGTCATCTCTTTTTGAAGTCGTAAAGAGTCTGCATGAGCCTTCCTCATGGAAACATTTTCTATACTGTCTCCCCAAATCTTTTCCAGTTCTAATAGACCCCTTTCTGACATCAGTTATCCTCACTGGGGAAAACTGGGATTAGAATCTGGATCTTCTTGTGCGTTTTAATTCTAAGGATGTATTATAGTCCCCTCTAATATCTGCAGTTCAACATCTCTGTTCCCAAGAGTGTACTATGTTGGTGACATGAGGGTTAGCTGCCCCTTTCCCTCATTAGGTTATTCTTCATCAGTGTTTTAAGAAACAGAGGAAACTCAAAGGCAGATGAAAGCAAAAGCTTCATTTACATCATGATCACAGATCCTTGAAAATGAGCTGGGGCTGATGATTTTTTTAAAGTGGGATATACTAATGACCTTAGCAGGTTTCATCTCCAAGACAGTTTTACAAGTAATCCTTTCTGAATGGTTTCAGCAGGACCTGCTAACCAAGCAAACATCTGCAGTGTAGATATGTGATGCACTAGGTAAACTCAGTTTGTTTTCTGAAGTCAAGTTTCAACCATCTGCAACCATTTATCTTGGTTCCATCACTTTGCATGCAAAATATTGTAAAAATGCAAAAGCCTACAACTGGCACAATGCTATTTTCTTGCTGCCAGTACATCCCCAGAATGTGGACTCAATGCCCTGTTTGTTTTGTGGTTGGGTTTTTTTGTGGTTTTTTTTTTTTTTTTTTTTTTTTCCTATGGGAGACTTCATTCCATAGCAACCAAAACACAAATGGATCCTAAACAACATCCTTAATATGAAAAGACTCTGGCTTGTCTACTACTGATGGAATCCCCATCCCCAGCTCCTATGCTACTTGTTAAAACCCTTAAGATAATAATTCACTCATCCAAACCCTGACCTTGGGCTGACAAATACAAAAAATTCTCCAAACCCGATCAAACACAGTTTAAGAATTGAATTTTGGAGCAATTAAAAAGATAAATAGATAGCTGAATCTTGAAAATAAAGACATAGCCTAAGGTAATGTTCACTATCTAAAACTGATTTGAAACCCTCAAGGTTTACTTGGCAGACAGTTTTTAGCTTTACTACTAGCACTGGAAGTTAGTCTCACTATTACTTGGCTGAATAAAATGACTTGCATACTGCATACTGCATTTTAGATGCAACCCTGGCATTAGAGGACCAATAAAACATGGGGCTGTTTCCATTAATAACCTTCACTGATTAAATGAGAGAGATAAGGAATAAAAGTATTCAGAAACGGAGGTCCTTGTAAATGGGCCATTCAGACTATCTTTTCTCTACTTCTGAATCTTCTTTGGGAGTATGAAATGTTATTACAGTTTTCAGATTTACAGACAAAACATGAACAAACAATGACCAAAAACGCTGCCTGCAATTCTAATCAGCCACATGCCACTGGGCTTACAAAAGGAATCTCTGACGCTTTTCTCACAGCTGACTTCTTTTCCAGTCTCAGTTGTGTTTGGGAACAATCCACAAATTGGCGATTTAGACTGCTCTGTGAGCCACCTAATCTTGACATTTCTTATGAATTCTTTTTAGTGCTAGCTGGATAATACTTGCATTGAGTTATAGCAGCCACTTGTAACCCCTTTTCCACTTCACCGGGCATGGAGGTGTTTCAGTTTCCTCAAACATTCTTCAATCTCAGCATAAGAGTGGAAAATGCATTGGCTGTCTCATTTGTTCTAAATGCTTTAAGCATTGTGCTAAAATGATTGCCTATTATTAGAAGCTCTGTGAGGTGTAAGTCCCCAAAACACTGTATTCAACTATCTTTTTGGCTGCTCACAACAGTGTCTACTTCTTCAGAGCCCACCACTCTCAATTATCTCACCAGACTGGCTCTAACTCACTTAGTTGTTCCCTCCACATTGGCTTGTATTTGTCTGTATATTTTGAAGTACCCTCACCTCACATCATAGCCTTGTGTTTCCAGTGCATCACTTCCCTGACTTGCCCACCAATCCTTGCTGGGATATCTGTACCACATATTCATTTCTGACCCAAAAAGACTGGGGAAGATTAGGCTGCTCCATGACAATACTGGTGCAAACCTATTTCTGTAGAAATAATAACAGTAATAAAATAATGTGTACTCTGCAGAGGCTTCGCCAAACGTAATGTGACTGGCCATTTATCAGAGATAGAGACTATTTATTTGTGATGCTATCCACAGTCTTTTTTTTTTTTTTCCAGAAAGAAGGATACTTCTATCAAAGCTTTCTTTTATTAAAACCCAAATCTCCACAGAGCTCTCCTACTTCCAGACAACATGGGAAATTTTTAGCTAGTCTTATTTTTTCTTTATCTATTTATGTAGACTTTATTTACCTGATAATACTTGTTGCTATATGTGATGTTTTAGTCCTACTTAGTTCAAATTAAAGCACTCGGGGTTCTTGGACTCAATTCCCACCTTTGCCAGAAATTTTGAGTACTGTCAGTTCTTGACCTTGAAACTGAGGTGCAGAACCACTTCCTGTGCCATCTTGTGAGATTAGAGCATAATTTCACATGGCTTTACAACTCCCATATCTCATTATATATGTGTGTGTGGTGCCAAATTTAACAGGATCCCTGTTGTTGGTACTTCCGTGTGCCATTGTAACATGAGCAATACTTAAGTAGATAGGACATAGTGTGTCTTCAGCAGAGGGTGAAAGTGAAGATGACTTTTACCTTCCCTTAAGACTGTTCTACTGAGGTTGAGGATTCTCTCAATCTTCTTTCAGAGGTGGCCTAAATTAGGTACAAAAGAGGGCAATGTATTGCACAGTCCCCTGGTAGGATGCCGGCAAGAAGTTTGCCATCCCATCTTAGTTTATAGTATTTATTTCACTGCAAAGTAGTTTCATGGCAAGTAGTTTCTTACTGTCAAAGGCACTTTCCATTCACTTGATAAATTAGTATAAGCTTTGACAAGCCCTTCAAATTTGGTTTCCCCTTTCCTCACCCCAGTGTGTTACAAAAATGGCTTGATGGATATTTTGGAAGTTGACAGGCCAGTAGATCTTTCTGAACTACAACACATACTAGGTTTAGAGGCATCACAGAAGCCAAGAAGGAGAAAAGGGAATAACGTGAAATTGTATTCAAGGATGGTTTGTTCTACAGCAACAAACCATGAGCTTTTGCATATTATCTTTGAAGAGATGGGAAATCTGGGTTTAAAAACACACTTCTGATAACATCAGTGGAGCTCTGCTGAAATGTAACTTGTTTGGACTTCTTGTCTATTTTTGATTTATGACAACGTTTCATTTTATACATATTTTTTATATTTAAGGCAGCGAGATTCTTATTCATTGCTTTTTAACTATTTCCTTGTTGCCTTGAAATTTTTTCCAGTAGTGTGTGCTCACTAACCCTGACTATTTAGAAATTGTGAGATTAGACTGTCTTCTTAATTTTCTTATCTCTGTCCCCTTTTGGTTGTTTTTTCTTTGGCTTTCTTTTTCAAGTGTATAATTTATTTAGTTCATTTTTCATCACACCAGAGCACATGATCTTCCTATGAATCTGCGCTTTGATGTCATAAAAATTGCATTTTCCTCTTAAAAAAAGATTTTCTTAAACTTACCATTTACATTTGACATGAGTTTAATACAGTAGACATCATTTTTATTAATATAATGGATGCAATGTATAATAAAAAATGCAGTGAGGTTAATGCATAGAAAATAATTTTATAAGACAATCGAAATGTGATTTTTAAGAGTATCTATTTATTTCCTTATCAGTGATTCTAATAACAGTTTGGCCCAACTGACAAGCTTGAGTGGACTCCTCAATTTAAACCTTAGTCCTAACGTTTTGTGGTCTTCTTTCAGCTTCAGCTACCTTCCTGCTGAAGGTGGTGCTTGAATGTGTTCTGATTGTGCTAGCCTCCAGAAATGGGGTTTTTAGTAAGACAATGAATCAGGTAAGGGCAAAAGGAAATCCTCAGCATTTACCGGGCATTTCACCTGAACAGAATCTGAGTAGGAACATCAGGGTATGCCCCATGGTTCAGATTAATAATGTTAATAAATGCTTTAGAGGAAATCGGCCTCTGCTTTATGGGTACTCACAGTCTAGGACATAAAGCCCTGCTGTTTTGAGTATGGAATATTGGTCAGGACATCAGTGTGGTCCCTTGTGCTTTGTGAAGAGTGTGGTGTGATCTGTAGCATCCATCTGGATGATCAAGAGAAGTACAGATTGGACAAATATTTAATTTCTCATTTGAAGGGCGTAATTTCCAGTATCACCCTCACGTACTACAATGCTGCACCAGATATGGGTATCTATGTACATTTTACTGTGAGATGTGCTGGTTTAAGCCCTGCCAGGACCGGAAACCAGGTTGCTGTTGTCCCTCCCCCACCCTCGGACACAAGTAGGGCACAAACCCCGGGGTTGAAATAAGAAGAAATTTAATACAGCAGTGTAATAAACAATCTGAACAACAACAGTAGCAATGATAACAACAATAAACAGTAATAACAGTAAACAAGACAAAAGATATACAGAGAAATACCGCAGTGAACACAACCAGCCCGCCACGTGTGCTTCCCGCAACAAAAGCCACACAGGAAAGCTTCCCGCGCTGCCGCACCGGACCTGACCTCAGCATGGTATGAATAACCCGGCTGGAGATCCCTTCCCACGGCTGGGGAAACTTAACCCTATCCTAGCTGAATCAGGACAGATGTGACATATGTTACTTCTTGACCCACGGGCAAGATATTAAATAGAAGCAATGTGAGCAATGTTGAATTATTCTTACTGTAATTTTTAGCCCTACACATACAGTCTGCTGGAGTTCAATTTAAAGGGGAGTAAGAGCTTACCAGTCAGCAATATCTAAACTTTGCTTCCAGATTTTCTTTCTTAGGTATTTTTTAAAAATTTCTAATGTGGGGAAATGTGAATATGAAACATTATTTAGGTAAAAGGAGAAACTTTTCCTAAAGTTAGTGTACTAAGAGTATCAGCAGATGGAGAACAGAACCCAGTCACTGATACATGCCTGCTGAGAATCCAACCCGTTTTGTCCTTTGCTACTCTTTTGCTTTATGAATCTAAATTGAGGCTTTTCTTGTTTTTGTTTTCTTGAGTTTCATTTGTTACCTTGGCACTGCAGATGATATGACTGTACATCTTTCATAAAGTGCCTTGAGATGTCTCTGCCTGATAAGGTGCTAATTAAATGGAAGTTGCTGTCAAAGTGGGAGAGAGAGTAAGAGTTCAGGGCTACTTAGTTTATACACTAGTTCAGTTGATGACTTTAGTGAAATTAAACAGGAAATTTTCAGACACTTATGAAATCACCAAACTTATGCTAACTCATTAGACAGTTCTCAGAACTTTATAGTTTCAGTTTGGATGCATACTCAACTGCCAGGGATGGATCTTAGGGAAGATCTCTTGAGTGTACCAAAAAAAAAAAAAAAAAAGAGGTGCCAAGGTCTTGGGGATATAGCTAGTTCTTCCTGCCTTCAACACAGTGACAAATTTCACTGAAATTGTCGTCATCTGATATAAGTCTTCCCTTTTGCAGCTGCATTGCATGTTTTACATTGCTGTTAGGACTCTTCATAATAAAAATGGTTTTGTGATTGGCTGTTATTGAGATCCAGCTGGAATTCTAAGGTTCAAGGAAGGAAGGTACTCAGTCAACAAATTTATTTATTCATGTCTCTAATCTCCTAACAGTTCCTGGAATCATATTTCACGTTGCCTGTACATCTTAATTTACATAACAATTTAAGGTCACTTAGAATGCATCACTAAATGTCATGCTCCTCAAGTTGTAATTACAATCAAAAAAGTGTTATTTGTTCAGAAAGCTGTAACGAGGAGACACATCCACTCATATTTACCTAGTGCGTTGTAAACAAAGCTTTACCCTTGGGATAGTCAACCTGTCTTTAGATCAAGATGAAGATCACAACTTACTAGGTAGTAAGAGGATCAGGTAAACACCTTAAACTGAAGGCTTTATGTGAAGTCCTTACATGATTTTTTTAAAAATTAGTGTGTTTGTTAAGATTTGGTGTATGGCTTAATGCAAAAGCAGGTAGAGTAAGAAGACTAACTTTGTAAATTGCTTGAGGGACATGAATTCAAAAGAAAGAACGAAAATGGTAAGCAGATTACTTCATATCTTTGATTTGAATTTGCTTTGAACTTTGGAAGGATTTTGTAAGTTGCTGAATTAGTTTTTGCCATGTTACATATAAAAAAATTCAACAATTTAGTATTTGGTTCTGTATCTCAGTAATACTGGGAATGCTAATTCTGTAACAACCCAAAATTTGGCTGAACTAGCTCTGCCACATAAAGAAGACTGAAAAAGGTGATGCAGCCCATATCTGTGCTTAGATCTGAAGCTGGAACTAGGAGACACAGAGAGACAATCAGAAGTCAGAGACACTAACCAGAACAGAAATGAAGGGTTGGGACAGGAGTCTGAACAATCACAGATCTCTGAGCCTCTCCTGGAATAAAAGACATTTCAAAAAAGATGCTTTCTCCAGTCCATCTTGCTTCTGCCCCTTGGTAATGCATTGCAGAGGTGGTAGTATCTGTGGCCTCAATGGCTAGACAAAGGTGACTTTGCTTGATGTGACCTCTTAGCTGAAGAGACTGGATTGACCATTTGTAAATATATCTTCAGTGATGTTGGACGAGAAAGGCCTCTTCCCTTTCTATGTATCATCTAAGAACTAAGGAGTTTTATTCTGGCATGTTAGAAAGACCAGTGTAACTGATAGGTTGAAATGACACAGTCACAGCATGTCATGTTGAAATCCAAGAACAAAAATCAAATGGAAATTTGGGAGTTCACATTGTATCTGCCACTGTTATCAGAATTCGGGTCTTGCTTTAGTATTTCCCCTGCTCCCTACGGGACCTGCACCTTTCCATCATCTTTTCTTAGTGATGGATATTGTGTTTACAAAAAGAAAAAAACCACATTATAGTGACATAAGGAGTCTCAGTATAGTTTTTTCCTCAGCACTGTTTTCAGGACCTGAAATCTTGTTGATACAGGGGCCCAGAGCTGTTACATGAGGACAGGATCGATTCAGTCAATCAGAGGGAAAACCTACTGTCAGACTCTCAGACCTTTAACCTGCTCCTCAGAATTATTAGAACTCCCAAATCTCTTTGCAAGCCTTTTCTATTAGACAGATATTCCCATGTTTTGATTTTTTTGCTCCAGAAGTAATTTTTTTTTATAATTACCTTCATTGAACTGCACTTACCATCTGTGAAGTGAGAGGCACTTAAATGATTTATTAGCCTGAGTTCCTAAAATGTGCTGAACAGCATGGGATTGATCTGGCTAGTGACAAATACAGGATACATGACAACGGATAGGTGGCCAGTGTTTGATGGAGCATCGTGTCGCTCTGGAGGGGGCTTGCTCCACAGGAGGATGTTGGCTCTCTTCCAGTTGTACAGTAGATCAATAAAAGGCAGGTGTGCCTTGGCTCAGAAATACAAAGAAATATCTTGAAGCACAGTTCTCCTCTTGAAAACATCATGGGGCACTGTACCTCTTCTTTCTGAAATAACTCCACATAAAAGGCTCTAAAAAGCTTTTTGGCAGCAAAGAAAACCTTTCTAGAGCCCAGAAGTTGATACAGACTCTTTCTTGTCTGTGCAGTGACTGAAATCCTGAAGGCTGATTTTGGTCCATATCCATGATATGTAAGTTGTTTTCCACGGACTTTCCTCAACCCTGTAAAACATGGTTAATGTTCAGTGAAGTTCAGCAGAAGTAGCACAGTATGGAGCAGAAAGCTGAGCTGTGTGGATCTATCTATGAACATAATTAGAAGGCAGGGAAAGGCTGTAGGTATAAGCATGACTTAAAGAGGGGAATATGGTTCCCAGCTAAGCAGGAGATGGGAAGGAGTATCTACCTTTCATGCAAGCAAAATCCTGTCTGTGGTAATAGGCAGGGGCTCCTGACTCATCTCCGGCTGCATTCTCATCCGAGCAGAGGCTGTGAGACCCTGCTACTCACAGAGCAGTGTTTCAATTCCCCATGTAACAGATACAACTTCTGCTGACCTCAGAACCCAGCAGGAGCTGAGATGAAGCAGCTCCAGCCCTTCGCAGCAATGAGATGCCACCAAGCAGCTGATCTCGCAGATGCAAGTGACTGCAGGTGAGCCAGAGCCTGCTCCATGCAGATTGCCTGGAGGATCTTCACAGGAACATTGGCAAGGAAGAGGAGGCTGCAGAGCTGACTTCAGTGGCGCTCCTGCTGGGGGTTAAGCATCTGCCTTCTCCCTTCTCTCAGCACTAACTGAGAGAAGAGAAAAAATCCCAGTACAGACACAGTGTTAATCCTTTTCTTCATCCCCTGGTTTAATGTATGCAGAGAAACACAGGGCTGAGCTTAGAAAGAATAACAAAAGGGATGTGCATGTGTTGGTTTAGTCCAAGCCGTGGGATAGCTTAGACCAACGCTGTGATTTAACAAACCGGGTTACAGATCTGGCTGGATGTTGCAATAGTAAATAGCAACTGTGCTGTGACTGGCAGTGAAGATGATGTGTGGGGCTCTCTGAGGATGGTTTACTGTAACAATGCGGTGGCTGAAACGATGCAAGTTGACAGGGATCAGCAATAAACCCACCCCAACTTTTCTGTGCCCCCAGCACTCCCCTGTAGCCTTGGGCAATACAGACCAGATGCCTGGTGTCCTGCCTGGCAGGGGAGGCGCTGGCATAGGGGGGGCACAGAGCAAAACCTGGCAGCAAAGGAGCCAAGCAGGAGCTGAGGGGGAAAGGAGGTGAGAGGAGATGTTGGAGGGCTGTATGCAGAGGATGGGGTTGGTAGGAAGTTCTCCCTGTGCCTTGGTCTCAGCTTTTACATTTGCAAGTTGGTTTATGGCCTGGAGGTGAATAGGAGGAAAGTCCGGCCATGGGGAAGTTATGCAGTGTGTAGGGTCTGATCTGGGCTCCTGAAATTGGTGGGATTCAGCTGTCATTCAAAGATGCACTATGTTTGTACTCTGTACTTAGATGATCTTGAACTAAGTTTTGGAATTTGAATGTTTATGTCTACCTAGATAGAGGGTGTTCCTCTGTCTTGTAGTTGTCCTTAGCAGCTCAGTTGTACCCCTTTTATTTGAATCAATATCCACTTCACTTGCCAGACCACAGGTGTTGATGAATTTGTTCCTCCACTTTTTCCATAGTTATCTCTCCTAAAATAAAGGTTTTCTTGTCTCACACTACCTGCAGTGTAGCTGTTTCTCCTCTATCTATTATTTTTCTACCCCATGCCCAGTTTTCAAGGCACCCACAATGAGGCATCAGTGAAATCGAATCAGACGTACAATCTGAACTACCCTGAACTTGAAGTTAGTTCAAACTCAGCCCCATGTTTATGAGGGATGGGGGAGGTCAGACTTGGGTTACCTTTAGGAAGCACAAAAAGAATACTGGGAAGAGAAAAACCTCAGGTAATGTTCCTCTTTACTGACTGATTCATTCATATGCCCTAAAGAGCAGCATGTGGCCAAATGGAGTTGGTGAGAAGCAGAGACAGATGGCAACATGTGATCTGGAAGGAACACAGGGTTTTACATCCAGTCAGGGGTGCAAAACCAGAGCCCTGAACACTCACAATTCTTTTGGTGTAGTTGACATAATCTGATTCATTACCCAAATGTCAAGATTTAGGCTGGTGTCTATTTCAAGGATTACTTTTGATTTGTCTTCATTTTGAATCTGGCCTTCTTCCATAAAATGCTATCCTTTCTGACCTCCCAAGTGAATGAGTAGGACATGGTGGATAACAGCCCAGAGTAGCCAAGTGGTGAAGAGGACATATCTTTGCAGGTGGCAGCCCAAGGCATAGGACAGCAACATTATGCTGCATTGAAAACTTCAAAGGGTCTTTCAGCCAAAACTCAGATCTTGTCCCTTTCATTTCATAGATGCTCCCCTGGCTCCTTCTGGGCCTACAGCCTGGGCTGCAGAAGTCAATGTGCCAGCGTAGATGTTTTTGCTGGAGAAATTGTTATGGAGCAATGGTTTCCTGGGTGACATAATAGATACTCATTCCTGGAAGAGTGATGGGCACACCACTCGCTGCCACTGGGCCCCTCCTTCCACTGAGCTGTGTCAGCATCACACTCAGGTGAGAGGTGCAGGAGGAGGCTTAACAAACCCTTCCCCTGTGGGCGCCCGAGGTGGGCAGGGCTGACGCAGCAGGCTGGAGCCAGAGCTCCACGCTGGCGGAAGGGTGAGCAGTGAGGCAGGACAGCTGCCAGCTTTGTTCAGAGTTCACTCGTGGTGCTTGCTGTCCTCAGATTCAGACGGCTTGGGAGTTCAAGGGAGAAAAAAAAATAAACAAAGAAGTGAGAAAGGGCTACAGAAAGAGAGCAAAATATTTTTAAAGCTCTACAACCCATGAGCAATGAATCTACAGGGCACAGTCGAGTTTAAACTGGCTTTGGGAAACTGAGGATAGCTCACTTATTCTTAATAATTAAAGGAATGATACGCTTTCCTACTCACTGCACTAAAGATGAGTGAGGTTTTGTCTCTGCACTGCTAACAGTGCCAGTGACATGTTCATAATGCTGTAACACATTTCTCTGCGCATACAGCAGAGAAGGCGGCTCGTGGCAGTGGGCCAGAATCACTTAGATCATTCTACCAGGGGCACACCAGAGACCAGGGGACCCTACCAAGGAGCCTCTTTTTCCAGTCCATAGCACCCCATGTTGTGACATTCCTCGCACTGTTGTCCCCCTGCATTACTTTTGATGACAGAAAAAATGGTTGTTGTCTTTAGATACAAAAATCAGTTTAACTCCATCCAGGGTCAAACTGCTGTCAGTGTACTCAGATGTATGTTTCAACTTGGCTTTGTCACCCTGTGAGTTGGAAAATTGCAGCTCTGGGTGAGGTGAAATCAGGGTTATAAACTTTCTTTGTGAGCAATTGAGTATGAAACAAAATCTGATTTGCTCAGATACAGGTAATGTTGTTTTTTTTTTTTTCTCCTCTTTAACGTGCAATCTTGCTTTTCCATGTTGGTTTTAAATAATTCAGTTTTGCAAAGCAGGAGGGCTGGAGAATTTTCAGAAATAATGCATGCAAAAGGCTGGCTTTTATACTCCTGATGTCTATGGGATTCTGCAGCATCCTGGCGTGGTGTGTGGGTGTGTGTGTACATGTGCTTTTTTTGTACTCACATGCATACTCACACACCCGCTCTCTCTGTATGAATTGATTATGTTACCCAAATACCTCCTAGGGATCTCTCTCTTTCTGTGTCTCGGGTACAATTTGTTCTTGAAATTACTCTAGGAATTGTACAATCCTATGTTAAACACCCCCACACTGATACAGATACAGATTGAAAGCTGAGAGGCATTAAAATGAAGTGGTGTTTAGGTAATTGCTTTTCTGCTCTCAGAATATTTTCTCCTGGTAATTCAGTTCTCAGGAGTGATGTAGGTCCTGTCTTGGACCGGAAGGAAGAACTAAATGACCCCATGAGAGGTCCCTTAAAGACTGTGAATCTGTAATTTTAAACACAGAAAAAATGGAGGTGTCCCAACAGAGGCCAGGTTATCAGACCTCAGTTCCACACCTCTGAGACACAGGCCAGTCTCTGCTCATGGCGCAGGTGCCGCGGCTGGTTATCTTAGCGGTTAATGCACAGTTTGCAACATCTTATCCCAGAGGAACCAAACAGGGACAGCATGGCTCCAAATGATGGGACTGCTGGACAGAAGGGGATACAGAAACCAAGGAAACAAAGTGGAGAAGCTCCTCAGAAGGTAGCAGTTTTTCTTGTCAGCATGAGGAGAGGTGTAAAGACAAGCCTGTGCAGAGGTGTGAACTTGTAGACTCTCAGTTCCTTATGTCAGTCACCATTTCAAGTATTGCTGCCTCATCTCCTGGGGCAAGACACCTGCTGACTGATCGAACCTTACCATAATATATTGCTCACCTTGGTATATTAACCTAGAGTATTATTTCTGTTTTATGGAATTAATGTCTTTCCAAAACTGTAGTCTCTTCTCCAGCTCAAACCACTACTGCATTTAGCCTTTGTTCTCCTGATATTGTAGAACGTGTGTTGTATTCAACAGTGATAAACTGTGCATGCTGGATGTGACTCAAATGGTAGCTAAAGGTGGCAGCATCTCACAAAGGAGGTACTGAGTGCACCCAAGCAGAACTCTGGTTTTGTGCCTTAACACTTCTGCCAGAACACTGCTGATGCATCTAGCATGGAATAAATATTAGCCATTGGGCATTTCTCCCAGAATGTCTTCTCTTGTACATAGTGGAAATCACCCCATATTTATCTGATTTGTGCATAAATGCAGTGGGTGGTATGTGGGGAGAATCTCACAGGTCATATTCTGTCCTTCAAGTTTCTGAAATACGCATTTAGCTGATGTCCTCACCTAATGAAGACATTCCAGCTTTCCCATTTATTAGATTTCTGGCATTATGTGTCATTGTTTTGGTTCTCATAGTTTTGTACTTTACACAAATGGAACCTACTCTGTTTTCTGTCCTTCTGTCTGACTTGTTCTATTCCCTGCTGTTTCCTCTAAGTGAGGATACATGATTTCCATGACTTTGTCCTTAAAGAAGCATCAGTCAAAGCTGTTTGTCCCTCTGCACTTGTTGGCTTTCCTCTGCTCTCCAGTTTAAAAGCCTGATCACAACCTTGTGCCCATAAGACTATTGTGCAATGAGTCAGAGACATCTGTCCCTCTGGCATGGGCCTTCTCCCTTCCAGAAGTGCCCCAGTTCCTGATGAATCTTCTCTTTCAACCACCTTCTTGGCCAGGTATTAAATCTTCGCTTTTCTGCCTCTCTTTCCAGTCCTGCATGGGGTTACTGGGGGTGTTTTCAGAGAATATTCATTGTCTGCAGTTTCCTTCCCCAGAGCCTAAATTTTGCTTCCAGAATCTCTTTCCTGCCCTTCTGTATATAATTTGTGCCAAAATGGACTAGGCTTTTCCCCAATACCTTCTGAAAGCCAATTCAGACTCCTGTGAGATCTGCTGCCTTAGTCTTGGCAGTCAAGTCACCATGTAATCCTCTCTGGGGTCACAGCCCCACCTGCCTATTTGTTGATGGCAGGAATCAGCTTTAAGCCTGAATTACACTTTTACAAAGGTTCCTTACTATTGGCAGGAGACCGATGTCTGAGTCTGTGAAGAGGCCAGGTTTCAGATGTGTGCTTTTGCTTGGCGTTCCGGATTGTGCTGGCTCTTGTGTCTCCCCATCAAGTTGTTGCCAATAGTGCACCGACATGGGCCCTTGCTCAATATTCTGCATTTTAGTCTAAAGCCTGGATAGCCCAATGCCTAAAACCCTTTCTTGAGTGCTGGCCTGACTGATTTGGGATCAGAATCAAGTTTTGGAAAGATTTCCTTATTCCTTTTGGCAGAAGGCTTTGGATTTAACAGGCCATCCACTGTGTATTCTGACTTCTAGATGTCTGACCACACTCCTGGAGCAGTAGCTCTTACTAGGTTGCTCTACAAGTAGAAATCTCCAGCAGATGTGCACTAAGATCGCATGGACAGACTCCATCTTGCATGCTCTTGAGAGGTGTCACAACTTCACATCATCAGCTCTGCGTGACTGACGTCTGACATCTCCTGTGTAGAATGATGTGCAGCTGAGCTGTGAACTGAGCATGTGGGTGTATCCAAGGCAGATTGTGCATTCTGATAATCACTGGTTTGCTACATGGTTCTGGTGTCCAGCATGTGTGTTGTAAGCTGGCTGTAGTACATGGGCTCTACCTGTTTTAGAATTTCTGACAATATCCCATTGGGATGTGTGGGCTGTTATTTTTTATAACGAGCTGATCTGTAGTTAGACATATCTAAATCAGAAGATCCTCTTAATCTAGACTCCAATGTGGAATTTACAGTCTTCTCTAGTTTGCAGTCACTTCAAGGCCTGCAAGATCCTCTATTTGCTGTGACAAATCTATGTCAGTGTGCAGTTGCAGATTTTTACATTTTTTTTCTTCCTTTAGCTGTATTCTGTTCCCTTCCTCCAAGCAGCACACTATGTATGAAGTACCGAGTACAGTCCTACCAGCTATGAAGACTCATTTGAATTCAGCACACCCCATTGTCCTGCTGAGCGTTCTATCAATGTGCCAGCTTCGCTGTATTAACCCGGGAGCAAGGGAAACTGCAAGTCAGTCAATCCTTGGGCTACAACAGGTTTATTTTATTTAATGAAGTTTGAGTCATTTTATGGCAGAACTGGGCTGCAATTCCAGCTGAGCCCCTTTGAGCCTGCACATTCCTCTCTGCTGCACACCTCTGGGGTGTGCAGCCAAAAATGTAAATTAATGAAGACAAAGAGGATAGATGTTCCTGACACAGTTATTCTTCTCTCTTGTTAGGGTGCTGATGCTCAGGCAATGCTGGGAGAAGCTGCAATATTATTACTTAACTCATCACAGTAACTTTAGTCTTCTTCTTGGGGATATCTGTGGCAAGTAGCTGTTGACCATGTTAACATATCTAGAATTTCTGTCTCTCAGCAAGATCACCCTTTCTTGCAGTACTTTGGTATGCAATATTGTAAATTATCATCTCATGAGATTTTTTTTTTTTTTTCTTCTAGACATATCTAAAACATCAAAGGTATTTTGCTGGAAAAATAAGGCAAGAAACAATGTGTCAAAATTGGAGAGGTGCACAACTGGCATATGCCTGTAATGACTATGGCCCAAGCATATTTCTTTTCTAACTTTGCCATCCTTCTCTGCCTCATGTAATCATAAATAAGTGCTTTGCAATCTGTGGAATGTGTTTTTTCACATGACCACCATCTGGGCTGCTATTTCTCTGGCCTTTTGTACCTCTCTTTGTTGTTTGGGTTACTGATAGTTGTCTGTCTGGTGGTGTTTGATTTTAGCTTTCTCCCTTGATTCCTCAACGTTGCACCTAGAAACTTTCCCTAATTTTATCTTCGAGGTTTACACTTCTTCTAGCCCTAACAAACGTATCTGAATTCTACAGCTTATTCCTGTCAGTACATGCGTTTTGCTTTTAACAAGTTAGTGTTTGTCTACAGGAGGAGATATCAGTCAGGAATAACTCTGGATTATCACTCTAAGAAAGCTCACATTTAGGGCCCGCTGCCCTTTGGAAATGGATGCAGACTATTTGCACTGTTATTCCATAATCCATGTCTTGTCAGGGAGTCTTCAGGTATCCTTTAATTTTTCTCCCTCCTATTTGAACTCAGTCTCCTGTGTTGAACAAGCCTTAAATCCAGCCTTCATCCAACCTTCTTGCTCTTTTAGCTGAAATTTCTTCCTGGTTAAATGGCACCAGAGGTATGCTGGAGATAGTCCTGTCAGGCTGGTTGTGTGTTAAGTGCTTGCTGAAGTTGATGGAAGCCATTGCAATGACTCCAAGGAGTATTGGGCCAGTCCCTGAGAACACTGTACCAAACAATGAGATGTATTCCAGACTGCTACTTCCTTAACCCTTATTGTATTCCTCATGTCTGTCTGTTATCAGAATATCTTTCTTATTTCTGAGCAGTGGGTTCCTTCTCTGGCTTTTATGATTCTGAGATGAGAACAGGTAATATTGAACACTGAGTCACTCTCTCTTGCCTAATCTACAACATTTCTTCTCCCCAGCTGAGGACAGTGAGTTCTGAGGCTTCCTGCAGGCCTTGGTTTGGTGTGTCAGTGTGATGTGCTGCTCCACTTGGCTTGCTCTGCTCACGGGTAATTTGATAAGTGTTAACCATAGCCTGCAAGGAATGCCAACCCTGTCGTTCATGCCGTTCCAGTTCATGTCTTCATTTCATCTGGAAAAGCCATTGCGTCATCTACTAGTGGATTTTCTAGCCTTCCCTTATTAAAATAGGCATTTGTCTCTTCAACAGTTTTGTGTAGGTGAAACACATCATATGAGGTTTTTAAATTAAATGTTTTATTTTATTTATTAAATCTTAGGTGATGTTCTCTTCATTCCATGATCTGTGTATCATGGGCTGTTGTTGGTCTGTGGAGGGTGGAACCCTGCCCATGAATTAAAGTTGACTGTCAGAACTCAGAGTGGTCTGAGGGGTGCTTATAGATGAGGGTGAAAGAGAGAGAGAAAAGAAAGTAGCTAGAAGCACAGGGAAATCAGAAATGGCAAGGAAGCATCTGTAAACCCTCATTTCATTTCAGCAGTGAAAATCTCCTTATCTCAGACCCCCACCCATGTCAAAATGCTTGCATTAATATTTGTTACAAGGAAAACTGAAGTTGTAAGATTACATGATCACAGTAACAGCCAGTTTGGCAACATCCTGACCACTGGTCTCCAGATCTTCCCTCTTTTCCTGTGAGTTTTTGTACCTTTGTACTCCCACTCTTATACTAAATCTTCCCATTCCCCTTTGCCTTCTGCTTTTCATCTACCATATGTGCCCCCATAGACCCTCTCATCTCTAGTAACTTTTCTTGCTCTTTATTATTCACAAAGGAGAGGGACTCGCCAGCACTGAAGTGCACCAGGCAGGCTAGCACCAGTTCAACTAACGCAGCTCTTCCATGGCACTTATTAACTTGTTCAATTTTTTCTAGTCCAGGTTGTTGCTTTTAGGCAAGGATATGAATATCATGACACTGGAGAGGTGAAGTCTTCCTGCACATCACTGAAAGGTAGTACGTGAAGATCTTGTGCTAGACTTGCACCCCTGGAGTACATGGGGCTTCTAGCTCTTCAGGTAGTGAAGGTAGTCTTCAGGTCTGAAGTGGACCTTAAAAAGCATTTTCTGGTCAACTCAGTAAGACCTAATAGAGCTTTGTTTATGTTATGTTATGCTACGTTATACTTGTGACCCTACTGAAAGGATCAGGAGGGTCTGCAGTGTAGCTTTGACCCTTCTCCACGGATGTCTAATATGCACAGTTACTTGGGGGCAGTGATGCCTAAGCAGAAAGACTTAAAACTATTTCTTTTGCTTCTCATCAGAACTGGAGCCTCCAGCTCAAAGGAAGCTGTGGGGAAAAGAGAAAATCTCTTGCTACAGGAACGATTGTCAGAAGGTGCCTGACAAATGATGTTCACTTCCAGCATTTGTTACTGTGCAGTGATTCAATGACCTTCACATCCTCGGTAGGGTTGCTTTGATTTGAGTGTGTGTGGGGCTCATCCAGACTCAAATGGAAAGCCAGGCTTAAGAGCTGTCATGTGTCTGTCCCCTCCTGGCAGTGTACTAGAGCTCCTGGGTTTTCAGATTGGAGTTGGAAAGATGTACAAGTAAGTAGCCTTGGGTGGCGCTGGTTTAATATCCCATTGAACAGCAGGTCTGTTTAGTTGCTTACAGACACCTGGACTCTGTAGAAAACAGATTCAACCCATGTTTGCTCAGTTCTCCCTCTTTTACCTTTCCACACTAACATTCATCAGGGTTTTAAAAATTCATTAAAACTTTCGTGTGCCAATTAGTAAGAGCAACAGACTGCTTTCACAAGTAGAGAGGCAGAAAATATGGGAAAGACCAAGGTCAAAAGCATGAGGCTTTTGGGTGCTTCTCTCTTGTAACGGTACAAAGTGCAGCACAGCCGGAAAAGCCTCTGGGAGGTAAATCATCATCTGGCTTAAATAAACAGGGCTCCAGTAACATCAGGGGGAAGACACCAGTTTAGGCCAGCTGGGAAGCTGGTCACAGCCCTTGGACTCTGTGCATAACCTCAGAGGCTCTCTGCACAGCACCAGAAATTTTCTTTTCAAACTCTTTGCAGGAACACAAAATGCAAATATGTTCAGAGACATGCTGCACTAGAGCAGGAGAGAGCCTGGCTCACGGCATCCAGAGGTTTGATAGTGGTCTCTGGGCCCTTGTTGAAGAAATGAATAAAAAAGGGTGAAAGCCCCGGCTGTGGTGAGGGCTGGTGCCCGGAGTGAGGGCCAGTGACCCGGGGAGTGATGGTGCCGGGTCGGGGCCGGTGCCTGGGCTGAGGGCTGGTGCTCGGGCTGAGGGCCGCTGCCCGCGGTGCCCGGGCTGAAGGCCGGTGCCTGTGGTGCCCAGGGCGAGGGCCGGTGCCCGGGCTGAGGGCCGGTACTTGGGGTGAGGGCCTGTGCCCGTGGTGCTCGGTGCTCGGGCTGCTGCCCACGGGGCCAGGATGAGGGCTGGTGACCGGGCTGAGGGTCGGTGCTCAGGGTGGTGCCCGGTGCCCGAGGTGAGGGTCAGTGCCCAGGATGAGGGCCGGTGCCCGTGCTGGGGGCCGGTGGCACCGGGCTGGGGGCCGGTGCCCGCGCCGCGGCAGCGAGGTCTGGGCGGGCTGGCGGGGAGCGCGGCTGTTGGTAACACTAGAGGTCACTCTGTGCCCAAGGATGGAGACAGGCGTTTGGGGGCCTTGGGAAGGTCAGCGGCTGCTAATCCGTATAAATTGCTGAACTACAAGCAAAATTTGTACCTAATTATGGACTGCTTTGATGCGGCATTGCTTCTGTCCTAACTTCAGAGTGCCAATTTCCTACAGGGAAAAACCCCCACCCTTAAGTGGCGTGTTCCTAAGAGCATCCAGAACTAGGCTGGTGTTTTAGGCCCAGCCTGGGGACCTTTTTGCTGGTCTGGGCAGTGTTCCCCACAGCATCTTTCTGAGTGGGATCTACCTGCCTCCCCGATCTCCTCGGCACAACTGTCAGCTGTCTTATCAGCATGGTCAGGAATTCATTTAGCTGATACTGCCTGGCAAGCCTAGGGGTAAAGATGGATTTAACACAGTCACTAGACATCTGCGTGCTAAACTCACTGGCTGTGGAACCTATATCGAAAGGATTTAATTTTATTCCCTAATAATCCCTTTTCTCTGAAACAGGTCAGACTAGAGCGGCTGCTGCTACTGCTGCAGCTTTCAGCCTCACTGGTAGTGGTGTTATTAGTTTCAGGGCTGGTCAGTCATGCAGGACATCTGTCTCATCTTGGTGAAAAGTTTTCCTTTTAATATTATTTTATTGAACTTTTTTACTCAGGCCACTCAAAAAAAAAAAAAAAAAAAAAAGGTATCTCTGCTTTTCAGTTCCCTGAAAAACCTCTGTAGAAATTATTCTGAGTGAAAGATTTCAATGATCTTTTCTCCTACATCTGAAGAGACAGATAATTTTGTGTCAGCTGAACCTACTTGGAAGTTGGTTGCATAGTTGGTGATTAATTCTGACTGAAAAACAAAGATTAGTAAAAATAGTTTAAAAAATAATTTAAACATTTTCCATTGCAAAATAGGCCTCATTTGAAGAATAAATAATGTGTTCTCACCCTTCCCCCAGTCTCCCAAAGGATCAAAGGTGAAACACCTGATATGAGACTGAACAAAACACTTTATTTGACCTAAAGCATTTTTGCTAAGTTTGTGTTTCAACTTGGGCCATAAAAGGTAAAGCCAGCTATTTGCACAGCTTTACTTGTAAGCCTTCTCTTAGCTCCTGTGGAGGCCAGGTGTCTGCTGGTAGGGGAGGCAACATGCTCCACGTCCCTTTTTCTCCATGGAACATGGCATTAATGACCCAGTTTTGCCAGAGGTTTCTAATGCTCTCACAAGGGTCTCGTGGCATGAGGAGGATTTGCACTTCCCCCATTAGGGCAGGTACCTGGTTGTGGCTGGATTCCATAGTAGTGCAAACATCTCACAAATCTAGTCAGAAATAATTGGGATAACAGGGACTCCTTAGTCTTCGTTCACCGGAGGGTCACGGGACATCAGATTTGACTTTGCTATTGAAGTCAGCTAATGTACTGGAAATGCCTTAATTTTCTCCCTCTGGAGGCATGGGTTCAAATCTGCCATAAATTACAAGTGACACAGGTTCAGTAGTCTTAATTAAATCCCACGAGGTTATTTTTGTGTGTCAACACTCCCCTTCTCCTCCCCTCTGCACCATTTGGAGCAGCTGAAGGGCAAGGAGGGCTCCAGCACTGTAGGTGGAAGTTCTCAGTGTAGCAGTGAGTTAGCTCAGGGCTGGGGATATGCCCAGACTCTTATCTGGCCTGGTATCAGTCTTCCATTGAACTTGTAATGTAGTGTATATTCTTCGTACATTTAAAGCATTCAATTCTGTGCAAGATCGTTATTCCTAGTAGGGAGATAACTGGCTATAGAGGATTTCTGTTATCTACAGCATCTCTCCAGGCTGGAATTCATTGATTTCCGATCTATTCTCTAAAGGTGCAGAATAGGCGTGATCAATGCTACAGTGCTGATGTGAATAAAGCGTGCCCCCTAATCTGCATTATCAACGGGCCCACTTTGTGATATCCTGAGCTGACCTGGTCATGACTGTCTCTTACACAGATAAATACACTGACTGTTGCTAACATGGCTTGAAAGCCTTTAAAATAGGAACAAATCAGATTCAGTGTAGCTTTTCCAGGGAGTGGCTAGGCTGATTCAAACTTCTTTTAAGTTAATGCTTTTGTAAAGGCACTGTATGTTGCTAGCATTTCTCTGAGGTTGGATTTAAATTAAAAGCTTTAATTGGTCTTCTGGATTTCATAGCAGCATGTTTAAAAAAGAAAAAAAAGAAGACTAGGGAAATAAAAACCTGAGCCCCAAAACATGTCTCTTGGAGAACTGTTTAGAGAGTGGGTTTTTATTTAATAAACAGTGATCAATTGAATTGATTAACCATGAACACATTACAGCAGAGTTTGTTGTTGCTGCTGCTGATAATTGCAGTTCATGTGCATGAGAATATTAAATGGCTGTTTGCAGGATCATTTTCACGCTCTTTTCATTTAACAGAATGGAGAAAACAACAACTGTTGACAGTGATTTTGGTTAGGACTCAAGCGCTGCAGACTGTGCCCTCAGGATGCCTGTGCAATAACTCTATCAATTGTGGCCATTTACTCTGCACTTCCAGACATTTCTGCAAACCTTGCAGCTGCTTTTTTACTAATTCGCTTGGTAATTAGATCTTATCATGCTGGCTCCATGGCTTTACATAAACTGTAAGCATTTGGAGCTGCCATGTAAGACATTTTAGAGTTGCCTGTGTTGGTTTCCGCTGCTCTGCAAAGACCAAGGTGCTCTCAAAAAGTAGTAGAAATAGGGAAGCAGTTGTAACAAATTAGTTCCTGCTGATTTAAGGTTTCCATAGAAGAAAGGTGTTCCTTCACTTAAATTAACCACTGGAAGCCCAGCAGCAGTGAAGGGTTTCATCCTGCTGGATGCTGAGCACAAACTGGGAGCTCTGCTTCTACCCTCTCCTTCACCCTCCAATACACATCTTTGTCTTCAGTAGGAGTTGAGGGCTTCAGTAAAAGTATTTAACCATTTTAGATATATCACTGATGTTAAGGAG
Organism: Athene noctua; assembly: GCF_965140245.1. Lineage (NCBI taxonomy): Eukaryota > Metazoa > Chordata > Aves > Strigiformes > Strigidae > Athene > Athene noctua. The sequence continues at coordinate 11,494,033 of NC_134049.1, read as the reverse complement.
AGGAGTACCATGATCCTGTGAGCTCAGAGTCAAGAGCTGGTATCAGTCATGCCTAAACAGTGGGGATGGAAAGACAGTGAGCCCTTCTGTGGCAGCAAGTCACCTTGGAACGGCTTCATGCAGTGGTATGTGTGGTACAATTTGGGAACTGTGGATCTAGGTGCCACTACTGGTGGAATGGCTTTAGTGACACAGACCTATTGATCTCAAAGGAGAAAGTGCTCTGCCAGAGGCTGCAAAGCTGAGCCCTGTTCAAACATCACAGCATCTCATGATCTTCCCACGCTAAAAGTAAAAGATAAGTCATTCCTGTGCAAGCTAACAATTTGCAGTGGAACAGTTTCATTTAGCGGCTAAAGACATGGGGGCCTCTAAGATCTTTTCCAGTTTGATCTTTCGAGTGTGGTGAGATTGTAGAACAGTTTCTCTGTGACACATCTACACTGGCTGGTGAGTCCACCCACACTGAACCTCAGGGCAGTGAAGATGGGGAAGAAATACTTCAGTATCTAGATGCAAGCCACCTTAGAGCCTGATGCAGTGTTCACCATGTAAAGAAAATTGATGCTTGACATGTTTGACATGTCTTGTCAACATGCTTGACAGTCCTACCCAAGCTAAACATGGCTAAACAGTGGTAAATCTCATGGTGGTGGCTGGGGCCATGCGGGCTTGCTGACATAGCCATCTCCTAGTAGTGGTCCCTCAGTATTTGGCTTCTGGTGCAGTGTAGAATAGTTGCAGGTCAGAAGAGCATCACACATGCACCTGATGACTGACAGCTAGCTATGAACCCAAAACCTTTTTATTTTCAGATCACATCTTTGGTTCTGCCAGTTCTGTGCTGTGCCAGGGAGAGGCAGAACATGGTTTAGTTTCAGGGATATTGTTTGCTGTCTGTAGATCACTTAAGTCGCAGTATGGTTTTCTGTTTTGTGCTCTGCGTGTTTTGTACTTCCCCCGGGAGTACAAGCTAAGTTGTGTACGCTACAGAAAAGTGTGTTTGCTCTTATGAATTGAGAGATGTACCCTGTAACATCAGTGAAGGCCCCATAAATGGCAACATTGCGAGGTTTGCAGGTCTGGAGTTCCACATAGTTATGGATTAAGCTCAATTAACAGGACCCTGAAGAGAGTCTGAATGCAACATATGTCAGAGCAACATATAACTTAAAACTTTTTTGTGTTTAAACAAATCATTACAAGATTTTGCAAGAAAATCTCACGAAGGATGCAAAAATATTATGGGAAGAGGTAGCTTTTCCAGATGGGTTTGATGCTTGTATCTGTTAGGTGATACTGGCAGATGTCATCGTAAAGATATTGTTGCCACTTGTAAAGGTAGTAGTAGTAATGCAATATCTGTGAAGGTATGAAGAGGTATGTGAGGCACCATGAGACACATGGGGAAATGGGATAACTGGGTTTATTAGATAACTGTTAGAGTTGGGAGAAAACAGATAAACTTTTGAGGACAGGAGCCTTACTTTCTGGAAGTTTTCTGGAGTTCTGGAAAGTCACAGCTCAAGGGATATACAGGTCTTTTGGAATTTACCTTTGATAGCACAGTGAGACTTTCAAAAGGGTGCTGTAGATTTGGGAGGTTTTTTGAAGCAGAACTCCTATACCCCGTGCTTAAATTGGTGCTTAAATTGGTAATCCAGTGGAGGTGATCTCTGAAGACTGACTAAGATCTGTCTGGGACCTGGCGGGAGAATGCCTTCAGGACCCCTAGGGCTGATCCCTTCAGAGGAACTTTTGCCCTGACTCCCTGCCTGCCATGAAGAATACTAGTAAAAATGGCAGAGGTGGTTCCATTGGAAGATTTGAAAACTCTGCACGGGTGATCTTTTCTCCTCCAGTACTTGAAAAAAGTGGCTATAACATTTTTATGCGTTATCATCATCTCAGTGAAATCATGGCTATATCTTAGTTTGTATTTGTGCCAAAAATGATGTTATAGGCCCTTGGGTGAATTCACTGAATTTACACTGTAAAGTGTAATAATTTTAGAAACAGACAAATCTGGACCAAGTGAATATGCTCTGCATACATTTGTGTTGTTTGCCAGCAGCCAATCCAATAATACATGTCTTAGAAACTCCAGTGTGCCCAGTATATATGCATTTTGTATCACATGAAGACCTTCAGGCCCAGTGCAGTAGAAATCTAAGTGCTTTTTGCCACCTTAGATAAATGCAGTAACTGTAAAAAATAAGTGTATATATAGATAGATCTAGATATATCAGATATTTGAAATGTCTTTCAATAGTAAACCCTTGGGAGAAGTTTAGCTTCAGTGTCAAGCTTTGATCCAAATATATACTAACTTTAGAAGAGTTTAGTTTGAAACCTTTAAATTAGTGCTACCATACCTCACAGATAAATTCTCCAACCCACTAATGGCTGATGTGCTCATACATTTCAGTGATGGTGGTGAAACAGATACTGCAGGTAGATGGGTCTCAGGACAACTGAACAGTGACAGCAGCATATGCCATTGGGATTTTAATAATGGCAGCAGTAATAACAACAGTAATATTTTTTTAAAAAAATATTTAAGTAAGTGGGTTCAAACATCTGGAGTATATCTGTTCTGCAGAATACAGAGACAGCTATCCTGTCTCTGGACAAATGAGGTTGAAAGCTGGATGCAGTATGGTCAGACCTGCATGACAATTTAATTACCCCAGAAAAAAAAATGCTTTAATTTGGAGATAATGCTATGCTAATACAGAACAAGGGGTGTTCTCTGTGCTATGTAGATATCTTGGGTCATTTGAAGTGACCTAGGACATGTCTGTGTGGCAGGACACGTTCCTGGCAATATGATTCTTGGGTCCAAGCCTGGCACATCAATCATCTGGGCCCACATCTCCCCTTTGCTACACAGTACGGGCTGTGGTGGGGAGGGTGTTATATGGGATCGTGTAGAGAGGGAATTTATTCCTCAGGTTCTGAAAGCTCTGTGTGAACTTCAATACGACGGTGCCAATTTTAATCAAAGAAATGTACCGTGGATGTCACCTGCATTTTTATCCATTTCTCTTTGACAGAAATAGAATTTAGAGTTCTGCTAGAGATAGAAAGGGCAGGAAAACCCACTCCTAGACTCGTTTTGCTTGCTGTTACTCTGCTACCATAATTACCTCTAAACATAATTATGGGCAAGACAAATGACATTTTTAGCTTTGGTCTTTAAAGACAAGAGTTAATTTCAGGCTTTGACCAGAACTATGTTAATTAGCCTCTACTCACTCTCTTTGTATGGAAGTACATCACCCAGGACTTAGCATAGGTTGCCTTTCCTGTATCTTTGAGTAATGAAAGGACACGGCATGGCAACCAAATCAAGGGCTGCTGCATTAACAAGGCCACTTTTCTGCCCATTTATCATCTATTAAAGGTGCACTAGTTTGTAAAGTAACACCACCTTCAGCAGGGCCGCCAAGAACGGCTCCTCATTTATTTTCTGCATGGTTTAAGTTGGAGTTAGACCCACCTTGTAGCTCAGAGGTGACAGCCAGTAAGAAAAAGTACACTAATTGAGACATCTCAAGGGAGAAATAGAAGAAAACTGAAAAGGTAATTAGAATGAGAGGGTTTCAAGCTGGGTAAGTAAAATCGAATGGAGGTGCATATTAGGGGCTGTTACAGATGGGAAAGAAAGTACTTGGAGAATAAAAAAAGAAAAATGAATATTAGAGAACAGAGCACCCTTTTCACACTTGAAGAATAGAGGAGAGAGATAAAAAATAATGTAACAGTGGAGATACAGGCTGGGGAAAAAAAAAGCTCCAGAAATATGAAGGACATATTTAAATGTAAGAGAGAAAGAATGGGGAAAAATAATAGAGCAGATCAATTACTAGAGCTGTAGCCAAGGAAGGAGAAACTGTCAAATGAATATTTCTGGAGCTGTGGAAAAGTCTCCATCTTTTGTGGGGGATGTAGAGTGTGTTTGGTCTGTGTAGGAGGGGTTTCTTTTGCAGGCTAACTCAATATTTGAATTTGCTGCAGTGTCAGTAGACCAAATGGAGTGCTGGGATGAATGCCTACCTGTGTAGAACTGGCTTAATTAGATGTTATTTGGCAGAGCTTATAGCTGATACCAGAGCTTTATCTAGTGGTTGAAGTTTTAGCCCCTCAATGATAATGCCTGTGTGTCTATTTTGCTTTAATGTCAATAGTTAGGGACATGTTAAGGTCCAATCCCAATTTTTCCTATTTTAAACCTTCCCTTACCTGCTGGAAAAGAATCACCTGTGTTACCCTGGGGCCATTTCCACCTCACACACAGGGAAGCTGATGTCACACTACATTCCTTCAGACAAATGTACACCCAGACCAAAGCAGTTACTTGAAGAGAAACACACTTTTCCAGTGAAGAGTGGGAAATGACCATTGCTTTCCACTGTGGTCACAGCTGACTAGGCAGGATTTCGCCTTTTGGCCCTTCTGGAGGCAGGAGGCTGGAAGTTAACATCAGCTTCATTGGTAAGTAGAGGAGATGGAGCATGGCTTAGTCCAGCTGCAAGGCAGGAAGGTGGGACCCCAGAGCCAGGGACATAGCAGCTAAGTTATTAACCCTAAAGCACCCATGTTCTAAACAGCCAGTGGGCTGGAAGGACCAAAGTTTGTCTCCGTGTTGCAAAGAAGTGCTGCACAGAGGTATCTGAGCTTACTGTAAACAAGAAAATTTTGCTTGCACCCTCAAGTAAATGATTCAAGGGAAATCAATAAGAGTTATGTGTCTGGCTGTCTTCAAGGGACTGGACTAGCATATTTGTTCTCATTAGAACTTGTTTGTACAACAGCTGATACATTTAATGCTGGTTTTAGTTACTAAGTTGGATCCTTGAAATTAGTATTCACTTACTGTGGAAATGGAATTTTCTGATTCAAGTACAGTATTTCTGGTTTTAGTTTTTAGTCTCTCTAGAGCATTTTTCCTACACATTGTCTGTCAGATTTTTCTTTTATAAGTTTCAATGATAAAATAGCCAGAAAAGGGTTTGTTGTTTCATAAAAATTTTACTGGCTTCTGCTGAAAATTTTGAAAACTTTGAAGCTGTTAATAACACACTGGCATTTTTAAGCTGAAAATTTTTCAGCACTTGATAAAAATCCATTTTCCTGTTTCCATTTTAATTTATTTGTATTTAAGAAAATTTGCGTAGAAACTAAAAATTTCAATTACATTAAAGAGCCTGATTCCATTCTTTCCAAGAAATAACTAAAAGCAGTTGAAAATTTACTAAAACTGAAAAAGAAGAAAAAAAAACCCCAAACTTTAAAAAAGTATAAACTCCCAGACATTTCAAAGAGAAAATGTATTGGTAAATTAAAACAAACCAGAAAATCAGTGCATGAAGGTAGACATATCTTGGCTATTTCCCATTATTATAAAAGCCATTTTGTGGCAGGAGTATTCATGAGCAGTCACAATTACAGCATTTGGTACTAGATGCTGTTCAAAGAAAGAAAGAAAATGTACATCTTCACCTCAAGTTAATTACCTTAGTTATGGAAATGCTCTAACCATATACTTCCAGGATAACAAATGAGTGTGTACTTTTCTTTTGCAAGACATAGTCAGCCTTCTGCATAAGCAAACAGTGGCAAGTTCAGTGGAAAATGACAGTGCTCTTAGTACCAGAGTTTCAAAGATCACAAACTCACTCTAAGGACTTGAAAAACAAAGAAAACCCTGTGACAGAGAATATTCTTCTTCATTCATCATTTGAAACCCTGCCTCTAAAAGTGCTAAGAACAAATTTTCAATATGAGTTAGTCCCAGAGGGCTTGATAAAAGGGGCTTTTCTTTTCCATCTGGCTAATGAAATGTGGTCTGCAGAAGACCTTAGTGACTTGGATGGCAGTTCTGAGGCCCCCCCCAGACTCAGCAAATTTTTCTGATCCAAGGAACCAAAAAACAAAGATGTGTCACAGGCCTGACTGAATATGGGAGCTGGGCAGACAGAACTCATTCATCAGCTCTGTAAGCCTGGAAATCTCCTGAGGAAACGTGGAAAACAAATTAATATCTCATCTCCAAGCTCCTGTAGGTTCTCCAGTACTGAACTGTTCCAAGTAAGGAAAGCAGCTTTCATAGCTGGGAGACATTTGTCTCGCTTCCACTCCAGATGGAGTTACACAGATGATTTTCTCGAAAAGAAAGATAGTGAGGAGTTACAGTGTCTTACCCAGATCCTATTTTACCAGTGTTAAATGAGCATTTACCAGAGCTGCCTTCTGAAGTTGATGTTGAAGATCTGGGATTTACAAAGCTGGCTTTCCTTCCTTGGAAGGAAACACAGACTTCTCTTGTCACCTCCCTTAAAAAATGCCCTGTTCTATTCCTTGTGGACATTTCCTCCTGACACCAGCTGGTGATCCGCTGGCGAGCTAGAAGACGGATAGCTCTGAGGAAAGGCAGCAACTAGCAGGCCCATGAGTGAGTGGTTTTCAAATGGAGGAGTCCTGAATGTAGAAATTGTTTTCTCTTCTGTCAACGATTTTGTTATTTGCTTGCTTATACTGCTCTAGGGTGGTCCCTTAGACTTTGTGGCTGGTCAGTGAATGGGATTCATTTGAATATCCTTTCATTTTCTTCAGCATTGGTTCATGCAATGAAACCACTAATACTGCTGTAGATGGCCATAAGTATATATAGATACATTGAAATTTTCTGTGCTATCAATAACGAGCAATTCATGTGATTCCATCTTCAAAAATCATTGCTTGGTTACACTCACAAAAAATCTGAATTGGAGCAACATGTGTCAGAATAGACCCAAAGTATTTCAAGGTTTACTTATGGTCCAATTTATATTTAATAATCAGGGAGTTACTAAGTGAAATTTGCTGTTCTTAGAGTAGATATCTGCCTGGTGGGGATTGCAACCCTGTCACCAAACTGTCCCTGTTAACATTTACTTTGTGTGGAAGCTGTAAGCCACATTCCTAGAAAGTACCTCATTTTTCCAGTTGCTTCTTGTTATTTGTGTTTCTGGTTAAGAAATTTCATCAATTATTTCCTAATAGTTGGGTTCTGCTTTCTATTTGGGTTTTATTTCTTACGTACGATCGTGTATGGTATGTGTATAAAATGTGTATGTATGTTTATGTATTTATTTTCTCCGTGCTGTGACATTATTATCTCTGTCAGTGTCCAGATCTGGGCAGATGAATGAGATGAACAAATGGAAACCAGTGTCATTAAATATCTTCAAAATCTTCACCCCAATGTTATAAACAGGTGGAGAGAACAGATAACATATGCCCTCCCTGCCTTCACTGCTGGGGGGGATACACGCAATAGGAGTTTGATGCCCTTCAGCAGATAATCTTGCAGTTTCTTGTCACCTATTTTGGGAAATTCTGCTTGCTCTTTTGAAAAGTTTAGCTTAATTCGTTAATATAATCATTATATAATCATATTAATCATTAAATAATCATTAACTGGGCTTTACAGTTCAATAATAATTACTAATACTGGGCATTGCTGCCTGTCACCCTGTTTACTCCTAGGTACCTGGCTGCCTTAGCTTTTCTGTCTCTGGTTTTGGGTTGTTGGTTTTTTTTTTTTTTTTTTTTTTTTTAAGCAGTGGGGAAAACACCTGAATAATTCAGCAAGAACCTTTTACATTATGAAAAATATAATCAGCTGGCAAGGGTGAGATATCTTATTTCTACAGGACGCTAACTCAAGTATTACAAGTGACTGCAAGATTAATGCCAAAACGCAGTAGGTGTGGATACACATTTTCCTCATTGTTCAAGGCAGTCTTACCCTGAACGGAGGACTGAGAGGAGATTGTGTATTCCTCACCATGCCTACCTAATGCCATTTAATAATTTAAATCCATTAATCGGTTAAGATGAAGACTTAGTGTTGCTTGACTCGCCACTAGCAATTAGAGAATTTTTCCAGGCTAAATAAAAGATCTTAAAATATTGTCTTCTTGCAAGGGAACTGAGAGTATCACAGCCTTCTTCGTGAGAGGCTTCAGTTTTTATTGGGGAAGGGGTGTTATTATGCCAGAAGTACTTAAGTAAACAATAATATCTGTACATCATAAGTAGATGTCTGAGAATATTAGCCGTTTATTTCACTGACATACTCTGAAGAGTCTATGGGGGGCTCTTTCAAGAGTCAGGACCTCAATGTAATATACAAGCTTTGATTCTGATATTTCCCTTGATAACTGTGCTCTACCATATTGGGGTCGGAAGTCAGCAAAGGTTCATTGGCTGTTGTAATGCTCACTGTCACCAGTAATAAGTACAAAGGACTTGCTTTAAAAGCTAGCTTATAAAACTTTAAGGAAACTTGGATTGCTTAAGTGAACTTCCAAGGCTCTTCAGGGGCCAAGTGCACTTTGGTTGTCTACTTATATTAATTTCACAGAGTTGAAAGGGTCAAGCAATGCAGTTGGTGATGCTTATTAATTTATGAAACACAGAATCTTGCACTATCTCGCTTTGACCACTTTCTCTCTCCTTTTAGAAAATTTAATATACATTAAAGCTTGCTAGACAAGGGCGCCCTAAAGGATTAAGCCCAAAGTTCACAGCTGGACTAAAAGGTTCAAAGACATTGTATCTGCAACAGTGATTTGATTCCAAGTGACGTTCAAACAACGGAACCAAATTGTAGATGTTTGAATGTGTAAGGAAACAGCAATTAGAGGAATACCACAGAATGGCAAAGGATTAGGATTTATTTTCCTTAAAATGGTAAAACTGATTATAGTCTTATTCTTTCTTTCATGGGGGGATGCGTTTGATCACATCAGCTTTTGGGGTCAGTGGTTGTCAAGAACATATTTTGATGTTACAACACAGCTTGCCAAGGTCTAAATGTTCATGCAGTCCCAGTAACTTTACAGAATATATTTGATTGTTGTGGTGATGCTGAACTGAGTTCTGGGTAGGAAAATATTAGCCAGAAGGGAAGAAGGAAAAGAGAAATGGATAGCTGTTGAAGTAACAGGATTAGGATTTAGAAACCTGACATAATCCTATTCAGGGGTATTTCTGCATTCTGTTTACTTGCTTTTGAATTACTTCGGTGTCTTGTCCAAGGGAGATAATTCCAGAAGTCTTTCACACCCAGTCTGAAAATTCAATACTGCGTTCCGGTGACAAATGGAGTGTGATTGCAAAGCTACGCAGAAAATTGGAAATCAGATTGGCTGTGATGGTTGGTCTATGTAGTCTCTTTTTGGAATCAACAAGAGGAAGAAGAAAATGAAGGACAGGAAAATTAAGTGTGTCCTGCTGTACGGAAGAGTTTATTTAGCCAGAATTGGTAAAGGGGGAAGCAAAATTCACGTTATGTCAGCTCCGATTCCTGAGGCCTTAGAGAACGCTCACCTTGAGGAAGTGGTTGTACTTCACTGGAAGTCTGCTGTTGCAAAGAGACACTCTAAACCCTGTAAGAAAGTCCCAGTGGTGAAGACTGTTTACATTGTAGCTGGGCCAAAACCGCCTGAGATAAGATTGTGGGGCCTTGTGGTGTGTCACATGCTGGGAGAAGGTCTGTGGCTGGAGAGAATTCATAGCTTTCATGAGTGAAAAAGGACAAAAATGTGGGGAGGCAAAACAGCTGTGAAAAACTGTATGATCCACAGCACTTCGTTTCCATCCAGAGAACAGAACTCACATATCCAGGACTTCAGCAGCCTTACACTTGCATTTTAAACCCTTTAAACAGAGCGAACAGTGCTGAAAATCCCCCAGGACACATGAGAAAGGGGATTGTGCTGAATCCCTGTTATCGTTTCTTTCCATTTACTTGCTAACAAAAAAATATTTTTCTTATAGAATGACCTCTGAGATTTTATACTATGGGGTATTTTGTTTAAAATGTACTGTACCCTTCTTTTTTTTAATTGATCAGATCAGCCTTGAACACTCAAAGAAAAATCTGCCTGCTCTGAATATTGCCTGAGGATTTAGAAAGGTCTTTCTTGGAAACAGAAGAATAAGATGAAACAATCATCTGTAAAGCATAGTAAGAGAGAAAAAGAATAAAGGAATGAGTTATGTTTGACTTGTCGTCTTCCAAGAAATGATTTTTTGGGGTTTTTTAGAGTAGACTTTAGATGTGGGAGATGTTGTGGGAGCTGTTCTGTACAGTTTTAAGATGGAGATTTACCATGGCACCTCTGCAGGCCTTGTGGCCCCTGTAGCCCCTGTAGCCCCATCTATAGTCATGTGTACCCTGTGCCATGTATGGGAGAGAGTCTGAGAGGATCTTATCTTTCTCTTTACTGTCCTCCATTGGTCTTTATCACAGAAAAAAGAGAAAGAAGATCTAAGAGATGAACTGGAGCTGAGCTGACCATAGACTTTGTCCAAGAAGTAAGTTCGTTTGGAGGTATAAATGTTTTCCTAGTATTTCAACAATGCTGGTTGCTTTGGTATGTGAAGGAGCCCTGAAATATTACATTTGCCATTCACTCTGTTTGGAACTGAAAAGCTGGTGGTCTGAGACCAGAAATGGATGACTGCGTAGAGGTTCTCATGCTGTTCAATGCAGTTCCAGTATCTTGCTACAAGAAGTTTCAAAACACAGGCAATTTTTCTCCTGCTCTGGTAACTTGTAAGCCAAAAACATTTCTTTGTTTGGCAACATGATTTGAGTAAGACTGCATTATTTACCACTTGAGTTGTATGAGAAGCCTTCCTATAATGACAGGTGTCAATCAAGTAAATGTTTTCTATCTCCCACCTGAGCAGAAGCAACACTAAAATTTCAACTGTGTCATTAATAAACAAGGAGCCAATGGATGTGAGAACAATGGAAACCCTATGATCACTTACTCTGAAAGGGATGATTGTCAGTCACACCTTGATGGCATCTGCTTGCAGATATAATGAAGAAAGATTATCATTGCTGTAAGTGACTGCAGCAGCTCTGGTCAGCAAATAATACAGACATTGTCGCAGTGATCAGACCTGCCTCCCAGGTGCTAACAATGTTAAGTGATATCTCAGTGTGGTATTTTGGGTCCTTATTTATGTGACTGCAATAGAAAACTGGAAGAAAAGGACCCTTATTTTTTTCTGACATAATTCATTTCATGCCATTCTCTGCACTTCTAAACTGAAAAGTCAGTCATGACCAAAGTCAGTTTATTTGTGCACTGATGACTCAGAGAACCAGCAGTGAAAGACCTTTAAAGGAATGACCTTTTTTTAGTATTGATATACCTACATAAAATGTTGGCTATATAAAAGTTTCCTCCGGTGCCTCTTTTGGATCCTGACAGGGGATGGAGGGAGAGTGATGCTTACCATGAGTGTGAGCCATCGCCTGTGTCCTGTGGAAAGGTAGAAATAAAATAATCTTTTAGTATTCCAGCTCCTCCTGGGGTGCTAGTCACTGTTGGAAATTGTGCAGAGTACACAGAATCCTTCTGTGTCTGTCCTTACTCGCCTTAATTTGTAGCTTCAATTAAAGGTGTTTGGAAGGAGCTTAGATATATGGCCTCATCTTCATAGAAAGGGACAAATGTGAATAATAAAATGGACCAGCCCAGATCTGCTGCAGCATAGCTAAAGTGAGAAGCAAGGAGACTTCAAGTCCTGCTTCTCTTTTACAGATCCAATTAAGCATCCCAAAGGCTGTCTCCTTTAGGTGGCAGCTGCCCCAGTTGTCCTGCCCATGGTGGCCTGGGTAGTAGACTGGAAAATATAAAAGGTGCAAGAGAAGTCTCTGACTTTTAAATTCTTTTAACATCCAAAAATTTCTGTTGTGGTCACAGAAAATGGAGAGTTGATAAATTCACGTTTTCTTATGTCTGGCAGGTGCAAAAGTTCTGGATTTTGCTTGGACATCTTGCCTTACTTGGTGAACATATTCCAGCTCAGTCCAGAACAAAGAGCTAAATTCTGCTGAAACAATTGGTCTCCAGGGTCCTGAGGCTATTGTCTCCAATGTACAAATAAAATTCAGTCATACCAGCTGCAGATGACATCACAGATAAAATCTTACTAATTAATAGTATGAACTTTGTTTCTGCCTGGTTTGAGATTCTCTCAGCCTTGCACAAATATCTGGGCACCCATACTGTACACCTCAATGGGGCTGTTGATTTTCCAAGGAAGACTAACAATTTTTGTGCCTAAAATAGCCATGCAATTACTTCCGCTCACATGGTCTCACAGTAACAAAATGGTTTCTGAAAACTGGTTTTGTTCACACGTGATTGAAAAGTTGCCCTATGTTGTTCTGCCAAGTTAGGCACTGATTCAGGTTTATGACCATATCATTAATATTTTAGTACTGCATCAGTAACTGGTTGCTATTAATATGTAGTGAAAAAGTGATATAAAAAGGGAGATGTTCCCAATCATTTGGCAGAATTTGCATTACAGCTGGATGAAATTTATAACACATCTTCTGCAACCTACTGGTCTGAACTCCTGTTATTAATTTCTGCTGTGTTTATTTCTCCTTTATGTTCACTTTGGGCAATATTCTATCAAGTTTCCTGGCAAGCACAACAGTGGATATAGCTAATTTCAGCTGACTGCAGGAGAAGGACTTTGTAGAAAGTGAATTTTGAATTAGCGCTAGTATTTGCAGCAAAAATCTCCCCCTGAGAAGTCTATTCCCCTCAGCCTGGCGTCAGCAGCACTTAAGTGCATGTGAATAGCCCTATTGACTTCAGGTGGGCAGCTGTTTAATTACCTTCCTGAATCAAGGCCAGGACCAGGAAACAAGCTCGCAGCGTACGACCTGGGTGCCCACTCGAATGGCTTGTCTCCTGAATGCTGAGCTTCTGTGAGTGACCCACGGATTGTTTGACTAGGTAATTTGGCAAATACTTTCCAGTCGAGAATAAATTTGAGGAAATCATCATTTGACACACAAAGAGAGGTGAAATTTGTTCGGTGTATTTTTCATGACGAGGTAGCTATTGCCCAGATTTATTCAGCCTGCTTGCCTCTTCCTGTTTCAATTCTCCCAGCAATCACATTTTTTCCCCACATTTTATGTAGGAACTCTGAAATGACAGGTCTCTTGCCTTTCTACCAGGACACTGGTGTGCTGTACACAGCATGCTGTACATGGGAGGAGAAGGAGGAGGATAAAGAATGACATGCTACTCTGTAAGCTACAACTATTTTTTTTTCAGACCTGCATCTGCTCTTGTCCCTCTTCTGTTCTCAGATCACTCTTTGGCTTCCCTTAGGAATCCAGCTGTGTCATCACATTGTGTGGCATCCTAATATTTCATACTAAGCTGTAAGCCAATTAGGAATGACTACTTACCATGCTGAATCATAGGAAGAGAAAAGGATAATGTGTCCTTCATATAACGAACCTCCTCTTTTTTGGCAAGACAGATCACCTACACATTATATTTATAAGCCCTATGGCTTTTCACTCTACCCAATTAGGATGCAGCTTCCTTTCACACTGCTGCAATATTTTAAGGGACTTGTTTACAGATGGATGCTTATTGAAAGTGCTGACCTGTTACCATTATACCTCATACCACCCTTCATCTTCAGATACTGAAACACTGGACAAAACTTGATGTTGTAATCACCTTTAACAGGATGAGAACACGAGTGCAGCAAAATGCAAATACCTCCTCCTGAGTTCCTAAATGAACTGGTGGCCCCGTATGAAGGTATAAACATTATTGCATGCCACTTGGAGTTGAGGGAGATGTTGATTAAAGTCAAACTGTGAATAAAGCCTGTTATATCTAAAAGGAAGAAGGATGAACCACTGATGTGTATTTGGGAATGCGTGAAGTGTTTAGTAATGAGCATCGAAGAGAAAGATATTAAAATTTATTTCCCATGCTGATGTAATTAATGGACTATTATGCCAGGTGTCTAAGCTGCCTGAAAGTCTGGGATAAATAGTGTTCCAGTAGAGGATGCAAAATATGATTTAAGATTAAATGGAATGGTGTTCATTCTAGCAGAGCACTTAAGATGCCCCCCCTTACTCCAGTTGCTGTTTCCTTTTCCTAAGCTGCTTAGTAGCTATCGATAGTATTTATTGTCTGGGAAGTGAGGTATTCCTTTAAATTTGTCTTTTGATCCTATCAGTGGTGCAGACTGAAGACTCTGGTGACCTGTGTCTGGTGCCTGGCATCTTTCAAGCCTTGTCTAATCTTGTTACTCTTCAGTGCAAAGCAAGGAGGGCAGCACCCCAAATGGCAGTACTCTCACCCTACAGGAGCAAGCTAACTACCACCCTCAGGCGATTAATTTTGTGTACATGGCTGCAAATACATCCTGGGTAAAAGGGTGGCCTCAGATTCAGCTTCCCAAATTGTATTTCCCAAACCAAGTTCAGCTATTTTTGCTGCCTCTGCTGCTAACAGAGGTTGTAGCTAAACAAAGTGTGGGGGCCTCTGGTTTAAGACTTCTTCAGCAAGGTCTAGCCATACACTGCTAGGGTTCAATTTGCTGCTTCACTGATCACATCCCCTTGCTTTCTATCTCTAAGACAAACAGGTTCTCCCACAACTTGACAGGAAAGAGCAGTAGTGAGTCACAGCACTAGCATCAGTGGCTGAAAGCATAAATGCAGGCAGCTTTAGGGAATCAGGGAGATCCTACTTTGCTTTCCAGGGTAACTAGTCCTGCCTGTGTTGAGCAAGTTTGAGGGCTCAGATCTAAGAGGTGAACTCTGATGGTAAGGTAGGGCTAAGGATGTTACAGCATAAGAGTTTCTGCAAGTAGAGGACAAGGGCTTACAGAATTTTTCTGCTAAGAGAAATCTTCAGTAAGTTGAAGTTAGTTCTACTGTAAAGGGTTTGTGCTTTATCTGAAATAATGCTTGTTTTATAAATGTAGGGATTTAGAAACCTCTTGGCCTTCAAGAGAAAACTGCCTTCTGAGGAGCTGTACCTTTTTGTACCATTATTCAAAAGTGTTTCAGTTAATCATTGCTAAAGGCCTTGCCAGCCTGTGTTGAAAATTCCTTTTTTAAAAAATGCAGCATGTATATAATTCATGGGTCTCCTCTCCATATAGATAAGGACTCATCTCAAATGTCAGGGTGGGGGAGGAAAGGATACCTGACCCAGAGGGCAAGAATATTGAATGCACTGGTGTTGGACTTGACATTCCCCTAGTATTCACTGCGATAACATCAATCTCAAGGAACCCTCCTGATATGAATACAGAGCTGCTGTATTTAATATATATTTCCAAAGAAATGTCATAGTAATTGAGCATTAAATGATGTCCACTTATCGTAAAGTGTTACTGTTTTTATTAAAAATTACAAATGGGCTTCAGCAGAACAGAATATACCAGATTCATACCACCATCTCTATTAGTCTTTACGTTATAATTGTCATTGACTGCCTTTACTGTTTTATTTCTAGACAGTTCATAATTTTCCCAGCTGAACAAATGAAGATTTGTGAGCAAAGAAAGTCACTGACTGGATTATGCAGTGCCATTGATTTTTATTCTCCTTGTTTCACAGAACACGCTTTAAAATCTTGCTACGTCTGTGATGGGTCTTATTAGCACTTGGAGGAGCTGGCGTGAGTTGGATGGCAGTAACGCATGCTGCTGTGCTGCTATAGAAATCTCAGCACATGGAGAAGGAGATGTCAAAGCTGGCCTTGGGATAAATCTGCTGGATGTCCAGGTATGACCCAGGCAGGCAGGATTTGGGGGTCTTTGCCCTTTGTGTGGGTTGGAGTGAACCATTACAAATCTATATTTGCAAAAGAAACAGTGACCCGAGGACTGCCCAAAGGGAACCAGGCTGCCCATTTTGCAGGCAAGGCAGTGCCTGTGTGGGAAACTGTCTCATTCAATAACATTTAATCCTGAGAAAGATGATGGCAAATATTGGCATTTCTCTTCTGTAAAGATGATGGCTTTTGCACAGGTTATCAAAGCACCTACCCACATAGCCTCTCTTCACTGCAGCTTTCAAAGCTTTTCAGGTT
Organism: Athene noctua; assembly: GCF_965140245.1. Classification (NCBI taxonomy): domain Eukaryota; kingdom Metazoa; phylum Chordata; class Aves; order Strigiformes; family Strigidae; genus Athene; species Athene noctua. The sequence continues at coordinate 11,478,080 of NC_134049.1, read as the reverse complement.
CGAAGAACAAAAACCCAAGTGAATGATGAGGGTTTGGTTCAGTTTGTGGGGAATGTTGGTTGTTTCACCTTGCTATTTTGTGTCATTTGGAGATGCTTACACATTAAAATTCCTGAAAATTAAGTTAACTGTAAAATGGTTTTTAAGATTGAAAAAAGGTAAAATTTGAAAGTGGAAAACTGATACTTATTTGCAAAATTTGGCCTAAATCCATTCATTAATGTAGTCTTCCTGAGATGGTAAAAGAAGTAATTAGGTGTTCATGGCAGAAATGATCTTATAGAATGTTGCTATTCCATTTTATTGTCTTTAAACAACAAATACTGAGCCACCAAGAAATAGGAGGGGAACTACAAATGGAAGTTCTGGCAAGATTAATAATTTCTGTGTATATTCTTAAGGCTTGAATGAAATGATATATGTGGGCTAGAAATATGGGTCTTTCCATCCTTAGCTGATTCAGTCAAGTCTGGTATGGTAGTATTTACCTTTTAGATGCCCATATCTTTTATTGGATCTTGATGCATCATATAGTTCAGATTAGTAATTTGGCTTTTTAATTAGCAGGGCTTCACTGTGGCCTTTTGGTGTCTCCTGCATTATCTGTAGAAACACCGCCCCATGGGGACATGGCCAGGAATACCTAAGGTAGACATTTTACAAAGCACTTAGTGCTGTTTCTGTACCAGGAAAAAGTGAACAAACCCTCTTGTACTGATCTATAATTTTCTGGGAACTTTCAGATTTCCTGGTGGGGGAAGACAATCCACTACAACTAAAAGGGGGAAATAGCTGCCCAGTAAAGAACAACATATTTGAAAAATTGTTTACTACAAACACAGCCTCACAAATCCTCTTCTCACTCAGCCTTTGTTTGAACAAAGCTGCTGTTAAGAATTCCTGTGCAGCAGAATTCCCCAAAGTGTCTCCGTTCAATATACAAGTATTTCTGACCATGCAAGTAAGGAGAGGTACAAATGCAGCTCTGTCTTTGCCCTTATTGTTTATTAATGCAGCAAGTGTTCACACAATCCCTGCTCCTCCTGAAAGCTGTAACTGGCCCGTGTGTTCTGGTTTGTATACGAAGTGACAGGAATTGCACAGTCTCACTCCACAGACCAAACTTTTCACACAGCTCTGATAGAAATGAGCCCCTGGGGACTTGCAGGATGCTGCCTTTGCTCTGTGAGACTCTGTGATGGCAAAGCCGGCTATCAGTTGTTAATCCCAATGCGTCATACAAGACACTTTCTATCTCCTCCTGTAATGTTAATGCAGCTGGAATTCCATAAATCAAATCTCAGCAGTAAAAAGGTTAATAAGTTTACACTATATAATTGAAAGCCATATTGGTGATTAAAAGGATTTTATATATCAGTTTTCTGGGTCACCAACTAATTATTTTTGGTGGCCTGTAATAAAACATAGCACCATAGGCAGATAGAGGCTGTAATCACATAATATATGGAAAAATGCATTTACATTTATTTGAGATGAGGTGGCATATACCAGCTTGTTGAATAGCCTTTGAGGTATATTGTTCCTTGTTCGAAGACAATGGAAAAACTGCACGCTCCGTGTACTGGGTTAGGTTCATACAATGTTACTGGATTTTTGAGGTCTGGTGCTCTCTCTCCAGGGCTAAGCCCAAGGGAACCAGCTGTCACCTGTGATGGAAAGGTTCTGCCAAAGCACTGGGGATCAGATTGCTATTATAATTCATTTTAATGCATTCTGCACGTACTAATCATTTATTGAAACAGGATCTTCTATAATAGGGACATGACTAGGAAGAGACAGAGGCGATTGATCATTCTTGCGTAGAAAGGATAGTTAAAAAAAATAAACAAAAAAGAAACCTTCTGTACAAGGGGCAGGTGTGTGCACATGCATGAGAGATCGGGTATTCAGTGTGGAGATAGAGAAAAATTGAACTCAAAGCTTGAATTGAAATCTCCACAGTGAAAAAGAAACCTTCTGTACAAGGGGCAGGTATGTGCATGAAAGACTGGGCATTCAAATAGGAAAATACTGAACTCAAAACCTGAATGGCGATTTATCCAGTTCTACCAGGCTGAAATACCCTTTGGTACCCAGACACAGAGACATTTCAAACCGGAGCTCTGTTTTGCAGGTTGTATGTTTTAGTGTATTTCTGTGACTGCATCAAGAAGCAGCTAAGGGCGAAGGCAGATGCTGGGCGCCCATTTGGATTTGCAGGGAGGTGCTGCACGGGGGGATGTGTGTGCACAAATAGCTCACAGGTTGCTTTTGTAATCTCCGGAGCCTCCTGCGGTCCTGTGCAAGGTAACACAACCACAGCCTGTGTTATGGTAAAGCAGCTCACTGCTGATGTCAGTTGTTTGGGCTGTTAATCAAAGGGCAAATCACAGCTGGCAAACAGCATGACATGGTGAGCGTTGGGCACACCATTCCCACTGTCAGGGCAGGATCTGAGATGCGATCAGAAACAAATGACCTGATGTTCAAATCACTCCTGGACAATTCTTGCAGAATCATTTTGGAGAGAGGGACCCTCTGTAAGAAGTAAGTTTCTATAATATTTCTTAGATCTTTTGGCTACATCTTTATAATTGGCAAACTGTTAACCCTTAAATGCCCATTGCATAGAAGCAGCGCCATGACATCTTGCACTGTAATGAGCAAAGATTCAAGTCCTTTGCCACTAAAATTTCTTGTCATGTACTAGATATACACAGGATCTTTTCCATAGTGAAAATAGCATCTTTTAATTTGAATTAAGTTCTTAAAGTGTTTCCTAGCAGCATAGATAAGGGGATACTTGGTTTCAAACACAGGCTGAAGAGGTTAAAAGTGGAATGGCAGCTTGTGTGAGTAATGGCCTATGAGTCAGCTGCTGAACTTGACTTGTCAACCTCCATGTCACCACCAAGTCAGAAGGCATTTGTGTGACAGTTTGAGGGTAAAGAATTAAAAAATAAACTGGTAGTTTCCACTGGTGTAAGGCCACATTGGGGCTTTCTGAACAAAGACTGAGACGTAGAAAAGTTAAGCAGTAATAGTGTAAATGAAGAAAGAGCGTGGATATGTGTTTGAATTATACATGTGCAGATGTAATGCATCAGGTGTACCTCTCTGAAGTTCAAAGCAAAAGCAATGCAGTTTAAGAGGCTGACTGCTGGAGGGGCTGTCCTAGCTGATGCTGAGTAAGCCTCTCTCCCAGGGGTCTTTGCAGCTATAACTTGGTTAGATTTGATTTGAACAATTTGAGACTAAGAAAGACCAAATAACACTTCTGCAATCTGCTGTTGTTACAGGCTGGAACAGCAGAATTGCTCACCTTTCTGTCACTTTGTTCAGTCTCTCTCTTTGGGGAGATTTTGTCACCAGATTGGTAATAGCAGGAAGTTGTTATTTTTTCACACATAATCAGCAGCAGCAGAAGTGCAGTCCTGCTTCAGCATCTAGGTGCTTGAAGACATCTTTGTTAAAATTGACAAGGAGGGTGAGAACCAAATTGAAAGAGATCATGAAGTGACTTAGACAAGGTCTGGTGGTAAGGTAGCGCATGGGAAAAGAGAGATCTCATGGATTTCCTGGGGAAGGACTTCTGCCTCTGACAAATCTAATCCAGTTCTTCTGAATAATAAAATCACAACAATATCTAAACACAGGGAAATAACATATTCTGCATAGGCATTCTTGTTCTATAGCATTATCAAAAATAACAGAAAGAAATTTGAGCATCTGCTGTGTTTAGTTCACTTCTTGGGACACGTATGTAACGTTATTCTCTTGATGGAGCTTCTGTCTGATATATTTTAGGTAGCACAGGCAAGGAAGGGGAGGATCCCAAAAACTACTCTATATCTGACCTAGAACAAGAGGTCGGGACGGTAATGTGGCCTCTAGAACTCCTTGTCACTGAAATCCTTTCACTTCACGCCTTATTGCATAAGTTCAATATACTTTTCGGCAAAAGCTCTCCCGAGCACTTAGCTCTTTAAACTCCCTACTCAGCAGGTGGCTTATTTAAATGTGGCTGTCAGGTTGGCCAGTGGCCAAAAGCGAATGGCTCAATGCGTGAACCACAGTGTTTGGGTTTAATTCTGCTCTCGTTTCTGCCAGCAAAATCCTCCTGGCTCCGGTGGGGTTGTGTGGGGTACAAGTGAGTGTAATATGGGGCTGTCTGCTCAACTGTTTGTCAAATAAATCTATGGCCAGTCATTTGCATTATGTCAGCTAAACATTTGCCTGGCACTTTCGCATGTGTGAGCCAAGGAGGAATTCTGGATTGTTTGAAATGAAAACCATCATTGTCAACTCTCACTTAACCAATAAGCATTTCTTCCATAGTGTGTAAGTAACTTATTTTGCAACCCATGGCCTTGAAGCGGAAATGTAAAGTTTCTCTAAACATTCAGTACAAATGAGGATATTAGCTGCTTAATTGATTCTTCAGAATTCGGGTCTTATGGCTGAATAAGCGAGATGGAGGGAGGGGGGAAGCACATGGTTTAAATTAGATATATAGGAAATAACTGCTGAATGATAAAAATATATTTTAAAAGTAAGCAAACCTGTTTTCTCTCTGCATCTCCATTAAACGTGTCAGGAAAGGGCCTTTACAACTAGGTGGTAATTAGAGAGGAAAAAGCAGTGCTGGAGGAACAGTCAATCTATCACATCCTCTAAAGCCTAAATGTTACCAGCAATTAAACAAGTTAGTAGGAGAAAAACTTGACAAGCAAGTTTTATCACAGTATCATCTCAGTGGCAAAGTATGTAGGGCACCTTATTAGATTCCCCTGTGCAACCCCAAAGATTTAAAATCCAAACCCAGGAATGCACATTCAAACCAAAGTGACTGTTTTCTTTCCCAGACTACCCAGGTGCAGGGAATATTAGAATGCTAAAAATAAAACAACCTTTCCCACCTCCCCCTTCCTCACCCCTCCAAAGTCAAATCTGTCCAGGTTGACTGCTCCATTAAATTCAAGAACAAAAAGTTATAAATTGAACATACGGAGAGCAGTGCCTTTTCTTAAAGTGATGTTTCCTCGCCTTAATGGATTTAGCTATGGCAGGGAGTCAGAGAGAAGCTGTCTTAACTAAATCTTTGACTGATTATGCATTTTTTTTTCTATTCGTACAAGATAGATTCATCATTCCAATTTGTCAAGCTGGCGAAGTTCCAATTAATTACACCAGGAAAAGCTCAAGCTGCATTAGGCCTCTGTCAGGCCTAATCTAGTGCCTCATTTACTGGAGCCCCAAATGAAGAGATATCAGAGGTGTTGTTCCTCTTGGTACTTAATTTGATGAATGCCCTAGCAGCACGATTGGTGGCAGAGGTGTATATGTGTGTGTCTCTTCATCAGCCACCACTGCTGAAGTCGTCATGCTTTCTCTACTAATTTGAGGGCTCATCTGTATACTGGATGTTTTTTGGAAGGCCTATTCTTCATAGATATACCAGAAGGTTTCTTCTGGGTGTGCATGTGTCTGGGTGTGTTTCCAGATATGCTGGACCTGATTCTGATCTCAGTGATGTGATGAGATGGGATTCAAGGCCTTATATGTAAATGTAAAAAATACAAGTTAGAATGGATGCTATCAAGGGGCTGTAAATTCTGACACCCCTGTTGCCGTGTTTGCAGAGGAGGAGCAGCTTTGCATGTTGCTTCACGTACTGCTCATAAAAAAGTCTGGGTTACCATCCATATCCACAGTAAAGAAGTGTTTAAAATGCTTGAATAACCTGAACAATTTGTTTGCTATATGGATTTGAATCTTTGTTATAAATACATACAGGCTGTATGAGTGCAGTGAGTAAGTATATACAGGTACACACAGACTTTCTGACACCATACTGGTGGGCTACTATTGAATATATACATCCAAGGCTAATTTTTAAATATTGTACAGCAAAGACACTATGGACCAAGAACATATGTTTCTTTTCTGCAGCACTTTACGTACGAATTATTCAGCATAAGGTGCCAGAATGCCAATATGTCTAGCTTACTTTTGGCTTTTAACCACTGCTGTGATTAAAGATGTAACTGCAGCAATGCTGTCACTTTGCACATAGGTTTAGGTGTCTTGGAAAGGAAGCAGCATTAGCCAAGAGTAAAGTAGCTGTGTACTTTGGCTGGGTGTAGTACTAAAAGTCTTCATTTGCCAGCAGTTACCATGCTGGGAGTCTGAGTTTATTTTCCACTGACTGTATTTGAGGGACTGGTGTGTGCAATGATGATTTTTAATGGCAGCTATCAGACCTGCATATGGTGCTCAGTAGGAGACCGTATTCAGAACAACCAAGGAGAGAATTGATGCGTTGATGACTGTAGTATGACAACTCCACTGTAGACAGTTCAGACCTCAACTGGTGCTCACTTTTGGAGCTTTTGTCCCAAGAGTTTGTATGTGTTAATAAGTCAAATTTGCATCTGCCATTAGTGTATCAAAATGAGGTAAACCCAGTTGTGCTGGAACAGGGATAGCATCCTAAATCTTCTTTAGAAGAGATTTTGTAAGCATTCCTGTTTTGTTTCAGGGCAAAATCAAGGAAGGAAATTTAAATCACCATGGAAAATGGGGAAGGTAGAGGTAGACTGCAGTTGTAATGGTCTCTTTTCACTCTGCACAAGAAGATTTTTGCTGGACATGTACATTTGAGGTTTGTTCTTAAATGTTCTGCTTAAAAAGCCACTGTGGACCAAAAACGTATGTTTCTTTTCTGCAGTACCTTATGTATGAATTATTCAGCATAAGGTGCCAGAATGCCAATATGTTTAGCTTGCTTCTGGTTTCTACCCTTATGTTTTATGTTAAACAGGTTGTTTAAACTCACCTGTTGAACTTCAAATTACTAAAAGCCTTCATATAGTTGGGGACGGGCTAGTGGGTTATGTGACCTCTTGTAGTTTCCAAGTCTCTAGACCAGGCCTTTGGTTATTGTATTTGTACCCACAGGCTAAGTTGGGTTTGCACCCAGCAGTTTCTTTACCTTTTCTGGTATTTGCCTTTGGTTTACAAGCCTGCTGAGGTATTTTGTGAGTGGTTTCAATATTTATTAATGCCAGCAGGTACCTGAAGCTGTCCTAAGCTGTCAAGGGCAATGTATCTGCTCTAGGTGGAGATTGTCTGGCTGGTTCTTTCTCATATGCACCACCAACATGGTGTTGGAGTCAGCTCTATCACTTAGAGAAATGTTTGTCCTTCTGCTGAGGAGACATAAAGTTGGAGGCTCAGTGGATGTGTCCGTGGGCTGTCTTATTCTCCAGTTGTGTACTGATTTACCTAAGGGCTTAGCAGAAATGTGTCCCTGGAGCTTTACTGGACTTGTACTGTTACAAATGAAAACTAACTGGCCACAAAAGGGAATGTACATAAAATACCAAAGGATCATTTCACCCTTGTTCTGGGCACCAAAATGAGGCTTATTCACTGCTTAAATCCCACGTAATCTTTCAAAATACAGCCTACACAGTGCAATGATCACACTCAGTGGCTTAAAGACTCCAACGACTCCTGAGTCTTTTAGACAAGACAGAAGTGATGACTTTCTTTCTGCTAGGATGTAACCTGGAAAGCTAGAACTGCTCTTCCTTGTGTTCTCAGTAAATTTTCTTCTGCATCCAACGTTAAATTCAAACTCTGCAGTAGTTTGGGTCATCACACTAGCATCTATCTCTGAGGAATGATTACAGATGGTGAGTTATTACCTTTAAATAAGGGGTAATTAATGCTTCCCACTCTGACTTTAATGAAAGGATTTCCTGATGGGGGGACAAGGAATATATTGTATCAGTAATGCCCCTTTGGGAGTTATTGGCAGAAAGTCTGCGGTTAATAATTTGGAGTAACAAATAAATGTGGGCAACTTGTGATATATATATATGGAAAAAGAGGTGTCAAATTATTCATTATGAATTATTCTGCCAGTTCTAATAATAACCCAGCTGTTGAGGAGAAAAAGAAAGCTGGATCTGTCAGTGCAGTCAGAGCCTTTTGCAGTAATTCTATCCCTTTCAAATGGAAAAATATAAACTTCCTCTGAGAACAGAAAATTAGATAAGACAAGAAGAATGGGATCCCTGCTCCAAATCCATTTTTTTAGCTTAATGTACACTAATGGATAATAAAAGATGGTTGATTAACAAATGACCGGCACACCAACCAGCTGAAAAAATACATTTTGGCAGTCAGCACTTGCAAATCCATAGGTTAAAGACAAATTCAACCTCTGTCACTGCTCTCAATATGGCCAGGTGCCCTTATCCAGGTAGAAGTGTTTTTATGAAGAAAGGCCAGACTCTGTGCGTGTGTATGTATGATACATATGTGTATGTGTGTACATATACACACATTGCTGACTACATCTTTAGGCAGAATTTGGGAGTCTATGTTTACATGTAATACCCAAAGAAATTTGATTGAGTAACAAACCAGTGTCTGGCAACAGGGGAGCAGGTATGAGAGGTCGGTCTCATTCCTGGCTTACACCCAACTTGCCATCTGACTGCAGACATGTTCTTGCTCTCCCTTTGGGCTTTTCCTTTTCCGTTCCTCAAAGGTGGTGGTGAAGTACCGTTCATTAGTAGTTACAGATTGCTTTCCTACCTTTTTTAATAACAACAAGTGTAGCTGGTGCTTTTTCTGAGAGGATGGTGTAATTAATACCTGTGTCATTTGTGAGGAATGCTCTCTTGAGCCACCAAAGCTGAAGGTGAGCAGAGTCTTTTAACCCTTCTGGATTTGGTAACTTGGACCCAAACTCTCTCAAGGCACTGAAGGAGTTTTTTCTTAGCTTTGCTGACTTTAACAACAGTTAGCAAAGCCTGAGCCAAAGTAGTTAATCTGAAATCATGCGAGTTGAAAGAAAATAATGAGAAGATTTCTGTAGAGCTTTGTCATGTTTGAATATACCGCCTTTAAATATGTGGGAAAAAAATATCTCTGCTACGTGATGCTTGGTCAGGTTTAACACTCTAATGTCAAAGGGTCTGAAAACATTAGTACTCCTTTACTGATGAACCCTTTTCTAAAATATTAATAAAGTCACCTGACAGTCAGCCTGTATGTCATTCCTGCTTTGCGTCTTGCACACTGTTCATGTCTGATTAAAATGTGAGCTGTCCAGGGCAGGACCCATACGTTTAGTGCTGGCTTGCTTACTGGTGCTATTATAAATAATTAAGATAATTATCCAATATGTTTATGACAACTGACTGCTTTGGGTCGGCTTCTCTGAGGACTCCTGTCATCAAGGAAAATTCTGCAAATGGAGGGGTTTGCAGACTCTGGCGCCAAAGATGGATTACCTGGAAGCTTTCAGAGCTATAAACAATGCACTTTCCATTTGCCTCTCCATACTGTATGAACTTAATCAGAAACTGTAATTTTATAGTGTGAGTAAATGGGTGAGAGACATCAACAGCATGAGTGAGACAGAGGCATTGTCTTTTGCGATGCCAAATCCCAGAATATTAAGAGTTTGCCAAAGGCATTTCAGAGATAGGTTTCCTATCTTCATCAATAATTTAAAACATTCCCAAGTCTCCTCTGAGTAGCTCAGAATAAGAGCTGAATGCATGGATGTCAGAAGGCAGAGTGACTCCCAATTAGTCAGGTAGAGTGCCGCCTTGTTGACTCAACCAGGGCAAGGGTGGCTATAAAACCCAGGATTAAGTCCTTATAGATTCCTTAATAGTGATAATTCTTTAAATCTGTGGTAATTTGTAAGAGATGAGTGGGCAGTCCTGTCCCTAATCCACTGGGGTACTCATTAGTGCCACTGAAAAAACACATGGGTGATTGTGTAAGCTGGCTGATATAGTCACTGACAGAAAGTGGGTTGGAACACCATATTGTATGTGAGCAAGACCTAGAAAGAGGTAGCAGCTTTTAAAAGCTGCTGGAAACCATGGCATGACTTGGGGGCATTATCAGCCAAGGAAAGTTTGCAGTTATGCCTTCTAAATTGGTGCTTCTTTTTTGAAAGCATTGCCATTAGGATTGCTGTATATACGTGGAGTTTTGAGAAAGTGACGGTATTTTGTTCCTTGCATGCGTGGCTCTTATTAGAACCTTTTGGTGTCATGCAGAAAATTGTTTGTGGGCCCCTAAAACTGGGTCACATGAATGAGTTACCCTGAATCAGCCAATTTGCAACAACTCTCTGGCTGCATCTATCTGGATGTGTCATAAAAACTCTTGAGTGTGCTATCTATTTTTGAGCATGCTAAATGTGTTTATTTACCACACAGCTTATTGTGCACTAAACTCATCCACATGGCAGGCAATTTTCTAGTGCTTAGGCCACTATTTGACCCAGCTGCCATGCAGAAGGCTATATTAAGTCCAGCTGATCATGGCTGTCTCCATGGTGGAACAGGAAATTAGTCTCTATAGCTATATGACTCTGTCAGCTTTTCTATGCATTTCACACAACTAATTTCCTATAATGTGCAGCTTTTCCTACCATTCTTTTTTTCTGTGTGAGTGGGTAAGATTATTTTTATATTGCGTTCCCTGATGTGATATTCAAATCTTAAGCATGACACTAATTACGTAGTATTGGTTTTGGTTTTTTTTTTTTTAACTTTCTCCTGACACTGCTTACTGCACCTGCTTATGCCTTAGTGCTTTTAACTGCATGTGATTCCATCCAAAACATGCTGGTTCCTTGCACTAAGTTTGAAATTGTGTTTTGCTGCACACTTCTACATTTTAATCACAGCTTTGCAGTGCTTGTCTGGCTCAGTGGCAGTGCTCAACTGTGAAGCTTTGCTCCTTTCAAGAAACATGGAGTTTTCAAAGCTGTCCCTTGTACTGTCAAGAACAGATTTGAATGGCTGATTACTAAGAAAAAGTTGCAAGAGCCTTGAAGGTAGAAGGTCTAGAGATTAGAGGAGCTCTGGAAAACTGCAGGTTAGGAGAGGATGAAGAGGATGGGATTGCAGTGAAGTGGGGATTTACTTCACCCCCTGCAGGCTTCTGTTCCAGTACTGACTTCAGTCATTGTGCGGAGCTGCAAATGTTGTTGCCCAGGCCTTGAGTCCTGTCTCCTTATTATACCTGTATTGCATCAGGAATCTCATTCCAAGAGGAACATCTTCAGTTCTGCAACTCAGATTTTCATGAGGCGGGGCATTTTTATCAGTGATGCAAGCTGTGATACAGTGTCTAACATGTGGCTTGAGTTGTCTATTCAGGCAAAGCCCTTCTATGCATGCTCTCAGCTCATGGCAAATGAAAGGTAATTCATAGATCTCAGATTAAAACTCCAGATCCTTGATGGTCCAGGTCTTGCCACTGTTTTATTAATATGACAGAATTTAGTCAGCTGCAAAATGTGGTATGGTGTTCGATCCCTTTGCCCTATGTCCTTAAAATCCTGTGAAACTATGTGATCCTTGGCAGGACCAAATTCTCATCTAAATTACACTGCTTTGAGTCCAAGGCAACTCCTCTAAACTGTAAAGATTTTGTCCCTGCTCTTCTCTGCTGTAGAGTGCCAACTTGCCTATGCTTTTTGCCTTGTTTTACTGATCAGGTGGCTAGAGAGCTGGTAATATGCCACTGGGCCAGTGGCTTAATGCAGGAATTACTGGAAGCAGCAATCTTGGAGTGCTTTTTATGAGGATAACAAGGCTTTTGCAGACATAAAAAGCAGGAGAAATGCTTATTAGTTATGGGGAAGGTGAAAGGCTTAGAAAACTGATTAGTGTAGCAGTGTGGTCAGATTGAAATGAAAGCTCAGTGGCATAATCGTTAATTGGGTGCTTACTTACCTACTAATTTGAGCTTGGATGTCAGCAGTACTGCACTTCATCTCAAACCAGAGGTCAGGCTTTAATGCTACATCATAAATTACGTAAAGGCACAACACTAACAATTAGATAATTATGGAGACCCATGCTGTTGCAATTTAACTGGGCAAGTTCAGGGCAATCATGACAGGAATAGTGCTTAACCCTGAATCTGCTGCCTTTCTTTCAACCTGACAGCCAGATATATGTGGCCAAGGAGGTACCCAGCCGTCTGGCAGCCCACAGGTTAAAAGCATCTTCCCCTATTAGTCAGATTCATCAGATGGCCTGGGCAAACTCTGAGGCAATATTGCAAAAAAGTTAAATTATGGTTCAGAAAGGAAAGCCTGTATTTCAATCTATAGGAGCTTCTGGGCAGGGCACAACAGTCGGAACAGTTTTTGTGTGCAAGGCACCATTGTGGGTTTTTTATTTGTTTCTAAGCTAAGCCTATGTATATATTTGGTTTGTTTTCTTTGCTCAAATAAACCACCAAGCCAAAAATAAGGTTATCCACATGGATCTTTCTGCATGCATCCATGCTGCATAGTATAGACCCACAAAACCTCACATTTTGAGTACTGGAGTCATTCAGTTTCCCACAGCCTTGTGTTTGTATCTGCCTGGCTGGCAGTGCTGCTTTCTGGGTCAGAAGTAGCACTGTAAAGCAGAGATGAGGCCACTGCAGAGAGTGGCTTGTCCCCAGCTGTGTTCCTGCTATGACCATGCTTGAAGGCACATTGCCCAGCTGCAGCCTCTGGTAATTCTTGCCCATCAGTCCCAAGAGTATTCAGCATGGCTCCTCTTGATGCCCATGATGGCTTTAACAGGGAGAGAGTTCAGTCAATGCTGGACACTTGAAAATTCAATCCACAGAAGAGATATTGAAGATCGGGGTGGAAAACATCAGTCAGGTGGATTGGAAAGTGATTGACAGCGGGATGAAATTAATAATGTGCGGATCTTGGGTTTTTTGGCTGCATGGTTTCAGACATAAGCAACTTACCCTTATCTGAAAGTACGTAATGAACAGTGATTTCTGTGGGGTGTTAGAAGCCTACAGGCTTTATTGGATTTAAGCCTAGGACTTTTTTTAGTGCTGTCATTTTACTTTTGTTCCTGGTCCTTTTGGCAATTAGGTAAACTGCTCACACCATAATATTTTATTACCTCTGTAAACTTTGAGGGGTTTTTTGGTTCTTTGGGTGGGGCTGAGTAAACTCTGTGCTCAAAAAAAATAAGAACTGTCCACCACTGACATTGTGCTACTGTTTTCTTTATTCAGGACATTTTATATAATTCAATAGAAAAATGGTCTTTTGAGAATGTATCTCCTATTAATAGTAATGGTGTCTTATAATGTACTGTGCAATGATGTCCATGCCAACATTTTCAATCCTGGGTTGAGGGACTACATGCATTACGTTTAGCAACCTCTTGCTTTAGCCTTGGTAGGTAAAATTCCTTCAGGTGATAAGTTTGTTATAAAAATGCTATGAAACCCTTAGCTGTGGCACGCTGCTTTGAAAAATCATCTTATAACCTTTATATATATGCTCCAGTATAACATGGTCAAGTAATGACACATTTGGTTACCTATTATTAAGGTTTGAGTTATGGTATACTTTTTGTTTTAATTAGTCTGCGATAAACAAAAACTCAGGGGCTGTTCTGCTCTGGTAGTTCTCATTTTTCCTGCAGCCTTCCCTGCCCTTACGGGTTTATTAGTGTAGAAAAAGTGACATGTCGTACTTGCTATGTCTAGACTACTGTGGTAGACCAAGCAGGAGGCTGTAGACTTGGTCTGACCCAAATGTCCATAATACAGTGCTGGGGTATTTTGGGTAGGTCTATGTTGCATCTAATTTGGTAGATAAAGGCCATCCCCATGCTCAAATTTGCTCACAGCCTGCAAACAGGGCCTGAACCGGGTTGTCCCCTTTTGGAGTACTCTACAAAACGTGGGGAGAGGAGATGGACCTCTTTGCTCAGGCTGCTTAAGAACTGGATTATTATTTTGTTTTTCTAAACAAAAGTTTGTAGTTTTTTCTGTACTTTCTAAAGGGGGGAAAAAAAAAAAAAAGGCTGAACTCTACCACAGTCTGGGCTACACCTGGCTGTGTGGGTCTTGAGAGCCCTGTGCAGAAGTTACTGGGCTCAGTCCAGCTGTGACCAGGAGGGATTTTCTGGCCTTTATAAAAAGAGGTGGCTCAGGGTAGGGGTACCAGCGCTCTTTTCAAGTGGTAAAATGAATCTCATTCTTTGGCTGCCATCCTCCCACAGCTGCCTCAGGGAGAGCAATGGCTGTTGGGAATGGCCTAGTGCTACATAGGGTTATAACGGGTCTGAACCAGGGTCTTAAAAAGCTTTTGGGTTGGAAATGATCTTCAGTGCAGGGGAAATGCAGGAGTGGCCTAGCAGGCATGTTGACAGTTTTGCCCTCCTAATAAATTTGACGCTGCCCTCCTCTAGCATTTTTGGGTATTTATTGCCATACATCATGGCATGAATCCTTTTCCAAAGGGGCTGGTGTCTTGGGTCTGTGACAATCTTGTCCGTGCTTTAGACCATGACATAAAAAGAACTGCAATTCCTTCTGGCAGGCTTACTAACAAAAAGCATTTTATAAATAAACCCTCTTACTGGAGTTGCAAAAGAAATCTCTGTCCTTAAGGTGGTGCAGACCCAAATGCCTTCAACTGCAGACCAAAAGGAGCTGCTACATTTACATGTGTAGCTCCTGTGCAGATCCCCATGTAGGCCGTTATTTACAGCCAAGTTGAGGACATGGCCTGCAGATCAGTGCTTGCCCGGAGAGCTTTGGGCCAGAGACAAGCCATGGCCAACCATTGAAATTTCACTGCAATGTTTGGTCTTTGTCTTAAAGCTGTAGCTGCTGCAAGGAAGAGGAGGAACTAGAGTTGCAGTTTTCGTTTTAAACAGAACAGGTTTCTAGAGCTGAGATAGAAAGCTGAGCAACATAAAGCAAGTGTGCCCTCAAGGTTCAGGAAGCAGAAGGTGAATGAAAGGCACCCGCAGTGATGTCTTTTAGAAGGATCACTTGATGTTTGACCTATTCATGTGGATTCCTGAAGCTGGTGTCAGGACTTTTGCATCCTTGGGACTGGTGCCAGCATTCACAGAGCAAAGAGCAGAGGCTGGCGCTGTGCTTTGCTCATCTGGGCACGATCCCAGGCAAATGTGACAGTGAAATGCTGTGCCTGAAACATGGCAAATGTTTGTGCTATAAGTTAAAGACACAGTGTTGATGAAGCACTTAATTCTCATGGAATTTGATGCACCAGAGCACTGGTGCCCATTCATGGGGTTGATTCTGTAGCAGCCATTAGAAATCCTGGCCATGCTTTAATTATATCCTTTCCCTCTCCTTACCCCCAAATCAGTAAATAAAAAATTAACTTTCATCAGCTTTTCTGTCTTCAAAAGCTTGGGCCTCTCCCAGTGTAGTGTCTTGAATACTGATTACCACGGGATTTAGTGCTAGTGGGTTGGGGATTGGGATGAACTGAAGAACATCTGAACTGTACAGCTGGCCAAGCAAATCGTGTAATCTCTGCACATTGGGAACAAAGCTACAGGTCCAATTCACTCAATATCTGCAAAGACCTGAAAGCTATGGCTTGTTCCTTGCTCATCCCCTATGTCTCTGGGTTACGCTTCAGCATCAATAGTGCAGGAGATCACCAGCTCTCTAGGGGTTCAGCAGCCCCTACACACAAAGAAAGGAGAGAAATATTGACAGTTTTGCTGTGAACATTTTTGCTTGCATCAGTGGTTTTTTATTCATATGTACAGCAAGGCTCTGATATAAAGTAAAGTCCATTTGGGATCCTCTCTCTGGAGAGAAGTTATATCTCCACAGGTCTCTGGAGCCTGGTGTTTCAAAATGAGGTCACTGAGTGAACAGTGGTAGTGCCAGATGGTTGGACTTCTCTGTCACTGAGGAGGATTTATGTGAGGTGGGAATATCCTGGTGGGACCTGCAGATGACCTGGGTAAACCTAAGGGCATGAGACCAGTTTCTCCTCTCCTGCACAGAAAAGATGATTCCAGATAGCCAGTGTAAGCTGTTTCACTCGCTTCCCATGCCAGGGAATTTTGCCAGGGAGTCATGCCCTTCCCTGAGTACTGGAGAGACCAAAATCTAAATCTTGTCCCCTACCACTTGGAAGGGTGAAGGTCTGATTTCCACCCAGAATGGCTCTGACCCACCGTGCTCCATTTTACAGGTTATGCCAAGACTTAATTTTCTTTGCTTGCAGTAGCAGTGCAGCATTTCAAGCCCTGTGCTGTGACTCTGCCCCATGCCAGATCCCACCTGTGTGCAGTCCTGGAGCTGGGGGACTGGACCCCAGAGGAATCCTGCATGCAGAAAAGTCCTGATAGAAAGTGTGGTAACCCTTACTATACTACAGGATCAGTTCCTGGGACTCTGCAAAGCCTCATGCAGTGTCTCAGAAGCATGTTTAAGGTCAGTGTGCTGGTCTAACTTATTTATACGAAGTCTAGATAGTTTAGAAAAATTGTATGCTTGATATAAAGCTCTGTTTGATCTGGACATTTTCTCTCTTCTTTGGACATTTGTTTACAGTCAAATCTGAAGCTTTAACTGCGTCTCCCTTTGAAAAGCTGAAAATGTTTTTTGCAGACTGGTGTCTAAAGCAGAGATGTACAACTGTACACCAATATAGGACTTAAATGTACATTGATTTTTCCAAGTGAGTTTTCAGTAAGCAAATCCCACCACACCACCACTTAACCCCCCAAAAATACTTACAAGGGCAATGTTGTATGTCCTGAAATCAAAGTTATCTTTAGGAAACTTGGCATTATGTGATCTCATCCATAGTTGCAATCAGTCACAGCAGTGCTGTCGCTAACACTGCTACTGCTCCATCTGCAAGAGAGGGAGTGGTGAATTTAAACAGGACATTGGTCACAGCCAGCCGTGCCCAACTGCAGTAACTGCATGTTCTAGAAGAACAAATTCTGCGTATTGGTGGTGCAGCTGCCTTTGAATCAAAATCTCCTAACTAGTCTGTACAGCCTGGGACTGGAAGTCAAAGCAGCAGCAGCATCTGGGGCTTGATTTCACTTTTTGGTGAAAAAAACCTTAAGAAATCCTATTGCATTAACATTTATTTTTGATAGAAATGGTGAAATAATTCAGCAAATGGGATCTTTACAGCTGAGAGATTGAGTAACAAGGGAAAGAAAATGTCAATGCAAGTTAAAGCAAATTTAATAAAGCAAATAAAAACAATATACTGACACTGAAATATAATCTTAACACTCTGACTGCAACTAACTGAAGCCAGGAAATTCTCAGCTAAGTGTTCCCTCAGCCCTCTTAAATCAACCCATTTTGCTTAGGCATTGTTGCACATAAGCGCCTTTATGAGATGGCCCCAAAACACTGGATGATAATACGAACGTTAAGAAGATATTTATTTCGTCAGCTGTGTGTTTGGATATATCCGTGATGGATGTATCAGCACTGATTCTGCGAGCCACTGAAAAATCAGCTAAACTTTAAGTATATGCTTACACAGTTTGCAGAATCAAGGTCACTGTGCTCCAGGAAAAGTGCAATCCATAAGGTGGTACTGAAGACACAACAGTGTTACCAGGTCCCTTTGTAGATACTCTAATGCTGCTTTTCACAGATACTAAATAACTGATCTTCACAAAATCTATACATTAAGGAACCTTCATTTACCAGATGAGAGGCTGAGGTCCTGAGAGGTTAAGGGATTTACCAACAGTCTCAGAAGGCGTGTGTGGTGGTGCCAAGACTTGAACGTACGCTCTCAGTGCCTCCATTCAACATTTTATCCCTGAGATGTCCCATTCATGGACTGAAAATAATTAAAAGGTTCAAAATTTGGGGAATCTGAACTGCCCTGCCAGGTGTATTTTAACTCAGTGGATTTAAAATATAACTGAGAGGGGGCTCACCATAGGATTTGGCTTGGGGAACTAAGGGCCTCTAGAGCTAGAATTGCCTGGAGTCGTGCTTGAATCGGAGACTTAGGATGAGGGCTGGATCAGGATGGACCTGCTGCACATAACCTGATTTGGAGCTAGGAGAGGGCTTTGTAATGGGTGGTGAGCATTCTAAAGAGCATAGTTTACTCAATAGCCATTTTTTTCCCAAAAAATAATTCTCAAAGACAATGCTGGCCTTGAAAAAGGAGATAGAGTGCTACTTGAGTCTTTTCTCCATCTTTCACTGGAAATCTGGTCCTTAAATATATTTGGACTTCTGATTCTTCATTCTTACCAAAAAAAATATAATTCTTTCCCATATGAGGAGTAATCCTGTGAAAGCCTCCAGAGTCTGCCTGAATTGTTAGGTCTACAGGTCTTTAGGGTGAGATAATATAAGCAACGGTCTGTGCCAAGTGCTTGTGCTTTTGTTCCTGCACCTCTGAGAAGTTAGACCAACCAAATTTGAACCTCCTGATACTGTTTGCAGTTAATAAGAAAACACTGACATCAGCCAAATATATGCCTTGGTTGTTCCTCTCGCTTATGTTCAGAAAATGCACCTAATTTTGCACCACTCTTCCAGAAGCACAGCAGAAACAACCAGATTTCTTGCCCAGAATTGCCTTGCTGCTGGATTCCATGTCCAAGAAGCTTTGACCTGCTTCTGCCTCTTGAGTCCTCATTGCTAGTCCTGACCGTCTCTTTATTGGAGAGCCTTCACAGCCCATATCCATCCTGCTTATCACTCTTACTCAGTATTGACAAATCTATGCCCACTTCTGACAGGCCACAACTAATTGATTCTCTACCAGTGAAGTTTTCCAGCAAACACTTTTGCAGTATCTGGCCTTATGAGTTCCCCATGGACTCAGGGAAAGGTAGTGAATATCTTCAAAAGTATCTATTTCTGTAATATTTAAATTATGCTTCCTCTCTTGCTTTCCCACTAAAAGCCTGTCGAAGACAGAAGAGCAGTGACACGGTACCAATCGAGAATTCTTCATTGCTTTTATTTTTTTTTCCCCATGCACCATCATATGCAGGTCGCTTCAACATGGTGTTTCTATTTATCACTCTGAGGCTGTGAGATCTGTGGCACTGGTGCTGTCATTTTGTGCAGCCCTCAGAATACTGGAATCTTAATCTGTGTGTGCTTAGGTCTCCCAGAATTTGTGGCAGTAAAAGCATTAAACAGTCTCCTCTGCTTGTGTGCAGGAAAATCCAGTAAACCCGTCTGGATATAGCTCAGCACTGCTTTTAATTCCTTGATGGTGGCCCACGCTGTCTGTTGTTGACTGCTTCAGAAAGGCTCTGAACGCTCCTTCTGCTGATCTTCAGCACACGCAGTGATTTAGTGAGACTATGGCTACCATGATGAAAGGGTTAGGTGCAAAGATAAATATCAGCACCTTTCTAGGTTACCAGATGATCTTGGTTTGTTCCCGTAAGCTAAGGGTAGGAAGCTGTTTTCTTTCCTAAAATCCCATTTATTCACTGTAGTACTTCAGGGCCTGACTTTCCTTAGCTTTTACCCTTCCATGGCTACAGGACTACAGGGCTGGGCCAAATCACAATGTAGCCTGAGCTGTCAGTCACTTTAATAATTATTATTAATCCCCTGTTGATGCTTTTCCACATGAATGCAAGAGTCTCTTTGGCACTTTTCTGACTTTTCGTTAAAAGATGGAAGGTAGAATAACAAAGTTCTTAATTAGCTGAGCTGGTGTTGGAAAGCTCAGTGTCAGTTTTCCAGGTCAGTGTTTGATGGAGGAATGATAGGGGGAAGTGATGCATCGACATTGATTAAAGAGCAGTGATGAAGCAAGATAAAATTGACATTTAATTCTTCCCAGCTAAAGTAATGTGACTGACAGTACTTAAAGGTGAACAGTCTTATTTCTTGAATCAACAATGTAACCTGTAAAAACATCCGTCGCAGTAGTCTTTTCTTAATTACTAACAAGTAATTAGCCCCAAATCACTGTAGTGCACTGATTAAAATAAAAGATGCCTGCCATTCTTTCTATTTTGGGTACATCTGAGAAGAGCAAAGGATATGAAATTAACTGGCACTTCCAATTGTTTCATCTGAAGACCTTGCAAGGAGTCCTCAGCTCTTCGCTCTAGTCTCCATTCCTTAGTCAAACAGAATAGTAATCCCAGATGAGCTTTTTTTTCCTGGATGCTAACCGGACACAGCTCGCTGGAAGCACTGAGAACCCCCTAGAGGGGTGTGAGAACACTGCAAAAAGCCAAGCTACTGCCTTTATTGCTGTTAATAATGAGGAACAATTAATATTTTATAGAACTAAACTTGTTATTGTTTTGTCTTTAAATGTAGTACGTTTTAAAACTTCTTTAAACTAGAAATTTAATGTTGCCTCATTTTAGTAAAAGACCAACCCAGCCTCTTTCTTTCAAGTTGACAAAAGGCTTTTGATGATCATTTCCCACCCCTTAGCTTTTTTCACTTGAAAGGAACAAAGGAAGTAACAAATATAAATCTCCCAATACCTTATTTTCTACAAGGGGTCTGGAGTGCAGCTGATTACTCTGTGAATATGTTCGTATAGCAGAAAAGAGCATTCAGGTGATAACGCTTGAACTAGCAGTTAATGCTCATTTTCGAGCTCTGATTGAGTTGAAATATTGCTTGTTGCACCAAGGTGACTAAGACAGGAGATAAGATCCCAGAGAAGTAGCATCCTTTTATCAGTAGATGGTAGTATAACAACATGGAAGGAGTGTAGCTGCTCTAAGGTTGTCCCAAGATCCAAGCTGTTATACTTGAATTTTAAGTGAAAAACAAGACAAAGAGAAGCAGAGAATAAGTTTAGAATCCTGATATGTTTTACTTTTCACCAAATAGTAGTTTACAGCGGAGGGAATTAATGTATGTTTTTATTCATGATTTATGCATGGTTTGTCTAGAGTAGCGTGAATAATTGATTATTTTTGTTCTCTGGCAGTGCAAAAAAAATATGAAATAAATATGGTTTTTTTGAAGCAAAATAAAAAAAATTAGGAAATCAAACAGTGAAAGGGAAGGAGCAGACTCTTTTGTGTCAAAATAAATGTTTTATTTCTCTCCAAAACAACTGTTTTGTTCCATAAATGCTTTGCTTTTAAGGATGGTTTGAATCATTTAACATAAAATTAAAGGAAATTGCCAAACAAAACAGTTGTAGTTCAGTTCTGGCTTGTACCTATCAAAATAATGGGTTTTAAACATTGTTCCCCTTCCTATCTCAAAGGCAAAGAGTTTGGTGAAACTGGGAAAAGCTTCCCAGAAGATGGGTGCTGCCAAAACAGAACTATCATGGGAATGTTTCAACCAAGGCAATAGCCATGCAGACTCTTGGTTTGGCCAAGAATTTCCAGCTATGAAAATACAAACAAAACAGAATAAACCTGCAGAAGAGCCTCATCCCTCTGTAAGCCCACACTTGCAAAGTCTTTTTTTTTTTTTTTTTTTAATTAAAAGCAGACTTTTCCTCTATGTGAGCTCAGAGATCCCAGGGGTTGGATTCACAATGTAAATGCACTTAGGCTAAAGAGATCTGTATTGATTTGTATCAGTACAGGGTCTGGCCCAGTAGGAACAAACTCTGCTTTTTGATATAGCATTGAATTTGTATGTGTTGAATTCTGTGCTTTAGAATTAAACCCAAGGATTTGATAGCACAAAAAGAGAAAAGGAGGAATTTGCAGAGACACTGGCATCTACTGTTTCTACTCTCCATGTTGTCTTATTAGCAAAAGCACCATTGTAGGGGTGATGTTGCTGAAGATAAAAGGCTTTTTGGTTACAACTGGATTCTAATCCAAACCCTACTCTATCTATTTGGTAATGGTTGACAAATGACAGATTTTCTTTATGAAATTCTGAGGGGTGAAAGAATCTATGAAAATTTCAGATTTCGAAAATATTCTGACTGGGTCTGTACCTCATTGAAAAGCAATGCTATTGTTCTTCACCAACACTTTTTCTCCCTCTATCTTTTAAATTTTTTACTGCTAAAAATATATTAGAAATATTACCTATTTTTAAGGCTACTCTAATAAATATACCCATGACTTAAAGTCAGTTCTACTATGAATGAATAATAGAAGAAAACCACTAGCACCATATCCCCAAGAAAGAAGAATTTGTCATCAGAAGGCTGAGGTGTGAGTTCTCATGTTGTTTGATTTCACGTTTATGTGCTTTTGCAATTTAAAGCGAGTTTAGGAACTTTGTGGCTGAAGTATCATCTGGAATCAGAAGTCACAGAAAAAGGAGAGGTAGAAAAATCATAGAATTATAAAATGGTTTGGGGTGGAAGAGACCTTAAATATCATATAAGTCCAACCTTCCTGCTGTGGACACCTTCTACTAGCCCAGGTTGCTCTAAGCCCCATCCAACCTGGCCTTGAACCCTTCCAGGGAGGGGGCAGCCACAGCTTCTCCAGGCAACTTTCCTCAGCACATCATGGGTCTGGGCAGCCACCTCAGGCTCAGGATCCATGCTGGGTGCCTTTGACTGATGGCAGAGGTAGTATGACCTTCTGTAGAGGGCTGAGAATTTGTCATTTTATTAAAACTACAATTTTATGCAGTGGGGTCTGTAATTTCAGAGCAGGTGGAGCCCCTTCCTGTAGTACCCAGGGTTGGGGATGCTGTGGCCAAAAGGAGACCAGGGGAGGTCTTGGTGGTTCTCCAGTGAGGGGGTGGCTCTCTGCAGGGAACCTGGACTTCCAGCTGCAGGGGTGTTCCTTTAGAGCCAGGGCTGCTATCACAGACTGGTTTACAGTGGGATTTTACTTTGTCTTGTGTTGGTGAAAATATCTCTGCAACAGGGCTAATTCTGCTGATGGAGGTTGTGATCATCCTCAGTTACTTTAGAGGCTGAGGTCTCTGTGTGTGTGTATGTGGGTGTGTATATATATACATATCCTCTATTTAGGTGTTTAGTGTCCCTGAAAGAAACTCTGTGAGGAAAGCTCTGTACAAGCTCTTATTGCATTTATTTTGCTAAATCTTCCCTTGTACTCCTCTCTTGCTCACTCTGCTTTTCCAGGGGCTGTGCTGAGGGTTTGCTGCCAGACACGTGATGTGATTGCAGGAGCTGTGGAAAGCTGGAGGGGGAGGCAGGGAGGCCTTTCACCAGCAGCATCTTTCTCCGTGCCCAAGAGGATCTATTTTGTGTTTTGTGTAGCATTGCTGGCCTTGGGAACAAATCCTGCTAAGCCGTTTGGTGGTGCAGTGGCTCAGTGCCGGCGGGCCTGCCTGCATTTCTGTTATCGATACAGAAGCACTTAGGAAGAGGTCTGCTAAACTGCGACTGAGCGAGCTTAGCACTGTAGGCTGCAGATGACAAAATCTATTAAAGTGCAGATATATTCAGAGCATGTGGAAAGGAAGAAGGACACACGAAGGCATTTCAGAATATCAAAGTGCATAAAAATGTCATTGCCTGGTACATGGAGTACTTTTATGGGGACACTCAGGCTGTGTAAGTAATGTAGTAACAGCACAATTTATGCTGCAAGTGCATTCTGTCTGTGCCACAAGAAAAGCTGTTACAGGAAACTTTTTCTTTGTGCATTTCCATATAAAGGCACAACAGACAGGTCAAAGGGTTTGCTGCGATATCTGAACAAGTATCTGTTAGGTTAATAATTCTCTGAATGCATTGTCTTTATGTCTTAAATTAGAAAAAAATATAGAAAAATCTGTTAAAAACCATACTGATAAAACAAAAGCATAACAAACTGGCTGGCCATAGACAAACTGATCCAGCTTATTCTGACTGGATGTAAATTTGTGTTATTGAGTACACTGAGAGGAGAGATGATACCACAACAGTGGCCTCATCTGGGTAGAGACTTGTGCTGTACTTAAAGGAGAACCCCAGGAGGTGGATGAGGTTTATGTCTGTGCAGAAACCTTCCTGGATGGAGAGATGAACCCTCTACAGAAAGAATGGTGCAATTGAAGAAAAAGACTGTCACTGATTTTAGGTGGCTTTAATTAAGGTGAGACTGGTGCTACCATGCCTGAATGCCCATTGCTTATATCTAGTGCTAGAGGGCCAACTACATGAACATGGAGCATCTTGTGCTAATGGATTAAATCCAGCTTGGCAGGAACCTCATCGTTGCTTTCCAAAGAGCAAACATGCACGTGTGTGTGTGCACATCTGGGACTGACACTAATACGGCTTGGCAAACCTGTGCTGTGAAACTGCAGGGTGGTAGAAAGCATGATGGCTACTTGCAGGAGCTCAGATGAAGGAGATGCAATAAATCTTGCTTCCCGTTCAGGTAGGGGAATCGGATGACAGAATGGCTAAATCAGTTCAATTCTGTAGTCTCAATCCTACTCCAGTAAAACCAACTGTTCAGTCCCAGAAAAGATGTGCTCTTTCCTGAGGAACTGGATGAAAGGTGTGTGTGCCTCTGGATATGCCTGACAGGAGAGGGCCCAAGCTTTGTGGCTGAGGCTGGAGAAGGTGTTTTACAATGGCACATAAGGACTTGCTCATCTCTGGGAAGTCTGGGCTTTGTGCACAAGGTGCCAGACCATAAGCATGGCAGCAACGCTGTGCTGTGAATATATAAAAAGCCAGTTTCCAGCAGGGGATATATGGTTACAAAGGGCCTTCCGAGTCTTAGTGCCTCTCTTGGCTCATCTGCACAGAGCAGGTTGAGAACAGTGAGATCTCCTCATCAGGTGGACTCTGTGCTTAGATATTTAAGTCTTAAAGCCAGATTGCTAGTTAATTTAACAGAAGTTACTGTTTGAGTGCTTTGGACACAGGGAAGCAGAAGTGCAGGCTTTTACAGCAGGAGGTCAGGTGCAATAAAAACAATAATAAAGGACACTACAGAGGAGGGACAGTAGAGGAGAGACATGGACCCTCCACAGCCCATGTGAAGGAAGAGGAGATTACCCCGCTTACAGCAGTCTCACCTCGGGTCAAATATTACTCAACAGGTCTGGCGAAAATGACAGAAGAAAACACCGGGAAGAAGTAGGTCTGGGGTGACTGATAGTTGGAGTAAAGAGGAGATGTCCGTGTCAGGAGGCCCTGGGAAGAGGCAGTTCCCAGGCTTGATGAGGTGGGACCCAGTTCTGGCAGCATATTATCCGAGGGAGGGAGAGAGGGCTTCTGTTTTTTATTTGCGCAGCTGTAGACCAGAGCTCTTCCAGCAATACGGCTCTTCTTGCAAAGAGAGAGGATGCTGAAACTCAATAGGAGTTTCCATTTCCTTCACTTCTGAGCTCGTGCCACTAAGGAGTTTGCACAGCTCTTCTGTTGCACTCACTGGCTATGGTAATAAATAAAAAGAGATCACCCAGGTGTATCCAAAGCCAAACTTTCATCTGCAAACTGCATCTTTGATACTGGGATCATTATTCACTTATACAGAGCTTAGACAAAGATGAGGAGCAGTTCAAATCCAGGGCAAAATTCCTGTCATGCAGGTGGGTTCTGAAAAACAGGACTGACTTGTATGTATGCTGTGTTCAATAACAGAAAGTCTGGGATGAAAGCATTTCACAGGCTTCTCTGCCTCACTGAAGGCTTGATTAAGAACATAAAACTCTATGTGTAGACAGAAGTTGTTTAACATCACTTTTAAATACAGTCAAGTTAGTAATTTTCTTTGTAATTTTTCCAGCTGTTTATGTGCAAATCACCTCTGGAGAGTACTTTCTGTGCTCTCAAAATCAGGAGTTAAGTTATATTGCTGAACTAGCTACATTTAACTAAATACTTGATTTTGTATCATAAAGGCTACCCATTTTTTTTCTGATAATCACTAGAACAGAAAAATGTAGTGTGTTTATGCAATGCCTGATACTGGGTTTAATTAGCTACCATTCTTGAATCCTTGATGGTTTGGGTGATATTCTAGATAGAGTCTGCTCAGAAACCTTAGCAACTCTTTATTTCAGTGCTGTTCATCAATAACCTGTAACCAACTGCATTAATAACAAGATCAAGTATCACAAGACTTACCTTAATTCTTCTCCCTGTAGTCATCTGTCCCCCCCTTACCGTGGCAGCCCTTAACTCCAGGATCCTTTCCATTTGGGGTGGGATTCTTCTTCTGGTAGACTTCTACAGCTTGAACAGTTGATGAGGACTCCTGTTTTAGTCTTCTGAGA
Source organism: Athene noctua (assembly GCF_965140245.1). Classification (NCBI taxonomy): domain Eukaryota; kingdom Metazoa; phylum Chordata; class Aves; order Strigiformes; family Strigidae; genus Athene; species Athene noctua. The sequence goes on along the minus strand of NC_134049.1, from coordinate 11,452,109 downwards.
GGAAAAGGCACTTCTAAGGTGTGATTAATCTCCTCCAAAAATAGACATTTAAAGGAATGAGATGAATAGCATTCTAGGAGTGCTTATTTTGGTCTTGCCGACTATCTTAGATGTAGTATTCACAATGTCTAAATATAGATGTGATGAATTTGATCCTTGGTGTCATTCTGTTAGATCTGATGTAAAGACTGTTACAGTTGATGGAAATACTCTCATGTAGGTGTAGTTATATACTGCATTGATCTTATTCCTGATCCCTTACTGTGCATTTTAATTTGAGCCAATACTGTCTCCTCTTTCAAGAGGTGGAGAGAAAACACAGTCAATTAAACCATGAAAGCCACAAAGCTCTTTCAGTGATCCAAACTGACTGGGAAGTTACATTTGAAACCATTCACCCATTCCATTAAAAAAATACTAGGGAGTGTGCATCCCTATAAAATAATGATGGGCAGAATAAACTGTCTGAAAGTATCTCGCCTACTCCATACCATTTAATCAAGAAGCAGTGAGTGGAACTGGCCTAACATTTACAAAGGGAGAACTGACACAATGCATATTTGAACACCATGAGAAATAACATCACCGGGGACAGAGAGTGAGTTTAGTTAATAATGAATGGCACATCCTATAAAATACCATTACACAGTGTTCAAGGCCCAAGAATGATGACATAATTATTAGGAGACTGGGAGATTAAGATATAATTTAAAAAAACATGACAGGGGAGGGTGTAATTGGGGAGACAAAATACACAGGAAGTTTGTAATTTACATGTCAAAATACCTTTTTCATGTTTTGATTGGATCGGACGCCGCCTTTCCACTTCATTTATCTTGGCTTCAATTAGAGGCAGGAGAAATGACATCTCATGTTCATATTCTTGACACACACTGCTCATAGACACTTTCTAATTCTAACAGACAGTGAGGGGAAAAGGGAAACTCGATTCTGCCTCCGTCATGGACTTCTTAGTTAACCCCTAATTTGTTTCTAAATGAGGCTGTCACTGTGGTTCAAATGAATATGTGCTTAGGAATCAGGGTGTGCATTTGCTGGTAGGGAGGGCTTTGCATGTTGCATGGCTGGTTGTACCCAAAAGCTGCTTAGCTGGGGGAGGGTGTGTGTGTGTGTGTAAGAAAAAAAGCTAAGAATGTTTTGCGCCCCAAAGAAAACTTTCCTGTATGAGTGTTGCAGACTCTTTTTATCAGAACAGCCATATTTACAGCACGCTTGTAATCATACAGAGCCATCTCCAAAGCACAGGATGTGAGTTGTGATTTTCCCCTTTGGCAGAATTTTTGCTCTTTTTATTTTCTGTCTGTCTCTTTTATCTGGTGTCACCATATGTTTCCCATCGAGCTCTGAAGTCTGCTTCCATTTTTTACAGGAACTGTGCTCTGTTTTACACCCATCCCCACCCAAACACATACACTAGAAATGTCAAAGGTGTGTTTGAGATAAAGCCATGTGTTTCATCAGGACTGAAGTATCTGCTCACCTGAAGGCATGTACTGAAGTCTTTCCTCTCTTGGCAACTATAATTACCTTTTAATTCTTCTTGTGCTTCATCTCAAAATCTGAGTTTTAGATTTTTCCAAAGGCTGTTGATTTTGGTTTCATTTCTTTGCACAGATGAGTGCACAGTTTGAGGTGCCAGAAAGAGGGCAAAAGTTTGCCCCTCTTTTGGACTTCTAACCTCTAAAACTGGGGGCCCTTTAAAGCATCCTAAAGTGTCCAGCTGCAAACAGAGGTACTCAAAATCATCAGTCACTTTTGAAAACATGGGAAGCAAGTTTTAGGCTTATCAGTAACTCTATTCATTGGATTTCCTTATAAAGCAAAATTGCTCCTGGAAATGCTAATCAGGAAATATCAGAGAAATAGTAGTCCTTGAGAGATCTCCTCTGAGAGGCACTTTGACTCACCAGACGGAGAGAGAAATCAGAGCAGCTGTATGAGGTCTCTGCATATTCTGTGTGTGTCCTGAACTCTATCAGAAACCCCAGAAGTGACATGAAACTGGATAAAGTGGGCAGTGCTGCTGTTGCTAATGCTATTGCATTTTTGATATTTAAGCCAACTACAGCCATGCTGGGATCATTCACCATAAGGCTCCCTCTAATACTGGCAGGAGCACACTACTCCTGTTAAGTACAGTCAGGTCTGAGTGCCTTGAAAATGGCTAAGACTGCAAGGTACCCCCCCCACCCCCCCACCCCCCCAAAAAACCCAACAAAAAACCACAAAACCAAAACCCAAACAAACAAAAAAAAAAAGACAAAACAAAACACTCTGAGATAACTGACTAAAGAAATACAGTTTGGGTCAGACCAATCATTCATCCAGCCTGGGTGTCTTAGACTGCCCCCAAGAGTTGCTGTACAGGAGCAGTATGTGACTTCAGCCACCTTCTGCAGTTCTTTCATATGCCTCCAGCATCTGTAATCATTGGATTAAAGATGTTAGAGGGTACATTTGTGACTACCCCTTTGTTGGACCTGTTGTCCATGAATTTCTCTAATCCTTTTAAACTCTGCAGATACTGTCTGCCTCCACAGCCTCCCGTGGCAGCAAGTTCTAGAAGTTCACTAACGGGATTGTGTCACACAGTTTTGCAAACTGCTCTTCAGCAGAGCAGCCTAACATGCATTGGGAAGTTCACTAGTCACACCTAGAAGGCTGCATCGGATATCTTTGGAGTAAAATACTATGAAGCTTTTAAATATATAGTAGTTTTAGTCAGAGAAATATCCCACTCCACTGCAATCTCCAGGACAATGTGGTCTGAGTCTCCCAATATGTATTTTTATGTAAACCACGCAGATAGTCTGTAGGAAGTCAGTACAGGTACTGAGGTACATATTTGCTATTTGGGAAATGATCTAACTTTTTTTGGAAGAACTGTGCCCCCAACATTAATTGTGCTGTCCCAGCTCCCTACCAAAGTAAGTAAAAGAGAAATAATAATAAACCCACCCTAAAATAACTTTGGCTATCAGGCAGAACTTTGATGTTGTAAAGGGAGATGTCTCAGGTGTTCCACAGTCTAACAGACACATAGGTAGGTTATGGATTTTACATGAAGAGGATTCAGTTTATTCATGAATGGGTGAGTGGGTAAATGCTAGGAGAAGAAATACAGCTGAAGAAATAACTCACAGATTAGTCAAGTCACGAAGTCCATTTTTAACTCATGTTAGCTAAGCTGAGTGAGATCTGAATGATTTCACTGAGCCCTTCAGTTAGTATTTATTTTAATAAAAGCCAGATTCTGGATTTATGGATTGGAATATGTTAATTTTTAGCTGTGACATGGGTTCATCTCTGTATTCAGTTTACACTGTGCCCATCTGAAGGTATCTGGGTAATAAAAAGACTTTCAGATCTATGCTGCTGCAGAAGTTATAGATATTAGCAACTCGAGTGCTAATATGCAATACCTGGAATCACCAAAGTTAAAAATTGCTAGTTTGTGAGTTATTCACATGCATCCATCCCATTTCTGCTTAACATTGACCTATACAACAAACCCTCTCAATATGAGTACTTCCGGAGGTTGATTTTGGGTTTTTCTGCGTCTCGTTTGATGATACATGAGAGATCCGTACAACCTTACATTGACTGTTCTAATAAGAATTACACAAAAGAGGAGTATATGCTTGCAATAGATTATCCTCATGGACCCATAGTTTACTATGAAGAGGCTTCTGGCAGCAAAAATTATGTTTTACACTGTTGCATGACCCACTTTGAGAAAGGATAGATTGATCATCTGGAACAAGCCCTGGATTGGCTAGAAGAAAGAACATGCAATAGAAATCTGTATGTCTTTATTTCAGTATTCATCATGAACAAGTACAAAATGGAAAATACAGGCCAACTTAACTGAAGGCTGTGGTACCCCAAAGACTCAGGCTAGCACACACTGCATACATCATTAAGTCACTGGCAACAACACACTGAAGCCCTGCCCAAATTTCAATTCTTACACTTCAAATAGTCTCAGCCCTCACCAGACAAATTAATATTTAATGCACAAGTGCACACTGTAATATTCCCAACTGTGCAATCTAATATTAACAGCTATTTCATAAACCAACAAGGCCCATTCAATTGGTGACCATTTAAACTATAACACACCATTAAACCGTAAAAGCAGCCATGAAAACATGATTAAGATACATGTTTGTCGGTCCATAGCTAAAAGAAGGGAATGTAACAATGTCAGTACAAAAAGGCGGCATATAGTTCCAGCAAGGCTGTTCAGAACAATTAAGGGAGTCGTGAAGCAAATTCCTTCTTGGAGTTGCAGTTTAGTTATTAGAGCAAAGTAGATCCCATCCACAAGAATATATAGTTTTTAATAACCTTAAATGAATCTGTGATAATATGTGGCACCATCTAGCTTTCAGTTACTTGTGCTTCTCTGTCTACAGAGTCACCCTGTTTCTGTGCTAATTCTGCAAGGGCTACATCACTCATGGATATTTAATCAGGGTGGCAGTGAAGTGGGAAGGCAACTTCACCCCTGTCTTTAGGAAGCCAATGGCATTGCACTTTATCTGATTCTGCTAATGCTCATGTTCTGAAAAATATACTGGTAAATTGGAGAGGTTGCAGAGGATGCAGAAAAGAGATGCCTGGACTAATACAAGGGCTGTGAAAAGTGCTTTGCTGTGAGATACTCTCCATCTTTTTAGCTTATGAAAAAGAAGATTGAGAGATGACTTGTCTTCAGTGTTAAGTGCCTCCACAGCAGGAAAACTCTAGTTTGTAAGAGGTTCTTTAATCTATTGGTGAGGTTATAACAAGAACCAGTGTTTGGATGCTGAAGTGAAATGACTCAGGCATATGTTTCTCTCAACAAGGGTAAATAAGTAGTAGCAAGTTAAGGGTAACAGTGAATTTTTTTTTGTGTCTCCATATCAAGACAAAAAGCGTTTCTGAAAAACAAACTTATTCCTTGGTGTGTTATTCTTAGGTATGGAAGAGACGGAGCCTGTGCATTATACAGGACTACAGTCATTCTTCTTTCTCTTCTTTCATAGTCCAGGCTTTCAAGTGAGTTAGACCCAAGTCCACAAAAGCACGTGGAATTTGATGTTGAAGGTATTGAAACACATTAGAAGACTTTAGTCTAAGCAATTACACTCTTCTTTGTAACATCATTAAGCAAACATTGTTATATGAAATGCCTTCAGATGACTGATTTAGTTTTAATTTTTGAAATAAAAAGGAAATGGTCTGAAATTAGGTAGAATAGCAGGGTGAGACACTGAACCAAGACAAAGCGTGATGTTAAAAGTGACGTGTGATGTTAAAGATGCAAAAGTGGAGAGATCTTGTGGTTGTAGCCAGTTAGCCAGTCCTAGAAATGGGCCCTGGACCAGCTAGTCATAAAAGCAAGGCAGGTCTGTTCCAGCATCAAAATGCTAACTTTTGGGGGGCCCTATTAACATGGTAAAGGATGAAATCTGGGTGAACAGGACATAGCAGACATCTGATTTCTTCTGTATTGTCAATGTTTTCTGAGTTTATTGGTTTCTAAACAGGAATAACTCTCAAATTACGTAACTGTATAAAGCTACTTTTGCATTCTTCTCGAATTTGTGGCCATTTGTTGTGCACAGTGCAGGCATTTCATTACACGGGCAGTCATTACGTCTTTGCAAATATTCATCTTTGGTGCTCTGGTGTTCTTGATTCCCTTATTTTGCACTTCCTGAATGAGCTGAAAGCAAGACCTTGGAGGCCTGTCTGTGCAAGCACTTTTAATAGAGGGCCATATATCATCCATCTGATAAGCAAGGGGAAAAAGGTTGTCTGAACTGCACTTCAGCATTTATATTATCATGACACTGAATTTTAGCATCAAATCCTGCCCCCCTTCCACCCACAAATAAAACAAACCAGTTTCTTGTGAAGTAGTCGACTAATAAAAAAGGGCCTAAAATGTTTCCTTCAACATCCTCCTTCATCTAAATAACTATTTTAAAACATACAGGGGCTCAGTCTGTGGTTTACTACATGCATGTTTGAATTTGGTGGTTTTGGAGATAGAACAACCTGTTGATAGATAACTTGCAAGTGACAGGTTGTAGTCAAATGTGACCCAGGGCCAAAGTGACCAAAAGCCAGTGCGGTTTGATGTCTAATCTGAAATGACCTGTTTGTCTCTCTGGAAGTCTGAGCAGATATTCAAATCAGAAAAACCAGCTCTGCAGATGGTACCAACTGTCACTCCTTGTTGGCAATCACATTAGAGAGGGCAAGAACTCAAGCAAAACTTTTCAGATAGAGGATTGCAGCTATCTGTCTGCTTGTCTGTTGGAGCTGGTATAAAAGGTAAATCTGTTTTCTGAAAAAAATAGTTGAAAAATGTTCAAAACATACTAATTGCTTACTTAAAAAAATAAATTCTCAATGAGAAAGGTATGTCTTTCTGGCCCGGTTTTCAGTTCCTGTTTTTTCTCCCTGTACATTGCCTGCCCCCCCAACCACCTTTTTTTTTTTCTGTAACTATTTTGATTCTGAACTTAAGGATGAAGAGATTAAAAGGAGGAAAAAAATCCCAGCTTAAATTGAATAAAACCAGACCTCCTCTCACAGACTTGATATCTGAATTAAAATATGAATTAAAATATATGTTTTTTGTGTGTTTTATTCTACGGAATAATTAGAAATTATCTAAAAAGTTTGTTTATGGATCAAAGTTTTTCTTGGCTGTCTGATTGTTTATCCATGACCCTTCTGTAGGAAAGTACTCAGGCAGCAGAATGACCATGGTGAGGTTCATAGTTTTGTGCTGATTTCTGTAGAACAAGGCTCTGTCTATTGTAACTACATGCTGCAGCTACCCTGGGAAAGGAGGATAGAGTGGAGAGTCTTGTAGTGTTTCTTGATGCTCTGAATTAATCTGTTTTCTTCTGGAAACTCCTGCTCAGAGGATTCTCGTTGACAACTTTTTCACCCTTTGTGGAGTGCATGCAATTGCCCTGGTGTACCTTGGCACAAGCCACAGGGATAACAGAGGGTCAGTTCATGGAAATCAAGTCGTTTAACCTGAGATCTGAAACAGGCTAGAGGCCACTGGATGGACTGAGATTTTGAAAATACAGTGATCACATTCCCCTTCATTCAGCCTCAGGTACAGAATATTAAAGTAATTCAGCAGGGGAAAAAATTGTGTAGCTCTCTATGGACCACTCTTTCCTAGGATGAAGGAACATTATTTCTTTACACGATGGAACTGTAGTGGTGATAATGATATCACTGACTGGAAACAGCCTAAATTTTCATATCACTATGACAAGTAGGAAGAGCAACGCCTCAGGTAAAACAAACAGTGAGTCAGATGTCTCTTCAAATCAGACAAGGCAACTTGCAGGATATATTGTTGGCCAGCGAGCTGCATGGAGAAGCAGCTGGAAGGCATCATCCAGACTGTGAAGGCATGGGAGCACCTCTGAGCTGCCAGATTAGGTGTGTTTCCAGGTTGCATATAGGGGCAAAACCGAGTTGTGCATCACTCCCCAGGTCTCCTGTCCCTATCTACACTTTGCTTTCTACTGAACAAAAGAAATGTGGGTGCATCAATATTAAAAGCTGTAACATAACCTGGTCAGGTGCCCTAACTGGATGAGTGGGGACCAGAGGCCTACAGCATGCTGCAGCATTGCTCACTGCTCACTTTAGAGATGACCAGAAGATTTTGATCTGTCCCTCTTTTGCAGTCGAATGATCACTGGCAATTTGCTTCATCTTTTCTTGCTTTGATTTCCACACCTGTAAAGAGCAGGCAAGATTTTTTTGCTTCTTTTAAAAAGTACTTGAAAATCTCCCTCCAGAAAGTGCAAAGTAATAAGTAGGAGTTATTACACAAAAGTATTTTCTGTTTATGATTGGCATGGCTTGGGTTAATTCTGACCTGCCAGTTCATTCCTCGGGAGATGATCTTTTGCAGACTTCATAATATTGCTGTGGGAAAAGTGCTGTATTTTTGTACAGTATTATTATTGGCTTGGAAATAACCACCACAAAATGATTTCTTTAGGTTTTCTAGCAGGAATCCCAGTTATTCTCTTCTGCTGCATTACACAAATATGCAACGTGTGATGCTACCCAGTGATGGAAGACAACAGCTTTATAAATAAATGCAAATGATAAACACAGGACATGCTCTGTAGCACTAAAAGCTATGCCTATAAAAGTATTGGTATTAGTAGGAATGGATGGCTTTATTTTCACCTGTGTATGAGAGTGATATTGGAATTTTTAAAATATCTAAGAGAAAAGAGGAATGATTTGTAGGGAGTTTGTTAGCTTTAGAAGTCATGTGTGAAAACATGGCTTTGAGTTTTAAAGCCTGCAGTTTTGGAGGACTGTTTTTTATGGGCTAAGAAAAATATTTCCTTTTCTTGGCCATTGAAGCTTTTCACTGTTCTTTGGTTACGTTGCCGTGCTGAGCTACAGACCCCAGTGTGCAGTCAATTATACACTCACGCTGCTTTCAGATTCACTTACCCAGCGATGATGACTGTCTGTGAGCAAAATCCATCAGAGAGTTATTATCTCCAAAGCAAAAGCCTCAAATGTTCAGGCATCTAATCTGCCCCTGAAAATCAGTACCTGTTCTCGAAAATACAAGACCTCAAATGACTTATTATTTTGGATGCTTGAAGGCTGGAAACACTTTTGAAATCTTGTCTGTAGCTTAACAATTCAGGGTTGCCTCAGGTCCATTGGCCAGTATTAGTGTAAGATGTGCAATGTATTACCTGTGGTACAAAAGGTCATCTGGATCATGTTATAATTACATGAACCTCTTCATTGTGCACCATGATACCCACAGTAATGCTAGATAATGGTTCAGGTAGCATGCTAATTGGCTGTATAAAATGAGTGTTTTAAGCAGTGAATCTCTAGATATCCCAGTATTTATGACATGCACACTATTAGCAAATGTGCTTCTTAGTTTATCTAGACCCGCAATTTTAAGCATGGTGTTGGATTTCCTTTTTCACTTTCAGTACTTGGGATATCCAAGCTTAGGTTAGTTCTCTGTGACTATTTTCCCTCCTTGCCCCCAGCATTTACTTGTTCATGTCATAGTTTAAAAGCAATTAAACCTAGTCATGGTGGTCCATATTGCAGGACTAGATAGACAGTATGGCCACTCTTGTAGCATCACAGTGAAACTTTTGGTATTCCAAGGATAATTTCTGTCTCAGATTACAGTCTGAGAAAGCATAATAAATGTAAAGCTCCTAATGAACTAGTCAGTTTATGTAACTATGGTCCTAGTGCAGTACTTTTTAATCATAGTTGATCAGCTTAAAGATATTTACTTACCACAGTTCCCAAGTCTTACAAGGGTCTTGGAAGTTGCTGGGTCATTGAGTTCGGCAGCCACACAAGAAACTTGTCTGAAAGCTGGTATCCAGTTTGAGCTATTCATCCAGCCTTCACCTATTGCCAGTTGAGGGAGAGGGCTATCTGGAGGTATGTTTAGTTATTTAGGATGAATCATCATAGAGAAGAGGCTGTTAAACTGAGTTTAAGGTAAGGGAGATGAATCCCATCTATTATGGAGGAAGGTCAACAGAGCATCTTCACTTGCTCCACACTCTCTAGGCCAGGATATATTTCCCAGTACCTTGTAACGAACTTAGTTCTGACCAGCAACTAGTGTGTCTCCTATGTGTCAGGAAGATCGCTGGAGGGACTGAGCTTTGTGTGTCCTGCATTGCTGCAAAGATGGGGAATTTAACAAAGTACATTTTCAAATGACTCAGTAAGTGGATTGAGCCCATTTTTCATAAGAAACCAAAACACCCTTAGAAGTATTTGCCATCTTAACTGGAGAGAAGAATCTCTCTTGACCAACCCCATAAATAATCCAATATCTCTTGACTCAGTTGCCAAGGACAAGACTCACAAACTTGAATGCCTCTCTTCAGATGACCACCTTCCAGAACAACTGCTGCTTTGTTACTGTTTCTGAAGTGACTGGGAAGATGTTTGTTCAGAAATACTGTTTCACTTCTGTGTCTGATCCTGTTACGGTGTAACCTTTTAAGGCCAGAACATCTTAACCTGAGACTATTAGGGAAGATCCTACAAATTAGTAAGATTTACTGCACAGATAAGTTTTTTCAAGTGAAAGATAAATTAATATCATAATGAAATGAAGGCTCAATCATTTATCTTCATCCTTAAAAATGAACTGGCCTTTTAGGACACCTTCCTGTGGTCATTTTAATGAAGGAGTATTTCATACCTACTGCATCTTTGCACCAGTGCAAAGGATTATGCAAATCCAGCATTTTGGAAATCGAGTTGCACGAAAGCTAAAATGAGTCAAGTTAAATCTCTACCGCTTTTCATCAGTTCAGGATTTCTTGCTGCTGGGCTGCCCATGCTGACGTGCCTGTCCCCTTCCATGCACTAATGCCCTTTGGAGCACTCTTTGAAATGCAGCAGCCAGTACAGCGAGTGTGACTCTGACAGTCCTTCCACGCAGGACTTGAAAACACCTACTGGGACTCTGTGACAATCCTTTTAGAAATCAGGATGGGATGGCACAAAACAGGGACATCTGGCAGGTTCAACAGAATGGATCAACTGCAGATTCCCCTGTTGGTGAACTTGGCCAGCAAGCTATTTCAGCAGATGTTTGTCCTTAGGCATTGAATGCTTTCTGGATGCATCTTTCCTCTGCCTCTCAGGAGCAAATGCCAGCACAATGGAAATTCACATAAGCTCACTGACCAACATTAGGAAGTGTTGACCTGACGATGCGCTTCAGCATGTAAACTGGGTTCCTTGAAAGAACAGAAGCTAATGCCTCCTCCAGGGAGTTATAATGAAGAAATTCAGAGTATAAGGAGCATTTGTGTAGTGTTCATCAGTGGCTGTTAGGTACAGTCTCTTATTTTTGGAACAATTTTCATGTTTCCTGACGTCTATGATTTGAATGCTATATTGACTCTGCTCTGTATACTTTCAAGCAGGTATATTAAAAATGCAAGAGGATTTGCATTTTGAAGGGGGGTGGGAGAAAAGAAAGAAAATAATTATTGTTACACATTGGAGCATATTAATGAATACATTAATAATTGATCCACTGTTATGTTTTCCCCTAATAGTCATCAAAATCTGTATAAACCTGCACTACAATACATAACATCTCATTACAACGTTTGCTCAAAAAATCAATGCATATCTAAGTTATTTGTGTCAAAACTCATTTATTTCCACAATAACATGGACTGTCAAACCTTGACATCCTGTTAATAACATCCAGTGCATTTGCATATTATTCAAATATTTCCTTTTATGAAATGGGGGACTTTTACTTACACCGTCCTACTTGCAGTGCTTCATATATTTGCACATTAGCTCAATTCACACAGTTATAGAAGGGTTACCTGTGGCAACTAATTATACTGCACTTTATGCATATTAATGAGCCTTGTGAGCAGCCGTCCTCTGTTCTATGGTGAGATGAGGGGGGAAAAAAATAACAGTGTAAGTGGGAGACCTATTACAGGCAAAATGCAGGCGAGTGGAAGACAGATATTTTATAATGTTTTCTCTTTGATGCCCACAGCCTTTTAGAACAGGCTAACCGGAGTGGGAAAAATACCTCACAGCAGTCCCAGCAGCTCTGAGGTCAGATGTGAAAAATATTATCTTTTTTTTCCTTTATTTCTTTCCTTTTTTCTTTTTTTTTTTTTTTCCTTTTCCTGTTTTTTTTTCTTTTCTTCTTCTCTTCCTGTCTTCCCCCTATACTGCTACCTTTAGTTTCTGGATCCTGTCTTTGCAAGGTGCTGAGTGTTGCCCTCAACCCTGGTTGAGATCAGCACCTCACAAGATCACTCTTAATGTGTAGCCTAAAGCCACCATCTGCCCTCTGATGAAGTAATCTTGAAAAAGGCCTTTTCACCTGCATAGATGAGTGACACATTTTGTTTTGAAGGGGCATTTCAGCAGCACATGTAGCAGGAACAGAGACCCGGCTGTAGGCTGTTCAAGCAATTCTCATGACCAGGTGCCACAACAACAATGAGAAGATTTGAGCCATGAGAATGGGAAGAGTTGGCAGCCCCACTGCAATACAGAGAAGGGCCGTATCCTGTGCATGCAGATACATGCACAGCGATAAAGCTTTCTTCCCCCCTGTAAAAGTGGGCAATCTGTCAGCTTAGAGGTCTTGCAGAGGGCAAAAACCATCGGCGGGTGCATCAGAGTGTTCTTGGAGGGCATGCAGTGCTAAAGGCTGAGCCACACTTCCTTGCTGGGGTGTTTCTTGAGATTGTCTCCACCTACTTTGAAAAAAGAGAAAAGCTCCTGCATTGACACAATGGAAGACAGAAAAGGAAGATTTGATTTTATGCAACAGCAGATGTCTCCTAAGCAGTAATCACAGTGTCAGATAGAAAAACTAATCATATTTCAGTAGCTTGTTCAGATCTCTGATTAAAATTCAGTGATACCATTCCTGGATCCTAAAATGCAACAGTCATCAGAAACAAAAGAGAATGTATCATAATTAATGCAATTAAAAGAGCCCTTTCCTTTCTCTTTTTTCTGGGTAAACTATGCTGACCTTACCAGAGATTAAAACCACTCTCAGGACTAAAATCTGACTCAGCATAGGAGTAAGAAATCCCAACTCCTTATAGCCATCTCCAGGATATGAGTACATGGGGTCTTGCACACATGGGAAAATAAACAGGCTCGGTTGCTTACTCCTTTCAGAATAGGGGAGAAGGCAGATGGAGCTGAGCATCCAGCCTCCCTTATTTTCTGCTGCATGCAGCTTTGTCAATAATATGGTTATTTAGTCAGGACTGGCAGTTAGCACCCCAATTTACCCTTTCTAGGACAAGCTAAATCTGCAGATTCTGAATTTTTTCACAGTCAGTCCCTGGGCCACCTGCCATGCAAATCAGCCAGAATTTGCTGAGTAAATCCTGTCTTAAACCAGAGCAGGGTCTGTAGTTTGAGTGCCCATGGAGTGCTCAGACAATGCAGTGCTGGAGAGATTCAAATGTGGATGGTGCTGGATAGCCCTGGGCAATTCCCTTGCCATCAGCTGGCCTAGGCGGAGATCTGAATCAAGACACTCAGGTTGAAGAGTGAAATCAGGTAGTGCCATTTCATGCTGATTGCAATTTCAGGTCTGATAATCACTCAGTTTTCACAGGGAAAATACTTCCAGTAAGGATTTATTTGGCTTTGGATATGAACTATTTTTGATCAAAACCAGAATGAAAATTATTTAAATGATACACATTAAAAATAAATGTAAAATAGACAAATAGTTTATGCTAGCTGAATCTAGGAGAATATTTTTGTGGCAAAACTGCTGTATCAATTTTGTGATGGAGGACTGGGGGAGAGGGTCCAGCACCAAAGGGTATGTTTGATCCTCCTTTTTCTATTTATACCAGCTGGAATGACAACGCTTCCTTCATTTAAAACAAGACTATATAAATTCCTTTTACTTTACAATGGCACTTGAAGGCTTTTGTGGACTGTATATGGTTTAATTCAGCATCTTGGATAGGTAGAAAACTCCATTTGCTTGTTGTTAGGAGAGCTTTGCTCTAGTGGAGGTCTTTGGAGTAATTATTTTGTGCTGTAACCCATACCAACTCTGAGAAAAGAATGAGTGAAAGGCTAGTTAAGAGATACAAGCATTTATTTTATTCCAGAGCTGCTGAACTCTGAGTTGCTACTATTAGGTGTTAAAAAAAATACTCTGGTACTTCACTAGAAAAGCTGACAACCTGCTGTCTTATTAACATAACTCTAACATGTCTGAGAGATCCAACACAGCAGATTGATTATGTTCATGTCTCAGCCACAGTACTGATGATGATACGCTAGTAAATATATCAATGCATCACCAGCTTTGAGCGCAGAAGTCTTTCTCTGACATTTTCTGAATGAGATATGAAAATGAGAATGGTTTGTGTGTCTACTCTACTCAAGTAGTTAAGTTGAGAAGGCAGCACTGTTAGGCAGAAGTGCACCTGGCAGCGATGATTAACTGTGTGGTCTTGGTAGTGTCTGTATTGTAGAGATGTCACTCAGACAAGCAATGCAATAGCTTGATCTGCAGATTCCCAGAATAAGTCAATTTACAAAGACTGTTTTCTTCCTGAAGGAACAATAAGAGAATCGTGCCTAAGCTGAGAGACTGGCCTCACTGGTTCTGCTATGTTTCTGTTGGAGGGGAGCATGATAGGCCAGGAAAGGAAGTGGATAATTATTGCCTTGAGGCAGGTTAATTAGCACAGGTAAGGAGCATGGCTACAATCAAAAATATCTCTCTTTACTTCCTCTCTTTTACAGATTCTATGTGACTAGACAAGTCATGTAGGGTGTTGTTTGTGTTTGGTGGGTTGTTCTTTTTTTTTTTTTTGGGGGGGGGGGGTGTTTTGGTTTTTTTTTTTCCTTAACCTAGGTGTAAAATGGGAATAACAGTGCTTTCTTTCTTCTGTCCTTTATCTGGCTACCTCTATCGTGGCTAGCACAAGGGAGCTCTGAGCTCAGCTGGTCTCTCCGTGTGCTGAGACAATAAACTGAAAAGGTGCAGTAATAACATCAGTTTGGGACTTCATGCACAGGTTATTGCAAAAAGATAGCCCAGGAATCAACATTTCAGTTGGCCAAGACTTGACTGTGAATGGTGGGGTTTGAAGTTCCAAGGGTTTTTGTAAGCAAGCATTGGGCTTCAGACAGAGGAAAGTGGCAGGCAGTCCTGGATTTGGGATCCCATTTCGTTTTTCGTTTGTGACAATTAAATTATTCCAATAATGCCATCTATTCTTTGCACACCCATACTTAGTGAATTAATCAGGGCTGTTCATACAGGTTAATTTAAGGCACCTAAATAAATACCAAATTTATAAGGCCAGTTTCTCTAGCATCATGATATAACCAAGGTAGAAAGCTTCCCCGCAGCACCTAAAAGTTGATCTGGTTTGTCTTCAGGAGCAGCTTTTCCCTCCAGCAGCTACCAGAGCACTATGGGAGACCAGGCTTTTACCTTTGCATCGGTGCTAGCAGATGTGAACTCTTCCAGAGCTTTTGGGGTGATGGACAGCTGCATTCAACTCTGTAGCAAATTCTTTAGGCAGGTCCACCCAAAGAGATAGTCAGTGCAGTAACCGTGTATCCTCACCACTGTAGGGGGGGCAGAGCACATATAAGACTGAAGCATCATTTTAGCTTTGAATTTTTGATACAGAAGCTAATATCTCTCTGTGTCAATGACAGTGGGAGAGGAAATAAATTCCGTCTTGCTGAGAAACATGGTAACCAAGACAGGAAATCGAAGACAGAGTAGACAGTGGGATGGTTGGAGGAGTCCATGTGCGGTCTGATCTAGCAACAACTCACATGTGTCCTTGCAGGAGTTCCCTCTCTGTTTAGGCCTGTGCTGCCAAGGTCATGTTGGGGCTGCAGACTTTATTGCAGCCTTGGCTTTTAGGGGAACTGAGGGCTTCTGCAAACAGCACCACTGCAACGCTGACACTTACGGGATTTTATTGCCCTTGGCAGCAATTCTTTCCTAATGTAAAACTGAGATACTGTATCTTACAGGAAAGGACCTAAACAATGATGTATTCAGGCTGATGGGACTGGATTAACCCATTAATAAATAGGAGGTGAAGAGAGCAATCTTGTTGAACGTAATGTATGCTAATGACGTGACCTGGCTAATGGAGCCCTTTTCTATATTCTGTCATTGCGCACATCAATTATGCAGCCTCAATTATCATCCTGTTTTTGTATCGTGTGGCTGAGAAATGAGAGACTTAATAGAGATGTTTCACCCAGTAAAATGCCTGATTAGGTTATGAAAGCAGAAACTCAAGGAAAAGAAGAAAAAAACCCCAACCCTTTGTTACATTATATCCTGATTTAATTAGCCAAAAGATATTATTCTCTGTAAGGGCCTTTGAAGTTGTAGAAATATTGCTGTAGGCTCAGCAGCAGAGATGACTAACTGTCTTAATACCTACAGCAAATACACTGACATAGCACTTACAGACAGACAGATCTTAGCTAAGCATTGCAAACTAGGCCAAGATCAGTGTTTACTCCATGGGAGTAAGGTTCCTGATTAAGGGGAAAAAGAGGAGAGGGACTTCTGAGAGTCAGAGTTGCAGTTACATCTAGGAGGAAAAAACCACCAAGTCCCTGCTACTAGTGACATCTTGGTGCATGTGGTGGATAGAAGGGTGTGTGGTGGCTTTTGATAGCAGTTCTCAGATAAATGTGTATCTTCCTCTTTTCTGGCTGTTTGTCTTCCTTTTTTTTTTTTTTTTTATTTTGACATGTGGGTTACACTGAGACCTTGAGGTTTAGTGGCTTTGGGATTCTGTGTCCCTATTGCAACCCTGGTGACGGGGACACATTCAGGTTCATCAAAATCTGTCAGGGTCAATCCTTGTTTTCTCATGATGGTTGCAGGTATTTCTTGTGTTTCTGACATGGATGCAAATAATAGTCAGCCCTGCAGGACAGGGGAAGACATGGAGACAACCCGATGTGTGATGAGACATTACCAGAGGGAAAAAATGGGAAAAAAAGCCACTTTTTTGCAGAAGCCGAACCTATAAGTGGAGCTATGACCCTTGGCTTGTGCTTGCTAGACAAAATCTGTAGCTTTTGACAAGGTGGGAAAAAATGTAGTGGAGAAGGAACTAAGTAGTGGGATGAAGGTGGGCTGAGTGTTAAAGGGATTCACCAGATGCTTGTTCCTTTTACGCTGAGTTAAACCACCTCTGCAGGCCTTACAGCAGTCCCTTTCAGGCCTGGTCTGAAGGCAATTCTGAGTTTTCTTCATGGTGGCAGGAGCATAACTATAAACACCATGTTTTATTTGTTTTAGAAATAGCCAGCCAGCTAGATCCCTGATAAATCAGGTCCAACTCACACAGTTTTTGACTAAATTGCAGTGGCACAGAAAGCTGGTGTAAAGCAAGGGTGAATCAGGTCCTTGGCATGTGTCAAAGTTGTTAGTTCTTTCCTTCCCTCAGGGTCTCATCTACCATGATAAGGAGTGATGTAATGCTCATTGAGAACATGATCAGAATTACGAAATGCCCAGAGTGCTATATTTACTCATCCGTTCTTGGCCAGTACATCTTCTGGTCTCAGTAAATAAAATTGGAAGTCAGGGAGAAATAAACACCTGGGCCAATTATTCCAGCTCTAGCTCTTGGGTTTGAGTGCCTACGCTTTTGGGTGTCTGTCCGGAGAACAGCATTTATGGCCTGACTCCAAAGAGCTGAGTTTGCAGCTGAAGCTCCTCTTAACTGCGGATGTCTGTCACTTCTAAAAATGGTTGATATTGACCTAAGCTTTTAAACGCCTCCCGCTGCAGCAGCCAAATAAAATAGCAATAAAACTGTGATTTGCTAACTCAGAGCAGCATGTTGTCACAAGCTGTACTTTATCACTGGTGCTAGCAGGCTACATAACTCAGCATTAAGTCTCCTTATTATCATACGCTTTGTGGACAGTTAAGCCATCTTCTGATGCCCTGTTCATACCACCCCAGTGCTATGCATCTGTGATCTAGTGTGCACAAGAGGTAGCACCAAAGAGCAGGAATCATACATGAGGTGGCTGAAATTGGACAGGTCACTTGTTGTCTGCCTCGGGAATGGTATTTAAAGACTAGGGGCTATTGCAAAATTAATTTAATTGATTTTTTTTTTTTTAATGTACCTTGAACCACCCCCACCCTTGGTGAGCTAATTTTGTGTAGAAAAAAGATGTCTGAAACTTAAGGTGCTATATGAATTTTAAATTTGAAAGCAAAACACAAAATCAACGGGTTTTGCATTAAGAAAGCTTTTTAGAAGCAGTGAGGTAGATTGAGTCTTTTCTCCTACAGGTTTTTGAATGGTGACATTTAAATAGTAGGAAATGGTGGCTTTTTATTTCTACATCCCCTTTTCTTGCACACATGCACTCCTCAGAAGCTTTACTGCAAACTTCAGTTTTAATTTGTGTGCCTTTGTGGACAGGAGTGGGGTCATGCTTTTGAAGTATATGCTTCATTATTGCTTTGTGTACTTTCCTATTAACTTCAACACAGTATCCAGCTTATCATTGCTTGATCCTTCATGCATCTCAAATGCAACACTAACTGCTAGGCTGCATGTGTTTCCTGACCTTCTTTTCATTTCTATACAATGTCCATGTGATCTATCGTAGCTTTGAAAATTCAACTACAGGGTAGAGATTTCTTTGCCAGAATTGATCCTTCTCTTTTCCTCAGAAACGATCAGATAAAGGAATACTTGTGACAAATAACCATGAGAAAGATCACCACATTAGAAATCTTCTGCTTTGTGCTGTGCTAGCTCTGTGTAATTTGGATGGGTCCTCAGTTACTTGTCTTTCACCTTTGGGGTAATTATTTGCTTGCGAGTGACGAAGATTCTTGATCCCATTTTGACCTGCAGAACTTCTGATAAGGAAAGATTTGCCTTCAGGCTTCTGTCCACAAAAGCCTGATATTCCTTTTTTTCACAGTCACATTATATTAGTTGGAGAAGCTGTACGAGATGAGAAGCTCATTATAGCTTTAGGGTCATCACTGAATGACTTTATCCAATGGCCTTCAAGCACTTCCACAAGGGCTTTCATATCATCCCTATTATAATAATCTTGTATACATTGTTTTAATTTCTATATCCTTTTTATCTAGCTACCGAGGAAGAGTGTTTTACAATTATTAATGTATTTAGCCTGGAAGCTCGTGAGTTAGAGGAAACTTCATTATGCCCAGGGCAGGGGTGGGTGAATTGAGGAACAGAGAAAGGAAACCATTTGCTAATGGTCCTGGAGCCTAACTTGTGCGTCACTCACTTGGTGTGTGATTCAGTAATGAAAAAAATCAGGGCTAATACGGCTTCAAGCAGTTCTTTCATACAGTATTTTGCTGTGTGATAATATCATCACTGTTTGTTTAACTGAGTTGTTCTGTGCCTCTTAGCAGGAAGAGGCTGAGTTTTTTAAACTTGGGCAATTTGGATTTTTCTGATAAAAAATGAAAATATACCAAATATTTAAGAGGAAAACCTATGTTGGAGTACTTAAGTGATTGAGACTGAAATTGAGAAGAGCTGTAATTCAGGCACTGTATTATCCCATTCTCTTCCCTGCAGGGATCTGCTTTCCCATGACACACTGCAGTCACACTCTGGGTACCTGGTTTTGCTTGATTGTGCAAGATGGAACTGGGATCAGAAAACCTGGGAGGTAGAAAAGGGAGAGAACACAAGACCTGCTCATTGCATCCCTGCTGAGGCATCTTCTTTCACAGAAAGCCGGGCCTTATTGTGAAAAATGTTGTTCAGTTAAAACTGTTTCAGTTGAAACTTTTCACCAGCTTTACGCTTGATTTCATTTGCAGTTTCTTCCAATGTTTTGCCCACTGGGTCTCTGTACAATGAAAAATGTCTCCTAATTCAGAGGTGACCATTAAAAACGTGTGTTAACCAGGGAGCATCGTTTACAGGCAAAGCCACAGCATCCAAACAACGCTGCCTTAAGTCTGACCATTAATGGTCTGCCACAGCACTGACTGTGTCACCATAGGACATTTAAAATTCAGCCCATGCGCTTTCCATTCCAGAGAGTTTTGCGGTTTGCACAAGAAGGGTTATTGATATTTTATCCAAATGTTTTTTGACAGACCTTTTCACGCATTCCTCCTAGGTGGTACAGCACACAGGGCTGCTTTTTATCACTGTTGGTTGGATGTTACCCAAGGCGGCTGTTCTGCCCTTGTTCATCACAAAATGATCCATAAAGCAGCTTGGGATATCTAAATGCACCAGGCTGTTCACAGATCCCACAGCAATTATTTTGGAGTGCTGGATGTAGAAAAGTTTGCCAGAGGTGGAAAGCAAGTGGCAAATTGTATGAATACCACTCTCTGCAAGTAGTGGCTGGTCTCAGTCCACTCTCACCTGCTCAAGGAGAAGGATGATCTTAGCAAACCATCCCAGCACTAAGTAGAAGACATATTTGGAGTTTAAATACTAAGCGTAGCCCTTTATGGATAGTCCAGGTTGGAATTTGGACTAAAGGACAAAACTAATCTTTCAGCCTCACTGTTTACACATGCTTCAGCCCATGTCACGCAACATCAGGGCTGCTGGGCTGAACCCCCTTTGGCCGCTGGTTATCCTCCAGTGGTGGGAATACACCAAACCCACTGTCACTGACTGATGATTCATGGCTTGGATATCGAGCTGACATATTTTTTCTTCTTATATAGAGAAGTTATCTCTATGATCAGCCACCTCTCTGCAGGCCACAGCCAAGAAATACTTGTACCGCATGGGGCCTATAGATTGCAGTCTGGGAAGAGGGGATTAGAACTCTGAATGCCAAAGCAGATGATATATGTGCCTATGACATGTGATCAGATTAGAGTGTCTCTCTGTGTGGATGTATGTTTTTGTGCATGTGTTGCGTGTAGAGATGGTTATTTGATAACTGTTATCATGAGCGATATGGGTGATGTACGTTCTCTGTTTCTGTGCCTGACGCACACGTAGACGTGTGTACAGTGAATGCACTCTCTTTGTCTCTATATATAAAGGCTGGGAGAGCTGTGTGAAATTTGGACCTTCGCTTTTGTGTGAAACATTATCAGATCATTCCTTTGCTGAACTGGTTGATCTGATTAGAGGTGCTTAAAAAAAAAAAAAGTTAAGTGAACAGGTGGCAGACATAAATACACAGCTGTGCATTATTGCTGATTTTATTGCTATTTTATAATGTTGTCCGTGGTTACTTTACAACAATTTTCTCTATTCGTGACATTGCTGTAAATCTCATTGTAAAATGGCCCTAATGTGCAATGAATACCATTACGCAAAATGGAGAAACTTAGAGAATCGTTCTTTTGTTATGAAAAGAGAGACAGGGAGAGAGATGCAGCTAGGGGAATAGCAGAAAGCCATGGGGAAAGAATTAGGGGACTGAAAGGCTTGTTACATAACGAGGGTAAATCTCTGCATGCGATGCCATAAAAGCACTGCGGGATAAAGCAATAGCTTGTTTGACCCACTAGATGGAGATGGAAAGAAGCATTTTCTACATGATGATATTCCTGGTAGCTGCCTGCTACGTACTCTGCTTGCTTATTGAATGGCTTTTACTTACAGTATCTTAAGCCTATCCTTAAAGCAATTACAAGATTTCTCCAGAGTAACATTTGGCATGTGTGGGCTATATCTAGGCTTTTAGCACCAGCTAATTTGCCTGGCCTAATTTTGTATATGTTCCCATTTATATTCATGGTCAGGATCTATTGTAGTTACAGGCTTTTTCATATAAAAGGCACCTCATTCTTTTCTTAATTTTATTGAGAATTGATACAGCTTCTTGTATGTCAGCAGGATGAGACTAGAGAATTGGAAATATTTTTCCTTCTGAAATCAATATCTCAGTGGGTCTAGCCATCATTTGCTCCCTTCATTAGTACCTACAAAGTCTTTTGGGGTTGAGTCCTCTGGTTGGGACTGGCTGAAATAAGAATTCTCTCTCCTTTGAGAAGTCCAGCACCAGTGCTTGCTCCAAAGTCCAAGGCAAACTTTGCACATGTCCTGTTGTGAAAAAAGTTAAATTCTCAGAAGTTTTTGTTGGTGATGCGTTCACCCCCTTTTTCTGAAAGTTGATTTTATCACAAAACAAACCCAAAAGTTTACAAATGCCTCAAACCCAGAAATTTTTGGATTGGGGAAAACCCTCCAGAACTCCTGGCACATAATGTTTCTAAAGGAAAAGGTAGTGGGGATGCCCAGGCTGTGGCAGCCTGTGTGCTCCACAGCTCCACAGCTGCGCTCCCTCCCTGCAGTCGCACCTGGAGCACTCCCAGCTCCTGTGTACACCCCTGTGCTGCTGTGGCACCAGACTACCTGCTCTTCCAGACGCTCAGCTTCCCAAAGCAGAGCCTGGAAGCCTAGCTTTGCTATCAAAATCTGAAGAAAACAGGGTTCCCATCCAGTAGCCTGCTTGGAATCCGTGTCCATGCAGTGTGTTGGAAGTTTACAGGGCATTTCTGACAAAATGGTTTGGATTCAGCAAAAGAGCATCTTCCACTGAAATGCTGTGTTGCTTGAAAATTTCTGACAAGTTCTGCACTGATTGCTTTGGGATGTGGGGAACAATTCAATGAATATCAGAAAGCCATGGAACATCATCTGTGTTGGGAGCTGACTCTCCTCGTAGTGCTTGGGAACAGCCTTTGCTGTATTTTCTGAGAATCTTTTATTGACGTTTAGCTAACAGAATTCACTGTGTGACCAGGCGGGCTAAGAGCCTGCAGCTGAGTGCTTGTGGCAGCTCTACTGATGGATGTTGAAGCACAGAGCTGCTGCAATTCATTTGCCCTTGGCTGCATGACCATCTCTTGAGTGCTAGGCTGGCTTACAGTCCCCTTCCACTGTGTAATAAGCTGTATTCTTGCAATGTACCTGCTCTATTGCTTGTAAAGACTGATGGCTGAACAGAGAAAGCATGTTTGAATGTGGTCATAAGATTATACAGATCATGTAATACTACCACACAACACCATGCTCCAGCTATTAAGGTTGTGTATCTCCATGCACTGTTTGCACCTGAAACATTTGCTCCAGCCTCTTGCAGTCCCTAAAGGAACTGCAGCTCCAGAGCAGCAACTTATTCTGTCATTCTGTTTTTCTTTCCTCTCTCACTTGTCACCCGCTGCGTGGGGCAGACGTGCGTACAGATTTCTGCACCCCTCAGAGAGCAGCCATCCATTTGGAAATGTGGCTCCCAGGACTCAAACGTGCTCCACACCTGCAGGTCTTAGGCTCTGCAGGACACAACCTAAGATACTTGTTAAGCTGTTTATTCAGTGTTACCATCACTTTTAATTCTTCAAAGGAGCGAGATCTGAAACCACTTCAGCAGACCCTTCTTTCTCAACAACCAACTTCATGAATCACTTCCAGGTCTGCCAAATGTCAGCAATGTGAATGGGAGTGGTAACACTTGAGGCTGCTCTTGCAGAGGAGCTTTCCCACACACAAGTTTTGGCCTCCATACAAGATTACGGGTGATTTTTAGGAGGTGGTGATATACAGGATGTCAGAGTAAATGCTGTAATGGTCTGCTCTGGGTTTGAACTGCATAAACTCTACAAAGGAGAGAAGTAGTCCAAAGGTCATTCCTCCAGCAGGGGCCACAGCTTACCAAGGGTGGGGGATTTGTCCCCCCCATGATCAGGAAACCTCCTTTAGAAGGAAACAAGGAATAGGTCTTGATTAAGTGGAGCTGCCTTGAAATGATGCTGAGCTGCTGCTAAAGGCAGGTACCACTCCTGAGTGACTAGCACTTCATGTGGCTTAGCTGCGCTGTCTCATACACCACGGCTCTGGGCAATTGCCCTGGTTGCTTGTCCCTAAAACTGCCTTGGGAGGCTTTCTGCAGTTAGCAATCTGTTTTAATCCCTAGAGAGATTATTTACTCTCATACCTCAGCTCTTACAGCTGAGCCTGTGCCTGGCCTTCATTTCAGAGCTGCCCAAGTGCTTGCTGTAACAGCTGCCTTGTTGGAGGTGAATTTTCAGCTGTGCCAGAAGAGGCTTGCAAGGAAGTTTGTGTTATACTTAGTCATGCTGCTTGGTTCCAGCAATGTTATTTGTCCCACAAGACCACAAATGCAAAAATCACTTACAAATGTATAAAAGCCCCCAAACCACTGAGCACCAGGCAGAAACACTCTTTTACAAGCCACTGATTGCTCCAAGGGTCTCTCCGGCATTCAAAGCCCGTCGTTTGTTGGCCTTTTGTAACCAAATACACAAACTACGTCTCTCAGGTGGCAGGAGGAGTTTGTTTCCAAATCTAAGTGCTGTTGCCAAGAGTATGTTATAGCAGTAGAAAATAAGTATTTGTTTAAAGAGGGATTAGACTTTCCAACTCAGAAATGTGTAAGGTTTTTCAAACTGATTGCACCTCTCTTTCTCTGGAGAGAACAAGTGTATTGTCTGGCTGTAAACTGAAGTGGAAGGAAATTGGAGTAAGGGTTTTTTGATGATATTTGAACAATGTCTTGAGAAAGCCCTCAGGCAGCAAATATGTCACTGCAAGGCATGGTCACTGCCTCAGGAAAATCCCGCTTTCCCCACTGCGCACTCTGACCCACTGCCTGGTGTGGGGAACATGCCGTGCCGTGGGCTTCACACACCAGAAGAGTTTTTGTGATAGGTGTGGGTGCTTATAAGAACAGAAATTAAGTTTGTACAACAGGTGCAGGGTTGCAAAGGGAGATGGCTCAGCTCATTTTCTGTATGTGAAGGAGTACACTGAGTATGGATGTAATCTTTCTGTGCTCTAAACTCCTGTTAACTAATATTTTATGCCTTTTATTTCTCTAGTACAAATGACTGCGCACTGTGAGTATTCTTGCCCCTGTGGTGAAGCTGTGCTCCCAGTTCCCAGCACAGCAAAGCAGTGAGGGGGTAGCGGGAAGTGTATGATTATATAAGACTACGATGAGGAGTCACTGTGTGATGAGAGCAGACCAGAAAATTTCTCCTGTATTTAAAGGAGTGGAAGTACTCTAATAGGAAGAGTTTGGGATGGCTGGTGTCATATGCAGGAAGAAGCGTGAGGAAGGAAAATGTCTTGCGTGAGAGCGTGGAGGGGAAGGGGAAAAAAATCTCTCCTGTGTGATGAAGTGAGAGGGGAGTCGTATTTAGTGGCACAGGCACCCCTGTGTGTGAGGGAGGTCTCATGCAGTGAAATTCACCCTCTTAGCTTTACCAAAAAGAATTGGCACCAAGAAGTAGTAGTTTGGTCCCCTTCATATGTGGTGACAGCTTTCTGTGCTGGGGGACACACGACCCTGGACATCTTTAACATCCTCAGGTGTGATAGAGACATAGGTAACATGTTTATCGAAGGATCTGTCTTTTGCATGCTGTACACCCATGTATCTATTTCAGGGTAGAGCAACTTCATTTAAACTGCCTGGAAAGATTAAATTATATTATTCTCTTAACATGACAAGAGGGTGACAGACTCCGGTTTCACTGCACAATGGTACACAGCGAAGCGGAACTTGGAACATGTACCTGCTCCCTCCCAGGGAAGAGCATATCGATTGAAGAGCCGTGTAGTGCATTAGAAAGATGAGAAAGCGTGGATTAATTTCAACAATCTGATGTAAAACACGAACATCCCCCTCTTGAGCTAAATCGCAAAGGGGGGTTCTGGGCCTGTCAGGTGTCACAGCACAGGCAGAGCAGGGGACTCCATGAAGCCAAGGGGGACAGAAGACCAGCAAAAGAACAGCTTTAGGTTTTTTCATCTTTGTTTCATTGTCAGTTTCTGATCTTGCAACAAATAAATGCAATTTTTCATAGACAGAACAAAATAATCCATTTTTTTTTTTCTAGATGGGAGCAAGAACAGTCCCTTATTTGGGGACTAGCTGAGGGAATTAACAGAATTTCACTTTCCACATTTTTTCCCTGCCCTTTGGTAGATCTGCACAGGTAAACTTTGATTTTAATGGAAGTCTGGCACAGATCATCTCCGGGCCTCCTTTTCTTGTTTGCAAAACATCATTTCCCTACCCTATGGGAGTATTGTGACAATTCATGTGTTAAAGTCTGTGAGATGCTCAGATTTGGGCGTAATTCATACAGGTGATTTAGATGAAGATAGGCTGCTTTGCAGTGTATTATACAAGATAAGCCAGGCATGTTTGATTAAAAGACAGTTAGACGGACATCCAGTGGTTGATAATGTAAACATCGAAAGTCTGGTAGAAATACGTATTTGCCTTGCAAACCTGTCTGTTATCCTCAGTTTTGGCAGGACCTTCAATGCCTTCAAATTTTTCTCTAATAATGTGGTAAAGTGTCTCCAGTGCAAGTTTTCTCATGTGTTGCAGAAGTATATGTTGTACTAGGAAGAAACTGTGGAGCTGTGCTGATGGTTTAAGTTCCTGAAGGCATCCATGAAGTGGGGAAATCATGCACTGTTAGCTCTGACAGTAAATTCCTCAGATTCTCATAGCTAATATCAGAGGTCCTGTAGACCTTTTTATATCCCCTGTTTCTTATTGCTTACAATTTTTTTTGGTGCAGGAATACCAATGGCTGGCTCATACACAGTGACTTTGATGCTAGAATAGGCTCTTGTTCAGCACTGAAGGGAGCCAGTTGCTCTGGGATGCTCTTTCAATTAGATACTCGATTTGCTCTCAGGAGAAGGGGAGAATTTGTCAGGAGGGAAGATGGCATTGCTGCTTCTTTCACATCCACCTTTAAATAGCTTCTTGGGAACACCAGACCTCTGTATGCTTTCTCCCAGATGAACACACCAGGGTCTGACTGTTTCGCACAATAACCAGAATCCTCCAGAACCTAAAGCATGAAGCATTTAGGACTAATGAGACCTCTTTTTGTATTTCCTTACATGAGGTCACATCATGACATCAGGGGAATTCTGCTTAAAAACTGACATCACAAGACTGCTTAGCATCTACTGGCTTGATGGAGTAACTACCATTGGTACATATGAAAACCAGTTTGTTTCGGAAGGTTGAATTCCCAAGTACTCAAATCATACACACAACTGCTTACACAAAGCATTAGTTACGCTTAGTTCACTAACAAGATTTATGTGTGCGCTGAGCTAGAGGCACTGAGACCATACTGTGCACAAATGCTGTTCTCTGACAATGGCGACTCACGCTCTAGGTTAGGTACTGGTAATTTATCACAAAGGCTTGACAAGTTTAACAATACATCAGGTAGATTTACTCTCACTTTGAGCTTAATGTTCCTCATTCTCTTATGTTCTAGAAATGATCCTTCAGTGAGGTCCAGAGGCTGGGAAGCTGGCTTAGAGGTGTAATGGGACTCACTCATGGCTATCTGCAAATCTAAAATTGTTCCTTTGAATATTGTCTGCAGCCTTTAAGATGCAGACTGCAGGACTTGAATGCCACCAAAGGGTTTTTCTTGGTAGAGAAAAATCTTCCTCTTGATATTCAGCAGTTTCTTTATGGGGTTGTTTGGTCTCTAGACATGAGAAAATCCTGGCAATTTTGATCATTTGAAGCGAATGAGTAATGTGTAGTGCTTAGTACAGTGTGTCGCTCTTCAAATCACTGATTATGCTTTATTTTCTATTATGTTGAATGGAGTGATTCTATTACAGACTATCATTTTCTCTTTTTACTGCGGTTTATTTCAAGGATTCCTGCTGGAGCCCTATCTACAGAACATTTCTAGATTACAATTGACTATCTAAGACTGTTTCAGGAATACTTAATGGGCCAACTCAAATTAGCCAATCTGAAGAAATGAATTTTGGCCTTGAGAGCTCTCTGAACACATGCCATTCTGTAAGGAAAAGGAAAAGGCTGTCTGCTGTCAGAATTTCAGTAGGTGTCAGTGTGGATTTTGAGCTGGATGCTCAGTGTGAGTATTTAGGATCTTTTCTTTGTGAATTTATCACAGTCCTGTTCTCAGTTATCAGCCCCTGGTTCAATTTAACCTCCTCTTTCTACTTTCTGATCAAAGATTGCTGGTGATAGATGGTCACTAACTTAGATAACAGACCCAGTACTAAGAAGGGTCTTTTGCTCCTGTGGTCATCAGTCTCCACAAAACCATGACCCGAATATCCTGCCCGTGTAGCTGGAGACTGTAACAGAGCCACACATCTGGCTGAGGCACAGGGTGAAATACTTCACATGCATCCTAGTGCGACCTTCAACATCCTTATCTGGCAGGAATCGCTAAGCCTGAATGGGAAGATCAAAAGAGCTCATCTTGTTCAGCCCATCAACATTTGGGCCTAGCTCTGATTGCTGTCAAGAGTACCTCAAAGGTAAACACAAGAACAAATAAGCAAATAAGTGCCAAGAAGAAAGGTGGACTGCCAGTGAGAGGCTGTCTAATCTTCAGGGAATGATATTCATTCAGTAACAGCCTCCAGGGAGAATGTTGTGATGGGTGAGAGCAAACACTGAGCAAGGCAGAAGGCAATAAGTGGTCAGTATATGGCAGTTTATTCCAGATTTTGGGCAACGTTTCAGCACATTCCTCGTTTGACTGGCTTATCTGACTCTATTACATTTTCAAAACTTATGTGATATATACTGTCAGGAAATATACTGCTTATTGAAGGGACTGAACTCCCGAGCATACTCTTCAAGCTACAGAATTATCTACTTTATTTTATACTTCCTGTTTAGCTTGAAGAAATTACAAAAAGGAAAAGAGCAAAATTATATGCTGGAGGCATATATTTTTTAAAAAACCCTCTTCTTTCTCTAATTATTAAATCATGCCAACATTTTAGCTTCATAAACTGAGATGGATATAGAGGCACTGATCCAATAAGTTGTCTTTCAGGAATCATTATTAAAATATTAAGGGATAATTTAATTTTCCCTCTGCATGGTTTTATTTTTTCTTCTGACTGTTTGAGACACAATTGTTCATGTGTGTGTAAGTCACAGCTTAAGAGTCCACTGAGCATTCAGGGAATGGGGGAGGAAAATGTCAAAGTGGACCCAAGTCTTTCTCAACTATTTTCTAGGTGGTCTTCATCTGAGTGGCATTTATCAAGTACAGAGAGTGCCAGGAAGGCTGATATCCATTACAGAGCAATGCAGAAGTCCTCAAGAAACTAGGCCTGCAACTACAGAGAGAAAGACACAGCCTGGCCAGGGCTCTTTATATCATGTTTCTTACCGCTGCAGAAGAGCGTGGGTTAGGCTAGGGGACCAGCAAGGTCTGTGTAAAGCTCTGAAGCTCCACCTTACAGCTGTTCACCATGAGTATCTAACCAGCAGCTTTGGGACATGCTTCCCTCTCCTCACTGCTGGCCAGAGCTGTTGTGCGTTTGTTAACTTATGCCTTTTGCTCCAGAGATGGTGGATTTCAGGATTGGTTTTGGCACTGCATCCCCTTTTCAGGGAAGTGCATAACTAGCTATTTCAGTATGGGTAATGCTTGTAGTAAGTGAAACATGAGCTTTGTTTGTTTGTTTGTTTGCTTTTTTAAATGAAGATGGTGTTAAGTGCATGCTTAAGTGATTTCCTGGAGGAGGATCCAAGTTAGAACTTTGTGATGATAATTAAGGGGCCGTGACCAAAATAAAAAATAAAAAAGGTTAGCCCATATTTGATAGCAGCCCAGAGAAGAATGTAAGTGCCCCTTTTACTGTTAAAATATTCCAGTGCATTCTCCTGGTCATGCTTTCATTGGGAAATACTGCTTCACAGCGAGACCTCAATAAGTGTACCTGTAAAATCTCTTGTGTGTTTGATGTTAGCACTTCTCTGAAGATGTATTTTTTCAACACAAGCCTGAGTCAGTAACAGACAGCTCAGAGGAAAGGCTGGGCTCCAGGAACAAATACAGCTTTCGTCTCCTCTCTTTGAGGGCTTTGGATCGCAAAAAGAAACGTAACCCGGCTGTTCGGTGTGTTTCTGTTCTGTGTTCAAAAGTCTGATGTGGAGGAGACCAAGAGCTGGTAATCGGTATTGAGTTAATTCCTGCCTTCATCGTTGCTGCCTTGCAAACTTCAAAGCAGAAAAGCTACTCTCTTTACACCTACAAGCATAATTTCCAGAGCTGAAGCAGGGTAATTTTCACATGCAAATTCAAGAGGCAAGCCTGCCTTATCTGAGCCGGTGGACATGCTGTTTAATGGGACAGCAGCACCTCTCCTTTTCTTCCCAGAAGGGGAGCAAGGCAGCAGAAATAAAAGGTTTTCTTTTGCTGTTGTTTTAGAGGAAAAGATGTGCACCTTTACAAAAGAAGAAAATGCCACCTTGTGCTTTGTTTTTATGCTTTGAATTGTGTTGAATGCTGGAAAAAAATAGAATTCAGTTTACCATCTAGAGCTTTATATTACATTTTTCATAAGCTGTTGGAAGCATAATGCAGAAATCAAAGACTTGGCAAAGGAACAGGTCAGCTTTACAGTCCTCCTTGTTCTCAGTCATTTGAAATACACAGATTTGCGGACATTAATCCTAACAATGTTAATGTAGTGGGAAAACAGGGAGCAAATTTATAGTATTTACAGTTCTCACTGTTGGGTTTTTTTCATATTCTCTTTGGGACAGTAATTTCTCTCATTTGTTATTTCAAAAGCCGCCTTCTTGGTCTTGAATATTGGTGGTTTTTTTCATTGGCTGTAACAGCAGAATTATTGGGAAGGAAAGTTATTCAAAGCAGAGAAGAGTGAGTGCCAGGGGACCAGGCAGGATAGTAACCGCTGGTATGATTTAGGCAGGTCACTTTGCAAGCTTAGGTACTCCTGCTAAGTCATCCCAAATGATCTGAGAGCTTGAGTTGCTCAGCTTGTGAAAACAGCTGTAGCTTGGGGTATATTTTTAGCACTTCTGCAAAGCAGGCTGCGGTTTTTCAGTGTAGAACTGTGGCTCTCGTGCTTCCTTAGCTTGATGGCCGTATTTGATTCCAACTCTAACTGGGCTGTCTGTCAGTGGCACATCGGTGAAGCTGGCACATCTAGCAGGTTTGCAAGCATGGCCTTGGGTGTCTGCTGGCCCTCAAGCATAAGCCTGCATGCAGGATGCTATGTATAAACATATAAATATCTAAAGCTCATAAATACTTGGAAAGTTGCACTTTCACAGCAGAACCTCTCTGCATTAGTCTCCTGCATTGGTTGTCAGGTGTGTGTGCAGCTTTTTAACATGCTCAGGAAAAGGCCTCATCCTGATGCAGAGTGGTTTTGGGTGAGGGCAGTGCTCTTCACTGCATTGACTATCACTGAAACTTGCTCTCCTTGAACAGCATGCAGGGAGCATGTTGCTGTTCCCTGATCCAGGCACACAGACCAGTGTGGGTTGGCTGTCACCTCCCTGCACCCCACCACGTCTCTCCCAGCTGTCTGGGAGAGAAATGACTGATGACCTCTGCAGAAACTGAGGACTTCATTGTTAATTGCTATGGACTCTAAGTCTGATTAATTATAGCCTTTATTATATTAAATAAGCTCCATCTTTTAATTGTGTGTGTGCCCTTCCACTGGAGACAGAGAAAGCAAGTCAAAGGGAGCATCCTTCAGATAATATTCTTGTTTCAGTTAAGGTGCAGAATAGAGAAGGGGCTCAGTCCTTGAAGTCTAAGCAAGATCACCCCAAGTCTCCTGTCTAGTGAATCAAACACAAACCCCAGCTCCAGTGGCTGTGTGAAGTAGCAATTGGAATAAAAATCCAGATTCAGTAGAATGAATCTCAGTGTTTTGGGACCCGCTTTTCACTGTTGATGATAAATGTGAGCCAGGAACAGGCCTGAAATCCTGCTATGGGTGAAACACTTATGGTTTCATTCTTGTTCTTTTAAAGAATTAATTATGTTGGGATGACATTTCTCCTGGGGTTTTCAGGTACCTCCATGGGATTCTTACTGTGAAAGCAGATGTAATTTGGCTGGAGCTTTACTCCCCTGTTTTTGCTTTGGTTTTTCATGCCCCTGAAATCCCAAAGTCAATGAAATACAGAGGATTTGCCATTTGTGTTTGCATGTGTGCATCTGCCTTCCCACTTGATGAAGCTTCTAACTCATCCTGTGACATGCAAGCAAAATGATGCAGAACTGTGGTTGAAGTATGGCAGAACATGTAGTAAAAGAAGCCCTAAGGAGTGGAGCTTGGCAGAATTACAGTAGACCTGATAAGATAATGATGCCTGTGCTCCAAATCTCCCTTCCTGAAACAACATCTTGGGGTATTTGGATTCTGAGTCTGGAAGGGTTGCTTGACGCCAGTTACAAATCAGCCCAGATGACTTGCTGATATGAACGATCCTTGGGCAGCTTTCTGATAGACCCAATATGCTAAACAACCTTTGGACAGATAAGAGAGCTCTGGAAAGGAAGAGGCATCTCTGGGTCAGTGATGCTGTCACGTATGTTCTGTCACCTTCCTTTTTCTGGCAGTGGACAAGAAACATGGAAACTCTGTAATGCTCAGATGAGGAAAGCAATACAATATCTATAAAAGCACCGTATGGTACCTGGGCAGTACATGGTCATGAGGAATGATGTGGCCTTTGGTGGACCTCTATGGAGGAAGAAGCCTGAGGAACCAGGAGGCATCTGACTCTCACATGTGAAACTGTGAGCAGATGCCACGTCTTTAGGTACAAAGTGAGAGGGAAGTGTATCTTACCTGACGTTGGAACAGATTATTCCCTGCAATCATCCACCAACTCCTATCCTACCATAGTTTTTAGGGAGCTGGTTTTTTTCTCTTTAAATTGCAGATTGCATTCATGCTTTTGTTCTTCATGGGGAAAAACTCAACTCTGTCCGTGTGCTCCAAATCCAGATCTCCTCTGGAGGTTGGAGGATCACAGAAAGTCCATTTATTGAAATGTCAATTTGAAAAATCCTGCTTCCAGGATCACTGAAATTAGTGATAAAACTCCCATTGATTTCATGTAGGCTGAGGTTTTTTTCAAAGTCACCAGACAATGTGGTTGAGCCTCTTCATTTTTTGAATGAAAGTTGATGCTCTTTCAGTGCAGTGATTCTTCCCATATTTAGCTATGTTGAAAATATCACAAGGACATCCTTTTATGAGGTGTGTTATACTGTGTTCCTTGACCTTGGTCATGTGAGCCCAAATGAATTTTTATGTGTAAGTAGCAGAGGTAAACATGAAATAATACTTTGAGGAGATTTATTTTATGATTGAGAAGAAAATGCAAAAGCCTTACTGTATATTTTGTCTCAACAAGAAGAGACCAACTTTTCTTATGGTGACCTAAAGAGCATATAACAAAAATAAAAGGATGTTATTAAGAGAAAGAACTTAAGTTGAACTTTTCACCAGACACTGGAATACTGTTCCAAAGGATGTGGTGGGTGCCTATCTGAGTCTGAGTGATATCTTATAATAATGCTAGGCTGAACTTCTGTTCACTAAAAAATGTACAGAGGTGAATAGGAATATCGCACTTCCTCCAAGGGATGGATTTATTGGTCTTTTTCCTGCTCATTTCTGTGATAGCGTCTGGCCTGTTTTGACAATTCCCTTATCAGAGAACAGCCCTGTCCTGCTTGTGAGGTCTTCTAAATCAGTAAGACTTGGAGAGATCTGAATGTACTATTAATTTGTGCCTAGTTTTATATCAAACCTTTCTACTGTGCTCATGGAAAAAATTCTCTGTCTAAAGTCATGGTTCTACAGCCAAGCAAACTTCTTTGGCAGTGAATTTAGCATGAAAACTCATTGCTTTTAACAGAGATTAGCAATACTGAAGTAGACCTGTGGTCTTGGAAGATGTGCACCTCATAAATCAAGACTAATAATAATGTTTTAAAAGCTTGGACAGAGCACTCACTGGCTGATCAGAGAAGAAACCACAAGTGTAGTACGCAGTAACCAAAAAAGCTGGGAGTCAGAAGTAAGCAATGTGTTCAGACAGTATAGAAACTGCAAACTCGGGAAACAAAGGAGGAATCTTTCCCCACCACAATTTAGAAACAGCCAAAATATGGGCTCATCCTTATACTACATAAGCGCTGCTGTGTGTTCACAGGGTAAAAGGACCTTCTTTGGCTAAACGGGCTGTGGGCTTGACTGGGTTTAACATAGGAATTCTGTGGAAAAATTAGGCAAGAAAGGAAATCCTCTCAAAATCAGAGGAGAGGACCGTGGGATGTTCATTGTCAGTTCAAGTTAGTCTAAAATCTGTCCAACCAGCAGCAAAAATCATGTCAAGTTATTTTGAAAGGACTTGAGCCCAACCTACCGTTATCCTGACAATCCTAATCAATCCCATTGACTTTTGTGGTTATTGTGTACATGCCTTCTAATAAACATCTGTTGTACTGGGTAGCAATGTAACTTCATCACTGTCACAGGGCCTTTAAAATTAAGGGATTTTTAATAGAATGATTAGTGAGTATGTTCTAACTCCACTGGGTGCTCCAAAAATCCCAACAATGCACAAATACTTCTTTTAATTGTTGTCTTGGTTGCCGTGCCTATATTCTAGTTTAGAGGATTCAGAGCTTAAATCGTGTGTAAAATGTCATGCCTGAGATGTCCCCCTCTATTTTAATTTTTCCTCAACCTCACTGAGGTTTTGCTGAAAGAGATAATTCATCAGTTTCGCATGCCTGTAAGGGAAGACTTGGGTGTTGGAAGACCAATGCTGGGGAAGAAACCAGAAGCAGTGAGGTTTGGGGAGAAAAAGGGAAAACCAATCCTAGTTTTCACTGAGCAAGGAGCTAGGCTTGGCCTTGGATAGATGGGCAATCTATATTTCTGAGGAGTTTGAGAAAGGTAATTTATCTCAGGGGAGCTTTTGGATATTTGCTTGCAATTACATTTGTTTTAGTGAAATGAACAGAATTTGCTCTTTGGATTTTCATTTCCATGCCCAGAGTTTAGAGTTGCAGGTACCACCTGTTAACACTATGCAAACAAAATATAATTGACTCCCGCAGGAATCCCTCTGAAAGGCAGCACCTTGGGATTAAAGTTGCAGAGCCATCTATCTAAAATGATGTGGCAGATTTAATTAACGTGTCTAAAAATACACAGGCTGCAATCAAGTCTTTGCTTCTGCCCGTGTCTGTTCCCTGAAGGGGAATGCACATAATTTTAAAAATCTTGGGTTCTGTCAGCCACCTGTGAATTGAATTTATTGATGCATGAGATTATCATAAAATTAATTTGGACACTGCTGAATTATGAGGTTGAAAACAGGTTGAGAAGTAGTTTCTCACCCAGTTTAAGCAATATGCTGTCAATAATGTTCTTTCAAGCCCATATGTAGAGCATTACTAGACAGCTACACTTACAAACTGTAAATGCATGGAGATTGGATGCATATAGCCCCTTGTGGCAGAGAAAGATCTCCATAGTGTGGTACCAGGAATGATTTGGAATGACTTGAATCTGAGCGGCAGATAACTACAGACATCAAATACATTTCACTACTCGCCACTCAGGAGACAGATCTTTGCTACAGAGTCAGAAAATGGCATAGCACCAAAAGCGCCGAGGAGCCTTCAGTCAATATGTCTATCTGTCGCTTGGGGTTTCAGGCTTTATATCCACTTTTTAATTAAAAGAACTTGTTTTTGTTAAAGCAGTAGTGGGCAGTGATGAAATGCAGTTTGCTCAGACTGCAGTAAAGATGTTGAGGGAAAAGAACAAATAACATTTCTTATAGTGCCAACATGGTCCGTATAGAAGTCGCTCCCAGTGAGCCTTCTTGTACTGGCAGGTTTTGGCATTGCTTTGTGTCAGTTGTTCACAAAGGTCCTTCTGTGCTTTAGGATGCAATAGAGGGCCTGAAGTTAGATGCCCACGGTCTGGCTGAATGAAGCCATATTAATGACTTCACTCACAAGCCCAGATGGGAGATTTCAGGTCAGGTTCTTCTCTGGTAGAGCTCCAATGAGTTCAGTGAACCTCTCCCAGAGAATTGACCTAACTAACCTAACAAGCAGGAATAGTCCTTAGAACTGAAATAATACTCTTCATCCAGAAATTTCAGAGTCTGTAGAAACATGGGCATGGGGCAACAGAGTGCAAATAATGCTAGGCACTGACATTGGTCAGATTTTAAAAATCACCTGTCTTGCTGCACACGGAGTCCCAAGTGACAGGATGCAGCTCTGCTGAGACAGGGTTTAAGGGAATTCAGGTTTTGGAGCTTGTAACTCAGGCTTTTGGCAGAGCCAAGTAGATGTTGCCAGTTATGCTTAATTCATGTTTCAAGGTTATTTTACAATGTAGAGATTGATAAAACCACTTTTAAGAAGCTGAAAACTTGGAATCTGCTAGATTGCAGTGCCTGTGACTCTTGGAAGAAGAGCTGTAGTGCATAGACCTTATTTCAGCCTGGTTGCAATGACTGACTCAACTGCCTGCTGATTATCTGCCTTCGTTAGCACAGCAGATGGCTGTCAGTGTCCTGATAACTCAAATGGCCTCCCCAGTCATTTTTATAACTACACTTCAGGGAATAGATGTAGGTGCCAAGGTGACTGTTCCAGTTTTAAAGCCCAGCAAGATAAGATGATTGAGAAAGCTTTAAATAAAAGCTAACCTGTGGAAATCCCTTGACAAATCATCCATTTGTGAACTTTTACTTCCTCTTGCATTGCCTTCTCCATCAGACAGGCTGAAGAAAGTCCAAAGGTACAAAAGAACTATTTTAATTTAGACCACCAACCTCATCCATATTAATGGTTGGGGCTGTTTGCAAAGGCCTTTTGCATGTGGGATAGCCTGTCTTAGAGGGCTAAATCATGGGGTTCCTTCAGAATGGAGTAGAAATATAAAATAAAAATAAGAAACTGTGAAATATTTGCTTCTGATAAAAAAAAAAAAAAAGGAGGAGCAGAGAAGTAATGTTGTGCAGTGCAAAATGCAAATTCATGTCTTTACCATTGGACTTCTTTGCTATCAGCAGAAGCCTATGCTAAACTTTAAGATTACATTTATGTCTGTACCATTGTCAGCAAACGTTTTGTTTTGTATCTCTGATCGCAGTAGGATTGCAGGGTTTTTTAATGTGGTTTTTTAGTGTGCCTGCAAGTATGTGAGCTAATCTAATGAAGTCTGGTTGGGCTGCTCACATGCCCCGTTACCAGATCAGGCCTGTACAGTCAGTGTTGTGAGGCTTAATGACTTTGCACAATGTTAAATTGTGCATCTTCTTGGAGGAGAGAGGCTTCTGGCTCTTTTTCAAGATCTATAAACACTCTGGAAGTTGGCCTGATTTCTTGCTGAGGACTGTGGGCATGGTGCAGGCTGGGTGTGTGTACACGTGTGCTCTGCAGGGAACTCCTCGCCTGGTACAGGGCCTGCAAGTCAGCCTTTTCTAAAGAGATGGTGGAGAGTGCCAGAGTGAAACAGGCAGTTCCCCCACGCAGGATGGCTTTATTTACTTTTTCACCTTTCAAATACCTTTCAAAATGTCAGGAGGCCATTAAATAGCTCATCTGTCCCCCAGTGGGTGTCCTTCCCTCAGGTGGGGAGGAAAATGTCCAGACCTGAGTCAGATATAAGCAAGCCGAGCCTTTTGGAGAAGGTCTGGGCATGTGAAGATGAGGAGGAGATCCAGGATTGTGACTAACAGTTAGGGAGAGCTGTGAGACATAACAGCCCTCATGTCACTGAATCTGCCTGGGAGTGCACAGAGAAACACATGGGGGACCGTGAAGCTCTGCAGAGCGATGTGATACAACAGAAGTGTATGTGGGATTTACCTACTGCAAGAGAAATAAATGATTACTGAGGCCTCCAGGAAATGCACTTTATTTATTTTACCGCTTTTTACCCACAAGCAGGGGACTGAGAGCTAGCACACAGCTGATGGCTGGGCAGCCATCCGTCAGCTGTGGGTCTGCAGCAACAGGAGGCACTAGGAAGGGCACCAGGGCTACCACCAGCTCCAGTAAATAAGTTCTCAAAATTGTTTTTACAGCAGACACTGAATAAGTTTTTTGGACTCCAAAGTAAATGCTTCTTCTGGAAGTGGATTTTTATTAGAGCTGGCTGAGGCTGGAGGAAACAGCCCCTTTGACGTCAGAGGCTTTATATCGGGCTCTTTCCATTTTTATACTGTGCTCCTCTGGGCATTTAAGGCATTTCCGCTACATAGCAGATCTGCCTGGAACTGCTTCATTCCTTTCTGCTCTGATTTAAAGCAGATAAAAGTTCTTGCCTGTTGCCAATCACTAGAACGTGTTTCAGTGTAATTTCAGGTATCATTTGGAGTTTATGTCAGTGAATATTTAGTTCTTTGGAGCACGAACCTTGGGCAGACCAGGTTTCCCATAAATAAAAGAGCAAAGATGCTGAGCCTAGTTTGTTGCTGGAGATATACGATCACACTCCCTCTCCCTGTGTGGTGTAAAATGTGTGGTGTTGCATTTGCTGGCTCCTGGCCAGGTGTTTGAGTCTGTTTAGCTGCGGCCAGACTTGTTGCATGTGTTCTTCATTCATCACAATCCATGTCTGAACTTGGCAAGTGCTGCCTAAGCCATGGGTGACAGCTCTGCCAGGTGAGCCATTAGCGGCTGGTCGCGGCTGGACGTCTTCTTCCTGCAGAACTTGAACGCTGATCAACCGTGCTAAACAGCAAACCGCAGCTACCCTCACGTGCATGCAGTAGTGGAAACAGTTTGACACGCAAATCAGAAATGTCACTGCATTTAGCCAATGACTCTTGGCTGAGAAAGACCTGGACTTGTGCTTGGACCTGCAAGAGACCAGATGGCTAATGTGGTCATTAGCCATCGCACCGTAATCCCACATCAAAACTTGGCTTTTCACAGAGGTCTGTGAACGGGAGTGAAATGTAGAATGTTAAATACAAAGCAAAGCAGAACCACTCCATTATAACCTGCAGTGATGGGAATTCAGTGCTGCTTTTAAGCAGCAGGGTTCTTAACTCCAGGCTTTTTCTATTCAGTTTTATTTCCCAAACCCTGCATTATCTTGTTAGGAGAGACATTATTTCCCTTTGGTAATTTCTCTTCCCTTCCTCAACTCTCCCACATTTTTTAAGCTCACAGTGGGGAGATTAAAATTTATAGTTGTTGGAGTTCTGTCTGTCTTTTTTTCCATCCTTTCCTAATTCTTCAACTCATCATGTTAAAATAGCACTAATTAAATCTGTTCTCACTTAAAATGCAGTCCTGCCTTCAGTAGGCAAAATTACATCTGGACTTTCCTGAATCGGTCTAACCTTGGCAGGATTTCAACAGAAATCAGTGGGAGTACGTTGGGGTAAGATTGGTGTCAATAGATCAGAGTCAGGCCTCTGGTTATTTGAATTATACACAGTGAGTACACTACTATCTGTCAGAGTTTGTTAGCTCACATGCAAGGTTATGTGAGCACAAGTACATTGCTCAACTGGGTCAGCTCGGACTCAACACCAGATCGCCCGGCTAGGAGAGGGCACTGCAAGGAGCTGTTCAGATCCTCTGCACTGCTCTGCTGGTTTGGAGATGGTTATTGGCCTTTAGCAGTGTCCAGCCCACAGTGGCTGTGTGCTGCACCCACATAAGAAAGCCTGTGGAAGTAATAGAGGAAAGATGCTGTCAGAGCTGGCAGCCAGAGTCCCAGAGTTTTGCTGTCAGGTTTATCCCAACCTTTCAATACCTACATAATGAAAAATTGCTGTTAGATTCCTGTGCAAACCTTTGGCTGGTGTGTATTAGGAGAGTGGGGAGCACTTGTTGGATCAAGTCTCTAGTGTGGACGTCTCCTTGGAGGTAATATCCCAGCCACCTGTATTCAACATGTGCTTCCAGCTGGCTGTGGCACTTTTTCTCATGATCTGTCCTGGACTCCTGTATTTCTGTACACAGCTGTCTTTCAGAAGTGTCTGGGTTTAATGGCATGGGAATTTTTTCCTCCTGCCAGAGGCTTGGGTACCAGTCTTCGCATTCCTTTCCAAAGGAAGAGCTAGAGACTGCAAAGTCCACACGAGACTTTGCTGTTGCAATCGACCCATGATAGAGCAGCAATCTCAAATGCTGAGACAGATATGTAGTTAGTAAATAGCTTTGAGAATTTGTTGGAATAAAAGATACATATACTGTATAAATGTAAGAGATCTAATTATTTTTATTGTTAGGACTGTGCTGAGCAACACTGCTGGGGAAAGATCACATACTGCCATTCTATTTCTCTTGGGATAGAATAGGAGACTTGCTTAGACCCAAGAAAAACTGCTTCTGTGCCTGCCTCTGATTCATGCTGCATAGTTAAATGCCATGGGAAGGCACTTGTACTACAAACACTTTTGTTTATAGGCAGACATTTAATTATCATATTACAGAATTCTCAGGACCAGCTGCCACATGAGATTTCTGGCTAGGACATTTAACATAAAATTAAAACACAGCGTCACATGCCCATTTAGCTGAAAACCTGAGCATAGTATTTGCACTTTCCTGTTCTCTAAAAAGCTTCCTGGATGATATTTCAGTGCAGATTAGTCATGAGAAGTTGGCATGCTGTAAGCTTGATGACGTCTTTGTGACTGGATCAGAGAACAAATATTGTGATCTGTTCAGCCATGGGCTCCCTGTGAGTGATTGAATTTCTTCTCCAAGGAGTCTAGGTAATTTGCTCAGATCAGAGCACTGGGCATCCATGGAAAGGAAAACCAAAGTGTATTGTTTCCATGCTTTTGTATCCAAAGTTTTATTGATAGTCCTGGATGCTTTGGGAAAATGCATAATAGTCC
This sequence comes from Athene noctua, assembly GCF_965140245.1. Taxonomy (NCBI): domain Eukaryota; kingdom Metazoa; phylum Chordata; class Aves; order Strigiformes; family Strigidae; genus Athene; species Athene noctua. The sequence continues at coordinate 11,411,795 of NC_134049.1, read as the reverse complement.
CAGTACAATGTGGAAAATAATGCTACATGTTAATAACTCTATGTAAAGAAAAGCTTGGAAGCCTACTTCTAATCATATTGTTTGCAATATTCAATCATTTTCTCAAGCAAGCAATGATTATATTTGTGAGTATATTTGTGTGCAGGGCTGTGTTTTCTCTCCTCACCCCTTTTTGCTTTTTCCTGCACCTGTCACATCTGCCTTCTGGGTTGCATTCCTGTCTCTGATACTCCATGTGCTCTGTGCACAGGTCTCCTTTCCTTCTCTTCATGCCAGTATGGTTTAGTCCCAGTGTCCAGGTCAAGATATATTGCCAGTAACCCAGAAAGAGCTCACTAATTGTGGGTAAACTCCCCAAAGATGACTCAGGAGTTAGCTCCCCGTGAGTCCAAGTGGGCAAGATTTCTGAAGCATCTACGTCCTCTTCTGGTACTCACCTGCCAACAGCATCTACACGATCTAGATGCCTGAGTTTCTGTAACAGTGACACTGGAAAGCACAGTGATGGCAACAAAGAAATCCCTTTCCTACAGATATAATCCAAATGAGAAATCTGCTGGTTTTCTGGTCTGCTTTAGTGTGCGTTCTCAAGAACTTAGCCTACGACATCTTCCTACACCAAGAACTGGAGATGAACTGGCAGGAATGTTTCACTAAGATAGATTTGGAAGACAAAATCTCATTTACCCTATAGGGAAAGATTGTCTTAAGTACCATCTTAAAATTGCAAAGTGACACTGCCTTGCCACCATGGGTGAGAGTCACTGCTCCAGGCGAGGACATACACTTCTCTCAGGATTTGCCGTCCATTTCTGCTCCTCACTTCTGTCCTGTCTCTGAGTCTGGTCTTTGCCTATAAAGCCATAAATAAACCAGAATGCAGTTTTGCCTCAGAATCATCTTCATCTAGGTTGGAAAAGACCTTGAAGATCATCTAGTCCAACCATTAACCCAACATTGACAGTTCTCTCCATGCGATAAACTCATAGCCGTGGGGCTCCCAGGAACAGTTATGGAGTTTTATAACTTTGCAGGTTTTTTGGGGCTGTGGCTGATGAGCCAGCTCTCCTGAATGAAAGCTGGAGCTATCTGGATTGGTGTGCTCCTGTTCAAAATTCGTGCAAGGCATAAAATACCTTTAGCACTGGCTCAGGGCTTCTCAGCAGTGTTGCCAAAATGTCAAAGCAACACAGCCTTTAGGAGAGCTCTTGAGAGTTGTTTTGCTGAGAAGCTTCTGCTTTTGCTAGACAGTGTCTCCTCTCTGAAAAAAAGCACCACATTTAATATATCTTTGTCTTGTTTTGTGCCAGTAAGCAGGAGGAAGATTGCTTCTGGCTTTGTAGATACCGTGCAGTAGTAGAGCTGGTCTCTTTTTTTTTTTTTTTTCGTCAGCATATTTAAATCAGCACGTTACTAGGGTTAGTGGTCATCCTGGGCAATGGTCTTCATGTCTGAGAGCTGGATCAGTATTCAGGCTGCAAATGAGGCTTTACCAAGTTGCTTGCCTGGTCCTGTGACCTCTGAGCTCACCAGACACGTGAGCACATCCAAGTGTAAATACTAAAAGTGAAAAAGGCAGCAAGGCAAGGAGAATTCTAAAGCGTGTGGGAGGGGGGGTATTGTTTGTTTATTGTAGCTTAATTCCCTTCCCCCTTCATCCTGAAGTCATGAAATGTTTTTTTCCAGCAGTGTCATAGTATGAAGAAATACAAAAACACATGCTCCTGTTGCAATATAATGTGCTGGTGGAAAACATGTGAATGTTTTGAAAGACCAGGAGTTTCTTCACAGATCAGACTGATTAGTGCGTCTGAACTGCAATTCACATCTCTAAGCATCTGCCCTGTATTGCCACACTGGTTATGATGAAAAATGACCCATCGTCCACCAGGAGCACAATTCATTTTTTGACATACTGGGTGAGTGTCTTGGGATTTTGAAGAAAATACTTCAGAGAAGGGGAGAGAGGGAAGGACGATAAATAAACCTAGAAAATACCCCATGTAACAGCTGCAGGGCTGGTGAAAGGCTTCCAGCTTGGAAAAAATAGTCCCGGGACAGTTTTTCACAGCTGCAGTTTTGTGTCCTTAGAGTTGCAACAACCCTGGCATGCATTTTAGCAGAGTAGGAAACCCTGCACTTGAAGCAGGCACCTCATTTCCACTGTGTTTCCAAGGGAAGCCTGAAGTCTCTGTGAGTTTCTTACACAGATGGGGTGAAGAAGATGGACAAGGGTTGTGGCTTCAAAGGCTGTATCAGAAAGATGAGACGTGCACTTTGTGAAGGAGTGTTGCAATTTTCATTCCTGCCTGGAAGCAGGAGCCTCAAAAAGAGCTGAGCATGGCTGGGGCAGTTCGTGGGACTGGATCCATGGGTTTCCCAGGGAGAGTCCCTTCTGTGCCTTTGGTCTGCTTTATTTGAGAAAAGAAAGAGCCAGTGCTTACTCATGTTAGTGTTTCTGGGATGCCATCTGAGCCCAGATGGCTGTATCTCCAAGTGGTCAGTGGGCTTTGGAAGGAGGGGATTTACACTGTGCTGCTGTGGATGCATCTTCTGTGTCCTAGCTCTTTCCAGGAATGAAAACTTTGAATTTCCCAGAACTCAGGCTTCTACTTACAGTGTGCTGAGATAGTTATCTTGCTGGGGCCGCTGACATACCACCCAGAAAATCTTTTCTGTGAGGTAACCTAAACGTCATAGATGGGCCTTTCAAAAAGCAAATACTTTTTTTTTCTCCAAAAACCATCTTCAGTTCCCCTTTCACTTTGAGCGGTGGCAGCACTAAGTCACTGCTGTATGTGCTGTACAAGCTCATATGAAATCCATGAAGTTCCCAGGCTTTCAGGAGCTGTGTGACCATGGGGGCTGGCAGCAGCGTGTCCAGGGCTGACTGATCCGTGAGCACTGGCCGTGTGGCCATGCCATGTGGAGTGGCCAAGAGCATGGTGATATGAATGAACAGGGCATCCTTGACATGTGAGGCTGATCTAAGTGCTTTTGGGTTTCCACATCTCCTGAATCTCATTGTGGTTTTTGGTGGGGTTCTTTTTTCTTTTTATACAGGCTCTGTTTTCACAAATTCTCAAGTTACTGCAGCCTCACAAACGTGATCATTATGAAAAGCGATCTGAGACTGGTACGAAGTGGCAGAGGGTCAGAGGTTGAAATTCTTCTCCCAGGAGTATTTTGTAAAATTGCTCAAAATCAGAGGCTCTTTTTTATTTTAACACCTTACTTAACATAGAAGGTGTTGTGGGGTTTTTTTAACAGAATAATTAAAAACGCTAAGTAGAATTTAAGACATAATTAAGGACTTCTCCAGGATTATATGTGATAAATCTTACACTACTTAAAAAAAAATGTTCTACAAAAGATTATTCTGTTAATTTGTATCTAAATTCCAAACAACTTTTCACCAATCAGTGTTATTTCTAAATTTCACATCCTCTCAAAAATTTCATCTCAATATGTTCAACTAGTTAGAAAATGCTTAGCACTGTGAACACTGTCAAATCTGGAAGACTTGCTGTTCATTACGCTGCTCTGTCAGGTCCTTGTGATTTCAGCTGACTGCAATTAATAATGATAACATTCGGCTTTAATTACTTGGGGTATGTTTCTTGTTTTTCAAAGGTGTGTTTGGCACTTGCAGAAAGCACCCTCTAATCTTTCACTGGGTGGATTAATCCTGCTGGGTTCATACTCTAAACTCTGTGGGACCAAAAGGGACTGGACTGCTTTGCTTTGCACAGAGCAATGACTGCTTTAGCCAGTGAAATATTTATGTCTTCTCAGCTGGCCTGTGTGACTCTCAAAGCATTAACAGCAGAGGGTTAAATGATATTTAAACTACTTTAGGATTCAGATGACTGCGAAAACTGAAACCTCTGTGGGCTCGCATATGCTTCACCACGTTTGCAGCACACAGCCGGCAATCTGTGAAACAGCCCATCACCGATGGAAACACAAACAAGGGCTGTCAGAAAATTTCTGTTCAAAGGTCAGTGGTAAATGACAGACACTTAAATGTTGTTTTATCTCTGTTCCACAAGCTGGAAAATAATAGGATTGGATTTTGATCGAGAACTCTGTTTTATTCCCTCCAGTCATTAGCTTTCCTGTACCCTAAGACAAAGTATAGCTGATAGTAAAGGGAGGAGAGCTTTGACAGTTCATTCATTTTTTGGATCTTTTGGAGTTCAGTTGTCTGTATACAGTGAGCACCATTGTCTTTGACTGGGATTCAGACTGTTTTTCATGATCCTTTCCAATCTGAGACTGCTGCCCACCAGGCCGGCCGGCTGCTGAGCCAGGCCCTCTAACACCCCAGCTCCCCGTGTGCCCCGATGCTGTCAGCTGGGGCAGATCAACACACAACCAGCGAACATGGGGATTTCCTTATTATCTGATACAAGGGCACGGCAAAGGTCCATCTGCAGGGAGACAATTTCTGTCTGAATGGGGAGCCATGGTGATCCTCACACCTCTGAGCCGTGAGAGAAGTCTCCTGGCCAGCAGGACTGGGAGCAGAGTCACATTAGCTGTGGGCTGAACCTGCAGGAGTGTGATCTTGACACGTAGAATTGCAAGGACTGACGATTTGGGTTCTGGGCTATTTAAAAAAAGTATCTTCTGAACCTTTCTGACACGGTTTCAGATTATTTTGCTAATTGACTGTTTGAATGTTTTTGGACAGTTAGGGTTGTGGGGCAGAAAAAAACAAACCACCAAAACCTGCTTCCTCTTTTTTTTTTTTTTTTTTTTTTTTAATGAACATCCTCTTTTAGAATAGGAAAGCAGGGTGCAGCTTGCATAATATGAGAGGCCTCACTGCTTGGGTAGGTTTCCAGGTTCCCCTTGGGACCCACAGTTATACTCCCACAGTTATATGTTCATATAAACTAATAACTCTTCCAAATATCTCAGAGATGTTGGGAAACTGTTTCCATTGTGATTAAAAAATGAAAACTTCTCTTTAGAGAGCAGTAGCAGTGGATGTGCATGTAATCTTACATACTGCCAAATGCCCTTCACACATGTTTCTAGAAAAGAGTTTCATAGATATTTACAAGTCTCAGAATAACAGGATCGTGAGTCCACTGGCACATCCCCTCTTCATAGCAATAATAACAGTGGCCCATTGCTTCATGTTAACCAGGGGGACATTGGTCAGAAGGACTTATAGGGTCTGTACCCCCAGAAAGTCACCTGCTGCTCTCCCATCAGTGAGATACCTGAGGCAGAAAGGCTGAGCTGGAGTGTGATGGTGGTCGCCTCTTCTCTTGTTCATGTGCTGCTTTGCAGATTAATGCCTGCCCTTGGAGGTTCCCATCCAATTCATAGTTTTGGTCACTGCTGTTAACACCCAGATGGCTGCCTCAGGCACTTTTCTCTCTCTCTCCAGGCCACCTGCCCTTCCAACAAACTTTAGCCCTTTTTCTGTGGGCACCAGGGTTGTTTTTGTCTAGATGGTCACATCCCAGAACAGTTTTCATCTTAAGAACAGCATTTTCATGTAGGGCCAGATTCTGCCACTGTACTTAGGACCTCAGGATTATTCCTTGTTAGGGGGTTAGGACCCTATGTGCAAGGTGCTGTACAAAAGTAAGAAATACAGGTAGCTCCTGCCTCATGGACAGTGCAATCTAAGCTTCACAACACATTTTCCATGTTAGCACGGCATTCTCTGCACTGTGTTCTTGCCCTTCCTGTGTCTTTACTAGGTGATTAAGATTATCTTCCAGTAAGAAGCAAAACGATTCAGCATCTTGTAGAAGAGGAAAAATTGTCAGTCATCTTTTAACTCAGAAGAAAAATCCTTTTCATTTGCAAGAGGTACTTCATTTTCAAGAAAGCCTCATTTCCTCTGCTTCCTAAGTCCACCCTTCCACAGTTCCATCATTATGTAGCACCATATTGCATCCTTGACTGCTCCAGTAGTTGAAGTGAGCAATGGAGGTGTCGTATTTGGAGGTAATTAAAGGTTGCTGCTCTCAGTCCTCACCCAACAATGTACCCTTCACACAATGTACCTTAGTGGAGACTTCACCTTGTGTATTAGCATTGTTTGGTCATTTCACTTCTAATAGCCCTTCTGTTTCCTTTACATCGCCTGACTAATGCCTGCTTGGAGGACAGTGTAGTAAGTGACTTCTCCCTAATCTGATTTCTGATTCTTACTGGCCTGGATAGACCAGCATTAGTTTGCTATTTCGATGTGATCCATCAGAGTCATCTCCTAGACAGGGCTGCTCTATTATATCATTTACGTCGCAAAACCACAACTTGATTCAGCTGGTTTCCAATGCAAGGCCGACCAGGTCATGTGTGCGCAGAGCAGAGACAATTAACAGCCTCCCACTGTACCAAACCCAGGGCAGGAGCTGAGCAAAGATGTCTGCTCTTGGACAGAGCTTCTGGGGAGAAAAAGGGCTTCTGCAGCCTGTGAACAGGTTGTATGATGCAACGCAATGATAACTGTGTCTGCATTAAATCAATACTTTGTCATCTCTATGCTGGTGGGATTCACTCAACCCCTTTATCACCAAGTCTGGACTGTTTCTGAGTGCAACTTGAAAGAGAAATCTCCAAAAAGCATTGGTTTTAACGTGTCTGGTGGAAGTTACAGTTAAGTCAGCCATCAGATATAGCTAGCAAGGTGAACAGAGTGTCAAGGTAAGGATTGGCACGGGTTTGGGCTGGAACATCATTACCCTCTCCTTTATGAAGTGCTATACTTCTCCCTGCTGTCCAAACCCTTACTGATGGACTATTGTCTGGAAAGAGAGGAAACAGAAAGGAGGGAGGTGCAGTGGTCTTTTCCTGAGTTAAGGGACCTGGGTGTGGTGGAAAGAAGCTGCATCTGCCATTCCATCAGAAGATCCTTCCTGGGAATTAGGTGAGATTGGTAATGCTCTGGGGATATGCCAGACATGTGGGCTCCCAAGCTTGGTAGGATATTGCAGTCAGACATAGTCCTTACCACCACCTTTGCTTCAGAGCAGCTGGCTCAGGAGAAGCACAGTGGGGCAAATCACCACACTGACAATGTAATAAGGTGAGGGTCAGGGTAGGAATAGCTTTGGGACCAGTGATTTGACTTGGATTCTGGAAAAGATCTGCTTAAGTCTGGTGGAGTTTGGATGTGTTCCCCATTCCCTTTGGAGTTTCCTTTTCTCATGGCTCCCTGTCAGAGGTGTTCATTGCTCAGACTTAATGAGATTTCTTTACTTGGCATTGCTAGACTGCATGTCCAAACTGAATCTGAAATTCCACCATCCTCCCTTGCTCTGTTCACCAGCCTCAACCTCCAAGAAAGCACATGATCCTCCTCAGCATCTATCAATTTGGTTAACAGGCAGGAAGATGAAGAAAACAGCCCATTTCTTCCACAGTTCAACATGTATGTTGCTGACAGTGGTGATGTTTTGGGGTTTTTTTGTCAGCAAGCAAGAAGCAGAGACATGGTTGAGCTGATTTTTCAAGGGCTTGATCTCAAAGGCCTCTTGCATCTTTGCAAACTCTTTTGCAAATCCAACCGCTTTGAAAACTCCTGGATACGATTGCACAAATCTTGGAGCCACATGTGCCAAAGTCAGTCATTCTGCTGCCTGTGCCACCTGTTTAGATAACCAAGCAGCTATCTGCCTGCCTGCCAAGCCCAAGGCTGACGTAAAGGCATAGACGTAAATGGGAAGAGTTGCAGCCTGGGAGAGGGTGGATCTTGCCATGAACTGTTGCCTGTCTCTGTCATTCCCCAGCATCAAAGGTCTCTGCTGTGACCTTTGAGGGTGACTGAGCTTAGCATGAGGATGAAACTGCCTGTGTGAGAACTATACCTATGCACTGCAACCTGTCACTCTGGTGGCATCTTGACTTTGGTCTGGGTGTGGTGAGAGGCAACTGCCTTTCCAGCAGAGTCAGAAATAAGTTGATTTAAGTCAAGAGCTTTCTAAGTACCTCCTTCACTGTGGTTTTCTCTAGCTTGGCAGCCTCCAGCATTACTGAAATGTGAGCGATGTAGGCACAGGGTAAAATGGTTCCTTCACTGCACAGAAACTAGTGCAGCTCCTGACTTGTCCCCTGTCCTGCTCTGGTACTAGAGAACAAGACAGAGATTTAGGAGTCCACTGACTTCATCCACCAGGAAAATTATTCTGATATATACAGATTGTAGACTGACTCTAGGACTGATGGATATGTAATATGACGACAACTGTAGTGCTTATTGAGTGTTTGGAGGTTTTGGTATAAAGGCTTAAACTTTCATTCTTATCAAGGGCTTGAGCTTGGGTATCTGAAGCTAAAACCAGAAGTTTCTACTATCTGAAATAAACAACTGCAAGGCAGGTAAAAGTGGTAGCAGACTTATGTGCTTAGTGAATTCAGCACAAAAAGTAGGATGTAGTAAATACTGACTGGTGAGCAATATTTGGAGAGTTTTCCAGGACAGGCTTACTAAAAGTACAGAGCAATTGATAATTACTGCCTTGATTCTGCCTGGTGGGACATGTTTTCTCATGCCAGTTGTAGGAACAGAGATGGGTGGCCCTCTGTCCTTTCAAGATCATGTTGAATCCAACCCCAGTGACATCAGGTCTGGTTCTGGACCCAAGGGATTGAACTCCAGACAGATGTTAAAATCTTTGCCCCTTTTTTGTGTCTGTCCCTGACACCAGGAGCTTTAGAGTAGAGTGGAAATGTGCATGAATCTTGCAGTGCTCACTACGTCTGGAGCCAAGATCTAAGCATGATACATTCACCCATCATATTCCACCTTTCTTCCCCAAAACTGTATCTGTTGCCTCTAGTCAGAGGTATCTAGGCAGAGGCAGAGTATCCAGTATCCTACAAAGCAGCATAGTCTTATGTCTGTTCTCCATTTCCAAATCTTTGTCTCTGTTGTTCTGCTTATGGGTGGATCACAAAAATAATTGCCTAAATGAACCAGGCGCCAAAACACCTTAAGTGATCGTGTACTCCAAAGAATAACAATGATTAGGTCACCCTCCTTGCTTATCTCAGGTTCCCAGCCTTAAAATAAGGGCAGCAATATTTTTGCTTTTAAAAGAGCAGGACAAACTTGTTCATGTTTGAAGTATTAATTGTTGTTATTATTATTACTCATAGGGATGACAGGGAAGCACCTAATGAATTCTGGTTATGTTACAATAGGCCGTGACTGCTATTGTCAGGACTAACGCAGCATGAATTTACTAGCCTGCCTGTTTATACTAATGCAAACTCCACCACATACTTGCGGTCCATTACCAACAGATCGCCACAGCCAGGAAGTTCTTATGGTGCTGATCGTTTTGTATTACATCTCCATCCTTTCAAAAGAGAGCAGCCTGTCTCATCCAATAGAGTATCTCTGCATGTGTCTCCGAACAGCAGCTGCCCAGCGTGTTTCTTGCTGCCTAGCAATGGCGGGGTCTGTCTGGAGCAATTTCTTTCTTTCTGCTTTAAAGGACAGAGAGAAGCAGCTCAGACTTTCCAGCTGTTGATTTCAGATGCTTTCCACAGAGCAGGTCCTTTCGACTATTAGAGAATTGATGCAGAAAACCAAATTCCCTTCAAGTGCGTCTTTGCTCAGGACAAAACATTGCTCACCCTGTCTTCTTCATTTGGAGAGAGCGTTTCTAATTATATTCCTTAACAATTTGCCAGAAGTGACCTGGGGTGCATGGGGTGATAAAATGGGACATTAGATGTGTGTATTTGGGTAAGTAGGAGTGGCGTTGGCTTTGCTGTTGGCTGTCAGACAGGCGTGACGCTGTTTCCCCCATTTGCAGCCATCACGCCGGGAAAGAGCAGCGTTACAAACGAGCCGTCCTCCCCAGGAGCTCTGCCCAACCCTCCATGGTTCAGGCCGCAGGAGCCACACACCCCTTTCTGGTTAGGGCCACCTCTTCCTGGCTGCTGCTGGCCTGTGGCCCACACCTCCGCCCCTGCATCCCCACAGAGGTTTTTGGTGTTCACCTCTCCCTCCTCCCAGTGAATTTTCAGCCAAAGGCCACCTCTGAAAGTTGACTACGTGGTGTGTTGCGTCAGTCCCTGCACAGCTCATGATTCAGCAGTTGTACAAGTTTCATACCTGTTAGGGATGTGCCAGAAACCACAAATGTTCCTAAGCCAGCAACAGCTAAAGGAACTGGGAGTTTCCACTCAGCTGAAGACAACAGTGTCTGCAGTAGATTTTCTTGCAAATTGGTTTCATTTCATTGCCAAGAGATGAGAGCAGGAAAAGGATGCCAAGGGTTGAGAGCAGGAAAACCAGCATCTGGATTTCTAAAGCCCAGAAAGCCTGAGATCTTCACAAGAACAAGTGACACTTTACTCTGCACTGAAGTCAGTTTAAAGGGAACAAAACTCCTTCTGGAAGCAGGGCCATGAAACCATTAAGTATTTTAGGAAAATCCCAGTCTGTGAGATCAATTAAAAGAAAACACTCCTGAGGTGCATGGGAGAAAAATGCAAACATCTCTGCAGGCGTCAGCTGGAAAATATCATTATTCAAACAAGTGTTGGCACGGGAGCAGTCACCGCGGCGTGCGAGCTGCGTGTCCTGGTGCCAGACCCCAGGCAGAAGGGCTGCCCTGCTGCTCATGGAGTGGTGGGTAACCCAAGAAGGGGCATCTCCTGGCATCCCACAATGCCTCCCGCCAGCTCTGTCTGCCAGAGAGCCAGGAACGTGTGCCAGCCGTGGCAAGATTGCTTCTCACTTAGTGTAGCAGAGACTGGGACACAGCCTTATTAGTTTCGTTCAACTGTTGGCTCAAATGAGTTGAGCTGGCAAGGAGAGCTGTGACAGCAAATGCTTGTGTCGCGAGCACAGGAAGCCTTGTTCCTTGCCTTCCTCCTGCTTGTTTGCCACCCCCTGCTCTGTGCAGGGATTTTAAGATCAGTGCAAGTTAGGTGTGAGGGGGAAGGGAAGGACTGAACATTTGAGGGCTGGCAATAGAATAGCCTGTCTTTGCCCAGGGATTATAGTTGCGATGTAGCCAAGATAACAGTGATTGGCGTGCAGTTGTCTGGAAAGAAGGGAGTAGTTGAGGTGCAATTGAAGGAGTGGGAGGGATTGTTGCCTACTCGGGCCTGCGGGTGATGGCTTATGCTTGGGAAAAGTGGCATTGCTGTAAATGGATGGAGAGTGTGGGTGGGGAAGAGAAAGAAGGGATGGTGAAGAACCAAGCCTGGATTGCCATCCTGCATTAAATGAAAACATCTCAGGCCAAGGCTGATGTTGAACTTGTCAGGCTGTTCTTTCTTCTGCTTTTCCCCTCCCAAAGGAAAATTTTCTGGCAGCCTGTGTTTAACAGTGTGTGTTGCAGGCAGAGATGGGGATTCCCTTGAACTGTGAACTGTTGTAGGCATGGGAATCCTCTCTAAATAGCCTTGAAGTCATTTTCCCAACATGCTTGCATTATAAGTGTGTGCCAGATCCCCATAAGGGCTGCTTGGCTGTGATCAAACAGAAGGCTTAATGACAGGAGATGCAAATGATTGCTATGGTTGCTTGTTGAAGATGATCTGAGCAGAAGTGGGAGGCTGAGTTCTCATGAAGCTGCTCTGCGTTAGGCTGGTGTGAGGTGGGGGTAGGAGTGGGGCTGGGGGGGATTCAGCCTGCAATGTGCCCTAATACATTTGGGGGTCATGTAATGGCTCAGCTGAGCAAAGGGGGCAAAATGTAAGCACATGGGTTGAGCAGGACTTTGAGCTCTGCCACTGTTTGGTGTGGCTTTGAAAAAGTTGCATTTGATAAATAATTTTAAGCATAAATTGAGTGCAAGAGGGAAGGATGGTGCTCTTTACCACTGCTTGGCCTTTCCTACCAACTCCTGCCGTGCATAACTGACAGATCACCTCCCTCTCCTCGCGTCCAAGTACCAGTACCCTCTGCTGTATGCTGTGTTTGATAGTAAAGTGTTTCACTGCTTGGTTTGGGCTTCTGCCTAGAGAAAATATATATACCTGGCATCCACCCAAGAGCTATTTATAGCAGGAGTTCCTAGAAGAAAGTGTGACAACTTCAGCAAACAAGGAATTGCCAAATAATCCTGTAGAGAGCAGCAAATTAATCCCCTGCCACACACACCAATAGCCCCAAATCCTAGCGGGAATCGGTACCAAGTGACAGTGAAGGGAACACCAGCAAGACTCAGTGAGCGCTGTTTAAGAGTCCTGCACAAAATGCCATGTCATGAGCAACAGCCCATGTGAAAGATCATGCGAGCTTTTTGTCCTTCTGACAAATCCCACGAAAACAAACCCCAAGGACACAAAGACTCGATTCTCCAGTGACATGGCACAGTGTCTTTGAAGACACCTCCACTATGTAAATAGCGATGTGTGCTTCAGACTTTTCCAGTCCTCAAACTTTTCTTGGCTTTGGTGTATGTCTTAAAAAACAGGATCTACTAAAGAAGATAATATCTCTGTAGTGTGACCTCTGAACGTACCTGTACAGCTGTTGGACTGGTTGTTCCTATCAGGTTGATGCAATTTCTTCATCAAATGTTGTTTCCGCTTTTAGTAACTCACAGACAGCAGATGTTTCTCTCATCTTGTCAGGAGCTGGTGGGCAGAGGCCTACAGAGAAACCCAGGCTTTACTTTTTACTCCGCTTGGCTGGCTATTGCAACAGGGTGACCTTGACCCTTCCTGGGCTCAAGGAGTTCAGTGTATAATTAAGCACTGAACCCAAATACATAAAAACAACAACAACAAAACCCCAACCAAAACCCCAAAACAGACATTACCTAACTTCTGCGTGGAGCAGAGTCTTGTGCAGTATATCATACTGCCTCCTTCCCAGTACTTCTCTGTAAACACCATTTACATTATGTGTTTATACAATCCATATGCTTCTTGCAGTTCTGTGATACCTTCACTTGTTTCACCTGCTGGACTAGTTGTAACAGGCACTAAATTATGATTTTTTTGTTGTTGTTTGCTTACTTTATATGCCTGCAATTTCCTGGTTTATATGTCCAGAGAGGTTTTGTAGTCTTTAATTTAATATTATTCATAGATTTTATTGAGTATTAGTTAACTTTGTAAAGCACCCTAATGGGCAGTGTCTTTTTAATTATATATGGCAAAACCTAGAGAAACAAAGGAAAATTGACCCAATTTGTTATAGCTGGTTTACAAAGAGCCCTTGAGGTGACTGAGCATCACTTTCCCTTTTTATTGTGCTTCACACATTTCCCAACTCCTGTCAATTCAGATCACATCTAACCTCTTTTTCTTGAAGCAGCCTCCGCATGCAGTGCGGCTGCATCTTCTCCCTCCAGCACTGAGCCAAACCCCAACATCTTGTCAGTTATTTTAGGCAGGAGGAAGAAGGAAAATTCGTGGAGTTTTCTTTTCCTGCTGCTTACTGGAAACGTGCAAAATGCTGTTTTTTCTGAATGCTGAATACTACAAGACTGTGTCTGTGCTCGTGGGTCCGAAAGCTTTGCACGCAGTCCCTTGCCCCCAGACAATTCCCCTGCACTCTTAGGGCTACAGACCTGATGCTTGCTTTCACTGCCACCTTGTCTGTCTGCATTTCTTTGTTTCTGTCACAGGCACACAAACCTGGAAAATAAAAGGGAAAGTCGTCTCCACCAGAAACCTGGGTGGATGCCTTTCCCAATGCAGCAGCATGTGCCTGTGTTTCAGCTGGAGGCTGCACTCTCACAGCACTCTCATCCTAAAGTTCAACTATTTCCTACAATCATCTTAAAAATAAAACTTTCAATCCTGTTGAACTTGTAATGCTATTATGTCTATCGTGGAAAGGACCAAGAAGCATTTTCTTGCAACTCTACAATGGCTAAATGACTCTGCATTGGTTAATGTGTCTCCTTTATGCAGCAAAAGCTGCCATAAGCATTGAGATAATCTATGCCCTTTTCGAGGTATCCATCAAATGCTGTCTGGCGCATCAGTGAAGTGTGAGATACAGCTCTGGTTTGTATAGTTGGAATAGGTTTGAATATCAGCTACACCATATCCTGGATGCAGCATTAATTAAACAGAATGGCCCTGCTTCAGGCCCCAATGGACAAGCATCCACATGGCAACTGTGAGCCTTGTCGGCAGCAAGAGATTAAGGAATTAATTGGCAGGGTTAATCTTCATGTCAGGGTTGGAAATGAATTGTTAATTTGTTTGGATGAGTGTAAAGTCCTCTCCCAGCGATGGCAGGTGGGATCACATGAGAAAAAGCCTGTGAAGCTGCCCTTCCTGGGGACCTTTCTATTTAACACCTCCTGCAAACAGACCTCTCAAATTCTTTGCCCCCGACATGCGAGACTCCTGCGCGGGGTCGGAGGAGCAGGTTGTGCCGCTCGCGTGTAAGCTCACGTCCCTGCAGACGACAGCCCAGCTGCTTTGGGCCGCGAGACGGGAGAGGGACCGGCTGCAGCTCGGGAGGGCCCCTTCGCCTTACAGCTTTACTTTCCGATCTTGCTCCCTTGTGCTGAGCAGATCTGCCTGCTGCATTGCAGATACTGGATCAGGCCAACCTGCTTTAGGATCTCAGAGTGGGGCAGAGATGTGCTGACACCAAAATGCCCCTCTTGGGGCAAGCGGTACCGGCCTTGCACAAACACGCAAAACTTGATAGGTCTGTATGGACACTAAACCCTCTCAGACACTTCTCCACGACACTGTAGTATGAGAATCTGTCAGATCAGTTAACACTTTTCCCTTTCTGCTCTCATTTTACACTCAGGACAGCAGAATATTTTCCATTTTAGTATCCTTCTGATCTGTTAAGGCTAATGCATTGGTCACATCACATTCAGACATGGGAGAAAAGCACTTCAGGGCTTCAATTATTTAAATGAAAACGTAACTTTTTGTCACTTACGCTCTCTTTTGTGCATTGATTAATCTAATTAGTTCAGTAATAAGAATCACTTTCTCCTCATACTCTGGTCTGATATGTTGTGACTGACACAACCTAACTCTAGAAGCAACAGGACTGGCCTATACAGAAACCTGGGATCTTTGTGCAACAATCCTGTTTAAGACCTTGCATATTATTACCCTGTTGCCCATGCTTCAGTTCCCACCATCAGCTCTTACACCTACTCTTTCATTTTCCTTGAAGCAGGGCTGAGAAAACTCTGTTTGTGTTCCTCAAAACTGACGAACTTCTATTCACAACACAGGCACTGCAAGGTCTGACCCGATGATGTGTACAACAGAAGGCCAGGTCACAAATATAGTCTGATCTGATGAAGTTAATTTTTAAGAAGTTGCTATTATACACATGCAAGATATGCTCCTCATTTTTGTAAAAGCCTTTTGTAAAAGTGTGTATATAAATATGATACAACTGGATACTGAAATACAGGTACAATCACCTCCTGTTGCCTGCGACAGTCTGTGGCAAGCCACCTCTCTCTGTGCCCAATGCCTAATTTATGGGGAGGCTGATTCTGTGCCAAGGCACTGCAAAATAATGAGAGTTTTTCATAGCCAAAGATATTTGGCTGGGTTTAGCCTACATATCTGCGTCCTGTCTGCGCACATTGTGTGTCACCACAAATGATACCAAGTCCTGTCAGTAAAAAGAGTTGGGGGCGAGTGGCTGTTTGTGGTGTTCAGGTTAAACCCCCTCCCAGAGGAGTGCTCGCTGTTGTGTCTTCATCTTCTGCCAGATACCGACAACTTCTCCTCAGTATTTCCCCACTCGTCCAGCTGCCATCCCACAAGCCCCACGCTGATGACTGACTGCAATTTTCACCTCTGTTCTCCTTCTATTGAACAAGACTAGAAATGTCTTAAAGCTGCTTTCCCCATCTGTGTGAGCCTACAGACTTCCATGTGACTCTTGGACTACAAGCAAAGTATCAGTGGGCTGTTTTGCTGGAGAGGGGAGAGCAGGGCAAGGGTATCCAGAGAGGTCTGGGACAATGAGTAGAGCTAGGAGCAAAGCAGAAGGGCTGGTCTGATGTTTGGGTGATGCTTTTTGTTAGGCTGTCACAGTGCTGAGTGCTAAGTAAAAATATGCCTGACGTGATACTTAGGTATCCTTAAACTGACCACAGTCATTTGTTAGAGACCAGAAATAATAGTACGAAACTGTCATCAAATGACACAGCAAATATCGTGTGCATTTGTTATAAAAATGTTTTGGGCTGCTCTGCATTCTTCACATTATATGAGGCGATCTATTTGTAGGTGTCTGTCAAGCACCAGCACTTGCTGCTACTTTCACCCTCCATTTGATGTTCTCCTCACCCTCCAGGCAGCCAGATGGTTGCATGTAAGCCAAAACTAAGAAGGATTTCCTCTTTTCTTTTG
Source organism: Athene noctua (assembly GCF_965140245.1). Classification (NCBI taxonomy): domain Eukaryota; kingdom Metazoa; phylum Chordata; class Aves; order Strigiformes; family Strigidae; genus Athene; species Athene noctua. The sequence continues at coordinate 11,395,490 of NC_134049.1, read as the reverse complement.
AAGGGATGGGTGCTCAGAGATTTATCAGTAATACAGTTGTACTTAATCAGATAGAGTCTGTCCTGTGCAACTAAGGCAGCCCAGAGCATGTTGCTGGCATAAGCAGCTACTCTAGTGAAGTCCCACTTGAGTTGCCATTTTGCATTCCACATAAAACTGGGCTTTATGCGTTTCTGACTTACCGTTATTAGTCTGTTGTCCTAAAATATTAATAACACAGTTATGTTCTACTACAGCTTTTGTGTACTATCATGTCATATGAATGGTTTAAAAATTATGGCCACTAAGTAATTTGGGACAAGACTGTCACTGTGTTTATGCCACACAAAATTTTAATATTAAAAGTGAATGACAGGATTCATCGTAGACCTAATTAGTTCTTTAGAGAATCTACTTTGTGCAGTAGCCTGTACTATGTGTATTGATGTTAACATATTATATAACCAGCTTTAGAAAACACAGCAGTCTGCAAGCTGGTTTCTACGTCCCTGTGCTCAGTCACTATCCTAAGGAGAGTGCTGAAAATCAGCAGAATTTTGCTAGAAAGCAGGCGTTTCTGCTGTGGGTTTTTTGGGGCATAGTAGAGCAATTGTTTATCATCAAATCAAATTTCCCTGCAAACTGCTCTCCAAACACTTCTTAATTGATGTATATATAGTAGGGATTTTACAAAATTAGTTAGATATTCCATTTTGCTGTTCAGATTGGGTGGTGAAGTAATGGAACATGCTATTTTGAGTTTGGAACATGCCCCAGGAGTCGATTAAACGATCTCTCTTACTCTGTATATGAATTGTGCGTTTCCATGCAAACATCAGAAGTATCAGAGCCACAAACACAAACCTGCAGTATCTGTGCTATCTCTGTATGGCAGAGCATGTAGTTTACTACCCGTTTAAACACTTAAATATATTTAATAGACAATTATAGGGGACTATTTCTGTTGACAAACTGTAGAACTTAGCGGATGAAGCAGAATTACTACTGTGAATGTAGTGATAAGATATTTTAGGATCATCTAGTAACAGACCTTTTAGAAACCTAAGACTGTAATTTGAGGTTTTGCCATTTTCCTGAGTCATGACCCTTTCTGCAGGCTTCAATGCTGGGACACATCCAGATCCTGAACAGCATCTTCACCTGGATTCTCCAAGGAGATGTTTGCTGTCTTCCCTCAGAAGTGGAAACAGGAAGAAGAAATCAACTGTTCTGTTTGTTGTTCCTCAAATGTTTGGGAGGCAGGACCCTGACAGAGATTTCATCATCACCTTTATGGCTTAGCTGAGCTATGTGGTAGATACAATTTGTCATCTGTTCCCCCATGGTAGGAGGGATTCTGCTCCAGTCATTCTGTGTTATGGTTATGAGGTTGTTCTGATCTATTTAGATCAATGAATGACCCAGTAAAGATAATCTTGTGTAAAGAACAAAATGAGAAATCCACTCAGAGCACACATCCTGCCATTTCGATCATTATGGGTAAGATACCCACAATTAAGTCCTATATTACATAACTATAGGTAGGAGCAGGCCATGTTTGATAAATTTGTTCCAATTCTTGGTTATGTATAGTTCAGGGAACTAAAGCAATGACAAGTGAAGGTAAAGTTCCCAGACCGGGAAATAATTAGGAGATATGTATGTGTTCACAGTTGGTAGAATACAGGTACTTCTTGACAGTGCAGTCATTTGTCTTAAGAGACATCAAAAGAGAGATGAACAGCACTATATAGGTTTGACACTTTTATTAACAAAGAACCCATGGGGCTCATTCATTAGTACAAAATACAATCATGTTCCCGTATGTTAAACAGCATGTTTTTTTTTTTAATTTTGTCTCTTTTAAACTGTTTCACAGTTATCAAAACAAAGCCCCTGCATATTGAACTTATTATTGTGCAAACAGTAATTATTTTAAGGATCAATTTCTGCACTAAGCCAAGTGTCAGAGAGCAGAATTTAATCTTGTTTTCACCCTTCCTTTGAAGGGCCGCATGTGCTTCCTCAGAAACACATCCTAGTTGTCTTTTTTTGCAGCAAACAATCTAAGGCCACAGTTTATCTGCAAATAATAAAAAACAACTCAAAGATTTTAGGAAACAAAAAAAAAAGCACTTTACCCTTCATGCTCTTGTTTGCTTGACCATGTTTATACCAGGCAGCACACATCACCTATCGGGTATTACAGTCCAAAAAGCACCTAATGTTTTAAGCTAATATTTTGAATTATTAACATGCAAGTTAATACACAGCCACATTACTTTTCAAGTAACAACTATAACAGTATCTGTTTAAGGAAACTATGCTTGTTCCCTTTCCAGGTGATGTGAATGGAAATCCTGTATTGATTGTATGGGCACGCCATCATTTAAATCAAAAGGCATCAGAGCTACATCTTGGGACTTAAGGTAAATACTAAATTTTAGAATGTCCTTTCTAAAACACACACTCAAATTTTGGTTAAAGCTGCATTTGCTATACAAGACAGTATTTAAAGTTGCAAATGAAAAAAAAAAAACCCTGCAGTTTGGAAATGTGCATCCAGTACATCTTTCACACTGATGTAAAAGTGACTTGAGGTGAAGTGCTAGAAATTAGACAATGTAAGGAAGTCATACTAAAAGACGACTAAAAATATATATCCGTGTATGCCTGTAGAAAAATCCCTGCTTCTTAAATGAAGACAGATTTCATAAAAAACCATTTAAACTTTTTTAAACTGCAGTTATTGATGAAATGAAGGAAACTTAATTACTGTTCTTGTAGTTATCAGAAAGTACAATGATTTACCACATGAAGCACCGGGTTTTAACCCCAAACCCTTCTGTTCTGTAAGACATATGAAGTAATTCTAATAGTTCAAAATCCCCTGTAGTTTAGACTCAAATGTAAACGTGCGTATTGAGAATGCTGTGTTTCTGCTCTTTTAAGTGATCTCTTGATGGTGGCTTACTTACTCCAATTAATGCTTGGCAGGAAGCAAACATTCTACTTTAAATGAAGGCAGCAGAAGGGCCAAGTAAAATGCTGTGCCTTCACTCTTAGCAGCAACAAACTTACTGTTCTAAATGACCTGAGGAAGAAAACATTAAAATATTGCACCAAAACAAAATTAAACAGCAAAAACAAGGAAACACACTAACAAAAAATAGTATGGATAGCAAATGACCAGTGCAGCCCCTGACAATAGATCTCTAGACAAAAATGCAGGAGTAATGAAAAGCTTTGTGCCATTACCAGAGGATTTCGTTCCCCCGATGTCCACTTTCACTTCAGTTATAAGCTATGTCTATTCTGGGTATATTTACACCTCTCCCTACGTCTCCTATCTCATTCACTAACCACAGAAACCATTTAGGGTCCCTTTTAGAACCCTGAAGTATACTGGAGCTTTAACAAGACTTTTTTTTGGTCTCAAATCTGACCATAAGTAAATATCCAAAACAGAGGTAGGCTTATAAAGGCTTCTGAATAAATAAGTATTGTCCATTTTGCTAAGTATACCTGCTGCTGGCAAAAGGATTCTCCTTTGCCATGCTTCTCCTTATCATGCTATCCATAGGCTTAAGATGCAGAAAAAGAACTCACAGTAGAAGAGGCTAGAATAATTCCCTTAAGAAATCCCTTGAAAGAAAGCATAGTGCATAAGCTCTTATCAAAGTTCAATTTTCTTTTACATACTTGTGTCTTTCATTCAGTACATGGTTGCCTTCATAATATTGCATAATAGCTATTCTGTCATCCATGATGTCTTTAGAATCATTATACATGATGAAATAGTACCACTTGGCAGTTGTTAGGAAGAGCAGGTTCTCATGAAAAACAAAGTTAAGCTAAAGAATTCACTCCACTTTTTAGTAGTGTTCCTCTCTTGGATGCAGACAGTGCAAAACTGAAGCCCCTTGAACACTGGAATCTTTTGGAAATGTTTTCTTACCCCACATTCTGTTCTACTATAGAAGTTCTCAACATCAACATCACTACGTAAATTCTTCCATAGTGTTCCAAACAAAACATAAATCCTTTTCTCTTCAGAAGATCCTTACATCTCTTCCTTGTACTTTATGTAGTATATCCACTTTTTGGAAAGCATTCAGTATGTTCAGGTACTTCTCGACTATCCCAAGCATAGCTGCTCCCACAATATCCTCTGTGCAGACTAATCCAGCAGATCCTCTTCCATCACCAAACATGCTCATACCTTCTTCTCCATTTTCCTTTGCCTTTCTTGTATACAAACTTAACTTTTGAAAAAGAAAACTGTTTCCTTCTTAGCTGCACTATCAGATTAAGCAGCAGAAAGATTAAGACATTCATCACAATGATGCTCATTACAAATCCTCTTCAGAGCATGAATGAAACTGGCTGAATTTCTTCTACATCAGTTGGATGTGGATCAATCTACAGAGAGAAGAAAGGCAACAATTACTGCCTGTAATTCTTGCTTTTCTGTATGTGGGGTTGATTTTTTTTTTTGCCATCTGACAATAAAAACAGCACCTGCTGTTTATTTTTTTACCTCTGAATAAAGAGGTGGAGGCTGAAACCGGAACTCTTGTATGTAAGCAAAGACAGGACAACACAATTGTTCCTCACAGTCAATTGGTGGTGGATAAGCAGGAACATGTCTGGAGAACTCTTCCTCAGACACTACATCAGCATAATTTGGTGGTGCTGAAACACAAGAGATGCTACTGTCAAATTTCAAACTATTCACTCACAGGAAAACAACATACATATTGCAGAATCCAAGACTGTGAAGACTGTATTTATTAAACATTGTACTACTGTCAATTTGTATGAAGCAGACTATAAATACTCTGAGAACTACGTTTTTAGTAAGCTTATGTAATTCAGCAGAAACACTACAGGTGTTTTTAGGGCTACTCCAGCAACAAACCTGTGTTGTATTGAGATATATTTAGTAACCATTAACTATAAGGTGTCTACCTCCAAAGTAAAATTCCCACTATCAGAAGTTACTTATTTCAAGATTCAGCTGAAAGTAGTCATGCGTAAAGAGAGACTTAAAAAGGCTAGAGTTAGGGTATCCTCAACAATTCTTTTGGATCTTAAGATTTATATGCCTCACTTCTCACGAGTCATAGTTTAATGGCCAACATCCCTAGTAGTGCCCTTAAACTGGCACTACAGTACTATGCTGTATTATAAAGAGTTCAATATGTATTATTACCTTCAGGGTGTTCTGGCATGGTCAATGCCAGCCAACTCATATCCATACTAAACTGGCTGGTAATGCTGGAATTTCTGCTTGAAAATCCAATACATGGAATAGTGCCAATCACCAGAGGCATTTCAATCATCAATTTCTTAGCACCAGGAATATGGATATACACCTATGTGACAACCCCCAAATAAAAGAAAAAAACATCATGAGACCCCATTGAATTGCTAGGAGCTACCCTACTCCCTACACTGCAGATTGTTTAAAAATTAGGACTTCTCATCCCAAATATGTTGAGCTAGTACTCTGGCAGCTTTCCTTATTTTCCAGCAACTTCCATCTTTCTGTACCTTGTCTCTAGATGACATTAAAAAAATACAAACAGGTTGACAAAAATAATTATGCACTTGATTTCCAGTCCCACCTTCCCATTGCTGAAAACAATTGCTAGAGGAACCCATTCAGCTTCAAGTACCTTCCCCTAATAAGCTCTGGAGGTCTAAAACTAAGCTGCTTCTTCCTCAGAAACATTCTTCCATTTTCCCCATTATTCCTATCTTTCCATTTCAGAATCTCTTAATGATCTTCAGTCTCTCACCTATATGGTATTTATTTATATTTATTGTTGTTCCCAATTTCAGTATCTAATAGCTGCCTAATAGAGAAAATTTTTACGTTCCCAACTCAATGTAGTATCGAAGAGTATGTACATTTGTCATTAAAATCCAGACTTACAGCTAATGAGTATTCTACTCTAATAATACAGCAGTCAAGTATAGAGGGGGATACAGGTGGGATTTTCAGAGTTTTCCCATTCCAGGTATCTGTACTCCCAGAGGCAATATGGTTTCCTCGGACATTGGCAACCATTTGACGAAAAGTCTTTGTCTTCCCACTGGCCAGGTAAGTTTGTGTTTGGAAAATGGCAGCTTTTGGAACAATCAAACGAGAAGAGCAGTTCTCAATTTCTGCATAGATTGGTATGGCTTCCCCTTAAAGACAGAAAAAGTTCAATGAATAATTTGTAATTACCAACTTTCCTCTGGGAGTATCAAAGCATGTTATGCAGCACGTACATCATCTGCAATGTTATGAGAACAATACTTGTTAGTTTCCTCAAGCTAAGTTTTTTTTTTTTTTCCAGAGTGGTATCCAGGCAGAATTATAGACACCTACTATGTTTTACATATAAACAATGATTCATTTTGAAACATTTAAGCATAATATGAACAAGCTATAAAAGCTTTATTTGCAAATTATGCACCCATCTTCCTTTTATATAGTACTAACTGAATTTCAGAATGTTTTCTTTTATTTCTTCAATATATCTAATGTTATCAAGATGACAAAGAAGCTGCTAAAGCTCATTCATACAGAAGCATAAACCTGCACAAACAGGACATAAAAACCTTATTACATCCCCAATTAAGTATTTTATCCCAAATAAAAGCATTTTGTTGTTCTTTAAACTCAAATGTACATGGTTTTTCCATAAAATTACTAACAGGACTTCCTTTCAATTTATATTCCCAAGGAGAGAGTGAGGGGAAAGGCAAGATGATTTTTGTTAAAGCAAGTTCATATAGATCTGTTTACTACCTACTAAACTATTCTTTCAACTATAAAGCGTTGGCTTCACAGAGATAAAAGCGCCCTGTGAGATGTTTAATATTCACGTTTTGAAGATAACTACTCTTACCATTACAGTATCCCTTCCTCTCAATTTTGGCACTGAGAGACACTGGCCCAGAGGTGAAAAACCAACAGCCAACCATCTTCTCCTGACTTCTTAGAACCGGTGTCTATAAAATATAGAGTATTTTTTCATTTTATGGCATAAAGCTATCAGTCACTTGCAGTTTAATGTTAAGCATGTTAGTCATCGCAATCTAGCTCTAAAATCCTCTTACTGCATCACTGTACTACTCAATGCAACTGGAGTTTTGTCACCATGTAAAACGGAACCGAGGTTTGGCTATCTCAACATACGGCTGTTTTAAAATCCCAGTCTGCATTTAGACCATATCCACTAGGGAACACAGAGACCAACGCGCTTTGGAACGTAATCTGTCTTCACAAAGACTGATTTAGCAAATTTTAGAGGTGTGACTTTTTAGAGGTCTAATGGAGTACTGCGGTATTTACGCCCACGTTCCTCAGTGCAGAAGAATGTTGAATCAATTTCATCTGCAAGCAACTAATAGTTCAGCAGGTGAAGTGTTTTCACCTTTGTATCCTTCACAAGAAAGGACAAATGTATACACACTGGGCTAAGGTGATGCATCTTCATAACTTGCAAGCCACACAACCCCTGAGAAATTCAGGCTCATGACACAAACCATCTTAATTATTCAGTGTGCACTGTCACATTAGATGGCTGTACACACTGTCTGTAAAGTTTTCATTAGATTAAACTTACAACATACAATTAAGTACAAATGTCAAAGGTCCAGGCCAGGATTCAAGCTGCTTACAATTATTTACTAGGTATTAGTGCCCAGTCAATGTAATTATGAAGTCTAAAACTTGGGGTGTTTTGCACTTTTTTGGTGGTAGCCTTGAAATCCATTAAGACCCACACTGCCCATTTTCTGTGCTCCACAGCCCTCTCTTGTGCAATAACATGGTCTACTCTACCTTGCAGTACCTGGATATACTGTCTTCATACTCCTAACATACATTGTTGAATATAAAGACTGTATTCTGCTTACAAATGTCACTGCCAAAATACTTCTCCAAGTTCTCTCTAGAAAAAGATTAAAATGTAAGCATATAAAGGAAAAAAAAACCCTGCTCAAAACATCTCTTAGCTATGTTCACATCATGATGAAATGTTAAAATTATCCTAGCATTTTAAATAAAATAGAAATTACTCATTCATATTTAAATGAATAACCACTTAGATCCAGTTGCTATCATGAAAGTGCAAGGTATAATTTTATATTATTTTCATAATATGGGTTGAGATAAAAGACTCCGGCTCATTAGCTTCCATCTTGCCTATTTTCTCATTACTTAATGCCTGATCTTTCTTATTACTCTACAGTATTTCTAGTGATTATTAGAAACTCAATGCTTTAATGTGGCCAAATCTGTCATAAGGAAATAACTGAAAAGATCTCTGAAGCAGCTGCATGCACACACTTAATGTTAGAAAACGACATGCAAAATGGAAGGATACGTAACATAATGGCCAGAGCATAAATGACAGGCTGGGCATGATTAATACTCTTCTGTAATTACTGTTCCTCAACCTACTATTATTGTAGAGTTTAGGACACTGCAGCCCTGTGAATGTAGTTGCTCTGGTAAGAGTAACTACTTTACACTTGTGCATTATTATTATTAAGCTTTATTTATGCATCTGAAGCCTGCATAACTTTTTGGCAAGAGCATCTCTGCCAGCAGGGATGTAATCAATGGTATTAAAAAAAGCCACTCTGTTTGCTATTCACACAACCTAAGATCATCTATTTATAGAGAAAAGCTTAGGGAGCTTACATGCTTTCAGAAGTCAGAAAATGACACTCCAGAATAACATGGAAATGGTTATGGCTGGATGTGAATGCTTCTTGTAAATGGTTTTTTTGCAGCTGGCTTTAAAGGGGGGGAGGAGGAGTGGAGTACCCTCTTACCAATAAAGCTGGTGAGCTGACATCAATATGGCTAATGACCTGAAGCTCCGTCTGTACACTCTGATCAGGTGCCGCAGGCCTCTCCAGAACTGCTTTCACATAGTACTGGATACTGCCATACTTCCCAGTAAAAGAGGTCACCAGAGGTCTGAAACAAGCAGTCATGAAAGCATTGCCGTAAGTTTATAATTCAGTTCCAAACACGAACCCTTCCTGCGTACATAAATGTTTACCAATTTACAGCATGTACTTTTAGGGCCTTAGGGAAACTGAAGCAAACAAGGTATGTCTAGGTGGTGGTTGATTAAGACAAAAGTATATCAACCTATCAGTTTGATATTAAAAAAACACAAGTCAAATTACAATTAAGTTAACGTTCCACAACAAACAGCATCCAGCACAATCCCTTCAGGTTGGATTATTTAACTTACTCTTGAGGGAGCTGAAAGCTGAACGGAAATTCATGTCTTCCATCTAGAAGAGTTAAGCTTTCCTCACCTGTAGGATAAAAATGAATAGTATGTTTTAGTTATTCCACAAATAGAAGAACAAAGCAGACGCTTTTATAAATTATTTATGTATAAAAACACCCAGATGCAAGGGACTAGGAGAAGTTTTTCTTGATCCCAGTGGGTTCTGGATGGGAGCCCATGCTTTATTTATGCTGTGATGTGATTTCAATGAAAAAATCACGGAAACTTGGAGACCCTGAGTTTCAGTTCAGGACTCTGGCCAATTTCTAATCCAAAATGGCTTCTGGAAAACCCTAAGTAAGTTTCTTTTCCTTTGTAGCAGGACAGCAGTTAATCTACTTTTTCAATTAACAATTAAACTAAGTTTTGTGCTAAAGAGCTGCCATTTAAAGTCAGTGTTATGAAATACTATTAGTATATGTAATCTTTATACATTCATAGAGGGCTTACTATTATACAGTTTTTGAAGGCCTACATTTACTTTTCCTACCGATAAACTTGAGAAGCATTTCACCCTTACAGAAGAAAATGCCACTTCCCTTTAATTTTTCAATTCTGCCATAGTGCTGCAGTGTCCGAGTGACAAAACTGCCAGCTAGAGACCTATGCGACAAAGAGCTTCCTCTGCTTTCATAAACCACTGCAAAAGGAGGCCAGCTGCTTCGAGTAAGTCTTCCACGGGCAGCTTCCAGACGCCTCTTACAGAGCACAATGAACACGCAGGTGCCTAACCTTTGCGGGAAACCAACGCAGAGTGGAGTGAACTATGAGCTGCAGACTTTCTTCCGGCCCTGTTCCGCATTTTTCAGCCGTTTATACAAAGAATCAAGGGACCACTCGCTGAAGCTGTAGCGACCCTCCCCCCCGGGCATCCACGTGAAGGCTGTGGCTGCGCCAGCCAGAGTTTTCCCGTGCGGGAATGATGTCCCCGCTGGCCGGGCACCTACCCAGGCCTCACGCCGTCTCCCAGCATCCAGGTCCGATGCTGATTTCTCCCCGGAGAGGGTTTCAACCCTCAGCCTTCCCTCCCTCTGCAAAAAGCAGGCGCCTTCCTGCGGCGCGGTGCCCTGGGGCCCCTCGGCCGCCGCCGGAAAGCAGGTGGGGTGGGGACTTGGCCCCGAAGCCCTTCCCCGCCGCCTTCCTCCGCGAAGGAGGCGCCACTCCCCCCGGTCCCACCCCCGCTGTCGCTGCGGCGGGCGGCCCCGCCGCCCCTCACACGGCAGCCGCCCAGGGGGCCTCCCCTCATGGCCGGGCCCGCGCCCCCGCACGGCCACGACACCCCCCCCCGCGCCCCCACTCCCGCGCCCCGGGCGCCCCTCACCTTCGGGCGGGTCCCGCAGGAGGCTCTGCCGGATGTCCAGGTACCGCACCTCTGCCTCCCGCCGCGGCCCCGGCCCCGGCGCCCTCACCGCCACCCCCCAGGTTCCCGCCCCGGGGACGGCGCCCGAGCTCTCGCTCCAAGCGACACGGGCCCGGCCGGCGGCCTCCAGGCGCAGCCCGCGGAGCGGCAGCGGGCCCGCCAACTCCAGCAGCACCTGGCCGGACACCGTGTCCCCGCTGCAGTAACCGCTGCTGCCGCCGCGCCGGGCCTCGTCCTCCAGCACTAGGGCCAGCGTCCTCACCGTCCCGCCGGCCCCGGGGCCCAGGCCCGGCCCGGCCGCCGCCATCGCTCCCCGGCTCCGGGGGAAGCCTGCGGCCGCCGTCGACGGTTGCTTTAAAACCCGCCCGTCTCCGCCAGCGCCCGCAGCGGAAAGTCCCGCCCCATCCCGCTCCTCATTGGCCATCCCTCAGCTCCTCGCCCTACTATTCGCCGCGGGCTGCCCCGGGGCCCCCTCCTCATTGGTTCTTCGGCGGGCGCACGCTCTGAGTGCGTCACGCTGCGTGATCACCGCGGCGAAGCCAATCGGGTGCGGACGGCCGCGCGTGGACAGCGCCCCGATTGGCGGAGCGGCTGCAGCTACCTGGCTAGAGGGCCAATGGCGCGGCACTGCTACCACGTGCACAGCCTGTGGATAAACAGGCAGGGAAGGGGCGGGGCGAGGCGCGAGGGGGCGGGGCGGGGCGGGGCCGAGGGGCCGGGCGGGAAGGTGAGCGCTGGGCGGCGGGCTCGGGCGGCGCCGCCGTCCCGCCGCCGGGCCCCGGTCACTGCCTCGGCGGCCCAGCGGGGCGCTGCGGGGCGGCCTCGGGCTCTTGGTGAGCCTCGGTTGCTGTCATGGCGGCGGAGGGAGGGAGCGCTGGGGCCAGGGCCGTGTTGCGTTCGGGCTCAGCCTCTCCGCACCGGCAGCCGGGCTGGCTGAGAATGTTAAATGGGGCACAACGGCGCGGTGAGGCCGCTTCCCCCCTGGTTTGCCTGGGGGTTACTTCAGGAGCTCTGTGGTGCCTGCGCGAGCCCCCTTCCTGCCCCACTGGCGAGCAGGCGGTGAGGGGGGTTAGTCTGTCCAGGAGCCGTCCCGCACGGCCTGGAAGCCTCACTGTCCGCACCGATGCTGTTTTTCTGCCCTTTGTAAACCGAAAGTGCCCTGGTTCAAGAGCTCGTTTCTACAACCCACCGTTCTGTAACTGGAGAGCTAAATGGATGCGCCGAGCTGTGTGCTGTTAGGCCTGAGCAGTGCGCCATCAACCCTTCCATACAAATGATCTGATGTGATACTTGGAAGATTTTTTCACTAGAATAAATGCGAAGTGTGCTGTTATTTCAATATTTTGGAAGTACAAGCTTAGGGACAAAACCCTGCATCTACAGGAAGAGTAGCAAATTATGTTGATAAGTGAGTACCAGATCCAGCGGCCTGGCAGAGGTGAGGCTGCTCCAGCTCCGGCCCCAGGTCCAGCCAGTGGCCAAGCCAAGGCATGTTACAAAACAAAATGCTTTGCATATCCTGGACAGATATTAAAATTAATTTTGTTCTAGGAAGTGTCATATTTTATGATTGCCTGAGTTGACAGGCATCTTCCTGAAGGTGTGTACACTGAAAGATCTGCCAGCACTTCCCCTGGTAATGAAGGAGTCATTTCCCAGTCCAAGTCACCTGCCTGTTTAAAGCTCTGACAGCTGCATCTTCCTGCATTCCTCCATTGCACTAGAGCACTGGAAAACACCAGCCTGGCGTTTCCCAGCTGACTCAGTTAATTACTGAAATTAGCAAAAGATGTTTTCCAGACTCAGAGCATTGGCTTTTAAATAACTGACAAGATAACGTGAGTCTTCTTCAGAATCCCTGGCATACTGTTATGATACCCTGTCCCGTGGAACATAGGCTCGTATTCAGAGGTACTTCGGTGATGAAGAGCTTGTCCTTGCTGAGAGTGAGGTAGGCTTTTTGGACAGCTTTCGTTGGCTACAAGTTAATGCATTCCTCTGTGTTAATCAATAATAACGTGGGAAAAAGTAATGTGGTTACAGATGGGGTGAACTCATAGGCTTTATTTGGACCCTTGGCTACAGGTTCACTGCCTCTTGATGAAAAATTATGTAACTAAAGAAGATAATGCTGTGATAGGTGTTTGAGTACTTAAGGAATTTTTGGATATTCATATCCCTTTCTGCCTTTTTAAATAGTTTTTATAGAAACTGCAAATGTTGCATTATAGTTGGAAATTGCGGTGTACAAAGTCATGCCATGCTTTTTATTTTTTTAGTTCAGTTAAACTAATACAGCTTGAATGTCTAGTTTTGCATAAATCTTTTCCTTATATCCAGTTTTTTACATTAGCAAGTATCAGGTTAGTTTTGTAGCTAGCCAACAGAACGTGCTTGGATGTGTGTACAGAATATTTGCTTATTTGCTAAATTTGCTTTGGTACAATGTGTGTATGCAGTTTCTTGCAACTGATTTTGGAAGTTTGATATGGAGGGAAAAAACCCCCACAAAATCGCACACTTCCCTTTTTTTTTTCCTGTATAAATTAGATCCTGTGTAAAAGGAATTAATTCTCTTATGGGTATCATGCTACTATTCAAACCTTACCTCCTGTTTATTCTTTGCAAGTGCAAATGAGCTAGATAGGGAAATGAATAAACATGGATTGCTTATGAAACAAAACATTATACAGAATTAGTGAGAGTTAGGAGACTTGAATAACTTGAACAATTAGCCCATAGAGGACACAGTTAATAAGAACGTTCTGTTACAGTCAGATGATACTTGTTCCAGATGTTTGTTTGCCCTTTAATACACTTTTTTCATCAGGATTCAAATACCAGAACTTGTTTAAATTATCATGGAGCGATTGGTTTTCTCATCCACCCATCTTGAGAATACTTTCTAGTGCATGAGGCATTTTAACTGACCAACACAGTGAGGCTGTAATATGAATGGTGGAAAGCACCACATCACTATTTTAGTCTCTGATAAACCGGAAGGAAGGAACAGAAGATGAACACTCAGACAGTGTGGGTGTATGTGTGTGACCGGGTATTTGTGTGTGGGTGCATGTGTGAAAGAGCAAGAGATACATTAACATGCTTGGTTATATTTTCATTTAACTTATTTTTCCACTTTATTCAGGACTGTGTAAGAAAGAACTGCCTGACCAAGTTAATTAATGCATGAGTTAGCCTGTAAGAGTAAAGAATACACAAAGAAGGGTCTGATTTGAGAGTATCCACAGAGCTTCGAACAGCTCCAGCAATAATCAGACTGTCTTGAAGGTGAAGGAACTAGGAGAACATTTTCTCACTGCAACTGGTGATGTCCTAGCTCTGCTGGTTAATTTGGAAATTACTGTTGTGGTCAGATCACTGAATTTAGATGGATCTGACAGTCTAAGTTTCTACATGTAGTAATTATTTTTATCTCATTTCAGTGTACACATTGAAAATAGGCTATCAGGGCATGAACCTGCCAGAAGAGTTACTGAACGTACCATATAGATTCCAAATTTCCACAATGGGAAGGACACCTGATATATAAATAACCATTTTGTAGAAGATACAAGCTAAGAAGTGGTCTTAGTAGGAGCGAGCTCTGCCAAGAGGGTCTCTATGTTTCAGGGATCCAAGCTGTGAATAGGAAAGAAGTAAAAAACTTGATCAGTATTTGCTGTCCTCTTCCTGCTCAAAGGGAACGGAAACAGAGCTATTACTCATGAGTCAGACACCAGCACTAGGAGTTTGGCAACTAAGCCTTTCAGATCTTCATCAATAGCCTGACAGTTTAGAGAGTGAACAGCTATTTCTGCTACTGGAGGAGGACTTTGAGAAGTGGTTATGAGAGCTGCTAACAGCTAATTTACAAACTCTGGGTTTCTCATTTGAGGCTGCTGTACTATAACATCCATTCAAGTGTCTTTCTTACCCAGTACCAAACACAACAGGCAAAAAAACAGCGACTGAGCTGCAGTTGCATTTGGTGGGAGAGCCATGAGATAGGCTCTGCTTAAATGAAGGCCTCGCAAAGGCAGTGAACAGTGTGTAAACTCCATACTGACTTTCTTTCTGCATAGTAGGGAGGATTTGCCCATATACCTCGACCTTTATCTGCATATAGTCTCAGCTATCTCGGCAGGTCTGACATGTTAGAAAGCAGTTGAGTGAAAGCAATGTTTACCCCTGAATGCAGATATTATAGACTCTAAGTTCCACAAAAGCCCTCAGAATATAGGGCCTTTTTTGCCAGATACTTAGAAATGTTCTTTCTGGGTTTATTTATGGAGTCAGGACAGGGAGGGATGGGAGGGCATTATTTTCTTTCCCTAGTTCCTGGCTTTTACCAGTGAGTTCCTTCATCAGTGCCACGCCAAAAATGCAGCCCTGGAGCTGCGTGTGAATTCTCCTTGGTGCTCCCAATCAGCACAAAAAGGCAACGAATGGGTATTGGTAACACTTGCTGTCACGTACAGTCTTTTATTGCTTTTATTCTATTACCAGTAATTGAAAGGTCAGCCACATTTTTCTTAGACAATTAAGTGACATTTGCCAATAGGTGATTGCGAGGAGCCAGAGATGCTTTTCCAAGTGCTGCTGCAAACGCAGTGCCCAGCTAGTCTGATACATCACTACTGCCAATGTGTAAAACACCAGTAAGCCTATTTTTAAGAATCATGCTGTATGTGGTATATTGAGAAAAGCAAATACTGTGAGATACTGGCACAGGAATCTCAAGGTGCACTTTTTATCTCAGCAGGTGTTTGTTCACACACAACCCGTCACACAAAGCACAATTGTCTTGAAGGCCAAAAGACCAATCTTAGTACAACATTCTGTCTGGAAATGGAAAATCACAGATGACAGTGGGACAGCCGATGTAGGAAATCTGCAGCAGAGGAGGGGCAGAGCAGGCTGCACTAGGGTGATGAGTGAGAACCAAGCTGTCAAGGCTCCTGCACAGAGTGTGTTGGTTCATACAGCTGCCTTCTGCCCTCTCCTTACCTTCTGAGGGCTGGCAGAGGTGTGTCTCATCCCTCGGTCTAGAGGCTGGTGTAGAGGAAAGGGTTGTGGTGCAAACTGCAAGGGATCCTTTCTGCTTTCAGTGGCAGCACAGTGCCAGGACCTTCCCCTTCACCTCCAGATGAACAATCGTGAGGTGGCAGCAGCAAACCTGCCTGCAGAGTGAGGGTCCCTGTACCAGCTCTTAGCCCAGTGCACTGGGATTGCATCCCAGCATGTGATGGACCGTCATGTTGTTTCATAAAGAAAACACTTGAGTGACCTGTTGTTTGCTTAAATATTTATATAGTGATTCAGCTTGCAGGATCTGTTACGGCTAGTTCCCTCGCATAAAAGTGATCTAAATCCAGCACTCAGCTGGGCAGTAGAGGACTTCTTGAGGGTGACTTTGAATGTTTACAGCTACTACAGGCTTTGCAAGGAGCGTGAGTAGAGAAAAATGGATGTGGTTAGAACATCCCTTCATCCTGGTGTCCCCTGAGGACAGAAAGATTTACTGGGGTTAGTGGCGCCTGCACAATTAGAGTGACATTCTGGAAGTGCTCCTCTGGAGGAAGAGCTTCCTACAATTGTAGCTTGTGCCCCTCTGCATTTCAGTGACTCTGACTTCAAAGCAAGATGGTCAGAAATATTCCTATAAATATTTGACACAGAGGGAGGATACAGATTTCTGTTGTTGAATCAGCTCTTAAACAGCAGCTGCATTATTCATATGTGGATCGTGGTTTGGTGTTCCAGCTCAAGGGAATGAATAGCCAGAAAGGGAAAGGGGAATTAACAAACTTGTTTGGGTTCTTAGTTATGTGCTGCTTTAGCTGGTTCCTACCATGGGCTGTAATTTGAGGGTTTTGAGGGTTTTGTAAAATGACTTTTTTAAAATTTAAACTGAAAAAGTTTGAACTTGGGATGAACCAGAGTCTCATACCAGAAAACCTCACACTGAGGGGAAATGTATGCCTGGATCTGAACTCACCTTTTGGTAGAGCGTTGCTGTAAACAGGAACATGTGCCTTGGGGTGACTCTTCAGCCTTAACAGTTCACACCAAGCAATGACATGGGATCATATCTCTGAAAAAAACACAGATGGCATATCCAAAAATCTCAGTAAAGATAGTTCCAAGTGTGCTATTTGCTGGACAGCATCTGGTTGAAGCAATGGCCCTTGTGGCTGCGTATGGCTCTCAGCATGGCCCAGCAACACAGCAATTAGCAGATGCAGAGTGCTCCACGTGAAGTGTTTTTTTCACAACACGTGAAGTGTTTTTTTCACAACACCATTTCTTATGGCAGCTGCTGTTGCCCAGGCTTAGGAAAGAAATGACTTCAGCAGTAAATGGAGATAATGGAATGCTTTATGCCAAAAGGGAATGTAGAGTAGGAGCTACAATGGATGGAAAGTGGAGTCAGCAGCCCGAAATAACACGAGTGATTGGCAGGACAGGAAGCAGGCTGGGATCGCAGTCGGGCTCTGCTGGTGGGAATGTGTACTTTAACGATGGGAATGCGTACTTTAACTTACAACAGTGTTAACCGGCTTTTACGGCTATTTCAGCATAGTTTGCAATATAGACACTGTACGATTCTGTCCTTAAAAAGATGCGTGTGTCATGAGGTGCTAATGCTTGATGTCAGATTGTTGAATGAAGAAGAGGAAGGGTGATGTTAGTGAAGTTGTACAGATGCATTGAGATACTTGACCTTCTATGCCCGGAATAGTGGAAGCTGCTCAATAACGTGGAACCTCTTCTCACACTGAGGGAGGGTTTAGAGTTTCACAGTAGTTGCCGAGAGTTAAGTCCATCTAGTCAAGCATCAGAAGCTACTAAATTTTTCTTGCATGCTTTTGCTCAAGCTTAAAGTCCAAGCTAGTATTTCAGTCATCATTAATTGCACTGCTTAGAACAGGAGGGGAACATGTGAAAGCAGGGCACCGTCACTGGTAAGGTGTGTGGAGGTGGGGTCTCCCCACATGCTCCTATCAGGAAATCAACCCTGGATGACAGAAGAAGGCAGAAAAACAAGCATAGCCCCAAACAACCCAGCTCCTTAACAACCTTTCCCTAAAATCTGCTGACCAGAATAACCTTGGACCTGAAGCAAGGCATGTCATCAGGTCAACCAAGGATATTCTTGGTGTCCCAGGGAGGACATCAAGCTCCTACCTCCAGTGCTTTGGAGGGAGGTAGAACATCCCCAGCAATGGAAGCTGACTGACAAATCTAGGGGAGAAAAATCCTCTTACATTTACCGTTAACCAGCTGATGTTGCAAGGCATGAAATCTGATTATAATTATTGTCTTACGGTAGAGCTGCACCTTCTATAAGTGTGCACCATTATGGAAGTGCATCTCAATTTCTCTTGAAGAATTTCATAGGCCTTGGGGAGACCAGGACATTTTGTGTCACATCTTCCTCCCACTTGATGTGTGTACAAGCAAAGACTCGCAAACACTGAATCAGAGCATGCATCCTAGAAAGATACTGAATCTTGCCATAAAGGTGCCAGGACGTGGCAACACCGTTATTCTTGTTAGTCACCTCTGGTTTTTATTCATCTTGCTTCAAGGAAATGGTGTCTTAATTCAAGGTAAAAATTATTAGTTTCTAAATAATAGGTCATTGTTTTGCTACTTTGTATGAGCTTGATTCATTTTCATTACTGAATTTTTGTAGATATCTATCAAGAGTTATCACCCTCCCAAACCTTTCTATTGATAAGCTGAATTTTTTGTGCCTCATGTCAATAGGCCAGTTTCCCAAAATCTGTGAGTCTGTGTTTCAACTGGTGTTGTCTTAAAACCATTAGCTGGTTAACCACATTTAGAAATATTTAAACATTTCTTGGAGAAACAAGTTCAAGCTGTAATTAAAACAGAAATGAAAAAGCTGGGCTGGCAGTAGCTGGTTAAGCCTGTATTTACTTTTAAAATGAAATACACAAATCATTCTTAAATGTAAGAAAAGGTTAGGACGTTCTATTGTTTCAGTTATTGCATGCATATGTTATCTGTGTGTTATAGACATGCAAGTATAGATATATGAATAAATATGTATAAAAGAAAAATAGAAGACACATAAAACTCACTTGCTACAGTAACTGTTGTTGTGGAAGCCAATAATGGTCAGCTAGCCATGAAAAGCACGGGAGATAAGAACACACCTACTAGCAATACTATTCATTTTTAGAAGTGTGCACAATGAAGCAGCTATTTTGACACTTTCTTCTGAAATATGAAGTATTAGGCATTGTCAGAGCCAGCATACAGGACTAGATGGACATCCAGCTGCCTGCTGTTGTGATTCTTATCTTCCTCTATGGGGTGAATTAGAATTCTTTGGATCAATGAATGTACACAGTCTTTTTTTGTATCAGAATAACATTACACATCCTCTTGTCATTATAACACACCAGAAGATTATTTTCAATGATAATGACAAGACCACGTCAATCATAGGACTTTTGTAGTGGGAATTTGCTTCTTATTACATCTTGCATGTGCCAAATTTTCCCCTTTTTTCTCCGTGAATTACCACTCCGAAGTTGGTAGCAAAATGTTCAGAATTTAAAAAAGAGAAAAAGAAAATGTCTCACTTCTGCTGCCACCACTGCTCTGCGTTATACAGGCATTAACTTCTCCTGTGCATCTGTGATTATAAAAATGGCATAGGCAGAGGCTACATTTTGTTCTGCTTAAATATCTGTACAGATCACAGCTTTTTGCTGATAGACACTATTGTTGAAAAACATTAGTATGCGCTACCTGTATTTTTCCATGTTCAAAGGAAGCAATCACAGAGCACTTCATTTATTTTACTAAGAGCTCAGTAAATGCTGCACTGTTGCCATTCTGCAAAGAATGTATTTCCATGTAGAGGCATTATCATTAACAGATTCTTTTCAAATTCCAGGAAGAGTGTGATATTTTTATTTGGCATAATGAAGTGTGAGCACTTATAAAATTTGATTGGTTTTAGGCCTTTAATTTCCTCCACACTTTATTTTTTTACTTAATTAAGTTCACTGGAAATTTCTTCCATGTAGACAAGTTCTAGGCCTATTGTTAGATATTGGGCTTGGTGTGTAACTGATTGAAGACATTATTGGCATCCACAGGATCTGAAAAAATGTAGAAATGCATTGCAGAACATGCCAGCTGCAAAACAACTGCATCAGGAACTTACAAAGAGCAAAGATTTAGCTGAAATGTTGATGGAGCAACTAACTTGAGGTGGCTGAAGTCAGGCAGTCTGGATCCTCTTAGCATGTCTGGAGAGAAAAGACCATTTTCAGATATGTCTCAGACACTGCCGTGGATTTAGAGGTCAGTCTCACTCTGAAATTTTATAAAGTTCATTCACGTTTTCCAATATGAGGGACGGGAGTGTAAAACTTCTTGAAAATTAGTAGGATTTAGGTTCCTAAATTGGGAAGATGCTTTAGAAATGGGGTTGGTTGGTCACCTTGATTTAGCACGTTTTCTTTATCTTTGTTCTGGTCATTTTGTGCAGATTTCCTTGGGAATATTTGTCCTAATAAATAACCAATTTAAAATGAATTATAATTTATTAGTCTCTTCTAAATCTTCAGTTTTCATACTTTGCTAATCTGTAAAACTTCCCAAGAAAAATGGTGTCATAATTGTAACATTTTGCACCTTGACATTAAGTGTATATTTCACTCATGGCCACTTTAAAAATCAAAATAGAAACTTTGTAATAATCTCCCTTTACAGTTTGGGTTATGAGAAGCTGAGAATTCCCTTAGGCTTGATTGATAAAACGTGGCATTTATCCTATTCCTAGGATGATGTTCAGCAAACTTTATGACAGAGGGAAACAGCTGGTAAAGTGGGTTCATGGAAAGGTGAAGGTAATATAGACATAAAAAACAAGGGGATAATGATTTTAAAAGGGATAATAGTTGTAATAACACCATTAACCTTTTGCTTCAAATTATTGAATGTGTGGTCTCTTCGGCAGGCTAATCAAAGGTTTGCATTAACTGCAACGCAAGAGGAAGTGGCAATATACAACCTGAGGTGATTTTTTTTCCCTCTTCCAATTATTCACTATCAAACCCTTACTTATAAAAAAGGAGAGAAAAACCAGCCCTGTGGCTGTTGAAGACCCCTTCCAATTTTGAAATGAAGCTGACTTGCTTTCAGAAGAAACAAATTCCAGCTTCCTTCCTGCTTTGTAAGAGGTGGATTTTGCTAGGGAAAAAAAATAAATGAAAAAAATATAATTTGTTATAGATCAATAGAAATTAAATAGAAAGAGAAATTGAAGATGTAAACAGGTGGCGAAGCGTTACAGGGCAGGCTGTCAGTAGAGCTAGCCCTGAGCTGTTTGGTGGCACCGCATGGAGGGGGACCAGCAGCAGAGACCCACCTTGAAGGGCAGGGGTACATTCTCTTCAGATACAGTGTGGGCACGTCCCTGCAGAGGCCTGATGGCTCACTTGGGATGAGTGAAGCTCCACGTTGCTCTGTCTAGCTTACTTCTGGTATCTAAACAGCCTGGATCAGAGAAAAACTGCCTTTTTTCCTTTCATGTTACATGTCCACGGGGTTGACTAGCGGAGGCAGGCTATGACGGTTTAGTCACGTGCTAAAAGGCAAACACATTGATGGTGGAAAATTGCCATAGATGATGGAGAAGCTCACGGTGACTGGATGGAGTTGTTCAGGAATTTGTCCAGTTGGGCAAATCTGCTCTGTCGTATGATTTTGCAAGTGGTGATCTTTATTGTTCGCTTAAGCATCTATCCAAGGTGCACATCAGAGCACCTTTGGTTGGAAATCTCCCTGCTGTATGCAGTGAGCGGAGAGAGAACCACCTGAGTTAGACACCCAAAGCAAGGTTGTCTGACTGGCTTGCAATGTGTCATGTCAATCTAGCATGAAAGGAATAAGTGTAAAAGGAAGAGTTTGCACCGTTCCTCGCTGACAAAACCCAATACCGTTAACAGCCCCGTTTTGTGGAATCAGAAGACAGTGAAAGACTTCAGGAGCAGCGTGCCTTGAATTTGAATTAGCCAGATTGAATTTAAAATCAACAAGCTGAAAGGGCCTGAGATAAGAAGTCAGAACATTCAGAGGAAATGAGAACTGTTCTGGGAACTAAAGGTGAGAGAAACACTAAGTCACATTAAAAATATTCAGCAAGAAAAGAGACACCTTTTCTTTTTCTGGACACCTTTTCTTAGAAGTCGTCTATAATCAGTAACCTTTCCCAGGCACTTTCCCAGGCTGTTTTTAGTAGCTGAATCCTTTGTTTCAAAACCACCCATTGATTCAGTGCCCTAAGTGAGAAGTAATTAAGGTGGACAGAAATCTTGCCTGCTGTATGGATGTATGAGGTGTAGAAGAGAGTGGCAGAAAGGGGAGTGAATGAATTTTTCCTAAAGATAGCTCTCACAACATGTGTGAGTCTGCTGTAGTGTATTGTTAAATACATGTGTGTGTAGATGTGCAGCTCTATTCATCTTTCTGTCTATTGATCTATTTATTTCCATATACACACATGCTGATGTACATATGTGTGTGTTCCTGAAAGATAATGAACTGTTTAGGCAGCACTTTGTCAGAATATCATTTAAAGAGTTACATCCTTTTAATGCACAGTAGTTTAAGCAAACTCCAAGGTTCTTACTTGGCAATAAACCCATTAAATCATCTTAAATACCATGTCATAATGACAATTTAATGCCACCAGATGTGACACTAGGGATTTTTTTTTTTTAAAATGCTTTCCTGGAGATACAGCTTCCTGAATTTTAAACTCTCTAGCCTGTTTGCACAGCTGTTAGATCACAGAGCTCTGCCATCTTTTTGCTTTGCATCAGTTATTCACTAAATCATGTGTGGCATGACTACAAACTCAATGCATCTAAAACGTTTAGGCTCATATCCACTTCACCCTCGTAAAGGCTGAATAGTTGGGCCGTATGGGAGAGGGTGTATGAACGTTAAAATCTGAGAGCAGTATCCATTCCAGCTGTGGAGCTCCCTCATGGGGAGATTTTAAAGATGCAGTCAGAAGACTACCCTTCGCACACCCCTTTTCACTGACTACTTAGCATCCTGGATCTGTGAAAAATACAGATGCCTGGCCACTTTCCTGGCTTTTCTCACCTTGTTAGCCAAAAAACCAACAGATCAGTAGTATGGCACCACTTCTACACAAGAGAGACTTGGGAGAGGGACGCGTTGGCAGGATACCACAAGAGTTGAAAAAAAACCCTGCACAAAGAAGTGTTATTTCACACAGTGATATTTAAATAGTGGAGCAATCCATGTGAGGCTGCGGAAAAACTCAGAGGCCAACAACAGATATGTTAAATGAGGAGCAAAATGAGCAGAGGAAAGATGTTTTTCTGGCCCTGAAACATGGTGGTCCAGAAGCAGTCCCTAATCCATGAGGTCCCTAATTTCTGATTGACAGAAAGCAGGAGACCATCTAATGAGCAGGCTGTCAATTTACCAGACCAGCAGCCCTGGTCCCAAAGCTGGGACACTGGCCCTTTGCTCTGATCCAGTATGGTGAGACTACAGTTGTCACACTTTTTGTCATGTTGTGAGTTTGTATGGGTGAGTGCTGCATGATCTGAGGTGATAAACATGGCAGCTCTCCCTCTGAGACCTTGTGTTAGACATGCATTTTCCCCTAAAAAGGTGATGGGTATGTGGGAGACACATATCAGCATGGATTTGAAGTGAGGTTGTAAATTTTGCACAGTTAGAACGTGCTGATAAGTGTGATCACGTCTGAGCATTGATGGTGGGATTTGGAGCGGCTCTTGTGTGGGTCAAAATCATGGTCTGTGACCCCAGGGGATTAGAAATTAGAAATACTCTTCAAAAAGCTGATTCAAAGCCAGTGGAAAGATTACCATTGCTTTGCATGGAGTCTTGGTTTGCTTTGTATTTCAGCTCTGGGGCTGACACATGAGTGTTTGAGCAGCTCTGTACTGAAGAGGGCATGAAATGCTGTCTAGATGACCCTCCAGTGAAGTGTAATATTTGATAGCATCAGTAAATACAAAACAGAAACAAAATGACAACAGCATTTGAGCATCTTGTGATAGCAAATGAGGTGGAAAAGTTAAATGGATATAGAAGAGGATCCCCAGCGGTTGGATTGCAGCATGATGCTGGTAGGAGCCCAGTTGTTACCATACTGATATCAACATGTGGAGCTCTAAATCTTTTTGGATCGTGGCTGAACAGAGAGATTTGCTCCTAGCTGCCTTTTCTCTTATTCATATTGTATAGGCTGTCCTCCTCTCCTACCAAGCAAACAAATAAAAACTCTGCCAACTATAGCAGCAGTTTACATGGAAAAGCAATGAAGCAATTTCAGGAAAGTATTAGATGTAATTTTGGCTTTTTTTTGCTGTCACTTAGCAGCTAGAAAGAGGAGATGTACTGATGTGCAGAGCCGGGTGTGTATTATGCAAACTCATATCACAATCTCATTGACTGTTTGTGGACCCCCATATCTCTCTGTTTCCATCTGTTGTTTTAAGACTAAGTTGTTTGGAGGGTGTCCAAATTCCTTTCCCTTCCCCAACTTTGGTGAAGTACCTGCCTGCCTTAGGCTCCCTACACAGACAACAGAGAGCGCGGCTTCTCCAAAGAACATGATGTGCCACGGGATGCCCCTTCCTCTCCTTCTCCCTCTTCCCTCCTTCCATTCTCTTCCCCTGACTGCACAGGGAGTTCATAGGGTGCCTAAATACATCACCCCAGTCAAGGACCAGAGTCAGATGGGGTGAACTTCGGGTATGCTGTCTTCAACAGGTCATGGTCCAGAGTTAAGATACCACAGACTGTAAGGAGTATGAATGTGGGATCCACCGGTTGCCCATGGCCCCTGAGCGGGCAGCAGCAGAAGCTGCCACGTCTGAGTCTAGGCAGTAGCTCATGGCTGATGGCAGTATTTCAAGAGATAACAAGGGAACATTGAGCTTATCCAAGAAAACAGAAATGACACAGAAGATAAATAAGCAAATCATATAAAACATAAACGCAGTCCTATTAAAATTAAGTATGTTTTAATTTCTGAAAAGAATGACATTTTGGTGTTAGATTTACTGAACAGGAAAAGATTACATGCATCATTAAAAGAAAATGTTTTCAAGGGCCCTTTTAAAAAATTGTACCCATGTTTGCAATTGCCATGTGCAAAATATAAAAATCAGGGAAGGGAAAAAAAACCAGCAAGCAGTGGAAATAGCCCGTTTTGTGAATTATAGGAAAAAATATACCATCTGTGATTTAGTGCAGTTCCCAAGATCCCATCTGTGATCGAAGCACAGTCCTCGTTGAAGGCTGAATCTCAGAGCCGTTCCATATGATAAAATATTTCTCTTGGAAGATGCTTGGGCTAATGGGTTTGTTTTTCTGGAATATGGCTTTTCTAGGTGAAACATAAAACCCCAGAGGCCTAATTTTGTCTCCAGTGGCCGACTACAGCTGATGTCAGAAGAAGGAGTGAAAGGAGGTCAAAGATCTAACCACCTTTTCCGTCAGAATTTCTATACTCCTTTTTATCAGGTCAGATTGTTGGGTCTAAGAAGTCTAGGTGGTGATTTCATGATCTCTAGTGTTAGACGTGGTCACTGGACTCCTTGCATGAGAAGGGCTCTCTGTGCAGCTGCAGCTGCACAACAGAAGCTCTAACTATTTCCTTTTGTTACTACTATTCATTTTTTAGCAAAGTAGAGTGAGAGAGAGCCCTCAAACTGGCAGCAGGCCTCTAATGTGGATGCTCTTCTGCTGTCTTCTGATGCCTTTATATGTGTTGTCACTGTGATCTCTTCTTCTTAGTCCAAAGGTGACCTTAGCTGTATTCAGGTATTTATACAAATGCAACATATTTCATTCCAATCCTCTATTAATTACACACACATGTACAGACTGGTGTGATTTCAGTTACCACTGAAATGTATATTTGAATAATAAATGCATTCACCTGTCTAATATATGTTTATATTTTCTATATAATTACATGCAGATTATACAATTATAGAAAATAGTTACATATTTTACACAATTATGCTATTACTGAAATAATTCCCGCAGTAGAACTGCATGTGTGTGTACGCACGTTTGGTAAAATACAGCCGTGGGTGGTTGTTTCAGAGTCGTCCAGAGCTCGTGCAGCTCCATCTCGAGTGAGGTGTGCTGCTTGAGCAGACGGTGATGCACCTCAGAAGCGTGTGTGTTTATCGTTGTTATCACCTGTGGGTGAATCTAGCTCTTTTACAAAATGGTTTCAGCTTTATTATAAAACACCTGCGATAAGGATGTTCATCCAACCTGATTTTGCGCTTGGCTGGCCCAGCTCGCTGTGCCCCTCTGCTCTGATGCTTGGTGCAAGGTACGTACAGGTTGGAGGTACAGCTGCCCACACAGACACCCCAAAGCCACTGTCCCACTTATGCTGGGCTGTGGGGGTCAGGCCACCAAGCCCCAGTCTGCGCTTGCCTCTGCTGGTTTTGGGTCAGACGTTTCTCTGTGCCTATGTGTCCTCAGAGCACTTTGGGCATCCTGCCAGGCTCGCGCTACCCGCCACCGCGTGAGCGTGCGAGGGATGGGGCAAATTCATGTCACGGCATGCGATGTCGTGTTGGAGAGTACAACTGCAGCTGGCTCTCGTACAGCCCTCTGGTCTGGGTGCTCTCATGCTTGGGGGGGTTCCTAGTCACCAGCTTAATACAGATGAATAAACAAACGAGTAGCAGCCATTGATAGCATCAGCATCTGTGTTTGTACTGATGGCGAGTGAAACGATTCACCCAAGCTAACACAACAAAGCAGCGTCAGAGCTGGGAGCGGGACGCTTGCCTCCCACCTGCCGTTCCTGGGATCAGCCGGCTGCCTGCACAGCACTGCGAGGGAGGAAAAAAAGGCCTGTTCAATGGGATAAATATACCCCGGCTTTGCCTCTTCCATGCTGTACAGGTCTTGCAGCCAAAGGGTTAAAAAGAAATGAGTGCATTCGGCATGCTCTGCGGAGTGCCCGAAGTCTGAACATGAATGACCAAATTGCTTTTTACTTTTTAAATTAAGGCCTCTGTCTGTACACATGCAGCTTACACTGCTGTTCCATTAAATAAAAGAATTTGTTCCCACTCTTATTTTTAATAGGGTAAGACCCTGCCGTTCCATCTCACAACTTTACTGACACGATATCTTATTAAAAGCAGTCCTCCCCCTCTCCTCCTTGAAATCTGAGCTTCTGATAGCTTCATCCACATTGTGTTTATTTTATATACACAGCTCTGCAGCTGCTGCTTCCTTCTTCTCCGATAAATGACAGCATAACTGTTGCATCCACTAAAAAAGTAAATAAAATTAAATGGGGAAGAACAATACATCTCTGGCAGAAAATAATAACTCTTTTAAGGCATGTATCTAAATTGTACAGCCTGATCTTAATTGTAAGGATAATTCTTTGTTATTTCAAGCAACTTGGAACGCGACAGCAAATGCATACTCTTGGCAGTACATCCAGAGAGGTTTCTGTGGAAACAATGGGGAGAATTCTCCTGAACTGAAAGGAGATTGAAGCGTCTTTATTAGGTTAATAGGGCTAGAGTCTGTGCTTGAGAAAGAATGGAAGAATATGTTACGATCTGTTGGAGGTTTTTTTTGAAGCCCAGAGAGTGCTGGATGAGGCCCTGTGTGGGTGTTGTGTGGGTGAGGGTTTGGTGGCAGCGTTGGCGTCGAGAAGCCCCTTGGCCAGGCAACCTTCAGCCTCTGCATCTCGCTCCCCAGGGGGGACCAAGAGCAGGAGGTTTCCCTCATCCTCCCCAGCCAGCAAACCAGGCTGGTCCCAGGCTGGTCCCAGGCTGGACTGTGGCCCCATCCAGGCTCCAGGCCAGCGCCTTTCTGTTATAATTTCTGTTTTATTGTCTCTGCCATCGCTGATGAAGCCACGGCCAACAGTGGAGGCCAGCAGCAGCGTGCTGGTAGTTACTGATGCTGTGTAGCCACGGCTGTGGGGGTACAGTTTCAAGATGTCTATTGAGTCCTTAGACAAAGGTCCTCTTGAATTTGCCTGAGGACATGGGAAATTATCTTAAAGCAGAACAAAGCGAGAGAGAGTGATGTGAACTCAAACTACCCAATTAGGGAAGGACAATATTTGTGGTAGCATCAGAAACTGGAATCGTGTTTGAGAATCATCCAGCTCTTTCTGGAATAAGGGCAACCTGTGCAGCTGTGCAGTCAGCTCTTCTAACAGCTTGGCTAGTTCAGAAACTGCATAGCTGAGACTCTGGGGGAAAGCAAGTTGCTTTCCTGACTGGTGGCTGGGGAAGAAAGAGGACCTGGTAGAGTGATCTGCTGGATGAAGGGAGAAGAAATACTTCCAAGCAGTGAAACACTGCCCTTGGTGAGGAGATAGGAAAGGGTGAGAGGACAAAACTGTAATCCAGGTGATGACTTCAAAAATGTAGAAATCTTTCATTTAAAAAGAGGGATAAAGCTATGTAAGGTGGGAAGTGCATTGTCTGTTTTGAAAGTAGCTAAGAAAGACCTTGGGAAAGATCAGGCTGGGCGGGAGCACTGCTGCTCTAAGGGAGTAGCAACAGTTGACAGTCAGCCAAGGTGGAAGCCTTATCAAAAGGATGAATTAATAATGGCTATAAAAGGAATGAAAAAGGTTTTCAGAACAGGTGAAGTAGCACTAGTGGGAGATTAACCCCAGATGTTATCTGGGAGATGTCTGGAGGAAGAGGTGAAGAAGGGCATCGGCTCAGGACAGCCCGTGGCGTGGCTGTCTGTACGCCGCACAGCAGGACACAGCCGCTCTGCTCTTCTGGGTGTAGAGCCAGCGCTCGCCAGCTCTGCCCTTACCGCCCTGTGAGCGACCCTCTGCCACCAGCGTGGCACCACAGCCCGCGCAGCGGCCCAGGGAGGATGCCGTGGGGCCGAGCTCTCAGCAGAAGGCCCCACGTGCCGGGAGGGTGGGCACTTGCAGCTCCCTGTGTGTCTTAAGGACAGCCTTAAGCCTTCTGCCCATCATGTTTACCATGTAATCAGTGGCCGTTTACCCTTGCGCCTGAATAGATAGCAGCAGGTTGTTTACCGTGGCCTCAGCCTGCTTTCCTGCCCTGCTCGGAGGGCACTCAATGGGCTGGGTGCTGCCTGGAGGCCAGACTTGGGAGAGGGTGGGGTGAAACCTCAGCTTCCAGAAGAGGAGGAGGACTAGGAGGCTCCAGACCAGGTTCACGTACCTGCTCTGCAAGGCAGGCTGAGGCTGGCTGTGGGTGACTATTCCAGCGTAGCCTCAGGGATAAATAAAAGGAGCCATGTTCACATGAGTGCTGGCCCTTGTACTAGCTCCAGGTGTCAGCAGGGAGAAGGGCAGCTCCCTGTCCTCAGCCAACCCAGAGGAGAGGCTGAGGCACCTGCATGTCTCCCTGACACCGTTTCAAGGAGGAATCCATTCTGCCGGGATGGACTATTTTCTTTCTGCTCCATCACACCATGGCTGTGAGTAACAGAGCATCGCTCAGCTCCCCTTGGGCCAGCGAATTCCAGGCACGAACCGAGGACAACATCTGACCCTTTGAAATCATCCAAGATGTACCAGACACAGGCTGGTATGAGAGGCAGGAGGAATCTATAAACCTGAAGCAGCACCCTTGTTTTCTGATGGTGCTGTTTGGTAAATGGCAACAAGGTCATTGCTGAGTCCATTTTTGTCTTTTAATCGGGAGGAAGATTTACAGCTTTTGGAGTGTCTGGCCTTGCTATTATCATACAGATGCTCCTTGCATATGCTCCCAACTTGAGGCAAAACACAAAGTAGCTTGATATTAATGTAAGCTAGAACTCATCATGAAATAATCACGTCACCAGAGATATATCCTTTGGTGAAGGCGAGAATTTGTCTGGGAAGCCATCAGGTTTTTCTCTGTGGTCTAAACACTGA
Source organism: Athene noctua (assembly GCF_965140245.1). Lineage (NCBI taxonomy): Eukaryota > Metazoa > Chordata > Aves > Strigiformes > Strigidae > Athene > Athene noctua. The sequence goes on along the minus strand of NC_134049.1, from coordinate 11,365,858 downwards.
ATTAGAACCAACGAGGTGGCGAGGACATGGTGAGCGAAAAGCCTTGCCCTGTGAATGAGGGCAATAAATGAGGTTTTTCATTTAGTTGCATAAGCTCTTAACCTTTCTTGCTGCAAAGTGCCATCTAGTGTTCACAGCCATGCCTGCCGGCCCCTCGGCCAGCTAGAAATTGCAGTGTCGGGCTGCAAGCGGCTTAACAAGACTAAAGGGAAGGCAGACAAGCAGACAAACTTTAATTTTTAATAACCAGATGTTATTGGTCTTTAATACATGATTGTAGTAATTTAGGCAAACGAAGCTGCTTTATTATGTGATGGAATAGGAGATGTTTCGACGGTGTTCAAAAATTAACCTGGATCTCAGAAAGCAAAGTGGTGACTGTACTGAAGGAGTGTGTTGTCAGGAAAGCAATTGTAAAATTTAATGCACAAGATACAGGCTCAATGATGTGACAAATTTGTATGAGCAACGAACATCATGGTATTATTAATGTTTGTGTTGCAGTGGGGCTCCTGCGTGTTCATGAGGGAAGTAGAATTGGGGATGGCACACGTGGAGTGGTGCAAGATGTCCCTTCCTCGCAAGTTTGTGAGCCAGCTGCAGTGAGTAGGTGAATCCAGGAAGAGGAGAGCACCTTAATGACCATCATCCACTGTGTAGGTGCATGCAAGTTAATTGTGCATGCAAATTAGTCCTGCAATAGCCTAAAATCAGACCCAGCAAAGACACAGATTAGCATCTAAAGTGCAAGAATCACGGAGGGATGATCCACAAGAACACTTAGAAATTGGAGGTGGAGGGGAGCTAAAAATGTGCATGAAAATAGCTCTGCATCCAGATTTGTATCTGAGGCATTTTTCGCACTGGGCTGGGGCTGTCCTGATAGGCTTGGAAATCTCCCTGCCACATCTGATCACCCCTGAAACCACCGCGAGCACAGACCTCAAACACAAAGATTGTTATTATTATTTGTTGTTATCTAGAAAGCGCTGACAACACTTAGAAGTGCCAGAGGATTCATGCCTTGGGTTTTGCTCTTGCAATGGCCAGGAGCAGAGTCTAATTAGCCCAAGCAATGTCCATGATAGAGAACAGCCCTACTGACAGGGAGCAAATTAGGTCTCTGACCTAGCAAAGCATTTAACCATGTGCCACATTTTTTAGTACGTGTATCTCTGGATTAAGACCTGGATGATGTAACCTTTTGCTGCCTTTAATTTTTTTGATTGCAGTATGAAGCACAGCTCAGCTTGCTGGCTCAGAAATCCCTGTGTACAGTATTAATCTGCTTTCTAAACTGACTCATTCTGTCTGGACAAAACATGAGGGTTTCCTCTTAAACTGAAGGCTCTTTCCCATCTACCTTCCTAGACTTTCTGTAGGAAACTCCATCCCTGTGTTCAGCCATCCACAGCAACTGGCTCCACACTGGTGCTGGGTAGCAGCATCTGAGGAGAAATTTAGAGTGACTTTAGCACATCTGTGGCATGACCCCTTGCCTGACGTCACTCACACACACAATCTTAAGGCTTTCTCAGCATGAATGGCAACAGCTTCTCCTTTCTCTTTACTCCGTTGCAATCTGTTGAATCTCTCTCGCATTCCTTGTGTCACCTCAGTGATAAATGACAAAGCAAATACAACAGCACCAGAGAACCTGGAAAGCTGCACAAACTATAGGCAATGTGGAGAAATACCTAGTTTTATCTTGGATTTTGGGAAGCAGAAATTGACTGTGAGCTTGAGGGAGTCACCTCGCTGTCAGAACTGACATGACCTTTATGGATTTCTCAGAAAACTCCTTGGCAATGAGGACTTTATGAGGAGCTCCATGTCCCTCAAAGGCAATTTTGAGTTTAAGGTTTTACCCTGGATCTTCGCATGCTGGGGCAGAGGCTTATCCTCTGCAGGACAGGCTAGAAGCACGTCGGCTTTGCTTCCCAAGCTACATTATAAACGTGGTGGTTTCAGGGTGGGGAGAACAGGAGGTTTAAGGAGGAGACTCCAGCTGAAAATTGGTGGGTGTTACACTTGATGGTCTGCTCACATCCCTGTTCAGGAAGCCTCTGGGAGACTGTGTGACAAAATACTCTCCCATGGTACCTGGTCTCTCCCTGTACTTGTTAAACATCTGAAATCACTGGGCTGGATGGACCTTTGCTCTGCCTCCGCGTCACTGCTCTTATCTCCCATGTTCTTCATTCATTCCCACCTCTTCTGATACACTGCGTTGTTCCCACTGCTGTGACAGAGCTTGGGCAACCCCACTTCTCTGTCCCTGCCCCACTGTGAAGTTGCACCTATAGATGTATATGTTCCTGGTCCTGAAGTTGTACCTATCGTTGTACTGCATGATGCGAGATGAGGTAGCTGCCTTTGGAGCCTCACAATACGAGTCCATCTATTCCACTGAGTTGGGAGGGTTACTTTTATAGTGTATGCTCAGTTACAGACTGCTTGGGTCATCTTAAATTCGATGCAAAATTAAAACAGCAAGGCAATTTACCAGTTCGTGCTATAAGTGATTGTTGCGACTGTTTCTCATTTGCACCGGCCAGAAGGGCCTGGTGATCCATTGCCAAGTGAGCTCCTGAACCTAGATGTTCACAGGCTTCTCAATTAGCAGTACAAGAGAAATACAGCTAAGAGTGCTTCTGAGTTATGGAGAGGCAACCTCGGAGGTTTGCACATCAGGGTTACACCTTCCCTTGCAAGTGAAACCGCCAGTTCTTTAATAAAGCCCAAGTGTGATGCAGCATATGCCCAAAGAGTACAGAGTGTGCTGAGAAACTTGAACTGGGTTTTGTTTATTGTCATGTACTCAGAGCAGCAACATTTGTGCAGATCTGAAGATGGGGGAAAAAATTCCCACCCTCTCTTAATTAGTTACAGCACAGTGTGTTTCTTTAGTGCCACCTCTTGGCCAGCAGACTATAAGGTTTGATATGAAGACTGGAACATCTCCCGTGATGTAAACGTGTTAAACCTGCTCTGCTCCATGCTGGTGCTTCATGGAAGAAAGGAAGAAAATATTGTAAATTAGCATAGAATAATAACTTGCAATATTTGTGTTTCCTCCTTTGTTTTTTAACTGACTTATGCTATGATGGGCATGGTATGGGTTTTGATGTGGAATCCTACCAGCTGGTGTGTGCTTAGGCTTTGAATACAGTCATACCAAAAAAATGTAACATTATCAAATATAAAAATACCACAGTATTTTTCCCAACACAAAAATAAATTATTAAAACAAAAGATTATCCCACATTTCCTTGGTTTAACTCTTCTCAATTGCATTTCCAACATATCTTTTTTTGATTTATAGACTGTATAGTCAGAAGAGCCCCTTCATGACACAGAGGGATTTTTCTCAGGAAGTCTTCCATCAACTTCAGAACTCTGAGTTGAGCAAAATGCCAGTTTTTCGGACCATGGTCCACAAATTCCAGAGTTCAGGACTTATTTCTGCAGAGTCAGGAAAAAGTAACTAATACAAACAGGACAAGCTTAAGGTTTGCTTACCCAGGAACTGAAACATCCATAGAAGCATTTCCAGAAATCTGTGAACTGAGAAAAGTTGCACACGGCTGTGGTAGAGAATGCCCTTTATGTAGGTGCTTACCCTCGAGGTGAGGTTTTCTAGTGACAGATCATCCATTACATCCTCAGATAATGTGTGAAACTAGTTAATTGCCTCCCCGTGACATAAAGCATGCGAATCTGGTTTGTAGCCTGAGTTCTTGTAGCTTCTATTTCTAGCCAGTGGTTTTAGTTACGTCTTGATGGTGAGCTCTTCTAACCAGGACTATCTGATTTTCCTTTCGGAAAGCATGGATGCTATCTTAATTACCAACTACTGATTAATAAGATGAACTGAATATGTTAGAAAAATACCTTTAATATGAATTACATATGGCCCAGCTTTACTGCCTCAGTCACTGATTGGAATGGTTTATCCAAGTGCTTATCTTTAAGCCTCAAAATAATCCCACTGAACTCGGCAGTAGACAGCAGCCCTCGTATTAAAAATAAAATCTCCAACCCTAGCATTTTACAATTTTAAGACCCAGCAACCTAAGTGTTTGCCAACTGCAATCGTTCTTTTCATTTTAGCTTCTCTTGGGCATATTATGTGACTCTAGTTTTACTCATTAAAGTCTCAGATTGTGCTTGTTTTGTTAACAACCGTTAGGGCAGGGGTTCTTACTCTTAATTGGCACCATCTGGAAATGAGAAGGAAATTGCTCAGGATGAACGCAAAGACGAGGAAAGGCCTTGCACTTTTCCACGGTTGCAAAACTTGTCCCATTTGGAATAGCCACATCTGACCTGGGAATCGTCTCGCCCTTTATTTCTGCTTGGGGCTGGAGGGAGAGGGATGTTTTCTTTCAGGAAAAAGACAATCTACACATTGCCAGCAGAATCAGAAAATAATCGTTTAACAGCAGAAAGTTGCACGATTTGGGCTGCTAGCGAACTAGGCCTTTTTATGCAAATTGAATATCTTTGTTCCCAGGTTTTTTTCCAATCTTGCACCACTTGTTCAGCATTTCCTCATTTTTTGGCACTGGTTTCCATAGCTGCGTGCAATCACACTCTCACACAGATGCCATTCTGTGTTCAAAGCACTGAATGCTACAGGGCATATTAGTGTTTTTATGCTTTAGATCTATCTTTATGTAACTTCAGAGCTCATTAATATATACCATTTTGTGTGATTAAAAAACAACAACCTGGCACATGAGAAGCTTTGAACAGGAGAATGGATTGCAAGGGAAATGGCTTTCTTCTCATTATGCATATTTTAAGATAGACATGAGATGGGCCCAGCAAGTCAATGGACAAGGTGCACCTTCTGCAAGGTAATCATTCCCTGAGTGCAGCTGAGCAGACTGTGTGTCAAAAAAAAAAAAAAAAAAAAAAGGCAACAGAAAGAATAAAATGCTGTTTGAAATGTAAAGTTTTTCACATTATGATTTTGCAATAGTGGACACAAATAAGTGAAAAATCCTATGATGGTCCTTTAAAGGCTGTTTAAATTCTCAGGGAAAGCTATTCTCTTTTGCTGTGTGACAAGCTAGAGACAGGACTGAGGTGTGGAGGTACCAGAGTGATGGATGGGCTCACTGAACAGAGCACAGACCAGAAAGGTGTAAATACTCTGGCTGTTGGTGGAGCCTGAAATGTTGATTCTACCACTTTGTTGTGCCAAAAAAGGATTACAATTTTGTGCGCCAGAGCATAGTTCTTCTCTAGCAGTGGTTGCTGGCTTTGAAGGATCGAGGTGATAAATATCACCTGCACCAAACAGGGTGATGTGGGAATTTTTCTGGCTATCAGTTCTGACTTTTCAAGCTGCTTTTTGTCTAATGACACCAGCCTGTCCCCTGCTTGCCAAAGCACAGGCTGTTTTAGCAACACAGGACAGAAGCAGTTGCCCTCTCAGGTTGCGTGCCTGTCCCTGACGTGGCTGTCTCTCCTGCCCGGGGGTCCTGATAACCTCCCAAGAAGATCACACAGCACAGGCTCACATCTCACTCATGCTGTGATGGCTGCAACGATGAGGAGCAGCAGGAGGAATCAGGAACCAAAACCAACTCAGGATATGGCGTCCAAAAGCTCAAAGATCTGAAGGTAGGGAAACTGCTTGGTGCATTTGACAGCAATCAGAATACAAACATGGGCCCAAGGGGCAGGAGGACATTTTGGTGCGAGAAGGAAGGGGGCCAGTGCAGAGTGAAACAAAAATGACTGTTACTGAGGTACCTGTAATGCTGTAGGTGCATGTGCTTGGGCATCACTGAGCAAAGCAGAGACGCTCCCCCCTAGCCCTTTGAGGAGTCCATATTTCTAAGGAAGAGCTTTCCAGAAAAAAAAGATACTTTACGTTAGGATGGTTGGGAATCTGATGTTGCTGCAGCTTGGGCAATAGCAATAACGGAAAATCTGGTGTATAATCCACCCGACGCTTGCTAAAACCTTCCAGAAATGGTCAGGCGAACACATTTTCCCTGTCTTAATCTCCAAGTTTGTGTTAAGAGGTATGTGACTCGAGTAGCAATGCAGCCCCTGGCTGCCTGGAGGGGTGATGGGGAGATCCACACAACCCACAGTGACTCCACACATTTCCTCAGTGCTGAGCAGATTTCTCCCCTTTTTCCTTCTTCACATTCAAAGGCACATACTGATTATATGCAACTATGACAGCCAATTGTGGCTAAAGTATGAAATGAAAATCCCTGCCTGATGGCACGGAGATCTTAGACAGATACTCCGCAATTACTGCCTTGCTACAATTTCTGCCGGGTGTTACTTACTCCAACACAATACTGAGCACAGGCAATTTACTGAAGAGGTCATAAAAAAAAAATCTCATTAAACCCGCACTGGTTAAGACCAGGTAGTTTCCCAGCCCCTGTTTCTGCTTGGTGTGAAGCCCTGGAGGCTGGTTGGGTGGCTGCCCAAGGGAAAAATCCCTCTCTGGTGTGAAGACCAGCAGTGGAGGTGGGGAGGCCGAGCTGTGTGCTCTGCAGGAGGATGCAGAGGCTGCCAGGCTGCCGTCTGCTTCACTCCCTGCCCTGCTGAACCAGAGGGACGTAACCAGCTGCTGAGAGTGCAGATGAGATGCAGGGAGGCTTGGAGCTGAGCAAGTCTATCGAGTAGCCAACGGCCTGAATTTAATAGCCATTTCTTTCCTGGGAACAGCAAAACCCCTGGGGACTTGGCACTCTCTCCCACAGGATAATCTGTTGAATACTCTGCAAGATGCTGGACCAAATTCTCTCCGCAGCAGCATCAGGTGCTTGCAACTGCTGCTTGGAGCAGGCAGGGCCAGTTGGCAGCAGTGCCGGCGTCGTGCAAATGTGCTGATGTAGCACTGACACGGGAGCTCCTGCCAGGGCCCTGCCTGCAGAAGGCGAGGCAGGCATGAGAGCTATCTTTGTGCAGCATAATTTACTGACAGCCCCAGCTGTCCTGTCTCCTGTTTGGAGGTGGTAGAGACCCCCCGCAGAGGTGCCACAACTGCGCCAGTCAGGGTGAATCAGACTCTCCAAACAGCCACCACCCAGGTGTTTTCGCCTTCGCCAGCTGATGACCTGAGCCAGGAGACAGCATCTGGGCAGCCCAGCTCGCCCTGCGCGCCGACCGGCTGCCAGAGCGGCGGAGCAGCACGACGTGCAGGTGCTCCACAGGCAGCCGTGAGCCTGGCTGGAGGTCAAGTGCTTTTGGGAAGAACTGTGTCAGAGATGGTCCGGGGAAGGTGGTTCATGTCCCCCACGTGACCGGAGACTCCATTCAGTTCAAGAGAATATGAACGTAACATTGGAAGAGCCTAACAAAACCCCCGTAAGTTTACTGATTTTTCTTCCAAGAAAATGACAATGTGTACTAAAATGAGTTCATTCTCTTCCCACAACACCCTAGTCCATCCTTTTTTTTTTTTTTTCTTCACATATAAAGCTTTGTTTTCTATTGGAATGTAACAATCTACAGAAAGTTTTTGATGTTGATGGGAAAACAACCCAATAGTGATTATCCAAGGAGAAATATTTGTATATACAGAGAGAATTTAACCTCAAACACTCAGTTCATATATTCACGTGTGATTTATATTGCCCCAGGCTCTGAGGCAGAGTGAACATTGACACCCTTTGATGTTGAAAGAAGCCTGGTGACTGGCCTTTGGAGAGATTTGTGATGTCTCTATCAGCCTGTCAATGGAAAACCAGGCAGCAAAGCCAGGCCCCCTAAAGATTTCAAGGCCTTGTAGGCAGAGGGATCGTGTAAGCATTTTACTTCCACCGAGTGCTTGAGAGGCTGAGCACAAGCAGCCGGGCTAATTGAGTGCTTACAGGGTGCTGTGCTGTAGTCGGCATCTCACATCTCTGCACAACCGATGGTGCCCTTTTGGCCCAGAAAAGGTGCCAGTGCCAGTGGTGGGGACACTTAGCAACTGCACACCCCTGGGTGATGGAGTGCTTTGGCTTCTGTTACAGCCTAGTAGGGATGTGATAACTCATGGCCAAAGTGAGGAATAAACCTTGCTTATTAGAAATGGAAAACATTTTCTTGCACTTGCTGAGAGGCAAATAAGCTCCGCCCAGAATTTCTGCTCATTTCTGTGGTATCAAGCATCCAGGGTCTTCCATGGGGCAAAATAGTCTTGAGTAGGTTTGACAGCTCACACAGGAAGGGACAATGCTGCAACAAACCAAAAAAGAGGGCATTATCAGTGTATTCTGCACTGCACATCCCTAGCATGGGAACAGACCGTGCACTGATGCTAGCGATGGGACGCAGGTGGCAAGAGGGAGCAGGAGCTGATGCTCCTTGTGAGTCAAATTTCCAGGCAATGTGTTGAGTAAGACTTTGGAAGATAGGATTAAAATTCAATGCAGTGCTGATAGATTGGGAAAAATGGCTTGAAAACAGTAGCATGTGATATAATAAAGACAGCTGTAGAATGGTTTACATAGAATTAGGAACTGCTGGCTAGGCACAGCAGGATCTGAGGATTACTGGGGATTATAAACTGAAGATGCATCTGAAATATGATGCTATTGCACAAACAAACAAAGGACCAGTGCTCCATGCTCATATTGAGGCTGAGAGCTCATCTGAATCAGGTGTGTCTGAAGCTGCAGTTCAACAGGAGAGGTACAGAAACCATCCAAGCACCTGGAAACTAAGAGCGAGGGGAGCTGGTATGTACCACTTGGCAAAGAAAGACTAAGGAATTGCTTGTGAGGGAGAGACTGGAGTAGCCAGAGACTTAATCTGCTTCCCAGTTGTTGAGAAACAAAAAGTGAAGCTGCAGGTAACTCAGGAGCAGAGGAAGAGGATGAGCAAGGACCCCAGAGAACAAGTGTCACTACAGGCCTTGCTCTGATGATGGCTGCTGTGCTACCAGGGAAGGAATCATGCTCAGTCTGCTGTTTTGCATCTGGCTCGTTTTACATGTGATGGAGACAAAAAGATGTAACTTTTTTTTTTTTTTTTAAAGCCCAGTTCTGTTGGGCAACAATGAAGGGGGCAAAATTATGGCAATAAATTTCTTTGCTGCTCTCGCTGCAGCACTGAAAAGCGCTCACACCTATAGCATTAGCGATGTCATATATTGTCCTTAACTTGCTCTTACCCCTTCGGAAAGTCCACTGGCATCATCCTTCCCTGTCTCTTCCCTTGTGCCCTTCAAGTGAAAGGACTGTAAAGTCACAGACTTAAAGGTTGTGAACAGGATATCTGAGGCAGGAGAGCAGATATCCGCAGATTTGCCTCAGTGGGAAAGTGGAGAATAATTGTGGGTTCTAATTTTTCCAGGGAGCCTCTGTGGGGAACTAATAGTCTAGACTTGTCCTTTTTGAGGCCTAATTATGTCTCTCTGTCAAACTATAAAAACAAGAGTCTGTAGCATCACAAGGGAAAATGAAAGCTATTGGCCTGTGTTCTGCATTTAATAGGATGTCAAAATCTAAAGCACAGTCTGACTGGTTTTTGACTGAGGTTAGAAAAGAAAATGCAACTAATTAGGCTGTTTCTGAATATCCCTCTCTGTCTAATAGCTGTAGACTTGCAAATTGTAACATACTGGGAGTCCCAAACTCTCTGATCAGTGCTTCTGTCTGGATGGGAAGGGTCTTTCCTGCTGATGGGATTCAGGCTCCACTTGAGCAGTGTCACTGTTAGTGGGGACAGTTCCCTGGGAAATGCCTTGTGCCATCGTACCTCTCCGTGTTCAGGGGATGGAGAAACAGATGGGTTTCAGGCATAAGGAGGTGCAGCTGCAGAGGAGCAGGGGGGTCCATGGGAAGTGTCACGCTGTTGATTAATACTCTTTTACAGCTTGCCGTGAAGCTTAATTTCCAAAGTCTTTGAGAATGAAGGAACATTTACGAAGTACCTTATGTATGAAATGGAGGCTTTACTCTTTGGGTATCATGGTCCCTGAATCAAAGTAACACACAGTGGTCTCCAACATATATAAACCTGAAAAATACCCCAGACATCTTAAGTGTGAGCTAAAATTGTTGGACCCAACCTTTTTCTAGCCAAGCTTCTGTTCCATGTCCTGCTCTTCCATCTGCACCCATGTTCTGATCATTAACTCTGCTCCCAGACTCTTAGAGCTCCCTTCTTGTTTACAATGTTTTGTAAGCAAGCACCAGAGGACAACAGCATCATACACCTCGACAAAGCCTGAGACAACAGGACGTGATGGCCCATATTGAAATGACTAAGGCATTAATTACACCCTGCAGCCTGCTATGTCAGGGTATGTTAGATGATGTCCTAGTGCCTTCCCCTATCCTTTGGAAATTAGTTTGAGGGTTTTTCTCATTGAAATAATTTCTTGGAGAGAACTGCAGCAGTTACAAGTTCCTTCTACTTTTCCCTTGTCAGCTGCCCTCATTCTGAATCAATGCTATGTTCAGCTGGCTCCTCATGTTTTACTGATGAACTGAAATAAAAGTGGAATTTGTCCCACTATGAGAGAAAGAAAGACCTATCTACAAGATTTTTCATGCAAGTCCCACATCCTTAGTTTTGCTTTCTTTTTAACTCAGAAATTTAATTGTCTTCTGCTTAGACATTCTGGGGTGCCTTTCTGTTTTTCATTCTTCTTTTCTGACCCAACTTTGGGTTAGTCAGGAAACCTCTGACTTAGCCTCACAGTCAAAACTAAACACTGCAATTCCAACTCAGAGGACATTAATGGGCAGGAAAAAAATGTGGCCTCAAAATGGTGATTTTTTTAGATGTCACTTCTGCAAGGTCTTGCAGAGGGATTTGAGTAAGGAACACAGAGTCAATGAGTCTGTAAGAAAATGGAAGGTCTTTCCAGGAGTCAGCCTGAAAATAAAGAAAAAACAGTGGAAAAGAGTGTAAAAGGAGAAAGACTTGTATAACCCAAAGGAGCTTAGGAAACAGAGAGAAACAAGAGCACCTGGATCTCCTTGGTGACTGCCAAAATACTGTGTGACATCACCTCAACACTTGCATGGAGATTTATAGCCGTATTTTCCAATAACTGCACACTGATTTCACCCACAAATAATAGTTTCTGCAGACACAGCTAACCCGTGCTGTAAAGTGTGTCTTTTACCAGGCTGTAGCTGGAAAAGAGACTCAAAGCAGCTTGGAACTGATACTGGAAGCAGCAAATAGCTGCTTACTAGAAAACCTTGTCTAGGCAGAGCGTTCTTCTCCAGCTTTGTATGAAGATGCCTAATTTTGAGGGACCCGCAGATGACATAGATCAACATCCACTGTGGCAATGGCAAGGAAGGGAAAAGGAATTGGAAATGTCTTTAGCCTCGTGTCTGTCCTGTGTTCCCATTTGTAGAACTGATCTCACTAAAAATGAAGATAGCAAACCTGGCCTTTGTATGGATTATTCCCAATGGCCACCAGCTTTATTAGAAAAAGATCACCCCAAGGTATGTCCATGAAGGTGGCTCATCTGCTGCCAAGTCTTCCAGTTGGGGCAGGGACCGGTCACCGGCTGCTTTCTGGGGCCCTTGAGGCACAAGCTTCCCAAAGCTTACTGAGGAGCTACTTAGATAAGGTCTCTAGCTGTACTTTTAGGAAAGCCTTTGAGAATGGTCTTAACCTAACTGCCCATTTAAGTCTTACAGAATCTTGGTAGAGGAAGATTTAAACATGTGCTTAAATAATTTTGTGATTGCAAGCTGTAGCCCTCAGTTGGGTATTGCTGCCAGTTTAGCAATGATAGCCTCTCCCAGCATGGGTAACATGCGAGTTAGGCGGCGTAGGAAGAACAAAATGAAAAATAACCGCTTCTGAGAGTATGGCCAGTTTGTTTGCTGTCCCCCACCAGCTCTTTCCTTCTGCAGATGCTCATCAGAGTTTCTCCAATCAGCACAGAAGCTTTCCCAGCTGCCCTACGTTTAGCACAGCTTGTCAGGAGCTACCGAAATGGCACCAAGGCATGGGTCATTTTGCAGTTTTGACCTTGACCAAGGCAATCAGAAACTCCAACTAAAATACAGGCTGCTTACAAAGGGAGGAGGAAATTAATAACCACACAGCTCAATTTTAGCATAAAAAGTTATAAAACTGGAATTATGGGGGGGGTGGGGGTGGGTGTCTGGTGTTTTTCCCCTCTGTTTTCATCTGTACAGCTTGAAGGGTTGGAAGGGACATGCTGCTCAAATAAAGGATTACTTTTGCCTTTTAATCTGTGACATAAAGATGACATAAAATTTATCCCTGTGAGTTGCCATGTAAATGAATCCAAGTCAAATAATGCACAGGGAGCAACAAAGCAACACAGCCCGGTCTGCTCTGCAATATGGGTGTTTATTTTGTGCGTAGAAATCCCAGGAACTGCAAAAAGCTGGGGCCATTTCACATGTACATCCCCATGCAAGCCTCCCTCCCGCAACAAATGATTTTTTTTTTTTTTTTTTTTTTTTGGGGGGGTGGGGGGAGGGCAGGCCGGGAATGTACAGGGAGGGAAAAAAGGTCATCAAATCCATGTTAGATGACGGCACAGATTCCTCGGCTACCAAACGCAAGGGCCGAGCAGAACAAAGAGATTTGCATTCTAAGTGATGCAAAGCAGCCAGCAGTGTTTTAATGTTGTGTTTGCTCTGTGATGTCTTCATCAGGCGCTCAAAGGCAGCGGCTCTGGCAGCCATGGGTCCCCGTGAGCCTGTCAAACTCCGTTTCCATGGTTTTCCTTCAGGCAGCACCATCGGCAGACAGCACAGAAACGGACCCCTGCAACCTGTTTTGAACAGTGTCTCTGATGTAGGGCCCCAGAGCGGGCATCAAACTAGCAACAAGCAGCAAGAAAATAACAATTTTGCTTTTCGCAGGTGTCAGAGCGGCAAACAAAAGGCTGTTTATAAAAGATGCAACATCCCCTTTTTGTCGGTGTTGGCAGTTTAAAGTCAGCTGGGCAACCATCGAGTTGAGGAGGAGGTTTTGGAGGGGGTGTGCTGTGAGAGAGGGAGCTCATCTTGAGGAATCCAGATTGTTTCCTCTTTAAGCTTTTAGCCTCACTAAATAGGCCTTCTCATCTAAACTAATAACTGTTAACAGCATTTCAATTATTCCAGTTGAATCAATGACGAGGGTTATTTTCTTTAAACAATTACAGGTTTTTTCCAGACAAATGAAGCGTAAGGGTCTCACTCTTCCCTCACCTTGAAGAGCACTCTTTCATTTAAATAAAAAGTTCAGAACATTTAAAGGTTTTGAAGCCATATTTGAGCATTGATACTGAATATTCGAAGGTGAGAAAGACAAGGTGGTCTTTTGCCACCATGGCTGCCTGCATGCAGTGATGACATGGAAACACAACCTGTGCTAAAAGAGCAGAAGTAGGAGATGACAACCAGACCCAGCAGGACCAGTGAATTTCTGAACAACATTGGTTAGGGAACTTCACCTCTTGGTGCCTCAGTTTCACCAAGCATGAAATTAGGATACTGATTTATTTCTTCTCTAGTGAAGGACAGGGAGTTTTATGCTCAAACATGATAGAAAGCTCCTGGTTACCCTTGTGGTTATCATAACACTGGTGACGGGAGCCAATGCAATTCCCTCGTGGAACAGGTTTCCGTTAAAGAAAATTGATGGGTCAGATGCTGACCAAGTTACAAGAGAATCTGCTTTTTCCTACCAATTAGATGACTTTATCACAGCTGCATGGGGAGGTGCTGGGAGCCACCAGCCTCGCTGGCTCCTGTTTCCTTTGCAATGATTCTGCCAAGCCAAGGAGAAGCCAGGAGTTGGGAAGCTTTGGGGCCATCGGATCCCAAGCTGCCACAGCAGGGCTTTTTCCTTCACACATCCATACACTGGAAGGCAGCAAGCTGTAAGGACAGTGGTCCAGGATTCCTGGCTCTTCTGGGGTTTTGAGGTTCCCAGCTGCTCTTCAGTTTTCTAAAAAGAAGCCACTTTGTATTTTAGCTCCTCATTTCATGATTCCCACTGCCTTGGAGACACACTTGTTTTCTTTAATGGAAAAGGTCAAAGTGTTTGTGGTGCTGCTCCAAATTAGTGTGGAAGCCAATGGAAAAAATAGCCAAGTCTCATGCAGAACTGAGATGCATTTTTCTGTAGATCTCTCAACCTAGACCACTCTCGTTTGGTTTGACTGAAGTTATCTAAAGTACATTCAACAAATGCTGTTCCTGTCCTCACAAAACTCATCTCCTATGCTTCTAGCTTTCAGAATAGACTGATTTAATACTTTAGCTATAATTGAGTGGCTAGTTATTTATTGCACAGCATTTGCATACAGAGCAGACTGAAGTCACTAGGTGTGTTTGAAGATGCTGAGAGTGCCAGGGAGCAGATACAGGTGATACAGCACTGCAACTGAAATCCTACCCTGACCCGGTGTTTAAATGAATAGTCACAAGATCTGTAGAGAAAATGAGCTTAAGATTGAGAAGGCTTTCAAACTGGTTATGACATATTGGTTATTATAATAATTATTATTTTTTCAGACTTTAATTGATCTGTTAAAAGCAAAGCATTTTAGAAAGTAATACCGTTTCTATTTACAACACTGATTAGCACCAGAACAAGGCCAGGTACATCCATACTGATAGTGTAAACAAAGTATTAACAGATCCCAGCTAACTGCTTTGTATGAGGTTTCTGTATGCCAGGAATAGATAAATTCCTTTTCCACTGATAGAAACAACACATTTGTTCTCAATGTCAGTGCAGAATTTGCTCTGACTTTCTCAAGGGCCAACTGTAGAGCAGAGTGAACGTTCAGTGAAATGAACAGTGGCTGGCATGAAGGGGCAGGGTGAACAAGCCGCAGACTCTGGCAGAGATTTCTTTTGATCAGAGGAACTGCTTGTGACTTTTGTTCGGTGTCTCATGATGAAAAAAAAAATCCTCTGGTGGAAAAAAAAATGTGCCCATGTCACATGTGGAGTCAGAAGCTGGCAGTCGTAGCGCCTAGACTATTTTTTAATGAATACTTGTGTTTGCAGGGTATTGCATGATCATACAAAATGTGGCTTTGTATTGTTTCCCTGTTTTGAAAATAGCTGTAAGTGGTGTGGGTTAGAGCAAACAACCAGGCAAAGCAGAACTGACTTCATTCAAGAATGGTTTGGAGCCATACTCCTGTGCAGCAGGGTAAAGGGGCCATGTCTGGGGAATTACTGGAGGGAATTGGGAACAGTTGCTTTAAAACTGAGGGCTTTTAAAAAAAAATAAATCTCAGGTTCTCTCTATAGCTGCACTGTTGTTTATGGATGGGGACTGAGCTGGAGGGAGGGAGGAGTGCTTAGGAGGTGCTCACCTTGTATTCTCTCCATTGCTTTGTGAACTCTGTTCTAAAATCAGGAGATTTACAGATGTATTTATTTTGGAATAAGAATACTTTGTTCTGGTTTGGACTTGTCACCTGTGCAGGCAGGATCTGAAGGCTGCACTGATCAGTATGGAGAAACAGGCTGCAAACATAAAGGGGAGAGCCCTACCCGGGAAGCCACTGCCTGCCCCAGTGGAGTAAAACTGCAGTGGGGGGAAAAAACATTGCTGTTCTGGAATGAGATTATGCACAGAGTTACCCCAAGAGTTGGGCAGGGAGAAGTGTGTTAACCTCTTGTCTGCTGGGAACCAATTAGCACCCTTGATCTCCATCACCAAATTATTTATTATTCTGTAGGATCCAGTGGGTGTATTCCCATTCTCACACTTTGATTTAAGAGCATGATCTCACCATTAACATTACTGTTGTTTTATTTGGTATTCTTACTTTCCAGGCTATTAGAGAAAAGTTTTTTACAGGAGAAAAACAGTCCGCCAGTAAGCAGGGATTTATCATGTAAGAAGTCTTTATAGGCTGTCAGATTTATATTATTCTTTGGAGTCGTGGCTGGCAAGGGTGAAAAAAATCCAAAAGGACAAAGAAGTTAGCACAGCACAGCGTGCATGAGGTACCTTGAGCGGAGAAAACACACTGGATGACACAGGGTGAAACAGAAGTGGGAAAAAGTAATTTTATCTCAGCATTTGCTCTGGCTGACTTCTCAGTCGCCAACATATTAATGGCTCTTCCCCTAGCAACTCCAGAGCTTCCAACATACAACTATTCTTTGGTCATAAAGACAAAAAATTGAGTTTGCCAGAGCAGAGCTACCCCATTCTGGGCTGCTGACAACAGTCCCAGACTGTCCATATGGTCTGCTGCACTCAGAAGTGGTAAAGCAACATTTTTGCTCCCGCTGGTGCCGGTGGTGTCCCTGTGGTTGTTATTGTTTCCATCCAGATCCTCTCCTCTTCCCTGGAGCTCCTGCCTGTTCTGTTCCAGGCTGTACCAATAGCAATGTCACAGCTCCTGAGCGCTGAGGAGAGCAAACAGATGTAGCTGTTGTCGTTTCCCTGTGAGCCGGTGGCATGGCCTGCCTCACTTTATTTCTAGAAATGGCTCATGCGGGATGGCCGTGGAGCAGTTTAGAGTGAAAAGGGACACGGAGGGAGCAGGGATGCTCCCACAGGGCTGGTCCGAGTGAAGGTGGGTGACTGGCCTGTGTCTGGCAGGGAGGAACAGGACGTGCCACCTTTGGTGCTGTGGGGGCTAAGAGTGATCTTTTTCTGACGGGTTGTGTGTAATCGATGAGATGGGGAGCGGGGAGTGAGGTGGCAAAGGACAAGTGGGTCCTTGACTCCTGTAAGGGATAGATAGGGAGTTCTCAGTTCCTACCCAGCAGGAATTCAGGGCTCTGAAGGGTTTGGTAGAGATCGATTAAAATGTTCCATCTTTCAGCGAGCGCCATGGGATTTGGATTCTCTCTGGACATAGGCAGAGCATGGGTGTTAGATGAGACCCCCAAGCACTGCCTGTGAAGACTGTGTTTTCTTCACAGTACGGTTCATGATTGGCTTAAGCCTACGCTGCATATTAAAGGGGTGATCCCATCTTCTCCTCCATCTTTCATTAGACACCCCCATCTTGCTCAAGTCCAGCCAAAATCTAATCATGGAATGAGGCAAGTGACTGAAGAAATGCTCTTCATACACAGAGTGAGTGGAGAGGTAACAATGGTGGCAACCTGGCCTCACATCTGCTTAAGCTCACTGTGAAGCTGCACCCTTGACAGGCATCATCTAGTTCCCATATTTAAGTCTGTATTAAGCATCCTGACGTCCTTCCTGGTGGAAATCTTTGCCATTTTCCTGACCTGGGGATTCCTGATGCAGTGGACAAGCTCAGTCAGGTCAGCAGAAAACCTGAAGGTATATCAATTTCTAATTCTACTAATTTCTACCTTTAACCATTAGCAGTAGAGGAAGAAATTAATTGATCTGATTCCTTTCCATAAAAGACAAAATACTAGGTTCTTTCCACTATTAAATCTACTGTCTTCCCCTACCTACTCTTATCACAACGTGCATGTGCATTCAGACAAGAAGATTCAGTGCCACACGCCGTCTTTAGGGTAAGGGTTTTTGTGTTTATCTGAACACTCACTGCCAAGGCAGATAAGAGACTTTATTCTCTATATTATCATTATTTTTCTCCTTCCTAGGAGCCAGTCTTACTTTAAAAAGAGGAGTAAATATTTGAGCTTGTTTTGCAGACCTAAAGTGAGGCTTTGTGGTTTTTTATACTTATTTATACACACTAAAATAATCAGCTTGAAGAGGCTTTTTCAGCTTCATGCGCTAAAAACTTCCCTTTTGCTAATATTCGCTTGCTCTGTTCATTATTCTGTGCTAGACTCTTCCCTCCCCTGATTGCATGTTATCACCTTCAATGGAACAGCTGTGTCATTGCTAAAGGGTGTTAATCTTCCCCTATCTAACACCTTATTGACAGCTAGAGTCAGGGAGGCCCCCAGTCTTTTCTGACTTGGGTGACTTCTCAAAACATTCCTGGTTTAGTTTCCTTTTCATTTCACACCATTCCCACCACAGTCTGACCTGGAGAGGTAGCCACAGCCTAGTACAGCCCCTCCTGGGCTGCTGCAGCCAGGTTTGAAATGTTCTGCCTATATCAGTTGTAACGATTATAACCAGGAGAATATTCCCTAACAATGTCAAGGGACAATAAGCCACAACTAATCAATAAGCTCAGTACCTACAGCACACCAGAGCCCAGAATAGAAACTGCTCCGGCAGGTGGGACAGCTGGCTTGAATTTTTATTTAGTGGTTGTGAAAGGCACCGTGGCTTTCAGTGAGACAAGAGCAGCGCTGACAGTGACAGATCCCCCATTACATTGTGCCACTGAACAGAATGAGCCACTTCAGCAGATACAGTTCATTCTTCCTGAGAATTTTGGAATGAGTTGGAATTAGTCTAGAATTTAATTTTTTCTGAATTCCCATTGCCTGCCAGCGTTCTGGACCACCCTGCAGTTTCCAAGGTCACCTTGACTTTTTGGAG
Source organism: Athene noctua (assembly GCF_965140245.1). NCBI lineage: Eukaryota > Metazoa > Chordata > Aves > Strigiformes > Strigidae > Athene > Athene noctua. The sequence goes on along the minus strand of NC_134049.1, from coordinate 11,347,468 downwards.
GTCTGGAGAGTTGCCCTGACTCTAGAAAGATCCAGGGCAAATTTACATGCTGAGCTGATTGCCTGTACAGATCTGCCTTAGAACAGCCAAAGCAGCAGTGGGCACCTCGGTCGGGATTTCTGCCATCCCTCATGAGTGCTGGTCCAAGGGGATCTTTTCCAGAGACAGCCTGTTGTGCAGTGGAGGAGCAATAGGAAGCACCCTTCTTTTTAGTCTTTATGCTCTTTGACTGTTAAATAAATGCAGATATTCAGATTTATCTCACCTGTGTTCAGACACAGCCCTGAGGTGCTGAAGTTGGCAACAATTTGCCTTTTCCTCTAAAGTCAGTGGAAAGAGACTGAAACCATGGAGCCCACTTAAGGCGGTGTCGCTTCATAGAGGCCTCCCCATGGGTGATACAAGAAACCTTGAGCAGCAGTTCCTAATAGGAAACACTGAGAAGTTAATCAACAAAAGTTGTCCTGGCCTCCTCTTGGAGTCATCGTAGCAGAGTGGTGGCTACCAGATGTGGGACCTGAACAGCCCACGGCTGATATAACCTTAATTTCCCACCGAGCCTAAGCACTTCTGACAGTAGAAAGCATTTACCAGTGGACTGCTGAACAGATCAAGATGGATACAGTTCTCTTGTTGTTTGGATTAAGAGGTAGGTCCAGAAAAAGGAGACAAATGGGGTCTTAAAAGAAATGTAACATTTATTTTATAAAGTGATTTACTCATCCTACCTTCTCCAGTACTTAAAAAGGCAACTGAGTGCGACAGTGGTTTGAGTACAGAACTGAGAGTGTAGGGGCTTTTGCAGAACTTAAAGTGATGATCTAATTTTACTCCCAGCGTAATTGGAGTTATCTAATTGACTATGATTATTAAATTTATTAGAACGGTCAAAACTGGGGCAATACTAATAGGCAATCTGTACCCAGAATGGCTTTACCTAACAGCCAATGTACAAGTACTCACTTGATAAGTTATATCCTAATTTGAAGATACATGTGCTGGCTATGACTGTCAAACTTAGCCCTCACAAATACTGGATTCCCCTTCAGATACACCTTCTGTGGTGCTGCAATTCCAAATATCCCGCTGCATCTCCAAAGCCATCAGTAGATTTCTTTTGGGCATGAACTGGGCCAATGACATTTTCAGAGAGGCTTGGCCAGATGTAGTCGTTAAAAGAACTTGGCCAACACAGAGTGTCGTTAATGAAAGAAACAAAGACCCCCGTGGAAAATACGAACATCAGGTTATTTGGCCACCAGCTGATTCCTTATGAATAAGTGATGTAGCAGAAGGCAAAGTTGTATTAACATGGGGAGGCACCGCACTTGGAATAATAACCTGTGGTCTCGATATTCTGGAGCCCACATCAAAGCAGAACATGCTGGACACCCAATGTTTTTTCTTTTTTCTTTAGTTTTGCTTTTCACACCACACGTGAATAACCTGCTCAGCTAAACAGCCTTAGCTGACTCTCACCACACGAGCCCCAGGCCCCAGGGAGCTGAGCTGGCTGGCCAGCGTGTCTGCAGGATCAGGGCTTCAGTCAAGCCATCACTCGCTGGCCGGGTGCGCTTGTTCTGCGATAGTTTGATACAGTCATAAATTAATAATGATTCTTTTTCCCATCTCATGAGAAGGAAAACCATCAAAAACTGGCTGAATATGTGATCTAACATAAAATGAAAGAAAAACGCACTCAGCCTAGTAATAAGTTTGCTTCAGGATGTTGGCTTTGTTCACTCTGACCAAACTCTATTCTCGGAGCTCACAGCCAGACAGCTGAGAGAAGTCTGAATATTATTTAAAGGATTGGTAAGGTCACGGTGGCCTGAGCCTCTCGGGTCTGAATTAATCCTGGCACAGCAGCCTGCTCTTGCTCAGCCGCCTGTGCTCACAGGTACATTCGTGTAGAGCAATGCCATCCAGTGGTTGCTCAGATTCATCACAAAGCCAATGGCTCCTTCCTGAGGGACATTTACACGAGCCAAAATGTTTCTGCTCTGGTTCCCAGCTAAGGCATTTCTCAGATATTAAAAGACTGTGACAGTGGCCAGCTTGATTGATTCCAGCTTCTTCAGCTTTTTGCATGTAAAACCCAGGTATGTTTTAAGTAGCAGCCACTGGAAAATGTTTGAAAGACATTTTGGGGGAAATAATATTTTATGTGTGCAGTCCAAATACATTATTGTCAGGCCTGAATTTTGTTGTGGAGAGTGGCTACATGGAGTCATGTGGAAAATTATGCTGATTTTTGAAACAAAAATGCAGTCTATGAGTGGAACTTTCCCTGTCCAAAGCCCAGGACATACTGAGGTCACTCAGAGGGATACTTTTCCTCGAGGATGATGCCCAAGGGAAAGGATGAACAAGAACTGGGCTATGCAGAATCTTTCTCCGTGAGTGTCACATGTTAAAGAGCCCCAGTATCACCAGCTACCCAAGGGCTGGACATTTTGGGAGGGTTTGCGTGGCTGCATCCCCTCTTTTGCTTTCTCCCCAAGACCCACCATCGCATGGTGGCACAGGCCAACATCCCCTCGCAACTAAATTATGGTGTCAACATTTTTTGCCTGTTGCACTCCCCACGTGAGATGTAACTGCAGGGCCGTGGATGTGGGGGATTTATCATACCAAACACTGCGACCCGCCGGACACAGCCCATCCCCGGTGCATTCCAGTGCAGGCTCTGGCTGTGCTGAAGGGCACAAGCCCGGTCTGACCCAGGGCAGCCCTTTGCAGCCGGGTGGACGTACCCGGTGGGTCTGACCCTCCTTCACGCTCGGGCCCTTTCACGCGGCCGCTGAGGCGGCAGCCGGGGCTGTGCGGTGCCAGGTACCCGCCTGCTGCCGCGTTTCGGCGTGCTGCTGCTCCTGCTCTGCCGTACAAATTCCAATCAGGCGCGACAAAGCCCACCGGGTGCTGCTGACAACAGGTGTCTCATTAAACATCTCTCAACCTTACAGGCATTCACATTGACAAGAACCAAACTCACACTCAATCACAGCTTAATCACAGCCAAACTCTATTAACAAGTCATACTAATTACCAACTTCTAACAATTTCTCAGGTTCAGAGGCAAAATATCCTTTCTTTATAGATGAAAACAGACTTGTGATACTCCAGCTCTGGCCATAATTAGGTCCTTTTAAACAAAACAAAACTAAAATAAAAATCCAGACGGATCCCTCTGTGGTAACAGTCCTGAAAGTACAGTTGTACAACGAGATGTTTTGTTTGTTTTAATTTTGTATCTGCTATGTTGCCCACAAGGGCCCAATTAGCTTGTTACAGATGCTTGTATCGGTTTTATCCACTTGTCTTTTTTTAATTTTTTTTTTTTTTTTTTTAGAGGGGTAACTTGTAGCACAGATTGCTGGCCTGCAGGCATCCAGAGATCAACAACCAGCTTTCTGTGATACCAAGCCCCCTGTGAAACAGGCCGTCCTTACCCACAGCATTCATAATGCAAAGGGTAAAACGAACAGAGGGGAGGGAGGAGCCTGCACTGGATTTTGGATTATTGTGGAATAATCTGGTGTGTTCAACAGTGGCCTGAAGATGGCAATTCTGCCATGGCTAAGAATAATTCTGACAAACTTTGGTTGCTACACCTTGGAAATTAAAATGCAGGTTTTATTTTTAAAAACGTGAAGCACTGCCTTGCAATAAAACAGAAAGCTCTTAAGACGTGGCTTTGAATTGTACATGTCACTATTTACTCTTGTCCCCTGGTATGTTCAGCACACATGTAATTCTGTGTTAACCTGGACGCTTTTCCCCATTGTGTAGCTGTATTGAGTGCCCGAGCACTTGAGAACTCACTTGTGTAATCGATACGCTTACAAAAGGGTACGTATAAATAACATGAAGAATCTGGCTTGAACTGACAGTGAGGGTATCGCAGCTAAGGCTAATGCCTCATCCTTAACTCATGCTGCTGCTGGAGAGGGAAAAAAAAACCCACACGACAGACTGAGTTAAGGACTAACATAAGATTTCCTAGCATCTTCTGAGCAGTGTGTTTCAAGGGGGAAAGCCTCCTCCAAGAACCTTTAGTGCAAAATCCAGGAGCTAGTTGTTTATCCATTCTTGGGTTTAGTTGCTGTTTGCTTTTCTTTCCCTTAATTTTAAAAGGAAATTAGCATTTCTCCTGGAAGATTATAATGATGCAGCTCAGCAGAGACTCACCAACTTGAGGCTTAGTATCAGCAATTATTTTTACCTCTGGCACAGGCAGTTCTGTTTCCCCATCGAGGTGTGGCGAGATGAACACAGGATACCTGAAGCTCCCCAGAGAAGGCTGCATTTCGTGCTGTGGGTTGGTGTGATGTGGGATCCCAGTTCATCTTGCTGTGAGGGTCGTTACATGATGTGGTGGCTCTGTGGAGCTGCAGGCACCCCAAAGCAGCGGCAGAGAGGAGCAGGGTGGTACCCAGCTATGGAGGAGAGTGGGACAAACCCACCCACAGGCTCCGTCCTTTGCTTGCCCACACTGCCAGAGATCAGCTGCGACCCCGGTGAGATGAAGAGTGACACAGTGGCTTCATGGTAACATAAGACGGGGTGAATGTGTCCAAAAATTGTTACCTGGCAAAAGCACAACGCTAGGGTTTAAGGTTTGGTGTTGAAGGCTTTGTCTTGGAAGCGTACAACCCTCTCATCCTGACCTTGCCATCCTCCTCCATCCTAAGGCTGATGGGGTGAAGTGGTGGCCTGCCAGAGGATGGAGCACATGAGACCATGACTCAGCTCATTGCACAAAGCGTAATACAAAGCAAAACCTTTTCTGCAGTTTTCAGGCTGAAGATGGATCAGGCCAGCGTTTTCCTGCATTGCCAAGCTTCCCATGTGAGCTGGCTGTGGCTTCCCAAATGTGGTTCAGCAAGATGTACCAGAGAGGGATGGGATGCAGTTAAGTAAAGCTGCAGGTGCGTAACAGGGAGACCCTGGTGAGGTTACTCATGGCAGAGCGAGCCTTTTATCATTACTGCTGCAGCAACAACGGTACCGCAAAAGGTGGCACCTCTAATGTGGGCACTCCTGTTTCTATGGCCCTGAGTAGGTGTGCTGAGAGCAGCCATGCTGCTCTTGACGAGGGGCATCTTCCATGTGAAGGTGAGTTTCTGAGGCTCTGGAACAAGGAGAAGCAGATGTTGTTTGTTTTTTTTTTTTTTTTTTTTGGGGGGGGTGGGAATTGTTGAAAATGCTTGGGTTTAGTGTAAAGTCCACTCCTGCTTGAGTAGCAGGAGGAAAAAATAAAGGTCTTTGTTCAGAGCCACAGCAAAGCAGGACAGGAGATGAGATATCCACGTGCAATGGAATAACCATGAGAACATTCATGCACTGTTTCATCAGGGGAAAATGGGAGATTTTGTCTAGCCATAGCCTCGTTCCTCTTCATAAGAGGCTGTTTCAGACTGAAGCAGAGCACCCTTTTTCCTGGCTTCTTCCAGATGAAGTTTGGGCGACTAGCAGGTGCTGACGCAGGCTCCAGAGGTTCGTTCTGGTTCCCATGTTCCTTCAAGTGTACAAGCCCAGGGCTGAGATGATCTGGCTCCTTTTGGGAAGTACAACATGCATGAGCAGCAACAACCCTTCCTAGTTCTGAGCTTTTCGCTGGAGTATGAATTTCTTTCATCTTCATAGATTTTTACTGTTCCTGAAGTTAAAAAAAAAAAAAAAAAAAAGAAAGAAATTAAAACAATTGAAGCTTTACTATTTTGTGAAGCTGTTGCTTCTGATCAGAAACTGAAATCCCACTTCATGCTCCTCCAGTGTGGAAATCTGTCAGGTAAATAGAAATCACCTCGTAAAAGCCCTTAAACAGCTCTGGTTTATATTTTAATTGAGGAACAGAACATTTTAAGCACTTTTATTGGGTGGCGCCTGCTGAATGACAGATGTCTGTGGCAGAGTAATGCTGAGCACACTTTCATAAAACAGGGCAATTCCTTGCTTAAAACATTTACAATTAAAGGCTTGATTGAATAACAATGAGTTCTGTGCATGGAGCTCATTTCTGCACTTGTTTGTGCACCTGAATCAGGCTGTGATCATTCGGTAGGTTGGATACGAGGTGCCAGTTGCTTTGTTCAATGACCGAATAGTGCTCACGGGCACAGCTGGAAATGTGCCTTTGATTTTTCACTGAGATAGAGATAAGGTACACTGCGCTGCGCTGTTAGACTTGCTAACACCCTTGATTCAGCTGGGAGGCTGGTTTTGGGGTTTTTTTAAACTACATGTTAGTAACTCTCCTAATTTGTCAAGAGCTAGAGATTTTAAAATGAACACTAATCCTTAGCATCTGAGAAAGTCTTAACTAGCTTCTGCTTTATTTTTCTATCTTCTGTGACCCCTATTACTGTAATACCCAAGAACATCACCTCTGTTCGTGCACTGATCTTCACAATATCTGAAGGAAGTTAGGCTGGTATTAATACTATTTTCTCCTGTTATATGTGGGGAACTGAGGCACAGAGAGGTGAAGTGACTCACCCAAAGGTGTTCTTCAAAAAGGGGTCCCAGTGCTGTATGCACATGACCAGTCTTTGGATGGTATTTAAAATTTAGACTTTTGAACATAGAAACAGGCTTAAAGAAAGCACAAAACACCCAACAGCAAACCAGATGACATGGCTCAAACCACAACCTTTTGCTCGAGCCAGCTAAGAGTCTCAAGTGAGAAAGGATTTCGAGTTTTATCCTTACTGAACTGAAAAAGACTGTGTCTACACTGACATCAACACAAATTTGTGAAGGCACAGAAAATCCTAACGGTGAGAACCTGAACTTCAGAAAATCAGACTCAGTTTTCTTAAAAAAATAAAGATGAATCCACAAAGTAGATCTTGCCACAGCAGAAGGAACATGTGTCATGGGAACAGCAGAGGCAAAATGTGTCATGGGATAATCTTGACGGATTCAGCCTAGGACGAGAATGTGCAAATTGATGCAAAATTAAATGCAATTGAACAAGATAACACATATCCCAGCAAGGAAGAAAACTCACAGCATACTCGCAAAAAAGATGGAGTTTAAATCCAAGGGGGGTCTGAGGATGTCTAAGCAGTCCCCAGTGACTACATTTTGGCAGGAACATGAAGATTTCCCCAAAAAGGAGTCAGAAAAGTGCTGCAAAAATGAAAAATGAATCAAGGAGTAACTGAAGTGCAAGGGTCAGTGACAGAACAAAATGGAAGATGTGTAACCCAGCCCTCCTACATAACAACAAAGCAGGTACTAAGTAACAATATAGTTTGTCTGCTACTAAAAGTCACCGTGTAGTTGACTTCTGGGATACTGTATTTTTGTCTCTTCCTGGCCTCCTCTGCTGGCAGAGTGATTTTCAAGAGTTGATGGTTTCCAGCTCCAAAGTAGCTTAATTTCAGTTCCATAGGAAAAAAAAACCCAAACCAAACAAACTCTAAACTAGCTTTATTTGTAAAATCTTTGAAGATGTGGGAATGTCCTCTGGTTGTAAGGAAAGGGAGTGCAATTCAGAGCCTGGTACAAATATATAAAGAGGTTCAATATTTAATTAAACATAATCTTCCTTGTGTCATGAGTGATTGAGCTCCTTCAGACTGAACATCCTTGAGTTTTATTGCACTATTCTCCAATAAGTGACAACACAAAACCTTTCACAGGACCATGCTGGCCCATCACCTGCCTTCACTGTGGCAGCACTAGCTGCCCTGCCACCGACAAGGGAACATTTTGGGAGCTAATAACTTTCTACTTTTACATGACAAATCCATCTCTATGTGTTGTCAGATTGCTCGGACATGTCTCTCCGGGGCCAGGAAACTAGTGACGCTGTCCCCATGCCACTGGGGTGAGGAACCCACAGCACTGTGCTGGCTGCACAACAGCACAGGCTGCCCCGCTCCGCCCTTAGAAGCAAACAGACATTTCCAGCTATTTAAAAAAACAGCATTGGCGGGGGGGGAAAATCATGTTTTGGGGCTGTTATTCTCTACAGAAAACAGGTGCCCTGATCCTGCACCCACCGCTGAGCTCAGCACGAATAAAGGAGTTAGGCTGGAAGCATGTGCTGATGGAGGTGCTGAGGATCTGGCTTGCAGACTTGCCTTTGCAAAGGGTCAAGACAATCTCACACAGGGCACAACTCTGTTGGTTTTGTTCTGGGTTTTTTTAATAATAGAAAAAAAAAGGACAGCATTGGCTCTTTTCTGGAAATTATATTCTGCTATGTGTGAGAAATGAGAACAAGTCAGTCTAAAGGGAAAGAGTGCAATGCATCGGCTACAAGCCTAAATAAATACCAAGGTCTGCTGCTGCCTGGCCCAATTTTGTTTTTACATATGTAAGGTGACTTCTACCAACACAGAGATTTATTTCACAAACCTCTCCCTTTCGCAGTTAACCATTCATAGCTGCTACCTACTCAACAATAACAAATAATAATAAAAAGAAATAATCTTTTTAGTAGAAAAGAGATAGTTACTAAGCAGGATGTATACTGCTCAAAAAAGCTACTTGGGCTTTCTAACAATAGATCTGGTCCCCACATGCCCCTTACTCAGTGGGATGTGTTCTTTCAGCCTGGACGGTGGGCTGGGAGGTGTCCTCTGCCATCCTGACACAACAGCCTTGGCTGGGGCATTAGCATTCCTCCGAGGTGCCCGACTGAGTGCGATGAGGGTTTTCACGAAGATGCAGCCAGGGCTCGAGTCAAAGCACAGCAGTGTTGAAGTGAATCTTTCCAGGGATGCCGGGATGTGAAGTGCTCATGGGTTTCTTCGAAAATGACAAAATGAGTCCTTGTGCCGTATTCCCCAGGCTTTCTCCTAGACGTCTACCAGTTACACCCTTCCTTCCCGCCTGCAATTAGCACTTACAGTGTTGCAAAGGGAGATGAGATTCGCTCTCCGCTGTCCTCCTTCAGAAATCTCTCACACCTTCCCCACTGGGTGGGAACATGCGCTGTGGGTTAGGAAATATTCTTGTAGTGGAATTACATTTGCAGCAATCCTACCCCCCGCCTCCTGTTTTCTTCTGACTGTTAGACTCTGCTGCTCATCGTGGTATAGGAGCATGTGAACACAAAAGCTCAGACACAGCATTTGGTTCAGCAAAGCCCCAAATCTCCATGACTGTTCACCCCCCCCTGGAGTTGCATATGCACAGATTGGGCCCAGTATGTTTCTTACAGGGTAACTGGAGCTGGATAAGTGCCTGCGATTTTGGTGGAAGAGTAGGGTGAGGAAAGCAGAGAGAGTATATGACCATTGACCTTAATTAGAGGAGATAAAAATGTTGAAACATGATTCCTAAGAAAACCAAGGAAGGCCTCTATTGTCGAGTGTTTCCACATGGATGCCACTGAGAAGAGGTCAATTGCTTTCTATATACTTTAAGTAAACAGCAGATTGTGAGTTCGTAGTGTGGACTGGATTTGAGCAGCCTCTATGTTCTGCAAGATCATAATTGAGTCTTATGTACTTAAGATTTGATATCCACCAACATTATTACTTGAGAGTTGCCAGGAAATACAGCAGTGATTAAGCGTTACAAAGTTTGCTGGTAAAACTACACCCAGTGTCATAGATGGCTAACCCCACGCTAGCATTGTCTCGGGCTCCTACTCTAAAAGAGCAGCAACAATGCTGTTGCTGGCGTTCTATGATGAAGACGTGTCTCCTAGTATCTTCATGCACATAGCCTGCAAAATTAAATCTGCTAAATGAGAAATATGTCAGAAATAGAGTGCTCCAAATAAGGTAGCTTGTTTACATGCTACTGTGAAGCATATCAAGCTGAGGTAAAATGTTAGGCATAAAATTCTTCTGTTCATCTCTGCAGCTATCCAGACAGAAAGTTAAGAAGACTGAATGTGGTGGGTTTGTTCCAAAAACATCTCCATTTCCCTACCTGGAAGTGGGACGACAGCGAAATCAGAAATGACAGCCTTATTTCCTATCTGCAGGTTCAGCTCTAGGTCGTTGCCAGCCATTACAGTATTATCAGGTAACAGCATTCATCTCAGGTGCTCAGCATCTCTTCCATGCCCCCGAGACACCATGCTGTTATTGAAAGTCTTGTTTACAGACAGGGAAACTGAGTCAAGGAGCAATGATCCAAGTCCACAGAAATGGGTGGCAGACAATCCAGAGCCCCCAGCTAGACCCAGAAGACCTAATAACTTCTGCAGCTATTACTAGCAGGAGGAAAGGGCAGGAGTGCTCTTAGGGGCATAATTGGAAACAGATGAATCACTGGAAATCTTCCTGTCCTGTCAGTGGGCTTCACATAAGGATTTGAAATAGTTGGGACCCAAATTATTTAAGGTGTATTGCTTTGCTGGGAGGAGGGAATGAGGCACCAAACTTGGGAAGCTCAGTCCCTCAGACTTCTCTTGGAAGCCAAGTTGTAAAGATTTATGTGCACCTGAAGCAAAAAAATCCCTTTCCCTGTCTGCATCTGCCTGTGAAAAGGAAGAAGAAAGGGCAGCTGATTTGTGAATGCTTTCTTGCTAGAACTGTGGATTTGAAATCGCTGTCCTTGATTAAAGTGGGGAATGCAATTGCACAAGTCATTAATTATTACCGATAAACCAAAGTAGTGATGGAGCCAGATAAAAATCTCCTGCCACTAGGATCAGATTCTGGAAAAGAGACAGACCTGGGAGCCTCCAGTCTATTTGCATTTCCTTTCTTTTTTGGTGAAATATGTGTCCAAATTGCTAGGTCGAAACGTTGTGTGTACTTGGAGTACGTAATGTCTACAGCTACAGATCAAGAGACATGAACTTTATCTACACAGACGGCGAAAAGGAGCTTACAGTTCCTTTAACATGTGACCAGTCCCAATTATGGCTTCTTCCACATGACATCAGTATGCGATGGAGGATCTCACTTTTTTTTTTTGCCAGAGGCAAATGAATACATTATCCAGCAGTGAGGCGTGGGGCAAGCGGATGCGTAACTCTGGGGTGATTTGGATTCCGCGCTCGCGCGGGGGTGTGAGCCAACCTCAGAAGTCATTTTCACTGATGCTGACACATAAGGCATCCCTCAGAGACCTGTCTATCAAACTGCAACATGCTATGCAGAAAAATTAGATTACTCATGCTACAATAAAGAAGGGGATGACAATGATGAAAAAGAAGGACTTCAAAATATAACAGCTATTTATTAAATGAATAAAAATCCTGACAATGGGAAAGTATCCTACAGACTTTTTATTTATTTATTTTACCTTTTGCAACTCATTTCAAGGAGAGCTAGTTGGAAAAACCCTATTAATTCAGACACTGCCTCTGGAAAAACCACCACTTCATCATGATTGTCACATTACTGTACTTGTGAAATATCATCTTAAATACTCATTATGATTGTGCTGCTGGTCTTGCTGCAGTGACTGCAGGATTTCCTTTGGCTTTGGTAAGAGCAGGATCAGGCCCCCTCTCGCTCTCTCTGAATTGCAAATGGATTGTTCACGTGTCAGCTCGGTAACTAGGCAAAGTTCACCGTGCTCAGTTCAAAGCATGCAAGATGAAGCTCAGGGCATTTCACTCACAGTATTTGCCAAGTTCCTCGGGTCTACAAAAGTGTTAAAGTGGTTTAATACAAAATCCATAAGACAAACATTATGCAGCTATGTGTGAACCCCTGTCCAATAAAATCTATTTCTTTGGGAAAAAAATACAAAGTAGTAAAACATACTTAGTAAAGAAAAGAAAAGGCTATGTGAAGCTTAGTAAAATCCTATAAATCAGAATGCCGAACAGCTTCAGGAAGGACAATTTAAAATAAATCTGCAGAACACACACACAGACACACACACACAGACACACACACAAAATCCATAGCTGGAAATGGACCTGGACAAGTGCCGAGGTTAGAACATCTCAGACAGCTCTGCAGGACTGGTTTTACAATATCAGATAATGGAAAGGTTTGGTCAAATGCTGATTTTTCTTCTCTAGTAATAACAAATGTGTGCTGGGGCTTCTGCAGTATTTGCTTCTTGAGATATTCCCCAGGAATGCTATTTGGGAAGACTAATTGAGATTTTTAACTCCACCTGCCCTGAATCATCTTATAGTTGCACTACTCACAGCTGCAAATTCTATTTTACCTATTGTTACCATTTTTTAAGGAGGCAGTTGTTGTATATTGGCTGGATTTGTGAAGCAGCTCCAGGCATTTCCCATGAGGTTTACTTTCCTGTCTTGAGTCTCTCTTCCAAATATTTCTTCCCAGAGATAGTTTTGGTTCCCATCCACACCAGAAGAGGAGTACCTTAAGCTCTTCTGTGGTCCTGCATCTTGCACAGCCTCAGAGGAGCTCATGGCCTGCTGATCAGAGCAAAGAACAGATGCAAGTTTGCCTTTCCCTGCTCATTCTCTGACCATGTGACGCTGCTCCATGCAGTGGTGTGTATCAACCTGGCTGCACCCTTTTATGCCTGCCCAGTAGTTTTTTTGGGGTTTGGCTTCTTAATATAGACATGCGATTTCAACATGACCACACATAGTGGAAGTACACAAAATTATAGGTCTCTTTAAAATTGATCAGATCTGGTTCTTGATCTCATTACTGTCTAAAAGATTTGGCTGGCATTTTTAAATGCCATGATTTATGTTCTTCACCTTAACACGGCCCTCGGTAGTGTAAACCCAGTAACTCTATTATTCTCCAGGGCAACTCTAAAGAATCCGATTGGAGAATTTTCACAACACTGTGTCTATAAGAAAATATTAACATGGATTAAGACAAGTTGATAGATTTTAAAACAGTCTATAGAATGAGAACCAGTGAGAATAAATCAAATAACTTTGCCTAACTACAGAAAGTATTTGTAAAGCCCTGTAAGGTTTCCATTTCCTAAAGCCACCTGCCATCTCAAATGCCCCTAATCAGTCACAGATGCTGGATACCAACCTGCTAACCCTATGGCTTTGAGAGAAAATATTGCACTTTGTAAACTCATTCTTGGGTATTTCCTTAATTTTTCTTAAACTAAACTTTCATCCCTTATTTTCCACTTAAATGTAATGAGTTAAATCAACTCTGACATTTTGCCCTACTTACCCTTACAGTTCTGTTTAGCTGCTTTCCTACCTACTTCTTGAAAAGACCTCAGTTTTTTGTTTTGTTTTGTTTAATCATTAGGGTATTTTTTTTCACTCCACATCTCATGATGGCCCTCCTGGTGTTGAGCAATCCTATTAAATGCAGAGCTTTGACTATTTCTCTAATCACTGCGAATGGAAAAATGAATGTTTTTCTGTTCTTATGTTTATCTCCGTGATGAAGATGTACCAAACGCTGAGCTTTTCTGAAGTACCGTGGAAACATTTTTTAACCCTCACAAATAATTTTGAAAAACCTAATAAGAAAAAGTCTTTCCGTGAAGAAATAAGGCATTTTAGAGGCTTCATCCATCACCCACTGGAATCAAAGTAAAGAATTTCACAGGTTAGGGAAGGTACCAAAAGAGGCACTCGTGCCAAAGACCGTTAGATGCTGTTCAGCTATATTGGTACTCAAGCAGAACAGGGGGTTTGGCTTGGCTCTGGAAGGAGCCATTATTCCACTTTAGTTCGTGAAGACAGACTGGGAGTGGGAGTTGTAATGGAGGTAGGAAGCAGACTGGATTTCATTAGTCTTCCATCATCTTTAAGAGATCCCTAACCAGATCAGGTTTCAGCCTCTCACTCCACTCTTGTGTCAACCTTTGGTTCTGTTTTTGCTGGAGGATAAGTTTCATTATATTAATAAGCAGCACAAGTGGTTCCAATTGTGGAAGAACCACTCTGAGCTGTCAGAAATGATCAGAGGAGAAGTTTCAGCCTTTCCATGATCACAGCCTCTTCTGCTGGTGCCTCAACTCAGCACTTCCCCAGTGCACTTCACATTTTTAGCAGCCATGACAATAATAAAAGGTACATTTACATTTCAGCGAGGGTAGGTTATTTTAAGGAACTTTATTCTCTGATCATGGTAGTACATCAATGATTGGAAACCAGACGCTAATGGAAATAATTGGGCTAACATCCAATCTACTGGCTGGGAGACCAGATCTATGCAAGCACTTAAATGAAAGTAGACATCTTCAATCTCATACTGCAGTCAAATTTCAAACACAAACGTCTTTAATTATGCCACTAAACCAGTAAGTTTGCATTTCTTATTACTAATAAAGAGGTAGCAAGAAAAACTCACAACAAAACACTCCAAAAGCTGAGACCGTTGGATCCCTATCTTAGAGTGATCTCTTAGTGCTTACCAGCAATACTGCTCAGCATTTGTCTCCCTCACAACAGTCACCTGAAGGAAGGGGTTTTAGGTAGACAAAGTAATTAAAGAATCCCTAAGAGGGTGGAAACATTACCAGATTAATTTTGCAGATAGGAAAATGAAGCACAGAAAGTTTTAAATTCATCTGAGTTCAACAAACCAGCCAGTAGAGAGGAGATGGTCTGATGCACAGTCCTGTGCTCCAAACACTAACAGAAAGATGGGTACCCATGGGACAGGCAGATGACCCACCAGGCTGCAGGACTGGGGTTTGGGCTCACGAATTTACCACAAAATGACTGAGGCTCACGCTTCCGCCCAACAGGTTCCCCCACCACCCTGGGAGAAACTGAGTGAAGTTTAGTTTTCAAATTAGACTCACCCAGGACTAGGCACTGAAATGTCATCTGTGTGATGGAACTAAAAAAAGAGGGGAGAAATGTAAAAGGAAATCTTTGTAGCCAAGACTACCTGACTCTCCCGCAGTAGGAGACACTGGAATACCGTTTCATGTCATGGAGATGTAGTTAAAATGCAGACTGCATATCCTTGTTCTCAGAATTTGAGAGGTGTGGTTTATGCATGTGGACAAGCCATCGTTCCTCCCTTTGATCTATCACTTGATGTAGAGGAAGGCTTTTATGTGTTAGTCCCATATAATGGATAATTTAGTCTGAAACCATTATGAAAAGTATTACACTTTGGGTACATATGCTTCAATTATTCTTGAAAGTACATGGAAATATTTTATGACATTTACATATTTTTCAAGTAAAAAAATCAAAACAAAACTAGAATTTTTGTTTATCATCCAAACAAATTTGTTATCCTGAGGCAAGTTTATATGTATTTTAAAATAATTCTGCCATTTTATGGAATATTTTTTTAAGGTAGACTGTAAACCATATATTTGAATGTGTAATAGGAAAAATGTCAGTCATCATTCATTAAAATTACCAGTGGTACATATTGCTCTTTAGCTGCATGTGTTTAATGCAAAGAGTAATAAATAGAGTTAAATTCTCCTTGTTCAAGTGCACATAGAGCTGAACTTTCAAATTAATCCTATCACCCTTTTATGGAGTTGGCCAGAGGAAAGCCTGAAGAGTTACCCATAAAACCAAGAACTGCTGATATGACAGGAGACACTTTGACAGTGAGCAGGGCTGGAGTACCCCCTTCTTCCACAGAAATAGTTGGTACTAGGAGGGCATTGTAAGAAGAGTTTTTTGCAAGAGGAGGGTCTCCTTGTTTGTTTTCTTCTCCAAACGTGTTCCCAATGGATCTCCAAGATGGTGACAGCTGGACACTGTTCAGAGGTGAATGCTGACAGCAGTGTCACTGATGGCATCCTGCAGGTCACTGCACCTTTGTGCCTCAGTTTCCCTATTTCTCATATAAGATACTGGGTTTTCAATCAGGAAAATTATCTTAGCATTTAGTTTGATATCTTCTGTTTTCTTCTACTGAATAAAAAGCTGGATGTGGCCTTCACACAGTTAAAGAAAGGGTCAACCCCATTTCACGTATCAGAGAAAGCGTTTGGGTGTGAGGTGTTGTCCTGTAAGACCTCTGAACTGATCTAAACATAGGGCTGTTGGCATGGCTAATTCAGGTAGTTCAACTCAAGGAAGAGAACGTTTAGCTTGGAGACATTCTGAGCTTCACAAGTAGTAAGGGGACACTATTAAAGAGATGTCCTGCTGGTCATTTCATCCCTGCTCTTGTGACTGGCCCACTCACCTTCCACAGTTGCTGTCTTGCAGGAGGTGGGACCCCGGTACCCCCATGGCTGTGACCAGTGTCTCCCTGGGCAGTGCAGGTGGAAACTGTGCCCACAGGTCCTGGCTTCCCAAACCTGATCCCCTGAAGGGGACTGGAAGAGCTGAACGGGCCTGTCTGCACCAGCCACCCGCACCTACCTGGCAGCCAAAACCACACGAGCAGTGGTGGGTTATGCAGCGGGGTTCGATGGAAGCTATTAGCCCCCAGTGTTTCCTGAGGCCTGTCTCTATTCGGTACACTGCACAAGCGAGCCCTTTCCCACGTGACATCTGAACCGAGCCTCATCAGCAGTGCCCAGGCTCTGATCGCTGACCCAGCCTTCACTGCATCCCATCTGCCGAACTTACCCAAGATGAAAGACGTCAAATGACAGGATACAGAGTGCGAGAGCTGGCAGCAGAGGCTTCTTCTGCAGACATCTTGCTGGTTGTTTTAAGGTCTTCTGCCTCTAAGTGGCACCATGCTGAGTGATTGAACACTTGCTAGAATCTGTTCTACCTTTTATTGTAATGATTTCTTACAGAGCTCCCACTTTCCAAACTCTGAACTTTCAAGAGTACTGCCTGGATGTCAGAGCCCTTTCGTCAGAAACACCACAGCCTTCTGGAGTGATGGTCCCCAGTACTACAAAATCCCTTTGGAAAGCCACAGCTCTTAAGCCATCACTGGGAAAGACTGAACTTTAGTTTTTAGAAAAGGCTGTCACATCCCTGGGATTTGTAATGAGAGGTATTCAAAATACAGCCAGGCAGAGCTTTCCTTGGTGTAAATTACCATGGGGAATCATACCTGTGCACGACCTGCTTTATAGTTTTGTATTTGCTTAATTAGGCCCAGACTGTCTCATATGCAACTTCTGCTCAGAAAGCAGGAAACAATTTAGGAGGGGGACAGAGGGTGTCCCAAAATGGATGGGTCTGAGCTACGCACACATGCACACACACACACACACACACTTAGTCTGGGAGTCCTGAAACTGCTGAAGCAAACTGTACTCCTCAAACTAGCCATCCAGCATGAGAGATGTTGTATTTTTTAAACCAGAAGGAAGTAATCTCTCAGTGCCATAATGCTAAAATATTCAGATATTCATCTACCAAGAAATCTGCCTTCGCTTTATTAGTTTATAATCCTCACACATTTTGCAGAGTTCAAGGCTGTTTGCTCTACTTCAAAATGCAGTAAGGTTTTCCTGTCCCTACATCATAAAGTAAAACTCACAGCCCAAACTCCTACAGCTCACAACAATAACAAAAAAGCAGCGCACCCCAGGAAAATTATTGACATTTTAAGAGGACTAGAAAAAAGTATACCAAGAAGAAAGTTTTTCTGTATTTGAGGGAAGGTTGTCAGGATAGTAATATAATACAGTGAATAGTGAAGACTGGGAGATTTATGTGCCAATTCTGTGTAGGATTTATTTAGATGAATTGCTCTGTACCAATATGTAAAAATCTAATAAATATAACTCCCTATACAAAGGGTTGCTCCAGTCCCAATGTTGCAGTGGACAGTTTTGGCAGAAAGTCAGGATGTGCATTAAAAACACACTTTTTGAGAAGTCTAATAAATAAAAGCTCTGAAATATAGTTTCCTACTGAGAAAGGCATTTTAAATCATTTTGATAAAGAGCTTAAATTAGGCCTTAAAAGGAGGGGGAAGCTAGGTCCCTGTAACTAATTATTTATAGGTATTTTGAATATAAGAGTCCAAGAAAGCTGGCCTCCATCCCCCATTCTCTGCTACAATAAACGGGAAAGAAACAGCCATTCCCCACTCCCCTTCCCCACCCAACCCCCCCTAAATTAAAAATCTGGTGTTAGAATGGGGAGGAGAAAAACAGAATTAAAATAGGGAACAGGCACCTGAACAAGGAACTTCAGAAGTTCTGAAAAAACCCTGCACTTTTTCTACCAAAATAAATTATATAAGCAGGGGACAAGCCTTCAGCTCTCCTCCCTCTGCGTTACTCAAGAGAATCAGGCTGTTAACTCGCTGTAGTCCCCCAAAGAGGGAATATACTGTTATTTGTTAAACACCAACGGGAATGTTTTTAGAAGTGAATAAACATCTGAATAGCCCTAGTCTTTCTGAAAGTCAAAGCAATTTAGAGACTGCTCAGAAGTCGAAATTGCTGGGGACATAGCTTCTAAGTCACTTAGGTGCTTCTGAGTATGTTATCCCAAAAGCATAGCTGCCATTTTGCGTGTGTGCAGCCACCCAGGGGCCCTGCCTTAGAAGATTTACAGTTTGGGGACCTGCTACCACACGCAGCAAAACCAGTGGGGCTGAAGAAGTGTTGATGCGGGAGGGTCTGTGGCTCCGCAACAGTGATCAGCACCTCACCATACTGGATCTCACACTAAGCACAGAAACTCAGGTCCAGTTCATAAGGCCAGAGACTCTGTGTGGGAAGGCTGACGAATGAGGTATTAAGACTCAAAAGCACAGTGTGTGTGCTGGAGAGATTTCTGCTATTGTGGTTGTACCTATCAGGCTTCCTACTGAGGTTACTGAGTTACTAAATCTCCGACAGACATTCAGAATTTCCCTCCCCGTTCTCAGCAGACTGCTTCACCTTGTACTCCCTTCTGCCCACCAAGCATGGTCATCTCTCAAGGCTCTGCACAAGGAGTCATTCATTCTCCTCTGCTCCACTGGGAGTGCTTCCCTCTGAGCTCAAGTTCATCCCTCTCTTTAAATCTGACCTTCAGACTTCCTTTTTCATGGCAGAGCTCAGTGAGGTATACTCCAGCATGGGCCATCACTGCACTTGCAGAACCAGGAGGTTGCTAACAGGTGGCACTTTGCTATAGAAGGAAAACACATACCTTAGAAAACCAAGAGAAAGGCACTTAAGATCTGGAGTTTAACAGAGCGGATTTGTGCCTACATTTGGCCTGGCTGTGTGGCTGTAACTTCATGGGACACAAGAGCACACCTTTCATTGACTGGGGCCAGTCACATGCTAAAGTCCTCCAACGTCCAGTGTCCTCCAAGACCCACTTCCATGTCAGATGAGACCATCCAGGCTTCCAGACCTGTCTGACAGCTTGCAGTCCTGATGTGTGTACCACCAGAACTTGCAGTCGTGTCCTCCAAGGTCAGAAATAGCAGAAGAGCTCAACCACAGAGCAGTAGCGCCCAGTTTTTATCTCTGAAGCCAATACAGAAATATGTGGCCAGGTTTTCAAAAGAACTCAACAGCTTGAGGGCTTTGTTGAATGTCTGCCTGTAAATGCAACAGTGGGAACGGCAGGATGCAGCTCTGAAAATCTGGCCCAGGCTGGGAGTACTCAAAAAACTGGCTATGAGCTCCTCAGAAAAGGTTATCCTATATCATCATCTAAGAGAGACAGATAGGCTGATTGCTCAAAAAGAAAAGGTGCCAGCTGCAATTAAAGATAACGAGATTTTGCCCCCAGATCAAAGTGGGTTTCATATTTCTCCCAACCCATCAAAAAGAAAAGTTTCTGGACAGTCTGAAAGCCCCAAAAATAAGAAAAAAAAAAAAAAAAAGAAGTGGAAATTTGAATTTAAATTGAAACTTAAGCATTAAAAAAATTACAAAAACATTTGTTGCTGTCATGAAAACTTAAACTGAGGCTTCTGACATTTTAAACTTAATAACCAAAAACATCAGCCATAATGATTTCTCCATCTGATTCAGCATTAATATTCAGACAAATGCCAGGGGCTGTCACTTCCCATATTAAAGCAATCCACATTCGTTTGCATCCAGAACACCTATGGATGTTGTTCTTCTGATGAACAAACTGTAATTTTTAAGATGAAATGAAAGAAAGGGATGAGGTAGAATAAGGCAGCTGAGTGTCTTTTGAAAAACATCAAAATGCATTTTCTTTTAAATGCCTGAAAAAGGATCTGATTATTTAGGGATCCTTTCCTCTTCACTTCATTATCATTATGTCTTCGGTGTTCGGTTATCTAATTACTCGGCTAGAGCTGGAAACTTCATTTTCATGCATTAAGGTGTAAGAGGACTAGCTTGTCTGGCTCAGTAGTTAGTACTTAAAGAACAGCTGTAAAGAGCGGAGTCAGGAAGACTGCAGCACAAGAGGAAATCCTCAGTAGAATTCAAGTGCTTTACGTCTGTCATAAACACACTTCCAGATCAAATTAAAGGAATTTCTTTTAACTCTATTCACAGTCTCCAAATATTCTGCTCAACAAGCTGCCCGAGATCTTAGTCATTCTAAGAAATGAATCATATTCCCCTTGTCATCTGGCTGTTCTCTGCTGACTGCTAATTCATGGTATATTGATTTTAAGACTCTGTTAACACATTATATTTTCATGTTAAGCCAGGAAAGCTTTTCTTGCTGAAAAATCATGCTCCATTCTCACTCCTTGCAATATTCAGATTTGTTTCTCCTCCATTATTTAGAATGATTGATCAACACAATTTAATCAGCTTTAAATGGTTCAGCAAATTGTTCGATACTATTGTACCACCTACATTTTTTTCTACCAGTATTTAACACCACAACATGAACACAACATATTAGACTTGCATGTTTGCCTATTGATTCAAAATTTTAAAAGACTAAATAACTGCTGGGGTAACACACTGGGTTCCAGTAGAACTGTATTACAGAGATTATGGAAATCAACTGCTCATAGAAATAACTTGTTATCTAGCGGAAAAAATTAAAACAAAGATTATTAGAATGATATGAATATTTTTCATCACTGATTTAAAACAGGTCAAGACTTTTAAAAATGCCTGTGAAAATCTATGCTATTACAGCTGGTGATTAAAATTTATAATGAATTAGATAATAAATATTTTGTTTGCTTCTTTTAAAATGTCATTAAAGGCAAGATCTCTCATTGGACTAGTACAAAACTGCTGTTGGCAAAAATGTAAGTACAAAACACAAAGGCTTCATGTTTCAGATGCTTATAAAACTTAATTCCCCTGAATAACACTACTAATTTGGGTCTACTTATACGCGTAAGGATTCTACATAAATATTTTTGGCATGTAGTGAGACCACAACTTTGCTTTTATTTAAATGTTTCTAACAGGCATAAGATCTTTGTCACTTCAAAATAAAATACTCATTTAAACAGTCAAAATTTGCAGTTCTTTGAGAATTTTTCCATTCATGCCAAAATTTTCAAAAACAGGAACCAAAAGTATTTAGTTTTTTAAAAATGGGTAGAGAATTTTTTTTTTTTTCACTCTATACAAACTTTAATGAATGATTCTGCAAAAAGTACTTCAGTGGGTTTTTTTGACTTGCAGACACTCGGTATATCAGGTGCTGATGGCAAATATAGTGCAGGCAACTTACCAATTTTGTTTCCAAGTTACACTCTTCTCAGAGGAAATACAGTCACAAAACTTACCTTTTAAGTATAGATGAACATTTTAAATATGAAGTTTCTTAGTAGCAAAGAAATCAGAGTAGGAGCTGAAACTCTATTGATCAGCCAATTACTGAAACAAGCATAAAACTATTTAAGACTAAAAGAACCACAAGAAAGGATACAGTCATTAGCATACAAAAGTGCAATTTAATTTAAATGTATAATTAAACAGTATATGCATATATAATAAACAACATTAAGAGTACTCATGTTTTAAATATTCATAATATGTTAAATATATATCTTAACCCACTGTAGTGGGGAAGAAACCACATAAAAATGTAAAAGTATGGCTTGTTATGCATGGTACAAGACATATGAAAGGCAAGTTTGAGTCCAGGAATGATGAAATGTCAAGTATGTCTCGGATTTAAATGAAGCTGTATCAGAGGCCCCACAGAATTATAGGTTTGGGGAGATTCTTTTTCACATCACAGGAAACTGCACACTGGATACAAAATCCATTTGCATGGATACATGAAGTAAACAAAAGAAAAGAAGAGCATTCATAATTTAACACTAATATGTAAAATCATGCGATATCCAACATGAAAATTGAGGAAGCTGAGAAAATAAACCTACTTATATAGCCTATTATGTAAGTAACACTTAATACATAAGAACTCCAATTTATTTTTTACCCAGTAATGTAAATAGTAACATAAACTGACTATTAAGAGTAGTTTACTCAATAATTTTGTCTGAGAAATACACTGGTGGGTAACTCACCCTTACCATTAAGCTGTAGTTTATTAAACATTTCGTATCTGAGATGTGAATAGAGTGGAGGATTAAATTAAAGGATCACTTCACTGCTAAGAGTAACACTTCAGTCAATGCAAGATTCTGTCCATTCAACACACCTTACAAAGAACAGACCAAATTCTGCTTTCAATTACTGGGGTGCAACTTTGACTGAAGTCAACAGATGTTGCACCTCAGTAACTGTTAGCAGGAATGCATACTGAATAAAAGGCTGGGAGAAAAACTCTCTGATGAAAACATTTTTGATGGAAAACTGATTTTTCAAATAAAGGAAAGTTTTGTGAACAGTGTGTTTCACAGAACAAAACTGTATTTTCATCAACTACTTCACTGCTGAGAACTTGAAACGTTTGGGTTTTTTTAATGACAGGTCAGAGTTTTTTTGGAGGAAAGAAGTCTAATCATTTGACATGTCACTGGAACAAAACTATCTATGGATTGAAAAGACAAAGCCATACCCAGAGTGCCAAGAAATGGAGACAGGAAGTGAAATGAGAAGATGGAAAGCTGGCATCCCTCAGAAAGCTTATTACAAATTCTCAGTTTAATATTTTAGTTGCTTAGACAGAGGGGTCAGACCTAGATAGGTAGATGGCTTTCGGCACGGTGATACCAAGTAGTTCATTCACAGGAGTGAACTGAAGCATGGTCTGGGCATTCACTGCTGGTGGTGTTTGTTACATGGTCCCCAACAAATCAGTGGCTGGCAGAACACATGACAGTAGTATTTCAGTTCTCATGCACTGGACAAAACACAGGAATAGTGCTCCAAGAAGGGAGGGAAATTAAGCCTCCATAAATTTAGCAATTTCCCGGGGTGTAAATCCAAGCAGGGGTTTCAGGAAGCAAAACGTGTGAAATAAGACAGGTGTCTGTCCCTGACCAAGGCAGTCTGGAAGTGTTTAGTGCATACCATAAGTGTTGCCTCGCCTACTTCAGAGAGCTGCTGGGAGAGAAGCAAGTACTTTGAGAGATAAACAGAGAGAAAGCTTTGCTCACCACAGTACTGAACCTTCTTGAAGGTCAGCTCAGTGCTTTGGGCCATAAAGGAGAAACATGAGTGAGACTATAAACTTCACTTTCATGGGAAGTCCGGAGAGTCCCATGAAGTCAGTAGGACTATTTTGAGGATGAAGAATCACTGGCATCAAATAAAAGTCTCAGGATTCAGCCATAAAGCATGCAAAATATATTGTATCATGAAATGTGGGTCAGCACAGCAATGATACAGACATTACTCATGTATATGCTAGGCATCTCTGCTGTATGAACAAACCTAATCTTCTATTCTTGGGAATGATTATTGAAAACAGAACTCCTACAGGGGATAACTGGGGCTGGACTTCACAGCTCAGCTCCTTTCCACCTAAGAGATCTGGCAAGTTATTTGGGATAGCCGCTGTTGCTCTGTGGCCAGGCTCCCATGTGGTCTCACACTTGACCGCTGTGTGATGGTGTGGTTGGTATGGTTTGGCCATTGCAGATGTTGTGCGATGAGGTCAAGTGCTCATGCTCATTCTGGTAGATGTTAGGAAGATGTGACAGAGTCCTAGACCAAAAAGGACTCTTCGTGTGCCAGGAAATGGCACATTAAGATATTTAATAGCTAAGGCTAGACAGAGAACCAAGAGCGTTACTCTGGAGGACTCCTTTTTATCAGTTGCATATGAAGATTTCTGGAAGAAAAGAACATTTTTGTTAACTTCTATTCCTCTTGTATCCAAAAGCCTCAGATAACAGATCCCCTAATTTTTTAGGCATTGTGAAATATGTATAAAAAGAGTCGCCACTGCACAGACCTTGCCTGCTATTTTAAGGCAGGCTACTGAAGCGAGTGTGGGTTAGACAGACTGTGAAAGAGGGGGAGGAAGGGAAGGAGAAAGGTTAAGTAGCAGTAGGAAACATGGCTAGAAAGGACTATTTGCACAACTGATGGTTCTGAGCCGTTAGATTATGCTGACAGTGTATTAATCATATGTTACAGCCATATGCACACACACTGATAAATTTATATTTGCCTATAAATGAACATTAGATGTAAATATATGTAAATTATTGACTATTTTGCATCATGTTAATAGGATAAATATTTTAAATATTTTAAATATAAAAATCTTTTCACATTACACCATCGGAAGAAATTACAAAAATATGTATGTGGGAGATGAGCTTATGGCCTACACCAGCTCCAAAGATTAGGCTTGAAATCCCAGATTGTCCACAGACTCCTTCTGTAATTTAGCAAAAGCTTCCAAAAGCATTCCAATGAGTTAGTAGGATAGTTCCTAAGCCCTGGATTTAGAAAGCAACTTAAGTTACTAAGCAATTTACTTGCTCTTGACTGAATGTTCTTCAAGAAGCACATCTTAAAGGCTAAGGAGAAGGCTGTCCCCTTGGTCTGGAACTCAGGAAAAAAAGGGATTTATGACCTTGGCAAGAAGGGGCAGGCAACTCAGGAGGACTACAGTGATGTCATGAGGTTATGCAAGGGGAAAATTAAAAGGGCCAAAGCCCAACTAGAACTGGAGAAAAGGAGACTTTATCACTCTCTACAACTATGTGAAAGGAGGTTGTAGCAAGGTGGCTGTTGGTCTCTTTTCCCCAAGTAACAAGTGATAGGACAAGAGGAAGTGGCCTCAGATTGCGCCGGGGGAGGTTTAGAATGGATATTAAGAAAATTTTCTTTATCAAAAGGATTTTCAAGCATTGGAATGGGCTGTCCAAGGAAGTGATTGAGTCACCATCCCTGGAGGTATTTAAAAGACATGTAGATGTGGTGCTTAGGGACACGGCTTAGTGGTGGACTTGGCAGTGTTAGCTTAATGATTGGACTTGACCTTAAAGGTCTTTTCCAGCCTAAACTATTCTATGACTCTGTGACTTTTCCTTGGCCCCTCTCCCTTTAACTGTCTAAACCTGCTGTCCAGGTCTCCGTATTTATACTGAATTTAAGATCCTTGCTTTTGCCTTGTTTGTTTTAAATGCTGGCTCCTCACCACCAGCAGCACATCTCTCACTAACCCACCCAGTCCATGGCCATATATGAAAATCCCAAGTGTTTTTCCATATTCCAAATAATTACAAATAGATGATGCCATGTAGGTATACCCTTGGACTCTACTCCCAACTCTCAATGAACTCAAGAAGGGTTAGTCATACAAAAGGTTAGACTCAATCTATGTTGTAATTTCTTTGTCCCTTGTTTATTACAGTGACCTGAGCACCCGCTGTTTATGGGAGCAGCCTGGCACCATCTCAGGGCACCATTCTGCCTGCTCCATGCTATGAAGAGGATGGAAGAACAGATTTTTCCCCGGTCTCAGCTCCCAGACTGACCCATGACTGCAGGACCTCTGCGCATCCACTGGATGAACCTCACCCCAGGCCAAGGTTGAAGTGGTGCACAGGGCTGTGACTATCACTGGGCACAGAGGGGTACTGTTATACAGACAGAATTAAGCATAAAGAGCTAAGCTCATTACTTGCTTCATCTCTGGTTTGCTGCAGGAATATCTTTGTTACAAACTTGTGGAAAAGGAGCAGTTAAAGAAACCCACCTCTAATACCTAGATTTTTTCGAGTATGTGTTGTGGTTGCCTTGCTCTGGAGCTATCTTCTAGGTTCTTAAAATATTCTTGTCTCTTTTTTCCATTAGTTTCCTTCCTTTTTTTTTACTTTTGCCATATGCTGCCCTGATGACACTGCCTCCGGGAGAGAATGTTTGGCCAATTTCCTTGACAGTGCTGAAAAGTCCCTTTGCATCCACCTCTCCCGTCCTGTTGCTCCAACTCCTGCACTGCTCACTATGGATGAATTCCTGCAGTGTTTCATCTAACCACCTCTCATATCCCTCGTCGGAGGCTTGTGTGCTCAGCTTACATCCAGTCTCATCAGGATGTCTTTTTGATTTAAGTCCTTGTCTTCTCCCCGCTAGGCCTAATACCTCATCTGTTAGCCACTGCTGGTTTTTGCATTGTTTCTTTATCCCAGTCATATTGTGTGCTGTGTCTAGGCTGACATCTTCTCCCTCACACCGTGGCTCATTTGGTCCCTTTTTACTCCTGGCATGCTGATAGCACCTCAAACTGGCTGTAAACTTCTACTCTGGAGCTGTCACTGATATATCCTGGGCTAAATCTATTGCACGGAAATAGCTTTTGCTTTGGGATTTGTTTTTTGTTTGTTTGTTTCTGTGTATTTTTATGGGACATAACATGAGACTATCGGAAGCGAGGAGACAGGTAAAGGAAGAGAAGTGACGTTTATTAGGAATTTGTTGGCATATGGTCAGGAACAAGTCAACTTTGTTCAGAGATGAGAGTGTCTGTGGAACTGTCCTGTCACTGACTGCAAGGCAAATGGATTCAGTCTCCACCTCAAGATGAAATGTGTACTTTCTCTTATTTTGCTCTTCCCTCACCTCCTTCTCCCATTTTATACCATGTTCTTTATGAATAGAGTCTTCCTCTGCTTCCCTAGTAGACAATTAAAAAAAAAATAAAAATAATCACTACAACAGAAGCAGAATTGTCTGTGCATAACAGAGACGCACAAGAGACAGCTAATGTATCTGTACAAATACTGGCCTTGATCCTGCGAAGATGTCTGCATTAAAGTCAATGAAGGATTTGAGTGCATAAAGTTAAGTGTATGTGTCAGTCTTTGGCAGACTGAGACCTTGAAGCCTGCTCAGACATCACGACTGGGTACAGACATAAACTTGAACTTGCAATGTTTCACTTAGCTTTGACAAAATGTGATATTCAGTGGGTTGCTTTAAAAATAAATACAAACAAATTCCCTATTAGTTTTACTACTCTTTCAAATGAGCTTGGAATATAGCTTTCTTGTTTGTGATACTTCCCTAGGAGAAAAATGGCTTAAATTAAAGGAGAAATTTTGAAAGAAACTTGTCTGTTATTATTGTCATATTGAGCCTTTTGGACCAACAGACTTTTATGGATAGATACAGAATGAAAGAATGAACTAAATAAAAATGAAACCCCCAAAAAGAAAATGTTCCAAAAGCAGTTCTTGAAGATTTCCAAGGGCATTTGAGTAAC
This sequence comes from Athene noctua, assembly GCF_965140245.1. Lineage (NCBI taxonomy): Eukaryota > Metazoa > Chordata > Aves > Strigiformes > Strigidae > Athene > Athene noctua. The sequence goes on along the minus strand of NC_134049.1, from coordinate 11,320,185 downwards.
ATTTCCCCACTTATAAATACATCAAAAAGGAAGAGTGGATCTTCACAACAGTAGCATGTTCTCATGTTTTCTAGGACAAGGTTACTGCTGGCTGGGTCAGGAAGAAAACACTTCACCAATGCACAGGTCACATTTTTAGTAAGTCATTATCAACGGTCTTTGGCGACAGGGTGCTGGTCCACATTAGGCATGGTTATGCTGTGGTCTTTCTTTATATATTCCCCTTTACGTCACATCCAAATAGACAGTGCATTTTTTTCTGTATAGTTGTACATATTGTGTTATTTGGAAAGAGCAAATGGAGGCTCCGAGTCCAGTACTTCAATTGATATCTTTGCATGGTGGGATGCCCTGCTCCAAGTTTATTTGGCAGCAACGATGCCATGTCAAATCTTACTCAAAATTTAGCAGAAATTTTCAAATCCTGAGTGCTGAGAAGAGCCAAGCAGATACAGCATAACAATTACCATGAAAGCAGTCCCATTCTTTTTCTATTTGCTTTCTACATCTACTGTATTGAACATAGTTAACAGTGGGAACACTTGAAAAAACCAGCTCTACACAATTCAGGGCAAATGCGGGAGGGTATTCATGGTAAAGCAGTTGCTATCTCATTCTCACTCAAAAAGTTGAGTCCTATTGTCTTGTTCACCTAATGATGAAAGATAAAAGAAAAAATATATAGCAAGAGAAATGGTGCATAACTCTAGAAAACAGAAAAGCCATTCTTTGTGTACTTCAGGTCTAAAAGGTGCCGCTCATGCTCAAAGATATGTACATATCCGTTACATGTACATATGCTGAAATTTTACTTCAGGGTGTAAACTTACCTATTTTAAGTACTACTGTGCTATAACCATCTATCCATGTTTGGTTTTCTTTGCAACTCTTCAAGGATGTTGCTAATGTTACCAGTCTAAGTATAAAAATATGCCTAATGTCGTTTTTGTGGTGTGAGAGGGAAATACCTTGCAACAGAAGAGAAAACCTTTTGTAACATGTGGATCTAGTCAGAATGGAAAAAAAAAAAAAAAATACCGCATGGATTTCTGACTATCAAACACTTCTCTGAACAGATTTGCTGTGAACATTTGTGACTATGAAAATATTTCAGTGATTCATTGTGAAGAGCAAATGAATCTCAGAAAGCTGCAATCTATTCAGAGGCAATTAAATAACAGTGAGAGGATTCACAGGCTTAGTTATTCAGCCAATCTAGCACTATGTTGAGAGAAGATACGTGACTTCACTATAGTACAGTGCACTCGGCTTAAATAGCACTTGCTCCATCTTGGTTGTGTTCAGCTTTTTCCACAGCTTTTGTGTTTCTTGACTTTCTTGTTACTATGGTGAATGATTGTCACGGGAGTGTACAGAAAGGATGTTTAGGACACGAGTAGCGACAGCAGCCAAAAATGGCAACGGGACAGTGTGAGTTACCAGCAGGTTCTTCCGCTTTTCTGTGTGTGTGGGAAGGGTATGTGAGAGCTGGCAGCTAAACTATCACTGTGTTCACAAGAGACAACTGTACAGCTCTTGTCCCAATGCTTCAGCTCAGTCATGGCTCTTGCTTTATGGCTGGTGAAGGAGAGATCAGCTCCCACAACACAGGCAGCCTTGGATACTGCTGCTGGCATTTGTGCCTATGACGGCAAGGAAGTCTTCATGTCTTTGTATGCACAGTCTCTTTCTGGTACCATGTCCACAACCCGTGGTGAAGGATTCACAGGAGTGGCTCTGTGGATGACTATTCTTTGTGACCCAGACAGGATAACTCAGCCCTGGATCTGTACAAGGGCTGGCTACATGGAGTTAATAAAGTTGTGACCTACCCTTGTTTATCATCATTCACCTGCACATTCTGATCAATAATGCATATTGCTTTTTGGCTTCTCTTTCCATGTGAGAGGTGAAGATGACAGAGCAGGGCACATAGCATTACTACAGGCACTTTTATGTTTGCTGATGACCCAAAAGTAAGTAGGCTTGTCTGCCCTTGTGCAACCTTACCCTTGCATAAGGCCCCCCCTGTTCCTGCTGCTGAGTTCCATTCCCAGATGAAGATTGTTTAAGTCTTAAAGTAGTGAGTGTCTTCAAGATGGGAGCAAATTAGGAGACATGTCAAAAGAACGACTACAACAGGAACTCTTAAATGCCAGGTCTTAAATCATTCTGGCAAATTGTCAGTGTGCTTATATTTCTGCCCCACTCCCCCAAGTTTGGTGATGGATGACCACTGATAGGAATACGTTGGAACTCATGATTTGGCACCCGATCCCAGCATTAACTAAATCATCCCCCTGCTGCCACAAGAAAAAAGCATTGGTTCTGATCCAGTGTAAGAACTTAACATAACCACATCAGAAAAATTAATACAGCACTGATTTCTAGCTCAAAGGAAGATGTGGTTAGGATATAGCACAAAACGTCAGGAGACTACTTTTCCAACTGCAGACAGCCGGTAGTTCTTTTTATGCCACTAAGGTGCATTAAAAAGCCTCCTCAAATTGATATTAATGGGGCTTTATTTTTGGCAAGTTCTGCATATTAAGGTATTCAAAATACTTGAATACACTGGCTTCCCAATAAGATACTTGCACTTTTCTTCCGTAAGGTTGCATTTATACTGCGTTTTATAGATCAGTAAACCGACAGAGATTAGGTAGCTTGCTAAAGAGCACATGGCAGGCAGGTGGCAGAACAGGAACTATAGCTTGGAAATGCCTCTTGCTCTTCTGTCTGCTGAAGAGTCAGACTACGCTGACCCGTGTGAATGTAATGAGGAAGGGAGCGAGGGAGAGAGTGCACAAGAACTTCTCTCCTTTTATCACACCTTTGCATGCCCATGAGGGCCCTGACCCCTCCTACGCCAAGCCCTCTGCAAGGGGGCAGGTTCAGGAAGGATCAGGGTGAAATGTGAACTCACTATTTATCACTCTGAGAGGTCAGACTGAGAGTCTGGACGTGAGGCAGAGGCATCTTGGATTTCTTCCAAGGCTGGAGTAGCTGCTGTGGTATGTGCTGCCCAGGATTTTCCAGGGCAAATTCTGATTCAGCTGTAAGTCTTATTAGAGGCTCTGCCTGAAATTTCTTTCATTCTTATCCATTCAGCTGAGGGCACTCAAGGCATCCTGACCACCAGGCAATATCCCTTCACATGCCGCAATCCTTATACCTCAGTGCCTGCAACAAGGCAGCTTTGCAGCCAATGGAAATTGCACAGCTCTGCTGACACAGGTTTATAGCTGCTAAGGATCTGGCCTCATATTTTGACTGTCACACACACAGCAGAAGTAGCACTGCTCTTCCTTATTTTCATCATCACCAAGAAGATTTTGTTTAGGACTGTGGTTTACAAAGATCTTATTATAGAGAAATGAAAAGAAAACTCATCTAAAATCTGGTTACATTGAAAAATTCCAGCTGTCTTGCAATTCAATGCAGCTGTGCTATCTAGTATCTTTTTCTCTTCCTTTTGCATCTCTTTATAGAACATTAGCTTCTATAGAAAAATGCATTTTTTTTTAACATGGTGATTTTTTTTTCCCCTTCCCTCTTCATTATTTGCTGGCTGTTATTTCCACCAATGAAACCTAGAGACTCTGACAAGGAAAATGCAAAGATATTTTGAGACAGAGGAACAGCAATGAGCAAAAAAATAGCATTCGTGAAGAGTTTCTACTGGCAATCTCTTGTCCGTGATTTTTTTGTTATACAAACTGTAATATGATGATATTATGCAACTGCCTTCACATATTAGAATCATTATGAGCAGTAGCTTTGTGATATCATACAGCAGGTGCTAAGAACAGTTTTTGCTTTTTCCCCAAAGCGACTACAAAATTACTTACGATTTCATTATAGAACAATCAACACTTTGTGGGGAGAAGTTTGTATTATTTTGTGATTGTGTTAGTGAGGGAGAAAAAACCATCTATCTTTCTGGGGGGTTTGCAGCATTCTCAGGGTGAAAACTAAACTGAATTCATTTGTAGCCAAATGCCTACATCCTTAGCCAGGCAAAACTCTGACAGAACTGGAAAGACTCCAATCCTCACTCAGCTCTCTGCTTTCTCTTGCAAACTGAAGTCAGCGGGGCTCTGTGCATCTCACCTGAGGACTGAATAGTGCAGAGCTGTGGGCACAGTTTAGTCCACCGGCCAAGACAGAAGGGGTCACTACAAGTGGAGGTCTTACATTTATCTCACCCTCAGGATAAAAACAAAACCAAAGCATTAATCAAAAAAAATTCAACCTATGTGGGGTGAGACAGGTTCACAACCAGGCAGATGTGAAGTCCAGCCAAAGCCTTCTGAGAGTCACCAACCACTTTCAAGCAATGCACATATTTCATCTTCTCTCTGGAGAAACTCTGGGGCTTAAGCAAGCCTCACCTCTGGTCAGCTGAAGTTACTCCAGCAGGAATAATTCCAGATGATTCCTGCTCCCAGAGGAAGAGATGGCCACAGCCTAAGGTCTGCACGTCTTGGTGCGAGGAACACCAGCAAGCTTATATAGAGCTGTGTTTTCTTACCAGCATTCCCTGCCAGTCTCCAACACCAACATGGCAGCTGGACTGCCAGCCCCAGAATGGCTTCATTCCGGTTAGAAACTGGGCAGAGATTTAGTTATAAAGTAAAATTTTCAGTTAGGAAATTGCAGAACTGTGGTGGAAATCTGCAAGCCTCTGTTCCTCACCCCTTCATTCTAATACCCCAACAAATACAATTCTTTCCCCAAAAAAGCCCATGCTGTTGTCCTATCATCCTATCCGTCCTGAAATGTAATTAATATACTTTTCCACTAAAAAAGCAAAATGTGTCCACTGGGTCATATTTTCTAGATGTTTTGCTCTTTTACAAATATCTAGTACCAAACATTCACTTTAAAAACTGAAAATATTTAAAATAGCTCTCTCTATATTAAGGATAGACAGGAGAAGCACAGCAAAAACCTATACAGAAAGAAATGTAAAAGTACAGTGAGGCAGGGTGATTGCATGATAACTAAATAGCTGCAACACTTTCCCATCAGTGTAAACTCCTAAAGTGCAAATCACAACATTCAAAGCTCCAGCAACTCAGTGCAGTTTTTGTTACATCTGAAAACAGAGATACAGATCAATTATACTCAAAAGAAAATACCTTAACATCATTCCTTGCAAGAGTACAGGCTTTGAGTAAAACATACCACACTTTCAGCAGCAGTATTTTAAATACCAATCACAGCCGATCATGGTTTCACTGCTATAGGAAAACACTGGAATAATATTGTTTCCCAGCCTTGGTGTCACATTAAATCAGAAGCAAGGCCCTGGGTAGCTGATTTAGCCACTACTTTCCAGAGATACTCTAGATCTGGTTCACTGCAGCTACAAAGCAAGAGGATAAAGTGAGCAAGCCAGGTGGTATGTGCTCACTGGGCTGGGGGCTCTCAGTGGTTTTGGTGATGCTGCTCTGCCATGAATTGATTTGAGGACCCTCCCACCATGTTTGAGGGGCTGCCTGGGGACTTCCAGCTGTTGCCAGAGGGCACAGCTGGGGACAACAGGGCACTTCCTCAGCACAACCTCATGCCACAGTGATTGCTGTCAAACTCATGACCCTGGACAACGATGCTCTAAAATAAACCCAACACCCAATGCATTGCTAGCCAAAAGGAAAAAACACGATGTGTAAAATGGCTTATATATGTAGTTGCTCCATCACCCCAGCCCATTGCAGGGCTGAAATCAAACCAGTTACACTAGTGGTATTGGTCCAGTGGCTCTGGTATCAGAACCAATTGACGTAAAAAAATGGATCAGAACTAACTGATGTAAAAAAATGTTTCCTAGTCACCACTACTTTATCAAATCAGTACAAACTCCTTTGTTCGGATCTGTGCTCCATCTCACACGCGGCAGGTAGCCGACTGCCCGTGGGCACCCCGGTTCCACCTCTCCTGGCAGGTCTGCCTCTCCTGGGGCCGCGCCCGCAGCACCCGCGCTGCGCAGTTACGGGTCCTCTCGCCTCCCGAGCCCGGTTCTCGTGCTTTGCAGGATAAACAAACAGATTTCTAAACCATTTGATCCTCGGGTTGAGGGACTGAGGTCAGGTATGTGAATAAGTGATAGAGATCCCGGCGCTGACAAAACGCACCGCTTCGGGGCAAAGCCAGCGGGCTGCGCCACGCCAGACCCGCGGCCCCTACCCCAGGGGCGAGCTCCCCCGCCGCCCGGCGGCCCCGCACCGAGCCCTCAGGAACAACCGGAGATGCCGGGAGCGCTCCCCGGGCCGCCTCCCGGCTCAGCACCCGCGGAGAGCGGCGGCGGGGCCGCGGGCCGAGCCCGGGGCGAGGGGGCAGCCGGTGCCCCCCCCGGCGCGCTTTGTGCTGGGCGCCGCCGCCATTCGGCGCGGGGCGGCGCCCGCCGCGGCCGGTAGATGGCGCTGTCGCACCGCGGAGGCGAACCGCGCGCAGCGCGCTCCTGCCGCGCCCCGCCGCGGAGGGGCCGGACCCGGCTGCAGCAGCTGAGGAGGAGGAGGGGGGGGGGATTTCCACTCCTGGCACCGAAAAGCGGTCACTTTCTTAGCGAGTGATGCAATTAAAGCTGGGCTCTTTTTCTGGTCTTTTTTGTTGTTTGTTTGTTGTCTCTTTTTTTTTTTTTTTTTTTTTTTTTTTAACGGGGTTTGTATCACGATTAAAAAAAAAAAAAAAATTAACATGAAAGAATCAGCTTGCTGCAACCCCCCAGCAACTCTGGGGAATTCCTGCGTAGAGATGAATATTGATGAAAATCTATATTACCCCAGGCACCAACTTAGCACAGGATGTTTATGAAATATTCCTGAAATGTAGTTTATTTACAAATCAAGTTACCCACTTACATGAGACACTTAAAACATTTATGTGTTTAGTGGACAGTTATTATTATTACTTATCACTTGTTAAGCACCAGGTGCTCTGTGATGTACAAGCCACACTGGTAAGAAGTCAGTCCCTCCTGCTAAGAAGGTACAACCGAGGGGCCTGGCCCAAAGTCTGGGAAAGTTTTTTCTGAATCGGGCTGTAGCTGATGAGAAGATGCCTAAGAAAACCAAGAATGGAATAAAAGCTTTAAGGGATTTTTTTTCTATTTTTCTATTGGGCTTGTTTATTTGTTAGCTATATTTCTTCAGTATACCCACTGGATCAAAGTTCATTTCAAGAAATTTTGATCGTGAAATAAGCGGAATAGAAACCGCTTCTTTTTCCCTTCTCACATATCTGCGTGAGAGGTTTTTTCCTTCTTCCTTTGAGCACTGGGCAGAAGAGATCATATACCCAGCACTAACAAAACCCAGTTTCACACCATTAAAAGGAGGATAAATTAAAATACTCACGAAGGACTAGACCAGCTTCAAAAGATTATTTTTAGTAAACCCTGAGCCCTAACGATTTGTAAAATGAGAAAAATTCCTTAGCAGTTTCCGAGCCGTATTCCAGTACACAGAGCTGTATGCAAATACATTGCTTTCTCTATTTTTGTCTGTACATGCTTTTCAGTGAGGGCACATGAAAGCACTATCCCTTTCTCATACAGAAAGCTATAACTATGGTAACAGGATGTCATCTGTTGCAAAATGCTGGGGTTGCATTTTATTTTTTTGGTAAACAGTGACTTTATGTCCACTTTCCCCCACATATGTTAAGATTTTGCATCTGTAGCAAACCTGTGTTCACTGAACTCGGTTTTAGAGCAGGAGAAAACTTCATGGCTTGTAATCTATGCGGTGCGTGTCCTCGCTGAGCAGAAAGCCCTGTCATGCGAGACACGGAACCGAGCACGCTGCAACTTTAGGGCAGAGGGTAGCAATTCTTTTCATGAAGAAGAATCTCTCTAACTCATCAAAAGAGAGACAGACATTGCCCGTACAGAGTTTAAAATCACAGCAAGAACTTGTTACCCTTTCGCAACCTCTCTGGACGGAGTCTGTTTCTCCATTCGGTGAAGAGGGAATCGCTCGAGGTACACACACAACCCCTTCCCTTTTAACTGCCTCGCCATCCCTGAGGAGGGGATGAAATTCTGTGCTTTAGAGCAGGGCTGTTCTTTGTTTGTTTAGTCCCCTGTTCTGTTTTACACAGGTATTTCAAATAGCAGCCACCTAATACAAATACCAGCTTCACAGAAAAAGCACTGTTAAACTAACAAACATAAAATCTGGAGTGCCTATACTACATAGATTTTGCATACAACAGAATTTGTTTTTTCTGCCATTTCCTTTCACAAAATCACCCCCAAATAACATCTTCCTGCATATTAAAATTACGTTCTTTATCATGTAAAAGAACTGAAAAATATACGCAGAATGATTAAGTCTTCATTATGTGCTATTCCTCATGAAATGTTTAAACTCTTTTCTCAGGTAATCCTGAATTTTGTAAGCGTTCAGCTGTACCAGAGCAGCATAGGGACAGACGAGTCGGTGCTACCCCGGTATCAGTAATGAGCTCCCCCTGTGCAGTCCTGAATTAGGTCCCAGCCTACCGAGTTACAGAGCTTTCCCTTGCATTTTTTTTCTTCATGAATATTAAGAAAATAACTTCTTAATGAAGGGAAAAAAAAAAAAAAAAGGAGAACAAAATGCAATTTTAGAAGCTATAGTGGAGAAGATATTTCATAGCAAGTCAGTCAGCTAAAAAAAAAACAAAACAGAACCCCCAAAATTCAAAGGCATATATTCTGTCCTTAACTCACCTCTTTATGGTAAGGTATTACAGCCCATTTCACACTGTTTAGAGAGTCATGCTCTTTGCAGGCTGTTCTACTGTGTAAATATGAATGCAGAGCAGAAGTGCCATCATCCTTCTTGCTAAATTCCCTAAACTTTAGGGAATTTAAAGACAGACCTTTAGCAGCATTTTAAGCCCTTTGAATGAAAAATTTGCCCTTTCTCTCTTGAAAAAAAACTGAAAATGAAAAGCCCCCCAAACCTTTCCTGGATGTTTTGAAGAAGTTCATCAACCAGATAAATATCAATGCCGATAAGATGGGCATATTTTTTAAAAATATAATTTCTAAACATACATATTTTTCCTTTCAGTAGGAGCTGGGCAGAAATGGGTGGTAGGATTTTTGGTCTCTGTTATGTACGGTGTCAGATGATGTGATCTCTACTGGTTTTAAAATTTATAAATTTAGGAACTGCTCCAGTATCTGTGAAGTCATTGTCCCTTTGAGTTCAGGGAAGTAAAAATGAAGTAAAATTAAAAGCTTTTACAAAAACACCTTTTATTTAGTACTTACTTGAGAGGTAAGTGACATAGTTCTGAGTCCATATATCTATGAAAGATTGTTTTAAATAGGGCTTTTTAATGTTACAGATTCATCTCCTGTGAAGTTAGATTATTATATAAATGATCTCTTGAGAGCTAATTTTACATGTGAAAACTGACACGGCACAGCATGTTCAGAGAAGCTGGAAGCATGCATGCTAAACCTGTGTACTGACATATTTCAATGTCTTTAGGGCTCCTTAGCAGAAATAGCTCGTATTTACAGTGAAATAAATCGCCTGCCTTTAATGGTCACTTTCCCAAAGCATCTGCTGAAAAGCTTTCGTCCACGTGCTGCACCTGCTAAAATCAGATTAAAGAACAACCAAAACTGTTGTCTAAAGGGTCCGTGTCTGGGGGGAGGGTGGGGAATTAAAGAAGGAACCTCAAACAGGAAGACTTTTAAAAAAAGTATTTTATGGTTTTAAAATGGGAAACTGAAAAGGTAATTCTCATTTTTTAAATGAAACAAGTAACTAAAATAAGACCAAAATAAAAGCCAGCAATAAAAGTCAAGTTAAAAGCTCTCCCCTGGTGAAGGTGTAATTCAAAATATAAGAAAGTTTGTAAACTAATTAGAACTATCACTAAACCTACCAATCCTCCAGTGGCTGTCGAGTATTTTGCAAAGAATAGATCTTTGTATTCTACTAATTCTTCAAGGCAGAAATGCATCACCTTAGTTCAAAGAATAGGCGTTTTAAGGATGATATTGGGTAAATGCTGAATTTTAATATTAATGGAGTTACTGGTTATTAATTTGGTGCTTGAACATTAGGGAAAAAATGCTCGGCTCTCCGTATTCGTACTGATTGAGGGGTAGAAATGAAGAGAAATAAAACCCTGATGGACAGAATGTTTGCTTCAGTAATTACTAACAAAGCCAGCTGTGATGTATCTGAAAAGGACAGATCAGGTATCATTTCTGCTTTAAATAATACATCTGCTTTCAATATTTGTGGTCATTTCAGGTCTCTGTGCAAAGTTATTTAATGTTGCCGTTTGTTGTGTAACACCAATGTATTCTGTGATACCGGAGTTCTGCCAGTTCAAAGGAGATGGCCCTATGGAGCATCTTTTTCATGTCATGGCTTTTGCTAGAGGCTTTTGTTTAAAGCATGCTTCTAGCACACTGTCTTGTCTCTCCCACTCTCTCTCCTGCTCACGTGTGTGAAATAGCAAAGTAATTTGCAATATAAATTACAAAATCAACTGTTGAGTTTACAAATTGAATATGCATGAAAATATTGCATAATATTACTACCTTCCTCAGCCTAATATAGGTAAATATGTCTGAAATGTGTGTTGGTGGAAGAGTGGATATTTATATACTGTAGATAATAATTACAGTTGGGCTAATTTAAAGTTTCTGTTATTAATTCCTTTATAGTTTTACTGCCATCGGGATTAACTACAGCCACCTACAAGCACAACCATTTGGTAATATTCTTAATTACATTGAGGAGACATTCTTCTTACAGTTAAAACAGCTCTTTAACAAGTGCCTTCTAGTCGCTTTTGTTTATTCAAAATAAATATTAGCCCAGAACAAAAAAAAGGGACCAATACTCTAAGAATAAAAATGGGCCGTAGGGACTTAGACTAGCAATGATTTTGGTGAGTGCTTAATTTCTTGTTTGGTTGAAAAAAGACTGGATTGGCTATTGACAGGTCCCTATCAATAGGCAGACCCCGGAGGTCTGGCTATTTGCACATGGCCTGATTGACTTGTCCTTAATAGACATATAATTGTTGACAAATACCTTCCAATAGACTGTGGCAGGCATGGCCAGGCAGACAAAAGAGGCTTCTCTACGACAGAGACGGAGCAGAGTGATTCAAGAGATGCGGCACCTTAACCAAGAAATAGCCGTTTTCCCCAAAGAAGCTTCTAGAGTAAAACCTGTAAAATCAACCCTATTTTCTACCTCCAGTAGCTGATGGACAGCTCAGACATAAAAAGCATCATTGTCCAAAGACCGTGTGGGATCCATTCAGGGTGTCCCTTCTTCTAGACAACTTCAGAATACATCTTAACCGTAACATACAGTTCAATTGTAACAGTAAACCTATTCAGTTACCACCCCTCCCTTTTCCCAGAGCCTGTGGTTTTTAAGAATATGACTGGATTTTTTCCCTGTTTGCTCTCTCTCAGGTACTTTGTCCTTAAGTATCCACACCAGCTGTTATTAGGAACACAGTCCCAGGGTAGATGGACCTTCTGCTGTTTTTAAGTCCTAATGCTCCCACTAATTCATTAAATAATATCGTAATATGAATTCTTACAAACTGAAGAATTGGGTGGACTGGCCGGAGGTGCATGGTTCTGAAGTTTTCCAGTCTCCATTAATTCTTGCAGCCACTGTGGGTGGTGGGTACAGCTGAAAACAAGATTCAGAAATAGATGCTTAGTGTCAGTCACTTAATTGTGAAAATTTTGGCTGACTTTCCAAGGCACCTCGGGAAGACTGTGGTGGAGCCTGCAGTCTACATCTAAGGATCTGGGTCTGAACACAGCCTCATTTTGTGCAGTGCCTTCACACACACACAATTCTAAATGAGAGAGTTAAATAATACATTTACTGTGCTATTATTTTCTGTGTTAAATAACGGCACAGAAAACGAAGAGGTGTAGGCAAAGGAAAAAAAAAAACATAAACCGCATTTATCTGTCCTCAAGATAACAGTTCTATATTAGATATGTTGGGGAATTAATTACATGGATTTTTAGAATGTTTAGTACATTATAGGCATTGCAATACTTGTCACGAGACAAAAGGCCATTGAAATGATGCAGTACAGCCTTAGGCAGCCATAAAAGAACAAATTGTTCAAGTTTGTGCATCAGTGCGAGATCCAAAGAACCATGGCTCCAAGAAAAATATCAGTGAAATTTAGAGATGTACCTACTGTGTGGCTTTACCCAGAAGTGGACCGAAACCTGGACTCTGGCCTTTCAGTCCTGGGTTTGGTGCGCCCACCTTTCCCTGTCAGCAGCAAGCTGAGAAATCACCCTTGAAAGTTTGCCTTGCAGGATTTCTTCCCCTGGTCATTTTGGATTTAGTAATGTCTTCCCCCTTGGGACACAGTGTCCGTCAGGTACAGGTAACACCCTTATCCTGTGGCCTAAACGACTTGCAGAGAGAAGCCAGAGAGGTGGGGGAGGAGAGTCAAGGAAGGGTGCTCCTTAAATCTCTAAGCTAACGTCTTCAGCCTCCCACCTCTAAGCTCCCTCACCTCTTTCCTCCCAAACTAATAAAAACAACCATTAAAAAAAGAGAGACAGAGAGAAAAAAAACAGTGCAGACCGTGATCACAGAGGCAAGCAAAGTAGGTTACAAATTAGTGTGACACCATCAAGGTGACACTGTAGACAACCTCTGACACACGACACAAAGCTGAATGCCTTGTGCCAAAAAGACCTTGAGCCTTGTCTTTGATTCTTATTGATCAAATACATAGATTAAATACAGTATCAGATGGCAAGGCTAAAGCTTAGGATTCTGCATACAGCGAAGACCCTCAGACATGAAAGAACAGATATACAACAGAGATAGAGAGACACAGAGAGAGATAGAATAATTGTATTGCGAATAAACAGATGTAGGCTGAGGCAGACAATTTTCTCTGGCAGATGGGGAGGGCTTTTTGTACTTACTGCACTTCTTACAGGTCATGAAATCCAAATGCCAATAATATTAGGAATAAGGGACAACATTTTTAACAGCATTTTTGCAATCCCCAAACATTCCTGAGCATGTGCATCCTGTGACCAGCTGCTTCAAAATGGTGTGCGCGCTTGTGTGTGTGTGTATATGTCCATTAATTCAGAATTACTCCAATTACGAGCTTTTGATGCTCCAAACCCCTCTTTCTAACCCAAAAGAGATGGAGAGCCCTCGGCCTGTCCAATCAGATCATTTTCCCTCCTGCCTGCAGCAGATGTAAGCAATTTACTTTTTTATTTCTGCATATTCAGTGCGAGCGGAGCTGTTGCTGACTTCTCACCCCGGAGCCTGCAGGATTCTAACCCTATCAAATTAAAGCATTTTGCTCACTTATTCCCAAGCGCTCGGCTGGTGCTTAGCAGGCCTCCCGCTGCATAGCAATGGCGGGCGTTCGTGTCCGCTCATACCCCGAGCCTAATCAGAGATTATTAAGGAAAATATACAGTGCTTTAATTTGATGAGACTGGTTATAGGTACTGCAGTTAAAGGTCACACTCTTGCGTGTATCTCCCTCAGTCACTGTAATATTTTCCTCTCGCTTGACAATCCTCAGCTCCAAACAATAGGCCAAGAAGACACGTTTATTTTTGTCACGCTGTGATGAGCTCAATAGGGACAAAAATGAATTATTTAAAGTTCGCATAAACAACCAACCCCAGGCCAGGTTCCCCTTAGCCCACTCACCCCCTCTGCATTTTTGTGCACGTGTGCGCGCGCACACGCTTTGTCTCTCTGTTGCCTTTAAAGAACATGGGAGAAAACCTCCCTCAGTCTGAAAGCAAAGCCTTTGAGATGTCAAGTCCAGATAATGATGGTAGCCAGTGGCCCCTGCCTGCTGTTGGCTGCTGGGTGAGACCCTGCCTGTTCAAGTCCTGCAGAAGCACCTGAATACATCTCAGCATCAGGTGCCTGGAAAGGACTTTTCAGCTGCTTTGGTTCTGAAAGCTTTCCCTGCCCAGTAGGAGGTAATGGAGCTATCCAGAGTGAAAGAAAACACACACAAGGCCTGATACAGCAGGCTCCAAGCCTTCCTGCTGCCACAGTGGGAACCGAAGGGGTTCAGCTCAGTCCTGTGCAATTTAGAGGTTGAGGGAGTAGGGAAGTGCATCAACTCCAACCTGACCGCCTGTGCCATGGTAATCAGCTCGTGGCCTCGTCTATATTCAGACTGCTTCTAGCAGAGGCTCTGCGGGTGTGGAAAACGGGGGAGGGAGGGAATACAACAATTTTCTTCTTCTGTCAGCCTTAACTGTGCTGCCATTCGCTAAAACAGTGAGGTGGTTTAGTCTCTTCTAAGAGCTGTGTGGTGGGGAGGGAAAGAGCGAGCCAGTGAGAGATGGGTGGGTTAATTCTAATCTCCTTTCAAACCTAATGGTTTGAGCATATGTGTCCATGCAGCAGACCAACAGCAGGCTTATTTACCTCCAAAATTTACATGAGAATTGCTTTATGCAGCTGTATGTAAAAATTCAAACCACACAGTGTCACTGTATCACACAGGTCAATCCAAAGCCCAGTGGCATTATAGCAAGAGACAAAAGCCTCACCACTTCACCAGGGTTTCCTTTAGGACTGAAAGTTGTTCTATTAAAAATGAAAAACAACAACAACAAAAACATGAGCCTATTTCCACTGCTACCCCCCTTTCAGATTCCCTCCACATTCCTTGAAGGCGGGCAAAATTATGAGGACCTGGAGCCTAATCCTGCTTTTGCCCCTCTCAGCGGGTTGCAGGGAGGGCTGTAAAGGACGTCAGGATCGGGCCAGCTTCATTTTGTGTCTGTGAATAATCCCGTTAGCTGATCCCCAGGCAAAGACTTTTTATATACCCATTACTGATGGGCAAAGGCAGAAGAGTTCACAGAGGTGCACTTTCAGTATTTATCCTAAACAGAGGCAGACAGGCTCAGGCTGCTTGGGATGCTACAGGCATCCTGGTCCGTCTGGTAAATTGCTTGTGATTGCCTGGTTGTTGGTTTGTTTTTCTACCCCCAGTTTGAAGGGTCTGTGATATCTCCAGAAAAGCCCCGGCTATATGTGCTGTGGAAATACATACTATATGTATTTCTTCAGGGAAATGGGGAATCCTGTCCTGCGGGAGAAATCAGGACCTTTCAAAAATCACCTCAGTTATAATGTGCTACGCTGATAGTATCCCACCTTTTGCCGTACAAAAAGCCACTCCATTTCAGGACCCCTATGTCTCTTTCTCAAGTAATCTGATAAGCTTTGACTGTTAAATTTGACTGGTATTTCTAGCATGAATGTGGTCAGATCCAGCATTAGCAGTCTCTGCAGTGGAACTCCCTCAGCAAATGAAAAAGTATAACAAGGGCCAAAAAGTTACTTGCACTTTTTTTAAACTTCATAAAAACTTTTTCTGTGGAGGCTTGGGACAGTTCTTATTTTAGTCTGAACCAATTATTCAGCCTTAATACCTGGACCCTGGTATGCTTCTGTCTTTGATCAGAAAGAACTTGCCTGAAGGCCAGCTCAAGAGAGGTTCAAAGTCAAATGCTTTGATTTAAACCACTCTGCTCCCATCCATGAAAGAAGATGAGAAGAAGCTCTCTAGTATAAGAGACAGATAAGTGCAATGCAGCATGTCACACACAGTATTACAATGCAAAGCATATGAAAAAAGATGTTTCGGGGAGCAGAGTGCTTAAAACACAAATCACCCTAACAATCTGGTGGTTTTGGCAGTGGTAAAACACCCTAGGGATTATAGGAAAAATCTCTAGCCATTGAGAAACTCACTATATTCCACAGTAATGCAAGAAATAAAGATCTTCAGCACAACCAAGGACTAAGACTTAGATGTTTGTGGTCTGAGAGCCTCTGGAACAACATTTATAAGAGTCTGCTAGCAATGTATGGAAGATGAGATGCTGCTGGACCATTCCACTTCTCTGAACAATTCTTTCTTTGAGACGTTTTGTTACATCACTCCAAATAACCATTTAGCTATGTGAATACAAAGATCTTTTCAAAGTTTATAAAACCTGGAGCACACTAGAGACCCCTCCCCTAGTATTTTGGTGAATATAGGATGATACCTACTGCCTGCCATGGAAAGGGACAGGACTCTGGTCCAGAAATCACCCTGGATTCTGCACAAAGAAAGGAAGCACAGTCTTCGGATGGCAATGAGAGTTTGCTCTCCTTTCCCACTTACTTCAAGTACCTTGATGAGTATTTCAGCCTTTGAACCCCCACATGCACAAAAGAAAAAAATTCTCCTTGGGCTTCACACAGGAAATGAAATACAGGAAACACAATATCAGAATACAGCCTTCCATTGACAGTGTCACCATTTTATTGCTCGGGTTGTAATCACTCTTCAGGGGAGTGATCATTTCCCCACCATGTACAGCAACACGGCAGGCTGGCTGCACTGGCTGGAAATGCTGGGAGAAGATTTTCCCCTTGCCATTCAGAACTTCACTTTGTTGACAAGAACTAAAGGAATAAAAAGGCGAAGGGCTTTTTCGGATATCTTTTTCCACTTCTGGTGAATGAAAGTAACTTTCCTTTAACTATCAGTGCTGTGGTGAATACGTTTAGTCCCTGTATCCTGCTGGGTCTTTTCACTGGGGAAGGTTTTGATGGCAGAGCCCTTCTTTTCTCCACTGACTGGTACCTTAGGCATTTTTCTATCTTCTTCTTTTCATTAGTTTGCCCCTATATATCCCTTCTGGTGTCCTGGTAATTCAAACGGGAGAAGCCCAGAATTCATTGCAGCATAAAACAACTCCATTAAAGCAAAACAGATTTGAATTTTGTCTTGGAATGGGACCTGGTGCCTCTCTGGAAGAGAGCTCCCCAAATACCATCCCCACAACTGTATCGGTGATTCAGCATGACTGCCCTTGTGTGCAAGCTTAGCTCACCAAGGCCTCCTTTCAGGGCTGCTACATCACCACACCTTGTGGTATCACACTGCTATACACCATACTCACTGCACACGAGCAGCAGTGGCATAAGCAAAGGAGACAAGATAAGTACTTCTGATACTGAAAGAGGTGACTCAGACCACAAAATGGGAACAGTTTGAGGGCAAGGCTTTAAAACTCCTTTTTTTCCCCCTCAATAATCAAGCATAAGGGAATCTTGATTTAGAGATTATGTTTTCCTCATTCTGGCTATCAAAACATATTCCTTCTTTTCAGGCTCTAGAAAGGTCTGTTATAAATGTGTAATCCCACACAGCAAAACAAAATCAAAACCAATGTGCAAAAAAGCATGCTGGGGCTAAGGAGATGCAGTACCAGAGATCAAATTGTCAGAAAAGTAAAAGACAGGGGAGGATAAACAAGAGCAGGAAAGAGACAGCACAAGAGAGAGAGTATAATTAACAAATGGCATATGCTCTATGGAGCAGGAGAATTCAGCTCATAAGAAGCAAACATTGGGCTCTCTTCTCTGCTTACACAGTAATTCTGGAGGTTCTGAGACAAGAATGATGAGAAACCCATTTCCAAGGTGTACCTCAGATGTTTGGTGCACAACACCACGGAAGACCACAGATTGCTGCCATCAGGCAAATAAATCCTCCAAGAGGTGAAATAAAACTTCAGTACGACCTGCCCTGTTAAACTATCCAGCCAGGCCAGCAAGATGCTCGTTTTCTGCTTATCACATTCAAGTTCTGTGAACGCTGCTTGCTATGCTGCTTCATCTAAACTATGGCTTGCTGAACTCCACATACTTCTTCCATGCATACCAGAAATGCTCCGGGTAAAATACAGAAGGAAATTTGAAACAACTTGAAATCTATCTAGGTGAAAGGCACTGTTAGAAACCAGGGTGGAAGGAAGAATAGTTGTTCCTTGGTTCAAAAGGTCCTGCCATGTTCTCTCCCAAGGAAGGATCTCTGCTTTTTTGGTATGCTGTCAGTCTCCACTTTTGGAAATGAGCAAATACCATTTTGGTGCTACTTCTGATATATTTACAGGGCACTTCTTGTAGACACTGCTTTTGAAAAAAGAGTTTCTTCACTCCCATGGCATGACCTTCCTCCAGAGAGACACAAATCTACATGGACATGACAAGAAAGCTCTTAAAACCTCCCAAAGCAGCTACAAGCCAGACAGTGAAGAAAAAGAAGAGCCAGAGAACCCTGAGAACACATCAAGGTTTGTTAAATGTCATGGTGAGCCTTATGGAGCTCTGATCACTTGTGTTTCTTGCTGCAAAGCCTAATGCAGTGTGGGTGTGTGCATGCAGCTGGCATGTTTTCTTCCACACTGTCAGGCCAGGAGGAACTGGAGTTTTGACAGTGCCATGAAATTTTGGAATTCAAGCGGGGACTCCCAGTTCATAAAGATGCTGCAAAAGAGACGAGAGAAATGGGAACTTCAGAAAAATATGGTGGACTTTGGAAAGGAAATTAACTAATCACAACATAATTTAAGTGAATGGAAAGAGAAGGAAGAAGGAATGAAAATTGCTATGGGGTAAAGGATGGGTTGAGACTGCAGAAAATTTCACGAGCCTAAAGAACACCTTGCATTTATATTCTCTTAAGAGGAAATGACAAAGACATTGTAATTTAGAAGTATATCTATATACTTCATCTAAACAGGAAACAAAATTAAAATGTCAGTGCATTTTGGCCAGGAGACTGGATGATCTGAGCTGAGAATGAACATGTGAAATTGCAGATCCAACAGCAACTGTCGGTAGCTAATAGAGCTAGCAAAGTGGTGCACTATAACATGAGCAGGGAATAGCAGTGTCTACCCCTTTTGTACCTACTTCTTGTACATTGTAGTATCATTTTCTTCTTCTTTGAGTAGATAAAGGGGATTTAGGGAAGACCTGTCAGTCAGTCCTTAATAGCTTACTAGATTTTAGAACAAATTTGAAGAAAGAATCAAAAGGAGTAAAGGGCAAACATTTACCATACTGGTTTCCTGAAGCTAGACTGTGCCAGGCTATATCCTAAGAGGTTTTTTGACAAAAATTATTTTAAAATTAAAATTCTTAAAATGTATCCAGTCTTCATTAAAGTTTTTCAGCAGGTGCCACCTGGGAACTACTTAGTTCACTGGGGGGAAATAGAGAATTAATCAGGACTCTTAAAGGCCTGAGTTGGTGACAGGGGAAGTGAAGATGTAATACACTGCAGGGGGAAATATGGGGCTGGAGGGAAGATATTAGGGGAGTTCTTCAGAGATCAGTCTTCAGACTGATCTCACTTAATGGTTCATTAATAAACTTGGCATAAAAAGTAAGAGTGTTCAAATGAAATTTGCAGATTGTACAAAGTTGGGAGGCACCATCAACACAAACGAAAATCGCAATATCATACAGGAAGAATTGGATGACCTTGAGGACAGAAGTAATAGAAATGGGATGAAATTGAACAGTACAAAATGCAAGGTCATGCACTAAAGGACTAATAATGAGAATTTCTGCTAGAAGCTGTTGGGAATGACAAAGGAGGAGAAAGACCTGGGTTTGCTAGTTGATTACAGGATAAATATGTGCCATAATATAAAAGGCAGATGCAATCCTAGGATTCATCACCTGTAATAGTGCTAATAACGAGAGGAAAATATTAATGCTACTACACAAAGCACTGGTGAGACATTATCTGAAATACAGCGTAAATTCTAGTTACCCATGCTCAAGAAGCATGCATGCAAATTGGAGCAGAGGGTGCAAAGAGGACTATTACAATGATCAAGGAACTAGAGAATTTCTCAGAGGAAACTAAAAGAGTCTGCTTGTTCAGTCTACCTAAATGATGGCTTAAAGGGACACAGATACAATTTAGGAACAGGGGTGTCTATACTAGCTATATAAGGATATATACCTGTAGCGGTAACACAGGAAGAAATGGCTATAAACTGGCTCTGAGTTCACATAATTTGGGAATTACAGGATGTTTCTAACTACTGGAGTAAAGATTCCTGTAATGACCTTCCAGTGAGTGTAGTGGAGAGAAAAAATCCCAAACCAAAATACTATAATGCATGCAGATAGGTTTAAAATATAATCTGATCAGATTATGAATGCTACAACATAACATAACATGGTGGACATGGGGCGGCAAAGTGGATTTGATATTCCAGACACATGTTCTTAGATTTACAAGTCGTCTTTTGTATTATCCCTTTAAGGTCCAGCAATATGGGAATAGACATCACTGTCATCCAAAAGGATGACACCAGTACATCGGAGACTTTACAACATGAGAACAATCTTTTGGAGATAAGAGTTAGTCAAGTTAGTATCTCAAAAAGATAATGAAAAATTTAGTTCAGGTGTATATCATATCCTTAATCCATTTTGGGGAAAGACACTACTTTTTTAGCTGAGAAGAACTGTGGATAAAAAATAGATTTTTCCTCATTCTAAGAGCCCACTTGCCAGCAGTAACATATGTTCTTTGGTTTTCTCTGGAAATATCTCTTGACATCAATAATTTATTAGAAGTCCTAGGTTTGGTTGTCTATGACATCAGTTAACTATTGTTACCCATATAGCCCACTGGAAACAGTTC
Organism: Athene noctua; assembly: GCF_965140245.1. Classification (NCBI taxonomy): domain Eukaryota; kingdom Metazoa; phylum Chordata; class Aves; order Strigiformes; family Strigidae; genus Athene; species Athene noctua. The sequence goes on along the minus strand of NC_134049.1, from coordinate 11,299,647 downwards.
TGGGTTTTACAGACTTATATTCATGAAAAAGGAATTACAAATAAATTTGTAAACCAATCTGGCAGTGTCTGTAGCTCAAATTTCTGTACTTTATATACCAAAACAAAAATTTGGTGACATAGAACTCTCTTGTCTCCCTCATCTGATTTTTTTTCATCTTGCCCTTTTTATGTACAACAGGACATTCAAAAAAATATTGCAAAAGGCCAGATAAGAAAAGACAAAACTAAACAGTAAAACAAACCCACCAGGAGACATCACAGAAGGAAACAAACAAGAAAGCATCCATCTGAATGTTCACCCAGAAAATAATTTTTGCAACAGTTTGTGAGAAATGAAAAAGAGCTGGGAAGGGGCAGCTCAGAAGCAAGCAGGTATTTTTGCTGGCTGCGAGGATGAGTATTGACCTGATGGCTTTCAATATTGTATCCAACTACAGCATATGATCTCCTCAACTTCATAAAGGCACAAATTCCCAAATCTTTCTGCAATGAGCATTACAATAAGCCACTAAAAATGTTATAATTTAGAATAGAAACTGCTACTGTAGTACATAAGCAGGGTACTAATTTTCACATTTTACACGTTTTCAGTGCTGGGGCAGGGCGCGTTACTTGCTTCCTAACCCTAGATGAAATTTTTCATGAAATTAGATTCTTAACTGGAAAACCTAGCTTCAAACTGACCACTGTTATCTGTAAATTCTAATAAATAAGATCCCCAAAAAAGCAAAAATATTCAGAAAAGTCTAAACACACACTTTCAACATTTTAAAACCATATACTTTGCTATTTCTCTCCAGACAATATTTTCAGTCCAAATATTGTTGAAGGGCATTAAAAAATAACATGAAAACAACCCAAGCATTTTTGATACAGGTTGAGCAAAATATTTTTGATAACCCAATGTACTTTTGAGGTGAAGGATTGATTCTTGTGTGAAATACCTCTTTTTTCACCCCAAATGTCAGAAATGTCAACTAAATCCTATTTTATAATTTGTTCTTTAATCTTAGTTACTGGATGAGAAAAGGCAGTTATTCAGCTAATGACAACAGTTGGAGGGACAGAAGGGGAGATTTTACACTGCTGGAGTTTAGACACCTAAACTGGCCAGTGCTGATTGTGCTTAGCAAATAATAATGATGAAATGAATCTTCCGTTGTCTAACGGATGCCTGGGGCGAGTGGAGGATATCTGTGATAGGAATGCTATCAGACCTTCACAACAAAACTAGTGGGGAGTAAGGCTACACACAAAATATATAGGTATATACAAATAGGCATGTAAGTATATAAATAGGTAACAGGCATATATAAATGTAGTCAAATGACCTGAATATATGAACACATTCCTGCTTTAAAATTGTGTTCTTTATTATGAACGTTCTTGCTGATTTGAAACCTCAGCTAAATATTACATTAAGAAATGTTCTTTAATTACAAACATGGCAGGTAGCTACAGTTATTTCTTTCTGCATTGACATGATAACATTATCTCACTGTAAATTCTTGATTCACTTTCTAAGGTAACTGGAATGGCTACCAGTGTGTAAATAAGGAAATGTGGGGATATGCTGTAGAGTGCTGCTGACTACTTTCTGCTGTACAAGAATAACCTCATGTAGTGGAATTCAATTTGCCCATTTACATGGATGTGTTTTGGATGGGAAGTGTCACTGTTCTGCCTTGCCAAGCACTACAGCTCCTGCTATGGAAACACAATGAAACCAAACAATTAGTTAGAATTATTGCTCTTAAAGAAAACTGATTTGCTTGTCTAAGAAAAACTCAGTTACCGTATACTATCAACCTTGGCTTGACTGGCAGTGATTTTCCTGGTCTAGTCTGCTGGGAACCTTAAATGAACATGAGCAATTATAAACCCAAAGTCTTCAGCAATTTGTAGGCATTATCTCAGGATAATTGCCCTGAAATGTTCACGTTGCAAAGCAAAGGTAGATAATTTAAAAATCCATCTTTCTCTGTCTGCACTACGAGTTGGGCGTAACACTCTTCCCTCCTGCGGGCCTTGTAGTAGTATAATAAAGCTTAGAATTGGTCCTTTGAAAACGTCTATTGCTGTCTTTTAGAAAGCAAAGAGGCCAAATCTGAGTTTAACCTCTTCTGGCTTTATTATTTTTATAAAATGAAACCCAAGTCATATTTTCTGGCACAAACAGAGAAAATCTCGAATATTAAAAGTCAAGAGAACAAACCTGCCCTGAGGAGCTCTGCAGAATAACATCCATTGCAAGAAAGCTTTCCTGCTCCCTGGGTAAGATGAGTACACCTCAGAAGGAAACACTGGGTCTTGGCCTCCTCACGGCTGTCCATGCACTAACTGAGCTTAATATTTTCTCAGTTTTACTTACGAGCTTCTAAAAGTGCTCATAAGTGTTCAGCTCCCTCTCTACAAGTGGGAAAAACCTCCTGAGAAGTGCTGAACATTTCTCTCTTCTCATGACTCACACAACTGCCTCATCTGTAGGTGGTTTCCTCAGTTCTTTGCCCCCATCCTACCGAGCAGGCAACTGAAATGCATTCATTGCCTTACTGATTTATAACAGCTCTTCCTTCCACTGCAAGGAAGGAGAGTGTTTCTCACTTACAAGCAAAGCACAGTGATCTCTGAGCCCCTTCTGCAAAGAACTAGCAGGAAGAAGCATGTTTGGAGTGAGGAAGAACAGAAAGGCTCACACCCTCCAAATTTTTACAGAGGCTTTTAGGAAAACAAGTCATCACTGTATTATTTTCTTGCTTTGACATAATCAAACTGCACAAAAAACCCTCAGTGAAACTGGACTTTTGCAAAGCCACAAAACTTGTCTCAGTGAAGAATGGAAAGCAGTGACTTCTGAGAGAGGAAGAAGAGGCCCCCAGAGCAGAAGCATCTGGTACAGTAGGTATCTAGTACCTGTACTTCAATTTATCAAAATTAAGAAGTCCAGCTCAGCATTTTCCAGGGAATTGTTATTAAAAAATCAGCAAAAATTAAAGCTGCAGAAGCCCAAACAAAAGATTGAGTATCAGACCATATAAAGAGAGCATTTACTGAACAAGAAATCAATGAAAATAACTATCACGTTGGAAATCTCCGAGGGATGCTTTGGGTATTCCCCCAGCACCCTTCAGGTTGGAGTTCTTACTTTCCTATAGAGAGTAGGAGAAAATTCAAGGAACAAACATTATTATCAAGAAAATACCCCCGCAAGTTTCTGAGTTCCTATAAATTTCACTGATTCTTGACTGTGCTGGTCTTGGGAAAAACCCTGAATTTGAAAGAGTGATCCAGTTCATTCCACCACTCATGGCTCATCTGTGAATGCCATGAGAAGGCTGGGACTTGAAAACTTTATGCCTTTTGCATCCATATCCCTTTTGTCTTCCCTACCTCACTCCATCATTTTTCACGCTCAGCTTATACTATAAAATTGCAAAGTACTGATGTTGACATGCTTCATCAAACCATTTGGGAGTCAATAACACAGTCACTCCAGCTGACAATCACATATTTACTACTTGAGTTTCCTTTTGAAACAAGACTTGCTCTCAGGCAGAGCTTCATTCTGCACAGTACTGGAAGACTGCAAAGCATGACAGGAGTGCAGGATATTACCAGCTGTGCCCAATGCATGGCCAAATCAGACCAAAGGGTAGTGGACATGTATTCTCCCTTACTGGAGCACTGTCCATTGCCGTAGCTGTCCAAGTGCAGTTGTTTCTCTATGCCCTGGAGAGTAGGCTTTTTCTTCCCCGCCGCCCCCCCCCCCATCCCCCCCATTTTTTTTTTAATAATTGAGGCACATAGTGAACAGGGGAGAGGAGAAGAGGGAAAAGGGGAGTTATCAGCAAGTGGGCCAGCTGAGTGAGGTTGGTGACCTGATTTCAAGCATACTGGGGGTACTCTGTGACCCCTGTAATTTTACTGCCTCCTGAGTTATCGCTTGTGATTTTCACTGGAGTGAAATGATACATCAGGGAACAGTAAGGATTCCAGCAGCCCACAGACAGGCAGAATACAAAGTACCTACCAAAACAGCTGCTGTACCTCTGGCAAAGATATATTTTTAATCCTTTTGAATGGAGACTCCAACTGCCTATCCAGATCCCCTAAGGCTCCGTTAATTGAAAACGCTAGAGAATGGACCATTTTTTTACAATCGTGGGCCTAGCTCACAGTGCAGAAGCTCCACAGGCTTCTGTAACGTAGCTCTCAAGGAGCTTAATCCAGATTCAAACATTCTCTCTTTGGAGTTGTGGAACAGAGTTTGTTCCCCATGAAGACCTGTTTTCCTTAATGACCATACAAAAAATCCTTGCTCGCTCCAACGATAGCATGCTCAGTGGAGTCCCACCAAATAGCAAGGGCTTGTAATCTCAGGTAGCTTAGCAACAACACAGTGCCCTATCAGAGACTGGGCAGTTTTAAAAAACAGTTTCAAGGAAAATATTCATCAACAATAAGCTGATGTCAGAAGAGATCTTTTCTGGAAAAAGAATGGAAACAGGACAGATAACTCTCTTTTGGGAGTAATTTCAACTTGCACAAAATCCAGTTTTGTGCAGTGTCTGACCCAGTCTTTAAGTTCATCATGGCCATCTTTTAAAAAAGTAAAAGCAAACATGAAATTTAAAATATAAGCTATATTCTGCTTTTGAGTTAAAAAATGGTACCTCTTTGAAAAACTAGTGAAATCCTGTTTCATTTCTTGTTGGAAAGAGGAAAATAGTCTTTATTTCAAATCGGTTGAAAAGAGCAAAAGGTAAAGTGACAGAACAGAGAGGGTTATATACACTTCCATTTACACGGAGATAAATGCATTGAAAAACTTTAACCAAGACACTTCTGGCAAGATTTCTTGCTTGAATTGAAAATACATTTTCTATTTAAAAAGTTTAGGCAAGGAAGTTTTGACTGAGTGCAGCATTCACACACCTTTTAAAAATGGCTACGAGCTGAACATGTAATTCCAAATCCCTCTGGAAAAGTCCTATAAAATTATTATCAAATAAATAGAATTGTATAGTAATGACAGGAAACCATCTGTGAAATTGACTGGAGAATTAGTTCCCTGATAGCAAATGCAGACAGCAAGGCAAAAAGTGCTGTAGAAGTTTGGCCCCTCCAAAATGTGAATATTTTTAATCATTCAGTGAAAGATTTCTTTCTTTCTAGTAGACTAATGTGTGAAGAATCTCTGCATCAAAAGTGTGTGCTGAATTCCTTATAATTTTTAAAGAAGAAATCTAATCCAGATCATAACAGTGATGGCTTCTTTCTTATTCAAGTGCTTGTAACAGAGCATTATTTGAATGCTGAGGTTGCTGACGTGCTTGCTAATGAATGCTATTGCATGGCAGTTTGTGACATGGGCACCTGTTTCACCCATTCCCCCATTCTTCCAACAACTGATTCATTTTGTTCCAGCCAGCGGTTACCCACATGACAGCATGTGCATTGCAAGTGGCAAAGGCCAGGTTTGAGCCAATGATCTACAGCTCACCTAAAATAGTTAGGTAACTCTGACAGTCTAACGCTGCCAACAGGGAGTTGTTGCAGAGTCTGAAGTGGAAGTAGAACAAATTTCTTCATCTCCCAAACAAGCAGAAGATCAGATGCTACTCTACAGAGCACAGGCAATGGGAACTATCAGGCACGCAAGCTTTATTGCAATAGCTGGTCCTTCAGATTGCATCTAAACCTAAGGTTTCTAATACAAATTTGTGTGAACTTTCCCTCCCTCCTGTTCCCTCCATTGGCCTTGCAGAGCCTTTTGGCCATTTCAAGTTAGAGCCTTAGGGTTTAATTATTAGTATGACAAGCAGAGCTTTCACAGAGGTGAAGGGGGAGTGCAGAGGTGAAGTGGCTGGAGACATCCTGCCTCAATAGGGCACAGGCAGCAATAACGCTTTCCCGCGCTTCCCAGCTTAGCTGACTACGCTTTCACAAAACAGCTGGCTGGGGGCCCAGGTGGCTCATGGTCCTGATCGTACCCTCAATCTCCCAGCTCCCTTTGGAGGGTGCAAAGCTGCTTTTGGGCCAGGGGCCCCACTGTGATCTGAATATAGGAACACGTATACTATACGCAGGAACACTGTGGGGAGAAATAGGTAGCTTTTTATGTGCATACATTTATGTATACGCACACATGTGCTCCCTGGGGCAGAAACCTCTCTAAGTTCTTTTGACCTCTTAGTGCACCTTTCCATTTTGATCCTTTAAAAGTCCAAGAGTTATGCTTTAGGTTTTGGCACAAGATGAGAAACAAAACAATCAACATCATTAGTAGGCAACTCTCCCGTGTCCCCTACCCCCATGCCATTTACATGCTACTTGCCCTTGTAATATTACTGTATGTATCAGACAAACCCCCACTATTTCATTGCCTTAAACAGGAAAATGTTTTCAACTCGCCTATGCGTTCTTGCCTAGTTCATGGCTTGATTTAATTTTACAAGGCAAGAGCTGGAACAATTATCTGATTCTTCATGTACAGCAGGCTTTCAGTGGTCATTTCTGAAGTTTTACTGGTTCGTAACCTCTGTAATCAGAAGACCCAGTTAAAAAAAAAGAAACTAAGTGAACAGGCAGGAATCTGTTCATATTATCCCTTCCTAGCTGTCCAGGCTTTCATCCTCTTTTCTCCCACACATGCCCTTATTGCTCTGCTACTCACCCACCAATGAGGGTCTGTCAATGGCAGTGAGAGGTCAACATCAAAGCACTTTTACAGCTAGCAGCTTGCAGCTAATGCTGGCATTATGGAGAGAAATAGAGAGAGAGAGAGAAGCATAGGGATTGAATGAATGGCCCTCTCATATAGAAAGAGACCGAAGAATAGAACAAAACCTCCTATTCTCCCACTCTTTATAATACTCCTGGGCCGAGTGTGCGTATGTGGTACACAGCTGAGTTTGAACTGCATTAGCACTCTTTCAGTTTACAAACAAGAGGCCTAATTTAGAAGAAAAATCTCCTATCTGATTATTTCTTTGTGTTCACCCATGTGGTAAAAAATGTCTGTACAGAGAAGGGAGGGGTGCTACAGCGGTGGCTTATTAACTTCTTTGGCTGTGGCATGATTGTGAAGGGCAACTAGGAGATCATTATTCAACCATAATTTTAAGACTCATGGAAAAAAGTAGTAAAACAGTCCCTCAAAAAAAAAAATTAATAGGGATTACTACTTTTCTGAAGGAGATGGAAAGATTTTGGGTCAGTCCCACACCAACTGTATGACTAATACTGGTTTTATCCTCTGCCCACACAAAACCCCAGGAATTATTTTTGTCCCATACAACTGACATTGAGATTGGATGTCTTCCTATAAAGACATTATGGCTTTCGTATAGTGAATTTCACAATTCGATGAAATTACCACCTCATGTTAGGTAGATAATTGTAATCATCTCTCCTGGCTCACCAATCTATAATTCTGTAGGGTGGGGAAGGGGAGTCAAAGCTTGTATGACTGCAAAGTCACCCACAGACTCTAACAGCAGCTTAGGGATGAATATTGTTTCCAGGACTGACAATGAGTACTATTGTTTTTTTCTCCCTTCTCTGGAATCTGGGATATACCATCCGTCTAGCATCACCTGGGTACATAATTTAACAAATTTCCCACTCCTATGGGGAAATTAAGTTTTGGCAACATCTTTGATCTCTTCTGCATTCTTCCAGCAACAAATTGAAGTTACAGTATTTTACTACGTGCCTTACTCTTGTAGTAAGGAGCCTCAGGAAAAAAGTGCAAAAAGAAGTTACACTTATTTCACATCTCTGCATACTATACTATTTCTAAAAGACTGAATGTGATCAGCTTGAAGTAATCAAGTGAAGACCTTTAGGGCCTCTGGGGGAGAAAAAGGAAGCTTGAAAGGAATACTGGGAAGAATGTCACTTGGGTTCTCACTTCCACTAATGCCCGAGGTTGTCGCAATTGCCATAGAAGTGGACAGCTGGATACACCATCAGCATACATCAATGCAGTGTAACACCTCCAGACCCAAATTCTCTCCAAATCAGGGATTTCTGACAGCAAGAGTTGGTTCATATCCATGCCGTAGCAAATTATTTTTACATCCGTAACTGGGACTTATGTCTACCCATGAAGCAGATATATATACATATATATACATAAATGAATCATCCTAGCTGAAAGAGTCTTTACTTTGCAAAGATTTACATCAGGGTAGCTATGGGGATACAAGAAGAAGGGATACAAGTGAAAAATCTTAGTGACTTTGAAAGTTTCAGCATGTTTTTCCTCCTTGAATTTAGGATGCAGAGATCACAAAATAGCTGGAAAATTTCAAAAGTGATAGATACTGAAAAAATCTGATCTCGGAGACTAACCTGAAGGAAGTATCAGTGATCTTGGAAAACAGCCAGGTTAGTTTAGGGGAGTCTGTGTTTGCTGGGGGATTTAAATTCTCTATGTTTTCAGAGACAGACCCTACAAGTTTGACAAGTAATGCACACTAAGCCTTGCCTTTCAAGCATAAATATGATAGAGACCTTAACCATGCTAGTATCCACTACTTACTGCTTAAAAAAATTCTCTAGAAGACAAAAAAAAGTAAACTGTGGTATAAATATGTCTGTGACATGTAACTGCAGGATGCCTTGAATGCCTTTTGAATGCTTTTCTACTTTATTACAGATTTTTTTTAGTTTTATAAACATTACTTTATGCTGATTTCTGATTCAAACATGTAAAATCAACATTAGACAAATCGATTCAATTTTTTCCCTGTATCTTCTTCCAGGACAATACGCTAAAGGGTATTCCTCTTGCACAAAGGCCTCTAGTTTTTTATATTATTCAAGATAATGAATGTGCAACTTAGCTCATTATATACTGATTTATTTTAAACAGAAAGCACTCTCAGTAACCTCAGAGAACTGTGTTCCCACCGTGTTGGGTAAATGGGAGAACTGCAAGTCCAGAAATCAATGAACCAAAGACTGCTGGATCAAATTGGTGTTAATTGGTGGATAAAAGAATGACGACACAGGATCTCCCACCTATGCTTTCTGGGTGTGCAAAACACCTGTCCCTACGCTATGAACTAAAAAGAGCTGAAAGGATTAATTATATTACTGTCCTTTGGGGGTAATTGTATTGCCTCTTTGAGCTTTGTAGAAGGAAAGCAGATAAAGGATATCGTTACTATTATTACTACTGTTTTGCACCTCAACTGAGGCTGAGCCTGACTCTATACATGTAATGGTTTAAAGTCTTTGCCATGACATTGATATGTTTTGAAAATCCACACAGGAGCAGTGAGAAGCAATTTAAGCAAGGTGTAGCTTTGGGAGCTAGCATACCAAAAAACTTTTATTTATCTTGAAGATGGCTGTGATGGTTCATTAGTTAGTGCATGTTCATAACTATAGTCTGTTTCAGACAGAAAATAAGGACATAAATATTTAACCTTTGAAAAGGAACTAATTTACTGGAAATCCAACTTTATGAACTAAGGTTATAAATAACTCTGATGTACTGCAATCAGCATAGTATAATGAGATCACATGAATGGCTGAGTCGTCTTTAACCTCTGATTGTTTAAAAGTGCAGATATTCATTTGTACTAAGGATTAGTGATGATGAACACTGAAATGAAGCTGAGTATCATCAGGTACTGGCTTGTATAAGAATATGTGCCTGAAGTGAAAGTAGTCGCCTCCCCTCCCGTTTCTACCCCCAAGATTTCTTTCATTCATGGTAATTCAGTTGTAGTCTGTCAAAACACTGAAAGGGACATATATTTCAAATTTATCTGTAGGGATTTTGTAATGCTAGAACAGGGCTTTTTCAGTTTGCCAAAAGGTATCTCCTGAGAGAGGTCTGTTCACATTACATACTTTTTAAGCAATTGTATTAAAATGCCATGTGTGAAATACATTTTTTAAAGTATATTCTCCCACACAAAAATATTTGCTGCATAGTAGATGCATATTAGTGTGATACACAGAGAAAATTCAAGTTTCATCTTTACAGGGTCCTTCCTTGACATTGTTCTTGCAATCCCAATTCTCTGGCAAAAGATGCCTGTTAGTAACCAGTGGAGAATAATTCTTACTGGTATTTTTTGGTTAATCGAGTGTCTAAGCAGATGATTTAAAGATGATTACATTGTAATGTTTCATAGCCATGGATAGCACTTCCAGCCTTCCGAAGACTTCCAAGCTACGTCTGGATTAAATCTTACAACATATGGGACTTTGCATGTACCAAATGAAGTAAACCACTTAGTCCTGTATCATTTAAACCTTAATAAATGCAGAAGGTGAACTGTAAATTGTTATGTAACCAGTCCAAAAATTAGAGAAGATAGAGCAAAAAGACTAAAGATCATAACTGTCCCAAGCGTGCTCTTCAACAAGAAGACCTGCAGGGTCATGCATTCCAAATACTACTACCTTGCACAGCTTTACTTCTCTTGATCTGAAAGTACTTGCTAACGTTGCAGGCTATTGAAATACAGTTTACTGACCAATTTCACGATGAAGCCACCACATTTTCAAAATCACGATTTTTGTGTGAAAATAAGCAACTGTACCACCCCAAAATACAGGAAAAAAAAAAAAAAAAAAAAAGAGAGAGAGATACAGAAAACATCCCTGAGCAATCATTCTTTTATACAGAAAAATATGAAGATTTTTTTTTACCCGAGTTGTGCTCACTTTCCATCATACTTTGCACTCAGGATTTCTACCCTGTTCTTGAGAGATGAAAAGCCTCTTCAGTATTTAAGGATATTAAAACTAGCCAGTGTATGCTGCAAACATTGAATTTTTTGTCCATTAGGAACATCTGCCTATTCCAGGAGGGATATCAGAAAACGTGTCCAGGCAGAAACACAAATCGAGAAAATGTCTGTGGCAGCATACAAAATAACCACAACAGGATAAATAATAAAACATCTACCATGACACAGTAAGTCTCCCTCACCATGGCAGTGTAGGGCAGCCTCTCCAACAACATACTTCCAGCATTAAGTCATGGAAGTGGTGTCAGAAAATGGTTTATTGTAAATTACGGCCTGGATTGCCATATATCCACTACACCTCCAGGAATCTGAACTCTGAAGTCATTTAGAGGTAGGGTTACATCTAGAAGAAAGGATATCTTCCCTGGGAGATAAAACAATACAGCACTTCTATGTTTTACAGATGTAGTGGGAGAAAAAAAACATTGGAAATGGACATCAAGCTGGGGGAAACTTTTCTGAAACCAGAAAGCCTTTTCCAGAAAAGGCAATTAAAAAGGCTTGTTTCTTAAGTATTAATACTAACCTTGTCCCTCCTTTGGCCTCTAAACTGTAATGCAGTCTGTTTCTGATTTTAATTTCATCTGCTCTTATCACTTGGATTGAAATACACAAAATCTTTGCTATCTATGTGATCACCATGATGTGTGCTATAGCTTGCACAGAACATGGCAGCATGAATAATGTCAATAAATATAGTCAAATCACACAACCACTTTTGTATCAGTATTCCATTAATCTGAATACCTTTCCCAGGCCTTTTTTCTTCTGATTGCAGAATTTGGGGCACCCAAAATAGCAGCTATTCCTGATCTTTGTCTGAATTGGCCTCAGCAGCAGTGCCCCACCAGCAACACATTTGAACAGACTGAAAGGCCATGTTCCATTTATAGTAAATAAATTAATGCCATGGAACAGTGAGAGCAAAATTAAGATTTTGAAAGTTAGAAATTTTAATGGGTTTTTTTAAATAGAAAATGTCAATAGATACACCTCTAAACATTAAGTGACATCCTTAAGTTGAACATCATTGTCCCCTCTTACAGTATACATGGAAAGACTGAGTGATTTCCTCAAAATTACACAGACTATTGGCATCAAAACTTTTAGACAAATCCAAAATTGCCATATTAAGCTGCACCCCATTTTTCTGGAACAAAGCCACTATGCATAATTTTCCCTGAGGAAATAAATTACAATTAAATAAAAATTGAATGAACGAAGGAAGAGAAGCCTAAATATTAAACTATACGTGTTGGAAGAGAATACAACTTTTGGCTGAATCCACTCTGTCTATAAATTACAGCATAACATAATGTATCATGTCTCAGATACAAGAACAGCACTGAAAAGAATAATTTAGTTTCTTATACACAGAGTTAATGATGAATTACCATTTACATGTTTCATCATTCACTAGTACATATGGCTATAATTCAGGAATCGTGACAGTACAAAATCTATTACTCTAACAAAAGATTTGTATCAGACAATTATCTTGATGGTTCCTGTCTTGTTCTTGGAGTAGCAGCATATTCAAGGAGCTCTGTGAGTTATCTGCCAGCTCTGGAAGTTCTTAGATACCAGTGAGCCTCCCTCCTCAATCGTAAAAATGTAGAAGAAAAACTAATGTTATTTTTATGTGTAACTTAAGAATGCTCACATTCCCCTTTCTCTCTCTTCAGAAAGGCTGCAGTAAACCATTCATCTAGCCCATTCTTTCTGTTCTTTTAAAAGGATTCCATGGGCTGCATTTTCACCTGTGTTTTTCTTCAATTTTTATGTGTTATACAGTCAGTTTCTGAGGACCTAGTAATTCTCTGCACAAAGTAACCGACCTGTTTTTCCAAAAGGGTATTACATTATGATATTACAAACTGGACACTGCAGGTCATTAATACATGATTTAATGTTGTATGGGATAGTAACTTTTAGTCCTCATTATTTATGTATAACTAGAAACCCTAAGAAACCTTCAAATTAACTATTTAACCCCTGAATATGATGCATATATTCAAAAAGGCCTGTACCAAAGGCCATTTCTTTCAGTAGAATACAAGTAAATATGTTATATACTATTGGGACATGGAATAAAGCCGTGAAATATTCTAATCCTGAATTAACTATTGACTCATTGTGCAAGCTTTCCCATGCCATTTAGCCTCCATAAATCTAGCTATGAGACTTCAATGAACACAAAACAAATTATGCCCAAATCCAACTGGGCCTATCTGGTTTCTGTCATGGTTTGACATCACCTGCTTCATTTTATAGCTCAACCCGCATTAGCAATCCATATCCAGACTCATGCAATCTCATCTGTGCTACAAAGTCCACAGAGAGAAGAACCATCTCTTTATTTAGGTTTTTCAATAACTTGGTGAAGCTCTTCCTCAGCATAAATTTTCCCTCAATACCAGCATACATCTCGAAATTTTGATCCTCTGCTCTGCTCCATAAGATAAGAAGTATTTTTGAATGTTGTCTCAACTTCCAACTTGCTTCTTGGACCAAGTATGAGAATCAAATGTATTTATTGACATTGTCTCTTATTTCCAATGTCTTATCTAAGAAGTTTTTGGTGAGTCTGTCAGATTCCTTGATTAAATCATATGCCTCAGCTTCAAGACTTTTTTTCCCTCAGTTGACATCTCGCCCTAAATACAAGCTTCTGCTTAGGGCTACCTCTTCCTCATTCAACATGTCAATCCTAAATTCATCAAAACCCAAAATGTGGATATCCTTTTAACCTATTTATCCACATTAGATAATTCTTGACTTCTCCCCAAGGAATATTTCTGGGAAGCTTTCCACTCTCTTGTTTGCTGATTAGGCTTCAAGGTTGTCACATTTATGCAATTCATTTGTACTTCTGACTTTTATTTCCTTCTGGAAATGACAATTCATTTGTTGAGTTCTGACACAGTTAAGACAATGCCTACAGGATTCAAAAGCTCTCCTGCACACACTACTGAGGCTTCATCCATGAAGAGAGTTTGGTAGTTCTTTTCTGTTGCTAAAGATTCTGCCTTTCCAACAACAGCTTTGACTCCCTTCTGACTTACACTTGATTTTATTTCCATTATTGTAACTTAACCAATTGCAACAGATTTGACAGACAACTAATGACGGGAGAACTAGGACCTTTGTAAATTCCTAGATCTGGAGACAATCTCTACAGTTTTGGCCACAATTTAATACTTAGAAAAGCAAATTAAAACATCAGGTGGGCATGAATACAGACATTGGGAGTCAGACCTCCATGAAAAAAAACGTGCAGTCACTCTCTTTCTACTGCTTATGTAGTTAAACACAGTGGGAAAAGATACAGAAAGGTTTGACCAGCATCCTTCTCTCGAGACCCTATTATCATTGCTTTTCTGCTCTGCCATTGGAAACAGAATGATAACCTTGAATTAAGCCATCCCCCAATTCAAATCCAAACTGGATCCAGTGCAGGTCTCAGCCTACCTATCAAATATGCATAGATACAATTAGTAATCCTACTGAATATGATTTAAACTGATTTTTCCATTAGACATTCTTACAGAATGAAATCAGTAAAGAAGGGATGCACTTATCTGAAGAATAACTATGCTGGTTCTGAGGACATCATATGCACTGCATCAGGAATAAATCTGTACAAAGGTGGTTGCTGCAAAAGTTTTCCTTCCTGTCTGAAAGTGTCTGGAGCCCTATCAGTCTCTCATATAGTATATTACATTCCCAGGATACACCGATGTGTCACACTGTAAAAACAGTCCCAAAAGAACCTTAACTGTGAACTTTACTGTGTTATAGACACATAAACGAAAAAAAAAAAGGACCTTTTCAGATATCTACATTTTAACATGTAACTCTGCCTTCCTCATTCAGACTTTCATACAGAGCTATGCTAAGCATTTCAAACAAGTTATTTGTACACAAGCCACTGCTTACAGTGCCAGTTAAAGTGGTGTTTAATCGTTATTTACATTTTCTCAATACATTAATTATGGAACAAAGTAGGAAGCTATAAGAAAATGAAGAGGAAAATAGGATTAGAAGGTAAAGCGTGGACTCAGGAAAAGGTTACAGCCCATTAAGTAATAGGCAGTCACGGTCATGTGCTGAGTTAGCCCCAGTCACTCTCATAAAGAGCACACACATACATGGTTATCACAGATCAGCAGCAGTAACTTGTAATATCTGAGTCTTAATTTCCAAACAAATATGTCCATCATGCTAAATGGAGGTAGGTATGTGACAGTATGCTTCTGTGATTTTAAAAATTCATTCGAAAGACTAAAAATAGCTTCTAGAATATATTAAAAAAATGTGTTTCTATGTTGTTCTTTATGACACCCGTTACTTCACTTGCAAGAATGTTGCAACACCGTCCATCTTTATGAGATTATAGACCACAGAAAACACATGGGGAAGACTGATTCTCTTTACATGAAGGCTTCTCTGCACCCATCTGGCAATATAAATAAAGCTTACTAGCGAGGATAGATGACACTCAACTCCAGGCCCTTTACACTGCTAGACTGGTGCAAAGCAAAAAGCTAGTGTCTAGTGTTCGTCTGACAAGAAGCAAATCTATTTTTGTTTATAAAACCCTGTGGTAGATCATTAGAATTAAAAAACCCAAACCCCCAGATACTTTTGCCTATTGGAGGAGAGCAAGCTGAAATAGCACTGAAGACTGTTGAATCTTCCAGGACATTAATAACCAAGAACCACTAGAAATAACCATGGTAACAAACAGTAGCTAAGTACAGTACAATCACCCTGATTACCATAGAATTAGCACAAAACAAATGTTTATTTTTCCTAAATACATGTATTATGATGATGTAACTACCCCAAATTACAGAGTATTTGCCCAAAATGCCAATGGCATTGCATTAAATGCTTTGCTCTGCACTTGTTTTCAGACTTGCTTGTAGTAATTTGTGTAAGAAGTGTATTTATAACAGATTCTTTCCTCACTCTTTCTTCCACCCCATCCCCCTTCCCTCTCTACCAGCTCTGCTAATTTAAATATCAGTTGGATTCATTGATCACTTTGCAGCTGACCCCAACACTTTTCTGACATTAGTTACTGCACCATTAACCTTTTTATAAGGCTCTCACCTAGTAGACAACACAGGCTTGATTTTAATTTACACTCTGGGATTGTGTACTCAGGGAATTATAGTACAATAAATGAAAATATGAATTTAAACCAATAGACTATATACAGGGTTGAACTTATATTCATTGACAGAAAAAAGGTACTATGTTAAATGAAGTGTTGGTAGTGCAATGGGAGGGTCTTCTGTTTGCTTTTCTTGAGCCCCTATGTGTCTACTTATCCCACTTCTTGGTTTAATTCATCCTGTGAATGATTCCAGGATGCCATCCGATTTTTCTGCTGAATTTATCTCATTTCCACGGGGCCATTGCTCATGCTTGCTGGATCCTGATAAGCATGTCTGGGAAAGTTAACATGGCAAAGTTAACATGGCAAAAAGTCCTAGTCACTGTTTTGGCTGGGCTAGTTTATCTCCCCAGTCAAACAAGCACTGGGATTGACAGGCTAAACTGTAACATCAAAACACATCTTTGACTAAGACACTAGTCTTCATCATTTAGTTAATTCCTACCCATATCCTTGGATGCTTGCTTCTGTTGCTTAAGTATTGTTATATTTCAGATCAAGATCTGCTCCCTGAACATTGAGAGGAAAATAAATCATTCTTTTATAGCAAGTAAATTCTCTGATCCAGCTGAGACCTAGCATGGTGGTTTTGCCGATACACTCAAGAGGAAGCACACTGTACAAGCATGGGAATGAACAGCTGGTGACAGAAGAAAGAAGAAACTTTGTAAGCCATCTATCTTGCTGGAGAAAGAGCATTTTGGAACTGCTCCCTTACAGTCCTCTATTAAAGATATCCTTTGTAAATGACATAAACTTTAGTGTAAGAAAAATATTCTTGGGAATTGTAAGGACCACAAAGAAATTATAGTAAGAGAGATCTACTGGTTTATCAGTATACTAGGGCTGGTGTAATAGTTAATGTTTTCCATTATAAGTACATTGGATGGCTCCATTACGTGGCCATGTACAAAGAAGTAGCCACATGCGGTTCTGCCACCTGAGACAATGAACACCAGATCAAGCAGGGACTGACACTGAAAGGATCCTGCAAGTAGAACTAGAGGACTGAGGCAAAGCTGTTGAGTCTGGCAACTAAGATCTAGAATGAAATTGTCACACTGATTGACAGACATTCGATGGACCTGATCCCCTTGTCACATTCACCTTATGTCAGTGGAACTGTATTAACTAAAAAATAATGACTCAAAATTTATACTGGTGCCAGTGAGAACAAAAGAAAAAAACACAACAAAAGAGGTTTTGTACACACAGCCTAGGGAAATGGTCAGTTAGTCTAAGTGTCTGAAACTCTGCTGAAGTTAACAGAGCTAGTCTGGTTTACACCAGCTGAGAGTATTTTACATGTATACATATGGACATTACACAGAATATATTCTATAGTTTTCATTATTTGGTACACATTTCTCTGCAACAAAAGTACATATGTACACATACAGGCACATACATAAGCGGATAAGAGTCCCGTTATTAGACACATCCCCTGTATGTATTAAGATTCCCAGAAAGCTGAAGTTAAAATCTAGTCACAGACTATCAGGCTCACATCAATGTGAGCCGTAATGACAGCTGGCACTCGGCTGTTTTCAAAACCCCCTTTTACAGTATACAGCACCATGCTTCGACACGCGATTGAAGTAATTAGCTGCCGAGCGGCTGAACGTACCCCGCAGAGCACTGGTGTCTCGTCTGACACATCTGGGCACAGAAAGTAATTGAAACAGCTGCTTCTACCCATATGGCAGCAAAAGCTGGTGGTAGAGAGCCTGCTGGCTAGGCTGTACCAACCTCAGACAAATTAGCCATCATTAATCCCAGAATCTGACCAGCATACACACAGCCACTAATCAAGACATCTGGGGGAGGGGTGCTGAGTGGGAGGGGGAGGGAGGACTGCCAGGGAAGAAAGGGGCCATTTAAGATTATTCTTAATGGCAACAAAGTGTGAAAAAAAAAAAAAAAAAAAAAAAAAAGCAGCAGCCTAATAGTTTGGTGGTTTGTTTTTTGTGGTTTTTTTTTTTTTTTTTTTAAAAAAGCAGACCACCACAGCCCTCCCTCACCAACACTTTTCTCAATCAGCTTGTCTAGGTGGCTTCGCCCACGCTGTTCATTAGAGGGCTGCTAAAATAGCAGCATTGCTTTCTGAAAGTGTCATACTGATATATGCACATGTCTGGCATCACACAAAGATTATAAATAGCAGCATGTAAGCTAAGAACCTGGGGTATTTTTACGTTGTGGTGAATGCGGCAGTGAAGCTAAAGCTGTGAGTGAAAACTGGACCTACCCTTGCATGTAGGTACTTGAGGTGCACACTCCTGTTCCGCAGACCTAAGTGTGGGGCAAGCAGACACGTGTGGCTGTTTCCTTGTAATACCATTCTTGGCTCTGAACTTTGCCACCTGCAGTGAAGTTGTGCAAAACAATGTGGCTCTTCTTGGCATTGTAAAATCCAGTGTGCAAGCTGGAGGACAGTGGAAACTTACACCTCATAACCACAGAAAGATGCCAGGTAAGCAAGCAGATTGTTTTAGGAGCAGTGGATTGTATGAAGCTTGTGGTACTGCGTCTCACGTTTGATTACTTTGTGTCTAATAAAGTGTGGGCCCTAATTTGAGTTTTTCCTGTTGCTGGGGTATTTATGCTGTCTCTCTGGATTCCCTGCAGCCTCTTTTCAATACTGAATTTACAACACAGCCTTCATCTTAAGAAAGATCCTTGGTTTGGAGGTTTTTTCCCTACCCATCCACTTGTGTTTCCCCAGCTCAGAGGAACACAACACCCAAGATCTCTGCCCTGGTATCACATGTTGAATGGCTGAAATTAACCAGCCAATTTGAAAGTTACTGAGGGAACAAGCATCCTGCTAACTGCACACGCCATGCTGCTTTGGACGCAATGCTAAAAGACCTTTGAATGATGCCAAGTGCATATACATTAGCATTTTAGTTGGTTTCAGGAGTGTGCTTCTGATTAATCCTCCTTACTGTGCTTTGGCTTCAAATGCAGAATGGTCTGGGCTGCTTTAGATTCATCCATTCCTCTTGGATGAAATCTAAAGCAGAAGATATGTGCCATGACTGCACCTACTGCACTCCAGCTGCTAACGGGACTAGAAAGAACCAAGCCAAAAGCAGGCCCTCAAAACCAGAATAGTGTGGATGCCAAGTCCTCACTGATTTGCTTGACAGAACCACTCCTACCAGACTACTTGCTAACACACACATCATCCCCATCAGCATAACACTCTGGTGGTGTAATAGTGCAGGTACAATTGCATGTATCATTCTGCTATTACTGTATTTACTTTGAGACAACCAAAAGACGCTGCAGCTTATTCACAGACTGGTTACATGCTGCAAGAAAGGTCTTGGCACTGCTGCTCTCCTGTTTCTGTTTTAGCTGTTCTCTGTACTGCTTCTGTAGTACAAAGTGGGATCACCTGCATGTGGTCCTACAGTGTCCAAGAAGCAGCACATTCCAAAGACTATCGGTATAAATCTCTTCCACTCTGAGACAAATAGTGTTGCTGTTTGCTTTAAAGCAAATATATCCCTACTCGCAGCCCCTAACTCTTCAGCTTTCAGATCCAGAGACATAAGAGAGGTTATTTTGCAGGGGGAAATCCCACCATCAAAGTAGGAGAAGGACGTTATGATCAGTGAATTGCATTGTACCTACACACCTTGCAGGCTTGCAGAGCAGGCTCTGTCTGGCTCTGCTCGTGCTTCATTATGATCTTAATACTGCACACCTCATTTTGTCCGTGTGGGATGAAGAGTTTAAAACCACTTATCTTGCAGTGGAAGGAGAGATTCTGCCTGGATGTTCCGATAAAATTAAGTAACAGTTGTGAAGTTATCTGGTAGTGATCTCTCTCCTGCTTACATCTTGCCACTTCCCTCCAAGCCCGACTGTTCTTTGAAATCTTTGTGGAGTATAATTCCTTACACAGATTTGGAAATTTTGGGTGTTTCTATGAAATAAGTAAACATGCAATGTCCTTGCCCATTTGCGAATTAATTCTTACTGCTGTGCTGCTTTATGATTGTTGGGATGAAAGATGCCATGTAAGAACAAAAGTCTATATTACACCACACCACATTATGACTTCACTGCAGGCTCATCTAAAGGAAGACGAGCTACAAAACAGCAATTGCACTGGTAATTAACAGAGTAAAAGTAATTATGGAAAGCATACGAAAGGCAAACATGATTTCTTTAAAAGTGTTTTCTCAAATGTTATTCTCTAGTAATATGCAGTGGTTCCCTTGACATCCTACTCCTGGTTTATTTACTGTTTCAAACAAACCTATATTACATAAGAAAAGTTTCTGTCTGGAAAGCTCTCCTGACAGCATGTGTCTGTGATAACAAAGGAGGCCTGTAAACTCCAGCACATTCTAAAAAATAGTACAAGCAACGTGACAATTTTGGCTGCTTGTAGTGTCAATGCACTGGTTCTGTCTTGCTTGGCTTCTAACACACTGCTGAAGACATACGACTTTGTGGGATGTGCCTGGTTAGAAGTAGTGAGAGGAGAGTGAGGTGGCCCCTTGTGATTTGTTTACGAGAATGTTGCTTCCATCAGTCTAAGTCTGTGAGGGATGGAAGTATGGTGTTAATGCTTCCCTTGACACATGGATCAGGTAACGTTGCCAAAACATATCCCTCCCTTTCAGACATTCCACAGCTTCTGGATCCTGAAGGCAGATGTAAGCTGTGTCTTCTATCGAAGCATCTGCAATGTGGTCTTTTCTTTGGTTACAAATTAACTTTTTTTTTTTTTGATTGCTTGGCTGGCAGGCTAAGCCACTTTTTATTATCAAGAAGGCTGTAAGAGTCGTCACAGGCTGCAATTTTTCTTCCAAATGCTGCTGGCTGTTTGCTCTCCAAGTATTTCCTTTATTCTATGGAGTTTTATTTCTGTAATTGAGCATTACAAATATTCTACAATAATTTTGTTTCAGCAGTATAAAATTATGGGTGTTTTCCAAGGATTTTATGGAACATCATCTTTAATTTTTTTCAGGACTACTTCACAAGCTTTTCCAAATATGATTTTCTTTTATGTATCGATAATGCATAGTCTGATAGATTAGCATCACTATGCACTAGTTGATCCACTACTGGAACACCTGGAGTTGTGGTCACTTCACTAACTCCCTATCAAATATCCTGATACAGCACTTCCCCTGGGATACATCCTAAACTAAGTGAGGAAATGACTCTTTGATGATCAGGCCTTATAGTTTGACGTGTTTCGGTGTCCTGGCTAAGCACTCGAAGTAAATGAGATTTCTGTAATTTGGTGAATCAGCACAAGAAAAAAAACAGGACAAAACCCCTCAGAGGTAAATTAGTTATGCATTTGGAACTGAACAGTTGAAATAGTTTTAAATGTTGCAACTAGTATTCAGATATTTAACTTTTTTTGAGGACATTTTGTGGTTCAGACAAGTTGACAATACTGAAACAAATGTTAGTATCAATGTGAGTCTATAGTCTTTTGTGAGGAAATTTTGCTGAAAACTACTTTTCCCTTGACAAAGGAATTTAGATGAAATGAACTGAGGTGGATGCAGGAACAGAGCAAAATGGAATTTGGTTACTATAATCCTGAAGCTTGTGGAAAATGCAAATAGGTGAAATGATGTGGTTATACCAGTAGGAGAAAAGGGGATGCTATGAGAACTACCCAAAGAGAAAATCACAGTGACTGGCTTGGCTAAGTGATTGGTAAGGTACACAGTACTTTGGAAAGTAGCATGTCAAAATCCAAGGAATGAATACATAAAGCAGCAGGAGAACTCCCCTGATAGAAGGATCTTTTAGCCTGACAGACAGCCTCTGAAAACTAAGTTCAATTCTTTGAGACCTTTAAAATCTGATTAAAAAAAAAAATCCCAAACCTTGGTGGGAAATAGGTATGAAACAATCCTGAAATTGGAGAGAAAGAAACTTGGCACATTTGCATTGATTTTGCCTCTTGAATTTGTCACTGAAAAGGGTCACAGGTTGGTTCAGAAAAAGGAATGCCTTTTGCTTTTTCTATGGGAGCTGGACACTCCACTTATCAACTTACACATTACTTATCTGTGTATTCCTTTGGAAAAAAAGTGGAAGAGCATTTTTTCCTGGCCAAGAACGTGAGAAAGGAAATGTGTGTTTCTTCTTTAAAGGAGGAAAGTTTGGGAAGCATGGATTTAAATGGTTGTCTTTTGGCAGTGACAGTAAATACTTAGCATATGTGAGCACCTGCAAGGCTGCACTGGTAAACATTTAAACAAAGGGACCTCTACCCCCTCCTTTTGTCCACTACTATGTTTATGAAACTAATTACATTTTTCAACAAGAGGATCACTGTTTTCTTTCCAATTCCCTTCCCAATTTGAGCCCCAGGCGTATGTACCACACTGCACAATTAAAACAGTTAGCACAACACCTGGATTACAACTCTGCAGTCAGTCGGGGGCCATGTGTTACATTATTCTACGTCAAACCCTAGCCATGCATATATTCTCTCACATAAATGCACACCCCCCCAACGGAGATTTTGAAAGCCTATGTGCTTTATATATTAGTAGCTGTTACACAAACTAAGATTTCTGTGCTGATCTGTAGCAGACAATGGCCTGAAATGTGCAGGTTTGTTACAGATTTGTTTTCAGATATTTATGAGAAAAAAATTTCAATCTGAAACATCTGCAGTTCTTTATATGATACCTATCCTGAGGATATGTTCTACCTGTGCCTGCAGCTTCCTGCCTGACCACGCCAGGTTATGAATTAATTATTAATCTACATCTTGTGTGTGCATGCATGAAGGAGTGTATGTGTTACCAGTCTGCCCATAGAAAGTAAAAACTCCTTCACTCAGATATTTTAAGTCATCTGCAGTGTCTGTTACCTACCTCTGCTAGAAGTGTGTAGGGTTAATTCTATGGATCTGACAGATTATCTGCAATAAGCATATAAAATTAAAGAGGCTCTAAATTATTTTAGATATTTTATGAAAAGCATTAGCCTTCAATATTATATTAAAACAGCTCTGAGTGCGTGTTCAAATAGTCCTGGTTAAACAACGATATTTATCTGCATTTCACACCAAGACATCATTGCATTTTAAGTATTATTCGAAACACTCAGCAAAAGGGTAAGGCCAGCTCCAGAGAGCTGACAATTTCAGAAGGCTTGCTTTTTGAAGGAAGCTCTACAGCTTGAGAACACAAGTTAATTCACAAGAGTGACTCCTGCTCAGTAGGGTGCTGTTCCAGCTCTCCAGAACTTGCATGATGATTCTTTAGTCTTGAACAGACCCTACACATTCCTGACCCTGACTGCTGAGGACATTATGATACTCTCTAGAATGTCTATGGTCCCAGCAGCTCACATCACTTCATCCATAAAGTTACAACCCCACCCGAGAGAGAGACAGCAGGATTGTAAATGACACCATTCATCTTTCCTGCCAAGTGATTTTACCCCAAATTGTGTTTCCTTTATTTATTTCACACTCTGCCTTCCCCTGACCCTTCAGCTTCATCATTTTTTGTGCTGGGCTTCCACGGGTCTTTTTTTTTTTTCTCTCCATTTTTAAAAAGAATTCTAAGAGAATGTTTTTAATTATAATTCAAGGAAGAAAATATATGATATTGTTGGAGACCCCCTTAGAGCATTCTCAGGGTGGTTTGCTTATAAATCAAACTATTGAGGGCTTAATTGTGCAACCCTTCTGTCTTGCAAGCCCTTACTCATCTGAGTAAGTTCAGGGAGACTTCCCAGTGGGTAAGTGCTCACTAACATGTGTGCACAATCTGGCATTACATGAATATCACCCTCACATATTTTGTGGCCCAGTGTATTTGCAGTGTGTTAGATACAGTTTAATGGTAAACATCTGTTAGAAATGATTTATCAACATTATGGGCCAGTTTCTAACATCCTTACTCATACAGAATGGTACCTAAATCTTTGAGGAGTCCCTTTTAAAGGAGAAGGAGTCACACACTATGACACATCAGAATCTGGCCCTGAAAAACTCAAGTCTGCTGAACACTTTCACTTAGTCCACCAAAATATTTAAACACATGCTTAATTTTAAGCACATGCATATATACCCTGCGTCTTTCTCTCCTTAAAGAAAGCACGCAAAACAAAAAATAAAAAAAGTAAATGCATTTTTTTAAAATTTCTGTGGCCTTAGCCTTGCAGGGTTTTGATTTTTATAGAGATGTTAGCATCTAATTAGAGTTAAATGTGTGCATAAGTTGTATTTTTTTGATTCTCCCTCAGTCACCAGCACCTTGCACGATTAACTACACCCAGAAGAAAATTTCAAAACAGAGTCATCACCTAGAAGTTCAGCCAGCAGTGATTCAGTTTGTTACTTATTGTTTTTAAATTTATTACATGTAGACAGTTGGCATAGAACAAACTCTGTAGTTTGGGAAATGCCTTTATCAAAATGTGTAGAAAAATTTTTCTTAAGAAAACTAATATATACATGTGCTAAATATGTGTATATATATATATAAAGGATATGTATATGTGCACATACTGATATTTCTTTCCTGTATCTCAGCAAATAAATCAAAAACTTGTTTGCTCCTAACTATCTTGTCAGAAAAATACATACTCTACCAGGACCCATATGCAGGGACAGGTACGCCTTCTGCATAATTATTTCTTCTTATACAACTGGCTATAAAAGCAACTGCTCTCCTGCTTATGGATTTATGAAAACCCTCCACTTTCCTACTGGACATTGACAGAGAAAATGAAATGTAGACAAAAACAAGAAAAAGGAGACTAACACTTATGTCAGTGATCACTTGGCAAGCTCCCTGAACGAACAACTGTAATTCCAGTCTATCTTTCTGTTAGTTTATAGGTTAATGTCCCATGTGTACCCTTTTCTGTGCGATTACCACTTGATTTCACCGTGTATGATTAACAAAACAAGTCTTTGGAAGTCAGGCAAACACAGTTGCTTGTTATAGAGAATATAATTGATAAGATGCTCTGTAATAACAGACCCACGCAGCCCCCAACAAAATACAGAAAGACATGTAAGAAAAAAATTGAAAATTTAACTTTTAGTGATAGTGACTGCATGTAGAGCCTGCAGCAGTCTCATCCGTCTGACCTTGCTTTGTGAACTACAAATGACCTCACTGAAAAACAACAGAGACCTTTTCTTGCTCTAGGCTGTCTCTTGATTGTATCTCTTCCTTCAGGTTACTGTAACTGCTCTTTTCCAGGGGTTGGGAAGAAAAAAAGAGAAGCAGAGTAGAAACACTTAGCTGAAGACCCAAAGGCCCCCCAGGCCTGCTTCTTCCTCAGTTCTACCATCACTCTATTAATAACGGACAACGTTTTCATTAAACGATGCACTTTCCCGCTCCAGGATAGACTTGAGTTTTCTGTACTGATCATTATAAGAGTCCCAGGAGGGCTCCTACAACCACACTGTCTTCACAACAGAGACAAGAACTATCTGTTCCTACACAAACCATACGCTATACTGATCCCAAGAGTGAAAGAGACCTAATAACCCACAAGTGAAAGAGGTACGGAGCCTAGTTATCAAATTCCATCCTGCAGGATAAAAGCATCCCCCATTCAAACTTCTCATATAAGGTCTTTGCGGATAAAAGATTTCTCCCAGCTGCCCCTGAATGGCAGGAAACTGTTTCTCATGCATGGCAATTACCCTTGTTTTATTTTATTTTAAATCGAAGAAACCTTTCTAATCATATTAAATCTTTTTCAGCTCTGGATTAGTTGTTGTTGCATGTAAGAAACAGTCTCCAGTTTAATACTTGAAGCAATAACTTTTAAATAGGGGCAAATTATTGCTTCTATGATTTTTCTCTCTCCCTTAAACAATATTATTGATATGGATTTAACCCTGTGTTAGGAAGGCCATTATGTTGTACAAGACACATATGGTGTTATCACTCACTGGTTTGAGAAGTTTGCAGTCTAAAGAGACACTGCATGGTAACTGCATCAGAAACAGAGCAGAGTTATCACCTTTCCCATGCAGAACAGATAACATTTTCTCAGTATACCCTCTTCAAAATGTAAATTAAATACTATTTGTGTTTTCAAAGACTCTCCTGTATTCTTAATCTTTTCTTATGAAAGCTGGATGAAGAAACTAAAAAGATCAATAATTTAAATATGGATGTAAACAAACTATCATGAATAAGCGACCACTGGGAATTTCTGAGTGTTGCCTTGGAGCACTTGGAATAAAGGATTACCAAAAACATTTATTTCTGGACTATTACCTAAAGTCTGGCTAGGCTATACCCAGATATGTACCAAAGAGATTTGAGTTAGCACTGCTAGTATGACTTAAATTCACAAGCAAAAGTTCAAGGACATGATCCTGCTGGGAAAATAATGAAAATTTTACAATTTAAAACTTTTTACTTGCAAAAATAACTACCAAAAATGTTGCATTAGTATCTGGAAACAGATTGTGTTGCCACTACTAGAGTTAATAATGCTGTGTGGCATGCCAAATTCATGGGCATTGCTAGTCAGGCATAGTGAAACAAAGCTTCACTTTTTGGGTGGTCACCTTGAGACAGATTTTCAGAATAAGCTCTTCCACTGTAGTATCAGCTAAAACACTTGTAAGCCCTTGGAAAAGATGTTCCGTGTTTACTCATATCTTCCAAGTCAAGAAATAAGAATGGTCCAGACAGCAGGTATAGAGAACCTGCTGCCAGCTAGTGCATCAGTAGTAAATAAACTTTCCCTCCCTGATGACCATCTTTTATAAAGTCCTAGTCTACAAAAAGTATGTACTCTAGATTTTTAAATGTCGGTATGCCTTGGAAATCTATATGACATAAACTTTTGCCTAAAAATCAATTCTGAGTTACGATTTGATTAGCAGAAAATTGCTATCACATTTGTTTCTACATTTGTCTACCTCATGTCCTTTTCATTCATAGGCTGGCCGATTTAAGCTTTCTTTAAAAACTCCCCAAGAAAGTCTGTGACATTAAAATGTCCTTTGATGCTCTTTCACTAAGCAGTGAATATTAACAGTTATGGTGACCCTGTTCCCTAATGTGTCTCTGTTGGATCAATAGCAGTTAAGTGCCACTGTTTTACAATTAAAAAGGGGATCATTTTAAATTTAAAAGCTCATAGCTAATTTTCTTCTTGGCACTTAATAGCATAATTCATTTTTGAAAAACCACATAGGGAGAGCATATACTTTATTCTTTGTCGGCAGCCTTATTGGGGCTAGTTTTACTACTCATTGTTGCATTATGTATAATTTACAGCAATGCCCAGTCAAGCCATCCACATGGCAGGAAGTGTCATACCACTCCTAAATATGAGTTTGATCTGCAGGGAAGTAGTAGAGGAAGAACCTGCTGGTTCTATACCTCAGTGAACATTTTTCTGATATGCATTTTGTAGTGAAACACTTTCAGTGTTTTATTTCTGCACTTTCTTGTTAGACAAGGCCTCATCTCTTTGTAGGCTGACAGAGAGGTTTGTGCTCTGCTTGAGGAAGCCAACAGGTAGGCAGACACTTCAGAAGTCTGGGCAATCCAGTACTGTGTGCAAAATAATGCACACTAATACAACACTGTACTTCATACCTGTCAAAAAAGCTCTTAATCTTCACTTTTCACTATTTCATCCTGTAAGGCTTTTTTTGGAATTTATTTTGCAGTTTGGAAAACTGAACAGAAGAATTAATGATAAGCCTACTGCCTCTTCCCCAAGGTCCCCATGGGTAGTTTGAGTTGAAGCACTTCTAAGTGTGTGCCTGGACATTTTGTAGGTTTCAACCTTTTACCACCATTACCCAGCCAATGCACACGAACAATCTTTTTCTTTTGAGATCACATGTCCTATAGACACACCCAAGTAGTACATATAGGACTTATTTGTGAAGGCATGGATGTTAAGAGGGAATGGTGAGGTTTCTGGTAAGTAGAAACTTTCCTGTCTTCAGTGTTTCTGCCCATAGAGTCCTAAGCATACTGGAAGTGAGAAGAAGCGAGAGAAAGTTGCCTTCATTCTCCCAAATTCTGCTAAGCCTCTAGAGAGGATTGGACTACTCTTGGGAAGCAGGAGGTTTCCAATATAGACACAGAAAGATGGTTTGGAGTCAGGGGCTTTTGACTAATGCACTTTCAAAGGCTAGAGCAAACCTTTCATCCAGTGATCTTGAAGGAAATGAGCTCATTGAGCAAGGTTAGGGATGGGATGTGAACTGTGGCTTTTCGATGTTTGTAAAGCATGTCAAAAGTCCACACTGCAATTCAAAACTCAGGCAATACAGTTGTTCTGTCTGAATTATGAGACCAGGAGCATAGGCACATTAGTATAGAACAATGAATCTGTCATTACTCAGTTATTAAATTATTTGTACTTCTCCTGGAACAGGGCTGTTGTACCTTGACCTGGGTTTACTGTCACACTTACACAGGCTGTCAACTGTCTGACTACAGACACAATCCTGTAAAGCAACAGAAAAAGTGTAGTTTAGTTAAACTGGCTTAAGTGCAAATCCATGGTTGTAGCATAGTTGTGTGAATATCTGCAAATCCACAGTAATAATGCTCATTTCCCATTCTGGGCTAAAGATTGCAATGTCTGGCTCTGACTCAAGTTATTGTAGGGGTTCTGAAGGAACTATTGGGCTTGGAAGCCACATAACCTGCCCTAGCAAGAATACTTCAAATTTGAATATAACAATAGTCAACAAGAGCTTCAAATCATCCATGGCATCCACACAGAAAAACATTTACATACAGTCCTCCATTTCCCACCCCACAGCAAAAAAAAAAAAATTCAACTACACTCCTATTTCCTAAACAAAGCAAGGTTGTTTTGGAAAATGTTCCCAAATATCAAAATATTCTGCATCAGTTTAATTATTAATGCCTACACTGTAAACAGACAGATACCAGTTTCCCTGACCCTTTATAATATGCACAGTAACAGAAATGGGGAAACTTAAAGAGTTACTTTTCAAGAATCACAGTTGTAAAATTGGTTCCTGTAGGTGGGATTTTGCAATACATAAATTCAGGAGGACCCCCATCCCCAAACGATAAAGTGGGAATATGGACACAGAACTGAGGAAAGTTTAGGACTACACTAGACTGAAAGGTGGCATTTCCTGATCTTCAGAGATCAGTTTCCTTTGACACCACAGCAGATGTAGCTAACTGCATCAATATTGGGTTTTGTATAGGACTACAGCTACTTCTGAAATAGTAACAGCAGTGCTAAGGCAGTGCTGGAGAATCATTACCTGATTGAGTAATTTTGGGAAGAAGAAACCTACTCTTCTCCGTTCCCCCTTTCCTCTGAATAATATGTGAACTCTAAAAGATATTTACGGAAAACAGTACTTCTGGCCCCCAGCTGACACTGACGTTAGCAGACAAATAAGCCACCCTCATTTACAGGTAAAAACTAGCTGGGGCTTTTAACGTAAAAGCCCATGTTCATCCTGAATTAAATAAATTCTCCTTTAACAAATCACTGCTGTGCATTAGTAAAAAAATAACTGGAGTCACTGAGCTGCTGCAGTATGATAAAGGCACATCAAACAGAGGAAATGTTCGGGTTAATGCAAGCTGGCTCCCCTGGGGACACTCTCACCCAAATGGTCATCTCTGTAACCCAAGTCATCAAGGGGACGAGGAGGCTGGAAATGGCAGTAGATCAGGTTCTAACAAAGTGCGCTGGTCTAACACGCCACTGTACAACACAATTAACTGCTTACACCAGGCATTGCCTTGTTTCTGCCACGTTACACTTCTCACATTTCATGTAATAGTGTTTGCAAAGTGCTCCCAGTTTTCAATTAGTCAGCCTTGCCCTCCCCCTTACATTCATCTGCGCCGTTCTGACTGACTCCAGTGGACTACTCGGAAGTTAAGTCTCAGACAAACTCTCAAAGCATGTGTTTCAAAGACATTGATGGCAGTCTTGCATTTTTATTATTTTCTTTTTAAAGTCAGTCATTAGACGTAATTTATTCTATACGCTTCTGAGGAATTAAATCAGAGATATAAATTCCCTTTGCTTTCCTGCCCTAGGTGTACAAGAAACTCGTAACAAAATAAGCAGTAACCACTTCATCTGACGAATAACCTTTCTGTGAGTGTCCTTCTACCTATTGATTTGCTGATCTCCATCACAAAATCTCAAACTACTGCTTCATACCCTGCTTCTCTTTGAAGTAGACTTATGTAATTGTATACAGATTAAAAAAAAAAAATCAAAGACCCAGGAGTTTTGTCTCCCCTCTCTGTGCCCTACAATGAACATCACAATCACATTTTCCTTTTTTGTGTAATTATCCTTTTATATCCTTTCATGCCCATGTGAAATGTATGCCCATTAGGACAGGAGAAATGAGATGGAGCATTCTATAGGCTTGGTTTTCATTAGGTACTAAGTGCTTATAAGTACCTGCAAGACTGCCAGTCATCTCAGAAAATAAACCATGTGATTTTCTAGGACTGCATTACTATGTTTATGATCCAGATACTGTATTGTTACTTGAAACAGGCTCATGCAATATGTGATATCAAACTCTCTAAAAGGTACGGAAGGTTCAGATCTAAGGTCTGGTCCCTGACAGAGTTACAGTTTATTTGAAAAATGCAGACACTGCAGGTAGCAAGCTAAATGGCTCAACAGGTCATAGCACTGGCTTGTAAACTTCAGGTGATCAGAAGTCTTAAAGCAGGTTTGTATTTGGTGCCCCAGTTTAAAACAACTTTGTGAAGTAACCAAACCAGCCTCTTGTAAGAATTTGATTTTTACACATCTCAACTCAGCAACCTCCCAGGATATGAACACCCCAGACTGTGGAACAAGAAATACTCTATCACACAAAACCAGATGCAAATGTGGCTCGTGTTCTCAGTTTTCAGAGCTGGATGAAAAACTGAGCTAAAATAATCCCCTAAAATCCAACTTTTATTACAAGAAATTGGTTACTTTCAATTGCCTGATATAGAAAACAAAGAAGTGAGAATGTGTCTTTCTTGCTTTTTTCTTTCCTATATTTCTGATAAAATATTAAATAAGGACTGTAAATTACTATTTTTAAAATTTTCATGCCATAAAAAATATCAGTTGGGAATGAAGATTAAAACCATATTTTAGCATATCTAACTAATCCTCCTCTGTCTTCATAGTAGTGACTGAAAAGTTAGCTTCTAATCAGTGATATTCAGCATGGCACAGGATCCTTTTTGCCAATCCAAGAAATAAAAGATTTAGGGAAACAAAACCAGGAGGAGCTTAGCTTGGGTATTTGGTCTGTTGCTGTAAAAGCTCTGGCTTAAACCAGTCAGCCTTAGCTTGGAAAAGCAATGAGCCAAAGCTGATTACACTCAGGCAGGAGTCTGAACCAGGACTAGCAATGACTCCCAGAGTACTGATATTTTACCAGACATTTGGCCATGTTGACAGTAAACCCTTTCTCATGGTATTTCTACCATCTGGAATTTCCCCAAATAGGTCTACATAAGAGTCTGGATATGACCAAGCTATATGTGGAAGTAGGCCTCCCTCCTCAGTATGAACTGTAAACAAAAGTATCACTTGGAGGAGTCTGACCTCCACTTTGTTAACATTCCAAAGTCTGGAGAAGGAATCATATTTTTGGTTCTATACATTTTCAAAACACTCAAGAAGGTCTGAGATATCAACCAGGCTGCAGACCTGATCTGGAGGCCAGAGGCCCCCCTACTGACTTTGTGGATTTGGATCGGGGCCACAGAGAAACAGCAATTCTTTCAGCTTGCATTAGAAGACAATTGCCATTTGTAGGCAACGTGTGAATATTCAGGGGACTTTATTGCACTGAATCCAGTAAAGTTTTACTCTGTATTAAGTTATTGCAATGTTTGAAACTGAGCTACAAAATTTTAATTAAAAAAATCAGTAAATTCCATATGGCTCCCAGGTGTTCCTCAACCTGGTCCCCAGTTTCCCCTTTCCCCTTCACCAGAAAGAAAAAAGGGATCTGGATTTATGCATAGATACACCCTTCACTCTGCCACCATCCTGATACTGTATCCAGTGCTGCAGACAAAGATTGGAGCTTCCTGCACAGTATGGGCCCAAGTCTGCTTTCCCATTATACAGCATTTACAGATGTTTTCAGGAAATTTGCTCCAGGCAGGTGAAGAAAAGGAGTAAATGTCTTGGCTTTCCTATATATTAATCTTTCCTCTCTTGTCCCAACTCCATTCACTCCATGTGTAATTCATTCCCCATTCAACCCCAAGATGTCCACATTCCTAAAAAGGCATGAAGTCAGCCAGCATTTTCTATTAGACCTTGTTCGGTAATTTCCAAAGGATGTTTATTAATTTTCTTTCATTCAGTTAATCTAACCACATAAAATACTCAAGTAAAACCAAAACTTAGAGGTACTATCTTAGAAGTCATTTCCAATATTTTCCTTTTATTTATAATGAAAAATGTTGTAGCACAGAAATAATCTTAATACCTTTCCTAGTTAATTTACTCATTTATCCTGACAGAAGGAAAACACAGTAAGATGTAAATTGATTATTTAGAGATATTTTCCATTGCAAACCAAATTGGATAGTGTCATATAACACCACAGAAAAAACTCTGCACTTTCTCAGTTTTTTTCCTATTTTTTAAACTTAGAAACTTTAGAAATACAATTCTCCAGGCTTCTACTTGAAAGTCTGCTGGCATTTTCATTGCTACAGGTAAAACTGTTTTAAGCAAGTTAAACAAAAAGAATCACTCCAAACCATGGAAAAGATTACCTAATCCCACCTGTGATTTCAAGATAAGGTAAATCTGCTTCCCCACATAAAGATCACAGTTGTGAGATCTGTCGGTTCCCAATCCTAACAGTGTTCCAAACACCCAAAGACATCGCATGAAAAGTCAAGGCCAAAAAAGCAAAACTCATGTCAATGAAAAGAAAACCCATTTGCCTACTGAAGACTACTTTGGGACAAAGGAAAAGGACTAGCATATCTAAAAATGTACAAGACTATTTCCTGGACTATCTTTATTCATCTTTAGTGGGGAAAACAGTGCACCTCTCTGCCCAGAAAATCTTAACCCTTACACCGAACAGTTATTGAGCCCTCTTTGGTTTTCTTGATGTTCACTATTCTCTTCCTCCTTCAGTGTTTCCTCTGTGTTTGACTGCATTTTCTCACTTTGCACTCTTAAATTACCATTCAATACAGTGCCCATTCAGCCACTGAAACTTTTTAAAAACATATACATAGGTGACAGTTGCCTGGGGAGAAGTCCATCTCCTTCTCCTGGTCCTTTATGCAAGATCTGATGCCACACAATTCCCTAAATATGGATATTTGCCATGGCAACAACTGCAGCACAGTTTTGCAGAACTCACCCCTTAAGTGGCTTAATGGATATGGTATTTATTCCCTTTCTGAAGATTTAGCTTCAGTGACACATTAATACAAACATAAATGGAGCAAATATTTGTGCGCTTCTTGGGAATAACAAAGGCACGTTTATCTGATACGCACAGAAAAGACATTTTTGAACCTCATTAATACATGAGTAGAAGTCAATGGAGGAAAATGGATCTTGTTAACTGGCTTCTTGGATACCAATAAGCATCTCATTTGCCTTAAACATATCAACCTAGCAACACTATTTATTCAATATAGAATAATCAGTGACATTAGAGAGCCCCAGCATTGCACACAGAGGAATGATTAATCTATTATTCATTCCACAATAAAGACTCTGAGGGATTTACCATATGAAAAGTGATATTCAAAAAAGGAGGTGGGTTTTTTTTCCTGACCTGTATGGGAATTCCCATCCTGTGGGATGAATTCCATTGAATAACATTGAGAGTTCTGGTTATGGGTTTTGGGGTTTATTTTTGAAGTAACCTTCCTTCCTGCAAGGTAAGAGGTCCTTCAGAGCACTAAGGGACTGAGTATGAGGTATGAAGACACATGAAGGCACATAACTTTATACAGACTGTATCACTTTTATGGCTTCTGAAGAGAGATGGAATTGTGTTGATATGAGAAACAGAAGCACCTTGCTAGCTGGCATCTATCTTGCCAAGATGGTTAGTGTTGACATAAGGATATATGCACAGACACATGTGTATGTATAGGAACAGTTGAGCAAAATAACTGGAAACCCCACAAGAGAGACATCTCCATAACTGTCAGACCTGCTCTCCTTATCCAGAAGATAACCACAATTCTTACATTTCACCCCAGAACCAAAAACCTCTGAAGACATTTTACTGCACATTTCAGCATAAGCTAACATCAGTCCACTAGCTGTTGAACCAGAGCACAGCCAACTACCTCCACGAAGGCCAGTAAACAACTAGACTGTGCACCTGCTTCAGATAGTTTAGATGCAGCCATTAATTTTTTTCATCAACTGTTTAATAATTATTAAGAATTATTCTGCTTACTCTGCAGTAACAGCAATGGCCTGAGTTACAACACATCAGTAATCTAGATCTATACATGAACAGATGCACAGCTGTGTGTCTAATTGGTGTCAAGATGGCACCTGAAAAGCAGTTATTTGAATATATATTTAAATTACAGGACAGGTGACTTGCAAGAACTGTGTGTGCATTTGTGTGGACAGCTTGGAATTCTGCTATTTCAAGGACCAAAACTTTTTTAATTTTTTTTTTTCCCTGCAACTTTCTTTGAGAGGCTAAGAGGCCATTACAATCAAGGAGAACTTTTGTCTAAGTAAGCACTAAGTAAAAATTATAGAACTGGGATTTAGATCATGAAACTGTCTAAAAGGCAAGTTGTTATTTGATTTTGAAATGTAATTGAAAATAAGAATAATGAAGATAACTCCAATTACTCTGGAATGGCCTTCTGCTCCTTGCAGAGTATGCAGTGATTAACTAGCCTTTTATAGCACTTCATTTTTTTTTCCCCAGTGATGGAAGATTTACCCAGGAATCCTTGGGTAAGAATAATTTGTTTTGGCAAAGATATTTGTAATAGAGTGAAGGGAGGGTGCTAACCTCTCCCTGTTAACCCACCCACTCAGCTGATCAGCTTTTCTGTGGGCTGCCAGCAGAGGCCAAGAGAAACACTTGCAGAGGAGGATTCTCCATGCCATTTTTCAACACTATAGCACAGTGGACAATGCAGAAGACTGTAACTTTTACCATTCTGGCTAGTGTGAAATTAACCTTAGAGCCTACATCACAAGTATACTGGCCTCAGCACACCTGTAAACACCACTGAACTAAGTGTTTATGAAAAGCAAGCTGCACTTCCGAGAACCTCTGGTGAATACTCACACTTCACATTGTTGGACTCTGAACAGGCAGACCTTGTCAGTATGCTTATTTTTCTTTCAGTATTAATTCTGGAGCATAGTACAGTCCTACTGACATCCATGAGTTATCTGTTGTGTTAAAATATACTAGCAATATACTAGACTAAAAGCAATCATAGCTTCTCTCATCAGGAGCTTTATAGACTCTTACCACTTGTCACCCATGTGCATCTTGATTGAACTCCTGAGATCCCAGAGAAAATACTTTTTGACAACTGAAATAAGGGTGCTGGTTTATGCCACAGTTTAGTTTAAATTATGCAAAACTCCGAGATATGCAAGGCATAAAGAAAGGAAGAACAAGGCCTTTAATTGAATTCACAATCCATTTCAATTGAATTGCTAAAACCCTAAACAGAAGAGCAGTTTTGCGTTCTGCTAACATAATCCACCTCCATCCACGATACTCTCCATGAGCCACACACACACATACCCTTAGTGCATGAGATGTAAGAAAAGACCACATAGCAAGTAGTTGAATTAGCCTCTCCTTTTAGGCCTTATATTTGATCATGAAAATAGTGAATATGGAGATATGATTATTCCAACTATTATCTACAATTAATTGTTAATTATAAGAAAGGAAATGTCTTCACTTGGAAATCCCAGTTTTTGTGCCAACTAGCTGCATTTGTTCCTCTGCTGCTGTCAATAACTGCGTTTACTTTGGACCTTTCCAGCATACCATTTCAGAAACCGTTTGCTGCTTCTCAGCCCACAGCAGAGTAATTCAATCTGTTAGACTACTGTTCCTGTAGGAGACAGCATTTTTGTGTTACTGTCCTTTGAATTAGCTTGTAACAGGGACAAGTGAAATGACAGGGGCAGTTAAGAGGCAGAAGCACATACCCAATGATCAGAATTTCAGATTCTCAAAGCTTTAAGCTACAGACCCAACAGAACAAGGCAGAGAGCCGGTACTGGAACTTGTCCCCATAGGAGCATTTCCCTGCTGGATGGCTGATGGCAACAGCACTTCAGGACTGGGATGTGCCTTTCTCTGTGTGAGGGAGCTCTCACAGCCCACAACAGGACAGCTCACCAGCAGCCCTCATCCCACCACTCAGCTCTAACCCCATTCCCCTACATGCAAACACAGCTCCTCTCCCTTCACACTGTTTCTTCCCTTCCTACCTGCTTGGTTCTGTAATCCTCTGATTCCCAGGGCCTTGTGACCTCCTGCCCACCTCCCTCCCTGCAGTGACTGTCCTTCCTAGTTGCTGTGTAAACACCTGCAGTAGTACCTTTGTCCATGACACAAATCCCCTTCCTTGTCCGAGTCAACCATCATGGCCCAAAATGGCACCCACGGCCTCCAAGAGGAGGGTGAGTACTGGGGGGGGGGGGGGAGGAAATAAACACTTGCACTGGTCATGTGATGCCACTGGGGCCCTCTGATTGGCTGAGCCACTCACAGCTGGCAGCTCTGCCCCGCCCTCCATGGTGGTGTTACCTCAGGGTGTGGAGGGCAGGAAAGGCAGCCTAGGGCTGGGCAAGCCCCTGGAACCACACGGGCCTGTGGAGTTTCTGGAGTGTTTGCCAGACTCCTGCAGAAGCAGCAAATTTCCAAAACCCCCCCCACCCCGGGGGGCAGGAGGAAAGTTCCTCAGGGAAGCGGGCGCTGCTGTGGCAGCTGCTGCTGGCGGCAGTTGGGAGAGGCTGGAAGTCACGGGGGGTCTCCACAAGTGAGACAGGGCCTGTATCTCATTGTTCCCATGCAGTAACAATCAATAGAGGTGTAATTACTACTGTTGCTATTTGGCATAGCTAAAAAGGGTAGCGTAGCTTTGTGCCAGTTCTTCCATTGAGGACGCAGCTCTGCAAAACCACTCCTCTTATCCTTCTTTACATATTTATTACAACTCTTTAGACTGATCCATGCAAACTATATGAAAGCAACCAATAGAAAGAGGCTGGCTTGTGCCAGCAATCCCCAGACTGTCAAGCGATCGCTGAAGATTGGACAGGTCCTGATGAAATAAATGTTGGCTGCTGACTCTTCCAATTTTGCAACACTCCTCTGTGTCACTGGAGCAGCCTTGTCCAAGATTGAGATATTTGCAAACTGTCATCTTTCATAAGTATCTGCCTTGAGTGACACTTTGCCCCCCTCCATTTCCCTTTGAAATGTACCTAGCTGGCACCGAGCCTGCGGGATTTCATTGCTTGTGATAGGTGATTAGCAAAGAGATGATTTCCTCCTCCCTCCCCCTCCTCCCCTCTGCCAAAGGGCTGAGTGACAGGTCCAAAAGGCGAAAGGCAGACTGGGGAAGCAAATCTGCCAGAGGCAGAAGTGATGACACTCCGAAAACACTTCATTCATCTTGCCAAATTACAGGCTGGGCTGGGGACTGATGGGACTGGAGGAGGGAGGGATAATCTTTCGCGTTTGTCTTGCATGCTCTCTGCTCAAAAAACATTGCAAAGCAGCTCCTCAAACTTGAAGGATGCACCCCAAACCCCTTCAATTTCTGCTCCGTAATGCTAACAGGCGAGCTGCTACCTGGTTCGTGTTAGTAGCATTCTGACAAAGCGTATTAACTGTCTTAGTCATGGATGTCAGATCCCTTAAGCTCTCACAGGCTTCCTGCCTAGACGTCAATAATTGGGGCTGAGAGGGAATTTCAAAAAGCAAAATTAAGCAGTGTCTAGCCCTCCCAGACAGTGGAGCTGGTGCTAACTGTACAGTGTGTCTTCCCCTAGTTTATTCGGTAGGGAACTGCTCAGAGGGCAAACCAGGTATTTGTGATTGAAAAGTTACCGGTGTCTGTCTTGGGAAGGCTCCAGCTGCCCTTGGGAGGGTAATTTGGGAATTAATGCAGGTGTGAGCCAGTGATTATGCTGGTTTTCTAGGAGCTGTGATGTCTTCTGTGTCTTCTGAACAACAGCAAAAAATTTGTGTGCCCGAACAAAGTTCTGCACAAAACTTTTTTTTTTTTCAGGAAGAATACCTGGCAATGCAAAATCCATAGGACTTTTTTTTTTTTTTTTTCCCCTCCTCTCAAAACAGTATCTAGAGAATGGCATGATTGGGGGGGGGGGGGGGGGTGTAATTTAGGGATTTTTTTTCAATTTCTTGGTTTGAAGTGGACATCTGTCTTAAATGTAATTACATTTTTTTTAACTTACAGTTAAAGGTTTAACAATGAAATTGTAAACTTGCAGACTTGCCAGTTAACTACTTCAATCCAAAGTATTTTGTCTGAATACTCAACATGCCCCAAGTCTACACTAACATCTTCAGAGTTCACAATTCTTTCAATAGTGAGATTACCAACAAAGGAAATTATCTGTTTTCCTCCTACTTTTGCCTATAGCCAGTGTAAGTATTGATACATCATTGAATTTTAAATTCACTCTTACAAGTGAAGAACAACTCAGTTATTTCAGCTGGTGCAACTGAAAGTCTCTCTCTTCTGTCAGCTTGAAATACTTCAAGTGACACACAAACCGCTCCTGAAAAATGAGAGAGAATGATTTTATTTTTAGTAATACATGAGTTTTTAGTCACATTTCAAATGGACCAGATCAGATTCTGGTCTCTCCTATGCTAGTCTAAGGCCTAGTGTGCACTCAAATACAGGCTTAATGCTAATGTAAAAAATTATTTGAGTTTTGTTATATCTGGACCTAAATCTCAAATAAATGCTGATGTCACTTTTCATTTTTACTTGTGTAAATGAAGTCTTGGCTAGCTTTCTGTAGCATCATCTCCTGACAGTATCTCTCAAGATATATTGAAAAGGGACACTAGGGCATAATAAAGTGAATTCCTAATGACAAAAATAGACTCCCTCTACAGAACAGAGTCAAATGTCTACTCTAGACAGGAGAAATATAATCTAAAATGAGCTTAGCTAATCATCATAGAATCAAAAAAGTCAGAGATGGAAAAGATGAACTGCATCTGTCCTGGAATTGTTTGTTACAAGCATATTTACTAGGTATTAATTTGCTAACAGGTTATTTTTATAGCCATGCAGATTTTAACAATATTTCTACTCTGCTAAATTATATCCAGCAGTAGTAATTCTGGAAAACTTAAAAATCTTATAACAGTTGAATTAAAACATAATATGGTTCCCTCTCTCTCTTGAACACTAAAGATATGCAAAATTTGGGCTAGAAATCTGTGTGTTCCCAAATGTTGGGTGCCCTATATCCACATCAGCAAATCAACATTGTTAGCTGGAAAAGAAATTTCAAGACAACAAAATTATTAGAATTTTTCCTTATTCTAGGAGCTTTTGCTTCTAAATTGGAAGTGCTGAAAAATGACCGTTTGCTGTTGGAACCAGGAAGAGCCTTCAAACATGAAAATAAAGTACAGGAAGGATCAAAGTCAGCCAACGCTTTCTGGTAGATTTCAGTACTAAAAAGTGTGCAAAAAAAAAAATAAAAATCCGATGCCATTTATTTTGAAAAGTTATGTTCTATCATCACTCAGCAATTTACGGCTTCAAACAGCTAATTGAATATCACATACAGTGTGAGGTAGGCTAGCATAACAACATATTATCCCTGCCCTCCACTTCAGGCTGAGAAATTAAAATGAGCTTCTTGAGGACAAACACCGAGTTTGTGATAGAACAGCCATTAAAACTTGGATGTCCTCTATTTCCCTTCAATAGTGTTAACTACCTCGCTATTTTGTGTTTGCATACACCCAGATGTGTAGTCACACACACACACAACTCAGCAGGAAAAAAACAGAGGGAGGAAGCATATGGATAGGCAAATCGGAATATCAGCACATGGACAAATAATGCAGTTCTGCATCTACAGAGGAGTTCATGTGAAGTTGAGGCACCTCCATCCATAATTGCAATTAAAAGTAAAAATCCTTCTCAGCTGTCCCTGTAGCTTAATTATTTTCCCCTGCAAAACCAGAATGAAAAAGGAGCAAAGGAATTCCTCATCCACAGTCATTAAGTGTGTTGGGGGCTTTCTCTTGAGAGTAGGAGCTGTGATAGACAACTCTGAAAACAGTTCGGGGGACTGGTGCCTGCCAGCAGAAGAGAGTTAAGGTTGTTGCTCTCACCTCGGAGATGTCTCCCTGGAGCCATGGATGAGGCTCCCAATATGTAGAGAGGAACAGGATTCATGCATGTGTTAAAGATTTCCCAGTCTTCATCTCCAAGGGTCTCTTAGTATATACTGACTCTAGGTGGCTTTGCATTGAGCTGGCAGGGTGTCAGGATTTTAGAGGATGTAGCCATCTAATTTCCGGAGATATAGGAGAAAGTTAGGAGAAAGTGATAAATGCTACATAGGTGAGCACGAGATGTAGTGTAACCCATCTGTCCACCTACAAACACATGCCTTGTACACATGACAAGTTAATTGTGCATTAATCAGTATATAATCTCATACTGCTAATGCAAGTCATGATGTAATTTTACCTTTACTACTTATACAACTATGGCCATTATTATCACGTAATAAATTGTATCACTTCAGACTGATGAATGATACTAGTTAATGTATCTCCACCTAATCTGTGTATTTCACATGATGGATTGAGAGCAGCCCTGAGGAGAAGGATTTGGGGGTGTTGGTTGATGAGACGCTCACATGACCTGGCTGCGGGAGAGCTGAGCACGCACACGACCAATGTGATAAAGCAATGCCCGTTTATTACAACTAAGAAAGCCCTTTTATAATGTTCTCCCGCACACGTGAGTAACATGCAGTACAAGTCCTCAAGATTGGACAGTTAACTTAGCCCGTGCCTTAAACCTTATTATGACTGGATAAAAAGTGCCACATCAGCCTTGCCAGGCTTCCTGCCTTGTGGAACTTCCTCTTCTGTCCCAACCCCTTCCGGCGGTTGTTTGTCTCGTCGAGTTTCTCCCCCCTCATTCAGGGTCACATCCTTATCGCATTCTTGCTTGGCTGAGGCTCTTAACAGACTTGTTCTCATGCAGGATTGCTCACATATCCATTCTCTCACAGAAAGTCCTCTTGAAATGCACCTGGCAACATGCACTCACAGCCCAGAAAGCCAACTGTATCCTGGATTCCATCAAGAGAAGTGTGGCCTTCTCCTAGGATGAGGGAGGGGGTTCTCCCCCTCTGCTCCGCTCTCATGAGATCCCCTCTGCAGTGCTGTGTCCAGCTCTGGGGCCCCCCAACATAAAAAGGACATGGACCTGCTTGAGCGGGTCCAGAGGAGGCCGTGAAGATGATCAGGTGGCTGGAACACCTCCCTTACAAGGAAAGGCTGGGAGAGTGGGCTTGTTCATCCTGGAGGAGAAGGCTCTGGGGAGACCCTATAGCGGCCTTCCAGTACTGAAGGGGGCTACAGGAAAGCTGGGGAGGGACTTTTTACAAGGGCATGTAGTGATAGGATGAGGGGTAATGGCTTTAAACTCAAAGAGGGTAGATTTAGATTAGATGTAAGGAGGAAGATCTTCCCTGTGAGGGTGGTGAGGCCCTGGCACAGGTTGCCCAGAGAGGCTGTGGCTGCCCCCTCCCTGGAAGGGCTCAAGGCCAGGTTGGACGGGGCTGGAACTAGATGACATGGCAGGGGGCTTGGAACTAGATGACTTTTAAGGTCCCTCTAGCCCAACCTGTTCTATGATTCTAGGATTCTGTCTAGCATTACTTTGATTTGTTTATAACCTGGGTAAGCTGACGTACAGTTGTCTTTATGTCTTCACTGGACTTTTTCAGAACACTTGCAATGGAAGAAGAAAAAATTTGATGTTCGCTTTTATTAAAAAAAAAAAAAAGGGTGAAGATTTTTACCAGAGACAGTGATCAACATTTGTTAGGATACTAATTCTTTTCCAGTGAGCCCAGCTCTCAGCAGAAATGGATATACTTCAAGCAACAATAACCAAAAATGTTGACTTGGAATTTAACACATATTTGGCCACATTTGGCCTTCCCTCATATTTGATGCAAGAATAAATAATTGCACATCCACACCACTCCCACAACTTGTACATAGCCCCACTTGTTAAGTTGCAAACAATATAGCTGTGGCTAAAAAGGAAAATTTGTGTGTCAGAATTACATGGTCACATTTTTCCTAGCTTTTGAAGCTCATTTATTTAAATGTACAGCTCTGTGTCTGACCCTCGCGCCTTAAAGCTTTTTAAAGTTCTGGATGGTGGGGGTTTTTTTACAAAACTTTTTTGTGATAAATATGAACATGCAAGGAGGGAATGTAGATCTAGAATGAGTTATTTTTCTAATGTTTTCCATTAAGCAGCAGCTGCTGTTACCAAGCTGTCATCTTTGTTGCTAGGGAGATTTTGTGCGCATGCCAGAAGGGGACTGGTTGGTTCTGTGCATCCTCCCTCCTGCCTGGGAATGCCATCGCATTGGTGAACTGCTGATGTTGGACAGAGCAAACTCATTTCTCCAACTTCAGTGGGAAATGGGCTGCAGGAGCGAAACTCCTTGCTAAGGTCATTCAGCACTGCGTTTCCTCTTCCTCCCCTTGAAGTTAAAAAGATGAAACGTTTCATTTTGACATTTTCAGAATTTAAAACATCCTGATATTTCATTTCCAAAAGACACTTTAAATTTCACATAGTTTTCCACCTTCTCCTCAAAGGAAACAACAGATAATCTAACAAAGGTTTCAGGCAGTGCCAAGCAACGTACTGTTATTTTGACAAAACCAGGAAACCAAAACTAATAATCAGCTGACTGTGCAATGCTAATCAGTGACTTCGGTGGCACTTCTCCTGCCTCTAAACCTTGTGCAAGTGTTAAAAAGCTTTGCTGGCCTATACAGAAGACAACAGAGTTGTTTTGCATAGAAAAGTGTTTACATGACAAACACAGAAACAAGGGCCTATTTTTTTTTTCTAATATTAAACTCAGTGGAGCACATATCACCTTTCAAAGTGCAACATTTTTCCAGTCTACAAGGCAAGACTCCAAGACAGGGACAGACATCTTTTTCCTTGGTAAGCACACTGTGATCAGTATATGGTTTCTGAGTGTATAATGAATGCAGTAAGAAAGGTAAAATATTCACAATTCTTTAATATATCGGTAAGAAAATCTTATCAGTTTACTAGTGAATCACAAATGGCAACAGGTCAGATCACATTTCTTGTGTGGTGTAAAGATCATAAATGCAGTTCCCAGGGCTACCTCAACTTTAATAAAATGAAGTCATCCATGTCCTGCTTTGTATTAATATTGTAACTAGATTTAAGCATATATAAGCCATGATTTTTCCTCAAGTGTTAAATCAAATTGAATCACAGGTTTTTATGAGTGATAAAATGATAATAGACCCGATCTGGTCAGCTAAGATAATAACTTGATTCAGTACTTTGGATGTAAGTGTTTAAGGTTTCCACAATAAAACTGTAATGTTATACCCTAAAGTGTGTTAATAACATTAAGTGATGTAACAGTGAAAGCGAACTGACAGAATGTAATACCCATAGGGCCATCATAATAGAAATAATTTATAATGTAACAGCAATAAAATCTTTAATGTTATCTCAATCCAGTCCTGTCCCCATGTCTGGGGTTTCAGATTACTTGTGATTTTTTTCTATGCATTTAAGTGTTAACTTAAAATAATTAAGAAAATGGTTTTCAAAGTGGAAGAGCCTTTCAAAGTTGGTGACCTGATAATGATATTATTAACTCTTTCCTTCCTACCAAATTCCCATTGGATGATAGCTGATATAAAAGGAGGTGAATCTTTTTTGCTTCAAATAGGAGATAAATTTTCCCTTTAAAACAATTTACAGCAGTCAAGGAATATGTAGGACTACCATACTATATGGAAAAAGTATCTCATTCTCACCATTCTCACACCTAAACACAAAATAGCTTTGAAAGAGTTTAAACAAACACCCAGTAAATGTCATCTCACTGTTAATGTTCATGTATGGGGCTATCTACTAGAGGAAGGGGAAGGCAATAATGTGTCTTCCATCCTCATTGTGGCAAACCAAAACATGACATGGAAGAGACTGCTTAATATTGGAAAATGTTCTCACTGGCAAAGTGCTGAGATAAGTTCCCCCAAGAGCCCATGGGATCTTCACTTGAGACCTTTAAAAACAGAGATGATGAAACATCTATAAGATGGGAACATAATGTAGTTTATCTATCTTCACAGAGGGGTAGATCAGAGAATCTCATGCGTATGACATCAATACGCTCCCTCCATATCTTACAGCATAAATATCTTCCCTGGAATCTCAATATAGAGTGATGTTTAGTGTCTCTTAAGATGGCTGTCTTCAGAAGGTAGAGTATTTTTTGCTCTTTATTCTCTTCAAAACATTTGAAAAGTACTAACTGGACAGACATGTACACAGATATTGCAAAATGCGTGTAGAAACACACCTTTTAGAGGTAAACT
Organism: Athene noctua; assembly: GCF_965140245.1. Classification (NCBI taxonomy): domain Eukaryota; kingdom Metazoa; phylum Chordata; class Aves; order Strigiformes; family Strigidae; genus Athene; species Athene noctua. The sequence continues at coordinate 11,254,989 of NC_134049.1, read as the reverse complement.
GAAAGCAATCTTTCTTATTTAAAACAGGATTTCTTTGATCCAAGGTAAGGTATAGTTTTATTCCTTCTTCCTGGCCAAACCGCCTTCTAAGAATATTGACTGTTTAAGGCAGACATACTGAGGGCTTTCTGTAATGTATGCCATGGCTCAGAGGAGCCAAAGTAGAATAAATTCAGCATCTGCAGTCTCTTGCAAACCCATCCAACCCAGGACTAATAACCTGTGTCTTTAGAAAATACTCCAGCATCAGGCATACAAGATAGTTATTGTGCAATTAAGAAAAATCCTCTGACTCTCAGGTGCTCTCTGGACCCACCAGGGAATGCAGAAAAAAATATCTGGAACTGAACAAAGCAGCAGCTTATCATCTTGAAATATGCAGGGTTAATCGTCCCTTTAAAAGCAAATGTATTAGGAAAACATTAGATCCTTAGCCCTCTGTGACATAATTACACAGGCTTCTGATTAAACAGAGGCTCTCATTAAGTAAAACATTTTATTTTAGTTTCTTGTTGGTTGCTGGTATTATTGGGCTTCCTGCCCAATTCCAGCCAGGCTACCATATGAACAGTGAAAACAGCCAACATTGTTAATACAATAACAACAACAACGCTTGGCACTTCCATCATTCCCTTAATCTCAACATCTTAAAGCAATTTATAGATATTACTTGGTTGCACCATGTGACAAAATTATCAAGCAGGTAAGATTGATCACCCTTATTTACAGATGGATAAACCGGGGCAGAAAGGTATTCAACTGGCTTTCCCTGGCTGCTAGGAAGTTAGTGGTAAGATCCAGAAGTCCTGAAAAGAAACCACTTGGAATTGCTGTTTCAACAATGACTGAACTTTTCTCCTCCCTCCTTAATTGCTGTTGTCTTTTATTGGTTCTCTGTAGCAGAAGAGGACTTGTGCCATCAAAAATCAAGCAGGGATGCAAATCATATGGAAAAGGCAATTAAAAGCATCACTTATTATTTGTAGTTTAAGAAAGGCCAGCTCAATTTATCTCCAAATAGATTTGCGTTAGTTTATATAAAAGAGTAAGGACCTAATTTTGGCCAGCTAAGACTTAAAGGTTTGCACTGGGGGATAAAGGCATGATTTTAGTTACTCATTTATTAAATATGGCTATTCAAACACATGTAGAGAGATTTCTTTGCAGAGCTTCCAGTGACAGGAATGTAAAGAGAATATTTTTACATGCGGACTAGGAATACATTTATAAATGTGCTACCCTGGAGTTGCCAATAGCACTTGGTCTCAAAAGCCCTCCCCTCCTCCTGACCCATCATCTTTGGCAAAGATATTCTTCACCCAGTGGCTGTGAAGAGGGCTCTGGCAGACTAGAATCCAGGTATGGATTTATGTGGCCAAACTTAAAAAATAAGGCTTCCAATCTACAGATGGATGGATGTATCTTCAGCCTGAGAAAGAGTGAAACAGCTTTTGTCTTGCATCTAAAACCACCTCATATGTGGAAGGCTGATCAGAGTTCACATTTGCTGCTCATGCTATTGCTTCAGGAGAAAAATTTTGCAGAATATAGAGTTTCATTTCACACAGAGAGGATTTCATCCCTAAGTTTGATAAATATTTCTCAGTGGTGTGCTGGAGAGTAAAGGAGACTCACTGGTCATTTGCCAGATTTCTGCCATAGCACAATAATTCTTTTTTTTCTTTAGCCTAAAATAGAGAACTTTGATATGTAAGAGCCTGAAGTGTTAAACTCACCTTAGGCATGGAGGTTTGGAAACAAAATATCACACAATGCATATAAATATCATCCGTATCCAGATTCTGTCAATGTGGACTGTAACTGGCACTGCTGTAAATTATCTGCTACTGATAGACACCAATACCCCCCGATTTGTAAGGTCAGGTGCTCCTTCCTGGCTACAAAAATAAAAACAACACCTACATGTAACCTAATGGAGTCAGTATTAGAACAAGTTTTTAGGTCTAGGTGCATGTATTACAAGAGTAAAGAGAGGTGGAAACCTGCTTGTCACTTATTCCACTGGATATGAATGACTGGCATCAAAAGAAACTCAGGAGTAAAAGATTAAAGGGAAGATGACCATGAACTCTCCTTTCCCGAAGGAAGTTCAAAGCTTCCTGATTTAGGTTCTTATCGCACTATAAAGAGGGGAGCAAGGAAGATAAAAATTTAAAAATAAATGATCTTTAAGAAATTATCCTCATCTAAGTGTCCTCCAATATGTCTGGTCCTCTAAGTGTTAAGTGAATTGTAACTAGATCCTAGGGAGACAGTTGCAACCTGGTTATCAGTGGCAGTAAATGGAAGATAATAGCCCCACTAGAGAGTTATGAAATGGCTTGTCTTTGAGCTGCCAAAGTGTTTAGGCTCTCTTTTATTATATTCACAGCAGTAATCCGATATGTCCTGACTTCTGTCATCTGTATGTAATGCTTATCAACTCTCTGCCAGTGATTCACCCCCTTGTCAGGGACAATTATTCCTCAAAGTGCTGAGGTTATGACTGAAGCAATATTATGACTGGAAAGAAAATATGAAAGGTGCAGCACATCACAGCAAGCAATCTTGAAGCTGACGTCAAAGTGAAGGAGAACATTGTTGATAAAAAAATAAGGCATAACGGGAGTGTTGCACTGTTGCTCCCATAGCAGTCCTGGGCGTTGCTAAGGTCATATATACATAGGACTATGGTAATGGAAGATTTTCCCATTATCTTACTGGAGCTACATTGTCATACTTCCCTGGTTAGGTGTCTCTCTCCATTTCCATTGTAAGTCCCCATTTAAAACTATACAGGCAGAGTCTGTCCTGTCCCTCTAAATTTGCAGACAGGAGCTCAGCCTGGGAAATTAATTTTCCTCCAGAGGATCATGAAATGAAAAGCATAATCTAAGGGACAGAGGGTCCAATTTGCAGTTGTCGAGTTGCCTGAAATTACAGTAACACCTGTGGTAAAGTTCTGCTCCAAGCATGTTCAGACCAACCTGTTTCATCACTTTCTTAGATGCCTCAGGCAAAACTGAAATAAGTTTTGTCACTCCTTGTATTGCTTATGGATTCATTAATTTGTGGAAGTGGAATAGATGATCTTGGGCTTGTGGCTAGGGAGAGCAAGAAGGCACTGGGGAAGCTAATGTCAGTGTCCTAGCTGCCATGAGAACAGCGCTGAAGAGCAGAAGGCAACCCGAGAACCAGGACAGGGCCTCAGGGCACAAGAAGCTCAAGGCCACTGGGAGAGGGTGAAAGGCTGTAGTATTTCTTTGTCTCCTCTGGTAGCAAGGGGAAACAGTGGCTTGAGAAGCTTTGTCAGTGGCAACGAGAAAAAGCAGCTGGTCAGTAAACATAATGCTGGAGACAGGGAGGCCAAAGAGGGGTGCCAGATGGTCCCAGGGGCAGCCCAGCTGACCAACAGCAGCACCTATGCCCTGCATGCACATGTGGCATCAATCCAGGATGGGTTGTTAGGTGTCGGTCAGCACATAATTCACTCCACTAAGGGTTTCAGCCTACAGAGTAGCAGCAGTGGGGGAAAACAATGCCTCTCTGTGGTATTTTGATAGTTCCTGTGCTCTAAAAGGATAGTGCAAACTCTGTACTTCCATTCATTTTGTGAACACGTGGCTGACCAATGCCATTTCCTAGCTTAGATGGTCACATGGGTCCAACTGTGAGGCTGAGGAGGGCCCAATGCGAAGGCAAAACAAGTGGGTAGGAGGGAGTACAGAAGGAGGGAGGAGGCAGTCAGGGTGGAAAAAAATTGTTACAAATCAGCTGGCTAATCAGAAAGTGGAGTTACTGAAGCATATGCTTCTCTGGCCACAGAGATGAATGCAAGCCATGTCTCTGTGTAATGTTTGGTGCTGTTATTCCACCGGCCTTCCTGACTGTCCTTGAGAGAGACCTACATGCACCAACAGGGAGCCTACGTGGGTCTCAAGGGTCATGAGCAGCAGGGTCAGCTGTGCTTCCATCGGGAGAGAAACAGAGCCTCCTAAAGCAATGAGGAGAGAGAATGAATCACTGCGCCTTGTCTAATATATTGCAGTAATGTAATATAACAGCAATAACCCCCAGAGTACCATCTGGTGAACTTGTGACTAAACACAGCTTGTTTTGCTCAAGGCACACAAGCAACGGACAAGGATATATTTTATTCCTTTGCTTCACCCTGCCCAAGCACAAGTGGTAACAAAACTATTTCTGGGAACTTTAGACCATCTACAAATCAGAGCTGCAAGCAGTTATTTCTCCCCTACGAAGCGTGTAGGTAGCTTGCTCTGCAGGAGGGTGCTCAGTAGCGTAAACTTCTGCATCTCAGTTATGGCCACCAAAGTAGACAGAGATCTGATCTCAACTATTCACCACACATTTCTGATGCTGCAAAATCCCCTGTTGAAGTCCTGTGCATAGGTAGATATTTCAGGTGATATTTCCCAGGGATGCAGGAGGCCTGACTCTCCCATGAAGAATACTGGTGACTAGTTGCTCTGACCTTGGTCAGAGTTAATCCTGCAGGAATGAAAAGGTTCAGATTTCAGTACTCACTGGAAGAAAAGAGAAGGGAGGAGGGGTAGCCCCCTACTAACACAAAGACATGACCAGTGGCTCTGCCATCAGTTACAGTATTGCTTGCATTTGGCATTATATTATGAAAATATCTATTCAGAGTGGAAAATAAGATCAAAGACAACATTTCCGTAGTGATGACTTTAGCTCCACTTCACTCTGCTCCCTCTCCTCCTCCTGTCCTTTGCGTTTCAAGGCTCTTGCTCTATTCATCCACTCTGTGCCACCCTAGGTTTATAACATCACATCATCATCAGCACTAATAACCCGTGATTCTTTTCCCCTATTGTGTTTGTCAGAGTCAGTAATCTGGGCACTACAGTAGCGCAGCACTGAAAAGCTACAGTGTGTTCCTATAGCAACCAACTAATCCGCAGGTGGAAGGTGATTGGGCACCTTTTGCACCGGAACAATAATTTGAAAGATCTTTTTCAGTGTGCTGTTCTGCAGCATGAGTTCATTGTACTGCAACCCACCACGAATCATTATAAGCCGTCATGAAAATGCAGCCATGGCTGCACAAATCATAGCAAAGAGAGACACGTCTTCCAGCAACAAGCCCTTGAAATATTTCATGGCAGGTTAAGAGGCCAAATTGCATATAGCGAGATGTATTGTATAGGATAAAACAAAGGGCTTGTATAATAAGCTGATGCTGACAGTCTCCGAGTCAGGGAATCCCAGTGAAGTGTAAGACTGTGCATGAATATGAGTTTTCCTGAGCTGTGGAAGGAAAACAGGCATAATAAAAGAAAGTGCTGGGCAGAGCTCCCACATAGAAGTATTCCAAAACCAATTACTCCCACCTGGCTATTCCCATTTCTCCTAAACCATCTCCTGTTACAGAATTTAATATTCTCTAATTGAAACCTCTAATTTAAGGCATTTGCTTGCTATCCTCAAAGTCTGAAATCCTGGCCTGGACTTTCACAAGGTGATTAGAGGTTGTAGAATTCTCAATTTTTAAGATACTCAAACTAAGAAACCTTCAAGAAATAAACACCTTTCTTCTGAAAGTCAGGCTTCTTTATCTTTCTAACAGTAAATAGTATGAACTTGAGGTAAGGAGTGATCTTTCAAAGTAAACCATCTTAATCCATGGAGTCAGTGCAGCATAGACAATGATAGAACAAACATCTTCATATAAACCTCAAGCTACGATCCCTGTCATTTGCAGTGTGTGTCTAATTTCTACTCATTTTTCTTTGAAAACACTGGACAGGAAATACTGTCTATAAATAGAAAGCTCTCTAAAGCTAAGTTGTGCAAGTACAAGCATTTCCCATAGATCCACTGCAGTGGAAAGTGAGAGCACATAGTGTAAATGATGCAACAGGCAGTGTCACAAGAAGGTAAAAAAGGAAATCTGTAAAATCTTCTAAAAGGAGAGAAATAACACAAGTGCTTCTTTACATGAGTTTAATCACACTGTAGAAAGAATGTCTTTATTAAGTGCCTGGACTTAATAAAAATGTCAAAAACTCTCATTCATAAATCAACTCTTTCAAGATTTGTTGGGGTGATGGAAGAGCAACCTTAAAAAGAGAGGGCAAACAGAAGTTTAGTTATTCAGTTATGACTCTATGATTGAGACTTAAAAAGCTTCCCTATATTTACAGGACAAAGATTCCAGCCTGGGGTGCTTCCATCTTAAACAAATTTCATAACTACGGGACAATGAAGTCAGTGGCTCATTTGCAGCTGAAGAGTTTTATAAAGCAATGTCTCCACTCAAAGCTGAATCAACAAACAAACAAAACACAACAGATACCGCCTTTATGATTTTTCTTCCCTCATCCTAAGGTAGGATAAGTAAAATGGATGAGGCAGGTTCACATACTCAATCCAAATTGACTGAAGAAAAGCTTAAATGTGGTCTTGGATATTTCCTAGGGATATTATTAGATTATTAAATATTCTACAGCTAATATTAGTGTTTTCTTCTTTCTTCCCTCTTCTGCCTTTCACCTACTATACAATTCAGGAAGTTTTCTCAAAGAAAGTTCACTGAAACAGGCAAATGCCTCTGAAAATTTCTTAGTAAAAAATTTCCAGCAAAACATTCAAAAATTCTTTACTTTAATTGTGAAATGTATTGATTGTTCCTCTCAAGTAATTCATGCCTTAAAATGACATATTTTTGTTCCTTTCAGAGGGCTTGGATAGATAGCATTGTTTTCCTTTCCAAAGCACATCAAAGAGCCCAAATTTTGGCAGGCTTTCTGTTTTCTTTAAAAAAGAAGAAAAAGAAAGAAAAACATCAGCAAAACAAAGCTAAGAATAACTGCTCTTTTCTGAAGAGCGTGGGCTTCTTCACTTCTAGATTCACAGTCATGGTGCTCACTTCAGGGAGCTGCTGAAACAGAAAGCCTGGAGGTGGGAAGGTGGAATGGAAAGACCAAAGAATTGGCATGGGATAGAGAGCCTTTTGCCTCTTGATACTCAGGCTGTATCTAGGCAGTCAGTCATAAATCAAAGTCACCACAATTTTTAAACACTTTCATGGGCTATGCAAGGTCAAACTGTAGCCTCTAACCCAGTGGACAGATTTCCACATATCTGCAGCTGGTACTTCAGTGACAGCTTTGGTGATACCTGTGGTCTCCAGTTTTTAGTCTTTCAGTAGTTTTGTAATTGAATAAATTCTAGAAAATAGCTGGATTTGGGTCAATCATGGCCTTTTCCTTTCAGGACAGATAGGTACATCAGATGCACATACCTTTTTTGCTGAAAAAAAGCGAGTATCCCGAGTAGCTCCCCCTTCTGCTGAAATGTTCGGAGAAGTAGATTGGTGCTGCTCCAGAAAGATCTTCAATTTGGAGTATGTTACTGCCCCTGGACCCCTTTTTCTTGATTTCATTTCTCCTTCTCAGCCAGTAACTATAATTTACTCATCACAGACCTGTACTCCTGTGGCAGGATCTGTAGTCTGTACTATTTCTAAAATACCATGTACTATTGCCCAATGTCAAATATGAAGGAATGACATCAAAACAATGCAAGAGAAATACCACCAGCTCTTACACTGCGTGAAGCAACCTTTATCTTGATTTATGGTGGAACTGGACTTGTTTACTGGTGTTAAAATCAGATTATTTTAAGGCTTAAAATTCTCCTAGAGTGTGGTAGAGTTTCCACAGCTTCCTGAGCAGAGATGCTTTCCTCTGTATTGAGAATAAGATATGAAGAAAGACTAGGAAAAGAAGTTAGACTGGAGATAGTCTGAGGAAAATGCCAGGACTGACTGCTATACCAACCAAGCTATCATGCCACACAGAGCTGAAATGTGCAGTCCTTGCCCACAATGGGACCCCTGTTCTGAGGTAAAACTACTTTTGACTTTAAGGGGACTTTTAATGGGACCGTTATCATCTAACAGTCCATATACCAGTAAACAACACAACATTGCAGGAAGTAGCAGTGCATGGCATTTCTGCAAAAGCGTAGAAAATACCTGGAGTATGGTATGGAGCTGCACCCCAGTGCAGTTCACACTGTCCCCACACTTCAGACTCTGGGGAATGAGCAGAAAGGCACAATGACAGGCCAGCTGGTGTTACATCCATGTACTTCTCACCTCAGAGCGATAAACAAAAAGTGCATCAGTTAGCTAACTTGTAAATGACTGGGATAAAGAATATGTACTCTGGATAAAGATGACAGGGTTCATTGCTAGAACAAATCAGACAATATGTGAAGTTAGACTGTGCCCTATTGCTTGGTACAATTATGTGACCTTGTAACAAAGCATGGCCAAGATGGCAGTGATACTGCATATAAAACACAGCCTGGTGGAAAGTTGCTATTCTTCAAACTCCCTTGCATCTAGACATCTTTCAAGTGATTTCAGAATTCAGGGTGAAAGTGGATCTTAGGTCTTTTTTAAAAAGCCATTTCAAATCCTCATTCATATCATAAATGCTTTTTCTTCCTTTTTTCTGCAGACCACTGAAATCTCTGGGGCCATGACATTGTCTGGCACTGAATGCAGCCCCTTTTTATCATTATAAAGAAATAATGAAAGCATATGGTGGAGAGGCGCTCATATTTCAGTGTATGGTGCCTTCCTCATTCTCCATAACTAAGCACGAAAGAATATATAGTATGATGAGAACATTAATTATTTCCAATACACTAACAGAAAATTCCTAACAATTCAAAGACATCCCTGCTGCCTAGCATGAATGTAAGTTCAAAGTAAAAGAAACCAAACATATCCCCACTTTTGTGCATTAAACATCAGCAAGTGACCTGTATTTTATTACAGTACACAGCTGTTTTATCACATAAGTAAATAAATCACCATTGAACCAACTTTGGGAACGAAGATTTTGAATAATAACACAATTAACTTTTCCCACAAAGCCCAAATAGCCCACTTGCTCATAGTTGCTACAAGCTGTGATTCCCACGTGAAAGATATCAACTTATTTCCTTTTCCTGTCAATCATCGGTACCAAGTGGGGCCATGGTATGTCAGGTCATGACCTTTCACTCTGGGCATGAGCCTGAAAGCCACTAGTGAATCAACTAGTTTAATTATTTAGGCTGTTTTTAATAAATATAAAAATGTGGCCTTAAATATTTCACATGCTTGTTCAGTTTGGGCTTTCAAGTACCTCTCATCAAGCTCACCATCCTGAAAGTGTGCTCTTATTGGTAGGAAATCAGTCAATTAATAACCAAATCCAGCTTTTGGAATAAGGTTTATTTTGCTGATTTTGAGCTTCCTGGCTTAGGCATTACTTGCTTGTTGGTTTAGAGGACAGGATTTTTATTATGCTTTTTTACATAAGATTGGACTGTTTTTAATCATCACCAGCACAGCCTGTTTGCTTACCTCCCACAAAATGATCCTTTAATACAGTTTTCCATATATGGTATATTTTCCATATCCTCTTCACCTATGGGAAAAAAAAAAAACAAACAACAAGCAAGAAGAAATTCAATATACTAAAGCCCTTATAAGACAATTCTTTTAAAAATATTTTTGAGTAATGTTGACAGCTTTGCTATTAGGTCCCTTAGCAATGGACAGTTTTATTCCATTTCAGATCAAAGTGTGATGACAACCCTTCTTTGCTAAAAGTCCCAACACCTTTCAGCTTATAACTCCCGTAGTCTAAAAACCTAGGCCTGAACCAAGGTTCTGACTTTGCCTGGTAGTTAGCAGTTACTGCATGAGAAAATTGCAGTAACTGTACAACCACGTAAGCAGAAAACAAGTTAGTAATGCTCTCCGTGGATGGTGAACTAGTCATGTGCTATGATTTATAGTCTACAAACATTTATGCTTATTGCTCAACAAGCTTTCTAGCTGGTAGACACAGGACAGAACTAAAGTTGAGAAACTAATTGCTGGTGCCTTTTGAAAGAATAAGCCTCTAAACTTCAACTGCCAGAGCCAATTTTTACTGTGGAACGTTCCTGAAATGTACAGAACTTTCCCAGCATTTCTTAGATTTATTTGTTCTTTTTTCCTCCAGTGCTCTAAGACTACTCAAGAAAGTGAGTGTGAAGGATTGTCTCTATTTATAGATGATAAACCTAACTCTTATCCTTCTCCCTCCTCTCCCCTCCACCACGGTCCCACATCAAAGAGAGAGCTTAGGGAAGAGAAAGAGAGATGGTCTTACTGTGACTTTTCCAATCACTCTCATGGGCTGTGGAAAAGAAAGGCTGCTGGTTCTGCTGGTTCTGGAGGAAATGTCAGCATGTCAAAATTTGCTTTTTTTTTTTTTTTTTTTTAAACAGGAGTAAAATAATAATCTAAATGACACCACAAAAATGAAATTTCTGTAATGTAGAGATCATCAAAGCTACCTTAACTGAAATGTTTTTGGTTTTGGGACAGTTGAAAACATTTCATCTTGATACTGTTCAAATTCTTCATTTTGACTTAATCACTTCAAGGTGTGCACAATATTATGTTAGAACGTACTATATAATCAAACAAAAGTCAAATGAAGCATTCCATCTTTACTGAAGTGTCCCCACCTGATAAGGCTGCTTCTCAGCAATTTCAGCAAAATTGCTCTAGTCCTGAGAAACCTTTCACAAATTCATCTAAGTCAGCATTTGCCGATGAAAAGCTATCTTCTAAGAAGTTTTCAATCCGCTTTACTCAAGATGCATCAGGAGGAGCATATGTTTATAACATGTGAGCAACCCCCTGAATCTCCTGGTGGAGGAGAGATCAAAATCAAAGTATTGATCCAAGGATCTACCACTTTGAAATCAGATATGGAAAAATGCTAAGGAGCAGCAGTGATTCTTAGAGGTTTCAAGTGCATTTAGAGTACACAGTATCGCCTGGAACATGCTTCAGTTTGCACTTACCTTATTTAGCTTTTCAAAGGCTGACCTTTCATGCACTAAGTTCAGCGACATAGCAGTCAACCTATTAATGTCCAAGGAAGCTGTGGACCAAATCAGACAGTTTAAATAACTCAGCTGTGAACAGAGAACCCCATTATCATTCCTGTGAGGCTAATCTGAACAGCTGATTCATCTCGAGCAGTTTACTATGGACGATAGGTCTTCACAGCATCCATTTTAAGTTTTAAATCAGATGAGGGTGAAGAACTTTGCACTCAGACACTATGTTGGGAGGTGCCATATAAAAGGACAGACAGGCAGAGAGGCTTATATTAAAGGGCCTTATTTCCCATCACATTTCACTAGCTCTATTCTGACATGATTACTGATTTCAGTGGAATAAAAATAAGTAATGAAGTAGAGAGTTAGGGAACTGTGTAGCCTTTCTTCCCCTACAACACACATCTCCCTGTTAAACATGTCTTGGCTTTGCATGTCTGTGATGGTTTTAGTCAGGGAAGGCTGTATTTGCCATACATATCTGTTAACAGTTTGGAGACAACAATACTCATGAGAAGACCTAGACTGGCTTTTAGAAAATGATGGGAAGTTCTTGATCCCTACTTACTTTTTTCCTTTCTTCTCTGGTGGGGGTTCACACCTTTCATTACATGAGTCTAAAGGCTGTTGAGAAGAAAAATGCTTCCACATCTTTGGCACTGTCTGATCATGCCTTTTGGTACGAGCAAAATATTAACTACACACAGGAAACCCATGTGAGTTCTGAAATCAGGTTGGAAGATGCCAGAAACAATTGTATCTCACAGTTCTTTGACTCTTTTTCAATTTGTACATGGAAGGAAAAGGCCATTACAAAATAGGAATGATGTAATTACATTACTCCTTTTCCCTTGAACTATTATTTTGTCTAGTAGACTGTTGCTTTTTAGCCTTTATCTGTGTATTCAGCAATTCCATAAATAGGATTTCATTATCAGCACTGAAATCCCAAACAGTTTTCAGCTCATAATGAGGTTTTCACTGTTCTCAGGCAACGCTTGGAAAAGCCTTTTATATGATAAGATGAAGATGTGAGACAGTCTGAGCAAGATGTGTTGCCAAAGGCATTACTTTCAAACAGTCCTCAGTTTCTTCACTCAAACAGGTGGTGATCAGGTTCTAGTAAAAACAGACTTCAAATTATTTCAGTTATCCAGTCACTGGAAAAGAAAAAAGAAAGAAAGAAAAGAATAAAAGAGGGTTGTTACTATAAGCTCCTTTACAGCCTGCAAAGAGCTCAACAAAACATATGTTCAGAAGAAAATTTCAAGTCTTTCATTGATAAATTATGACTTCCTGTAGGATATTTCTAATAGTCAGCCCTCCTCCCTGCCCCAAGCTTACAAATGCTAATGCTAAGGAATCTTGAAAAAAAGGTCTTTGAAATAACAAATTAATATATAAAAAATGGTTCCCAACATACACTTACACAAATCCAGGTACCGGTGAAGATAAAGAGTCTCAGAGAGCTGAGAAAAAAAGGGGTAAAAGACAGGCTCAAGCCAAACTGCAGTATCTGAACATATTATTTGAGAGGAGAAAGTAAGTGTGGTTCAGATTTTACAACTGCCTCTTTACCACACAGTGACAACACGCTGGCTTCATATGCTAACAGTGAAATGTGGGCCCAAATTTTGCAGTGGAAGCCAATCTATACTTGAGGAAGGCAAAAGATTTCAAATTTAAGCTGAACTTGCATGCTTAAAAGCCTTATGAGCACTGGAAAGGTCACAAGAAATACAGGAACCTCATGTGATACTATTTTGTAGAAAGGTCAGACATTCTCCTTCAATTAAAATTGAGATGTATTTGTATCATTCATACTTTGCATTAAGAAGCAGAGGCTTGGAGTCGTTCCAGAAGCTGAGAAACTACTACCAAGATCCCTTCTGTATCTGACTTATTTTGAGATGCCAAAATCACCTTGTGTGGTGGGAAGAGGTGAAGGAGCTTGGCAGCTAGTAAAAGGCAAAGCAGTTGCTAGGCTGCTCTAACTTTTACTGGAGAGTGAATGTATAGAAGGCTCAGACTCAGGAAAGCATGCTTGTGTCCCTGAAGACTTAAAATAACCATATAGGGCAGTCTGATCCTGGCATTAATGCTGTTTTTGAATGTCTAAAGTCACAGCGAGTTTTATGGCTAAATGCCATGATGTTCTTTGAAGATTTAAGCAGCATTACATTTCATTTGAGATAACATGCTTTTGGAGTTCCATGGCGAGTTCCATAAATTCCTCTTGGATAAAATCTGAAGTAAACATCACAAAGTTTTCATGGGCTTCTTGCAATTTGCTTAGGAGCTTTTGTGTCAGAGGGGACTGGAAAATGGCTGGCAATGTTTTATTTCACTTTTTAAGAATAGTTTTTGGGTATGCAAGCCTAAGCAAGAGATATTTGGAGAGTGCCGTTTTGCTGGAATAAGCAGCAGTTTTAATTAAAACAATTATACAAGTCTTTGTTTTCTTCAACTTGTTTGATTTAGTTGGTTTCTTTAGCAACAAACAAAGCTTTCATGGCTTCTTCACATTTGCACAGAATATTAATGTTGCTGCCTTTGATTTCAGATGTAGACTTAAGCAGTCTCTCAGCATTTAAGTCTCAAATCACTGCTAAGATTAAATGAGCAGCAGAGATGAGGATGTGGGTATTTGTATCTTGATACCATTAGGTTACAAGTGAAAAATCCAGGAAATGGCAAAAAAATGCCTGACCAGGAGGACTTGCTGAACAACCACATTATATTGCAATTATTCAAACAGGTCAGACTTATTACAGGTTTAGCTCTACTCTCCCTTCCTTTCCTCTCCTAAATTCCTCTCTTGAAAATGGTAGGACAGTGACATACAGACTGACATTCAGTATTTACAGTGTCAGTCATGATACAAAATTAGTTAAAACATATGGTCCACGGGGGGGCTGGCATTTGATACCGTGCTGCCGCACTGTGACAGGTAAGCTAAAGCTGGATTAGCAACTTCAGGGTTACATGGCCTACCACTAAACCAAAATTAAACATCTTGGGGTACTACAAATCCTCTAAAAGAAATTAAAGAACTCAACAGTAAATGAAAATCCCTCCAAATTTTCTATTTGTTTCTTCCCAGATAGTGATTTATTTTATGTCAAAAGGGGAGATTTGAAACAAAAAAATGGCCCAATTCATAAGAAATTACTGTTGGGAGTTAGTTTTGCTTTTATTTTCTTCAGCTGAAGTTAATCCTTACACCTGAATCCAGGTAAACCCCTCTCCTGAAATGGCCCCTTGGGTGTGAACACAGAGCTGCAGCTGTCTTGTCAGCTCCTGGTCAGAGAATTAAAGCGCTCTCTGCCAACCACAGTGCCATCCTAGACGTGTTTATATAAAAGCATCTCTGTCTTGAAAAGATGAAGGGTTGTCTCTGTCAGTGTGCGTGCAGAGGCTTTATCAAGGCACACGTGATGCTTAGTAACACAGCTGGACAAAAAGGAAGAAGAAAGGGTGACCTAATATTGGAAAAGTCTACTTCTGTGCGAGCATTTCAAAATTTGAAAAGTCAATAACCTTCAAAACCTTCTGATCCACTTTATAGTTGGCCCAAAGTTATAGAAAAAAATTTACAGTGGTGATTTGTTGGGTTTTTTTTCTGTAAAGCTTCTCATTTTCTTCCTTTTTTTTAAAATGTTTTTGATCAGCTCTACTAGAGCATAACATGTTTTCCATAGACACATGTATGTTTATGGTTAAAATATCAATTCATTTATCTTCACAAATGTTGACACAGAAGATAAGAATCAGTATAAAAAGAACTGTTTTAATTTGAGTGTTTTTTGAAAAGAAAGGGAGCTTAATAATGCATTTCTCTCTGGAAATGTGGGTTCAGATTTTGACTCACATCGGAAATCAAAAGAAACAGTGGTATTTTGTATCATATCACCAATTCTGCATGATGGATCCCCACAGAAAAAAAAAATAAATTAAATTGCTGGGCAGTGTGATTAGGCCTCAGAGGTGACATTTGGGGTGCAGCAGGCAGAACTGGGAAGGCAGGGACTAACAGCAGAAGGGCTGCAGGCGATGCCCTGCTGCCAGCAATGGGCCAGGCAGTGCTGGGAGTCTCGGCGTTTGACCAGCACGGAGCGTTCAAATTCACCGTGTGCCAGAGAAGGAAGCTAAGAGATTAATCGCTTGCTACCTAAAGCATGCTTCCCTTAAAATTCATCGTGTATTCATTTACAATATCTTATTTAGTTTATGCCTGTTGCTTTTTTTAACATACGTAGCTATCTCTCTTGATGTTGGGGTGGTTTTTTTTAGCTGCTTATCCTGAAATCAGTACATTTTCCTTTCTTGGAGCTGTAACTTAATAAAAGCCAAACCATTTCTTTCCAAAGAGTTACAGCTCCTCCCAGATGAGTACATCTAGGTCAGATTTCAGCCTGGCATAAATATTTTATGTTTGAGAACTAAAGGTCTCCAGAAATTGGGGTTCATATTGGAACGCCTGACGTAGCCTTAACCATACTAGCACATGCGGGTGCTTGCTTTAATAAAAAAGCCCTTAATCTCATTTGGCTCTACCTCACTGGCAGCTTGAAGTACTTGAATCAAACAGTACAGCTGTGAATTGTGACACTGCCTGGATGGAAGCCCAGAAAACTTTTCCCAGAGAAAACCCTTGAGGGAGGAAAAAAGAAAAAAGAAAGAGAAAAAGAAGAAGGAGGGGGAAAAAAAGGTTCGACAACCGAAATACAATACAGTGGAGAGTGAAAAAACCCACAGCCAAACCTACCCCTCCCTTCCCTCCCCAAGAACCTGAAACAAACTAGAAAACCAAAAGATAGACTTAAAAAGGTTACTTTGTAAGGTAGGAGGGGCAACCTGGGCAGCCCAAGTAATGATCCCAGTCCGTATTTTCTGCACAGCAGCAAATAACCAAACTCAAGCAAAGGAATAGGAAAGCTGAATTACACCACTCTTTCAAAATCCATTTAAAAGAAAAGGCAGGAAAAGAAAGCAGCTTTGATTTTTGTGAGGAAGAAGAAAAATATCCAACTGAGGAAATTAAAAGAGGGTTGGAAGCACAAGTGCTATAAACAGACCTAGCACAAGTGTGCTTTGCAGCATTTATAATTTTATTTTTGTTTGAATCCTGACGATGATACCTTCCCCTAAAGCAGATAACTGAGCAATAATGAAAAACAAAACAACAAACCATAGAAAGCACATCTGAATGGAAGGAAATGTTCTTTTTTAGAAGGCAGCAGCCATACTCTGGAGTCATAAGGTCAAGAGGTGAATTTCTACTGAAGGAAAACATTAGAGCTAGATATTTCTCATCTGTCAGTCCCATTAAATACCATTTTTTAAGGACTGAGGACTGTGCATTGCGCCTTTCTTCAAGTTAGCAGGATAATAAAGATTCTGTTGCCTTTTGCAGATGTTTAAAGACATGATGTGAAAGACAAATTCTTCAACTAAAACCCTCAAGAAATGTCACTTCTGTGTCTTACTGAAGGAGTTCCAGCACATTCTCTACATAAACATCTGCCGGAAACATTTTAAAAAGGAGGCTGTTTAAATAATGGCTTTTGTAGGCTTTTTCCCCCCCCCCCCCCCCCTTCTTTAAAGAAAAGAAAATGAATTTGTGGAAAGTTCCCTCTTCCAAAGCAACTTGCCTTTGCAAACATGCCTCGGCTAGGATGATCTGAGAAAGCAGGCTGTAAAATGAAGAAGAAATGTTGAAAATATTCCTTCAAAACATTCTATATCAATCACACCTCAGAGACAGTCATAAATCAGTGCTTTCTTTGACTTCAGAAAGTTGTTGCTCTTCATTGTTATGCTAACTTGTTTGTGACAATTATAGCAAGGCTCTATTTACATGATAATTGGATTTTTCTATTAAATTTAACAGACAAGGAGAAAAAGGAAAAATAATAACCAACATTGTGTCGCAAAGTGGTAAATTTGTGGCATAAACTGAGAAAAGGAAAAATAATGAAAAGAAACTCAGTATATAGTCTACTTAGTGTAATTTGACCCTTCCCTCTACATGACTACAGCAAGTCAACCTAGATTTCCCCATTCTTAAATGTCTGCCACAGTGCTGGACTCTGCAGTAATTGTGACTGTATACCAAAGTGGGGTGAGATTCTTGATGGGTTTATCTTACTTTACGTTTATTAGAAGAAAATATGTACTTCTAGATGCAGTACTTCTATTTCAAACTGACAGAAATTAGACATAGTTGGAAATCCCTCTTAGGAAGTCCACCTGTTGCCAAATCAAACAGTGTTTCATCTCACAATAACTTTATATCCATCTTATGGTTTGGGGGACATTAATGCAGTAAGTTAAAAGCTTCATTAAACCTAGCAGATTCCATGTAAGAAAAATTCCAAGGATTTTGGAAATGACACTGTACATATGCAAATGCCATTGGATAACTAATACTGTCATCTTTACATATAATATAGGAAGAGTTTTCATCAGAAGTTTTGTTATACAGAATGTAATGCTAAGATTAATATCAAATGTGTGACTGCTTCTTCAGGACAGAGATGGCGAATGATCAATCTATAGCAATTTATCTGATAAGTAGCACGGATCACCCATCTCCTTAACTAGGAGAGAATGCAGATTAAAGGCTGCCAGGCACCGTGAGAAAACAGAGAAAGTAAAAAATAATCTGTCATAGTAATAGCAAGTAGAGCAGTACAGTACATTTTATACTTGGGTCAAAATCAAGAGCACAAAACAGGTATCATCTGACTGAAGATCTGTCTAATAGCACAGCTCAAGAAAGTGATGAAGAAAGAAGAGAAAAAACCCATTTTTGCAGGGCTCAGAAGATCTTTCCATTGCTAATGCCCATCCCTCAGCATTATCTTTGTCTGTGGATTTGTGTACAGTATACGAGAAATTTACTTTCAGGAAGGCCTTGATATTTTCTGGGCTTTGGTAAGGCACACAGATGTAAATGAAACTATTTTGGCAGAGATATCTCCAAGAAAAGAGAGATCCAAGAGGCCACATATTCATTTCTATCCCCTGGTTCTGGCCTCTCCTGGCACTTGACAGTAATGGCATCATTACTTACCTCCAGATTACTTGTGCCATGAAGAAAGGGACCTAAAGTGTTAACAATATACTCTTTCCTTTCTTTCTAAAATCCAAGAGAGGTGAAGACCTGATTTCCTTATTAACACCCCTGACTGTCTTATAAAACATTGAGGAAAACTGCTTTGCAAGCTTAAATAATGTAGGTGCAGAAAAACAGCAATATTTTACAATTGTTTCTTATCTGTTGGAGATTTCTTTCATAAGTCACTAACAATTGTCTTTCTTGATGATTAGTTGCTTGATTTTTGTATTCATGTGCTTTCACAAAAAAGGTTGAAAGTTCAGTCTTTCCCAGTTTTCCCATCATGTAATAAAACATCTTCCATGTGATCTTGGTTCCCAGAATCCCCTGTGACTTTGACTTCACTGTTGGACACAACCTTGTAAAATTTGAAGTTCATTGGGTTTGTGAAAAAAATACTGATCTTTACAGATACATCAAGAAGTCTGTCTGATGTGATATCCTCAGGCTAAAAGTCAAGCTAATTTCCTCTGTATGAAAATTATAAACATCTCATTTAACACTTCCTTTAATTAATCCATTTGGTTTTCTAGCATACGTATACTTATATGTCTGGTGATATGAAAAATGAAAATAACTATCTGGGTAAGATTTTAGAACATATTCTAGGATTTAAATGGAAAGATGTCTGAATATTTCTGTGTAGGGGTAACTTAAGTAATAAAGCATAAGGAAATCGAGTCTTTCATCCTTTCCTATAAAGGAGCAAAGAAGGTCTTGGCTTCTTGCTATTTTACTCAGATGGTGATTGCTGATATTTACTCTACACTTTCTCTTAAAAAAATCTCTAAACTGTACAAATCTCCCTGCATCACTCTTTAACACAGTTGATAGACACCAGCTGTGCTGTAAAACGAGAAGTTTCTGAACAGACAATGATTATCTGTCAGTGGATAATACCGTTTTGAATCACTAATGCCCCTCTGCAGGTTCAGTGATGGGATATCAGAACATGCTTAAGCATGAGCTTAAATATTTGCATGCAATGAAAGCTGTATCAGAAAGATGTCTGTATTAAAATATTTTGGATAATGATTTTTTTCAATTACTTTTCTGTAGAGTTTAGGACCCAATCATTTTGTGGAACATTTTACCATTCCATGTAAGATCTTACTAAGTATTTATGTGTGCAAGCCAGGCAGGGAATGTACCTTTTTATTAGCAGAGCGAGTGTGATCTAGACAGGTGTAGTTTGATCTTTCCCATACTGACCTTCACATAACTTCATACCTGACCTGAATTGAGCACTGTCTCAGGGGTAAGAGACAACTTGCTCATGGAGAAGAAAATGATTATGCTGCTGAGTTATGTGATGCAGCTTTATAAAATGGAGTGCGTTTTGGGTATACGACCACAAAACCTCATGTTTTGACAATTATGCAGCATATGCAAAGGCCCATTTCATTTATTAAAACCCACCAGTACGGCACAAAGCTTTCCATATAAACACAGGTTACATCCTATTCACAAAGGTGCTGCATTGTTTCTTTTGTTTCATTAACTGCCACACTCTAATTGTTACTTTGTGGCTTCAATGCAAATCACAGCATTTTATCCCAGTAAGCAAAATGAAAATAGCTTTATATTTGCACTTTATGCTGTGGGAGGGAAGATGCCACATCCTAAGTGTAAAGTTTGGTTTTCATGTTTTCAGAGATCTTTTTGAGTTGGAAAAGAAGCATCTCTGAATACTTATAGGTTTATTTTACCATAAACATGTTTGTTTCTCAGTCACACTTCTGGGAGCTGAGGATATTCACTTTTCCAAAAAGAAGGAAGCTGGGACCTCCAGCCTGCATAATTCCTCTGGATAAAGGATGCTGCACCTGTGTAGCAGCAGTTTCAGATCCTGAATGCTCTCTCCTGTGTATGACATCTGACATCCGCTTAATACAAAGAATTCAAAGGAAAGGACCGCCAGTACTACAAGCAAGATCTTTACTGTTTGAGGTAAAGGGCCAGGCTCTGTAGCAGGGGCTGTTACGGACTTCTCAAAGGACAAAACCTCTTCTGGCCTTTGGGCTCTTCCTGCATTTCAGTCACTATGAAGTTTCTCTTGAGTACACAGATACTATAGTGATGGCTGCATCAGTTTTTTAATTGCCAGATTTTTCAGAAACTTTTTGAAGGAGGAGGCAGAGAAGGAAGTAAGATGATTGAGAGTTTAAAAAAGAGGAAAAGAAAAGCCCTCAAACTTTCTCAGTGTATTGATATTCTTCAAGGCAATAAGGCTGTGATGAAGGAGAGGGACAGAAGAAAAGCCATTACCATGCTTAGTTCTAGAAATTCTCCAATTATTGCTAGAAAAGCCATCTAAAAAGCACTTGAAATTGGTGATGTATGCTGTTTACACTCTTTGGGAGGGAAAAAAAAAGTCACAACAAAAAACCAAGCATCTTCTCCAAAGAGGGGAAAGGTTAGAAATTATTTGTGCTGCATTGATCAATTTACCCGAGTTGTCTTTCGATGGATTGTATTAATGGAACTTCATTTTCTTTTATTCAGCTGCTGGCCAATTTCTTCTTGACTCTTAAAAAGATCAATGAACACATCTCACTATCTTTGTACAAAATGAGCCTCTATTTTTTCCTTAAAGTTTAAGAGACTTTATTATTTTCATTTGTAATGGATTTTTCCGTCTCCTTTTTTTTCACCCCTGTTGCGATTTCTCTGATGTACGTCTATTCTTCCTTTTTCATGGATTTTGTCTAAACAATTCAGGTCTGCCTTTCTGTGGGGTACATGCAGGTAGGAAGTTATGTCTTTAGGTCCAGCAATGTACATACAGTTAAGATTAAGGACAGCTCCTTCTTTAATGCTGGCATGAACAGGAGGAACAATCACTAAAATGAGACTAAAATGAGAGTGTGTTGTTTGATGAAATTCAACTGGCAATGTCAGTGAACTGTACTTGTAAATAGTCTCAGTAAAATCAAATATTACTCAACAGGAGAAAGGCTAACAAGTTATGGCCAGACAGGATTGAATTTAACCAGCAAGTGCTTTTTGATTTGGGTTTGGTTTTTTGGGGTTTTTTTGGGGGGGGGGTTGTTTTTGTTTTCCCCTAGTTTTGACTAATCATAACTAGTTTACATTTTCATTCTTCTCTCAGTTCACATTAGGAAATTAGAACAGCGGCAAAATAATTAAAAAAAATACTTCTGAAAATGTTAGAATTTAGGATCTGGTCTTACAAAACTTTGTATACAAAACAAACCTAGTAATGTGAATTGAGGTAAGATCCCTTGCATGAATGCACACAGTCCCAGATCCATTCTACCTTTGAACCTCATGTGTTGATTTTTATTTTCTCAGCCTTTTTTTATCATACCAAATTTCATTTTTATATTGGCATGTGAGGATAAATTTGAACATGTGGTTGCAAAAGGAAGGACTCTGAAAAGATCTTGGAATACTCTCTGAAGGAAGGTGAGCCAGTAAGCAAAATTCAAATGGTTTGCCATTGATTGCACATTCATTTTGATTTTAATGCACAGCATGCAAAATCTGGGCTATATTTCAAAACTCTTTGGAGGCTCCTATGGGCTGCTACTCAATACTGTGTAAAATAACCTTTCTTTTACAAATAGGTACTGCATTTTTCCAGTCTCAGTCTTTCAAGAGACATTTCCATCCATCATGGCCGTACATGATGATTCCTCTGGCAAGCACTGATTTTATATTAATCTAAAAACTGTGCATATTTACACATCTGTTCTTTTTTTTTTTTTTCTCCTAACTCATAGCTGTTTGAGCCACAGAAGAGATCTCCAAAATCCTTGAAGGACATCTTTCTAGCCAAGCTAAAATATGCTTTCATCTAATCTTTTACAAAAACAGCTTCTGTACATAAACCAGGCTTCAACAAAGTATTTCTGCCATCTTGAAGAAATGCAAATTTCTCAAAATTTACTGAGAGCACTTGGTAGTTTTGATGGTGGTACCCATGAATAAAGAAAGTTCTTCAAGTTCATATGTCTCTTTTATGTATCTTACTGGTTCCTATTAGAGGTTACATCAATTAATGTAGTGTGCACTGTTAAATTTCTGAACTATAACACAAATATATTTCACAAATAAAAGCCAGGAACATGTAATTTATTTGGAATTAAACCACTGTCATCTCCAAATTGCCAGTCCTTATGGTGAATGTTCTGGGTCCCTGAAAATGTGACTGAAATTTAGTAAGCAGTAGCTCCTCCGTCCCGAGAACATTTGCATGTACAGAGATGTGCATAAAAACATACTCCCTGCACATACATCAACACATTCAGAAACACACAAAGCCTCCTCACAGCACCATTAAAATATATGCTTGTCACAGAAGCAATAATCCAAAGAAGACATGGGAAGATCTTTGAAACATCCATTCTCTACCTCTTACGTATAATATTACTATTCAATTTAAAACCGGTGTATTGTTCTGGAGCATAAATAACTGTCCTTTAAATGCAGCTTGCCTGAGATCTGCTCTTTGTTTATGCATTTACAACACATACCACTTAAATAGCAACCCAATGCCTTTGTACGTCAGTTGTTACATTCCATATATATTGAAATCTTAAACTCTGCACAGAAATTCAGTAACGTGCTTAATCATAATTTTGCCACAAATCCAGTCTTTTTAATTAAATGTTGACAAATGAAAAAAGCATAGTCGAAACATGGAAGCCAATTCCAATAACCTTACAACTCTGTCAACATGAAGAATCTTTATTCTGCCAGAAGTTCTAACACTGAAAACTGTGGTTTTAGTTAGTATTTGTAACCTCCCTTCCCCACCAATGCTTAAAAAGTTCCCGGGAAATTAAGTTGTTAACATGAAAATGTTACAAATTACTGTGAACATTTTATTTTAAAAAAGCTAAAATATTCCATTCTGATTTTTATTTAATTTTTTTTTAAAAAGTGAGTATGAAATGACCATTTGAAATATACTATTCTGCTAAAGTAGTTCTAAAAAAAATTTCTAAATTTGCTAATGACATTTTGTTCAATTTTATATGCTCCCATAAGAAACTGTGATTTAGCCAAAATGGCATTCACTGAATTAAAAATCTTTCAGTGAGCAGTATTGAGCCTATAGGACCACTGGAAGTTACAATAACTGCCATGATAAAAATCAACATTTATGGGCCTCGCTGAAGATGCATGGGACTGTTTCTCATACAGTAGAAACAGGCCATGTTAAGAGGGCTCAGTGTTTTGGCCCTTCCAGACTCTTATCTGAAGATTACTGAAGATTTATATTCACACAAAACCTAGATGCTTTAGCACTGCACACAGATTTGGAAAAGGAGTAAAATAACGGATTTGTCTCCTATGAATCAATACAGAAACATGGTTTAAAAAACAAAGACACAACTCTCATTCCAAAATTCCAGAATGTCTGAAGTATTGCAGAAGTGGCAAAACGGGGAAAGGGGAAAAAGGGGAAAAAGGGAAAGGGGAGGAGAGGGAGGGGGAGGGGGAGGGGGAGGGGGAGGAGAGGAGAGGAGAGGAGAGGAGAGGAGAGGAGAGGAGAGGAGAGGAGAGGAGAGGAGAGGAGAGGAGAGGAGAGGAGAGGAGAGGAGAGGAGAGGAGAGGAGAGGAGAGGAGAGGAGAGGAGAGGAGAGGAGAGGGAAAGAAAGGAAAGAAAGAAAGAAAGAAAGAAAGAAAGAAAGAAAGAAAGAAAGAAAGAAAGAAAGAAAGAAAGAAAGAAAGAAAGAAAGAAAGAAAGAAAGAAAGAAAGAAAGAAAGAAAGAAAGAAAGAAAGAAAGAAAGAAAGAAAGAAAGAAAGAAAGAAAGAAAGAAAGAAAGAAAGAAAGAAAGAAGAAAAAGAGAAAAGAGAAAAAGAGAAAAGAGAGAAGAGCAAGGATTCTTTGGCAGTATTACCACTCTTCATTTTCCCCATGCACAAGTCTAGTCCCATATGCAACTTCTGCCTCCCTTTGGCTGCTGTGTTGCCGTTAATAAGCGTGTGCTGTACATTTGGCATGCTTTCCAGCTTCCACTTGCCATTTATTCCTTTTACAACCTCCTTTGTTATAGGTCTACTGTAGCAAACTGCTGCTTTATGGGAATTTGCAGCCCACTTGACATATGGTGCAGGATCACTGGCCAAAATGGCAGAATATTATACAGTATTTTACAACCCAAGTTCATTATCTGTCTTGTTCCAGGACTTTCTTTGGTCTGTGCCCAATAGGAGCCTCAACTCCTAATCATATGATAACAAGACTGGCTCCTCCACACATTTGTTGGACATCTCAATGGCTTCCACTGTTCTTGGAAGCAATCATGGACTGTGCTGGCATTCACTCACCATGACCAGCCATGGCTGAGGTGTGTCAGCCTTTGCTTTTTCTTTCTGCTGGCAACCCTAGGACAATGAACCCATGTTGCTGCATGTTTTCCCATGCTAAACTTCCTGTATTTTGCAGAGTTGTATGACTGGTGAATCAGGTCACTGAAATCTCTGCTCCAAACGAGTTTACCAAAGGTCACAGTTAGATGACTTGCAATCCAGACTTCTTTGCAGTAGCACCACTGCTCTTCTTCAACCAGCAAGCAGAGCAATTTTTCTCCTCATAATGGCAAACTTATGAATTGATGTCTCTCCTGTAGCAAAGCCACACACAGTAGCTTTGGTTCCTGCACTTGGGGAAATGTTAACGTTTTGTTCAGTATGTCATATAAAGACATGCCCTGTCCTGTACCCCACTAGAGGACCAGGTGTCATTAGACCCCTGGAATTTACCAGGTGTGCATAAAACATGTAAAATTAGTTCAGATGTGATTTTTATTTGTGAAGAGGAAGAAATTCGGGTTAAATATTCCAGCTTGGGTCTATTTTCACTGGAAAGACATCAAGTTGAACATTTCTTCCTGCTCAAATAAGAATGAATATAATTTTTATTTAAATTGCATAACTACACACTGTGTAAAAATCTCTTCACTAGGTTCTCTCTGCCCTTCTTGTCATGGATATTGTTGACATTTTCATTTAGACACTGTGTGCTATGGGCGTTCTGCCCCTTACACTGATTGTCGGGAGAACCACATGTCACTTGTGAATTGAAATATTCCAGTGGAGACATTCATAGCACAAATCACTAGCTTCTCAATTTGATTCAAACCACAAACATCTATCACAAAACTTCTCTGTGTTTCGAAGGGGCAGCATGTCTGCCTCCCTTCCATCATGACCCCAGTGAAAGGCTGACTTTCTGCAAAGTGTTCAAGGTCCCATTTCAGCTAAGACTTCCTACTTACAGAACAAGCCCACCCAGAAATCTGTATGAGCTGTGAGTAGTCTGATAAACAAGATGAGCAGCATTTTGAAGTAAAAAAGAAAAATAAAACGCTTCTCAGTAAAAATACCTGGTGGTTAAGCAAAGCCAATAGCCAAGTCAGGTAATATAGCCAGGACCTTCCCTGAGATCACACATGTGTTGCATCCCAGGCTTCATCAATATCCACTGATTCTGGACTACTGCTTCCTTGTACCCCAACTCTTTACTGCTTTTATTCTCTTGCTTTCATTTTCTTTCATTCTGGTTTCTTCCTATTGTTGTCACTTCTTTGAAAAGATCAATGAACAGGTCTTACAGTCTTGGCGTAAAAAAGCCACTATTTTCCTTTAAACTTTAAAAGACTTCATTATTATTATTATTTTTCATAAGAGGGATGTTTGTATCTTCCTTCTTGCCTGTAGCCCCCCTGCAGCTAAACTTTCTGATGGTGCTTTGTGTTTAAAAGAAAATTAATGGCAAAGAATGCACAATTTGACTTAAAACATATTGATATTGTAAAATGAAGAGCCATTTAATGAATTTTTTGTCCCCAGTGAAGAGCCAGTGTAAGGAACAGTAGGGGCTGCAAACAAGAGTGAAAAAGGCATTGTAACAGCAAAATGCATTTGTTTGAACAGTGTTTCCCTTTTCTTTTCTAATGATTTTACAACATTGTCTCTCCTTTGTTCTCTTCATTAGTTGTCTGTGACCACAAAGACATTCCAGTAAGAAAGGTAAGAAAAAACTCCATCCATCCAAATGTTTTTGATATCAGGAAACACACTTATTAGCACAAGAAAACACTCCAGTTCGTTGGTGTCCTGTCTCACACACACAAAACCCCACAAAAGCAAAATCTCAAATGACTAAAACTCCCCAGCAGCTCTTTGCCTTGCAAAATTTTGCTTCCTGCCCATGAGAAAGCAGGGCCTGGAGGAGGGGAGGTTGTTGACAGAGAAGATGCCATTAATATTTCTGGAATTGCAAGAACATTGATACAACTTTTATTATTATAACAGCACTTACAAGCACTGTTAAACGTTAGGGATTGAAATACGGGTAGCTGTGTTTGAGGCTTTATTTATTAATGCCTGTAAAATGCTTTGAGATCTTCAATTATAGGATTTTTACAGAGAAAACTTTTATATTGTCTTTAGCCACGCTGGCCTCAATCCTCGGCTGAAAGCTAAAAGAGCATGCAATGATAAATACAAGGGCCATACTGTCCTGTAATGTAGTTAAAGTAAAATAACCACAGACTTCTCTAACTTACATTGCTTGTGGCTACTTGCATCCACCGGCTGGAGTTCATTAGGGTACATTGTATCAGGGTCAATCAGAGCATCGCTTTTCTTACCCCACTGCTCCCAAACTATTGTGCTTCCTGCCAAAACATGATTCCTCTTGTTCTTTTGGAACAAGCACTGGCCCCAAGATATCAGCGGCAGAGAAGTGCTCTGATTTTTACTCGAGTATGAGGAAGACCAAGAATATATAATTCCTGGTTTTACATAAAAATCAAAAAAGCCTTCCTGGCCCAAACTTTAACCTTCATGGCCTGTCGGGTCTGTGTAGCAGGGACATGCCAACAGCAGACAGGAGAGTCTTCTGTCTTCCCCCACATTGGCTAGATTAAGTGAAGGGTGTCATTTGGCACAACTCAGGAGCTTGCTCAAGTCCATGCCCTAAGAATGCTAATATGATTTTGCTGCTCTGTCGCTGTGCAAAGTGTGTTGCAAGGATGTTCCCAGATTGTATCAACACAACCTCATACCTTACCATTCTCATCTATCCATACCCTTTAGTCCTGGGAACATGGCTTCATGGTTGTGCAGGAGATTACATGCTCTGGTTTGATAGCAGCAGCTGTAAAAATCACTGCTCTTGAACCAGTTGTTAAAAAATAACAGTACTTTTTAACAAGTTATACTTTCAGATGTTACCCTGGACCCTTTCAAGATCTGTCCTCAAATTAGTGAGGGGCTGTTCCTTCCTCTCGTTCCCATTACATGAAGCTGAGACTTGGAGGTGCTCAACACCCCCCTGGCACTGCACTTCAGCTGAAAGCTTCCCTGTCTCCACAGCCTCAACCATTCTCCCCCCTCTGACCCAGTCAATATTTCTTTGGCGGCACAAACCTACCTGAAATTTTCTCATTACTGTATGTGGCAAAGCCAAAAGTCATTAATATGTGAGATATTCCATAGAGAATTTTTGGAAGATCCATACATGGCACATATTTAATAGCAAACCATTTAAAAAGTAGTTGAACGTTTTAAAAGGAATTATTTATGCTTTCTTTTTTTTTTTTTTTTCCCTACTAGCAAAGCTAAACTACCATAACTTGCCAAAAGTTCAATTCTCCAGACACAGAGTAAGGGGAATGCATTTAGAAACCTTAGACAAATGCCTCCTCTACTTAGCCATCTAATATATAACAATTCGAAGATATATCTCAAGCCATGCCAGAATTAGAAGAAAGCCCTAAGACTGTGGAAGTATGGGAGAGTTGTTTTAGTATTGACAATGGGTAGCAGAACACATTGCTTGGATTTTCTGGGAGAGGAGAAGAGGCTCTTTCATTCTGTGTTTGCTGTATGTTGTATGTTACTGATCTCTGTAACCACGGCTGGGGTTTTCTGCTGCACTCATGGAAAGGGTGTCATAAAATCTATATTCAACATACGTGCATGAATACACTGTACTGTCTTCTGGTTTGAAATGTTCTACCATTTCAAGGAAGATTTACTGATCTTAACACTGGGAACAGGAAGCAAGCCAGGCATCATTCTCCAAAACGGGGGAGGTATTTTTGTTGCAAGTCTAGTGATGATGGAATCCCATCCCTGCCTTTCCCGTGTCAGCTTCCCCTTGCAATCAGACCACAAAACTACATTAACTTGCAATTCCGAGTGTCATTTTTGGGAGGATGTAGGGAGGGGAAAAATCCACAAGCAGGGTGAAATTTTTCCTTACTTATGTTTTCTTTTTTACTTTCTTCCTGAACTATATCTTGAATTGTGTTATATTAACAGAGACTTGAAACAACACCTTAGCACCTCAGAATAGCACTCACCATGTTACTAAGATAGACAACATCGTGATGTAACAACAGATTATCTCATAGTTTTCCAGCTTTTAACATGCCTCTTCATTCTATCAGATTATTATTCTCTACTCTCTAAACTTTTTGACTGAATTTTTAAAAGAAAATAATGAATTCTAAAAAAGCATGCACAAAATGAAAGCTTTCTGCAACAATCAAGGACATAATTAGATCCTGATTTACACTAGGATATTTTATAGTTGATTGATAAATGACAAATGGCTGTTTAAATACATTGTAATTGACAGTAAATAATATATGATGGTTATCAGAGGCAGTGAATGAACAAAAATGCTATTGACTCACCATCTACAATACTTTGTATCTACTTATAACATACTAATACTTTTCCTGTAATAAATAACCATAACAAGACCATAAATCAGCATTAAATGAAAACACTGTTTTAGAAAGCAAAACTCTACATTCAACGTTAGAATAAAGATTTTCAGCTTTTCTTAAGAATGACTTGGTATTTCTTTAGTCCCATTCATAATTCTGATTTTTCCTTAGGTAAATTAATTTTAAACCAAGCATAACCACATACGATTTACCTACTAATGAAAACACCATCAAACACCCAAGTCCCAGTTGCATAAATGGGTGTCTTGTCTGAAATTAGCTCTGAGCACCCAATGTTATCACCTTTCACAGAGGCAATATGTTTTTTTACATATTGAAGACTGGTCTTGGACTGGCTACAACCCTACTCAGGACCTGTTGTATGGGGATATTCATTCATTAAGCTGCCACTGCTGCTTAAGACCACCTGCCTTAAACCTTCATACTGCTCAGCTGTTCTAGCTAATTACTGGTTAAAATAAAATATTAAATAGCACAAAGTTTTATAAACCTGCAGCATGGTTGATAGGATGACAGCTTCCAGTTGTGTGTTCTCACTTTGCCTAGCAGACCTCGTACAGTGTTGCACGTGCAAAACAGGATCAGGATAGGGCCACATGTGTTTGATGATAAACCTTTCAAACATTAAATTTCTGCAGTCACTCAGCTGAAGGAATAAACAGGAATGCAATACATTTCTCTGTGGTCCATCACAACTGCAGAGGTTTTTTGGTTTGGAGAGGGAATTTTGGGTTTTTAACAGCCTTCTGAAATAAAACGAGCTGGAGATAAAACTAAAATGCACTGCTATCCAGTGCTCCAGGGCTCGCTCTGACTGATCCAAGAGCTTTTGTTTACCACACGGAGACCAATTGATTTACATTTTTTTGCTTTCAACAAGCCTCTTATGAAGAATACAGTGACATGCTGAAGTGCCAAAGAAGAAGGAAGGCGCACTGATGAAAACCAGACATTGCTGCCATTAGCATCGATCAGCAATTGATCAGTGTATAAGCAAGCAAAGAGGTACAGGATGATTACTGTGAGTAAAGAAACCTGATTTAATCTGGTTCAAAAGGTGTATTTCCTGTGAAGAGGGTCTTTGGTCAGGAGGAACAAACTTCATTAGCACAAAACCAAGAGTCATGTGAGGAGCTTTGTCTTGGAGATTATGGAGGTCCATCCTTTTGCAGACAACAGGGTATGAAAACATTTTTCAGATGATACATTAGTCAATCAATATCTTCATGTAAAACAGGACCTTACCTATGTCCTTTGCTTATTTAATTAGATGTTTTTCAGGACTGGCTAAAACCACAGTATCACATCACTACAAGGATACAATTGATTTGAGAGAATGAGTAGAGGAAGGACAGATGGGAAAGAATTTGGTCTTCTGAGATGCCAGGGATCCTGCATGTGTGTTGAATAACAAACCCTTTGGTTTATTCAGTAGCACTAATTTTGTTATAAGCAGGTTCTTCAAACTTAGACAAACCAGAAAGGGCTCTCCTTTAAGTGGAAAAACCCAGCCCAACTGCCAGCTTGACAGAGGTGTGTGAGTTAACTCCTATTATACTTAGTCTGAGCTAAAACAACATCACTTTTCACTCTCACCCTGAGACCTAATGAGCTTCAGCACTTGCGATGTGAAAGACCAATAACTTAATCCACTGTTTGAAGCGATCCCTATTTTTAAAGCAGTGCTGTATTTGATTAAGCCACTGTAAAGCTCAGCAGAGCTGTGTCAAGTTAAATTATATTCTTTAAAGTAAAAATGCCATTTTACATGAAACGTAAAACTTCAGTCTTATTGCATTTTTATAAGAAAACCAAGTACCATTTATTTACATCCAGACAGCCCCCATTAATAGCAATTTATAGCTGGCAGATGTTACAGGCTTGGGTGTGTTTTAAAGTACTAAAATATTATCTTGCAGTTTTATAGATTAAAAATAATTACTACTTTTTCAAAGATTCCCTAAATTCAAAGCTAGAAGACACCCTTGCAATAATCACTGGGTGATTATGCAAGTCCCAATATGATATAAACATTGCTGCTTTTACCAGAAAACTATTAATCTCATCAAAACTGCCCTTGTTAGATCAACAGAGTATATTTGTCACGATCCCACGCTGACTGGCATTTGCAACGTTGCCTTTCTAAAACCTGTTACCTGGGTCACTCCCTTCGCACTCTCTAAATTTTGGGACAACATTAGATTTCTTCTAGTTCTCTGGAAACTCACCAGTGTTCCGAGACATTAAAAATCCACACTAAATGCCTGGAGAGTTCCTTGGCCACCCCTGTTAAAATTATTGGATGCAGGTTATTCAGATTCAGTGTTATTAAAATTATCAACTTTAACATTTTGGAAAAGAAACTATTTCAGCAGCATCATAGTACTATATAACTACACACCTTGGCTTTTCCTCAAACACAGAACAGAAATGTTTCTTGGGTGCTTCTGGTTTTTCTGCACTGTTATTAAATATTCTACCTAAGAACAGGCTAGCACACTGTTCAAGTACTTAACCCCTATCCCGCAATGCATGCACGTGCACATGCAGACACATACACTTCTTGATGTTTCACTACCTTGACTAAAGTTCTCTTTGTGTACTTTGGTTCGCACCATTTTTCTATACTTTCCAGCCTCTAGGCCATGTGGCATTACCAATTGACCTTTTATCCTCTTCTTATATAACAGTAAATACTCATTTTCCTTCCAAGTGGGGCTGTTCAACGAGTGTTAATTTTTTCTTGAACACAGATTTGTGGCTTTTCAGACAGAGGCAGAAATTCTAAGACTGGCTGCAGCGGGGCTGGGAAAACATTCCCACTGCATTGCAAAGCTTATGACGATGAGATGATCAAGTGATCTCTGCCAACGGAGGATCCTCCAGCCTTTAATTTGTCACTGCAAATCTATTCAATAGTGATACTCTATGTAGAGCATCATTGTCCTAAGATACTGAAACCTCATTTCATTTATGACCTGAATCATATTTGCATTGCTATCTACCAAAGTAAAGATTAACAAGTACTAGACAACAGAGCTGAAAAAGATCAGCAATGACACTTAGTCTGCATTTAATTCTTTTGTTATAAAAAAATTCAGCATCACCAGGACATTCACTGATTCATTTCTAAATTTAGAAATGAGATACACCATCAGTCAAGTCTGGATGATGTGCATCTCTGAGAAGAATTTGTGGAAAAATGTCTGTGACACGCTGGAGTGGATGTGTCTTTGGCATTGGGGATCTCCATTGCTTAATATATTCTTGCATCAGTAGCATCTTTCAAACATGCAGCTGTTCTAACAGAATAAAGTTACAGTTAGGAGAATACTTAGGCAAAGGTTGCTTTTACTCAAACTTAACTGGGGGTTAGAGCTCTTCAGGACTTCAAAATATCCTGCCATTTTCTTTGGGTGTTTAAACCAAGGGTCAGCCTCATACTAGTTACTCAGATTTGTAGATTGGCTAAAACAATCCCAAACAGCAACTGACCTCAAAGTATCTCCTAAATGTATGTCCCACATGTATTCCGTTTAACTGGAGAAGCATCTGATTTTGTCAGCAGACTATGGTGGTGAGAGGAACAAAGGTGAACAGGAGGACTATCAAATTGTTGTCCCTCCACTTATTAACACGGAGAAATGACTGCCCTGGGTATACCATCAGGGCACTTGGGAAGAGAGCAATAAATCTGATAAAGCTAACCCCACTTGTGATTTCCCCTCTATTTTATAAATTGTCTCTATATATATGGTGTGAAATTCAGCCACTAAACTGAGAGCTTGCTGGTTGAAAGAGTGCAGACCATTTACCAGAATGCCTTGGGAAGCTGAACAAACTTTCTTTCCAGGCTGTGCTCATGGGAACGTGAAGTTTTCTCTCACAGAGGTTAAAATGTTTGAAAAGTGGAGCCCTATATAAAATTCTGTTTGTGCAGCTGAAGTTCTGACGCTGTTTACCTGAAATGTTTCTATAATTCCTAAACTTTTGAGTTTCAGGTTGGTGATTTGCGAGTAGCAGATTGCACTCTCCTGAACTAAATCTAACAAGCGCCACAAAGTGAAAATAAACTGGAGAGACTTGAAATAAAAATCACTTCAAGAAATCTAAGCGTGGTGGGTTTTTTGTGTGGTTTTTTTTTTTTTTTCCTCCCACTTTAAGCCAACTAAACTCCCAACACATTCTGATCATCTCGCCACAGTGTGTCTGTGCTGGTGACAACTGATTCATGTGTACATTTACATATCCCCTCAGTGCCAGCAGCAGAATACAAAATGGGTCCTCCTGCTCTGGCAGATGACACAGCGCTGGCAAATCAGGAGGAGCTGTCAAAAACAGCTGTCCATTAAAAGAGTTTGCTGAAACAACTAAGAGCTGTTTGAAAATGCTAGGTGGTAGAATTTAATTGGAGTAGCAACTGTTCAAAATTAAGATTAAAAAGGACCAGTCGGTACGGGTGGGTTTCAGGTTTAAGGGGTGTTTTTATATATGGATATTTACATTTGGGATATTAACAGTTAGGTTTGCTGATTTCCACTGCCTCTTTCTGCTTATGGTCATGCTCCATCCCCTGGGTCAGAAAGTTCAGGCATGTCCATAACTGATCTGTTGCACATTAAACACAGCAACTCTCTGCACTGGTACCCAGGCAACATTATTTTAGAGATAAAGGGAAAAATGAGAAATTCATGTTCTTTAAAAGCAGCCTGTCTGTGTGGGTGCAAATGCTATTATGCTGTACTGCTGGTACGTTATTAGCTGCCCATGTGGACAGGGGATGTGGTTAGTTTTCTACAGTGGGAACAAGATGCAGGCACAGACGGCCCAACTGGAGCTTCCAGCGAGTGTGTTCGATTACACCATGCACCCTGTTTAAAGACCACATTTGTCTCAGCACATAAAATGCCATGCACGTAAATGAAGGCCTTCATGAAGTTTTCCCCTCAGTATGAATGTAGTCTTGGGAAAAGAGACTACTGTAACAGCCCAGAAAATTTCATTTTTCTCTAAGAGCTTGACCTGAATGTGCTTGAGGCAATGCTAAACCCTGGTTTGGTTTATGTGGTCTCTGAATCAGAAACTTGACTATGGAATAAATGCAGCAGAATAGAAACACAGGCAAGCAAAACTTTGGCAAAAACTAGAGATCCTGCATATTCTCCCTAGTTTAGCTGAATAATTTGTTCATCAAAAACATTTGAAAAAATACTCAAATGAAGTCAGTGTGTTTCATTTTGGCAGTGTCAAAACAAAATTATTTTAATTTTGCAACTGAAAAGGTTTTACATTTCAAAATTATTTTTTTTTCTTCAGAGAAAAATATTCAAAATCCCAGGAAAAGGTTTTCTTCAAGCTCAAATAAAAGTGTTTCTTTTTTTGACTTTTTTTCTCTGCAGCAGGCTCTAGCACATGCAGGCAGAAGAAGATCTGCATTTAGTTCTTCATTTTGCGACCAAGTCCTCATCACAGTGCCTCGGGCACTGACTCTACTTATGTGCTTTAGCTTAGCGCATCTGTAAATGCGTTGTCTAAAACGTTTCTAGTACTTTGATTACTTGGTACTTATTCTTTTCCTCATACAAGTAAACACTCCTTGGTGTTTCCTTTTAGAAATCAAACACTGTGTGACACTAACTGCATCCTGTCCATTGCAGGTCAGTGAACTAGGTCTCAGGCAGTGAATCGAGAGAGGCAGTAAGGATTCTGTACATAGCCTAGATTTCTTCTTGCTTGAAATGCAAAGATCTATGTCTTGAAAGAATTCAGAACAGCTATGGACCTTTTGCAGTAGTATTTTGTAAGTTTTAGTACCATTGAACATTTTTACCTTGGTTATAACTTTTTAATATGTTGGACCCCAGTTTTGGTTTCTTTGCTTTAAATAAAATCTGCTTTAAATGCTAAAAAAAAACCCCAAAAAACTGTTGCAGCAAATCAAAAAGCATGCAGGCACTAAAATTAAATTTCCCATTCTGGAAGAAAAAATAGAAGTTGAAAAGGCATTAGGCTCAGTTTCCCAGCAGAAACCTTACAGTAATGCCTGTGACTGCAAGTATATAGCTCAGTGTATGCAATACATTGCAACTAGAAGTAGCAGTGACAGCTGGTGGGTTAGTAAACAGATTTCATTTCAGTTTTTGTCTGAAAATTATACAAATTTTTCTTTAATACGATTCTTCACTACATCTTCTGTTTCCATTCAATGATGAGGCCATTTTCAATTTGTATCCAAGCTCTGTTAAATATTTTATTGGACTTAACACACATAAATGAAACAAACAAAAATAAATTTGGAACACTTGAGTGAAGTTTGTAGTCTGTTGGAATGATTAAAAAATGTAGGTCCTGACAGAGTTTGGAAGAGGGTGGGCATAAACGAAAAGCATGTTAACATTGCCACACACAGCAGTAAAACCCAACACATCTTTTTAGGGTTTTACTTGTACAGAGATGTATTTTATCTTTAGCATTTTCTGAAATTTCATTCAGGAAATTCCTTCAAGTAATTTTTTTTTCCCCCTTCTTTCCCTAAACTGCCACAAAAACCTCTGAACTTATGTAGGCTTACGGAAAAATAACTTATGCACAGAAAGAGAAAAAATGAAATGTCTAAAGTGATCTGAAAGACATTACCTAATGACACAAAAGCATGAAGGCTCACTGTTTATTTGCATGGATATGCACAGGTAGGAAGGGAGAGAGAGGGATCTCTAAATGGGTTGGGCAATTTAATTTTTTAAAAAATTCCTATTTATGTTTGCATTAAGAACTATACTTAAACATCTATTTTATGACAAATTGTCTATAACTGTTCATTGGACAAAGGATAAGTTTTGAGTCAGCCACACACCCAGCTTCCAGGAAGAGTAACAGGGGTGGCTCATAAAACTGCGTGCAGGGTGTAGCCTTGGGGCAACATCCAGCCATGTCTAAGATAAAATCTGTTATTTCGTATCTGTTACTTCCTTTCATATCCAAATAATTTTTTCATACAGCAAATATATGTAGATTAGCTAGCAACATCCAAAGACATAATACAGCTCTACTGCTTTGTTTCTAGCACTGCAACCTCTCACTGCAGAGACTACAGAAATTAAAAAAAAAAAAAAAAAAAAAAAAAAAAAGCCTGATAAGAGATTATAAAACACCTCTGGATTGAAACTCTAAAATACCACACGGCTCCTGTGTCAGGTGGGAGGGTGTTGAGACAGGTAGGACAGGTGTGTGCTACCATCAGAGCAGTGACCATGGACAGAAGCACTCATTAGTTTGGATGTTAATAAACCTCTTCTCTCCTCTTTAACCACCCACTAAGAATGGTTTCATGTCCCTGAATGCTGCAGAATCCCACGTTTCATGTGTATTAGCATCATGCGGACCAATATGTGAAAGAACAGCTTTCATATTAGTTCATGCATAAATCAAGATACAACTGCATGAAAACCTAATACATTGCACAGACACCGATATAATCTTGCCATTAAAACATCACTCTCTATTTCCTCTTATGAAGGCCTTTGCTTTTAAAAATCATCCTCTCTGCGTGCTCTGTACTGCCTCCTGTATCAAAATGCACAGTTCAGCAAGGAATAATTGGTCCCGGGTACCTCAATATATTATGGTTACAATGGTTTTTTTCATTATTGCAGTCCACAAACATCCTTGTGATTAAGAAGAGGTGTTCTATCTAACGACAATCACTGCAAAGCTAGAAATATCTGATATCTGCATCAGATCCCAACAGCATGTTTTTAGTGCCTCCGCCCGCTGATTCAATTTTGCAACAGCACTGCTAACCTACACCACACATTTTACCATTAATACTGGGAACCCAAGTTTAAATTCAAAAGAGAAAAAACAACTTTGCATTTATGTATGTGAGATCCATGAAGGGAACCAAGATCTTTCATCCACAGCTGAGATACTTACAGTCTGACCTTAATAAAGAGTGAACTCACAGCATCTTTTCTCTACTGCTTAGAAACACAGTCAGTCTTAATGGGTTTTATAAAAGTTTTAAGAATTGTAGGTCTAGAAAATTACTTTAACAAGGTCCAGTGAGAGGAGATGGAAAAAGGAATCTAAAGGAGATAAAGAATGTACAAGTTAACTGTGATTTCCTTCTATAGGGAGCTTTAATATTAACAAGCCTGATCACCTAGCAAGCGTGAAGCAAATGCAGTAGTGGATGCTCTCTCGTACACATGTTTCAAGACTGCATTATTCAATGCAATGAGCAGAGTGCTGTATCACTGTGGTGGAAGCTCTCAAGACTTCCTTGAAATGCTACTAAAACCTCTGCACACCAGGGCACTGGAAAGCTATTTGAACTAAGTAAAGCTGCCATGACGTTATCTACAGGGCAAAATCCAAAACCAATCTCTGGGTCCAGCCACATACAATGGGGTCAACTGCACAGGCAACACTGATCTCAGCTAGAGCTAAGGCAGCTCTAAATACAAATGTAAACTGAGAAACAAGAAAGGGGGATATAAAGAAATGAGGGATCATTCTTAAATCAAAAGCTATGGCAGGTCACACTGCTCACTCATCTGTGTGTGCACTTCGTGATTCTCATTCAGTTCTTCTGGATTCTCAAACAAAGTGCAGAGTCCTAAAAATATTTGGAACTATTACAAAGCATAAATTATAAATGTGTCGAGAAAATGGAAAAAGGTGTCTTGGGCCTACTTAGAGCACAAAATGATCTCAACCATTATTCAACAATGATATGAAGATCTTTTATTTCATTTCTTCTTAACAGTTCCCTGTGTTTGCTATCATTTCTTGCCCAGCACCGTGTCAATAATTACTAAATTAGCAGGACGCCTGTACAATTTCAGCTAAAGTGTTATTACTGACAAGTCAAACAAAGAAAGCTGATCGAAAAGATGGGACTCCATCTCCTTATTTAAATGGACCGTGTTCACAGAAGAAGATTGAAACTCCTTTTTCTTCAAAGGAAGAAGGGAAGGGTATAGTTTACATTTTGTGCTGCTCAAGGACAGAGAGTCAGAGGAAATGCCTTTTTAATGTAAACCTCTTTTCATTTCCAAGGGACAAAAATGAAGGTTATTTAAAAGAATCATGCTTGGTAGAAGAAGTAATTATGTATTTTTTTCAAATCTCAGAGGAACAATGCTTTTATATTTCCCTGAGATGACCCAATTCGCTTTGTGATGTGCTCCCTTAAATGTAAGTGTGCTGACTTCTTTGAACCTCATTGTTTTTAGTGTCTAAAGAAGCTCCTCTCATACCACAGTGTTGATTGATTTTGGCTCTGTACCAGTGCCCAAATATTCATAAAGCTACTGCTGGTTTATACAACCCAGAAGTGAAAATGGTGTGTAATATCTACTCCTCGATATCTCCAAAACACTCTACATGTAATGACATGTTCAAATCTAATTTTTGAAAAGTACTGCTCTGATTCAGCATCCAAATTTATAACTCATTTGGGCTGGAGAGCTCCATAATCTAAAAGATCCTAAAGGATTTCCAAGATCATGCAGGCTTTTCTTAATATTTATTTGATGTTATCTCTTTGAGGTACTTTTGGTGGCATAAATGTGAGTACCTATTGGCATGCCTAAACATGTGAAATAAGATGCAGATCTATAACCTTCCTTGGACGTATATCTACCTGCACTCTTTCACTACACCAGTGGCTCATTCCTTGAGAAAGAAGAGGTTTCAAAATCAAGATGGACAGCTCTTTTCTTTTTTAATCCAAATCACCTACTTCAGTTAAAAGTGTTCTGGGATAGGTTTTTTAGCAGCACCTATGAAAATGTGGGAAAAAAGAAAAATAAAAAAGAACCATGATCACTCTAATATGGTAAAGCATAAAAGGAGACAAATTCCATCAGTCTTAGTCATCTAATGATTAGTATGTGCTACTCTCCTAAATCTGGAATTTATTTAGTTGTTGTCACTTGTCATGTAAACAAGCCAACAGGGACTACTTAAATCTATAAAATTAGACATTAGGTTTTAGCCCTTTCATGTTTTTCTTATTAGGCCTAGGAAAGGTCCTAATCATTCACTGGCATTCTGGGCACTGCCTTAATGCAAATAAATAAACAATGATAAAGTTAACTACAGCATCTCACTGACATTTTTCAAACCTTAAAAAATATTTTATTTCAAGTTTTTGGCAAAAATTCTGACTTGAGTTCTCACTAGCTCCAAAACAAGTCACTTCTATTCCCACAGAGCTGAATCCAATCACTAATTTCACTTCTATTACACCCTATTCTGTTTCTTAATTCACAATCAGAAGAATAACTAGCTTAATATCTGTCATCTGCTGCTTGCAGTTCTACAGTCTCACAGGCCAGGGTACAATTATGCAAACTGAACCAATTTCTAGGCTAGAACCATTTAGAAGTAATCTTTTTCTGTTTAATCTGTCCGAAACTTTTTTTTTTTTCAAAATAGACTGTTCTCAAAGCTTTAATTTTCATGAAAAGATTGAATACAGAAGACCTTTTTCCCAAAACACAAGTGTTTCGAAAAATGTGACCAACTGAAAGCAAAGAAACAGATTTTTACACAGATTTTTGGAAATGAGTGGGGATATTGCAGTAGACTTCACTTCAAAAAAGCACCATTCCTTTTTAATGCTGAAGGTATTCTTGAGGCTAGCTGCAAAGTGATCTAGTAATGATGCTAATGACTTAATTATCTGCCTTTTATTCAAAATCATCTGTAAGACCTTTAGGTATGTTTCTTCAGTTTCTGAAGATGCCATAGAAAATGTAGAACAAAATGAAAAAAAAGTAGATCCTGAATCAGATAAAATTTTAATTTTCACTTTATCACAGAAGGAGAAGGGATATTCTGTGAAAATGAAAGACAGCAGATATTTGAACATAATTCTTGCAGAATGCACAAATTAATCTGTGGTGCACTAGGCCACAAGATATTTATTGAGTATAAAAATTTAGCAAGAGACAAAAAATTACTAAAACTGTATTCTAAGACTCTTGATTCAATTACAGAAAATTACTTTAAATGGTACTTAATCTCCACAGAAAACGGAAACAACTTTCCTCAATGAGTAGATTACACCATGTTATTTATTAGGCAGTTTCTTGCACCCTCTTGTGAAGCATCTGGTTTTGATCACTGCTAGGTTCAGCCTAGGGAAGTAGGTGGAATTGGTCTGATCCTCCATAAGTGCGTTTACTACTACCTAAACAGAGCTGTATCTGGGGTAACGTAGGTACACCTTGGTAATGAGTAACAACATCACGCAAGGAGAAATGAAATACACATTTCCCTGGTATTGGGAGAATTTGGCAGAAAAGGTATAGCTACTCGAATTGGACTTAGAAGTAAAGAATTAACACCCACATGTTTGGAAAAAAATAAAAATCCATCCAGACAGCTTTGCATGAGATTCATGTAAAGTAATTTTAGGAAGTGAGAAAATGTATGTCTACATAACCATCCGTACTATTATTCCAGGAGAAATGTTGTCCTTATTCATACATTCCCAGTCCATGCAGAAAGGAAACAATGATTGCTCATGCTAGGGTGGATTTTCTTTTTAAGCAGAATTGTGATGGTGTTTACTTTGGCAGGGAACAAATTTAGTGCTAGTTAAAACCTTTTTTGTTGACTTTTACACTCATTACATGCTGCTGCAGCAACTCATGAAAATTATTAATAGAAATACAAATAGCCAAATGTTTTTTAAAATCACTGTTTGTTGCCTTTGAGTCAATAATCAGATCTTTGTATTTAGAGAACTGAGATATTGAAGAAAAGTATGGCATTCCGAGGAACTAGTTTGTTACAGTATATTTTGCAATATTAATACTGTGTAAGGAAGCTGAGAGCCTGGTATAAAGGTTTAAAGAAACTCTAAAGATTTCTTCGCTTATCTCTAAATTATTATTTTTTTATCACTAAGATTCCTGAGGGAATGTTCATAACTTCAAAGAAATCACAGCAAAAGTGCAATGTGAACAGTTACTTCCAACATGCAATCTGTTTGGCCAAGATTTCTCTCCCCTGTATGAGGCAGCTAACTGAAGAACCTACCATAAAAGCTTTGTTACCCTACAAATAGCTACAGAGGTGTTGGAGGAAAACAGGAATCTCATAAGGACAATTCAGATCATAGACAGGCTAAATTGTCTCCTTAAAGTGTCTCTCTCACTCCATTGACTCCATGGAGAGTCACAGAAGATTGTATTAATGAGTAGCTTAGTTAAGTGCCTAAAGTTAGGTGGAATAAATCCAGGTCTCGTGTGTGAAAATATTTTTATATATGGGCCTGATTCATGTTTACACATTTGCCTCATGACACTGTAAGATACATATGCAAGCATCTTACCTGCTTTAAATGTGTACTTTGTGTACCTGGGCCCATTATTAGATATAACTTCATCCCATTACAAGTGGAGTGCAAAAAGAGGGTTTAATTAAAAGGGCAGTTTTTTCAACAGTATTTAATTCAAGACAATCATCTTTGTGTATATATAGTGAGATTTCTACAGAGTGTTCATCATGTGTCTAATCCTGCTCCTATTGAAAAAATGTTACATACTCTTTGGGAGACAGAGACTTGGTCTATCACAATGCTGTATTAAATTCTCAGTAAGTACAATTCCACGGTGTCTATTAAGCAGGTGACCTTAGTAAGTGATCAGCTGGTTCTGTTTGGTCTTCCTTCAAGATCTATAAAAATCTGTACTGAACATATGTGCACACATGAAACCACGCATAAGCATTATTGTCTTACGCTGAATTTTAGGCACAAGCTAATTTCTTCTGGCAATGAAAACCCACAGAAAACAATTGAATCTTTCAAGTGTCCCCTCATGGAGTTCTCTGGTAAATACCATCCCTGAGGAGAAAATGTTATATCACACTAGAGTTTATAGAAAAGTGATCACCAACAGTTTTCAGAGCAGGCATAGGTCTCCACAGCTGGTATTTTCCCAATTCCACCATTCACACAGCTGCACATCTAAGTTTCAGCCACCCCGGAAAGTCTCCAGTCATGAAAAGTGGACTTACATGCTTAATATTCTGTATACTGGCTTTTTCCTTTACAGTAACTCATAATTTCCTACCTTCTGG
Organism: Athene noctua; assembly: GCF_965140245.1. Taxonomy (NCBI): domain Eukaryota; kingdom Metazoa; phylum Chordata; class Aves; order Strigiformes; family Strigidae; genus Athene; species Athene noctua. The sequence continues at coordinate 11,213,078 of NC_134049.1, read as the reverse complement.
TAGGAAAATGTTGATTTAGTTGCAAGATCCTAACAGAGAACTAAAATAGTGCACGAAGACAAAACAAACCCAGTGCCATGATCTCAGCACCTGGTGTTATTTGGAGTGAAGTCTTCACACATGTTGCAGGTCCAGCAATGCTTAGCTGGACTTATAGGGGAGAAGTCCTCAACAAAAGTAATTTTGTAGGATCCTCTTCTAGCAACAAAAACAATATTATGGCTGCCTGGGGCTGGTGCATTTTCTGTGACATTATTCTTAGGAAAGGGTGTGGTTATGGTCATTTTGTAAAGAGATGATTGTTCATTTGAAGGCGCTGTGGGCTGGGATCTTCAGTTCATGTGATCTTCCAGAAGCAGTGCCAACTGACACCTGCTGAGGTCCTGGCACACCAAATTTTAAATGGATTTACAAGTTTCTCTCCCCAATACCAAATGCTATGATGTCTACATCAAACAGTCAATTACGTGTGGGCTGCTTCTAAACAAAAGTTTTTCTAATTGTTTCAGATACACCATCTGTTTCTGATCAGAACCATGGTAAAAATGCAAACCCTCATAAACATCATCCTAGATTTTTTCTTTTGAATGAAATCAGTTTAGTACTGAAGGGTATAACTTCAAAGAGCTCAGAGGCACTGTTGTTATCCAAATGTACATGAAGCTCATGGGTCTTCCTAGACAAGAGATCTCAAGGGAACAGCTTTCACACTAGTTTTTTATTTTCACCTACAGGGAAAATACCATGAAGATGGCCTTTTCCTGTTGTTTTTTTGTTTTGTTTCTAGAGAAAACTAGGCAGAATTGGTTCAGGGTTTCTTTAATATTTTCATATAAAAAACAATCTCAGGATTGGTAGTTAAATAGATGTCAATAAATATTTCAGCTGAAATCCTCAGAGTGCTTTTTGTTTTACTATGGGCATCTCTTCTCATCTAGATACAAGTTTTGTCTTTAACTTCAGGATATTTCTTAATATACTGACCACAATAGTGTTTACATTCCCCAAGCAGGACTCCCTGCTTAGCCCATTCTTCTACTCAGAAATATACTTCAGTGTAGCTGGCATGAGACAAAAAAGAAAACTTCCCTTGGACCAGCACCAACACATTTCAACAAAGCCTCTGATCAAAGTGCAAGAAAGAAATGTGAAACAAGAAAGGCAATGGTTGCAACAGCTCAACAGCTATTGTGGAATTTCTTTAGGGAACCAGAAACCACCCTTAAAGAATCTATATGGTGGCGTTAAAGTACGAGCAGCATTTCAACAAAATGCCAAGAAGAAAACATTCATCAAGGAAGTTTAACCATTTCCGTCAGCTTAGAGGTCAAAGAGACAGGATGACAATACATCCCAGGGGAAAAGCCTTCCTCTGTAGGAGGTGAAGAGCAGGTGAAAAGGAGGAATGTATCTGGTTCCAGAAGTCTGGGTACCACGAATACAATCCAACAGCGTGGATTTGCAATGCTTTATAGAAAATGTGTCTCTCTCTGTGACTGTTACTATGACATTATGGGCAAAAGCTTGGTTAATCTGGTACAGCTCTATTGATCATAGTTGAATAACTCCAGATGTAATAATGTGGAATCTGTCCCATTAAATATTTAAACCTGAACTTAATGGATGAAAAGAAAATCCTTTGAATAATGAAAGCATAAAGAAAGCACGATATGACTATGGCTTAAACACACCAACACTGATCACAAGCCTGGTAATGAAACAGTGTTTACTGGCCATGATATTTTTATTTTCACTTAATCCGAAATATTTCCTGTGTGTAATTGCTTTAGAAGCTACAGCTCTAAGGCACGACACATTTTTGTGACAGTAACATCAACGTGTAGAGAGAAACATTAGCGCTCAGTGTCAAGCACACTTGAGTTTTTCAATACACTTGGAGGAAGATACTCATAAAGGCTCATCACAATGGCATGGAGGACTAATATTCCAGACAATTAGGCTTTCTGCTTCAGATGGGACAATTCAAATGCGGATGTCTTTAAAGCACATTTTCATCCCCTTTATTGCTCACAGGAGGAAAAGAGATGCCTTTTTTGTTTATAAAATGTAGGGCTGAAAACTGTCTGAACAGATGCTGGAGACCATAATGTCTCACTTTCACTGTTGCAGAAACCACCACTTGGTCATCTCATGTCCCCTTCTCACTAAATCTCATATAAATATGATTATGACTTGAATTGTTATGATTTGCAGAGTATTATAGGGGTAGAAAACATAAAGCGAGAGTTAGCCATCTGAAAATCTTTCCTTTCTCCTCATGACATTTTCTTTAAAACTCACAAAATCTATGCTTGCTAAATAAAAGTGAAGGTCTTTGCCACCTGAATCTAAATTGAATATAATTGGATACTTGTATGTCAAAGCACTCAGTGACATAAATCCAAGTATCAGCACATCAATAGGAAGGCAATTGGGTCACAAGATAACCTATAGGATATATGATATATCTTCTTAAAGCTGTTCTCAGAATCCAAGGAATTCTTTTGTTAGACACTGAGTGGATGTCTCTTATTAAGGGGGTGTTTATAATGGTGGACAATGCAATTCAGATATAGAGCCTACACTAGTCTTCCATCAAAGGTAGAGAGAAACCTAATAGCCTAAAATAAATCTCTGCAACACTTCAATGGCAGAACATTTGAGCAATTTTTAAATGTAGTCGTGAGTATCAGAAATGTATCTTTACCTAATGGAGAGCGCAAAGGTAAAGGAGACCTTGAAACGATCAAAACCCACTTGTCCAAGTAATTATGCAGACAATTTCTAACGTTTATTTTTCATGCCTAAACTGGTTAAGAAGCATCAACCAACACAAGAAGGAACCCTGGCCTAGTAATATGGACAGAGGATTTAATGTTCCAACAAGGGATATAAAAATGAAATTATAATTGCAGGTGGAAAATTCTTAAAATTACAAAATATTCTTATGAAAGAAGAGAAGTCAAGAATAAAACTAAGTGATGAAATCCTAAACAGGTGAAAGTTTTAATTTTACCTTGTACCTAATTTAACAAACTCAGAGTTTATTCACAATGGTAGGGACAGTGCTTACTGTTGAACATATAAAATCCATAATAATTTAGCTGAAAATGGGGTTATGATGACAGGGCAGCAGAGTCATTGCTAATGCTGGCTTCTAAGTAGATCAGTAAAGCCAAGTACCTGGCTCTGATAAACTGAAACGTACAGTTTTTTTGATACAGTGACTTAATTTAGCACAGACAACTCTACAATACACTCAGACATACATAATTCTGCTTTATGGCACTCCGTACTGCAGCATATGCACAGACTTCCCTCCCTTTCCACCAAGCTATATAGATTTTCTAAATGCATGCAAATGTATCCAAGATGGCTCATTTTGTTATCAATTCCCCAAGTGCTAACATTCTAATCATTAACTAATTGTCTCTGTGCTCTATTGACAACTCAGCCACCTTCTTGCTAATTTTTGCTGACATGATGGAGGCCCTGAAGAACTGGGTTAACCTTTCAATGTCCATTGAAGATCCACAGGTCTGATGACGATTGATTGACCTGGCCCCTATGTTAGATAAAACCTCATCAGCTTTCCAAGTGATTTGTGTAATGAGGCATCAGTAATTGACAACAGGTAAGTGAACTGAGAAGTCCCCTTCTTTATTGCTCTACAAAAATGAGTAGAAAATTCAAGTATCTGTCACGAGTGCAAACTTGTAAGAGTTATCATAAAATATGGAAGCATACATGTGCATTCTAATATCATGTATTTTTTTTGTTACAGATATACACAAGAGCACAGGTATAATGTGCTCAAAATGTATGGCACTTGGGTTCTCTTCTTACATATATAAGTGATACGTGTCTTTTGTATATGTGTATGTGTGCATATATACATTACACATATATATATTGTATTTGGTTTGTTACAGAAACATATGCTCACTCCTGTGTTCTCATAAAAGCTTTTGCATGGTTTAGGAGTCTATATAGTACACATCAATCTGGATTATGATAACATAAAGCTACAAAACGTCTTCTGTTTCCAAATGCTTATTGAATGTTTCAGGAGCAAATAGTAGCTGGCAATGCGGATTCTTGGGTCTCCACCTAGCTCTGACTTTATTAAGAATAAATGCTCGCAGAAGAGCACAGGATAGCTGCCTCACTATGGCTTTTAAAGGTAGTCTACATGGCCCTACACCTGTTTTCTTAGTGGTGCTATGTAGACTAGGGAGAGTGCTGCATTCTCATCTCTACATGAGTCAGCTCTGCTGTCCCATTTCAAGTCATTTATATGTACTTCCAAACAAATTTATTTAAAGCATGACTCACCTTTGGGCTCTCAAGACGTACCTCAAATGATTAGAACTATTCTAAAAACAGAACAGGAAAACTGAATTTGCTGTACCTTAAGCCTCTACGGGTTTTCTTCTTTTAACTTTACCTTAAATAGCTATAAAACTGTCCACATGGGACAATAATACAAGATGAAATAAGAGCAAATATTATTAACAAGAATGATCTTCCGTCTGACTCATCGCAGGCAGCTAGAGAGCATGAAACATTCCATCTATGCAGATAGGCACAGAGCTATACACACCAAAAGCACACACACACACACGCTCCATTGAAACACAAATGCAGCATATCTGTTCAAAACTGTTTTCTAGAAAAAAAAAAAAAAAATCCCACCCAAAATTCTGGATTCTGTGTTGGTGTCCATGTGGCCATCAGTGCTTTTCATCTGATGACACAGACAAAACTGGCAGCTCTTATCAGAATTAAGCCAATATCATCTCACACACGTATGTGCATTTCTGTTGGATTTTTTTTGTTTGTTTGTTTGGTTTGGTTTTTTGCATCTTGAAAGCTTTCAAGAGTCCAAGTTTACCTTCATAGCCATTATTTGGATTTGGAATCATACCACTTACAGTAAAGTTCAGTTGATTATAATGATAATTAAAGAAACAGACTTCTATAGAAAATAAGACAAGTTTCTGTAGAAATGAGAACTCTATAGATATTGTCTTCAGAAAGAAGAAAAGTAAGATATCTCATTTGCATGTATGTTGTTTAAATGACCACCTTTATTGAAGCATTATTAGTCTTGTAGCATTTTGGAACAGGGGTCTGAGTTGCTATCCTTCCTATATCATGATAAAATGCATCTACTGGAAAACTATTTTTATTTGAAATTTATAATACTTCTCTGCATTTTTAAAACATCAATTTTTAAAACCTTTATAATAAAAAAAGGAACATCCTACTATTGCCCAACAATATCTCCTATCATACAGAAAACAAAATATTTTAAAATGCTAACTACAATGAAAACAGTGTTAGTTGAAATGAAACACAATGTGTAAAATCCTGGCACAGCTGAAATCAATGGTAAAACTATCATTGACTTCTGTGGGCAAAGGATTTCTTTAATGTTCCTCATGTACCACAACGGGTTGTTAAAGTCAAGTTCTGATTTTATTGGAGGAAACTACCAACTTCTTCAATTGAAATGCTCAAGGATTATCCCTTGAAAAGCAAGATCAAACAAGAAAATGAAGATACACTAACTACTTTCTTCTGGCCCATTATCAAAAGATGACAAACAGCACCCAATCCTCACAAAATGCCAGTTTTCCTCCTTCTGATGCTAGGCGTAATTTTGTTTGCGATACAGCTGATTTTTTTTTTTTTCTGTTTTAATTCAGCAGGCATTGCTGTTCTTCAGGAGCAGCCCTATTCACATCATGTGAATCCTACAAAACAACCTGGCACAGACCTCCCTGCACCTATGCCTTGTCCTGTTCACTTTGATGAAGTCAAAGATTAGGTCTTACTTTTCTATAGGCAGAGAACATTAGGCAGTTCATAAATACATCAGACAAGTTCTGTACAGTCCAGGGGAAAATCTGGCTGCATCTGATTCTAGAAAAAAGTTGGATATTGGAGAAGATCATGCAGAGAGGCATTTTTGATTTTGTGTGACAGTGACGTAATTTTTCACAGTAAGCTAGTGTCTGTTTTGGCTGCAAAACCCACTCTTCTTCATTGGCCTATACATCATCAGTTCACAGGAGTACATCAGTATAGGTATCTTTGTATGTTTCTTACCATTTTTGAAAAGTCTTCAATGTAGTTAAAATAAAGCAGACGGAGATCCAAAACGTAAATATGGGTAACATCTTATAATTCAACATAATAGGATATTTTTAAAAAGGTCAGAAGTGTCTTGAATCCTAGGAACTGAATCTATCATAAATATACAAAATTAATAACCTAAGTCTATAGGAGAGATTTTTTTTTTTCTTAAGATACGTGTTACTTTCTTGTTTTAGCACTTCTGTCTCTAAATAATGAATAGTTTCTCTACTTTCAATTTGGTGATTGGATGTAAATTATTAAGCTTTATAATAATCTTTGTACTCAGTTATATTTATCTGCCTATATAAAAAAACATTGTATCAATATGGAAGCAATAGATTGAAATTACTGTAAAATATATGCACATTTATATTTGTAAACACTCTCCTCTGAAAAAAATCCTAGTAATAAAACCGCACATATAATGGCAACTTCTACCCATCACTTTAAAACTTAATTGTTAACAAAGTGAACTTTCGAACTGCAAATAATTCTTGTTTAATATTACTTGCTCTACAGTGAAAAATGTACATATAAGTGATGTCTAATATGTAATAACATTAAAAAATAATCTAATCGCATTTGTATTAAAACTATTGGAAATAGAAGCTTACCAGCTAACTAAAACCAGAAACATGAGGTCTTGATTGAATATATTACATTTAAAGTACTGATTTTATTGATAAAATATGTTGCATCTTCTATATTAGATGATATGCAATAAAGAAAAATCTAAACCGTGTGATAATATTTATGTTAACAATCAATAGTGAAAAAGGACATTTATTAGTTAACTAAGAATTCATCAATTTTGTATCACTACATATATTTTTAAAATTAATCCAACAGCAAAAGTTTGTGAGAAAATGTTGATAGTTGAAGTGGCAGAGACTTCATGTGGATACAGAGTATATGGGTATCATTTTCAAGAGCACTTAAATGATTTAAGAGTCCGACTGATTTTCAAAGAAAACCTTTTAAGCAGTTTATGTAGCATGGATCTGCTCCAGAGCACACATAACAATGGGAAGTCAGTGGAAAGATTCACACTTCCTTCAGCTGCCTTAGATCTGTACTTCGGTCCAAAACATTTGATGCATTCCCATAGCTTATAGACTGCAGAGATGAAGTTGTTGTGCCTCTTTGGGGTAGGCATGGATCTGGTGAGTGAATTCATCACATGGATTGGATCTTTGGCTAATAAGAATAATAAAAGTAGCTCTGTGTATGCAATATTGTGTTCAGCACTATTTCCTTTGCAAGCAGCTTCACTTTTTATCTGTTAGCTCCACCCTAGAACGATTCACCTTGATGAAACCCCAGACAGTACTGCAAAGGAAACCTAGCAGTTAGTTGGATGGTACAACAAAGGGCCCATATTTCTTATCTTACCTAAATCAGCTTACACCAATCTCAGTTTTAGGTTGAAAGAACACTGAATCATGCAGCAAGTGTTGGGTGAGGACCATTTGTGGTTATGTTTCCACTTTAAAACAAGGTAGGTGTGAAAATTCCACAGAACTAGTAGGACCTATGCTCACAGTACTACTCCTTCCTCTCTGCTGGTTCCTATTACCATAGGCAAAGCAGAAATCTGGCATCCATTACTAACAACAATAAGTAAACCTGGTGCTTAATCAATCTAATAAAGAATGTTGTTGCCTTGGGCAATTGCTTATGTATGTTGCCTACCCACAGGACCACCAAGCTGAGCATCAGCAGAATTCCATCTTTGGCTCAACCCACATGTGCTCATATTTTCCTGTTTCTAATGTAATTATTTTAAGATATTCACATGATTAGTCTTCCATATAAAGAGTGTTTTGGTGGTTACAGTTTTCTTAGAGGTGATCTCTTTAAACCTTTTTCACTATCTCATGACCTATCTTCTTAAGCACTTGGTTTGAAAACAAACACATCCGTACAAAAACAATTCCTTGTCTGTGTGGTGAAGGTATAAGCATGGGCTCTGTCTGATGTAAAGCTGGGAAAGGAACTGTCTCCTATATCTAACATAAATGACTTTAGGCACCAGACCAGAAAGACATCAAGCTCCTGTACTGTTGTACTTTTTCTAAATAATTATTCATGAAAGTAGATCAAACTCTCTTTCTTCTGTTCCCACCCACCCCTGCTTTCACCAGAGATTCTTGTCTGAAACCTGAGAAATCTTCATGAGGACAGTTTTGCGAAACCCGATCTTTAGCTTCACAAACAGGTACAATTTGGGCTTTTCAGTGAGAAGTGTTTTCTCAGAAATTACCAGCTGGCTCCTTTGCAATTCCTAGTCCACTGCCCATAACTTTAGCTCTGTATTCCCTTGCTTGATATATTCTTGACTGAATGCAATGGCTGGAGCTCAGTAATAGCAGTTTCCCTAGATTGTTTTCTTCTATACTTCTCATCTAGATTTCCTCTGATCTGAAAGGCAGAGGGAGGTTCCTTTTCATGATCCCTGTGGAAGGAAGGCAAGGCTGGCCCTCAGACAAGATACTTCTCAGATGATCTGTTAGAGGAATAAATCACTCCTGAAATTCTTCTCTCAAAGTTTCGCACTTATGGGACCTCTTACAAAGGGGAGCAGAAGTTTGGACCTGAGCACTTTCTTGCCAGTTCGTAATGGACAAGGATCTCGGATCCAAGAAGAGCAGGATGGCCCCCCGTGGGTCTGCAGGAGATGCAAAGCATGAAAGGCACTATGAAGTCCACATTTTCTTCCCACAGAGATGCATAAATACGTGAGGTTTATTGCTTCTGGACAATATACTGGGGCAGGATCCCTCTCTTGAAGTCCCTGTACCAGCTAAATCCTAATCTTGCAGAATCAATATACTGCTCCCTTCTCCAAGTGGTACTTTGAGATGTTGCTCTACATGGCACTGAGGAAACAGAGGTTTAAAAGAAATTTATTAGAGGTTACTTTAAAGATGCTACTGACCCTCGTTTTCTACTTATGCAGCACAAAGCAATTGCTGTCTGACAACATAATGAAAGCTTAACTATAGTTCTCTTCTGTGATTACAATATCTTATTGCCAGGCTGGCTATTTATTGTCTAATTACAACAGCAATGTCTGAGATCCTCAGTGAAAGTGCCTGCAGAGATGCTGTTCCCATTTGTGATAAGGAGCAGAGCTCCTAGTTGACACTGCACGAGCCCGAGCTGCACCCTGCGAGTCCCCGCACGCCCCGCGGCACAGCGCCCTTGGGCAGCTTCCTCCACGGGGACTGACTCCACCTTCCACTTTCATGAGAGATAATTTTTGCCTCTGCTTCCTACAGCTTTTTCTAAGAGGTCTGAAAATAATCCATCAGAACCAATGGATTAATTTTTGTTTTAATACCTTGGCAACTGAGTTGCTTTACCCTGTGCTGACAAGTCATTCCTTCTGTAGTCAGCGTTGCTACCTGCTCTGCTCTGCTGATGAGATTTCCCCTGTTTTCTCCCCTGAGTTTCCATGCAAAGAGTTTATTATTGTTGTCAAGGATGGACAATCCAAATATGATTTAAAGAAGTATAATACAAAAACTTTGCAAAACATACTTGTAGCTTTCAACTTCTTCCAACGAGATTTAAAAAAAAAAAAGCAGATTCAATGTTCACATTAAATAAGCAGTGGTGTTACAAGAAACTACTATTTAAACATACTTAGAAATGGAGAAATGGAAGGAGAAGATAAAATTTCAGAAGAACATAAATGAACTTTCAAGCACATTGGTATAGATGACATTTTTTATCCATTGCAAAGTTAGAAGAGGGAAAAGGTAATCAATGTTATTCAAGACTCATTTAAGTAAATCAAAATTTTAATAAGCAACCTAATTTTATTTTTTTTTTAAATACTTTGTTGACATTTAATATTTAGAGGGCCACATTACCCCTGACAGTTCTGTAAATGCACAGCAAAATTACTTACATGAAGACTATGTATTTCCAGAACTGGGGCTATCAGGAATAAAGACAAAAGAATCTCAAAATATTCAACTATTTCCTAATGATTTCTACAAATACCTGAACTCCCAATCCACTTTTTATCCCTGCAAAATTCTCACAGTGCTTTATTTAAGCAAGCACTCAAATTGATCTATACAGGCACACAGTTACATGTTTATTTTTAAGTTTCTCTTTTTAAAAAAAAAAAAAAAAATCAGTATGAACATTCCTTCACTAGCTTGTAATTTCATTATTATCAACAAGCATTAAGCATGTTACATAAGCTACATTAAATCTACTGCTGAAATAGGATGTTGAAATAATGTTTTAATAGAAATTACTCCAAACAAGTGTGAAGTTTTAGGGATGATTACATTCTTCCTACACATTATCTCAGGCCACTTAAAGAACCTCTGTAGGACAGAGACCATCCTCTGCCACATCGTTCTTAATGGCTCAAAGCAAAAGTATGAAAAGTCAGAAATTTTCCCTTACATTTTTAGGACTGCTCCACAAATGGCTTCATAATGTAAACTGACACCAGAATGGCTGTGTATTATTTTTATTTCCCTTCAGTCATCCTTTTTTTTACTAGGCTTTCATTTGTATCTCATTATTTCTAATGACTATGCCCAATCCAAAAGTGAATTATGTGAATAAAGAAACTTCTGTTACGTTCAGCAGACTTTGAATTGGAATGTTAATTTTGTATTTTCTTATGCTTAACTTTCTTTTAAAATAATTGTTATGTAATGCCTTGAGCACACGGGCAGGGGACATATTTCAATTACAATTATTCCTAAAGAAGAATTGTGTCTTTATATGTCTTTCATAAAATGCATATATTAACATTATTCATATGTACAGTTTGAAGTTTACATACACAACACATGTGCATAGAATAGTAACACACCTACTCTCATTCTTTTTTATTTTCCTATTTTTAAAATACAGTGAGTTGTTTTTTACTAGAGCTAGTCTGTAGCTGGTATAAAAATCTTATTCTGTGCCTAAGAAATGTGGCATTGGATGAATTTCCTCTTGATTTTCAAAATAAACTTTGTGTTAATTTGTAATTTTCTACTTAGTAGCTAATGAAAATTGACAAATGGGAATTTCCCATGCAATTTGTGCTTTTCCAGAGTTATTTCTGTGGCTAGAACCTATTAATACAAATTGCATTAAAAACCTCAGCTTCCATTGATGCTGTTAGCACAGTCAGACCTTTCAGTATAATTTTATTATTTGATAGATGTTAGGTATTTAACTTTTGTGATTTTTTTTTTTAACAGGCATTCCAGTCCAACAGCAGCAAAATGTCCTTCTAAAAAGTTTTCCTACTTTAATATTTTGATAAGGCCCCTTTTATTTCTGTTAAGCTAAAGAAAGGGGGAAAAAAAAATCCTTATGTATGTGGCTTTTGGAGATTGGTAAGAAAAATGTGAGCAGAGTGGGGATCACAGGGAATCTTTTTCAGATACTGTGATGCAAAGAATTTTCTCTCTCATCTCCCAAACCCTGTAGATGGAGCCCTCCACTAAGATCTTGCTGTATCTCTAGCACAGATTGACTTCTTTTGGGTTGATGATGATTGATTGTGTTGTTTTCTTCATTACTTTAAACCTAATCAGTGCTTGGTGTAATTTGAGTAATGATTGCTCATTATTGGCAATTGTGAAGTTTAAGGCTTTCTTCATTTTACCTCACAAGACAGCCAGTTGGGAGATGCTCGTACATCCCCATTTGGGCAATGTTTGAGGTAAGAGAAGGGGGAAACATCATCAGTGATAGGCGGTAGTGAAAGCTTTCTGCAAGTTTATTACTGCATGTTTTCTTGGCAGGGGGCTTCTGGTGTTACCCCCATGACCAGATCTGATCATGAAAAAATGAGTTTCTTAGCGGACTATAACATTTAGGCCTTACTGAAATTCTTTAGTTCAATAAATCATGCTATTTCCTAATAATGTGCCTTATAAAGTGATATGGATGGATTTGCAAATAAAAGAGGTTTGTTTGTTGTTTGGGTTTTTTTTAAAAAAAAAGGAAAGCAGAAAAGATAATGAATGAGGATCATATACAGGCCAAAACGATATTGTTTCTCATTATCCAAATTCTGTTGCTAACTTTGTTATTTTGAATTAAGAATAAGGGGAATTATTGCATAATGGAGTGGCTGATTTACAGGCGTTAAGCTTTGGTAAGCAGAGAAAAAGATGTTAAGCTGTACAGTACCCGGAGGACACACCATAGGAGTCTGGCTAAGCCCTTCGTTTGTGCTGAAATTATGCTAAGGATATAATGCAAATCTATATAAATCAGAAAATTTCAGATTCTCAGTTCTGGGAGTAAGGACAGGTTTTCTTCCTGGGCCTACTTCCACAGGTACAGCACTAAGAATAGATGATTATATATAATGATTTATCCAAACAATAAAGAAAAAATTTGATCCTTTCCATATGATTGGTAATTCTTACCAACTGCTTCAGCCATATTATGCCAAAAGTCACGTGATGCTTTGTGAAATGTTTTATCAATTTCAAAAATCGCCGTGTAGTTCAGTTGAGATAAAATATATAGTGCTTGCATTAGATACCTGTTTTAGCCATTCTGTTTTCAATGCACTTATTTTGTGTTTGCATTGACACAAATCATTCAGAGAATATGTTAGTCAATAATTTAATTAAAATATTGCAGGTTTTTTCAGTTGTCTTTTACATCTTATAAAAAATTCGCACTAAACACAAAACATACGAACCTCAATTTGTTCTACAGTAAACTAGCTAATTCTGAGGTGAAAAGGTGTCCAGAGACATCAATGGAGCTTGCATGGAGCTATTCTCTCTTTGTAATTCCACAAGGCATTTTGTAGTAGAGAAAGCAGGGATGCTTTCTCTCTCTACCTTACTGAGCTGACATCTAACAGCCAAGAGCGTAGTATCAGTGACACACTCAGTAACGGAGGTGCCTTCAAATGAGGAGGTTATGCGTTTCCTACCCGACATGATCACACTCAGCCTTAGGGGCAGTTTCAGTGCATGCAGCAGAACTGATAGAAAGTCTTAGCAACAGACCAGGCACTTGCTGGAGGGGACAAGATATCTCATTTGCTTAAGTTAGACCAGAGGACCCCAGCATGGATAAAGCTCAGCTTTTTTTTTTTTTTCCCCCCCTTCTCCTTTGCTTTTTTTTTTTTCTTTCTCCTTTGCTGCTTTTTTTTTTTTTTTTTTTTTTTCTGGAGACACTGCTTACTATGACTATGCAAGTAAAAATAAATACATTCTGATATTATAACATCACAACAATGTGATCATTTGAATTCATACTGAGAACAGTAAAAACAATATGCTTTCTGATTGAATTATTCAAACTCTTAGCTTTTAAGTTTCAATTATAGATACAAACACTGTATGCAAGAGAAACAGAACAATAAACAGCATTTTCTAGCTGAGGTATAAAAAGCAGTGAGTTGCGGAAAATGATTTTTTTAAAGATGAAAGTGTAGCCCATCATTAAGATCAAATCTATGAGAGTAGAATCTCTGCAAAGCACAGTGTTGCTATAGTACGCTACTCCAGATGTAATACCACACAGACTTACTTGGCTATGATTCTGACTTATTCAGTAATTACAAGCAACAAAGAAAACAGGCGTCTGATAAGTGTATGTTCAAATACTGAGTTTAGATGAAAAGTAATATGCAAAACCATTAAAATAAGTACAGAAAGCAAAAAGATGTTTTAATTTCTTCTTAGAAATGCAAAAAATACTGCATGCTTTATTTAAAAAAAACCAACACAAATGGTTTGCCATTGTTTCTAAAAATGCACAGGGAAATACTAAAGTCTGCGTGTGTGTGTCTGTGTGTTTTCTCACATAAGGATTTGTACTAACACTATGTTTTAGAAGACTTTTGCAAAATATGTTATAGTCTTCAAGCCTATGTATGCAGAAATAAACTATATACTGGAACATATGCATATGTGAACTAAAATAAGTAAGAATAATTCAATTTAATAAAGACTAAAACCATAACAGAAAACCAGATATTTATAGCCCTAAATTAACTCACTATGTTGTTACTATAATCCATGTTACTGATTCTACACCCTCAAACAATTCTGTGATATCTTCATTTGGGGACTGACGCTACAGGCATTTGTACAAGTATTTATAATTTCTTTAATAATATCACAGAAGCCAGCTGCATTGTCTTGATGGCTGGTATTGCTGACCTAATGAGGCAAAGCCATCTATAGCTAACTTTAGGCACTGCGAGAAACCATACTCACGTCAAATGTTGAAGTTACTCTCAAAATGTACAGAACTGAACCACCTAATGTTTTAGCAGATCTCATGATTTTTCTTCGTAACTTGGGACAAAAATCATTAGTGCAAGCCTCAGAAATAGTTATTAGCAAATTCACTTTTTATAGGGATTACCTTTTTTGGGATACATCTTAAAATAACAGAAGTAAAGAGGTCCTTTTCTGTGTGAGAATCCAAAAAAATCAGTGACTTTGAAAATTTAATTTTTCCCCAAAAAGCCACTTTTTAATGAAAACTATTCATGGCGCAAACCGCTCATTTTTGTGCAGTGCCTATAAATATTTTGGCCATGGAGGCACATTATAAACTACTGCTTCTCCCCAGTGAGTTTCTAGAGACACCAGAACCATTAACTCCTGAGCACTAGTCAGACGGGTTTCAGATGCCAGTGCAGCCCTCTCCTTCTCCAATCCTTGGCCACTCACTTCTGCTCTGGCAGAAAACTCATGAGAAAATAAATGTTTTTTTCTGACAGGTTAGTTTTCAGCTGGATCTGCTCCTTGATCTGATTCTCTGGGTGGCTGCAGAAGTGCTCACCCAGGCAGAAGCCAGGGCTGGCAGGAGGTCAGGAAGCCATGGAGAGATAGGCTATGGAGTGGGGGCAAGACTTCTTTTGCTAGCAGGGTCGGTTTATACTGAGTTAAGTTGCTCACCGAACCACAGCCTAATTTATCTTTAATAGCACTCACTTCACTAATAATGCAATGGTGTTAACTTTTAGTCTGAAAGGAGGACAGCCAGCTAGTTGGAGAGCTGTAAATGTACAGGAGGACAGTTATGTTTCACAGTTTATATTACTTTATGGTTCCATTTTGCGCAAGGAAATAACCGTGGCAGAGAGATTAACGTGGCTGAATCTACCTTTTTCTTTTTTTTAATATGCACTCGTAGCCATTTTTTATATAGGTGAATAAAATATATGACCAGGTTACATTTTAAATAATGGTAGATGCATAAAACTAGACATGAGAGGTTTAGATATTAAAAGCAATTTTTTCCTTTCTAATTGAATTTAGATTTGAGATCTAATTACTTGGTAAGCAATAGTTATATATGCACGTATGTACATAGACCCATAACTAAAGAACTTCTAAAATCAGAATTTCCACTTTCTGGCATTTTTTTCATCATTTATCATCATGATTAGTTTTAGATTAGACCAATATGTATTCCCATTTTAAGCTGTTTTGAAAGAGATTCAATATTGATTGCACGTGTTTTCCCACATCAACATGAACAGAAAATGAATGATAAATACACTTTGTATGGATGTTTTGAATATAGCAACATTTGGGGGTTAATGAAGGTAAAGGAAAATCTCTCAGATAGAATCATTGGCCTTCTGCCACAAAACTAGAGAAGTAAACTGGAGACGTAATTTCCAGTTCTGAGTGAGTTGAAATATGAGTGGAAAACTCCAGGTCTCCAAGCACAGCATATAGCCCTGCACACAGATTTTTGGTCCATGCCCCTCATGAATGGAAAGCCACGAAGTCGTACTAACTGATAGAAACTATGGTCTAGTGGCTGCAGTGGCATTCCTCTTTTATTTGCACATATTGGAAGAAGAGGTGGATAGATGATACCAGATGTCAGAAATAATTACAATGCTATCGAGTCTCAGTATGACAAAGAGGAAAGTAATGACTTTGGCTAGGGCCAGGGAGAATATAAAACAGTATTTTTTGGAAAAAAAAAAAAAGGTCAGTGTCTGGGAAGATCACCAGAACTGGGGCTGGGTGAAAAAAGCAAATTTTGAAGCCAATTCTTCTGGTTTTCAAGCAAGACAACAATCTACATTGCCGGTAATTCATAGGAAATTTCAGTTATCTATTTGTTGCATCCTGGAAGAAGCCAGAAGTGTCTTCTCAGCTGGATTTCCACATTCCAGAGCTGACTGACATTTATATGTGATATCATCCAAAAGCAAAACCATATCATGCTCTCAGTGTGGTTCTCCAGGCTGTGACTTCAACACATCACGAGAGGAACCCATAAGAATGAATCTCAGGAGGATTAGCTTTTGAAGCAAATTTTGAAGAATCAAGACACAGCCATCTTCCCTTTGAACACCGTAAGATTCTCCCACTGTGTTCAACGGTCTCTTTACTTGTACAAGCTATTTTTTTACAATGACCCAATGAGCTGTAACTGCAGGGGAGATATTTGTCAGTCCCATTCATGCTTCCGTGTAAAGACAGCTCTATCACAGACAAATGAAGCCTATTTCCACATAGGTCATTGAAATTAGAAAGTCTTGCAGCACAGAAAATTTAAGCAATCCAGTCATGTAGTCTAATGGTCTCCTCTGCCCCAACTTTTGACAGATTTTTCCACTGGTACCTCTTCAAAGCTAGTTGAGCAAATGTGCCTGAATTGATCATTGAAAAACTCCCCTATGTTTTTAATTCATTAGATTTATTTCATTGAACAAAGTAAACTTAGTAAAGGACTGCATAGTTGTCCTGAGAGGTGATTAACAAGGGTAATTTGCATGAGAAATTGGTGAGATCCTGGAACAGGAAAATACTGTAGCAACACACTCCTCAGAGAAATGAATGAAGCCAGTCAGATGAGCGTTAAAAAACAGAGAGTGATCCTTACAAGACTTATTTAAAAATCAACAACCGAATGGACTGGAAAGTTGAGAGGCTTCACTAAAATATACCCTACCTTTGCTAAATGGCTCCTGCCAGATGATTTTTTGTCTCTGAAGCTCATAAGCCTTCCCACTGGGGAAGAGCAGCAAATATGAGCTATTTACCAGAAGTTGTCTAAGGCAAGCCATATTTTCCAAACCTTTCTTAAAAATGTTCAGTCCTATCTAAAATGACAGCAAACATTGTACAGCAGTACAGGGCCAGATCAGAAGAACAAGGCCAGTTTGTACCAGGTGAAGAACTGACTCACAGAGGTAGTCTGATGGTACACGGCTGCATCTCTGGCTGCACAGACTTGAAAGCTCACGCTCTAGGCCTCAAGGAGTTTTGCTGATAATGGGATTTAGCAGGGGTTTTGTGCCACTGGTGGCTCAGTGGCAAAAAATTTCTCCAGCTGCATGAAATGGCTGGAGTTTGTGATTCTCAGACTCCCTAGTTACTCCTTTGGCAATAGAGGCAAGTTGTGCAGAGGTAACGGAGGATTTTCTGAAGGACATTATGGGTCATGTAGCTGTCTACTATAGCAGGAGGATGCTCTCTGTCTGAAGTGGTCCCGTTCACTCTTACCCTCCCATGTTTTTTAGCCTTGTTGTATAAGTGTGTCCAGTTATGCCACTTGATATTAAAATAGCTGACAAGTGAGTCTGCTTCTAAGGCAGGATTACTCTAGTGGGAGAGCAAACTAGTACATTTCCCAGACCTTCTCTCTCTCCTCCTTGCCAGCCAACACACCCATAACGGAAATGGCTTACTCTAGACCAAAGGGCAATATTTTGTGAAGCTTCTTGTTCAAGTCATGGTAACGTATAACTTGCAAGCATGCACTTTGACCCTCCCTGAGCTTGGAACATTTCTCTCTGGCAACTGAGAGTATTTTTCCATCCTGATGATGACTTAAATAAATAAATAAATCTTTGAGGCTGATACGGTTGTCTCTAAGTTTCATTCCTTGGCTGAATGCCCCTTCTTCTCCAAAGTACTGTCAAGTATGGAAAGGACAGCATGGGAAAAAGAAGATTCTGGTCCCCTCTACTGTTCTTGTCACACTGTGCTAGTGGAAATTAGAGGCCTTAATTTGGAGCTATAACTGTAGGAAAAAGAACTAGAATAGGACTAGGACTACCCAGAGGCAGGATCAGTACGAAAATTCTCTTTAAAGCAAACGAAAGAGCTGAAAATATGCACCTTTTAGAAAAGACACCAAATCTTTGTAATGTTAGTGAGAAGCAGCTGTATGCTTCAAAGAGGAGCAAACATATTCAGTACAGTCCTTTAGTCAACAGTGCTCCTAAGGGGAAACAACAATAACTTTATTTTATACATATTGGTGCAATACAGAGTATAATAGTGAATGTCATCTCTTATCTGCCATGAAAAGACACTACCACCATAAACACCTGAGTGGAAATGATCCCCTGCAATCCTACATCATCTCTGTTGTATACAGTCATTTCCTTGCTGTTTATTTGCTCAGATTATATGCCCTTGAGCAGTATGTCAGAAATCTGAACACTGATTAAACCTCACAGCTGACCTAACCTATTGCGAAGAAATGTTCATGTATTAAGCAGAATAAATTCTGCCCTGTTCTAACTGTGAAAACCAAATACCATTCAAAATAGGCCAAACACAGAAACTCAAATCCAAACTATTTGCTTTCTCAGGATGTCTTAAGTCTAGATCCAGATTTTGCTACAGAACAGCAACAGTAATAGTGCTACTTCAACATGACTGAGAGCCAGTTCTTTGGGGTCAGAAAGATGTCATGCGATTTAAGATAAAATGGGACTTATTTAATACTAACAATATATATTATATTCCACTGGTGTGGGGTTGTTTTTGTTGGGTTTCTTTTGTTTTGTTTTGTTGGGGTTTTTAAGAGCTGAGTCTGAAAAGGCAAAACCAAGCTTTTCTGATGCATGTCAACTGTGAGACCCAGCATTCCTTATTGGTTATTTATGAAAGACTTTCCTGGCTGACTCTTAAGAGTCCTCCTTATCAGTTTAATCATAATTAGTTTATTATTGCTCACTGTAAAGTCTAGGAAATCAAACTCCAAGTACAACATGATTTAAAGAGCTTGTTTTATAATTCTACTCTCGGCGTCCTCTCACTGTGTTTTCAGATGGCAGGGAAAACTCCCTGGAACTCAACAATGTTCAGAAAATTGTTTTGATTAGTAAAACTGTTATCCAGTCCTCTGGCTTGTTCCCCAGTTGACTGACTTAGAGATAAAGTTTAAGTCCCGAAATGTTCAGCAACTACAAGGTGTATAATACAACCACCCCCAGAGGATTCAAGCATTTTACAAACTATTTCCAAATGGTGCTCCATAGTTAACCCTGCTTAAAATGCAAGCCACTCCAACAGGTGGAAGCAGTTTTCTACTGCATATCTCCTCTCTCAGGTTGAAATGGGAATCGTTTGAATCACAAGCACTACAAAGTACAGTAAATGTCACTGCTTAGAGTTCAAAACACTGAACTGAGCTGGTGTTTTTCATTGTGGCACTGGCCAGAAGGCTATGTATATGCTATAGGAAAAAAACCACGTTTAACCTGGTGCACCAGTGTTCCCTTACCCAGTGAATCCAGGAAAGAGAAAAGCAGGTATTTGTGTTCTGGGCCTTCTACTCTTCTTTCATTAAATGCACTAGATTAATCTGCCCTAGCATAAGGATAGTTCAGAACGGCTTTTGGTGAATTCACCAAGTCCTCACATCAATATTTTTGGTGAGTGGCAACCAGGGGCATAGTTTACCACATATAGCAAGAGCCGCAATAGGTACACCCTGGGATTGTTCCTGAGCCTCAGCAGTTCACGGAAGATATGCAGCAGCTCAGTGACTCAAGCCCACTTTTAATTGAAACAAATGAACCCACTCTTCCAGTATTTCACAGCAAAGGAATAATGGCATTCCAGCCCTAGTTTGAAACCACGGGCATATATAGGGTTAAAGTTATCCAAAATGTTATTTTAGTGTGGATTCTGTGTAGAAATTTTGATGGTAAAGAAAGAAATTCTGTAACTCACAAAAACTATTAAAATAATATGGAGTTATCAAATGTAACCATTTATGGCAGGAAATATCTCCTCTGATATGTCTTCTACATTTCCAGCAGCAGTGTACATACATATTAAAAAGGAATTTGCCTGAAAGCATGTGATTAGATAACCCATCTCATATTTAATGTTAATTTATGAGCATTAGGCAAGTTCTTATGAAGCTTTTTTAAACCAATTCATTGCCACGGAGCTGATCATTTATATCAGTCCTTGTACTCAGGTAGTAAAATTCCATAATTCACTTCACTAGATAAGTCTCTTAGCAGAAGGCTTCACTAGCTAGCGCTCAATATATTATCATCAATACTAAGGAATACTATTATTTCTCACTAACGGCATTATTCATGATAAATGAAGATGCCCTGTATCTGCTAGTAGTACCTCTGATGCTAAATAATCCTGTTCTCTCTGAACGTAAAGGCACGCAGCTGCTCAGAGAAACAGAGATTCAGCGGTTCTGTGCTTTAGTCTCCGCTCTTCCTCTCTATTGCTCTTAGAGCCTTGGCCATATCTTTCAAAACTCCTAATATTGTGGTAGCCACTCAATGACAAAGCAAAGCTTGATTCTGTTGCACCAAGAGCATTCACCGCTTTCTCCTGTTCTCCATGAAAACCTTTTGGCAGTAACTGGGGAATGAGTCAATGTGAAGACACGCAAGACACCTGCGTGCAGGAAGTTTTGGCAATCCAAGACACACGGTGCTGGGGCTATTGACACAGAGGTTGCATTGGAAGAGTTATAGAGATATATAGATAAAACCTTACACCCTCAGCATCTGTACACAGCTACAAAGAGAGCACAAATTCAGCCACAGCCCAATCCTGCCCTTGCTTTTGGGTGGTATTTCCAGCCACATTGTTCATGTAAGTCCAACTGGGAAGTACGATTCATTTGATAAATCATTTCAAAGTTTCTAAAATGCTGGAGACTGTGAAAGGGCAAAGTATTATTAGCATTACAAGAGGGTCTGAAATACAAAAAGCAGATTTAGATTTATGGCTTTTATTTCTTTGCCAAAGCTGGGGTCTGAACATTCAGTTCAGTTTAGTCTGCAGATAGGGACCCGCTCTGACATTCAGATCTGGTTTCTGGTTTCATATTCCAAATCCATTCGAAGTCTTGGTCTCTTTAGTATTTATTGCAAAAGTTCAGATTCATTTCACACAATGGCCCTGCGATGCTGCTCTCTAGCACTGTGGCCAGCTGGCGTTCCAGTCCCACAGTCACATCCGTGCTTTCTCCTCATGTCCCCACCATTGGTTTGGAGAGCTAGACTGAACCCAGAAACTTCAAGAAAAGAAAGACACCAGAATACAGATGTTGATGAGGGGTTCAAAAAGGCATTTGATAAAAGGACATCTACCAATGCTGGTACTAAGCATACTCTCTCTATAGGCTTGTGAAGCCACACACTAGTCAATAAAATATTTAATAAATAAAGCATACTTCATACATACTTTCCATGAACAAATCTACATTACTGAATAGTCCTGTAGGTGGGATATACCTAACCCAACACTAGCAGTCTCTTGGGAAGCACCGCTTTTCATTAAGTAGGAAAGAAACAGGAAATGCCCATTCCCTTTCCGGTATTGTGCAGAACTTGATTCAGATGAGGCATCAATTAGCATTTCTCTTGATGAGTATTTGACAAACTATTATTTAAACTATTTCCACTGCCAGGTCTTTGGGAAAATTACACTCAGTGCCAAACAGTCTGTTAAAATCTTGCCTAACAAGTCTGCACGTTCCACACTTGAGAATTTAAGCAGATGCTTTATATGGCTAAGAGAAAGAGCTCCCTCCCAGCGTCCATGGTGGAATTTCAGGTTGCTTTAATGGTGTCCAAATTCCTTCCCACCAGACACATTTCCTACCAAATCATGAATAAAATGCATCTTCTGCTCAGGCATTAAAACACAGAGGAGAAAACACATCAGCTGTGATGTCTTAATGAGGAAGGCTGAAGAGAAAAGGTATGAATTAAGACCCACAAACATAAAAACAGTGTTGATTTTTGTGGCATGTGCCTTCTGTACGTACATCTCATAATATCAGCTAACATAAAATAGGGAAGTTTGAAGATGTAAATATTCTATTATTCAAGGGATATTTAAAGATTGAATGGAAATCATGCTAAACAAAATATTATAGTTGCCTAGTACTTGATGCATTAGAAAAAGGGCAAAGAAGTAATGCCTGATACTGGTGAATGCAGCAATGACAAAGTGAATTCAGAGCATTCAAAACTGGGTAAATTATTTTTGAGAACATCTGCCATCCCAACCCCAGAATTCTCAATGACTATGGACAATCTCTAAAGTGCTCTAGTCACCAAACAACTGAAATGTGATAGGAACTGCTATTTCATGAGATTTCTGCCATTTGGGGCTGCAACCTTCCAAGAACAGGTTGTGAGACGTCAGCCAAAGGAAGATCAGGGAAGAAGGGTCTTCTCCTTTTGAACTGAAATGAAAGATGAAAGCCTGGAACAAATTCCACTCAGGGACAAAAAATTCACTACCTCTTGTTATATGCACAAGGCTGTTTCATTTCTAATTATGAATAAAAGGAAGCAAAATAAAATAAAATAATGCTTGCTGAATATTAAGGACAAGTTGTTAAGATTTACACTGTAATTTCCAAGCCTTGAACTGTGATTTTAAAAAATAAAATAGTATTTTATTCAAAATTACATGTCAGTTAAGAGATCTGTTTCCTCTGCAATGTCCAGCAATAACTTTAGGTAGTTTTATGGGAGACTGCGTTGACTGTGAGTTCCCAAGATAGGGCAGTAGCCTCAGAGAATGTAAAATCACTTCCCATACTACCCGAGCTCCTCTGACCAATGTTACAGAGATGGCTACAACATTGTTCTTCTCTACCAAATCTCAAATTGGAACAGCAGTCATCTGTTCCTCTTCTTATCACTTTTTGCTTATGCCAGAAGGGAAATTAAACAAAAAGCATAAATAACCTAGAATGAACACAGCCAAACACATTTTAGACCCTTCAGACAGTATGCCTCACAGTATTTCTCTACAGTCATTCAGAAATGAGGAAATTATTATCAAGTTAGATGTTTGACTAGTTATTTAGAATAGTCAATCCTGTAAACCCTGATATTTTGCAAAGTTAGACAGTTTTGTGTTTCTACACACAACACCACTGGAAGAACTATTTTCCTTTCTTCACTTTATCCTTTGTGCTAAGGCAGTGGGCAGGTCAATGAATAGGGAATTCAGACACATGGGTTACATTACTGTGTTAGCACTAAGTGATATTGTGACTTAGCAAAAGTCACTTAACCCCTCTGTTCCAGTTCTCTCATCTGCAGACAGGTGTTAACACCTACATATTGTCTTTGTCCTGGGGAACCAGTGCTGTGGTCCCAAGGAGGTGTCAGAGAGGCCAACACCCCCTGCCCAAAACCAACTTTGGGAAGGCAAAATCTCTCCCCCGATTGCTTTTTACCATACTGCCTAAACTTCAAGGATAGTTTCTTCAAGGGTTTCCTTAAAACTTGGGTATTCTTGTGGTAGGACAGAAAGAGAAGACAAAAATCCACCTGAGCTCCTCATTCTCGTATCTCATGTCAATAAACCTTACCAACCTTGCCAAAAGCCTTAACTCCTGTGAGCTCAGCCTCTCATCAGGTTGTAACTGAGCAGTTTGTAACAGGTCTTGAATATTTCACTTAAGGAAGGAGTTCACCAGTTTTCTATCAGAAAAAAACTGTTTCAGAAAGTTTTTTAATATTTTGAGAGTTTTCAATCTTATACTGAACACATTCAACATCATGTATTTGTGTAAGACTCTGGATACAAAGGACTGTCCTGATTTTCATTTCCACACCAAGTATCAGCTCTGCACAGTTCCTGTACTAATCAAGCCAGTTACGAAATAGGTACCGTTCTGTGGCATCAATGATAAGGTTGTTTCCTTTTGCTATGATAAATAATAGTGACATCTAAAACAGAGCCGTTTCAGAACGATGGGTAAAGGATGAAGCTTGTAGTAAGTGTATTGAGATACTGCTGGCCCAGATTCGCTGCACAAATTAACACTGGTTTCCAGCTTTGCTAACGAACGGCTGTTACACTTTGCAGCTGGAGGTTTCTGCTTCAACAAATTCTGAAAGAATTTTTGAGGGAGAAGAAGAAGAGAAGGGACAGACACAGAGACCGAGAAAGCCTAGTTATTGCAAGAGACCATCATTTGGACGTTTCCTTTAAGAGTGAATTATATATGATAATGGCTTCATTGTCATCAAATAGAATACAATTAATTTTATTTTTTAGTATGTTATCAGCAAGCAAACCACCAGTATTAGCTAGATACCATCTGGGAGTGACAGTTTCCTTATTACAAAATATGTAAAAATATGGACTCCCTTAAGGAATCTGTTGCACTACATCTGCTCCGATTTTTGTTATATGCTAATGGATTTTAACCCAGCATATGAAGCATGTAAAAAAAATAACAGAAAATTTTCAACTAAATTACTTGTTTCACATTTAAAGTGTCACAAAGACAGAGACAGCCACATATGCAGCCTTAGCTACAGGGGACTAGGAAGAAACAAAGAAGTAAGGAAGAGGCATTTCTTACCTGCTGTTTTGCTATCCAAGCCTCTCTCACGAGGGGGATTCTAGCTGCCCACATAATTAAGGCCACTTGATATGTGAAGGAAGTATTGGGACTATACACAGCTAAATCTCCAGTAAGCTTAGGTGATAACAAAAGATTGTGACTGCCGAAGCACAATTATCTTCCTTATTTCCCTCTGTTCATAATATTTTAAACAATCACAATGATTAAAATGGGCTATTACAATTAAGAGACTATTCTCCAGGGGAGAGGGTTGGGTTTTCATGGTCTTCACACATTTCCTTAACTTCCCTTGCAACCAGCAGATCTTGAGAATCAGCTGGAATGACAGACTATTCAGTTAGGTAACGAGGAGCTGTCTAGATTACACTGAGAATATGGTAGATTAAAAATCCTTTCTGCTGAAATATTGGTGTCATCATTTTTGAGAAAATTACCCATTACCAGAGCTTGAAATAAATGACTGTGCTGCAAACACAGGGCACAGGAGGGCTGGTTTTTTTCTGTTTATTTTTTTTGGTGTTGGTTTTTTTTTTTCCCTCTGTACAATTATGTAGTGCTGTAGCTTTGGGCTAACAGAATTTTTGCACTTGTAAAGCAGTTTGGTATGAATTGCTTTTCCATGGATCTGTGTCCCCAGGCCCTGCAATGTGAAATATACCAGGCATTACTTTTTCATTAGCATCAACACAGGACATTTCTATGTATTAAGCACTAAAAAAATATTTCATGATCTGTTTACACTTCATATATATATTAATTAGAGCCGGGAAGTTTTTGACTGCACATAAGCTTTTTACGTAAGTTTTCTTTAAATAAAAGTAATGCACTGCCAGCTGTGGAGTCCCAGAGATTTTCCAGACTATTTGGAAAGACTATCGCTTCTCTTGCTTGTGTGTGTATATAAACATGCATATATAAATATATACAGACATATTATGGCCACACGCATATATGCTAACACATACAAGATATTATTATTTACAGGTGTAAAGATGTAACTGACTGAGTATCTAAATTCATTATTTTCTAGAAAGATATATTGTGTGACTGCAGTCTAAATGTGTATAACTTAAATTAATGTTCTAGGAAGGAAAAGTACCTTACACCTTTAAAAATCAGTACTTACATGCTTTATACGAGCTCTCTGGTGTGAAAAATTGAAAGAGCTTTAGAAAAATAAATTAATTAAGTTTCACAACACACAGGCAAGCCAGTTAGGTGTTCTTATATCCGCTAATAAACCCGAAGTGTAGATTTGGGTGTAAAGAAGCTGGTTGAGTTACAGAACTAGGAAAGAACTCGTGTCCCTAAGGTCTGTCTCCCCTTTTCTAACAATCGGATCACATTGCTTCCAGACAAAGAAAGAATTCCCTAATCAAGACAGATGTATAAATCAAAACAGAATACTCTCTCTTTTATCCTTGGTGGCCCAAATTCCAGATTTGCAATTTCACAAATTTTCATTCTGTAATCTGGGAAATAAACAAATGGAAAAAGCTATGGCCAGGTCAGAAGATGATGATAATAGTACTAATAATAATTTTTAAAATGGAAGAAAAAATGGAAATGGGAAAGATATTTCTGGATAACGTGTGGGATAGTTTTTAAAGAATAAAACTAAACTGAAATTCATTCCAAGATCTAATACTGCAAGTTGTAGTATGGTGCTTCCTGTTGTTACATGACTTAGTACCTGCTGATTCCAGTTTTACTCAAGCAGGTTAGACAGTTCGACCTAAATAAATCAATAAGTTTAGACACATGAGTTGTCATAACAGGAAGCGATGGTTTATGGTAGATGTTTCTGGCTAGACATTACAGCTCACCCCTCCTTGCCAAACGGGTGACTGCTGTCTCCCCACAGAGAAACTACAGCTGGTATGACATCCACGGATGGATTTCTGCTGGGCCTTGGGTGGGGGGACGGCATCTGAGAACAACTGTGGGATTTAGTACCCTGCCTGGCAGGAAACACACAGCTTTGCATGGCTGACCTAAAGAAGGAGCCTCAAGCCCCTGCTTTTGAAGAGGGATGGAGGAAAAAAGAAAGTAACGCCCTGTTAATGGTATAATGAAAACAACCCTTCAGCACCTCACTCCCCTGTGCATTCAGAGGGGAACAGACCCCTGTAGCATTCATTTCCATTTACATGGAAACACTTTATAGTGAGTGGCAAAGCCTTATTGCCTCCTTTGATACTTACTGCAATAACAAATACTTGTGCGACATTTCACTACATTAGCAGTGTACCAAGACTACTTCAGCAAGCTGCAAATGTACTTCGGCAGGCTTGGGCAAGTGCTCTGATCAAAGCGACTGTTTTCTCTCTAGAGACTGACTCACCCAAGAAAACCCCACCTTTGGTATTTTATTTTGTTTCCTAATGTTTTGGACAGATTTCCCAGGGAACCCAAAGATAAAACTCAGGCCACCTTTTAAAGGGAGCAAGTCCTGATGGAAACCAGGACGTGTCCCAACCCCGGCACCTTATGCACTTTGATTTAGTTGAGATGTGCTCTCAGAAAGCATAGTTATGGGTGACTTCAGGAGCTCTTTCCAGATACATTTCCTGGTTCTGAGCCAGCATAACCCTCAATCTCTGAGGTTTTCTGAATCAAAATCAGTTGGTGGCATTGACTTTGTGGTGTGTTGATTTGGATTTGAGCACTAACTGCTGAGTGCTGGTTAGGAACTGAGGATTCTCCAATGGCGTAGTCAGGTACGAGTTAGAAAAGGCCAAGGGGGACTTTATAATGGATCTCAGTGAAGTCAGAGCCAGAGTATCATTCCAGTATATTTCTAACAAGATGTACAGGAACAGATTTAAGTGGTACTTAAAGTTTCTCCACCTACAGTACTTGCTGTCACTAGGCGCTAAATAAAAACGACTTACAGCCCAGCTTTGAACTTTGTGAGCCAACACAGCTGAGTAGGGCTTGCTGAGGGCCCCACAGTTCAGGTTCATGAAGACATAATTAAAATGCACAAGACAGATGCTTGGTGAACTCTAGCTTTTAATATTTCACAAACAACCTGGATGCCTTTTCTCCTGACCTCCAACAAAGATTTTTTTTCCTTCTGATACTCAATCCACTTGCATTTAAGATTAATGGCTAGCCATTTGGTTAAGGGCAGTTTTGCCATTGCAACTTCTATTTTTCCAGTCATATTTTCTCCCTAGTAGTGATGACTAAGTGAGAGAGAAGGATACACCAACAAATGAGAAAAGTCTTGGCCAACTGATGTCCAAAAGTTAGACAGGATAGTATAAGACATCCAGACAATTCCCCCAAACTCATGAAGTATGCGTATTTGCTGCACTTTCTACTCAAAGCAGAAGTCTCTTCACACACAGTTACACGGCGTAGGTCAAGTCTAGGCACTAATAATTCATGTGAGTTATTTGTCCAGTATCCTCATGAAGGGACTATGGTATCCAGTAATGTTGGGGGGAAATTTGGGATCTAAATATGACTAACACTGCTGGATCAAGTCAAAACAGGGTCAACATTACAGTCTAGGGAACATAAGAGGGCCTGAGATGCTCTTTAACAAGTATATCTGGCATGTCCAGTTGGGAACAGGGCAGCACATTTCCCATGCTGTTTTGGTGCTTACGTAGACATCGTACTTGAGCTAGCCATTCACTTAGCTTATACTTCTATTGCCAACATCAAAAATTCCTTTGCGAAGAGATGAGGAAAGTTTATGCATTGGCTTCTTTCCACGTTACACTGTACTGGAGACTTTCAATTTCTTTCATGTCATGCAAATTCCACATATCACTGAACCAACAGTGAGTATTCTGTACAGTATAGGACTATATGAGTAACCAAAAATGGTTAATGAAGACTGTGTTTATTATACAAGGTATCTAAAAAAACCTGGATGTCTCTGAATCCCAGGCTCCCAAACCAACTTACTTATTCTCTCTTTTCTCTTCTTGGTATTCATACACTTAATACCTAATCATCGCATCACTCACAATAGATGAGAACACTGCAATTCGAACCTGGCATTGACCTCCAAGTGTTTTTAAGGAGACACTAGTGAAGGAACTACTCGAAAGGCAGACCACAGCAGAGAAAGAGTGAGAGGTCTGTTTCATGTCAATGTTTCAAATTACCCCAAGGAAAGGAACGCACATTTTCGCTTCTGGGAAGCTGGCTTTGGCAAGTGGGCAAAACAGTGCAAGAGATCTGATATGATGTCAATACCAGATCAAAGAAGCTCATCAAGTCAGCTAGTGAGTGGGCTGGGAGCCCTGGGAATTGCTGCCGGATTCCCTCTTGCTTTGGTGTTTTGCAAATTTCTTAAACTTAGAAATAAAACCAAGGGCTGTTCTTTTCCTTGTTCTTGCAAATTAACAGATTGTTATTGAAGATACTATTTTAGACTTCACCCGTCTTTGATTGCTTTAAGTACTTGGCTTTCAGAGCACATTAGCAGCCCCCCATAGCCTCACTTTCTACCTGTAGTCCCTGCAGTTCAGAGATTTTGTTTTCTTCTTCTGGTCCCTCCCTAAAGTTTGAGAACTGGTTAAGAACTATCAGCATCAATTCAAAGATTTAAGCATAAACTTCAGCAATAGCAAAAGACTGGCAAGTTGGGCTTTAGAAATGCTAAGTGGCTTTTCTTTGCTTTTGAAAAAGAGGTTGGAAAAAGCAACTGAAAGACATGTCAGTAATGCATTTAAGAACTCAGCAAGCAACAGTTTAAGTTTTATATTTTAACAACTGAAATACTCATGTCATTGTAATTTCAGACGTAAAAGCAAATCATATTGTAGATGGGGTATATTAATTTTCAAGACATACTGTCACAGAAACTGCTTTACACAGGAAGCTTCACTATAAGTTTGGTTTTGTTTGTTCAAAAACAGGCATATCTGGATGTCTTAATATTTAAAAGACATGGGGATATAATCTCATTTTGCTCTAGATCTATGGCATGAGATTTATGCAGGATTAACTGAAAACAAGTGTTCTAAAAGTCTCTCCTGGCTGTGGATCACAGCTTCAGAGATTCTGAATGGATCGCTAATTGGTGCCTGACAGGCAATCAGGAACAGCAGCCACTCCACAACTCCCCACTTAGAGAAAAATAGGTAAGTGTACTGTGTATACACAGTTCCCTTATGGTATGATTACAAATGAGAGAAGGAAAACAAGTTGTGCTCAGAAGGAGCACTCAGGACCACTAGAAAGTGCCAAAAGGACAGAGTGAGAGCCACTGAATACAGAATATTTATCTTAAAATGTCAAAATTATACAGGCTTAGAGGGACAATGTCTGAGGGGGAGGTTTAGGGGTCGAGGAAGTGTTCATTCAGCTATTGAGGGCTTTGATGTCCGAAAACCTCTTTCCATTCGTTTCAGTGGCCTCTATGCAGGCCCTGCAGTGATCCTCTACCTATACAATGATTCTCTGTCTATATACGAGTGCAAGATACCTTTCCCATTGCCCACCATTCCTGCAGATGTATTACTACCTGAGTTTGGAAGTGACAACAGTAGGAGACTGAACCCTCTCTGTAGGGCAACGACCTAGACAAATGGGACACTTGTCAGTGAGCAGATCCCTATTGACAGCTACGGCAGTGATGGAAGGCACAAATCTCTGCTCCCACTCCAGGCTCTGTGGAAAAACAACAGGTGTAGGTTTACAAGCCATGGATGTTCCTAGCCATTTGCTCTCCTTCCTTCCAGCCCATCCTCCCACTCCTGTCTGCTCTTTGTTTCTTGCATTCCCACTCTGCACTTCTCCAAGTCTCACTCCAGGTCCAGTCTCCTGGGTCTGCTTCTGAGAATGGTCACCCTGTCCCCACAGATAAAGCTGCTTTTCCCTCCCATTTTCCTACTAACTTCCAGCTTCTATTTCCCTCCTTTCCTTATCTACTGTCCCTATGATTAAAGGTTAGCAAAGTTGACACAACAGAAAAGAGTGCTGCAATAGGAAATGACAGGCGACCTTTCACAACGCTGCCTGCCTGCCTGTTGCGTATTTGATACTAATGAAGCTTTGCCAAAAATAAAATGGATGAAACAATAAGGCTAATTTGTATAAATATTTAGTAATCCCACAGATATCCATACAGTTACCCATACTAAAGTAAATCCCCAGCAGCTTCTCCAGGTTCAGTGAAATTATCCTGTTTTTATAGGCAGTAAAAACAACACAAGAGTCCTGCAGAGTAATCTTAGCTTACAAAACAAACAGGAGTCTGGGTGCTCTGAGGGATCTACACTCAAACAACTGGGACCTTCTGGTGATTGCAAAATTTGGAGGTAAGCCAAAATTGCCATTTATTTTTTGTATTGTTTGTTTGTTTTCAAGCACAGGTGTTGTGGGGTTTTTTCTTTTTTTTTTTTTTTTCCCCCCCCAGCAGAGTAGTACACTATTTCTTTAAAAGCTTGTGTTATTTTAGTGCAAAAGGGTCTCTCTCCTTCACTCTGCCTCTCAGCCTTGAGGTTCACATTGCACTGATAGCACTAATCTCTGAAGAACCTTTTCAGGATCAATGATTATAGTACTGCTAGACCCTTGTTTTGCAGACTTTTAAAAATAAAATAAAATAAAAAAATACCCAGCACAATCAGGACACATTCCTTTTCATCTCCGTCTTTCTCATAATTTTCCATGGCAGAGTTCATGTCAAAAATGCTTGGTTTCCACCCTCCGCCCAATTGTAAGCTCTTCAAAGGGAGAGAATAAAAGTTGGAGCCTGAATCCCAGAGCAAATGCTCCTGCAGCCATGCTCAAGCCAGCTTTTGAAGTCTTTCGGCTCACCTCTTGATGCCAGGCAGGCCCCTATTATTACCAATGTTGTTAGCCATTTCAGCTCCATTTCCAGGCCTACATGGACAAGAGAGCAAGGGAGGCCCTTTCATGTCAGGCTTTGCAAAGCTGCTTCAGTGTTTGAAGGATGAAAGTCACTCTTGTTTGTTCTTGCTGCGGTGCACAACATTTGGCTTAAAAAATAGAGGATGTTGCCTTTCTTGAAGTGGATCGTGCATTGCTGGACACAATCAACACTAATGGCAGTTCTGCAGTCAGGGTTTTTAGGGCTTTTTTTTTTTCCCTTAAAGAATGTAAATAGCCAAGTGTAACAGCAGCAAGATCTTTTCTAATTTAGAAAAGAAAAACTACATTTGTGCAGATATCAAGGGAGAAGAAGAGAGAGACGTGGGGAAACAGCCATTTCCTTGTGACACAAGTACAGATGAGAGATTATTTTAATGAGGTCCAAGTAATGAGAGCCCTTAATTCAGGGATACAGAGAGGAAAAGCTTTTCCCCTGTCCTAGAAGCAGCCAAAACAAAGGTGACTTATACCAGACACAGTCTGCAAATCCCACAGACAGCCTCTGCCTGGATTTGGTGCACAACCTAGGGTTGGTGTGATCCCTATTCCCACCTTCCAAGGGGAGGTTGGAGGGGGAGGATTGAAACTTCCTCTCTTTGACATTGTATCGACAGGTAGAATTTTTCATCAAGGTGTCCACTTTTCCAGGCTCATTATGTCCTCTCAGTCCACAAGTTTCTACCCACACTCACATTTTGAAGGCAACAAGCTGCGGGAGGATAAGGTAAAGGGGAAGCAAATAGAAGCCCCCTGAAGCTGAACATCCTCTTCCAGGGAATGAAGCTCTGACATTCTGTGGCTGACACCATCCTCCAGCAAAACAGCAGCAATGCGGTTGCCAAGATAAGAGAACCCCAAGCAAGCAAGCAACTAAATAAATAAGTACATGGAGAAAGGAAGTTTTTGTTTTGATTTCTTAGTCATGATATTTAGCCTTTTATCACAGCAAAGTTCCCATCCACCCCCTTGAAATCCGGTGCTATATATTCTTCACCAGTAACAACAACAATGCTAAGAAGTCTGAGAGCAGGGAACAGGCGGTCAAATGTACTTCTTGGTCCAGCTGTGTTTAGTTTTCAGATGCCCATGTGTTCCTTGTTAGGCTGTCTTCCAGCCCTCCTCTGCCTTCTTTTCTATTCTTCACAGTCCAAAACTATGAACCAATTACAGACCACAGAGTCAGCTATTTACCCCCTCCTGCCTTTACACAGCTATTTCCTGCCTGCTATCAGCAAAGCTAGACAAAGATGACAACAAGCCCAAGGTTTTTACCATAAGTTGAACCATAAGTGGGGACCTGAAAACACCCTAAAGCTGTTATATTTTATGTAGGGGAAAATTTGAAAAGGATTATCTGAGGAAAGCAATCAGCTCCAGACTGAAATCTATCTCACTGGTGTTTATATGATAAAATAATTGCCATTTAGGCCTCTATCACACTTGGAATATGAATCATATGTCTGGAGGGCTCTCCTACAGAGGTTTGAGGGCAGAGCTTCCTTCTTCACCGTAGTAGCCTCTCTGGAGGTGCACATGGGTCTCCAGGCCAAAGAAAACAGTTGTGATTACAGAGTGATAGAGGCAGCCACATGCTGATTCAAAGACCTATAATCTTCTCCCCTTCCACCCTCCCCCTCCCAAAAGCAACAAGTCTGTAAAACTCATTCACTTGCCAGAGGCTGTTTATTCTGTTTAATGGCCACCTATCACCCCTTCACTCATTCTTTTTAGATTTACTAGACAAGCACAAAGCAAATTAGTGCAAAATGCTTTCAGTCAAGTGTCAGGTGGAATCAGACTTGATGAATACTATACTGCTGGGCTTTATAACTGTAGGAACACATATACTGACAACATTGTCTCCTTCAATTAAAGCTATGCTGCCTGTTTTCTGAATCCCTCATAGAATCCTTCTCCCCCCCACCAAAAGTCAAACCTATAACTTTTTAATATCTTATTTTAATAAAGACATTTTGACACGCACTGTGATGCCACAAATGGAGAAATCTCCATGCTAGAATTTTTATGATGTGTTTCAAAAACATATTCTTCAAAGGAAATATTTCAGTGACACACTGATCTGCAGCAAAGTGTGGATATGTTTGAAAATAGCACCGTGTCTGAACCTTGTAATGTAATATTTATAGTATAAATCTTGCTAACTTGCCATAGAAATGAGTCTCCATTGTTGCTCATCCATAAATACACAAGGCCAAAGGGGTGGGGGTAAGGGTGGAGAGGAGGCCTGGTTTCTTCTTGACAAGGCAGGGCAGAGGTGTACTCTCCCCCTTAAAGCTAATACGTGGAGCAGTCCACACACATCAGGGGAGAGCATAACCCCAAGGGGAGTGCATGGGTTTCTAGCAGCGTGACTCCCATTAAAGTCAATAGGAGCCATGTGGCTGAAACCCACACACAGATCTCAGAAAATTCACCCCCTGAGCCAAAAACATTCCCCTGAAGATGGATTGTATCTGATGGGCAGAGCTTAGAGTAACGAGCTGATGATGCCACGCTCCCCCGGGGATGCAGCCTAACACAGCTTGTTTTCACTGGGACACTCAGCTTGTGTAGCAGGCCAGCATGGAGCACAGGACATCCCAGATCACCCAAACATGCTCAAAAAGGTTTGCTTTTGGTTTTCCCTGAGCTCAGGGGCTGTGATTAAAGCAGGTTCCTCTGAGCACAGAGACATCAGCCACTGTAATTACAGCGAGCTTGCAACAGCATCCCAGAGCAGACAGCCACACAAGAAATAGGCACAGAGTGAGAACAGCCCCACCGATGGACTGGGATAACTCCTTTGAAGAGGGAGACACTACAAGGTTGCCTGAAGATCGATTTCAGTCATATCACTGTGGCCACATACGGGCCACCCTGCTCAGAGCCTGGATGGCAGCAGCGCTCCTCTACCAGTGAAAACAGAGCATGATGGTGCAGACTGCCATTTGAATACATGTTTTTTCCAGCAGGTAGAGCAATCTGACATTAGTCTCATTAAAGGCCATGGTGGTAAGAATTTTGGTAACAACAATTTTGGAGAAAACAGGCATGTAGAGAAGCTACACAGAAATGACACATGTTTTTAAGACATTCTGATACCATGGTGATGAGTGGTATAAAAGTAGCAAGAAAGATGGATCCAATCCTCTGTATCAAAATCATTTTATGTCCCTTTTCAAGGCCTAAAAAAGATTAAACAAAGACACTTCAACCAGATACATTAAATAATCAATGCATCATCATTTTCTGATGATATTTTAAAATTCCAGTTAAACTGGCAAAGGACTGTGAAGTCTTCTAAATAAAAAGTAGTATTATTCTCTTTCCTCTTCAGGGCACTGGATTTCACAGGTAAAGTCTGGTTCTGCATTATATTATAGCGCCTAAAAGCAACCCTAAACAGGGATGAGAGAGATGAATAAAGACCTTTATGCAGGTGTATTCCATGAATATCTTTTATGGATGCCAAGTTGAGGATAAAATCTAATTTACAGCTCTAAATTGGAAACATGCACAGACCCTTTGGAATGCATGTTATTAGTAAGCCAGCTTAGAAGTCTGTATTAACTCATGCCCAGTTGCAGTAAGGAGAAGAATATCATAATTATTTCCTCTACTGCTGTTTGCTCCATCTGAGAGCAGAAAGTGCTCAAATGAATTCAAGTTTAACTAAAGGGGCCGATCCATTAACTTTGTTCTAATTCCCCCCACCCCCATAAACATAGTGATGGCCAAATAAGCAAACTCTTTTCCTCCCCTTAGCATTTTTTCTTTTTCAGTTTAACTTAACCTTTTTTTTCCCTTTCCAAATCTACTTTTAGCTCCTGGTTCCCTAATAAAACTACTGCCATGGTGATAACCCATTCAGGATGAACATATAAAGTAGGGGAAGGAGCATGGAAAAAAGACCATCTTTAAGATATTGCCCAACACAATGCCTCTCTCAGGCCATGAACAGAAAAGTGAAAATTAAGGCATAAAGATGGGGTCAGCTGTAACAGGTCTGCTATGTACAAATGCCCTGAAAATCAGATTTTTTTATACAT
Source organism: Athene noctua (assembly GCF_965140245.1). Classification (NCBI taxonomy): domain Eukaryota; kingdom Metazoa; phylum Chordata; class Aves; order Strigiformes; family Strigidae; genus Athene; species Athene noctua. Next base: position 11,177,421 of record NC_134049.1, on the reverse strand, counting down.
GAGAAAAATGTGTGCTTCAGATAGGAAGGGAAATGCTACTCTCTCCCCCACCCCTTTCATTTTCCTAGAGGAAAACACAAAGGATAGTATTCCTCAACAACATTTCAGCCATCTCTGTAAGTTTATATATCTGTAAATCTTAATCAGTCTAGGATATGTCTTTAACCAGTGGAGGGAGACATGGTAAAGGTTTTTTATGCCATCTTATTTTTGATATCTAAACTAAAATACCACCTTTTGGGGGCTCTGATTCCTCCATGGTGTGTCCTAAACTAGTATGTAAATTACCATTCCAGATTTAGCAGACCCACCTTCTTGGACTACTGTCTATCCTCAGTGCTGGGCTCCTCCATTGAATTCATTCAACCACAAGGTGGCAAATTTGTTACCAGAAAATGTCTTTTTTTTTTTTTTCTCAGCAACCTGCCTTAGCAGCACAGACATGACAACAAATCCCGCAGCACAGTTTCAGCAGATAAAAATCAGAATACTTTCATTGACCAGCCTAAGCCTTTTAAGTATTTCAATCTTTTTCTGAGGCTAGTGAAGAAAGAGAAAATTTTTGTAAAAATTGAAAAAATGCATCATGGAAAAGTCTACCAGGGAATCCTGTGACAACAAACTTGTAACATTTACAGCAACTGTCTTCTCTTCACTGTGTTTTCATTTCCCATAGTATCTATCACAGGGTCTTACTAATTCCATAGAGAGCTGAGAACTTGGCCTTTAATCCTGCCAGGGGAAAGCAGCTAGGAATGAAAATTTCACAATACAAATCAAAGTTGCAGAGTCATCATTCCTACTAAATAATTCACCAAGATTTAATACTTTAGCTTAATAAACAATTACGGAAACAAAACCTGTTTCAATTTCCTCTTTCATTTTAAGATGTGACTAATATTAAACTAGGATCAGAGGCTCATATCTGAAGTACTTAAACCAGACGTCTTGTGTGTGACTGCTGTCTCACCTGTGGGGTTCTTTAACCTTGTTAGAAGAAATGAAAGGTGTTGGCTTTAATTATTCTTGCTGAATGGTTACACTGAAAAAAGTGGAAGAAAGTTTCAGGACGCAAGTTTTCTGTTTAGTAAAAATGCTTTCCAAAACTGAAATAAATAGGATAAATAATAAATAAAAAGCAACATAGGGCAGTTATTAAAATGAAAATTGCAACATCTAAAAGAATGAGAAGTAGAAAGCATTCCGATACCTAATTGCCGTGTATGTTTACATGCTCTGGTTTGGGTTATTGTCTGTGGACTCCAGAAATGTTTTAGAAAAATCTTCTTTAATAGTTCCCTGCCTTCTTGACTGAATAATGAAAATGTAATGATAGATTTTAATCCTCTAGTTCTTTTTTTCTTGTAACTTATACAATCTGACAATACTTCAATTAATAATAATCAAAAGACTGGAAGCCCAGCTTCTCCCACAGAAAGAATGTCATGCAGAGACTACAGAAATTCACCTCCACATTACTGGCAACAGAGATGTTCTGACCCAAAATATTCTTTGGAGATGAGATTTGAGAACTGGCTAAGAAAGAACAATCAGAAAATCTATTCTTTTGGAAACTGAATGATAGTGATTTGGCATCAGTGACACAGAACGGACAAAACAATAATCACTGGCAAAAGCCTAACACGGTGTCTCTGGTTGCTGTAGGGTCTCACCACACTAATGGCTGGCCCGAAGCCCACTGGAGGACACGATAAGCCATTGGGAGCAGCAGTTCATGTGCCAGAAGCTGCCACTGCTAAAGCAGAGAGGTCTGCACCTCGTAGCACTGTCTGTACACGGGTGCAGCGATCGTGGCTCACCTCCACGCCGCAGCTCTCTTGAGCCGTTTCATCCTTGCTAGGTTTTAACCCTGGCACATGTGACAAGGACACATCCGTCCCTCCTTTGATTTACCACATGTACCCTAACAACTATTTCAAATTTTCACTCCCCACTGGTGCAAATGAGCTATGATGGTTCCTCCTCACAACTGCCCTCAGCTCATCCCATACAGAGGGAACATCCCCAGCTACATGGTGCCAGTGAAGAAATTACTCAAATGAAAGCAATCAGAGGGAAAGTCGGGGCACGATCTAGCTGCTAAGACTGCAGCTGTCACCTGGCCAGGAGCAGCAGAACAAACTTGGGATCAGAGTGAGGATATGGATTTGCACAACAGCTCAGGAAAGTTTCCTCCCTTTCGATTTCAGTGCTGGGCTTTATCAGCTGCAGGTCTCTTAATGGAAAAATATATGAGGCTTCCTGGGGAGGAGCAAAGGGATTTCCCTCTCGGCTAGGGGAGGTATGAGACTCCAGCGACTCAGCAGCAAAGACGGATGCTGACAAGATCTACAGGAAAGTTGCAGGGACCTCAGCACAAACCACTGAGAAACCTGAAGGAGGTCAAAGGAGGACAACCAATCTTCAGAGAAGCAGGGTGGGAGACAAGAGAACGTATCCAGATGGATCAAATCCTCATATGGACTTTGCAGCGTGTGACTGGTGGGAAGAGGCCACGCTCTCCCTCCTTAGTGCAAAACTACTTCTCTTGTTATATCCGCGTCATTGAAATCAGCATATGGCTTGCTATCTCCAAAGGTTATTATACTGACAGCATTTTCTAGTGTAATGTGAAGCCATAATCTGCTGCTGACTGGAAGTGAGGAAAAGCCAATGCTTTCTGCTGGCTAAACTGCAGAACTGAGAGTCGGGAGTCTGAATAATTTTTCCAGCTCAACCAGTGGTTTGCTCCATACTGTCGATTATGCCACTTGGACTCAGTTCTCACTGGTGAAAGAAAAGGGTAACAACATTTCCTATTGTCGGGTGACTTGAAACTTAATTAATGTTTTCTATGTGTGATGACCCTCAAAGGGGAGATGCCAAACATCACAAAGCACTTGGCACCTCTTTTTTCTCTCTCAGTCTCCAAGTCAGCTAAGCGTCTTGATTATCATAAAATCACACAATAATCTGTGACTTTTCTGCCTGTTGCTGCTGGTGGATTCATGACAAGAACTGCATAAAAATGATTCCACTTTCCAAGACTCTACAACTCATATGCCAGGCCAAGAGAGAACCTGACAAAAGAGGTGAACTCTTCTGCACCCATGTCACTTTTTTTCATACTTTACAGCTTCAGAGAAGTGTGTTGAAGTTCACTGCCTGCTACCTGGTTGGCAGGTCTTGCTCAGAAATTTTTTCATTCATTATCAGTACATTTTCAGAACTGGATACTTCTACACTGCCAAAGAGTAAGTGCCATAAAGTGGTTGTGAAAAATGCGTTGGCTGACATAAACCAGCCTCTGTTGGATGCACTAAATATGTCAAAGCAAACTCAGATGGTCCTTTAACTTGGTAGATGCCGCATCATGGGGAAAAGTGCATACTTCTTCCAGCAAGCAAGACTAACAGCTCAAACACTTAAGGACTCCACCTGATTTCTCCCTTGTGAAACAAAATGTAGATTTTATTACCCACTATGTAACTCACTCTATTTATGGTTTGCATAATTTTTCCTCTTTCCAAATACATTTCACTTTTATCAGCTTCAGCGGCTTTACACCTGATAGAGCTGAAGTCTGAACTGTGTCTTTTAAAGATGTCTAAGAAACCACAAGGCAGAGGTAAGCCTTGCTATCATGTATATTTTCAGGCCAAGATTTTACCTCTGTTATTACTCCTACAGTACCTCCCTGGACCTTTGCAGCTCTCATTTTACCCTCAGTACAAATTAGGATAATCCCTGGTTTTGGACAAGACTCACTACCCAATCCAAACAGCACATATACTAAATCTATTGCAAAATATTATTTCCTGAACATTTCAGAGTTGGATTACAATACCAGTTGAGTACATGATTTAAAAATAGAAGGGAAAAAACCTTAAGTATGGCCATAGAAAAATGACACCACATCTTTGCAATGTCCCTTTAAAAAAAGGAAGAAAAGAAAAAAAGCAAATAAAAGATGGCCGACTGCCAGAGTTTTGTGTTAACTTGAAGTGCAGAGGTGATTTTTAATGCTTCAAACATCATTCATGAAATATTATATATATAATTTGTACTCAAAATAACATGCAAGCTCTCCAAGGAAACATTAAAATAAATAGCTTCTTTAACTCTTTTGTACCTTGATCGTATCTTATTTTGATGAATCAATAAAAGAGAGACGTAAGATTGATGTAGGACAGATCAGTAGGGCAATCATGTACTTTATTACATATTTATGAGTCTGAAAGATCAAAGGATGTTTTTATGCACATAACTTGGCAAATGTGTTTTGCCACGTTCAGATATATTCCAAGTGACTTTAGCAGGAATGTGAAAGAAGCTGGCATGCTGCCCGCAGTGCTATTTGGTAAGACTTTGAATGATGGTGGGATTACAAACCATGATAATAAAAACACATACAGCATAACATTGATGCATGTAAACAGTATATACAAATGCATATGTGTGATCGTATAATGTGTGTATATACAACATATTGCAATTTCTACACACGTACATACATATGCGAACTAAAGCCTTGATTCAACGTCTCTTTAAGACACTGGAAATACTCCTTCTTCTTTGAGCAGACACCACATCAGGCCTCTAATGCAAACAAAAGAAGGGGAAAAGGGTGCCCTCCAAACAGAAAATTTTAGGTTATGGACTGACACGCATAAAAATCAGGAAATGACGATGTTTGCAACTACATTTCTTCATCAGCATTGAATATCCATTCCTCTCTGGGCTACTGTCAGATGCTACTACTGCTATGTGGGTACTAAGATGGAATAAATACCATCAGAACCTGTAATTCTGCATTCGCGCAACTTTTGTGTATGGACATTTCCAATTGTAAGCTCACACTGACCCTGTTTTTACAAATGAAATGCCTCAGCATAAAAGGGCAGAGAGCATCCTGCTATGGCTTAATCAGGGCCAGAGGCAGGCTGATCCACACACATGCGCTGCCACCCAACTAGTACCACGTTCATGCAGCAGCAGACACTGTCTGGAGGAAGGGGTGAGCAGCTTCCCCATCCTTCCCTTGCTAAATCCATGACTGTATAATAAAGTGTCATTCAAAACATCTCCTTATCCCTGATACATAGAAACAATGAACACATCTGCACTACAGCTGGAAGCAGATTTGCAGCATAGTTAGAGCAGCCCAAGGCAGGTTGAAATCTTGCATACCACTAACATAATTGCAGTGACAGTGACTTTGAGGTAACAAGCCTATGTCTGGAAAGGAGACGGTTGCTGAATTTCACTAGGAACAATAGTTAATTGTGATCTAAAAGATCTTAATTTGATCCCCAAATCTGCTACAGGTTTCCCAAGTGATCCAGGACAAGTCACTTTTTATCACAGTTTGGAGAACATCCATTTCCTATTGGTTCAATCTCAAATACTACTGTTTTCAGAACTATTTGCCACCTAACAACACAGCCGAGGAACTGAGGAACTATACTTGACATCTCTGCAAATCTGATCCAAGGTGGGCCTCAAATAGGGCTAAAATATTCATGCACCCAGAGTCATCACATCCCCTTTTTATGTCCTGAAAACGAAACTGTCACTCATTTCTCATTTGCAAAGTGATAATAATGCTTCCCAGACACAGAGGGGATTGACTAAGAAAATCAGCTCCTGGGAAGATACAGAGATTGACAGAAAAGCATGTATCTTCCTAAAACCGAGACAGCAGGACTGGTACCATTGTCCTTTTACATTTTTCCTACTATTATTTAAAAGTTAATGGTAATTTTTTATTAGATTTAGCAAAACTTGATTGATTCAAAGATGCTGTAGAGGCCTGTCAAAATGTGCTAAAATATACAGTACCTGCCAACACCACATAGGGAACATCAGGATATTACCTGCAGCTACAGGAGGGGTGGGCCTTGGGATCTGTCACTGCTTGAAAGGTGCTACCAACATTTAAAATAAAAAGCTAGTGAAAATAATGTTACTGATTCATGTTGGTTATTATAGTCCCAATGCAGGGGTATTAAGTACCTTCATCTCTCCTACTCTGTTCTCGACTGAAGTAAACACTGCATTACTCAGGCTAAGTTTAAGCATGGTAATATGCTCCCTTTAAATAGATGCTTGATGGTGTCACAGATCAAACTAGGAGATTTTGTCTAATCATTAGGGCTGTGATGGATTTGGCTTGGTGGGTCTGGCTATTAAAAAACACCACAGCAAGTTTCTCTTTCCTTTTGCTGCTCCCCCTCCTCTTGCTCGTCAAGGTGGGCAGTTCTCCTCCACTTCCCTTGCCCCTTTTGGACTTTGTTCCAAAATCCTCACAGCTACCTATATGTCCATGGTCCTTCATCCATTTGGCCATTATGCATTTTCCAGCACAACCCCACTGACTTTCAACATTAATTTTCCCTTTTAAAATTTTCTCATGTCACTGTGAGTTTTGGTGCCTTGAGTCATCCTTTGACCTTGGTGTTTACACCCTTCCAGCATCAGCAAGGTGTGCTCAAGGTCTGTGGTAGACATCAGTTAACAGGTCTGTATTACTCAATTCACATTCTGTTCATCCTTTGTAAGTCATTCTGTCAAGCTTCCTCATCTATTCTCCCTTTTCTGAACTACCTTCCTTTTGTTGGCATCACTGTCACTGAAGTGCCCAGAAATGAAGTTTTCCCATATCTGCTGGATCAGACCCTACATGCTGTGCCTACCATTATTAAGGAACCTCTCATCCTGGTATCTTCCCAAGTGGTCACTTTAATGGCTGTCCTAGACAGCCCGGACTCTGAAGTAATTTCTGCCGTGCTATCCATACTGGCAGATTTGTTGCTCTTTGCTTTTTTTCCCAAGTTTTACCTGTGTTTATCAATAGTTGCTTTTACAAAGGTCTCCTTAGTGTCTCAGGGGTTGATTCAATAAAGCCTTGAAGCTGCTGTTTAGAGTTAAGCACATGAATAAGCTTCCATTTGAAGACAATAGGACTAAATGGCTCACAAGACAATATACATTTAAGTGTTTTTGTAAATTAAGCTGTAATTGTTCAACAGTCTTGTGGGATTTTTCTTTCTTTTTTTTTTTTTTTTTTAAGGAAAAAAAAATCCAACCAGCTCATCTCTACATTTAAGACTGCATTTCTGGTTACCCACTGGTAGCAAGGCTGTTATTTTGAAAAACTACAGATGGATTCTTTCAGTCCAAATATTTATTAAAATAACAATTATTAAAAACCCCACCTCACCACATCCCCAAGCCACACCCTGGTCCTTCTGTGTCTGGAACTTAGCAAACAAGGGTGTTACAAGACAGCTGTGAGCTCCAACAGCACTAGGCAACATTGAATTGCATCAAACTTAACAACTTTGTTATTCCAAATATTAGCACTACTGATGAACCTTTACTCTGTTTCAACACACATAATTAATTCATTTACAAGACCTGCAGGAGAAGGTTTGTCTCCACAGGAAGAGGCTTTGGCAGATTTGCTGGCAGCGTTTCAGGTGGGTGGGTTCAATTTATAGTGCTATCCACAAGCTTTTGTTCACATTCAGGAAAGTGCCCTGAAGTTAGTCTGGGCTTAATTATTCAGTTATAAATCCTTTGACTGCAAGTTGATTTAGTCTGTATTCTCTCTGAGCTTCATCAAGGCATCTTTTTGCAGGGTGACATTAAGTAGGGGATGATACAATGAAAGCATCCCTGCTTTCTCCCGCCCTCCGTAGAGGCCACTAAGGGCTGGAATAGGGACAGACCCTGCATCACTTCACTCCTACATACCCCCAGAACGGTTTGGGAGGGTGGTAGGCAGCATGGGAAAAAACACGTCCAGGACCATTCTCACGGCTCAGCAGGACTGGTGATCCTGTTCAATTTACTATGCAGGTGTAGCCAGGGGAAGGAAGTGAATGTTTTCCAGTTATGACACACACAGGTCAAAATACTCCACCAAAAGCAAGTTGGCGTGAAGAATGTTTAAAACCTGCTGAATCTAGCAGAGCAACATGTTGTCAGCAAACAACTATATAAACAGGCTTTCCTGTTACTGTCTTATTTAGACACAAAAAGAAAGGAGAAAATTAAAGATGGCAGCACACTGATATTGTTCATGGATGCTGTCATCTGTCACAGTTTCTAGCCTAATAGCTCAGCTAGCTAGAAAGCTGTATCCACATAACTTAAGGTGAGAATTTAAAATGAGAGTTAGACAGGTTCACAAAGCTACTTGGACATGTTTAGTGCAGTGTAATAGTGGCTTAATTTGAATTAGTTTAAGTTAATTAGAAATGGATTTAATGAACTTTGAGTAAGCTGCCATTATGCTAAAGCAAAATTATCCATACAGCCTTTTATTCGGCTTAACTATCTGCACTTAAAACCTCTTTAGATCATGCCAGAATAACTTTTTTGCATAGAGAAATTCCTACACAGAAAAAACCCACCCTCACTCAGCTGGAAAAGACAGCGGCCCGAGATTATTCCTGATGTAATCTCCATTGTCAATATGTTTATTGTCACGTACAGCTCAGGATCAAAGGACATGCAGCTAGAAGATCTAATTAAAAGGTGAGGATGTAATAGACAAGCCCCATCTTCTGCTCAATCAGCTCTTACTTAGCTCTGAGGTCTGATTTTCACATAGGCTAGCACAGGCCTAGAGGTCAAGAGATTTGTTCTTCATCTGAATCTAGAGAGGCTCCTTGTCTTGCCCTTTGCTTCTGAAACAAGATCACCTGTCATGCACAGCTAACCCAGCCCAGTCCAGCTGCAAACCTTTCATGTTATCCAACTGTGATATGTTTAGATATCATAAAGCTTTCTTTGCCTTCAGATTTGTTTTCGGGTTCGGCGTTTGATTTTTAATTCATTTTTTTAATCTGGGGCCAAATATAGTGCAAATTTTCCAACTGTGGACTGGTCTTTTATGTCATCAAGAGTTATGAAACTATTACAAAATAACTGCAATGTAAGAAATAGTTCCTTCTTCTAGTTGCTTCTGTACAAAACCAGTAAGAACTCTCACATGGCAGACCTGGGAAAAATGATAGCTCTGCTCATTTTCTTCTTATTTAGGGAAGATTGTGGTAACTGCAGTCCAAATAACAGTGTCTTATTTGGCCTGGCCTGCTGATAGGGTCTGAGGTAGGACCAGAGGATCCTCAATGACTGAGTTTAGACTATAAAGCATTACTGCCCCTCACTGAGCAGGGTAACTGAATGACCCCAAACAGTTTAGACGAACTTGTTTTATTTTGCTATGTGATAGACTTGGATCATACCTGTTCTTAACCTTTAGGATCTCATGTGTGTTTTCATCAGAGTTGCTTCCACTTAGAACACTGATCACAGAATTACAGATTAATTTAGGTTGCAAGGGATGCTGGAGGGTCATCTGGTCCAACCCCTGGCTCAAAGCAAGGGACAACTTTGAAGTTAGATATTAAAAACATTTGCAGTCCTATGAAATAATCTGTTTGGGCTTTGTGAACACTAATCAAGAGAGGCTGATACCAGACTTGTGAAGTCAGCATGAACCTCATCAAGGGTACAGAGGTGCAGAAAGATGAAGGTTTCTGCCCTTATAGTTAATAGAAAAGCTTCTAGTGAGCAGGAGAGGAATCCAACTCCGAGCCTACAGTTGATCAGGAAACATAATGCAAGCCTTATTTCTTTTTCTTTGTCTTTCTTAAAACAAACATGTTTCCTTAAGCCTTAATTTCGTGACTAATTATGCTCATCTTTCCACCTGAGCTGAAAAAAAAGATGAGATTTCATGTGAGGAAGTATACATTACTTTTGCTTCAGTTTGAAATTTAAGAATTAATTCAGAGCAGAAATATTGAAAAGAGATGCAAGAGTGCTAGCATGTCCACAGTGATGGTTGTTTGCAGTAGACTACAACTTTTTGATGTTTGCTGGAGCTGTTGGGTTTATTATTGCTTCATACCGAAAAATACTGAGAAGCTTCTACAGAATCGTTCAGCCATTTCTAAGAATAAGTTTCAGGAAGATCAAATGATCACACCAGTTGTTTTGAAAGGCTTAGAATTTTTTTACTGAAACTCCACTAATGTGCATTGGGGGACTGCCTCAAAATGTGGTAGAGGCCAATGCAGGGACAGAGAGGTATCGTTCACTGTCCTCATGAATATTCAACAAAACGTGGCCAAATTATAATCCTCTGCAAATCACCATCTGCATATGCTCAGTAGAGGTTTGTTAGAGGCTAGCAGCACAATTCCCAGAGCATTCTGTCTTAATTGCATATATGCCATATCTCCCACAGGGCTGTATGCCAACCACATGGGCCTGCTCCATGCCCACCTCATCCACTGACCTAGATTCTTCCACAAATTGCACCTCAGGAGGGGTTGCAGCTCAGCTTAGATTTACACACAAGCAAAAAAGTCGGTATTTCCAGAACTTGAGAGCTGTTATGGGAGAAGAAGCAGCATGTTCTAGACGTAGCAAGAAAGTACAAGGGGAAAAAGAAGGTGCAGTTAGCGTGGTATTCAGGTTACACATTTGAATATGAGATCAAGATTGTAATAAAGTATTTTACCCACATTAATTTTGCCTGGTGATAAAGCATCTGGGATGAGATGTCAAAGAGATGAGCAGATGTCTAGGCTTGGCTGCTCTGAGGCAAGCCAGTGCAGCAGTATTTCCATTAGGAAAGCAGCGGAGGTGATAAAAGCCAAAATTATTATTACAATGGAAATGATTTGGATACAGATGAAGATGAGTTCAGAGGACACTGCCCTGAAGAGCTAAAAAAAATGAAAAAAAGTGGCACAAGAAGGTCATTGTAGGAGTAAACAGAAAGTTAAAGGGAGAAATGGGTTCCAGGACAGAGGCTTTAAACCAAGATTTCAAGACAGAGATTATAATGAGGTCTGTCAGATGTAGCCAAAATGTCAAGGAACATATGAATGGAATAATGGCCTTGAGATTTGGCCCTGAAGAGGTTACTAGAGACCTTGGCAAGAGCAGTTCCAGTGGAGTGGAGAGAACAGAAGCTAGAATGAAATACAGAATATTATTATACACTACAGTGATTGGCACCAGAGGGATCTGTTCATCCCATGGGCCATTTACTGGGACCCGATGGGCTAAATCCTTAACTGGGCTAAATGGCTTAACTCCTCCAGAAATCAGTCTGCATCCTTCAGAAATGTCATCCAGAAAAGAAAGTTAAAACATGGGGTTTCTTTCTTTCTTTCTTTTTTTTTTTTTTTTTTAAACAAAGAAAGGAATTTTTAGTTTATTTTAGGCCCTCCTATGTGAAACAATCCCCACGTCCTGTAACAAGTAATCCTCTTCCCCAAAGCTCTCAGAGCAGAACACTTTCTGTTACTTTACATTGTGTAAACAGTGTAAAATTAGGCAGATCTTAAGCTAGCTGCTCTCATTACACAGTTTGATGAATCTGAAAGGGTAACAAACACCAGGATGAATGATTAGTCATTTAGTCTTACAATAGCTTTCTTCCCTTACCCACTCCTCTTCCTATAAATTTCTTTTAAAAAATGAAAACAAAAAACCACTTGCTATAAATTAACTGAATTATTAATCTCTTGTCCTTTGCAGACTTTGCATGTTGGACAATAGCCAGGGGATCACAGTACAATGTGCTGTTGCAGGTATTCCCTTTAGAGATAGAAGACATATATATTCTTAGACATGCAATAAAACTTGGGTCTTTAAAGTAAGTATGAGATGATCTCCCTTGACACTTTGTTTTTAAATCATTGATTTGGTGATTTAAAACCAACAAGTTTGAACAAGTCTGGAATCAGATCTATTTGACCATCTTCAGTTCCAGTGACATCAGAGCTAGAATTATATGGAAAATGCAGTGCTTAGACTTAAAATTAGCAAGACCTCTCCAGAAGGAACAAAAAAGGTATAAATTATGTCTGATTGAACAAACACAACTCCACTGTTGAACAGCCACTCAATGAAGAGGGCAGGGAGAGGCAATGGAGCACGGTAATGTGTAATATTACTAGTCAATGGGCTGTGTGCAGCAGTGGGCTCCCAAACGCTGGAGGTGTCAGGGAGATAAATAGCAGAGTGTCCTCCTCAAAAATATGATTAATACCCTCCTCGGTCCACTGCTGAAGATGTAGTGGGTGCAGCTGGTTTGGACAGCAGTTGCATAGAGGAAAATTCCAGGACGATTGCAGCAGAGCAGAGAGGGCAAAGAGTAGGACAAGTAGTCAACTGAGTGGGAGTGCTGAGCCCCAACAAGGGGAGAAGTAGGCCAGAGCTGGCAAAGGTCTTTTGGCTGCTGTTTAAGTAATGTTTATAGAACTTTCATGCATGCACAACTGAGTTTCGAGTTCATGATCTTTGGAGGAAAAAAGGGAGAGAAGCATGTTCAAGTTCATTGTCTCTTGTAATAGTCATGCCAGAGGTGGCTTTCAAGAAGCCGTTCTTCTCTCCTAGCCCGCCCCCCTCAAAAGCCTGTACGTCACAAAAAAGCAGGGGGAAAACTGAGAAACATAAAAAATAAACTAAGAAAGCATCATTTTTTTCCTGCAGCCAACTGCAATTTCCTGAAAAAGTCAGGAGTGTGTCAAGTGGGGTTTTCACACTGTATCGTTTTCAAGGAATCCTCTAAAATTCTCAGAAAACATACTTTCATGCTTCTGTTGTCACAGCACTCAGGGGACACTGTCCAGAGCTCAAATTCCCAACATTAGAATCTGAACACACTATAATGTAACTAATGCTCCAGAAATCAAACAAAGGCAGAGGGCTACGGATGGCTTTATTTCTTAGGGCAGTGATCCCTGCCTTTGTTGGTTTGCAGGCAACAATACCAAGCAAGCAATATATTACCAGCAATGCCATATTATCTACCATCTTGCATCCACAATGAATGTCTCAGGGTCACCCCTGAAAGCCTTGGGTGGGGATGAATGCCTCGGGCAATCAGTCTCCAATCAGCAAGAAGGTGCTGCAAAAGCTGCAGACACTAGGCAGATGCTGAATGGAAGGACACACATGTTATTAAACCCACAAACACAACATGAGCAGTATACACATAAATACTTCTATTTAACTTAAAATAACAAAAAAATAGGATGGGGGAAAGGAAAAGTTCCAGTGGATTATTGATCTGAAAGACAGTGATTAATAATCACCAGTTTAGTATTCTGCATCACCACTGCCTGTCACACTTCCATGGAAACAGGATTAATATAAGAAGATATTATATATGTGAGCAAGGCACTAAGGTAGCACTATATTGATCTGAACTTTAGAGCTGTTCAGTGCCATTAACAAAAACAAAACGAACGCAGGCGCTTCTAAAAAGAAGGATGGTTGACAAAAAGAAAGTAGTTGTTTTTCCCTCTTACAAATTGCCAGCAGCCTGCTTATCTCTTCAATTAGATTCAAAAATCACCAGCTACAGATCACTGGTAAACTCAGTGTAATCCTCACCAGACCAGCCAGCACAGGCACAAAGCCTGTTCCTCATTGTGTTTGCAGGATTGGTCCCCGACTGTAACACGGGAAGTTGATGTAAGAGCTTACATACCCCCAAGGACCCACTTCCAACGCTACAGGAACAGCACCACTCTCCAACAGAATTTAAAGAAAGATACAATTTTTGAAACATTACATAATCCAGACAACTATAATATTCCTTTTTTTTAAAAAAAAAAAAAAAAAAAAAGTCTAGCCTGACACACAGAGTGTTTTAAGAGAGAAAAGGAAAGTAAAATAAAGCCAGTTAATATAAAGACACTTTCCATAAAATGAAAATCATTTAACTGCTTTATTAAACTACTGTCTCAAATTCACTTTGTTCTTTTCCTACCTTTTTGTTTCTGTATAAAGAGGGGGCACCACTATTTGTTCAACATAATATTAAGCATACTCTGCTACTCAATTAGTAAACATGTCAAGAGGTGGGTTAGTTATTCATGGTTCAGGGGCACAGCCCCCTTTCAAAAAGAACTTTTTTTTCACTCTAATGAAATGATGGATAATCTGGAAGTAGGTGCTTTAAGAAGATATTAATCATTCTCTGTGGTAATGTTAATCATGCGTTCCATCATCTCCAGATGCTGTGCATCACCTTCCTCGGAGATAAAGGGCACCCAAGCCAGCAGAGTCCTTTTGATCACCTTTCTCACAGTAACTCTCATAAGGCATTAAAAGAAGTCTTTACATTTCAGGGCATCCTTAAAAATGAAATAGAAAGTGGGAGAGTGAGGTAATAGAGGGATTCATGGACTTCAATCTTGACCCTGTCATTACTTATGCTGCCCAGATGGGAGGTGCATAGTTCTTTCGTCCTTTGTCCTAATCTTTGACATTTTTCAATACAATTTTTGGAATGAATGAGGTATGAGAAAAATTCTGATCACAGGAAATAGAAAATTAATTCACAAAAGATTTCTGGAAGGGATATGAGGGGGAAGCAAAAAAATCAACCCTCACTTTCTGTGAAGAAAAATCCAGCAAAATTATTCCCTCACAGCCTGATATTCCATTCTTAGAAAACATTAGCAGAAGTTGGGTCAGATTTATCTCAGCATACTGTCTGTGATGTCTCTTCCAGTTAATAAAACACCCTGCCACTGGAGAGACTTCTGGCCAATTAGACCATTTTTATGACTAATCTTTTATAGTTTTCCTTTTTTTTTTTTTTAAGTTACGTATAAACCTAGGTCACATCTTAGATGGCTGAAATATCTCCTTTTGCAGACTTAGATGCTTCAGAGACCCCAACGCCTAGAGAAGAAACTTTGAAGGTCTCCTAAAGCTAAAAAATTACTTTGTATAAACTGTTGAATAAAGATAAACCACAGGGGACCATATCCAGTCAAAGGCAGGCGGTGTTTCTGTCACAGCATGCAAGTGTTAAGGAGAAAAGAAGTTGTGTGAACTTGAAATAAAATAATCCAACTTTCTTAAATCCATGTTTAAATACTAAATCCATATGCAGAGGAACCGCTCGCCTCTCAGACAATCAATGATCTCCACCAAATGTCACTCATGAGGTAAGTTAAAAAAAGTCACAGGAAATTTAAAACCCCTCACACCTATAGATGTTTTTGAAAATATTTCAACCAAATTGTTGTCACCACTCTTTGTGGTATAGATGAAATTATGATGAAATACCTTTTTTCCCAGAATTTAAATGACACTAGATAGACAATCTAGTGTCTGCCATACCACAGATTTCACACAAACATAGTTTGCTTATAAAAAGAATATTTCCTAGAATACTAAGCATCTGCCAAAAGTCTCTGCAGCTTGATCTGGTAAAGTGTTTGCTCTTGATAATTCTCAAAAATGGGTCGTGTTGTGAAGCCTCATTTTCACCTCTTTTGAGTAACCTTGCATCTTTCAAAGGAAAAGCTAAATCACAGGGTTGATGCTGAGCTACGTAGGTGGCACTACCCTCTGTCGTCAGTGTCCCTTCAGAGAATATACAATCCAAACCCTTGGGCAGCTGCAGGAAGGATATTCTGTGGAGTAAATAACCCCACACCTCACTGAGATTTATAAAAGTACCCTTTTTTACGTAGGAAATATTCAATTGTCTTACCTGTGAGACACCAGAGGGAGAACCACTGCCTAGATGCTTTGCCACTGATATTAAGGGGTTCTGTTATGTGCACTGAGTTACGTACATGCTACACTCAGTTGCCCTGGAAAGCATGGATAAACAGCATTTTCCAATACTCCACAGAACATATGTAAACTGGTTCCCTGGTCCCTTATTTCTTCATTTTTCTCCAGTAATTCCTGGAAAAACAAAGCCACCCTTTCTCTGATGTAAAGCTGCCTCACTTACAATATGCACTTCTTTTGAAGCTTTAGACAAATTATGTCCTAATGTATTAAGGATCTTCGCAGTGAATTTATGTAGTGCAAAAACTTGATTCCATCTTTGCAGCTATTCATGCTCTATTTTGCATTCCCCTGTATTGCCTTCCAAGTAGTACCCACTGTATTAACATAAGATCACTAGTACAGGCCCTTTGTAGATGGCAAAGCTGAGAGACTAATGGATGTCTGAAATGCGAATGTTTTTTCATTCCTTGTGATCTTGTTAACATATGTTTATTTAATGGTGGTAGCATTATTTCTGACTTACACCATTACACTACATTACAGTTGCTATTAATTATGCTTGTTATTGGGAATGGTTGCATGTTTACAGATTTTTTTTCATGGTCAGTTCTAATTTACATTTTGTAAAGACAGCTATTGTATTATACACAAGTTTTTACGGTCCACATAGAGCCATGGGAAATGTACTTATATTTAAATGGACACAAGACAGAAATTAGAAGTACTGCCGAACTTCAGAAAATAAAGTTTACAGGGCCTTGCTAACAAAAGTTAGAATTCAGAACATTGTACGTCACTCTTTTTGTAAAGTAAAACACTTTAATTTAAACCTATGTGAAACACAATAATAACAATAGTCCAGAATTTCAAAGTGGCTTCAACTCTGCCTTCACTCAAGTGTATACAAATCTGTTCTGAACATCATAAGAACTGGGACATCAACACGCAGGTACATTAAAAGGAGCCTGATCAGGAAAATTAGCAGATACAGAGCTGAAGGGTATTTGGTTGATCCAAGGTGAATATGTTGATATACATCCTTTGTGAAATCCTAGAGTGGTTTCGAGGAGAAATAGCTATGTAGTCTCCCACTTTATTTCTTCTGGGAAGTGAAGTACTCTTTCATTATTGGTAAGATAGAGAGCTGCCTTTTCTATTCATTGCACTCAGCTCACAGTGATAGATGGTATATAAAAATTTCATTTTGGATGGTAGAATTCAAGTACAGTGATACAAAGGTGCTTTGTGGATAGAATCTATAAATCTTGGGGGAAAAAAAGCAAAAAAATAGTACTTTCTGTCATCATGGATAGCAGATTTAGATCATGAAAGTTACCCATAATGCTTAGCCAAATGTATTCACCAAGTATTTTGGTTGATAGGGTCAGGAAATAGAGAGTTTGCTGAAGTTTATCAGACTTCTTTGAAACTATGTGTGTACATGGAAAACAGGAGCCAAAGTACCTTCCAAGACATCCTGAGATTTATCCAAGGTATTGGCGAAGAATCTTTTTTTGGAATTTACTGATTAAAATTATGCATTGAAAACAAATATCCTCATCCCTATTAGCGACTCAGTAGAGTGGAAGTCTATTTATCCAGACTGTGGGCCAAATCTGGATTTTAAGTTGCTCCTTAGGCTAAAATCCTATTATTGGCAGAATTAATTTCCTTGAAGAGAGAATAGTGTACTAAGGCCATAGAACTTCATTCTGATACTTGATTTCACTAATCTTGGAAATACCTCTCACAAGAGTTTGGCTCTGAAAGGTGGAAATTTCCTGAAAAGTTAATCTGAACTGATTGTTCACTAACTCGAAACAGTATCTCACAAGAATGGATGTCTTCTGTTTTCAAAAGCCTGTGATATTTCTGTCATGAAACATAAACTCAACGAGGAAACACAAAGCAGTCTGCTGGAACCGTGTTGGAGAGACAACTGAACAAACAGCTGGTTAAAGGATTAAAGCCAAAACAAAGTACTGTTTGAAGGTCTCTCTAAGTTTTAGATAACAATGGGAATCTTTTGAAATGGGGGCACAGTGGAGCTGCTATAGAAAGGGAAAGGTTTGGGACCTTTACCCATTTCAGAGATACTGAAACTCTGCAGCACTGTCTGGTGAGTCTTCAGCAATGACAGAAGGCAGTAAGGATAATAAGTAGATGAGCATTACACCTTAATAATTCCAATTCACGCTTTTAAACAAAAATCTTCAGTCATTGGAAGGATCCAACGTGCTTCTTTTTATTAACTAACTGTCATTGTTATGTTGCAGTTTGTATTACCTTCCCATCTTCAGCCCACTTTACCGTTACCTTTAATGAATTACTACTTTTCAGCACGATTAAGTGTTTGAAGCAACCAGGAGGTACAGTTTAAGCACAGTAAAAATGTCCAATTGAAAAGGCTAAAGATCAATATCAAAGGTCTAAAAGGTTAGACCAATCCTATCAGCTTCAGGGAAAAGCTGGTGCTAAGCTACCATCGAAGAAAGAAATAGCTAATGGCCCACAGATGATCTTTGTTCAACCAGGTTTCTCCTGTTTAGAAAGAAATCCTCTCTTTATTGAACACTGTAATTTTCCCATTGCTGAAAATGCAGAAGCTTTAAATTCCAATTTTAGTTGTGCTGAAAGATGGAAAATAGTTTCTTTTAAATACTTTTCTTTATGAAAGAAGACAATAAAGGCTGCCTATTGGCCCTCATTATCCCCACCTCGATTTGACTTGCCTACCTGCTCCACTGCACTGGTTCAAGACAATTAATCCTAATATTCAACCCTCCTGGTGTAATTTCTCATCTTGGCAGGTCTCTTTCTATAATGACTAAAGGGGAGTGGCCAAATTTTCAAAACCTCTGGGGTGAGCTGGATACATTTCTACAAACACAGACAACAATTCGATCCTGATACGTTAATGAAATGTTGTGTTATCAAACCAAAGTGAGCATTTAAAGCCACTGCCCAAATAGCCTGGGTAGTAAAACACACGGTACTGGTCATTACATTATTGACACAATAAAGTACAAACAGTGAATTGTGTTGATATGGAAAAAGGACATTGCAGACAACTATTGTTTATGTTTCAGAGATAGTTTATACTGAAGGAATTGTATTATTTTCCTAATTGAAAAAAAAAAAAAAAGGCTCACTCGCAACTCACCAAAAACTCTGCACAAGACTCCCCGCTGCTGCTGCTAACTGGAAGTTCCCCAAACTTGTAAATTAGCCTCAATAGAACAATGAATTTTACTAGCAAACTAGTCACATCTATTTGCGAAATGGATGTTATATGTGACTATGGTCAGTAATCAGTTCCTAGATATAAAGATGCTAACCCGGAGTTATTCATCCCACTGGTAGTAACAGAGTTAGTCCAGTTTTAGAGATTTGCAGAGCAGAGCAGTATGTGACTGGGACTCTGCTTCTGTTCCCCGTCCTACTACATCTTGCTTCCTCCCCCGACACACCAGAAATGCTGCCTGACCAAGAAAATAGGCCATTGATCATTTTTTTCCAAAGCCGGCGCCATTTAATGAATTAAGTCTTCACCTCCCAAGAGACAAAGAGATAGCCTCACAGGGGTAACTTTGGGGTAAAATACTCTATTGCTACAGTTCTGCTATTCTAGTCACCCTGAGTGTAAACTAGTAATTAGGTGCAATTTTTCTTCTTCTGGAGAAGATTGATTCTTATTTGATTAGGTAAGTTTTAGAGCTGAAGTCATACAATATATGAGGAAACCAGAAGTTGCACTGGGTTTCATAAAATTTTTAATCTCTGTATTTACAGACTTCTGACTAAAGTTAATATTCCATTTCTCTATTCTGTCTGCAAAGCATTTCACTAAAATAATGTATCTAAGGCTGAGGAAACCAAGATTCACCACTACTAGTGACAGCTTCTCTGCAGCGAATGCTGTAGCTCTCAAAACTATTATGAATGGTTCTGCCTGGTTAGGTATAGGGTATTTCTCTTATTAGGAAGGAAAGCTTCCATGATCTTAATCAGAGACAGCACTCACATCTGACCATGGAAGATCCACAGCACATCTCAGTTTTTGAGTCAAAACCTCAGTGGCAGAATATATGAGTAGTCATGGGCTGGCATTAATTTACACCAGATGAAGAGCTAGCAAGCTAGCTGGTAAAACTGCTTTAACTTAGTTAAAAAAATTATTATCTTTTTACAGCCATTTTTTCTATGGCTGTAGTTTCACAGTAACAGCTTATACAGACGTAGTCCACTGCCTCTTCTTTGTGCCACGGCTGTTTATAACTGCAAGATGAATGGCACCGGGGCACTGATCCATCAAAAAAGAAACTAAACCCAACCTCTTCTCTTTTATGGCTTTTTCAAGCAAATCAGTTCCTCAAGTCAGGTTACTGCATGGCTACATAGACAGGCATGCTAGCTCAAAACACGGTAATGCATGGGATGGAGAACAAATAAGTGGGAGAAAGAGGAAATACTGGATTGTTAATTTTGGCACCATGACTGGGAAACTCTATGCCTTTGGGTGAATAAAGAAAGGTAAAAGAGGGGGATACATATCCATAAACTTCCATATAATACTTATAAATACAATGTAAAATATTTTTTAAAAAAATTCTTGTTGGCCTAATGTCAATATAGTAAATATTTTTCAATTCTGTCCACATCTACATTCGCCTCAGATCTAAAACTGATATTTGGAAGTTATAACAATTTCCACTGAAACCAGAATTTAGGCCAGTAGTAAGCTCATTTCTTTAGAGCTATTTTATTTTATTTTATTCTGTTTCATTTTTGCCTGTTAATTCAACATAGAAGAGGTAACATGTCAGTCTTACCAAGATGTTTTTGCCTTCCCTGAGTATGCCTCAAAAGGATATTGGTGTTTTATTAGCTGATATTGATCATAAAGCAAATGGCAATAAATTGGCTTAGCCAGGTAAACACAGCCATATTCAGTAAGACAACACCTATTTTTAAGTAGAATTAGGC
This sequence comes from Athene noctua, assembly GCF_965140245.1. Classification (NCBI taxonomy): domain Eukaryota; kingdom Metazoa; phylum Chordata; class Aves; order Strigiformes; family Strigidae; genus Athene; species Athene noctua. The sequence goes on along the minus strand of NC_134049.1, from coordinate 11,156,856 downwards.
TCTATATGGCTACCAGGACACAGTCAAAGGTCATAGGGAGAAACAAAAGCGTTAATCAAAAGTTAGGACATGATATAATAAAAGTTTGAGCTAAATTAAGTAAAACAAATTCTACCAAATTTTTGGTGTTATCAAAGAGAATAAAATCTCCCTTTCCTTCACACACTATAAATTCAGGGCAACTCAGGAAATTGCTCATTAGAAAATGAATTTAAGTCATATGTGACCAATGGCAAAGAGCATTATTCCTGTTCTGATTGACTGGCTCAGCTACACCACGTAACCCGTGCAGTGGAATGTTTGCTGCTGTTGGCTGACAGACTTGAAGATTGAGAACTATTTGCTGCAAAAATTCACAAATTATTTCAAGCAATTATTAGACTGGTAAAAGTTGTGATCTGTTCTTGGAGAATTTGGGAACAGTAAAAATAAGAAAAGTTAATTGAAGAAATTATTTATTGGCCATTATTTGGTAAATTCTTCAGTCTCTGAAGCTATGCAAGGCGCTTTGAAAACTCATATTAAAAAGTCCTTAAATATATTAGTCTAATAGCTTGATTTTCAAATTAACTGCTATAAACTTACCTGGGAAAAGTAATTCTCTGGTGACTATTCCACAGCGAGAACACTCTACTGCTGTCTCCATCCGATAGCTGTTTTGTACCCTGAGGCATGTGGCTTGACTTAGCCTAGACACTAACCACAAATGTCATTTTCATTCATATGCCCCTAACTCAGTAAAAAAATTAAGCATATGCTCCAGACCCTGAGAAGTCAACTTCTCACATACTGGACATTAAGCATAGTCTTAGGTTCTTCGTTAGATTTTGTGCAGAAAGATTGGGATTATTCAAGTGTTTAGAGCTGAGCATGTTTTTATTTCCTTTGCTCAATTAGGACTATAATGATCTCATTTTGTTTTGCAAATTCCTAAGCTCCCTGCTTCAATAACCGGTACATTTTTTTACTCTACAATGAAAACTAGAAAATTTTGAATTGTCCATTGTTTCAGCTACAGAAGTTTAGTGTCCATCCGTTCCTCTATTTGAGGCTGCAGTTTCTATAGCACAGGTGAATGGGCAGCAGTAATTCTGGATTACAGAAAGATGCTGAACAACCAAACTCTGGTGACCAAAAGCTCTGATTCATAACCATATTGGATTAATCATGAGGGTGCAAAAGGTTAGTGCCCCAGCTGTCTGTCCCCCCTATCTTCAAGGTTACTCTGTTGGAAGTTATCTCTTCAGTCACTGCAGCTAAACCCAGTGACGAATGGGAATTAAACACATCTGGTTGTTCCTGAGGATGGGAAGGTGTAAACATGATGGATTCCCCTCAAGTCCTGAAAAAACAGGTATTTCCAAAATCCAGTGCTCTATCCCCCAGTCCAAGTCTTATTAAAGGATGCAGAAGGAAGCTGACCAGTTTCAAAGAGAAATGGAAGATAATGGAAGAGCAGACAAGATGAGTTTCACAGCTTAAAACCTTGTGATTTTAAACATTGTTTTCTTAATTTTAAGTGCAATGTTATTGTTCTGTATATTTATGTCCCACTGTTATCTTCAGAGTAAAAAATTTCAAGCAAGTTAGAGATAATATTATAGATTCATCGATTGAGAATATAATTATTAAAATAAATATTTATATTTATATATAATTAATTCAACTAGCCAGAAAAGATTGCAAATAAACTTGCAGCTACATTTCTGCACAAAACTGTTAGCCAATACAACATATTTTTGTTTCTGTGCTTTGAGCTGTGCATTCTTTGTACTATTAGAATAATGCAAATAAATCTGTTTCTACTGTGACTCTAGAGCTTTTTGCTCTGCACAGTTATTCCCAGCACCTCACAGCTAACTGTACATCTCCCCACGTTGCTTCTGTCTGAAAACATTAGGTGGCCTCCCTTCAAGCTTGCAACTGTTCAGTGGCAAAGTATCATAGGTTATGTTGTCTCTAGCTCTGGAGTGACTAGAGACAGGGGGATAGTGCTTTGCTGCCTTTGCCACACAAACACACAGAGCAGAGATCTGTTTTGCTCCCTTCAATGGCTGAAAATCAGTAATAACTAGACTGAAATCAATGGAGCTTTACTGCTGTGCGCTGTGTTAACACAAGATCTGAATCTGCCTTTGGGTCCAGTTTCTGTAGAGTGGAATGGTAAGCAGGAATGTTCAGACTGCTTTGACTTCACTCACCATTTGCTGATATTAACTCTATATTTTTTAAGTGGACACTTGCAGTTTCTCAGATGTCTTCTCTTTCTCGTTTACTAGTTGAGTTATATTTTAACGGTGCTGAGAGATTTACTGTCAATGTATTAGATGTATTCATTTTGGTTAAGGCAAAATCCTTGTGGTAGGATCCAAATGTTAGACACATCTGTTAGCAGGCCAAGGAATGACCCTGTATTATTATATTTTTTTAAACCTGACAGCTCACACATTTGAAAATTGCATAAAAATATGTAGCTTAGCAGCTCTGCCTTCTCTTTGTACTATTTGCTCACATCCGGATCCATTTTCTCCCCTGCCTGAAGGGGGGCGAAGGACAACCCCATATCAATCGCTCCCTATGCCAGTTCGCATTAGGGAAACTCCCAACTTTTCATTTCAAATCAGCAGCATCTTTCCTTTGATCCAGAAGACCACAGCTGGGAAGCTGACATGACTCTGCCTTGTGCTCCCCCTGCTCTGAGCCCTGCACCCGCGCTTTGCTCTGTGCCTCTAACGAATTCTAGCAGAGTCACCTCTGCTCAGTTTTAGCAGAACCTTTTCCTCCCTGTCACTGACAGAGCAGCCAAATTAATCACACTCAGCCCAACTAACGTTAACAATCCGTCAAAGTGGCCTACGAAATGCTTCATCTACTGTAACTAGAAAATTCACCTGAAGACCTGCTGATTTGTCCTGCACTTCTGCCTGTAGGACAAAACAGACAGAAACCACTTTTCCCCCTCGTTCTCTTTTCAGCATTTTCCACTCCCTCTTTTGTTGTTTTGTTTTGTTTTCGGTTTTGTTTTATTCCCTTGCAGTAGTTCAGAATTCATTGAGCGTGAACAACATTTTTGCTTAAAGAAATGCTTACGCAGTGTTATTTGTTTCATGGTACATGGGCCTTTACTGTTGACGACATCAGACTAGGGGTCGTTAGAAGTTCTTTTTGCAATCATGTCAGCAAGTCAAGACAGTGACTTTGTGATGGTGGTGCCCTGTTGTATTTTGACAAACTCTTTTCTATTTTTTACTTCTACCAAACAAAGAAGTACTTTTAACTGGGTGCTGTGGGTAAACTCTTCCCCAAGAGCGGATCTGCCCTACACAAACAACCGTAAAGGAATTCCCTGTTATCTGTCTAGGACGATGCTAAAAATCATGGGCTTGTAAGAGTGGCTTCTGCAACAAAACATCTAGGTTGCTCCAGAAAGTTATTTTTTAATGTTGTCTTTCTAAAATTATTTTAGTTAGAAATTTTTTGAATATAATACAAATAGATCCAAATCACCCTCACACTGAACATTTTGTCATCTACTCCTGAGTAAAAAGGGGGTAAAATACAGTAAAAATAAGAAAGGGCAGCTTTTCTAACCTTCTTTACAAAGTCATAACTGACTATACAGTGCCACTGCCAGAAGCTTTTGCAAATTTTATTAATACTCAAACATTTTTTGTCAGATTTTCTGCTTTGAAACTGATGAGGGATGTAATCTGCTTTAACAATCCACAAGGCTCTGGCCAGTCACCAAGTCTGTCAGTACTTACAGGACAGTTCAACAGATCCCAGTAATAGTTTGAGTTTAGTCTCTGCAGTGGATTCCCTAGCACTATCTTGTCTTAATGAAACTCCCTCGAGTTGATGTTCCCAGAGCCGGTCCCAAGATGAGTACCTACACTTGAGCCACTTCCCTGCTGGTGTTGGGTTTAGGCTATGAAGTATCTGTATTCAGGCTCAAGTATCAAAACCACTTCTCATTCAGCCACCTATGCTGGAAGGCATCAACACTAAGGAGAAGGGTGGGAGGACAGGTAAATCTGCCTGTGAAGATGAATCAGATTCCATGTACGCAATCCTATAAAGCAGCCCATTAAGAGCTGAAAAAGGTCACCTGTCACGGTAGGACAGAAGTATGATCCAAAAGGCCAGAACAGGCAAGGAACTAGTAAACTGAGCAGCCACTGAGTTTTAATTTTCATTCTCTTTGGTTTATCTTGTTTTCATTCCCACACTGTTTTTTTTTTTCTCTTTCTTGTAGTAACTGAGATACATGAAATAGATCTCCAGATGCCAAGTTGGCTTCTAGGCTCTTTGTTCAAGACCACTGGACTTGCAGGAAATGGGGACCCTGGGATCCATCCCTGAATCAGCAGGTTCAAAAAACCAGTTTCAGGTTTTTAAAGGTGCTCTTGTTCTTCCAAACAGTTTCCTGAATTTATCTTCCTACATCTCTAAAAAAATGATTGTTTTTTTAGTCTCTTTATATTTCCCAAAAGCTTTATTTTCCAGATTTCCCATCTTGCAGAAATACTAATGTATACCCTTTTTCATTCTAAATGCTCTTAGACCTACTGATTTAAATCCACCAGGAGACTAGTGGGAGGTAACCTGGCTCACAAAGTTGGGCAGAATCACAACATGGTATCATTCAATTATGGCAGGAAGAATACAGAACAACTATTTCATTGTTATTTTTAACAGAGCCAAAGTGCAACATATTATTGGCTAGCAACATCAAGTGGCAAACTGTTAATGCATTTAAGGCCCTTATTCAACAACACTCACAAACATGTTTCCGACATCTGTATTTAAATATCTGTTTGACTTCAGCAGGTTTTAAGCATGTGCTCAGAATTAACCTCTAGGCTTTTCCTGACATGGGGCTCTGTGTATGTAAAATATCTATTGTATCATCATAACCAGGTTCAAAATCCAGGTCTTCCCAACCTCCTACTATTCAATACGTAAGACTAGAGGTAAGGAGGTAAGTATGCATTGGCAGAACTTGGACAGGCCCAAGATTTTGAAGTTATTGTTGGGGGCTGGTTTGTGTTTTCCAGACTTCCAGATGCTTAGAAAGAAAAGCCTTTGTGCAATTTCTGAACATCTCTATTTCATGGCAAAATCCGCACTAAATAAAGTACATGTGCCTGTTACCACCTCTTAAACAGCACTATCTGAACAACCTGGTGTTCATGAAGACTTCCCTGGCAGCCCTGGGCGTGACACCGAGAAGCACGGGGACTGAACACCAAGACAGGGAACACTTGCGAGGAGAACCTTGGGTCTGTAGAGAGAGATACAAAGACCTGCTCTGTTATGTGACAGAGAACTGTAAGATTCACTTTTATCTCTAGCTTTGTCTTCAAGATGTCCATCCCATTAAAGAGAAAATTAAGCGTCAACTGGCACCAATATGTCTTGCCATTCATCAGAGGACTGATAATCTGATAATCTGAGCAATAAGAAATACAGTCAGCCTTTGCTTATGCCAGGAAAAAGGATGTGTAGTTTGAACCATGAGAAACTATTCCCTCTTATTTTTCTTCTATTCTATTAAAAGTAAGCAACTCATTACTACAATACAGAGAAGCAAATTAAAATATCCATTTCCTATTGGAAATTGTCCACCTTCAAATGAAAACCAAACCATTCCTCTCCTCCCTAGTAAAATACTGCCACTGCAACTGGAACTAATTTGCTGGTAGCCTCAAAAAAGAAGCAAAAGTTTCAGTTACAATGAGGGGAGACTGTCCCCAGCTAGGTCAAAGCTGTGGTAATACAGCAAGGCACTCCGGTAGGGGCTTGCACAGCTCTTGGCTACACATGGTGGGTAACAGTAGGCCTTTAGCTCTCCAGGCTGTCAATCTGGCACTATTCACACACACTAAATTCACTTTGGTATTTAAAGAAGTGAAATTACTGATTCTTTTTACTTTTTTTTTCCATTCCAAGGCCACTACAGGCCACTGAGAAAGAAAAAGAGACACACACATACATAGACACAGACAGCAAAACTCAAGGAGCACTTTAGCAGTAAGTAACAAGTACTAAAAATATTGACCTCACTGCAATTTTTTAAATCAGGAGATAGTAATATATGGCCTAGATAACACTATATTTTCTTTATTACCCTGAACTGTACTTAATTGACATAACTCTGTGGGAGGATTAGCTTTTATACAAATACCCACATTTTATTGTATTGCCATTCCCTAAGGAGCGCACTGGTCATATATTTCTCTTAATGTGGCTTTGCAAATAGGTCATTGCACAGTCATATGCTCAGCAACAGTACTTAGACATTTAGAATTCATTGATTACTTTTTTAAAATGCTGAAATCATTGGAGTGACGGATGGTTGCTTAGATATATAATTCTTAACCACTGACTGCTAACATCTTCTGACTCAATTATAATTATCAGATATATTTTGTTCCTTTATATATATCTTCAGTTGTGATGTGGAGATGGAAAAACATATATGATGAATTGAGACAGAATGACCTGATCCTTAATTTAGCAGGCAGGCTGCTTTCTGAGGTGAGTGGAGGAAGAACTTAATGGAAACTCCAAGATCTTTTGTTTCCTTTGGGTGAGGGAATTTATAAGACTACCTAGGAGTTAGCACATTTAGCAGGTTCAAGGCCAAATTTTATCCTGAAAGGAAAGCAAGAGTTGCACCTGCTCTGCTACATGAATTTACAGTGAGATTTCAAATTATATGAACAAGATATTCAGGAATATTCTGTGAACATAAAATCTCTAAGCAGGTAGGAAACACAACAGATCTCAAAAGTGCCAAAGTGTATTAATGCTGTAGTATGTCAGTAATGGAAATGAGAGTCCATGGGCCAGGACAGAAAGGTCCCTAGGAAAGCTAGATGCAATGTTTGCCAGAATAGCTCACAAAATCATTGACTCAGTGATGCATATGCCCAGGGTCAATGTAGGTATGATATTCACATGTTAAATATGAAATGCAGGCTATATTTCAAGTGACACACACAAACTCCTCCCCTAGATCACCAAACCATGACCCGTGTGGTGCAAGACTAGAGGAAGCACTGCTTCTGCATGAAGACAAACAAGAGGATAATGTGCTTCTCTCCATTCATACTGCCTTGCGCTCCACAGCTTCAAGGGAACACTGTGTGCTCGCCAAGGGGGTGACTACATCTCTTACTCCACTCCAAGCATAAAAAGTGCCATCTGTAACATTTGCTTGAGGAAAGTGCTAGCTGCTGCCACCACAAAATGTACATGAAACGTAGCCCACAATTATAAAAGCTTAGCTAGCCACTAGACATTGGCAAGTCTGCTAAAAAGGCAGTTCAGAAATCCATGCAGTGACCGGTATCCTGCTCTGCCTCCTAAGCATAAGGATAAAGTCATTCCTATATAAGGGGAAGAGACACTGCTACTCAACTGCATACGAATAACCTGCAGTGGTCTGCATACTGAGGGACAGATTACACACATGGAAAGAGGGAGCTGTCTCCTGACAACAAAACATCACCGACTTAACTGGCAGTACCAGAGAATCACATCAATTTTGGATGGTGAATCACATGCCTACATGAAGCTCAGAATTGCAGGCTTACAAATGTTATCACTCTATTAGCAATTTTCCTGAAAGTACTAAAGTCTTCACGTCCTCAAGTCAGAGAATCATAGGATTTTCAGGTTGATTTTGAAAGACCAAAACCTACTTTTCTAGTCCTCACAGCTACACAGGAACTGAAAACATCAGATCTGAAACATCAATCACGTTTAAATGTAAGATTCAGAATCCACAGGGCAAAAAAACTATGACTATAACATCTGTTAATTTTTATAGCCTACTTTCTGAAGAGAAAATGTATGTGATCAGAAGGTGTTTATGCTGGGGAAAGAGAAGGACATACTTGACAAAAATAATGATGTTCAAACAAGCCTTGTGAAAACAGGTGGCTGCGTGGAAGTGATTGTATATGTTCTTTCTATCAGTGGCCTAAGGGAAAAGCAGAAGCATGGGGACACACAGTATTAGGCACAAGAGCATCCACTAAAGAAACTGCAGCTACAGGAAAATCTGTTGAAACTGGCAGTAAATTATGAAAAACAAATCATAAGGAGCTGTTTCTTTTGTGCCAGAACTTATGAAACTAATTGCTTTAAAAAGAGACACATGATTTCTAAGCCAATCTCATAATTTCTGAAAGCCTATGATTGGCAATGAGACTAAAAGAAATTTGCAAATATCAAGCTGAACAGTATTGCTCCAATGCAAGTAAAAATTGCAGAACCAGAGCACTAAACTTTTAGATTACCACTGAAAAATGATTCCTGCTGCAGTAATCTATAGCATCACTGCGCATGCAAGTAAAATGCAACAGCCTAGGGTTAGAAACAAGGCAAGGGATTCAAAGCAACAAGAGAAGCCCAGGAAGGCACTACTGTGGATAATCAGAAAGACTTTGCTCTTAGAGAGACTTAAACACATCTAATTGATACTGAATCCATGGGGCTTAAATACAGATAGTGCATGTAAATTAAGACATGTCTGTTTTCCATCAAACTCATCCAACAGAATTCACACAAACAAGAGTCTCATTTGTCTGCAAGGAATGCACGCACATAAAGTCTAGCCTGTCTGCAGATTATGTTCTTAACAGATACATGATCAGGATGTCATTGCTGGTTTTCATAATCCAGTGCATGCATATTTATTTATCGGTCTCTGGATATACTACAGTTTGGATCTTTTCCTCTGTTCTCGAAGTTTCATGTGGATCTGTTGGTGAAAGGCTGCCTTACATGTAGTTTACCTCACCTCTTGTGGGTCTCTGAGGTTGAAGAACCACCACTTGGTGCTGGGGACCTCTTAATGTCTCTTTGTGTTCTTACAGCCTGGCTGAGGATCCCTCATAGTCCTGGCTACACTCTAGCATGCTTTGCCTGCCATGTTCTCCCCAGCGAGCTGCAGGCGATTGAAGATTCCTCTAACACATACTGTGGTGTTACCTTGGAGTATGGCAGGAGGTTAACATGCGTGGCTTCTATGCAACACCCCTGTTTTTGTTGATGGAAATCTCTTAACCACAGGAGTTACAAGCCAGTTTATAACACCTTCAGAACCAGTGTGCAACCAGGTGGGTTGCTCCTTGGACATCACTAAGGACATGACTGAATAGACCGTGTTCCTGAATTTGAAATGTTTTTCTTTTCACAAAATTTTTGCTGTTCAGAACGTGATTGGAGAGTTCAATCATCAATTCGTTTCTTTTACCAAAACGAGTCAACAAAAATGCCGACAACAGCAAAAAAAACCCAATTAAATTAAGACAATACCAAGCATCTGTGTGGTTTTCTTGTCTCCCTTCAGTGAATCTGGAGAAGAGTCACTCCCTGTTAGATATACTAGAAGTCTTTTGTTGATATCATAGTGCTGACAAGTGTAATAGTGACAGCAACATCATGTGAAATTATAACAGGAATCTTCCTTTCAGCAGTAGGTCTTGATAAATTGGACATACTGATTCCTGCTATTTGTTGCAAGGTAGTGTGGCATCTCTCTTTTTTTCTTTAACAGGCGCTAATTATTGAGCATCAAATAGCGTAAAATATAACAGCTGTGCATACTGTCAGTGCTATATGGGCTGCTGAAGGTGTCTGTGCGTGCATATGCCAATGTGTGAGCAACTGACAGTGGGTGGTTTTGCTGTTTGCTTTATAAATGCATTTGAATAAACTGGATTATTTTGCAGGACAGTAGAAATTCAACTGGGTTGCAGCTGAGTTAACAAGGAGAAGCTAGTTTCTGGAATGAATGTGATGACTTTGCTGCAGTGCTGGGTGAAGAAGTGTATTTCAGACTGCTGGGCATGGGCGGGGAAGCAGCTGAGGCACATGAAAATTCTTGAAGACTAATGACGTTTTGTCCTTTTCTGTATGCCAGTCTCGCAAATCCCAACTAAATTATTAATGTGTTTTCAGGAATCATGAATAGGAAGTTCCAGCATTTGAAAAACGGCAGAAGAAAAGAAGAGGGGAAAAAATATCAAGAGAAACCAAAATCCTGATGTACTATTTTAAGCTTTTATAGGCAAGCTGTGTCAAATAGTGGGAACAGTTCACATAGCAGGTGAAAGTTTGCTGCCAAAAGCTTTCAGTCCAAAGAAACTTTTTCCTTTGTGAGATGATTTAAACTGTAAACCATAAATACCCTGGTACCTCCCTGACCAAGATAACAACCTAAAAAAAAAAAAAAAAAAAAAAAAGAAACCCCTAAAAATATTACTGTGACCTGTTTTATGGTAAGGTCAGGCTCTTAATCAGTTTCGGGGTATAGCTCTTGAAACGAGAATGAAAGACTTTCTCCCTGAATAGTTTGCTCTCCTCAGGTTATAGTGAAACAAAATATGTAAAGTTTTTTGCTTCTGAGTGTTAGAGCTGCTCTTTTAACTTTCCTTTTAAGTTGGAAAAATGCAGTGAATAGAATCATTCTTTTCAACTCAAAACTTCTTCATGAAGGGTTGAGTCTTTTTTTTTTATGGTTGCACTGGTACTAACACACTAGCTTCAGATGACCTTTACAAGTATCACATGGAGGCTTTATCCTGATTAAAATGGTTTTCTACACAGAAGGGGAAGGCCTGTGACACCACTCCGAACAAAACCTCTGCAGGACAAGGTGTAAAAGGATAAAATATATTGCTTTCTCTAAGAGGAATGGAAAAAAGGACCGAGAGATTCTGAATAAGAGAGAGACATGAAAACCTGTGTTTCATTTTGATTAATTCTGCACAGTTCTTCTTTAAGCAAATGACTAATGTGGCCTTTGACCCACCAGGAGAATTCTTTTAGCTCCATCCTTCAGGAAACCCAAAGAAACAGTGCTAGGGTTACACCTAATGCTGACCTACCTCATCCATCTGCTTTCAGTGAGCAAATGTCAAGTTCATATTCTTTTCCCATCGATGAAGGGGTGGGGAAGGGAAGAGAGAGGATAAAATTGCTGTAACTTAATACTGGCATCAAGATTTATTTACTGTTGATCACAGCTGGTGAACTTTTTGTACCTTGCATATGCGCAAGGTTGCTTGGGTCAAGGTGCATATGCCAACAAGAGAAAAGCAGGAAAAAAGTGCGGGAGAAAGGAAAGCCTGAGGATGTAGCAAACCAGTAAGGAATGAGAGGCTCAAGGGTAAATTTATAGTTATGTGATCTGAGCCCAGAGGGAGGCCTAAGCAAGAATGCTCCCTGACCGTAAAAATGTGCTAGCTGGTAATGGCTGTTAATGGTGCAGGGTGATTTGACTGAGTTGGATATTGTGGGGGTGGTGGTGCTGGGGAGGAGAGCAGACGTTTGGGAAGTGAGATGATAGTGGGGTACATGCAACAAAAGAATGGAGGTGGTGAATACATGCCTACAACAACTGTGTGTGCCCTGCTTCCACAGTTGCCTTCCAACACACATAGACAGAAAAATTAAGAAAAGATAAAAATAAAAAATAAAGGAGAAAGGAAAAGAAGGATACAGGAAATACGATGAGGAGCCCAAGTGGCATTTTGTGCTGCTAACGTGCATGACATTTCAAGAACTGTACTTTGCATTTTTCCTTCTAATTGTTCTGCCCTTTTGCTCTCCATTCACAGTGTGTGCCACAGCATCCTGCCTGTCTGAGGACAGCAGTGAGCAGGCAGTGGATGTGCTTATAAGCACTTGGGTTCACGAGTCTCCCATTTTCAATTAGCAGATGAATAAAGGATGTAGGGCAGGGTTTTATTTTCGATTGCATGTTTTCAATTAAAATATTTTCTTCCGCTCTCTTTTTTTTGCCCCTTTTCTAATAAGTCTCCCCTCTACTGAACCCACGCTCAGACTATTATACAGTCCTTCCAGCTCCAGTGCTTGCACTAATACCTGCTGGACTTGGTGGAACAATTGTATTACAGGCATCTATGCCTCTGATTATCATCAGCTACTGGGGATGCTGGCTCAAGGATGCAAGGGCACTTAAACACCAATCCCCATTACCCTGCGGCAACTGCTTCTCAAGGAGAGCCAGTTACTCACCATAATAAGATCACAAAACACGCAAGCTTTCTTTGATTGTGATTTCCAGCCCAATCAGCAAAGAAAGGAAAATGCTGTCCTTGAGTACTCTGGAACCTGTGCCTTTCTCTTCTGACCTGAAGGTTTAACTCAGGATCCACTTAAGAGACCACTGGATCAGGCCCAAGCTAACTTAGATAAAATGCAGGGAAAAGTGGCTTCTAAGTAGATAGGTTTATTTTTACCAATTTCAATATGTGTTTTCTTTTTCTCTTGTTGTCTAAAATTTCATTTAAATGGTTAATTCTCATTCCTTTTCAATGAATATGTGATGATGCATTTTAACTGAGTCTCAGCTGAACCTCCATTATATCAGTATGGGAAAAAAACAAATATGCTACAGTTAAACAGGGCATTTTGCCTGGACCATACTGAAACATAGATTCTCTGTAAATGAACAAATAGAGTTGAAGCCTATTGAAATAGTTATTCTTTTTGCATAGAACCACTCCACTATATAATTATAATACAATTAGTAGCCCACTGTTACTGGAAGTGTAGCTGTTGCATTCAGTATACTTTAGGGCCAAAATACCATTCATAGATTTTGGCACAGATGTGCAAGAGTCAATTAATGGAGAACATCTTCCAATTTTCAAAGTTCTGAGACTTCCCAGCTTTCTAGGTACAAGACCATATATCACACTTCTCTCCTGTACTATGTTAGTATTTGTTGTACATAATCAAAATGTTAGATGAAAAGACATAGCTTGTATATGTGGATAAAGATGATGTTGCACAAAGTTAGTGAGGACTTTCAGGGTTTGTATAAGTCTCTGAAAAACAGTAACAAAAGAGTGAATGAATTGCATCACATTTAATGTCCAATTTTTGAGGGAAGGGTGTATGACCTTATTTTAAATAGAATTCACCAGTTGTAAATGAAGACAATTAAAAAACTTGTAAGCCACACCAATCTATACTATGCTGAGTACACTACTACTCTGGACACTGCTGGAACTGCCCTGGATTCTGATCTTTGGGCTTTTAGAACAGATGGAGAATTTTTAAATCAACACCAAACTCGTAACCATAATTAACAAAGTCAGTTTCAAATTGGATCTTTTCAGCCAGGGGTAATGGATAACTTAGTATCAAACTAAGATTGTTAGGCTTTTCTTCATTCTGTAGAACTACCTAGTTCAAGTTATTTCCAAGGAACAATCATACTGAGATTCATTAAAGCAGGAGAGAATATTTTGACTGAAACCTGATGTGTGGGCTACTTCTTAAGTTCATTTGTGCGCTTTGAGGTTTCTGCTACAAGCTGGAAAAGAACACCCCCTTTAAAGATAAAGAACATGTGAAGCCTCTAAGAGATTCGCCAGGAATAAATGTTGCAGGTATTTTATCCATACAACTGCACTCTTCTTCCCTTTTTTTTTTTTTTTTCCTAAGAAGCACACTGGTCAAATGTACCAAGTGCCTCTTGTTAGAAGTTATCACTTCAGAAACGAATTTGCAATCTGTAGCATTGCAGCCCTTGGATCAGATCAGGAGTTCCTAACCTCCACAGGTCTGGCCTTTGAGCAGAACTTGAGAGAAGGAGGGGGGGCAAATGAGGGAGAGAAAGAGAGAGAGAGCAAAAGGACGAAGAAGAAAAGTAAAATAAATCAAAAGCAGCTTTCTTGGTAACACCAACATCTCAAAGGCCAAGTGTAAAAGGACCAGGGCTCTAATGATATCAATTAGGCTCAATCCCCTATGTCATTTTAGATATATTGTACCCGCTGAGTATACTTAAGTCCATATGTATAAGGTCATTTACTTGGTCCAGAACATAACAAATTATCAGCAAAGGGTTTTTTTTTTTTCCTTTTCTCCCTAACACTTTCCACTTTCTGAAATAAATTACAGCTCATAATGGTTTCATGTTGAGAAGCTAATTTTACTTAATTTTTTTCCTGCTATACCAGGGAAATGATTATTATATCATTGCGTATGTTCATTGCACAATGAACAAAAAAAATACTTGTTAGATTTTCTTGGATAACTTGCCTCAGCTAAGACAGGTGACTTCCTTTTGAGATGTCATGGTATAATTGGTATCAAAGGTGCCAAAGAGATAGTCTTTACAAGACATTATCTGCCTCGGCTAATCTTTTTCAGTGTCCCTCATTACACTGTGGGTTTCTTCACAGCAGCATAATTGCATATTCGTTCTGAAGGGAAATAGTAAACTGCTAAGAAAAGCAGAATAAGAGTCTTCAATATTGTCTGTTTGAATCTTTTGGCAGGCCTTCAGAAATATGTCATCTAGTTCTATCAGCAGCATCTCAGGATGTGGTGACCACCTAAAGGCACACTTGAAGGCTGACAATACACTTGTGCTACTCCCTACACTTCCTATAACAACAGGCTTCATGCTGGATTTGCCGTCATTTTTCAGTCCCTTGGAGAGGAACTATGCCAATTTGGGCAAACACAGCAGAATCTTGTTACATAAATTGAGTGAGTTCAGACTGTAGCTCAACTGTGCTTTTCATGATTAGGCAGGAATGTTGTCTTTACTGAAGATAGACAATTATTGCTTATCATGTCGAATGACAATGCCATTTCCACTGGAACAGTTAGAAGGAAGTTCTTTGATCATATACAAGATTAGATACCTGAATCTATGCCAGACACATGTGTCTTACAGAGCAGTGTTTGCTATTGCTACTGGGTATTACTGGTATTACTGGGTATGCTGCATGGTATTATTATCATAGGGGTTACATATGTCTCCTGTACTCGCCGGGCATCCCATGGGCACCCCCTATGCCAATTAACACCAATGAGATCAATGAAATATTGATCAGTTGAGATAGGAAAATCAATAGTGTGGTGGTCAGGGCACTTACCTCAGCTATGGGAAACCCAGGCTCAAGACCCTGCTCTAATGAATGCTCAATTATTTATGCAAAGTAGAAAGCTCCAACAGAACAGATTGAGGAAGCCTACCCAGGATAACTACCCACTTGGGGTCAGAACAGTCATTAGAGATGGAACAGGTTGTTAAACTTGAGCCTCTGGCCAAACCAGAAAGTCTCTCCTGGAACAGACAGAGGATTTTGTTTTGGCAAAATGGCAAGTTTCCAACACAAGTTTCAGTTGAAGTGAACGGGCATTTCAACTAGCTCTGTACGTAAACCTGTCCTAATCCCGGCTGCGCCGTTACGCTCTTTGGGAGAAGCACAGGACAACCTACGCCGTGGATGCAGCTTGTAAAGGGTGCAAATTCCTTCCCACTCTGTCATGGCTCCACCAGAGCTCCTGTGTTCTGCTGAAACAGCAAGCAAGGGTTGGGGCAGGGCCCTGGGTGTATTGATGTGCAGCCAGTAACAACCTGACAGTTGGCCAGGGGACTCTTGATTACAAGGCTTACCATAAAACTCAAATGCTATGAACTTTTTTATCGCCATTTCTTGTCATTAAATCTTGCTTTCAACTCCCAGCTTGGTTTTTTCCATCAGCTTGATAAATGTTATGTAACCTAGAATTTACTTTTATTCGCATGCTCCTTCCTTTGGTTCTCTTCCTCATTGAGGGCCTGAACATCTGTTTCCTATTTATTAAACGGGAAAAGAAATACTCTGTTTACCCTCCTCTATATTTATTACAGTTTATATGTTAGAAGTAAAAGGAATATACAGGAAAAAGAAAAAATAACCTTCAGTTTGGTTCTGTAAAACATGAAGTTTCAAGAATTCCTCCTTTTTTCATCCAGAGGATTTCCTTTTACTGATTTTTATTTCCCTTTTATTTTTACTGATGGCACCTGTTTGCAGCTCATGTCTACTTAGCTGGTAAACTACTCAGGCTGGGGACTGGTCTGTCCCCTGCATCTACTCTGGGGACAGCATGGGGAGTACCAGTCTCAGGGACCTTTAAGTGCTTTTGCAGTACTGAAGTAGAAGAGACAATGGTTGTGTTATGTTAGTTCTCAAAAACCCCAGCCAGAACAGAGCCCTCGTTACACTATGATCAAACCTAAAATTACAGGACAGTGCCTGTTTTCAAGGACTTACATATCATTTCTATCAGTCTGCAGTAAAAGTGTATAAAAGCATTTGGAAGAGACAAGGGAAAGGGGGAGCAGGGGAAAAAAACCCCCTATATAACGTCAGCTTGCTAAGATTTCAACCCAGCTAATGGGTGCAGAGATGATAGTTGCTCTTCTAAAAGATATAGACAGACAAATTAGACAGGGGTTTGCAAGTCACCACTGATCATTTACCTGGCCATTATCACTTGTCAGTGCCTGCAGCCAGCAACCTGGAAGTGTTGTACAGGAATCAGGACAAGGTGGTGACTTCCCAGACCAAAATAACCCTGTGCATCTGTGGAGACAGATGCAGCCATGATAACTACAGGTTCTCAAGGTGGTGCCAGTTCTTCCCCGTTACATGGTGAGCTGCAAGTCCAGTTCGGAGTTGTTATAGACCATGGGTCTGCTTCCACCTGCATGCTAAATGTGCCTCTCATCTGTATTCCCCCAGTACAAAGGGATACCTTAGATGTCATGCCTAGATCAGCTCATATTTATAGCTTGGCACAGTTTCATTTCTCCTACTGTGGGGAATTAAATGAGGTCTCAAATTGGGAATTTTCATCACCTTAAACTCCCTAAACATGATAGTTATTCAGCTTATGTAAAATCCAAACTACACTCTGCAAAACCATCTACCTCAATTAATCTGGAAAACACTAGGCTGCCCGGTGGCTCCTTCATTAGGTCCTTCAGGGAAGTGTTGGATGAAAAAAGGGATGAAGTTTAGGCAAGGTGGGAGGTCTCTTACTCCCTGTAAGCAGAGGTATCGGTGGAGAGTGGGAACTGGACATTAGTTGTCAGTTCTAAAACAGAAACCTTTACCAACTTGAGTTAACAAACTAACTGCACTAACTGTGAAAAACAACAGCACTGGAGGCATATTCAGCTACATTTATTTCCAAGATACTGCTTCAATACATCTGTCCCCCACATTCTTGGAAAGACTGCGTTTCCTTCACTTACATACATGGAAGAAAATGAAACATTAGGTGTCTATCATTCAAAGACCAGTTTCTGTTCTTCTTTTCCTACACCACATCTCCAGCCTATAAGAACATTTGTTCCCATACTCCTATTTCCACTAATCGAATATGAATACTAAAAAGTAATATGAAAGCCAAGCAGTGAAGGGTCTCTATATGCCTTTTAAATTTTTAAAATTATGTTTTAAAAAGCTTTAAACTGAAAAAACAATCTGATAAATTAATTCTCAGGTGTGAGCATAAAATAAGATGTCCTTTAGGAGTTGGGAATTAGCCCAAGAGCATCAGGGATACAGTGGCAAAGGGCATGCTTTAAGAATACCAAAAAAGATTTTGTAACAAATTAAGCTGGGGATGAAGCTGTGCCTGATGTTACAGGCCATTATTATGCACAGTTATGAAACACTGGTATGCATTAATAATAAAGATCAGTGTCGCCTTCTAGGGAAAAATTGAGCATTCTTTTAATTAATTTAAATTTTTCATCAAATTGATTGAAAAGCTCTCATCCTTTTTTACTTTCATGTAGCCCTACATTTTATGCCGTAGGCTGAGAGCAGTTTTATCTCAAATACTTGGTGTTTTTGAAAGAGTCCATGTGTTATGAGTTTATAAAAAAAAAAATAAAAAAAAATCACAGCAACAACCTAGAAGCAAGCTGGGGCATGAAATGAGAAAAAATAGGTAGCAGCTTTCAAGTAAATCACTTTTTAAAATTTCGTGTTTATCTTAGAGGGGAAGAAATAAACGTCTTTTCCCTCACACTGTGGCAGGGCTTTGGAGCTGTGCTCAGGCACATGGGTTGACTAGTGTCGCAGAGGGAAGGCCTGTGCACACAGCATCCAGTTGGAACTGGCGAAAGTTGCTGATTTCAATGACTAATGGCTTCTGCTTGCTTCAGTTTCTTCTTTCACTGAAAGTGCTGAAAGCCTTTAGCTCTGCTCATGTAGTATGAGCATATGAACCCTTCCTGGAGTATCTGGATGGGATGTTGGTGGATCGCTTTTAGGATATTTGGAGCATTCGTATGGCATGCCTGGAAAGGCAGAGCAGTTTCTCTGGTGCAGTCTCAATCCACTACAGCAATGCAATGGGAGAACATAATGCAAAGAATCTTGGCTTTCTCTAACTGAAGCCTCCTCACAGACATTTTCAGGTTTTTTTGTGTATGGAAATCCCATCCCCAGGGCAGATATCATGTAAGAAAACTGTACTTCACATACACCTGCTCCACTCACAGATACTTCTGCACAGCAAGATCTGGAGGTGACACTGAGGCAACTGATGTTGGGCAAACCGATCTCCAAAGCCAAGAGGATCCATAGCTACTCATTCAAGAAGGCTCAAGCCTCCATTGC
Organism: Athene noctua; assembly: GCF_965140245.1. NCBI lineage: Eukaryota > Metazoa > Chordata > Aves > Strigiformes > Strigidae > Athene > Athene noctua. The sequence goes on along the minus strand of NC_134049.1, from coordinate 11,138,386 downwards.
ACCATCCCAGCTCTGCTGAGGACCCTTGGTTCATGCCTACAGTGACAGGCACAGAGACACATGGACACTTTCTGTCCACACTCTGGGCTGGATGGGCAGCTCAGGTTGAGAGGGTTTGGCTCAGAAACCACATAGCTGCAACAGGGTAACGCCACAGCAAATTCAGATGTGAGCCAGTAAGAGCATGTGCCTGTAGATATGTTCTTGGTGGAGGAGGAGACCTGGGCATATATTTTTGCACCTTTTCTTCTTTTTTTTTTTTTTTTTTTGCACTTGAGAATGCATGTCCAAACAGAATTGAACAGCTCACAGATTGGTATTTGCATGACACAGCTCAAGATCTAAACCAAATCAATATAAGATTTTCATTAAGATTAGCATTAAACCCTTCTGATACTGAAAGAAGAACGGAGGGAAAAAAAGGAGGGAGGGAAGGAGAAAGGCGAGATGAATGGGTAGAATCAAATATTTTCCTTATTCACCACAGAAGTATATTAAGCTTCACAGCTTATATTTCCTGCGCATCTACGCAATCACAGTCCTTTCCTCGCCATTACCTATTAACATTCTGCAGTGACCAAAAAGAAACATTTGATATTTTAAAACATGGCCTACAGTCATAAAACCTTACCACGTGAGATCTGACAGGATCAGCACAGCATAGGAGCTATCAGCCTGGGTACTTGTATGGGAAATTACTTTTTTACTGGAAACCTCCATAGAACAGATGTGTGCGTCAGGCTGATTCTGCAGCTGACATTTCTATCTGAGCTGGAATGAACCAATATCCCACACTGGTGGGAAAGGCCATAGGAGATTCTGGATCCAATTCTCCTCTCACTTTTACGGGTGTAAAACAGGTGCTTAACAAGATTTCATAGCTATAATGCTGGACTGAAGATCAAGCCAATTCTTCTGGAGGAGATGAAAAAAAAAATCAAGGTCCTGCAAACAATTTTGACTACAGTATTTCATTAAACTTTTCATAAAGGTAGAGATATGAAAGGAATTCCAACCTCATTTGTAATCAACAGCAATGTTCTCATTGACTCCAATGGGCCAGGAATTGCACCTATTAAATATATTATTCTCACAAAATTCTAATTGAAGCAATTACATCCTACCATCCTAAATCCCACCTGGATTTTCAGCTGGATATTGTATTCTTCAATTTCTGGCCTCATACCCTTGTCTAGTGTTTCTGTGCACCATTAAACAACTGCTGCATTTCATATCTGAAGCAGGTGCAATTACATATCAGTTTTTTACGTGTGAAAAGTACTTTAGGATATTCTAGGGTGAAAGGTACAATATGACAGATATTGAGACTTTCTCACTGTTAAATTCACTTTATGGCTCTGCACATTTCTAAAGCAGTATAACTTAGAATTCAGCATATAATCTTTAGTGTAAAAGAAACTCTAGAAAATAATTTTGATTAAAACAGGTATAGTGCAAATAGACTTTCATTATATAACTGTTTTATGCAAAATTTTCAGGCTGCTTTTAAAAAGAATTTTGTTGTCATGTTTGCAGTTGCTAATAAATAGCTCCTAATCTATATTTTTATCCAGGCCCATCCCCTCCTTACCTTGCCATTCTTTTAATGTGTACAGCACCTTATACAGCAGTATCCAAGATTAAAGTTCCTCTCATTGACATAGAATGAAGGCAAATTATACCGTTTGCAAGAGAAGAGATAATAAAGGGAGAGTCTATAGAAATACTTTGATGAATTATATAGTGGCAATTTTCTGACATTAGTAATGTAGGGCAGAAGACAGTGTTTCTGATATATAGATGTAAATTCATCATCCAGACTGCATTAAAGAAAACTACATAAGATTCCTTGATTTTTGGATTGCTTACAAGAGCAATCAGTAAAATATTATAGTCTTCTCCAAGGAAGCTCCCTTAGTGCAAAAGGTGAAGAATTACATAGATGAAATAGCTACCCTTTTGTGCTAACCATCATAAAAACAGAGCCAAGACTTACAGCAGCCTGCACCTACATATAAAGTGAAGGGCTTTGTACTGTAAGGTGAATGACAAACTGCAACTGGAAAAATCAGACAGCAGTTCCTTATTTTATATATGTGTGTATATATATATATGCATGCACACATATAGAGATAGATATATAGATATTTTCTATAAGTATATACATATGGATTGTTTTACTTGTTTGCAAAATAAGAAAGTATCCAATTCTCTGTTTTTAAAATAACATATGAAAGACCAGCTTGTGGAGAAGGGCAGAAGGATGTGATCCAGATTGCACACAGTAAATCCTATGAAAAGGATGACAGCAGTAGGTCAGACAAGTTTTGTTTACTGGTTCTCTTCTACTGAAGTATTCAAAGTACTTCATTAATTCAGAAAATATATTTTTAAAGTATAAACTCCACATGTGATAAAATTAACCGTTTTCAACATAAAATTTAGGAAGATAAAGTATATTGCAGCTTCCCTACTTTGGGCTAGGAACACAGTAGACTCTTCATTTTTGATAGTTAAGATCACAGAGGAAAATTTTGAAAAGCAGTACTTTGGGGAAACTTTCTTGGATGTAGAGTGTTTTTGTTACTCATTCCCTTCTATCAGATGGAGGCAAGGCTGGCAAGTGTAGAGAAAGAGCAAAGAATTAGTAATGAAAGGATATCTACTTAATAAATTAGTTTTATCAACAGCATGAAATGAGCAGTTACAAAAAGCATTGAGAGTTCATTCGCATCAGACACTAGAGCTTCACCAAAGCTGCTGGCAAAGCCTATCTTAATCCCTGGCTACCTCTGGCACAAGTCTGTTCCCGTTTAAGCACTTCAGTGGCTATAGGGTGACAAGCAGAATGGGATGTTGCCAGTTTATCCTTCCCTCAGACCTTGTCTCCATGTATACATGGCCCTCATAAGCATATCCATCATTTGGTCCCACCAGCATAGCTTCATTCAACTTTTAAAACAACAACAACAGGAAATAATATCTTATAGACCAGAGATTTCAACTCTGTCTGACCTTCGGGGCCCCTCGGTGTGCCCAATTCAGCACACCATGTCCTGGGTACAGTGTAAACACAGAGTTTAGGGTCACATCCCGATCTACATGTCCAGCTGGGTGCACAAGTACTTTCAATAGTGCAGAGAATAGTCCCAAAGTGCACAGGATTTTATTCTTATTTATTTTTTTGATTTCATTTCTTTTTCCCCCTCCTACACCAGTTTTGGCCGTTACAGAAAATAATGGGTTCGTGGGTGGATTCAAGATGTCAGACAGAGAGAACAAGCACTGCTGTTCACTTTGTAGTAAAGCAGGGAACAGTATTAAAGAAGCAGAAATCAAGGAGTAGGGCTGCAGCAGCAGCAGTAGCTCATCCAAAGCAATAACAACGCACGAAGGCAAGCCATGGCAACTGAAGGAAGGCTGGAATCTAGCATACCCATGGTCTTGTTCTTATTATTACAACACAGCGTGACTAAAAATATCAAACCAAACAAAAGAAATTCCTGCAGGCAAGGGGTAAGAGAGGAGGCCGACCACTGCTGGAGATGGAACTTATTGTTCACCTAAGCAGTGCAGCGGGGAACAGAAATCACAGAAGCAAAGGCCAAGATCAACAGCAGGAGCAGTGCTGAAAGTAACAACAATGTTCGTGAACAAGGAGCCACAGACTCCAGAAGAGGCAAGTTAGAAAGGGGCTTCCCACCCTCCCAATCCCTGCAACAAATCACCCAGACTGAACGCAGGCTAGACAGATCGCTCTGCTTTACGCAGTGGGATGCTGCACCACCCTGGGACAGACCTGGGAATGGCTCAGGGGTTATGGGTCCTTCGGGTATCAGCTCGCAGGTGACCCAGACAGCAGACTGCTCTCAAATCAAAGCTCCCACGTGATCCTCCTTAGCCAGGTACCCTGGTGTTGGGGCAGGCAGTGGCCAGCACTGGCAGGCTCCCCGCTGAATTAGCCTTCATGGCAGGCTGAAAAGCAGCTGGATGCTCCTGCTTCCAGAGGACCCATGGAGCCAGGATGAGAGCAGATAAGTCGGGGACCCTGTGGGAGTTTGCGCCTAGGAGCTGGGGTGATCAAGGCTTTTGGTCCCCTGGATGCACTGCTGGCTTTGAGAGCCTGGCACAAAGGCACCAGGATTTTGACTCCTTTCTGGGTGACTGGTTCCAACAGAGACCTGCTTAGTTTCTACAATCAGAGCATCTCCATAAAACACTACCTTTTTGCCCAGCCAGGCATTTTCTGGGAGAATTCTTTCCATGGGGTGTTATCTGGCCAGCCCTAGCTCAGAGCAGCTGTGTACAGAGAGACTGTTGGACTCTGGATGTGGAAAGAAATATGTAGGAATTATTTGTACAGTTAACTTGTAATAAAACTATTATTAATGGACATATTGTTGATTTGCACTTCTGATACCTTCTAGAAAATCCCTAAACCTTTTCAGAAGTTAATGAACCGAAAAAACTTCCCTGCTGTACTACAAAGCAAGAATTTTTCCTACGTCCTTTTCTCTCCTAACTCCTCCAGCCTTGATCAGTTTTCTTTGGCCAGTCTATTCACCAGCATCACACTTATGTATCTTATAGGAGAACTGTTCCTTCCCATTTCATGCTCCCCTCCATAACTCTGCACAGAGACATGAAGGAAATCTGGCTTGCAGCTGGCTCACGTGATGTGAATTGAGTGGCCAGTCTAAGACCTAGAAGAGGAAACTGTGACCTGCTGCGCTCAGAGTGAGAGTTTTATAAGGTAAAGAGCTTTGGAGGATTGCAGAGACTGAAGGAAAGGCAGCTGTTTGAGGCAGCTGAGAATTGGGAATAGGTGTAAGGGGACGTGACAGCCTGTTGAGTCAGAGTCTCAGCTGGTATAAACCAGCATAGCTCTGTTCACTGAAACTACAGTGCAAAGTTCATTTCAAGAAAGAAAACAATGGCTGGATAATACAGTGCTCAAAAATGCATCTTTGTTTCATTTAAAAAGGGATGAACTGTGCTGCAAGATGGTGACAGGCCTAGAAGTTGATCTTTTCAGGATAAAATGGCGTCTGTTTCCTACATCTGCATAATTTTCTCTTTTAGATTCTCACTTGGTAATGAATAAATATTTGTTTCCCATGCCACAGCTCCTTTTCTGTTCCTTCAATTTCTCCTACATCAGGCTGTTTATAAAGGATGCTCCTGGGATGGAGAAACGGGCCCTGAGATCTCAGAGATGATCCTGTCTTTAAGCTTCTACTGCTGCTCCACCTGCTTCATTCCTTCCTTTTTAGCACTGCATGATGCATTGAATACATAATTTTCTCTCCCTCTGTCTGTCAGACACACACACATATTTTTTCTATGCTTGTATATCCCAATCTATAGAAATTCCCCCAACTTGTGCATACATCAGCCACATAGTAAAACAAAGGCTTTTATGTATTCAAACAGATGATAGATGGATTAGAAAGACATAGTTAATGTGACTCGTACTTTCAATGGAGCTTTAACTGACTGAAAACACATAGTTCATGTTAAGTCTTTGTTGAAATTCCTATCAGTAATAAGCATATTGAATCATGAGAATAAACATAAAATGTCACAAGCTTTTTTTTTTTCCTCGTGGTGGTTGCAATTTCAATATATTTGTTATAATCAGTGAAAGCAGTATGCCACACTGGAATAGCTGAGCCTCTGATTCATTTCTGAGGATTGGTGATAGTGCAAGCTACAGTCTGGAAGAACGTTCCTTGCCACCAGGCTGGTATTAATTTCCTGTTCAAAAGGGGCTATATTGTCAATGTGACACTTTAATCAGCTACCAAAGTGACTCTGGGAATGCAGACTTCACAATCAATGTCAATGTATTTCATGTAGTTTCAATACCGCTTAGTCATTTTGCTTCAGAAGTGCGCAAGGAGGGTCAATACATTTCATTAGTTTGTTTCATCTAAAGGACAGTACAACATCAGAACTTTGATTATATTATAAAAATTGCCTTAATGTGACACCAGATTCCCTGATTGTGCAATACCAGACACTGGAGTGCTAGAGGGCGGTCAAATTATCCTTCACCCACACATACCCAAGAAGCACCAGTGAAGCATGCTACAAATGGAAAAAAGAGAAGATAAGAGGATGATGATGATTTGCATAATACACAGTAGATTATAGCTCCTCTAAATATATTATGAAACTCGAAAAAGTATCCTTAATTTTCAAGGGTACCAGTTGCCATAAATCAGCTATTTGTTACTCAGAATACCACTCTATAAAAATGCTCGGCACATCTAAGCACTGCATCATTTTTCATGCAGTTATTTATCATTCATAAAAACATACACAAAGTGCAAACGTTCATTTGCATATAAAGAATTCCTTTTTAAAAAAGAAAGCTAAAAAAATAAGAATGTGAACTTTCATGGAAACATCAAAATGAACTTATTCCAAGGTAAGCACAAGCAAGTATGCAGATTCTTAGTATTTGTACAATTGTTTTATGACAAGCCTGATTAATAAGATAGGAGACAAGTGCATCTTATTATATAAGTAACTTAAAGAGAAATGAAAGAAATTACAGAAAAAACACGAGTAGGGGTTTGGCTGAGTGAACTCACGGGAAAATCACTGGAGAAAAAGAAAACTTCAATATTCACTGTTTGTGTGTACCACAGAGGATGTGGAAGTGGGCTTTACTTTAAAACAAAAAGAGATAAGCCATACTGAAAGCACATTATTGATCTAATTTCTTGGTAGATGTAACCATTTCAGGTTTATAAACGTTTGTCTACTACATTAGATGAGAATGAAGCAGTTTGTATGTTTACATGGTGGTTTTTTTCCAGATTCCATATGACAGATGTCATTTCACAATATGCTCAGCACTGACAATTTCAAATATTTGGAATTAAAAGGGCTATACTAGTTTATCCCAGCCAAAGATCCAGCCCCAAAATTTCACCCCCCTCAATATTTCTAATAGCAAGAATTGTTTCAAAGTAAATGAAGACCAACAAGATACTTCAATGAGTGCAGTCATTAATATTCCATATGATTTTTCTAAACTTGATGAAGTTTCTACATTTCTGTCCACTACTTAGACTGCTGAAAGTTCTTCTGAACTTTGTATATATAACAAGAAATATACACATATTCAAAATAAGAAGGTGTCTGAGGCAATGCTTCCAAATCCAGCTTACATATATCAGTCAGATTTTTCAATTCACTTGCTAAAATCAGATAGAAGGATGCTTTTTCTTTAGCCACAAGGTCTCTCCTAGAAAGAGAGAAGCTTCCTTAAGTTTTTTCACAGTAGCAGGTGCCATTGTGGGAAAAAACAGATACGCGGCAGTGAAAAAACCCAACCAACCAACCAAAACAAAAGCTCAGGGAAGCACCTCTCATATGCCATCTCTCCCTATCATAACCAAACTGGAATTCAAAGAATAAGAATTATACAATTGATATCGCTTACAGGGACAATAAACTTCGCTATACAAATCTGATCACAGCTTCACAAAACCTGCTGCTTATTCTAGCTGTTAAAAGAAAGAAGATTAAATTACTTTTTTTTTTTTTTTCCTCACTCCATTTGAGGTAACTTCAGCTGAGAAGGGTCAGAAAAGAAATTGCAAAACATGGCGATGACTCCAAAACAAGGATGGGTTAACCTCAAAAGACTCAGATGTCTCAGTTCAGATAAAGTATCAGGGAGGATTTTTCAAAATAGCTCAGTGTTGATCTAAACTTACTTCAACTGAAGCCAATAATCAAAATCCCTGTGGAAGAAGAGTCAGTGACTTTGAAAATGATACACAGAAAAATACTTCTAGTGTCTTTGATCATATAACTGAGATAGGAGTTTAACAAGATCAAGATTCTCAAGGCCTCTTCTTGGACTTACATATTGACTTTTACATTTAATTACTGACTAAATAACCCCTGTACTGCCTCATTTATTAACTGTAAAGTTGACAATGTCAATAGATGTTGCGCACAGACTTTTCATGTTGTATCTCAACAGTAGTATTAATCACACCAACTCTATGTGGACTTCTTCAGATTACCAGATGGGAAAGCCAAGTTGGTAACTCTTGAATATTTAAATATTGTAAATTGAGAATTGAAAATGTTACACCTTAAGACACAGTCAATTTTTAATTTTAATAAAAGAAATTAATTAGAAGATCTTGGAAAAATCCATACTCCCCAGTTTGCATCACTTTAGATCCCAGAGTTCCCACAGCTGACCTAATCTGGCACAGTCAAACTGGACAGTCTTCAGGAGGAACTATAAACTGCTTTGGAAATGTCGCTGGTGAGGAATGAAACATAACGTTGGGGTGAATAAGCCTAAGAAACGTGTCTGCACTTGCATTACAGCCTGATCTCATCAGCTCACTTCAAACCTGAGGGTTCATTAAAAGCCATCCTCAAGGAAACTTTTCTTAAGCCTACACCTAATACCCACTGGTAACTCAGATGCTGTTTTAAGTGATGCTCCTTGCCACTCAAGACAACAGTTTTCCATTCAGTTTTGTTAAAAACCTTCCGTGTCTCCACACTTGTACCATGTATCTGCTGTGAGTCAAAAAATGGCTTAGCGTCTCATTGTGTGGTCTTGCTATCAGCAATCCTATTCTACTGACAAGCTCTGGACAGACTTTTAGATTATCTTCCCATAAAACAGTTTTACAGAGACAGGAGTCAGATTCTGTTTTTAAGAAGTGGTGTTGCACGGAACGGGTGGTTTTGACATACAGAAGTACAGACAGTTTTATTTTATGTTTTATTATAGTACTAAAAAGGATTTCTGAAGCATGCAATATCCGTGCAACACTTCCCATTACTTTAATAAACCCTAGTACCATGGATGCTAATTTTAGCCAGATAAGAATTTGACCCACTTATAGAAATTTATATTTACAGTGTAGGATTTTATATGCTGCTCTTTTTTTTTTGGTGGGGAATTTAGGAGATTTTTGTAGAAAAATAATAATAATAATATATTTCATTTATGAAGGATCTTTTCTTCCATTCAATTTTATTGTTGGGATATCCTTGAACTACTATCTTAGTAATCTGAGTGAATAAAAATACAAGAAGATACAGAGGTCTACACTAAAATAAGCATCTTCTCTCATCAGTAAAATTAAGTTATTTGAGAGGAGTTAGCACCTTAAAGGGTTTGGCTTAATGGAAACACTGAAGGCTTCATATTTAGCTACATATTCCCTTTGATGCACTGAAATTATGGCAAAATTCCACTAGAAGTAAGAATAAAATAATGTTGAACACACACACAGACTTAATATGTCAAAATAAGAATTGAGACACTTACATGCAAAATTAACAGTGTAGGAAATTTTTTTCCCTGAAAACAGGTGTAACAGATTAAGGAAGTAATCTTAATATTAAAAAAAAAAAAAAAACAAACACCAAAACACACTGAAAACACACTGGAAGAGGGGGTACAGTAATGGAAGGGAATACTCCTAGCATAATGCATCAAATCTTTTTAATTAAAAAAAAAAAAAGAACAACTATGTCAAGCTAAAACATCATTACGTGGGCTAAATTAGCTTCAGAAATACAACTAGTTGTAGCAGCATGATTTATAAGGAACATCAAAAATTAAAAAAAAAAAAAAAAAGAGAGAGTTGCTTTCAGAAGTTGGCACTTTGCACAGGTCTGATTTTCTGAATGGTGAAACACCATTCAGAAACACCAACCATCTGCTCAGGGCTAACAGCTGAGGCAAGACCTTTTCCTAAGATGTCTTGCTATAGGGCTCAGGTGTTAACCTGCACCTCCAGGATGTTTTAGAGGTGAGAGAAGTTCTCTCTTTTGAAGGACCCATGAGTCATAGCTGCAGTGCTCCAACAGCTGTATCTATCTATTAGTAATTGTAATCAAGCAAAGGGCTTCAATTGGCTTTGAATAGGAAAGACCCACTTGAAAACAGGATTGCCTAGGAACAGATGCCTGAATTTAATCACCAAAAAGGCCTCAAAACTGGTGGGATAAAACAGAGTTAGGACACGTGGGAAAGATGTGTTCTCTCCAGGAAAACAGAAAATTGTACTTCAGGGGTGTGAGGGAAAAACTACTCCTAGGATCAAAAGCTGAGTCCTGTAGTATTAAAACTGAAGCCTGTCTTGAAGGAAACATATGTCTTGGTGCTTCCAGGGCCTGAATGTATTTTAATGCACTAGATCTTGAAGAGCAAAAGTCATCTGAAAAGACAGGACTTTAGAAAAAATTCTTTTAAAAGTTCCAAAATACCAAGCAGCTGTTGATTAAAAAAAAAAAAAAAAAAAAAAAAAAGATAAATTCAACTATTCCAAAAATTATCATTCATACACAGTAGAGACACTCCCCCATCTGAAAATTTTGACACTATAGTATATTCCAGTCTGTAAGAAATCATAGCAAAGGTACGTTGCACGTTGGAAGTATTCTGAAATTATGTACACTGTTATCCTCCCAAAATAATAACTACCTAACATCAACCAGACAAATATTTTAAAGTGAGATGTTTTCAACTGACTTTAATACCTTATAAATAGTTGAAGTAGATTTGCTTCATTAAAAAAAAAAAAAAAAAAAAGCGAAGTCAAGACCTTTCTTGCCAAGATCTAACCTAGAGAATATTTTGACAGCTAAATTATAAACTATGAGAACCAGGGGAGTTGTTATGGACCATCAACTATAGTGAAGCCAGGGAGTGTTATTCAATTAATCATTTTACTCATTAGAGGTAAGTAAAAGCCAAAATAAAGTTAATCAAAGTCTTTTATACCCTGTGTTTAGAGCAGCTCCCTGTGTCTTGATGGATTCTTCTAACGGGAACAATGTTTCAAAGACAGATCAATAAAGAGAAATTCCTGAAATCTTGAAAATTAACACCTTTCTCTAGTCAATCAGAAAAAAACACCCAAAAGAAATGAATAAGTCAACACAAGTTCAGCGGGGCTTTAACATGTGTGTCCCAAATTGCTAGATTTAAGTTGTTATATTTTCCAAACAGCTAATTTTCCCTTTTTGAAGTACTCACAGAAGGTCAGGACCAGTTTAAACATCAAAGCTCTATGAATTAAACAGTTTCATGGAAAACAGAGGAAGAAAACTTGCCTGAAGTAAGACTCTACAGTGATGAAACATGGCCCACCTTCTGTCCACAGTTCCAAACGGTGCATTTGGAAATCAGTCCTAGGTTGTACTGGCATGCTGAAGTAGAGCTGAAAGCTCTACCTTAGACACACACGTACGTACACATAGACACACCCCCACCACAAGGGTATTTATTCCCTGAAAAAAAATGGTTTTGCCTTTTCATAGCTTGTCTAATTCTATGCTTTCAACTAACAACTGAATTTGTATTGATTTCTGTTGACACGTTCTATAATGTTTCAAAACATGGTAGGAAAGACAATACACAAAATATGAAATGTTAATTTCTAGAAAATAATCCAGGACCCGAGGTCTCTGGAAATTTATCAATGGAAATAGCTCTCCTTTAGAAGAAAACAGGACAATTTTTAATCCATTTCTAAGACAATGCCGTTTTGACAACTATCGTTAAAATGTCTTTTCAATAATTGTTACTGTAATTTCATTCCTACTAGGCAGCCCTGAACATAATATATACTTTTAGAAAAAAATTTGTAAAAATTAATTCCAAACATAAGGGCATTTATGATGAATAACCTGTTATTGTTATGACTAATGGAAGGCTCCCATGAGAAGTGCAGTTTTGATTCCTTTGGAAATTTTAAGAGAGCGTACTTATCACAGCATAGCCAAGTTCTCTTGGTTTAAAAACTAAGCCAGAAATTTAGCAAAATCAGATGCACTTCTTCAGTAAAATCTAGCAATCTTGTGATAACGATGAAACAAATATCCTTATGTCTTTCTCCTGCAAAATCTTCAGAAAGTACAGTGATGAGCAGAATAACAGAACCCTGCTAGAACAAAGACGTTTAAAATGGTATCTGTAAACATGTGGTTTATCTGTTCCCCTAGACACTTCTTAAATCTGTTTGCCAGAATGATTGCCTTCTATTTGCCGTTGCATCAAACAATATATGAGGCATTATTCAGCAAATCAAAGGTGTGTCTAACCACTGAAGATAAACTCCCATCCACAAGCCAGTTGATGCCCTTGTCATGCTGAGCTGATATTGAGAAACATTTCCCATAAGTACTCAGCCAGATTCTCAAAGCAAAATGCCTCAGCGTGGCTCAGCACTGCATGACTTGTGCTAGTGGGACTCCACTAATTTCACTGCAATTGCATCAGCAGTAAAATCAAAGAAAACCATGATAAATCAGATTTTTTTCTTTACCTTTGCCATCTCTGCTGCTGTGCTTTAGTAGCATAAACGACAAAAAAAAAAAAAAAAAAAAAAAAGGTGCAAATTTAATACCATCAAACATGTGTGGAAGATATGTTTCATTTTCCACAAACAACATTTGTTTTAAGAACTGGGCTCCAGGAGTTACATTTTTTTATACAAAGGGAAAAGGAACAGAAGAGGAATTTTGTGGCTTATTTGACCATTTTTGACATCACAAAAATGCTTTCTCAGTTTTATGTTATAGGTTAGAAAGTAAAGAAGATTTGAAAAAATAATCATTTCATAAATACTCTTCCCAAAAAATTTGTGGTAGATGCTCCACTGGAAGGTAGATACACTATACTGATGAGATATATCCACTGTTTCAGTGGTTCAATCTTTTAAGTAGGTCTACTGCTATTCCAAAATAAGCTGTACACAGAGAAGCAGCAGAGAAATAAAAGTAGCTGAAGTCCTCAATGTATTAATTCATGAATGCATTTTTAAAACAAATAACTTTTTTAGAATGCAAACTGTTACTCTGCCAGCACTTGGGCTACATGTTAAAATATCCTCCAGAATGTTCTTTTTTAAAAGTGTGCTTAAAACCTAAGTAAAACTCTGTTCAAAGTGCATGTCTCGGGCCAGTTGTCATTTGTTGGGAGTAATGGATTTTGTGAATTTCATGGCTATCTGACATTCACTCCCCTCTTTCTTTGAATTCTGAATAGCAATGGCTAAAATATTATTTTAAATCACAAGTGTTGACCTTTCAGAGGTGGGTCCCCATATGGAAGGTGAAGGGCAGGTGTCCTGCTGAGATAATGTCACTCCTCGGCTTGCTGAAAACCATTGTGAAGTGCACTCAGAGTATGACGTTATCTCAGCATGATCCACGCACCCTGGAGTGCCCTACTGCTTAAATGACAATGCTGAAAGGTGGTAGGAGGATGGCAACAAAAGAAAAGTTTTACATAGGGATGGTGGCTAGATGTAGTACAGCTGGTTAAAATAATTAATAAATACAGAATTGACAGAATGACCAAAATTCCAATCCCGCCCAAAAGACAGCTTCCAGAAAATGCCGTGGAGTACAATATTTCATCCAATATCTGGTCTAATATTCAATCCCTGAATCAGCTGCTAGAATCATATGCCAGTCAGAGCCGTTCATATGAGAGTGAAATCTGCAAAACTTAATAAAAGTCAAGTGGATGTCAATGGGACTATCGTGAGCTATTATGAGAAATATATTCAAGCCATGATACAATGCCAATGGACAATTCATGACTAAATTATTTGCTGTGATTTATTTGCCACCGTATCTCCGTTTGTGGGAGGCATGAAGAGCTGAAAGCTGGGAGATTTTCCAGGTTCAAAACTAGTTCTGGAACAAACATGTGCTGCCTGTAAGTTCTGATTAGACCTGGATGGAATATCAAGCCAATTTGTTAATCAAACTAATCTCAAACTTCTTACCTGGTTTCCTTAAGGCCTCCCTCCAATATATTTCCTAGTGATATTAAAACAAAAAAAACACCACCACCAAACCCCTGTACCAGACCACAGCTGTGTAAGAGGAATAGCTGGAAGGAGGGGAAAAGCACCCCACAAAGCTCAGAATGGAGTGCTGCTAACAAAAAAAAAAAAAAAAAGTGGCTATGGGTTTCTAGAAAATACAGACACCCATAGTGACCCAACAGAAGTCACTGGTCACTGTGAGCTGAATTTGCACTCTTAAGCTTGCAGGGGCAGAGTGGGAGAAACATTTTTACTGAGATGCCTGGTTTTGTATTTTCAACCTGCCCTTCCTCTCTCCAATATTCAAGAAGGCATTTTGGCTGGTGTTGAGATCCAATAGCTCAAACTGAACCTTTGGCAGCCAGCATACGCACAGACAGCAAAATACAACACGCCCTCCTCAGAGACAGGCAAAATCCGTATGGCTGAAGGTGCTAGCACTGTTCTAAACCGTTTTAGTCCATCTCTAATGGAAATCTAATGGAAATCATAAATTACTGAAAAAGGTCCACAGGTGCTGAAATTTACTACTGTGTTGACTGCTGGCAAGGTCTGAAAGTGAGGAACAATGCAAGATGTGCTAGGAAAATGAAATATTTATGACATTCATATTCTCCCTCAAGCTTAAAAAAAACCCAGCAAACCTTTTTCTCAGTGACCAAATAATAAAGTCAAAAAATGAAAAACAAAACAAATAGGGGGGGCAGGGAGGGGAAGAAAAAACCTTGGCCCAAGTGGGTGTTTTTAGAAGTATCTTTGCAAAGGTGATACTTCTTATAATAGGTCATAGGTTTTATTTATTTATTTAGAGCACTGTAACATTATCTGAGTGTAAGAATAAATTGGTCTCAATGAAGAGAAGAATGGAATGGCTCATCATGTTAAACTCTGAATAATCAATAACATTTCTCAATATGTTATTCAGTAAGGTACATTGCTAGATATTATATGCACAGAGAGGAAGTTGAGATAATTTTTCCTACAAGTAAATGCTTGCTGTAGTTATTGTAGTTTGCATGAGACAGGAATGACTTGGAGCAAGGACAATAAAAAAGCAGGGGGGAAATTACACTACAGATTTGATCTGGCTTCCACAATCAGTTTGGCAATTGGTTTCATTGGGAACAGCTTCAAGCCTTGCAAGAATTAATGAAAAATAAAGGTTGGCTTTGAGCGGAATCGGCACAAAAGATAATGTGAATGGCATGGAAGGTTTTGATTTTATGCATTAAACATGGGCAGGGGGTGAAGAACAATCACTTCTAGATTTTCCAAATACAAACTTCGATATTAACTTGGTGGCAGTCCTGTTTTAAACAATTCACACCTAGTCGCACCTTGAAAGCTTAGCAATCACACTGATGTCTACCATATGTGCACAACGACAATTTAAAAAATGGAGTGACACAAAAGCTAGGATCTTTCTTAGAAGGTGCAGATATATTTCTATAACATACTTTGTTTTTTAACACTAATTCTTCAAAGGTAAGCCTATGCTTGAGAGTCAAGGACAGGTTGGTTTTTACGAAGCACAAAGACAGAAAGTGTAGCGAGTACAGAGTCGTGTAAATGACCCCACCATCAAACGCACATGCAGAGAGCCTGCCAGAGACTGCGTGTCCTTCAGCTCGAGCTGACTGTCCCTCCAGCCTGAGAACACTTTGGATTATGGCTCTTGTCTTTTTCTCCCTGGAATGCACTGTACATAATGGATCAAGCCTGATTTCTAAATGACTCCACAAGAGGTCACCACAAGATGAACAAATTGTTGTCATGGATTTTGTAACGTCATTGCTTAAATTTCACAGATATTGATATGTGTCTGCTGAATTGGACGGGAAGGAGTTCAAGTGGAAAAGCAGCATATGTCATCCTTGGGGTATCCTGCACTCCCAACAAGGTCAGAAAGGCAATGGTGTTAGAGCCTAACAGCAATAAATTACGTGAGTGATGTTACCTGTGTGTCACAGGATCAGCCTTGTGTTGCTTGTGAAGTTTGGGCTTTGAGGATGCACCTGCACCTTGTCAACCCTGTGTGCCAGACAGACACCCAAGGTAGCACAGTTTGAGCTACCTCTGAAAATGAAAAGAATATAGCCACCTATAGAGGCATATAGCACAACACCTATGCTAATTTACTGTTAAGAGGCGGAACTAATGAACATGTTGCTGTTGTAGCCACGCTGAGCTGGCATCTCTGGCCATGCTGCTCTCTTGGGGCTACGCGGGCTCTGTGAAGAACGGTGCCGAGCTCTACGCATGTGCCCCTGGCAGGGACCTATCTGAGCCTCAGAGAAATATCATGGCATTTGGGCATGTCCACAAGCTGTCTCCTCCAGCCCACTGATGAAACATATCAAATTAATGTGAAGAGCAGGCGCTTGGTAAGGGTTCATATTTTAGACAGCTTAATGAGAAACTGTTGGCGGTCAGAGTGACATTAATCCCCAACAACACAGGGATAGACTTAGAAGTGGCTGGAAACTTCCTCCAGCCCCCACTCAGCAAAACATTTAAGCATGTGCTCACCTAGAAGCATTACAGCTGGCTTATTCATATACATAGTACAGAGCATGGGAGAATCACGTGCTTTAAAAAAAAAGGCACTGTCTGGGATCTAAAGAGAAAGATAAACCAATATGTTCACTTTTGATTTGCCTGTGACATTCTAAAGGTTCAGGAGCTGTGAAATTCTGAGTCTGGAAACAGTTTCCAAGTGCTGTTTTGTGTGCTGATTTGATTTGTACAAGGATCAGCCTGAGACAGGTCATGGAGAGCAAATCACTTTAGTAAGCTAAACAGTAGTAATAATTTTAAGTGCTATTTTCCCCTTGAGATTAATTTTATTTTCTAATATAACCAGAGGCCAGTCAGAGAAAGAGGAGAAGAGAATGACATTTGCCTGGGCCCTAAAAGAAAGCTTAATGACAGAGAGGGGGTTCAAAGATAATGGTAAATGGGGAGACGCAACTGTAATAACACAGAAAGACTTTACATTTATGGAGGATGAAATTCACCCTTATGTACAGGGCTAGTACAAGGATCATAAAGTTTAAGCGTTTACCCAGCACAGAGGTGAATTTCACCCCTGGTTACTTGCCTGTCCTCCAAGTGTGCACACACAGAACTAAGCAAAATAAACAGACCCAAACCCCACGATGTCTCTCAGCGTAGCAGGCTAGCACAGCGGTATTTCTATTTTATGCACAAAGAAACAGTGTCAAAGAGGTACTAGATGAGAAAGATCGCTTTAAGGATTTCAATAAAAAGGTGTGTGTATAAAGGGAGAAGAAAAAAAAGGTGGTTTTGAATCAAATAAACCAAGAAAATCAGCAGGAATGTCCTTGCTTCTCCACCACGCAATTAGCTGGATGAACTATGAAGCTCCACACAGTCTTTCCCTGGTCACGGAAAAGCAGCCTATTCCCAACAGCCACAATAAAACCTGACTTCGCTGGACAAAAAGGACCATGATTGATCCCTGGGTATAAGAGCTCAGTTCCACTCGTTCTTCCTGTGCTTCACCAGTCCTGCAGGAGGCATTTTCCAATCTTAGCTCTTCATAATGTCTCACCTATGTCCATCTACCAATTCCTGCATTAACACAGACACTTCCACAAAACATTCTTTAAATCCATTGTTTGCCAGCACTGTCATAAACTCTGCTCAAGGGCTGAGTAATAATTTGTGGAAAAATGTTATAGCAATTGTAGATCATGTGGTCCTACAGGCACAGTTATAAACTGAATGAAGAATTTCATATGAAGAATTCCTAAATTTCCTGTAGTTAGGACTCCTATAATTTGTATGGGATTTAAATAAGCTTCCAGTCGAGTTAATGAAAAAATCTTCATAGCTTCTGTGGCATGTGGGTTGTGTTCTATGGCCTTTTATAAAAAGCAGTGATGTTAGGTTAACCAAAACCCTCTGCAAATTGATACTGATTTTGGTAAAGTGTTGAATGAGAAAAGCAAAGATTATGATTATTTTTTAAAAGGCAATATTATATTTCTACGTTTCTTTCACTTTTACTTAGATATTGAAGCTGAAAAGGGCATGATAGAAAATTTAAAATTTTGTGCATTAAATTCAAGACTGTTTTACTTGTAGAAAAAGTAAGTCTTCCAGTTTAGAATTAAGTAGCTTTGACTTTTTTTTTTTTTTTTTTTTAAAAAAAACCACCCATATTTATATCACCTTGAAACTCAAAAAATAAAATCAGTCTAACTAATGAACCAAATGCTCATTTGCACGCTCAGCTCCTGAGGTACGTCATCTGAAACTCCCTCTGGATTGTCCGTAGGACTGCAAAACCATGGAGGATTAAAACGCTAATCAAACACTAAGTACAGTTTTAATCTTAAAGGCACTTACACACATAAAAAACTTCCTATATGCAAGTAGCCCTTTTGAGTTCAAAGCATTTACTTACCTATATAAAGTTATTTACATGCACAAGTGTTTGTAGGTTCAAGGCCTGTAACCTGAAAAGCAACAATAATGTTTTCAATAGTCCCTCTTGAGCTACTTCTTGGAAGCAGCTTACTCTAGGAAGAAAAAGGGTTTCTAAGTATCTATCATTTTAACTAGTGTTCTTCATCAGGCCTCTCTCTGATTCTTCACAACTCACAAGATTTAAAAATACTGTATTTTCTACCACAACTGTTTTACTGGAGATGCAAAGCATATGGTAAATTTTGAGTAAACTGTGCACCCTTCCCTAGAGAAAATATGTTTAAAAATAAACCTGCTATAGAATCTAAAAAAAGGCATCGCATTTACAACACACAAATAAGCCACTGCTGTACAATATGAAAAATTAAGAGAGCTAAGAACAACTTTCCTAAGCAAACGAGGGGAACAACAGGGAATTAGTGCAAAAGAAACGTTAAAATTAAGCTGACACCGTTAGCAACAAAATTTTCTTCCATTAAAGTCTCTTTCAGGACATTTTGCCTTTTGCATTAGATCTCACTTCATGTTTATCCTCCAAACTGTCTTTTCTGCATTTGAAATGGAAGAGTCTGCCTCACTTAGGAGTTGATTCAGCAACTGGATCTACAAGGATGCACATCTGCATTGTTGTGAAGGCCAGTTCATTTTCAATATAAAATGCTCTATAGATAGCAATTTTTTCCACCGTTACTAAATATAATGAGTCCTGGAGTGGAACTTGGCAGCTTTTTAGCATTGTACAGCAATTACCAGGAAGAAGTGAAGAACACCATCATTTCCAAATGAAAGAACAGGGAATTAGATGAGCATAATGCAATTCTCCATTGGAATAAGGATGGGACACTGGAATTCTATAGGATCTTTTTTACATATACAAATGGGCTCTTCTGAATTTCAGAGATGCTCGATGCAGCATAAATAGTCTTTTGTCAACTAAAAATCGTCCAGTCCCTGAGCTCAAGTCAAAGGAGTTTACACTACCTGAAGAAAAGACTCTATTTCTCATCATAAATACCATGTTCGGATTTGGAGAGCATTTTTTAAAGAGAGAAATAGAAAAGAGCTGTTCCTACCAAATAAATAAAGCAAAATATACTGCACCAGCTATTTAGATTGCCCCAAAAGCAACTCTTTTCTCCTTTTCTCCTGAGCTTGAGCCTCCATGAGAAAAGAGTGACCCCTCATTAATACCCTCCTTACAGACTGCTTATTGTTTTTACTTGTTTTATTTCCTTGCACTTGGAAATAGAAGCAATAAATTTCCAGGGAAATGAAACTCACTTATCAGATTTTCCAAGCATCAAGTTTCATATTAGGAAAGTAAAAAAAAAAAAAAAAAAAAGAAAACCAAAAATCATTCTAACTGGACTCAATATAGCTGTAAACCAATATATGGAAGCTCTATCAGAGATTAAACCTTCCTGGTAGGCGCACTATTATAAGCCTCAAGTTTCAGTCACAAATTTTCTTGTAAGGGACAACAAATTTACTGAGCGAGTATTTAGTGATTCACAATCTAGGTCCCTCAAATCAAATCAATGCAGTTGACATTTAACAAGATCAAATATTGTCCATGTTTGAAACAAAGCGTCCTTCACAAACCTTCTTTACCGGCTTAATTGCTTGGGTATTCAGATTTCCTTTTCCTTCCAATAAGCAGTTTATTTTTTTTAATCTAACACTCTGATGGGAAAACAGGAATAATAAATTTCTCAATTAAAAAAGTTTTTCCTCCAAAATGCCTCTTTTTTTTTCTTTTTTTCTTTTTTTCTTTTTTTTTTTTTTTTTTGTTTACTAGTAGACAGATATATTCCCTAATGCTATTTTGCTAATCACTACCCAATTCTCTTTTTCACTATCCTTTCAACTGACCTCGTTCGCACAGAGGCCAGGACAGAATCAGGCTGACGGAGAAAACCTTGGACCAGGTTCCACCATCAGTTATAGCATTATAAATCAAGATTAATGCCACAAAACTTTGTGCAATGAGTCTAGAATTAAATCTTTTCAGCAGAAATTTGCTTCACACAGAGAAATCCTCCCATGGGGGTAAATAGAGATACTGGGGTGGGGGGGTGCAGGGCAAAGCTATTTCAAACCACTGGCCGAAGTGAAAGGAATTTAGAAGCTTTTTAGAAACCTTATAAAAGGCCGTGTCTGGTATGAAAATTTCCTATTGCATGTTTTTATGTACAATTCCAGCTATACACAACCACACGGCGGAAGAGGCTGTTAAATATCTGAGGCCGGCGCAGCAGAAGCAGCTCGGCGCAGGGGAGCAGGCAGAGCCCAGCTCCACGGGGACTCCCGGGTCACCTCTGCCAGCAGTTTTGCCTCCAGGACTTTATTCCCTGACACCCCGGACTGAGCGGGCTCCTGCTTCTGAGCAGCCATTCCAGACTGTCAGACAAGCCTTAAATACCACATCAAAGTTACTGTTAGATTTCAATGAGGAGACACTTCAATGTGTCCCAATCATGCCTTAATCTTTAAGTGGGTTTTTTTCCTCTCTCTTAAGGATCCTGCTTTTTTTTTTCCTTCTCCCCAAGCGCTCTAAATGAGCCAAAGCAAGCATCGCTAAGCCATCAAAACAAGCCGGAGCAAAATAAACCCCTTATTTTTTCTCATGGCTACCACGAGGAGGCACTGCAGCCTGCTTTATGGAAGGATTTTTTTTTTTAATTATTAAAAAAAAAAAAATCCAGGAAAGAAAAGAGAAGAGGAGAGGGGAGAGGGAGGGGAGAGGGGAAAAAAAAAAAAAAAAAAAAAAGGAACCAACCACCCTGGTGAAGTGTCTATTCGACACCAGCACGGCTCTGGTGTCATTCCCT
The DNA here is from genome assembly GCF_965140245.1 of Athene noctua. NCBI lineage: Eukaryota > Metazoa > Chordata > Aves > Strigiformes > Strigidae > Athene > Athene noctua. The sequence continues at coordinate 11,117,259 of NC_134049.1, read as the reverse complement.
ATTTAATGGCTGTCAGTGAGGGGGAAAGACAACGTGGTGGGTAATTAAAACCAAATTGCAGGCAGGAGATGACTGCAGAAGAATGATATTGTCATTAATACTGATTTAACATGCACCTGGGTAAGGTGAGAGAGTGCAGCTAGGGAAATCGCAAAGGCACCAGGGTTGCCTAATTTAAAGATGTAGGGTTTCTAGCCGAAGCATGTTTAAAACCCGAATAAAACCATCATATTATGACAGCGGATATAAAACTGAAACAAATGTGCTACACATGTCTGTTAAAAAGAAAAAACACCCTCCAACCCTGTGTTCACTGCAAAGCAAGCGCTGCATCCTCTCTGAAGTTCAAAAGTATTTTTTTTAAAGATGTTTTTTTGTTGGATTCTCTCATATCTAGGTTTCTAATGTGTTCGTTGCTTCCCCTGCTTTTACAAAGCTGACTGACGAGAAGGGACCTTTGTTAGATAGAGGGGAAAAAAGCCACTGAAAAATCCAGTCTGTCTCAGAAAAAAAAAATCTGCTCCATTAATATTTCAGTGAGTAAAGATCCCCCACCTAGTATTTAGTATAGAACTGTAGTTCATTTATGAAGAAAGGAAACTGTGGACTAGCTACTAAGACAGGATATAAAACAAGAAAAGTTTGTTAATGATAACATATTGCAGACTACACAATTTTGTAATGTTCAAACCCTGACCAGATTAATTCCTAAAGCTCAATTCCAGATTCGGTAGAACTGGGGAAAGCTTGTTGTCTGATCAGCATACTGTTAAATGAAATGTAAATCAGCAGCTCTTAATTATAAATCAAACTACTGGACTTTTGCTTAATGAAACAATATAAGTTCAATGTTCTAACAATATTTTTAAGATACTTAAAGATGAAAAAATAAATTTTATAAAACCTATACATATTTTCTTTCATCCTTTTTCTCTCTCTCTTTTTTTTTTTTTTTTGGTCAATTCACTCTCTGGACATCACATCAAGTTCAAATAATTGAAAGGGGGGGGTGCATCCTTCTCAGGCAACATATTGCTATCAGGAAAATGTACAACCTACAGCTGAAATTGGGGTACTAACCAATAAATGTCCTTTTGGTTTCATTGCAAATTAAATGCATGCATTACAGAAGTGTCCATTTTTCTGCAAGTCATTAAAGAAGTCATGAAGATATACACACTTTCCACAGAGAAAGCATACTCAAAGGCTAGACTTCAAAAGAAAAAAATAAAGGCAAAATAAAAATAAAAGCAAAGATATAACAGCTCAGTTAGAAATAATAAACGTAATGGATCCTGACCCAAAGCCTGTTGAAATCTACAGTGAAGTTCCTAGGAAATTCAGTCAACTTGATCAAACTCATCACAACCATTATTATGACAGGATTTCAACTTCTGTCTCGTTTATTCTCCCTTTTTGTATCACTTGCAAGAGTATGAAAGGTACAATTAGACTTTTAATTAAATTGCAAAAATGTTTGTCATCTTTTTCTGATGTTTTGTACAATTCCTCCTAAGCACATTACGTGGAAATAAAGCACTCGCCTTCCTCTCCCCGCACTCAATCCAGCAAATATGGACTAGCAAGCTGTCCCTCTCCCTCGAGGGCTTCTGGTTTTGAGGACAGAAGTGAGCTTGTACCGCTCGTTGGTGAGGAAGAGTTCAGAAATGCTCATTTTCAGAGGGTGATGCAAAAGGAGCTCAGCTCTAGGTCAGAACACACTCAGACACCTTGAAAGCTAGGTGTCAAGTACGTTGAATTCACAAAACCACATAAAAGCAGGGTGAGGAATGACAGATGTAAAGCTAAAGGAACAAGCCGCCTGCCCGTGGCCCAGGCTCAGTTCCTGGCTGTGTCACGCAGCCCAACCCACAACAGCGAACAAGGCACGGTGTCACCGGGCCCGCGATTCTCTTTTACAAAACGGTGATGATAATCCACTGTCTTACTGGGGGGCAGTAAAGATAAAGCCATTGCTATCTGGAAAGCACTCAGATTTTGTGACGAAAGGCCGCAGAAGAACCTAGGCAGGCAGGTGCTGTTTCTCTCTCTGGCTGGACGCAGTACAGACAAGCTGCTGCGCTTTGCTAGAAAAGACTGGCAGAAAAATCCAAGATCCGCTGAAGTCAGTGTAAGTTTCAGCGGCTTGTACCAAATGGACTTGGAAACCAGTTCCCCTATCAACAGTTTCTAAATTAAAACCTGCTTAGGTGATCATGCACTTGCTTTCCTGTTTCACTCAAGTATCTTTTTTCCAATATTCTAAAAACTGGAACTCCAATGACATTCACAAACAACATATGTTGGTCGGATGAACATAACATCAGCTTTTTTTCTTGTGTCAGTGGATGAATATTTTATGGCTCAGTATTTTCCAGATCCAAGATCAGAATTCAGCTATCAATTTTCTGGACCCTGACACTCCATTTTCTTAATTGATAGTAATTTAAAAATCAAGTGACTTATTTGCAGTCTACTTTCTTGTTTAAGAAAAAAGGGAAGCAGACATCTTTATAATAGCTGCCTAGAGAAATGTCATGACAAATTGCAGCATAGATCAGAAATACTACTTAGTGAAGAGCTTAATACAAGCAGCTTAATACATAAATATGAAAAACTAGAAGCAGGATAAAAAATTGAATCCTAATCTCTTTTGCTCAACTTTGAAATCTCTAAGGCCCACATCCTAAAAAACCTCTCCTTTATTTTACGATCACAAGCAGTCCTCCTTAAGTTAGTTACACTAATACAGTACATGTGGCAATATTCACTATGATAAGACCTGAATTACATTTTGTAGTTGGGAATATCTGTTACATTTTTCCCTTCCTGTTCCTTCTTTTCTACCACTTATAAAATACATATTATGTTATTATTGCATCTGTCTAAATAGAGGGATTCAGATAAACTACTTCCACTACTTCATCAAAGCATGATCTAAATGTTTGGATATGTATCAGTTGAAATCTCCTTTTCACTTTGAAAAACATGCAAGAGAAATAGATTTCTTTACATATTAGTCGTTTGAGAGTTGGAAGGAATTTCTCTGTGTACAGGTTCCTATGAAAAACCTGTCCAAGGATGGTTAATTTGGAAATGCATTTTTAATACAAAATAGATCACTTTGTAATTTGATTATACAATTCTGGAAAGAAACCCTCAAATACTTTCTTTTCTGACATTAGGAGAGGAAAAGCATACCAGCCTCTAATGTTTCTTATGTTCTGTCCACTCGGAATTCAGAGAAAAAATCCAAACATAATTGAAAGTTGGTTTCCAAATCTATATCATCTCTACACTTACAAACAAAGGGGTTTATATTCAATAAGCTCTGTGCTAATAAGCTTTCAGATACCATCAAAAAGTTGCCCGTTTCTCAAGTATACCCAAGAAAGGAAGTGATCAGTCTTCAAAGCAATTGATAACTCATTGACAGAAAACAACAATGCTCAACCCAATAAAAGCATCTCTTCTGCAGTGAGTTGGAAATCTGACCCCATTCCCAATAGCTGACTGCAATAAAGCACTGAAAATCATAAAGCAACCACCTGACACTTAATACTGGATTATTATTAGAAAACTATTTTCTGGTGAAAAAAAAATAATTTTCTTGTACCGCTACAAGAAAAAGGCAGATAACACCCCTTCCACCTTTTAAAAATATTAATGCCTCTATATTGAGTTTATTTGTGGTTGAAGTAAGAAATACACGGGACAAATCTTCCCTAGGTGCAAAGTGATATTGCTCTGTGGGCTTCAGTGTAGCTATTTTCATTTATTCTAGGTCTGAACCTGGCAGAGGAATTTTTTTCCCCAGAAAGGTAACAGCTGCCAGCAGCAAACCCAGAAACATCCAGTTTCTGTTATATTTTGCTTTCACATGAAATGGAATGTCTTCAGGGAACACACAGGCATGCTAATGAGACAGGTTCAATGGAGACAGACATACCGGGCCAGCACCTTAGCCCCTGGTCTGGTTGCCCTGTGCTGCTAAGGCACTGCAAAGCGGCTGGGTAGTTGCCCTAAGGGGGGCATGGGAGGATTTCCATTGCATAGGGATTCTTGCTTATGAACTTTCATTAACATAGGGTTAATTTCTAAGGACACTGAAGAGTCAAAATGTCTTGCAATCGTTCCAGGACTGCTACAAACAGCCATTTTGGGGGGAGAAAAAAAAAAAAAAATCATCTTGTTTGGATTCATGCAAGTGTATTTTGTTTGCAAAGGAGAATATTGAATGTTGGACTTATTTTAACTCAGCAAATACTGTAATATTAATGTATTCACTGAGTGGATTATGAAATTTATCTTGTAATTTGTTGCTGCTACTAGTTGTCATTTTTGATTCCTGGAAATAAGATTTCACTTCAAAAAGTTCTTTTTATTATCTAATTAAATAAAGGTGGCAGATTAATTGACTAATTGGTGCTCATGTATAGATGGAGACATATGGAAAGGATTTAAGATTAGACATATGGAAAGGATTTCTAAGATCTGTAAGACTGTGAGCAGCATTTTATCAGATGTTTTGTATACAACACGTGACCTGCACAAAATGCTGCATTCAGCATATAAGCCAGATTCATAAATGGGTACATCTGAAATTCAGCCTCATGGACATATTCACAGTCAGCAAAGATGCAGACTAGTAATTCCATTTTGGACACGAACTCAGCAACAAGAAGGAATCTTAAATATATACTAAAATACCACATTAACCAGTGATTTTTTTTTTTTTAGGGACAGACTCTACCATTCATACACATACTGAATTATATACAAATACTTGAAAAATACCCATTCAGTAGGGTATCTGCACAAAAGTGCCAGACTTCAAGTAAGATCTTAGTTGGCTGATTTTTATGTGTACACAGAGGGATAGGGGGAGAGGGGTAGGGATGTAAGCCAGTCCATTTCAGTATTAATTCACAGGGAGATGGTCTAGACAACGGAACTCAATGCCACAATGTACATACAGACTATAGACACAGACCTAACAGATATAACCACGCTCGCAACAAAAAAAAAAAAAAAAAAAAAAAAAAAAAAAGAGCAAGTCAGACAAGCCTTGCAAGAGAAAAACAGTTACGTTCTGTTAGGTTAATGGGTTGCAATATCCCTGCCACATCTGCAATGGTTTTAGAGGATTTATACCTGTAGTGAAGCAAAAGATGACCGCACTGCATTATCTTCTTTCAAATAAATACAATATATTCTTGAAATACTGCTTTGGTCAAGTGCCTGGGATTCTTGTTCAACTCTCTAGCAAAGGTTTTGGCTGCACCTCAGTATTGTAATGCCTGTTTGGAAATTTTAATAGAGCGACTTTCTATGAGAAAAATGTCCATTCTTATAGCAATAAAAAAAGAAATCAAAGTCATCGCTACCCTGAAAATGACACTTGAACTTGGGATTTGTCTAGATGTAGTGATGAAATCTTGAAAGCATTTATCAGCTAGAGAACTATTCACACAGGGCCAAATCAGCAAAGACGGCACTCTATGTAAAGCTACCACATAGAAAAAGGAAATTTTTTTCTCAAAGACAGGTAGAAAGCCAGCAGTCACCCTATAGCTACTGGAGGTACTGGGTACAAGTATGGGAACAGGTGGGCTATCCAAGGGCACAAAGAAGCAACCCTATTTATTTTTCAAAATTCCTGACATGAAATAGGAATTGCCTTTATTGATGATCTTGGACAAGTCAAAGCTGAATTCTTGGAATTCCTATTGTCTCTTACAGCCACTTCCCAATACCCCTGTGAAGCTTTGCATGCCAGGATATTCAAAACAACTAATTTTTCAGGTCCCAGCACTAATGATACATTTCAAGATACTGATTCAGTTTATCCTCTGGAATGCGGGTACCCTGTTATTCTGACTGTATCTTCACCTGTTTACTTAACCCAACTGTAACAGTAACTCTTAGTCAAAATATGCACAAGTACCCATAGTGCCTCACAAATAATGAATAATGAATTTGCAGATACTGATACTTCCCTTTAATTTACTTTTCTGGAAATAGCAAAATACAGCAGTTCATCAAAACTAAAAGCCCTAACTCTTCCTAATCCTAACCATAACCTTAACCCAGACCCAGACCCTGACTCAAAGAGGCCTGGGAACCCAGCACTGCCTGCAAATCAAAAAGAGTAATTCCTTCAAAGCTAGCGATACTTAGCTCTTGTTTTATCTCCAGGAACTTGCAAAGTCCCACACTCATCTTGGCTGCTGTCTCTGTGCTTTTTCTAACTCACAGCCTAACTCCAGCTTAAAGCAGACAACTATATAAGGTTTCCCCCACAGAAACTGGAACATACCACAGCTTGTCACACTTAACACTTTGCCTGACCCTAACCCTAATTCTAACCTAACTGAATAAAGACTAACAGATTATTCACGCTTTTTGTTCACCTGTCTGAAAGTTGCAAAAGACCACAGCCACTCCTACACTACAGACCCCACTTTTCCAAATCTGAACCTTATTCCTAACCTTAGGTAGGCATGGGAAACCTCTGACAGCCTCCAGCACCGAATGGGAGAGCAGACAGCAAACAAAATACCGGCTTTCGAGCCAGCATGACCAAAGCAGTGCTGGTTATGACAAACATTTTATTAAAAGCATCTCAAATGGTATATTAAATAATTTAGCACTCCTCACTTTAGGAAATCTAAGAAAACAATTTTTAACCAGTCTCACAAAAAAATAATTTTATGTAGCGAACAGTGTGTGCCAGTTTCCTCATGGTTAGCAGGAGTATAAAACATCTTATGATATGCTGTGAGCGACTACAACAGTCAAAATACGTACAAAAATACACTAATACTACTGTTAATAATTTCTGAGTACTACTTATATAAGAATGGGGAAATAAATGTTGGCAAATGTTCTTATTTTGAAAGGTTATAACTGATCCTTCACATTCACTTGTATGATAACCCCCAATTTCCTTATCAATCCTACATTTAAAACAAGAGAGATGTAAAAGATTGAATCAAGACTCTGTGACTTTGGAAAAATACTGTATACATTAAAATAATCAGTAATAATGCCCCAGAGGATCTTAAAACCTACTGACAGACCCATATTTCCCCCTATCCTGCTAGGCTCCTCTCAGCTATGTCTGTGTGCATTGTTTCCGAATCTGAGCTTTAACTGTGTCAGGTACCAACTCACATTTTTCTTATTTTCTGTCACGTGCATCAGCTTGTCCCTTTCTCTAACACAGGAATCACAAATTGTTGCAGAGGTGACTCAGTAGAAATAGGTCCCAAAGATGAGTTCAAATAAGGAAAAATAAATAGAAAAAAATTTGAAAAGCAAAACTATCCCTCTTTTAATTGTGGTTTCTGATTTTGCAGATCTCTATTTTCCTGCAATCCCACCCAGGTTGCCCATTCCCAATTTACAGGGCCCGCACGCCTCTCCATGCACCAGCTGCAGCAACTGAAAGTAATTATCACTCCAGACACAATAAGGTGTTAAAGGTAGTGGCGAGCATTTTGTGCAAAAAAGAAAAAATTAGGAAGAAGGGAACCTGATGAAAGGAGATTAGTGTCTGTTAGTCTTTTGGAGAGGAATGGGGGAAAGCAAAGAGGGGGAGCGAAATAATAAATAACCCCGTTCCTTAGGGAATACTTGCATATGTAGCAGACAATGAAATAAAAGTTTTCTTTGAAGAGTGAGTTCCTTTTTGTATGAAGTAAGCGGTACCAAATGAAATCACAGAGTTATGTTACAGTTGAGGTATAACTGATCAAAAGAGTGACAGGATGGAGTTATGAGAACAGAGACTGAGAAAAAGAGAATTAAAACAAAACATACTCCTTTGGAAAATAACCTATAGCAACCAGGGAATGGGAATAGCCACTGCTAGAGAGCTCACGGAGGCTGTATTTTAGGAGAAGCCTAGCAGACTATTCAATACCTGTCCTGAACGTCTTTCGTAGGGTGGGAGGGAAAGAAGAGAGACAGCACGCGAGAGAGGGAAGATCTTACTGGAAAAGTTGTCAGAGGCAAGGCAGGGAGGGCACGGAAGAATACGAGTTCGCTCCCAGAAACGGCAGAGAGGTCGGATCCGTCCTGACTCTCAGTCTCTTTCCAGGGGATCTAATTTGCAGTGAAGCCCCTGGGACTCCTGTCATCGGCACTAGTAGGAATGAGATCACAGCCTCAGTATTCATTCTACATTTTCCAAGAAAGTAGATTTTAGTACAGCAAAGGACTCGCATACGGATCTCTGTGAATAACTAAGGTATGCATATGCTGAGAAATACTACTGTACAAAGGCTGTAGAAGGAATGGATTTTTTTGAGTTCTGTTGTATTTCTGCAAGGGGTACAGGTTTATTTATATAGGAAATAGCCGCTCGTTCTGATCCGACTTCCACTGGTTTTTCCTCTGAATTTATTCCTCTGATTATTTACTACCCACTAAATTGCTAGTGGGGGTATTCCCTAGCCTTTTCAGGAGTGGTCAGCTCTGCTACGGGGCAATGTCCAGCAGCTATAGATGAAATTGGTGATAACCCCTTCAGTGAGCACAGTAGCACCTGGAATACATGCTGTGATCAAGAACATTCAGTCTTTATATTGTAAATTCACATCTTAGCTGACTACCCACTAATTTCTTTGAGAAGTCCTAGATGCTGATCAATCTCCTTATTTCCTCAAGTGAGGCAAAAGTAGAATCAGACATGAAGCAATGTGAAATATGTCCAAAGAAATTGCACCCAGCTTGCCTGCTTTGTTAGAAGCTTCCAATTCAACAGAGCTCAATGCTCAAAAAAAAAAAAAAAAATTTAAAAAATTGCAGTTTATGGAGCATTTAAAGCAAGGACCGTTTTGTACAGCTGTAAACTAATGGACCTGTTTTCACATGGATTTTCTAGTTTTGAATAGCTCTGACTTCAAGCTAGACAAACCTTTCCACTTGTCTTTTGTACTGGAGATTTTTGAATGCTGTAAAATCCCCAGCTTTGGAAACGTGTGCAGATACAAATTTAAGTGAATAGTTGTGGTTTGGTTTGGTTTTTGTTCACAAATCTCTGCAAACGAAATGACAACCTTATTGGCAGAGCAAAAGAATCTTTCTAGTGCCCCTTGCAAAACATCTTCCAACCTCATGGAGCCAGAAATTAGCTCAGATGTTCCAGAGTAAAAAAGAAACACCCGAGGCCAACTGGAAAGCATCATCACATACACCACAGCAGGCCTGCAGCATTGACTCTTGATGTACTTTCCTTGACACATCTTCTCCCTATGTGGTAGAAGAAAGATGGTGTCGACAGGTGACTAAGAGAAGGAGAGGTAATATATATATGTAAGAAAGTCTAGTGCTTCCTGAACCAACTTTTTTTCTGCTGCCTGCCTTTTTGTAGTTAGTTCCTTGATCAAAATTAAGATTATTTGTCGCCTTAGAAGGCAGTCAGCTGTAACTCGAGCAAGAGTGGATGATGCTCCCAGGGCTTTTTTGGGGAATACAGGAATCTACTGATTACACTGTTTCTTTAGACGTCTGTTTCTTCATTAAAAATCCTCCCTCATTTTCTCCTCTCACTTTGTAATCTCTGTGCCAAGCGCCAGAAATGAACCATTACATGTTGGGGCAAGAGATTCTTCCTCTATGCATACATATGCAAGCCGATCAGTGTTTGTGTCACTACGTAGCATTATCAGTTCAGTTCCTTTACATGATATACACAGAAGTGCTAAAAGTTTAAGTGATGAATCAGTCAGATATGCTATAGTCAATACCTGTGTCATTGCAGTTTCTGAAGCTACAAAACAATTTAAGCGGAACTTAAAAAAATTAAAAAATTATCAGGACATGAGCCAATCTGCAGCATGAAATTTAAGTAAAAATTAAATTCTTTATAGCTTTTATTCATTGTGAGAAAGAGCTATTTTACATGGGTTAAAGGAGATAAAAATACTGGATGGAGGAAAAAGTCTAGGGATTACACTTCTAGAGGAGGCTACTGATGTCGGTTAAGGGCCTATGCCTTCAGATGCTTACACATGGAGGTGACTCGTGTTCAAGTGACTGAAGTTACATTTATATGCATACATTGATAGGACTGGCCTCAAAGTCACCTTAGGTGAGCATGACAACATTAAGTGACACAATCGTGGGTACTAAAAAAAATTACTGTTGTTGGACTCAAAAGTGTGTAGCACTTGAAAGCTGTAAAAGTGTAACACAACATAAGCATTAAATTATACCACGTTGTTAACACAAGCCATTACACTGATGCCCTGTAATGCTTCCTTTGCCACTTCTCTGGTGTGATGAGAATGTTTTTCTAGACCTTCATCATTCCCTGGAGCAGAAACTGCCTTCTGGAAAGAACCGACCAAAAGCATTATATGGCATTAGGCATTCATCTGCAGAGCACACGCGTGAAAGGCAACACCACCATTCAGATGCTCCTGACTTGAGATGGGGCAATTAACAGCAGGGTATACTCAGAAAATCTTCACAGTAATTCCTTCCCCAGCCTTTTTGCTAAATATTCAATTTGGGGAAAAGTTTTTCAGAATTATACAGGGAGAAGTCCAAAATTCAGTTGATCAACAGCCAGTGATTCAGATATTAAACTGTTTGTGATCCGCCACTTCCGCTTTTTCTGAAATTGCCTCACGGGGAAACACTACAAAATAAAACTTCAATACTACCATAAGCTCCAAATAAAGCTTTTCTCTTTGATTGCCTCTATCTCATCTGTCTGCTTAGATTTGTGTGTCTAGTTAAGTGAATACAGAAGACCATACACTTGAAATGAAAACTACACAGAGTACACTCTTGACTTGTTACCATAATTTACCTTCTAAGTGGAACCTCTTATGAGCCTACTCAATTATATTTGAAATGACTGCACCTTTATTTCAACACAGTATACAAGCTGAACCTGCGGTCTAAAATCCTGAGCTGATGTAAAATTGCAGAGACTCATCAAAATTCATAGGGGATTCCTGATTTACACCAGCACACACAGGGCCCCCTGAACCTATCAAACTGTAACACTTCTCCCACAGGGAACAATATCAGTGTTAAGCAATAAAATGAAGTTGGTTTTATGTTTAATGTTGATTTCTTTTCTAATATGATACTTTAGTTTATGCTTTTTCATGCAATAATACCTTGAATGCATGGCAGGTTTACACTGAAAAACACAGTTTAAAAATACTTGTTAAATGCTGGAGGCTTGACAGTTCCTTTAAATAATACTGAAAAAAAAAATGCACAAGAACATTTTGGTAGTGGAATGAAAAATGCTGCAGTTTACAGCTCTGGATGTCACCGAGAAATTAGTATAGATTTTTTTTTCTAGGGACACTGGCAGGCCTGGCAGGCCTAAAATTAGACATACCAGGTATGCACTTCGCACTGTCCCTCAGGTCTGCCTGTCAGCTCCCTGGGAACAGGATTCCTGTGTATTTCAATACCCTTCCTGCTCCGTGTATCCCTGAGAACAAAGCCGACGGGCAGAGCACAGCACTTCATGACACACATATCTGCAATCAGGAAGCAACCCATCACCCTGGGGTTTGCTCTTGGCGGGTCACCTATTTAAAAAGCAGTATTACGTTACTCGGAAATAAAGCAACATTTATATGTAATCTGGAATAGTGGAAGCTGAAACATGGGCGGCTGAGCTATTTTAAAATATTCGGTGCTATTTTGAAGTGATAATCAGATACGAACTGAAAAATAAATCAATGAGTTCTCTAGTGATAAACTATCAATATTAACTAAAGGTCAGGAACAGTCAGATTTTGTTTGTCTTAGGGTTTGCTTTTCACAGCTGACATTAATTCATTTTAAACCTGTATCGTTTGCCACTATTTTTTTTTTTTTTTGGAACAAAAAGCGACAGTAGGGTCTCATTTACTACATCATTTACCTTTTTCCAATTACACAAATGACTGAAGTTGACAGTAGCGTATTTTTGAGTATAAATATGATAATTTACTACTGGGAAAGAGATAACATGATCCTCTTTATTCTGCCATACTCCACTTGAAACACTGTGCAGAATCTTAATTGAAATATTTTAAAATATTGTCTAAAACAATGTTTAGGGTCATATTTATTTTTTTTAAATAACAGCTTTTGAAGCATTTTCTTTTCTTCTGCTGTGTGTCCTTTTGCTCCTGCTTTTCATCCATTCTGGTATAACCGACTCTGTCTGGATCATGAGTTATCATTGGCTGCCAGTGGAATGCTACAATGCAATTTGTCTTATTGAAACATGGGCTAGCCCCACATGGCTGCAAAGAATCATTCACTTTCTAATAAATCAAACATTTTCTAAAATTCCTTCTTCTCTGACATGAAACGGTGGGATAGACAATGCCGCTTGCAAACTGAGAGAAGATGGTGATAAAAATGCCTTTCTTGTTCAGCACTACTGAATTATTTTGTGATTAGTGAATTGCAACTATCAAATCCAAGCTCACATCCTTGCAAAGTTGGCTGGTATTTTTTTCCTTTCAAATTCAATCACTGTACTGTTTGTCTACTGTAAATAGAATGTTTCTACACTTTACCTAATTATCAACATTGTTTTTCCATTTAACAGAAACAAATCCTAGTCCCTCTGAAATCACTGCAAATTTCACCATGAAAACAGGCAACATCTAAAGCTATGTTATTATGTCTCTGATAATCTTTCAAAACTATTTATCTGATAGATGCCTCAAAAATTACAGAATATGAAAGGCTCAAAGAACAAACAAATTTTTTTTTTTTTTTTTTTTGCAATGTCACTAGAAGTTTGAAAGTGCCACTTCTCTGCAGCTGTATCTTTTCTGCCACATCTTTGGAAGTCCATTTATTTGGAGAGGACATCTGGGATTTCCAAGAACACATCATGATATATTTTGAACTGCGGAAGTGACAGGAATGGCTCTCATCTACTCAGGAAGCAGCATATGCTGGGATGAATCCTGAGAGTCTATCAAAGAGCAATCCCCACTGACTACATCTGAGCAGTTTATGTTGAGTGTTATGCTCTTGCTTTAAGTTCCTAACATAAGATCTTTTAGGATGGCTTTATTACTCACTTATCACATTTTTAAAGGTATGCTGTTGTAAGGGTCTCTTAAGGCTGTTAATTCCATCTGCTAAGATGTCAAACATCAGGAATGTCTTATCTATAACTTTCATACTTGTCCACCAAGCCAAAGCTGCCTTTTATCTTATGATTTAGGAAGGGGAGGGAATTGTGGCTCCCTTATATCAGTTTATGATCCCAAGATTTAGAATCTGTATGGAATCTGTACCATATGTTTGACCACAATCTGTGCAAACTTTGCTAGGAACACAATGCTGAAAGGTAGCAGGAGGTTGAATCTCCATCAAAGGCTGTAAAACAGCCATGACAACCTGCAGGAAGCACTCAGGCCCTTCCACAGTAACGCAAAACCAAACTTGTCCACAGAGTCACAGCTCCACCTCAGACATCACCTAGGACACAAGGGAAGGCAGGACCCTTAAGGAATCCTACATCTTGCCATTTCTCCCGCAGCACAGCAGTGTGAGCTGGTCACATCTGGATCCAACAAGTGAAGGAGGACAGGGTTCCTTCACCACATCACAGAGTTTACCTGAGATCCTTCTGGCTTGTTTCAAGACAGGTTCAACTTGTGCCCTGGTTAAAGCTAATGTTTGAGCAAGAGATGTATGATTAACACCACTAAAAACAGGTTAGCAGAAGACAGCTCCTGCCTTGACTACCAACATATTAACAAACCGATTGCCTATTTCCTTTGGCCCATTTTCAGGGTGCAATCTATTGTTTCCACAGCTCCACTGAAGAGTTCAAGAAAATGGGACATAGTACAAAAACTAACTTTGTAGCTTGTCTATCTCATAGCCACCTGGGAAGTAACTTCTCTGGAGAATGAATTTTTACACAAGACTTACAAAAGCATGTAGTGCTGACTTGCACACTGAGATTGGGCAACAGGGAATTTTTATGAAAACTCTCTTCCAAATCTGGTTTGTCACCATGAGATCATAAAACTTCTTATTGGCTTACATAGGTCAGAATCAGAACCAAAATGCAAGAACATTGCCTATCATAAAAAACCCTCCAGATTGCAAATGTGTGATCAAATATTTATCACAACACAGTCTAGCACCTGGAAATTCACACAGTAAAAACCAAAAAACAAGGCAGTAAAGGATTTAGCAGTACGAACTGCTTATTCATGACATTAACTATGGTCAAGGTCAATTTAGGCTGTCTCTACAGTACACAGCCTTTACATTTTTTTTCCCCTCCAAGTGCAATAGCAATAATTATGAACATGTTAGGAACAAGATCTAATCTGAATGAGTTTGCTTTGATTTATCCTGTTTACGTTTAAATCATGCATCTGTCTGGTTCTAATTCAAGCTATTTACTGGCACCTACGTAGGAAAACTCCATTTATTTCCAGTCACTCTTTTGATGTAAACAAAATCTTTGTCCTGCAGCTGTATCTTCACTACATTAGGAGGCACAATAGCTATGTAATGGTATCATATGCGCTTCCATCACTGCATATATTATTTTCGCCAACTTGTAAGCAAATTAGCACCAGTAGCAGTCTACCTGTAGTGGCTTAATCACAGACAAATTCTTGAGTTCCTATCCCAGTAGTGTTACTTATAGCCAGCATGATCCCAAGGCACTAAGGAACCTCACTGACCCCCCTGCCTCATCTGTAAAGTAGGGATAACAATATGGGGTGGTGGAAGGATGTATTGGTAATATTTGTAAAGCGCTTTGAAGATGCTGAGAGTGCCAAGTGTTATCATGGTTTCTAAGCTCTGAAATGTTTGATATGATTATGTGCACACATAATTTTTAATGGTAATTCAGAGTGCAAATTAGAGATGATATTTACATTTCTTCCAGGCAAGCTTAATTTCCAGTTATCAAGGAAAATATCTATTGCACAAATAGGGTATCAGCTATTCAAAAGTTCCCTTAGGGCCTACCAGTTCTATAGCATGCCATTTTTTTAAGCTGTCCATGAGATGACAGACTGTAGCAGTTCCCTTGGAGGTATTATGGATTACTGATGAAACAATAACCAGAAGTAATATTTTCCCATCAAAACTGGAGCCTACGGTTTTTGTCGTTGTTGTTATTTTTCTCCTAACAACACACGCTTTCAAAAAGACCTTGCCTTCATTTATATATAATTTGCAAACCTATATACACAACCCCTGAAAATATAATTAAATTCATAATGGGCTTTTTTAAAGCAAAAGTCTGTATTTCTCTTCCACTGAAAGCACAGAACTGTCAGTCTTTGCAGTTGGAAAATTTAGCATTTCTGTTTGCTAAAGAAAACCATCTGAGGCTGAATGTGTTTCTTAGTCAACTTCTACTACAGCTTCTAAACTGCAGCAGTCTTTGACTCTTGAAGAGACAAATATGCAGACAATGTCTTTAAACATCCAGCCTGTGACCGATGGCCAGAAGAAAGTTAGTGACACAACCTGGAGGTCAACAGTGCACAAACCCACGAAGACACAGCAGTCAGTGCTCAACAACTTTTGAAACCAGGAAGAGCTGGTCACCTGAATGCTTCTGTGGCCCTGAAGGGTAATCACTGTGTCTTAGTTTCCAACCAGCAAAATGGATTCAACGGTACTCCTTGTAACTCAGAGGGGATTCGTGAGGAAAAATCCATTAAATGTCAGGCTTTCACAGTGACAAAAAGGACCACAAAGTACTTCAGATAGCACCAGTCTCTGAATTTCCTTTCATATGCTTATTGACTCATTCACCTGCAAAACTGTTATATTAAAGAATCACAGAATGACAAAATCCTGAGGGTGGGGGAAGGCACCTCTGGTCCAACTCAAGCAGAGCAGGTTGCTCAGGGCTGTGTTCAGCTGGGTTTTGGGTCTCTCTAAGCACGGAGGCTCCGCAGCCTCTCTGGGCAATATGTTCCAGCATTTGCCCAGCCTCACATGAAAGATCTTCCCATGTTTAAATGGAATTTCCTTTAACAGCAGTTTGGTATGTCAGCTATAATCCAAAAGGCCAAGCATCACCTTGATAAAAAGTTCACCACATCAAATGAAAAGCATAACAATAATCTAAACCAATGTGTTTTCAATGTGTGTGCATCTTAAACTGCAGATCCTCAACTCTATAAACCACTTGGAACAAGCGACAACTCAATCTCACAGGAAATCTTCATGCTTCTTGGGTAGAGTTTGCAGGCTGAGCCTGAGATACTGATTATTGAGGATACCCTGCTAGAGGTACTCAAACAGGCTAGTTTAAGGTTCCTGTCTATGCCAGCCCAAGGCACAGTCACAGCAGAGACTAGCGTGTGGTCACATCCCCAGGGTCTAATTCCATTCATACATTGTCAGACTGGAGCCAATAATGGGGACAACACACCTGATTCAGAATACTTTCCAAAATTTGGGGGGATTTTGGGAAAACACCATGCTAATTTGAATGCATTACCATTATTATTCCATGTCTCAGATAAAATCCTGACAGCTGGTTTAATTCATGTCTAGATTCTCTGAAACTCTCTCAGATTTTCTCCACATACAGCTTACCTCAAATGCCTGGACTTTCTTAGAAAAAGTTGCAAAATATATACATTTCAAACTGGGAAAGCAGAGATACAACGCAGTGAGACCACCAAACCCAGGAATCTCGACTAAAACATGTTCAAAATAAATAACATGTCAGGATGTGTACACTACATCTGCATTGGTGAGATTTATTGGAGATTAGTTTAACACTTTTCTGTCTGAAGGAATGAGGTTGGCTGAAGATCCCAGTCTGACTTGTGCCCCCAGCTCCGCATGTGCATGGGCATGTACTTTCGTTCGGGTTGCACCAGGTAATAAGGCAGCACTATTAAACACTGTGCAGGATTTCAGGAATTTTGTTTGAAGACTGATTTCTATTTGGGTTTAGTGCCCCTGTACTCCACAGCCAGAGAAGCTTTTGGGTTTCAGCTCTCTTATTTTTATTTGCTTGTTTCATTGTGAGAACCAGCAATCTTAGTCTCCCCTTTTCCCTGTAACCTTTGCCTCTTCCTGTCTCCATTCTGTCAGTAAAAAGGCTGCACATTGAACAGACTTGCCCTGTGTCACTACGAAGTGGGGG
This sequence comes from Athene noctua, assembly GCF_965140245.1. Classification (NCBI taxonomy): domain Eukaryota; kingdom Metazoa; phylum Chordata; class Aves; order Strigiformes; family Strigidae; genus Athene; species Athene noctua. Next base: position 11,100,119 of record NC_134049.1, on the reverse strand, counting down.
AGAAAGAAAGGGGGGGAAAAAAAGGTTGTCTTAAACTATCAGACCATTAATGTTTAGTTTCTTTAATGCGTAATATTTAGAAAGACACCTGAAATAAAGGCCTCTCTATTCAAACAATGCACGCATCAAATGACGGAACCCAATTTGGGACTTTGGGAGTTTCTGGCCAATTGCTAAGAGTTTGAGCTCCCCTCACTCAAGGGAGGTCTGAAATGTCAAAATCTTCTGTCATCCCACTTGTCATATCACATCCCACAAAGGAACATGGAAGCCATCATCCACACTGCTGTTTATTGTCATGAAACCCCATAAATACTCACTCTCCATAAACAGCAACAGCCCAATTAAAGCACTCTTTACCAAGCATGATCATTTTCAGACAGAAAGTATTGATTTATCCACCTATGGGCACTGCATAGAAACATCTCTTAATGAGAATGATAGTGACCTCCGAACTCTGCTCTTTCACCCCGTAATATACTCTCTCAATTTTCTGTTAAGTGGTCTAGTGGCACATCAGCAGAGATGGAAAGACACTCTGATTCTTTAATGTCGACACTGGAAGGCTTGCAAGGAATGCTCAAATCTTCATTGTAATGGGAGGTGAACAGAAAGGTCACTTATATGCAGGGCTTTCAGCTTGTTTGACAAGGCTTCTTTAATAAGTGAAACATTGTTGGGGTACACTTGTCCATCAACTGCCTTTGGCACTCAGCACCGACAGAGCCAAACACAAACAGTCGCTATCTCATCGGCTGGTTCTGGTGGCATTTCACCTGCCCAGAAATCCTTTGCAAAATTTACAGGTTGGTTGGTTGGGGTGTTTTTAGGACTCGATGATAGGAAGCAAAAGAGACCCTTGATTTCATTCTGTTCAGCAGCTTAAATTTGTGAGCTTACTGTGTGTGTAATTGACAGCAGACATGGTGTACTAAACCAGCACATCCGTTACTTTGATTAATCCTCCTTTGGAGTGTGATATTGTTTGATATACAGTACAGGGCTGACACAGGTTACTGTAATGCCACTTTACCAAACAGATTACAAAATTGTGCAGGGAGTATACAGCATTCGTGCAGATAAATGCACACAAGAGGAAATTCTAACAGCTTTTAATTTCCATGCTTTTCAGTTTTATTGTTGTAAATGCAACTGTTTATAGGACTAATGACACAGGCTGGCTCAACTGAGTCAATTACACCAGTAGGCACTTGGATCAGATATTTTGCCTGCTTTCCATTTGCGCTGTCTATGCTTCTGATATTTGACTAAATTACATTGCACCGTGGTGCATTGGCACTTGCCATATGTTATATCTCAAAGCATTTTAAAGGACAATAACAAAAAATAATAATATACAACATGTAGTTCAAAGTCGGGACGCAGGCAAGAGTGTCAATCATTATGAGCTACATTCAGCAAATAGCCCAGAGTGTTGCATTACTGTGTCCTCTAATCTGTGGTGGTGTTAAATGAGTAGGAAAGTTGGTAAGGATGCCAGGGACACTGACTGCTTTAAACTGTGTGGGACTGCTTGTGCGCATCTGTGAGTGCGCATGTTTGTTTGTTTTGGGGCAAGAGGGATATTTGGTGAATTTTAGTACTCATGAAAGTTAGACACTAATAGCACCATCTGGCCTACCACACAGAGCTCCGCAAACTTCCTCCACACAGATCTGCCAATGTACTTCAGCTCTGACCTCCAACACCCCTTCAATTCCAGTAATGAGTCTACAGCATCTCTTGAGAAGAAACTGTCAATTGTTCTGATTTCCGCTAAATTGTGTTATGCTTAGCAATGTGGGCAACTGCCCACTAGTGACTAGCCTGAGGCCACTAAACTCCAATCTGAACCTTGCCTTCTGGAGGTGAAGAGCTTACTTAATATACCCAGGCACCATTTTACAAGCCCTATCTCCTTTTTAATTCACTCACTCATCAAAAGTACACAGAACAAATCTGCATTTGAAGTCCAATTCAAATCAGGGGATGACGAGGTTTTGTGACTCTTCCTTTCACCTTTCTCAGACATCAAGAATTTCTGGTTTTAAACACTGGTGCAGACTGCCCAAGGTGAAACCTTTCTGTGCAAGCCGGTTTGCCACGCATGTATCTTCCAGGATTGAACTTCAGGATGGGGTGGCAAGACCTGCCATGTTTGTTCTGGGCAACCTATATAATACTGACAAAAGTAGATTTGTATATCACTGAGTCTTCCTTTAATTTGAATCAGAATCCTCTCTCAGCACTTTGACTGTTGCCGTCATTTGATCTTTTATCCACACAACTACATGATAGTACTTATAATAATCAGTAAGGAATAAACTAAGCCATTCTTAAATGTATTAATGTTCGGCCTAGACTTCTTTTCCTATGCTTCATGTACAATTTAGATCTAGGTCTTTTTTTGTCATTGTTCTTAAATTACAACTTTCTAATACTGGTATTTGGGTTGTGCGGTAGTGCTGGTGAAAGTTTTCACATTTGATCATAACAGATGGAAGTTGGGCTACAGTTACGGACTAAGAATTTGTTAGACTTGATTTGGTGCATAGTTGCTAGTGATACCGTATGATATCTTCAAACAGTCAGTTTGAGGTGCTTCAAAAGGAGATGTAAGAAATTATGATGATTTGGGGTAATCTCACCACCTCAAAGATTTGATTTTATTTTTCACTCTGTTAGCTGAAATGTGAGGCTTTACATTCCCTTCAAAACAGGTTAGTGTCAAACATTTTAGTTATGGATATTCTTATTATCCATAAGGATGTTAAAAATCTCCCTAAATTTGGTCTCAGATCTGGGAACTGAGATCTGCAGTTCAGGATGAACATTTGGCTACAGCAGCTTCAACCAAATTAAATGAATGAATGATATTAACAAGTAATCTAATTAAGTGCATATTACTATGTTTGTGTATATTCTACAGTCCACACCACCTACTATAAAAGTATTAGAGCTCATCAGTGCAAAGAATATTGCCTTCAACTCCAGTAAAAGGAATAATTTCCCTGCAGGGCAGTAACACTCTTCAACATGGCGAATAGCCACAGGCTGCGGGGTTGTGACTTTATGGTAAATAGCTACCTCTTTCATCAACAGAGCAATGAATTGGAAGAGCCCCTGGTGAAATGTATGAGGGTAATTTGATTTCTTCAGGTATAAACATGCAACCCACTCGTTTTCAGGCACTGCTAATTAGGCTGGGTTATCCAGATGCCTTGGGGTAATTATTTTGGCTGTACTTACTGATAGCTGGGAGGGTTGCGAATGTCAGCCGTGTTCTTTCCCACCTTTGGCCACAGTCCCAGTGATTCATACCACAGTGATCCTAAGCAAGCATCCTTTCTAAGGGGCATAATTCTACTCCCTCAATAAACATGTCTAAGCCTCAGTTTCCATTAGGGTTACTTAGAGTTTTCTGACTGATGGTCAAAAACACAGGCAAAGCAACATCCCCATTACTCTGTGTGCTTGTAAGTGAAAAACTACGAGATAAGGTTTGTTTCCCTTTGTTTTACATGCTTTTAAGTATAACTATTTTTCAGCAATTCGGTACAGTGAAAAAATTACACTGCTTAATTTTAAAAAAAAAAAAAAAAAAAAAGGAAGACAATTGTGCAATAAAAGCAGGTATATGCAAAAGAAATCACTATTCCCACTGATAAAATGCTGCTAGCCATGGTTGTAGGCAACACAACCACTGAGTACAGCAAAATCAAGCAGTAAGGCAAAGCCCAGCACTTTCGGACACCTAGACTGTGTCAACAAATACTGCATAAACTGCAGATCATGGCATGTGAAGGAGCTAGTCTGGGTTGGAATATGACCAACAAGGACTTGATCTTAAAAGATATTCCTGCTATTCCCAGCAAGACCATAGCAGAGTCCACAAGGGATCACCTCTACATCACATGATCTGTCATTTCCCCATGCTCCAATATTTTCCTCTTTCCATTTTTTCTGCAGAGTCCCTTTGTTCCCACTCCTTCCTCTTTACGTTTAGTTTTTAATTTTGAAGAACTTCTTGTAGCAAAGGAGAGGTTGGAGACAAATGTAGAATTCTGACAAGAAGAGGGAAATAAGAAGAGCTATTCCACACTGTCATGAGGGTGCAGTCATTTCATTCCACCACATAATGCAGAATTTTCTAGGGATAACAGACAAGTTGAAATGTCATGTTATGTCACCAGGGTGCAAGCCTGAAGATGCTCCTAACTAGCCCTTCTCTTACCATCAAGCTCTTTGAAGCCGTATCCATCATTCCACACTAGCAACATCAATTGAGCAGAACTCTGCTATGGAGAATTGATTTTCAGGGATCTGTCTAAATTATATAAATAATAACATACTAAAACAAGAACAAGACTAGTAACTGTTTAGGGTTGACCTCAAACAAAAAAATTCTACCAAACTTAGCCGAAATAAATTATTCAAAACATATATACACACATATCTACATGTGTATATCTACTTAATGCAGTAGAATAGTAGAGAAATACTTATGTATGTATATATACCTCTATTTAAACAAAACTTGAACATGGAAATAAATGTTCTATTTCACTTTTTATTATATACATATATGCACAGGCATACATGCATGATATATAATATACACAATTTTTTTTTTCTATTTGAAAAGATTTGGCAAAATTTAGATATTGAAACAATTTTCCCTCTTTTATTTAAAAAAAAAAAAAAAAAAAAAACACATAATTTTGAGGATGTAGGGATGCTCAGCCAAGATCTTCATATTGCAGCAAGACAACAAGGGAAAACCCTGCTCTCCCAGACAACGGCAGATAATAGAAAATGGCTGTGTAGGGTTCAATAGCTCTAGCTCATGGTTTTACTCACTGAAACATGGACAGCCCAGCAAGAGTCTTGGAAAGCCCCAATGCCTCCTGCTCCGGCTAAAACCCAAGCAGCAGTGATGGTACAACCCCACAGCCACGGGCATCCTCACACCTCAGATGGCCTGGCAGTACAGATCTGAGCTGACTTAGGAATGGGAACAAAACTGCCTTTCACCTGAGTACTGCGGAACTAGCAAGAACATACAGTAACAATTTTTTGAGGCAGCACTGTGTCTTTTGGCCAGTCTCCTGTTCTTCTGTTTGTGCACTGTAGTCTTATCTCATGACGTAAAGATTTTGATGGTTTGGGCAATTCCTCCATCCTGCTGCACACACAGGGATGTTTCTCCCTCTTCTCACAAGCACACTAAAGAGCAGAACACTGACCTGGACCTCCCAGCCCGCACGCACACAAGCAGCTCTCCTTCTCACGAGTTATGCTATTGACATTGGTCATATATAGTCATTTTCTCCAATTGAACCATTTATGTGACAAAGGACTCCTTGTGTTAGGAAAGGGTACTCATGTGAGCAACAGTTTGCCAGTCTCTAGTGCTGATTTCTCTATTAATAACACAAGGGGGAGAAAATGTTGTTAATATTCAAGCCTCTGAGATTTATTAGCTTTTTGTGCAATGCACATTTGTAAGTGTAAATGATGCAGAAAATTCATGTACATGATAATCAATTAAGAACAGTATTTTACACAAAAACTAAGACTCCACACACTGCATAAATGACATACTTTACTCTAAATTGACCTAATACATTTCCAGGAATGTGTCAATTAAAATTGTAGCCTTTTAGAAGAGGGGGAGAAAGACTATGAAATCAAGACTATTAAATACTCGGAATAAAATCAGAATATTGGTTTCCAGCTGGCACAGTATAGGAGGTTAAAATTTTAAAGACATAAAGAAGCCAACCAAAAAAAAGAAACAAAACAAACTCTCCCAAACCTACAGGATTGGGCACTAACTTGCTGCTACCCCACTCTCAGACATTTAACTCTCCATTTTGTGATATTTTGATTTTTTTGGATGGTCTAACCCCTATTTCTTTTAACAAAGGGAGATTATAGGAGGGAAAATAGCACCACCACCCCTTCAGGATATCTATAAACTATGATTTAGGGCCACCTTCCCACCAGAAAGTATTTAAGTAAGGGTAAAAAAAAAAAATATTTTGAAAATGGCACAAACACTTTCTATATACAATAGCATATTTCATTGTAATACAGAAAAGGTCCTTCCACAGTTATAGTTCTGATTATTTCTATATAATAAAATTAAATCTAATCAATGCTTCACTTGTGTATTTTGTTTTCCTCCCGTATTTTACTCAGCTCAGAGCACTCCGGACAGTTTCTCTTTCAAGTTCTTTGTGTCCAATGCTTAAACAGTATTTGCACCAAAAATTGAAAATAAAAACCTCATGCAACTCTTAATATTTGATAGAAATTGCTAAAAACTGCAAGGAAGTCCCAGCCAGGAGAACCTTCCCCTCCCAAAGTATGCCTACAACACAAGAACGTGTACGTGGGGATGGGTAACATTTGAACAAAGTCCCTTAATGATTACAGAAATAATAACCCTGTTTAAGAACCAGGCCCAAGGACTTGGTAAGAGTTTTACCATTAACCTCGGTGAACCCAGAAGTTTTTCATGTCAAGCATTTGTTCACATGGACAGAAAGATCAGAGACACCAGCTTCCCTGTACTAGGAACAAAATATTACAATTAAATATGTCTCTCTTTTTAACTGTACTCCCAGCAGATCCAATGGGCAGACTCTTTTGAAATTAATTAAGCTTTCCTCCCAATTTTGGAGATTTGAATTTTTTTTCTCCAACAGTGTCACTGCTGGACATTAGCTCCTGCCCACCTCTTGTATCTTAAGCCTCTGAACTCCTGCTAACATTTAATAAATGGTCCATTCATAAGTTGTACACTATATTTTTTTGTAGGCTACTTCATTTGTAATTAAAATGTAAAAGGCAGGAATGGAGTTGACATTCCAAGCTAGCCCTGCGAGCACTACATTTCAGCTGGAGCCAAAGTACAACAAATGCAGCCGACAAGCCAAAGAGGTGCAGCAGCATTTTTGCTTCATGCTTTTTGAAAAGCATTTGAACCCCTATCCAGTGAGGAGGGAAAATCCATTCAGTCCTTTTCATCAGTAATTGTCTTCCCCAAAATAGCCGCCATTATCAACATTTTTGGGGTGGGGGAGGGACTTACATATACCATATGCACAGGCACTGCTGCAAAAGAAAACCAAAGGGAACAAAGCCTGCGATCACATTGCCAATTTTCATTAAAGCCATAGGGACGGTTAATAGGGGTTTCTCAAAAATGTCAATCATAAATTCCAAACTAGAGCTAAATTCCACCATCCACATCTATAGCTCTATATTCCTGCATCTATAAATGTTGTAACAGATTTCTGGAGCAGTGGGAATTCATATATATACGTGCGGGTTTGTGTGTATGTGGGGTTTGGGGTGGATGGTGGCGGGGGGGTTGTTGGGGGTTTTTTACTTTTTTTTTTTTTTTTCCACATGTATTTGCTGTCTTTTTGTCTGGTGGCAGCTGTTTCTTCTGACCTCTCCCATCTAAAACTGCAGTTCTAGCATACCTCAGGGGGCCTCTGCAGAAACTGTTGTTTACCATCTCATAGAAGCTCCGTTTTTTGTCAATAGATTCCACATAATAATAATGATAATGATCATGCTCTGAGCTAATATGCACTGATCTTCATGATACGGCCTCAAGAAGCACTCGCAGAAACTTTTTTTTTTTTTAAATAATAGAAATTACGTTATTCCAGAATTCATGCCTCGGCTACCTATGTGGAGGTGTGCTTCCCTTGATGCTCACTACTGCCTACATTTATGTGGCCTCTCTAGTGGTGATCAAGTTTTCTTTTCCTACTGAAGTCCATTTATATTATTAGAGCCGAAGGTAGTAGCTGCCCTTTCCTTCTTAGAAAAGGAGTCCATAAAAATCTTTGAGAAGATTCCTTCTCAGAAAAGCAAGTGACACTTGTGCAGCCTATTAAGGTGCCGGGTTTGGTAAGGCCAGTGCCCTGCCAACAGCCACGATCCTGAACAAAAACCCTTCCAGCACCTTCCACAGGCTGAGGATCAGGCCCTGAGCTACACATTAGTACAAGACAAAGATGGGATAGTTTATATTTTCTCTTTCTCAGCAGCAAGATAAAGCAGCAAACCTGTGTTTTCTACAAGTAAAATTCTATTTTTCCTTAACAGTTGCCTTCTCAACCACTTTGACAGCTGTGCCTGAGAATGACCTGCTGAGGAGCATAAGCGCCCTGTGATTTTTTAAATTTTCTTTTTATTGTGAGAGACTCACTTTAATGTATTTCTTACGTGGAAAAACAAGAATAGGACTTAACCTTGTAAGGAGCTGAACATTTCCCGTTAAATGCAGACCATCTTCCACTCTCTCTAAATCATGAAGAACGAGAGGGCTTTCGCTCCTTCCAGCACTGGTGCAAGGAGGAATATTTCACAAACATCTTTCATTCCTTATCCTCAGATCCATGCTATGAGCTCGACTGTGCTGCTGGAAATCAGCATTGCTCCAATGCAGAAGCGACTCCAAAATGCTGCTGCAAGGTCTAACCAAAGACTGCACACAGTGCTCCACACGATGTTACACCAAGCCAATATCAGCTCACAAAAAAGGAGCAGTGTTACAAACCAGCACACTAACAGTCATACTGAGTACGTATTTTCCCCCAATTTAAAACGACTTCCCAAGTAATGGTTTTATTTCTCTCATTTTTTTTTATATTACCCTTTTATACCCAAAACTTTAAACATTCAATTGTTTGTTTTATGATGCCTTTTATAGTTTTGGCAGCTAGTTCATTGTCATGTACAGAATTTTAAGAATTCTCTTACACTAACAACACAATTTTAAACTCTTCCCAGACAAACCAAATTAACAATATTAATTACTTTGCTAAGCAATGTTGGGTCTTTAAGTTGTTTATATGTAGTAAATGGTTTTGAATTATAAGGATTTACAGCCAAAGTTCTCCTTTAAATTCAGTACTTAAACATATATAGCAATCTAGTAACAAAAAAGCAATGTGAATCTTTTTTTTTTCCTCCAGAATGCATGTTCAATCTTTTTACTTTTTTTTTTTTTTTTTTTGGCTAGTTGGGAGATTTGTTCGTTCACCAGAAGAATGTTTCAGTGCAATTTAAAATTCCAGCTAGCAGAACTGTTATACAGGAGAATAAGATATATTGTGTGGTTTATTTTGCAGGAGAAATATATTTAGTTTTAGTGCGACTCATAAGGTAATAAACTACCTACAGAAAAAAAAATATCCAGCCATAAATCTTTGCTTCCTAGTTTTTAATTGTAAAACTCTATTACTGTCGCTCAAAGGGTTAATGATTCTCTTGGCTGGAGGACAATTCATTCTACAGCTAAACGCAATGACAAATAACCATTATTCTTTCCAACTGCACTGATAATCGGGACAGCTTAAACATTTTCGCCAGTATAAGTGAAACCATTAATCCTCTTGGATTTCACGATAAGCGGTGACTGCGAAATAATGACTGTGTCATTGCAGGCAAGAAAAAATGTTAACAATTAAAACAAGTTAGCCATTATCTTACAGAGTACTGAATCGCTTTCACATTTCATTAGCAATATTGTAAGTGATATGTACCTTATTAAAAAGCTCTTATTATCCAAGAAACCTAATTAGTCAAAATCTCTCAGTCACTGGTTTAATTTTCTAATAATATAAATGCTGTGTTGGGTAATGCAATGTGAGGAGAGTCAGTTGTTTGTCCAAAAAGAAGTTTCAGCAAGAAATTCAAAAATATCATTTAAGATGAAAGGTCCAGTGTAAGAAAATGTAGTTTTCTTATTACTATATCGGGTGAATCGGGGTTTTGGGGAATCCACTGTCTGGACACGTAAGTATAGAAAAATCATTTTCTCCTCTGTGTTTTAAGCAAATTGCTCAGTGCTATACTGAATGAAAGGTCCAAGAAAAAGGCAGAGTAACTTTTTGTCAAGCTGCAAGAGACATTTTCATTCTCCTCACACTCAACCCTGAAGCTTCCTATAAATGAAGCTGATGAACTAACACCTGAGACACATCTACACCTGGAAACACAGGAGAAAGAGGCCTCTGCATTTCTTGAAGGCGATGTCAGAGATCACAGTTTCAAATCCTATAGGCTTTAGCCTCTAACCCCCTAAAAAAAGACCAAAAGCAATACCATCGTTGCTCCTGCTGCTTTTTAAAAAATATACAGTAAGTACTAAAAATATCTCCTCCTGTTTTTCCAGACAGTACTATTGCTTTTTCTTGGTCAGCAGAGTGAGACTAGGGGGGGGAAGATGTATTTTAACACAGGGCTGTACCGAAGTGCTCCCGCAAGTGCTCCCACAGATAGCACATGCTACCCATAGCATTTCTAGGAGAATACATCTGCATGACTTGGTCCGTGCTTACTGCTTTCAGATGTAAGAAATAATAGACTGTAACCGATACAACATAGTTGGCAAGCCAAAGGTCCTCTCTCAAAAATGTAACTATAAGAAGCTGATGAAGTTGGATAGAATAGGGTTTTTTAATGCCAAAGAAAGCATGTTTGGATTGACCAAAACGCTCACAAAATCTCACTGAATCAGCCAGATGCTTTCAGTCTAAAAGCAAGATAGAGAATAGGGGCCTGTCACATAAATGTTTAATTTTACAGTGAGATTTCATTTACATTTTACCTGAATTATTTTAATTTTTTTAAGATATGAAGAAGCCCTGAAATTTAAAAAAAAAAATATGTTTCACTTCAGGCCATACAATACATGCAGTTTTATCAAAAAGTATGATTATTTTTGTAATGATTATAACTTTTTCTTCATCAGGCAAAGCTAAAGATGTTTTGACAGAGTGACCTAATTCCTCCCTTCCTCCCCCCACTTCACCTTGCCTCTGTTCTCCTGCATATAAAGCTTTGTTTTGCACAGAGAACCAAAAAGCAATTATTTAGAATAAAAATCTTTCACTATTTAATACTTCATCCTCAGATACCTAGGTACCCCACAGTCCTTCCTTTATTTTGCTTTGAAATGGCCTATGCAGTCCCAGATCTAATTAAAGAGGCTGAAAAATGCTGTTTGCCATATTCTCACTGTAGTTGAGCACCATATTTTCAGTTTTGGACTTAGAAAGTATCATCTCAAATTCTGATGCCCTGTAACTTAAATACTTTGCTCCTTTCCATTAGAGCTTTCCAAAATCCCTTAGAGATACAGCTGCAATTGAACTGTAAAATTAGGTTTTGGTTTTCAGTGAACAAATGTTTGGACTTGGGATTCTGGCTCATATTTAGCAATTAAGAATGTGCATTTGAGTTGACAAGATAATGTGACTTCCGTATCTCCCACAGCAGGAGTTTTGATCCCATGTTAGTGTTTAACATGGTTTTTTATATGTTACATTAATGTGACTGTAATGTACTGTAATGTGGAGTCAAAACACATTTCCAAACCTATCTCCTTTCTTTCAGAAGGTTCTTCTAGAACAAAAAAAATCAGCTGCCTTATTATAATAAAAGCTTGTGAGTCAGTCTTGCAGGACAGGAGACAGACAGTTGATTATTTTCATTTGCCACTCCATGAAAAATGCTGGCCTAATAGCAAATACTTTAACTAAACCTCACTAAATGTACATTTAGTGAAAAAACAATTCTCTTCATGAGGAAAAAGAAGCCTAAGAGCAAACGCTACATGATGTCTCTCATCCTCTTTACCTAATACATTAAGGTGGTTGGACACTGTGGAGATGAAGACACGATAGAAGACCACGTAACACTTCTCAGAACAAGCCAGTTGCAGAAAATGCTTACATCTACTGTTATTTCAACTTCCCTGAACACGCTCCTCCTGCAGAGCTCCTCAAGTTTTACATAACTTTTTTCCTTGGTCAGTTGCTTGTGAGTTTCATACCAATCTGTTAAAATTTAATTTTAAAAAATTTCCTTATCCATGTACTCATAATTATATTGGTGTGGGAGCTAAGGCTACCGATAGCAGTTGCTGTGTTTTATGCATACATCAGGTCAGTATGTGCTCACCAAAGCCACGTACCTACTAAGTGAGGAACTTTGTGTCAGGTACTGAATAATATTTGCAGCAGCAGCATAGCTACTGGGGTACTTACTAGGAGATATTTCAAAGTGAAAATGTGAGCTGAACTCCTCACTGAATTCTGAGCCATGAAAATTTCCCCACAGGTTTTTAAAATTCAGGAATAATTGCTTTGCTTTTTTTTTTTCCTTACTGTTTTTACAACTACTGTTATTTTTCCACCAAAGGCAAGCCTGCCAAATCTTAGGTGACAAATATGGAGAAGACTTTTATTTGTTTTCATCCTGGTAAGATGATATTATTGTTTTCCTGAGATAAATACAAAATTAAATATGAACATGTAACTGGCATGGAGTCTGTTAGTATTTCTAAAATATACTTATGTAAAAGCATAAGGGTGGGAGAAAAAGTATTTGAATTATTAATAAGCTAAAATTCACAGGGAACAAGGCATCAAAACTCTAACCTATACCACAAGCTGGTTGCAACTGTATATTTTGATCCTAACTTCAACCCTTGTTGAAGTTGTCTCCTATGCCACAGGAAAGATTCGAGGTTTATTTTCCCCTAAACCTGAAACTTATTAAATTCAATTTAGTCTGGCCTTTCCTAGCCGCTGGGGTAGAATGATATATTTTTTCTCTTCAGGCTGGACTGTGCTTAAACACAACCAGGGATTCATGCAAAACCATTCAAGACTAAGGCAAATGCTTTAGGGGAAGGAAAAAAAATTAACTATAGCTGTTTCTGCAGTAAATTGTCAACTGATGTGTTGCTTCAGGATGGGTCAAATCAGCTGAAAGTCAGATCCTGGCTTTGCCAATGAGTCACAACTTTATCAGGTCCTGCCTCTGGTTATTACTGCCAATGTGACCATCTTGTAACTAAGGAAATGCTAGTGCAAAGCTCGGCCTGTCGTGTTCTATATAATCTCCAGGCCTCAGCCTGTGTCTGCAGGTGTTTCTCTGTATTGAATCTCCCTGGGGAATCTTCGGCTTCACAGCAAAAGCCGGCTGAAGTGAAAGTGATTTGATTTGGATCCTATTACAGGCACTTTACCTCTTCTATTTCCGTGATAATAGCAGATTGGAGTCGATTATTGTACCGGGAGGGAAGTTAATGTGTTGTCGAGAAACATTGGTAAAAGTGGCACAGGAAAAGGCACATAAATAAAAGTTTAGAGTGAAGCAAAAATCTGGGAAGCAAACCTGCGTAAGTGTCTTTCTCAGCTCCTACCAGTCTCTGAATGGCTCTGGATCCTTTTCTGTCTTTATTCCGATTTTTGAAAATGAAGGATTTCTTCCTGCTCTAATTTTGTTGCTCCTGTACATCTTTAGAGCGACTGCTCTCCTCCCCCCATCCCACTCCCTGTTTGCCACCCAAACAGAATTGCCGCAAGGACTGAGTTTGCACTGATTATCTTGCTTTGTATTCCCTGGAGTCTAAAAGTTTGCCAGCCTCAACTAATGCACCTCAGAGAATCACAGAAGCAGGAATGAAACCCTAGCTGGGTTTGAAAGAGGCACTTTATGTCCATTCACAAAAGAAAAGAAAAACATTGAAAAATTTCCAAGAACTCCTGCTAGGTGACAAAGTAGCATTTGTAAGATGCCCTTCAGTGCTCCTTCAACTTCAATACTGAAACCTTTGTGTTCTCTGTGGTGCGGCTTCAGATGGAAGTGATACCGGGTTAGAAAAACATGCTACATCAAACAAGACGTGGCTAATAAGATGGAACAATCAGGTTTTGCTCTGATTTCAAATGTTCACTGAAAAATTCTGTGTAGCTCACCCATATGCTTGATCGTATTTTAAGTGGCAAGCTGAAAAAATAGTAATTGAAATTGTGACTTTCATCCAAAGACTTTTCCAAACCAGAGACATAAAGCATTACTGAAACATAACCGCTGTTAAACACAATAAACTGGTACACAGCAGCACAGCCTGAGTGGGGGTGAGCTTTGGGAAGCAGGGTGTGAGAAGGGAATTCAGGCAAATTTGGGGACTATGCCAGTACAAAAATACTTTTGCAGAGATTTCCGCCTGAGCCCTGTCATCATCTCTTCAACCTTTTTACTGTAATGAAATAGTCAGCTCTTTTCCCTCTCTCATCTCCATTTCTCTGCTTTGCTTATATTTGAAATAAACTGCCAAGTCCACCAAAACTTTTTCCTTATTCAAATACCTTTGCTGCCACTTTGGAAAACTAGTCTTTTTTATCTGAAGTGTATTCCTGGGTCAGACCTAAGAAGTCTGGTCAACAAATAATTAAAAAAAAAAAACAAAACAGCAACAATTTTATTAAAAAGCGCTTTTTAAACTCTTATTTAGTTTCTCAGCTTTTAAGATGTGCATTATATTTCTAAACTTTATCATTTTTAGGGCACTATTTTCACATGACTGAGCCACACACAGCAATGAATTTCATTTAGCAGACAGTTGCTTGTGCATGGCTGAATGGATCAATCAAAAGAGCACGATTTTCTTACATAGTGGGATGGTACAGAAATATGTTAGCGGCCCTGATTGCTTCGGGGTCCTGAATTTCATACTCCTCCTGTTTTAAAATATCCAGAAAACTGATGGCTTCTATATTTTGATATCTTCACCTATGGGGGGGGGAGGAACTACAGTACCCAGGCACATCAGCATAGTCTGAAATTTGGCACATCCATTCACACCTATGCAAAACAAAGACCAGGAGGGCAGAGTCCCCTGCCAATCCCAACTGGAACACCTCCATCCACCTTTACTCATAAAGTGCCAAGTCAGAAAAGAGCAGGACTCAGTGCTCAAACTGTTACAAGAAAGTACATTCCCTTTAAAAGCAGTAGCTCTAGTGGAAGAGGAAATAAAAAACTCCAACCAGCAGAAAAAGGGGTGAAGTTGTCTTTCTGAGAAGGCACAAAAAGCAGAGCTATCATCTCACAGAACCTATGGACTTTATGGGGACAGGTGTCCTTAGAGGAAGATGATGGGACATGCACATCCTGTCCTGCCCTTCTCCTGATCCAACAGACACAGAAGTTCGTTATATGCTCTCTGCACGAGCTCTTGGATCCCTATTCTTCTCCATTATCACTAAATTGTGAAAAGACACCTGGGTCATTCAATTAAAAAAGAAAGTTATTTAAAATTTCATGGACATTTAATTTCCAACTGCTGCATTATTTTTCTATGGAGAAGCCCAAAAATGTACATAAATTTTTAATTCCTCTTACAACCATCACACAAGGTTAGCTGGATTTTTTCTTTTTAAATGTAAAAAAGTGAGGGAATTTTTAGACTGAAATATAATTCATTTTGACATCCAAGAAGCCCACCTCCACAATCAATTCAGCAAAGCAGAGACCTACCTGCAAAATGTTTTGGCATTGCTAGGTCTACATATTATGCTCACAAATGCTTCAGCTTAAGGTTATTGCTCAACTGTTCAATGTGTGTCAGGTCAAAAGTGCACTAAATCAATGGGAACTTCTTCACTGATTGTCACTGATCTGGAGGGGCTTTGCAACAGCTTCTGGGTCTCTACCTCTCTTCAGCTATCTCTCAGGTTTTATTTCTTGTCTTGCCTCTTAACATTTTTTCAGGCATTTAAAGGCCACTTTGTTCCCCATGCCCTCCACTTCCCCTTCTCTCTTCCTTCCTCCTTTCCTCCTCACATTCATTACCCACTATCAGAGTGTATCAGCAACATTAAAAGGGTACCAGCTTCCTACATATAAGCTAATCTACTCCTCTAAGGATTCACATCTGTGTGTCTGATTTATTACAGCAAATGGAAACTCTTCGTAGGAAGCCATGGATAGAAGTTGTAAAGTCATTTCCATTTTACAGAGAGGCTCAAAATGCTATCTAGGAGAAATATAAAAGGAAAGTCAGTGTCTGCACAGAAGACATGCTGAACATATAACTTCTCACTCTTGTCTTATGCATCTTGTCTCTGGGTCTGAACTCCCCCCATTCTGGAGAGACAGAGGACTGAGCGGTCTAAGGAAGCTGACTTATTACCTTGAGTCAAGTCCATAGCGGACCACTAAAGTCAGTGGAAATAAACTCCTTTCAAGGTCTAGAATAAAGAATACACCTATATTAAAAGTAGTTTTTTCCATGAAATAAATATGATGGACATCAAAGTAGTGAATCACACAAAGACTGGGCAGCAGTTCCTTCAACCAGAGCCTTGGCTGGCTTACACAACCATGGCTGAAACACTTCACAGTTATTGTGAAGAGTGACAACTTCTCTTCAGCTCCCTATTCCAAGCATGCTGCCTGATGTGAAATTTTTGTATTCCCCATGATACTATCCTGCCCAAACTATGCTTATTTTAAGCAGAATAATGATTTGTGATAGTTATTTAAAAAAACAGCAACTCCTAATATTTTGTACAGAATTTGTATCAAACAGTGCTGATCAATTGGTTAAGTCCTATTGGAGTCTTCAGTGAGAGAAAGAGCAGGATTTCTTTAATAAGTCTCAAAATATCTACATCCCACATAAAAATAATTATTTTAAAATCAACATTAATAACATGTAGAATTTACCAAGAAAGCCTAGAGGTCCTATAACAACATAGTAGAAGAAAAGGTTTTATTCTAAGGTTACTAATGAAGAGTATCTTTAGTAATGAATAATTTTGGCTGTGACACAGAACCTTAAACAGGAAAAAAGACTACATTATCTTTTTATAATCCTCCTTTAGAGAATGGGGTTTTTCTTTTCCCATTTTTCTCCTGGGCTAAACAATCACCTTAAACATATATGTGAGCTTTGAGGGTTGTTTTAGCTTCCTGGAGGATAGTGCAAAAAATACTACTTGGCTAGAAGGAATGAAATCCATCCCTATACACAATACAGCGCATCAAAGTGCAGGGATGCTCCACAGTTTTGATGTATTACTGAGTGCTCTCCCTAACCAAACAAAGCTTTGCATCTGACTAGTTGTTACAGGCAACTGATTTACATAATTACTTCAGATTTTTCCCCTCAAAAACACACAACATATGAATCATTGTACTCTGTCTTAAAGTCATTATTAGCCAATTAGAACTTCAGGATTTGCATAATCACTCTTCAGTTATTTCTTGGTAATCATACTGTGACGTGTGATTACCAAAGTCGGACCAGTGATTGTACAGTGGATTATAAGATCAGAATTATTGAGGGGCTTTTCAGCAATAAAGGAACTACCTCAGCTGCTCAATTCCCTTTCAAACTGTCATGAAGGAAACAAAAAAAAAAAAAAAAAAAAAAAGGAAAAAAATAGTAAAATAAGGCTCCTAGAGTGATGGAAATAAAAAAGAATAGTTCTAATATTTATCCACTCATGAGAGTGAAGGATGGGTTTTCTGGATTTCAGATCTGATACTAATCCAAGTATAAAAATCCTGTGCATTACAGTCATATGTTTTACAAATCTGTCTGTATAATAATACTGTAACTCGGAAAATAGCAGAAAACATTATATAAAATTAAGAATTAACATAAAACTTTGGTGAATTCTGCATCGTGTCCCTTATACAAAGCACAGCCCCGGTTCAGAGCGTGCCAGAAGCTACCATGACCACAGAGAAAGAAGGGCTGCATAATGGCTCCTGTCTCTCATCAGTGATAATGGAGAAGGGCAGGGTCAGTAAGAGTTATATATGTAGACAAACTTAGTGAATAGGGCCTTTTTCTTGGGATATCTCCTTGTAATATGCTCCAGATACTGTCAGCACCAATCTGATCAGGAGCAAAAAACTACCCATGTGGATGATGAATCGTGTGACTAAGTAATAGCCTAAGTCAAGTGTGGATGTGACCGTTCACTGGAAGATGGCAATGTAATGAATCTGCTCCAGGGTTTAGGGGGTTAAGTGGCTTGCCGGAAGACAAGTTAATGATGTACCGCTGCATTCAATGAAGATTGATTGAGAATGGTATAAATGGGCAGTGGGCAAGGACAAAGATGCTTGTTTTGGGAATGAGGCAGAATGGTGGGGAAGAGACAGATTACAGCTGAAGGTGGCTGGTGTGCTGAGTTGAAAGAATAGTCTCAAAAACCATAGGGAGAGACATTTCAGGGAAGATGATTTCACTCATGTCTCATACTGTGAAGCAAACAGTGAGCAGAATAGTCATGACAAGTATCTACTGATAACGTTTGCATTACCTACAGCCATTGGACCAACATCATTAAACACAGGGGTAACTAAATAGGATTTTGCATCCTCCTTCTTTTTTATCTTCCTCATATTTTGAGGTAGCACACTGATTAGTTTGTATTAAAAATGCAGTTTAAACCCAGAAGGCTGAAATATGCAAGAATGCAACCACAGGGGGAGAATAGGGAAGCACAAAAATGCAATTAAACAAGAGTGCAGTCCTCTAGCCTTACAGCAAATATACACCATTAATATTTCAGAAAACAGGGACACGGTGACCATGGTGGAGTTTCAACACAAGGCTATCATCAGAGGGAGTACTGTACTTAGAACAAAGATGCTAAGCAGAGGTCACAAAAAGAAGTCCAACCGGTAACTAACACAAAGACATAAGAAACACTATCATTATAGTCTAACCTGGTGGAAGAGTTTTATAGATTATAAATCAATAGTCTCAAAATGTTTTTAATGCAAGCCCATACTGCACAGTATTGCTATACCCATGACAAACACAAAAGCTATGCCCAATAAATACCTAAGACTCCAGTAACAAAATATAAATAGGAACGATTTTGGTCTGATAACGAGACAACTAAACCAGAAAATGACACACGGAGGCATGCAGTGGGAGGAAATTCTGTGGCCTGGATACCATACAGACATACAGAACAGACAGCTCTAGTCTTGTTAGCTTCATCTATTAAGTAAGCCTGGTGGTACAATAGAGCTACAACTTCCCTCAAATGACTCTCATTATAGCGGTCATTTGTTGTAATGGAAAGGGCACTTATTCACAATAACTCACAGTGGCTCACTTTAACCCACTCTACCTTTCTGTATCCCCCCTTTTCCCCTTCTTTAAACAAAGGAATCCAAAATAGTCCACTTAAACTAGCATCCCCAGGTGTATGAGGTGTAGCTAATATTCAATAGATTTCCATCATCATCGTCCTCATTGATGGATACCTCTACTGGTATCACAGTTTCAGGAATTAGCTAATTCCCAGATGCATCATTTGGGTTTATCTGGTTTGATTTAGCTAGTCTCTTAAATTCCAGAATAGGATCAGGATTAATTAAATCATAATTACTACAGGCCTATGCTGAGAATCTCAGCACCTTGAATTTTTCGAGGGACATGCAAACCAAAATTTTCAGTTAAACAAAATAAATGTTTTCTTTCATCGTAGCTGAAAGCAGAATGATCATTCAAGCCTTGTACAACTTCCTTGTGTCATCTTCCTGCGGAAAGTCTGAAACAATATTTACGAGAGTTAACAGTATTGTTCTTCCCAAGACAGTGTTATCACCTAAATATACAGCCCTAGCTTCTACTCAAACTTTGTTACTCCTGAAAAGCAGTAGAAAGAAGTGGTGGGTTAGGCACAATCCTTAAAAACGGACACATAGTGGAATCACATAATAGGTAGGCTTCCTTCCCAACACTTTTTTTTTTTTTTTTTAATCCATGTTATGGCTGGGACTAGCAAACATAAACAGGGCTTCAGCATAGGAACAAGACAAGAACCATACTATATAAACATTTTTGATGTGGTTAGAGGATGCTGGATTCCTCGAACACAGCCTTCAACATGATGAACAAGTTGGTGTCTTCTCTGAAAATAATAAAGTAAAAACCTCATGTTGCTCTATGAACTGAACTACCTGGTTGGACTGTATCCCCCTCACTTTATTGCTGTTGGGCAGAGGAGGTGACGGGTGTCCAGCCAGGGCACTGCTCCCAAGGACAGAACAGGGCTATGTGACCCAGCACTTCTCAGACAAGCCGATGTTACTTTCCAATCAAAATATTTTCAGTTGAAGTATTTTTCTGTTAAAACATACAGACTTTTGCTATTTCTCCCTTGGTGAAAACAAAACAAAACAAAACAAAACCAAACCAAAAAAACCCAACAAGTGTCTGAGGAACAGGGAGACACAAAACATAATTTAGTAAAAAAAACAATTTTCCATTCAAAAACTCCTGTTGACTATGCCTAATTAGAATTTATATCTACCTCCGCACAGGACAGTTTTTTTCTAGGTGCTTCCTCTACTGAGCATACCTGGACACTGCCAGAAGTGCTCCAGTGGGACCTATCACTGTACCTACCTCTAACCTTCATAGGGATACTCAGGTACATTGTATAAGTGAACCACAGTTCTGCACTAAAACCTTTCACCTCTGGGTATGTCTAATCTTATACTAGGAAAAAATACAGAAATACAATAATAGGTTATTCTCTTATTTTAATAACATTTCAACCGTACTAAAAGCATGAATTCAGTTTGCTCAGTTCAAACCACTCTAGCAGCAAATGCATCTATAGTGTGCTCTGCTGCATCTTCCTTATTAGCTAATTCTCTCACATCAAGCTCATTTAAATCTATTTGTCCCAGACCACCCTCTTTAAAGAGAGGAAGGAGGAGGATGGGATCTCTTGCTACTCAGGCTCCCATCCTATTTATGACTGAATGTTTAAGGTTGCTTTACAAAACTTTCTCAGTCTCCTCTTGTAATTCAAATCAATTGTAGCCATAACATAAAAATTCTAGAACTTATATTCCTCACCCCCACCCTACTCCCCCTGAAAAAAAATAAAAGGTTTAATTTGATAATTGAAGAAATAAAAGGTTCTTTTCAAACCTGACATTAAAAATCTCTAATAAAAATGGGGAAAATGAAGGTCTAGGATGACAGTCTTTATCAAAGTGTATATAGAGACATTATATGTTCCAGTAATTGTTTAGGCCGGTGAATTAATGAATCCCTGGCTGTAAGTCTCCATTTGAAATTATTTCAGTGGTGTCTGCTGCTCTGCTGCTTTGGAAAAGCCTGTTGTCTGAAGCTCTGGAGAAGGGCCTTGAACCCTGCCATTCAATCCCTTTCAGCCCATCAGCTGAGTCTAATTGCCAGAAAGCACACGAGACCCCTAAGCCTGATTGTTCCCCGACCTCCTTTGAGGTTCTGAGGCATGAAAAGCAAAAGGGAAAAAAAAGCTCTCTTTTGATCTTCTGTTTCTTTCTCTCTCTCTCTCTCTCTCTTTTTTCCTGCCTACTCCTACTCTAAGAATGACACATTTCTTTATATGGCTTCTCCTTCTTATAAAGACAATAATTAATAAGGCCTTTATAAAATGAGGCTTGAATTGGTGTCACCTTCAAGGGTGGTCCGGGGCTCTGAAGTGAAACCCCCGGTGGGCTTAGGCATTGCATGGCCTTTGCACAGGTCAGGTTTAAATACCCTGACCTCAATTTTCACTCTCCTCCACTAATGAGCTGATTCACACATGGATACAAAATTATACGAGGGAAAAGACAAAAGGAGCAAGGTGTAGTTGACACCACATTGGCCAAATTTTATTATCATCTTTGTGCCTATGACATCACAGCTGTGGACATTGTCAAAGCGGTGAAACCGCTCGCTTTCTCCCCCCACCCCACTTCTTTTTGTCCCCTGCCATCAGCTTTATATAATTACTTTCACAAACTCACACTCTCTGCCTATTATTTGCTCAGATGTCATGAAGCTGCGATGTTAGGTGGGACTGGGGACCAGTCTGGGTTCTTGTGTGGTTACACATGCAGAACTGGGTCGCTTTTCTTGAGGTTCTGCTTCACTGCCTCACTGTCAATTGTGAGGATAAAGCGGCATTATGTGTATCTATTCTATTTCACAGGCTTATCAATTTGACACTGAAAGTTGAAAAAAAAAATAAAAATCATCACACCAGGGATGTTACGTGTCCATTAAATGAAAATTGTTGATGGTTGACATTGAATGAGTTGTCAAAGACAGCAAGACACGCATTGCGTAAGTTTCTCTATTAATGCAAAACATTTAACAAGTTTATTAGAGAAGAAGCTAAAGGGGGGAAAAATGATGCTATGACAGCCACACCCGTGGGTTGTAAACCTGTCAAATCCCGTCAGAGGAGCAAGGTCAGTGTTTGGATTGAAGACAGAATCAGCAGGAGGCACTCTTCCTCTGAGTCAGTGGATCCTACACCCAAGCGCTTTTATAGCGGTATATAGGACAGTGCCTCAGGGCTAATTCACAAGCTAATGTTTCTGCGTGACACAGCCACAACATGTTGTTGATAAGCTAAGAAACAAGTACTAAGTATTTCTAGGAATTAAAAAAAATCTCATGCCACTTTTTGTCACCATAGGAAAGCTGACTCCAATGTAACCACGCAATTAGGTTCTACCACCCTTAATCTCTAATACGGTTTCACATGGTTGTTGTTTTCTTCACCACTTGTCCCAAGATGTTGTGCAGTGTTGTGGTTAAGCACTAACTGAGCTCCTAAGTGGTGGGCTGTACATCACTCAAACCCAGATTGATTCCTATGCCTTAATCTAGCTTCTCAGGGGTGGTGTAAGGGTGCTGAATAAATATATGCAACATGCTGGAAAGTCTTTGCACTAAAAAAGAAGTATGACATCACCTTTGGGACAATTTTGGGGGTCTCATCTCTCAGGCAAAACTAAAAATGAATTAACACTATTCTTACTGAGAACAAATTAGACTTTTAAAACATTTGTTCATTAAACCCCATAATACAACTATATGGTTAATAATCTTTTTATCCTTCTGCACAATACAGACAGCTCTGGGCTGCTAAACAACAGGTATTTAACAGGGTATGATAACTCTCCACAGGCAACTCCCATTAGCAAGGAATTACTAAAAAAGGGAAGTTATTAATTACCACTATTTTGTCATGCAAGGAATTTCAAGGAAAATTAACTGGCAGAATTTTTACTTCCCTTTTTTTAAAAAAAAAAAAAAAAAATCAATCTCCATCTCCCCTTTGCCTTTTTTAAAAGAGATTAGCTTTGCAAACATAATTTCGAAGAGGAAATGTCCTAGAGGATGAACATTGTGCATGTATATGTACAGTATTCCAAAAGACAAGCATTTCAAAACATAAAATATCCAATGCACTATGCTTAAAAGTCAAGAAAAAGGAATTTTATCAGATTCTTTTCAGCCTGAATTATTTAAAAAATTTCCAACACCCAAAAAAAGGACAAAAACTAATATATGCACACAAATTTCCTTCTTATGTAGGTGATATCTGTGAATGTAGTAAAGGAGAAGAAACTAACATGCAAACACCACATACAGTTTTACAAAATGTATAAACTCCTTAGTGGCACGTGAAGACAATTTTCACTTCAGTAGGATAAGGGAAATGTATGTTTTTGATAGTTATTTTTCCCCTTCAAATCATGTATATTAAGGACACTTGCTGGCAGACACTTCCCATATTGCATTGGGACTGCCAATGAACAATCAAAATGAGCTAATAACTCTCTTTGGGCACATGCTGATGAAAGAAAGCAAACTGGAATAACCTGATTTGGCCTCACCAATAGCTTTTTGTATGACAGCTAATCAAGGCTATAAGTAAAGAAAGGATTAATTATCGTCTCAATTTTTTTTATCACTTTAACTTCTGAAGTGCTAGTGTATTTATGAATACTTTCTAGGAAATTAGTATCACATCTTTGACACACACATTTCTCTCAAAATAAGAAAAGAATAATATGGGTTTTGGGTTTTTTTCTAAATGTAAGCAAAATCATGCAAAATTATATTACTGATGGGACCAGAAATTCTATGGGCATGATCCTCATTTAATACAGCTATGTACAAGTGTATTGAACCATGCAAATTTTTACCTGCTGAGGATCGGGCCTTCTGATTCATAAAAGCAATACATCACGTTAGGATGAGACTGTAATACAATCTGTTTCTGAGTCACTGATGGGGCTGAGGGAATATCAGTTTATCTGACTTTCAGCAAAGTACTACTGAGCAGTGCTATGAAGTGCAGAGCAAGACTAAACTAAAAGAGAATAAATTAATTGAACACTTGCTACCCAACAAAGTAAGTGTTCTTCTAATTTGCAAAAAAAAAGTCAAGAAATACAGAAGTTTTGCAGGATGACCACAACTGCCCTACACAGAACACACAGAATGAATTAAATTCTTCCTTTTTTCTTTCTCACCATTAGTCCAGTTCCTATCTTCTCAGATGTATTAAATTTCTAGGCTGTTCCTTGTAGTGTATAGGATAGCAAAATTAGGTCTTCGTTACAAAGCAGAGGGAAGAAGTAAAGGGCAGGCCGAAAAGTCTATCTTTAGCACATTTGATTTGAATTGGGCATTGTATCATTCTGGGAAAGAGTGTACTTCTTGGCCACCATTATCCAAATACAGAAAATACAAAATTAATATAGTACTAAGTCTGTTTCTCTTCACACAACTGTGTACAGTGACAAGGTGAAAGGTAAGGATATATCATATTCTAAAATGCATATAAAATAATTAAAACCAGAAAAGGATAGTCTGAAATATCTGGTTCCTCACTCTTTTACTGTGTGTTAAAGCACTGGAAATCAAATGGGCTTTTTGGTGAGTAAAATACTAGTGTAATGGCAATAAAGTCTGGCCATGTAAAAATGTAAATATCAGTCTAGTGAAAAAGCCATGGATATATTCAAATATATCATATAAAGGTCTTAGCTATATTCAGGTATATCATATAGTAGTATTTATCTGAACTGGCTTACATAAAAGCAAACTATTATGTGATAAAATTTGTAAGAGTTTTACTGGGCTAACCTTGTAAATGTTGTCCTGTTTGAAGATGAAAAGTATTTACAAAACAGCCTGAATTAACGCCCATTTGAAAGCAAGGTTTCATTTTTTATAGTACTTCAGTTACTATTCTTTCCATAAAAAAAAAAAAAAAATAAATAAAATAAAATAAAATAAAGGGAGGGGGTGGGTGGTGGGTGGGTAGGGAAAATGCCTTCCTACTGAGACCACCCACAACCAGCAGAGTGAAGAGCACATGGGCTTCTTCATAGATTCTCTATGAAACTGCCAATACCCAACAGCTAGCACACCCTCCGGGGAAGTCGCTTAGACACAAAACTAATAAAGACATCTGCACATGTCTCCCTGCAGACACGGCTCCAAAAGGGATGCCTCTTCACCAAGATTCCCTTTGACAACAACACATTCTAATAGGTACCTTATGAGCGCTGTACTACTAAAATTATAAAAATGCCGTATTTCTGTGGAAATATTTCTCTACATATGATTCCACCCCACTGCGCAATACTCAACACACAGCTATCTTTATATTCTTAAACCTGTCACAATATCACTAATTATAAGAGTTCAAGAGCACTAGAAATCTTAAATTCCTCCTCATTCCATTCAGCTGCTGTTTGCCACAATTTCATTCCCTTGGTAGTATCACTTTGCTGAAAAAGATTAACCATCTCAGATGCAACCGTACCATTGGCTTCTTTTCTCACTAGAGATTCCTGACACCGAGTTGCAGTTACCTTCTTTGCACCGAGCCTTGCGGAAAGTGCGGAAATTTACGGTAAAATTGTTTCCTCCCCAGTAAATACCCTGAATTTAAGCCTTATAAATTCCAGCAGGAAATAAATCATGACTGAAGACACAGAAATTTCTATGCTGGCTCTATCAGCATGTATAGACCAGTAGATTCTTGAGGTTCTGCCCCAACTTGGGCACCAAATAAAATATTCCATCATTTTCACTATCTGTAGGTACTGCTGGCACAAAGCCTTTGGCCAGAAGTTTGTTCTTCCAATTCTCCTAATAAAAGTTGGCCTCTTGGTCTTCAGCATCAGTGAAAGACTCATTTCTTTCACCATCATCTCTTGTATGGACATAGTCCAAAGTCCTAAACTAGGTCAAATTCTATACCTGTGGTTGAATATTGTGCCAGGCTTCTTTTTCTACTTCACTAAATGTTCAGACATTTTTGTACTAAAAGTTTGTCACTGAGACTTTGCTGAAAGCTGTTATGGATAGAAAGAAAAAAATCCTTTTTTAATGAATTCAATCAAGGAGGAGCAAATGGAAACACCAAACAGCAAATACTTCCCCCCCCCCCCCCCCAACAATTACAGCATTATTTTATGTGAAATCTGTTCTGTAACAATGAGAGAAAATTAGTGTGTGTTCTATTCAAAAGATACTGCAGGATGGATTAACATTTATGATCCAGAGTTCAGTGACTTGGATGTTTTCATCTTCTTTTTTTTAATATTAATTGGATTTTCCAGTATACACTGAAGTGGTAAAATGCATTTAATCAATATGCTTTGGGACTAAATTAGCAAAGTACTAATTTTGTTTTGCAAGGTTATATTATGTATTGTACATTTTTAATCACAGTATTCTCAGTTTATTTCTCATTTGTGAAACTTATGATCCCATTGTGTATAACGCAAAGAGAATAGAGAGTCGGAGTAAGCCTCATGAGTTCAAATATATAGAGGAGTGCTTTCAAAGGGGTGTGTTTATTAGCTTCTCATCCTAACCTGAACAGTATGACATGAAATTGTTATGCAGCCACATTGCCTGACAGTTAGCAAGACCTGCAGTAGCTCATCCAGAATTGTGTCTTAAATTTTAATAAATATTTTTAAAAGAGACGTGTCTGCTGAAGAGCTGTGGAAGACAGTAGTTTTAGGGAAGCTGACCCTAAATGCTTCACCAATCCCAGGTGTAGCCCACATCCTTCAAGGGTCATGTGGCAGAGGAGCAGAGGACTAGAAAGCAGCCCTGATGGGCATTACAGGATTGTCTGGTGCTCATTCAGCTGAGAGAGGAAAAGGACAAAGAATCCGTATGCACTGCTCCACAAAGAGAGAAAACTTCCATTAAATAACAGAACAGTGAGAAAAGGGACAAAGAAGCTGCCTAAATGAGATACCAGATCTTCTTCTCCCTGAGAAGAGTAAGAGTGGAGTATGGTGCAGTGCAGACTGTGTGCTCATGGCCTTGTGGCTGGGGACAGGGAGTAGTCCTTACCCACCTGCCCTCTTCCACCTGCCGCCCCACGGAGGAGTGCAGGACACGGTCCTGGGAGGGCAGAGAAGAAGGAAGAATACTATCGCCACAGATGGGGTTCCCAAATATTCGCATCAGATTTGCATACTACCACATTGGGACAAATTTCTTCCAAGTCAGGTGTGGCCAAAAGATCGCGTTTCTGATGAACTAGTCAGAGCATATAGTACAGATTATTCTGACTCAGTGCTTTTATGCTATAACAGAAAGTCCGCCAGTGCAAAGTTACCATGTAAAACAACTTTTAACCAGTTTAGGAAATACATACCAGATCAGTGTTTCGTGTTGCAAAGCTACAGCCTTTCTGACCCAATGCCAGGAGCTCAAAACCCAGCTTCACTATATGATCGGGTTCATTCTGTGGGCTGAGAAGCACAGCCATGGATTATACACACACAAGGCAGGAAAGGTAGACCTCTCCCACTTGCTGGGGTTTTTTTTGTTGGGTTAAGCCCTGAAAATCACTACGTGTTCCTGAACAGGATTCTGCATCTGGCAGGGGAAACCGAGGCAACTGCTGCGGTTTCAAACTGAGCCTATATCAATGGGACAAATTTAGTATCAAAGTAGCATCTTACCTTCCTCTAGAACATATCTCATCTCCTCCTCCCTTCTCCCTCTGGAGCATGACATTTGTTCCTTTACACCACACTTTGCTGTCACCTTCGCTCAAAATAAAGGAAGTGACATTTACGGTGCAACACCACTAAAAGAAAGGCTATTCTCAAGATTCATTTTTAATCTGAGTCTTTTCAAAGGAAAGCACAGGTAAAAAAAATAAAAAAAATTAGGTTGCTTTGGCAACTGCCTGGGGCTGGCACTGCAGTCCTGTTCCCATGCACGCTTGGAGGCACCGAGGTACAGTGCCTGCAGCACTTCTCAGGGGGTGGCTCTCCTCAGCATCACCCTCGAACCACAGGCTGTACCTGAAAGGCACATGGAGGTCTTAACTTTAATGGGTCAGGATGGAAAGTAATGATTTGCTCAGTAGTGGAGAACCAGTGTTAACTGTCTAAAATGGTGTGAATGGCTCAGATGTTAAAGAGCAGTCTATCAGGCACCAGACAGTATTATCAGGATCACCTGTCTGTCAGCTGCATTACCTGGTTTCCCCCGATTCATTTGTTTTAAAGGAGTCATTGGGTTTACTTCAAACAAACCCAGCAACCGAACAAAGCAAAATCAGCTCCTTGCTAAGACCCTAAGAGGAAAGGGGAAGAGTAACATATTTAAACATAAAGTTGAACAGAAAGGTTTAAAATTTGCAACTGATGCTGTGCAGCAAGGAGATAAGAGCCTTCCAGACAAGTTAAAATGCATAGATATGCCAATCAACTCCAGATAGATTCAAGGGGTGGTGAACACAGATTACTCACATTACACCAAGGCTATCTCAAGTTACTCAAATGACATAAAGGGATACAATAATCACACACTTGTCTCATTGTGTCAACTTTTTAACAGGGGAAAAGCCATTGTCCACTTCAAGAGGAAACAGCAAAGCAAACCAGATCAGATTATTCTCAAGTGAATTGTCAGGTTGAGGGGGTTTTCTACTTATCTGATACTAGCACAGACACTGATAGCAAACAGCTCACCTGACTGCACACAAGGACCCATTCTCAAAGGCAAAAAGCAATCTGTCGCAATTATTAAAAAACAAATTAGACAATCAAGCTGGAAATTTGCCTTCTTTCTTAGGAGAGCTGCCGTATAAGGGGGTTGATGTCATGTAGCTAGAGCGTCTTTGCTGGGGTTCAGCTGACCAGAGCAAATAGACAGTGGAAAAATATCAGACCAGTGTTGCCTGGGATACAACCTTGGTGCCCTCAGGCAGACAAAATAACGACTTCGAATGGGGTGAACATTGGGAAAAACTATTATGGGACACCTGGGAAAAGAATTTTTTTTTCTTGCTTACAGGTCTTTTGCATTTATTCCTCATCACATTCATGGCATGGACACAGAAACTGGCTTCTGAGTAGTATAAAACTATTTGGGGTGATGAAAACAGAGAGTCAAAGTCACTACTAAAACTGAAAAACTATTAGCTGTAAGTGGGCGAGGACTCTGTTCTCTCTGAGCCTTCTAAGTTACCAAACACAAAGCCTGCTCAGTTGGCCTTTGCATTTAAGGGGATTGCACTCTAAGACAACTAAAACATTTTTTCCATGTGGATTTTAG
This sequence comes from Athene noctua, assembly GCF_965140245.1. Lineage (NCBI taxonomy): Eukaryota > Metazoa > Chordata > Aves > Strigiformes > Strigidae > Athene > Athene noctua. The sequence continues at coordinate 11,070,865 of NC_134049.1, read as the reverse complement.
CACAACACATATGCACAGCTTCAGCACAGGAATGGTGTGATGCAGTGTCAGCTCATATCAATTGGAAACTGAATTAGCTTCAGAGGGCATTGGATCTGCTCTTTTCTGTCTGTAAAAGGCACATGATACTATTTCTTTAACCAGCTCTCCAAGGGTGCTGACACAGTCTAGAGAAGAGCTGACCTTCTAAGCTAGTAAGAGGGCCACTGATGAACTAACCTTTCTTTTTAAAGGTCTCTCCTGGCTTTGTTACAGTCCATGCTTTCCTACACAGCTGGACACAGCAAGGAAACCTTGGGTTTAAGAGGCACTCAAGTTGTTTCGCACCACATCCATCCCATACTGGGCCATACTTACAGCGCCCATGCACTGAAGACAACGAATCAATTGGGTTTTTGTCAAAGAAAAATTCCTTTTGGGGGATTAAAAATGATAAAGTTAAGAGGCTTTTCTTGGTAAGAAGTGACAGTCAGCTACAGATCAAAGAACTAGACTCTGTTTTCACTTGAAGTCCCCACCAAGTGGTCCCTTAAAGGATCACACCTGACCAGATCACAGAATAATATTTTCTACACAAAGGTGGATTAATTTTTCCTTCTGAAAGAGAAATTCTTACCATGATCCAAGAAAACCCTTACAACTAAAAATTAATGCCAAGAGAAAATTAACATTTCTAATGCTAAACTAAGTTCACTGCCAATACCAAACATTTTGTTGCACTTTTAAATATATTCTAAATCTGATGTACCCCTCAAACCTGAACAAGCTGTTATGAAGCTATGGAATCCTTTTGCTTTGAACATGAGAGCCAATGGAGGAGCAATGCTACACTTAAGAAGATGCACCGGACCTTATGCCCTGCTCTGTTCGGTTTTCTCCAGTAACTTCACATTGTAAGGAACGTACAGCTACATTCTTCAGCCTTTCTCCGTGAGACCTGTACTACCAGGACTACTCGGTGTAAAAGTGTGGTGGCTTTGTGTGCCCTGTAAGTCTTACAGCTGGATCTGTTCCAAGTTCTGTGGAGGTTGTACTACAGATCCTCACTGAATTGGGGGCTAAGTGACTTTCCTCCATTGCTATTCCAACTCCAGGTATTTAAGAGCATATTTTACTGAGTGTCTCAACCACAATAACAGCAGGGTTGTGTTTGGTGTTTTTTTTCAAAGCTTGTGGTAATTCACAACCACACATCTTAGATCAGAGCAGAGCCCTAAATGTAAAGTCCAGCAATGTGAATATGAAGATAATTAGTAATCGGAACTTCTGCTTTCTCTGAATTCTCATGTTCCCGGAAAAAACATTACCAGAGCATTAAAGCAGAGGAGATAATAAGGCTTTTTCTTGACACCACCAAACTGTCTACATCCTAGTCTGAGCAGCTTCTGCAGTTTTCATTTTCTCCCTGCACCCCTATAAAACAGGAAACATTTTCCATGGTTTTAGTCCATGCAGTGTACAGAAGTTTTGTGATTCTGCCCCCCAGGCTCCTGTGTGTTATCACTTCAAAGGCGTTGATCTCTTTTTAAATGTCCCTTTTGACAACTCAAATCTCTGAACTGGAAGTCGAAATTGGCTAAACTGAGATCTGATAATCGGCAGTTTTACTTCCAGCCGCATCCTGTGCTTGCAGTAATAAAAGCAGTGATTATCTTTGATATGGTTGATGAAGTTAGCAGGATAGTAGGCATTCCAGCTGCTTAATTTAATTTCAAATCCCAGTGATAGCATCTAATGGCTGCAGTTTAGCTCGTGCTACAGATTTCATTTTGTAGTGACCACTGATACTGTCAAGGTAGCTTTATGTTCTCACCTGACTGAAGAGTCCCAGCAGAAGATCACTCATCAGGTAACCATGCTGTTTTTAAAAGGCAGTCTGGATCACTTAAATTAAAACCCTGGCACTGATTAAGTGAAAATAAAGTCTGACCCCCAAAACTCCTCTTGATACTACTAATAAATTAGGAATATGCATGATAAAATTCAAAATACAGAAGGACAGAGACCTTTGTGCACTATGAAATACCTAACTATTCTGTTGAAGGTAAGACTGTACATAGTCACAAAACTTAAGGCCCCTGCTACTCTGTACTTCTGTCTCTTTTCTGAAACAATGAGGAAAGATGCAACAGCATACATTAGAAATACACTACAGGTCAGTATCCTGCATTTGCCAATGGATGCTGGGAGAAACACACAGAGTCAGGCCACAGTCTGCCAATTTCCTTTCTACTATTTTGTTTATTATGGTGATTTTCACATGCTAAAATTTATCCTCATCACAAGAAGCCCTTCTGCTTTTCTTTACCTATATACTGCAAGTTAGCTTAGTCCATCAGAACTATCCTAAGCTCTCCAGGGATGCCAGAATATAACACTGGACAAAAAAATTTAAAAAAAAAAAAAAATAAAAAAGCAGAAAAACTGTCTGTGTTTCTCAGTAGTGAGACTGAGCATAATGGGATGACAGAGCAGAGGGAGGCAACATTTGATCACTTCTTTTTTTTAGGTTCAAAGTCTCTAATTGACACTAACTACAACATTGTACTATCCAAACTAATTCATCAGCATCTGAACTAGCTTATCCTCCATTCTGTCAGCCAGAGAGTCAGAGGACAGAAGTGCTGGGTTATGTTGTTACAAGAGAAAACAAGACTTTCACTTTTGGATTTTGTTTTTACTCCAATTTACCTGTATGGGGGGAGACATAAACATTCCCCCCTCCCTCTCAATTTCCATGCCTACCTCCTGTAACTCGCTTTGCATGCATTCTGTTCCTTACCTTTAAAGATCTGAAACAGTCACGAGAAATGAGCAACTAATTGAGACATACTGACTTTTAAGACCTTCCCAAAACACAGTGAGCTTGTTCAGATTTCTCTGTTTCAGGAGGCCTTGTTCAGCATTACAATGGTTGGGCACATTTCTGAGCTACTCCGGAAAACTGGATTAGAATCAAAGCCCAAGATCACAAACTAAAATGACAACAAAAGTATTTGCCTCATCATTTGTGGACACCTCTGGTACAAAACAATTCAGTTGCCAGATCAACACAGAAACTGCTGAGCTTTCCCAGCAGATTAGTACTGGGGAACTCATGTGACGTCCATCTTTTGTTTGTATCAGTAGTCCCTAGGATTCACAAGTACCACAATATTTCTGAGAATACATTTTCTTCCTTTTCTTCCTCACTGTTGCATGCCTGCTTTGTGTCTCTTTGCTAATATTCTCAGTATTAGTTATTACCCTCTAGTGTCATATATAGAAGTGAGCAGACCCTGTAGACCAGAATAGAAAGTCTGAAATTTTGTAGGTTATGTACTGTTAGAAGAGTCTGAAAAGGACACATGTATTACAAAAGCTCAGAAATCCCATAGGTTAGTGGGTTCATGCTATGATTTTTGTTGGGCATGCTACAACAGACAGACATGGGATCCTAGAAGGACTGTGGTTGCCATCACCCTGAAGTGAGGCATCCAGCCTGTTCCCTATTTGGTGCAGAAGAGCCACCAGGAAAGGCAAACACTGAAAACAGGCTGGATTAATTGTATCATCAGCATCGTGGTTTACAACACTACCATTTCCAGAGTGATCCCAGAGTTTATAGGAATTGTTTGTGTTTGTGTGGTAGTTGCTCAACGTTCCTCTCAATGACCTGGTCAACCACAGCACTGCCATACAGTCCCTTCTGGGTTAACAAAGAAGGAGGAAACAAAAAGAAATGAGGAAGAAGGAGAGTCCAAACTCAGAATAATCCAGAAAAAGAAAAACTGGCCAGCTATAAACAAGCTGCCAGTCCTGGTTTCATCACTAGGTAGAGAATAATTAAGAGATTAAATGGATGCATATAATTAAGAGATTAAATAGATGCAGTGGGGTTGTGTGACACTGCTCTGGGCATATTGTCCTTGCACTGCATCCCACAGCACTAGATATAGCCACCTGGGAATCACAGTTTCTAAAAGACAATGAAGATAAAGGAAGATATAAACAAACTGGAAGGGAACAGAAAAATGGGTGAATCTTGGACTGCAAAACAAACACAAGCAAAGTCCTTCTGGGACAGCACAAGATCCGTTTCTCCGGTGCTTTACCACTTTTAAGCAAGCTGTGAAGTGCAGCATATTTAACGAGATAGAAAGAAAAAGTAGAAGGAAGAGATGTTTGTCATTGCAAGCTGTCAATCACCCCAACACAAAAAAAAAAAGGAGCTTCCATTCCCTGCACAGGACTCTGGTTCAGCAAGCTTAGCTTGACAAAGCCTGCTTCTAGTCCAAATGGGAAGTAAGAATTGCAGGGAATAAAGAGAGACTGGAGGAGGATGGACTGTTTTAAAGCTTTTGAAGCTCTTCTGAAAAAGAAGGGGACGATGGAGTATAGAAACTATATTATGGAAAACGCATCTTTTTTTTTTTTCATTTCCTTCCACCTTTTAAATATACTTAACGCTACCTGTTCTATTAACCTCTTCTGAACTGCAGCCTGCTGATTTGTTGAAATAAAGATGCTGCTTGTACCTTACTGCTGTTCCGATATATGATAAAAGCTGGTAATTCTCACAGAAAACCCTGATGAAATCATTAGCAGTCTCCCTGAGTAAGGACTATGTCAGGTAGTGACAAATTATTTTTAAAAGGAATCTTGAAATTAAAATTCCTTTTTAAAAACGTGTCCATATGTCTGTGCACTAGAAGTAGAGAAAGATTCTCTGCTGGAAACCTTTTTGACTGAATGAGGCTAAGATGGAAGTAAGTAAATAATAAGGAGAAAGGGGAGAAAACTTATTTACAGTAAGAACAAAGTTGGGAAGGAAAATACTTCAGTCCCCTAATTCTTGGTCTAAATCTGTCTCATTTGTGTGCATATCCAGACCTTTGCACGCACCAGTCTTTGCTAACTCCTCAGCCCTTGTTGTGTGAGTGCTGAGACATGTGCAGGGCTCTCACCGCTCCAGCACGGGAGCTGGCTGCTCTGGTGACCTTGGCAGCTGAAGGACCCAGATGCCCAGCTCCAGGATGAATCTCTGCAGCAGTGTCATGGGGTGTCAGCTCATCTTCCCTAGTCTCCTCCCTGGCTTCGCTGACAGACCTGCCTGTGGGGTCTGGTGTGGGGTCAGCTGCTGCTGTGCTGCTCTGTCCTCCTTGAAGTCACTTTCCTTTGATTTCTGAGGATGAGGTGCATTCTCTTGACAAGATGCATCTGCAGTGTTTGATTAGGGTAAAAGAAGCGTGTGGGGGGAATATTCCCTATACTTTTATATGTAACAGTATGCTAGCTGCCTGTAGCCCAACTGGTTTCCAAATGACACATGAAACTTAGAGCATCCTAGGAAGCAAAGAGGCAAAATATTAAAGAATAACTGTACACAGATCTTTCTTTTATTGAGGGGGTAAAATAGACAGCTTTCCACATTTCATGATTTAATCTATTTACTGGAAATAACATAATAGAGATGTTAAAAAAAATCTAATAGGCTAATAAAAGCCAAGCATGATAGAGGTATAACATGCATGTTTATTATTAAAAGCAACATTACTAAAAAATAGCTTATTTCTATAACTTTATTTGAAACAGGGAATTTAATAATAGTAAAAAAAAAAATAATGATACAATTGCTTTAAGAAGCCTTCTTTGTATCTGAAGGGTCTATGAATATAAAAGCGTATCAGGGCCAAATCCAGAAGGTCTTACTCAGGCAAAACTGATTTTAGTGGAAATAAAGCCTGATGGACTAAAGGATTTGGTCAGTAATTTATGGGACCCTTATCTCTGATCCACCTTCTAGGAATGCTAGCTTGTGGTACAGAGCAATGTAATATGCTTAAATATCTATGATTAATTCGGGTAATCTGGTTTATAGAGCCCGCTTATGTAAATGAAAAGGATTTACCTTTATGTCTGAGATGAAAAAAATATACATCAGATACAGTGAACCACATATTACAGAAAATGGCCTGGCTGAATTGTATTAATGTCTCAAAAATGTTGAAAAATGCTGTATCTTCTCCTTAAGCCAGTAATCATAGTACCTACAAATTGCATATCTTATCCTACTTTACACATACGCAGAAGTGGGCAGCGGCTGTTTTGAAGGCAGTATATCTCTAATTTGTACTCCTTACAACACGCTTTTCAAAGCATAACAGAGAACTGCAGCTAAAGACTTTCAAAATGAGGAGAGGGCTGTGAGGGATTAATGCTTTACCTGGTAAATGGAGCGGAAGTCAACTATCAAAGAAAAACAGCAACATTCCCGCGGGTCCAGTCTTAAGGACTGAAGGTTTTCATGTGATGAAGTGGTAATTCAGTTCAAAGTATCAGAGAGACTTTGGACTGAGAACTCCCTTTGTATACCTGTCCAACAAGAGCTATGAATTTACAGATAATAAATAGAGGAGGGACCAGTGTGATCATCTTGTCTGGCCCTCTCCAGAGCAGAGAGCACAGGAGTTCTCTTTAGCTAATTCTTGTTTGAGAAACAGATGGTCCTCTAGTTTAAAAATCCTCTTCCATCTCCACTGACACATCAAGGAAAAATTTTCACCAATTTCAGCAGAGCAGCTCTGAAGACACAGATCCTTGACAAAGAATTCCCACTGGACAGACAATTGTCAAAAACCAAGGAGTTCTCTGAACCACCCTCTCCTTTTTATTTTCAGCATATGGAATGGCCATGTTCCTTGCTAGCAGAGAATCACCAGGGAGCCTCCAAGGCATGTGTAATTTAGAACATCCTTCAGACTGCTCCATCTCATCTCATGTTTTGAACAACCCTCCAGCTTTCTTTGCCTCAGCAGCAAGTACCTTAGTGTTATATTATAAATATGTACATGCTAGATTACAGATTTGCAAATAGTTATGTACACATGAAAAGCCACTGAACATCAGCCTTTTCCAAACATCATTCTCTAACTACAGACACTTCCCAGCTCTAGAAGAATTTCTGAGACAATCAAGATGATATGGGTGAATGGGGTTAAACTAAAATAGACTTCAGCAAAACAAAGTTTAATCTAATATTCTTTACTCGGGACAGATTATTGTATCTACTGCGCCTTGCAATACAATCCCTATATGTAATCCCCATAGCAAAAATCAGTTTGTCAGGTGCAGTAAAACAATGTAAATATAAGAAAAGGCATTCCAAAAAGCTCTGGTTTCATATTAAAGTGAAATCAACACCCTCAACCAATAGAGATATTCATAAAGGGATAAAACACCTCAAAGCAAAGCATCTGTGTTTGTGCTGCTATTTCATGTCAAGGCAATTACAGTGATGTTATTAGGAAAGATCAGGGAGGGAGCAGTGTTGTCATATAGTAGGAAAAGAAAACAAACCTTTAAGCAATCATGTAGAGCATGCAGAACATCTTAAAGCTGGTGAAGGAACAAAGCTTAGCACTGTCAGTGTATTGATCTGTTCCAGAAGGTGCAGAGTTCTGCACCACTGTGATTGCCTTCCCTGCTGGGTTTAGAGAGGTCTGAAAGAATACAGTATTGATCTGGCCCAGTTCCTGAGAAGTAACTTAGTGATAAACACTGACTCCAGTCCACCGGCTCTGAAAGCAAACTGTTGCAAAATAGCACTGCGCTGATGCAGGCGCAGCTCCTGTTATGCAGGTAACAATACACGCTCAACACCAGCGCCCACTGCGTTTGTAGCAGAAAACTAGTGTTGTCCACTGGCAAGAATATAACACCTGAAGACTCAGCTTCTGTTCCCTTTTTTTTTTTTTTTTTCATTCAAATCTCATAAGGATTCTGGGGAATGGAGAGTATTTTATTATTTATTCTGCATTCAGGAAATATTGCATATTTAAGGAGGCTTTGTGTTTAGTTGAAGCCTAGCAGAAAATAAATCGAAATTCTGCATACTGTTCTCCCTCTGTTTATTACATTCACTGTAATGCCATGGGAAGACTGAAAAATGTTTCTAAATTTCTGTTAAAGATGGAAGAACGCTCTCCTAATTTAATTCTTGCCTATCAGTTAAGTCTTGTGGATATGTAACATCTGGGCATTCAAGAGAAAGCATTTCTACTCTTAAATCCCAAGGCTGATGCTGTCCTGCAGAAGTAAAATTCATGTGAGTAATTTCACATGGACAAAAAGGCCAGCATGCATCTGTATTTCCAAAATCTTTGGCTGCAATTGCATCCCCTTTCTGGTGGCATCATGGCTCAACACCAGTTGCACTAGAACACTGCAGACACAGCCAGGGAAAAGAAACAGATTTTGAAGGCAGGCTGACTAATGAGACTACAAACTTTAGGCAGCTAAACTACAAAGATATGATGGGTTGTTAAATGCAGCTCTATGAAGTATTACAAAACCTAAGTGGGGGGGAGGGGGGAGAAATCTGTCCCACGGAGTCCTCAGCAGTTGACTCCTGTCCTCTCTTAGGCCTACCTCAAAAAATAAATTGGCAAAGATGAACTGAACCACTTTCTGTGAGATTCTGTCGGCTTGTTGTGACTTTTGGGGTTTTTTTTCTGCAGTCGTGCTGAAGACTTCTGGAGGTTCCTTGAACCTTTATTGCCTTAAGCCTGAATCTCTTCATGGCTGATTCTGATCATCAGCTTGACCCTGGGAGCAACACCAGCCGCAGGATTTCCCTGCGTGTCAATGCTGGACCTTGCTCCTGGGAGCCCAGGTTTCCATCTTCATGCTTTTACGCACAGCCGAGAACCACAGTCACTGGGTCAAATTTTCACAAATCATGAAGGCACTGAATTTCCAAAAGGATTACTTCTGGGATGCATGGGCTTGCTCCCAGAAGGCCCTCAAGAGAACGATTGCCTGTTTTCTCTCTTGGTTGCACAGGTGCATAACCTCACCTGTGTGCCCCATCTCTTCACACTAAAAGAATTTCCCCTCCAGGCTGTGTCAGGTCTGCTGAAAGATGCTCCATCTTTCTGCTAAGCAGACATAGATCTTTTATCACATCATTTCTGCAAACAGTGCACATACATTTTTTATTTTAGGGTTGGGTTTTTTTCTGTTTATTTTTTCTTCTTCTTTTTCTTCCTTTTTTTTTTTTTGTGTGTGTGTTTTGTTTTGTTTTGTTTGCAACTTTCATCACTGAGAAGAAAACTGTTTACCAGACATGGGCACCTGGCTTGGGTTTTGTTTTCCTCTTTTACTCTCTGAATTCAACTCTGTTTTTAAATAAAGAGACGCAGAAGAAGCAGCAGACCTCCTGGGTCAGCCAGGTCAGCCTTCTCTATCGAGCAGGATTTTCCCATACACTCTGACCCCCTCAAGGATTTTATCTAGCCTGTTTTTTGAACACCTCTAATGATGGTGACTCAGCTACCTCACTAGGCAGCTTATTCATCTGTCTAGCCTAATTGCTCTTAGCTTTACTTTGTTTTCCTTTGTATGCAACATGAAATTTTCCTTTTTCATTTTTAGACCATTTCTCTATCAAGGGGGAAAAAAGCAACAAAAAATTGCTTCCTCAAAAAAAATCACCATTCCTTGCAGTCTGCAAATATCTACAAAGCACGGCAACACTATTGTCATGTCTTCCTAATTTATTAGCCTATGTGTAAACTGTACATGGTTTGTTCAGTGAAAGGATCAATGAATGTAACAGCTGCAGATGTCCTGGAACACCTGGTTTTCTGCAGGAGTAGGGATCTTGTCATCAAGATAACTTCACGTAGCTAGAGGAATGGAGTGTCTAATAGTCAGACCTCCACATCTTGAAGAACAAGGCTGAGAAAGACAAACAAGTGTCAGGCCAAGTAGATGCTACTTTGGTAAGCATGGACCAAGTCTCCAGTCCTTTCCCAAGAAAACACTCATTTTCTTTAGTTCTTGAATCCAGGGAGCAGCATCAGCAGAGTATTTGGTAAATTAACTGGATGTTGGGACATTGGGAGAGTTATGCACATAAGAAGGACTGAGTCCCTTGTTCCATGAGTGGAGATGTCATTCACCCTCAGAAAGCAACACAGCCTGAAGTCTGTTAAAGGATTAACAGGGCACAGGCAAGAGCTTCTCATCAAAATCTGAGGAACTCTGACAGACAAAGAATTAAACTAATATCCCAAATTAGTAACATAGATTGCTATCGGCTGGGAGTCTTTCAGCAATAGTCAGTACTCTGCAGTCTGGTGGCTGCATAAAATGGCATAAAGCAGAGGTAGCTCTGCCTGGCACCTGCAGCATGTTGAGAGATGCATTTGCAAGAGATTCCCAGCTCTATCCCAGTTTTGATTTCAGGAAGAGCTAGGCAATGCTTCCTCATACAGGGGTGCAACCCACATCCAGTGACCTTCTATCACTGAGCTTAATCCTTAGTTTCAAATAAAAATATAGTGTGGCCCATGATCTTTACAGGAGTGCATAGTCCTGGCTTACAATACTGATTAGCATCAGTGTAGAAAGCTGCCGAAAAGCCAGCGAGCGAGAAGCATTGTTGTGTATTTTTAATTTTTTTTCCATCTTTTTATCATTTTATTTTTCAGATCATTTTGGTTTAACACTAATTTTTATGCCAAATGCTTACAACCAGGCTTAGGTAAACTAATTCTTCCTCCTCAAAAAAAAAAAAAAAAAAAAATAAATAAATTACCAGGACTTCAAAAATTGGGCTCATGTAAATATTAGTGGGTTCAGTTCCACTCTAGAGAATCCATAAAGGATAAAAAGAGAAGTAAGTTAACACAAGGGAGCAGGGAGAGAGGAGAAAAGGTGAAAAATGAAGCCAAGTGGCAAAGGAAAATAAATAGAAATAGATGGTGGCTGTGGACAGAGGAGAATGCTCAGGTAAAGAAAAAAGTGTCCTACTGCACAGAAGTGGTTAGCACAGCCACTTATACATCAGATGTTTCTTGTAAGTCAAACATGAGTACCAGCTGAGCAACTTAAGCACATGCCTAGTTTTAAGATATCAGTCCTGCTAAAGTCAATTAGTTAGGCTCACACTTAAGTGCTTTACAGAATCAAAGTTTCAGAGCAGGGACTTTCCTCCAGCTAAGAGACCATTTTGAAAATCCCCTTGATAAAAACATGCATATAAATTGCTAGGTGTTAGAGTAGGAGGTGTAAGTGCTATTGAAGTGGAAGACTCATAGGGAGAAGCATGTTCTGCCATCCTCCAGCTCCCCCCAAAAACCAAACAAACTCTGAGAGGTTCGTGAAAGCTATAGGACAAGGACTAGAACACCCTTCTGTCCTTAATTTATTTCATGTTAAAGAGGTGGCAGATCAAGAGACTGATTTATATAAACTAGGAAGATGCTCTAATGCCTCTGCCATCCATAGAGGAATGCACGCACAATGTTTTATATAACAAGAGAACACTAACAAGGTCTGATTATTTTTTCCTCTTGTTCTTCACAAAATGAAGCTTCTTTTCCTAGTCCTGGCATTCTAAGAAAAATTCAAGGACTGTATTGAAAGCCCCTAAAGGGAAAAAAAGTGAGAGAATAGGCTTTTCCACAGCCACTAAATGAGAGAAGGGCAGAGTTGCAGCAGAGTTACTGGAGTTGAACAACCTTGATCTGACCAAAAGGAGTCATTTAATTTTAGGTACTCCCCAAAGGTTTTATTCCTCTTGGCTGCCAGGCCAGGAATGTCAGGCGTGTTGAGATGGGGCACCCTGGAAAGTGCTGAGCCTGAAAGCCAGCAAACAGGTTCCGCATGACTGCTGTTAGGTCTGGGAGCCTCCACGGAGAGCTGAACTCTTTGACCAGATAGGTGTGAACCAAAGAGGGGACTGGGTCATTTCTTTTCAAAGTTTTCCTTGCTTTACAAAGGTTTAAAGATTTTTTTTTTTTATTCCATGAAGCTCCAAACCTTCAGTTTGAAAAGAGGAAATTAAAAAAAAAAAAAAATGCAGCATTTTCTTTCTACAAATAAACGACACAACAGGGAGAGACCCAGCAGGGGAATTAAAGCCCTTATTCTGACTGATCCAGCAGCATTTTTTTAGGCATTAGCTAGACTTAAAACAATAATGAAGTTTGTCACTATGTATGTCATAGAGCAGATATCTTGAAACCTCAAGGTTTATAGACTGTAATATCTGTGGGGAAAGAATTGCCTTCTGCTATGGATATACATAGCACCAAGTACAACAAGGTCTAGCTCTTGACAAAGGTCTCCAGCTGATGTTGGAATACAAATAACTAATGTGAACAAGATGGAAATTGTGCTCTAATCCTCCCAGTGGCTATTGTATAACAAAATGAATGGGGACCTTCAGAGAAAAGGAACAGAAACATACCCTCTGAACACATGGCTGCAGATTCATTGTCTGGGTACTGACAATGTAGGTCCAGCCCCACACCCAATAAAAAAATGTACAAAAATGCTCCAACTATCTTCACTGTCCTGAGCAAACCATGACCAATACTTTCTGGAAGTGCATGGATTATGAATCTGCATGAACGCAGACCCAGTGACCATGTCTGTCCCAGTACAGGACACCTCAAAGTCTGCTGTCCATGATCCTTTATTCATTCGTCCACCATTAGTGTCTCTCAGGGCCAGGGGTTTTCTAATGAAGTGAGGACTGCCTGATCCTGAGCCCAAATGGGTGAAAAGTGAGCACACTGCCAAGATAAACTGTTAACGTTAGTCATTTCACAAACTATCTTCCTAAAATTAAATAGGGGAGAGAGATTAATCCAGTTTATAAAGCACCATTCCGCTATGGCTGAAACTGAAAAGTGTTATACCTGATAGTCATATGAACCTAAAAATAATGTTTGCACATTCCCTTTTAACTTCACCCAAATCAACGCAGTTTTCTCAGAAACATATGGACATTTTGTTGTGTGTTGTTTGCTTTACAAACATCTGCTTGTTTTTACACCTGTGGCTTGCCCTAAAATCTGCAATAAAATATCATTTTCCTGAGGTACCCATTGCAATTTTCACATGGCCGAGTGCCACAAGACACATGCCATGAGTCTCAGAGCCAAGGGCACTTAGGGAATGTTTCAGAGGAAGGAGACAACAGCAGTTGCCATGGGTGACACCATTCCTTGGTGGATGGGCTAAGTGGGGCATTCCACCTGTGTATGAAGGTGACTTGACACCATCAGGAAATTTCCAGGCTAAGAGCCAGTCATGTGGATTAGGTAGCAGCACCTGCCCCAGCACTGCTTTGCTACCAAAGGCATGAGAGCCCAAGCCATTTGAATTGTTCATAGCTGTCCTTGAACAGTAATCAGTGTAAAATCCTCCAGTTCTCTTATGGACATTTGATGGACTAATTCCGCAAAATTTAGCAACATTTGTTGCACATTTTCAGCACCTTGGCTTATTTCTATTAGAACAGGATTGCCACCACATTTCTAAATACCTACATGAAATAAGAAAAAGCTAGCACAGCAGACATCTGAAGAGAAGTGTATTGAGTTTCCAAGTTCAGTCTTGAATGTATAGTTTATAATTCTTCCAAAGAAATTCTTGCCTAGCCATAAGTACTTTCATGAATCACTCCTATTTTAAAATGCTAACATTTTCCCTCTGAACTTTGTTTTTAAATGATCTGATTGTGCAAGATGCAGGTTACGAACTTCTGCTGGTTTATATGAAAATTAGAAGCATTTATCCTTTGCAGAAACACCAGGTTTTAGCAGATAGGACCACCTGAGTGCATCAAGTAATTTTCAAGAGTTCTTGCTAGTCCCTTCTGATAGAAACACTGTAAAAAGTCCGTTTTGAAGGGGAACAGCAATTCATCACATGACTGAAGAAGCGGTGATCAAAGGTCAGTTGCTAATTTTGCCACAAACCTTGGATATAACCTTCAACAAGTAATTTAATTTCTTTATGCCTTAATTTCCTACTTATGAGCTAAAGCTAGCATCCACCTTTTTGCTCTATCCCTTCTTTATAGAGACTATAAGCATTTTAAGGCAGACCTTGCCTGGGACTCCCACGTACTACACCACAATCAGACAGCAACCATAGCTCAGAATTTACTGAATGCAGTATTTTAATAGACCTGTAGGGGATGGCTACAGCTCAGTCCTAGTGCATGTTTAATTCCTGGGAAAAATATGCAAGTTAAAAACTAGAGTGGGAGGGTTGGAAGGAAGAAGATTCCAATTATCAAATACTCAATCAGGTGGCAGAATCAATCAGGAGAAGCCATTCTCTTTCCCTTCCCCAAAACAATGTGGGTGGTAGTGCATCAAGTCTTCAGATTGCATCACGTGATGTAAAGCCACAGTTCAGCTTTCTACATTACTAATAAAAGGTTAAGGTTTCAAGCTATTTTTTAATTTAGATCTGTTGTTTGGTAATTGGAATAAACATCCAAATTTGAGCATCAAATTTCTCATTAGTTTCACATCAATACCTGTGCTGAAACTATGGATCAGTGAACTGAGTTTCTTACTGCCCAAGTGAATTCATTAATCATTCTCTCCTAAGATGGGCACATAAGCAGACAGCTGTTCTAAGCAGCTGTCTTCTGATAAAACTCCTAACATGCATACTGCTTAAAAAAACCCCAACAAACCACACACACACACACATACACAAATCTACCTTTTCAACAGTCTGCTGTTGTCTTAACTCAAAGATCTACCTGCACTGACAGGTCTGGCAGAGAAAGGAACAGGATCCCCACTCAACAATGCATTCCAATTTGTAAATGGTCACTTTATGGTTACAGACAGAAAGTTTTAAAACCATTAAGACTTAGTTACCACTTCTTATCTGGGGTATCATGAGGAAGAAGAAATACAAAACCAGACACTGATGAATGTATTCAATGAACAGGTATAATCTTAAACCAGATGCAGCTAAACTTTTTTTTTCCCCGTCTATAGTTGCATAGACTTGATTCCTCATCCACCATTCCTGTTCTTCTAATAATAGATATTTAGATTTATTTTCATATACCTTGATGGACTGGGATGAGATAGGCATTATGGTCCACATTAGTCTCCTATTTTCCATTACAGCCAAAACAAGTGCTTAGGTAACTGGAGCTTATCCTATTTAAATATATGCAATCAGGAAATTTGAGATTGCCTTGATGGACCATATAATATTTCCTTTAGAAGCTCCCTGATATGCCATCGTCTACAAGTTCATCCATACAGCAAATGGCCTCACCGGGTAACCTTTCCCAAGTTGCGTCACACAAACAAAAGTAAGATGAGACCACTTGAAAAATATATAAACAAGGACTTTTGAACTGACCTTGTCCAAACTAAGCAAGAGACAGGAAAAGAATGTATAAACACACCTTGTAATACCTTGAAACATTACAGAATCTTTGCCCTGTGTTAAAAAGGGTATTTTATATTTTGGTATAAAGTGAAGTTTAATGAAAATGGTTTTTATTTTATAAATTGCCAAAGTTCTACTTGCCAAAATTGTAGATTTGTTGAAGATTGCATTAACAGAAGCATTCAAACATATCTGAAGAAGGAAATAATGTCTTTTTGTTGGGAAATAAGCTTGCTGGCTACATAAAGTGCCGTCAGTCATTACAAAAATAAAGCAGTAAAATGAAAATAAAAATAAAGAGTGCATGTAAGCACCTAAATCCTTTCTAACTTCAGGGGAAATTTGGATCAAATATTTATTCAGTTAGTTCATTTGGAAGACTCTTACTGACCACTGTACTGACTTGGGGAGATTTCACACACTCCTTTGTGTTTTACCAGGAAGCTCCAGAACGTGGTAGCAGTTAGAGGCACATAATGGAGGAGCTGGGCTGATAACAATAGCCTGGCATTGTTCCCGAAACAGTTTGCTATCAATTACTTTTTGTTACTGGGAATTTGGAAAAAGTATAATCTTTAACAAGGCAGTATGTGTATTGTGATAAAAGGACATTTCAGTTTCCTCTACTTCAGTTAGTACGACAAAGTTTGCAGGAAGCAGCGAAATCTTTAGTATCCCTCCTTGCAAACCTTTCCTTGATTGTATCTTCAGATGGACACAGCTACGATAACTTCCTGAAGTTACTACGAGCCACCAAGTGGTGACTGAAGAAGCCATGGCTATCTACCAGCAGCAAACATGAGGAGACCTGAGAAATTTATTTCTAGTTCTAAATTGTGTAACCCAGATGACTGAGTTGCCTTCAGTGAGACAAGAGAGGTATAACAATTAATTGCTTCTTTGGGGCAGTTTACCTGAGAAAAATCAGCATGATTCAGACCACTTCTGATTTAAATAATAAAATAAGCTTAGTTAGTGCCTTGCATTAAAATACTGCTTTGCAGAGCCTGTCAAAAAACTTCAGCTAACAAGAATTACTTCATCCATCCACCTTTCCAGGACATCAACATTTTGCACCAGTTTAGATTTTTTTTCCTCCTTTGTGCAAGCATGTTGATCAAATTTTTGTGACTAGAAGATTTCACATTTCATTATGACTGGGCCAATTCCCAACTCAGTTCTGAATGAGAGATTTGCCTGAGTGCACACAGAAAGAGACTGAAAACACAATATTGTATTTCATATGCCCTGAAATAATTAAGCCTCATTCTCTTATACATAGAGGAAATCCGGATTTTGTGACCTCCCTAATCATATTTTCCTTCCCCCAAATCATAATGGCTGTAGAAGGGTCACCATGATTTGAAAGACATAAATAAAGGACAGCCGTTCAGAAATGGATCATTTTCTTTTTCGGTATTAATTATTATTTTTTTCAACTTATTGCAGAAACTCTGCATTAGAAAATTCATTCTAAAAGTAAACATTAGCTTACAAAGGCCCTAGTAACTGGTTTCTGTGACAGAACACAAGATCCAGGAGAAAACACTTATATGAAAAATAGTAGCAACTGTCCTGAACCAAACAATAGTGTGCTATGTTTGGTTAAAACCTACAAAGCTCAACTGTGGTTTTCAGAAGATGATCAAAGTACAATTTCTCATCTCCAATGAAGTCAATAGCAAAGCTCACATTAACTTCAAAAGGCCAAATTCTGACGGCTTTACTCACACTGAATCATTCTTTATTTCATGTGTAGTTCCACTGACATCAGTAGACGTATGGATGAAGTAACGGCTACTGAACCAGAATAAAAATATCAGAATTGACACAAAGCAATTAAGTTGGGATATATGTATGGCTTTATGACTTAATTCCTAGGTACAAGTGGGGGGAGATAAAGCTCATTTTGTTCCATTTTCTAAGTTACAACATTATTTTAATTTAAGCATTTAACATTTTTCCTTCCTAAAAGGAAATGCAGACCTTCTTAGATGCTGATACTCAGACAATTATCTCTTGACAAATCACCTGGAGATTTTTTTAAAAGAAACAATAATTCACTCGTCATCTAATTCCCATTAAAGTAATAATTTGTAAAAATGAAAATTACTTTGATAGCTTGACCAAAGCTTGTATCTTTGGTTTCATATGTACAGCAGCTTCCTGAATGAGGTAATTGATCCAAATAGTTTTCAAGAGCTTTAGCTTTAAGGAAAAATGCCAATATCAAAGTATTTAGTGACATCATACACAGCAGTTAAAAACAACTCTGCCTCCTGTTGAAAAGGTAAGACTGCTGCACTTGGACTATTTAGCCCCTTAGCTGGGTACCACTCTAAGCACCAAAGGACAAGGCACAACGATGAAGAATAAGCTAGACTGACCTCTTCCTAGCCCACAAAGCCTACCAGTTTTAACCATTTTATATGATAAACAACTTCCAGTTCCACCTTCATCTCTGTCATTTCTTCCCTCTCTTTTACAAAATGTGTCACACTTCGAGGTTATTGTTGTATTAACAAAATTGTCAAAAACTCCCAACTGGGATCTGTGCCCATTTTGCTAGGTACAGTATAAATAGGAAGAACATCTTGTCTGGGAGCTTTCAATCTAAATAATAAAGACAATCAGTAACAGAAACAAAGATTCCATTTTAGAGATGGGCATCTAAAGTTTGGACAGACTGAACTGCTCGTGGACACAGAAGACACCAGTGACAGCAGCAGAAAGTAAGTGAAACCTTCCCCAAACAAGGTCCTTTTATTAAGAATCCATCCTATCAAGACTTCTCACAGGGTCCCAACCAGGTGACACTGCTCTAAAATGAATTTTTTAAAAATCATTCTAAAGGTGATTCTCTCCTTGGGCAGCCAAGCAGTGCATGTTTAGGCTCCCAAACATAGAGGATCCTGAGAATCCTGGGAATGAGAGAGAGGCAGAAAAGAATGAATTTCCTTGCCTTTCCTTTTTATTGCTCACACTAATGGAGTTTACAACTTTGAAAATAAAAATAAGCACAACACATAAAACCATATTTTGAAAAGGATACAAAGTGTATCATAGCACTATACTAATCCTATAATTCCTTAGAGAAGCAAATAACCTTTTCTCTTGATATAGGCATCAGGCATTGATCTGTCACACTGTTTGTTCTAGCAGAGCTCCCAGAGGTGCATTCAGTTTGAAACGTTAAGGCTAGTTCATTAGCCGTCCCTAGCTCGTTTCTCTGAGAGAATCAAGATAATACTGTGGTTAGTTAATGGCTTTCTCTTGTTTCCCCTAGAGCCTGCCTGTCTGAAGCCTGCAGGCCCAAGAAGCTTTCTTTCCCCCTTCCCTTCACTATTAGTCACAGCTGGTAAGGCTTGCAGGAGCCTGGATTGTTTGAAAACAGCCAGATCGCACAAATGTTTAAATCTCTCTGCTGCAAACCACCACCTTGGCCCCTGTTGTCAGAGAGGATTGCTCCTGCTTGCACAGCAGTGGGGAGATGAGGGATGGAGGGACGGGGAACTCCTGATGATCACACTACAAATAGCTCTCATTCAGAACACCACCAAAATTTTTTAAAAAAGGAATTCCTGTCTCAGGGAGCTGCTGAGGCACACTATTTCCTGTAAGGCAGGAGGAAAAAAAAACTTTCACAGGGAGCCACTCTCTCCAGAATCAGGCAAGGCTATGTCACCCGCCTTGCTCTCAAGTTCTGTTGTTTACCATCACAGTTAAGAGGTTGGATAGTCACAGGCAAGAATCTCTCCCAAGAGCCATCCCACTACCAGCTCCTAATGGATGAGCAACATTCCCATACTTTTGCTTTCTGCTTAACACATCCTGTCCCTCCTCATCGTCAGGTAATTACTGAAACAAACAACATGCCTGCAGAGGTTCCAGCTAAGCACTGCTGCTAACATCACAAGACTAAATGCGACACCTTAAAATACATTTATCTCTCCTGGTTTTAGCTCGCATTTAGGCTTTTTAAAATTAATATCTGATTCCCATGAAAGGAAGACAATGACAACGTTGATGAGTGTCAGATATCTCCAGGCAGATGCGGTCCCAAGTTCCCTTTACAGGGAGTAATTCTATCAATGTACGTCAGTGCTGATCGGCAGTATCCCCTGCTATTCCGGTGCCTTACTCTTTTATCTAGACATTCAGCACTCACTGCTGTGTTACCAGACACTGCCAGTCATGAAAGACCGCATGATGATTTTATCTGCCTCCTAGTATATTACCCATTGGGGAACAAACTTAGACTTGTAAATGTTTTCTCTTACCAGTACTTTAATCCAGACATTTAGAGATACTTTTGCTCAGCAAGCAAATAGCACCAAGCTATTTACAGAAATCCTGCTGAAGTTAGCAGTAGACAGGGTGATGGCCATCAGATAAAACCTAGACTGAAAGACAACTGTTTCATATTGACATGGGATTTTATTTTTTTTGGTAACAGTATGTACACCCCCTTCCGACAAATATAACCTCACAGAGAAGCTGCTCTTTTGGATACAGGTTTATGAGACTGCTGAGTGAGCCTAAGTGTGGACTGTTACCAAATGGAATGATGCCTCCCCATCGCTCCCCTCCTCTGCAGAGGATGCTGTAGTTTTTGCACCTATAAGTTTCCTTATAGATGGCGTCCAGCAGAAAACTATTTATTTCTTTAGTTGGGAGAATTTGCCTACGTAGCTCTCTGAACCAACACTGCAGGGGCCACTGAGATCTGTGCTGGCCCAAGGGAAGCAGCAGCTAGCTGTCAGATTGACCCAGCCACAGATAAAATTTACAAAACCATGTGTCTCACACAGGTCTCTAGCACCTCTGCACTGAAATTTCACACAATATGTACTATAGCCATGGAAATAGACCAAGAGATCTGACCCAATCACAAAATCAAGGCCTCTCTCTTTAGGCATTCATACACCAAAATCTATGTGAAAGCTGAATGCTAACAAAGAGAAAGGGAAGAAAAGGTTTCCTGGAGAACTCTGAGGGCTACAAAGTCAGAAGAAGGTTTCTGTGTCTGAGTTACAGGCTGGAGAGACTCAATCTGACAAAGAAAAGATTTCAAATAGTAGTTGTTTTGTACCTGATCAGAACAGAATTAGAAAAATAAACTTTGAAATAATGAATGTGGCGTGTCCTTTTTTCAACAGCTCCAAATTCTGCCCTTCTCCCACTGGGTGCACAGCATGCTGCTGGAATGCTTTTGTTACAGCCAGAAATGACACTGCACAGCAAAGGCACACAAAGCAAGGTAAGAACTCCTCTGCCTCCCCAAAACAAAAGCAACAATGAAAGTCAACAAGACAAGAACAATGAAAAAAGAAAGTATTCTTTCATTTGTGGATAACACTCAGGTTCTTCAGAAACACACACCAGAGAGTTGTCATGAAGAGTCATACCATGATATTGTTCTATGGCAAAATACTGTTTAGCTTCAGATATTTCTCCTTGTTGTAAATCTGCCATAAAACATGAAAAGTATACATCGGTAGGGCGACTGTGTAACTCAGTAATTTGTCCCTTAATCCTACACTCTCGATTTCATGATCACCTCAAATGACAAATGCTGGGATCCACATCAGCTCGTGACCTCTCAGTCAACTTCCCAAGGAAGTATCTCTTCCTTCCCACACCCCATTCAAGGAACCCATCCATGAGTCCGGTATTTTATCAGCAGTTAAAGTCAATCAGCCTGTGAAGAACGAGCCCAGCCTGCCAAGTTCTTACGGGACTGAAAGTATTCCTTATGAATTCAACAGGCTTTAGATCTACTATGGAGAAATACTCGGATCTCTGCAATTCTTGGGTTAACTTCAGCTTCTCTTTTACAATGCAGTTAGTCACGGACTGCATTTGGTTGTGTCTGTGTTCCTTCTTTTGACATAAAGGACTATGTCTTTTTCTCAAATGTCTGTTGATTAAACAGTGTTGTTAAAACCCAAGTTTTTAGAAAGTAGTAGAGAGTTTAGTATAACTAAACTTACTCTCAAGGTGAGCTAAAGTTGTCATATATTTTATCAAATCATTACTGAGGAGATGTATTAAGGAAATGGATAATGCTGTTTAGTCATCTTTGCTAAGAGCTCCATTTTCTGTGGATGACACATGCTATTAATGATCAACTATTATTATTTTTATATCCTGCTTTATGACACTATGTCTTGCTTTAAGGCAACTATTTACTACTCTGAGCACTTAGTAAAAAGAATTATCATTCTTTGCTGTCTTTTTTTACCAAAGAAATGAAAGAAAGCTACAATTTTGAAGAGAATACTTTTAGCAGAAGAGATTTATGATCACTGTTAGCAATAGTCCTGTTCATTTCTTATGACGATGCAGAGCTCCTATCATACAAAAATAGTTACCTGAAAGATAAACTAATCAGTGACCAAAATGATTGGAAAAGCACTATTTAACAAAATAGTACACAGCTCATCTCCCCACTTAAATCACTGGAGATATCTGACATTTACAACTTTCTTTTTGGTGTAATTTGGTATATCACATCTGTGAATACTGAAAGTGATGCAAGTAAGAAAGAAAATGCTGTCAGGAAATCCGTGCATCTTTTAGAATAAAAACAGAACATCCTTTCATTTGCTCTAGGGGCCACACAACATAATGTGGCATTTTTCCTGCAGAGTCTGTGATCAAGATGTTTTTAGAAGATCTCAATTTGTGACAAAATTAGGAGAGAGAAAAAGTTCAGAACATTCAAGTCACTCGGCAATTCATTTTCAGATTTGATCTCTTCTTGTGTTTCAAGGAATGTTGAAATTTAGCTGAAGTCACTAGATAGGACGCGAGCTGATGCTTCTTTGGAAGAAGGCCTTCTAGCAGAATACTAGCTTATGACTTCTTTCCGTGAAGTCTTAATTGGTTAGGACAGAGGATTTTTTTTTTCCCCAAAGCAAAACATGTTTCCCCGAGTGCTCCAAGAACAGTCACTAAAAAAGAAATCAACATGTAAAACTGTAACATTTCTAACACTCCTACATGACCAAAAGGATGCAATTTTAGAACTGTGATTTGGAACCTACAAACATTTTAAACATTTGTCTTGTGGTTTATTTGTAAACTAATGAGTCTTGATGCTGCTCCCTATGCTCATACTGCAATCTGTTGTTGGCCTTTTTGCAGCTTCAAGATCTACACTTTGGAGAATCACAGGGGGTGTTGGAAAAATAAGCCAACAGAAGCAGCATGATCAAATTTCACTTTTAACTTTTGAGGAACTAAGATTAAGTAGCATGTGTTTATATTGCATGAAAACATCCTCAAAACTGTGGCACTGCAAAATGGATTAAGATCAGCATCTCCTTTTCCTCAAGACCTTCCTAGATAAAACAGCCCAGGCTTTTCCTTTTTTTCCTAAATGGCAGATTGCCAGTAGCTAATTTAACATAACAATGGAAATAATCATCCTCACCAATTCAAGAATTTGTAGTGCTGTATCTATGGCAAATGTATTTAAGTGTACTGCTAATTATTTTTACTTACTGAAGGCAAGAACCAACAAGGTTCTTATCCACCTGTGTAACCTGGGAAACTTAAGTGCATGTGCAGTATTGGAGACTAGATGCACTAGTGTATTAAGATCACAAACTTCAAAGGGTTACATGAGGGAGGCTAATTGAAGAGTGTTTTTATATAATCTTGTACAGTGTATTTACTTTTGCTTTTTGGGATGTAGGTGTTGCAGCACTGTATGCAAACTTGTAAAATAAAACTTGTAGTATCTGTAAGAACTTCATTTCACATATGACCTTTTACAGTAATTGGATCTGAATTATAATCAGTCACCTGAGTCCTGAAATAGATAAAATAGTTTTTTAATGTTAAAAAGTTTTAGCCCTTCGTTGATTATCTATCAGTGCTTACAGTCCTGTGAAAATAAGATAAATGAGAAATTTGGTCTCTAATTAGACTTCACTAGATTTACAGCTTTTAATTTATACGCCAATGCAACTCAGGCCGGCACTAACACAGATAGAGATGGAGCCACAGTTTTCAATTGATTTAACAATTTAATTGCAGCATTAACATCCATTAACATTTAACTAACCTTTTAAACTAACCTCAGGCACAACCTTAAAGACTAAATGAAGTAAAATTGCATATAAAAAGGTACTAACATACAGCTGTAAGAAGCGAGAGTGAATCTTTAGGGAGATTTAGCATTGCTTCCCCATATCAGCAGGAGGGAGTCTGTTTTCCTTCTTGCAAAATTCAGTAGGAAAGCATGCTCTAATTTATAGGAAAAGGAAATAGACACATTTGATGGTTATTAACTCTCATTTATATCTTCTTGTCTATACGTGATGTTTAAAAGATACAATATCCCTTACTCTGGTCATGCACTAAAGAACAATTTTATTACTCAGAGAAACAATATTCCTGGATTATCTGTGATAAAATGTGATGTAAGGGAATATAAAATAAGCCACTGAAGTTTGATATGAAAGAGAAACGCCATATTTTAGAAACAATGGGCAAATAGGGCTCCTGTTTATGTGGATATAAATCTAAAGCAACTACACTGAAGCTGTTGGAATTACTTCAGGTTTACCCCTGTGGCACCACGAGAGAAAGTCATAGAAAACAAGCACAGTAAGTGCCTGATTTATACCTGTATTGAGCACCCCAAAACTCTACTTCAAAGCAACAGTAGCTGCAGGTGTTCGGGGCTTCATCAGGGAAGTCCTCAGAGCCAGATCTGTTGTGAATCTTTGTTCATCCAGTCCTGTGGCAGTTAAGGTCTGCTGAGGGGCTAACTCCAACACTGGGAGAGCACCGTGCACAGAGGCCATAAATCTGCAGTTCAGCGTTTACCATTGCATGCAGTCACAGCCTACCATTAGGGCTGGGTCAAGATTTAAAGGTCTTTTATTTCTGACATGGATGACAAACAGGAGTTTTGGGGACTGTTTAAAATGTCATCTAGGCGTTCTCAACCTATACTGTGCCAGATCTGACATTCTCAGCAACATCTGCATAATCCACAGATACCGTACATTCATACAACGTTTGATATTACCAGCTATTATCTAGCCCGTATTTGGAACCATTGCTTGCACAAATAATTTCAGCATATTCATTGGGTGACTGTGTAAATGCTTATCAGTACGCCTGAGTTTCAGAGTCAAGCTCTCTGCTAACCGTGCATGTGCTGTTACCATTTCTTTGTATCTAAATGGCATTCAATATTAGCCAAGTTATACCAAAACATTAGGATGATAACTTGGAAATCATCACAACCTCGTGTCTTTTGATTGCAGTGATGAGTATCACACACGTATATCTTGACATGCAATGCTGTTACGTGCAGTGTAATATTAATGGTCCAAGGAGTAAGAGTTTCCGAGCAGTACGTGTTGACAGTACATGACTCCACTGGAATTATTAGCCATTCCAACAAGCACTCTGCCACTACTGTTTGACTACATATATCATCAATGTATAAGGTCAATGGCCTGGATATTAAAAGCATTACAATCCTTTGCACTGATATAGCATAGCATGCCACTTGGATGGGGTTTCCAGGCACCTTCTTTGAATTCACGTTGCCACACTTGAGGAATATATCATACATATGGAAAGACCCTAAAACATCTATTTGCAGCTCCTCCTCAAACTCTGGTGAGTAAACAGTAGGTGGGTAACAAAAAGCCAGTATTTCTGGTGACATTTGTTTTTTCGCTTTCGATTAGTTATGGCTACTACTGTATTTCATAGTAACACCATGAAGTCAACAAACTGGTTTAAGTATTTCTAATAAACTATCTGGATTATGACTCCTTACAAGTTACGTAATGTAACACAAACGTATGTGGTGGTACCATCGTTTTTTGCTCTGTAAAGATAAATGACATGAAAAGAGAATCATAGGAAAATTCAGATACATTTTTAAACATAAACATCGACAATGGTATGAATACTTTAGAGAAAACCTGAATCACCATAGGAAGCACTGTTCTATCTTCTACCAAGTATTTTTCTAAGGTTAGTAAAAGTTAAAGGTTAATTTGCTGTATATCTCTGCGAATACTTGCTAAACTTTACCACATACACCATATCCGGTTTCTTATTTTACTGAAAAAGCAACCTTTTCAACTATAGCATGTGGATCCATTGATCAGGGTTCATATAGCAAAAATAATCCCCCCGAACATCAATACAACTTTTTTTAAGCTGCCACTTTTCTCTCTGTACATCCATTGGAGGTCAAATTACCAGGATATGCATATAACTCTAAGTAATAAGACATTAATCTTTTGATCAATATTTTCTCTTTTAAACTCAGGGTTATGCTCATATTGCTTATGGTACACTTCCAAAATCAGAACTACACAGCTTATGAACTAATGGGCTTGAACTTTGTTGTATCTCTAACCAAGGGTATAAGCACTCATCTGGCATGACAGTCAGCAGTTCTAACTCCTAAGTGATAATGAACACCAGAGAAATAGTATGTTGTTTGTGTTTATAATAAAATGTGAACATCTGACTTTCCTTGGTCTCCTATCATCTGCTCTGCCCATCTGCCTCTAGTTTCTTAGGCTCACCACTTCAGTACTGCAGCTTCTGCCATCAAAAATAGGACTTCCATCTCTTTCTGTCTCTACCTCTCCATATCTCAATTTTGGATGAAAACACCATCCATGCATATTCTCTCCTCATGTTTTGAAGCATTATTTAACAATGTAATTATATTATTTTTAAAATAGATATTTGAGTCCATCATTCACACAACACTGCTATATATATAAAGTTTTCCTTTAAAAATTCAGAAATATCAACCAGTATTCAGACATGTAACTGAAATCCAAGCACAAAAAGACCACCTAAGATCTGTATGGAAAATCAGTGAAATTAGATGTTTTATATGATTAAATGGCAGATCACCATACACAAAAAAAAAAAAAAATAGTATCACACCAGTATAAAGATTTGTAAAGGCAATAAACATCATGCATGTGCTAGCAGGAAGATCAATATGAACTTACAGGTTTTAAAAGTAAAAGTAACCTACAGGAACAAGCTGATTTTTCAGATTTCCTTCTTTTAAAAAAATCATTATTTACTTCAAATCCTCCCCTACATTAAAACCATTTTAATATCCCTTCAATATCCTGCTATGCAGGGTCTCTTTGATGGAAAGCTGCTATATGCCTCCCATTTTCTCTGTAGCTGGTTCAAGGGATGTAATCAAAGGATGCAATCAAGGGATGAGGTCAGAACCAGCCTGTTTTCTGCAAACTGGAAATTATCAGCTGATATAATAACATTCATCTTAAGTACAACCCTTGGGCTCCCTAGGAGTTCCTAGAAGGCTGCACTCAGAGTGGGAAATGCAGAAATGATATTCAGCCTTCTTATCAGCCATCAGGGTAAAGGTAGCCTACAGTTTGGTTCATTTGCCAGCCCATGGTCATCTAATGCTATTTTAATATACTCTGGGTTTCACACCTGGCCTTCACACATGGCTTCACAAGAGTGTGAAACTCCCATAGGTCCCACATTGTATTTTCCAGCCCCATGCAGGTCTTAGGTACCCAATGGCACCTCTGCAAGTTTCCCTTTCTTAGACAACTGAATTGAATGCTTAAGAGCAATTATGAGTTCTTCTGGCTAAGCAGGATTTTATCACAGAATCATAACAGCTAATGATAAATGAAGTGGGGAGAGCAAGTCTTTAGTCATCCTCCTGATTTTGCAAAGCACAAGCATTTGGAAGTGGGATGTGCCATAACAGGATAAAGCCCCATATAAAAATGCCAAACATGTCCTCCATATATACATGAGCATATATATATTTTTACATATAATGCAAACCAGCAGCCAATTAACAAAATACTAGGGAGTGAGTCACTGAATCAGACAGATGACATCAGAGATGGAGAGGCCTATTATCTTATATATCCACTCTTCTGAATAGCCTTTGCATTGCTTTATTTAATTCTTCATTCTCTTTGCCATTAAATACCCCTGCTGATTAAGTTTGCACAATCTATCTCAATTAGATTTACCTCACTTTCCTAGTCAATTCAATGCTTAGTCTAGGTTTCTATAAATGAATTCTGGCCACGCAGCAATTGCTTTTGGAATTAACTAAATATAATTATACTGTAATTTTGAGACTGTAATAACAATGTAGTTACATGTAATCATTGTATAAAGTTATAAGTTACTGTATAAAATTTATGTTCATTTTGATTAACATATTAATACTTTTTTTTTTTTAAATCATAAACCACATGGACTGTATTTAGAAATTAGCTACAAATCTCCCATGCCTCAAAGTAACATTTAAAACTCAATCCACAGATTACCAGCAATGAAGGATAGGCAAAGACACCACTCTCAAATTGCCCAGTAGTTTCCATGGTGTCACACTACAGATTCCACACAGAAGTGGGTTTTTTCAACTTTGGCAGCAATGCACACAGGAGGAGCCAGAAAAATATGTTCATAAGGATTACATAGATATAATTCAGGATGAATTGCATGATTCAGGCTTCAAGCTGTGTTGTGGCCAAAATAAGCTTGGGTTAGCCTGTGAAGAAGATAGGGTAGGGCAAGGTGACTCTGTAGAAACTTTCTATTGTCTGGCTTCCGCAGGTGGTTGGAGACATGAGCCGCTTGGTAAGCTCCTTCAGAAAGCGAGTCTCATTCTGAGTTCATATTGTGCTTAACATAACAGGACTCATCCATAGCTGGAGAATTTAAGTAATATATATATTTATACAATTTAATAATAATTTAATAATTAATAATAATTATCGAAACCTACCTAACTTTAGATTGAAGATGTGTGCTGTAACATGTTTGAGTTTAAATTGGTGAGCTACACACCATTTCCCGCATTTTAGTTTTCTACACACACAAAAAAAGAAAGAATGAATTTGACAGGAAATGTGAAGTTAATTAGCTGTACGTCCTCAACCTGGTGTTTTTAAAAAGTTCCCAGAAAGAATTCCATTTTTCCTAGAAAAGATGTGCAAATATGACTTGTCTGCAAATCCAATTAAAGTTGATAAATAATTCAGTTCAGGTAGCTCAATATTCAAATTGAAAGCCAGCATCCAATTTGAGGGGGGAAATAAGCATTAAAAAAACATCTTGAACACATTGTATTACATTGATACTTTGCAGTACAAGCTGGACTTTAAATGAAATGCACTATTTTTATTCAGATGACAAATTGCTCTAAACTCTATATTTAATAAATAATATTATAAAACATTAATAGGAATAAAAATATTTAAGTATTTATAACAATGAAGACCACAAATCCAGGCTAGAGATCTAAGAGCTAAAGGCAGATACAATTCAGGTTAGTTATACGTCAAAAACAGTCCCCACTCCAATCTTGCGGTGAGCTCCATGTTGACTGTCACCTTAATCTCCATTGCATGAGGGGCCTTCTTTAGGAAGGTGAGGGGCCTTGCATAATTTTGGGGGGATCTCTTTTCCTTTAAAGATGTCCTAAACCCAAGCACATGACAAGACTGAAAGAAATACCTTCTGATAATAGAAGCAGCAATTAAATACAAATTGCATCAATCACTGCGAGAGTTCCTAAAACAGGCATCAACCTTCCTTTCTAGACAACCAGTGGGGACAGAGTTGCGACACTACTTGTGCAGGGCTAGGGAAGAAGTCTGAGTGGGTGGAAATTAATCACAGAATAATTTAGGCTGGAAAAGACCTTTCAGATCATCAAGTCCAACTGTTAACCTAACACTGCCAAGTCCACCACTAAACCATGTCCTTAAGTGCCACATCTACACATCTTTTAAATACCTCCAGGGATAGTGACCCTACCACTTCCCTGGGCAACCTGTTACAAGGCGTGACAAACCCCTTCAGTGAAGAAATTTTTCCTAATATCCAATCTAAACTTCCTCTGGCACAACTTGGGGCCACAACTTGAAGGGCAAGCACATCTTGGTAGGAAGTTATGGAAGCTTGTACAGCTACTGTGGATGGGGAAGTTTTTCCTGAGAGCTAACGAATAAGCCAAACTCCAGAAAGATCACTCTGTTTTGCAGAGCATATGATTATCTCAAAGGCTTAGGACAGAAATGACAAAGACAGTAGGACATCAATTTATTCCAGATATATTTTATAATTGGGTTTATGACAGAAAATGTGAAGGAATTAGCTTGATGCCCTGCTTGACAGTGTAATTCTCTGGAATGGCATCTACAGATTGACTAAAGGTAAGCTAGTGCACCTAATTATCTGTATGAGCAATTGTGACTATTATTATGCACACAAATAAAGCGTTCAGCTCCATCTTATTCCAAAATTTAGACCCCAATGCATTATGAGTCTTCAATTACTGTAAGAGCTTTCTTTACTGTGTGTTTTCAATCCAGGTGAGCTTGTCTAACGAGCAATTAGCTTCCAACTCTGAAAGAAGACAGAAGTACAAGCAACATCATACAGCAAACTCCTTGGGTTTTGAGGCAGTTTTGGGGAGCAGTTTTGGCTCGTGTTCTTAAATAGATGCAGATTTGCATGCCTCAGCCTCAA
The DNA here is from genome assembly GCF_965140245.1 of Athene noctua. Lineage (NCBI taxonomy): Eukaryota > Metazoa > Chordata > Aves > Strigiformes > Strigidae > Athene > Athene noctua. The sequence goes on along the minus strand of NC_134049.1, from coordinate 11,041,108 downwards.
GACAGAGGAGGATCCTACCAGTATCTGATGATCTCAGGGAGGAAAAGGGACTCAATTAAAAAATTCTGTGTGAGGCTTTGTGGTAATTAACAAGAATCTCTGTTATATGGGATCTCATCAGCTGGAAATGAATAAGGAGAAATAAGTCAGTATTCTTGCTGTAAACCTTCAACATAATATAACCAGGTGTAAAGTAATTTTCTTCTATTCATCAGATTAGAATTTTTCTAGTGAAGGTTAGAATATGCTAATGCCATGATACCAGTTCTTTCTGAGTCCTTATCCACGTTGTGCAAATTTGAACACTGATCTTCAAGAAAGAGTATTTCAAACTGGAGAGAATGACCTACTAATAGGAAGATCACAGGAAGAAAAAGCCCATTTTGCAAGAGATAACTAAACAGTTGAGCCTTGCAAAATGAGAAAAAGATGATTGCTGGGGGACAAACAGGAAATGGGACTGGGGCAGGTAAATAAAGAACAAATGAAAACCTTGGACAATGGTGGCATAAGTAAAAATTATGTCAATGGGCAACATACTTAGGCTAGGAATGAGAAGGAGGTTTCTAACGATGAGAACAGTGGTAAATGTAGCGGACTTCCTTTAAGATGGAGCTTGATCATTTTATCAAAGGAATAATACGATGTGGTAGCCTGCAATGACAGAGGACTGGACTCACTGACCCAAGAAATTCCTACCAGTACAATATTCCTGTATTAGCTGCAGTTCTCCAACTCCTTGCAAGCTGTTAATTAAGGCCCCAAGTGCTTCAAATCTACTAGAGATAGTAAGGACTCATGACAGTGTGACTGTGGTGGAAACTGAATGAGTGCACACTCTGTGAGCTGGCACTTCGTATGGTTCACTACCAGCTGGTACGTGCTTTCTGATGGAATGTCTGATACACGTGGTCCAAACTCAAGGGATGTAGATAACATAAACAACGTAATGCATGCATGTAAGATTTATTTCATTCCATTATCACACTTACATTTTAATGGTACTTTTAAGTTTGTTTTAGGATTTAAGAAAACTTGTAAAAGTTATAGTAGAACAAGGAAAGAACAATGCAATTATAACAATGAATTTATATTTTTACTCACTTCTTCAAATTTCTCTGCAGAAACAAAATAGCAAAACCTCTCTAAGAAAATCCTGAAATTATGTAGGGTCGTAGAACCAGAATAAGTTATGTTTTGTGTGTAGAAATACACTCAACCACACTAGTATCCCTTAGCTGTTGAGATCCATATAGGGTTTTTTTTCTGGGTGGTGATTCATATTATCCTATCAATGCATTAAGGGGGAATTTAAATTCTTAACACCCACCATCACACCAAAGGCAGAATAGACTACTTAATATGAATAACAAGCACCAGAAGAAAAACACTCCACCCCATGTTTCTTCTGCAACTTTAAATTGGACACAAAGAGGAGGAGAGGGGGGAAAAAAGAGAGCAGAATAACAGTGAATTAATAATGGAGAAACCTGATTAGAATATAATTTGTCCTCATTAGTACAGCATTCCTGACATAAGGCCGCTCCTTGAATCCTGTTTACTTTGAAACTCCAAAGAAAGAAAACCTATATAGTTGTTAACACTCAGCTTTTCAAGGATAGCTCCGTAATGAGGGTGGAGTGTATATGAGTCGGTTGGTTCTTTACCATCAGAGAACACTGAAAACACATCTGTGCAGTGAAGCATTATTGGGCCTTTCAAACAACCTCTGCGGCCGCTGCCTATAAATCTCTTCCCCTGTCATGTTTAACTAAAACCCAATACCCATTCAACATGAAATCCATCAATGTTATACAGAAAACAATGACAAAGCACTCTCCTTTGTGTCAGGAAAAACAAATAATTCTGGAGGAAAAAGAGGGAAACCTTTTTTGGCAAGCTTCTGCAAGGGTACAGAGATAGCAAGTGGCAGCTTTCTTTTAAAGCAACATATACCCAGCTATAAAAAAATAATTTCAAGACCAAATCTATACTGGGCATTAGGATGTCTGCTCAAGATAATACATAATGCATCAGAAGAACCTATGTGTTGAGGCATTTTATCTGGAGTATGTTTGTCACGAGGACCAAGTCAGCTTACGCCATCCAGCTGCATGATTCTGTCAAAGCTAAATTAGTTTTGCATTTTTGAAGCAAAATACCTATCAATTACAAATTCTTTCTTCTACCACTTCTAGCCCTGTGGAAGTGCACATATGTACATACATACACACATACAGAATGAGTTTAGGGGGTGAATTTAGCCTTTTCCTGTTCTCCTATTTCCCTCCTAAAGCGGGGACAGAGATGGGGACAAAACAGGGAATAAAGAATGAAGGCAATTGCCAGAGTGCAAAGACACCTTCCAAGAGGATTCACTAGCAATTACATCATGAAAGCAAGAGATTCTGGGAAACCAGTGTTGACTGGAAAAGGTTATCTCTAGGTAGATGGGCTAACACAGCTGGACATGAGTAAAAGAAAGTAAACCAGACAGTTAAGACCAAAATCTATCCCAAACCCTCAGACCTAATGAGAAAACAGAAGTGGCAGAAATATCATTTTTATGTAATGTATTCAGTGCCATGTAAATAAGGAGATTTTGCTTGATAATTGTTTACCAGACAATTCTCATCTAAAACACATGAGCCTAGAAAAAAAGTGACTCCCTGACAGCCTGTCGTGTACACGGAGATAGATACCCGCATTGCACTGAACCTCTTCAACTCAACTATAGGTGCAACACTTAATACTGCCACTGCCTTTTAAGCATCCCATTACTGTAAAGATATTAGCCACTGAACTTAATTAACAAAATCAATCATAATTAATTCTTTCAGTGTTCACAGAGTCATCACAGACATTTCCTTTAGACTTTTACTGTAATTTGCCATTAATGGAGAGCCAAAATAGTCAAATGATTTAGAATATATATAGAATAATGTACACCCACTGTACATAATAAGATGGCATTTTCATTGAGGAGGTGACAGAAGCATCATAAAGCAAGAATTGCAGAGCTTGGATAGTTTATCACTGTCATAAAAGCTGCGTGAGTGCTTCATCTGCTCAGTTTCAGCGTATTTTACTCTTTGCTCTCGTTAACTTTCAAATCAAAGCCACATAATACTTATGAACAAGGAACTTTCTGTACATGGCTTCAGCCTTCATTTTAAAGTCACATGTAAAGCATGCGGTGGAGAAACTGGTTTATCTTGATTATAAAAGATGATTTTCCAAAAACATTTTTTCTGTGAACAGACTCAAAGCCTGCTGTGTACCTTTAAAAACAGGTGTCCCTGAGATCATCTTTTGTTGACCATTCACTACTTCTGCATGTTTCATTTCAGGTTTTCCCATTTTCCCAACAATCACACTTGCAGATGGCATGCTTTACAATGAAAGTTTATTCCCAACCTTAACAAAATTGAAACAGGATCATCCACAATTCTCCACAGTATTTCCTTACACCCAAATGACAGACCCTGAAACATGCATTCATCTTCAAATGACAGAAAGTTGACTTTTGGCTGAAAATGCCAGTTTTCCCTCCAGGAGAACTTGCAAGGCTAGGCAACAAGTAACTGAGCTTCTAGCCTTTCATCTAATCTATTTCTTATCATGGAAGAATTAATTTCATTTTTCTAAAGCCATCCCTGATCAATTGGGCTTGAATCGTGCCCTGACAACTCTTCTGAAGAAAATTCCATGAGTTCTTTCTGCTACTTGTCACATTTCATAATTGTCCCTCAATACGATGACCTCAGCTATATTTTTGCCAATCCAGAATAACTATTTTGACTGGGGGACACTTTAACTGGTGTTACTGAAATCAGAATGTAGCCTGTGGGAGCTACAAGATACTACTTAAAAAGTGTATGAAATAGAAAATGTAACCTGAGTGCATGGTTATTTACTTGATGAGACAAAGAGGATACATCTTAAGTGTATATGTACGTGGATACACATATTCAGATGCTATTATTTTAAAAGATATACTTAGGAGTTAAGCTAACATGCTTAAACTAGATTTCTCTTAATTTTTTTTAATCTGAATAACAATCATTAGCATTACACATTTGTCTACATTAGTGAGAACACAAATTAGTGTTCTTGAATGCTGAGTGCTACAAGGTGAACTTTAAATGAGCCATGTTACAGTGCTATAGGTTTCAAGGTGGGTTTTTTTTAAAAAAAAAAAAAAAAAAGCCTGTTTACCCATGTGTCAAATAACCTATCAGGACAATTCTTACCTACTCTTCTGAATGCAAGAAACAACACGATAGCTATCTCTCTGCATTCTCCTCCATCAATCAATATGATCCATCCTGTAAGAGTTCAAACTTAACACTAGTTACGTAAGAGAGCTACTGAATTAGATAAACTCAATCATCACTTGTGATGAAATGATTATTTAATTACTGTCAGCTGTGTTTCCAATAGCACAGAGAGGAAATCCAAGAACATCGACAGTCAATGGTAATTTATTAATCAATTAAACAGTACTGCTTGGGTAAGCATAATTTGCACAATAAAAACTGAATTAAATGCTTAAGTAAAAGGGGTGGCTTTTGTAACATTAAAGGTTGTGACATACAGCAAAGGGCTGAATATTCAAAACTTAATGGTCTACTTTCCAATCTTAGTATAGAGAAAAACAAAAGGCTGACGAGGCTGAGGAGGACGGGACTGACATTGCTTACACAGCCGTAACTATAGTACAGGGGTAACTCCAGTGTTTTCTGCGGTGTGTTTTTTCAGCTTGCAAGTCTAGAAAAGTTCAGTATCAGACTCAGGATGTTTGGTCTGTGCTGGTAGTCAAGGCCATCCTTAATAACTGGCTTGGAATGATTTTACAGGAATTCCCTGTTTCTCAAAAGAAAAGATTCTTCAGAACCAAATTATTCTCCAATTTTACTGTAAACAGGTAGGATCCCCATCTTACATCACAAACTGAATGATGGTCCTCAGAGTGCATCAATCTTTGCTTTTGATCCTAGAATGTAGCACTGCACTTACAAACTCACTTCTTCCTCAGTGGGGGCTGCTTGTGCAATTACCCTTACAGGGTCTTCTGCACCCATGTTTGGATCTCACTTGGCTCAGAGAGACTATCAATTTATTACTTTCATGTCCTAAAGGCATGAATTGGATGAATGACACCCGCACTTCTGCTAATTTGATTCCTTAATTACAGAACAAATGCATATTACTCCACTTGAAATCAAGAGTCCCTTCAGCCAGGCACTATTAGAAACTGCCAACAGTTTAAGAACAGGAAAGAGAAATAGAGCTGGAGAAGACTGGTGTGACTAGTACAAATCTTCATGGTGGATCTGTCATCAAGCAAGGCCTAGATCTACATCCCCTCTTTTACGGCTCTCACCAGTGGATTATCCCATGTCTCACCCAAAGCTCCACTCCTTGTCACAGGGATGTAAACCTTCATATTCCTAAAGAGATTGTAATAGGCAAAAAACTTAGATACTCCAAGACTACAACAGAGACCTGGAGACACCCAAGATGAGCCACAGTAATAAATGTATTATTTCCCATTAATGCTGTTCATGTCCTATGACAAGTGCTCATCTCCCACCTATTTACATATCATTATTAGTATCTACCAGAAAATTAGTATATGCTATCAAAATATATCTGCTTACTGTACAAAATTTTGAATTTAGTTGCTTCAGAACATTTTAGGTAGAAGGTTTTGTGTATATTGTCATTATAACTACATTTAAAACCAGCTTTTGTGAGAGGGTTGAAGTGTAATTTAGCAGTCACAGAACAACTCTGGGACTCAATCAGCTCTGTTACCATGTCGTTCTGTGGTCTTTGGCAGTTGCTGCCTTTCTTTGCTTACATTACCTCTCTACTAGAAGTGCAAAGCTCTCACAACCAAGTGATACTGGGAAGGCAATTTTGCATACAAAACCTCGGCAGGTCAAACTGCTGACTTTCAGCCATTCTACCAGCCTAAACTATCCGAGTTTCCTTTCTCTCAAACTAAATTATCTTCTCCTTGAAGTTAGTCCATTAGGTATGTGGTCACTACAGAGTGACTTTAGATTTAAGTTAGCACAAAAGAGAGCAGAACTATGTCTAGTCAGATCCTCACAAGATACTATCTTTACAGTCCTTTTCTAACATTCATTCTCACTGGCTGCTGTTGATCTTTCACTTTGTCTTGCTTATCTAAAACCAATACCTATTCAAACTCCAATCAATCAATGCTACATACAGAATGATGAAAAAAGACATCCAATTCTCTTGTTTAACAACTTGTTCAACACCTATTGCTTCCAAAGACCTTTCAGCATCCACACCTCCTTACTTCATGGTTACCAGCCTTTTGAATTTAAAAGAACTAAAGGAGAATTTACTAGAAAAAGGCAGCAGTAGCCACCAAGTTCTGCATTGCTGAGAGCAGCGGTCATGATGGAAACACCTTTAACACTGTGAGAACCTCGGTTATTTGATTATCACCTCGAGCAAGGCTTACTTTGGCTACAGTGGGGTGGTCTGAAGTCTGCCGCTCCATAAACTGTGTGTAACTGTTGCCCTGATTTTATTTTGCACAGTAACTGAATTAATAGCAACTTTAAGGGAGAACAGAACTTCGTGTTACAAGACAGCTGAAAAGCAAAGCACTGATACTCCAACCATGGTAGGAAATGATGGCAATACAGAGAGCAAAGAGTTGCACCAGAGCAGTACTGGCTGGGACAAGCTTATTTTCTCATCTAATAAACGTCATGTAGCAGAACAATCTCAACCCAGTGAAAGCAAATGCTATCAGAAGGGCCTGATCTTATTCATGCATGCAACAGTACTATTTAAAGCAGTGGTTTACAATCAGGCTAGCATAGATTTATACAACAGGCCTAATCCAACATTCTTTGTGATTAAACTCTACCAAGTTCCACAGGAGTTTAGGTACATAAATATCTTTTCAGACATAGGCCTAAGTTCACAGCCTAATACAGAAGACAATTTAGTAATGAGATTCAGGGCTTGATTCATATGCCTGAGGCTTGGGATAATTTTGCAACTAGGTTTTGGATTTTTTTATTTTATAGCAATTTAGAGAACACTGACAAAATTTGTACTCAGGCTTTCGCCTGAATATGCAGGTTTCAACCTAGTATCTCTGTCCATAAGTTCTGATCTTTTTTTCATGATCAGAGCCAGGTCTCAAGGTCTTATAAATGGCATCCCAATTAACAGAACAGCCATCATGGCTTGAAAACCTCATTATCAAAAACCAAAACCAATCCAGTTCCCAAGCACTGACTGCTTTAAAGTGGCTGCCACCAGCAAAGGAGCTTCGATATGGATATAAAATAAAAGCACCTACATTTTCTTTCCTCCTTTTCATGGATACATTAGTACTATGCTGGAGGCTGATCTGGCTAACAAGTTCTGAGCTAGGAACTGAGGTTATTAATGTCACTGTTATGATTTTTTTAGTATTATTATTATTGAATCTGATCCATCTTATATCCAAGAGTGGTTTTTATTGAATAATCTACTCACCAAATGAAATGGGCTGTGACTGAAAATGGGGGGAGGCAAGTTGTGTTTTAAAATAAAAAGTGAACACATTTTGTGACCAGATACACTTAATTTGCAAATGTGTACTCTAGAACCATATGTTGTCTGATACAGTCAACATTCCTTGCCAAGCAGCATTTATATAGCTGATCAAACACTCTTGTTCGATACTAAAAGGATAGAAAATTCTAAACTGCTATGCTACTGCATATGCATTAAGATGCTTTTCTGTCCCTTCCAAGGTGCCTTAATCGATATAATTATTTTCAGTATTTTCGTGTTGTGAAAAAAACATTGCATAATGATTCAGTCTAAGTTCGGACTTGATCCTCCAAGCACTTGCTAGTTGGCAGCACATATAAAATGCTGTGGCAAGCACACCCTACATCTTTCCTGGGCTAGCCCGATTCCTCACGTGGAAAATTTGCCCAGTTTGATCCCTGTAACCATGATAATCAAATGGCTATATATGTGATGTTTACATCCAAGTCAGAATGAAGCGGATTTAAATGGAGATGGAAGCAAGATTTGAGACCTTTGCAATTTGGCTCATAAAACCTCGCAAACAGGGAAAGGAAGGAAACAATGGATGTTAACAATTTCATAGGTTTCAAAAATCCTTAACAGACTGAAGGAAATTAAGTTGTGCTGTAAAAAGAAGCCTGCTCTGATTTTTTGCAGTGGGATCTATATAACATAAGTGCAATCTTTAACATGGCTTTTTAGGTCTGACATGATGAAAATTTAAGTCAAGTAACATGGGCTTAAATTTGAGCTCTGCCAAACTGCTGCAACTACCAGAAAAATTAGGAGAGCAGAGTGCTCTGTGCTCCACACAATGAAGCTCACAAATGCCATTTATTTATCTCTGCCTCCTAAAACGATATTTTCACTCATGGAAATCTTCATAATTAAGCTTATGACAGCTCCTGCTAGGCAGTTCATCAGCAAGGAGGACATAAAGAGCACTGAGGACTCATTACACACAGAACAAACTTAACTCATTAACAGTACTTGCAGTGAGCAATCTCAGACCATTACTTTTAATGGGATTAGCCTTTCTCGTGTACAAAAGGCAGCACAGCTCAGTCTACTTAAAATCATTTCCGTATTCTAACAGCATGGGCTACATTCATTCTAACAGGGAAGTGTTCATTCTGGCTTTGCTCTTCATTGTCAGAGTGGCACTGAGCAGTTTACCAGAAACAGGAACAATAACTGAGTTATTCTTAGTTTATTTTTGTCACACAGGTCTGTGCATTTTTCTTTTCTCATTTTACAAGGCCCTACCTTTGATCATCAGTGAGGAACAGGATTAGTTTACTAATTCTGTATTACTGTCAGCAAGATGGCACAGACTCAGTCCTCCACATTAAAGTGAAACAAGAATCCTCAGAGGATATAAGGAGGAAGACTTCCCATGAGCTCCTAAAAGCCGGCTAGCTTTATACGTCAACATCAGTATGGTATCACTGAGTAAGTGCCTCTGCAGCCGTGCAGGACATTCCCAACCTGAATAATTAGCCATTACTGACACTTGCTAGACCTGCTTATGCACACTCAGAGGAAAGTATTAGTGCTAATGAACCAAAAGAATCTCAAGCTATGATGGTGGTTCTCCTAAGGTCAGACAGACCCAAAAGCCAGAATGCGAATGACTTCTGTATACATTGCAACATCACAAATTGTTCCACTTCTAACAGACTTGTAAGAATAAGTATTTTTGATGTACTGTTAACTTTGATAACTCTACTGCCAAGCTCTTTTACAAAGCAATCTTCATAAGGCCAGTAATGAAGCATTGCTACTACATGGTATGTATAATAACTCTCCCCAGTACATGTACACCAGTCTAGACACAGAGAACTGACTTTAAAATCTCTCCGTTTCAGAAACATCAGGAGTCCAAAGCTATGTTTTTCTCCTACAAAGTGCTTGGTCTTGAATAAGTGGTCAGTATGTAAACGTAAGTAGCATTTAAAAATAAAAATTGTATATCAATATAAGGAGTGCCTGTAGAGTATCTGAGGGGGCAGGAATGAAGACAAGTCATTCAAACCTAGTAAAGCATAAGCATATTTAGGAGAGAAATGCAACATAAACACAGGCATCAACAGGTTCCCTGTAGCATCCAGGTGCTTTCCAACTCGTACCTGTCACATCTCAGCTGATCATTTACAGGAAGAGACTTTCAGTCAATATTTGATGTTAATAAACAGCATTAGTACTACACACATATGTCCACTGCAAGAGAAGCCTACTCAGTTTATATCCTGTTCTATCTGGTTGTTTCCTCTCTTACGTATGGTACACACAGGTTTCTAATAATATACCTGACTATTCTAAATATGAAATGCCGAGATGAAAGAATAAGTTGCAAGCTAAAAGAAGAATTAGTCAGCTGCAGCAGGAGTCAAAACCGCATTCTCTGTTCACACAGGTATTGTAGCTGATTCAATACACTGTGTAACTGCTACCCAAGGCTCAGCCAGAAGCTCTCTTTCAGGACATACTCCTCCCCTTACCGATGTTAAAAGGAGCAAATGATGGTGTTCCGGAACTGGACAGCAGCTCCCCAACATATTCAGAATTTAATTTCTAGCATTATCATCCTGCAAGGTGAAGAACATCATTAACTCCTGGCTGAATAAAGTTCACTCTGAACATCAGAGGATAGGGCCCTTTTAGTATGAGATCTGAAAACAGCCATTTAATGACTAAAATAAAAAGCAAATCATACATTCATTTTTGGGTAAAGTTGGATGAAATAAAGTTTCCTGTTGTCTTTCCATAGCTGGCCTAAGAGCCTTCTCTGTCTCTAATGAGACTAGATTGCAGTACCCCATACAGAGTCAGAGATGGAATCGTTTTTAGAAAGGATTTCCACTCACAGAATGAAAGCCTTAGGAGTTCACTTCAGAGACAAGATACCAATAGAGACATTATTAACATCACTGACATGCACACAAAGGAAGCCTGAGGCTCAGAGCTCTGCCTCTGTGTGGTTAAAAATGTAGGCACTTAGCAGGGAATGAAAATTACACTGGTCCAAGGTCCAGGACTTGCCATATTTAGTCCTGGAGTGGTGCCAGAATAAGCATTGCTAGACTAGATGATCAGTGAGAGAATGAGATTTAAAGTCTGATAGCACTGGGATTGAAAACTAACTCTTGTAAGACACTGGGGATGCAAACAGAACAGAGAATTTCAAAAGGACAGAAAATTTCCTCCTAGAGCTGATACACAAGATCTACAGTTCACACAATTCTTATAGTGCTTTGGTGCTTCTTTTTGGTCCACAATGCAATCGTTTATTTATGGAAAGTGATGTGACTGAATTTGGGGGATTTTATTTTGGCATTTTTAATCTCTGTTGTAAAACTGGCCCATGTTTTTTCCTACCCAAGTATCCCCTCTCATCATCTTGGACTTGGAGTTAGGATATTTTGCAGCTATTCTACATAGAACCAGCAGTTCTGCAACTGGTTATATTCCTCTGTGAGTTGGGAGTGTCTTTGTTTTGATGACTGGGACATAGATGCTTGTGGATTATCTTGTAATTTTTTATGGTAAAATACAGTAACTATCTGTTAAGGACATGAGTCTCCTCTGTTACACCTGAAGCCCTGAAATATTAAATGGCTCAGTCTTTCCCCATCTTCTTGTTCCATATTCTTTTTCACAAGGTGAAACAAATTCAACAAAAAAAGGTGGTTGAGAGTACTTCAGTCCTAGAATAAGGACAGCCCATGAATTCAGATGCTTTCAGGAAGAAAAGGATGCTGAACAACAGTTTTCTGCACACTACAAGTATATAGGAAGGTACACTCCTTCTAGTATTTCCTCCTCCTCCCTAAAAGCTGTGGAAATCACTACATTTTGGGTGGAGATTGATCTAAGAATGTGACTTTGAACTGCCCAGAACATGCCTTCCAAACACAACCCCACTGGGAGTACAGATGGAGAAATGTATCTCCTAATGGGATTCTGGTGTGATGATGAGTTCCTGCTTAGAAAACATCTCCGGCATCACTTGTTTGTCACTTAGGATAGTGACTTTCGAAAACCTAGATCATCTATTACAAGTAAGTAGGGTACTATCCACATTTTTATGGCTTTGGTTTAATGGCCCAGAGAGTATTTAAAACAAACAAACAAGGCTATTTTACACAGATGTTAAAAGATGTAGGAAACTTGCAAAGGGTTAAAACAGTTAAAAAGAAAGATATATGTTTTAACGGAGTTGTGCTTTAAAATTACTTCTAATTTACCCACTTATGAGACATGTATGGAGGTAAAATGATCAGTGGTAATGTGCAACAGAAAGATATATACTTTTTTAATTGTAGCCAAGAGGAAAAAAACAGCATGGAATAACTTAATCGTTGCTAATTATAATATCACTGAGGTAATTACAATAGATTTTGATTGTCTCATTTTCACACCAGAGGAGGGCACAATACTGGCTTTTCTCTTAATACATATTTGTTTTTAGAGAAGAGCTGACAATTACACTAATTGTAGTCACAGCATGAAACTTTGTTTTTAAAGAAAAATTTGTCTACATGTCACACAGAATAAACGCATCCTTTTTGTTTTGTTAGGTGCAAATTAAAAACATATTAATTGCTTTGTTCACTGTAACAATACAGAGATCTTCTCATGCAAGCACGACTAATTCTGTCAGAGTCACACCACTTGGAAAGTATGCAACACCCAAAATGAAAATGGCAGAATGAACCACAACTTCTCAGTGGTTAATATGGATGTCTTTGAATAGAACATTGTCACCTGGAGGGCAACGAGCTGCCATTCTTCCACTGTGGGATACACTCAGATAAAATAGGAAAAACCGAGACAACTGGACCAGACCCACAAGTCTAACTTGGTGTAAGCTTCTCTGACTTCACTTGGATTCTCTCCAGCACCTTCCAAACTGCATCAGACCTAAAGTTCGGCATTCTTTGTCTGGCATTATTCAAACTTTAAATGCTCCAGGGGCAGATAAAGGAAATGTCAAAGTATACAGCACCAGGCACAGCCCTGACCTGAACGTAGGGAGGGGATACACCCGCCTCTGAAAGTGCTGTCACATCATATGCACCATGAGGAACCACCACAGGAAAACAGCTCCTAACTCACCCTATGAAAAGTCTGTATATCTGATAAGTAGTTTGAACGATAGATCTTTTTGTGATACTCTCATCATCCTAAGAAAGACTGAGGCACGACCACAGTTTAACATATCCCCCACAAAGTTCAGTTTATCATACTCTCTTGTTGATCCAGTATCTTTAAAGTACATGCTAAAAGGCTTTACTGGACTTGGACTATATTTGTTCAACTCTTTGCACAATCAGGCCCCAAGAACCTAAAATTTAATTGTGCATGATGTTTTCAGTTTTCACCAAATTTGAACACGGCAAAGGGTGCACAGGCACTAAGTTTTAATAAAACAACTCATACAGATTAGCACAAGCAATGAAATGCTAACGCACTTCTCTTTTCAAAAACAAAGCAAAACAAAACCCTTTTATCTTTTAATCGATGTATGTAAAATATATATGACCAGAGTCCATGACAAAGATATCCTGTTACCCTGCTCCAAATGTGTTCTCCAGTAGTCATTTTCCTTATTGCACAAGACTCTCATACTGAAAAAATAAGAAATAGAGTAGATCTGAACTGCTTGCTACTTTAGGAAACCTCTACCTATATCACAGGAATTAATGTTTGACTTTTATACCTGTGTTACACATGCATATTTGCCACCAAAGACAAGCTAAAAGCAGAGAGTAGCTACAGATTTTACATACCAAGTTAATTAGCAATTCTTACCAAACAGAGTGTATCTTTTCTTCTCAGGGTTCAGCTTGGTCTCTATTAGACATATTTACGGGAAAAGTCAATGGATAAGACATTAGAGGCCAACCTCAAAGTCAGAATAAAGCAACCATAGACCTTAGAGAAGTGCTTTATTAGCCAAGAATTGGTTGGTTATTGATCTCGGTCTATGTCTCTGGTCACAATAGCACTTACCCTAATTTTTCTAGTGTAAATATAAGTAAATTTGAATGGGTGTTGTTGAAAACAATCTGTAAATCTACATTTTGTGGTTTATGTTGTAATTGTAGTTACGGGAAGGTTCAATATCTGGAGCATGGTAAGGAGACAAGGCTGTGGCATGGCAACCTCAGCTCTGCAAATATGTCCTGAAGCACTTTCTCAGAGGTTATTAAAATGACTAGAGCTATCACTCTGCTTAGAAGCAGCGAAACCACATGGGTACTCATAAGAAAAGAACTGAGAAAAAAACACTGTAAAGAGAAATGTTATGCATTTAACTTCAGCTTTTTTCTCTTCACTGAGGTCAACCAGATAATTAAGCAAAACAGATATGCAGAGTTTCTTTACTTTTCTGTAGACAAATATTAATAAATTACTGTTTGCCTCAGCACTACCATGCTTTCTTTTCTATACTGTGCCTTTTTTATTTAGTGTAATATTTAAAACTTATTTTGAGATTATTTTCAATTTAATTCACGGCCTACTGCCTTAGACCTTTCTTCTATTTGTCCTGTTGGGAACACCTGTCTTGATCATACTTCTATAGGGTTAATGAGGGTTAATGGCTATTGTATTTCAGATTGATATTACCAAGCAAATTTCAAGTAGAAATACCAAAAAACCATGATAGCTGTATCTGCTGCAGCACTTGTCTCCATTTAGGTTAACACTGAATGGACCATAATATAGTATTGCTTAAAAAAAAAATAGATACATACTGCAATATATGGCTGGAATTTTCACTATTCCTAGGTGTTATTTCTTTCCAAGCTTCTTATCCTTACTCAGAATCAATATTCACACATTTTGAGAAAGGCAAAAGACTATTTTTCTCTGCCTACAGTTTGGCCATATCATAGAAAACAGAAAAAATTAGATGGAACTAACTTCATTATTCCACCCCCTGCCAGCAGCAAAGGGAAAGTTCTTTCCAGCTCTAGACCTGGCCTGCAACGTTAATTCTCCCTGGAGCAACAGGTATGTGCAACCACAACTATAAACTGAGACTACCCCTTATTAAAAACTTAAACTGAAGCTGTGAATTACCACTCCACCGTCCTACAACTAAACACCACCACTACTTATCTAGTCTGGACAAAATTAAATCCTGTTTGAAACAGACTGAGTTAGAAAACAGAGCTGTTTAATTGACATACGATATGTCTAAATCAGCTCAGCAATCTGTTTTCTGTTCTTGTACTACCCTTTCTCCATTGACTTGATAACTTCCATCCTACCCATGACTGTTATGTTCCACAGAAACTTTTGTTTAACTGGAGGTTGACTGTGCAGGAGACAGGGCTTTCCCAGCAGTTGGAAGTGGGACCTGAAAACCAGAATTCACCTTAGGGAAAACATAATGCAGTTTCCCAGAGTCAAATTCAAAACTCTTCACCACTGCCTATGTTTTCTCCTGCCAAACTCCTCAGTCTCAAATACAACTATAAACTAATTAAAAAATTTCTCTTACAGGTGATGTGATATTAACATTGATGAGCAATGGGAAGACCACCCAGATGATGTCACACTAGTGACAGAGAAGAACCAGAAGCAGGTCTGCTTTATATTCTGAAACACAAAGCAGCCTTTCATTCCTCCCCACCTGCTCCCATATAATCCACTACTAGAAACCACCAGCAGTAGCTGAACTGGCTCAGACTTGCACATGCATCTCCTACCATTAAAAATATTGGCTTAACTTTATAAAATCTTACAGTAAGATTTTGATTTGGTTTGAGTTGTGGGACATTATCACCAGTTTTTTCATTAGTTTGTTTTTTCTGAATGAGCTCTTCACTCCTTATCAACAGGCTATGTAGTCTTTCTTTACATAGACTCTATATAAAATATGCAAGAAACAACTTTTGAACCTCAGCAGACTGTAAATCAGGTTGTAATGAAACACAACCACAATCCAGGATATCTGAGTGCAATTCTAACTTTGTATTATTAAAAAACAAAACAAAACAAAACAAAAAAACCCCAAAAACCCAAAACACGCACCAATAAAAAAGAACATTTTAGAAAAAACCCCACAAAATTAAGTGCATTAAACAACCCTCAAGGCCTCTCTACTTAAGCACTTTCTCCTGCATTTCCTTGCTATGAATGCTTCAATGGAAGAGTTGGTTTAAGAGATTCCTACCCCTTTCTCCCTCCTTCCCTGCTGTTGTTCCTGCTCCCCAGTAACTCCCTTACTCATGCTGAAGGAATCCTTTATAGAAGGTCACTTAAAAAAAAAAAAAAATCACATATCTGCACTATGCGTTTGTTCAAAAAGGCCTAAACTTGTCCAAATTAAAAGCAACAGTGACTTAAAACCAGCTCTGCCATCAAAAGATTTGTAAGAACCACCACACCTTAAGCAAGTTTAAAGCTGAAGTAATTAGTGGCTGTTGTGGAGCCGAGCTAAAACACTTTGTAACTTCACTTGTCATCGTTATTATTGTTCCTCTGTATCTTCCAGTGTAGTGAAAAACCATCTGGTCTTGAGAATTGTGAGTGCCAGTGAAACCAACAGGAATGAAGGGGGCTTAATATCTCACAAATGGGGCTGTTAGTACCCAGAATATGCTACTACATTGCGTCACTAGTAGATATTGTTGACAAGTCACAAAATAGTATTTATATTTATTCATGCAATGCAAAGGCAGAACTCTTTCTCTGTCTGCATCTCTAATGACTGTTAGGAGACTATGGATGAGAATAATCACAAAACCTGAATGGAGATAATAAAACCAATAGTGTTCAAGTGCTGAAACAAAGAGAATCCCCAGTGGGGCAGTGATCTTCTGAATGACTCAAGTAGTTCTGCACAAGCCTTTGAATTTCACTTTGACGTTTAAATGAAGAAAGGGAGAGAAAAGCACAGGCCAATTTCATTGATTGGTGTAACTCAGGAATCTAACATAAAAGCATTGGGATGACTCACAATACATACATCTGAAACCAAACTCCATTCTCTTCTATTCCCATTTCATTAAAATAACCTCCTATTTTCTTCTGTTATAATATTGTATAAATCATGTGCACTCTGATTTGAAAAACCCCATGCAGGGGGTTCAAATAGAGCTTTCTTTATTGGGTTTTATTTGGGAGGGGAGCTACAGTGTCTGACACACTAAAAAAATCAGATTTTTCAGCTCAGTATTTGCCAAGCTTGGATTTTAAAAGTTCACAAACTCACAGCTTCTGCCTTAAAAAAAAAAAAAAAATCAGCCAAAAAAGATCATCAGAAGCGAGGCATTTGCAGGGCACAGAAGAGGCTACGAACATCTGATCCACAGGCCACAGTGAGAAGCCTGCGGTGCGCTTCTGCATCTTGCCCCATGCTGTGTTCTAGCACACCAAACTCCAGGAACAGTCCAGAGGAAATCCTCATGCAATACGAAGTCGCTGTAACTGCGGACTCCAATAATAAACATTTTTTGCCACTGCCAGCATGTATGTCCTCTTGTGGCATTGCCATGTTTTGTTGATAAATTGTTCCAAGCACACAAAACCAGACACAGATTCAGAGAGATCAACAATCACCTATAAACCAGACCTTAAATCCTCCTGTTGAAACACATACTGGGAGCACTCCAGATGGTTCAAATTGTTACCAAGCATAGAAGGGGCATAACATATTATCAGATGTTCTAAGTTCTCTGTTATTGCAAGAACTTATGTTGACTTGTAAAATGTAAGAGGCAAATGTTACTTTGCCTATATTGTACTTCAGAAGAGCCAACAAGGAGAAAACAAAATAAAAAATCCACTCCACTCATATAAGAAGGGCAAATTCTGTCATCGGTTCTTTTCCCAACTATGCAGACAAGGTCAATACAAATATACCAGTTCCTCAGAGGAAGAAATCTGTGTCACAGACAGTCGGTGCAACTTATTCCTTGCCTTCACCTACACAGTTTGTAAAGCTGAGGCCTGAGTGGACACGCATGAGCCAGGCATGATCTGGAGACCATATGGACATGCTCTCATAGTGTCACATCTGAACTACAGGACTGATTCTTTAGAGTTTTTTAGATTGCAGACCAGAGCCAGAATATATTTAGTGAGGAACTCCACATACATGGCATATTCATTCTTTTAAACTATTATGTGTATTTGACTTCCACATACAGTTAAATGCAAGAGTATTATGATTCTTCTGCACTGTCTGATACCCCAAATGCACCCAACTTTTCTCCAGAAAATTTTATGCCTGCCCCTTCCAACACACAAACATGGATGTATTTGAGAGCCCTTGCCTATACTATTTTACATGAAAACAGTAGCAGTTTAAATGGAACAAAGAGCCACCCTCGCTCAGAGAACTGGATGGGCTAGAGTCACCACAGTACAGTGGTAACTTCAGTTGTTTAAAAAGTGACACATGGTATCTGAGACAAATGGCTAGATGGTTTCTAAGCAGATGATCCATTCAAAAGAGAGTGCATTGCATTAACTTATGGAAAGTCCAGACTATGAAATCATTATAACAAATATCCTTGCTTTACTTTTTGACTGATAACCTTCATCATTAAAATTAATGCCAGTGTAAAGTCAAAATTGTACCTATTAACACAACTCTAATTGATACTATAAGTAGACAAAATCTCACTATGAATACAATCAATTCTGCACAGATCCTGTTCTTTATTGACTATTTAGTTCACTGGGGATAGAACTTTTTAGCATCATTTTTATTATTTTTCAGCAGTGATGCCACCATATAGGTCTGAGGCCCAAGGGTATTTGGCGATTTCATTTAGACTTCCTGTGACTTTCCCAACATACAGAGCCAATATAGGAGGATGCTGTTAGTACAGAGTCCCCTTGGGTAGCTAGTTATGAAACTTGAATTGCTGCACTTAAGCAAGCCTGTCAGAATGCTTGGCCTCCTAGACACCATGGCTCCGTCTCCATCTACAAAACTTTAAGTGGCACTTGCTAAAAGTATGGAAAAAAACCCATATCCTGTCTTTGCATATACAGAACAACACTATTAGTGGTGTTCTATAAGAGTGTATGTAGGCTGGGCTAGGAAAACCAGGAGTATTTTTCAGACGAGCTCATTTCTTACTCATACAAAAAGCATAGCTGATTTTACAGACGGACTGACTGAATTATAAAATTTGTTGTAAAAATTTGTCTTCAGCTTAGCTCACCTCTGCAAATGAAATTACTCCAGAATTTTTGCTATGTTTCAACTATTTTGGAGAAATCCTTGACAGCCTCCAAGTGATTTCTCTTTGCTAAGGTGTACCTGTACTTCTGCAAATGCTGCTGCGAATCCCCAGTTACTCAAGAAGGCAACAGTACAGAGCTGAGAGAAGGGGAACAGGAATCCCTTCCGCACTTCACCCAAAGGCCCGATGTCATGGCTCAGGCCTCAATAACACCCTTGGCCTCTGCTGGTGTATCTACTGTACCAGGCGTCACAGTAAAAAGCAAACTCTGAAAGTTATATTGGTGTCATAAAACAGTAACTGGAACAAAGGATTTCTGCTGGTCCTTTGAATTACGTCTTTAAACAGGACTGAAAACTTTGGGCGTGTAGCCTGCTCAAAATTCATCAGTAGAAAATAACATTCTTTTATTCCCAGTTCTTACCTCCTTAAACAAAACATCAAAATGCCAGAAAACTATTTTGAACACCCCTAATGAACAAGACAAATTTTCAGAGATGACAGGACCTTAGCAGATGTCTCAGCTGAGCTTGTCCCAAAGATATTTGGTCAGGAAACCACAAGAATGGATTCAGTCCTGAAATTTTCCAGCTCTTGTTATTACTGAAACTTCAGAAGGCAAAATAAAAACAATTCCTGTTATTACAATGATGGCTAAATATAGGGCACTCATCACCATGGCATCTAGCCACCTCTATTGAAACCTGAATTGTCCTAACGAGATTGAAAATACACCAGCCTTCCTGATACTGGCTGCAGGGGGAACAAATTCTTAGAGCTCAACTGATGATTAGATTCACACTTAAGTGTATATACATAGGGAGCCAATTTCAAAGGCGTGGGCCTGCTAATGAGATTGCCCTGCTGCCAGCATCTGCAAAGCTGTACCCTCAGGAACCGAGTGGTAGCTTTCCAGATGAGCACAGGTTACCTGGTGGAACGGAGATGGTGCTAAGGTTCTTATGAAAACTGTCAGGGAATCATTAATAGCCACGAGCACACAAGCACATCATCTTAAAAAAAGTGCCTCCAGCAGAAAACAGTCATCCTGTGTTTTGGGCTAATGCTGAGGCAAAGGAAAGTGCTACCAAGTGACTCAACCAAGCTACTATTCTCTCTTCTGCATTTTGGAGATATCATATTGAAGAACTGAGCTTATCAGTGCTGCTCAGACCGTGAGATCTGATATGTCTGATTGCAGCGCATGATGATAAGGCTACAGAGTAAGAAGATATTCGGAATTTGATATCTACATATTTTTAACAATTTTTTTTAATCATGATTACCGCACACATTACTTAGCAGACATAACTGCTTGCCCTAAATCTTTACTAAAAAAAGAACACTTAGCCATATATCTTTTGCTTCCTACCCAATAGCCAGTGAAAATCAGAGCACTTGAGCAAGCAGAATGTACCTGGTTTGCTCTTTGTTCTCACGCCGTGTTCCTCTTCTCTAGTCCCCTCTTCATTACTTTTCCATGATCCAGTTACCAACTTGCTAACATCTCTTTAATTTACATTTGCTTAATCAACATATTAATCAGCTCTATTAATGTCTGTGGACCTATGAGTTTTAACACCATTTTCAATATTACTCACATCAATAATTTGACAAAATGCATCCATGAGACATTTTGGAAGTTGACAGTGTCCTTTACAGTCTCCTGCTTCCAAACAATTAATTAGTTGATAATCGGGAAAAAAACAGTCTTTTTGAGAGATGAACATACACACACACACACACATACTTCAGGAGCTACATAAATCTGAAAATTTAAGGACATGTAAAGTCAGATCTTCAGCTGGTACAAATCAACACAATCCCCTAATTTATACGGGCTAAGGATTTGACCCTTAAAATATTTTCCTGACACTTTTGATAAAGAAAGAACATTACATTTCACTTTATAATTGGACCCTATAGTTAAAAATAGCCAGATTCTTTCCTGATTAAAGAGACAGGAAGATATAAACCAGATTTATTGTCTATTAGATTTTATGTTCCATTTTCTCTTGTCACAAGAGAAGTAATTTTGTGTATATAGCCTGTCCAGCACGAAGCCATTTGTTCCCTCAGATACACTAATTCAAGCATAAATACATAGATCCATATTAATAAGCCACACCTCCCCCATTCCTACAGCTAGGGATCCTGCCTAAATGCTTTTACATTCCCTGGATTTGCACTGTTCTGTGCTGAAGTTCTGTCTGAACTGATCTCTCTTTCCCAATAAAGTCAAAATGCAACTGTAAAGTATTTGTGAAAAAGCACATTTTATATTGCTAGAATTGGTTAAAATATTTAAAAATACCTTTTTATTTAAAATACTTTTTAAAAACTAGGGCTTTCATTGAAGTCCAAAGATACATTTTCTTTTCCTTTTGGGGATGAAAATTCCTTTTTTGTGGATGTGTGGGTGTGCGGGGAAGAATCCCATCTAGCTTTATGAATAATGACAGCCAGAATGAATTGCAAGTTGGTCTTAACAAACATGTTCTCAAATACATTACCCCACTACTTACTCAGTCCTCTGTGTAAGTGCTAAGTGGTGGCAGGCAGCAACAGCCTTGCCTAGCAATCTCTGTAATTAAACATTCAAACACAAGCATGCATTTCTGCAAATGGGCCCCCCAACTTCCCTTTTTTGAACACTTTCTTCAGAAGGAAATCTCACACAGCTGTTGTAAGAACACTGCATGACATCTGCAAAATGTCTATTGTACAGACCAGGGTGAGAAAACAGCCTAAAACACCAACAAGCTGGATCTGACCACTAATTGAAGCCATTGTTTAGGAAAATTACTCGCGTGTGGTCTAACAACTCATCTGAAATTAGTGATTGCTGCAAATGAAAAAGCAGAATTACATACCATCCCCCATCCCCCATCTCTCCCAAAGGGAATTGTGCTAGAAACAAACATTTACCATCACATACAAATATAACACTGGTTTATATTGTGCATTTTTTGTGCTTTTTAACTGCATCAGATGCCAGCAAGCTGAATTCCAATGCATATTATTGATACTGTCAACAAATATTAAATTGATTTTTTTAGTTTGTGAGATAATCAGAAATGTGTCCCTCATTTCTGTTTTCCACCCAGTAGGTTTAAATAGAACAAGCCATTTGTAGCTTACGGTCTATCTTACACCTTATTTACACTGAATTTTTATCTTCCAATGCATCTTATTTTTTGTTGGCATTCCCCACCATGCAGTTTACATGGTGATGAAGAAATAGCCTTGCAGGCATTGAAAAAGAGATACAACATGTTAAGACATAATTCCCTGCAGGGCATTCGAGGCTGAATTTGCTGTCACAATGAGTCCAAGCTTCCATAACTATCCGTGTTTTATGTGGATTTGAAACATAAAATTAGATTCATCTTAATCTTCTGAAACAGCAATCTTCCCATGAAAGCTGAGAGACAACAGCATATGAAAATGGTAAGAGAGAAAGAGCGGACAGAAAGAAGACAAGAACTGAATAATACGAGAGGCTGCGCTCTTCTAGTAAAGGAAGTGAAGTTCCCTTATGGGTAACAATATATCATGAAAACTTTGCTGAAAGGGATTGAGTTCCTGCCAAATTCCTTGTTTACATACAAGTGATCTCTACCGAGGCTTCTCAGCAAGCCAAGTACGCGAGAGCACTGAGGAAGCTAGCACAAGAATAGAAATCACTACTGTTGAGAGGAAGGTTTGTGACACACTGCATTTTGTAAGTAAGATCTGATTTATGGATATGGCCTGCGTTCACCTAGGCAGGGACACAGAGCACCAACCCAAGAGAGCTAAAGTTCAAAACAATAAATCTCAAGTTTCCTTGGTCAATCCAAGAGCAGAGCTTAAGGAATATACTGCCCTAGTTTTCTGAGATCAAGCTTTGCAGCTGGAGTAACTTCAACTTCTCTTTTTCTTGAGGGGCTTCAGATTTGTCAGCTTGGTCATATTCCTTTGCTACCCTTGGGGCACTCAGAAAACTGGACTGGTTTTAAAAAAAGTTCTGCAGAGTCAAAGTTACTTTTTTGCTTATTTGTATTCTTCACATTTAACTATGCAAAAAAGAATATTTTATTGCATGCAACTAACAGCACAGAACCTGAACAAAAGAGAAAAAAATGTTACAGTTTGATGATTCACACTGACAAAGGAAAACGCACTAATTGAAATATTCACAAATAATGTGGGACTAGAATGCAGTTCTTTTTATATTCAATTTCAATCACATGCAGGTTGTTCTTTTATTGCACCTACTTCAGACTTATACCAGCACGAGTACAGTCTTACGTTTTTTTTTCCTCAAAATCAATGAAACACAGAATAAAGTTTTCAAAGGGTTTCAAATTAATTTATTTTCTTGCTTCACTCATCTGCCTTGCTACCATTAAAAACATCTTATACTCTGTATGCTCTCACAGTAATCACTGACTTGCACCTTTCAACCGTCGATTGTTCTAAATTTTAAACAGAGGACCATGAGAACATAATAATATAAATAGGAGGACACAATAAATTTCCACAGCTATCATATGAGCTGCATTACACATTTTCAGTTATGGAGTCCTAAAACTTTCAGAGTTTTCAGTGATTGACATATGTAATTATCCTGACATCACATATTTCTCCTTATATAAGAATATCTTTGCCCAGCGTAGTACCATATTTGGCCTAACTTACTTTCCTGCAAATAATACAGATAAACTTATTTTCTAATGTTTTTGATATAGATGAACTAAATAAAATAAACCCAGGAAAGGCACTTAAGGACATTCCTAACTTTCATTTCTCGACTTTCAGTGGAAATAGATTGTGTGGAATTGAAAAATCAAACACAAACATGAAGTGTTTTGCTGAATCGGGTTTACTGCGTCTGATGTTGATTGCACCCCCAGATGAGGCTGCAGTGACAGAGACTACATAGGAACACATGCTGCTTGACATGGGCCAAATCTGGCCCCACAGGCATGAGAGCAAAAGCCACCACATATTTGAGAATCCAATCTCTACTTTTCTGGTGTGATATTTTCAGCAGAATATTCATGCTCACTACTGTGCAGTCCTACGTCCTTTTCCTCTGGTAAAACCCTAGTAAATAACAGGTTCCTTGCAGAAGGACTGTGAGGTGACAACCCTTTTTCCTCTCCAGCAAATATATTCTTTGGTTATTACTAAAGTCCTTGTACTGCAATAACCCTTCAAGCTCCACTACAGAAGTTATTTGGAGTGCCAGTAGCCACTTTCCTGAATCTATCTTGCCTTCCCACTATCAATCATGTCCTTATGAAGCAGCGCCTTGGCAGGTCAGGAAGTCCGAGATGCCTTCTCTCCCATGTCCCACACACGCACGTCCTAGAGGGTAAGGGACAGGGAGAGACAATATGCTTCTCTGTATCAAGTATCTTCACTCTAAAATGGAACTGGTAAAAACAGAAGCACAAAACAACTGCTAATGCTCTGTTTTTAGAAGAAAAAGTCAATTCATCAACTAAATTAGGAATAATTGGTGAAATGATTATGCATAAAACACACGGAGGCACTGCTCTAGGTAATAAGTTCTGCTGACTATTTCTCCTGGCTATTCCATTTGATATTCTTCATATCTAAGTTCTGCAGCCTCAGACCCAAAATTTTAATGAAATGCAGTGCTCTATTATTAACTGCTGCTATACTAAGATCCCAAAGGAAGTAAATACTTCATTTAATTGTGTTTATTTCAGCTCACAGTACATGTAGAGAAGGAAAGACTGTCACAGGTATGCTGTAAGAGCCTTTATACACAACCTTCAATGCATTTTTTTTTTTAGATCATATTTCAGAGAATAAAATCAGTTAACAATATTTTCCTATGAGATTTCAGCTTAGCTGTAGGGATAATACAGTACTACATTTCATTAAAGTTACAGGTTCAACAAATGCTGACTGCATTACTCTATGATCTTAACTGGGGCTACATTATGAAAATAATTAGAACTGATCAGAATGGGTGGGGTAGAAGAGGGGTATAAAAGTTTCCATTTTCATAAATGCTTTCCTTTTCATCAAGGTGAGCCAGCCACCCTATGTAAGTATTAACACACTAACGTGGAAAATGGGCATGAGAAATATTTAGTTCCGTAAAAATAACACATATGAAAAGAGTTTCCTGATACTGTGTTAAGTTACCTTAATTGAATTCAGAATTCTTGGTCCTCCAGTTTGGTTTTGTGTTCTGGGAAAAAATAAGGACTACTGAACACTATACCATGGTCTAAATCTTTGCTGGAGGAAATCCAGATTCATCAATGTGAACAGGCTTTTGATTTCTGGCTGTCTTTTTGATTTTGTGCTTCTACAAGGTTTACCCCAAATTATTCAGGCATATCTCAGTAAGTCTTCTGTAATGAGAGGTACCTAAAAAAGCTGGAATTTTCTGTATTTATACACAGTCATCATATGGAAACTGAAATTCCGGTATGATCATTCAGCACTATTTTAGAAAACTGAAGTCCAATATAGACCTATTCAGCCTGATTTCCTCTTGATGGTAAATACTTGAATATCTCTCCAAAAAGTTGCTTTAGCATACCCTGCATATAAAATTTCATTTCAAAGGCAACAAAGTGATATGACAGTTGCTCCATAAACATATATTTTTTGTTTCCCTTATAGGCCTGCAATGAATCTGATGTAGGTAACATGCAAATTCTGGGTTCTCCTGGGGAACGTGAAGCAACTTCAAACTTCTTTAACTATTTTCAGACACTCAAAATTTTAACAAAAACCAAATCTACTAATTCTCACTTCCTTTGTTTTCCACAGAGAATATAAACTGGTTTCCGAATCAAATAGAAAATAGTGCAAGACTCATTGCTTTGGAGGTTTCAGGTCAGACCTGAAACCATACATAACATCTTCAAGAGACTCTTTAAAGTGTATGAAGATTTAAGCCAAATCTGGGCAGTTTAAAGTTTCATATGTGGACACCACGTAAAACAGTTTTCATGAGCTGTGAACCTCACTGGATTTAACCACAACTTGCTTTGCATTTTGAGTGTCATCCAGACAAGAATGTCAAAGTGAGGGTAACTTTTACACAAAAGAATTGATGCATTTGGTACAGCTCTCACAGGTTGCTTTGTTAGTCAGTCTGATTGCTCTCTTTTTTCAGAGATATACATAGAAATAACTAGAGAAAGTGACCTCAGAAAAGAAACATTTAACCTTATCCTTGATGTAAACATCTCACACTGATATTGCAATGTAAGTAAAGGAAAACATGGCAATTTACCAGAACAAGGTCAATACCACAATAAGGTAGATGTTTCCTTTTTAAGGTTAACTTCTAAGGCGATTAAGGCATTTCTAACATAAGTAACAAAATGGCACATTATACAAAGGTTTGCCTTTTAAAATCTAACAGACCAGTCATAATTGGTCAGTTTCGAAAAAGAAAGGTGTGTATAGTTGTAAACTATTCTAAAAAGTGTGCCATTTATACTTGAAATTAATCAATGAACCATAGCTGTGTAAATGTTTCTTCCTCAGCTGTACTCTAGCGTGATACAGTATGCCTACGTACACATTTATACATATGCTTGCACGTACAACTAAAGGAAAAGGTAAGTGTATAGACAATAAGCATGACAAAATTGTGGTTTAGATATTCCTTTATTAAAACATTAGCAAACTTTAGAATCATTAAAGAATCATGTTCACCCTTGGAAAACAAGTGTCATATGAATTGTTAATAGTTAGTATCCCAAGTGCGTGTGAGTTATGATAATCTAGCACATATTGAGGAAGCCTACTGCACACAGAAATTACCAGTTAACACTTAATTTTTGCATTCCACATTTATGCAATTAATTAGAGAACACTTAACATTCTCTCTAACTTCAAGCTCTGCATGATCATGTTTGATCATGAGGGAATTTAAGATCATTTATGTAGCCAAGATTTAAATACAAGAGGAACCAGAGATGGTGATGCTTAGAAAGAGAAGCACGAATACATTAAGTGACAGATCAAGCTATATAGAAATGAAAAAGCCAATACAGACATGACAAGCAAACTTACTCATGACAAGGGATGTTTATACATAAAAAAAGTCAGACAACTTTTATTTATATAGGAAATACACAGAGATACAGTTATGTATTATGGGATTTTGCTGGTCCATCAGCTGCATCAGACATGAAGACACAAGAGGTAAATAGATTTAAGAGATGTGACAAGTATTTAAAATAGTAGGTGACACACTACAATAGCACTGAATCCAGTATAAGGTTTGTGGGTTTGGACTACAATTTTATATACATCTTCCTGCTCTGGGATTTTGGGAGAATTGCCCATATTCCCACCTGTCCTGTCAAGTACACACAGAGCTATAGTTAGAGGGGTCACAGTATCTGTAGTTTGTCAGAATTTGTTCACCAGCCATCATTAATTCCTGGCATCACTCTGACTTTCCCGCCAATGTCTGTGGCATCATCCATTACCCATCTTCCCTCAGGATTATTTCCCTAGGACCTTACAGAGATCTTATTGCAGCATGTGCCTTAGGCAGACCCAGCCAAATATCCATCGCCCCAGACCACAATACCTCCTAGTAAATCAATCGATCTAGGTGAGTCACCTTGCAGTGATAGCCTTAAGCTTAGCAGAATACATAGCAGGCTTAGTTGCAGGATAAAGAAGGTCTTTAATATGCAAGTTCCCTGTCCAGAGGGAACTGAGGCTATGGTTTAAAGACTGATTTTCAAGAGACTAATGAGAACTCATTTTAAAAGGTGCTCAGAGCCCCCAACAGTTCCAAACCACTTCAAACGAACCTGCTTCTAATTGAGGTACAACGGACATTTCAAGATAGATAATTCTAACCTTGCTGCTGCATTGTAGTCCTCACCTTTTGCATCTACTGGGTGCCATCATTCCCTTAACACTTCAGAAACTGGATGAGATACAGAATCAATCCCGGCATTCTCTACCACGATCACCCACTTGAGCGTTAAACAGCCCCAGTGCTCAGAAAGGGACTGGGCAGAGATGATTCAAAAGATGGTAATGGCTAAATTTAGAAACATTACTGTAATGAATCTTTCTTTGCATCCCCAAATAAAGAGTCCGGATTGAATCCTCAACTAGGCTACACTGAGGAAGCAATATCAATTTCCACTGGCCCAGAATGCTTGTAATCAAATACATCCATTTATTATCTGTGACAAGGTTGGAGATATGAGGCAAATTACTTTATTATTCTGCAAAAAATACCAGCTTGTCATTAATATTAGCCTGTGTCTTTAAAATCAGAGATATAAGCAGCTTCTTCATCTTACTACATCACGCTATAATCCAAAGTGCCCTATAAGGAGCTGTAATATTTAAGGTCTTTTAGCTGGTACCTCTACATCCTGATTATCCTTTAGAAATTAAATGCTTTCAATATACATTTGTAAGAGAGACTAACAATCTCCTGCCACTTGAAGGATGAAGATGGTAAATGATGGCTGGGGTTTTTTTTGTTGTTTTGATGCTGCCAGGCAGGCTGATGACTTTATATTCTGCGTCCATGGCTCAATGACCCACAAATCTCCTTTGATATGCCAGGCAGCAGAGAGAACCAAGCTGAACGGATCAGGAGAAAAGTGAAAATGCTTCAGCAAGGGGCCCCCGATGAAGCCATCATGTGACAGGAATCCTAAGACTCTGTTACGGAGGGGAGAGGAGAGAGAGAGAGAGAGAGAAAGAGAAAAAAAAAAAAAGGAATAGGGCATTGTGGTGGCACAAACTGATAGAGACGTCAGAGACGCTTCAGTAATCTCACGACGCTTTGGCCCAGTGTGGGGGCAAATGAGGCCCATATTCAGCATGGCGTGACGGGTAGGACCACCCCGAAAAAGCTGCGAGGGGGCAGGCAGTTGGACAAATCAAAGCAGAAGAAAGTAATTTTCGATAAATTAAAGAAATCTCCATGGAAATTAGCATGAAACATTTTCTAATCTCCCGCTTTTCACTGCCGACAAGGGTCACTGGTTTAACTTCTCCCTCTTATTTTATTATTCCCCAGCCACATTCCTCTGCTTTTTTATATCCTTCAATTTTTACTACCTCTTTTTCTTCCAGTCTATCATTTTTAGCCTTTCTTATAGCAGCTTCTTAACCCTTTTAGGACTTCTCCCAGTACATATTCTGGAGAATTAACTGATCCATTAGAGTTTAAAGGACGTACTCCAAAGCAGTTGCCTTTTCTATCTGCAGAATTTTGTCTACTGAGTATGCCATCGTTTTAATTGTGATCAAAGTCAAACATTCCCTTCACAGTAAAACCTGAAAAAGACTGCTTTCCACAATCTCCTTTAGAGATAGAGTGCTGACGTTGCTAAATACCAGCTGCAAATGCACTGCTCGCAGTAACATTGCTAAGTCAGAGCATTATGACTTTTTTATTTTTAACTTTAATATAAGAAATCTTATCTTTTTGCTCCCATTCTGGTTTTGCTAACACAAGACTGTCAGATTAGTACCTCTTCTTTCTCACCTTTGTTCCAGGGGGTCACATTTGAAGTCTGCTTTAAATTAAGATGGATTAGGAATATTAAATACAGACTTTTTTTTTTTTTTTTAAATAAGTATGAAATAGCCATAAGGTTGTCTAGAAAAAAAAACAAAATATTGCTACTGTGGTACGTGAAAGATCTTTAGAGAAAGAGATACCTGTCTTCTGACTACTGTAACTTTGTACTTGTAGACATAAAAAAAAAAAAAAAATCAATAAAACGGCAGTGATCTGTGATCCATGACTCATGATATGAAGACAGAAAATGTGAACAAAATCATCGTGATTATAATGATGATTTTCACAAAGAACATTAGTCCAACTTCTTTTCCAATATATATGTGTCATTCTTTCTATATCACTGGTAAAGACTGGGGGTCAAATTTACCTTTTTAATTATTTACTTACACTATAGACATTTTATGCCATATAATAAATCCAGTTTTGTAGCTTCCAAAGAACACAGACTTCTGTGCCCTCCTTTAGTAGATTAAATTTCTGAAGACATCAGAATATACTGGCGTGTGAAGAAGGGAATCTTTATATAATAAGTAGTAAGGACAAACAATTAAATCTACGGTATTTTTTTCTGCCACTTGTAGATACTATTGGAGCTGAGGATGGATCTCCGTAAGTTTCATAGTAGGTCACAGAAGTATGTTCCCTGAAATGGTTTCTATAAAAAGTGGTCCAAATATGTCATTTGCTATCACTTAATAAAGGAGGTCTATGTAGAATGATAACTGGTACAGTTTCTATCAGTTTTATTACTTGCACAAGCAGTGTGCTACATGTCTCTCATTTTCTTGAACAAGACAGATGCCTCTGGTGTGAAAAATACAGATGTTGGAGTATGCAGCAGACAACTATGGTTTATCAAAAATACACTACTGGCACTGACTGATGTCAGACTTAATCACTCAGCATCCTAGTGGGAACGAGTGAATTATTGGGTCTTAGTCATGTGTGGTTTATGTTTAAAAAGTAATACGTCATCTTGTTTCTTCTTTACAGAGGTTGGAAACTATTGAGCAGACAGCAATGCCTGGGGCTATAGGTAAGAAGCTGAACAGAACCCAGAAATGAAGGTGCATGACAAGGGGTATAGGCACAGACAAGTATCCATGCTTTTTCTGAAAGAAATGTCAATGAAGGGCAAAAAAAAATCAGCGCTAGAAAGACTGCATTGAAAGGGGGTGGGGGACTAGAAGAGCCTATGCTTACTTGATAAAAACATTTCCATATTTAATCTCAACAAAATATCCACAACTTAATTTTGTGTTTAAATATATGCATAGTTTAACAAACAGATTCTTAATTTATTCACTGCTTATCATATTTTAGATGATGTTTAAACAACACTACGCACACACGTGCACACAAGCATAGACAAGGCTGGTTTATTAGTCAAGAAGAATTTACCTGCACACAGAAATTATTTCTAATATACCATTTATTTTGAAGACTAAAGTGTCAGGTGTGATGCACTCTCACTCAAGTTTGTCAAAAGGGTCTTTACTTATTTTTCAGTCCTTTCTGTGTTCCCCTTTAGGCACAACATTAAAAGTTTCTGAGCAGATATAAATGAAGATCAAATGTATTAAAATATACTGCTGTCTAGCAGGAGACAACAGTCAGTGATTGTTTTAAATGGCACAATTTTAAGTTGCTTTAGAAAACAATTATGTCAAGGTATTATTTCAGGGAGGAAAAGAAGGAATGGTCTTCAAATGGGAAAATGGCTACCACAAACTTGGACAACCAGGAAGTGACGTCCCTTGCAAACATCAGGCACGTCCTGAAGCCATTATTTATATAAGCACAGGTGAAGTCAAGTTTGACAAGTCATTGGAGCTCTTCCCACAAGCAAAGGTTTGCAGGATCAGGCCCCCTCGGTATATTACATGGGATGACTACAATCTGCTCACACCTTTAGCACAAAGGCAGAAATGAGAACTAGATGTGCGACTCATTAGCAGTCACAGAGATGAGAGCACGTTGCAGAGTCAGGGTTAGACCATTATTGCCAAGTGCCTGTGATTACCCCTCCAGGATCTTGAGAAAGGTGTCAGTTAGACCATAATAACCAATGCCTTTATTGTGCACACTTTTTTCAGAGTTTTCCCATCAAGAAATACAATTTCAGAGTTTATATTAGTTAGCCGGTTATGAGAAGTCAGGCTGTCATCCAAAATTCATGTGATACATTTTTTTCTGAATTATCTTCCGCCATGAACTTGTGATTAGGTAAACAGCATAATGCACAGAGGAAAAAGTATATTAATCTGACTATTGCTTCTTCTCTCCCATTAATGGTGGATTTAAGTTTCCAGAATCCATAAATACAACAGTTTCCTTTAAAAGCAGCAAAATAATTTTCCTGTATAAATGAAGACTTTCAGGAGATCATTATTGGGAAACTGACATTATATTCTGCACAGAAACAGGTTTCCTCTGGACTTCAACACATACCAACTACAAAATGTGAAGTCAAGTCATTTAGCATTTATTTCCGCAGAAATGGCTTACCTCCTAATTGAGGAGCTTTAAGCTAATCAGGGGGGAAAAAAAATATACATAATCACCTTGCAGCACTTTCACTGAACTGGTGGTATTATTATATGTGTTGCTGTGGTGCCTGAGATCACAGGCCATGGACCAGAGGATTTTTACTCTGTGCATTGTGCTGTCTAATCCTACAAAGTTTTGAGCTCACAAGGACACTAATATGCTGCTACTCATTGTCCCTAAGACTCTTTGTCCCTCTGTGGATCAAATCCAAATATAAGACAAATGCAGCCCAGAACTCAGTGTAGTGAATAGCTGCAGATCTAGGACCTGTTTTGGCAAACTTTGCACCAAGAACAAGTATCATTATGGGTGTAAGCATACGCCATGGGCCCTTCTTGCCCTCTCCTTGGGCACTGAACCCTAGCCTGTAAGGGAAGATTAAAAGAAAGTAACATGCATAGTTTGAAGAGGTAACCCATTATCAGTCAGCTGCTTGCAGAATGGTACATGCACATCAAAGAAAGAGATGGATTTTTTGAAATATTTTTAGGGGCTTCAGGAATAGCACGCAAAAAATATGAAAATTTGTGGGATATATGGTGTTTCATGCAGGTCACTATCACTGAAACTTCAGCAAACCTTAACAAAGTTAACTCATAAAGTTTAAAAAGGTTATGGAAGCTTCCAAGGAAGAACTACTTTGGGAAGATGAGTAATACACCATTTTAGTTTACTTTCCTCATACTAGTACTTCAATTGACCAGGGTTTAGGTAAGAATTTAGAGCATAAAGTAAATTCTGCAGCATTCTATGATATGCCCAATCTCATGAAGATGCATCCTTGTCAGTGGCAAAACTGGTCCACAACTGGAAAAATTACAAAAAACCCTCAAGCTACCATAACAGGAAAAACTAGTTTTTCTCCCATTCATCAGGATAGTGGAATAAATTTATCTTGCACTTAAGGAGGTCTCATCACTTACAATTTTATAGTGAAAGAGGAAACTGAAAAGTTTTTCCTGTATTACAAGATCTATTTATATAAAAGTCTTCTCTTAATAAGTCCAGATTTTGAGAAGCCACTTCAAGTGTCATTGTCTTCAGTAGACAGACGGACAGTTTTACAGCAGGAAAAGAATTGTCTAGAACTAGTGATTGCCTTCACTAATGTGATGCTTTCACCCCTTTAGACTCATTATTCAAAGACTAGAAAGAGGGTCTTGCCATCAAATGGTTTTGACAAAGTTTCAGATATTATTATTTTCCATGCCTTGAATTACAGACCAAATATCTGAAGTGCACAATTCACATTTGAGGATGCATCTGCCCATACAGCCATATGCATTTACCTTTTTTCATTGACACTGGTGATAGAACATGAGCAGAAAAGCCTTTTTCACTTGACAAGAAGAACAAGTTGCATATGGAAGTAGATATTACTTTCCCTGTCTAGTTCACACTAGCCATGCTGGCGGAGTGCTTTCAGTCTGCCTGACCTCTTCTCATTCTATCACTCTAACAGCACTACCCAAGTTCTTCATCACCTTCTCCTGAAAGGGATTTACTGAGACTCAGCTGGTAAGATTTTCTAGTTTATAGGGATTATCACAGGAACATGAGACACAGCGGTGTGCAAGAGGAAGAGCACGAAATACAAATGTGAAAGGGACTGCATTAGTCCATTTTCCTTGGCACACAAACCACTTGCATCTGTAACTCAGATTAATGATTAGGGAAAAGTGTAAAAATGCAGAGCTGACATCCTTCTGTTTGAACAGAAGGTTTCTACACAACAATGAAAATCAACTTTCTGCGGGGGAAAGCAGTGAAGTTACTCAAGGAAAGTCGGGAGTGGAAACGCATAACTTTTGACTCATTCTTGACTTCTACATCAAAATAGCATGGTCATAGGCACTGGCTTACAACTACAAGTGGCAGAAGGGGGGGGGGGGGGCAGGAGAGAGAGAAATGAGGAAGGGATGAACAGATTTCAAAGCAGACTTCAGCTAAGAGGGATAAGAAACACTAGTTTCCTCCATATAAGCATTAGCTTTGAAAGGATTTTCAAGAGAGTAAATTTTCTGAACTAAGTCTATTGCAGAAGTGTGATTCTATTCAGTTACATCAGTGTTAATCAGCACTAACTCCACTAAGTGGTAGTTTTAAACTAGTTCGTAACTGGCACAAGCAAAGTAGACCCTCTGTGTAAATACAGTGAAGCACTGAATGTGTGTGTAGGTAATTAAACTTATTACACTGGCAGAAAAAATTATTACTGTGGTGAAAGGTTACTTACTTTTTTTTCCTGTTTTGACATATTAAGAAGAAATTTAACATCCACATTCAAAATATAAATATCACTACCCCAAAAAACATCATCTTTTTCTTAAGCAGAGGACACAGAGGTACAATCAATTGGCAAATAGACTCCAGAGAACGCTTGCATGGTAGGAGAATATTCATATGAAATCAGTCTTCGAACTGTAAATTTTCATTTATCTGTTTGTTAATTATTTTCATTCAAGTTACTCTTTCACAATACTCATTCTGAACAGACAATGGGATCAGTTTTACAAACGCCTAAGGAAAAACATCAAAATAGAAATCTATTCTAACTAGTTTCTTGGTCTGGCACTGTTCATGGCTACGGATGATACTCACATAGATGGTTATCACAGGGGCTGTCCAAAGCTGAGTAAAAGTTGCTCTGCCCAATTGTGCAAAAATACTCTTGTTGAAAAACTATCTACACAGTGTTGTGTTTCCCAGTCTTTGGAAAGCTGAGCCTTCTTGGGGAAAATAAAACAGGTGTTATCCCCTTCCATCACAGGATGGTGTGAGAACACTTCAGCTCTTTTGTGGTTTTCAGTTCCCCACAGAGGAGACGTTCCACATCTCTGGGTAGCCTTGTGACAGAGAAACCTGTTTGCATTCCCTTGATTTCCCTTCCCCTGTGCACTATGTCAAATTTTCAAGGTCACTCTTAACATGTCCTTTCTCTCCAGTTCCTTTGTCTCCAATATACATATTATCATTAGCAATCTATTTGCCACTGTCTGCACTGAAGCCACAGCTTCAACAGAGAGGGTCTATTCATCTGAGGTTGCAGGGTCCACTTTATATTTCCAGCAGCAGCATGAGGAGGAATGGTAGTGACAGACCACTGGCTCGGGCCCCAGGCTGTGTCTCTACGTTCAAATCTCC
This sequence comes from Athene noctua, assembly GCF_965140245.1. NCBI lineage: Eukaryota > Metazoa > Chordata > Aves > Strigiformes > Strigidae > Athene > Athene noctua. Next base: position 11,006,059 of record NC_134049.1, on the reverse strand, counting down.
CATTGCTTCCAGACTTCCCTATTAGTTACACTAGAGCCTCCAGCCCTCTGAAGTCTTAGAGCTGGCAGAAACACGGATGGCTCTGGGCTTCCCTGTTAGCAGCAAACACCACCACTCTCCAGGGCAAAACTAATGGGGGAGCTCAGAGCAAGCGTGAATTTCAAGATGAGCAGCAGCTGGGCTTTGCTGACAACTTGCCACCTGATCTCCCAACACGGGAGAAGCTGTGGGGCATGAGAAAGAGGAAGCTGGGGGCATGTTTGCAGGGGAGATTGATGTGATCTGATCTGAACCTGAAAAACGGCCAGTTTGGTTCAGACAAGGAGGGTGAAGGGAGGTTTTAATGTATACTAGCCCAAAAATGCCCTCTTTAGATAACATATACTACAAGTTAAGAAGTAATTCAGCCTGGCTAATAGCTTTAGGGATGTATTTGAAGATGGAGGATACATCACACAAGACAGCTTTCTTGTCAGAAGGAGATACAGAGATTCTATACAGAGAGTCACAGTCTGTTCCTTCCATTTTGCCACATAGCTGTGCATTGTGCATCTGCTCTGATTCTCAACCTAATATTAAAAAGCAGGAACAAAATGCTGAGAATCAGTGAGAGAAATTACTCACAAATTTGTTTAAAAAAACCCCAAACAATCCACAAACCTGTTGTGCTGGTTTTGGTTGGGATAGAGTTAATTTTCTCCATAGTAGCTAGTATGGGACTATGTGTTAGATTTGTGCTGAAAACAGTGTTGATAATATCGGGATGTTTTCATTATCACTGAGCAGTGTTACACACCATCAAGGCCTTTTCTGCCTCTCACCCCACCCCACCATGGAGTAGGCTTGGGGTGCACAAGGAACTGGGAGAGGACACAGCCGGGACAGCTGACCCTCACTGACCAAAATGATACTCCACAACACATGGCACCATGCTCACCATATAAATCTGGTGGAATAAGCAGCACGTGGAGGACATTCAGAGCGACAGCTGGGCCCTAGCACAGGAATTTCATGTTCTACTATTACCATCTTACAGGTGGTACGGCACAACCTAGCACAGAGAGATTCCTAAAGGCCCCAGCGTACACAGGGACTCTAAGAGGTAAGGGTTAGATACTGCCTAATAGAAGGTGCATAAGCCACCCTTCAGACCTTAAGAAAATTAGATTAGAGAGATCCATGTCTACAAGGGTCATTTGATTACTTCAAAACTTGCCAGTGACTTTTCTCTCTTTCATTTTAACTAGGTTTTCATGACTTTTGACATTTTTACCATGACAAAATTACAGTCATGACATGCACATCCAGCAGGCATGCAGGTCAGGATATATCTTTGTGGATCTACAATATCTGTTTGACACTCATATGCCTCTGTTCTACAAACAATCAGGGGTGATTTTCTGCCACAAGGAACAGCTGCTAAATCTCCCCTTTGCCTTCACCTCTCCTCAAAGGAAACAACAGAACATACCTTTGCTTTCGCCTCTTGCCCTTACTCTAGTAGTTCAATGTTTTTTCTTGCTCAACACACAGCTTTTCTCTCTAGCTGTAATAACATGGTGTTTTGTTTTTATCTATTTTATGCACAATATGCATAGAAAACTGCAGGAATAACAAATATCCACTGGAGTTTGAAGGCAACAGCCTCGCTGAAATATCAATCTCCTAACTTCAGTATCCCCTACAGATGCCTGATGCACTTTCCACTGCTTGCTCAACATTTCAAAGTGGGCTATCTGAATGCAACAGAAGGAGACTACTCACCTCCCAGTACAGGATTTATTTTCAACACTGATTATGGACATGTGGTTTTACAATCTGTAGCGGCTGGGGTGCAGGGACAGCGAGGAACAGGAGTATGGTGTGTGTCATCAAGCATTGCTCACTGATCTTGCTCTCCTCTAGGCAACAGGAGGAAAAGTGCAAGGTCACTCACGAGGAAAATTTCCCTTTTAGGTTTGAATACATAAGAACAGAGGTTGTATAGGGGTAGGAAATGAATTCCTCATTGGAGCTGCAAGGCTGCATGGTGCTGGGCAGACCTCAGCCCAGAATGCAAATCTTACTTTCCACTGAAACATGAGCTTGAAGAGTGGGAAAGTAGGACACAACACCACAGTCTATGGTTCTCTCACCTCTGCCCCACATGAGGTTTGGCATACATATATTTTTTTAATCTACAACCAACTCTGCTACTACAGTAAGAAGGCTCAGGTATAGTGAGATATCTGCGAATTATTTGTTCAGTTTCACACATTCGTGATATATTGCTTTAAATACTGTACCAGTCACAGCACTGACAAATTGTGGAAGTTAATTAAAAACATCTAATTTTGTTCCACAAAACAAGAATAGTAAAATAAGTTTTTACAGGCAGCAGCAAGAATGAGTAGGATTCATTGTTCATACTAACTCACATTGCACTTAACTCTTTAAAAAGGAACTGACAGAGCACTGCAAGCGGCAGAGAGGTGACTTTCATCTTGACAAGAAATATCTCCATACACAGACTGCCAAAAACTAATAGGAAGAATAAAATAACAGGAATAGGACTGATCTTTGGGGGACGGGGGGGGTAGGGGTGGTGGCATCTTCACTTGAAAGAAATATTTTCTACCATGACTTATGTTCTGCCCAGTTTCTCACCAGGACAAAAATCACTGAAAAAGCAATATACATTAATTTGCCAAATACCTACCCCTCTCTACCCCGAGAGGTGCTGCGCTGTGCACCTACCACAAGGTTGTGAGTTGTTGAACACAATGATTTGGTAAGCCACAAGTGTCAACCTGTGTCTCTACAGACCAAACCATGAGCCTAATCCAACTCCAGCCTGACCACAGAAACATGCCAGGGGATGGCCGCAATAACAATGCTGTGCTCAACACTGCTTGAATGAAATCAAAATAAAATGCTTTTGTCCCTAACTCAGAACATCCAGATAACATGGCTCAAACACATCCTCATTTTTATGTCTTGGGAACTCATGGAAAAGGGAGGTTACATGTCTTGTCACACAGGATATGCGTGGCAGACCTGAATTTTGAACTCGGATACTTAAGTCCCATTTTTTTCATCCTAGGACTACAATCCCCCTTCTTGACCTGCAATTCAGCAATAAATAAATTTTTTTAAATGAGAGAAAAGTATGAATTAGTCTTGAAGATACTGAGGAAAAAAGTTAATACATCTGGTCTACAGCAAAGCAAGCCAGTATAATTAAATCAATATAGATCTTCTGGGTACTTAAACTGGGGGGGAAAGGTGGGTATCAAGAAAACTGAGTTCTCTTACACAGAAATAGGACTTTTTCTCCAACACCAGAATTTCATCTATATAACTTGAAGTGTGATTTGCACCTGGATTTCCTTGTTTCAATTTTACTCTGTCTACATGAGGCAATATTGAATGCTGCATCCTGGGAAGATGTTAAGCAATGACAGCCAGTGTGCTATTTTTATTTTCAGAATGGCTTTGTTACATTCACACATTATATCTTTGGATGAGTCCAATCTAATTTTAAATCTATTGGACTGCTGTAGGATCTGAAAGAACTGATCCTGTAGGATTTGAAAGTGAGTCTTTGAACTGCGATCTCAAGAGATAAATGGCAAATACATTAACTTTGCCACCTCATTTTCTTTAGCTTACAACTTAATTGTATTTTTTGTAGACCTCAGCAACCATGTTCTAATTAGGTCCCTTTGTCTGATTTGATAACTTGTTTTGCATCTTTCTTACCTTAGCCTACCACTCCACAGAGCTAAGCAGATAATATTATGATCTGGTACTTACTTCGAACATTTCCTTTAGTTAAATAAGGTACTACAGGAACTTTGACTTCCTTAAAGTAAAGAGCAGATTTACCAAAATTACATCTACATATTGGCAGCCAATACTAAAATAACCCCCTACCTATGCTACGTATGAAAGACAAATGTGAAAAGGGATTTTAGCTCAAGATAACCGGCTAGACAGCCCAGTCTTACAGATAGTTGCTGTTTCTCCTAAGTGATCCCACATAGGAGGCCAGCAGGTGCCACATTTCAAATCATATGAAATTACAAGTTAGCAAGCAGTCTCTCCCCATGGGCTCAAATACTACTTCTTAAAGGCTCAAAATAGGACATAGACTAGAGGGGAATTTTATACTCTCTGAAAGGGAATTTCTTTTGTTCAGTTCTGATGACATCCGTGATCTTTTCTCCCCTCAAAATGTCCCCAGAAATCTTTCTAATTGAGGACCTATCTATTAAATCTGCAGCCCCTTTTTCTATAATACCATAGTCAATACGTACTTCAGATTTAAAAAGAACCAACAACTGCATGAAACATTCATTCTCTTTATTGAGAATATATAGTGATCCTAAATAGCCTAAAATTTTCAATCTCTTTCCTCACATGCTCATTGTAACGGTTAAAATAACGTTCTAGTCACTAAAATAGTCTGTGGATTGTTTCCAAAACCTGCTTAATTTAAAATACTTTCATAATCTCAAAACTAGGGTTTTTTTCCATAATGTTGATAATCTCCCAAATGTACTTCCCCTGTGATTTGAATTTGATTTCAAGCAACACTTTTTCCAATTTTTTGCATTGGGTTCTATTTCTTTACACTACCTACTACCTGTTCTTCAATTCTCTTTTGTGCCTGATAAACCACATTCTAGAATAATCCTGCAAGACTATGGCAATATTTTAGATTTCACATAATAGAACTCAATTTTTGTTTCAGGCAAAGTGTAATTTTGTCTCAATCAGCAGTCAGTAGCCACATTGCCAATTAGATTGAAGTACACTTTACAATAAAATGTGCAAAATTATTGGGGAAAAATACACAACTGAGAGAGTCTCAACTGTGGGTAAAATAAATATAATTGATGCATCCTTCAGTCTGCAGCATTGATTATTATTTATTATTACAAACTCTTCAAAACAGGATGATTTGATGTCAACATGTTATTTTAGGAAGTGCACAATTGCAGAAAGCATTACTTGCATGGATTGATTCATAAAATATGTTTACTGAGAAGAGATGTGCACTTTTACTTGAAATGACTCTGAATAATAAAGAGAAGTCAAGACAATCTTCAAGCATTATAGTTGAAAAGAATATCTAAGTTTTTTAATAAGGTTCAATTAAGAGAATAGTTTTTGTACAAAGCCAGAATCTATGCTTTCTTTTTTTTTTTTTTTTCTTTTTGTGCAGTCTGTCTGGCTAAACTTAAGAAAACTGTCACAGCAAATCCAGGGTCACTTTTATTCTATGTCACCCACTGAATTTGGAAACTCCTCTTGAATAGCAGGGATCAGTCCTATCTCCTTGTATTGATCTCCTTTCCAAACAGAATACCACCATGCTTTGATGTGACATATGGAATGAGAAGGAAGTAATAATGAAAATCAATGAGTCTAAATATTCTCTACTTGTAACTCACCTGTCGTTTGCTATGGTTATGTGTCTGTCCAAGAAAGAGAAGGATTTAAATGCATCTGCGCCTTTTTCATTTCATGATATTTGTAGCCCTATGCTGCAGCATTAAAAAAAAGCCGCCTGAACTCATGTGAGAATTGTGAACATTTACACACACACTTTTTAAAAAATTTGCAGTTCTCACGTTATATTATAAAAAGCAGGACCAAACACCACCCTTGCTCTTGTCACATTGCTGTTGTTAATGTTTGCAAAAAGACTTATCAGAATGTTTTAAAATTAATTTATAAGATTAATTACTATTATAATCTATGACTCTACAAACCTGTCACTGTCCAGATGGCTCAAAAGAAATCAAAGATGTGGAAAAAAAAACAAAACCCAAAACAAACCCTAAATCAGTTCAATGCCACAATGGATAGCTACCACAGAACAAACAGACCCAAATCAGGTGAAGGGGCTGTTAAATCCATGCTGGAAGACCAGCAAAGCCCATCAGGTAAAGCAGTGGGTCAGAATGATTTACACTAACTTGCACAAACTCCTGTCACGTGAAGCCTCATCTCAACCTGCTGCTGTAAAACTTTGCTCTTCTTTCCAGTGATCATACTTCCAAGATTATTTTGGCTCTTTTGTTACTCAGATTTTTTTGTTTAAAGTAAATGAGTATCTGTCTTCCCAGGCACTGTTTTTCATTCCGGTTTTAACTAAATGAGTCTGTGCAACAAACCTAATTTCTTCCACCAAAAAAATCACTGCAGGAAAAAATCCCCACAAAATATTTAAGAAAAACTGCTCAGATGCAATGGTGGGCAGGATGAGATAGACAAACTGCTAAATTCAGCTATTAGTCCTTTGGTATAAATACCAGCAACGTCTTCCTAACTCATCAGCAAAGAATGGAAGATTTATTTGAAAGTTTCTTCCTTTAAGAGACCAAATTTCCTGTGTTTTTGTTACCTTTTCAAAAATTTGGTCGGCTGGGTTTTGTGCGTAGGAAATACTGGGCTTCATCTCTAGATAGTGTTGTTGTTTTTTTATAAAAGTGTTAGTTTTGCTACAGATGCAGTCCCTTAAGAGTTCAGCCTGCTTCATACAACTGAGAGAGCATCTCCCTGGCCAGTAAAGCATCAGAAAACTACACTGCCTCATTGAAGAGTTTTAGCACAGCATCAGGACGTTATTTTCTCCGATGGGATGCAGGGAATCCTCTTTGCTGACACCGGAGTTGGAGTGAGCAATAGCAGAGCCAGGATCTCTGTTACTATGCAGATCCACCAGCGATTTACCCTTTGACAGACAGGCAAAGCCACAGAGGAGGGTGCCTGTAGCTGGGATACTATAGCCAAGCTGGTCCGTGGCCCGTGCAAGGAAAGGTTTATTCCCTCTCCTGCTCCCTGCAGAGTTCCCCTCCGTCAAGCCTCTACATTTGGGCTAAGCGTGGAGGAAAGGATTTGCCCCTGAATGCCTTCACAACTTCATTTAGAGCATTACGAATCACTACTGTTCACCAGAGACAAGCTGCGACAATTTACATTCTATACAAGCCCACCAGCATCTATCTACTCCTCTCCACTGAGGCTCCAGGAACAACCGCGCAGAAAAAACCAAGCCTTAAAGGTGTGCTAGGTATCCCTCGATTTAGCAACAGTTTTCAAAAACAAAATCAGCAGACATTCAAGTGCTGTGCTTTTTACCCATTCAGATCTTGAGCTGCAGACTGAAAGCCCAGGATTCCAGGGCTCACTGGGCATTGCAGAAGTCGTGTTCCCCCCAGAAGCTGGCATGCATCAGCGTACCAGGCTAACGACAGGACACACGAGCACATACTACCGCTTGGGTTTTGAGACCTGGTTCTGAGCTCACCCTGTGCTGGAGGCATAGGGCAGCTGATGTACATTTGGCAACCGCAGCTTAAGCATGCTAGGTATTTAAAACAAAACAGTTTTCCAGTGTTTAACACTTACTGTAAAAAGAAAACTATATTTCTGACCACCCCTTTTATTTTCCCAATAAAACTTTCTTAATGCTAAAATGCCAGACTGGAACATATTAACTTCAAAGACATATAATGGCAACTGCTCCTTGATCTTGAATTCCATGAAATTTCAGGTCATTGTGGGGAAGCCAACAACCAGTTTAGTTAAATGCTTAATGACATAAAAACAGTGATTGATTGCCATAAAAATGGCTCCCAGGGATTACAAAAATGAGAAGACTCACAGAAGTTATTCAGTGTTCCCAAATAAACAGAAGAAATATTTGGCTGTAAAGCTAAGTCCCTGTCAGCCAGACAGGGAACAGTGAAGCATGTATTTTCAGAAAGAAAAGTAAGATAATCTTAAAACAAGTTAAAAATAAGTTTTATTTCATCCACTGACTTTAAAAATATATTTTAGGTGGGTATTAAATAAAAACTAATGCAGTCACTTTTTAAGCAATGCAGACAGCACAGAACTGTATATCCTACTATAACCTAGAAAAATATTTCTCTTCTCCCCTCAATTAAAAGCAAAGGAAAAGTACCCCAGGACCTTCCAAACACTTAACACTTTAAGTAACGAGAGACTGTCGGCATTTCTGTAGGTACATGTCATTTGGCTGGCAGGGAGATGTAAGGAAGGAGGGATGTCCAGTGTGCTGTGCTGAGGCAGCAAGCAAATTAAAATCGCCGTAAATAGGGGTCTTTGTCTTTAATAAATTAAAGAGAAGCGGGTGTGCGTTTGATCTGGACTTGCCTTGCTCCTGCAGATTCCCAGGCACAAGACAGATGGCACTGCAACCAAGCTAGAGCATGGGCCTGCAGTCGCTCCCTCTGGGTCTAACTCCTATTATCCACTTGTAAATTAACCTGTCAATTTATCAATCAACACCATCTTGATTCTCCCCTGTTCCACTGCCCAGCATTGCAGCGAATTTGCCTCGTAAATAACTGGGAGCCCCATGTTTGTTAGTATTGTGAATGAGTTTATTATCACTTTGATGACTGCTATGAATCACAAATGCTGCCGTGAGCCTGATAAGAAAAAAAAAAAGTACATGCACACATTAACACAGTTGAAACTATTTGGGAGATAACAGATCGAGTTACAGTGATAGCAAATCATTTCAACTGGGGGGAAATGGCTAAAAATTGTAGGTTTTGTGTTGGATAAAACTCTTAAAGTATAAAATATGAAATAAAGGGAATAGTACTGTGTCTAAAGCTCAGGGGTATCTTCACTGCTACATTGCTGGGATACTTCAACTCGTTCCTAGAATTTCTCAGGCACTATTAGATTTTATGCCCTATTTGCAAACTTCAGAAGGGAGGAAATATCCTTTGAGATGCAACAAGTATTTTATTTATTTATTTTTGCCAGTTTAACACTACACAGATCTGTAAGTAATTTATGCCACGAAAACGCTGAAGGAATTCAAATACAAATAAGATACTTTTAAAAGAAAGTTAAAGGGAAGAGGAATTTGAATATAATCTTTAGGACATAAAAAAAAAGATAGATTAGTAACATCCAAGTTTATTGTACAATTTTGCTTCTTCTGATGAAAGTCTCAATCTTTGTTCAAGTTCAACATTGAACTCAAAAAATGTAACAAACTAGTGTTGCTTACCTCTGAATTTAGCGTTTAAAAAAATATTTAATAGCCTATACAACTTCTACAGAAAATACAACAGGTTTTTAGAATTCCTTTCAGAAATAAGGTGTCGTATTTGCTCTTTGAAGCCAAACGAAACATAACTAAAATCTAAATAGATTATAAACTGCATGTTAAAAAAAGCAGATGTTTGGCTATTTTTAAATACAATCAATCTTTTGCCAGGTGTAAAAAACAGTCAACATTTGGCTGAAATACATTTGAAATCCTAAAATACACAGAAGTTTATTTAGAAAGTATAAACAATATAATGGAAAAGAGGTCAGATCTTTTATCCGTTTTATCACTGCAATTTTTGAGATAGTACAAAGGAAGTAAATGGTAAAGTTGACTTAAAATCTGAACAAAGGTTTATATAAAGAATTAAAAAGTCATGGGTGTTATAAAGCAGCCAACACACATTCCTAACCTTCTCCTTGCTGCTACCATTTTTGGTGTATTTACCCCTTCTAATTTTTCCACATCCTAATTCTTAAAAAGCTTCTAAAAAGTTAGTAGAAAACATCACTAAAGCTATTAGTGCTTTTTTGGTTTTTTTAATTCTACCAGGCTGCTTTACTATAGAAAATATTATCAAAATCCCAAATTACTTTAGAAAATTAAGAGTGATGAACAGACATCAGCTATTTTGTTAGATCTGTTTTGCTACTATCTTTCAAATTCTGGCTAAGATATGGACCACATTCTGACCTCAGATCCTACATAAGTTAAAAATCCTCACAGGATCCAAGTTCTACATATATTTTAAAACTGAATCACCTAGTTCAAACCAAGCTGTTCATGTAAAATTACAAGCTATGAAATGTAATGCCTGTGGTAGAATAAGACTGAAAAGACAAAGCAAAATAAAATTTATACAAATGTTTTCCAGGGTTTTACATAGCCTCACTAAAAATCTAAAAAACAGTTTATGGAACAAATGGGAAGCAACACCCATGCCCACAGAGAAACAGTTGTCATACAGCAAAATCTCTGGCTCAATTAAAGTAGAGGAACAGGGTGTATACTCAACATTGTTATGCCCAGTATATCATTGGTGGAAAAGTAATGGAAAATGAAATTATTTGTTAGAATGCAATTTAGGGAATCTGATAGGTTGTCCATTTTATTCAATTTATAATTAAGATAGTGTTTAAATTTGAAATGAATTCTATATATGCATGTTCAATAGGCTATAGCACAACAATAAGAATGGAATCACATCTCATTTTATCATAAATTGTGTAATAAGCGATAAGGTAAAAACTAGGGCTAAAATCCTTCCAGCAAAAATGAAAGAGAGCGACCTCAATTGCCCTAATTCATTCTGCTTTTTTTTTTTTTTTAAACTCTTCATTTTCCCTCTGTTCACATTATTAGCTTACACATGAGTGCATTATTAGAAAATAACAAAGCCAAACAGGGAAACTTGGAAGAAGCAGGAGATAGGATCCCCTCTACAGCTGAAAGATATTCTCATTTCATTTGTTAGGAGTTGCAAAAATAGTTTTATTGCCAGGGAAGGACAATGACCTCTCTCTTTCAACAAGCTTGGTGGTTGGTCTTTTGATGGAAAAAACTAGGGGATACAACATCTGGTAATTTGTGTTACTGAGCTTAGCTGAGGTCTTAACGATGTAAGCAGATTATTCCTGAAGAAGAACAAAAAAAATTCCGGAAGACTCAATGAACTATTTAAAGTTATTAGCTGGTGCATTCTGGCACTTCAACACTCTTTTCGGATTCCTTTTCCTTTTAGACATTTGCCTTCTGATCAGATTGTTCTGAAAAAGAGCTCTACCACCTTCCAACCTCACCATGCTTTTCTGGTGGTCTACGCATGTTCTGTCATGCATGATGAGTCCCCCTTTTTTTCTCTCCACTGCAAGGAAGACGATTATTTTTCTGATTAAATTTTCCCCTGCAGAACATTAAGAGCTTGTACCGCCCCTCCTGAGCTGCTGCGTAGGTCAGGAAGGCTGAACAACACAGATAGCAGCAGTATAGCTCAGATTAAGAAAAAAGGAAGAAAAATTGATGGGTAGAGAATGAAAAAAAAAAAAAAAAAGAAATGAACTATGTGTACTCTTGACCAGGAATTTCACGCTGAAAACAAATATTCCAAGGAAAACATCCTCCGTTCCTTCCTTGACACCCTTTCCCTGCTTTAAATAGATTTACACAATTTTAGCTCTTATTCCTCTACTCCTTATAGTTCTTCCAAACATTTTAATTGCCAATAGTGTAGCAATTTAAAACCTCTGTAGTGTTTCACTGCTCCTTCTATAGGCAATAGACCCATATTTCCTAATGTACACATGAGACGATAGTCTGAGTTTAAATTACAGACCTGTAGTTTACTGCCTGGAAAACCAAAGTCATGTTGTTGTATGGAACAAATGACCAAGCTTTTGAGAGAACCAACATTTCTTAGATGCAAAATTGGAGCAAAATCTTAGACTGAGTTTAAGCTGAAGTCTAATAATGACCAGAATACTTCCTCATTAAGATTTTTTTTTCATGTTCATTTTTCTAATTTTCCTTTTTAGTAGGTAAGCTCTGAGTTTATAGAGAATTACAGCAAATGGACAAATATTTCAACCAAAATTCAGGAAGTTCTCTATATTAAAAAAATCTCTATGCTGTACATTTGAAGTGTGAAAAGCAATGCGGTCCCATAAAAACCCCTCTCCTCATGACTATTACTTGACTTTTTTTAATAGTTAGTCACTGCATCTTTCAAATTTGTGTTTCAACAGACTCATAGGCACTTCCCAACAAACTTTTATAGAAATATATAGTGACTACTATGACATGGAGCACTTGGAGTTGTTGGTGTCAGCTACCATGAGTTAACAAATAGCTAAACGCTTCATTTACATTCAACTAAAGTTGACTACGCTATAAAAGAGCATGCTATTTCCAGTACATGGAGCTTTAAACATGGCTTATTTTCCAATATTTTGCCAATGCTTTCTTTAAAAAGATGAGTTCTCATTGGCACTACTTATTTCCATAGAACTTGAATGCATATTCTGTATGTGTTTACTTTTACATTAAACTCAGTACTCATTTTCTAAGAGAACAAATCCAGAAGTTGCTGTGTTTATTTTAGAGCATTATAGAATCTCTGGAGAAGTTACTTTTTTACATTATAGTTTTTAAAGTCCTGTGCACATAATTAATAGACAACTGATGCTAGGGAGTATTTGAGACCAAAAATTCCCACTGGGAATGTTCAAGACCTTTGCCCACACCAAAACTGGAGAATTACTTTTTGTAATATATTATATATATGGAAATTAACACTTAAGAGTTTCAAAATTTGACTTATAACACAAGTTATGGCCATGGTATGGCCTGATATCAACTGCAGTGTCAAACAATACTACTTCAATATCCTAAATCTTTATTTTTCCTCTATAGTTTTAAGTTAAAAATTTTAAGTAATGCAGACTTCTCCAACCAAGCTCTTGAGATCAGGCATTTGCCATTTTCACTGGAGAGTACTGAAAAAAAAAAAAAAAATCCATTTAATGGATGCAGAAATAGGTTCTACTTCTTTCCTTTTTCTATACATAAATAAATTATTTGATTCTCTATAAAATATATATTTACCTGTAATGTTTGATAGCTTTGCTGGCAAAACAATTACCCCAAAACACATTTTTAATCAGAAAAGTGATGTTTTAAATTGACACTTCATTCTATACCCTAACCCAGTTATCTTTGGTCCAGATCCCAACAACAGTGCAATGTATGCTGCTGCCCTTAATATTATGATACTCTGATTTAAAATACATGATCTTTCTAACATTTGCCCAAATCAGAAGGCTTATCAATGAAAGAAAACTTCATGTTCTTGCCAGTGTACCAGATGTATTATTTATGTCAATGAATTAGTATTTTCTGTTTACATTATTGGTACAGAGGTCTTTAAACTTGAGACAATCTGTAGCATGTTTCAGGTGTCCCATTTAATACAGAGTGCCGAGGTTCTGAAGGACAGTTAGAAGCCTTGGGTCTTTCAATGTTTTTCTGTGCACACAGCTATACGACTCTTGCTTTTTGGGAACTTCCACCTCTGACGCTTAGAGATCAGCAGGCAGACAGTTACTTCTTCATTGCATATAGAAGTAACAAGAGGGAGTTGCTGGAATTTCAGTTTTGTGCTTACTAGCAAGATTTGGTGCCTGTTTTCTTTCTTAATAGAGAAATAAGACAAAAATCAAAGTATAAAATGCCCTGTGCACATTGAACGCAGCATGTGCTTCGCTTCAAGAGCCAATTCAAGTAGAAGAGAATTTAAGAGTTGCAAAGACAGATATAGCACACTGTCATCACTAGTTGCCTCTTAGTAAAGTGAATCCTGTTTTTCTAACACCTACATCTTTGCAAGAGCGCTTTATTCCCCATTGTTTACTTTTTAGAGGCAGAGGATCCAAAAGTGTTGAATATTTTAATACATGACAAAGTTTTACACTAAAATTTTTCTCTTCCTACACAGAGCAAAAGTCTCAAACCTTTATTATCACACAGCATCATACTGAACAAAATCAGCATACTGCTATGCCTTCGTTGTCAACCTAAAGAGAAACATATACTTGCACAGAAAACTGCAAGACTAAGAACAACACTGGAAGATCTCAGAGGAAACACGACAGATGTGGGTTTGGAATCAGAGGTACAGAAGAAAAGCTCTTAGCCTTAGTGGAAAATGCAGAGCAGTCTTAGAGGAGAGGTAGCCTTCAGGTAGCTGCTTATTCCCTTCATCTTAGGAGTGCTTGTTATGTTAAATCAAAAATTATTGGAGACGCTAGTTTGGCATCACAGACTACAGCCAATCCATCTGCCTCTGTGCAGATACTGAACTACCTAGGGGATTCTCTTTGGTTAGATTGTGTAATGCTCTTGTAGGGCAGCTTTCTTTTACAATATGGCACAAAAATGACAAGCCTTGTGGATGTGATCAGACTTGAAGTATTAAAGCCAACTTTTGCATTGATTTACACTATGGGCAATACCCTGAAAGAGCAAAGAGGACTTCAAAAGGTTGTTAAGTATACATATAGACCATTTTCTTCTTTGTAAATAAAACTGGTGGAAGTACGGAATAGAAAATTAGACTTTGTGGTTGGTTCTAAAACTCTTATGCAGAAGGAGGTTTTTCAGGCTAAGTTCTCAAGGGGGTGGCCAAACAGCAATGTCTTCAAAATGCATGTCTGGTCATTACAGCTTCAAAAGCGGGTGCTTGTACTCACTTTGCACTGGCAGATGCAGTATGTTTACATGTGACCATACTCATTTTTCTAGGCAAATCTAAGCTCTTCAGAATTCATTTACACGTGAAGCTGCCAGCTTTAGTAGCTGACACAGATGCATCAAGAGAAGGCAAAGTATCACCTTCAGAATGAACCATTTGACCTAGATCTGATATATACACATGCTGCAAACATGCACAAAAAGTAGAAATCAACTAGTCTGCTCCTTGGGACAAGGTGTGCTGTTTCTTACATTGCTGAGCCTCTACTAGAGCAGGACAGAAAATAGCAGTTGCTTGCATAACACTAAAACTCCAGTAAAGACATGTAAGAGAGGCTGAGTATGGATCTGGGAAGTAACAGATGTCAGGGTGTGTCATATTATTGCATACACAGAAGCATCTTCCTACTCATGTACTTCCATTTATTTCAAAGGACCACAATCAGAGCAAAGTAGTACTCAAATTCACAAAATTTAATAACTAAAACAACTTAGACAGTTGGTACTAAACAACAAAAAAAAAAAAAAAAAAGACTCACATTGTGAGGTTTACAATAAGAGAGAAAACAGACAGAGGTATATCAGAAAGGGAAAAAAGGGCTTTTAACAGGCTACTTGAAAATATGTTTCAAAGCAAACAACCTATATAAACCCCTCAAACACTCCTGCCAAGACTGATCCTGCACAGGAATGCAGGCCAAGTAAGGGATCAATGTGTATTTAGCCTTATGAAGCTAGAGCAGTATTATCACAACTACACTTAAGGCATCTAATTGGTACAGTAGTGATGGCTTTTGAGATGGATGGGTAGAGAGCAACTTACTTATGGTGACATTCAAAACACAAGCCTGTGAAATACTTTGGAAACAGACCAACACTATGAAAGATCCCAAATTTACTGCTGCGATATCATCATCAGGTCTTCATCATGAAACATCTATCTAAAATTGGATAGAATTTCCACCTACCCCTCCGCCCTGATCTGTTAAAAACCATGAGATGAAGTGAGTTATGTCCCATTAATCTTTCTCATAGAAGAATCAGACAGATGGGCTGGATGAAGCGGAGGTGAATGAAGAGAAGCACCTGCTATTTTCAGGGAGTTGAGGGAAATTGGTAAGAAAAAAAATCACAAGTGGGCGGAGAGGGAACAGTATTGCTCTATTACTGGATACCTTCTGAAAAAATGACTGATAGGCCTTATGCATCTATGATAATGTGTGCTCACATCTCCTGGTGGGGGAAAAAAACAAACATCTCAAAAACCAAGGATGGCATTACAGGTCATGAGTCAAAGAGGCTGATGAGCTGTCAGAAAAAATTACATAGCAGTGTGAAATATATAGGAAAATGTCTAATTGCTGTAAAGAGTATGATGAAAAGGAGTGATGAATGTATGTTCTTGCAGCAAAGGAAGATAATACTGTCTGAAGTCATCTCTGCTCAGAAAAAAAAAAATCATTTTGTGTCATCCTCGGATTTGCACTTTAAGAATGGAAGGGGCTTTTATAAGAGAGGTCCTGGAGAAGTTTCTCAATGATTTCTTTATGAAACTCAGTATTGAAAATACTAGAGGAAACTAAACATAGCTTGTTAAAAATCAACATTTTACACATTTTCTTCTGTCATGCCACTGAACAGGGGACTTTGAATGCTTGTGCCAAATGCTGAGCAAGAGAACTTCCTGCAGTCCTACACTGTCGGATGAAAGGAGCTACCAAGTTCGATAAAGAAATAAATTTAGCAGGTATATAGCTTGTTAGAAAAGTACAAAAAGTTTCCATAGACATTTTTGGCGATTTGTTAACACAAGTGTAGCTCTTACTAACAAAACAGGACACACACATTCATAAAAATGTAGCACAGATTTCAGCAGGTGGAGGTCAGCAGACTCTGTGGGTATTAATAGCTCTACTGCCATTCAAGAATACCCGATGGCCTTGTTTTAGTGAAAAGTTCATATTAATTAAGTTTACTTATTTATTTCATGCCTTTGTAGTGGAATACTCATCTGAGTAAGGGGGATGAGGGGGGGTGATTCTGTTTATTTCTGATGAATAAAAATCAGCCTGTCTTTAAACATCTGTAATATAGTTAATAACTATCTGAAGCACCTGACAGACCACCACACTTGAAAATAATCTCTGTAAACCCAAGCAAAAATGCAAGTGAATACACTTTTTAAAAGTATATTGGGAGGCCAGGGGGAGTGCAAGGATGAATTCTAAAAAGGCTCCAGATACATTGGATGGCTTCACAATTTTAAACTCATTCTGTCTTACCGTGTTTCATTAATGTAAACCTGAACGGAGTACACAGTTACATGCATGTTTTAATAATACTCTAAAATCAATTTCTAAGAATTTACTTGTCTTTAAGTGTACTGTAGTCAGGTTTACATTGCATCTGTTTATGTAATGTTTTTCTTTAAAATCCACTAAAAGGTGTTAATTAGAACTGGGCGATTAGTTCATAATGAACAGTTTAAGCAATTAATGCTACCCCTTTTTTGACCCATGAATTGTCTATATGCAAAGAGCAATTTTCTTGAACTTGTTATTCAAAAAATATTAAAGTGATTTCTTCAGATCTGCAAGTCCTTAGTAATCTGTTAGCTCGATTTAATAGTCTGAGTGTGAGTTGTACTGGTTATTCATGATTTGACACAGTGTCATATGATGTTATTCCTATTCCATCACAGGTCAGAGACACGCTTTTAGAATCATGTTTCATACTACACACACAATATTTTGAATAAACCAGCTCTGATATTTTTGGAAATATTCTCAAGCATTAGCTTGAATTTCTTTCACAGTTAAGTAAACTATTTCACTGGAATATCTCCCTAATACAGAAGTGAGCAGTGAGAGTCCAAAAATCAAGAACTTCTGAGAATCAGAGGGATATTTTCTGCTGAGTTCCACAATGGCCAAATTGGATGATAAAACCAACAAATTATAAATACTCAAATAAAAACTGTTGCAACATCTGCCTTGCTGTATAAAGTTATAGCCATACACATTTGTGAGCTCAAACACTAACCAACCCTTCTCAGATACTTAGTCACAAGGAAGACAAGTATAGTTTCAAAATGATTCTTCACAGCTGAGACTCAGGCTAAGACTTTTATTTTCTTTTAATAATCTATTTCATCTCTAAGGTGATGTCCCTTCTTCCTTTAAGTGAATACCTGCACACTTTGTCCTTAATACCTAAGGAACATAGCTTCAAACCTTGAAAATCATAACATCACTTTTTTATTACTTCACCTACCGAAAAGGATACCTAAGCAGAACAATAGCGGCAGTGATACAATCTGAGGTCCACAAGTACAGATGAAGTCTGTGTGATGGTATCTTCCCCAGCCACATTCGAAATTTGTTTATATGTTTGTATACAGACACATGTGAAAGCATAAGGAAAACAGCATCTTTCATGTAACAAAATAATATTAATACAAGATAGAGGTTTTGGCATACCTTTGACTGTGGCCAGTAGCTGTCTGTTAACAGCAAGCAAACCAATGAACTGGGGATTTTTAAGACTGCACTGGCCCTGCAAGGAGGACTCTTTCATTTCCCATACTTTGTCACTCGCCATAGAGCTGGCTGACATAATGGACTTTTACAACGAGCTCAGAAGCAATTGGCAATTAAGTGGTTTGAAGGGGTGCTTCTGGGCTGCCGTGAAAGGCTTCAGGTGTGAAACGCTTGTTTTCAAGAGCACTAAGCAAAATGTATAGTTGCTTTCAGGGGCCCCCTTGTCCTTCTGAAGGAAGGGGGAGAGATGGGGGAAGCAAGGACACTCAAGAGCAATTTGCTATTCAGTGCCTGAATGCTGTGTGCTTTTTCTCTTCCCCCCTCCCCATCCTTGTGTGGCTGGTAAGGAGGGCAGATTGCGATGGCACAAACAGCTTTCGGCACAATGGCAGATCAAGAGAGAGGCAGGGAAAATGAGGCAGAGAGAGAATGGGAGCCTGAATGAAGTAAGGATGGTTTGATTGTTAATTGTGGGTAAATGTGTTGCAAGAGTGAAAAGGGTTCATGGACTACTTTAAAACTATACCCAAGCAATAAGTACAGAGTGTGGGGAAATAAGGAGATGTTCCTGACCCTTTTAAGAGCTATAGTAGTGCATCTGGCCCACTTGAAAAGTAAATTGAGAACTGTTAAAAAGATAGGCAAATACATTTGTGTGCATTATATACTTCCATTTCTAAAGGAACCCTGACCAGCAAATGCACTGGGATGGCATACACACAATATTCTTTTCTCCAAGGATTACTTCACCCATAGGACAAAAACAAAACAAGCTAAAACGTGAGCATGCCCTAATAGACAAATATTTAAAATACAGATTTTTTAAAGGTGAATAAAAATATGTTTCTATTCTAGGACAAAATATATTTGTTCTAAGGCTAGCACAAGGGTAAAGAAAACTTCAAACAGAACTAAGGGAACAACATCCTTCATGAAGACTGTTTCATGTCACTTTTCCTTGTATGACCTTTACTTCTAACATATTGATTTTTTCCTAACCCAGCCTTGCTTTGCAGAAAAAAGGGGTATTGAGTCTTTGAGCTGCTTACATATCACTATTGTACATGCATTCTTAAAGGTGAAGGATCCCCTTTCAGAAGATGACTATCTGACTGACAATATGATTAGAATTGTCTGAGGACTTTTCATTTTAAATGTAGTGAGCCACGTATATCAGTTTGGAGCAAGGGGAGGGGATGTGAAATAGCTCAGATGGTGCTACACTGATGAAGTATTCACGCAAGAGATGTGCACAGTTACGGCCTTTTGTATTCTGGCAAGGAAGATGCCATTGCGGGGGAACCAGAAACATGTCTCTTGGACCCTAGCAAGAAACTGCTCTTTGTCTCTCAACCCGCAGACCTCCCTAGATGTCTGCTAAAAGGTTTCTCTCTGTTGCTTCTGCAACATCCAAAACAGGCCCACATTCTCAATACAAGCGACCTACATCACACCAACCTGAAGAGTTCACTTACCTCCACACAAAACTTAGTGTGTGAAGAAATCATAAAAGAGCTACCATCTACTTAAAGTACTTTCTACAAAATTAAGGTACATCTATATTCTCCCTTAAACCATGATTCCCTTCTCACTTGTATTTCTGTGAATCAGAAGCAACACTAATTCATTTACTGAGTGAGCCCTTGTGAAGCCTGCACAAAGGGAAGAAAGATCATGCTTCTTGTCAGCCTTTGCTTTACTCGTCATGAGAGAAATGTCATTTTTGCTTGCAAGAAAACACAGCAAATTCTAACAGCAAAACAGAGAAGCCTTCGTTCATGCATGCCTGTGTTGAAAATACACATGCACAAAGCCTCTAAAGTTTAGGAATGGAGCCATCGTTCAGATGTCAGTGGAAATCTTTCCATTGGTTTCAGCAGAAGCTAAGTGTCTCTCAATTTTTTCACTCACAGTATCAAGTAATAGTGCTCAAAAAGTGTACACACAAGGGGCTGCGCTTAGCAACCTACACATGCAAGTGCAAGCTAAGTCACAGCACCTTTGGAACCAGGGCTTTTCAGATGCAAATAAACTCGCACTGGACTGGTTTTACCAGCTGTGGAGTTCAATGCACTCAACCCCCCACCCAGAAGTGAGAATGGCACAGAAAGCTGTAAACCAACTGGTGCTCAGCTGCAAGTGTGTTGTGCTTGCGCAGACTGTTGCATAAACAAAAGAATTTATTCAGAGCGTGATGGACATGAATTTATGCATGTAACCTCTGGCTCATGGAGATGAATCTAGATCCTTTGGCTGTTGTTTTGTGCAACACTATTCAAACTTTAGAAACCTGCAATGTGTACAGGTAACATGGAGAGCTAGATGGAAAAATAAAAATACACAAGGAGAAAAAATTCAAAGAAATCACAGTATTTCATTTCAGTTAGTCTCCTGTGTTTCAGTTTATTATTTTACCAAAATGAAACAAGGGGGAATCAAAGAAAACTTTTTAAAATTCGAATAAAATGTGATGAAAATGAGAGAGAAAATGTTTCAGCACTTCCCACCATGGATGCAGCTGAACTGACATTTTTGAATGAAAATTTTTAATTACCTGTAAAAATATGACATTTTATTTTCGCACAGCAGAGAGCTTTCTCCATGGAAGACAGAGGTTCATTTACAGAAAAACTCAAAATGCAAATTTTTTAAAAAGTGCTTGTAGAAAAAAAAAAACCACACAAAATTGATACCTGTACAGCACCTACTGACTGAACTCAAATACCCAACTGATTCAGTCTTAATTACAATGAAGGGGAGGGGATTTAGTCCTCTGCTCCCTACTGAGTTGTGGCACAAGTAGGCCCTCTGCTTGCTTACAACACAACCAGAGGAAGATAACAAGGCATAAGATGAATCTTATGCTTACTGCTTTGTACAACACTAAGCACATTCTAAATCACACAGAAGAGCATGTGCTGCCTGCAGCTATTTTAATGTAGGGGCCAGATATATTGAAGCTGCACTGAGTTTCCCCTATCAGATTACACTCAAACTCCAGCAGAGTTGTCAGACTTTCTACTGCTCTTATTCTTCTGATTCTTTCCCACCACAATATGGGCATGCTGTAGCGTCTCTCATCTAAAAATGAAAACATACACACTCTAGCCCACTCCTGTCTCTCCAATCACTGCTTCCTCTCATTTTCATTGTACAAGCTGTTTATAGCTGCTGTCAGTTCTCCTTCCATTTTGTCTTAAACTGTTCCTAATCTAATTTCTGCCCGTTATACTCAGCTGACACAGTTCTCACCAAAGTCTCCGGTGACCTCTTCTTAGTCAAAGTTCCAACCATACCCTTCTCATTATGCGAAGGTCCTTTTGACACAGTTTTCCATGATGTTCTTTATTAAAGTTTGCTATTCTTTGACTGTTGTGCTGCTGACCTTTCATGCTCTCCTTTCACCTTCTAGCTGATCCTGACACCGCTCAACTTTCTGTGAAGGTTTTGCCTTCTCATTTGGACCCATTTTTCTCTTTCTGCCTTCATGTCTGAGCCACTTCAGCTGAGAAACTTATTATACTGATGACTCCTAGTTCTCCATTTACTCCAGACGTGCCTCCTGTCCAAGTTAAATCTCTTCTCAGCACCTCTGCACAGAAATTTAGAAGCCAGCTCAAGCTCAGTGTAGCAAACAGAGAAACAAGTGTCCTCCTTGGCTCCCCCAACACTACTTCTTGTTCAGTCACCATGGAGATCACCAGTATCCTGCCAATTCCTCAGACCTATAACCCAGCCTTTACCTTTGAAGACAACCTTGCCCTACGTACTTCTCAAAAATACAGCCTTGTGTGTTCTGGCAAAAACTGTTATCGTGCATCATGACTAACGAAACATCTTTCTTCCTCAGCTTTGACAAATGCAACCTTGCCCTGCTCATATACTTTCAGAATATTTCCATAAAGCTCACTTTTCCTAGCCCATTGCTTTGACCATGTCACCTCTCTCTACATCCCTCTGTTGCCCTCCCCCGCCAAACTGCATCAAACATAAGCTACTTGTCTTCACTTTCAAGGCCCTTCAGAGATTATAACTATGTTACCCATCATCTCTTTTTCTTTGTCAGGATGCTGAACCTCATCTCCAAGGAGCCAATAATGCCAGCTTCCATCACACACTCGTTCTATTTTTCAAACAAGCACCTTTCCACTGACACATATTCTGCCCTTCACTCTTGGGAGAAAACATCTATAGAGACACCTCATTATGTGTTTTCAAATTCTTCTTAAATTTTTCCTTTTTTTCTGAGGTCTGTAAAAACCCTGAGAACTGTCCAGCTGCTCCCAGGATAAGACCACTGCCAAATATGCTAACTGGGATTAAGCTATTCATTCTAAATCCTTTTTGTATGCAGGTATCACCTCCCCTACAACATGTAAGTTGCAAGCTCTTTGGGGTATGGATTGTCTTGTTGATTCGTGTTTGCAGTGTGCAGTGCAACAGTCTTGACCCTTACCATATTCTATGGAAGTAAAAAAAGTGGCAAATGGGATGTTAGAGAAAGGGTTAATCAGTTTACATCAATTAGTTGGTAACCAGATACCTTTCTGGGACAAATTACAAACTAATTAGACTGTCTTAATGATGTCATGTTTCCATCTTGCACTTTACTTGTTAAGACAGTTGTAGTGCCCTGCTGAGAAAATCATGTGGGTGGAGCTTCTGTAAAATTGATCTTCCTTCTCCTCCAATTCTGATATTTTCATTATCTTTTTCCTTTTTAATTATATATCTTCCAAAAAAAAGGACAGAGAATTTTCAAATTTAGGCGATTAAAAAAGAATAATATACTTCTGAATTAGTTTTCTAGTAGTTCTATTGTGAATTTGTCTTTTAGGATTATGGACTCTTTCGGACTGTGACTACACAACTATATTCTGTTCCTTCTAGGGGTTTGGAGTTTGGTGTAATTTTTTTTCCTCAAGCCAAAAATAATTCTTCATATTTTCTCCCACCAATTTCAACAGTTATTAATCAAAAACACCTCAATGGAAACAAATACAATTACCTACTCAAGGTCAAACAAGTTACTTCTTCAGGCTGATAAAACTTTTTGATGTACATTGTTTTCTCACTGATGCTAATTTAATAATTACAAGCAATCTCTAATAATAACACAGCCAATAAGTGCCAATGAATTAAATAATTATCAGCAGTTAGCACTGAAAAATACTCTCCATGATGAGACTTCTTTGTAAGCCAAGTGTTATTTCCAAATATGCCGGTATTTAAGAAGATTACCTGTATTGTTATATCCACAAGCTTTCATTTCTCTTTGGAAGGTACGTGGCTGTGATTTATGCAATATTTGCTATATTTGGAACCAAAGATGACACACGAAATGTGAATATGCAAAGGCACGCATACAGATAAGAAGCTGTATTTTACTACTTACTACATCTACAACTATCTTTTGAAACAATTGTTCAATACAAATAGCTGTCTCTGTAGATCACCAACAAACCATCATCACCAGAAACTCTAGGAATGGCTCCCTCTGCCTAAAACAGCCTCAGTGACCAATCAACTGCTAAATACTTTGCCCTACATTGAAAGGCTTTCAACATGGAGTTCTTAAACACACATCCCTTCACAACTTATTTTTGTGATCACATCATTTACTGAAACTTAGTCTGAAAACTTACTACCTCTGTTGTCCTCCTTGCAGCTTGCATGTCATCTGCATTAACTACTTGGAAGGGAATTGGTTTATGTACCAAAGTTTAGACTTTGCTATTTTTGATCATCAGAAAGTACCAGATCAGCACATGGTCATAACTTTCTGTGCATTAGTAAGAAAAATAAAGGAAGTGTTGAAAATATACTATACTACTAAACAAGTAGGAATTTAAACTCTGGGACAAGCACCCCAAGTTCCTCTTCTCTGGTAAGGCTTTCAAATGAGTTGCTAATGCTGATTTGTTTCTTAATCATTCAAACAAAATGAAGGAAAGTTAGTAGGGATTTCTTGTTTGTCTCTATCTCCTTCTCACAACTTTGTTTTTTGTTTTTTTTTTTCTCCAGGGATTGTTTATATTCTGAAAATAGTGCTATTTTGTTGAAGTTTTGGGTTCTTTCATAGCATATCTCCAAATATTCACTGAGGTCTCGGGGGCACAAACCCTACTGCAGAGAAGACAGGCACAGCAGTATGTGGGCTGATCTGTGGTAACTGTCTACACACACTCCAGGGTCCATGCAAATGAAGAGAAATTCGAGTTGGCTTGATTTCAAGAAATGTGGCCTAAACTGGTTTAAATATTTAACATTTTACCCCAGACTACCAGTAGGTGCATGCCTCGTTACCACAGATCAGCTGACGATGCAGTTTCTTCTGCAGTTCAGCTCCAAATAACTTATTTGGATATAAATTCCTTATAAAAATGATCCCATTAAGTAAAATTATCCTATTGTTTCAACGCTATTTTCTATAAACCCATCTAAGTACCAGTTTAAAACCTAACACCAAGCAGTTATTTCTGCTGTTACCATCTGTTGCATATAAGCCCTGTTAGACTTGTGCAAAGAATTTACGTACAGTCTGTCCAAAAGTGAAAAGGGCAAGACAAAAAAAAATCCGCAATCTTATACCACCCCAGAGATCTTACAATTGGCTTGTTCTGGCTGCATTCAACTGGAACTATCAGCAATTTTTCAGGAAAATCTCATTTCATGACATTCCCTAAAGGTTCATTGACTTTTCTGGTCAGAACAAATGGTGGAAAAGTGCTTTTTTTTTCCTGAGGATTTCTGTGGCTATTTAGCCTTCTTGGTTTTATTTTGACTCTCAGTGAAAGTCAAATATTTGTGCTAATTCTTTGGAGCCAAACTGATAAAATTAGGAAGGTGGCAGGTACAACAGACAATGTTATCAGCACACTAAACTTAATCACTTGCATAATTTAAGTGATGAGCTGATACAGAGCAAGATATAAGCATACAGCATTTACAGCGCAGTCCTACCTTAGCCACAATTTCCACCATATCATGTTAAGAATAATAAGTTAATGAATACATTGTGAGAAATCTCTTGCCCTGAACAAACTATATCTAGTTAGAAATGGCAGACAAGAGGAAAGGCACAGAGATGAGAAATCACCTCTCTCAAGGCAGATAGCAGGTAAAAGGCAAAGCGTGAATAGAACTGAAACACTTCTGACTTTTTTTTCGTTAGATCATACTGTCTCTCCATAAATAGGACTTCACACATCCTCAAATGCATTAGGTTAAATTCATGACTTGCTGAAGTGTTTTCAGAGAGTAGTTACTGTACTTGGCAGGTCATATTTCAAACATGAAAGTTTCATCTGTACTTCAAATTAATTAATAACTTATTTAGAAACTTGTATTCGTAAACAAATATGTTTGAATATACACTTACATGGCTTTTATAGTAGCCATATTAAATAAATGTGTCTCTATTGTCTTCTATTAAAAAAAAAATTTTAAATCATTCTTTTACTCAAAAATGGAATACCAGCATGGACAGATAGTTCTGCTGAACAGGTTCAGACTATAGTGACACTTCTGTACCCCAATATCAGCAATTTGGTACTTTAATTGAATAGAGTTATCTACAGAAAAAGTTCTTATCAGTTGACTGTATTGAAGAGTTGGGGATTCAAAATGGAGGGTAAACCTAGGATAAAGTCTCAATGATCCCACTTACTCCTTAAGCAACACCTCATTTTCTCAAAGTTGAAGCTGCAAGCAGTTAAACAATACTGCCCATATAAAAAGAAAACAAAACACACACAAAAAATTAAGAAGGAACTTAATATAGCATCAAGATTAATGTCTGAATTGCTGATTTAGACCCTAAACAAGGTCTTCTGATATCAGCTCATTAGCAGTTCTATTTTTGTGGGTGACGCAAGGAGGAAGAGGGCTACTAGTTTCAGCGGTACAACACCACAATACTTACACAGCAACTGCAATACAGCTTCAGAAGGGCTACAAAGCTGCCGCTTCGCAGCGGCGTCCCGTTCTTAATTAACATTTTTGGAAACGCTGCAATTCAGCTGTATGGCCATTCCATCTCAATTGATAGCTGACTGGAAGTGGTTTTCACAGCTGGGCTGCCGATCCAATGCCCAGGGAGGCTGCAATATCCCTGATTTTGTGGCGCTGTTTACAGCCGTAATTAATATTTCTGGAACTACTGCATGGCAGCTCAGTGACCACTCTGTCTCACTTGATAGCCAGTTGGATCCTGTGTTAGAAATGAGCTCTAAACCTGGTGCGTGCACCAGCACAAAGATCTGATGCTGCCACAAGTCACGGGTTTGATGTCTGCAGATTACTTCCAGAATATCACTGTTACTTTACAGTTAATGGCAAGCCTTCAAAATGAGACATTCTTAGCAATGCCTTACTCATAAAGCAAAGATTTATGGAAAAATCTAATGGGTGCCTATTATACTGCATTGCAGTGACAAGTTCCCAACCACCCATGTCCGGGGATTGAAATGCTCCTGTTGACTTCAGTGGGACCAGGGCTCATTTCTCAGCAGCATGCTGTATATATACCCTTTGCACCTCAAACTTGCTTTTATAAGAGAGGTTTTAAAAGATCCTATAATTCATAACTAGGACAGTAACAGCCCACTGTGTAAACATGTCCGTACACATATAAAGTATGTATTATCAGCTCATACAGAAAAAAGAGACTTGGTCTCAGAAATAATACAGACTCTCAATTAACATAATTAAGCTACATTAATAATGTATGTCTGACAATCACATAGGGGTTTAAAATGCTAAAATGCATTATAAAAGAATTTTGGCTCTGAAATCTTTCTGCTTTATCACCGTATGGGATGTGGGACAGTGAAATTTTAAACTTGATGCATATTTTTACATTCCTGTCAAAGAATATGTATTTCTATGGACACTCATCACCTTTACTGGACAAACTTTAAGAAAAAACTTTTTGTTTTGGTGAAATAGCATGAAGCATATTGCTGATAAAGCTAGAATATGCTCAAAATAGAAAGTTTGTGTAGGTGCTAATGCACGTCATATTTCAAAGCTGTGCCTTAATGCTTTTTACTGAAAGCAAATCAAGCAAAGCCTTTAGATTACTTCCCCCTAGATTTCTACAGTTCAGAGATCACGCACGGCAAAAGAGTTAAGTGAAACCTCATAAAACACAGTAAAACAGAAGTCAGCCGTGGCCCAAGTTGTGGATTTCTCATTTGATGCTTTTGTTTGTTCAGGGCTTGTTTGTTTCCCCTCTGCACAATTTGCAAAGTATATATTTGATGACACAGATTACCCACATGCTTAATGCTTTTCAAGGCAAATCGCATAGAAGAGGAATTTGTTCTATGCACATTCTGCTTCTTAACAAATATTCCCTTGCTTACTTTGTATCTCTTGTTATATTAATCTTGTTACCCTGGAATGAGAAAGTGCCTGTGAGTGGGATGGGGGATTGATTGTTTGTTTGTTTTACTTCTAACCACCAACCGAAACCTAAGGCATTAAAAGTGCCCAATGAGGGGAAATGAGAGAAGATCACAAAGTCAGGCCACTAAACAAAACAAAAGTGCGTGTGTATGGGGGGAGGGAGGAGATTAATCTTATTAGGATCGTATATCATGAGGTTGTCAGGTGTGAAAGCAAACGAATGGCCTCTGTTTATCTGAGCTAAACCGTGTGGTTCACCAAAAGACTCACTCCAGGCAGGTTGGGTTTTTTTTTTACTCTTAATAAATTGGCTAAGTCGGTGCAGAATGTTGATAATGAAGTATGTGCAAGGGAGGTCTGAGCTCTTACCTTCCAGTGTTTAGATGCAACCAAGCTTTTTTTTCCCCCTCCTTTTTTTTATCACAGCTGATTCAGAAAGCCCTTTGGAAAGATGAAGTAGGTAGAAATCAAAATAAATGGATTCTATTAAAACCAGCAATGCATCAACTGCTTGATAAAGTGATTAATAAACAGCTTAGGATGGTGATTGATTAAACTCTTTAATCAAAGTGCTAAACTGACTTAATATGGATAGTTTCAACATGTTCAAAGTATACATTTTCTCAGCCGAGGGTTCAGAGTTGTTTATGTAACTTTTCTGAAGTGTATCCCATAGGTCTAACCTGCAGATAGCTAGGACTGTGGAATGTGTAAGTATTATAAAGCACCATATATATCGCATTAGTCGCTGAAAGTCTGCAAGCAAATTATTCTGTTTTCACCGGACAATATTTCTCCCACATAATTTTAGGTGCAGCATTGGCTTATGTTATAATAGGACTTATGAAAGAGCACAGTACAAAGTAAAAGTCAGCTTTTTAACTATTCTGTTGAGCCAAAAAGGAATGAGTGTGGAATCTAAACAGAACAGTGGCAGAAGAGGATTACTGTGTGAAGGAGAGTTTACGCAGTTACTGCAATAGAGCATATTACCTTTGCTTCAATATCCGATGTCATTTTTCACACAATCAGTCATCAGCTGGGTTCATTAGCTTACTTCACTCTTCCAGGATACATAGGAGGGTCTGCAGTTCTGATACGTAGGCATGCATGTGCCCAACATCACCAATTCTCCAACTTTTTGTCATCTGAATACAGCAGCATATCAGCTGTCATTCAGAATTATAAAATTAAGAAGTTCTGAAGTGTGACCTGAATATATCAAAAAAGCTAAAAACAACCCTAAAACAAAATGCCAAAACCAACTGCAGAAAACTAAAGTCTGTCTTGCTTTTCATGCCAGCATCGGGGGAGGGTGGGGAGGCAGGAATCCTGACTCACAAGCTTTCAAGACTGCCTAATAGTTTTGAACATTAAGATCTAGAAAGTTTTTAAATCCCTAT
This sequence comes from Athene noctua, assembly GCF_965140245.1. Lineage (NCBI taxonomy): Eukaryota > Metazoa > Chordata > Aves > Strigiformes > Strigidae > Athene > Athene noctua. Next base: position 10,977,374 of record NC_134049.1, on the reverse strand, counting down.
AAATTTATTTTTAGAACTGGAGCTCTGGAGACTTTCCTCCTTGTTTTCTTTTTTGTTTTTAACTAACCGGTGGCTATTAAAAATAAAGAATAAGCTGCCTCAAACTGGGCATTCCACCTGGTAAAAACATGTGCAAAGAGAAATAGAAGAGGAAGAGCACCCACTGTGCTTGCTTCAGTCTGAAGACTTGTCATAGCTCTGGAAGCCTGGACTGTAATCTAAATGGCTGTAGCCTTGTAAAAAGTAATAAACGTTAGTATACTTTTAATGCACCATAACAATTTTTAAGCTCAAACTATCAATCACTATTACATAGAGCCCTCTTCCTGCACACATGCCAAAGTGTTTCAGGTAGCAATATAATTATCCTGTTATGAGCATATATAAAACAAACACCACGTATAAGACCTTGCAGTAGCAAGGTGCTTCACATTCAGAATCCCTGGAGGAGGGGAAATTCTGCAAGTGAAAACTAATAATGTGTAATGGTCTGAGTGAATCTGTACAGGGGTTTTCAATAGTCTCGTCATTGTAAAATATATGGGACAAACAAATCACTTAAATAGCTTGGAAAGTGGCTGTGCAGTGTTTTATAAACAATCAATAAAGCTTTAAAATCAATATCTTGATGAACCATCAGCCATTGGAGGTTATTAAGAAGAGTGACTTTTCTATAGGAATATACAATTGGAACAGCTCTTTGAGAGCAGGTTTAAGCCTATCTAGCTCCACCTCCTGCTTCCACTACTGAAGCCTGGTATCTATAGGACAAGCACCATGCCATGTACACACAATGCACACAGCTCTATGTAATGGAGCATTGTCACCTCAGCCCTTAAGGCTTTCTGTCGAGTTATAAATTCTACGACTACTAGGTACTCACAGTTTTCCAATTTGCTTACAGTGCTTTCATTCAGAGTGCCAATAGATGGAGCAGAAATTAAATTTATACAGAGTCTGTTGCAACTACAGACTTATTTCTGAAGCAGTAATAGACAAACACTTACTTAACATGTAAAAACGTCAGTGATTAAAATGAGGAACTCCATTACCCAACAACAGCAATCCTGAAGATATTTGCACAGGGATGAAACCAAATAAAAACATGGGGAAGAGGGGGAAAGGGGATGGACACTGACACAGTAAAAAGCAGTTCCAAAACAGAAAAAGCTGGACTTTAGAAAGGATGTGGAATTGCCTTGTATAAAGCTACCAGCACCATGCAAAGCATAGAAAAAAAGGAAGATGGTTTGATAGGTATAATCAAAGGCCAAAAGCCTCTCACGAGCAGCATTTTTTATTTCTACAATGTAAGTGCTTGATACCCTCTAAACTCAAGTCTCTTGACAAGGCTGCACTTAATTGGCATAAACAATTCACAGCATCACCCATCAAATGCCGTTTTATAAAAGAGACAAATTAGATATCTATATGCACGATTCTGTGATGTATGGGAGTCACATGGCACTTCTTACTACCATTTTGAAAATAAGTCTATATTTCAGACAATGTTGTAATACAATTAATACCGAGTAACTGTAATTCTATAATATTATTTCTTCGGTGTCTAAATTTAATAAGGGCACCACCATTTGTAGTCTTCCCTCTACTTACCTCTTCTAGAAAGCTGTATCTCATTTCAATTTGCATGTATTGCAAGACTGATTCCTTTTAATTCTTTGTGTTATGGCAGGTTTTGATGAGTAGGTGATATTCAACAGAGCATGCTTAAGACCTAGAAGGCCATGAAGAAAGGAAGATTCTTTCTCTCAGTTCTTTTATTATGCTTATTCCTACCGTATCTGTCCACCTCCAATTACTCAGTGTGGAATTTATAGATACACACATCCATATCTGCAAAAACTCCTTTTCATTGAATAAGGAGAAAGGATCAGAGATACAGCAACATAAAGAGATTATGGCCATTCTCAGTCCCACTGAGATTCCCCAGAACACTTTTAGTGAGAGCAGACTTGGAGACCAGATTTGCAAATGACAGTACTGTGAACCCAGGTTAAGTTCTGAATGCTATCAATTATCATAACAATATGAAAACAACTGCTTAACTAGGAGTAATTTAATCAAACATCCTCAATTTCTGTCATTTAGTGCAACTGTTTTGCCTTGCACAACTTCCAGGAATAATGAATACCTTGGGCAAAAATCATAAGCATTGGTAGAATACAAGAAAGCAATTGGTCTTGCAATATTTACAGTGCCGTTCAAAACAAAGCACCAAGAAATGAGTCATCTTTGTCTGCAGGCTCCTGAAATACTAAAGTATTTGGATGCATGTAGAACTTCCAAGTGAAATGCCTTGAGTATCAGCTGCAGTAACCTCACAGCTGGTTGTAACAGTTAGGGGGTTCTTAACTTGTTTTCCCTACAGCTGAGGCATGAGAGATTAGAGTTTAATCTTGGATTCATATGACTCTGAACACAGAAGACTCTTCCCTCAATATGCTGTCCTCCATTAATAAAGCTAAGCACTTTCTATATTCTTAGTGGCTGCTGCTGCAAGAGTAATGGAAGTCATATTTCAGTCTCCAACTTAAGCAAAATACAATTTTTCATATATAAGGCATATATACAGTTTTTCATATCTAGGGGTAATAAAGTCAAAAGCAACCCTTCCACCTCAAATCCAGAATACACTAGAAAAACTTCATATTGTCTTTGACTCTCTTCTAACCCACTCACCCATCTGGCACCTTCAATTCTCTGGTGCACTTGAAACTTTTAAGTATGCCTGATTTTAGACAAACATTTTCATTAATCTGTCTCTGTATATGTTCAAAGTTTTAGCAAATCAGATTTTCTTTGCTGCTATGTGAAAAAGTTGAGATTTATCCTTTCACTTTTTAGAACAGCAGATCTTAGTATAGACATCTAGGACCCTGCATTCAGACATCAGCAAAAAAAGGAAGCATTTGCTTTCCATCATCTCTAAACCACCCAGCATATCAAAGTTCAAAGAAGGACTTCATCCCATTACTTTTTCCTTTCAGGAACAGCTAATAATTCCAATACCACCAAACTATGAATTCCCCTTTCTAAATACATTGTATGAAGGAAGGAAGGAGAGACCTTATTTTTTTTAAAGGGGAAACAATATTTCGGCATGTATATGTTCAAGGCTAACAAGCAACACCATCTGCAAGGCTGGAATATTTTCACACTCCTTTCTATTATTCAAAACAATAAACCCTCTCCAACTGATTTCTCTCATTGTAGAATGTAAATTGCATATATAAGAGACCTCAGGGTGTGAGAAGACACTTATCAAACAGATATTACACGTGCTCTCATACCAACTACGCTATCAACTACGTAATTTTAAATATATTAAGGATAAAAAGGTTATCAACAAACCTGCTTTTTGTGGTTACAATAATAACGATCTGAAGCACCTCTGTTTGTCAAGCCATAGCTTAGGATGCTGATCTTTCTTACTTTACGTCTAGGTCAGCATCTGTTTCATGCTAGGTGCAGAAGTAAATTTTCATTAAAAGAGCTGAAAACAAAATTAACTAATTTGTAACGTGTAAAAATGGAGTATTTTCACTTTATGCTATAGAAGAACATTGAAAAGCTGCATCTTACACAGAAGTTTATCATATAAAGTTAAACATACTATTAAAGAAACAGAGTTCATTAACATTTTGATGTAGAGTCACATTTCCAAAAATTACATTCATTGCTCGTAACCGAGTGGTACACTCATGAAATAACCGATTTTCATGAAGGAACTAATTTCTTGAGTTTGATTGCAAGATCTTCCCTACTCAAGTAATTTTGGAAATCAGGTGTGGATCTTTAGAAAATAGGGTCTTAATGAAGTAACTGACTTTGCAGAACAAACCAGATTAGTATCATCAGCCTGAACTGCTCAAGCACAATCAGTCACCAATTTTAGTAGTATGGGTTAGTTTTATTTCAATTACTTTGCTTTTAAAGCACAACAGTTAGAAGTCACAGAAAAGACTAACCATGGAGTTCTCCACAACCCAAAATTCAACTTCCTTGTTCTTACAGGGAAGCAATTAAGATCCAATCATTTTTAACGCATCATAAATAATCTTCACACTTGCTGTTAAGTTAATTAATATAATCAGTAATGCCAAACGCATCAAAATGAAACTTATTTTGCAAACATGCAAAATGTTCTGCCTCATTGCCTCTCTATCAAAATTAAATGTCATTTTGCTAACAACTTTTGCAAAGTTTTAATTTCAATCCCTTTTGATCACAAATCTTACCAAAAAAATGATACAACTAATCCAAAGTATAGTTGTTTTTTTTTCTGACAGAGACCAAATGTCATGGGAACACTACTTGAGCACTTGCAGCCTGATTCTGCAAAAAGTTCTGAGGTCAAGTTACTTATGTCCTTAAGTGTTTCATAATCAAAGTATTGGGTACTATTCATTGACCTTCACTGAATTGCCAGAAATTGCTTTTATGTGAAATGAAAGTAGAGTAGATGGCTAAATTGTTCATTACTATTAACATAAGGAAAAAAGAAAATAATTATCTGTAAGAATTACAAGGGAAAAAAAAAAAAACTGTAACATGCAAGACGTGAAATTTCACTTTTGGAATAGACAGTTCATAACTATTTTGATGACCATGGACCTGCGCTCAGCTTTCTCATTCTGTGCACAGAGTTCACACATTCATATGATAATGGCTCAAAACCAAAAGATACAGAGAATAATTGTAGGGTTTATTTTGTGGTCCTGTGCACCCTGGGAAATCCAAGTGTGGAGAGGTTCACAGGCTGAGAGGCGCCACTGGGATGCTGTCAACTAAACACAGGGGTATTGGGAATCTATATTGCCTGATACACTGCCCAGATTCTGGGGTCCGGTCTAGCCTCTTGCAGACTCTCCACAAAAAGGGGTTACATTCTCTCCTCCTATAAAATTGCCTGGAAGTTTGTCTGCAGTTTTATTCCTACCATCAGAGAGTTGAGTTCCCACAAGTGCTACATTATCCACTGGCTGTTTTCCTGTGTTGTATCAATATTTAACACACATATGAAATTTCATTAAATGATATTCAGAATCCTGCCAAAGTGATAAAATAAGAAGAATCACCTCACATTTCAGTGTTGTTTCTACTCATTAGAAGATGGGGAGATTGATTAGTGGATACTCTGTGCACTGTTGTAACAATTAGACTTGTCAGAAGCTTCCACAGCCAGACCCTTGTTTTATTCATAGAAGATTACTAGGAAATCAAGTATGATAGTGAAGAAACTAAGAAAGTTGCAAGGGAGTGGCAAGCCATGCTCCTTCACAGGCTAACAGCTGACATATTTTGAGTCGTTTCTGTATGCATACAGTGCTTGCTTCTTTGAGACATTAAAATAATTAGTAAAACTGTTATAAAGAACACACTGAGCATTAGTTCCCATTTTTATGGAAAACCTATGTACATATCATAGGTTCTAAGAATTTACTCTAATTACAGATCTTCAAACAAATTTGCTAGCTGATACGTTAGTTGTTCCTCATAGTGTCCATGGCAGGTATTGAGCAATAAAAAGTTTGTAGCTGAACTGAGATATTTGCTATTAAGTCACAAGTCTTTGTTTCTCTGAAAACAAAATCTCCCTCCTTCAATGCAAATAAAGTTTCCTTTCAGAGTTTTTAACGCTGCTGTCCACCACCAGTGCATCTAATATAAAACCAACAATAAAATTTCTAGTGGCCTTTACAAATTCAAGTTTCTTCTGTGTTTCAAGAGGGGAAAAAGAGTCACTCTTTGTACAAATTTTAATAAGTTAATTTACTCTTGCTCACAAATAAAAATCCAGGGTGAAACACAAAGGCAGAGCCCCAAGTGATTTTAATAGTTCTCAAGTTCTACATCATAAATTTATTCATCATCAATGAATTCTGCATCTTTCTAAAAGGCTTTTAAAAAATTAAAAAAAAATACCGCTTATGGCCATTTCTTTGAACTCCATTTATGCAAATTTTCAGGAACCAGGACCAAAGGGAAATGAACAGATCTAATCAAAACCTCAATTGCTTCTAATTTACAAGCAAGTTTTTTTTCTATTTAGGCAAGACCCATGTATCAATTCTTCAGTGACCTCTCCAGAATGAGAAGGAAGAGATTCACCCAGGTTTCAGCTCGTAGGGAGATCAAGACTAAGTCAATGATGAAGCTAACAGTATTGTTGGGCTTGAATTACGTTACTTTTTATTATTACTAAGCACCACAAAATACAGGTTATCTGAGCAAAGTTGCTTGCCCATTAGCTGCAAATCCTACAGCAGATGATCCTAATATAACAAGTTAACTCAAACAGCAGGCAGCAGACAGTACATCACCTTGCTAGCACATCAGAACTGTTTCTAGTAGCTTTTTTGTTATTGTGGGGGGTTTTGTGTTGATTTTTTTTTTTCCCCCTAAAGTCACTTGTTTCACATCAGAAACAATTTACCCCTAGCCAGGTATTAAATCAGTATTTTCTGTCAGTGCATATTTGCTTTCATGGAATTATTCTATTTTAAATACATGTACTTTAGTATACGCTGAAGGATATAAACTGAAGCTGAAGTTCTTAAGAGCAAACACAAACCACAGAATGTATCTTCAGAGTACACCAGCATACTGTGCACCTTTGCTGAAACCTTTTAATACAAAAAAAGGACTGAACTCACCCATTGTTTCAGAATCCAAGTCAAAGTCCTCCAATAATACCTTCCCTCCAGGAAGACCTGATTTCCACTTCCGTAACTAGGGTAGTACGGACAGACCTGAACCTCATACCCCACCGCTCCTCACTGCGGGGAAATGTGTTTTTCCCCTACTGCACTTAATGCTGGGATGAGCACGGGTTTAGGCTGATGGACCTGGCATTGCAAACACCTGCTAAAACTTGGAGGTGAAGCGAAAGAAGTTGCAGAGCAAGTGCACTCACTGCTTAGTCTCTGCCACTTGGTTCTGAAGTGCATCTGTGCTACCCATACCATAGGGAATGGACAGGATAGCCTGCTAGGATAAGCAGGGCTGGAGTAACAGGAAGAAAGGGCAAGAAAATATTTAGTTCAGGGAAACTGCATCAGATGGTATACATTCCTTTATCTTTTCTCAGAAAGCCAGTCTCCTGACATGAGCACAGATCCAGCAAAAGAGACAGCCCTGGCATTACTTCTGTTGAGACTGTGATAGTCAGAACCAGTGTGAAGCTCACTATCTTGGCTTAAGGAAAGGTAGATGCAGCCTATCTGCTTATGCCTTCTCAGAGAGGTAGAGGTCTGACTGCAGGTTGGAATAAGAACTCTTTTGTAACACTGGATTTACTTTTCTGCCAGGGAATTAATTCATCCCAAATAGGATAAACCCTGGACACCCAATCACTCAGACTTGAGAAGAGGCTCATGAATCTTAGCCCTGGCAAATACAGACTCTCTCATGCTTCTTCAGTGAGTGCAAAAAAGTTAACACTGCTTTAAATTCCAAATACACAGAGGCCAAGACACTCATTGACTTCTTGAAGGAGCAGAATCTGGCCCAGATACATGAAGCATTTCAAAAGAGGCCTCGACTTGCAACAAGGATCAGTCAAGACAAAAGTATTTGAGTCAGGGCATTGCTAGACAATCTTGCTGGTTGTCAGATCTGCAGTGTAATGACATGTCAATTTGATTCCTTTTGTGCATGAGCTTGGAGCCTATCTTTGGGCCTGAATTCTTCTGTACTTCAGTTTTTCTTTTGTTCCAGTGGCACTTCTCCCAACATTACTTGACAATGAGTGATGCTCCACAACCCTGATCTTTCACACCCTGTTGGTGACCTATAACTTTTCATGCATAACCTTTGACCTGGGTCCTGACAGTTTGATTTATTGTCCAGTGTTATGATTTATGAGTATCTTCTCAGAATAATTAACGGACAACAGGTGGCAGCATAATAATTTTGATTACCCAGCGGTTCATGAAACCACTACAAAGGTGACTTCATTTACTGAATAAGAAAAGGGCAACAATTAAAAATTATACAAAGCAATCCTTTTATGCCTTTTTGTTTTTCACCCTTTGTCTGTCAAACAGAAGACTTTATTTAGGCTCACTGCCTCCCTTCTCAAATACCCGGAACTCAAATTCTCTGCAGAAGACAATGCTTCCCAAATCATGGTGCTCGTAGAAATATTTTGTTGTTAGAAAACACTTCAATTTCATGTTGTCAGTTTCTATAAAACCAATGAGTTATTTTAAAGTCTGTTTGCAAAGCTGTACAGCGTGGGCCAAAGTTCATTCCAAAGTGTAGGGTTTTGTTACCTTATAATTTTGCAGAACTGCTGAAGTGTTGTGTCTTGAATTCCACCTCTCTGAAGTTAGATCCCCCGTCAAAAAAAAAGTATTTCCACAATTCACCTCTTATGTATGCAGAGCTTCTCTCAAAAGTTTTTTTCCCCCCAATCTCCAGCAATCACAAAACAAAAGGAAATTTTACTACTGTCTCTAATTGCTTAAATTTAGATTAAAGTGCAAGTGCTTACTACCCCGGCTTCGGGTCCCATGCTCAGACAAAGATAGTTTAGCTAAATCTGCAATACCTTTCAAATAACTAACTTGACCCTTTCATCACAAGCAGCCTGTAGTCATTTGGGCTACACACAAGAGCAGCAGTTAGAATAAAGAACATGTTCTCCACACTCTGCAGTGATGCATACAATACATACAATACCACAAAAAAGTTATGCAGTGGCACAGAATTGTCTGTTTCTTTTTCTGAAAAATAGGCTTAAGACAATCTGTATTTAGAACATGTTCAAGTTCCCATATATTCTACATAATCCATAAAGTCCCACAAAACTTTTTCTCCCAGAAACTTCATACAACTGATGTATTCTTTCTCATCGCTATTCTACATGCTGCCCTCCCCCTTATTTCAGTTGATCACAATTCCTTCACACTTTTGATAGACATATGTTGATATGGAAGAGGACATAATGATATCATCCATATGGACAGTGGGATCCACAGCCAGATTTTCAGAGCTAATCAATAAGACTTTCAGTGAAGTTACAAGTGTTTAGAACTTCCAAAAATTCAAGTGATGGTGAATAAAGAATGGAGCTCACAGGATATACATTACATTGCAGAACAAAGGCATACGTTAACTGACATTACACATTCAGTTCTTAGATATGCTTTTAAATGTTGATTAACAGTCTAATGTCTAGAGGAACTGGGTGCATTAATGCCAACAGACCCCTGCCAGCATGCACTAGATTGGACACTGGAACACAGCACTTCCTTCTCATTCCCCCCTGAATATAAACTAAACACACTCTAGTGAATTTCAACAGCAAAAATTGTTTGTCACAGTTTGTCTGCATGCCCAAGACAGTATATGTAAACTGAATTTTTGTACTATCACAATGACAATATTATAGGCTTATCATTTTTAATTGACTTTGTGTCTTATAAAAATATTCCTACAATCCTACTTTACATCAGTTTTGTAACAGTTTAGCACACAGCTATGAAATATTCATTTCTGTTGGATTCAAATTTTAAAATATCTGATGGCGAGCCTGGCTAACAATTAAAGCAGAGTTCCCAGAATATTAAAAACACTCAAGCTTTTGCAAAGATCCTTAGTGGAAAAATAAATAAATTACTGCTTCTGAGATCAGGCTTGTTTTATTCCCCTCCCTTCCCCTGAGAACTCAAAGACACCCCTACAACCAAACACTATTATAATGAAGCCAATTTTGTCCTTAGTAGTTTTATCAAACCTTTAATACCACATTAGCTGCTTAATATACAGTGAAAGTAGCAACAGAAAAGCAGTAGCACCCAACTGCATTCTCAGTAGAGATGAAGGAAAAATTTGCAACAAATCATTTATCAGATTAATGCAGCTGCTTTTGCGACTCATGAAATAGCCACAAGCTTTCTACAAATTGAATAATTATAATAGTCACAAAAAATAGAGTGTGTATGCCACAGTTTGTTCTAATTAACATTTTAATTTGGGACAGTGTCTCAGCGGTGATGTGTCTGGTCTATCACATGACACCATTTTTCTCTTTGATTGGGTGTTGCAAAGGTATTCATGATGCAAGGTTTGCATGCAAATCTTAAAGGAGCAATCGCAAGTATAAATGAACACAACGGGTTTTTTCACTAAAACTCAATTATGTGATGGTGATAGACATTTAACCAGAGCAAATCATTTCAACAAAGTGTTTGAGTATTTTCTAATTGTTCCAACTTCTATCCCACACCAGCTATAAAGAAAAATTAATAAATTTTTAAGAAAATAAAAGCTCCTACAATGAAATTTCACCAGATTTATATAGATCAATTAAGGCAAAAAGATTCTGCATGTTCCATGTCATTGACTCTAGCTTTTCTGGTTTGATTCTCACATGGGAAGTGGCAAGCTTTAAAATGGTATATGCGCTCAAATCATGATGTGATTTTAGTACTTTGTTTCCCATCAATTTTTAAATTAATTATCTGGAAGCAAGCAGCGGTTCATTTTTGGTCATAGACTTTTTGATTAGAAGCTGTGACCCTTTATGCCTTTTTGGCATGCTCTATACAACACCAATGACATGCAGCACGACCTCTGACACCTGATTCAACAAAAAGTAACTCCCGGACAGATCTTTCATATTCAGCAATCTCTTTGTTACACGGGGACACTTACCCAATTCCATCCCTTAAAATCCACTATGTCTCCCCATTTTTTCCCCTACCCCCTCCTACTCAGAAACTTATTTGGTAGCAACATTTCTGTCCTTCCATTTGTGTCTCTCCTTCTGTTTTTACAAACTTTACACTATACCATCGTCCCATATGTTTGTGCTGCACACAAGGAGGTTTCTTTAGAAAGCGCTGATGCTAATTATAAATTTAATTTGCATTTTAATTAGAATGGTAGCAAATTAAAAGCGTGGCAGCTGGAGAATTTTGAACGCTTTGCAGAGATTTGGTGTCAGTATCTCCCTGCTTCTGACTTCGCTCTCTTTTCATTTTTCCCCTCACTATCTTTCATTCACACAAACATATTGGCAATTTTTCCCCTCTCTTGTTTCTTTTTTTGTCTATTTTTTATTTCTCCATTTTCCCCCCAAGGATCAAGTTATAAATTATTTCTTTTTTGTACTGATAAACAGTATACTCTTGTCTTGTGCCAGTACACCGTGTACTGTAGTGATAGTGCAGCTTTTAAGTGAGCTTTTGTGAGGCTCTGTCAGTGCTGCCCTATTTTGCTATTTATATCTGCAGTTTATTTACAGGTAGGGATCTGTTCTATACCCCCTTGACTAATTTCAAATTCCAGACCATAGCAGCAAACTCTAGCCTAGCCCTAGACATTTCATTTTTTACATGCTACAAATTTGCAGTACGTCTGTAGAACCTTAACAAAAGCCATTCAGAATGCACTGGGGACTGTTCAACTTTATTCTTTACTTAGCAAATGCAGCATTCAATGTGCTTTAGGACAAAAGGCTGAAGTAATCTGTCAGTCTTTCGGTCCATATAATGGCATATATTCTGGCCCTAGTGTCTCCCAGTGCTGTCTTTCATTTGCTATGTGAGCATGTCTGGTTTTAGTACTCACGTGAGCACATTTAGTCAGTTCTGTCATTTTCCCTATGTTGCATCTCCATGGTCATTTTCATTCCTTCTGTTCGCTTCCCCCACGGTGTCCTTGCTCAATAATTTTCATTAATTGATTGACAGCTCTGATAGACCCAACTAACCTCTATCTCACTCTCATGTCGGTTTTTAAATAAGTACTTGTACGTCCAATGACCTTGTCGCCTCATCAGATATCAGAAAATGAGCATGCAGATATGGAGGAAGCTGATTAGCAAAATAAGGAAGATCTCACTTCTGGCGCAAGTCCATAATAAGCTCTGACAGCTAACTTTAGAGTTCGGCATTTAAAACAAAAGGGACCTACAAATGTGGAATAAATAGACCCTAACCAGTTTCCTAAGCACTGGCTATAGTAAAAGGAAGACTTAGAACATCAGTAACGTAACAGCCTTTCTAAGAAAGCTGAAAAACAGGCTGTATTGCCAACATGGGAAATACATGTTGGAAATGCTCACTTATTTTACTGTTTCTAATTCTGTTTTCAATTACTTGAACAGCATTGTTTAGCTCCCAAAATCCATCCATGGAGAGGGAAGTGAAAGTATAAATAAAATTACATTATATTTCATTCAATTTAGCATAAAGCTAAATTATTTACAGCATGCCGGTGATCTTTCCCTTGGCAAAATTAACTGAACCTCCAAAAATTCTGGGGTTTGTTATATACATGCATCTAAATCAACAGATTAACATACACTGGGTATTCTACGTACTTTCATTAGAAGTTGCCCTTGTAGAAAATACCACCCTTTAAACAGACAAGAACACCAAAAAGATTTAATTTTAAAGATCAGAAGATGAAGCCTAATGATGCAGGAAGAAGATCTCTTGCAGATCAGAAATTAATCCAGCTCAAGTGAGGCCCAGACTATTGCCTTCTTCCACAAAGCTACCCTCTATCTATTCTGGATCACTGCAGCGTTGTAAATTTTCATTTTTTGGAATATAGATAGACCTTTATCTAATGGTATTTCAGGTTTTTGATATAACATGATGATGCCAAATAACATTCTTGCTCAGTGTGCTTAAATGAGCTAGATTAACAGAACAGTTTATTGTAAAACACTGTTCAGCAAATTGTAAAGCCTAACCCAAGTTTGGAGCAGCTATTTGAGCTGCAAGTCTATTAAGACCAGAAGATATGAGAGAATACACTCCATTGGCAAAGAAGGAATGAGTCCATCGGAATTTCATCTCTACTTTTTTTTGGTACAGTAATTATTGATTTTCTATTAAATTCATCTGATTCTGGTGGCTACAAAAACTGTTGAACACCCAACCCTTCAGATCATAGGCTTCACCGTAGTGTTCACACCACAGGCAGCAATGCACCATGCTCAAGGCTATGTTCTGTACCAACACCTAAATTAATGCAACAACCACAGTATGGCGTAGAACAGCTAGAACACCGATTTCATGGTTTTACAGAACTCCTTACTCCAAATAATCTGGAAATGAGATTTGAAATTTTTATTCATAACTATGGAAGTTGCATAATGACATATTGTTGGGGTATTTATTTCCTAATCTTACTCAAGACTGTAAATAAAATTCTCTTTCAATAAGCAAAGTGGGCAAACTCTGGCATTCAGAATGCAAGAGTTTGACTATGCTTAGCTGAAAATGTAACTGGCATTTCAGAATATAAGTAGAGACTTATTCTGATCATATGCCCCTTTTCACATCAGCACATGTCCAGTTGTTTTCATAGAGTCATTCTTTATTGAACTAGTAGGAAAAACAATGGTATGCAGCCCTGAAATAGAAACAGAATGAAATTGAGCCTAAACACATTATCCTCAAATAGAGGAACACCTTATTTCTCTCACTACTTTGGCTCTTGCATAGGTAAAAGACACCTGCTTTTCTGTATGAGATTAAGTTATTCTGTTGGCTACCACTGGACTGAAGGGCAAGGCAGGAAGATGGAAAGGTAGACAAGTAAAAGTTGTCTAAAAAGGCCTAGCTGGAGATCAAGAACTAAAAATGAGGAAAATAAGACTTCTAGTATTAGCATAAATAGTGTAGGCATGGTCTAGTATTTATACTCCAGTATTTTATGGAAAGATATTTAAAGGCTTACTAAAATTACCACACCTTTTGATATGGCAACATACCTTAATTTTTCAGAAAGCATGATGCCTGAGGTGGGTTGAGCCTGGATTTACATATAGCCAGCCTCATAGAAAACATGTAGACACTCTACCTTGGCACATCACTAATAAGAACATCAAGAGCAAAAAGTGATAAATCACCTTCAAAATAAGTGACAGAAAATACTGAAAGTGATCTATAGCTTGTAAGAGTTTAAAACAAACAAAAAAAATTGCAATGAAGGTCAAATGTCTTTCAAGAAATGCTGTTTTTACAGATGCAATTTAAAAAAAAAAATCTTCCCTCCAATCTGCAACTTCCATCTGTACAGGATTCAAATCTCAGTGCCAGGGGAGTTAAAGTAGAAGCCTATTTCTGAAAGTTACCTTACATGAAGAATTTTGCTTGGATAAACACCTCTATTAATTTCAAAGCCTTCTGGGCTACCAACAAAAATTCAATGACCTCAGTGAAAGTAATCACATGGGTTTAGACTGACTACTTATATGACTAAATCTTTGCAGAATCTAAATCACCTAAATTATCTTCAAGATCTACCTTCCGTAAGTGGTAAGTAATATTAGGCAAAACGTTGATATTTGGTTACCCTAATTAACCTTATATTTTAATCATATTATTGCATAGTAAAGTTCTAATTTCTATTCCACTGTTATATGCCCTGGAATACCCTTCTCCTCTGGAACATAAACAAACAAATCAAAACAAGTTCAACTGTTGGATAAGCTCCGGTCAACTGAATTTCTTTTAATAACTTTTTATGATGAAATTGTCCATGGAGTACACAGCATTCTCCAAATTACAAGTCTTCCACCTTAGCACTTTGGAAAGGCTTGGGTTTTATTTCATGTGAGTTTTTGCAGCTCTACAAAATACTTTCATTAACCCAAGAATGGATTATTTGGAGTGCTAATTAATTGATTCTTCAAAATGCCAATTGACATACTCCTAGGGAAAACCTGATCTAAGCAACTATGTTAATCAAGCTATTGTACTTATGGTTCTGTCTGAATATCAGACCATCTGAAATGAGGAGAACTTTGCCATTACTATCCTGGACCTCTTGTGGGCAGCTAATTAATATGAGTAGACTATGACAGTTGCACTTGTACATTCACTGTACTGCCTGACAATAACTCTATAAAATTACATTTCAGCTAAAGAATGGAAACAGTGTTAAATACCATTATTTGCCTTCCTTTGATGTCTGAGAGTCATTATGAAAGCAATTACAGCAGTTTCTCTGTCTGTATGTCTACAGGGTATTTATCTGTATCTGTCTGAGTCCTTTGCCAGGTGGAGAATATATGGCATATTAAAGACAAGGGAATTCAGCCTCAATTATCAGACTATGAACAGAAGAAGAAACAAAAT
This sequence comes from Athene noctua, assembly GCF_965140245.1. Taxonomy (NCBI): domain Eukaryota; kingdom Metazoa; phylum Chordata; class Aves; order Strigiformes; family Strigidae; genus Athene; species Athene noctua. The sequence goes on along the minus strand of NC_134049.1, from coordinate 10,962,246 downwards.
CAGAGTTTTGCAGATGATCCTGCCAGAAAACAGTAATTTAATATTAAAGGCAGGTAATCAGGGGAAAACTTGCCCAGTGCAGAGTCTTTATTTTAATATTATTGAATTTCCCCCCCTCCTTCCATTGTCCTATTTTGTTTTCTATTCTTTTAGCTTCCATGTTTTCTAATACCTCTGCTCACTTTAAATAAGCTTATGTGAGGTTTGAGAGTCTCATGAACGTGAGACTTTTTTTGTAAAACCTACTTTTTGTTTCTTAATTACATGCAGATATTCTGCCATCTAAGAACCTCTCAGAGGAAACAGAGTCTGAGTGGGGTAAGGCAATAGGAGGCAACATGCTGACAGTAGAGTTAGGAGCTTTGTACTACCTAGAGAACACTACGCATTTCATTCTGCCTGTGCCTAATTATGATTTTTACCAACCCCTATGGTAGTATGACTAGGTCCGTAGGCTGGCAGATGATGGAAGAGAGTACTCACTTTACACACAGAAGGGCCAATGCCAAATTTACCCCTTGGATTCCTTCAGCTGTCTTCCCACAGCAGACCACTGGAAAAATAAAGAAATCCTCCAATTGCTTCTCTATGCCACTGAGTTTAGAACGGATAAAATAATGGTCTGCCAAAACCCTTTGAAAAAATACTCATTTTTAAACCAAACACATACACAGAAAGCATGAGCACCTTGCTTTTTCACCTGAAAAATGCATTTGTTCTAATCCTCTGTTCTCTGTGTATTGAAGGTACATCCATTCATAAACAGCTTCACAGTTCCTTCATAACTTGCAAACATGGATATTTTGCCATCATGTCCTTCTAGTGTTCTACAATAACCCCAGTTCTGTAATAATGAACCTCACCACAACTCTCAAAACATCAATCCCATCAAGAATTAGGACTTGTAATACTATCAGTAAGCTCTTGTGATCAGATTTAGTAACTGTTGCCTACACCTGAAAACGTCATAGAATGCTATAATTTGGGCACATGAAAGAAATGGCTTGGTATCTCCAAATGGATTAGCCGGTTGCACCAGACATACACAGGGAAGTAATGCAGACCTGGATGAAAGCTAGTTTGCCCTGCTATTCAGGGCTGACAGGATGCTAATTTATCTTAGTTGCCTGCTATCCATCATCATTTGACAGTCTAGTGAATGTATCTATAAAAGCCAGATTCTCTTCTTTTGCCAACCTAAGTTTTCTGATCCTTTATGCTGTCTTTTATTTTAAATAGAAAGGCAAGAACACTACCAAAAAGTCACTCATCAAGCATGATGCCTATTCTGAAGCTTGGGTAATATTTCTAGAACAGCCTTTAGCCTGTTATTAAAAAAGTCTCTTAATATTACCCCCAGATTTTCAGGGGGCAGGGAGGAAATGTAATACTTTAAAAGATCCTAGAGGAAATTTAGAGTAAGTTACCATCAATTGAAGGCTGGCCTAGTCTTGAAGTATCTGGGACTGCATATATCATTTCTGTCATTAGTGTAGTCATCCATCTTGGGAAAAGAGTGTGCAAAGAGGGGAATAAAATGCAACAAATATGTCACCACTTCATTTTTGCATAATCACATGGAGGCACTGGGCAAAAAGCTAGGGCATCAGTTTGCCATCAGAGTGTTAACAAACTCTGAAGTCCCCCCACCCACCTTCCGTTCTACTGAATTAGCACTGTCACTCTTTAGCACCGAATACAACACTCACCCATGCAAAACAGAACTGTGCTCCGTTGCTTTAATGCTTATGCTACCAAAGCCACAGAGATGATACACCAAGATGTCATCAGCATTGAGTCCAAATTATCCATTATACACCAATTGCTTATGCTAGAACTTTTAATGCGTTTTGAGTATGAGGCCTCATGTGCATCTTCCTCAAAATTCCTAGAATCTCTTCCAGCTGCACATTCTTTTTGTTTAACTTAAGAAAAACAATTATTAGACTACAGATATTTCCTTATACCCTTCTCAGACATTTTACTAGCAATCTCATGTTATAATACTGTTTCCATCTTATAAGGGCATATTCTGATATTGGTCATTGAAAATATTGCCATTTAAGTCTTGTAAAATTAGAATGTTTACCAAAAATGTGTTTATGTGTGTATACACACATATATATAAGAATTTTACTTAACAAGATTCATCAATGACATAAGTCTCATTAAGACATCAAGACTTTCATACCTTCTAAGCGGAGATACTGTGTGGCAAAGAAGAAGGAAAGGATTTAATTATATATTAGACATTTTGCAGTATAAATATATTCTTGATTAAGTCTGTGTAGTCTATTACCTTACCCTGAGGAAACTATGATATTCAACAATGCTCTTTTTAATAAGAAAAAAACCCAAACAACTTTCTTTTTATATTTAACCTAAGACTTAGAGAAAAATATTTTATGAACTTGTATAAACAAAGAAATTTAATTCTTTCCTTTAATTAAAAAGAAACAATGCAACTTGCAAGAAACACACTTATTTTCTTCAAAAAGGAAGATTAATACAGGTTAAAAAGTCTTTCTAGTTTTACAAAATTAATACTGTATTTAATTATATGAGATTAAAATTTCATTATACATTATACTTTAATTGGTATAGAAGGGGCCAGAGGTTAAAACCTTTGCACGAGTTACCTTTTGTGCTGTTCCAATATCTAATAACATAGCAGTTTCAAATTATAAACCCTGACAACATTTAACAAGTTTCTTACATGTTTTAATTTTACCCTAGTAATCTTTTATGTGGAGCAATAGTGTTCCTGAGGTCATAATCCTGGATGATGAAACAAGCAGAGACAGAAATAATTTCAAAACCGAAGTGCTGGACATTATTGGATTATGGTAAAGGTGCTACCTGGACTCCCAACTATCAACTATAGGTTTAGACATAGCTCCTTCACAACAGTTACATGCTGTGATGGTTAAAACACATCGTGCGGGCAGCTTTCTGCCTCCTAACCGAGCAGTTATACCTTCAAAAATGCTGGGAAGGTCTTCTTGGGAAAAGATCAAAGAAATCTGGAGGGTCCTTTCAACAAATGAGTAAAGTGGCCTTGTACTGTTTAAACCAATGATGCTGTGTCCTACAAGTGGGATTTTCAGAGAACTCCAAGGGGTTTAGGCATACAAAGCCTATTGACCTCTAATGGAATTAGGACACCTATTCCAGAGGTGTTTGGAAAACCCAACACTACTTAGAGCAATGTTTCTTGAACATAAGCAACAAGTGGCAATTGTTTCAAGGACAAACATGCCTCCATTTTGGAAATCAAGCAAGCCCTTTTATTTATAAGTTCGGGTAATGGTTTGCTGGTAAACTAATGCCACTCCCACCCTACCTTCCACTTAGAATGAATCTCTAACAAACAGCATTGGTGAATCTAGGTGGGTCTGGAGACTTGGGTCTTGGTCTAAAAATGCTGATGTGCAAGACAAGTATTTTAAAATTATCACAAACAAGTAATTTATTATTTCTACAACTGTCATTTGAACAGCTCTCATTCCTGAACAATTCAAGGAAACAAATATTTTTAAAAATTCTCAGTGGCATGAATCTGAGAAATTCTTGTCTAGCTCACTAACTTCTCAGCAAGAACAGAGAAGACTGAAAAGCTTCTTTTAGGGAGTCAGTATTAACTTCTGCCACTATGGGGACCCAAGAGGCTATCTATTACTATTGAATTCAGTGATTATTGATTACTCTTTAGTATTGACAAAGTCTGTGTGTATATGGATTACCTGCCATATAAATGCCAATCATGTGAATTTAAGATTTGGACCAACAAGAAACTGCAAAACAACTTTCTGAAACATAGGTTTTGCTTTGTTCCCTTCCTACACATCTGTGCACATGCCTTCTGAAAATTAAAAACTGCTGCTGAAAAACAAATCCAGGCAGTGCAACGTCAACATCATGCAAACTGCATACACAAATATCAGTGTGCTGCTTAGCACTATCCCAAAGTGACCTGTAGAAAAGGGGTGTTTGCTCATGTTGTTGAACTGAGGTGAGAACAGAGTTCTAATTACCTGTTTTTTCCCTGCAGTAGTTTACAGTTGAATCTCATTATTGGATAACTGTTTAATCAACTCTAAAAAATACAGCATAATTAGTACTCCATCAATATAGATACACTGAGACAAGCAGTTCCAAGAATTGCAGAAGCCTATTCAATATTTTGTGAACATCTTATCTGAAGCAAAATTCAGACACTGAAAAATCCACATTTATATGCTTTTAAACATTTAACAATCTTATACTACATCTTTAGATGTTAAAACAGTTGTTCAGAGTCACATTTGAAGTAAATTAACATAAATTCATTTAAATCAACAGAGAGGTACTGATTTGCCCAGTATGAGACTTTGACCCACACTCTTTTTCAGTAGCATACCAACTCTGGGCCTGATAATGTTTTCACTGAAAAAGAACACTTCAAAGGGATTTTTGTGTGCTAATGAAATTCAGGATGCGGCCTTCTGCAAGTAACTATAGTGAGTAATTTTAAAATATCTGCTTCATTAAAAGGACAAACTTTCAGAGCCAGCAAATGAAATTCTGTAATTAAAACATGTTTGTTTAAAAAAATCTGGAGAGGTCTTAGACAGTGAAATAATATCCTTTAGATCAGTGTTTAATTGAAAACAGTATTTACTGCTCTAGTGCATTTGATAGAGCTCTTTAGTGTGTTTCTTTAGGTATAATTGTATTTTGCAACCAATTTAAAATAACTAGATGAGCACAGTCCTTATAGAAGGTGAAGATGAGTCCTTGCAAGGATATCAACGTCTACAGGGGCTTCTTTCTAACAGATATGAAAAAGTAATTTCCATTCTGCTACTTTTCTGTGATCCTTTCTGCATATAAAATGCCTTTCACATACACACAAGTCTCTTCACCTGAGAAGAATATTTCCTAAAAAACAACATACCCTACTCTAATATTCTCTGCATCTCTGATTTAAGGAAAATGTTAGGTCATAATAATAGCAACTTCTTTCCTTTAAAAGCATAATTCAATGCTTTTGTATCTATAGTCTTAATAAAATGTGAATGCTACAATTATAATAAAGAAAAATTAAATAGGTACAATTCTGACTTCACTAGAGTATGTGTAAACAGATGAAAAGATTTCCAGATTGCAAAGAGCACGTTTAGGGTTAGTGACACTTCTCCCAAAATTATTATCTGCCTTAGAGGTCCCACTGGTTTAATCAGATTTTAAACTGCAAAGCTATTTGACCCGCTCTTACAAAGCCTGAGAACTCAGAATTTGGCCATGTCACTAGAGGTAGTAATGAGCTTTGTTTTAGATGATTATCCAGTCTACTTCATCATCCCACTGACATATATCTTGTTGCATCTTTGACCAAGTTTAGTTTAGACACTCAAATCAAGAACCCTATCTTTCTTCATGCTCATAAAAGACAAGTTTAATATGATGCTATTGAAACAGTAATTAGTAACGCCCTGCCACACTGGGAGAAATTCTGCTATGAATTGGACCATTTCTTGGTAAAGATACCACATTTCTAAATGTGAGAAGAGGACGTCAGTATGACTTATTTGCATGTGAGTGACTCAAGCTCTTTCCATATGTACCCAGAGCCTGATTGCATTTAGTGGCTTGGCCTATTGTTATAGACAAGAGAATGTCCAACTCTCTCAAGGTTAATTGACTACTGTTCTTTGAAATATACATGAGAAACTTTATTGACTATCTCACATCCGACCTCACCTGTCATGTAGGAGGAGAACAGTAACCGGTGAAAGGACTCCACAAAAAGATCAGAAGGACAAAGCTGAAACGCAGAAGGCTGCACTACATTTTGCCAAAATTCCCTCTCTGTGGTTGTCCTGTGTGTTTTCTAATTCAACTTTTTCTGATTAGAAAGAGTTTGCAATTTTAAGAAGAGATTTCTCCTAATAATGTACCAAATTAACTAGTTCTCCTAGTGCTGCAGGGTCTCAAGGCAACTAAACCCAACAAACAGGAACATGCAGATGGCCCAGATTCATTTGCAAAATTAACATTTGTAGATTTTAAGCCTTTCTTAAGAACAGTAATTTCTTCACATATGGAAATACTTCCATAACATTTTAAAGTCTACACTGATACTGGCTTTCATAAATAATTACTTTATCTCAGATATTACAGTAACAGGACCTGAATTACCTGAATCACGTCAAGATAAAATGACAAATCTATCATGTTGGCGTGGACGCATTTCTGACAAGAGTCCCATAAGGAGAGTAAATTAGACCATCTCATCATCCCTGAAGTGATACATATAACTTCCCTAGCTCTTCTACATCAAATCACACTCTCGCAATATTAAACCAGAATATGCAACTATATCTGCAAAAAAGTGTATAAATTATCTTCAAGACTTCTGTGAGGGAAATGGTGCTTCCTCTGTGACTGTTACATGCAGTCTGCATACATGGATCTCAGAAGCATATCCCCAGGAGATGCTATCTCATAGAAGAAAAAATATCACATATGAACTGACATTCTGAAGTGAAGTCTTTCCAGGATCAAGTCTTTGAGGGATAGAGTTAAATTTGGCTTAAATATTATTCAATTTCTTGTGTTTTGAATGTTCTGACACCAAAACAGCTGTAATTAAACCTCAAGCCACCTTGAAAATACTTCCACATGAAGTTAAAACAAAAAAGTTTTTGTCAGATAAAAGCAAGGATCATTTTGTACAACACACTTATATGTGACTTCACACAACAGCAATTATTGTTATGATCAAATTGGGAAAAGGGTTTACCTTAGATTGCTGACACAGCCCTACCCACACAGCACAACCCCCTGAAGAGTGTATGTAAGCCAAACACACATCTAATTTTTAGCACATCCCATGACTTATGTCTCCACAATGACAAGCCTGCACAAGACACATTTCTGATGACAACGAGATAACCCCTTGTAATGCCTCCACCATGATAACTGGATTTTTGCTAAGCTTTCCATGACCAAATTACAGCCATAATGATGACACACTGCACACCACTGCCAAGCAGCATAAAGTGACACCTGCTTACAACAGCTTGAAATAGAACTTGTCAATATGACCAGAAACATTACCAATAACTCAGGGACTGTTTTCTCTAAACGTTACTCATATTGGATAGTACCTGCTTAGCTTGGCAGCCTTTCAGAACCAGAGCCTAGCTTTATACCACCCAGAAACTCCAAGACCAAAGAAGCATTTTTTATGTTGTTGATGGAACAAAAAAAAAAAATGCTGTCCATATCATATGAAGGAGTACCAGTAAAACAGATCCAATTAAATCTCTCTGGACTGCATTCAACCTCCACCTAGACTCCATACTACAGAAAATCCACACACTCAATCTGTGCAAAAGCCAGAGGTAGAATATTTTCATTACTCAGTTCAGCACTGGAAGGTTAAAAATGCCAGTGTCCTATTCCCTTTAAAAAATCTCTCATCTCCTACCCCCTACCTGCCAGCTGTATAGAGTATTTCCCTTGCCACTAATTCTGATAGTATGCCCTAATTAACTCATTTTATCTTTTGGTATAAATCAATTACAATTAAAATATAGTTTGTCAAGCCTCAGTGGAGTATTGTTTCATGTTAAAAACATTTTTACTCATGAGAGAAAGTGTGATTAACTTCAATAGAAAGCTTAAAGTTCAACTTACTATGAGCAGAGGGAATCAAGCACAATTTTTCCTTTGCAGAACACTTCAAGCTTCATGTCAGTGCAAGGAAATTAAATGAGTGGAGGGTTTTACACTGGTCATTCAGATGATTAGTACGTGCCAGGATCTAGGGAAAAAAATTTTAGTTATTTTGGTTTGGGTTGGTTGATTTGCTTTTAAAAATATATGGTGAATAAGATCGTGAAAGAATATTCACCACCTGAAAGGAAAAAAACCCCACATTTTTTAGGCATCATACTTTTTGAAACACATCTGAAACAAAGTACTGTATTTTAATTTCAGATGATAGATTAAAAAAAAATGCCACAAGTCCAATGTTCCACTACAGATAAGGGATTTGGTTTCTCTGGCCATGAGTTAACTGTAGCAGAAAAGTCTGCCAGAGCTACCTCGTTTTAGTAGAGCCAGAGGTCCACTGAAGGTGTCCTGTCCCAACTCTTACCACTGCAGAAACCATTTTAAACGTTAAATATACAGTAGAAAAACCTTCCACGCATTATAATATTATATATATCTCTCTCATATAACATACTACAGATATACTATATATATATATATCTATAGTGTGTGATCTATATTTCTCTCGTATAACACACTATATTCCAAATAAACATGAGAGGGTTGAAACAGAAAAAAGTTGGTACCTAGATAAATGCAACTAAGATTTTTTTTCCACCCCAGCCCCCCCGGGCAGTTTCGGTAACACATCCCCACCGTCAGAGCCTACAAGAGGGCAAACCCCAGCCTCGCAGAGTTGAGCGGCTGAACCGGGCATCCACAGCGGGGTTCTGGTCCCGGGGCGGCCCCGAGCCGGTCCCGGCCCTTCTGACAGGGCGGGCAGGGTCAGGGGAGCGCGGTGCCGCGGCCGAGGAGACACACGAGGGGACAGAGGGAGAGACCCGCTCTGAAGAAACAAGGGACAACTGGGGAAGGGGACATGGTTGGGGACACTGACAGAGGTACGCCACCCCGAGGGGGAACTCCGAGAGGCCTGTGGAGGACCCCACGCTGCCGCACACACCCCTGAGGGACTGAGCCCGGGCCGGGACACCCCCGAGGAACCTCAGCGGCCCGGCCCAAACTACTGATCTCCAAGGAAAATGAGAACGAACGTGGTTTATAAAGATTCTTCCACCTGGTGCAGACTACAAATAGATGCCACTTATTTGCAGCTGGTGCCTAATCTGTGAGACTTCACAATCTAGATTTACTTGTGTGAGAAGAGTATTCTGAGAACAAAACCCGTAACTGTACCAGAAAATACTTTTTAAGGTTTAAAAGCTCATAGCAGGTATGATACAGAATATAAGAGCACAATGCATTTTTCCAACAGCCTCAAGAAAACATTCTTACTGTTTCAGATTTATGCCAAAATCCCATGGCTTTGTGCTTTGCTGTACAGGTCTAACTCTACACAACACACAACTTCCTAAAAAAATCTACTATACACACACACTTAAACTAAACTTGTGTGTGCCTCTGTGCAGCTGTGGCAGAACATTGCAGAGTTAGTTGCAAACACTGCCACTCCTGCGATGCAAAGTGCTGAGCTAGTACAAATCCCATCTGCCCACTAAAGTGTGTTCACAAAAACCTGAAGTGCAGCTTCACCTCGGCAGACTTGACACTAAATACAGTATTGTTTGTTCATGCCACTTCACCTTATGTTTGATCAAGTATCTACCTTTCTATATGTGGTATACTTTTTTTTTTTACACTTAGAAAACCTGTTCTTTGCTAATACAGAACAGTGAAAATAAAGCATATGTATGTGATGTATAGATACACACACATTCATAGATTTCCCTCTGATTAAGTGACACACTAGCCCCCTCTTACTCCATGTAGGTATGACTTCACCCTATAATTCTGGCACTGCTCCAACAGTCCTCTTCAACACAAGGATCAGCTGATCTTAAAATTCCTAGTCATCATAAAACTCGGGTGTTCAAAATGTAAGATGTCTTGGGGCATCGTGAGATGTATTGTACAGGAGCAAATGGTCTGCCCAGCCCACTGTGCCCCGAGTTCTCTGTTAGGTGCAAGTGATGTTCAGCATCCTCAAAAAAAAGCACCTGAAAGAAATCCAGGTGGCTGCACTGAAAGTCAAAGTTTTTATTCCCACCAATAAAAACGCAATGCAATAAAAAAGCAGCAGCATTTGACAAACGGATTTCTGATGCACAGTTACATTGTAATGAATGAGATCACTGTATTTACTATTAGCTGGGAGGTTGTGATGATTGCTACTACCAGAAGCTTGAAATATTTCCTTTATGTTTTTATTCTGTAAGATTCCATGGGTCTTTTACTGCACGTTTGTAACAAGTACAGCACTAGATTAGCAAACGATGGTTTTGTTTGACCCCAGCTACCATGTAAGCTTCTAGTTTTCTCTAGTCTAAAGTACACTGAAGTATTTTTCTGCTTTCCTGCAGTTTTTAAGTAGATAATAAGTCCCAAACTTCACCAGCCTTTAGCTGAAAGAAGCTTGTCACGGTGGTTGGTAGCTAATGAAGATCCTTTTAGTTTATCTTCATCAATTGTCAAATATTTGAGTCCATGAAGTGGTGTGATGAGGTACAAAGACAGATATTTGAAGGGATTTTAACTCATTTGAGCAATTACATGCTTAACTGCCCTGCGATAATCTGTCAGTCTGAGTCTTTTCTACACAGCAGAAGTGGGGAGTATTAGAATAGCTGGATTTAGAACATAAAGGCCTGGCCTGAATGGAAGAAAGGCACCAGAGAAATTAATTGCCAGTAACAAACAGCAGGACTGCTTGCAAGTTATATATCACATAGTTACCTACCAGCAGTGGTAGAAGCCAGCTGTAAAATAACATACTGAATTGTGACAAAATAGTCACTGCTATAAAATCAGTGAATACCATGAAGAATTTAAAATAATGTTGGCTAATCAAGTACATTGTATTACATAAATTACAGAGATACAGAGATAAAAATCTTGTATTGTATAAAGATTTGCTGAATGTAAGTTTCAATAAAACAAACGTTTTTAATTACAGCTCTAGGAGTTTTAAGACTTGATCTTATAATTTAAATGCTTATGTTTATTTATGCACGTGTTTCTGCCATACTCTACTTGTGTAGATTTGATAATGGAACAATGAATAAAACAAAAAAGGGAAACACGATTATTCCTTTACATGTTGTTCTTTAATTCTGAGATATTAAAATTAGAGTCAGATTATTAGGAAGATCTAAATGATAATGTATATCACTTATAATGGTATAGTTAGGACTTCCCTGGTCTCGCGTCCTGCTCAGATGAGGGAGACAAGTTCTAAGGGGAGCCAAGAGAGCTATTAGAGGGAAGCCATCTCACTTCAGCCCAGGCTCAGGGCAACTCTGGGCCAGTTTCCAGAAACCTGACTTACTGTCCTTTTTCTTTTCCCTCCTCTCCCTGTCAGGTCCCTGATGCCATCTCCTTCCTCCATTGTTGCCTCACTCCTTATACAGCCACTCTGTCCACCGCTGCATGGCATAGAAGACCTCTTCAGGTAGGAGTCAGTGACCTTGACTGCCAGTGACTATAGCCATATCACAGTGCTGTTATCACCAGGAATCCTCCTCAACGCCTTTTTCCTACACTCATAGACCTGTCTAACTCAGTAACACTCAGGGATTTCCTGCAGTGGGGAAATACCAGACCCACTTACAGTCTTTTTACACCAAATATTAAGCAGTCCTTGACTTTTGCACATGTTTGGGGTTTGTTTGGGGTTTTTTCCCACCCTTTGGAATTACACCATGAATCTAGCATGTGGAGTATGGACTTAAGACTAGAACTAATACAAGAAATGTCAAAACACACATACTGAAGTCTTTCATTGCCTTCCTGTTAACATTGACCATAAATGACAAAGCGTGTTTCTATAGGGAGAGGGCCATTTCATTCACATTACTCATGTTAGTTATGATGTTTATTTTAGATTTGCTGTCTCCCTAAGGTGCCAGCTCTGAGGGAGCTAGTTAGCATGGTAGTGTTAGGTACAAAGCAAAAGCCCTTCACCTCAGGGACTGTGCTTCAGTTCTGACCTAAGGTCAGAAAGGAAATAAGATAGGTAATCTCAGCTCTGTCCCTAATGACCAGTATTCCACATCACAATGCTACACATGGCTGTCAGCTTCTGCTCAGGAGAGGCCCAGGACACAGCCAGCATGGAGAACTAATTACCCTCCCATCCCAGGGAACAAATGGGCAGCCCAGCTCAGCAGGCTGAGATCACTGGTGAGGTACAGCAGCAGGCTAATAAAGTAGAGGAGTGTCACATGCATGGCTGTGGCATACAGTTCATGAGGTGCTTTATTTTTCCTTCATTAATGAGGATTTTATTTTAGGCTCACTGTATCACATTAACATATTAAAAAAAAAAAAAAAGAAAGAATAGAGCTGATTTATTCAGTCAGCCTGGTGTTGCAAACATCACCTGCCTTTTGTTTTTACAGGCCTAATTCACATGGGCCAAATTAAGTCCAGACTTTTATGAGTGGGGCATAAAGGGCACAAAGACCTGTTTCCCCCATCAGTGGAAGAAGGAACCATAAATTGGCTGCTTACACTGGAGAATCCAGAGATAGAAATTCATGCAGTGCCAGCAGCATTAGTTGGGTCAGACAGGCCATGTCTGAGCTGGATGGACTAGGATGTGTTCACATTCCCTCCCAACAATAAGGCAGGGAAACCAGTAAGGAAGCAAAGTCTTCAAAGAGCTGATGCTTAGCACTACCCTCTTGCACCCCTGAAGCTACAGCCACCCCTGGGTATCTCTGTTCACAGTGCACAGAAGGGTCTGTCTCTCCATGAGGTGTCTGGGACTAATTAGCTAGCAACCTAATATTTATTGAGATGCAACAGCTTACTGTAATTACAGCATTCACTAACTGCCTGGACCAAGGGGTAGAAATACCTGGCACCAGAAACACAGGTCACTGCCAGTACATGCACACACAGGTGCTCACAACTCCATTACAACCAGCATCAACACTAGGAGAGCCAGCAGGACATTTCTTTTATCTAGCACAGAACATACACAAAGCTTACAGAAAAACATGGAGCAGTGAGCACAAAGGAAAAGGATATCTTAAAAAGCTTATGTTTTTATGGCTGTTATAATAGCAAAAGTGTTAATTAAAAGAAAAGTAGATACTGAAGAAAGCAATTAGACACTGAAAAAACCCACTTGTAATAATTGCTAGAAAGTTACCTTCACAGAGAAGCACTGGAGGCACACATCTACCTATGCACCAGGAACATTCAGAACCCCACCCCACCAAACACTCCAACACCCCTGCAGGCACCCACGTGTGAGCATTTATACCTGGGAGCAGGTCGTGCCTTCTGCTTCCAGCTATGGGGGATCCTGGGAAACGTAGTCTGTTAGGTGGCCCTTCTTTTGCATGGCTTACTTTGACTACATTAAATAAGATTTTAAAGAATTTTAAGTATTTGTGGGAGTATGTGGGATGCTGGTCTCTTTCTCAATTAAAGAGCAAAACTGAACTCTTTCAGGCGATGGTAATTATAAACACATCTTTAAAAAAACATGCTGATCTGAACAGGGAGGAAGCTAAGCCATGTCTATACTGACCTGACTCAGACTCAGCAGTGTAAGCTTGAAGTGTTTTTTTGTTTAGAGCACTGAATTTTGGAGTGCCAGTGTAGCACAGGTGAATGCTACCACACACATGCCCTTGTTCTCAGAAACAATGTAGAAGTAGAGGGGGACATTAAAACAATACCCATCCAATGCAAATATATGACTTTATTGTACATTCACCTTCTTCCACAAGAAATGGGTTACTATATACAATGCAGGTGGATGTTCTCCTCCCCTTTCTGGACCAAGAACCTCATTTTTAAGAAACCCAGGCTGAGAGAGAACGCCTTATACTCTCAATGAGAAAGGATGCATTGGGTCAAAATACTGCTTCCTAATGGCATATTCCCTTGTCTTGAGAAGGAAGGAACACCCGGAAGGAGCACAGTATAGAAAACAAAGCACTTTGTGATAAGAGTAAGCTACCAACTTTGTCTCTAGATTTCATGTCTCTCATACCCTAGCAGCAGCAGCATGAGAAAAACACCTGTAAACTTCAGTGGCAATCAAGGAAAATGAATCATACTGTTCCCACCCTTTCTGAAGAAGACAAACCATTTACAACTTGTACAGAATTTTCCTTCAAACTATATGTCACATAAAAATGTCACATCAGCTGGGGATTAGTTCTAAAATCAGGCTGGAGTCTGTTTCACTGGAAAACAATCAGCAGCAGTCTTATAGCTGTGAGGAAGTCTGTACAGACAGATTACTACACCAAATAAGATAATGCACCCTCATGGGTTTTTGTGTTTTGGTAAGAGCATGTGCCTTCACCAGAAATATTCATCTAGTTCTCTGGTCTTGAATTAAGCTTAAGCATTAATTTTACTTGCTGCAATGTCATTAAGTCATAAATAAATGCAGTAAGTTCCAAAACGGAATCACTTCTTGTTGAACCCAGTCCTGGCAGATGCTCATGTTTTTCTGGATGAGAAACAAAACTGGCAGAATGAGGCACAGGCTGGACTTTGTGTCTCTACACCCAGTAGCAGAACTGAACTGGCATATTTAGAAAAACAGTGATGAGACATAGATCCAACACAAGGATGCCCTGGTTTATTGCATCCCTCTCTGGACCATAACACAGAGTCGTGATCCTTACACAGGACAAGTCTTAATTACATGGGTTATCACATCATGGTCATATAATAATTAGATAGGGAAATGGGATATTGGGAGGTATGGCAGTAAAAACAGTTGATTCCATAACTTTCATTTAGGCAACTGTAAATAACCTTTGCAAACATGGGTAGTGAATAGATTTTAATAAGGATTTCACCCCATATCTTTTTAGCTTACCGGTCCCATAAGCTAAATTCACTGACATGCTGCAGAAAACAGGACTAAAGTAGCAGGTGCACGCTCATCGCTTTAATTCATCTAGCGAGTCCTGGTATAATAGAGACTTTATATTACAGCTTTTCTGACAGAGTCAAAACAATCTTCCAGTAACACTAAAAATTATTATCACTTTCATTATCATAACACATGGGAGCCTTAGTTGCTGACTAGAACCTATCACAGACAAATACGGAAGACAGAACAAGAAAGGAGCTTTCAGAATGCAGCATCTTCTATTTCAAAAGTGACAAAGATAGCCCTCTAAAAATTAAATCTGCAAGAAACGTGAGAGACAAGTTTTGCCTGAGATCTGTTGCGTATTCTTATTAGCATCATTCCCCAGGGGCAAGTAATTTTGAGTGCAATACAAAGTTGATAATACGCTGAGTATAATTATAATGAGGATTGATTAAGTTGGTACCCAAAGTACAGTAGCTTTATATCTGAGAGAGCATCATAAAAGAAAACCACATTAAAAGTTTTGGAAAAAACTATACACAGGGATTGACAAGTAGCTCCCTAGTGAAATAACATCAAAGCTGATATATATTGTATGCAAAACAACCCACAAACAGAGAAATTATTCTAATTCTTTTAAGGTTTCCATGTCAAAAACTTAAAATCTGAATACATTAGATGCTGCAAAAGAGAATAAAGTATTGACAGCTGTAGCTATTCCATGCAATTAAGCTCAACGTGCCCCCTTTTTCAGTGGCTGTTGAACAACTATGTTTGCCTTTAGAATTTTCTTCTCAGTTTCACGGGAACATTTGGCAATGTTAACAATTTTTGAAGAAATCATTTCAGGAACTGATTCATCCCTTATTCTAGGGGAATTAACAAGAGCTAACTGGTATAAGAACTCATTAAGCCACTCCACTGTTTTAAAGTGTTTCCTCCTTTTGTTTTCAGATTTTATTTCACATTTACCTGCAGTCCTGCTCTGGGTGTGACATTTGAATGTGTTTTGAATTTGTAACAGTGAATCAAGCTGCCCCGGGGTCAGGCAAAATCTGAACATTGCACATGCCTGAGTCCCGCTTCTTTGACAAGTAGAACTCATGGATACAACTTAAACTACCAAAGAAGCAAAAGTTCAACTGTACCCAATGTTGTCGAGTGGAATAACCACAAAGACTTTTGAGCCTGATTCTATGATGGGTTGAGATACTGGCCCCAAACCAGCAGTGAACTTTTTATGTGCCTCCCTTTGTAGGGAACCATTCCAGTAAGTGCAACTGTGGATGCCAAAATTAATGGAATTATTCAAATGCTGAATTTAAAGCATCTGCTTTGAAAGACCAGCATTATCAGACCAGCATGCTCCAGAGCCAATATCATTCTAGTCTAAAGTATGAAATATATTTGCTTTCTTTCCATTTTAGCTGTATAGCAGGTATGGTACATGGCTGGGAAAATAGGAACATAGGACCTTCTAGTTCAGCAAAGTCATGTCCCAGTTACTGTAGGCAACTACATTATAAAAGCAATTTTAAACTAGTTCACATCCCATCTTAACACTACCAAAGCATTTTACCCCCGTTGCTTCATTACTCCACTACAGCAGTTGCTCTTCTTCTGAATTTCAGCCTCAGTATATTTGTAGCTTACCAGATCCAGTCCTCTCTCTGATCTAATACTATCCTGAAGACTTTGGATAGTGTCTAAATTTTTAAAGAAATTTTAAAGAAACATGGTTTACCCCAGAATGCAGAGCCTTTAATGAACAGGATTTAGCCACATGAAAAAAAAATCTGTGGGGCAGAAGGGCTATGAAGTATCACTGAACTGGGTATTACAGTGTTGATGTATAAATGCAGTATAAAAAAGGATAATGCTCGCTTGTGCAGCAAAATTATATTGACACAATTAGTTCGATGCTGTTTTTAGAGTTTACGGAATATGACCTCCGGATTTTTCATCTTCAAAGGTTACTTCTAATTAGCATCCAGTGATAACATGTTAGAGATGCTTCTTTAAAAGATATCACAGCTCTAGCAATGAGTACTGACATGGTATCTATCAAAGTCTCATGGTGCCTGCAATTCTGACAAAAGGCACTCCAAAGGACTGGCACGTATCACCTTATTTGCATTTTTGCATTTCATTATGCTCATAATTGCATACCACCACAGCAATTCTTCCCCACTATCTCAGAAAACATTATCAGGAACGTCTGAAATAAATGCTTAAATGTCAACAATTGACGAGCAAGAAAAGCTGACCTTTGCAGGATCTCATTCTTTTGAGAATTGCCCTGGTATGACTCACTCCTTAACTTTCTGTTTGTGTTTGATAACACCAAAAGAACATAGTTTCTGTATGGATTGGTTTTGTGTATTGGAAATAGAGAGGAAGTCAAAGAGCTGTAAAAATACAATCCATTTATACTAGCAGTCAGCTGGGATTGACTGAACATTTGCAATGACAATTCTTAAAGTCACCAAAACATTAAAGTAAGTGGACATTAACATTAAGATACAATGGAATTTCTATGGAATTATATGTTATATCCACATTAGAATTAAAGTGAAGTTATCCATGATTAATGTTATGACAATGAACAAAACAATCTTTCTTCCAAAAACATGCTATCTGTTTTACACATTGTAAAAAGCGTTTGACAATTATAAATTGCTAATCTAAAACCAAGGAAAACTCTTCAGAGTCCTCTTACATATACTGCAATATTGACTGGCCTTCACTACCTCAAGCTAACATTTTACTGTAGTTTGTATTTGTACCATCATTTCATGGCTCCATTTACTTTGATTTGCATAGCAATTTTGGTGCACATTTTTCAAAAAAACCTAATCAATTTTAGCTTAATATAAATTATACCACCACAGAAATTGCTGCCACTGTCCAAAAATGCTAATCAATTTTGAAAATCTACATCATGGCTTGCATCCCAGATTTTTTCCATCCAATCCACATCAAAAAGAAATGATAGAAAATTATGTTAACATGTTCGACTGCTTGTTTGCTTGTTTTAGTTGAGGAATTGGTTATGCTTCAATGGCAAACTAATCGCCTGTTTGGAATCTCATCCAGTTTGTGTTACTTTTTTTAATGGCAATATGGAGATGCTGCAGAAGAGTTCAACATGGTCCATGGTGAAAGTTTTAGATTCTCTAACAGGAGCATTTTTTGCATCACTTTCAGAGGTGTTAGTAAAAAGAAAATTTAACTGTTTTGACCAGTATTACATTATTTAGTGAAAGTACTTCATTCCCCTGTATTAGTTTGTTCTAATGAGGCAAAGAATACAACAGATTAATCAAAAAAAAAAAAAAAAAGCCCTTTGAGGAGTGCAATTTTTTCAAGGCCTATAAAAGATCATTAGTGGGTTTTTTTAATGTTTCAAATGCAGCAATGATTTTAAGCCAGTATTTTCATCCACTTCAGCTCTTTGGTTCACTCATAGCTTTCAGTACAGAGCGGGTTCCTTTTCACACAGCTTTCACATAGGTTCAGGCTTATTTCTAATTACTGTTATGGTAACAAGGCTACCTGCACCTCAGTCCCCAAATAATTTCTGTCTTGTGGCTGCACCATTTGTGAATATATAGGGACCTTTTTTTCCTTACAAGATAACTATATAGTTCAGTATCCTGGAGAAACAGCTGAGGTACTTCAAGATTAATTAACCTTAGTGAATATATGCTAACAGAGCTATTGAGCTTTGGGTACGGCAGCTAATCTCCATTTCATGGGTGCATTGCTTCTAAGTGAAACAGTGTACATATAAAATAAGCACCAAAGGAAAGATGAGCCCAACAGTATCCACAAATGTAGAAAGAAAAAAATTCACGTCTTGTTCTCTGCAATTAAAAGCATCTTAGAGAGATTCATTTTCAGGGCCAGTACTGTGGTTCAGTCTATTAACTGGTTAATCCCTATTTTGAGAAGCATTAAACAGCGTTAATATCTCAGTGTTCATACATAGGTGCATGCTGACTTGACTTTAAGGGCCCAGGATATCTTCCAAGGTGGCTAAGGACCTGAAAGGATTAGACTTGCAGGTAGATTACTTTCTGGGGTTTTCCTGCACATTACCTTGCAGACAAAACAGCTCTAACTTTAGACATAGCTGGTAAAAGGCACATGGGAGAAAATACAAGATAGCTAACAAAAATATGCAGTCAGATTTCATTTAAAAGTCCTCTTTTGCACATTCTACAACACATGAAAGAAAATTATTCTCCCAAAGAAAACCACTGTGTTGCATCAAGTCCTGAGGAGCTTCCTAATTCATCGATTCACCTTGTTTGAACCACACATCTTCGCTATCGTTGTAATAAATTACACAATGTCCCGATCTCTCTTAAGATGGCTCATGTGAAGTAAGGATGCACAAGCACTATATATTGTGTCACCCTTTCCTTGTTTAAACAGGAAAAAAACCCAACATGTGAGGACAATAGCAATAGACTTGGATCCACCAACTATATCCATCATCCTTATGCAGTATGAAATACTATAGACCTTGACAAATTTCAGTAGTCCTGACAAGCATTTTCTAAAAAAAAAAAAGTACTAGTTTCCCTAGTTTAGACATTTAAAACACCACTTTTAAAAAACACTTCAACATGATTTCCATTTTAAAATCTCCTAGACCTCATTAAGATCGCATTCTTTGTTTCTGGCTATTGAGAGAACTCGAGTAAAGCTGAGACTCCTCATTATAAAATATTCTGCAACATGATTTAAAACAAGGCATGAAAAACTATCTATAAAAACAAACTTCCCACATGGATATGATTAACAACCAAAATGGAAGCGTTTCTTGTTGTCAATAACAACTTCCAGTAATGATTAAGATGGGCCATTATAAATGAAAAAGAAAAAAAACCATAAAGCATTCCCCACATTAAAAAAAAACCCCAAATCAATATTTTATATGAAAAATAGCACTGGCATTATTTAAAGCAATTCTTAGGTTTATGTCCTTTTTGTCCAAAGTTGAAAAATGAATCTTTTTTTTAGTTATGGTGTGTTTACTATAAAAACATTTGTCACTGTTCTTCATTGAGAGATAAAATGCTGGAAATACACAGTGCACTTATTGGACAATTTAACATGCTAGGGTCAGGCACTCTGAGACTTCACAGTAGCACAACAAGAACAGATATTGAAGATGCTCGAAATCCAGATTATGGCTTTCAGAAGACATGGTGTATTGTTCACCCAGGTTGAAAGCAGATGTATGTTTATATACTTTAATCTTGGCTCAGATGTGAGCTACCATGTTAACAATTTTGTTGCCCAGGCTGCCCTGGCTTGGGATTTAAATAAAAACAAATTACAGGTCTTAACAGTGATAGATGGACTTCTCTTACATTTGTGTAGAGTATTTTTGCCTTAAGATTAAAGGCTTACGCATTTATCTGCATAAACTAACCCCTGGAGTAGGGTACTGCTGACATTTTCCAAGAAAAATGAATATCCTAACTTATTCCAAAGAGAAGACTTGGTATTTGTATGGCCAGAGTGACCTTTGCAAGTGCCCTTTCAGATTAGGTGCACTACATGGAAAATTGTGCTCTTACAGTACTCCATAAATCATACCTACCAATTTTCTTTAAAGGGGTATGTAAATATCAGTGTACCAGGTGGGTAAACAACACTAACCTCGTACAAATGGCTTGAAAATTGAAGAAAAGCACCTTATTTTGCTGCTGAAATTGCTTTTGAAGCCCAGCATCGTGGCTTGGGTTGTAGAATGCATGAAATGATTTGTGCACTGGGAATAGAAAATGGGTTGATGATAACCACACTCGACACAGTTCCTATGTTTCTGAGTTCTTTCAATGATCAAAGATATCATTGCTGTATATTACTTTTCTTTGCAGATCCCAAATGCATGTGAATTTCAAGTGACATACACATTATCTGCATGTTTCCAAAATGGACAGACAGCTTTTTAGTTTGTATTTCTCATTTGAGCTAGTTAATGTTTCTGGTCCAGTTTCAGTCCGAGTCTCCCTGCAATAGTTATGTAGCATTTCCATTTAATAAAAGCAAGGCAAAGAAGTTCATGTGCTAAAGAAGAAAAAATATGAAGTTACAGCCTTTGAAACTGTCAAAAGTGCTATTTGAGTAAGTACAGTACTGACTATGAAAGTGAGATGTGTTAATTGTTGCTAAGCTATAACAGAAAAGATTCTGAATGAAGAAAAAAGTCCTGGTTTTAGACACATCAGTAGGGTAACATATATGCCATGGATATCAAAGCACCTTGGTGAAACTCTAAGAACCAACTTCAAACATGATCCCCACAGGATGATTTCAGTTTAACTTTTAACATTTGTAACTTTCATTAATACTGAAGGTCTCATTTCTACAAATGTGTTGTTGTCATTATGTTGCTTATTCCACAACATCCCAGAGGGTTTAGCATAATTATCTACAGAAAACATTGGTAACTCATTTTGTAATGGACTTTGTAAAAGCAGAGTTGTAGTGTTCTCAGCCCAGGTCTATAATCCTGACCTTGCCCTTACTTCCTGAAGAGACCAAATGCAACTATCTGATTTATTGAAGAATTGCCTTGATGACTAGGAAGAGTTTTTATAAAACTAAAGGTGTGACTTATATTCCAAAAATGTCTATATCCTAGGATCCAAGACTCTAGTAAGACAAACTTGCTATCAGTCATCCTAAATACTTTTCTAAAAATTTTTGAGGTCCAGTTCACCTGTGTGGATAAAATTATTTGGGATCCTTCTTTGGCATGGCAAATAGGAACAGCAGGAATGTACAAATTACATTTCCAGACATGTCCAGTCATTTTGACTTTATTTTTACAATAGAGATGGAGAGACTTTTAGAAGTCCTGGGCTCACTCAGCTTCAGTTTCATTTATTGATGCTCAAACCCTCTGAGGACCAGGATGCATGTATCAACACGGGTACCAAAACCCAGACCAACCGCTGGAGAGTTTTGAATTATGGACCTTAATGGTGTCATTGCAATCATATTATAAGTAGTAGAAGATGGGAGCAGAAACAGGAGGTATCTTTCTTCTTCTTGCCCACTACATCATGTTGAAATAAACAGATGAAAATTATAATCAGCCATTTTGAAAGATGAAGTATAAGTAAAGAATAAAAGTCATAATCCATTTTTAGCATATGCTTAAGAAGGTGCCTTACAGTTATACTGTATATCAACATTTCCAGTGTCCTACTTCAAAATCCTTAAATCAGCTCAGCTCAGAGTGCCTTTGGGGCATAAGACAGAAGACAGAATTGCTCACAGGAAGGTATTTGAAGCCTTTCTGAAAACAGGTTTATTCTGAAAACAGGTTTATTCTTCACAGGGGGAAATAAACCAAACAACAGAGGGATATCATCTACCTCCACCCCCCAAAAAAAACAGCACTGGAGGGAGAAAAGAGCTGCAAATGTTGTAAAACTGAGCTTGAAGCATATCTGGTAAATTTGTTCTCACTGAGAAGGGAAAAGATATTATGGAGAGGATGAGGGTGGTGTCTGAGGACATCCCCAGCCTACAGACCTCTGAAAAAATCAGGGTCTACCTCCCAGAGATGCCTTTCTGACAGCAGCAGATCACTCAGTCATTTTACTACTACTCCACCCAACAGCTTCTTTAGCAGGACAAGTTTACAGAGGAGATCCAACAGCAAATCCAATGTGTTTAAGTCAAGATTTAAAAGCAGTTGAAACACTCATAACATTTCAAGTCACAAAAGGCCACGCAAACACCCCAGAGACACAAACTGCCTTGTTGGGATCATGCCACATGTTTATCACCTCTTCTCATCTCCTCACAGCCTCTGACTCAGTGTGCTCAGCAGCACTCTCTGAACATCCAAAAGCTTGCAGTTAGTTTGGAGAAACAGCAGTGCTGAATTTCTGCTCTCTACAGCCAATATCTAAAAGGCATTTTTTTCCTACTGCTATTCTGGTTTTGGTGGTTTTTTTTGGTTTGTTTTTTTTTTTTTTTTTTCTATTGCTCTTTATACTTCATATTAGATAGGGCTAAAAATGCTCCTAGAAGTTATAATGTCACTACTGCACTGCATGGGAAATCTTTGGGAACAATTCCATTGTTTCAGGGTTAACAGACAGAGGAGGTGCCATAAGTTAGGTCTTCCACTCCATCTAGAATATAAGGACATAGAATTTCTTTCATTTAAGATTAAATCAGAGACAAGCATATTTCAACGAGGGACAGCACAGCCCTATTTTGTTATGATAAAATTACGTGATATATTTAAAGAAACTATTTAATCCTCAGAACCTTTTGTTAATGGAAGTCTCAGTTCTCGTCTGTGTTTTGCACTGATACTGATTTAAGACAAGACCAG
The DNA here is from genome assembly GCF_965140245.1 of Athene noctua. Classification (NCBI taxonomy): domain Eukaryota; kingdom Metazoa; phylum Chordata; class Aves; order Strigiformes; family Strigidae; genus Athene; species Athene noctua. The sequence continues at coordinate 10,939,237 of NC_134049.1, read as the reverse complement.
GAATAATTAAATTCAGTACAAAGACTCATATTAGTATCTGCAAACTTGCACCATTTCATCTATCTCCAAAAGGCCTCATTATAACAGAGAAGTGAATTACCCTTGACTTTAGAATTCGTCAGGAAACACCTGAGAAAAACTCCATATGGTAGGAAAAGGAATAGTTTGTGTTTTGTTTCAAAAATACCTATGTGAGTTAGGTAGTATGGGGGCTTATTAAAAACCACTGATGTTTGTATGCCTGAGCAACTGAGATGTTTTTGAAAATTCCTACCTTTTACAAACATGTTAAGGGAATCATTTTCAAAGGAGCTTGTGGATTTTACAGAGATGTGTTCGGTTATTGGTAGATTTAGATTTACTCACAAGTGGTTGAGAGTTCAATGTGGTTACTCTGAGGTATAAAAAGTAAGCAAGTAGACACACGTTTATAGGCTCAAGGCTGAAAACAACCCAGGACTCGAAGGCAGGCAGAATAGAATATTTTCAAGGTGACTTCTTCATGTTAGAAGCCTTTTTTGAAGGCAGCACAATGTTGCATACAGCATAATGTTGAAGAGGCTATGGAAAGCATGTTATTTTCTCCAGTGGAGACTGGAAATAAATATAATGTTATTATTAGTTATCCATTTAAAGCATCTTTGAGCTTAGTAGGAGCTGCATCGTGCCAAGCTTCACAAACATACTCTATCTCTTATCTCCCCAGCTCTCAATATTTAAGGTCTCATTCGTTATCCTAAGACCTAATCCAGTTCCCGGGGAAGTCACTGATTTCACCATACCATGCGAATGCAACTGAAGCTGGTGTCTAGCTTTCACAAAATCACCAATTAAAAAAAATATCCACTGGCAAAAACACCATCTTAAAATGTCTATTCTGCAACTACCTTGGTGAGATGTAACTGATTTTCTGTTTACTGAAACCTCAAAACATCACATGACCTTGCATCGACTTGCACAACAGGAAAAAAAAAAAAAGAATTGTATTTGACAGGCACTGCTAATAATGAAAATGTTTTTAAATGTAAGCTCTAGCTGTGTACCAATCACTGCCTAATCAGGGTTATGCTTTTCAAATTATATTGTGTCTTCTTTCACCTCCTGCCTATTATGTGAAATAAAAAGAGAAGTGCTTAGGCAAATCCTTGATCGGTTCACATATATTTTTAATATTAATATGTCAGAGCAGTGGCAATAATGATATTAGGCAAATGACGGAATTCTCCCCCCAGCTGGACATGTTAATTGAGAAGCCAAATTTTAGAGGCAAAGTTCACGTCTGTGCAGATGGCAGGACAATGCCGGATGGCAGGCCTAGGTCAGTGTCAATCCCAAACCGTACTTTAATGGCTCACTTCTCTGCTTTTTCAACGTCAGCTGGTCCCTGTGGGGTGTATAAGTTGGGGAAGTCTGTCTCTGCGGTTTTTTCTGCCCTTGACTCTGGTGCACTAATTTCATGCAGAGAAGATGCCCCTATGTGCGATAATAAAAAAAGAGGAATTTGTGCTTAGAAGCTTGAATGAGAGAGACAGTTCCAATGTTTCCTTTAGAGCTGATATAGCTGTGTTAAAACCAATAACATACTCTTGCTCTGACAGGGCTTCATCCAAAGTTTGCTAACATCAAGGGGAACATATTCTCCATTAAAATTCAGGCACCTGATATTTCCTTAGTTTTATAATATTTTTTGGAGGGGGTGGTGGGGTGGTGTTATTGTCTTTATTTGCATTTATACTGAGGCCACTTAATATTTTGGCCAGGCTGGTCAGATTTTAAGATACTTTATTCTGCTGCAACCATATAAAGGTATTTTGCCCTTTGTTAAAAGGCCCTGAATATGTAAGTATTATATTACCTCCTTTAACGTGATCTGTGAATCACAAGCTGAATGTATATACTTATATATTTAGAGAAATATATAGCGTCACAAAAAGACTTTAATAGTTTCAGTTTCCTAAGTGATATAATTATTTATTATCTCTAATTAAAATGCAGAGCTTGGCTTTCTGCATGCGACTAGATGAAAAGCCTTTTTAATGAAAAGAGCAACGATGAGCTCTAAATTTCTTTATGGAAGAGATAACTTATGTAATCACTGGTAACCTTTTTCAAGAATATTATCTCACTATTTATAAAACAATACCTTCTTTACTTTTGAAATTCCATTTACATATGAAAAAGAGCTTTATTTATTGATGCCTTTGAGTGATGCGCATTCCTCTTTCAGGAATACCCTCCTTTTCCAGTCTTACATATGCCAGAGCACCTACTTTCCTTTTGACATTACCTGCAGTGATATTTTAAAACAATTCTCTGCTTGAATTATCAACAAGCACAAAATTAGTTCATTCTTCAAATAAAATCACGTTATATTTCCTTGTTTTATAAGGTTAGATTAAAAATGTCTTCTATTCTTATAGGTTAAAAAAATGCAACATTTAACCACTAGGAGCAGGTATGAACAAAGACAAAACCATTTTTATTTTCATCTTTTATTGTAAGAAAACCTTTCTTTAACACATCGCCCAACACACACACACATATTTTCTGGTTTAATAAGTTTAACCACTTCATGCATCAGGAGGATAACAGCAACAAAGAACTGAAAGTACACACCAGTAAAACTTGCCCACATCTACATTAAAAATGAGTAATAAACTCATATATTAACATGACTCCTTTAATTTTTATATTGATAAATTTTCTCTTTTATTTCTAAACAAGGAGGGCTTCCTATCATTTATGGAGAAAAAATAAAAATACTTGAAAGCTTTATGGACTAATATTTTTCTCATATTTGTGTAACTTCCAACATGCCCACAATCCAAATCTGAACCATCTTAAGCACTGCTAACATAATTTTCTGCTAAACGTAGAGCAAAAACATGGACTACTTTTATATTAATAAAATATTAATATACAGTGTATTATAGTACAGACTGATGTGTGGTCAAATATCTTATGGATATTTCACAACCATATAGGGTTTGATTCAAAGCTCACTGTAGTCAAAGGAAAAACTTCCATTGATTCTAATGGGCTTTCAATCAAGCCCTCGACTATATGTATTTCTTCATGAAATGGAAAAATTCATCATCTGTGGAATTGCCTGGTATGACTGAGGGCAGCAAATGAGTTCAGTGATGGTACATTTCTGTAAATCTGAGCAAAATTTGACCTTGTATGTTGACAGAGAGGAAAAGAAGTAGGGAATGTGTTTAGCTAAACATCTCTGTTGTGCTGTAATCATCTGGTCTTGTGTTTCACTAATTAATGGATGTGTAAAGTGAGAGCATTCAAATAAACTCAATTTTAAAATCCATTTACTCTTTACAGTACTTGCTTTATAACTTTTTACTGAATATCGATTTTTAACTTGCCTCCCCTCTCAAACCAATACCTCACCGTAAGTAATTCCATTTCTTTTCTCCAGAAAAGAAGCCACCAATCTGGTTTAAGGACACAGCACCAGTTAGTGCAGATTTTATGCAACAGGCTTTGAGTTGTATGACTAACACTTGTCTGGACCTCCTGTAAAGCCTCTGTAGGCCTCTCTGGGTGTGAATACCTATATACAAGCCAAGTACATATGTTTTCAAGTATATATGTGCATGTACTCCATGACATTATCTAGCCAATTGTACCAGGTTTAATCTTACAACTGATCTAGTTAGGGAACAGAAAATAATAATCTATGTAAATCAGTTTCAACTTGGACAGTCAATCTGAATAACACTGTACACAGGAAACAGTATGCATTGATCAAACAAATATTTAATATTGTTTTACAAGCTGCAGATGGGTTTACATTAAGTTCCCTTTAATTTCATTCACAATAATTTGAGCTAGATTTTATTCTACTAACCATGTATCTTCAGGAAGGACAATCAATATCCTGGAAAACAGATCAAAAGACCATAGAGTGATGTAGTCATTCAAGTGAACAGAAAATGAATACAGTTACTATTTAATTTTGGACGTATTATTTAGATCAGTGATATTTTTATTTCGTCTTCATATGGTTAAAAACCATGTAAGTGCATATTCAAAATTAACAGGGTGAAAATTTTTCAGTAGTCATCCTGCATACATGGGGAAACACAGACCTGATACAATGCCCTGGCAGTCAATAAAGAGCCTTTAACTCAGTGGGCTTTAGATTGGTACTAAAACTACTTGACTTTCAAAATGGGAAACACATAACTGATGGATAGATCAAGAGTTGTACATCTTTCAAAGGTTTTTATCAGATAGCATCCACTAATTCCAAGCATCCTTGTGCTTCAATTGTTGTTAATATTATAACCAAACTTCATCCAGTTCATCTAATTTTCTTCTACTATTAGCAGCACTAAAGGTTAAAACTATCTCCTACAACCCTACAACAATAAACTATCTTCATAATTCTCTTTAAAGACAAGAGGTAAAAGATGGACTTTACATAGGACCATTACACTTAATACATTTCCAAGCGCCTACCTTACCCATGCAGATTGCCTCCATGAACAGACACGAGGTTATTGCATTGTCAGCTAGCATATAAAGTCGGCTATGAATAAACACGTGTTCATAATTGTGTTCACTTAAATTGAAAAATCTCTATTTAGTAAATTACGCTGGTCTGTTATGGGTCTGCTATTATTGTATAATAATTCAGATTCCACTACTTGTTGTGATTGAAGTGTTAAAAAAAAAATCAGTCAATTTAGTTAGGAAGAATACATATGTTAGGACTACTCAGGTTTGAGTTAATCTCAGATGATGCAGATTTATAAAATCACACTGCAATAGCTGAAAAAGGAACGGGCAATCCAAGGAAATCTGGGGAAATTCAGACTGTTCTTTCCATTTGTAATTCAGATAACATTACACAGGCTTAATATTTGACATCATCAGATATTTTCCAGCCTTTTTTTCTGTTCCAGTTACTCTTAGCAACTGTGTTGAACACTAATGCAGTTTATGCATTATTACCAACGGGAAATCCCTGACATCAAAGGATTCATTTTAGTCTTTGTCTTGCTTTAGTAATAGGAAATAAATTTTACCTAGTCATTGTCCTAGTCAAGTCAAATAAAGAAACTATATCTGCTGACGAGCCATTATTATCACAGTCAAACAGATTAGCATTGATTTACTGTAGGTAAGAGCTGTTGAAGGGTCCGTTCTGTGTGTGCTCTGTAGCAGCATGATTATTTACTGTAAACCTACCCTCTGATTTTCTCCTTAGGCTAGTATTGTTATTATTAAAGCTAATTCACATGGAATTATGGTAGCTCTCCTGGTCTACTGTCTTTGGTCAGAGACCTAAGCAGGTGTTTGCTTAATAATTTGGTCAAAGATCAGTGAGTTAAAGGTTAGGCCATAGAGGGGAAGAATGGAGAGGTCAGAGCACTTGCAGGAGGGGTCTGAGACTTGATCTTCCTGAGTCTGGAACGGTCGAACCTCAAGGTCACCCATTAGTGATCTTGCTTTAACGGACTGTGAGATGTCGACCATAAATTCACCATGCCAGCACCTTTAACCCTATTAATACTTTGACTACTGGAAATAAAAGCAAGGATCCAGAAGGAACCAGCCCATGGAGAATTATTCACAAAATGTCTATGAGATTAAATTTATCTAATATAGTTTATAACTCTCAATACAGCTCTCCAAGGAAATACCTTTTCTTTATTTTACCCTTATAGAGATTCGTTACCTTCTATACCAAGATGGTAGATAAATGAAGACCTTTCACACACAACATACATGTACATGTGATCATGACTAAATAAATAAACCCATATATTTTATAATACAGAATTTTCACAGATAATAGAAGTAGAAATTACTGAAAGTAGAAACAAAACCGAACCATCTCCTGTTCCCAAAACCTGTACCTGTCCATGTATGTGTAGTCAAACTTTTATAATGATCATCCAGAATTAGAGGCTAACACATAATGAGTAGTCACCTGCTATCAGAAGCAGACATATTTTGTCCTTCTTCGAGTCAATAACTATGTTTCGACAGTCAAGTATTTTCACATGTAGAAGTATGGGATCACCAAACTATAACTGTCAACTGGGAAAAATGATACTGTCTACCTAGGAGTTTCACCTTGGAAAGTACTTTGTTCTTTCTACTCTCCAACCCCACTTCAAGGTAAAGGAGTTTTTACTTGCTGAATTATTCCTGAGTTGCAGGACTCAAATACTTTTAATATCTTCAAACAAAACAATTCAGCCTAGTTAAGAGTTTCGGACAATTTCAGATCAAAACTATGTGAGGCTACTTAATATCACCATACACCACAACTCCTTTTGGAGCATCTCTCACCTTCAGACCCTGGGAGAGTCATTGTTCGCTATGTCTGGGATCTTCTGGGCTGCATATGACCAGAATTAATTAATTTATATTATTAATAGAAATTGTGCTATTGACATGCATAGCTCTCTTCAGAAGAAATAAAGATCCTACTTTATCTAGAAGAGACTGCAATCTAGATTAGAGCCAGAAAAATATATAGTGACTGTTCATATAGAGGAGATACAAAGGGATAGCTGATGAAGGGATGTCTCAGCCATTTGAGAAATCAGGGTATTTAGCCAGTAAAAGAAGTAACATCGCAGGCTGGGTTAGGAAAGTGTTTACTGCTATTATGATTAGGATGTCCATGGGACAGTGAGACAAAGACAATGAACTCCTTCCCCAGAGAGTTCCCAGGGACTCCTGGCAAGCAGCTCCTTCCATTGCGGGATGAGGACATAAGAACTTACAGGCATCAAAGTATCGTGAAAGGGAGCAGAAGGGTAGGAAGGGTGAGACATAAAGGAACCATCCACTTGAGATAAATGAAGACATCACAGCCGAGTAAAAAGAGATAACAACAGACAGTTAGGTGCAGAGTGCTAATTGGGAGTCTGAACTGAATCAGTGGCCCCAGCCCAGCATTAATGAAATATTCATAGACGGCCACACAACACACTGTCAGCAAAGGACAGGTTGCTTTGCCTTTTAGTGAGGAGAATTTTACTATATCAGTGTCCCCTTGTTTTCCCTACCCTCACAACTACTGAGACTTTAGGAAGGAAAGGCCTGCAATTGCTGCAAAGTGTGTTTTCTCCATGAAAATCTCATACTGGGTACCTTGGCTATCCAGGAATAAAAATTTATTATATCATTCATAAAGGCCAACCACATAGGAAATTGAGGCATCCTGAAACTTCACAGATATCTTTAACTTCTATTCATGTTCTCTTTGACTTCTAGCATATTTTACTTTCTATGTCTTCCTATCTTATGAAACCTCTGTAAACATCAGAACAGAGTTTTTCATATGTGGACAGGAGGAAGCATGGTGTTTCAGTAGAGAAGTAGCTCTTCTATTGATAAAAGTTCATACGTATTTCAAATTGAGAAAATAATCCTGACAGAGGCTGTCATCTCTTATATGGTATAAAGTGCCCACAATTCCCACAAAGATCAACAGGTTCTGGGCTCCATCCAGAGCCTCTCAGAACTGAGTCGTTCATCCAGAATACTTGGCTTCAATTCGTATCACTTGAACTCACATTGTTCAGATGAGCTTAAATCTTTACATAAACTGTTTGCTCAATTGCATTGCATACCGTGCATGCTGCTGTGTGCACCTGTTTGTTTTGATAGCAAGCACAATAGGATATTTTGTGGGTTGAAATCATCCATTGTAACAAAACAGTCTTTTTTTAATTAAAAACAATTCTGGAAATGAAGACACAATAAGAATATGTACAAAAAATCCTTTTATAACGATTGAAAAGTAAAATGTGTCAAAATATTTTTAGAACCTCGCAAGTATTTTGGTGACACAAAGTCACTTTTCAGAGAGGAGTTCTGTTTTTAATGGGCATAAGCATCTGTCTTTTGTATGATCTCTAAAAGATATTCTAAGTAAATAATTAAAGTATTCTATTTTAAAAATAAAGATAAAATAATTATTAAAGGGAAATATATACTTACTGTGTTCCATGTCCTGCCTGCTAATTAAGAAGGAAATGCACTTTAAAAAAATTATCAGGAAATAAGATTTCCAGTCTACTTAATCAGTATGGGTTGGAATCCATTCGCAGGAAGCCATATCTCATAATACTTCTGCTTGTGGAGCTTTCATTAATTAAAAGAGGAATAACATACAAAAAGCCTAAACTCTAAGACAGACTGACCATGTTCATCTTTAACATGAAGTCTTGTACTTTGGGGCTTGTGTTTGTAACTGCCTGGAAGTAAATAGTATCTTTAGCTCCCAATCTTGCAGAGAACTCTACAGTATATGAGGTCAAAATAGAAAGTACTGTAAGCTAATGATAATCATGAATAATTATTTTCTAGGAATAATTTAATGCACTTTGTGACACTGTACTTTAACATGAATTAACATGGAATCCAGAGGAAATTATTCATGTAGCATGCTGTTGCAATAGGTCATCTCATCCTATTCAGTGACAGCAGAATAGTCATTTGGACACTGTTGTGTATAGAGAGCTCTTGAAACAGAAAATACCTTTACAGGCTTGGAGTTAAAAGAAAGCATTATTGTTTCCCCTTGAGATTATAGTCCAGACAAGCATAGTGAACTCAGAAGTCTTTGAAATGACAGAGATAAAATTTTCTAATTTTCTTAATGGTCACCACAGAGGTAAAATCAATCCAAGCTTGGAAAAGGACAGCTGAAGATCTTGAACAGTGCGGGACAGCCACAGAGAGCAGTTGCCATACCAGCTCTGTGTCAATCCTCAGGTAGATTCCTGGCTCTGCAGGACAGAGCTATTGGCACAATGTAACCTCTCGCTACATCAGGGAAGGTGGATTAGCCACAAACCAGGATACATGTTGTTCCATGGATTTGCTGCTTTCTTTAGAGTAGAAGAGACCAGTTGTCTTCCAGAATCAGTTCACTGTCCAGCACAAAAGCTTTGCCCTTTTGCCCGCTTTGCATGCAGAGAGAGGGGATGCTAACATGGTAAAATTCACTCCTGGGCAAGAGGCCAGAACATGGCCTATGTACTATTAAGCCTTCAAAATAGGGTTTAAGTGGGACTTAAGTGGTGCATGAGCCTTTTGTTGGCTTTCTGCCCAGAATTGAACTTTACCCACAGAGAATATTACATGTTGTCCATGCATTGTCTACCATATATGGGTGCAATGTAATTCCCCTTTGTCACCCTGACAAAACGCCCAGCATTGCTTAAACTGTGTTGTTCTAAATGGTCCAGAATAAATTATGCCTGCTGCATGTAACACAACCAAGCAAAGTACTACTAACACAGGAAGAAAGTATGTCTTTATGGGTGAAAGAAATTTAATATTCTCAGGACTGACATGCCGACATCTTAAACAATATGGGCCCTTATTATAGACAGACGTGGTTTCTCACATTTACTTGTACAAAACAGCATATAGATTTTCAGCAGGTCCTTATTGTGAACTTACAAACTAAGGAAAGTCTCATACTATTATGCTTATGTAGCATTTTTCCTATTAAAGTGCAGCTTGAAGTATTCCCACATTCTTCAGCGTGCTTAAGTTTATGCATGACTAGCCTTTCAGATTCAATAGAACTGCACAGGCAGTAGAAATAAATTCAAACATAGTGTGTGTCTTTAAAGGAGTGAGGCTCAAAGTTGTACTTGCATTCATGAAGTGAAAGCTTTTCCCTTTTTAAATTTTATTTCTATTTCTGTGGTTTTTTGCTTTGGCACTAGGGCTATCTCTTTCCTGATTGACTCATTTTCCTTTGAGAGTTGTTTAGATAGGTTACTAAGAAGGTTAGAAAAGACAAGAAACAAAGGTTTAATGACTTGCAAAAATATGCACAATACAAGAGAAATACACACATCCTGAACATTTCCCAGCCTGATACAGTTTTAGCCGGAAAAAAGATGATGGGGAGGGAAGCAGAATTGGGAACAGAAACATCAGATGTCCTGGAATGAATAATAAATCATAATTTGCTATTGTAAATTCTACTGGCAGCTCTTAAAAGTGACCACAAGTAGTCTCTCTGATACATAGTGAAGGGATCCAGAACTGCTGACAGGTTTGTATATATCAGACTGATTAACACTTTATATTACATAGACAATTATTAGGGGCTTTGAATTTGAGTTCCTACATTGCTTTTACTTCGAAGAAAGCAGCTGTATTTTTTTTCTGATGATACTTTCTGCAAAAGACATGTGGAATCTGATGATTATAATTCATTTTTATTTAGTTAGCAGATGGCTTCCAGCAGCAATTCCTTAAAAGTTTCCTCATTTATAAAATATGAAGTGGCTGACCTAAGTTAAACCAATTAGTAACTTTCCTTTATCATTTTTCCAGGTGCTTTCTTCATTAGGAGATATCAATCAACTGCAGGGCAGTAAACATGCTAGTTCTGGTATTTGTGGAATGCTCAGATCATCAATTGAAGTACACGCAGTTCAAATCTGAAATATTAGCAGTTCAAAAATCCATTAAGATCACTATCAGATGAGTTGTTATAATACCCATATTGAAATGTGTTGCACAGAATCAGCATGTGACACCTTGGAACTGAAAGAAAATATTTCCTGTTACTACAATGTTCATACAGAAAGTCTAGATTGCATTCAGCGGGCAAGATAAAATATTTTTCACCTGGAAAATGTTCCCTTTTATTAATACCGTCTTCATTAAAAATGTTCAAATTAGTTTCTTCAGCTGTTCTGTATCTCCAGATACAGAAGGTAGAGAAAATGCTTCAGGATGAAAGCATTCTTATGCAATGCAACTGAAAAGTGATTCATCAATTTGTTAAAAATGACAAACATTTTAAAAACTAGGATCTTTCAAGAAGATACCAGTTTTAGTTTCACAAAAACAAAGCCACATTATTTGAAATAATGTACATGACTCAGACTTTTACCCACTCTAAATTAGTAACACAAGATATGATTCTATCAGTATTTCTGCATAACTGTAAAACGTACCTTTACAGTCTGAAAATTTCAACTATCTTTCTAATTACACTGGAGTAGAATGCAATTGCTAGATTTTATATCAAGTAGAAAATAATCTGTATATTTTCTGAACTGAGGAATATTAGAAAAGAACAAAATCCTGATTCTGTAAATCTACATGATCACTTAAAGCTTCAACTCATATGCGTAGGATCCTGCCAGGATCAGGCCAACCATTCACAAGAAATGTTGATGTAATAAATTTGTGTTTTGGAAAAAAGCAGGTTAAAATGATAAATGTCAAATATTAGTAGTTCTTTTAAAAAGGCATCTCTCCTGACACTTCACCCTCATCCCTTGTTCTCCTGTCCACAGATGGCAACGAGGTGCACCATAAAAGAAATTAAGATGATAGTGTGTTGACAGGAGCAAGGACACTCCAGTTTTCATCCCTGCAGACAACAGAAATGACATCACGTCTCCTCAAGCTGACACATTAATAAATTTAGTATCACCTGAACTTTTCTGGAAAAGAGAACCTTTTACACCAGCAAGTTATCTGGTGTCAGTAATAATAGGATTCTGTACCATATTCTGCTCCATATATGATGGCAGAATTACCTTTTGGGCCCTAACAAGTTGACAGGGGTTCATTTTGCTTCCTCTTTTAATGACATCTTTGCAGGTGAACTGCAGATGTAATGACTTCCTCTTTTGCTTCTGAATACTCCTGAAATGTCATCATGACCCAAGACATCTCAATCTGGCTTAATGCAAACGGGAAGCAAAGGGTTTTTAAAGGTGAAACTGATCTTGCTAATGAAGAAGTATCACTCTTCATCTGGACAGGGAGCACAAAGCTTGTTAGATCGAGCTAGGTGAATGTCACAGGTTAGAGTTCAGGCATAACACAGAATTGTGACTAAAGATGTTATCTTCTATTTGTGTAGAGATACACAATCAAAACAAAGTAATACAAGTCTAATTCTAAGTATTTGGGAACGACACAGCAAGATATGAAATAAACCTTTGCTGGAGAGATCAGCATTATGAGGACCTTAATCGTGAAAAGTTCAAATATTTTAAAAAAGAAGACAGTAAACATGTAAGAATATATGGTTGGTGGTTTTTTAAAAAAAAATTTTTAAAAAAAACCAACAAAAACAACCCACCACACAACCCAAAAAACCCACAAAGGAACAAGCAGCAAGGGGGGAATAATGGATGCTAGTGTAGCCCATTCATTGCTCCAAGGTGGAGAATTAATGCAAAAGTATCCGATTTGCATTGTTTAGCTACAGCATTTCAGATGGTAAAAATACTTTATATTTGCCACTAGGTTGGATTATTCCCAAAGTATATACATATATATATTTAATGCACGAGAGAGCTAATTAGGATGCTGAAGTAATGTGAGGGCTGTTTTTCAGTGCAAGTGGAAAGCAACTTGCCCTTCAGACATAAAGTTCCTTGAAGCCATTGGAAGCTTCCGAGGGGGTGAAAAAAAACAAACCCAAAAACATATGCAAGTACCAAACACATTCGGATTACCTTTGCTGACCAAAAGCAGGCCTCCCATACTGCCTGCTCGTGATAACTTTTGTGGGAGATGGAAGTCCTCGCATTGAGAAATCTGACGAGCTGTGGAAAGCATTAACTTTCAAAGCCTTTGCTGACTGTATTGAAATGGTAGCTGTAACAAAATTCAGCTCGCCTCTTTGCAGATGTTTCTTACTGTTTAATTCATTTAATAATGTTTTGTTTACAGTCCAGGTCCTGGTGATACTCTTCTATTTAAAGCATCCCACTGTTTGCAGGATGTTTCAGATGGACACATTGTGTGAATGGGCCCAGATTGAAGCTAATGCAGAAATTGTTCAATGATTCACCAAGAGAAAATAAAAAACAAAAACCTACTGGATTCAAACGCTTGTCTGATTCAGGGAACATTTTAAAAACACCACATGAATATTTTAAGTGCCAAATCTAAAATGGAGATTTGAAAATAAAAGCTCAGATTTTCAAAGGAATGTTTGCACCATTCAGGCAATCTTCCTGTCTGCTTGAAAAAAAGTACTATTTTTAAGATAAAGGAACATTTGAGATGGTCTGATTTAAATTTTTGACCAGTTTTTTCATAGAAGCAGCAGAATGTGTTTGCAATATATTTTGCTTTAGATCCACTGACTTATAAGAGTTTTTCCTTATTTACTCTTGCTCTCCCTCACATGCTTATTGGAATTTAATAATATGGAATATAAAATCAAATAGGAGGGAATCTAAAAAAAGATGGTTTGTTTTTAAAAACAATATCTATAACTAAATATGATGAGCCTAGTCCCTGACTGAAATCCATGAAGATCTATACACAGAAGATACCACATAAATTAAACTACATTGTAGTAAATTTTACTTAAAACAATGAAGCCAATGTTTACATTAAAAGTAGAAAATTCATTGCATATCAAATCTTAATACTAAAGGACTCAGATGAACAAAATGGAACAACTAGAGGTTATACTCCACAGCAGTGGGTCAACTTTGCAAAAACTGTTCAGCACAGCTCCCTAGAGGTCACCACAAAAAATGACAGAGGTGAAAGAACAGTGGGTTCAAGAATCAAAACTCAGTTATGAAGCCCAGAAATCTTCTGGTTGGCTTCTCCATGCCATCTAGATAAGAAACGGCTTAAAATATATCAGAACCTCATATAAGCACTGTAGTTCCTTATTACACAACTGGAAACAAAGAACAGCTTTTATGCAACAGTGAAAACTTCTAGGCCATACATCATGCAGTGGATTGATGCTTAGGATCGTCTGCTGGAGAACAGCCTTTATTCATTCTAAATCAATGAGTGCTGTGGAATGGATGATAAACTTGCATGTTGAACTCTAAAGTTGTTATTCAAGTTGCTTTATGAAAAAAAGGTGGTTGAATACAAGATTTGATTATCTAATACCTGATACAACTCAGAAAATGCAGTTTCTCGCATGTCTGAGGTAGAGAAATTGACTTGAATTGAAGTTTAATCCATTTACCTTGAAAGAAAAAATAAAGTATTTGCCAATCAGTTTAAACGAATTTTCAATTTAAAAAAATTATGAGTCAGGGCTTCTGTGTTATTTTAGGAAAAACAAGCAATTACACTTAGTTCTAACAGGTGGAATAATGACTTTTTCACCTGTCAACTGACAGCTTAAAATTCCCACACATGTAGACCATTTCTGTTTCATCTTTTCTTTGAATTTCAGCTGCTTTGCTTTTCAATGCCTGTGCTTTGCTGGTGTCTCCTTTGTGTCTGAAACTCTCACACTGAGTTCCGCCTCTTTGGTGCTGGGCTTTCTTTTCACAGTGACATTTCAACATAAACAGTCAATATTCATTACCTCAAAGGAGACTTCCCTCCTATTGCTGACCAATTAAATACCAGCTGAGTTAGGCAGACAAAGGTAAAGAAGCTGTAACAGAAGATTGGCTTGGAGTATACTTCTTCCCTTAAGGGAAAAAAAAAAAAAAATAGGTATTCAAAACAAAGAATTGACAATATTGGGAAAATCCAAAGCAGAGCAAAACAGTTTCTTCAGAAGTTATGCTCCTCCTCTTTATCTTGCATGGTCCTTTCCTGGTGTTATTTAGTCTGTCGAGAGAAATAGAAAAGATGCACATGTATCACAAGGACAAAGACAGATCACAGGTATTCCCCTAAAATCCCAACTTCGATGAAATAACAAGGATGTAACAAAAAATAACAGCTAATGTTTGATACCAAGTGAAAGAGCTTTCCCCTTTTCATTTCTGAGATGTGAATAAGATTCAGATGTGGTTTGAATGTTGTTGTATTACAGGCAGATCAGCAAAGACTGCTTCATTTTGTATCATGTAAGGTTCAACTCCGAGAAGGAAAACGCAACCTAAATAGATCATGAGCAGGGGTGAAGAGGTACACTGAAGTTCTGGCTGATGAGAACAGCTGGCTGACAGACCACCCGGAGGCTGATAAACCTCCTTCCCTTGCACAGAGTGGGAGGGGATGGGTATCCCTATCATTCACTGTCTCCAAAACGTAGGCACAGCCTTTAGGGGAAAGGAGCAGTTCTACCCATGGCAATGCAATTCAAGCATTCACAGTGTTTCACCTGCAAAGTGCAGCAGCACTGAATCATAAAAATACCTAGCTGAAAAGGACTCGCAGAGATCATCTGTACTGCATACTGGCCCCAAGGCAGGATCAGTTGCCTGAACTATTCCTGACACAGGTTTGTTCCACCTCTTCTGTAAAACCTCCAACAGCAGAGACTCTACACCTCCCTTGGCAATCCATGCCAGTGCTTAACTGTGCCTACAAGTTATTAAGTTTTCCTTTCTGTCTAAACTAGATCCTTTTCGCTATGAATTAAGCCTGCATACATGAAAAATTGCACATACTCAAATGGAATCCAGAAAGAAGACCAGTGGTGTTTTGGCCCATAATATTTTTCAAAGACTTTATGCATATGTAATAGGTGTTGGGTGGTAGGATGATCAGGGAACAATTTTTAAAAACACAGTAGTGATTTATAATCTGAAACAATGCAGAAACTTAATTATTTGTCTTTAAAAATGTATTAGTAGAATAACCTAGCAAAAAGAATTAAACAGTCCGGAATATGAGGGTACAAAGATCAGCAGCAAAGGTGATGCTAAGAAAAACAGTCTGAAATCAAAGGACTTAATGATTGCTCAGTACAAGATCAGGCTGAATTGTTACAGTCTGAAATAGTGTGTTTAATGATAGGAAATAGTTCGTGCATTTGAACTTATAAGGATTTTTTTTTTCTCCTTGTGAAACAGAGATTTCTATAGCACAAAAGGGCCCAATCCCACAGCCTACCCTCAGTGGGAGGTTTCCTTAACCAAGAAATGCAATGTCAGGCTTTCTCAGAGGATAAAAACAATACAAAGAATTGATGTAGATGCTTTATGTAAAGGTAACAGCTTGAATCCCTGAAAGCATCCAAATGATTTTTACTTAAATGGATGTGACATTACCAAGAAAGAAACTTTATCCTCATGAGAGATCTTTATTAGCTGGGGTACTTAACCCTAAAGATGAGGAGAATTTAATAATCACAGGGTTGTTTTCTCCCTCTTTTTTCATTTGTGCAACCAGCAGCTAGAGGGCACAAAAGAATGCTTTTACCTTATGATCTATCATATAAAAGAGCTCTACAGACTGAATAAACAAAAAAGAAATCAGTGCTAATATCATAGTATATTACATATTTTGTTTAGAATCTTAATCTGTATTCTGTTTTGCAAGAAGCAGTAGCAATTCAGAGAGATGACGGCATGACAATGCAGGAGACTAATCAAAGACCTTTATCCCACTAAAGGTATGTATTTAAACTCCAGAACATAGCAGGTATTTCACACCGCATACACTCTCTGTGAATATGGTCATCATTACTTGCCTTAACTGTTTTGCAAAGCTCTCTGTTTAAAACTAATATAAACACGTATTTAACCTCCTTCATTCTTACATCTTAAATATTAATGCTGGCTGTGATTCTGCATTAATAACAGCTATTATTTTTGCATTAATAAGGAGCTTACAAGAATAAACATGGAAGTCATAGTGCAGTCTTCCTGTCAATTAAAAAGAGAGTCATTTGTAGTTGCAGAGTGTTTTATCTTATCATTTCACTCAGGACATTCCCAGGTTCATGGATCTGATCTGAACAGCTCTAGTGATAATAAACATGTAAGTACACACACACACACACACACAAAATCATGGCAAGAAAGCCACAAAGGAGGTTATCAGTGACTTGCCAATTTTGGAATCCCTCACTTTGGAAAGAGCTTTATCACCATAAATGAGGTCATTTATGTGGACAGAGCATAGAGCTTGACATTTTTCCACCAGAAATCCGAATAACCCCAGCCACATCTGTTGCTGTACTGTAAAATGGGGTGGACCTTAATAGCAACGTGTGTATTTGTATGTGTGTATGTATATACCTATAGTTAAAACGCAAAGCAAAACAAAGACCCTTTCCCTTCACCCCTAATGAACTGCACCAACCCCTTAGGCTGAAATGACTTGGATCCGGATGGAGTGCCATTTGCCAAATTGTAAATTGCCTACATTTATTTTGGGAGTGCACTAAACAGAGTGCTAATTGCCTTGTTTAGCACTTTCCCTTCTTTCATTTGCACTGGTGTAAAATCTTAGTAAATTAACTCAGGATTTTATTATGTAGGTAGCATTTGAACAACTGAATCAGTGAGAAAGCAGCATCAAAGGACTGATAAAAGAGGAGTTGACTCTACCCAGAATGCCATTTATATGTCCCTTGAATTAAAAAGGATGAAATTAACTTTTAATCCTTTTGCTTTTCATATAGCTGATCTTAACATAACATGTATTACTCAGTCATTTTATTTGCATTTACTCATTTTAAAATGTTAATAACAGTGCTTGCAAGCTTACTGTATGGGAATGTGCAATTGCTTGTATTCATATACATAAGTGTGTAGGATTCCTTAGTAATTTTTTTGAACTGCAGCCAAATACAGACTTGGGGCTTCTGTTTATTGTCAAAGAGAACACCCTGAAGAGCAATTCCCATCTAACTGTTCAGTGGGCTATGCAAAATTAGCTGGTGGTCTCACACTGTCCACAGCACCAACGGTATCTTGTTTTTACATAAAGTCCAAAGAGAAAAGGGGGTGGGGGATGGGGGTGGGGGAAATGATCACCATATTCTCACCTCTACAATAATCATCTTTCCCAGAGGGAAAGGAGAAATATATAATTTATTCTGGGAACAAATTCAATGACATTATACGTAAACAGGGTGCTTTAGACTGAAATCTTGCATCATCAAAATTTCCCCTTAAAAGCCATAGGCTAAGGATTTCAAGATGGTAGCACTATGTTTTGTGAACACAACTTCATTACAAGAAAACACAGACTGAAGACCAAAGGGTCAGCACTTAGTAGATCTGGGTTCTGTTCTGAACACACCTGCTGGACAATTGCTATCTTTAAGGGATGGATTTCAGCAGTGAGAAAGTATTTGGGGTGTCCCACTGACACAACTTTAGTTTTCATAAGTTCAGAAAAGACAGAACTTTTGTATTCAAATGCAGACAAAAGCCTCATAGGTAAAGAAATGATAGATAAAAGCTTGTTTGTCGCTGTCAATAAAACACTGTGCTTGCCAGAATTTGATTTACTCTTATTTCCTTTCAGTTTACTGTCTTTTCAAATCATGTATTTGCATACATGAGGAGCTCAAAATCATTTAAAAAAAAATTTATTAAAGTTAGAACAAATTTAAGAAACTATTAAAAAGCAGCAAGATACGTTTTCTTAGTTTCTGATAGTTTTTTTTAAAGGCTAATTTGCTGATTATTTTCCCCTCAGTATTTCTAATTCTAATGAGAACAGGAAATACAAAACAACTTAGTATCAAAAGTCAGCGAGCCCTGAATCCTTAGCTTCATACGTACCTTTGATTAAATAACACATTATACAATTATTTGCAGGTACTCTACTCAAACTTCTATACCTTAAGGTACCTTATGAAACAGAAAAAGGGACTGCTCTACAAGGCAGCTTTTTTAGTAATGTTTTTTTAGTTCAGCTTCCAGACCAGCATGGTTTGGGAGGTTTCCAGACAAATATCTTAACTTTTGGATGCTTCTCCCAACTGAACCACTGAGCCATTTGATGCAACTCTATTATTATTTAACATCTGGCTGCACCACTGTTAAGTGCTGTGTGAATAAAATAAGATATGATTTAGTGTGTGCTAGCAACTATTTGCCAGCAAAACAAAAGAAATGTTTTCTAATGATTCTCTGTACATTAATTTATTATAAAAGTCCAAAACCTACTCCTCACATTACAAAGGTAAAGGAAACCATGCCATATGTTTCCATGACAGCACATCCAGGCACACTATTTGGGACCACATCTTCTTGCTGCAAGAGGTAGTGAGAAGTAGATTATAGATTTATTTTTTTTTAATCTGTGCAAGAATATCATGGTTAATTAGGATGTGATATCCCTGTTACTGCTATTTTTTTACATTACAGGTAACACATAGCACTCATTCAAGCACTAGACCTCCATGATATTCCCTGCTGATAACATATGCAATGAAAATTTAGACTCTACATTTGGAAGTTCTTCATAAAAATCTGAAAGTGTTGAAATTAAAGTATTGAAGAACAGACAAAATGGGCACCAGAGAGGAAGTAGCCAAAGACCACATACAGCTCAACAGATATAAGCACAGTCTTTTCTCAAGGTGCTGCATAAATCTGGCAAAGATTAAGCTGGTTCTGTCAATTCAATAAAAAAAAGGAGCTACTGAGCCCATAGAGAAGGTAAGTACATTTACTAGAGGAGGAAGATCTAGGACACAGGTTGAATAGTTCTGAAAAAGGAGTACTCAGAAGCCTAAGGAGAGTATTTTGTTTTTATCTTCAATGTTTGTCCACTTTGGCCTTACAGTTTCAGGAATATGTTTTTAATTAGTTAATCTAATACTGAAAAAGAAATGGAATCAAACAGCTGCTTTCAAGTACTTTGATATTTAATCACCAAAAAAAACATTTAATGCAGCAGGAAAAGATACATAAAGGGGAACTTCTCCATGAATATAGTACAAAGATTTTTAGGTTCTAATATAATCCCTGATGGCAGGCAAAATGAATATGCTAAAGAATCTCCACAAAAAACTTTCATGCAGAGAAGTTGGCCACCATTAATGTTTCAAGCAAATGCTGCCCAACTCCACTTTGTAACAGAAGACCATTAATTTAAAAAAATATATTATTACAGTTAGAAAATGCGAAGAACTTTACAAGTCTATCAATATAGTGCCTTCTCTGCAATAATTTTTATTTCATATTACTAACAGGATTTTCTCAAAAGACGAAGTCTTCAAAATAGAAACAATCCAAGCACTATGGTTGCACTAATAATATAAAACTAACCCTGTTCAGGTATCCTACAGGAAGCGGTTTTGATATTTCCTCCTTGTTCAACAAGCGCATTTGTGTTGGTACGTTAATTCTCAGTAGCAGTTTTAGGATTAGTGCTTCCTCCATTGCCATTCCTAAGCAAACACCCTGATGGATTACAAGGTATTTCCTTTTATAAATTAATTTCAGAAGCTGATTTACAGAACAGAAGTGAGTAAATAGGTATGAACTTGAAGATTTCCTCAGGGTCTTTTATTAGTTATCTTTTATATTTACATCTTGCTTACAAGTACGTCTAGCAACCATCACAACATAGTCATACCAATGGCTCAGTGTCCAAGTGGAGAGCAGGGACAAGTGTCATTGCTCAGGGGTCAGTGTTGGGACCAGCGCTATTTCACATCTTTGTTGGTGACATGGACAGTGGGATCGAGTGCACCCTCAGCAAGTTCACTGATGACACCAGGCTGTGTGGTACCATCAACCTGCTGGAGGGAAGGGATGTGCCATCCAGAGGGACCTGGACAGGCTGGAGAGGTGGGACCATGCAAACCTCATGGAGTTCAGCAAGACCATTGTAAGGTCTTGCCCATGGGTCAAGGCAATCCCAAGCACTGGATGCTTGGCTGGGTGAAGAGTGGATTGAGAGCAGCCCTGAGGAGAAGGACTTGGGAGTATTAGTGGATGGAAAACTATGAGCCAGCAACGTGTGCTCACAGCCCAGAAATCCAACCGTGTCCTGGCCAGCAGGTCAAGGGAGGAGTTTCTCCCTGTCTTCTCTACTCTTATGAGACCCCACCTGAGTGCAGAGTCCAGCACTGGCGTTCCCAACATAAGGAGGACATGGACCTGTTGGAGTGTGTCCAGAGGAGGCCATGAAGATGCTCAGAGGGCTGGAGCACCTCTGCTGTGAGGACAGGCTGAGAGAGTTGAGGTTGTTCAGCCTGGAGAAGAGAAGGCTCCAGGGAGACCTCAGAGCAGCCTCCCAGTACTGAAAGGGGCTACAGAAGGGACAGGGAGGGACTTTTTACAAGGGCATGTAGTGATAGGGTGAGGGGTAATGGCTTTAAACTGAAAAAGGATAGATTTAGATAAAAGGAAGGAATTCTTCACTGTGAGGGGGGTGAGGCCCTGGCACAGGTTGCCCAGAGAAGCTGTGGCTGCCCCCTCTCTGGAAGGGTTCAAGGCCAGGTTGGACGGGGCTTTGGGCAACCTGGGCTGGTGGAAGGTGTCCCTGCCCAGGGCAGGGGAGTTGGGACTAGATGATCTTTAAGGTCCCTTCCAACCCAGCCCATTCTATGATTAAATGATTCCTATTGAGTATATATATACACAAACACACATGCATGTATATGCAAAAAACCCCCCAAACAATGGAGTGGGATTTACAGAGTGTCAGAATTGTGAGTGACATTTCCCTTTGCCTGTGAAGGAAGCATGCTAGCTTTTAAATATCAATTATTATTTCACTCATTGTGAAATCTTTCATGATAATATGGCTAAAGAAAGTTCTACATGTCAACAAACAAAATGAAACTTTTGTCTTAGTCTTGTTTCCTAAACACCATTTTATTTAAACTTTGAAACAAAATTAGTATATTCTGGATGTACAGGGAAATATTTTTTGTTATTAAAATTGTTAAAAGTCTGGTTAAGTAATGAACTAACAATGAAATATTATAATACAAAGTCTTACGAACCTGAGGCATGAGCACATCTGAGAGAAAAACGGGCAGTGAGAACAAAACAATAAGTGCACCTACTATTGCTTGATCAACCTTTTGAGGAGAAGGTAAAGGACACAGGAGTAGGATTTCTAGGGACATTGTTTTCTGTCCTGCCACAGCCTTCCTATTTGCCCTCCAGCAGGTTCAGCTTCATACAGGTGTTTTAACTCATTCAAATCGTTGTGGTACTTGGAAAATAAAGCACCAGTTTTAATCACTCTTAGTACTTGTGATGCTGAGTCAGCAGATCTTAGAGATGATTGTCTTTGCATCTTTTTGTTTGAAGGGAGCAACACCAAGAGCGCAGTGCTATATTTGTAAACACCAGAGAGAGTTTTTCTTAAACCAGACACAATGAACCTTTTCAAAGGAAAGAAACCTCAGAAAAATTAAGGAACACAGAAAAGAGAAAGAAAAACTTGGCAAAATTCTTTCCCTGCCTCCTGTATCCTTACAAGGTGGGTCCTTTCCCTCAGGCTTGCTCTCAGATCAGCAGCTCAGTGACTTTCTAAATTTTGACAAGTTGCACGCAGTCCCCTGGCTCCCTATGAAGCACTGTGCTTTCACTGCCTCCGAGGCCTGTCTACTCCCTGTCCTCAGCAGCATCTCAGCCTTAGCCCTTGCTGCAGGGTCCCTTTTTCCCTACCTCGTCTTCTGTGATCATGCTCAGATGCTCTCGGGGAAGGAGTAATCTCCCCTTATTCCAGAGGGCTCATGCAGAGGACAGCAGTCAGGAGAAGTTAAACATCTCCCTAAGGGAGCCTCACAGGCTGTGCATACATACTAGCTTACACATAAAAAACTACAAATAAAACAGGTATAATATAATGCAGTACCTCTAGGCTATTATTTCATAAATTATATCCTTTAAGAGATACCATTTCAGTTTTCCCAGTCTGCAGGAAAGCAGCTTTCCACAACAGACCTGCTGGAAATCCTGCCTCGACCTGGAGCCCAAGGGAGGCTTGTGGGTGACCTTGGAAGAGCCTGGACTTCCCGCACTGCTCTCATCAGTACAGACCCTTACACATCAGAACTAGCTATGAGATCAAGTCACCACATTGCCTCCACACAGTACTGTCACACAAAATAGGACTCTTTTTTACCTACAGAATGCTTTACTTGAGAAATGCAATATATTGAGAGTATTGGTGAAGGTGCTCGGTATTATTTGCCATATTTCCTACCTGTAAATGATGGCACAAATTTTATTTACCCAGTTCTAGAAGAAAGAGATCAGTGACAGAAAAAACAGTGGCGTCCATAGCTCTTTATGCCCATTTGTGATCCCTCAGCAGCAACCAGCAGTCCCTCCTGAGTAAGCATCAACAGCATCTGATGTCAGCTGCAAACGATGGCAGCACCAATGAGAAATGGTTAATGGAGGTGTGATATTTCATTTTGGTGGGCAGAAAAATGAAATCTGTAGTTTGTGACTCTTAGGAAATTAAGTCTCTATTAGGAAAGGGTTAAAGACAGATTATGTAAATAGGGATATTGTTATTTGTCCCATATGTAGCACTGTGGAGTGAAGACTGCTTTCTCTCCTTCCCTATTTTTTTTTTTTTTCAGTTTTTCTTTTCCACAAATTGAGAGATTAACCTGGTCTCAATTGAAATGGCAGCCCATATCATACCTTCCCTTGATCTCACAGCATGGCTAATAACAGCTGGGGCCTACCAAGCAGGCTTCTTTATTTTTCCTTTATTGTTCCAGACCACACAACCGTGAACCTTCAGCATGTTATGTACTTAAGCATGGTCAGGTTGATGTCATTATTTTCTTATTGTTGTGGAGCTCCCTGGGTGTTTGCCCATATTCATAGAGAGGGGCTTGTGTGCTCTTTGTAGGTTAACCTTTTAAAAAGGAGATGCTCGACCACTTGCAAATGTAGCCCAGGGCTGTGACATTGCACTAGGCCGATTGGTACGCTTCAAAACACATATTAGCACCACTTGTGCTATTTCATCTTTCTTTTTAATTTTAGCCCAGTCTTGTTAGATAAATCTTATCTGCACCACAAGTAAATGCTTGATAGAGCACATTTTTAAAGCCTTTAGAAGGAGGGGGGTGAAAAGTGTGGTTTGTCTGGGTCACTGTGTGCTTTGTCTAAGTGTAGGCGTAGGTATTTGCCAGTTTATCTGTCCGCTGTCCCTCCGTCTATCTCTCCAGCTATCTCACAGCAAACAAGCCACAAGTATTAGTGCTGAATTGTGTGAGCTACAGGGAAAAGTGCTTCTCTGCATGAACCACAGCCACATTTAGCTTTTACAATCCTATAAAAATTGGTCTACTTGCTATCAGTTCAGCCTAGCAAGCAAGCGGAGGCTCTCAACTGCCTCCAGCTTTGATGTAAGCACCCCACAATATTTCTGTTTAAACTACAGTGGATAGAAGACACCTATAAAAATATTAATTAGCTCCAGTTGACACCAGATGCAGTTAACGTACTGTGCACCATCTCTGAAATACTAGAGTTTTTATTAGGTAAGCTAATGTTTATTGCAATCATTAAAGTCTGAGTCATAAAAGACTGAGCATAAGAAAGATGTTTCAGGTATTATTCCTTTCACGTATCAAACGTAAGTTTGTTAAATCCTACTTCCAGGGTTAATTGTTTTGGAAGTCGTATTGCAAATACAAGCTTTCAAAGAATTTGGTACGATTTTTTCATGCACTCGGCAGGCCAAATGTAAATGAGTAAGGGGGTGATTCTCCACTGTTTTCAATGAGTTTTGGCCTTGTAACTTTTAAATGAAGCAGATACAAACAGCAGCACAGATTACAGACTTAATGTCTGAATTACTTCAGTAGCATCAATTATGATAATGATAGTCCTGACACCAATGTATCCTTTGCTACAGTTTCTTTTGTAGACTGGTTGATCCTTTGCTTTTTTAAACTAAGAGGTCAGGAAGGTGAGCTGTACAGCTGGGCAGCAAGCAGCCTTATGTATCTGGGTCACTGTCAGTGCCCCAAAGGTGCATCTTAAGTTACTCATGAAATGGGAACCGGAAGGCTGCCTGTGCTCGTATACATGAGGATTAGGTTTATGGTTACCACCAGTCTGGGTGCTCAACTTGACCTTTCTGTAAAACCTGTCCCATACAAGCAGGAGGTGAAAAAAATGATGCAGAGATCTTTATAGGGTGGAGCTGAACTACACTGGGTTTCACACACATAATAACACCTTTGGAACCTCCTCGTGTCTTTACCGGACGCAATCAGGATTGTCCCCTTAATGTTTCTTTCAGTTATTGTAGAAAAGACATCCAACAACTAGACTTAATTTTTTATAATTTTGGGGGACCTTATTTATAACAGGGTTCTGATTTTATAAGCTACCTCAGTACTTATGTGCATATGTCTAAGCATCAGGACAGGTTTTTCTGAACCTTTTGCACATTACCATGCGGTGTGTTTGGTTGAGTGGATCATGGCTCTGTTGCCTTACTCTTCAGACTTGAGTTTATTGAGCCAGAGCCAACCACTTCTCTCTCTTCTGTCTGTAAGCAAAGAGCTTGAATACGAGCCACTCATATCACGTGTACAAATTTCCCTGGACAATCTGGCTTACTCCAGAGTGGAGCTAGGAGGACAGCCAACATTTAAAAGGTTTGAATGGCCAGGATGTGTGAGCCTGATGACAGTCTCAAAGCCCAGGCTAACATGGAGGTGGAGACAGCACCAAACTGACACTGTTGTTCCCCCTTTCCATTTTCAGACTTTATTTTTATTGTCAAAAGCCCTTGTTAGTCTACAAGACAATACTCAGGAATATACTGAATTAATTTTTCTCTGACATTTTGTACCTTAGCAATTTCTCCTTTGCAGTGCAAGTAAAAAGCTGAATTTTTTCTGTAATGAGACATCCTGAGTAACTGTTTTAAGTCCCCCAAATCTGTGTGCATTTGCATGTATACATATATATTTATAGGTATACACAAATATATATGCCTCACTGAAATGTTAATGTGTAAGGCATATCCTTACTTCAACTTTGTTTAAGCAAATTTATAATCAGAATAAAGGTAAAATAAAATTAAGATCTCCCCCATATGTATATTGGTGGTGTAGTTGTACAGAATGACACAGTGGTTTTGGAGTACAGTAATGAACTGCAAATTCATTAAAACCTCATCAGTCTGATATTTGATTATCTTAAAAAAGGTGGTATCCCCTGAATTGTTCTTTGCACACTTAAAATACTCATTTTACCTGAAGATGGTTTTAAAACAACTTTAATTTTTTCCCAGATAAGCATGGCTCACCTATGTAAAACAGCACATTGCATCAATGTAGGTTTTATTTTGACTGAAGGCCTTTAGTATGTTGTTATACCAAAAACTAGGATCTTATTGCCTGGTGTATGAAGCCCATAAAAATTAAATAAACCTGTAGAAAAATCAAGGGTTTAGTCCAAAACCTTTTCTCCTTCTAAATATTTTTATTTTTTGTGGACCAAAGAAGATTTCAGATTTTACTGACAAATTTCCAGCGTCTCTTTTCAAAACCTTTGGTTTTATCAAAAAACAAGAAACACAACAATACTGCCAGAAGACATTATTTACTATGAACCATGGGCTACCATTTGGAAAATATGACTTGAACAGGATGTCCTTTCAGATAGCTGTGCGCCCTGTTTGTGATTCCATAAGATCTTTACATATTTTAAATGATATTCAGAAATATGCTTATGCTTTTTTAAAATACCTTATTTTCTTATCTGAACTCTTTTAACAAAGGTATTACGCTAAGTATAAAAGCTGTCCAATTTTTTTCCAACCTTTTGCTTCTCTCTAAACCACAGTCATTTTGTTAGACATTGAAAATGTCTTGATTTAGTTGTCTTGCTATTTTGGGCCTGTCCTGCCCCCTGCAGTGGTAATAAGGATGGGGCTTCCTGCTGGGTCCTGAAGAATACCATTTCACGGCCGCCACATAGCTGGCGGCTTTTATTTATGGAGCCAAGAAAATGAATGGGTATTAGTGTCCAAACATTTCAACATGCTCCTGTGGCCATGCACAAAAGGGACTGATTTGCAGCAAATTTCCACTTATTTTCCAAAAGTATTTACCTTGCAGAAGCTTGGCTGATCGCTATAATGGCATAGCAGAGGGGAAAAATGACCATTTCAGAACCCAATTTTTATATATGTTTCTGAACCTTAAAAGTGCTATGCTTCTTCTGAATAAAGATAATACTCTTGGTTGCTAGGCTTTTATGGATATGTGGCTAATGCCAGCCCTTTCTTCATGTGTGTCTTTACAACAGATGGAATAGGCATTACCTAAAAGCAGAAAGTTTACTCTGCAATGGGGACTGCGTGGATGAAAGTTCTTGCAAAAGACCAGTTAAGGTTCTTTCAAGCACGGTGGATGGCACTCAGCATGGTACATCCAAGAGGTGTTTCCAACACATGTACTTTTGCCTGCCTCCTGGGGGCAGCACAGGGTGTATTTTACACCTTTCCTAAACTACCCCAGGAAATTTGGGGAAGACTTTCAATTGGTGCTACGCTGTGCAACTGCACAAAACCTGCATCATGACACTGTACTGACAAAAATCGGTGAGATCCACACCACGATACTATACTGACAAAAACTAGTGAGGTTCACACATGCCATTTAAATCACTGAAAGTTAATAGACATGAGGGTTTATTAAGATACAGTTGCTGAAAGTTCTGTCCAGACCATGCAAAGTTCAGGAATGCAATTCAAAGTCTTGTGCTTGTATCTTCTTAACTAGTTCCAGATGAGCTTTGTGGCAGAAAACTTTAACTGCAGCCAGCGTGTGAGTGTTAGATGATATAAAGGCTTAGTCAGATCAAATGAAGACTATCTTTAGTTCTGCAGGTGTTTGCAGGTACGAAATTTCAGGTGCAATTCCATATATACACGTGCACAGGGGGAGATTATATGCCTGAAGATCCCCACCATAATATTTACAGGAAAGCCACAACAAAAAGAAAAACTGGATTACTTGTACTATAACATCATTTCTTGGAAGTTCCCAGCAGGTAAGATGTGAAGTCTAGATAATAGAATCACACCACTACACTAGCTGCTATACAAGTTTATGCAGGTCACCAGATATTGCAGTCTGCAACCCCTGAGTGTAAGTTTCAAAAGAAACAATACAGGAAAGGAAGATTTGTCAATGACAATACCTTGCAATATTTTTTTCATTTTATAATTTTTTAAATATATTATTCTAGATATAAACCACATTCACTAGTGTTTATGGTTGCCTTACCTGCATTGAAATAGAAAGCTATCATGAATTATTTCAAAATCAATTAGTTCCATGTTGTGATCTGTATTTGTTGCCTTTTATCCTGGAAGGTTATCTAGAAATTATAACACTCCTGATTTAGCTCCTGGTCTTAAGTGTACATCTTTTTCCCCTAAAATCAGTTTACATAAATGACAAAACCAAAACAAGTGTTCTGTTTCACCGTAGTGTCTGAATACATTACAGAGTAAATAGACCCATAAGAAAAAAAATCTGAAATCCTAGTTGTGCATCAGCAGCACATCTGGAGCTGCTTCACAGTTACGGCAATTGCTCCTTATTCCTTTGCTTCCTATTCAGATTCATTCTACTCAGTCTCCATCTCCTAAATCTATTCTCATTCAGGCAATCCCAGAGAAACAGTACACAACATGGGTAAATCCTCTGCAATGAACTCTACCTCCTCCTGTTATCCCACCTTCAACTGCTGGTATCAGTTTCACTATATATATGAAAAAGGGATGGAGGAATGAAGTAGTGGAATAGAGAGAAGATAAATAATCTCATCTGTTTCAACATCCTTCAAACTATGCATGAGGCATACCAAGAGAAAGAGCAATAGATATGTGAGAGATGTTCTTTCCTTTTCTTGCTCCCTGGAGTTTTACAAGATTTTGCTCCTCTTCACATTGCATGGCAGAATGCACCACACACCACAACAGTATGTTGTCAGGAATAAACAAAAGGTGTGGCTGAAAGAATATCTAAGAGTCACTAGGAAAGGAAAAACGTTCTGTATGCCTCGGTTTCTCCCACTGGGGAATGGATATAATAAGGTTCACAAGAGAGCTTTCTGAGGGTCTGTTATGAATTCTGGACACGTTGAGTATTTTTTAAAGTTTCCACTCAGTTTCTGGTCCCTCCTGTAGGCGTGTATGACACTTAATGAAAACCTTAGAACACCTTCAGAAACTACAAACTACTGCACAGCTAATGTAACAATTTAATTTTCAGAAGCGATCAAGGCCAATCACACACCAGACATAAGGAAACTTTTTAATAACAAACTATAATTTTAAACATTTTAAAAATAAGAATATGCCATTAATCTCCCTGGCTCATAACAGTGCAATTAAGACTGTGAATTGGTGAATTACTGTATTTTAATGTGGTTAAGAATAAACTGTCCTGAAAACTCTATCAAAGCTTGTTCTTCCCACTAAGACTTGATTTCATTCCGTTGTAATGAAGCAGGCAAACTTTAACAAAAATTAATACCTTGCACTCTCTTTTGTTCCTTTTTTTAATATATCTTCGTTTAGTCAGTGATTGAGAGAGTCTATCAAACCCTGCTCAAGGTCCTTTTTTCAATCATTAGAAGTGAATCATCCTTAAACCCCCACTTATTAAAAAAGGTTTCATCTTGTCAGGTTAAAAAAAAAAAAAAAAAAGAGAGAGAGAGAAAGAAAGAAAGAAATTTTGCTTTTTTTCCTCAGGTTAAGAATTACTTTTATCTGACAATGGCTTTGCATGTTACGGCATTAATTTTGCAATAAATTATAGTGCAGGTGGGTGGAATTACTCACATTGTTTGACCAAAGTGTCTGACCTAGCCAGACCTCTGATTGATGAATAGTTTTTCATTTTGTTCTACTAGTCCTATCACAAAATCGAAAAACTGGGTGAAAAAGATCCTATTTCATGTAATAGCATTTTGTTATATATCATTAGCACTTAATTCTGTCACCAGTGTCATGTCTGTGTTAACTAGGCCTTTCAACTTAATCCTTTCACACCTCAATGTGACATTCTTCTTGGACAATCGATGCACCAAAACTCTTGGTCCCAATGAGTGAAATAATTCATAGACTGCTGCTATGTAGTGGCTCAGTCCACACCCTCCAAGGGACATCTGTTACAAAATTTAAAATTTGATTAGAGTATGATTAGAGCTACCTTTGATCTAAGTTCCTTAAGTATTAGTACCAGTCTATTCTCAATAGATACTTTAGGACAGACCGAGTACAAGCCCATGAAACTTTGGCTATTCACTTAAGTAGCTATTGCATAGTGAAGTTCATGTGGCTGTTACTTCACTACTACTGTTATCCAAGGTACTTGGATTTAATTTAGTTCAGATACATCTATCTGTAGTATTACACCTCTTTATGACTGTAGACAGTGTCAGAAGTTTAGGCTTCTTCAGGACCTCTTTTCACAATGGCTACTAGATTTTGGTGAACTTTATGGTTTCACCTTGATTGTTTCTTCTATTCGGGCCAGAACTCATGCTTAAGCCCAAGCTTGCCTTATAAGCACAATGATTAAACCAAAATCTGAAATCAGGTGTGGGCCTGGAGGAAGGTCTAGAGTACTACGAGTAAGTTCAAACTCACCGTATCCCCAACATGTCGTAGCTCCTATCACACAGCTTCAACCAACTTCTACCCCGTAAAACTTTGTGACAACATCACAAGGTCTACATGGTCTGTTTTACAAACTGCGCAATCATGAAAACGAAACTCACTCTAGTGCAGGAAGGTCTCATGTGAAGGGGTTACCAGTGACTTACATGGAATCTTGCTCCTTCTGCAGGCATTTATAACCGAGTTGAATTTCAGCCAAGACAGATGAAGGGCAAAGTATTCAATGAGCTGGCTTTGCTTTGCAGCTGCATTTTTGTTATTGCTAATCTTACTGCTTGCAAGGGGAGAATGACGCAGCGACTAATAAACTAAGAGCACATAGTTCTGGTAGCAGGAATTTCAGTGGGTGGCAAAGCTGATCAAAAGACAACAAATAGGTCTGTGAAACTTTAAATGTTCTATGCCAAAGGGCTCAAAACTTATCAGTTTTTCATCTTTGTGAATATTTCCATTACTTTAATCAGAAACACAAGGTACATGTAAGAAATACTTACATTCTGAAGAAAAACATATTTCTTGTACTGTAGTTTTACACATGCATAGTACATAACAATTTCTTATAGATTTAAACTACTAGACCATGCTTGTATTGTGGTACTACTTGTTCAAATTATCCTTAGTGCATGACATACCCTCTCACAGTTAATTCGTCAAATCATCCCAGAGACATCTCTCATTCTAATCTCCCTTCCAAAGCAGCTCCCTCAAGAAGTGAATTAATAAAACTATTTTCTTCTTTAGAAGAAGTTTAGTTCTTCTTGAAACCAGTCAAGAGTTCACAGAAGAGGCAGGGGTCAATTCAAATGACCTAATTACAGGATCAGGGCCCTAATTTATAAGAAGTTTTTATTTTTACATTTTATGCTACAACAGCATTTAACCATGTTTTGCACATGCTATTGTTTTTCAACCAAGGACTATTGTTATGGTGTCCCTATCGTTGTTCCCTTCCTCACTGTTTTGATGCCAGCACACTGGGTCATGTGCTATTTGGACAGCAAGATCTCTGAAGCATAAACTGGATATTCCTGAACTAACCAATGATGTATTTAGTAAAAACAGGAGGTAGGTAGCAGGCAAAAAGTAGTGTCATAGAGACACATCTTTTTCATCCTTCTCCCTACAGAATTAGCCACCATTAATTCTGAAGATCCTGTTTCTGACTATTATCCTAAGTATAATTTCTTGTTTGGTTGGGTTTTCTGTTGTTGATGGGTTGTTTTTGTTGTTATTGGGTTTTTTTACACCTGGCATCTGTCTGGACTCTGTAGTCTGAATTAAAGTTACATTGCAAGAGCCTTACCTCAGTCACAGTGAATGTATATCCATTGGTTCCATTGGCATCAGTCCATATGTGCACAACTGTAAATGACATGAAAAAAATCTGGCCTCTGATATGAAAAAGGCTATTTATGCACTTTCACAAAGGACAAAAGTCTTATAACTTTGGGTCTACACAGAAATGAGACACAAATATGTTAGTGAAAAGCCCCAAGTTTTCTAAATGTAGATGAGCACAGATTAAGAAAGCAGTAATTAATTTCCTTTGACCTCAAGCTGAAATTCCTTTCTAAAGCTGTCATAAAGAGAAAGAGGCCAGAGAGAAGAAGTGAAACTGTGTAACAATGCAATTAAACCCTTGTAATGAGGTCAGCCATTGGACTTGTTGCAACTGATATCATTATAGCAATGAGGAGGCATTATACGATGGCCTGATTTTTTACAGGATTCATTTTTTTCTTTAACTCTTTAACAGTCAGATATGTATTCTATAGCATTATAAAATAATTGTTGTTGGTGACCAGAAAAGTAGGCACAAACTTTATTTCCTTACTAACACTATTTCCTAAGTTCTGGTAATGAATGCAAGAAAAAACCTCAGTGACAGTGGAATACAGGACGAGTTTGATACAGATGACCCTTCAGTCGAACTCTGTGTCACAGTTGCTGTTAGAGCTTCCTCCCAGAAAGCAACTCCACCCCCTTTAACAATGGGAGAGAGTAACTTCTAGCAATCCACTTACAATTGGTGATGGGTAATATTTGGCTCATGCAAAAGTTGTGGTTCTCAAGGAAAACATGACCGGATCTGTAGGACTAACCTGAACCAGAATGAATCCTAAGTAGTCTCGATCTCACTTGGAACTTGATTATCCATGGAATATGCTGGGAAAAAGATTTGCTCCACTGGAAGAGTGTTCATTGGTTTCATGTGGTCTGCAAACATTAGTTTTGGTTGTCTGGCTAGGCATTAAAAAGAAATAAAAACTTGTGAAACTGAGATTTAGGCCCAGATTCAAGAAGATTTAGGTAGGTCATATTTTACATAAAGCTTTCATTAGATAAACAATCAGTTTTTCAAGTTGAAATCTAAGCTCAAGACATTTTCCCTTTCTGAAGGGTGTGTCCTAAGTATTGGGCCTTCGGATGACAACCACCTCTGTTATTATCTCTCTATCTCATTTGGATCCCTACAACTGAACTCACATTCCCCATTTCCTCAGCAACTATTCATAGATTGGCAGTTCTTCCTTCGGCATGTTTATAGATTTGATTCCTTCTTGGCACTTGTAAGATAGGGCTTGGGTATTTAGGCTTAAAAGACAGTTGAGGGTTGTGAATCCAAAGTGGCTGTAGGTATTTACATCTTCTCAGAATATTTCAATCATACCCATTTCTCTGTTTCCATGCTTATCAGTGTAGGTGTCCCCTTGCTCAGTATGCTAGTTCCTAGCTTGAGATGCCTTGCAATAGCATTGAGAATATGCATGCTGAACTCAGGGATGTGTATTCAACTATGGAAACAAGGGGAATTAACAGCAACTAAATCCATTCATTCATCTTAGAATCACTTATTTCAGTCCACATACCAAGGAACTCTTTGGATCGGCCCAGATTTTATCCCAGCACTCTGCTCTCTCCTCATGAAGTTTTTATGAGATCAGGAAGCTGCATACACTGCTGAAGGAAGGTGCCCATAGCAGAAGCAGGCACTACTTCAACCCATTGCAGATCTGCATCCTGTTGGGCAGAATTACCTTACCTGTGAGAAAGGCTCTGAAGAAAAGCAAGAAATAGCCCACTTTAATTACTGTTCTAGTTGGAGGAAAACATTTGCAGGGTAAGGAGAGAAAAAGTTAATGGAAAAAAATGTTAGCTTATTGGGGCCTTAATTAGTCATACAACATTTATTTCTTAAAAAAAAAAAAAAAAAAAACAAAAAACCAAAACAAAGCCCAAACCACCAAAATCTGGACTAAACCCAAAAATGAATAAACAGGAACATTTATATAATGCCACAAAGAAGAGATGACTGCTTGATGAAGAGTCTGTTCACTGACTTCAATGGGGCAAGGAGATTTCAACTTCAGCTGCCTCTTTCTTGAGGCTTCAATTCATCCGGTCCTTGAAAATGTCAGTGGGCACATGAAAGCATAAAAGAAGAAATTGAAACTGATAGCAAGTATTTCTAACTCTTCGTTCCACATTCCTCAATGTTCAGTTTAAACCAGCTTGAAACAAAAATTTTAAAGTACCTTTACCTTTTCTAAGTTCACCATCCCCTGTGTGCATATTATACTTTTAAAGGAACTATTAGAAGATGGCTTACTGGTTGGAAATTAAAAAAAAAAAAAAAAAAAAAAAAAAAAAGGCACCATTTTCTTTCACTTAGAGGACTGAGTCACCAGTTCAGATGCCTTTCCTTTTAATGGTGCACTGAGTCATCATGTGCCTCAGTTTCCCCACAGTGAGTATAATACTTACTGACCTCTTCAGAGAGCTGCAAGCTTTCTGTTAACCTCTATATTAAGTGCAAAGCCATAGCATTATTAAAGATATTTTAAACAGAGACTGCTGAGTGATGTCCTATAAATTGTCATTTCTCACCAAATGGGCCACAATATAATATTTCCTCCAGAAATGCATTTATTATTTAACACTTTTCCGTGAAAGGTTTCTTTTACATTGCAAATGCTCAGAGTTCTTTCATAGGTCTTAGACTATTGACCCTTTACCTTAAAACATGCTATTAATGCTTAACGCTGTTATTAGTATTCAGGGAAGTAATGATTGGTACTAAAATGGAAATGTGCAGTAAAAACACCTTCTATTTTGTAAAATAATTATGTAGCCTAATAATTATTTCATATGATTCTTTTTGATTGATAGGGAAAGGGCACCAAGAAGTTTGGAATCATGATTCTTTAAGGTCTACATTCAAATCGCAGTCACCAACACCATTGTTTCCGACAGTTACATTTTATAAGAACGGCAATAGGATGATCCCTGGTTCTGTTTGGATGAGGGTTATATCAGATAAGGTATACTTAATTAGCTTGCTTTTTTTTTTGCTTTTTTTTTTTTGAATGGCAAGGAATTATAATTCTATAAAGGGCAGAACGGCATTCTTGCAATTTCCCAGTAAGTCACTGGTACCCTGGAGGTCAAATATAGTTCAAGTCTGCAGTGAAGTGAGACTACCTCCTTCCACTCTGCTGTCATCGCACCTGACCTTAACCTGGTAAAAGCATCCCTCGTGGTGCCAAAGAGGCCCTTCCATTCTCTGCATACTAGCTACACTGGTCTTTCACATTTAAGGCTGCCAGATAAATGTCAAATCGCAATGTTCTTATGATGTTTAATGGGAACCAGGCAGAGAGTGCTTGAACTTGTTTCACTTTGGAGAAGTTTTTGTCACTTTGGCTTAGATGGAAAAATGAGTTTTAGATCAATAATGTACATAAATGAAGTAAATTCACTGAGCTGGGCTTTCTTAGCTGATTTGCTGCTTGCTAAAAAAACTGGAAACCGTTTCTAGCTGCATGTGTCTGTGTGTAGTACAGAAATAGCTACAAGATTATCATTCCATGTTTTACAAAGATGGCTAGTTCTAGCTCTATTCTTTTTGAGTGCTTAATATTAGAAACTTTTAGAGTTGTTTTCATCACAGATTTTCAGACTCTGAGACAGCTATAGCTGGGTGTCTGTATGCATGTAGAACTATTTTGAACTATTCTTACTGGGCCTGTTCTGTTGCCAATTTTTCCTGCAAACACTATTAAAATCAAAAATAATAAATTTAAGTCAGGTTTACTACTCATGATAC
This sequence comes from Athene noctua, assembly GCF_965140245.1. Lineage (NCBI taxonomy): Eukaryota > Metazoa > Chordata > Aves > Strigiformes > Strigidae > Athene > Athene noctua. Next base: position 10,903,815 of record NC_134049.1, on the reverse strand, counting down.
TACATCAGTGGATTGCAAATGATAGGAAAATTACAGCTGTGAATAAGTAATATATATGTACACAGGTAAATTAATTGTTTGTAAACAATTTTAAACAAATGTTAACATGAATTTGGAAGAAGTACTGAGAAGTCTTTGCCATCATAATGCTGATGAGGACAAGGGCCGATGACTTCTTTGCCTCTACCTTTACCAGCAGAGATTCCTAAGCAGGGAGAGAGAGGGGCCAACACCCGCCATCACAAAGAATCCTGCTTATCACTAAGCTAACCTGGGAGCTGTTCAGCTATCAAAGTGGTAACTGCCACAATAAAACTTCAAGGCGTATTTACGAGTTGTGTAGGAGTAAGGAGACGCTCCTGCCAATCCCACCTCAGCTACTCAGCCACGAACACTCTGGGTGGAACACAACTACTCTCCTGGATCCCCACTTCTGTTCCTACAGGACTACCACAAGACATCAACAGTGCCAATAAAAGCAGTAAAACACCAGCAGGATCAGCAGTAGGAGCAACAGCTGGCCAGATACAAGAAAGGAAATAAAATGTACCATCTGAGGGTAATCAGGGGATTAGTTATGACTCATGAGTCACAAATCCTTTCTGGACAGACTGCTGCTTTGATCTAGCTACATATGGCCCTTTGCTCTGGTTCTGGGCTAGAAAGAGCAAAAAGAGAAACAAAGGAAGTAAGCATTAAATGGAAGCAGTAGGTGTGAGAAATTTGGAGCTATTTATATATTAACTTCTTTGGGACAATTAGCTGGATTCAGAATTACATGTTTTACTACATAATTAAAATTCAGGTAAGTATTTACCTTGTAGAAGAGGCTATGAAATTAATAAAGAAGAATGTCAGTCATCTACCTAAGACATTACCAGTTATGTTAGTAAGAGAGATGAGAGACAGGGATAAAGGAAATTTCAAATGTTTTATGAATATTTTGTCACATTTCTCTTACTAATGTTGCAGTAAGTAATGAAAATTTGAAAGAACTGCCTTATTTCAAGGCTGATTTTTTTTTTTTTCCATTTTAACTTCTATTAGCTCTAATCATCTTGGGGTTTAAATTCCAGGAAAAACTTTTTGTTAGCTGTTAGAAATGTCTTACAGACTGTGGGTAAGTACCTATGTTCCTATCGGGCAAGTTGAGTAAACTCTCTAAGTTTCTCAGTAAGAAGAGTATTTTCAAGACCTCAAATATTCTATCTTTCTATAACAGAATCCTCTTAAATTGGTTTTTGTTGTGGTTTTTTTTAAGCAAATTTACTATTTTTCAGTGCTTTATTTCTTGTACATCCAAGAATTTCACTTACCCTCTTGTATTAACTCATGTGTTCAATTATGACTACCATGACTATTAGTCTTTTTCAGAGATTCTCCTTTCTCCAATCTTATAAATGTAATACATTCTTGTTCCTAGATGCATGACTCTACACTTACATTTAGGTGTGATAATACAATGTAATCTATATAGAAGTGTGTAAGTAACACATTCATATTGTTATTTACAAATCAGCATCTGCAAATTCTATTTGGAGGTTTATATTTTTTTTCCAAAATATTACCTTTGGGCTATATACAGAACTGTGTGGAACCATATTAAAAAAAAAAAAAACAACAAACAAACAAACAACCAAAAAAAAACCCCAAACCCCAAAAGAAAACAATGAAAGATGATCTCTCATTTAGGAGCAGATTTTGAGGTCAGCTAACCAATCTTAAATCTGCTTGGTAGGGGCTACATTGATTTTTGTATTTCACTAATTTTTGTAAGGAAACCATGCAATGTCAAATGAGTCACAAAATTTTTGATCTTTCAGTGAAATTACTTTCACCTGTTAGAGTTGATATCAATTCTAAAGTGTTTAATGGCATTGTAAGTCTGCCTGGAGAGTGTTATGGTTTCAATTGGACCTGAAACTAGTTCACAAATATGTAGGAGTCTTTTTCAGTTCTGTCACACACATTACAACTCCTCCTACAGATTATGCAAGGATCCAAATGTACATTCCAATAATAACAGTATAGACGTGGTTTCATATCTGCCGAATATATAGAGCCTCTATATATAGAGGGTATATATTTAGCATCTACTTCCATCACCCTGTGAATGTAATGCCGGAGGGAATAATTAAGGGGCAAGACTGGTTGACCTAGACATTGGTTGACCCGCCCGACAGGCTTTCAGACTGAATTCTCTGGTCTGCTAAAGAAGAAAGCCTCACAAAGTGTCTTTAAAGCAGCCATGGAAGACAAGACAAGAAGGGGGTTCCCTAGCGACTTTGTGATGATGTAAGCCTGTCAGAGATGGCTCAGATATTTGCCATCACAAGGCATTTCCTGCCCCCATCATAAGGGACAGCCATAAAGTCATATATGGAAGGCAGAATGGGAGCTGAATGTAGTGACCTTCACTACCTTAGATCCTTCAACAACAAAACCAGACTTTCCCCTTTGTAACCAGAACCATGTGAATCTGAATCTTCAGACCCTTGTGGTTTCCCACTTTGTTCAGTGGCTTTGACATACTAGGAAAATGTGGCTTGATGGTCTTATTACCCAAACAATAAATCCATCACAAGCAACAATCTGTCAGACTCCTATTAAATCTAATTTATGTATCACTGACCTGTTTTCAAAATGGTTATCTGCCTCCAAACAAGAGAACTGCCACCAGTAAAATCTGTTTGGTCTCTCCAATTCATTTGTTCCTGAGTCCTTGTGCTGAATCTGCACCAAAAATACTGCACAGAGTTGGCATTGGTGTTTGACCATAAAGGTTGTGTGAAGACTACTCATTTCACACGGGTTGCTGAGAAGTCATAGGATACTAAAAACTTTAGTTTGCAGATTGATACAGTCTGAATGGAATCTCCAAATCTACTGCAGACATGAAGGTCCCTGTGTCAATTCATTAGTCACCTTCTCTTTATCATTAGGAAATGTAAAATGGTAAATTTGTAGTAAAGATATTCATTACTAGACCCCAGTTGGGGCCTTTCAAGATCAGGGATTAAAAAGCACATAAACTCACAGTTTCCAATTAGGCTCGAATGTCTCCTCTCTTCCTCAGCAATCATATGACTTGCTCTGGATGTGGCTAAAATGACACAATTTGGCAAACTACTTGACAACTTTTTTGACTGGAAAACTAGAAGATTCAATTTACTAATTTCTATCATGAGTTAACTCCAGTTACCATGCCACCACAAAAATGCTTCTACAATACCCCTTTTCCACAGCATGCCATACCCTTTACAGTGTAACCTTTTCCTGCACTCCCTAGCAATTCCCAGCTCAGGGACTGAATGTGGGACATGGAGCAGAAGGCAGTCAGATTAAAAAACAAAACAAACCAAACCAAAACAGAACCTCAACAAGTCCAGTTGCTTTGCAATGAAAATTCAGAAGGTTTCCAAGATTTCCACAGCAGGCAATCTCCAAATGACATTCAAAGCAACACATCAAATCTCAGGCTGAATAGTACAAGATCGTTTTCCCATTCTCATCACATTTTTATGACTTCTCTTATTGTACGTTAAGTGTTTGGGGTTTTTTTCCCAGTTCAAAGGCATGTTGCTTTTACGGTCCAACTTTCTTTAGAGAAAGTCACCATGTTTCAACGGCACAGTTTTCAAGGTTGCTTAGAAACATTTATTAAGGAAACTGTCTGCCAAATTCTGCCTTACAACTGAAGATGAATTCCAATGGATACTCACTCATGATCCCAGTAGGGTCAATAAGACTTCTGCAACTGATCATCAACTTTCAGTCCTTTGTGCACTGCAGTTTTTTCCAGTAGATTTTTTTAAAACCTGTTTTCAAATAAAGGATAAGGTTCAAAATAAAATGTTAACGCTTTTCTTTCTTGAATGTCTGATCAGGCTGGCTGGGAAGAAGGAATTGGTGTACAATTTTGTTCCTGATAATTTTGTTAATAGTCTCGTGCTGCGACTTGTCTAGATGCTTTGTGACTAGTGCTGGTCTTTTTTTTTTTCCCACTGACATGCTCTTGCCAAGGATATCATTATGACATTCTGTAGTAACAAGCATTCTTCTGTTCAAATTTATATCAATTAGTTTGGGACAGTAATTCAATCGGACGGCCCACTGGATTTTGAAAGACTTGCAACGATGTCAAAGTGACGACCTTTTTCCTCCACTCTCAGCCAAAAGCCATTTTTTAACAAGGAGCTCTTGAAAAGAAATGCCACTTTGATAATTAGTTATTGATCACGGACAATGCGGCGACGAATACCATCGGATTAGCCAGACGCCAGTGGGTCGCGACACGAGGGTTTCCTTATCGCAATAATCTATGAAAAGAAATATAGAATAAAGGTCATTAAGGCTTCTGTTTTGGGAACATAACCCAGATAATTTAACTTCCTTATTAAAAATAAAAATACCAAAGCATTCTGGATGCACTTATTTTAGTAATGAACCTGTTAAAAAAACTTCCAGTTAAAGAATATTGGGAAGTAACACTCTTTAGGCAACTACATTTAAAATTATTTTGATAAATTAACCCTGCTTTGGCCAGTGGTCTTACCTCACTAAAACACCATTATCTTTCCTACCTTAAAATGACCATTAGAAACTATTTTGTATCTGTGCATAAAAACACCATAACAATTATAGACTTAAAAAATAATGGACTTTTTTTCATCTAATTTAGGAAGCACTTCAAGGCCTGCCTGAAATTGCTTCATATAAGATACTTAATGGAGAAAAAATGGCAAAGAACAATTTTATTGCACTTAAAAGAGCAGAAAAAAAGAAGGAATCCATTAGTTTTAGGGTTTCTTTCCAGAATATTAATGAAACATAGCTTTGCTGAAATGTGCAGGAATATACAACTACCTGTGCTATAATTTTGGCTGACTTGAGAGACTGTTAGGCAAGTACTGAAGTAATACAACTACTTTTGAGGTATTGGGGATAATATTAGAGTCCTGTTGCAGTTAAACTCTTATAACACCCATACATGATTGAATTACCTAGTACTTTACATTAATAAATATATATAGATCATCTCTTCAAATTCAGCACAGAGCTTTATTGCTTTATAGGCTTGCCTAGAATAGTTATCATTTCAGCGTGACAGTGTGATAGAGAAAAAACATTATGGTCAGAGAAATAAAAGTCCAGAGTGATTGACTTACATAATGTCACATAGGATATCAGAAGTCTTCAAGTCTAAATAGGAAACCCAGATTATTTTGTTTCTCATCAGACAAAATGGTTTTATTATAAACTGATGACTAATGGCACTTAAAGCAGCGTGAGTAGTCTGATGCTCGTCAACATTCCCCAGATTAAATTGGTATTATATCCACTTACTATTGCATAATACCTATTATTTCAGCCCAGAAAATAATGATATAATGGACACCAAGACAAGATGAACCTCTCCAACCCGAGTTTTTTCATATAGATTTTGAGTCATATGGATGGGGAAGCATGATGTGCTTATTTCGTGAGTAATAAGCATTCATTCATTCCATGGAAAAAGAACTTCACATTATTAGACTGATGAACCTGTCATGAACACAACATTAATTTCTTCTTGTATTCAATATTATTTTGTAAAGTTCATTCAGTGTCATTTTATTGTTATTATTAAATTACTATTATTTTAATTTATGACAAATTAGCTTTTCAAAGAGCTTCCAGAGATTCATTTTTCTATCACAGTGTGTATGAAAACATTCTAAAAATGTATGCAAAGTAACAATTAGACATTAGCTACATAAAGGTAATCTGTTCTAACTTCCATGATCTGAAGGTTATTTCATCTTATTGTTGTGACTGCATGAAATACAGTCTTAAGGAGAAAACTACAATTTCATTGAAGTTGAGGTGACTGTGTGCCCACAACAAAGGTAACGTGATATAAAAGTTTTGCTGTTGGTGAATAAGGATAATTCTGGAAGGTGGATGTTTTGTGACCCTTTTCTGCCATTATCTTGTCATGGGGACTTTGGCAACATAATTCACTTTTAGGTGGCTTGTTTCCCTGACTGTCTATTGTGAACTGTTATTTATGGTTCGTATTAAGAACATTAAAATTAAAATTGCAACTACGTTCTGAGCTGCCAAGAGAGAAACCCGAATCATGCCAGCTGACAGCTTGCAGATGATTTCTGGGCTTCCCTGTTTTCCTTCTGTAAGCAGGAAAGACCTGCTATCACCTTCTTCAGGTGACCAGTAGCACCCCTTTTTCAGTATACAGATGAACACATTAGTATCTCTTACTTAACCAACATGATTTATGCCTGAAAACTTTCACTGCATACTATAAAAAAAAAAAATCCACAGAGTACATATGCACATGCAGAATGTCTTCTTGTGAGCACTAGGTAAGGAGGAGAAAATATTCCAACTGCAGGTCACCTATCCAGTACACAATTCAGTTTATAAGTTCTTCTCTGCTTCTTAATAGCTGGACCCTGAGTATTTCAGAAACCTCTCTCTTTCCTAACATGCAGACAGGCCGTTCAGGGACAGTGGAACTGACCTTTTCTATGAAGAAAGATCATGAATGCAGTGAGACATCTGTGCTTCCTGACCACTGGCCACAGTCTCTGGAAATCTTCTGAATAGTGTAATGGTATTAATATAGATATGATCATCATTAGAATAAAGCATAATATACATTTCTTTAGCTTAGTTTACACCTTGCAATCTCGCCTCAGTGTATCATAAGGCAATGGAAAGCATACTGTCCGTCAGACCGGCTGTTTGTGTAGATACCATGGTGATGGGCGTGTGATAAGATAGGTTTATTTTTACAACAGCGCAATAATTCTTACTTACCTATTTCCCCCAGGGTGTTCTGAGGACTAATCAGATAGTGTTTGCTCAAATCTGTAAAAAGCCATATAAGTACTAAGTAGTATTATTATTACCTTATTATGATATTGACTTTACCACATTGAACTTCAGTACTTTCGTCTACTTAGGTGTAATATTACCATGAAGTGTTTATATTCCCGTAATGTAAATGTTTCCTTTTGAAGGTGAGTTGAATAGCTTATTGTTGCATGGGACCCACAATATAATTTATTTACATGAGCCAGAAGACTCTAAAAATGTTTTCTAGGGACCTTTCCAGTTAGACTTAGGCTTTTACATTCTCAGTTTGTTCTGAACAGTGTTTGTTGACATGCATTTCCGAAAACCTGTTTGGCCAATCCATAGAGGCCTCTAGGGCCCTGTGTTTTGCTGCACCAGTAGGCATGCTGTCGTTACTTTGGCACTGAAATACAGCTGACTATAAAAGCTGGGCTGCTATTCTGTTGCTGAATTCACCTGATTTGGAAGTGCCTAGCCTTGTCCTGAGAGCAAAGACTTAACAACTGTACAAAGTCAACCTGCAGTCCTGTGCACTGATTAGCACTTAAGCCAAGTGCCAACGCACTCCCCACTCCCCCCCAAAAAACCCACAAAGCCAGCTGATCTGTCAAGTTTGCTCTTAGTATCCGTATTCCAAGCTGACAGATATTTACTCTCCTCCCCCCCAGCCCTTACATCTGGATCAATGGGGACAGGCTTTCCACCCCTCAGAAGATTCACTTACATTAAGTGGCGAGGTGGAAGCAGTGAATGAACAATAGACGGCTGTCAGGCTCGACAGCAGGGCATGGATGTATGAGCGTGGAGCTGACAGCGAGGGCCTCAGAGGGTAAACTGCTTTGCTGGAACTAATTAAACAGATGAAATTATTACATGAATATGCAGATGTTGTTTACATTTTACCATATGGTATTATTTCAGGTAATAACTCGCAGGAGGATCCCTTCCTCTCATCAAGAGGAAATGAGTTGAAAAGGAGGCTCCACGTGTCACCTTTCAGTCGCTAGGCAGACATTGATATGGCAGGCTTCTCTCTGAGTCGCAGGGAAACTCTTCTCCTTGTAGCTATATGACACCAGAGAGGATTTGTATTCTTCCTACTATGCAGTGTTGGAAGAGATTATCTTTTATTAAGCGTAAATGTTAGGGTTGCAAAATTTTTTCTGTTATGCACAGAAGGCACGCACTTTTCCAAATGTTGATTCCCAATGTGCGCTTTACAGCTGAGATGCTGCTAGTCCATAGTCCATAAGTAAGACCTGACAGATCTGTCCAAATATGTAGAGGCTGGAAGTATGACATTTCTGCAAAGTCTGACATGTGGCTATGCTGGTTAGCATTTACTGCTTTGCTAACCTGAAGTGTTGGTAAGAGAGCCGTTCCTTTCCAATAAGTTTCCATTCATCCTACTGAAAAGGTTGTTCTCTAGAATTACAGAGGTACAGGACTGCCGTATCCAACAGTATAAAAATTACTAAGTATATGATGTAGGTCGGGTAGTCAGCTAGAATCTGACACGACAAAATTGCCATACAACCCAGACAAAGATACATACTGAGAACAAGCAGCACTGAAAACATTTCTAAAACGTGTAAACTATGGAAGTACGACAGTGACGGACCATAGCCAATGCAGTGATGGAACTGCCTGGCTTAGGAGCTTCTTATTACCAGATAAATTCAGGAATGGTAACTGCAGAAATGTAGCCATACTTAAGCTGTCTGCACCCAGTCTCTGATGAAAAACTGTCACAGATCTTGAAAAAATAAATCTGGATGCTATTGCCAAACAAGACTAATAACCCTACTCATGAAGAGATAATTTTGCAGCAATGTCTACTGCTTAAAGATGAACATGCAACTGTCTTGTCATTTTACTACTAGATTATTCAAAACTCCCATCCTAAACCAACTCAATATTAATGCAAGTGATACCTCTTTCAGGTTGATTCAGCATCCCATTCCTACGACTATTTTCATACCCTTTGAGGGATCAGTGTCACCACCTTTTTTATTAGATGCACAAAATATTACTCTACTGCATTTTCTAAATGTTCCTAGCTGATATGCAGACTGACCATTTTGATCTTTCCCCAAAGACTCAAGTACCAGATATGTTTCTGTAGCTCATTGATAGGGGATAATGCCAAGTTACATCACCATTGCACTGACAGATTGGTTGCACATTGCCACTGATACATTTGGCTTCCAAATATCTTTCTTAGGTACATCATTTTAATAGATCATTGGGATCACGGGTGACCTATATCATCTAAGATGCAAAGACATGATGTCAGTGGTGCAAAATGTGGTCTTACTGTATTTTTGAAATAAGAAAAATGCTTTCTCTTTACCACTATTTCCCCTGTAAAAATCCAACTGAATAGCCAGTATAACTGCCTCTGGCCATTCTGAGTGCATGAACAAGAAAAAAAAAAAAACAATCAGGTCTCCTTGACTTAGAGATAGCTAGCTTTATATGGAGCCAGTGCTGTAAGTTCAGAAAGGATTTCTTTGACTTTGTCTTCTGACATAAACATTCAGCAGTATAACATATATATATCAAAACAAACCAGATCAGTTCACTTTATATACATTCCCTTTGGAGAGGAGGTGAGAAAACAAACACGGAACAGATGTTAGTCATGCTTAATGTACTACTGGAGGGTGCTTGGATACTAAGGTGATGAATATGGTAAAAGAAATGAATATTATTTTCTTCAACTGCTATTCCTTAACTGACAAAAGAGCAAGGAGAAGTTCTTCATTCCTCTGCTCGTCAGTGCACCACCTACCAACAAAACACTGAAGACAAACACTCTGGATTTTCCTCGGAAAACTAGCACACACAACAAACATTGCTTCTAATTGCTGACTGATATCCACCTTTCCCTCATTTGGTATTGCTGAAAGTTGGCTTTGATCACTCAAAACCCCACATTCCTCTACAATAGATTAAAGCACTGCATCAGTTAGGAAAAGTTTGTAAATTCCTACAGATTATCTTGTTAAAGTCTTTGTCTTTTATGTTTTATTCATAAGATTATATATTATATTATACAAAGAAATCTTGTTTTAAAAAACGATTAATTTTTCATGAGAAATTAGTCCTCTGGGTTGCAGGGCAAGCCACAGGTTTTGCTGGGCACGCAGGGGGTCTATTTATCTTGTCCCTGCCCAAGACCTGCCACTACACATTTTTGTGTAACCACAACCATCTCTTTCCTGCTAACAAAGACACTGGCTTGTGGAGCAGTTCTGATCTCTGGTTATGAAGCTTATTGTCTGCACACAATATATATTATGTTTCCTGGTCCTATGGAAAAAGAGCCCAGGAGGAGAAAGGCAACAGCATGGAAATAAATTCAAGAACTTCAGTATCAAGATAAGAGAAGAACTTGCTGCAAGTGATGAGAGGTGTGGACAAGGGAACAAATGAAACAAGAAGTGCAGCAAGAGGAGCTGAGAACGTCCTTTTGTTGGCATCATGGGAGGTGGAGAACGACTGCACACAGATCACTGAGCAGGCACTGCCTAAGGCTGTTACTGCTGAGCAGAAATCATGATACAGCTATTATTAATAATAGTATAATGGTGCTCAGAGGTCTCTCAATGGTGTTAGAAGCAGCAAATGAGACATCAGATGGGACTTGGAGAATAAGGTCCTGACTCATGCCTTTCCATCTTTTCCCATTTACCTCTATCAGACTGGCTTTCTACAAGTCTGTATTACTTCAAAGCCCTGTATGTTGTATAATCTGAACACAGACTATACAAGTAATGTGTAAACTCAAGAACATAAGTATATATATCTATCTAATATCCCTAAAAATTCACCTTTTATTTTCTTCTTTTTACTACAACAGTGAATCTCTACCAGTCATTCACTGAACCCTTTTTTCCCCACTCACTGGCATGTCTCAAACTCCCCACCTAAGTCTTCTAGCTGTCATGCAGTTCCTTTAGTATTATTGTACTGCCCTCCTCAGCTCACTGTCCAGGTATTGTGAACTCATGTGGACACAACTGTACTTGCTTTATGTCTGGAAAATGTCCAGCACATTAGTGTTACTGAAACAGAAGGTAGGTAAACTTTGCTTTCATTTCTTCTTACTCATCTTTTGTTCTACCAAGAAATCAACTCCACTTGGCAGGCACTAACTGTGTAAGATAACTTACTAATGCTGCAAGACATACAATTAAGAGTAGTGTGTTCATCAAACACACATGTGATTTATCATACAGGGTTGAGCTAAACTGCAGCTTCTTACCTCCACTAGAAAGTCCCAGCGAGCAAAGGGCAGCAGAATGTCCATTTGTTTTCCTCATACCAGATTCCGTTTCAAAGCTTCATACTTTAGCATTTTGCCACCTGAGGTTTAAACTTTCCCTAGCGCATTCAAAATGAAATAAATCAAGTCATAGCAAAGACAGATTTGGCCTGAAGTCTCTTGGATGAAGGCCCAAACCTAAGAGAAGAAATAATTCAGAAAACTTTGCATTCAAAATAAAGCAATATAAGGGAACTGATGTGTGTTCCTGACATGGAAAAGCCACAAGTGTGTAACATTTCACTTGTCCAAACTTCATGTTGATCTGTGTTAAAGAACTAAAGGTAATGCCAGATCTGGAGTTGTGTTGATTTTCATTACAGTATTTCACTTTAATAGACATGATATATCAACTAGTGTTTTGTCTTGGGGTTTTTTTTCTACAAATATTATTGTGTTGATATATAGGGAGAAGACAGATACTTTGAGCTTCATGTATTATGTAGAATTGTTTTCAGGTCGTGCTAAATTCACAAAGCAAAACAGAAATCTGCAAAACATTCCCATTGCCTTAAATACCATTCTTAATGTTTCTAAGTCTTTTCACAGTTACATTTTGTCTTTCCATCAAGTGAAAGCATCTCAGATCCCTAGAAAACAGCAAAGAGTTATTTCTTACACTATATGGGGAAGAGAGAGCATTTCAGATAGGAAGCAATAAAGAGTCCAAAAATTGCAAATTAAAGAAGAAAATAAATTAGAAGTATTTTGATTTAGAGAGATGTTTGAGGACCAGCCTCTGTTTGAAAGCCTATAAATTATGGGCCTTAGTATTTCAGCATCCCCATCCTGCAAAGAATTCAGTGCACGTAGTCCTGCTGAAGCTCACCCAGGAACTTAATGACACACAGCTCAGATCAAGACCAGGACTCTTGTTTTATAGGGTTCAGTCCTGAAAGGAGCTAGGAGACAGAAGTCTGGGAAACTAAGTCAGGGTTGTAGGCACCACCCGCTCAGCTGCCCATGGATATAGTCAGCTGCTCTATGAAAACTCCTTTCCAAGGATGCACCCGTGATGCAGGACTCAGAGAAATGCTTTACAACTGCTTAATGTTTGTATTTCCAAATAACATGAGTTAACAGCTGTGCCCTATGTTTCCTTTTGGGGTAGAATATTGTTTGAAGGTGAAATAAACATGTAGGAGAGGAAGGGACCCACTTGTGGTATCTATTTTACTGGCCTCTGGCATCCTTCTTGCTGTTCGTACTCTAATCTGAAACTCTACTTGTAGAGGTTACCAAGAACTCTCCACTGAGAAGGCAATCCATATACAACTGTATATGTCTGAATATGCCCATTTGACTCAGATAAATTTTACTTCAAGTTATTTTAGGAATGGTCTAGAGGGACTCAAGAACAGCAGACAGTCCTAATCTGAACAAGGTAGGCAGGAAGAAGGAAAAGTCTGTCCAGCAGTCATAACCTTATGATATGCTCAAGGGGAGCATGCCGTGCAGCCCAGATATGATTCAGGAAACAGGCTTCATGGTTCACATCAAAAGGTTTTTCATCTGAGGTTTCGTTGTCTAGAAAAAAAAATATCATGCACATATGAATACATGATCGATGATTCCCTACATGCTAATCCTCTCTCCATTCATTTAGAAGATCCTCCTCTCATCAGTGATCTCTATAAGGCTCAGCTTCCCAGTCCTGTGGATTGCAAAACTCTGGATTTAATTTCCCATTCAAGTTCTTAACCTCATCTGAGATAATCATTTAACCAAGGTCAGTTTTTGCACCTATGCATTTCCTATTGTACGTTGTACAACTATGTAAACAAAACCAGAACGCGATCTGTGGGTTTTTAAAGACTGCAGCACACACGTGTAGCATATACGTTCAGATGACAAGTTGACTTGGATGACAAGTTCTGCAAACAGACACAGGCACTTTTCAGCAGCAGAAATGCTACCAGGACAGCCCAGACGTCTCACTGGCCTGCTCTGGCATTTGGCACAGCAGAGTTGCTATTGCGTTGACTCCTTCGTGGCAGATAACTAACTCTCAGCCCCGCTGATGCTCAAAACCATGATAAACACAAGCCTTTGGAGATGCCATCACAAAACTTCCATCTCTAAAATGTGAAGGAAATCTTTGTGCTACTGCAAGATGTAAATTTGTAGAAAGACTTCTCTGCATGAAGGACATGTAACTGCAAAACTCTTCAAGCGTACACGTTTCACTGAAAACAACCATGTATTTGTTTCTTGATGGATACCACTCTCTGCTCTATGCCAGTCTGAATATATCTTTGAAATTACCTGAGTACTAATTGCATACACATACTGTAAATGTGGGACTGTTACACAGGTCATGAGTCACACTGAAGCCATCCTCTTTACCATCATTTTTCAAAAACAAAAAGTATGACTTTTTAACAGATTGAAAGAAGTGGTGGAGATGTTGTTATCTTTGTTAAGTTTCTATTCAGTACAGTCACAAATATCAAAAGGTTATTTCTGGAAACATTTTACACGGTGACTAATGTAAAACATTTCAGCTGTGTCAGCATCCATCCAATTCTAGATTACATTTTGGCATTTCAGACAAAAGACATCCTGGCAAAAATTAAACTGAGGAACAAGTAATATGGTTATGACAATTCATATTTGTAACAGTTGTGAATGGTAGCATCAGTGCTTGCTAATCCTTTAATAAATTCTTGTTACCTTTCAGTTTCCAAACGTATCTATGCAAGTATAACGCATATTGGAGGCAGATGCTGCAGCAGATGAATCTGCTTGCCAAGTGTTGTTTTGTTTGTTGGGGTTTTTTTCATCTAGGTATTCTTAACTGTCATGTTACAAGCACCAAATAGTTCTTACTTCTGGCACACTTCACACAACATTCTGGGACATTGATTAATACAGCTGTTTCTTTTCCCCCTTTTTCTCTCTCTTCTCTTTCTCACATCTTCATGTTAGGTCTCATCTCGCAGCCTTTACTTAGGTAAGTAATATCATTTACTTATAAGTAAAGATAACTGGCACTACTTACATGAGTAAAAGAAATAGCCACAAGCTTGAAATAACTGTATAGTCATTTGTATTTGAGCCAATCCAGTAAAGCTTCTTTTGTTTTTCCTTTCTTAACCTTGAACCATCATGATGGAACATAATAAAACAGAAGAAAAACTTGTTTCAAGACAATCAAATTTAAAATTTGGTTCTTTTACAACTCACATTAACAGGAACACATCATCTCCTCAGTTCTTTTAAGTCTTATAGGCAAGAGAAAAAAAAAAACAACACCAAAAAACCTGGAAATCTTTACTTTCGCTTATTACCTAAATTTGGAGAAACTTTAGATATCACAATTTTGTATCTTTTTGTAATTTTACACTGTCTCCCATCATTGAAAAATCCAAATACTTTTAACCTTAGTTTAATAGGAAGGGGGCTTTATATCATCTCCAATATTCATCTGTTTTGTTCCTTAAATATCTGTAGGGGCTTGAATTTGATTTCTTATAAGTTTTGAAATTCAGTCACTTTTATTGTTATCTTCTGAAATCAAAGAGGGGTTGGTTACCTACATAGCGCACGTAGAAGAGGGCATCAACCTCACACATTACTTTGCAGACTGTTCCTGGTTTTGAAAGGAGTGAGTGTGCACGTGTGTGCATGCAGGTATCAGTCTTCATGTATGCAAACAAAATTGCCATGTAAAAAGGTTAGAAAGGTTTGGGAGCTCAAAAGCAATATCTTTCCCCTCTAAACTGCTTTATTACTGGCATTCCCTCCCTCTTGGGCATGCGTTCAGCTGAGACTAGGCCAAATTGGCAGTCATTTCCAAAGTGCTTGGCAGCCCCATGATCCCTGGGAGTTTTCAGCTGACATCTCTCTCTCAACCACTCTATGCAAGGGTCAGTGGGAGACCTGACTCCCAGGCCCGGGCTTGCTCTGGCTGTGTCACGAGTCAGGACCAATATAAATTAAAACCTTAAAGCCATACTGTGAAGGCATTCTTTACCCCCTGAGGTTTTTTTTTTTTTTTCCCTGTGACAGATTGCCTTTCTACCAGTTTCCTATGTTTTTATTCTTGGATAGTACAGTAGCAAGTATGTTCGAGTTGAAGAAAGTGAGAACATCTGGCAAAGAGAGAGTTAAATTTCCAACAAATTTTTAATATTTTTGGTAGATTTGTTGATGCTCAACAAGCAGGAGTAAAATAATAATAATACTAGGGGCTGCTTATCACTTACAAACAATAGTCCAATGACAATGTTCACACTGACGGAAAAAATGGGAGTAGAAATTAATAGTGACAGTCCTGCAGGAAACAAGGGAGAAATTGGATACCAAGTTATAAAATACAGACTAACCCAATAGGCACATGCTGCTGTTATTATATTAATATTGTTAAAAATATCAAAGCACTTTAAAAATGGAATTGTACTGTAGGTAGATGGACAGTATTATTTCCACATTCTTTTAAATAGAAATTTTCACTCCTTGTTTGGCTTGGAGGCATGGATGTAATTTGTTGCTCAAAAACCAGTAGCTGAATGCTGTGAAAAATAAGACTCGGGATTAAAGTCTCCCATCTGAAGGACAGAACCAGGCTACATGGAGAGCTCTCTCTGTTATTAACAAAACCATATGAGTCACTGCAGATATGGATCTCACTGATGTTGTTCAAAAGTGGGGTGGGCTATGTTTATTTAGTTAGTTAGAGAACAGGGAAATATAATTTTTCCTCCATGCAAAAATAAACAGAGAAAAAAGTGCCCAAACTCCTGAAAATAAAGAAATAAACATGAACCTCGATAAATCTCACTTGCTGATGAACCTAATCCCACAGCCCAGGCAGGTATAATGCCTCTAAAAAAATAAGTAGACTACTCTACACAGATAAAGTTCATAATATGAGCTGTACATCCTGAAGGAAAAGACCAGAGTGTCGGTATTAGCAATTCAAGGTGCTACTGCAGCTGCTGTGTTTTCCTGCTACGTTTGTGCAGTACCTAGCACATGCATCAGAGCCTGGATAACAACAACGCCTCACAGTAGGGTAATTTCGGCTGAAATCAGGGGATTGGGGAATTGATGTGGCTTCAAATAATGCCTCAAGAGGGAAGGTTGGCTACAGGGAGGGTGCAAGATAACCCTACAAGAGGCTTCTCCTCCATGCAGTCCCTAGGTGAAGATGAAGGGCAGCTGTTGCCTTTGCTTTTCCCCCATCTGAAATGCTGAAAGGAGCCATGAGAGGCAGCGTCGGTACCCAAGGCCCAGTGATGGAGAGAGCACAAACAGCAGCTTGATGCCCAGCTCTGCCAGGGATGCACCCTGGGCGGGCATGCAGGTCCATACCGCCCTGATGCTTGATGCCGATTAAAAGACCCAGTCAAAACCCATGAAACAAATGCACTATGATGCCCCAAAGCTTGTTCTCTTTTTCAGCTGATTGTGAACAAAAATATCTGTTCTCTCACAGTGACTTCAAGCAAAGTCGACAACCCATTTTTTTTCAAAGAGGCTTCTCCCTGCAAATAATTTTGCTCCCTGTTTTTAGTAAGGACATGTTTCCTCCCCTCTCAGTGCTCTGTGAGACAGACCTTCATTTTCTACCAGACACCAAGACTTGACTTAATAAGCAACGGGGGTAAAATATCCACTCTTTACACGTAGGGTATCCAGAGGTACATACAAGCATCGCTCTAAGATGTGATAAAGTAATCTAAAGCTGGGCCCAGCCTGCCAGTTCAGGCCTAAAGGGATTTGATTCAGTGTCAAAACCTTTGGCTTAGGAGGTCACTCTCTCTTCTTGCTTTTCTTATAACAAAGGCAGAGGGTTGGGGGGGGGAGGGTTTCCTCCTCTTTTTTTTCTTTTCCCTCCTTTTTTTTTTGTCTTGTGAATTCATCAACTGTTGTTTGTTGAGCAGCGGGCCTTTATTCAGCCTACTGAAACATTTTCATTAGATGGAGGCCTCTGAAGTATGCTGGCGGCTGGGACTGCGCGAGGACAAAATCTTAGGCCTCTCCAGAAGCTGGCTGATTGAAATCAGCACTGTGTCAGGGGCTGTCATATCTCAGAAAAGACATAAAACACACGGAAACATCAATAAGCAACAAGCCTCTGACAGCTCTGAGACATTCCAGCTGACAAGAAGAGAAAAGGGGTAAGGTTAGGGCTCATGGGGGATATTTAAAATGCCTAACAGCCAGGCGAAGTGTTGGCAGGCTTCAGGGAGGCCCAGAAAAGACAAGATAAAGTCTATCAGGTTATCACCTGGTTCGAGACGGATCCCTCACAGCAAGGCCACAGGGATGAGACAATGACACAACGGCTTTTTTTTTTTTTTTAACTATTATTATTATTATTTTATTATTTATTTTAAAATGTATCAGAGAAACAGACTGCATTTACATCGAGGTTACCCAGACAACGTTTGTGCTGGAGAAGATTAAAAAAAAAAAAAGAAACAGGAGAAGAAATGTAAAAGAGGGAGGACAAAAAGAGAATCCTGAGAGTTAAAGAATTCTGCTTCCAGCTACCATGTACAGAAATCAAAAAGGATTAACAAGTTTTTTTTTTTCATTTAATTTCCTGTACACCAGACGCTTTTGTTAAGAGATCAGAGATATTGCTATTTATTGAATTTTTAATATGATCTTTATTAAAAGGCAGCACACATGTTTGGTTTTCTTTTTTTTTTTTTTTCTAAAACATGCATGGGTATAAAAATCAAAGCACAGGAATGAACCATGGTTGTTTGATTTTGGTCTCTTTTTATTGTGGTGATTCAGACTCTTATTTAAATTTTAAAATAATAAAAACCCAACCCACATGGAAATGGCCCCTCTTCCTACTTTTAACTCACATCTATTCTGCTAAGTAAGCAATGGGCACTTTGACCAATCAGATAATGAATTCTACCTTTGGAATCAGTGTAAGACTGGAAATGAGTTGTGTAGCTGAGTAAAAAGGTCCATGTGTAATTATTTTACATTTTTTAGATTACCAATCACACATTCAAAATTTCACCATCAGCCTTAGAATCTGTAATCACCATTGTGCATGCTCATTTGTTACACACAATACCCTCGGGTTAGTCTTCAGCATGGCTTGTTATCACTAAAGAAAGGAGCAAAAACCAAACTATATGACCCCCTCTCACTCCTCGGTTCTGGGCCAAGGAACAGGATGAATTTTGTCCTGGAAGATCCAAGTGTGCTGCAAACAGAACCTGGTTTTCCCACTCATTTACAAAATGCGTCAAATCAGCAAGAGGCAACAGCAATTCCAGCCTGCCCTTCCTTAAATATTTGGCATAACAAAAGTATGATGATTTCCTAAGATCAATTTTGTGCTAAAATCTAAGCAAACTCAAGAAGGAACAAAATCATATCCTGACCAAAAGACTACATACTTTATTTTCTATCTGCAGCTTGATAGTTTTTCTTTAGAACCTGTAACTATATTCTGCAACCATTGAAAATGCAGGTTAAACTCAGACTTCATGAAATATTCTACTTGTTTCTCCATTACCCTGCTCATATTGGTGTAAATCCATAGGACTCAACCATGTTTTACGTGGTATAAATATACTGTACTAGTCTGAAGTTTGGGTGACTGAGGTTCAAACACTTACTTCTGCCAGATTTCAGTTCTGTATGACCTGTGAATAACTTGGTCTCTTTGACAAAACCTTCTGTAACCTGAGCTGATGGACCTCAACAGTGAAGGTGGACATGAGTTCTACCACCTCATGTTTAGTTTCTTTTTCTGGCAAGGTTTTCCCTTTCTGGCATGTCAGCTGGATTTCATAGTGCCTGTAATCACACATGTCTTTGTGTCAGAAAATTTAACAATAGCAGCCTTGTGGGTTTGGTTGACTATAGCATCATAGCAGGGCAGACAAACTAAAGCAAAACTGCTGGCCCAACCACAAAGAAAGATTCAGAAACTATCCCGGAGGCAGCTCCAAGGACACTCCAAAAACTAACCATTATGGACAGACTTTTCTTCCTCTTGTCTACAGGTTGCTGCTGCACAGCAGTGTAAATACAGTCTCTGGGCTTCACCTTCCAAAATGTGAACTGGGAGTAACAGCTCTTCGCCATGGCACTCACTACTTGTGTAAACAAATTAATTGTAAAGTTTGGAATCCCTGGGCAGTGTGGGTCACATACTTTAGATGGAGATAATGCCTGGAGTCCTCTGTAGCATCTCATGCAAGAAAGCAAGAGCTCAGCATTAGCTTAAAGATCTATTGCAGTATGCAGCAAGAGGCATAGTCAGCACTACACTCAGTCAAGGGAAAACAGGCATAGTACAATAAAATGTATTTACATAAAACATTTCTACACAAGCATCAGGTTTATGAAAGAAAATTAATAAGAAAATCAGTTCCTACTTACAAAAGACAAAGATATGATTTTTCCTCATTTGCTGGAAGAGTATATTCTGCTGACTAGCACAGCATGAAGTTCTGAACACCAGAGGATGCATATCACTCGGGTTCTTTTCATCAGCCTTTTCAATCAAAAGCACTCTTACAAAAGGTGTCCTGAGCCTGAAGTGAGGACAAGTCTCCTGACTGAATGCAGCATGTGTCAACCTGCACACCCTTTGACCCTCCAGGTTATTTCTACTTCTGGCACTAAGAATTCCAGAGAGGATACCTCATCTGTGTCTTTTCTTTTTAATGGAAAGTTGGAGCTATATCTAACATCAGAAGTAATTACTCACTGTATCAATAATTGTGAAGGGTGGTATGCAGATCACAGATGGCCTGTGGGGAGCAGCAGGCATAGACAGAATCGTCCAGGTGCTATTTGATGTTGGTAGAAGTTAGAACTATCTTCCAGCTTGGCACAAGAGACTTTAAGATTACAGGAGTGCAAAGGTGAGCTTTCATATACTCCCACATTTGACCTGTGCTTTCTAAAAACCACCTGTATCTCAGGATCTAGCCAAAAATCTGAAGTGATACGGACTGTTGGCGCCTTTTTTTTCCCCTACAGACTTTTCTGACAAGTATTTTTCCAAAGGTAAATGCATTTAACAACTTTTCAGCAGAAACCAGTTTTTCTATAGTTCAAAATAAAAGTAAATGTCCGTTTTTTCCAGTGTTTTGAGCAGGAACTTTGTTTCAGGTACAGTGGTCAAAACAGGATTCTCTTCTTTCACTGAACAAAAGAATGCCAGGTTTATTTTTTTCCTCTTTTCTCCTTCCCTATTCTTCTTTTGAACACATTTTTTGAAGGGGAAAAAAAAAAAGATCAAACAAAAGACTTTTTTTCCCCCTAGAGATAAAAAAATAGTACCAGAACTCCTTACTTCTTAAAAGGAGTCCACAAGATGAACTTAATACATGAGGTTTTTGTTCCTCTGTGTAAAGACTCAGACTGTGTAAGTTGCACTGAAAACCTGCCAAAGAACCTTCTAAGTCTGAAAAATCAGGTTCACTGATCACTTCCTTTTAAGTGTGTCTGACAACTAGTACTATTTTTATGACTCAGACAGAAAACTGATTTCTATGTAGTCTATAGCTATTAGGCATTTAAAATCCCCTAGTATGAGATTGCCTGCTATGAGATACAGAGTTGCTTCTGACTGCAGCAATGAAAATCTCTTTCGAGCCCCTGGATTCTTAGAACCTTGAGTAGCTCAGCTTGAGACTGCAGCATCAGTGAGCTCCAACTTGTTTCAACTGAGGAATTTTACACAGAGTTTTACAAAAATTATGTACTGAAAACTGAAGTGTGTAATTAACAAGCTTACAAATAATAGCTATAACAGTCTAATAGCTTACTTATGTGTCAGTGGGATTTAAACATAATAAAGAACTCTGTTGAAATGCTAAACTCTCATGGGAAGCCAGACTGAAACAAGACTACAGGTACCACAAATGGTATACGTAGCAGAGTAGAAGTGGCCCAATTCCTTTTGCAGTAACGAAGAAGTGATTTTTCATTAGTCAACATAGTTCAGTAACATCTATCATTATGTATTAATATAATATACTCAGAAGAGGTTTTTTCTCCCTCTTTCCTTCAATGCATGGAAAAGTATGGTCTGAACTGCGGTGACCATCTTGGTGATCAGTTCTTGGTCTGTATGCCAATATACAGTCAATCCCGGAAGTGAAAACACTGTGGGCATATCCAAATTATTGACCCTATCACAGAATCATTGAGGTTGGAAAAGACCCTTGGGATCATCGAGTCCAACCATCAGCCCTACTCTACAAAGTTCTCCCCTACACCATATCCCCCAACATCTCATCCAAACGACCCGTAAACACATCCAGGGATGGTGACCCCACCCCCTCCCTAGGCAGCCTATTCCACTGTCTGACCACTCTTCCGGTGAAAAATTTTTTCCTAATGACCAGCCTGAACCTCCTCTGTTGGAGTTTAAAGCCATTCCCTGCGAGAAGAGACCAGCACAAACCTCTCTACAATGTCCTTTCAGGTAGGTGTAGGGAGTGATGAGGTCTCCCCTCAGCCTTCTTCTCCTCAAACTAAACAGTCCCAGCTCCTTCAATGGCTCCTCACAGGATTTATTCTCCAGGCCCTTCAAGAGCTTTGTTACCCTCCTCTGCACTCGCTCCAGCACCTCGACATCCCTCTCGTACTGAGGTGCCCAAAATTGGTCCCAATACTCTAGGTGTGGCCTCACCAGTGCAGAGTACAGGGGGACTGTCACCTCCCTACTTCTGCTGGTCACCTTGCACCGACTTCTCATGCATGTCAGTGAAACTTCTGGGGGCACATCTACTGCTTCTTAAAGTTACAGTAAATCTCTAGGATCTTCTCATTCAGAGATCTTTAGAAGAACTCTGCCTTTTGAAGTACAGGGAGCACCATGAGATAGCAGTGGAAGACTATTCACAATTTCAGTGATATAGCCTGTTTCTCCATCAAAGAGAAGCAGAACTGGATTTTTTATCTATAGACAGTCCAGCTTGTCAAGCCCCCTAGACAAGACAAAAAACCCCCATAAATCGAGGTGAGAATAAGGAATAAGAGGTGAGGAACTTACAGAGAAGAGCATTAGTAACTCTAGTGACAAACACTATGTATGCTGCTGCAGCAAGAATACGTATGCAGGGATTAAGAAAGAATTAAAATTACAGTTTCCATAGGGGAGTTCAGGAGGATTTATGTGGTCATTTACTAAAAACTCAAACTCGAATTGGTCTAGGATGAGTGCCACCTCCTGCAAAGCGCTGTGCCTGGGACTTCGCCACTTGTTGCAATGTTCTCTTGGCTTTGACTGCAAATAGAACAGCTCTTGGATTGTCATCACTAGTAAGGTGAGCAGGATTTACTATGCCTTAAAGTAATTACATGCAGCTTCAAATTCAATGAGTTCAGTGGCAATGAAAGTCCAACAAAGTATCATGTGTACAGGAACACATGTTCATACAGTGCAACACTGCAGTCAGAACTGTGAAAATACATTTTCTAATGTGTGCTGGGAATTAATTTTCATGAAATGCGAGTGTAGTCCTGCTGAATTTCCCCACACAATATGAGTATAAGCCATCAAGTACCACTTCTTGAAGAAACCTGTTAGGTTACTTAGTGCCAAAAAAAGCCACTCATCAAGTACTGTGACTGTTTCAATTTGTGAGCTGTGCTCACTGTCCTCTAGACTTTGATTTAAGAGCATTATGAAACTATGTAATTTTGGTGTAGTCTTTTTATTCCCATGGTAATTTATGTCTGTGGGTAAGCATTTTATTTTATCTAAGCCATGGTGCCAGAGTTATTTTCTGAAGCTCTTTAGTTTCCCTTTGATGCCATTGAAATTAAAACCCGAGCTGCAGATAGTACCCATGCTGTTTGTCACAGAGTCAGAGGTTAGAATGCATCGGTTGCTGTTTATTGTGGCTCATCAACTGCAGCAGTTACTGTTGCTCTTCTCATCACTGATACAAAAATATTAATAACAGACAACTCAAGAATGGCATATAACTGACTTTGTCAGTCACCATCAGCATTATAAAAAACACATTACAGAAGTATCAGCAAATCTCCCCATGCTGCTGTAATCTTACTTGCCTTGGGAAATTTTTTTAATTAAAAAGATGAATTCCAACCTTAAGTATTTTATTATTTAGACAAACAATTTGCATCTTCAGCAATTACACACTAAAAGATGTCTCTACATTAGCTATGTGTAGATAGTGTAAAATGTTTAAAAGCACACTATCCAGCATCAATTTATTTCTAGAATACATCAGAATTTCCTATATGTGCATAAACAGCTAATCATGTTAAAAGCTAATTTTAAGAGCTTAACTAAAACATAAAAATTATACCTAACTTTTCTTCCTGTCTGCTTGGTGTCTGCTCACCCTAACCTAGGTCTGAAATGGGCATGAGGGAGTGATGGCATTTCCCAAGATTTTTACGAGCAAAGCATTTGGCATTACTTACATTAATAGATCAATAATAGCCGCTCACAGGAACTCCTCTAAGGGCAGGTCTGCAACATAGTTCAAGGCGGAGGAGCTATGAGTGATGACAGTTACCAGCAGGTGTGTGATGTCATGGCCTCCATCACGCAGGCTGCGTGCAGACCTTGCACAGACCTCTAGGAAGCATCTTAATGTGTATTAGCTTCAGTGTAGAGCGGAGTAAAATTACTCCTTCAGCAGTCTGCTATACTCCTTATGGCATAGGAGACTTTGCAGTCATCTATAGGGGCAGGAGACCCTTCAGAATTTTAGTTTGGGACTTTAGTTCATTTTCACTGTTTTATTTTAAAGCAAAGGGATGATCATCAGTGTTTCTGAGGCTATACTGTGTTTCCATTGTTTTGCCCAGTGGATAACTTCCAGTCCCTGACATTTCTTGGATAATTCCATGCAGGTTTGGCAAAAGAAGGATTTTTCCTATTCTACAGGATGTCTCTGGTGCTCTGGGTCCTCCGCCTGGAGAGGGGCAGTTAGTGCTTTCACCCAGTGAGATCACATTATGCCTGGAGACCTGTACAATTTGTGCAACAACTGCATAGCGTGGCCCCACAGACCAATAAAGGTCCACAAACCACAGTTAGGAAACATTGCTCTGGGATGTAGCTATGAACAGTTGCCAAGAAAGGAAATAAAATGCAGAGAGAGAGGTAAGTCAAAAATTTATGGAAGTAGTTTTTATAATCCTCATTCTCAGATGCCTCCACCATCTAGCCCCCCATCTTTTACTCCCCAAAGGTCATTCAGAGCAGAGAGTTTATGCAATAAACTACAGACAGAAAAAGTAAAGCACGCACATCAGAAAATTAATTTGAAAATTAAGAACAAATGTACAGTTTAAAATAATATATAATTAGCCCTCTTTAATTACCACTTCACTGCCATTTAGAAAAAGGTGATGGAAGTTCAATAAAATGAGATGCTTTTATTCAACACCAGTCAAATTAATTTACATACTTAAATTCTCTTTAATAATTCCATGATACGGTAGGTTTCTTTTATCCAAATTTTAGAACGTATCTATATAATAGTTATCTCAGACTGCAAGTGCTGTTGCAAAATTCCGATAAATTCTGGAACAGAATATTATTATAGGAAGAAAAGTCATTTCATTACTTGCCATGAGTCTGATTATGCATCCTACAATGCAGTTAGAAGATAGAAGTGCTCTTTCTTTTTAAAAAAGAAAAGGGCCATTAGACCACTATACTAGATACCCCACTTCTCTACCAGGAATATACTATCTGCAGCAAATCTGCTTCCAATATAATCTTTTGTTGCTCTTAATTATCTAAAACATCCAAGCCAAAAGCTTCTGCCTTCTCTCCATCATTGCAGAGGCATGAATATTTTCAATACCTCATATACTTTAACTCCACTAATATGCAATATCAGACCTGTCTGTTCCATCTGAGAATACTCTATCGCATCCTTTGATGGCGAGTACCACAGATGCTATTTACCTATTCTGTGCTCTGTTGTCTTTACACCTAATCTTGACTGAGGTTTCAATAGCAGGATCTTGTAATAAATCTCCCTTCCTGAAGGAAAAAAATCTGCACCTACAAGCATTCAAGTGAATGACCCTTGATACCAGTCGCAAACTTAGATGTGTTGCGCTGCAACATAAAGAGCTGCTTCTAAGCCTAATAATTTGCCTGTGATCACCGTTAATGAAAGTTTCACTTCAGCTCAATGTACAAATATATGTTTACCATACAGCTATCTATGCATGATAATGTAAAATTAATGCACCCAGTCAGAGCACACAATAAACGTTGTATCTAAAAGAATTCAAATAAGATTTTCCTTGCAGTTCTTCTAGGGTGCTCAGTCTTTACTGCTTCTAAGTAAAGATTCTACGGAAGGGGGAAAAAAAAAAAAAAAAAAAAAAAAAAAAATCAATCGTCTGCACTGACTGGTACCTTTTCATTTCTCATTAGGACTCTCTACTACATAAAAACTGGGAGTAGATGCCAGTAGACCAGCATGATTACAACAAAATTTTAATATTTTTTTCCAGGAACTACTAAGTTTCACATCTTTCTGATCCATCTTAATAGTTCTTATTTTGCTGATGACTCACATATAGCTATGATTCAAACAGAGCTAAAATGGAAAATATCATTAAAAGCTTTGTATTTTTTTTTAATTTGCATTTAGTTTCTGAACTGTTTATGACCTATGATATTTTCATAAATAGACCGAGACTTTTAACTGTAACAATCTGCACATTCCTAAGGATAGATCACAAAGAATTTCTTCATCTGGAAAATGCCTAAAACTGATAAGGCTAATTTTGCCTGTATTCTGTCCAACAGCATATGTCCAGTCTAACAATACCACGCCATTATACTAATGTAGTTTTATTATGCTGCCAAATTTGCCACAAACACTAATATCCAACTTTTCCAAGGTTTTTATAAAGACTTAATGTAATATTTCCACATGCACAACATGTGTATGGTTACCAACTGATAACAAAACTAGTAGCATTCATTAAGTATTGCTATAAATCTCTCCACTGAAACAGCAATAATATCGCCTTCCAGCAACCACAATAAATGTAATGCTTAATCTCTCTCTGTGATATTGTATAACTCTAGCCTGCAGCTAGACTTCCACTGTAGGTGGTACTGTAGAGGATAAGTCTGCAGTGACAGCACATGATGCGTTCCTCCTTTCCAGTATGCAGAAGTTCATAAGTTTGAAAAACTACTTTTTCTTCCTTTCCAGAGAGAAGTCAGGATTTAGAGGGAGATGAGAAAGGAAAGAGAATTAAAATGTTTAAGTGGTAAAATACCATTCTTAGTAGGAACCCTACACATTTTTTTTAGATTTTTTTCCTCTAAGGATGCAATATTTGATCTATGTCCCTTGAAACTTCACCTTATCCTCATCTTTGTGGTCCTTTAAAGTTCTTTGCTTTACCCTTTTCCAGCACAGTGAATGATATAACTACCAAAGCAGGTTTGTGGGAATTCACTTTTTTTTTTTTTTTTTTTAAGGACATCTCTGCAGTGGCTAGTTTTGGCCAAGGAAATACCAAAGACACAAATTTAAAGAAAAAAAAAAAGAAATCTTTTTTTACATGAAAGTTTTCAGGGCCAGCTTCCAGACCAGACTTCCAGAAGTCCAGGTAGCATCACAGCATCAGGACAGTATTCAATACTTCTGGGAACGCATCCACAGGAAACACCTTCCTTTTTTTACATGTCTGTCCCTTTGTCCATCACTACAGTTCCTGTTTCCCAAACGTTCCTATTTCCCAACCATTAGTCATCTAAGCACAACCTTTGCTGCAAGCAGACACAAAAGCAGCTCAGTTTGGTGCATCCTTGTGGCAGGTGGGACTGTCTCACAGGCAGGGAACCACACAGAGCACCTTCCAGCACCAGCATCTAAAGTGAGCACCCAAATCCTGCGTAAGACTAAGCAAGATGTCCCCGGTGCTTATCCCTAAGGAAAGGCCAACTCCTGTAGCGTTTCCTTCCCAGGGTATAAGCTGAGAAGGAAAATGGAGGGAGAGGGGAGGGACACTGGGCATCCTTGCAGGACAAGGGCCATCCCGTTGGGACAGGTCACGAAGCCGCACCACCAGGCACCCGTTCAAACTCTGCTCTTTGAAAAGCAGCAGCGCTCGCCGCAGGCTCCAGCTTGCTGCAGACTGAACGTGTGTGACAGCCAGCTGAGGACCTGGCCGAGGCCTCCGGCTGGCAGACCGTGCCCTCCGGAGCAGGGGCTGTCACAGTTGCTTGCTCCCCCTCCCCAGCGCTCCCCTGAATGTCAGGCTGTAATCCTGCCCTGCTGTTTCAAGCCTCTGAAAGCAAAGCTTCCTACCTTCTGCTTTGCTATTACCATAGGTATGTAACACAGGGCTGGATTTGACCTAAATTTGATTTATTCATTTTTCCAGTGCTTTACAGGATACTTAAGCCCTAGGTCAGCAAAGCACTTAATCACATGCTTAACCTTAAGCACATGCTTAAGTGCTTAATCAGGGCCTTGTTGCTATATAAAGCACAAAGTTATGACTCAATTTGAAGCAACTGAGTTGAAAAATTAAGACAGCCACTCCATTCTCATTTGCTTACCTTGATATACATGTCTGAGAAATTATTCACATTAAACATATTTAAATATATTCTGGTTTGAAGCCTAATTTAGGAGTTTACAATCTCGACCAATGTGAATATTGGGGTCCCTGTGGGGTTTGTGGCTATTAAGAGAATTACACTCCCGGATGCATAAAGTGATACCCTTTCATAATGTAACTGTTGCCATATATTAATATTCTCTTAATTCTAATGATTGATCTAATAAGAAGAAAAGGATTATCTTGAAAGGTAAACTCAAAATGAGCAATTTGCATGTAATACAAAGATATTACTTATAGCAAGATGCACCCACATGCACTCTACAGCTACATATGCAGTTTCAAGATTACTATTTTAAAATGTGTACTGCATCCTTATCTAACTTGTCCAGTAGGTGCAATTATTTGTAGAATTTGTTCTACAGTTCTGCAGGAAATTTTCCTTTAGCTTGAACGGTTCAGATTTGCTTCTGCTCTGATTTTCTTCTGACTAAACATCCTCTCAAACATTTTTTTGATGCTTCCGAGAATTACTGGCACTCTGATTACAATATCCTGTTGTATGGATACCATGAAAGCTGCTAGCTTTGGTAACTATATCTGTAACGTAGAGAATGTCAATATACTGAGGGGATGGGGCCTGCACTTTAAACCAATAATAATTTTATGTGATCTGGGAATACTTATGAACATATTTTCTTCCTGATATTACCTTCTTCACTTATTTTTAACAGAAGCATTATACCACACGCATTTTATACCATTATTAATTAGGAATAACTGTGTTCCAAAAGTTTTAGCTAGGACTGGTAAGAAACTTTCATATTTATTTTTATTTATAAAATAAATAAAATGCATTTAGAAAAAGCTTCAGCCACACTAAGACACAATTAACGTAACTAAGTTTTCTCTGATGAAATCATCAATTCAGCATGAATACGAGAAAATGCTTATAAAATATTTTCCACTATTCCAAAGGAGCATATCCTCAGCATCCCCCAGAAAACACACAGTATCAGTTCTCTGTGCTATTTCTATATGACATAACTCTACTTGCTCTTCTTCCCCTGAAATGTAAGGAAATAAGATAGCAGTACCCTAAATAGTCATTCACAGTAGACAAGTTGTCCCCTCCTGACCTTCTTCCACCAGTTTAACCAGTTGTTCCAGGCTATAATTAGCCTCTTCTAAATTTCAGTAAAATCCATTCCACTGCAATGGGATGATTACTTTGTCTCCCTAATCGCACAGAGAACTACATGAGAAATGGGCGTGAAAATGGCTATATCCTGCCAGTTACAGAGAAAAAAATTCACATGGTGACCACCCAGCCTTGCACCATATTTCCTCTCTTTGGCTTCTTGCTACACCCATTGACTGGGGCTTCTCAGAAGGGACCACTGCTCTTAACTGTCTTTGAATCAGTACAGGTCAGCATCTTTGGGCTTCCTGAGACAAATGGTTTATTATCTGGACATGGTCAGAAGAACCATGTTCAAATGGAGCAGAAACATGAAGACTGACACGGGAGCATTATCTTCTAACATGAACCACTACTGGGAAGTGGCTGAGGGATGAGGGAGCTTCTGAGGGATAGCCATGAAGCCCCTCTTCAGGATCTAGCCCAGAGTCAAGCCTTCAGGTTTCCAGCAGAGGATGAAGTTGGAGGGCTTTTGCTGTCTGCCCTGACATTTTTGATACACACATTTTTATTTTAAAAACAACCCTGAAAATTATTCCAAGCAAATTTGCATTAGTCTCACTCTTACCGTGCCACATCCAGTATCATGGAGTTACTTCTGATGTGTAATAGTGTTAAATAAAATCATAGTCTATTCAGGGGCTGGCGAAATCAATGTTTTCTATTACAGGATTGGTGCACAGTTTATTTCCATCCATTATATTCTCTGCACAGCAATAGCAGGTTCTCAGTTAGGACATGAACCCCAACCACTTATTAGTTCATGGCTGGAAGCCATCAGCTCAACATTATACAAAATCACTGCCTCTCTCCGTCCTCACACCTTTCAACTCGCGCATCTGAGGTAAATACAAAGTAAATCAGTGGGAAACCAGAACCAAAGTTTCTACAGTGAGTATTACTGCATTTTATTGCCTACTTTTCGTTCTTTCAAATCCTTAAAGAGAGACCTATTTTCTTGTGGGTTTTTTCCTTCCAAGATAATAGTACAGACTTCAACAATATATCTGCCAAAAAGGAAAACTCCTTGAACCTTGACTTTCCATCCTACTACACATAATGAGACAACTACTTAAACTGCGTTTAAAAAGTGCTGAGTAGATGAACTCAATGCCTAATGATGTTACTCAGCTTGTCGGCAGCTGATTGACACTAAAAGTAATAAATTAGAACAGAAAATGATTTTACAAGATCCCTGGGATGACAGACAGGCTAAGTGTAATATCCTCCATTACAGTTGTCACTAGATTTTATACAGTTCAGATCTGAACAGCCTCAGCAGGAAAGTGGAACAATTTCATGAGATAGATCTTCAGATGGTGTAGAGTAGCATAAATCCTCTCAAGTTAAAGCTATCCTGATTTATGCAGACAGGGATCTGGCTCTATATCTTTATACATGTTTCTGCTCAAGTATTGGAATGAAATCATTTGTTTTCCCATGCAAATCTGGGCAGAGAAAAGCAGAAACCCTGTAAGAGAGGAATGCTGAAGGCTGATGTCTTGGCTGTGTTTGTCTCTATCCCCCCCTCCTCCTTTTAAAAGGACAGAAAACAGTATTTAGAGCATGGCATCACTGATTTTGTTGGCTGCCTTCATTTCAGGGAATCCCACTGTAAATCCACAGCTCTGCAGAAGCACCTTTTGAATCATTAGCATTCACTGTCAGAAGCCTTTGTAATGTGTTAGGATGTATAAAAGCAAGACAAAAGGCAAGCATGTGGATACTCCACCAAGCTCAAAAAGCCATTATGCCATTATTGTTTGGGGTTAGTGAAAAGAAAGAATAAAAATGTGTATTTGAGCCCTAGCTATCTGTAAAGTCTAAATGACCAGTCTGATTTTGGGGGGTTTTTTTGATGCTGTTTTTGTAAACTTCCATTCATAAAACTTTTTTTTAGAAGAAAACATAGTGTCTTCATGTACAGTTTATTCCAACGATGACTGCGGATTATTTTAATTCTGCTTCATTTAATGAGCTCTTCTAATGCAATGATTTTCTCCATGGAAGACCTTAACCACAGTGGCCATTTGCAGCTGATGAATCTTTTTTTTTCATATAAATAATTTATAAAGCCATTGCAGACTTATACTTTTACACTGAGAGAAAGGAAAGAGGGGGGGCGGATTGCATCTTAAACTCTATTTACAAATTTACCTTGGCAGGCCCTCTTGCTGCCAATAGGAAGCCATGTTGCATATTTAATTTGCTCTTTTGTTACGACGGGGCTTAGGTTAGTTAATTTCAATTTTCGATTTCAAAAGCTATCAAATATGGCTCAGATGAGAAATCAATTTTTCTCAGCTGCCTCTGTTTTTGTGATGGGGAGGTTTCCCATTGGCGAGAGGACAGCCACGTGACACGGCAAGAGATTAGTTCACTAGACCCCGTGTTTCAGCCACCTCAATTACTGGCTGCCTCTTGTAATTTAGCCTTATAACACCTAATTTCAAGATAGAACTCATATTTAATTCATGAAAGCTTCCACAAGAGTAATTGTGAAATAAATTGCCATAGAAAATATCCATTTGTGACTCATTTTAATTTTGTATGCTACTAGCACGCTATTTGTTCTACTTGTTTAACACTTTAGCACAAACATATTTTATATTGAACTTTATGGACTGCTAATAGGTTATTATTTTTCACTGTTTCCCCTTCATGGACACACCACTGAATGTCCCTCTCCTTCATGCAGCTCTGGGTCTAGTAACATTGAAATAGATGTGCTAAAACACAGAAACTTGTAATCTCCTAATTATTGAATGGATTGTTATGATCTGTTCATAACTTTAAAAGTAGCAGATAAAATCACAAGTGATGGTTTGTAAATGGTAGTTAGATGACAAGGATCATTTAAAGGGCCAAGGAATAAATACAGTTTAATTTCTGTAATGTTTTAAACAAACCCATTCATTACACATATTGATGTTTCGTGATAACAGTGGTATATGTATTTTTAATTCTTTAACCAAAATAAATGTTTCCAGTGTATACACACCATTTTGTCCTTTTCCTCCCTGTTGCTATGACAACAAGGTGGGTGAGGCCTCCTCAACTGCCAAACTCAGCTGTCATCCCTTCACCCTAAAAGCCTTATAATTGCTTTTATTTGCATACGACAATTAGGCAGGATGGCTCACAGCAAGAAAACCAACCTTTCTCTCCCCCAGTGCACACAACGCCAGCCTGTAATTTATAAAAGATACACGCCATGTGGTGGAGCACTAAAATAGAGTGATGAGTCCTTTCATCTGATTGTAAGCTATTAACAAAAGAAAACATCCCCTTTCAGGCTGTAAAAAATGCTTATCTGGTGTGAACCTGGAGGAAAAAAAAAAAAAGAGGGGGAAAAAGAAAAAAGTTTTGCCTCTTCTATGCAAGCCCTTCACATTCATTATCACACTGAACTCAGCAAAAGAGTTTGAAAGCAAGAGTTACATTTTGGTGCTTTATGAACAATGGAGTGCCAGCAAAATTGATGACATGGTAAAACTGGATCTAGATTTTTCTTCTTGGATTACGTCACACCCAAAGATGCCAACATGAGATGATAGTTGCTAGCCAGCTTGCTGAAAGTGCTGCAAGAAAAGCATGAGATGTGTCAGGATATCAGACGAGGACAGTTGCACAAGAACCTAAAAGTACAATATTTTTAATAGCTCTGCTTGAGGAAAATAACTGTATTCAACAAAGCGCTTAAGCAAGCCCATGCTTAAAGTAAAGCACGCCTGCTTACACGTTGAGCTTATGTTGGGGCCTAAATGCCTACACAGCTTATTTATATGAAGAATCAGCATCCAGGCAAATGTTTTTATGCAAGTTGTTTAACAACATGCTGCAGTTTTTAACTTCCAAAATTACAGAAGTATCTTTCTTTAAGGCAACCAGTTAAGCAACTCCTCTACAATAGCCTCCCCTCATTTCTACTCTCTTCTGGAAGGTCTTCATGCAATATTTGTAATACCTGAGCTGATTAAGTATCTCCAACCCTCAAAAATCCCACAAAAGACCCACCTTTCCTTTGACAGATTTTACCTCTACAATCTCAATGGTAAAAGCACACCATGTTAAATTTAGAATTCAAAAAACAAATTGGATTTGGGGAAAAATATGGGATTTGATACCGGGAAAATGAGGAAGCAATAACAATACAAAAAAGCAATACATTTTCTTGCCGCTGTACAGCTAGCTTGATCTAAAAATAAACCAGCTAATACATTACAATGGCATTACAGCACATACATTTTTAAGCCTCTCTGACTTACCTTCCTCAGAAGGGCATCCCTGTTGAAACTGGGGAGGCTACATAAAGGAGTAAAGCAGAACAGATCTGGCCTGGCTCGAACACGGGGCTGATCTGTTGTCTCCGTGCAGCTACCTCTGTGACCTGACATTAATGAAGAGAATGAGTCGGGAGCAGGGCTTGCAGGTATCTCCTTCAACTTTGCACACCTTATTGCTCCAAACCCCACTTCAGCACATGAGATTTACACAAAACCAGTTTCAATGAGCGTGTAGAAGAGGGGGGGGAAAGTTTGGAGGGGAGAGCAGAAAAGAAAACAGCTGGATGTTTAGGCATGGGACATGTACTGTCAAGTCCTCTCGTGCCCTCGCTTCCTCATTAGCTCAGTTAGGTGCTCACAAAACCCAGCACACAACTTCCAGCTGCACTTCCCAGCTTTTATCAATACAGGAAGCAAGAAAAAGTCATCAGACCACAAGTTTCTCAGTACAAAGCTTGAACAACTACCAATTTTTGACAGCACCCTGGACTGGCAGTATGTTCAATTCACGGCTCTGCCACCAACCTGTAGTCTGAATCCCGACAAATCACAACTCACAGGCTTTAGTTTACATGGCTGCTCATACATGGTATCAGTACTTTTTTTGAAGTTGTGCAAAAGACAGGAACATCAAGTAATTCAATCAGCTCAGGAATTTTTTCTAGCGCAAGTTACTTATATTTTCTCCATTTTGGCTTTACAAGATCTCAATAGCACATTTATCCATTAAGCACACATACTCCACCCTAATTGGGTTTGATCTGTTTGTCTTAAATTTCAGTATAGCATATTCCTCTTCTAAATCTGTGTTTCTCTAAGTACTCACTTTACTGTTCTTAGTACCCTGTTCCTAGTCCCAACGCTGGAGAAGTATGTTGGAATCTCAAGATTCTAAAAAACTGCAATATGCCATTTTATATTTTAGGGGATTTTTGAAACGAGCCCTTTCTCATCTCCATCTCCTACTGCTATTACAAAGTCAGTTGAGTTCACATATTGATTACATTAGGCAAAATTTGCGCCTCTGTCAGAAAAATTTTTCATTGCATATTTAATCCCAAAACCAT
Source organism: Athene noctua (assembly GCF_965140245.1). Classification (NCBI taxonomy): domain Eukaryota; kingdom Metazoa; phylum Chordata; class Aves; order Strigiformes; family Strigidae; genus Athene; species Athene noctua. The sequence continues at coordinate 10,869,537 of NC_134049.1, read as the reverse complement.
GCTGTTGCTGAATTGATCTGTTTAAATGTCTGAAACCGAATTCTTACCTGGTATAAATAAATATAGAGGCTGCTATGCCTTTCAACTTCAGACACGAAATTGGCTCATGATCTTCACAAGATACAAAAACTTCACTATAAAAGCACATTATGAAAATGATATAATGCAGAGCTTCACTAGGATCAGAGGGAAGTATTATTTCCTGATCCACAAGAGACTTGTACTTCTTACCTAGCGAGGCTTGTTTTGAGTAAAGTGAGTTTTTTGCTCTGCTCTCAATAATCCAGAGAAATAGTAAGATTTCTTAAAATGTAGAAGTAGGACATAATGTAAAGATGTAAATTAAGCTTTAGGAGGCTTTTCAGTTTTAGTGTCTTCACTCTCCAATTTCCAAACGCATGCACTTTAATGAAAAGCTAACCATGAACAACTAGTGAAAGTTTACAAGATGAAGCTTCCTCAGGATGGTTCTAACTTGCACTCTGACCATTTACATGGATTTTATGTCACTATTGGCTGTTGAATTCAATAGAAGCACTTACAGTACAACCACAGTAACGCAGCACCGTTCATCACATTCACATAAGAATTAAAGCTTAATATACTTCCCTGTTACAGCACTCAAATCTCCTTTTCTACCTACATGGTAAAGCCTGTAGCTTTGCTGAAGTTACTACAGATTTCCATCAATAAAATTTAGAATGTAATTTGTTCCAAAGTGAATACAATGCATAAACCACAATTTATAGTCCTATCTAACCATGCCAAAAGTGCACAGAGTTGTCTGCATTTCTTTAACTACCTTCTGGCCATATACTGGGGTTTTGTTCAAACTTTTTTTTCTTTTTGAAAATTATCCATATATAGGATAGGAAAAGTATTTGAATGTCAAGAACAGATCTGTGCTATGGAATAGTATCTTGTTTTGTGACAGTTACTGACAGGGTGACATCATAAGGTAAAGCAATAAAGTACAAGGATAAAAGTTACTTTGAAGATCTGCATTTTCAGACCTAATTTTCTAATATTCATCTTAAAAGTTAGGTTCACTTTTTTTCTCTCCCTCTATTAATGATGGCTCCTAAAAGCAAACTAAACCATTTTGATTTTGTTCTCACACTAAAAGACACATTAACACGTACAAGAAAAAAAAAAAAAAAAAAAGGAGGAAAAGGAAGATAATTGATAAAAGCCATGAATACCAATAATTGATACCTGGAAAATGAAATAAACTTTTAGGAAAAAAAACTTGCTAACATCACTGCACATATCCAATCAATTTAGTAATGGAACAAGTAGGAAGCGAATGAATTTTACTTCCCTTATACAAACAGGTTAAGATGTTTCTCTGGTTCTACTTGCCTGTACAGCAGGGACAGGTTTGCAAGTTTTCACCATTTTTTCTATTGAGATAAGCATTAAAAAGTTTCTCATTTGGGATATGATGAAGTATACACAGAGCTGCTTTTTGAACTTTAAACTAAACTGAGAAGAGGTATTTTCTTACCCACATCTATTTTGTAGGCAGAAGGACCTAGTTCAATTTATAAGAAGAAACTTGCTCCTATTCCCACAGACTACGGAGGAGGTAGGATCAGACTCACTGATGTTTTGATTATTGCAATAGGAAAATGCCACTAAATAATCTTCCATGCAGACATTATACAGCAGTTCACTGTACTTTAATCCATTGCCTTTTTTTTTATTTCCAATAAAAGGAACAATGCACACCCAACATGAACTCTAAGATTCAAATGAAGCTTCACACGTGCTAATATTAGAGAGACATTAATAATAAATTGGGAAGCAGGCAAGTCTAAGATGATTTCTGACTTGGTTTTGTACCTCAGACACTAGAACTTGAACTGCAGAGTTTGACACTGACACTTTTTAGGGAACAAAGTCTCTCTCCTACTACCTCCTCCACCCCCCAATTCAAATCTCATCTGAGAAGTGCTGAAATGAAGCTGTCACTCAGGCCTGCTCAGGGACCTGTCAGCAAAACATTGAGCCTTTTCATTTTGATGGGTCAGCCTGCAATCCCCTTGAAAGAGAAGTCCGTGCCACTGTGGTTTTTCTTTCTGCAGGAATTCTGAATTCTAATGAAACTCCAAATCGCTCAATAAAGGCAGGGGCATGGGGAAGTAATCCATCCCAGATCGGAGTGAAATTTGTATTTTATCTTTTTTTCCCCCAGACCATTATTCTAATAGCATTCACAAAGGGTTGTGGGTTTTTTCTTCTCTCCCCCCCCTTTCCTTTTTTTTTTTTTTTCTTGCAGGGCAGGCGCAAACGGAATGAGGTGTCCTTTGTCTTGATGCTACACTGAGATTAGGTAGCGGCTCTCTGAAAATGAAAGGGCATGGCTCAAATTTTCTTGGGTAAATATCCATCCACCTATTGCAGTCTGCATCTCCACTGCTACAAATATCTCTAATGTATGACTGTGCTGAGAGAAAAAGAAAATTTCACATTAGCATTTCTTCCCCAGAAGAAACAGTCTTTCATTAACACTGTACAAAGCTTTTTCAAGCCAAGAAGGAAAACTGTATCTTTCCCTTCCTTTCTGTTCTCAACTTTTCCTTCCAGGTTAGTTACTACCTATGACTGATATCAGGATGGAGGGGAAAGGATGCAGGGAGTGAGAAAATAATTTATATAATATGTTGATGTATTCTTTATATAATATGTTGATGTATTCTTTTTTAAGTGGCTTTATTAACACACGTTTTATGTTTTTAAAATATGTATTAATTCAGTAGCCCTTTTATGTTTTCTCCTATTGAAGGTTGTTTATTTTAACAAGGAGATAATTGTATTTTGCTAACTGTTTAAAATTTGGAATCATTAGAAAAGATATAGGCAGCCTTAGACACAGAATTTATGACATGGTCAGTGTTACAGTCTAGCACAGGTTTTTTTATATTTTCAGAGTTAAGGGGGATGCTACTAATTGGTTTTTATATATATATATATATATATATATAGTCCTCTGTATTGTGCACAACAATTTAAAGAACAATTAAGGTAATTAAACCCAACCAGATTAAAAAAGCAAATAATTTGGAAATTAAAAAAATTTCCAGCTGAATAATGCACAAAAGCATTATGTGAAAAATGCAAAACATAGCCTCCTTGAGTAATAATTTACAGAACTAGAATATAAAAATACAGATGGAAAACTAGCTAAAACTTTGAATTTGAAGCACAGTCTAATGTGATGATGTAAAGGAATCAATTAGATGGTGTAACACTGCTAATGGCATGATGGTCAGTGTCGCCTAACTCTCTCCATTGTCTGGTTAACCTGCAAGTATGCCCATCAGTAACATCTCAACAATGTTTCAGCAACCCTCCCACCCTATAGTTATGTTTGTGTTATTCAATCTTGTAGAATCACCATCTTCAGGCTCTCACCCTCTCTCTGCAAGACATGACCCAAACATCTCATCTTCCTCTGCTCTGCCGGTCCAAAAAGAATCCATTATAACCCCAGGTGTTGAAAAACCCAGATATTATTATGTAGTATGGAGTAAACCAATGCATACATGTGTATGTGCTTGTGCGCACTACATATATCTTCCCACTATTTTCTTGAGCATTGTGATCGAACTGGGATGCCAGAAAAAGTACAGTATGTAATTTTCCTTGGTGACGACCTTCAGGGGTTCTTTTCTCCCCTTGATTGGCACGTGTCTCCGTGGGAAATCATTATAATAGGCCCCTATTTCTCTACCTACACTGTCAGGGGCTGCTGAAACTATACTTCATTTACCCTGCTATACCTCACTATTGCACCATAGGTAGCACATATGATCACCCAGAGTTCTGATGCTGTGTTACACCTGGACATCTAGAAAGCAGTGATAGACACTGCTTCTTTCCTTTTGCCAGGATGTTAGTAGGAGCACTTTTTCTTTTCTGATGAAATCCATACCATTTTCCTTCACACTCTTGCATGGCAGGTAAAGGCAGGACCTTATATAAAGCAAAGGTACTTACTTTTGTCTTGGTTCCAAAGGATATATTTTATTTTAAAGATATATGTGTAGTGTGTGCAGTTAACACTCTCACATGCGTTCAAGACTCACATACCTATGTTTATATAAATCTACCTGCCCCACCAGATATATATATGTGTGCGTGTATAAGGAAATACATACAATCTTTTTTAAATGGCTAAATGTTTGCAAATCTCCAATTCAGTAGGTGCTGTGCTTCTTAAAATGCATGTGCCACAAAGATAGCCTTTGGTTTTATCATGGCTATTTTGTTGTATTACTCTGAACTGGAGAAGCATGCACCTAACAATGGGAAGGTGGCATAATCACTTTACATTTTCAGCAAGTTCAAAGTCTCACAAAGCAAATGTTGGTTCTCATTCATTGTCAAGTACCTGATGATTGCTGACTGCAAAAACTTTATAATGGAAATTTTCCTTTCAGTGCATCACCAAGAGTTTGCACTTGCATAACAATTAATTTAAGAGTCTACCTTGAAATTTTAACATTGGCTAAAATGTTTAGTGTAGAAGAGATCGTTGTTTTCATATTATTTTTTGGTAGTGCTCAACCTTGAGCCTTCTGAGAACAGAAGGAAAACATATCCCTATCTCATTTGAGGGCTTGATCCAATACCAAAGACACTGAACAATGTAACTCTACAAAGACAAGCAAATATCTTGGATGAGATTGAGCTGAATTAAGTTATTCTGCTCAAAAATCAACCTACTTGTCATCTTCCTTTCACTGCTCCAAGTCCAATTCATTCCTTATGTAGTTTCATCTCCTCCAGCCAAATTCCTCTTGCTTGGAAGATGAATGTGTGGAGGAAGCAGGTACCAGAGCACAGCTGCATCCTCTGGTAAGGGTGATACCTATCCTGTCTTAATGGGAGTCTTGGAAATCATTATTTTGGGGAAGCGAGGCTGCCAGTGTACAGATCCACAAGTCTATATCTTCCCATATCCTTTCTGTTCCAGCTCAACATAAATTATCACAGTCCAGCTTTTACTTAAAAGCTCACAACCAGTCTCATAGTTCCATAGGCATCCATTCTTCCTTAGTAAAACAAGCAGCCTGAACTAGCTATTAGCAATCACAGGGCTTCTGTGAAGTGTTTTACCCTGAACCAGAAGATAGAAGTGTTTCTGATCAGAAACATCAGGGTCTTCCTCTTTCCTCTGGCCCTGAAGGTATGGGATGTGGAAAGGTTATGGATATAGATTAATAGGAGCTACCAGAAATTTTAAAGGTATTACCTGCTTATGTACTGAAACCACATTTAGCAAATTTATCACCTTTACTTTTTCTTCTTTCTCACCTTTCTTATGTAAATGACAAGATAAATAACTTGCTTTCACAAAGTAATCCAACAATTTACAAGTCAAAGATTAGGTCAAATGCATCCAAAGAACCCACTGGGTACACTGACAAAATGTGACCAGCTACTAACCAACATGAGTCTTTCTCTAACCTTTACTCATGTTGAATAACACTTACACAAATGGGACCCCATGGAAGAGTCAATCTGCATGTGAGATTTGAAGGATCAGAGTCCAAGTAGCAAACCAGATATTTAAATAGGCTAAGTTAATCTCCAGGTTAATTAATGCCATTCTAGGTTTATTCTAGCAATATTTCATTCTAGTTCATCCTAATACTATTCTATTTTCCATAAGAACCTTAATATTTTTGGTTATTATTATCAAATTCCAGACTCCCTGTAGCCTGGTATTAATTACTTTGATAGAGTTAAGGCTTGATTTACACCAGTGGCTACTTTTTGTGAACATAAACACTAGAACATTTTGATAAAATTAAAACTGTCATTGCCATGTACGCTGGTAAGATTTAACAAGCATGAACGATATTGCCAAAGAGAAATAAAGCCTTTTCTTCTACTTCATTCAATTAAGTGCTATCTTTATCTGTAGGTTTTTACTTCATTCATTTATTTTTATTTTTGTACTTTTAGTGTGTTCTTGTTTTAAAATAAAACTGCAGACCCTCCCAAATGTTAAAAAACACAAGCATAAACCCAGGAAGCATTCCAGATACATCTACAGTAGCATAAGACCTGTTCCTCCCACCCCAATCCCCTTATAATTGGTTACGATGTTCAATATAAGGGATAAATGAGTGCCCCTCTCCTGCTTGCTCACAGTATGCCACAAAACCCTGAAAGGGTTAATTGGCATTTTAAGAAAAGGTAATTGTAAAGCATATCTGCTGGGGTTATCCCCAGAATTGGGGGGGTGGTGCACAGGTCTCCCACCCACTGGAGCATCTCACATCTTGAAGAGCATGCTGAAGACAAAAGCAGTACTACTGCTGTTTCTTGATTTTCACTTTCAGCTCTAACTGCTAACCCCCAATGTGCTCTTTTGAGTTTACTATATCAAGCTAGTACTTACAGCAGAGTATATGTACTGTGTCTTGACTGTAAAATTATACTGACATTGTAAGCATAAATATAAATCTGTGTGTTTAAATCATACATAATTTACTGCCGGATTTATTGGTTGCAGAGGAGCACACTAACTGGAGAGGGTGCTCTAAAAAAAAATTGGATGGAGAGGCTGGCTACATTTTTATACTTTTTAAATAAACCAAACATTTCACTGAGTAAAATATATAACCTGGCGTATAAAAAGAAATGTTGTTTTAAGTAAGTGAAAAGTCAAACTGAATCTGAGTGAGGTCATAGGTGGCTATTTTCTTACCATATCAAACCCTCTGCCAGTTGTTTGTAGATGCTCATAACATTTTTATCCTCTGAAAATATATATATTTCATGTTCACTTTTGCCAATTGAAACTTTTTCCATGATGTTCTTCTAATGCATTCCAGTGAGTAAAGAAAAGCCATACACACTGGAACACAAAGCAGACACTTTTCTTCTTGCTTTGGGCTGACAAATACTGAAGAGCTAGCTCTAATTTGGGGGTTTATTCAAGCAACATTTTTCTGAGCACGAGTTTATTCCCATATTACTTTTCTTTGGAGCTTGGCTTTAGGTATTCAATTTGTAAGAGGCAGAGCTCCTGCATTTTTTTCTTATAATGTCATCCATCACATCCATTAAAAAAAAAAAAAAAAAGTGGCTTTACCCCTTGATTCATTGACTTCTACAACCAGCAATTCCTCCCTTCATGCTCTGTTCCCACTAAGCTTATGCCCGTAACATGCAAACTACAGAAATTCTTACTGTGAGGAAGATGGCAGAATGTGAACCCATATATTTTCTACTCACATTTAGGATTAAATTTACCACCTAGAAGAAAACTATCTCTTTCAATGACATCAATAGAACTATTTGTATAAGCATATGACAATAAAGGAAGGCTGCATACCTATTCATTAAGATACTTAATGAATCTTTAGCAGGAGAGCTCCATAAAAAACCCAAACCTATTCCACCCCTCTGTTCTAACCTCTCATATACCTGTATCTTCCCAATTTCTGTAATTAAGCCACACCTCGGCGTAGCTCTTCCCTAATTTAAAGAAAGTATCACAGCTGGTTTTGAGCAGAATATTTCTTTTAAATAATCAGTTGTGCCCTTATTGTATCACATCCTGCAATACCTTTAACAGCTGGACAACTATGTTATAGTACTCATTTTTCACTGTGAATTTAAGTCGGTCCTACTCTACTAGCCAAGAGGCTGGTCTTGCTCATCATCATATTGAACATACAGGAGAAAGCATGGTTGTCTACCAGCTTCTACATTAGATAACAAAAACTGGAGAATTCATTAGCTAAGGCTCTTAGAGCACATCAGAAGTATACGCAGCTGAGAGTTATAACTGCCTCTCATATTTGCTGGCCAGTAAAGTTTGTATCTGTACATGCTGGGAGCAGAACACCTCTCCCAAGTAGGAAACCAGGCAATGCTGAGCCTGGCAACTCTCAGATAGCATGAGCATTTGTTTTGTCCCATATTAAAGGCTAGGGACATGATCAAGGCCCTTGTCATGTATTTCAGAATATTTGCCTTACTCTTAAATATTAATGGCAGTCTAGAAAAAGAAAGTTCCAGCTGCATCAGTTTTGGGGTGTTCAAGTACAAATTAGCTGCCTGCACCTTCAGTAGATATTTCTTCCAATATCTGTCTTCAATGGGGTATTCACTCAAATGAGTGCCAGTGAAATTCTTGTCATTGTTGAGCACGTCTCCTAGATCCTTTCCTCTTTGCTTTCTGCATTTTCACTTTTTCATGAAGATGCTTAATGCAGTATAATTGAAACAATTTTATTGTCTCTAGCCATCCATTCTACTGTTTCAGTGGCAGAAAATACTGGTCAATTTGACAAGTTAATATGACTTTAGTGGTCATTTGAACTCCTTTAAGCCACTGGGTGCTAAAATTACTTGTCATCTTCCTTCACCTGCAAACTGAATATAACTGGTCCATGAGAAAGTGAGAAGAAAATTCTTTTCCAAAAACATTTACTGAAAGGGATAATTGCAAGTTTTAGTAACTGATAGGGCACTGACTCTTCCTACAACAGTTCTGAACCTTTTGAGAGCAATACTTGATACTCTTACCTGGGGTTCCACTGATGCCTCCAAACTTTAGCTTTTCTTCTTCCCACAGGGGTGGGTCATTAAAGACAGAACGGTTTACACAGCTATTTCAACTCTTCCTTTTGTATAAATCATTTTTTGTAATTTATCTATTAATTGGATGCCTAGTGTTCAACAAGTGCAGTTCAAGTTTACACTTGGGTTTAGTGCTTTGACTGTTTAATTCTGCTAAGTAGATATATGTACAGTTAATACTGGAGCAACTGCCAAAGAAAGAAAACACTTCTTCCTCCCACCCCCCTTGTTGAAGCATACCTAACTTGCCTGGGGAACTCAGTAGCAGTAGATACAACTAAGCCAAAAGCCTAAGTTTTTTTAACAAATTCTGTTTCTGCATATATCAACAACATACCAGAAACATAATTTTTCAAGATCTCTCAAGCTTCCTTCTCAAACTGCCATGCAACCAAAATATCACATAAGAATTATACAAAGGACTTGATCCTGTTCCCCTTGAAGTCAATGGCATTCCAATTAATCAGCTAGACCCCACCACATTTTTATTGTAGATATATTTTTTTAGATTATATGTTACCCTATATAGATTATACCATATGCTCTCATAATATCAATAATGGTACCATTGACTTATAGCCACAACTACCAGAGAGGTACACTGCAGTTAGCTCCTGCCAAAAGGTCACCCTCGGAAGTTTCTGATAAATCAATGGAAGCTTTATGGACTGGTTTTCTTCACCCTTACTGGAATAAATGCAAACAGTGTCACTGTCTGGACACTTGTCTTCTGCACCAGGAGTAATTCATTAGTGTGCTGAGAAACATCATTCCAGTCTGTCCTACTGCATCCTTTCTCTTCGATATGTCGTGTTTCAGTTCCTATTTTTAAAGAATTGTTCAATAGGAGAACACAAGGAGTGTTAAACTAACACAGGTTTGTATCGTTCACACTACGGTGAAGTCACTTTTCAAATCACATGAACTTGCTAATTTTAATGGGATCCACATAATGAAACATCCCACTTCAGAAACTTTGTGTCTTTAAATATAAACTTTGAGGACACATTGAGTAACACTATAATCTTGTTATAAGGATAATATTCTTTTTTTTCCACAGTGATTAGCAGACTCTCTTAAGAGCATCAATTTTTCCTTACAAAGCCAACATAATTACTGCTCTGAAAAAAAGGCTAAATATCAGAAAATGTAAGCTAGCTGCTCTTACTAAAAACACACATCTAAATTCTCCTGCTAGCCCAGTTTCCTACAGATTTCTGTCCTTTAGCCCTTGCTCCTCATCTCTATCCTCACCATACGCTCTGTTCAGGATGTATGAGGAGATGCTGCAGCTCGCCAGCTGTTCCCAAAGAGAGCATGGAAGGGTTGAGTCCTGCCCACCTTCCCCTCGGTGGGAGCACTCATTCAGGTTTCTCTCCTCTACCGGTTTTCACTAAACTTACAAGAACTTAATTGTCACTGACATTTCTGCCCTTCTGTCAAACCCCCTTGAAAAAGGCAACAATACTAGGAAACGACTGACAGGTAAAACAAAAATGAGGCTTACGTGATCATTTGCAGGTACATAGCCTAAAGGATGCCATAAAAACCTATGGCAAGTCTAAAGCCCTGCATTAGAAATACTGCTAGCTACATGAGCTGAGTTAATGCTTCATTTGTATATGGGTGTGTATTTAAAGATAATTAATATTAGCTGTGACTTTTGAGACTGGTATCAACAAAGTCTCCCTTTGTAGTGCCTACAGTTTAGTAAATGCAAATAATTTTGAGTTCAGTTTTGCATTTTTAATTATTAGCAGGCGGAGTTCCTTTGGTATTTAACTGCCTAACCATGACTCAGGGTAGATGCATTCATGGCATTAATTGTGACTAGGATTTTCAGGTATAAAGAAATCAAAGTGGATTAAAAAAAAAATTTAACCCCCAAGTGAATCTTGAACAGAAGTACTTGAGATGCATGGGCTCGGATTTATTTTTTAAAGCTTTGGTCAAAGAGATTTCTGTTAGTTGAACTAAGGTAGTGTATGTAATATTAATATGAACTCACACTGTTGTGAACACTTACTGTATAGTATTGGGGGGGGAGGAAATATAGTGTGATATTAAAAAAAATTATTTCAAGGTAGGCATGCCAAAAGCAGTTCTCTGGAACAGAAGGTGGCCTAATTATTAAAAGAAATGGCTTCCATCTCTGTGATGGTCTGACTGTTTGTGGATAAAATCCTACAACTGTGAAGGGCCTCATGCACTGCAAAAAAAAAAAAAAAAAAAAAAAAGACAGAGAGAAAAAAAATCAAAGTGTTCAGCAGCCATACATCAGAGAGACTATACAAGAAGGGTATCGTATTTTTAGAGACCCCAGAATTTCTGAGCAAAGTAGTAGTTAGTACCAGGTCTACATCAAAAGAAAACAACATTCTGTGTCATCACTGGCCTCCTCTGTGATGTTTTGCCCTCAGCTTCATAATACTCAAAAAGTCATGGTTAAAAAAGACAGACTGTCCCTTTAAAATTAGATCATCCCTTTTATTAATATGCAGAATGAGTTGTCAATTGACCAAGCAACAAATGTACATCCTCATATCCTCATTTTCACTTCTATCTATGAATATTTTAAAACCCTAATGTGTGCTTGGCCATTTGGGTTTTAAGCAAAGACTTATCACAGTGTAAAACCCCTCATTTTTATCCCTTAGCTGAGGGCTTCTTTTTCCCTTTTCCAGGGTGTCATTAAAAATCTGATGCCAAGAGCTGGGACTTGGCAGGGTTTGCGATATAATTTGCAATCTGCAGTGTTTGCTGGCTAGCCCCCACCTGCCCCCCTCTTTTTTTTTCTTTTTTTTTTCTTTTTTTTTTTTTTTTTTTTAACCAGCCTGCCTGCTAGAGTCAATAGGGGGCATCCCTCATCTGTCTAAAAGAAAAATAGCAGCATACTAATTAGAATTCTATTTGCCAGAAGCCTCGGAGTTGCTGTGCTTATAGATTTCAAGCTTCTTTTGTTTGAATTAAATTGCCAACTTTTCCCCCCCCCGCCTCTCCCTTTCCTTCTTTGCACTAGGCATGAGAGAGCGGGTGCCTTATTTGATTGAAAGAGGGGGTAGGGGGATGGGGAGGAGGAAAGCCTTAGCTATGGAAATGCTGAGGAAATGTCAGGGTTGTGTTTAAAAATGCCTGGTATGCTTTTCAGTGCCTGACTCCTGTCTTTCTAGCAGGGTTGTGGAGGGGAGGAAAGGGGGCCTGGCATTAAGCGCAGGCACTCTGCCCCTTCTCCCTGACACTGAAATTCTGGGGGAGAGCCGACATGCTTTTCCCCAGCTCAAAGCCAGATGGTTCAAGCTTGGATAAAACCTTGGGATGAGATCACAAAGCTTGTTCATAACAGAACACACAACATCTCTGTTTCTCTGTTAATACCTCCTTTTGTATGCGTTGTGTGGGGTGAGGGAGGGGCCGGGAATATGTCATAAATCCAAAGGAAAATGTCATATTTAACATTAATTTGTTTTCATAACCCTGTGAAAGAATTCAAGCTTTCCCCATTAAAATGTCATAATTAACCATCGAGAAGTTTTATTACAAATAATTTTTTAATTTCACGAATAACTGAGCGAAATGCACATCCAAAAGTTTTTCACTGCCCTTAAACGTCTGAATATATATATATATTTATTTTTTTTTAAACGCAAAGAAGAGTTTGACAGAGAAGCTTCAAGCACGGCCACATTTATGCAACTTCCTAAGTTTAGGTGACTGAATAATATTACGACTGAGCTCACTTTCCATCACCACAAATTATGCCCATGCACAATACGGCCATTGACTCCAGCCATTCACAGTCAAGTCTCATGCACTGATTCACAACCAGGGATAAGAGAATCATGTGGACAGAATAATGCATTCGATGATCTTCATATTCCTCATAATGACGGAATGCTTGCAAAGGAATAAGGATTCTTTTCAAATGCATTAATCAGTCAAATTTATTTGACATTTTCATGGATTTGCTTTCTCCTTACAAATCCTTAACAGAGCTCACCTATGGCTGTGATGGGTGCTCTCAGATGGCACTGCCGCTGTTCCCTACCCAGATAAGATTCTATTCCTTATTTGACTTCTGGCATAAATACTTATTATACAGCACATTCAGAATTTTTGTATGCATCAGCTTGAAGTTGGCTTTCATTGCTGTTGATTCATTCTAGTGCAATTTTGTTGCACAACCGTACACAAAAGTGCAACATATTTTGGACAGGAGTATGAACATGGGAAAAGGAAATTAAGGCTAATTCCAAGTTTGCCTTGTTTGTCTGACAGTACTTAAACCTAGTCATTTATAACCAAATTGTATTCCTGAAAAATTCGACCATCAAATGTGGTGTAAAATTAATACTGAAATACACCATCATGTTTGACATAAATATTGTTTTAATTTTTTTCTTTTAAACCATGAAACCTTTAAGAATTAATGATGTTCTAATTTTTTTATGGAATTCAGGCTCATGCCTGAAATACTATCTTTTCCTTTAAAAAAAATTATATATACTTCATCATAGTATATTCGGTTTTGGCTTAGTAGATGCTGTGATTATTTTTGCACCGTCCTTCAAAATAAATTTCCTGAAGAAACATAGAGCTAAAGTACCAGCTAACCATTGCATTTTTATGTATTCATTAAAGATAAGATCTTAAAGGAAAGACAGAAAATACGGACATTAGTAACTCTTACATATACTCCTCGGTGCTATTATATTTTAATTAGCACAGTTTGCAGGCTGTAACCTTTCCTAGGCCTACATGATGCATGAATATTTTATTTGCATTACTATAAAGTAAAAATAATTTGATTATCATTCATACTATTTATGATTACATGTTTCTAGACACGCACATAGTCTCTATTTATAGCGGACTTTAGCATTCTTAAATAGCATAGAGTGCTGACAAGCAAAGTATTGATGTTTACAGTATCATGCAAACCCTGAAGCCAACCATGTTCACATCCCTTTGAATTACTTTTCCAATTCGAAGCCTCTAAGAACCCAGTCCTCCTTTATCCCTTCTCGTTATAAAAAGTGGCAGGAGGCAGAGTGGCAGAATGACCCACAAGATGGCACCTGTCACCAGTGGGATTTCTTCTGTGTTCTGCAGGCCAAATTTTGTTTGAACTCACTATGGCCTCTGTCATATCCTCATTTTCCCTTCCACTCTTGCCTCTCCTTCTTAATCCCCTTCGTGCAGGCTCAGGCTCTGTTTACCCAGCTTCCGAAACCTTTTTTCTGCAAGAAGCCAAAGTAAAACTTTATTGAAAGAAGGGCTCAGGATTAAGAGGCAAGCCCCGTACAGGAGGAAGCCAGCTACACCACCTGCCGCCTTTGCCTGGCTTCGTTTAAAGACAGTCTCTCCTATACATGATTATCAGGCTCATTCTTATAGATGTGCATCTGAAATACGTGATTACTTTAGGTCTCAAAGGTGAGGGAGTTGATTAGCTCTCTAATGAAGCCTTTTGTTATTACTTACAGACAAAGTACATCACACAGATGGAACGTACCACAAGACCGCTTCCTTATGCTGGGCCAGACATATTTTAACCGGCAAGATCATCTAGAGCAATGAGGTGAGGTGGTTTCTATAAACACAGAATCAGTGGAATTTTTTAAAAAAAGGTTAAAGGCAGTGACAGAAAAAAAACCAAACAAGCACCGTAAGACCATTAGAACTAACGTTCGAAAGATGAAACTGATAATTCACCTGCTACACAAGTAATTTTGTACTTTGTCCAAAATTACGTAGGGGAACATTCACTAGTTGCCTAATACAGTGTTATAGTAAGCCTATAAAGAAGATGTTGATGAACATCACTCATATTTGACTACACAAAGGGCCAAGCCCAGATGCTCTTAGACCTACAGAAAGCCTGGAGAACCAAGCAGCTCTCCTCTTGGGGCATGCACCTATTCTGGCCCTTTCTGCTACTCTACCTCCCCACCTCCAGCTTTGAAGACTTGCACGCCCTCAGGATTTCCTGTACTTTGTTGTGCCTAAGCACACCACATCCTGATGTTGGTCTCTTCCATTAACGTCTTTGTGCCTTGCTAAGGGAAAATAGCTTACACCCTGTTCCTAATTGTCCCGGTTCTTCCTTCTGTCAACTCAAAAAAATGCACCTAATTACCCCCAAAAGCGTAAATAGTGTCTTTCAGTAGCCATCAATAAGGGAAGGAGGGAAGAAGGGAAGAATGGTTCAAAGTTTGCCTTTTTAGAGGATACAAGCCTTGAGCATTACCTAGGGAAACAAGTCACTAAAAATCTCAGAGTTTCATCAAAACTAGTTAAGAAAATCTTTTTTACACGTTATTTTATATTAAACCATAATTACTAAAAAAAAATAGTTACACTTAGAAGTTAATCACATGTTAAAAATGGCTATTACTACTGTGAAATCTTTAAAATATTAGTATCACCCCAATAATTAAGGATATCCTTTCAATAACTGTCTACAATTAACACAGACTGCATTTCTGTGGCCCATATAAGTTGTTTTTGCTACAAACATAGCCTCTCATGCAAAACAATCAGGCCGTAAGCATATATTTTACTAAAATTCAACAAGTCCTGGAAATCAATACATAACCCAAGAAGACAGCTTCATTTTGGTGCTCCCTTCTTAAGCAACTGAGAAATAATCTAGGGGTGTTTGTGAAAAAAATATCAATAGCCTCCCTTTGAATTAGAAAATGTGGAATCATAAAACTAAAGTGGATTTATGAATCATGCCATCTTGCCTTGAGTTTTTGGGGAGGGGGTATTTTTTGACCTTTTTGATTTTTCATTTTGAAAATACTTTTATTTCAGTTTTTTTCTGGTAGATTATGAAATCAAGCATAGTCCAACCAAGAATGAACCATTTTGATCAATCTGAAAGGCAGCTTTTTTGAGAATTTTCCTCTGCCAAGAATTTGAAAATGTCACATTTCATTCCAGTATGAACAGAAGCCAGATTTTGAACTCTCCAAATCCTTTCCGAAACAAAATTTGTGTCTTTTTCACCACCCCGAAACTAATTTTCCTCAAAGACTGCAGGGTGGCTTAAGATAGTGGTCAGCAATTACCCAGATAACATGTGGGTGGATTTTAATAGCATTAGTATGGTAGGGGCAAGGCCGGGATCACAGAGTCAGAACATCTTGAGGGAAGACTGTGAGAAGCACCAGCTCTCCCAGCTCCTGGCTCTCAGTGAATCCCAAGCTCAGGCAAGCCACGTTCCAATGCCTCACTTTGAAGGAAGATATAGACGCCGAAGCGAACGCCAGCATTTCCTAGCTCCCACTGAGTTTCTATCAATATTCTTAAACTTTAAAAAAGAAAAATACAATCTGGTGTAACAGCCTTAGAAGACTGCTGACTACTGCTATAAGAAACTCTCTACAACAGGAACCTATATGGGCATATAAATCCTAGAGCTGACCCGTAGCTTTCTACCCAGCCAAGGAAGCTATTAAATACTTGCTGATCTAGGTTACTCTCCAGTAACGTGGTGCCATTTCCTGAAAAAAAAAAAAAATCTCCCAATGTCCCTGTAAAGGGCAATTTCCTAAGGACTGTGATTTTGCCGCACAACTATTTAAGAAAACTTGGAAGTCGTGAGGCCAGATCTGCATGGAATCACAACTCGGTGGCATCAAGGC
The DNA here is from genome assembly GCF_965140245.1 of Athene noctua. Lineage (NCBI taxonomy): Eukaryota > Metazoa > Chordata > Aves > Strigiformes > Strigidae > Athene > Athene noctua. The sequence continues at coordinate 10,853,281 of NC_134049.1, read as the reverse complement.
ATCACACTGTCTCCTGTGGCACTGCACAGAAACATCTCAGCCTGCCATAGACCTTCTCTGGAATGATTCTGGCACAGGCAAGAGCACTGCTCAGGTGGAAATCACCTCATAAAGGCCACACAACCACCAAGTGAGGCATGTAAAAAGCACGGCATCCATTTTTTACTGCATGTATTTCACAGCAGACCCCAACACCATTCTCTCCCCAATGGCCCGAAGCTGTCCCACCATCTCCCACTGCACGCGGGGTCATCTCCTGCCCTTCCACACTGGGACGGTGGGTCTGGAAGAGGCTGAGCACGGAGCACTGCCGGGGCTTCGCAAAAGTTGTCTGCGCTTTACAAGCTCACTCCAAAAAGGAGTTTTGGTTTTGAAGCATTGAAATTAAACTCATCTAAAGCTGGTGCAATAAAACAAGAGAAATCCTTTGCATGTCAAGGACAGCTATCATTTGTGCTTTTTTATCACTGTTGGTTCACAGCATTTCTTGCGTGAGCTCCATTGCTTCTGCTGCTTTTAACTACCGTCCTGCTCACTTGGGAGTCATATTTAAGGTCAGTCAGTATACATTAGTCCTGCCCAGAGTAAAAATTTACTTCTTACACTGGAAATGACAGGCCTGTAAAACAACACATGAGGAAAAAGCACCATTCGTTATTTATATAAAAAAAGCAAAACTACAAGGCTGTCTTTCCTTGCATTACACAAATCCAGTATGAAAACTCTAACCTGTATATTATTATAAAAGCTGTCCGCTGTAATATCTCTTTGTTTTTGCAATTATTTTAGGCTTTCCACTCAGGAGCAATAAAAAGAGCTTACATTTTCCCAGCTCTCAGATGAAATAACTTTGAAATCATGCCTTGTAGTTTTCTTTAGTATAATTAATCTCAAAATGTCACTCCCACCACCCAACATGATAGTCTCATTGGAGGGGACTGGGGTGGGGGGACAGCGAGTAGAAGGATATTTTGAGTTTCATCCCAGTTAACCACTCTTCCTCCAAAACAAGATCATAAAAATCAAACAAAACCAGCAAGAGATAATCCTCCACCAATAAATTTATCAAGAGCGAATTTTCTGCAGGCTTGCTAAACTGTCATAAAGGGGAGGAGGTAGAGATCAAATATACCGTTGAGTAAGGAAACAGAGAGCACAAACTTTGTCCTCAGCTCGGGGACAATGATGCTCAAAGATTAACCCACCCTCTCAATTAACACCTCACATGAAAATCCCAGCAAGGTCATGGGATCTGTGCTGCAACTCGGTCAATCAGCATTGCCTGTCTCCATACAAACCAAGATCGAATGCAGAATTAACACTGGTCCCCCAAGCCCTCGCTCACAGACTCACGTCAGATTAAGCCCTTGCATGGAGGAGATATGAAAAGCATTTCTAATTAGGGTCTGAGGTTACTGGTTAAAATGCAGTCGAGCAGTCTACCAACCATTCTTCTCCCCTCTTTTTTTTTATAATTTTAATTAAACTCAGATACTATTTAATTCCTACCTGCATATATTTAGTACTACTTGAATGCAAACCTGATAAAAAATACTCCTGATCCCCACTTAGCTGCCACAAGCACTTATTAAAAGGAGGGTGACTGTCTTCAAGATCTTCCATGGGTCCCTTTGCAATAATTACTTTTTCTATCAAATGAAAAGCATAATATTTTTCTGTAAATAGATTTTTTTTCCTTGTGAAACCTTGACTTCTCTACTCTCATGACAAAATTATAATTACAACTTCAGTGTAGTGGTTAGTTACTGTCATACCAGTCCATGGGGAGGCTTTTTTCTGTATATTCTCTGCTCCTCTTATTCCATTGCTTATAGGATTCTTAAGACACACACTTAAGGACATTTTGCACCCATTTATTCTCACAGAAACATTGCCGTACTTCCTGTGTTTTGGGGAATGGGAGAGAGGGGACTTAGTACTGGACAGATTCTGTTAAATTATTTGCAATTCTAGGGCACTACACAACATTCCTGTCATTGTGTGATTAGCAATCTAGATCTTTCCATAACAATTTTTAATATCTATCATGACCCTGGAAGCCGTAATGCTACATCTGCAGCATACTAAAGCCTTGTGACTCCAAATTATAGCTCTGAATAATTCAGGAATTGTAATGGTAGCTCAGTACTTATTAAAGCATTGGGAAAACTTTGGGATTCTCATATCTACAGGCTCTTCATTATTATTCTGATTATAAAGATGCTTTAATAAATGCTGTTGCTATTCTTACACATTACCACAATACCATTTGTGAGGCATCAATAAATGATCCAAGTAAACTCCTGTATTAAGTGGCTATACCTCAGAGTATCAAGGGATGTGGCAAAATGAAGTTTCCTTTTTTTCAGGGAAGATGGGAATTATGTAATAATCTTTACATTAAATTTTAAAATCCCAAATTATGCCTTAGACATCATAACAAAAGTCTGCTACCAAATTTATTTAAACAAAACAAAATCATGTACATATAGAACATCTCAGGTTTTTCCCTGATACACTAACACAAATAGGGACAAAATTAATGTAAGTCTAACTAGTTTAGTAACATATTAAACATTCTGTCTGTGCTAATCCCAAGTACGCAGCTATAATAAGCCTTAGTGACAAGGAGGACCTAATGAAGAGTTGAATTTTTCATAGAGGTTTTATTAGGTTCATCAGCCTCCTCAAAAGTCTAGGCCTTCAGTCATGCCAGCTCTGAAATGTGGAAGAGATTTTCTTCAATTTACTGAGAATAAACATCTCATTTCTACAAGGAAAATTCCATTTAATGACAAAACTTGTTTGTGTCCTAAACTTTGAAACCCTTCCACTGGATGTCATACTTGAGTAACTTTGGGTAAATGTAAAAATTATAAGAAGTCTCAAAAATAATACTGAAAAAAATCCATGAGGCATTTTTAGTGCAAGAGTAATCTATAGCACAGAAAGCATCCAAAATAGCATTTTGGCAAAGTTTATGAATCAGCTGCTTTCCCAATCTGTTGAAAGAGTTTCATTACTTTCTGGACAGTCAGGCACTTGCACTTATATTGACTGTCCTCATTTGACTACCCTACATTGACTATGACTCAGTTAATGGTTTACCAGAGGAGATATCCCACACTATTAAAAGGATTGCTCTAGATTCATTTAGAATTCAAAGCATCCTCTCCCAAAACCTTATAAAATATCAGATGTGTTGAGGGGGAAAGTAGCCATAGCTTGTCTCACTAAATAAAGCCAGTAAATTGGGTCGAACCAAAAAGAAATCCTAGTGCAACCACTGCTTATGCTATCAGGTTTAAAACAGGTGATAAGGTTTTATTTACAACCACACTCATATCTGGTGTGAAGCAGATTATAAAGGTTTCATTATCGATACCTACTTCTGAAAGAAATTACTTTCCATGTGTGTAAAGCTGTACATTAGAGGAGACTCAACCTGAGTAGGAAACATGACTATTCAGGAGAAGGAGTTTGAATGAAAAGTTCCACCATATTATACCTGTACAGCTATTAATGGGTTGGTGGTGAAAGCTGGCTGCCTGAATGCCATCTTCACGGGAAAACTGAACTTTCACAGGTGGGTACCTCAGTGCTCTGCAGCACAGCAAGAATGGGACCACATCCCCCCCAAATTTTGCTCAGTCACCAGGATATGAAAAGCTTATCCTAGACTCAATGCTGGGGTGGTATGCATGCATGAAGAGGTGAAGGCAAGCCTAGGATCATTGGTTTTCCCTTAATTCCAGTTTATGAGTTAAACAAATTAAAGGTCTTGGTTTATACGACCATCAGCTGCTCCCATGCAAATTATACTTTCACTCCTTTCATACCACTTTGGTGGAACAAGCTTCTCAACATTGGTAGGAATTGTAGAGAACTCTTTGGCCATCTGACCCAGCTTTATATTTAGAAAACATCTTCCCCCATCCTTCTAGATAACCTGGTTGGGTAGGCTTAGGTTTTCGTTTGTTTGTTTGTTTAAACTAAAGTTTGATAACTTCATTATTTAATTATCCTTTAAGCTTTAGAAAGTGTGAAAGCATTTTGGGATAAGTGTACATAAAAGTTTCTTTAAGAAAATATTAAAATACTGAAAAGAAGCCTTTTGCTATCTACTGCTGTTGAATCTGGTAACTATATCTTTTGATACTGTTTTTAAAGCAATGGTAAAAAAATACTGAAAAATACTTTCAAAAGTAGGAAAAATACATTTTTCTCCTTTCCCATAGTGAAATGGAGGTAATGACTATCCTCACCTCCAGAGGTTTTCTATTCCTGAAAAATACCAAGAAATCCACTGAACGTTGATAAACAAGGAATTAGACTAGAGATCAGGACCAACATCTTGGAGAACTCCTCAAAATCTTTCAGGATTAAGGATACAGACATCATACTGTCCATCTCCTTCAAAAGCATTTATTTTTAGATTAAGTATGTCCTGATCTGAAACAACGTGAAACATTATCTTATAACAGAAAAATTATGACACCATTTTCAAATAATAGCAACAAACAATCCTGCAAAATTACATTACAGGCAGGTAAGGAATAAATGGACAATTAAACACCACAAAAACAAGAAAATAAACTCCTGACAAAAGATTTTTCAACCTTAAATGCACCGTCATTTTTAAGAAAATGTGCTATGTCACTATTATTTATCCTCAAATTACACCTGCACCTTGCTTATACTAATTCAGCTCAGCATGCAAAAGCACTACTTGCCCCTATGTATATTAAAAGAGATCCTGTTTAGATTAACAGAAAAAACTTGTAAGTAAAAAACCAAAAAACTTTAGAATACACTGTTCTTCTCTCAAGCTCATACCTCCCATTCAGCTAACTAGTATTCTTTTCATTTAATCTACTCAGGTAAAAATAATCATTAAATATCACCTAAGTATCACTTAATCCTAGTCATAAATCCCCAAAATAGAATTTAGCTTTGTGTCACCTCTTAGTACAGGGCTGAATGACAGAAATTCATTTAACCACAGTTTGATTCCCATTTCTTCCCTACCTCTGGATTCATATAAATTTTTCTTTCCAACATATATTGATCTTGGAAACCCAAAGTCACTTTTTAACACTTTATTAAACACAGTATATACAAGGTAACATATTGAAAGTATAATAATGAGGCCAGTGGTAATACAATAATGATAGTCAAAGCTCTATCAAATATGTAATTAATATTTTAATTATATATCTCATATCTGCACCCCACTGTGAAAAATAACCAGGTCTAGTCATTTTCATGGACGATGACAAGATTACTATTACTAATAGTCTGAGGTACAAGTGTTTATTTTTAACATTATTAACGGTACTAATTATGATGAATATGATTATTTAGAGTCATTATGTGGTAGAAGAGCTTGATGACCCACTCAGGTGCCCAGAATTTAACATTCTCCATCTACAATCTATGGAAATTAATGACATAGCTTAACTCTATTGTTATTGTACTCACTGCCATGAAAATGGCTTTCAAAGCAGTAAAAAGCAAAAGAAGATCACCCAAGTGTACTGCCCATTTCTTTATTATCCTACAAACGTTCGTGTTTGCACATCAGTAAGAAAGCCTGATAATAAGATGTTACAGACTAGAAAGAACGAGACAGAGACGTTTACAGACAGAGGGACAGGTCTCACGAGCGCTTCTCCACACATAAATATTATTTTCATTATTGTAGGGCTTGGAATCAGAGCCCTTAGGCTAGGTGCTATACATATACACACACAGGTATCCAAAAATCTTACGTAGGCATGACAGATGCCCATTTTGCAGATGGGAAGCTTACATCACAAAAGTCTAAGGGGTCTAAGCCCATGCAGTTTATACTGCTCAGAGCAGCTTCTGGCATACCCATGAGCATGACATGCTTTCCCTCCCTTCAGTCTGTCCATCTAAGCATCTTCACAGGTATTTCATATGTGGTGACATAACTGATGTATTTGGGCAGACAAGGTGCCATGTGAGCTCAAAGACATGCTGCAGCCTTGGGCTTTCAGACTCACAGGTAGGGAAACCTTGTCTGGTGGGCAGCCTTGGGCTCGTAATTGGCAGAAAGTGCTGACAGAGACACAAAGGCTGTGGTACGGATAGGCACAGAACACACACTTCCTCAAACCAGAGCCACAGCCTCAACAGGAGCCCACCACAACGTTTGTTTTCACTAGATTCAATATGCTGTCCACACATCCACAGCATGGCCTTGCAGGTCTCAACTAAATACTGTCTCGATGAGGAAAACATATGTATAATTTTGCCATCAATTTTGAAGCGAGTCAGTGCTTAACCCTTTGCAGGATGCTCAGCCCCACAAAACAGCTCCTACAGAGCCCATGGATTGCTTATGCTTTAACTGCCCATTGACTAGAAACAATTGTCACCTCTGCAGCAAGATTCCTCGTGGCACACAGAAGAGAGAGGGCAGAATCATTAACTAGTTAAATCTGATAAATACAGACTCTCAGAAAAGGAAGGAAGAAAATGGACCATTCTCACTTTGTAATGCATTTCCATCAGTGACTGGCACGCTATTAGGATTGGGATCAAAGGGGGTGGGATGCTGGTGTCTTTGGATTTGGGCCTTTCACGTTGTCTGATTGATGGAACTGAAAGGCTTCTGCTTGTAAAGCAGTCACCCCAAACAGCTGTCTCTTGCTCCTGTCCTCCTCTCCATTGCAGCATATGCAGTTCAGATTTCATTTATCAGCCCCTTTGAATAGCGACACTCTTACAGTGGAAGTAAAGCCTTGCATTAAAGAGGATGCTTAGCAATTTGCATGCATGCACTGTATTGCTGAGCATTGTATGGCGTTAGTTGCCAAAGGACATGCAGCAATGTGTATCTCCTATCTCCCTCAGTTTTCTGGTTTCTTAAATTATCAGTGTTTTACTTCCCTTTCATGTTCAAAGCATAGCAAATTTATTTGATATATTCTGAATGCTGAAGCATGCCAATGACATCAATCAAACTACAGAACACTGGGAAAGCTGCTATAGAGTAATCAGAATTGGCCATAAGCTATAAATATCTACTGTCTCATGATTCTCTCGGCTGCTACGCAAACTTTGATCATTAGCACTGATCAAAGATCATGAGGGATAAAATGGTATTATGATATAATGGCATGTATACTACAGCTGATACTAAGGGCTATAGATGACCTATGCTTGACTATATCGTCTTTCTCTACACACAAGAAACATTCATTAAAATGGCAGACTTCTTTTTGTTGTACCTTAGAGGATATGTACAGAAAACTGCAGTACAATCAGAACTGGCATAACTATTCATGACCAGCCTGAGAGTTTTGTATTTGTATTCTCCACAACATACTTCCTTATAGCACCGCACAGGTGACTCTCAGACAATGTCTAATTATGCCTGAGAGGTCACAAAACACAACTAATGGCTTTTAATTGTTTTCTTGCTTTTGGATGGATTGGATGTTTCCACTTTAATAGCAGGACATACCAAGAACTTCACAGGTAGATCTTGCCCACAAGTTAGGCTTCGCATTTTAATCTAATTGTTATTCATATGAAGATGGTGTCTTAGTGAACATAGCTTTTATTCATTTGTAAAACAACCTCCGCACCCAAATTAAAATATAGGATACGGTCTCACCTCCCTCGCCTGCCAGTAAAGTTCTCTGTTTCATACTCTGAATTAAGTATTTAAATACCTTACCAGAGCTCCAAAGCTTTCAGATAAACTAAAGTAATATCCAACCTCACAGCTGTCAAATAAAATTATATAGAATTGCTTTGTACAAAAGAAATTAAATGAATACAGCCTTACTCATTAACTTATGAGTAATTTTCCTAGAAAATCCACCCAGAGCAAACTGTAATTGTTTAAGTTCTCCTAATCTTCTACTTCTTCCAGATAAATTAGAATATCTTTCCTTTAAATTTAAGAGTTAATTTATCCAGAGACAAGAATGCCATATGACTTGCATGGCCATATGTGTTTCAGAGCTCTTATCAATAAAATCTACATAGGTGATTTTTACAGTTAAAATGAGAAGTGCTGGATACTCCTGAACAAATTAAAGTGCATCTTTCAAAAAGAAGGCTACAGTTTTCTCAAATGTGTTATTCAGCACAATGATCTGATTCTGCTTTGTTAATACTTCACACTTTCTTGAGCCTGTAATCTCAAATACTTTCAAAAAGTAACTTACTAATAGATAGATGATTACGGTTATCCCCATTTTACGTATCAGAAAAAAAGACACAGAAAAGAAAGCTGATCTGTTCAAAGTCTTACAGAAAGGCTGAAAAACAACCACAAGAAGGGATCCCACCTCTCCTGGGTCCAAGCCAAGTAATTTAAACAGAAGATATTTATTCAGCTGTGTTGGGGAAATCAACCAGTAGGTGAACCCATATTCTCATTAACTGGTTATGTGTAACCACATTCTCCCACCCCCCTGGAGTTGCTTGAATTAATAGGAAAATCATTCATAGAAGTTCCTTTGGTGACATATTTTAAACAGCTGATTCACGTACAGGCTTCACAGTCCAGGTCAGAACAAATTGTCCTCAAAAGCAACACAGTTAAATTGAGTGGAACTAGCATCCACCAACTTCCAAGGTACATAATATGTATTATAAACTTGTCTTACTTGGCACCAATTTGACAACCTCAGTTTGAGAGAACAGAGAGTGAAAATGAGTTTTAAGCATTCGGCTTCAAAGAGGGACAACATTCATTATGTACAGTCCTTTAACAGATTGCCCAGATTGTGGAGGCCCTTCAGCAGACTTGAAATTTAGTCTCCCTGCTGCAGTTTTAGTTACTACATGTACCATTACCATGTAGCTATTACTACAAAAGAGACTACTATATAGTCCAGAGTTTCCCACATAGCAATCTTACATATTCCATGTTACTTATCACAAAACTCGCCCTAGTCCTTCATGGATCTACAAGACAAGAAGCCAGATTCCACTCCATGGGTATGAGTCTGAGGAAACAAGGGACTGAAGATCAGTATTTATCCCAATATTGCCAGACAGCGGGCTATCAGCCACTTGGACCCTATCATGAGCTTTCACTAGCACCCATCAGGTCTGCATCAGTGAAAAATTCTGTGACAAAACATGCTGAAAAAATTGATGAAGGATTATGTGGCCTTCATGCCATGCAAAGGTGAAGTCAGCACTATTGCATGATTCTTACAGGTATTACCCAAATGGTTCACATGTCATTTCAAATTAACATTTGTCTAAGGGAGAACAGATTATGGCTCCTGGAGAAACATCTTATATTGTGCATTTTATTCTTAAAAGTGTTCTTTCTTTTCCCATCCTGGGAGGAGGAGACTATTTTGTGTGGTTTCTTCTCCCCCCACTTATGCCTGATTTGAGTTAAGCCTTCAAGATTTTCTTATCTCACCTAAAAACAAAATAACAGAAAAGTCATAAGTGTAATTTGACTTCTACTTTAGGTCATTCTCAAGGTCACTCTGGCAGCAGTCTGATAAAATAAACAGCACAAAGCAACAGGAAAAACCTGAATTACAGAGCCTGATCCAGTACCTACCAAAGCCAATGGATGTCTGCACTGGTTACAGTGGGCATTTCATCAGGCTCAGGAGGGGATAATTTGACACTCAAAACCACTTTACCTCCTTTTTTTCTAATTGCCATTATCTCAATCTCACTAGCATAGTCCAATTTTGGGCTTACGTTACATGCAAAGACCCATCGTGTTGTCAAAGACAATAATCATGATGCTGTTGTAGTGCCTTGATCATATCCCTGTGTTTTTCTCTAGTGGACTGGCTCCTGTGTTGGAAGAGATTAGTATTTCCCACTGACTTGCTGGTATGACTTTAAAAGAAAGTCTTTACTCCCACCACCATTAAGCTTAACAGTACATTCATTTATTTTAAAAAAACAAACAAAAAAACCCACCAAAAAAAAACCCCTCACCAAAAACAAAACCAAAAAAATTCCCAGCAATCAGTCCCTGTGTTTGAATGACAGATAACTCAAATATTTTCTTATATCTATTTCAAGTATACTTACCTTTGCGAAATAAGTTCCCCAGCTCAGATTCACTTGTGCCAAAGTGCAGATGCACAGGTCTATAAGGTGAATATCCTGTTGCAATACTTTTTACCCAGTGATACACTGAGACCATGCATGTGTTGTTACATATGTACACCCAGATCTACCTAAACCCATAGGCAGAAACATATCAGACACTTGTGTCTGAGGCTAGTAGATGCCAGCTAGTCAGTCTCAGAGAAAAGTATGTATATACAAACAAATATCAGATCAACTTCCTCGCAAGATTTTTCCACTTTGCCCTTAGTCAGAGGAAAGAATTATCCACAAGGATTAAAAAAATCTCTGCTTCCTTAATAAAGATGTCATCAAAATCTTTACTGGATGCCCAAATGGAGAAGAAAACTAAGTGATATCAGCTGTGATAAAAAGTTTCCTACATCTGCAGCCTGAGAAAAGGAAATCTGTGCCAACTTATTTTTCTAAGCAAAAAGTCTATGGTAAACCTGGAAGTATACTGTGAGCCTAATTACATTAACTTTTCTCAGGCAATCATTTTAAATTACTCTGCAGAGAAACTCCCATATATGCAAACCTCCCGAAGTCATCTTTCTAAGTTTGAAAATTATCTTCTCATCTGCCAAACAGGAAAAATGGTTGATTACATTTTCACAAATTTGGTCCCTCGTTTTTTAAACCAAATTCAGGACTTGTAATAATGTTTCTAAGGTAAAGCACAGATTCATTATTTTGTTTCATTTCCATATATATGTAACGAACATTCTGACTGCTTCACTTTTCTCTTTCGTAGGCCACATTATGGGACAGTCTTTTCCAAATGCTAATCTTTTTCTTTTCTCAAAATTATTTCAATATAATCTTAGAATTTTACCCTCTGCAGAGCAAGCACCACTCCACAATGGATGTTGTGCTTTACTGGTATCTTTGTACCCCTCCATAGATTTTCAGGAGTTATATGCCAACACAGCCTTCTGCCTCTCCCTTTTCTAACAAGGAATTAAAAATGTTACTCTAGTTATCCTCATCAGTTTAAATCCCACAACAGCCCAGAAATCATCTGCATTCACCCTTTGATTACATTACATTCTCAACATCTTCCTTAATATTAAAACCACACTCATCATCATACAACCATCTTTTGTAATAACAGTAGCCCTTGATATTTAAGAACATTAAAACGGCCTTTCTTCTCTCCTGTCCTAATAATTAGCCTATACATGAACCAATTGCAAGGATCTCTTGCAATCAGGCTCACACTGCCCACCTGTACAGAAAGTTTCAAATACCGAGACACTGTTATATTATTGAATATAACTTATAATGGCCACAGCAGCAACGAAGAGATTTGTTGTTCTTTCATTCTTCTCCCTTGAAGAAAAAAAATCTTGGCAGCAGGATTTTGAAAATAAGCACTGCAGTCAGCTTTTTTCCATTTTCGATAGTTAGGGACAAAGTTAAATAGCACTAACACATTCCATTTATTTCAGATAGATCAAAGAAAGAAAGAAAATGTATCATCAAGCAAAGTTTTCAAATCACATGCTCATACACACACTCCTGCTTTTCTAGGGGGCTTTTTAATGGAAATTACTGTCATTTAGTTCATAGATTATCTTGACTGAGGAGAGCAAGCATCATTTGGTGCAGTGCAACAGAGGTCATGCATGACCTTGGGTTTTATGAACATGCTTAGCCCATGAACATGTTTAGTTTCCAGCTCATAATATAAAGGCACTGACAGCTCTAGTGAATGCAGCTGTGGTGGTTCTGGAAGCAACTGCCTCTACCAGAGCTGCCCCAAGAGAAAGGCAGAAGAGAAAACATCCACATCTGTGCTGCTTTTCACTGAGTCTACCACCTTCACTGTCTGTCAATGAAGGTGGCTTGCAAGCAAGCAGGGGATTTTGTGGTAAATCAGTTAATTATCAGGTATTCTCTGCAGTCCTCCAACTTTACTACAAAGTCAGTAAGTGCTGTGAGAGGAAGCAGGTGGACAGTACCTCCTTACACCATCGCAGCAAGGCTCACCAGAAGCTACTTACCAGCACCTAAGTCACTGCTCTGCATTAGAGTCTTACACAGAGTAATAACTCATGAGGGATAATGAAAAGACCACTAAGCATCTGTTCGAATGCTTATTGAAACCCTGGTATTTACCTAGACTACGAAGCACAGCAAAATATGTTCCTATTTATCTTCTACCAGCCAATATTATCAGTTATTGTCACTTTTAAATATTTTTCCAGCCCTTAAAACACCTCCTTCAGGGCAAGGACGCTGGCCTTATGCTAGCCAGTGAACATACTGAAAATAAGCCTTGGCAAACAGTTTTGACACAGATATTTTGGGCTGCACATTTTGTTGATAATGCACAGGCACAATCAGTACTACATGATATTTTTATTAAAACCAATTGTGCATATGGTAACGGGATTAAAAACTGGGTGATGGCTCTCAACATGTTGTTAATAGGAAATCAGTCAAAAACCAGCATTTCTGTGAAGATGTGCCTTACACAGTCTGTCTTGATCCACAACTGTAGAGCGTACACATCAAACCTGAAGCAAATAGAATAGAAATTCTGAAATTTTCAAGAGCAGATAAAAGTCATGGTAGATTATCAGCTGTGACTAAAACTTGCTCATAATTCTTGAATCTATAAGCAGAGGTACAAAGCAAGGCAAAGAGGGAGAACTAGCAATATATGTAGCAGTCATATTTAGTTATTACCAAAATATTTGATATGGAAAATTAAGAGAGTTTCCCAAAGAGATTTAAAATAAATAGTCAAAGTTTTGAAAACCTGCTGTGTAGCAAAAGATCTGTGTAGCAAAATATCTGAAAATCCCTTAAATTGATTGTCCAGAAAATTTAAGAGTTAGCCTGACCTTGATGGCCGTCAAGACATATTGAGTTGCTATGTGCATCTAAAGAGAAGAATCAGCCATGGGGTGGCAACAGGGCATGTCTCACTGTACCCAGCACAAACAGAAGGCTGCAGCAGGAACTTCAAACCTCTTCACGCTGTTCCACACCCCAAGTCTAGACCCTCTGTGGCAAGTTGAGCCAGTGGAACCACCACCGCCTGTTCAATTCTGCAACCACACCAAGGGGTTGGCATGTAAGTATCTCTATGGCCTAATGAAATGTTAAATCTGATTTCAGGCTCTGTCCTCCTCACCCCGGCCTCCTAGGCTTTCAGTTTCAGAAACAATTATTTTCTGAGACAATGAAGCCTGCAGGTTCCCTCCTTCTGTACCCTGCTTTTAAGAGCTTCAGCCTGAGATTTGAGATGGCTTGTAGCCATGCCCAAGTGGATGCAGTACCAGATAGTTTTTACCTGGTGAGCAAGATCCTTTTCTGTTCTGTGAATAGTCACAAGCCTGACAGATACACTGAATCCTACTGAATGAACATGTCTATGGCCTTCAAAGGAGACAGCATGAGACAGGAGCTGGGACAGGAGATAGGCTGAACCTTCATGCTGAATCTTCTCCCACAGGTTTACCATGGGATCTGAGTGATGGAAAAACCTAATGTAGTTGCAAACTTGACTAAATTTAATACATATGTTTAACTAGAGAGTTCTGCTTGAAGAAGTAATGCTGTGGATAAAGTTCACTTTACTGAATTTAGCTTCCCAAATGAGTTACTGAACACTCATGTCTGTATAGATGATAGTTTTAGGGGAAGTTGCTCATCGTGCCAATATATCTTTCCTTCACACAAAAGCATATATGTACAGTTTTGTACTGGATACTAACAATCTATAAACTGATGTTATTACCAGAGCCACTATGTATATGTTGGCAATTACACATGTTTTTCTTCTTTCCACTATATAAATTTCCTTTCCCTAATAAAGTGTGGAAGGTTTCCCAAAGAGTTTAATAACCCAGAATCACTGAAGTGTAGCTGTTAAAACAAGCTAAACTGGTTTAACTTCTGAGCTGTCAGACTTAATTTGAAATGACGAGATCTGACCACTGTTTTCATGTGAATTGCTAAAATTAGGTCATTTCCAAAGATACGCAATAAATACAAGAAAGAATGTCAAAGTTTAGGTTCTTCTGTTCTGAATTTGTTTTCTTAAGTGAAAATTAGTGTCAAAAACATTGATTTATTAAAATAATCTAAAAAAATAGTTAAAACAGATAAACGTACTAATAACCCATGAAGAGTAGTGTTCCTGTAATTAAAAAAAAATATCATTTCCAAAAGGTATTTTAACTTTTTTTAAAATATCTAGTTCAATTTTTTTTTTTTTTAATTCAGGCAGTAAAAGCAAATGCATATGGCACAAAAATCTGTTAAAACATAGTACTTTACACCTTTGTACCTGCTCCAAATATATTTGTCTATAAATTAACTGCACATGGTGGTTTTCACATTGGCTTATTTTATCCATGTGTTCAAGAAATGTAATACATCGTTTATGTTCCATCAATTACAGTTCTATTTAGCAGACAAAAAAAGAAAGGGTATAAACATGCCTACGTATTTTTGTATTTTTATATGCCATTTATGCCCAAGGCATCAACTGTATATAAAAAAAGTCCAAAAAAGTAACCCTGAAGTTCTAGCACATCTCTGAAGAGCTGAACTCCATTAAAATACCAACGTATTAAGCATCAAAAAGTGATGTCATGGTTACGTATGGTTAGTCTCATTTTACGGACAGAATAACTGAGCTATGGCTTCAGTGGTCTACAGGGTAGGTCTTCTAGTAAGATCCACATAATAATCTCATGGTCTTTGCCTCAACATCAGCCACTGTCTCTTGGCCTGATCAGAAAGATTGTGTTATGACTGCATGCTCTCCAGCAGCAGCCATTATTTATGTCAGCAGATAAATGCTATTACTGGGAATTTTTCTCACAGAAATCCACAGATCTCAGAACAGAGCCCAGGTATTCCCGATACAGAATATGCTCTAAAGACATCACAAGCCTACCTCCTGCTCCTGTGAGCCAGGGTCCCTATTTAAGAAAGTCTGTATCACAGAATGCCCCAGGTTCTCCGCCAACTCCCTCAACACACACTTCCATCCAAAGTGGGATGGATGTTTATTACATGTGGGCTGGGTCACATCACCCCTCTCTTAATTTTAGTGCATGTGAAATTTGCCATATGGACAGCTCTGAAGACTGAAGCCCTTCGCTTACTTGCAAGAGTAGTAGAACACAATCCTTTACATTGCCACTACTTTAATGCATCTCATCCCTTGACATAACTTTTTAGGAAGACAGGAAAACTGATCTAGATCACCAAGGCTAGTTCCCAGCTCCTGCAGACCACACATTGTTTTTCACAGTATAATCAGTGTTAAAACAGCATGGCTTGGGGGCTCGTCATCTCCGTTTCCACCATTGCTCCTATTCTCAGGTCACTCTGAGACTCACTCTTCAAACAGAAGATTTGTTCTCGCTTCCACCCTTAATTTAGCCTTAGGTTACTACATCAATAATACTCTTGGTATTATGGACAGGCAAGAGAATTCAGATTCTTCTTTCCATTCACTCTTTGCACTGGAAGCTTCAACTTTCACAGGTATAGTAAGTACATCTATCTTGGTAGTTAGACTATGACCAGAAATCTCATTTCATATCACCCTTGTTATTACATCAGTCTGCTCTGGATTCAGGCAGAAAATTGAGACAAACTCTGTATTTCTTCACCTGATACAATGCTAGATGGTACACTTAAAGAGGTTACATATGGAAAAGGTTAAAGCCACAATCCTGCAAAAACTTGCCTAAATGCTTAATTTCAGGCATATAAATAATTCCATTAAATTCAAATTACTCAAGCCCATTGAATTCTATGCCCATGACTAAATTATAAGGCACAGGATTGTGGATGTAGAGATCACTATCCATCACACAATTTGGTGGGTACTCACATAAATCAGATAAGCAAATCCCTTCTGCTCGTGTTTGCAGAGGGCAGAATCCTTTCAAGATGGATGTCTTAAGAGATGAAAACAGGAGAAAGCAGCCAAGTATTTCAGGCACTATAGCAAATTTGTAACTGTGGCCCCAACTGTTCAGTTTGGTCACTTTTTAAGAAAAATATATAGTATACACAAAACCCAGTACAGCTTCTTGGTACTACTTATAGGACAAGATCCATGTTCAAATTTTAACTCAGTAAGCACCCTAGATGGTGGAGATACTGTCTGTAGGTTCTTCCTTTAATTTTCTCTTCAAAGCTTAATTATATTACAGGAAATATTTGGCTAAGGTGTGGCTATTCATCATGATATCTACATTAACAGCACGAACAGAGAGGTTTCTGTCAATTTTTCATTTTAACCTGGCTTTTACTTTCACAATATAATTATAACCCCTCATTTCATATGTGTTATAAAAAGAAATTACATCTTTTAATTTTCTTTTACTAAAAGAAAAGCTTTTTCTTTAAAAACCTATGTTGTAGTGGGCAACATATTTAGAGCTTACGATCAGCAATTTCTCTAAAGAGGAAGATTTAAGGAAAAAAGTGGCTCTAAAAGTAATTTCAGCAGCAAAGTAGATTAAATATCCACCATATTAGTCACAGAGTATTAGATGGAATTGGATTGACTTGGAAGAGGTCAAAGAGTTGCTGAAGGTTTTAGCCCACCAGAGGAGCAATAAAATTCAACCACACTTAAAATCATTAGCTTTAAACCCTTTGATATTAGATCCAAACCTCCAGTGCTCACAGAAGGAACCTCCAAGCACCATGCCAAGCCAAAAGGAAACCCTTTAAGACATCTACATTTCACAGAAACCTTTAAGTGAAGTAGAGGAGTGAAGATAGAAAGAACCCGCAAATGCAAGACAGACCAGGACACAAATAGAGGGGAAAGGAAAATGCAGCATTTAAAGAAACTTAATTCATAAAATAGCAGTACGTTTGTTTTAACAAGTTTGAGTGGGGCCTGTGGTTTACTTTTTAGATAGCATATAACTCACCCACCAATTCCAGCATGCTTTCTCCAGTTTGCTTTCTTGCTACCAGTACCACTGCTCATTTCACCCTCCTTTTCTCACGATGACAAGGCACATTTCCCCTCACAAAGAAGGACTGCGTTTGCCGAGTATGGCGCCAAAATGAGACACTCAGATATCTGAATTGTATGACATGATAAAGGAAAGACGCTACATGCTGACAGCAAGGCAAGGAGGAAGTCTAAAAACTCAGAAGTCATCCAACACAGAGACAATCCAAAAGAAAGAAAAAGGCAGAGGAGTAATTAAAAACCCTGAAGACAGTGATGGGTCTCAAGTTTTTGAACTGGCTCCCTATCTTAATAGAAAGGATGGTTTCCACCCGAGAGAAGAGAGATAAAAGAGAGACTTCATTGTAACTAATAACCAACTGACATATTTCTGTTGGTTTTGTACATTTTTTCACTCATTTTGAAAATGACAAGCATAATTAAAGTTGTTAAATACATCGAGAGACTTGTCAGTCAACTAAAATACCAACTCTTATAAATTCTCCACAATAAGTACTGCACACAGCACAATGCAGAAGAAATTAATCTCTCACTAGAAAGATTTAGTCATTTGATGATCCTATAAAAAAATCCCAGATTTTCTATTTCCTGGGGCAAGATTAACTTTTCTTCATCTGTTTATGAATATAAAATGTATGTATTTAATTTAACTTCTGTAGCATAGCAAAATTAACATCTCAATAAGAATTTTGGTGCCTATTACAAAATATTTGGGATTTCATTGCACGTGCTTCGCAGGACCACATCAGTATTTTTGCACAGAAATTTCTTTTGGTTTATGAAAAATAAAGAGGATGCTCCAAAAAGATGCCTTTCAGAGACAAGTTCCAGTGGACAAAATTTGGCTGCGCTCTGCCATAAAGTTAAAATTAAAAAGTCAAGCTAAAATAAACAGGACCTAAGTGACACTTCAGCTTTCTGTTAGCTATGTATGCAGGATAGTTTTAACCGCAACACATAAAAAACCTCTTCTTTGTGTTGAGCTATAGCCTTTCAAGCCATTCAAAAAAAGCCAGACCCTCAAAATGTGATTTCAGCACTCAGCTCATCCATGTGTGGTAACAGGTATAACATGATCCAAAAGGCTAAAAGCCTGTTAGTGGAGAAGAGCCCATACAAATACATTAACTTCTTCAGAAAAAGTGCTCTAGGAAATAACCTATCCTCAAAAACATGAAAACATGCGTTTTCAGTATTTGATAAGAAACAGCCTCTCAAAGAAGCCATCATCACTCTCCATTACCAAAACGTGCATTTCTGATAAAACAGTGGATTAAGATCACGTAAGTTAGCAAGCAACCTGTGAGTATGCTGAAACATGCTGTTTCAGCCTCCTTCCTGTGCAGAACATGGACCTCCACAAATGTTAGACTCATCACATCTGTGGGAAACTGTTGTTCTGCTTCTAACACCCCCGAGGGAAATGAGAACTGGGACACTGCTCAGGGCTTGGCAGCACTCAGCTCTAGATGGCAGTGCAAGGCCATGAGGGGCAGCAGGTTCCTTCCCTTTCCTCCTGAAAGCCCCACATGGATGACAAACCCAAGAGGTGAGGCAAAAACAGGTTCCTGGAACATAGCAAAATTCTTCAGGAGAGCAAAACCCGCTGGGAAATTTATCTTACTTCATATAAGTCATGACAAAGTGTTCTAACCTCATTTGAGCATACCACAGTCTCTCCTGTAGTTGCTATATAAATGTAACCAGAGAGGAGCAAAAACACATACGAAGCTTTGTCTCAGACACTAACACAGACATTCAAGAACAAAGTTAGTGTGAAGGGAAAATAACTTTCAGCTTGTCAAAGGCTTCAGTGATTCTCTTCCAGGCTGAATTCCTCTGATTCCTTCTGGGGTAATATAACTATGAGCTGATTCTGGAGATGTGAAGCAACGCTGTCTAAATCAGCACAACTGGTGCTACAGGATGTCAGTTGGGTTCTCCTGGTAAAAATTAAGGAACCCTGATTATAAAAGGAGTTTTAATTATTATTGGGAACTAAAAAAAAATTGATTTTTTTTTTTTTTAAGACTGGTTTATGCTCTGGCATTTTAGCCCCTCCAGTAGTTACAGCAGAATTTTTGTTGTTACGTTTCACAGATGTTCAGATGGGAACCAGCCCAGCTTCTCTCCTGCTAATGGAAGGTCGGTCCTCAAAGCAGCTCGGTCTTCACTTTTTTTAGACCTTGACAACACTGCTGGAATCGTCAGAAATAAGTGAAGATTTATATACAGAGAATACCTGACCGCTTCGAACTGGACTGGGATCTTCTGCACAAGACAGATTAGGGATGAAGCTTATAAATAGGCTTCACAAAGCAAGAGACTTCCTTTTGTACTTCACAAAAGTAAACAGAGATCTTATAAAATTTATTTCCCCTGATGGAACTTACAGCTTTAAGCTGTTTGGATGAATGGGTACTCATGTAGTAGTAGAATAAAATATGCACACACAAATATTAGTATCTGAGGACACTCTTAAAAGAGTCTCTCCAAGGATGTTGTTATACGCAAGGTAGAATACACTGCTGTATCAAAGCAATTCCTGTGTTTCATAATTTAAATCAGAACTGGAAGAATGAGGCTTGAGTGATCAATTTCTTTTCAGGGATAGTGACTGAAAGAATAGTTGACATTTCATAGGTTTTTTAGTGCCCAAAATAGTCTGTTTTCAATCTCTGAAGGCTTATTTTTCTTTCTAAAGATGGCGTGGGGCCTGGGGGATCCACTTAAAGTTTCTTGCCATACTTGGCCAAGAAACACAAAGTGTTGGTGAAGTATAAACACAGAGCCCTTTTTCTTTGACCCATTCTGCAGTGTGATGGGATAGTGTTGTTAGTTTATGTGAGAGAAAATAGCATAGGCTTTCTGAAAAAAAAAAAGTGGAATTGGATTAAGGCCTTTGTGCAAGCCTCAATGCTGAGGGGAATTAGCAATAGTTGTAGGCACTTAAAGGAGCTCTCATGCTGAAGCTTATCCCAGATTTTACACAATAAACATTTGAATATCAACAGTGTTTTGCAACTTGCAGCACTAATGTATAAACTTCTTCCTTTTGAAACTCCCAAATCCCTCCAAACGTTCGCAATACCCTCTACATAAACATGTAGGGCCTATAGTGGAAAACACCCAGTCAGGGATGTAAGTCTGATTTTTTTTTTAATTTCTTTTTCATCCCCGGAATCTAAAATGATCTAGTACCATTAGCTGGTTTAATCACTTCAGAAGTTCTGTATTTTAACCAACTTTTTCCCCTCCAGCCTCACTTTCGATTTAAAAGACAAAGATGTCAATGAGACATGAGCTTTACTTGGGTATCCTAATATTACATATTTCATGCTACAATAAAAAGGCACTACAGAACCTTTGAACTGATTCATTAAAATAGCAATCTATCCCTCTTATCAGTATGTTCATAGCATATTTTTCTGGAGCTCAGCTAACAAGCTTAAACCACACTACATCATGAACACTTGGGACATGCATTAAGTTCCCTTCCCTTAAACTCATCTGCAGATGAGCAAGACTCTGAATAGACCAAGTCAGGAAAGCTGGACTCCTTGATGCTAGAGCTGTATTAACATCCATGGAGTTAGTGTCATTAGCTTTAAGTCAAGCTGGCAGTTAATGACAGATTAGAAGTTTTGTAACATTAGGAGTGTCAAATTCACACCAACATAGTTGGGGAAAAGATCTGTCTTTTCCAGATAGAGATCAGCGAGATTTGCAGTTGACATGACATTTCTACAAGCTTTTCTAGATGCAACTTAATTTTGATATCCTGTTCAAAGGATAATAGCAATTCAGGAACAAATTACTTACACACTCTTAGTATGAGCCCAAAGTAAATGTTCTCAATACAGTATGCAACTATAAAAGATTACACACACACACACACTTCCTTTTTTAACTCATGTAAGGTAGGGATGTGTGCAATCAATTTTAAAGCTTTGTATCTGATCTTTTAGTGGACAGCTACAAACAAAGAAATAAGCCCACGGTGAAATAGCAGGGTGGGAAAAACTTGGAGATCATTTTTTGTACAGTGTTTGTTTTGTGCTTGAAAGGACTACGATAAGAAACTCATTGCATTAAGAAAAAATGAAGACATTACTGCCCTGTCCAGTTCTGAAGCATGTTGAAGCAGTTCGCCCATTGAATTTGATACAATGATGTATAGATGAATAAAGTTATCTCTAGTATTGAATGGGACGGTGTCAGTGGGAGGGTAAAAAGGGAGGAACTTGGAATCTGAAAAGAATACTTTTTTCCCCCCCCCTCTTTTTAAGAACTTGAAGGTCAGGGTCCAGCTGCCGTAAAAGGCTAGAGGACAAACAAAATGCTGCACAGGCCCAAATAAAGACAACTATAGACACATTGCAGAGGTTTCCTGCTTCAAGTAGCTATTATATTAACCTACACTTTAGGCAAAGAGCATTTTAGGTTTCACACTGATGAAAACATAGGATGAGCAGAAGCATCAGTAAAAGTTGCATCCTTAATGAAACAGATGAAACAGGCCAGCAAAGGTAGGAAACAATTTTTTTAAAGAGGAAATTATATTGATTCTAGTTTACTTGAAAGTCTAATTATTTTGACCGAGATAAGCCAGTAACCTTGCTTTTCTCTTTACAACAGATAGTAGCTATTCTAATAGATCTGTTGCCTAGATCCTTTCAAGGCCTATATCATATACAAGAAAGCCTTGCAATTTGAGCTCGCATACAAAAAATATATACTTTAACTCGTTATTCATTCATGTTTACAAACTGTTAATATTCTGATAATCTATCATTTGCATCAGTCTGGTAAGAGGAAGAATCTTCAGTGAAGTAGTCAGAAGGGTTAATATCACTGATGAGAGGGGAAAAACTGCATTAAAACATCAAGTTGAGCTGCATTTTGTCATTCATGCGCAGTGCTGCTTATTGTTGTCTTGTAATTATTCTAAATTTAAGTGTCTCCCCATAAGATGAAAGAATGGCTAGTATCTTTTTTTAAAAAAAGAATAAAAACTACTAGAGCCTGTCCTGTTCAGCAGGGGGGAGGAGGGGGCTGGATAGCTTTGTCTGAGTTTGCTTGGCATTTTAAAACAAAAAGAAAACAGCAGAGTTAAAAGTCTCATGTTCTCAAGTTTTTAATATACATAAGAATAAATTTAGTAACTTCAGACAATTGCTACAAAACCCAACCCAATTCATTGCATTACTGTTTTTCCAACACCACTTGTTTTTAATTATTTTTATCAGTGGCACAAAATCCTACAAAATTATTCAAGGGAATTTAACAGCTTGCTTTAGCAGATACATTTTGCAATTAAGAGACCTTATAGTAAATAAATCTAGGTTCTACTGATGTCGCATAGTCAGATAAGCTCTTTATAAGTTAGCTTTAGACAAAAGTAGATTTTTAATCATGTAAGGTGTCAGAAAGGAAAAAGCTGAAACTAGAAAAATCTGTTAAAAAAGAATATTTTCCTCTTCTGACAAAAGTATTTTAAGAAACAAAAGCTGGAAATAAAGGTCAAAGTATAACATGAAAAAAAAGATGCAACAGTTACGTTTTTTAAAAAATGTTTCCAGGCTAATGTAAGTTGCAGATAATTAACTGAATGCATTGTCTGATGGGCATAAATGATAGACTTCATTTTGAAGTTTCTCTTTTGTTTGCAGTCAAACTTTTTTGATCCAAACTTCATAGATAAATCTAGGGATTAATCTGGAGGTTTAAATGGTTTAGCCAAAGGTTGGTCCAGCTTTTTAATGACAGCTGATTTGTATTACTTTCCACGGAGATTTCTTTTTTGGATGACCCCCCCCTACATATTGCATCTTGCAATTAGACTGTTGACAACTCTATTATGCTGACAGCAGAGGTAGAGCTACACGGGGAATTATACAGCATGTTATGCTGTAAATGTTACTCACAGATGTCTTAAGAGATGGCAGTTTGTCCCATGTGTTCATATCTATGCTGCAGTGCATCTCGAGCTGCAGTTGTTCGAGACAGAATTGGTGACATGCTGAGTCTAATGCAACTCTTACCAGCAACTTTCCAAGATTAGGAGCCTGTCAGGATGATGTCAATGGAGGTTTAAGAAGTGCTTTCTGAAGTTGTTCTGAGTTAATAATTAATGGGTATCTCCCTTTGATAGTTCTTTTATATTTGGATGCAGCTGGCTGGAAATAACCACAAAGGGAACTTGATTTTATTTGTCATTAATTTTGACTTTACTTAGCAAATGATCATGTGTCCCACCATCACAGCTTCACTAATCTGGCTGTACTATAATGTGAAGATGAAATCTTTGATTAACAAAACAGATTAATCAGTTCCTAGGGTGTTTTGGGGTAAGATGCACGTACATACATCTCCTCCCAAGTAGTTTTCTAGTACACGCTTAGAGATGTGTTAAGCGTTAAGAGCTGTTGAGCAATCAGAATGAGGTTTTTGATGTAGGCTGCATCTCCATCTTGCATAAATGAGTGTTTTGCCAACTAAAGCAGAAACATTTCGTCTGCACATACGAGGTGAAGATTTGGCATTGCATACTGAAAAATACAGGTTTAGGGCTCAAAGCCATATTTTATACTCAAAAGTCGGCTTTACGAGAGAAATTAATCCAAGTTAATTTCTAATACTACTGTTTAGCTGTGATAATGCCCACAGATGCTAAATGCTGCCTAGATATGTGCCAAGACTATGATCTCCCTAAATAATCGCTATTTCATATTGATATATTTTCCAGTACCTGAAATATATGCATACATACTACCTATGTATTCCAACTCAGACACGAGTAAATTCACATACATGTGACTAATTTCTTTACAAGAAAAAATGCTTGAAGATTCAGGCCTTTGAGAGATCCCCATTCTGCCACATAAATGTATTTAAATTACTCTGTAGAATACTTTTGTCAGCTGACCTAGTCTATTAAAATTACTTCATAAAAGAAATGAGGGAAACTGAATCAGAAGGCTTGAAATAGGACAGAAAAATGCAGCTGTATGGATATTCAGAGATTTTGTCACTGTTTCATTGTATCTACAAATAATAAGTAATAGATTAATTTGTTTCAAAATATCCTTAAATTAAAAATGAGATCTTTACAGTTCAGGTGAGAAAAAAAATTATGCAAGAGAAGGATTCAAATGTATTCAGGCTATTTCCATGTGAAAAAACAAATAGTTAAGGATATTTTCTTATTACCCACAAATTAAGAATCAAAGCAAAATCTAGTAGTTAACTAACAGGTCTCTTACTCTCCTGGGTGATCTACCCAGAGTAGATGAAATCCTACTGAGACAGAACACTTTCCTAGTCAGATAATGAACAAACAGCAAGTTTATTGTATTGATTTTTAGAGAGCACACATTTCTAAGTGGCATGAATATACCAATTTTCTAGTTATTAGGTATTTTCCATCCTGTGAATCAAGTTTCAAGTTCATAACAAGCACAGACTCTAAACTTTTCCAGTAAGATGAGGAAAAAAAAATTAGAAACAACTGTTGCTGTCTCTTTAGACACTGTAGTAAGTGTCTGTATATGGGATAAATACACATTCTGGTCCCAAGTTTTTAATGCAGCATATGGATTCAGTTATAGCAGTGGGTATGACCAGTTAGCAGCTCTAAAAAACTTCAATACAGGGATGTGACTCCCTCCTGCCAGTGTGCATGTCAAATACATTTGAGTGTTTGAACATATTTGTGAACTATGAAGGACACACTTAACTCTTAAGAGAAGCTTGACCATCATGCCACAGTTCTCACGGATCATCCATAATGAAAAAATCGCTTTTCTCATTCTCTCCCTCCCACCTTCTCAAACCCAGCTTCAAATATTTTTTAAAGTTGACAGGTGTCAGCAGGGAAGCTGAAGGTACAGCAAGGTCTTAAGATTTTTTTTTTTTTTCCTCACACTTACCTGTTTAGACAGATTAAGTCAGGAAAAGATGCTGTTTCAGTCATCCTGAACATTTGATTAGTATTTAAGCTGGATTTTATATTCCTCAGTAATGTGCAAGTAGGACAAACTTGGTAAATCTTTGTAAGGGAACTCTAACAGTTTTTCTTTAACATAATAACAAATAAACACATAACTCTGCATGTGTCTATGCACGTAGATATGTATGTTTCAGTAATACATACAAAATACATTGAAATGCATCCAAGCATAAGTCATTATCCTCTGCATTTTCTCTCCCACTTAAAAAGGACAAAGATAACGGGGAATTGTAAGGATTTTTGTTAATGTGTATTCTATAAAATTATCTGATTGAAATAGTATATTCTCCTGAGAAACTCTGAGTCATGTGTTCAGAAAGCACTCAAATTTTAAGATAACTACAGATAACAGATTTTGAAAGGCAGCATTATGAAATTGAAGCCTATAATATTTCAGTGCCCACTGCTGGGCTGCACAGCAGTAACGTCTCTGTGGCTTGTTAGTACCTTAATTATAAAGTTTGATATTAAGGTAGCACTTTAGCGTTTAGCATAGTACAATGTTCAATTTTAGCTCAGTGTTATGCCCTTAAATGAAGATAAAATTTATTGAAAAAATATTTCTGAATAAATAGCTCCATCAGTTCCAAAGAGTTGCAGAAAAAGCACACATTGAGAGTGTCTATCTTGACTTCCTACTTATCTAATCTAAATAACAAACATTGTGTAGATTTTACCCAAAAAATCCATTTTTAAACTGCAAATAAACATTTCAAATAAATGCACAGCTCATGAAGTACATAACTAAATACAGGTCTCTTCTAGCGTTTCTCCTAAAAAAATAAAATATCCCCAACAGCAAAATATTTTAAATTATTAATTATATAACCATTTATGAACAAATAGTCACATCCTAGGTAAAATTCTGATCTTCAGTTCCAGGTGGAAAATATTTGGTTTCTAATAGGAGCAAATAACTTGACAAGTGTTTTGGTTTGTTTGGGGTTTTTTTTAAAGACAAAATAATATTTCCCACTGTGTTAGCTCTGTTTCACTGATGTGGTTAAGTAGATCTCTCACAATCACCACTTCTTAAAGGTACATATAACCAGGGTGATGACAAGATATCTGTGTCATAGTAAATTGAGAAATAATTATTCTATTCTTTGATTTATTCATTATTTGTAAAGCATCTAACTAGAACTGGGTATTGCAACCTATGCACATGTGAATACCTTTCCCCGTGTTATTTGTCTTATAATCTATTCAAACAGGTTAATTACTCATGGGTGTAAAAGATGAACAAAATTTGGACCTTAACACTCCACTTTACCCTCAAATCTTTATTAGCCTTTGTCTAGAAGACTATACCTGTGTAGTAAAGAAAGAAGCAAATTACACAGTTGCTCCAGTGTAATTGTTTTAGATGTTTTGAGCTTGAAATAAAAGCTATGTTAATAAGTGCACAGTTAAAAGCTTCACTTCCTATAGTGTTAAGATGCTTGTTTTCATTTGATGAAAATTATTAATACTAACACAAAAATTGTTTTGAAACCATTTATATGGAATACATACCTACCTCTTTGGTTAAAATCAGTGATCCATTAAGGCTTTTCTTGCTTTTTTCCAAGCTGTGAGCATACTGCGTATTTAAGTGTGTGTAAGAGTGAAGGTGGGGGGTAGGTTTAGCTGAATAAAAGATTGCTTGATATCTTGAAGTCCTTTGAAGAGTTTTATAGGCTTATAAAGCCCAGTGTGAATGAATGACATTTTTCCCCCTTTACTTTTACATATGGAAGTTTGTTAACCTGCATTTCAATTAGTGAATAATTATTAATTATACTAATTACAGGTTTAATGAAAACCACATACTTTGCAAGAAAGTTAAGCTTAGGGCTGAAATTGTAGCTGCAGACAAGTGATGCTGCAATAAAGGCTGAAGCAACACTTTCACTTGAGGGGTTTTACATATATGTATAAATTTCTTTAAGAAAAAAATAAAGCATTAGTGCAACTTCTCTTATAAAAAGTCCACAGAGAACATATATCCAATAATTTCAGATAACCCTGATATTTTTAACCAAAAGTAATAACCATTTACTTTGCTTTAAAGCTAGAACCCTACTAGATTCTTTAGAATCTTTATGCAACATACAAAGGTGTCTTCATTTTCTTATTTAACTATCCACACAAACGAAACAAGAACAAACTGCAAGTTACCAGCTTCTAGAAATCATACAACTTCATTCTGACAAAAGAGAGCATTGCCTACATTATTTCAAGCTAGCAATCATACGGTGAGACTAAAAACAAGTCGGGAAAGTTAGATCTAACGCTGTCATTCTGTCCTGAGCAATCCCCATCATCGTATTTCTCTTCAATCTTTAAATTCCAAATAGGAAAGAAGCCTTAATTTGAAACCTCTCCATTTCTGAATGCCTGTTTTTATTTGAGTGAGCTCTGTTAACTACACTTTCGACTAAACTTTTCAGAATCCTCTAACATTGTGTATTGCTTCTGCCTGGAAGAAGGCACCCTCAGAATGTTTTAGGAAACACACATGAATTAGAAGCTGGTTATTTACATCTTTTACATAAATGCAAAGACTAACAAAACACGCTGTTTACTAGAAATCAATTCTATTTTAACCTCTGTCAGGTTTAACTAAGGATAGAAAGTAACATGACCAAAGATCACTATTTAAAAAACTTAAATGTCCATGTACATAAAACTTCTCATTCATTATGTCATAGTATAGTTTGAAGTCACCTGAACATTCAGTATTAAATGTTACAGATATAAAGCTACTGTTGCTTTTCCAAAAAGCTTTGCCTTTTTTTTTCTGGTTTTCACACCAGTTCACCGTTGTCACCTGGATTTAGTTAAGCATGCATTTTAAAGCACTGAAAAATGTTTCCATCACATTATTATTACACAGCAATTGAGACATATTTGCATAATGAAAAATAATTACATAGATAATATCAATACATATGATTAAAACCATCTATTTGGGGGGAGTTGAAAGTGTGAAGATGTAACTAATATTTATAAATTACCATTGTAAAATTAATAATGTTAAACACTTTTTTAAGTAGCATGCAAAACAGCCAGCAATTGTTTTATTTTAAATCTCTTTTTATAATGTTGTTGCATTTTCCACAATTATCTGGAAACTTAATCCATCAAAAGTACATACAATTAAATCAACTATAAGGAGATGAAATTACTTTTCTCTTCCCATGCAGAGAGAATTCCAAAATTAAAGTAAATTAACTAGGTTATTGAAATCCACTTGTGATCTTGATTTTAAACTTAAGCAATATTTTAGCAAATAAACAGGCAATTACTGTTTATGTAGTAAACAGAAAACTGCCTGCAGTTTTAGATGAACTAGATTCACTAATATTGACAAGTAAATAACTGTTTGAAGCTGGAATCATACTTAATTACTATAGTCAACAACATTCATTATTGAATGCAGCATACAGCTTAAAGTATAACATTATATATTTACATATTTGCTATTTGCCCAGTTTTACTAATAAGATAATTTAGAGAAGATGAAAAATGTATAGGATATTTAATATGCTGGCACTAGAAAATGCAGATATTAATCATTTCAGCAAACTTTAAGACTCAAAAATCCAAATCTTTTCATTTCCAAACAAAAAAAAATATTAATTAGGCCCCAATCCTGCAGTCTGATCAAAATCTTTGTAACAGTCTCCCTGAATTCAGCAGGGCTCAGACCAGGACCCTTAGCAGGCTCACAGAATTTTTTTCCTCTTGATTTGAGCTATTATCAAATTAAAGAACCGCTGCAGCTTGACTTTCTGACAGTTGTACTTGAATGTTAGAGAACGGCTTTATTTTTTTCTTTTATAACCTATTTTTGGATTAATAATAATGTTAGCTCTTGATATTATTTCCCTGAACAACACTGAAATTAAACAGCATGAGAAGATGTGTCTGTTCCTAGGGTTAGAGTGCTACTTCGCATTGTATGTTAAGGTTCTGTGGGAAGAAACCTCTGGGAGGCTGCTCTTATAGAAACACCCTGTAAAGTAGCTTTGAGCACACCAAGGCTTCTTTCTGTCCCTCTGCAGAAGAATTGGTTCTACTTAGACCAAGGAGTTTTCCCAAAATGCACAGTAAGTAACAGTCCTCACAGAGATCTCCCTGCTGGCTTTGGCCCATGGTGCAAATCCCACTAACCCAAGAGCAACACAGAAGTAGTGGCAGCCCAAAATACAAAGTAGGATCCCTCTGGACAGGCAGCTGCTGCACGCATCACCCAGGAGCCGTGACATGTAATAGTTCACAGGTCAGCAGGACAGGCTACAATAAAAGCAGACAGCTGAAAAACAGTCAGTAGCAACTTTTGGCATGGACCTGTCAAAGATCCACTTGCCGAGGCTCTTTGGTAGGTCCCAGCAAACGTTGTAGCTCCTGTGTTAGGGTCTACAAAACCTCATGCAAGCATTAGGGAGTGGAGTGCAGAGGACCCTCAACAAGATCTCCAACAGCACATTAGAACAAAGCAGTCATGTTTTCTTACAAAATGTAAGTTTACACACAAGAGGTAAGAAATGGCCCAACTCTCCAGGAAACACTGCACATCTCTAATTTCCACTTGAGATCCTTTAAGAACTTGCAAGCTCTTTGCACTAAGCCCCAGCTTTGTCACCATTCTCAGAAAATTCAGGCTTCATCTCTAACATGAAAAACACTTTCAGATCCTTTAGCTATAAAATTTCCCACGCAGATCCTACAATGTGTTACACAGACCTGGGCAAAAGGGCTTGAAGAGCCCTGAATTCCACCTGCTCAGGAAAGGACCTCCTTTCCACCGCTGCAAAGAGCACTGCAGAGGGAAGCAACCTTATGGAGGCACTGCTCAGAGCATGCTGAAAGAAAAGCAACTGTAGCTCCACAGGCTCCTCTCAGGTTTGAGAGGTAGATTTTACTTTCCAATTTGTTTTATATGAATAATATAGATTTTCCCACGTAGGAGGAACTGACAGTTGTAAAATGGCTTTAGTAATCAATATATCCAAGTTTTTATATTAGTAACACAATAATTCACAATCACTGTGGGCTAGAGAAGAAACACATCAGTATTAGGTCACCAAGGCTTATTCAAGCCCTGCTCTTCTCTGTGTTCAGGCATAACTCCTCTGAAATCAATGGGAATTTGAGTAGAGAGTAGGGTTTGCTCAGTGATAACCCTGAAGTTAAAATATCTATTGCTTCGCTACAGACCATTTCAAGGGCTACCTCTGATTATTCTTCCCCAGCAATGGGAAAAAGCTACCCTCACATTTCAAAACCAGGGGTGGGCTGACAGAGCTGCCAAGTCTCCTCCAGCATCATGGCACACTGAAAAATGGCAGCTCATGTTAATACTCTTCAGAGGCTCCTTATTTCCATTTACATGAGTTCATTAGGATTACACAGGTGACTGATGTTATATGCTAAGTGTCTCCATGATTGCACAAAGTGCCAGATTAACAAAAATAAAAATGCTTTGTCAAACACCACATAAAATGCTGCTGAACACCTCATGGGCAACTGCTTTAGCCTCCATATGCCTGCACACTATGAATCAATCTTTAATTACATGATCATATACAAAACTTCAGTCTCAGTGGCAGGAGCTCCACAAGATTACAAGCAACAACACCCAAGGGAAGGGGCACGTCGGGCTGCTGTAACTTCCCACCGTAACACCAGCCTGATCCCCATTCTTGGTGAGGTTTCAATGGAAGAGGCGTTTGTTTCAAGATGTAGGAATGCAAAAGGAGCCTGCAAACACAGGTATCCTCAAATCACCAAAGCCCATCTACCTCTGAATTTTGGATCAGGCCAATCCCAAACATTTTCTGGTAGGATTACTGCTGTCCTTTCCCCTTCTCTCCCTTCCCCGGAAAGAACACGAAGCCTGACTCTATAAACAGGGTCCGCTGGCAATTTCTCCTGCAAACCCCACGAATTTCTAAAAGCCAGAAGCAACACACCCAAGGCATTCTACTAGAAATACGAAATAAAAACAGATAAAAACGGGGCGGGAGGGCGGTGGTGTGCGGAGGGGATGCTTTTCTCTCTCTGCCTCTCCCCTCCTGCATTCCACAGCCTTGACAAGCGGCACCGAGCCGGCGGCAGCGGCCGGTCCCCGCCGCCCCGGGAGGGGGAACGGCCCCGGGGGTCCCGGCCGAGCAGAGCCGGCTCCTCCCTCCGGCAGCGCCGGGCCGGACTCTTCCTCCCTCGGTGGCCCTGACTGCAGCTCCCCAGAAAGCTTCGTGCCGCGGCCGAGAGCCCTTTCCCCTCCCTCAAACGGCTCTTCGTAGCCTGAAGCTTGCTGCCCTTTTCCAAAGGCAACGCCCGAAGGGATCTAGCGAGCCAATTTTACCAGGAAAACAGGTTGGAGAAGTTAGAGCTGTGTGTATCTTACACTCCATACACCTCATTTCTGTTAAGCACATACAGAGCCAGGCGAATGACAAATACCCGACCGATTCATCCCTGATCCGAACACATAAGCCCGTACGCATCTTTACTCCTAGGAGTAATCCCAGCTACTTCAGCAGAACTCTGCTGAGGGAGGAAAAAAAAAAAGTCAGGCAGATAAATTAGTCCACGTTAAGCTTTAAAACTGTGCCATTTTTTTTCCTTTACATAATTTGCTGATTGATTCCTGATTTGGGGCCTTTATGAGGCTTTTGTACAATAGGCACTTGTGCAGCAGGCAAAGTGACAGTGAGTCTCGGGTGGATTTCTGGACAACAGAATAATATTGTATCACCGTGTCTGCTCGGTGCCCTCTCCATGCACAATAGCTCTGAGTGGCAGTGCATGGTAAGCAGATGAAGCCGTGAGAAGTATATGATCTGATGAGCTTGGCTAAGCTGGGGGCGTCTCCTCTACTCCGCTAAATTAAAAACCTCCCTGCAATTTCAGTCCTAATCACCCCCTCTGATGCTGTAATTGATGATGGTCAGTTAACTCCTTCACTCCCAAGGCCATTTATCAAAACCTAGAGAACTGTGCATTAGCCAGCTCTTCGTGACTTAAATTGGTTGGATTTAATGGTTGGGGTTTTTTTAAATTTTAGAAATTCAAAAGTGATATGAAGTATAGAGGGAGTCACAGCATAAATATTTCATGGCAGGTCTTTGGTTACTTTAGATCCACAATGCTCTACTCCCAAGTGATACAAGCTGTCTTTAAGCCTGGTTTGTGGAAAAATCTCTCCTCTTCAGTGGCACTGAGACATACATTGGCTTCTCTGCCACTCTCCTCCCTATGGCTGGCACAGGCAAGGAGCCAGCAGCATTATTACACCCTTGCACCTCCCAGCTGGCAAAATGGCCCTTTGCAGCCTTTACCAGTTGGTGCAAGCTGCTCTAACTTGTGTTGAGAAACCAAACCAGAAAAGAAAGTCCTATTTGCATTTTCAGCCTGATTCCAGACACAGCCCCTGTATGCTCTACACACAGGCTTACTGTTGGCTCTTGCACAACATGCTCCAAACTTAATAATGAAGGTGCGACTAGAGCTGTTAAAACGATCCTGGAGCTAAGTAATATCTTTTCATTCCACCTCCTATTTATGATGGTTTTTAGGGAATTGTCTGTACAGTGCATTGTTCTTCTCTTGCAGAATTCTTTAAGTCTGACTCATACCAAGAAGGAGGGAAAAATCTATAAGATGTGATATATGTTTATATTCTGCTGAATAAGAGGCTTTTCAGCACTGGGAAATCTATAGCATGAATTATTCTAACTGATTTATAATAGACAGCAATGCCTTAGGACTCTATTCTGACTATTTGTGCTTTCATGACAGGGTCAATGTACTAGCTGCATTGTACTCAGTAACTAGAGCACCCAAAGCATATGTCCATATACCTGTTCTAGAATTACAGCCTATTACTGCACTTTAGAAAAGGGCAAGTGGCTTGCCTTTTTTTATTATTATTTTTAAGGTTGTGTCTTAAAAGACTCAGATCTCAACACAACTTATATTTAATATAGTTCCAGTATCAACATCCAGTCATCAAACCCAGATTTTTAAATCTCCTGTATTAGAAAGCCAGCAACTGCAGGAGTGCATTCTTATTTTTTATTTGTTGTTTTGTTTTGCTCCCTTTTCTGCATGGGGGATAGGCTGCGAAGTCTTGATAATGTGAACCTGCTTTGTTTACAAATCCCAGCACTGCTACTCTGTAAATAGGAAACCAACTAACTCAGGAAACATCAAGAGATGAGCCAGCTCAGAGGAGACCAAGGCAGAAAACCTTCTCAGCAGCCTGAGTTGCAGGAGTTCAAAAGTGCCCGCTAAGATGCTTCAAGACTACCTTACCCAATGACTAACACCTGACTGGTGGCTGATGGGCAAGAAGAGGGCCTGAAACTGATAGACTTTTCCACCCAAAGCACCATTCCTTGTGCCTGCAGAGGAGGGCAGTAATATTTCTATATGCTTTGACAGATGAAAGCATTGATTCTAGACAGCCATTCCTACCCAGATCACTGATTCATCTTGTAAAGAGTGCAATATTCTCATAACACTGCATCACTGTCCAATATTAAAAAGGAGAAAGTATTACTTCTCACTTTTCTGGATGCATAAGGAGGACTGAGTCCTGACTGGTTCCCAGCAGCCTTTGATCAAGTCTAGCTCTAAGGTAACTGACTGAAGACACAGTAAAAGGCAAGGAAATAATTTTATTAGAGTTCACCTCCCTTGCTGCTGTTATTTTTGAAAGAGATAATTTCCCAGGCCCCCAAAGTATCATCCCCCTTCCAATACTGCTTGCAGTTTTCGACTAATGCAGCACAATACAAAAGTTCATATTAAATGAGGATACAACAATTCAACAACTAGCCCTGAAGTTCTCCCAGCACAACCAGGATCCACATGGCACTGAAAGGTGGCGTGTCTGCCAGCCAGTAAATGAATTTAATTAAGCAGTGGAGTGGCTGGTCTCACATGGCTGGAACCGTTGAGTGTAGGTGTGTGTGCACATGCACTCTCAACACATTAACAGAAGTAAGCCAAACTGCAAATGAACCCATAAATTTCTCTTGCAACAATTAAGCTCAACAGACCCTTGCTCTGACCATGCCAGTAGGACGTCTACTGGCCTTGACTTCTCAGGAAATTACTTTAAGTTTGAAAGGGGACCCATAGAAAGAGACATCTGCATAAAGACATCGAAGTTCTGAATTCTATAGGCCTTGTTCTGTACTTTGCAATGTTTTACCCTAGTTAGAATCCATCAAGACAGAAGACAACTAAGCCTGGTAGTGAAAAAACAATTTAAAGGAGTTTTTAAGAAAAACATCTGAAGATTAGCTGTCCCCTTCAGAGGTCAGATTTGATAGCTTTGCTCAGAGAAAAAGCATTGCCTACAGTTTTTAAAGGAAATGTGCCCAAGGCATTGAGGAGACTATTCCATTTGCTGCATCAGATACCTGCGTGCAGCTATGCTTCCGTATCCAAATGACATGCAAACTGATAGGGCCCAATGAACTGTGAAAGATAATTTATTCACTTCTTGAATATGCGCTTTTGTATATATTATTGACGATCTCTCCACACCTATTCAGGCACTAATACCAATACAGCCCACACTGGAAACATCTCTTTCCTTTTGCAACACCTTTAGGGCAAGAAAGGCGAGGGCCACAAACCAATTTAATTGGCCAGAGGGGATTTCCCTTAGAGGAGAAAGCACTCTTAGGGTACATAGGTGACATCTTAACCCCATTCCCCTTTTGGGGTCTGTGACAGGAATGAGCCTATAGGCGACAGGCAGGACACTACCCATATGGCTACAACACTTTGTGTAACGGCTATTGAGGGCCAACAGATCTCCTAACAGGAGAACTGAAAGTCACAATAAGCTGGCACAGCCCATTGTACACCTGAGGTTTTCCCTGGAGAGTTTTAGAAGATGGCAAAACAGCTCTATCTTACTTTTGATTTAACCTTATTCCCAGGCAATGCCTGCAGAGAACACCAAATGAGGGACTCCATCTAGTCTGTTGGCCTATGCTGGCCTTCTATTCCCACTTTCTTATTTTTAACAGTTTCACTGTAAATGAGTAAAGCATTAGAACATTAGCTCATATTGTACTGCAAAACCTATTCCAGTAAACCTGTCAAAATTGGCATCATTAATAATAATGCTTAGCACTTACATAGTGCTTTACATTTTCAGAGCACCGTAGACATTAACTTAATTAACAAGTGACAGTTTCACAAGTAGAAGCTTTCCCTGCAGCACTAGCCTGTGTGCCTGAATTTCTCACAAAATCTCCAACTCTGCATTAATCCACTTGTCTTTCATCCTTCTGAAAAGATTATTTTCCTTTTTATTCGCCTCCTTCAGACATATACACCCATGCTTTCAAAAACCAAGCTTTAAAAATATTCAGGTGGAAAACCACTGACTTAACATAAGCTAATTGGAAAATCCACATTACCCTACTTTTCAGCCTAAATTACACAAAAATCAGAGCTCTATAAAACACATGTCTGGACAGAATAGGTCTCTAAATTGGTGTAAAGTGTACTTAATATTGATTGCTCTGCAATTTCCAGAATTCAGAAACAGAGAGACATAATTAGGTTTTATTTGAATTTTTCTTTCAGGTTTAAAAAGAGAGATGGCCAGAAAATCAATACATTAGTCTATCTACAGAAGTAAAGTAAGTGAAACCCTTTTCTCTAGCAATTTACATGGCGAAATCACTGGGGAGAACAGCTTTTGGTTCTCAGGGCCATATTTCAGAGGTCTGTGGAACCCGTACTAATTTCCAAAGCTTAAATTTAGGCACGCCGGTGCCACTTTTAGCTTGTTTTCTACTTGTAGCCCGCCAAACAAACTCAGCACCCAAAATATGTCATTGTATCAGACAGATATCCCTGCTTGGTCCACCTACACAATGAGGTGAAGATCCTTACTCACTCTAGCCTTCATCAAGAAGCTTCAGTTTACAAAGGCAAAGGAACAACCTGAGAAACTGCACCAACAAACCCCTCTTTCCAAGGTACCCACGAACATTATAACCCGCAACCTGCATGGGTGGCAGATGCACTGGCTGCCAGCACAAGCCACACATGTCTATACACAGGGCCACTGCAAACACCACCATGACCCACAGCACCAGGATCAAAGAGCCTGACAGAAAACACAAACCAAACACTTGCACAAGAGGGCAAAGAAATCACCATTAAGACACAGCCAGCTTGATACCACAGAGGTGTATTTGCTCTGCCACACCAGGGACCTCAAGGACTAGCAACAACCTTATCTCCAGCCACCAAGGTTTAAACCCTCCCCACCACACACTAAGAACAATCTCCACAACCAAAAATAGGTGCCTCAAGGGAGGGAGCACTCAGAGCTACTACTGGCTTTGGGGAAAGCCATTGCCACCCCCAGCCTGCCCTCCCCAGAGCCCTCAGCAACAGCCCTGTCACACTCAGCCTCTCACACAACCAATAGGGACCAAAGGTTTTAGTAGCCTTTGAGTTACTCACGTCTGCTGCCCTCAAATAAGCTTCTCTCTGTAGATAGGACCAGGCTTTGAGGGAAGGTCTCCTCTGAAATGCTTGTAGATCCTCATGTTGGAGACTGATGGGAGGGGAGGGCAACCTAGTCCTAACGAGGTTCTGGTGAAGCCCCACAGCTGCCTACACTCATGACAGAACATCACAACAGCCTACACCTCCAGCAGCCAAACCCTAAAAGCTTAATTCCCACTCTTTTATGGTAGGGCAGGGCAGGGCCATGGCTAAAAGCCCCCACACCCACCCAAATGGCAGCTGTGGAAGCAGGGAGGGGGTGTTCCCATTTGGTGGTTGGTGCCATTTGGAGGGACCTCTACCCTGCTGTGGTACTTTGCTGTGGGTGCTCCTCTCCTGTTTGGTCATGGTGTCCCTAGTCATTCCAGCCCTTGGAAAATCACCTGCTGATGCGATTTTCCTAAATATCCACACGATCCTGGCAGTTTGTCTTAGAATCCCAACTCCTGGAGCCAAGGGGTTTATGCATTTCTAGTCCAATTTGTGGCCATGATGGTTGCTTGAAAACATTGATGGCTAAAACACTCCAAACACACATGGACGCTACCAGAAAAAAAAAGTGTTATGAGTGCCTCTATTTTATAAGCACCTGGAGCCTGGTACAGGCTGAGGGGTCTCCATTCCCTCTCCCCACAAACTGCCCGGGCTATGCACCCTCATCACTGAAAAGCAGCTTCTCTGTAGGGCACAATTACGATGAGGATCTAGCCATGACATGAATGTTAATTTATAGTGTAACAGTTATATTGGGAAATGATGTTGCTTTTGAGATACTTCTTGTGTAGAAGGGGGCATTGTCCTCTGTGTGCTCAAAGTGTGATGGCCAGGAACTCGACAGCACTAGGGAAATAGCTGTAAATTCTTATGGGTGGTATTTCCTATGGGACAGGCTCTCAGCTGATGAAAATCAGCATTGCTCCACTAAAAGTGATGCAAACAGTAGCATAGACTTACCCTTCCAACAAATCCATTGCTTAAGGAGTGTGTCATAATATCTAAAAGTCTGCTAAATTCATTATTCTAGATCCACAGACCTTTCTTTTAGACATTTAATGCTGGTAAGCCCTTTGGCCACGGTATGTTTATGCACAAACACACACACAGAAAAATAGTCAAACCAACTTATTCAGCTAGGATGAGCGATTCTGAAACAACCTTAACACTACCCCGTCGGCACACGGTGCTAACAACACTTCGTAATTTCCCTTCCTCTAACAGACAGTTCAAGCACTGGTGAAGGTCCTATCAGAGCATTTAATATCTGCTGTAAGCCACTGTTTAGCAGGAAGATTACATCCCCCAGATTTCACAGTTCAAAAGTTCATACTGTACTGTTCTATATATAGAGTGCCTGACACTGCCTCTTCTTTAGTGCAGATATTCTGGGGGGAAAAAAAGAAAAAATATCATTTTGAAACATTCTGAAACAAGATTTTAAAGTTTGTTTTATGCAGCGAGGACCAACTCTTAGTCCTGCTTCAGAAACTTTTGTTTGCCAGCGTGGGGTTTGCAATTAAGAATTTTTCTGACCTGCCATTAAGTTTGAAACTTTGTAAAGAAAGTTAAAATTCAGAACTGGATAATCACTACTAAAATCAACATATCCTTTGCTTCTAGTTAATAATTTTCTTAGGAGAAATGGCTTTTGAAAGAAAAAAAAAATTAAGGAATGCACAGGTTAAAAATTACTTTTGCTGGAACAGAAT
Organism: Athene noctua; assembly: GCF_965140245.1. Classification (NCBI taxonomy): domain Eukaryota; kingdom Metazoa; phylum Chordata; class Aves; order Strigiformes; family Strigidae; genus Athene; species Athene noctua. Next base: position 10,814,958 of record NC_134049.1, on the reverse strand, counting down.
GATCATGAATAGAAAGACCCTTGCAGCCTGTACATCCTTGATTATTTTTATATCTAGTTTTCACTTCCCATTGTACATCTTTTCTCTAGGTCTTTCAGCGAGTAAATCCCTCAAACTCTATCTTGGTGCAGGACTGCTTTAGAAACACAAAATAGATATTTTTAAGTCATCTCCAGATATCCAGTTCCAGAGAGATAAGACGCAGGCCTCAGTCTAATCTCATTTACACAGATCAAAATCAGAACTCATTCCACTGGAGTAAGCAGCGTGACACTGCTGTAAACCTGCAGTGCTTCTTACTTGTGGCAGTTTCGCATGTGATGCTTTTAACACATCTCCGAGCCAACTGATTTCAATGTATTCTTTAATTAAACCTCTGTTTTAAAAACGAGGCAGTACTCACGCTTTTGAAGAGCTCTGCCCTGCCAGTGCTTTCAGGTCAGTGTCCTTCACACACATTCTCCACCCAGCTTGACCTTGCCCTGATCTGGGGTTGGCAGTATCACACTGATTTGACTTTACATTTCTTAGTACAAATGATCAAACTGCTACTTTATAGTTGTAGTGAAAAGGAAAGAGGTAGAGAGAGGGGAAGCTTTTGGAGCAAATCAAGGGAAGGACTCAGATTTACATCTTCTGGAGCTTGCAGAATGATAATAAAGCTGCTCTGCTGTCTTCATTGCCAGAACTGGGTCTAGAAAGTCCTGTGTCTGCATGCATGTCCTCAGCTATCTACTTAGCAGAGCACTTTATGAATGTAAAATGCATTGACTATCTTTCAAGTACCACAGCAGCTAGCTAGAGAAATTATTTTATTACTGATTCATCTGAATATTAAGAATATCAGAAAACAGTTCTCAAATATGTGTTTTTCCATAAGTAACTATGCTGGTACTGTGCTTAGTTTGCTCACAGAGGCACAGGTCCGGGACTCTTTTAAAATTGAACCCCGCATGTTTTTAGCGTGTGGATCCTCTTCAGGTCACGGCTAGATGAAGCCACTTGCCACATGCAATGTGACCTTCCAGGGAGCAGCTTCTCATAGTCTTTTCTGCACCATGTTTCCCTCAAGGCATCATGGGCTAGATGGGACAGAGAGTTGTGCCTGACTTTACTGCACTGTAAGTAAGGTTCACAAACAGTGGGACAACCTCATTCTTTTTCACAGTACTGAAGAGGTCATGAATGTTGTATGTGCTTGAAGACATGTGTGCATTTAGTCTGTTTGGACATTAAATAAAATTAAGCTCAAGTTTAGGCATGCTCTAGCCAAAGGCAACTCTAGCTTGCAACCACATCACGCAAATTTCAACCAAATATCTTGCATCTTTACAAAATAATACAATTTTCTGCCTAATGCTATTCCACTCCCTTTTCCCGAGGGGAATGCCCCTTCTGAAGGCATAATCTTAAGCTCCTTAGCCAGCGTATCGCCTGACAAGCTTTGCCCTGCTAGTCCTCGCAAAGCAGCCCACATACCCTCAGTTCGCCCTCCTCTCAGCTGAGACGGCAGAAGCAGGGCAGTCTGAGTGCCACTTCTCGTACTCAAACAGTGAGTAGCAAGCTGCTTACACAAATCCTCCTCACGGCCTGCCCAGTGTGACAGCTTTCGGCATGGTAACGCAGGGCTGTACACCTGGAAGAGCCAGCCTGCAGTGGTGGGAGCATTTTGATCGCAGACTGCAGTAAATATTTAATTATCGTGTGATTTCTTCTGCACAAACCTCAAAGCGTTTCTCAATATCAATACTTGCTCTAGTTATATGTAACCATCTTTCAACTTTAAGAAATACATTCAGGAGTGATAATAAATATTTCATAAAACTGTAACTAAAAGCTGTTTGTAGACTTTAGGTGACCTGCTGCTTATCCTGAGGTGAGAGGAAAAACTTCAAGGGTGTATTAATTTCAAATAATTTTAAAGAAGTCTTATATTTGTTGGATATCTGCTTTACCCAGCTGAAAATCAAGGCCAAGATGACTCAGCCATTATACTGTAACATGAATTCAGTATCCTACCTTCATACAACATACACAGCATGATTCAAGGTTGAGCATAGAATATCAAAAGACTCAGAGCATGGACAATTTTAATGGTAAAGGAACCTTGACTTTTACTGATTATATTAGTTCAACTAAAATTGACCTTCGATATATGAAGATTTCATTTTCACAAATAAATGGTATGACTGATGCCTTTTATTAGGCTTACAAAAAAGTAATCAGAATTGAAGCTTTCAAGGCCAGAATCTCTTTTTCAGTTCAAATTACAGATAACGGAAAGACATAGTTACGAGATCTTAAAAGCTAAACTAATCTCTTTTTGTTTGTTTGTTTCTTAATAAAAGACAGTAGTATCACTATTTATCAGGTCCCACTAGCTAACATTGCTGCTAAATAGCAACATGTTCCAGAGTTGTTGCTTGTGCCTATCTATCCGGTTAATGGGATGGATTTATTACAAGTATTGAATAATTTGGACCCAGCCTACATTGATGTATTTTATGGCATGTGGTCAACACAGCTATTATGGCATGGATCTGCAACTGCTCTATAAACTGGAGCATACAGTCATTAAAATGAATGAGCACAAGTGTTTGTTATGCTGTTTTTAATTATATGTTTATCTCTTTCTCTTTTTTACTTCCATTTTATTTATACCACATGTGATCACATATGGGCCATAGTGTCATCTTAGGGGGCTTAGGCAAACCCTAGGCAACCATCTTACTTTATTTAGGAGGGTATAACTTAGCTTAGCAGCAATTATAGGGCTATATATCTTAATTTACATACATATTCCTGATTTTTAGTGAAGTCCAGTATCCAGAGTTGAGGGTATTCTAAAGGGAAAAGGAGCAAATCTCCATCATGTGGAACACTGATTATGAGAGGGATTGTTTTAATGATTATCACAGGTTAAACATAGGTTTATTATTTAAATTAGATGTTTACTTTATCATTTGGATGTGTCCTGAAGAAGTTTCTTTAAGAACTTGTATAGAAGAGAAAATCATGGAGACTGAAACTCATTGAATTATTTGTCTAACAACTAATACTATAAAATGATAGTTTAAGGCACAAATTAATGATACTTTCAAGGCTCAGTTCTATTTTCTTGAAGTTCTGCCATGTGGATAAATATCATTCCCTTGTACACTGATGAAAATTAGTCTGAGAAGATAGTGCAGGTATTGGAGGACACCTCTGACAGCACAGCTCCACAGAAGCTGCCAATGGACATGAATGCATTGGAAACCAGACTCCATGTTAACGGCTCAAGAAATTCAGGGGAATGGACCATGCCTCCAGGGGTCATTGGCATCCTGTTAGGTCTGTGGTTTATACCATGAAAACCATTTGACTTATTAGTTGGCTTATGGGCTTACTCTTCATGTGATTTTATTGGTGGAAATGGGCCAGAAAAAACAAAGGGAAATTGAAAGCATGCTTTCAGTGAGTTGTATAGGCTTCAAATTTGCTTTCTATGAATGTTAATGCCAGAATGCACAATCATCTAAACTTCCATAAAAGTCAAAGACACCATTTTAACCCGTGTACCTCCTTTGGACAATTAGAAGTCAAAGACAGTAATGTCCAGACACACGGATCTGTGAAAATTTGCATATATACATTACTTTCTTTGTTGGGTGGACTATCAGTTGTATTCCCAACATTGGCTCAAGGCCTGTATCTTTCACATGACAATGTGAACAATTTATGCATTTAGCTAAATCTGCTTAACCTGGGTCAAACTACACCCATGTTGGAGCTCTGCCATCATAAGCAAAAAAGAATTATAGATCTGATGGTACATGTTCTGATGAAGGAGAAACAGTGACACTGGGCTGATCAACAGTTTAACAATGACACAAGTAGCTCCCTCTGAGGACAGGATCAGGTCTATTGAAACGATCAATTTAAGTTTTAAATTATACTTTTAATTATTTAAAATAGAACGTCGGCAGAGCTAGGAAAAAAAATCCCTTTGTGTCAAACAGTAATTACATCTGACTTTTCCACCGAAAACTCTAAGTGGTGTAGTACTGCATTATAACTGCTTAAAAGTATAAGGTTCTTTCTTTTGCATAGTTCAGATTGTGCACTGAACTAGATAGCTTTGTTAGTAGGGCACACAGCTCTTCGTTCCTGGAACCCCACTTGAACTCTTTACTTAAATGAATACACTGGTTTTGCTCAGTCATTAGTAGGCAGTAACTCATATCGAAATGCATTGCATTTAATTCAGGACAGTTGGCAGTCTCTGCACAAGAGAGACTCCGAAATGAGCCAGCATATAAAGGAGGGGAATGTCTTCAGCTTAGAGCTGGGGTTACTGCTAGGGCAAGGAGGGGATTTTCTCACTCCAGCTGTCTGCATCAGAACTGGTATTCAGTTCCTGGTACTCTGAGACCTGTAATCTTTGTGAGGGAAAAAAATAAAGAAAACCAAAAAAAACCAACAAACCCAAACACTCAAATACTCACTTGGAGAACAGAAAATTGTAAATAAGACATGTAAAAAAATAAAATCAGAAATATATTTGCTTGTACATCAATCACCCCCATTTCAGATGCGATGCCAAACAGAGGATGAATGAGGGCTCAGCTCGGTTAGGAAGAGTGCAAAAATCAACAGCACTAAAGCTACTTTTCAGGTTAGCATAATCTTCTGTCTGCAAACACTGTCTGTTTTATCTGATTTTTTTTTTATTGGACAGCTGTGATCTTCTCCTTTCAAAACCTTGTCACTGCCGTTCAGCAGAAATGTAAGTGATATGATTAAGGAACATGGCATCTTGTATAATCGGTCGTAATCATTATCTAGGGGTTTCAGTAACATGACACATGCACAGCAACAGAAGCATCTGCTATGGACTGACAGATATCTCAAGCTCAGGATGATGGAAGCACACTCAGGGATTTGTAAACTTGTCTTGGCTAATGCCACTATCCTGATGTGAACCTGTTGTTGGCTATGCTGCTTAAAGGCCAAAGATTAAAAGTGTTTTTTATAAAGTTCATCCTATCCCTCATGAACCTACATCTCTGGCTGGTGTGGGATGTATTACCTTAGCAGACCTTTCCCACTTTCACTGATAGGATGGTACTTTTGGAAGTAGCTGTAAAGAGCAGAACTCTATTTTTATAGCATTTCCTCACCATGCATCAGGTTGGTCTTTTACAAACACTCAGTACTGGATTAACTGTGTTTTCAGAGAAGTCAACAAAGTTGAATTGGATAGTATACTATGTAAGCTATAAACACTAGGGAATGGACACGTGACTGCAACTTGAGTGAGCACTATCGTGTCTTTGCTGCTTGCCCAGAAGGTCCATACCCTACGTATGAGCTGAAGACTGCTAGCCATGGTCCCAGTGGCAGCAGCCATATTATGGATGCTTCATAAGGAAGAGCTGAAGTCTGTTTCTTCCTCAGCCTGCAGAGACCAAAATCCAATCTCTCACTTTCTGCACATGTTCCCCAACCACTGTGCTATTAAAGATCTGGGGGAAGTAGAGATGAGAGATGTTTTCCATGCCTCCTTGTTATAACAGAGTCACTGGAAGGCAAATGGCTGTGAGCCAGGAGGAGAACAAGCAAATGAGAATCACGCCAGAAATGGGATACATGCTTTTTTTTAATGTTTTTTGTTTTGGCAAAATTTAGAACAGCTGTAGACTGCATTAATTTACTCTGAGGTCTGACTGATTGCCAAGGCCGTGGTTGGGGACATCACTTTTGCACACCAACTGTGGAAATTAATCATTCCTCCATGTCGACACTGGAGGATTAAGACTTGGGCACTGTTCCTTTATTGCGACTCCAACATTTTGCTTTTGGTCACTCCCAGACAGGATCTCGTATTCAGCCTGTTCCGTTCAACTTTTTGTAAACATTACTGCAGCTGTATTTCTGGGACTGTCACAAGCTATCAGCCAGTGGGCAGCGCAAAGTCAGGTTTGTTCTTCAATGAAGCAAAACCTTTTTTTTATGCAACCATGGCAGTTTATAAAGGTCCATCAAGGCAGGAGCATCACAATTCACAATTTACGCGTCCCAGGTAGTGTTTAGGGTTATTACCAAGTAACGGCAACGAGTATGTTTGTTATTCAACAATTGTGAATAATAACTGGTTTGAAAGAAGTGCAGAAATTTTGTAATGGATTAAATGCTTTAAAGTAATTGCATAAACGTCTGCATATTATATATATTAATTTCTACTCCTGAGCAGAACTACAGACCATGTTGCATTAAAACCATTTTATCTAAGAATATGGCAGCTAATTGTTCCAAAACTACGCCACACCCACTTTACTTTTTTAAGGCTTTAAGGATAAGGATGTTTCCTAAAATTTTAGAATATTGAGTCAGATTTCCTTACTCTCACCATGTAGGACTTTATTTTGCAAATCATCTCTTTAGGTTAGCTTTTTTGATTAAGGGAAGGGGCTATGCTGATTTATACTATTTGAGAATCTGGACCGTTGAGTTCAAGAGGATGACTAATGAAGTCAGGTGCTCATCAAGTTCAGTGATGGTATCAGAATCTGATTCTGCTTGTGTTTGGGGACAAAGGATTGAGAACTGATGAAAGGAGAGGCAATTAGTTAACCACATTTATGAAGAAGACAAATACAGAATGCAAATGCACCTGCCTCTTTAAGGTTTCCTCTACTGTTGCCTCATGGAGCAAAAAAAAAATCATTTTATTTTATTCTCAAATACAAACATACTGAATGATTACTGTGTAAGTGCCAGGATGTAGGCATGAAAATTCATTCTTCCTTCTTGTTTTCTTGCAGGTCAAGGTTTGAAAGGAAAATATGTGTATAAATAAAACAGACAGGGATCAGATGTAAAAATCCACCTGCTCCATTTATTAATGCCATTCTGAATGTGAAAACATAATGTCAGGAATTAGGTAGCATATGAAAGTACAGCTAGATAAATTTAAACAGAATTTTGAATAAAGATACATTTAGGAATATAAAACAGGGTGAGATTAAACATAATGTAATCAAAGGTAGAGAAAAGAATATGACACAACAGGGCAATGATCAGAGTTTCAGCTCTTAAAAACTGCATTTTTGCTGAAGGCGTTGCCACAGGTGAAGTTACGATAGATGCTCCCACTTTCTGCACAGGCGTAAGCAGGTGTTCCTGTCTTCTCCTTGCCTCTGAGACAAACACCTGCTAATGTTAGCTACCTACTTCCAGTCACCACCAGAAGGAGCTTAGCAGATGATATTTTCATTGGATTGTGCAATAATGTGAAGTCTTCTCTAATCTTATTTGGCACATTACCCATTGGATTTATGGAAATCCTCGATGAACTTTAACCTGGAGGTGTAGCAGTCACATAAACTCTGCATGTGCGTGTGTGTTGTGGCAGTCGTGAGGTGTGCCCTTGACTTTACCTACGGCCTAAGTCCTTGGATAGGCCTACAAGTAATCCTTAAATCCAAAGGGAGTGAAGTATAAAAATCAGTCTTCCAAACACATAGCACTTTGGCTGATTAGCATGGAGAAAAAAAGAATTAATAATGAGGAGAAAAAAAAGATAGCCAGAAACTACAAACACCAGGGAGCCCATTTCAGCGTTACTTGAAAATAAAGCAACAATAGCAAGACTAGTCATCTCATTAAATAATAATTTGTTATTTCCCTTTAATGCTGCACATGTTCTTTAATGGTTCTGACTTCTTAAGACAGTTTGACTATAATTTCCACATATTTATCAATAGAAAACTTGTATAACTTTTAATGAGTCCTTGAACTGACCACCTGTGAACAAGAGGTATCATAAACCTTGTCTCTTGAAATATGAAAAATAATTTGAACATAAATTTTTCTTGATGTGGCTGATCTAAAGTAGGTTGTGAATCTACTGGCAGACAGCTCAAGCCATCCTCCCCACAAAATTAAAACATGCCTACCACTTCTGTCCAATGGCAAGGAGTAGAAGGTGGTGTCAGTTCTCACATTTGGAACACTGAAGGTTATTAGAGAAGGAAAAAAGTCTCTGTTTATTAAAGACTGATTCTTTCATTAGAAAGGTACACTGATATATTTCTTCATGGTCAGAGTCCATCCATCAGGAGAAATTTCCAGGTCTTGAAACTACCCTAGTGGTCTTTCATATCTATGTGATTTGTAAATTGGATGTCTTGTGACCAGGGATGAGTACGTGCTTTGAGCTGGATTCAGGATTCAGGGGAATTTCATTTTTATATGAAATTAAATTAGTATAAGTTACTGCAAAATTTCAGAAAAAAATCATGGGAAGAATGTAATTTCATTTCAGCTGAAACAGCTTGTAAGTTTTACCAGCTCTGACTATGGTGCTGATGGCTGATTGTAAAATGGAATCTTACTTCATTTTATTCTCATTTATGTATCATCCATCAGATTTTCCTCTTTCACTTTGACTTCACTGTTCTGACTAAATGTTAAGATTCTGAGTTTAAATTACATATCCTCGGGCACGTTTTGCCACATGCAGAGATTTCTTTTCCTTTAACAGTGTAATGAGACGGTGCTGCATCAATATATCTGTATGAAAATTTTCAAAAATCATGAAATAAAAATGTTACATTTTCAACAAGAAATTTTCAGATATGTTACATAAAAATAATACTCTGTTCTCAAACACAAGACATTTAAATTATGCTTTCAATAGAGAAAGTTTTGTTTCAGCATTTGTTGTAAAATGGTTATGCTGATGCCTTCCAAGCTTAGTATTTTCAAGGCATCAATTTTTTCAAAAGATTTGAAATTCTGCACTTTTACCCCAAAGTAGGACGAAACAGAATGTCAAAAACGGAATTAAATTTAAATTCCAGATTTACACACAGTTCTTTAATTTTTAGTCCACAGGTATGGGTTATCTTACGACTGTGAACATCCCGAAGGAACAAAATGCATGTACTCGAACTCCAGTGGTATTTTGGGGAAGACTGTAGGTATATTGAATGCATTTCCCAGTATCTGATCTGCAAGGGAGAATGGTAAAGAAGCTATAAAAAGTGAGAAGGCAAAACCACCACAAATGCATATACTGTTTTTACAGAAATACTGGCGTGAACATGGTAACTCCATCCCTTCACTCAGATGGCAATCACATCACGGGTAACATGGTGTTTTACTGCTTTTGGCAGCATTACAGAGATAACCTCTCGTGATGAAGAGATTTTCAGAATTTTTTCCAGTGTACTGGCCTGAACCAGGCTTTTCTTTTATGTTAAACATAAATACCCTAGTGTTACTCCTATTTTCTTCTTGTATAAATAAACTGTCTACAGGCAGTGGAAAGAGGTACTTGTTATTGTGCTTCTGTTGTGACAATGTCAAAAAAAAACCATGCTAGGTGTTTTCCAAAGGGCCATCTTTGTCCTGACGAACATCCCTACAGAAAACATAATTGCATCCTTTTAAAATATCATCCTGGTGCCACAGAACATTGTGTGGTTCTGCTGAGTGATTTACAGCACCAATAATACTGTCCTTTAGTTTTCACACAGTTTTAATGGCAATATGTGAAAACTTGGAGCTATATGGTATTTTCTTTAGTGGGACTGGTCTCAAATGAGCTAGGTCCCTCATTTTTCCATTTGACATATTAGAATGAATATACAGCAGGAGAAGCTGCCTTACATTTTCCATTCTTCATGTTAAACATAATCTCGCAGCCTAAGTGCTGAATCACATCTCCCAACTATTTCCTCCTCCAATTGTGCCTTCACTTGTGTTGCTTTTATTTACCATGTCAGCTCGCACCTTTCTTAACAGTGTTGCTTTTCTTCCCCTTCGAGCAAATATATCCTTTTCTCTATGGCAATTTTTGAAATGTGTGCTCAAGTCAGGGGTTAGACAAACCTTATCAGTATGCGTGTGTGTGTATGTGTGTGCACTTGTGTATGTAATTCAGGTATTTTCTCTTACCGAGCAGGACAGTTGCGTGGAAAGCTCGTAAAAGCTAGAGTGGAACAACAGCACAATACATCAAAGGGGGAACTGAGATTCTTTTTTTCCATAATTTTAGCTGAATGCATCACAAAGTGGCAATTATATGGCACATTTTTCTTCTAAAAAATTGGCCTCGTTGTGCCTCTAGACAACAAAACAGCATGAAGAAACCATACAGGCACAGCTTGGTTCCAAATAACCATGTTTACCTAATATACACAAATATGCCAGGCCTAACTATATAAATATTGCTGTTCTGACTTATTTCTGGAAGTTTCTAAAACACATAACATGGTGAGTAGAAAAGAACATTCACTATTTATTTTCACTGTAGGAAAAGGCAGTAAGTCTCAAGCATAAACATATTTGCAGTGTGATAGGGAAAGATGACAGGAGTAACTATGGAGCATTTTATACCCACTCATGTAGTGAAAAACATGCAATGGAAAAAATCATTTGAGGTGTGCAGCTCAAATTTTATATAAGAGGCATTTTGATTTATCTAGAAAATGTTTTCTATGGTATTTAATTTGAATTTATTCCTGCCATGTTTTTCTTTTTTTCTTTTATAAGATATTCAAGAGATTCTCAGGGTGACATGAAACACTTTTAAGAGAACTACCAGTTATCTCCTCTTTTCTTATCTCTTGGGCAGCTTTTCCAGCATTCAAAACTAGCACTTGAGTTTTAAAGCTCCCTCCCAAGATTGCTGTCAGATGAGGTCTATTGACAGGGAGGTTTTGCTCTGGGGACCTAATGTAGTATTTGAATGCATCAGAAATTGCAAATGATGCAAAATTACTCAAAAAAAAAAAATATTCCTAACAAGAACTCAGGAAATTCCCAGCCCAGAAGCGTGACTGACTTTAATAAATGGCATATTCAAAATGTAACAAAAGATAATTTGAGTCTGATTCCAGGGGAATCAGTAGCAGATGAATCTCTCCGCCTGTGGCACGTGCAGCTGGCAGTGCTCTCTCTGTGTGCCTGTGTCGAGGGCGCAGGGCTGAGATGGTGACTTCTCCTTTTCTCCCAAACCTGGCAGATAATGGGATTAAGGACTGTGAGAGGCACCTGCTACCTGTTAGTCAAGTTTTGACTTGAATGGTCCTGTTGGTGGCTTCCATGAGGATTCTTATGAAACACTCACGGCAGTGATTCCTCACTCACAGTCACCAATCCAAGAATTTTCTCCATTTTAGGTTTCTAGAAAAAACAGGGAATCCATGGGGCCTAACTCGCCTCTCAGCTGGTGCAGAGATCAGTGCTGAGATCTAGCAAATATGACTTCCACGGGATGCTGAGGCTGCCAAAAATTATTACTGGACTTCATTTCCAGCCATGCCAATTTTGGAAATGCTAGAGTCCTGCTTGCTGTCCCGGTATAAACTGGTTGAATTGTGGTGCATCTGATCCTGTAAATCTAAACATCACTATCATTAGAAGCAGTACAAAGAAAAAGAGGTGCAAGGAAAGAATGCTGGAGAGGAGGAAAAAAGTATTTATGAAAAGTGTGAAAAGGGAACACTGTTCATAATTTATTTTTAATTTTTTTTTTTTCCAAAATACTTGGCACCATAAATCACTTGAAGTCCCACATTTTGTTACTGAAAAAATACTCCGAAAATATTTCCTCCCCTTTTTGGCATTTGATTGCTTTTTAAAGCATTTGAAACAACATGACTTGTGGTTTGGCTTTTCGTTTTGTTTTTATTTGGTGGGTTTGGGTTTGTTTATTTGCAGGGACTGAGGTGGATCCACTTAATTACTTTCTTATTGCTCTCTATTTGTCTGCTCTGTAAACTTTAATATCTTCCTTCAGTTTGGAAAAATTAGATTCTGACTAAATGACAGTCTCCTCTTTTCTCTGGCCACTTTCCAAAAGCCAGAAAATACTTAAAAATTCTTAAGCAAGAAAAGGAAATTTGAAAAAAAGATGTAAAAAGGAAGGAAAAAGAAATCACTAACATTCTTTTGCACTTTTTCCCCCCACTCAAATATAAAATTCAAAAAACTTAAAAATCACTCTGAGAATAGAATTTTAAAATTTCAACTTCAAGTGATTGTTTTCTGGTTATATTTTACACTCCTATAGAAAATAAATTATTTCATCTCTCCCAACCTATTTACTCATAAGTACATATTTTTTATTTAAAATATTTCTTGCCCAACATTTTGAGGAAAAAAAAATCAAACTTGTCTAATAAATCCAAAATATAGTCAGTCTTAAATTATCTATGGGTAGATTTGCTGAAGAAATACTTATTTAATATACAACAGTCAAAAACAATGGAGGGTTATTAAAAGAAACCCCTTCCATGAAGAAATATGGAAAGTTCTCATCGGATATCATTCAGTTAGGAGAAATAATTGAATAAAATAAGAGACACTCTTCAGGGGACTAAATTAAAAAATTATGTTTTCTTCAAAAAAACATTATCTAGTGTAGGTCCTGCTCTACCAACACCTTTTTACTGTTAAATTTCAATACTCTAATGTGAAGGCAGGGATTTATACTCCACTGAAACCAGTTCCATGGATCTAGTCCAACCATAGTGAAATTTAAACTGAAGAATTAACTTCTTTTTTGTTTGTTTGTTTTAACTGAATAGTAAGAATAATTCCCTCCAGCTGTGATAATGAGATGGCTCTGGATCTGTCCCACTTCTTAGACCTATGCTTTTATTCTTTTCTAGAAATCATAAATCTTTGATCACGTGGGTCCAGTTTCTTCAAAGCCACTGCATCATAAACATTATTTTCCACCGATTGCATTAGCTTCTATGACTTTTTCCTAGAGTTCTGATCCTTATTCAAATTAAAAGCAAACAAACAAACAAAACCATCTTTTTATTCCTTTTCCTTTTCTGGATGCCTTGCAAGACAAAGACAAATAACAGCTTTGATCTGGAGAGACCGTAGATTTTCTTTCTTCTTTTAAGCAAGCAGAGGATGTTCGTGCGAGTGAAGGATCAGGGTCAGGACAGGCAGAGCTTGTAACTGAAGTTGTCTATCTTTGGGCCATGCAACTCTGCTGCAAGTTTCCCTAATGCCTTGGCAGTGATCCCTAGCCTGACCTGGAGACACTGAGCTGAGACGAAGAAGCCAATTAGGTTATAACCTGAAGTTGGTTCAAACAGAGGTCCTGTAGGTGAACTCTGGCTGCATTATCCACTAAGCTGCCCTGAATCGGTATGCGCTTTAAATAGGAACAGGTTGTTTTTGTCAAAAATCATAATTTCCTTAGGAATCAAAATGGTATAAAATACTGGAAAAAAAAAATACAACTGCAAAAATTGTTTTCTATGCAGTGGAAAAGCTATTTTATTTAAATTTGTCTTCTCTGATGTTCTCCTTTGGGTAGATTCTGTAAGAATATGCTTCTAATTGCATCATTTCATTAGCAAATCTCCAGTTTTATTTAAAAGTGTATATGTAAACGAGAACAGTAATCAGAAAAAAAAAAGCATTCTAGTGTATTTGCATTTGTTGAAGGGACAAAGCATGAGTGAATGCTACAACAGCATTTGGAATTTCCTCTATATTCCCCTATTTTCTTAATTCATTTGGCAGAGGAAAGAAATAAACAAAAAATAAGACACGAACACGGAACCTCAACTTCCACAAATTGGCACAACTCCATCCAACTCAGTGGAGCTTCTTTGATTTATATCAATCGAAGATCTGGCCTAAAGGTTTATAGGAGTAATGGGAATGAGAAAATTTCAGCAGTGCTTCACTGTCGGAGGAGAGAAGCTCTGCTGCGGGGAGCTGCACATGTAGTGCGTGGCCGTGACTGCTTACACACTAATTAAACCAGTTTTATATTTTGGTACTGGAAAGATGGTTAAAACCATCTGTTTCTTGTTAGAATATTCTACTAGCTAAGAAGAAAATGTGGTCAAGATTAGATCTAGGTGATAAATAGTTGTTTGAGGTTTTTTTTATTCTGCGGCTGAACATAAAGATCTAAATAGTATTTGCGTCAGTACTTAAGTACAGATGTAAAGGTTTATTGCAATGTGACAAACAAAATGATCTCAGGTTAATCTGCAATGTTTTGTTTCGACCAAAACAGTGATTTAATTTCTTTAATATTTTATTTAATCTTCCCTCTTTCTGCATGTTTTAACCCTTGCAATATGGAATCACGTAATATATTTTGAAACAAATGTTGAAAGAGATATTCCAGATTTTTTTACTAAAACTAATTGTTGAATATGACCCAGTCTGAGGCCTCTTACACATCAGGCAATCAACAGGCTGCTGCCTCAGTGGAGTGTTCCAGCAAATTACCTGGCACAGCCGTTGCAGGGTAGCTGTGCTGGAGCACATCCCTGGAGCTGAATTAGAGGTTGTAAATTGCCTCCACAAATCCCTTCCCTCATAGTCACTTATTGTCCCACATAAGTAGCTATCATTTTAATTGACAGAGTGTTGTATGAGGGATGCAAAATCATGAAAAATATGAAATGCATCATACGGAGACAAAACACAGCTCCATTGAAATTATACCTTGTCAAGAGAGAAAATATTCTGGTTGGCTGAACATGAATCAAAGAATTTGGAGGACCAGAATGCTGGAATTACCTGGACTCAGAAAGTAAGTATAGAAAAGGACCCAGCTTGCTTATTTAGACTCATCTTTCTCTCTACTTATTTTTCTTTTGTGTTGGTCACAAACAAAGGGTGAAAGTTTAAAAAGGAAAAGCAGAGAACTAAAATACAAATAATAGCATCTTGTATTTGTGGAGTGGATAGTCTGGGAGACAGGTAACAGCACAGAAGCATTTCCTTTGGGAAAATGGCTTGAACCCAGCTGGAGTCGGAAGCGGTGGCCATCCATAGGCTGTTCAAGGGCCCAAGTGTGGTGGGTTTGTGGTCCGTGTCCTTCCCTCATAACGGTGTTGAAGTGGTTCACAGGCTCCGCATTGGCCCTATAAACAAAGATGAATTTCACTCTCTGAACACATCTGTCATGTTAGGGCTCTGACACCATGCATGATTGTGCTTAGCAGTCCTGGTACTGTGCACATTAATAATTTTAGTACTACTTTTTCTTCTCTAAACCATACCTAATTAAAAAAAAAAAAAAAAAATATGCACATACCTGTAATCACAGTTCTGTCATCTTATGCTGCAAAGCTACAAACGGAATATCCAGTTCCCATCTTTCTTGACTTTGTTTTCTGCTCCATGCTTTGTATTGCCCTGTGAAACACATGCATCAATAAAATGAAGATCGGGGGTGATTTTCTCCCTTTTTAAAAAACAAAAATGAAACATACATGACCAAAAGGCTGAAAAATGTAACAAATAAAAATGTGTTTTCCCTCCAGAGTTCTGTTTGATTTTACATTCTGATATCCCTTGCTGACAAGGGAGAAATATCTTACACCACAGATTCTCGTGGAAGTCAACAAAGCTATTTCTGTCTTAAAGACTAAGGGTAGAAGAATCTATATCTTAGTTTTCCTACTGAAAATAGAGATTTAAAAAAAAGTTTACATCCACTATTGATTGATTTATTTATTTAATCCATCCACTGATAGCACGAAAGCTTCTGCCTTAGCACTTTACTGTTGATGCTTGACTGAACTATAGAGCTTACTTTTTTTATGCAACCCTGAAATCAGCTTCAACATTGAAGCAAAGGCCATGACACTAGAGATTTTCAAGCAGATGGAGTAAAAAATATTGGTTTTGTGTGTATCAGTGCAGTAGGTGTTGAAAATATAAAAAAGAGGACCATTGATCAAAATAATAGATAGAAACATTTTTTAATCTGCACAAGTCCATACATGTTTGTATCTCCAACTGTATACACACATACAGACACACAGAAGTGTATCTCTGTCTCCTGAAGTATTTGGTATTCTATATATCTCTCAGCTTTTAGCTTGATTTCGTTGACAGTTCAGTCAGAATACCATTTTCCCTTCCCTTGTGGCAAGCTATACATGTTAAGCCTTTTTCTTAACAGAGCTCTTGTGCTGTTTTCTTTATGTTGCTTGATACATGTTTTGTTCTGTTCTTGAAGCAGAAAAGCACAAGTTCTCGAATAGATTTTTATTGCCAAAAATCAAGTGTGTTTAAAGTACAGCCAACTTGATGGGGATTTTCTTGAAGAGGAGAGGGAGGTTTCTCCTGCTACCCCAACAACACTTGCAAGTAGGTTGGCCAATGGAAAAGTCAATCTCAAGGTGAGGACCATGAAAACTCTAACTCCCGTTTCCTCTCCCCAGAGTGCAAACATCTGACATCTATGATTTAATCATTAGAACAAGGGATTTTGCTGAGGAAATGCCTCAGCAGAAGGTCAGATTTCAAGGATAACACTTGCACCAACAGAACGGTGTAAAAGAGATATATTTTCTCAAAACAGGTATTTATTAAATATATTGTGAGTGCCACCAGTATATTTTCCTCACTGGCATTCAAAGCGCTTTTAAGGAAAACATGTATCACTATATACAGTTCATAGATGAGTAGACTGAGGCACAGCAAAACCAGATGATGTGGTGGTTCAAAATTAATAACTGAATCAGCAACAAAAGTTGTAGAGGAACTCTAAGTAACTGGCTGCAGTGGCTTGTTTATTATCCTAACTTTAACGAAAGCCTGTTTGTGCTTTAAAATGTCATATATATAGCTTGATTAATGGAAATAGATTAGAAAGAAATACATTTTAATATGGAGAGTGTACTTACCAGTGTGCTATCAGAGCACAACTGACATGGGACGCAGTCTAAACAAAAGTCAGCAGCTACTAATGAGGCTTGTTAGTGATGCTAATCTATGTAAATGTTATTAATTGAGAACATCTATCTTTTATCTCCAACATTTGGTAATCAGGCAATTAAAAAACAATGACATTCCCGGCGGTTGTTCTCCCAGTAAAAAAAAAGTGATCAAAGAGTCCTGAATAAGGAAAGGGAAAGTCCCTTATCAAGAGCTGGGCCTTGCCTTGGGCTACCAGGCCTCATTAAAGGCAGAAAAGCTCTGTTGATCACCAATTAACCTGATTTGTAGGAACTCTGATAAAGACCTCAAACAACATGAGTTTTCTTAACTATAATAAATGACACAGTTTATTGACAAAAATAAAAACGTTTGGTTTGAAAAAGAACATAAAGGAGCTATTCAAATTGGATAGCCCTACCACACACCAGGCCTGAAAGACGTGGGATAGGTTTAACTTCACCACACTGGTGGCATATTATCAATGCCAGATACAGTCAAACCTATTAACAGCCATATACACAACAACCAAATATATACATATTTGGTAGCTGTCACATAAATTTCTGTCATCTCTAGTCATAACAGACAGCAGATTGCATTAATTATGTATGTACTATGCTCATGAATGGAAATTCAGCGCTCTAGGGTGAACTCTGTATCTCGAAACACGAAAGTAAAAAAAAAAAAAAAAAGGATATTTTCTTGAGGCTTAATTGGTGGACATTTTGTGATTATACTTTTTTTTTTTTTAATCTTTGCAGTTGCTTTAAATTATCCCTAGTGTAAATTTCTGTATGCCTTTTAACCCATTCTTTGCTTTCTGAAAAATTTAATTCTTCCTCTCAGGTATTGTTCATAGTGTCACGACTAGTAGGTAGAGCACTGCAGTGTGACTGTCAACTATAATTGTAATTATTGCTAGCAGTTCATTAATTCACATGGTGATGGCCTGTCCCTGTTTGTCTCTCTGGAGAAACAGGGAATAATAACTAAATCTAAAACTTGGGCCTAGAGTTGAGTGAAAAAGTAGCACAAATATGGTTCCAAACTCAAGCCTTCTCTGTATTTAAAGGTTAAATGGTTTTGTTTTAGCACTACAGCTATTCCACCAAACCTATGCATTGTGAATGAACCTGCTAAAGATAAATTGTCTGCATATTGGGGATCTTGCCAGCATTAGTACATCTTATCAAATTATACTCTGGGTTTACATTGCTTTATATGCAAAATTTTAAGTGTGCTTTAGGTCTTCAGTGATAAAATATGTTTGAGACTGTAAGAATAAACCTGTCTTATTAGGTCTATCAAGTAGCTGATGTCCATGATCTTTATGGGCCAGATCTGACTTTGATAAGAATCAGATTGGGTCATAAAGTGAAAAAATACCACTGTCACTTTTTCTGACATATCCATTTGACACATGCAGGACTGTATCTCAGATTTATACATCAAAAATTCAGCTCACTTTTCTTCCTTATGATGAAGGCCTTCATCATTTCTATAAAAATATTTTCCATTATAAAATATCTTTTCTTCCTCACATCTGCCTTTTTTATTCTCTATTCATGACTATTCAATACAGAACTGAAGTAGTGAAGAAAATCATATGGGGAGGTCCAATGCCTTTAAATGAGCAATTTTTAAGAAACTTCAACTCTAATACACAAATTGATGATATGTCACATTTAGCAGAGAATGTTGGGTATCAAAAGACATGTCTGAGAAGAAACAAAAAAGAGACATAGCAGTAAGGGTAGTATGAAGTGTTAACAACCCCTTTGAAGCTCAGAGCCCTTTTTATTAAGATTATAAAATGAAAGATCAGCTGCTTAATGTTGGAGCATGTGAATATTTTGATCTGAGATGATGTCTATGGTTTTGCTTTCTTTACTAATGCATTAGTGCCTCCCCCCCCCAAAAAAAAAAAAAAAAAAAAAAGGTATTGGTTAGTGATACCATGGGTGAGCTTTTATCTTACCATATAGATCTGAACATGTTTTACAGCAAAGATAATTATCTCTAACCAGTGATTTTGGTTGGTCTTTGATTTAGCTGTTCAAGCAGATGCCACCATAGAGATTCTATTATGCACAAACAATTGTATTTCATTGGTAAGTGCCCTGCATGCCTACCTCATTATTAGAACCCAATTAATTTTTCTTTGTAATAAAATGGAAAGACTTAGAGCTAACAGGAAGGCTAATCTAAAGAAATTTGGACCAACCGCAAAGAGTACCTGGAAGAAGCATAAAGAAAGAAGAGCAGTAATTACGTGACACATGCACACATACAAAAAAGAAAGAACATGAATTGAAGTTTCAGAAACAGGCCCAGGGAGCACAGATCGCAATCTGGCTAGATTGAGAAAGTAGTACTAAGATGTCTTAATTATATGATTGATGTAAGCTTCAAAAGAAAGCTCAGCATTCACAATGGCTACAAGGTTATGAGTGTTATCTAACGTATAAAGAAAACTACCACTGAAGGCAAACACTACACATGAAACTCGAGATCTTTCTCTTTCAGAACCAATCAATAACATCTTATTTTTAATCTATATCATGTTTAAGAGAATGTGATGACATCCTTGATTGAAGATCACACGAATAATTATGCTAATAATGACTCACTTTGTAGGATCTACAAGGACTGGATCTACAAGAACTGTCGTTTGAATTCCTGTGACACTGTATGCGAGGGGACCTGGTTCAATTACCTGACAGAAGTACAGAGACTATTTGTTTGAGACAAACTGGAAAAAGCACTGCTTGGGGACATTGATTAATACATTCTAACACAGTTCTGATTACTTTAATCCAGTGAGTTGGATCACCAGCAAATTATCTGTTTTCAAGATAGTGGGGTTACATTGGGAATCTAATCTTGCGCAGAATTCCAGTATTTCAAAACTTGGTTTTCTCTGAATCAGACAAAAAAACCCTTCAAATTTCATCATTTTAGGAACTTTTTTTTTGTACTTTATCTTTCAAGCTTGTCACTAGAATTTAACTTCGATTCAGTTTTATCATTACAACAGTTAATATCTACGGAAGTAAACAGTTAAAATTCAGATTTCATCAAAAGGAAACTTTTTTTTATAATTTGGGGTTAAAAATGCAGTGAAGAAATCAATACAAACCTTTTTTCAGTCAAGCAAATCATTGTATCCCAGAAGGAAATGTCTTCATTTGAAAATTGTAAACGGAAGGTGTTTTCTGAGCTTCCTAAAATTTTGCAGAAGATTACAAAGTACTCAGTATTTCTCTAGCTATCTGTACCGCTGTCAATAAACTGCTTTATTTTGGTGCTTAGCTATTTGTTTCAGAGGGTATGAAGAAATGTTATCTTTGCATATAAAATGCACTCACCTGTGTACACCCAACAGAGTTTATTCGAAGGAACTAATAAGTATTATGGAGAGCATCCAAAACTACAGATAAGATAGATGGACAGGAAGTAGGTCTTTATCTACAATGGACAGAAGAATTAAATTAAAAGCTATAAATGCACTGTGGCACAGCATATGTTTTTAATGCAAGCACCCACATAATCTTCTTCTGAGATGGATCTAAGTAGCCCAAACTACCTGATCTTTGTCAGGGCTGTGGGTGAAGCAGTCTTCTCCTCTACCTATCCAATCTGTTTGTTACTGGAGGGTAACTTCCCTGCTTGGAGATACCCAAATATAATCTTAACACCGTTGGCCCAATTCTATTTAGAAGTCCTTTTATGAGTCCTGATTGACCAGGTCTGGTGGTAATAGAGTGGGAGTTAATGCTACAAGCATTACACAGAAGAGGCAAAAATAAAAGCTCTACTGTGCAGACAGGAGGGGTGAAGGGTCCATTGAAAATCAGAGAGATTAGCAACTCATCACATTATATGTGGGTTATCAGGAGACAGAGGTAATGAAAGTGAGACCTATATCCTTGATCAATAAGAGTTTGACTGCATTTTGAGTTCATTTTCCCCTGCCGAGAGCGAGACAGCAAGCTTACTATTGATCACAGTGTTAATCCATAACTAGTCTGGGCCCTAGCCTACTGGAACAAGGAGAAAAAATAAGATAATAAGCAGGAACTCTTGATCTTTTATTATGGTGTGCTAGATAAAGAGAGTGCAAGGTTCAAGGTGAAATACTTTATGATTAACCCTTTCTTTGCTGCTTAACTCCAAGCGCATGAATGAAAGTAAATTAGCCAGGCCTTATTTTTTGAAGTATATTGACCTTGAATCCTGTTGACAAACCTTTTGCTAGGACACCCATGTGTTGTACAGGTTACCACTCCACATTTCTTCAAAGCCCAGGGGACAGAGGCACTCACTTGGCATCTGAGTGAGATGGAGCCACATCCTCAGCCTGTGTCTTTCCCCTGAAATAAGCAGGCATGAGTTTCTGCAGATGAAAAGAGATGAGATGAGATGAGATGAGATGAGATGAGATGAGATGAGATGAGATGATGAGATGCATCCCTAAACTTCACCCTCAGCACTGTTGTTTGGAAACTAAGCTTGCTGATCTTAAGACATGCAATAGTTTCCACTACTTGTGTATTTATTTTAGCCTTTGTTACAAGCACATCTAGATATTCTCTGGTCCTAGGTTCTGGTTGTGGGGGGTGTTTCTCTGATGTTTTTTAACTGGCAACATGTGCAGTTAAGACAATTTAATCTTTCCCATGGCAACAGCTGACTGATGTCAGAGACAGCAACTGTTTTGAGGTGAGCAACTGAAGACAAATTACCTTTAAATAAATCCTGGGAAAATGAGGAAAATCAACATTGTTATTGCAAATGTGTTTTTAAGCCATGAATATTCCATAAACTGTAGCTTCAGTAAAATTTTAAAATAGCATCATTCCCTTCAAGAGTAAGATGATCTCTGTTTCTTGATTAAAGTTTCCATAAAGCATTAGAAATATGCATTTTAAGTTCCTTCCACTTGGAGGTGAGGAGCACACCAAGAGCCTAGTAATGCAGAAAACATCTCCTCTGGCTCCTGTACTGGTATAATAGAAACAATTGCATCTATATATTCATTCAGCTTTCCTGCCTCATTGTGTGATCCTGTCACATTTCACCAGATAATAGTTCAGTACTGTCATTCCTAGTCTGAGTTAAAGTGACCCATATTCCAGCAGAGCAGTGGCATTCCCTGTACTGTTGGAGATGTCTTTGGGATACAACTGAGAACTAACAGCCTTGTAAATGCAATATATGAGGAATGGTTTCATTTTCTTTAAAAAAAAAAAAAAAAACAAAAAACACCCAAAAAACCCACAAACAAACAAACCTGCTCTCTATTCCTTGAATTTTGGGGCCAAAAGTCACAAGTGTGGCCTGCCTAGATAAAAATTATGTTTCTTCTGTAGTCTGCATCCATGCACATCAGCCCTAATGAACTGAGAACAGAAAGATGCCAGCACACATGGCACTGAAGAACCACTCTTACAGATCTCAATGCAAATCTCACCGTAGTGTGATTATTTGATCCTATGACTTGGCCAAACAGTGACTATACTGTGCCTGCTAATGCCACGTTGCTATTTTGGTTGGGTGGTGTACCTTTCAGCTCTCCCAGGCTACAAGTAACTCATTCAGATAGCCTGTACAACTAATTTACAACCACTATAGAGCTACCTCACAGTTAGCTCCTTTTAGTAGTTGTTAAATTATCCCTATATATCATTTACAAGTTACATGAGTTGGTTGGGATAATTAATGCTTGTAAAGCACTCTGAGGTTTTTGGATGAAATGTACAGTAGAATTATAATGAATTATTCTGGTGATGATGATAAATAAATACTACAGAAAAAAACTGACAACAGCTTTCATATGCTATTAAAACACAAACCTGTAGCTGGAATGCTCTTTTCCAGCTGTGAGTGCCCTGTAGTCTCAGATACTCAAACAGAGAGAAGATTAATCTTCAAGTGGTAGATAGCCAGTTATGCTTTAGTGTTCAGCATGTTTTACACAAGGGTGTGTAATGCAACTACCCACTGTAACATAAATCAATTTATGGACAAAACAAGAGGAGGAAAAAATCCCATTGTTCTTCAGTTTAATAACACACACAAAAAATAATACAGGGAAAGGTGAATGATAAGAGTCCCAAGAAATGGCAGGGGGTTTTTAAAAATATCAGATTGCTAAAATATTGCTGTAGGCAGCACCCGCAGGTTAAGCTGAGTGGTTCTTCCTACACAATACAGAGAACCAGAGACTCCTGCAGATCAAAAGCAAGCATCTCTTTGCAGTTTTAGGGGCTGTGTTTACTGGACTTCTTTATTTTATAGTATTTCAGTAGTTCAATGCATGTTATTAGTTTTATATTCTGAAAACACAGTTTTGACTGCAGAGGCTCAAATATTTGATGTCTTTAATTCAAGGTGTTGGTTTTTCTTGACGAGGAGGTTTCCCCAAACTTTCTCATCTCATTTTTGTCATGCACTTGAAAGCACTCATTAAGTTTTCAATGAAAGGAGGTGGTTAGAACAGAGGAAACTGTAAAGTGGACTCTTGCACAGGAGCTGCTTTATAAGGCCATGATCTACCCTGGACACTGATGCCTCAATTTTCTTACACAGGTACTTATATATGCCTGTGAACAAGGCATAGATTTGTGTGCTTTGAACGACATCCCCATAATCTTTATGGATTGTATTTTCTGACTACAGCCTCCATTTATGCACATGCCAATATTTAGTGCAATCCCTGCACAAATAAATGTTACCGTCTTCATCTAACCAAGACAGCAACCTTAAAAATATCACTCATGACAGATATGTGTACAGAGATTCAAATATACAGATGAAGCCGTCTATATTCATCTGTTGTAACGTGTGCCAAACCAATAATGAAATGCAATGTAACATTTATAGTCAGATCA
The DNA here is from genome assembly GCF_965140245.1 of Athene noctua. Lineage (NCBI taxonomy): Eukaryota > Metazoa > Chordata > Aves > Strigiformes > Strigidae > Athene > Athene noctua. The sequence goes on along the minus strand of NC_134049.1, from coordinate 10,791,352 downwards.
GAGCTTTGTGGTTTTACTCTCTTGAAAGTCCTACAGTTCTCAGGCTGACATTTCTGCCCAAGGTGCCCCTGGGGAGAGCTATGGAACCCTGCTAAATACTTGCAAATGAGTCTACTTCTTGTGAAAGTCTAATATGGAAAGTTTTACCTTCAAACTGTGGGGTGAATGAATCTCCCAATCCATTAAGGAAGGAGATGAACCACAGTTTGGATTTGGAAGACTGCTTTTCTCTTTTTGTTAGGAAAGTTTCACCTTGTTTCTAGGAGTCAGAATTCAGAGTCAGTCTCTGGAGACAGAGGTTCCAATTCAGTGCATTGAGTTATGTATTTTATTAAATGGGGAAGAATATATAGGAAAGGGAGATACAGAAAACCATTAGAAGAATAGTTCAAGGAAGATGGACTTTGATCAGTTTATGGTCTAGCTGTCACATATAGAAAGTGTCCAGAGTAGAGACCTAAAAATAGAGTCACTCAAGTCTACATCTAGTGTGTTCTTGCCTTCCATGTCCAGTTGTTAGATAGGCTAGGATAGGTCATTAACTGTCTCACAAAACACTTTTTAAAATCAAAATTAACCCCTTGGACAATTTTTTGGCCAATTTGTCAAGTGACAGTTCAGTTTCCTTAGGAAAAGTTAGACATTTAGTTCTACTGCATTTGAGATGCTCCAAAAGGACCGAGATGGATGTGGCAGGAGTTGCCAGGTAGAACAGAAAAGAGTGGAGTGGACTTAGAGGACAGCAATCAGATACCAGCACAGATCACACAGTATTCAAAGAGTAGTGGCCTGCATGGACAACAGCAATTATAAAAAAAAAAAATTGCTTTGGACTGGAGGAATGTTCTAAAAATGGATTATTTTCTCTCAGCTGTGGGAAATAGCTGCTGTGGAGTTCAGGAGCCATCCTAACCTTCGAGCGGTGCCCCACTAGCTGCAGCGCAGCCTCACCGTTTCACCCACTACTTCAGCTGTCCTGAGAGATATAAGCGTATGCTCCTCGGTCCCCCTAATTGTCACCACAGGACTGGAGTATTTGCTCCAGAAATATTTCCCTGGAATACATTTTTACTGTAAAAATAACACATCTATATGACTACACGGAAAGTGCTGTACCATGCTTACCATGAAGTAAGAGCTAAGGAAGGTTTTTCATCTAGAAAGTAAATGTTTTGTTTCATTCATCAAATTGTAATGTCATAAATAGTAGATTGAACAAATGTTTATTAACCCCTTTCAAAATGTCCACCAGTGTTGTAAACTGAAATGGATGGATTTACTTTTGCCAAGTTTTTTACAACATTTTTTTCCATTCGTTGGTTTTAATGGGGTTTAATTTCAAAATTACTTCAGATTAAAGAAGGAAAATAGTACTGTTTAATAAATCTCAGCACGTTCAGGATTTTTAAAGTATCCTAACAGACAATGAAATTCTCGTTTTCCAGGCACCATTTTTCCTAACAACACACGGCAGATGATTTTTGCCTGACGTTGTATTTTACATGGCTTTAGTTCAAACATGCGAGATTGCTGTGTGTACTCAAATGAAAAGAGCGTATAAACGCAGCTATCTCACAGCCTCACTTACCACTTGTGAACGCTGTAATCACGAAGGCGCTGTGAGATGAGCCACGGCCCTGTTCTTCAGCTGGATTGAGTGGGGATCTGCCACGTGGCGGAAAATGTCGATTATATTTTTAGGCTTTGGAGCTCTTTGGTGGCCTATGCAAAACGTGTTCCTCACAATTAAGTCCCCAGTCCACTCTGTAGCAGCCAGTGCCTGGATGTGCTGGGAATATCTGGCATAAAAATTCCTTCTTCTGTACACATTGTTAAAATAATAGTGAGATACTTTACCATCACATATACTGTACTCACACTAAGGAATACTGGCATGAGATGTTACAAATAGAGCCTCAGCTCCAGATTGTCGAAACTAACAATAATTTATGTAATTATTTTATATTAATTATAGGTCATCTGCTTATATCTTTAATTAATTAATGCTGTAATATGATTATGTAATTTATACTTACTGTTGAAAAAGGTTAATTTGTCAAGGAAGACACAAGTTAAACAGAAATGTTATTAAAGCCCCACATAAACATTCAATTGAAAACTTGAACTGAACATAAAGAGACAGTATAAAGAAATAAATTCCTAAACGTCTATCTGTACACACCCATATATCTATTGCAAGTTCATAAAATAGTTGTATTTCGTGTAGGTTTTTTTCTCTCCTTACAAATGAGAGAGCGGCAATTTTTATTTTTGTTTCAGTGGGAATTTTAATGTAAAACAATTAATTTTCTGGTCTTTCGGAGGAAATCATTACTTTTTGCTGTATTTTAGTCAAAGGAATTCTTTTTAATTATGTTTAAATTATTACTGTGATTTCATTTACACAGAAAATTGTTCTTATAGAGGACAAATGTAAATGTAAAAATAAGGAGTTCTATAATCATGTCAGTAACATTTCTATAAACACAGTTTAAAACTAAAGCCTTTAAAAAGTAAACAATTTTTTCTTTAAATCATATTTTCAAATAATTTTCAATTTGCTTTATTATCAGCCCTAAAAAGTGTATTTACGACTTTCTTGGCTGAATTTCCCAGTACCACAGTGCTTAGGAAACAAGAATTACCTCCAGTAGAATTCACAGATCATTCTCAGGGGCCCTTTCCATGCTTGGGGTGGGCAAAAAGGGCTTTTAGCCCCTGAAAGCCTTCAGATCCCCATTCTACCCATGTACCTTAGAGCCACTGTCAGGTTTCTTACATCTCTACTTGCTGCTGGATCTCACAGACTATTTTATGCCTGAGTAACTTTGTTCAGGAGAATATTTTTTTCTGAATTCACTGGAATTGCTCTTATTTATTTAAGAGCTGACAGCTGCTGCAGTTCTTGGGAGTTCTTTGAGGCATGTTGCCTCTTCCTACGTGCTTGTGCAGAACCAAGGGCATTTTGAGTTGGGGTAGTCACCTAAACCATGGCGAATGAGGCAAACAACTGACAAAAATCATGCAATTGAAAGCCACGATGTTAAACAGGTGTAGTGGGATCAGAAGCCATCCCTAGTGTTCATTACTGGCATATGCTATAATACTATCAAATTATTTCAGCAACCTGATGTGAGAATGGGGTGTGGGGTAGAAATTTGCAGATGGTAACAAGGGCAAAAAATGCCGAATGAATTTTAAATCTGCGCAGCGTAACATTTTAGCATCAAAGTGAGCATTTAGTACCAAATACCATTAATTAACATTTCCATGGGCTTTTTATTAAATGCTTGCTCAGCAAGTCAAGTGTCTTTCAAGCTCGGAACAGCTGTGAATGAATAAAAATATATTGACACAGATATATTCATGCATGCAAATAAATGTATTTCTTTCATTTGTTGTGAATGATTGTTATTATATTATAGATTTTTAACAAGTTAGAAACTAATTTGCATTATCAACCTGAACAGCTGAAAGGGGGTTGTACATTAATACCTGTCTACCTGCTTGTAATCCCTCTGTAGCATCTGGTCCCAGCTAACCCTCTGTTTCCTACTTGTTAGGAACTTGCTCCAAGGAAAGGGGTATGGTCCCTAACCCAAATTTCACTTCCAGCATCTCTTTTAAGGCTACTCATCTAATCAGGTGAGTAGCATCTTCACTCCCATTTCACTTCCAGCATCTTCAGGTACTCATCTAATAGTGGCTTTCGGTTCAGAAATGGGTCAGTCAATGCCAAACAAGAAATAAAAAAAGGGATAAATTAAGTTTAAAATAATGCATTGCAATGAACGGTTCTGCAACCAAATGCAGTTCTCACAGCTTAATCATCATATAGCTTGTTAATGCCAGACCCAGTTAGCTTTTGTTTTTACCCTGTGATAGTAACGAAATTAATTTGTTTCCTAATAAAATATTTCAGGATGTTGAGAAAATACAGATAAGTAGACAGAATCCTTATTAGGATCATCAGTATTAACATCAAATCCTTTTGTGCTCATTAAAGAAAATACAGTCAATTTAATTAATGCACATTAATCCCTAGTTGACATTAAAATCAGCTAAAAAACAACGCTGATATAGATTATTAAAATGAGACCAAAAAAAGCATACAAGGTGGCCCCTATACGAAGAAAATCATTACAGAAGACCTAGGTTTCCTTTTTTTTTTTTTTTTAGGGAAAATGTAATCCAGCTGGAGCCACAGTTGCCTGCCCATTTCTCTAAGGAAAGTTTGCACCCACCTGTCATTTGCCTGTGGGACTTAGGAGCAGAAAGGCTGCTCTGGAGATGAAAACTAGAGATGAACACTGGAGATGAAAATCTGTGCCATGCAATGGTGATGTGGAAAAGCCCTAGTCATTCTTACACTAGTCCTAGCTGGAAGTGAAGTGGTGGGTTTTGCACAGGATACTGGGCTGTATTATTTTCAGGACCACGGCTAAGCCTGAGAAACTGCTTTTCACTTTCTGTATCCCATGCGTGCTTTTTGTACGTTTGTTGCCTTAGCCATGATTCAGCGGCATGTTAAGACATCCCATGATCTCAAAGTGGGTGAGTGATCTCATCCCTGTTCGGCAAAGCCCTCAATCTCACGTTTTATTTTAGACCCGAGATGTCTCAATGAAGTCTATGAGATCCCTCATGTGGCATCAGTAAGGCAGGTGCTTTAGTATTATAAAAAATACCTGGGTGGCTCAGGTGTGTCAGACTTATTTTCCAAAGTATTGTAGGCGTTTATGCACCTGAATCTCATAAGCCTTATATATGCATTCAAGCATGTCCTATGCTTGTATGTGCAAGTGCACATCAAATGCACTTGCTCTGGGAACAACACAGGTATTTGAGCCCCATCTGATTAGGAGCTGTCTGCTGGCACAGCGCCGTGGTAGCGTGATGGTACCAGCCATGGGATGAGAGTTGTTTGCTCACAGACCTCGAAGCCCAGCACCGCACTGAGCTCTGCAGGAAAGCTATGCCAAGATCAGGCTCCTCCAGGCGAATTTTCAGCCTGTCCTTGGGGGTCTGTCCTGGTGCCCAAAGTGGAGTGGAAATCAAGAAACCATTCAACATCCAGTCTCCTTCCCTTCAGAGCTGGAACAACAACAGGAACTGGGGAGTTTCAGGGCTGGGATTTGCAGCAGCAATGCTTGAGGTGTCTGACACCACAGGGAATCCCAGACTCAGCAGATATACCCAAGAGCTACATTTCCTCCTCCACTTCCCTGGTGCCTGCTCTAACCACCAAGATACAGAGCCATGCTCATCCTTGCATGTTCTGTCTGGCCCGATTTTTCTGCAAAATGGAACCATTTCAGGAGGAACTGATGCAAATGTGGCCTGTTTCTCTCCCTCATCTCCCAGCAGAGATGGGGCAGGGGCTTATGTCCTCTCAGATGGAGAAGGACCCCTTAGGTGTAGATCACCATCGCTCTGGGGCTAGTCTAGCCCCCTGAAGGCTGGTGGAAGGGCAGGGAAAGCACACCTTCCAGGGGGGAGAAGCCATCAGGTCAGTCCTCTTTCTTCACCTGGTTCATTTTCTCTTTTAAAGCCCTGAGAACTCCCTTTGGATGAGACCCACTGGGCAAGCAGAGAGGCCTCATTTCTGAAGGGCTCAGAGAAAAATCAGAAAACACCCAGCCGTTAAAGCGCTGACAGGGGACAGAGAACCCTAGACCTGCCCAGAAGGCAAATTCTAGGCTCTTGCCAGGCTTCAAGGAGAAAAGCTGCAATGCCTACAAACTCTTGGTTTATTTTGACCAGCAGCTCCACAGGTATTTTGAGAAGCCACATTTTGGACATAGATGTGTAAGTGCCTCTGTACACCTAGCCTAAGTTGCCTTTGAAAATTGGTTTTAGATGGCTCTGCAAATATTATCTTACTATTACTTTGTTGAATGGGGACCGAAATAATTTGATTGTGGAAGGTGTGTGTTGACGAGAGATTGATCTTCAATGTGCAGCTTAGATTTCAACTGAAGATGGCAGAAATGTTTCCTGAAAGAAAAATGTAATAAGTTCTGGTTTATAATTCTTCTGTATATAGCAAAAATCAATTCATTTTTATAGAAATGAGGATCAATAATATGTATCTGTGCTCCTGGACACCAATATTTCTAAAATACCATTCAAGTCACGGCAGGTCTTATTTAAGTTAATGAGAGTTTTGCCATTGATTGTTTGGTTACATTTCACTTTATATTTCTTCATTGGTACCTGGTGTTTTTATTTTGCACGAATTTTAACTCCAGAATGACATTTTTTTTCTTTTTCTCCAAGATTTCTGTCCTCTGTTCAAACTCTATGGACTCCCTTCACTATTGATTACATTCACAGACTCTTATCTTCAGCTTATAACTTATTTTATTCACTACTTTAAAAGTGAAGATAAAACATGAAAAAGGAAATGGAATTAATATCCTATGAAGAGTGAGGCTTTATTTTTAGAACATACCTAGATGCTAACAAAATAGAACTTTTTTCTTTTTTCTTTTTTTTTTTTTTTTAAATGGCGTGACATGTTCCAAACTATGATAAGGTTTTGGGCTAATTAAATAAGAAGTAAGGTTTGTTAATGTACGGTTTTTATGATAGATGTTAGCATGTCGAGACTTTCGTTCTTCCTTTTGCTTCATATTTTAAAGTTTCCTTTTATGTGTGTGAAAAATGAGTAAAAGTGTCAAGTCTTATCACACCTGACCTTGCTTTTTGGCTAGCCTCTTTCCCTTATCTATCAAACACATTACTCTCCCCATCATAACGTGGTAGTGCAAACATCGCAGCTGGCCAGCAAACATGACCAAAGCTACCTTTAAACTACCTCTAGACTCTTTAAACTCAACTAAAAGGCTGATTAGGTTCCACCTCTTTGGTCATTATCTCATTTCGATAGCCACGCAATGAAAAAGCAATCTAGTAAAAAGCTCTCTCATAGGAAAACTAGTTAAAGTGTGTGCTTGCTTAGGACGGTGTACTTAAAGAAAACAATTTATTCGTTCGTCAAAACCAACTGTGTAAACTAGTTTAGCTGTTTGCCGAGGCTTGGCATGAACAAACGTTGTTGTTTTTCCCCCCCGAAGCTCCGCGGGGAGGGGGAACGGGCGGGCGCCCGACGGGTCCGGGTCCGGGTCCGGCCCTGCGCGGCCCCCGGCGCTCCCGCTGCGCAGGGGCGGACAGGGCGGGCGCCGGCAGCGCGCCCGGCCCCTTGCCGGGGGGCGAACGCCACGGCCAGCCCCGCAGCCCGCCAGCGGGGTGCCTTGTCCCGCCCCCCCTCTTCGCAGGTAGAAGCAAGCCCTCGCTGACAAAAGCGCTGGGAAAAGCCGATCGCGCCCCATCTCTCCGGTTTCTGGATGGGGACGCGCTCGCACCGCGCTTGCCTGGGAGGTGTGTGACCCCCCACTTGTTCTTTGATCCGATCGCCCTCTCCGCCTTCCTAGGAATTATGGTTTCGGGTGCTGATTTTTTTTTTCTTTCCTTTTCTAAACAAATTAGAAGGAAGAGATTAGGAAGGGGAGGGAGAGGCCGGCGGCGAGCGGCAGGGTGTGGTGCGAGGCTGCAGCCGGCATGTGCAGGAAAACCACAAACCTTCCCCGAGCGATGTTTGCTCGGGTTTCTTTTGCAAGCGCGGCACAATGGCAACTATTCAGGAATCAGTCAATATGACCTGGCACTAACAAGCCCTAAAAACATATATGCTTCATTCTCAGAGCGCCTAGGAGTCATGTTTTTAAGTGGGATTTACTGTGTCCACAGAACAGGTATGTGGGAAGTCCTGCTGGAGAGTAAAAGCGCTCACCGTCCCCTCCTCCAAAAAGAGATGTCTGGACCATAAAACCACCCTTCCTGGCCAGCTGGAGGTCTCAGCACAGGTGGTCCTAAGTGACAGGATTTCCCCCCAGGCAAAAATAGGCTGGAAATGAGAAATGCCCTGGGAAATGCCCGGGCAGTCAAGCCGGCCTCCCTCCGGGGGGCTTCCCAAGGGGTGAGCGGGGCGAGCTCACACGAGTGCCGGGAGGGCGGGCAGGGAGGGGGGCTCCGGCCACGAAGGAGTTACGAGCCCAGCGACTGGAGCTATTTGTCACCGGCACCCACCAGGAAAAAAAAAAAAAAAAAAAAAAAAAAATTACTGATTAACGTGATCTGTCAATACGCCTTTGCCCCGCGGGCCTGGAGCCGATCTATCACCCGGCACCTCCTCTGCCTTCTCCCTCACCTCCGCATCCCTCGCCCGGCCCTGAGTCACGGGTAAACACCGCCGGGTGCCAGGCTGCGCCCGGGCTACCTGCCCCAGAGCCAGGCTAGCCACCGCGCCCCGCCGCCACCTCCCAGGCTCGGCCTCGCGGTGAGCGCGGGTTTAGGCTGGATTCTGGGGGGGCTCCTACGAGACAGGAGTGCAGCCTTTAGAGAGTAAATGGGTCAGCTCCCCACCTCTCCGAGGCGCACAGACAGGGCAGAAGGGAAAAAAACAAAAAAAGAATAAACCCAAAAATCACTCTCAGGATGCAAGGACTTGCTCCAAAGCAGGAGGGGGGTAATAAAATAATACTGATTTTTTTTAAGAGCAGTTGAGAAACTTTGTTTCCCGTAGCAAGGCGTGGCTGCACGCAGTAGAAACACACACACAAAAAAAAAAAAAAAAACAAAAAAAACCAAACCACAAACCCACACTTAATTAAACCTGCCCCAGCTGCACGACAGGGGGGCAGCAGCCCCGACCTGGGCCCGCCCGGGGACACCCCCCTCCGGTACCGTAGCCCCCAGGCTGCCCGGGAAAGGACCAGCAGCCCCGCTACCAGTAACAGTCGCCGGGAACCAAACCTCCTTGCGCAAATTAATTCATCACAGAGCTTGTTAAACAATTTGCAGGGCGGGAATGTTGTGGGCTGGGGTTTGGGGGGGTGGGTGGTGGTGGTTTGCTTTTTTTTTTTGGGGGGGGGGGGGGGATGTTTTGAACTCCTCTCTGGGGGCAAACAGCAGCTGGCAGCCAAAAGACTTTCTGAACTGTTTCATCTGGGGAAAGTGAGGAGAAAACTGACGTCTGACTCCCTCCGAATTTTAAATACGCTTGAATATAATTGACCGACCGCCGCTATTAAGCATTTGACGTGGCTGATGGTGCTGTACTCAGGTGCTTTTGAAAGTCCCAGAAAATGCTCATTTGCAGGAAGAACTTGTTAAAAACAAAGGGCTCGGATTAAATTAAGAGGCTAAAGGCATTTGTTTGTGCGACGGTTCGCATCGTGATTGTGTAAGCACTCCTCCACCTCTCTCCATACATCAGATTTTTAGTTCAGAAAAGCCTGGTAGCTGTGCGGTACTAGTTCATAGAAACCCCTCACTGTATTTCCCGAAAACCTCGTCTGTGCTGTAGGACCTGCTGTGTTAAATTATGATCCAAAGGCTGTGGGGTGGGAACAATCAATCAGAATACCTGGGGTAGTGTGTAATGTGTGTGCTCCTGCCAGCGGGAGCAAGCGGCCCCTGAACACAGTCCCCCAGCAGGTTAAATAAATATGATACTATAGACAAACCGAGAGGATCACATGGCCGCATCAATCAGCTGTTGATAAAATACAATCTTCCTTTAAGACACGCTGGGAAAGTTATTTAACACTTACAAAACCTGAATCCAGTGCTGTTTCTTTTAGTAAAAGGGGAGAAAAATATTCTTTGAAAGTGCAACTCTTCTTAAAAGGCAAGGAGAGGTGACAGTTGCATTTTCCTGGGGGATATAATAGAAAGCTTTTAATGAAGCCACAGCCACTGTACAGAGTACGTGAGCCACGATGCTGGAAAAATACAGAAGCTGTTAAAAGAACAAATCAGTGTAGAAGTGGCCGGAGTCGATTCCAGGCTGCGCATTAGGGTTTATTTCCTTTTCATTCATGATTTCACAACCCGGGTGGCTGAAAGGCTCCCGAGAACTGTTTCGCCTTGGCATGCAATTAGGGACAAGCACCTCCAAGGAAGAAGCGACCGGGGGCTCTGCCCTCCCAGTTCAGCATTTATCGGAGCTGCCGGACAGGTCGAGTGGCTGAAAAAGCAGGACAGACACGAGTGATTTTTTTTTAGAATAAAGTTTGTCAGAGAAATAATAAAATAGTAGAATTTACGAAAATAAATCAGTTCTCCTGAGTATTGTTGAAACAAAAAGTTGTTGGTAGGGGCTGGTCGCGGGGTTGTTTTGGTTGGATTTTTTTTTTTTTTTTTTTCCCGCGGTGGGCAAGAAGGAGTGGGGCTGTCGGATGCGATGAGTTTTCCCAGTCTCAGGTAAGGGAGAGTGGAAAAAGTTTTGCCTGGTGAGATAAAAAGGGCTGTCGACCAAGTACGCTTTGAGATTCCTGCCAATTCGTTAACTTGTCCTTTCCCACTCACTTAAGTGCGCCTTTTTTTAATGACCACCACGGTGCCTTGTGCCACTTTCACCCCGTGGCAGGCCCCGATCCTGCCCGGCTCTCCCCTGCGGGCTGCAGAGCCCCCGGGCTGCTCGCAGGGATGGAGGCAGCAGTGCGGGGTTAAACGCCGTCCCCCGGTGACACAGCCCCTCTCCCGCCTACCTGAACTCCTCAGGGCACAGGAAAAGTCAGGACCAAGCCTCGGGGAGATAAGGCATAAATCACTGGGCAGCCAAAACCTCCAAGGGGAAGGGCAGGAGGCAATTCTGACAAGGCTTCCCCTAACAAATGAAGATTAATGCCCACTGTAAAAGGGAAGCGGTTAGAAGTGATGTTTATACAAGAGAAATCCTGGAAATGGGGAAAAGAGTGAGAAGAAAAAAAAAAAAAAAAAAAAGCCCGGGAGGGTGGCAGTCCCGGACTGATGTCCCCCCAGGTGTTGAAATCCGTGGCTCGATGAGCCAAGAAGGCGTTTGACGCCCGGTCCTTTCCGAAACGCGGCTCCGCGGGCCGTGGGTCCGCCCCGTCGCGGGTGGGCGTCGCGGGGACTCCCTGAGCCCTGGGGGTGCCGTCGGGACCCCGCGGGGCGGGGGGGAAGCGTCGGGAAAGGGCGGCTCGGGACGAGGGCGACCCACGCGTGGACGCGGAGCACGGGATGGGGAGGGGGGAAGGCGGGGGTGTCCCCGCAGCCAGCTCTGAAGGAGCTGCGGGCGCTGGGCTCCTCTAATCTGTTTGGAAAGTTGCGCTAAAGAGCTCTTTACCTGCAACAGACACCCTTAAGCACTCTCCAGGGGCTTGTTGGGCAGATGTAATGGCAAGGCCAGGGGGTCTTGTTTGGCTAGACGTAGGGACATTTGTCATGGCTGACCTGTGAACTTCAGCTTCTGAGCCCAGAACTGTAAGGAGAGGCTCGGGCTAATGTAATAAAGCGAGAGAGACAAGAGGAAAGGCCTATCTTGCCCCAGGGCCACCACATGTTCACTCCGTTTTACTGTCAGTGCTACATGGAAGCTGTGGCTTCATTTCATATTCCATTAATATTTACAGCGGCGATTGAATTTCCCATTACAAAGTTCACCATACACACACTGCTAATATGAAATATTAATAGTATTGTGCACATTATGAAAAGTCTTACGATTAAAAAAAATATATATGCATCTACCGGGCAATTTGCGCGGGTAAATTCATTTACTGCGTTCACCTGGACCAGGGGACCGGCAGCGCGGGGCTGCGCGGGGGTTGCGCGGCGGACCACGGGGGCGGAGCGGGGCCGCGCTGGGAGCAGCCCGGTGGCACCGCAGGAAGCAGCGTGTCCCTCGCGGCGCTGAGTCGTTTGCTTTTCGAAGGGTCACGTTTTCCATCTGGCCTGGGGCATCCTGAGGACAGGAGATGCCCAAAGCGGCTTTTCCCCGCAAAGGGATGGGGCCGGGAGGGAGCGGGGGGCAGGCGGATTCGATGGGGACAGAGGGCTTGGATGCTTTCTGACCGCTTCTCCCAAGCCGACTTTTCGAGCCGGTGTGAAGCACGAGCGAACCCTGTGCGTCTAAAAGATGAGTTAATCGGGCATCAACTTACTTTGCGGACCGCAGCTGAGTCACTTCTCAGTTGCTGCTCAGGGCGGCCAGAGAAATCCTATCTCCTGTGAAAGGAAAATTGGCCGCCAGAGTCCCAAAAGCGCCCCGAGGATCAACTGGAATGAAAGTAAACCGATAATTTCCAGATCGCGTGGAAAACAGCGGTATTGAATTTAACCGGTGCAAACTTAGACGGGCAGGACGACCCTCTCTCAGAGCACTTCACCCTGCTTTCACTCTCGAGAGGGGCTCCCCGGGATTATTCTGCTCTTTTTTTAAATTTATTGCGAGCACAAACAGCTCTTCCTTTCGATGCATCGCAAATCTCCACGTTCGGGGGAAAATATAAATTTTGCCACTAGCGTGTGAGCAAGGTGCGGGGAGAGAAACGAGCGAGTTTGGGAGCTGCGGCGCTGGCTCGGGTGGCCGTGGGCTCTCCACCCGAGTCCAAGCGCTTCAGAGAGCCCCACACCGAGCATCTGCAGGTGTTTAAAATATTAGGAAGAAAGTTGGCATCACCTGCGTAGCTTTTTTTTCCCCCGAGATAACTCTTTAATTACACTGATGCGGGTCTGCAACTCAGATTCCTTAAGAAAGAAAAAAAATAATAATTAAAAAAAAAAAAAAGAAACAAACAAACTTGGTTTCCGTCCGGAGCTGGGCTGTATTGATCTACGCGGGTATTTACTCTCTGCTGATTGCACTAAGTAAAAGCCTCTGTAGAGTCACTCTTCACCTTGAATCTCTGGTGAAGGTTGTGTTTGAACTTCGCTGGGAGTGTTTCACCTCCCTGCTCTGCCAGATTTAACGGTTTCCTATAGGTCTGGGCCCTGGCTAAGCTGTGCCTAAGGACTGATTTTTCCCTGCCGTATTTTGACCATGGGGAGTATAATCAAAGCCAGAAGGGAGCCCCTGGCCAGCTATAGGTGCTGCAGATGTGGGTATAGATACATCTGTTACTGGTGGCTCCTCTGTTTTCCCAAAGCTTCCCCCACGCACGAGGAATAGACGCTATTTATGACTCTTAATAGGTCTGGATTAAGGTAATTTAGGAATCCTTAGGTTCGTCTATCAGCTCGGGAAGATGACAGGCTCTAGGAGGTACGGATGGGTGACATTTCCACCATGAGATCCGTCCTTCCCCCCCTCCCCGCTCCCCCCCCTCCGCATCCCCCCCTTCCAGCCCTAAATGTGTCATGCTTTGTCACATCCTCTGCGTGTGTGTTTTTAGAGAACATTTGAATAAAAGGCTCGATGCCAGGTATTGGTGACACAGTGGGTGGAATTTGCAGCCTTTCCACAAAGAGTTGGAAGCCTCCATTTGCATAAGGTCAGGGTACAGCTTCTCACAGAACTTTAGCAGCATCTCTGTCTCTTAGCAACACTCTTGCACTCTTGGTCCCTGCATTAAATTGACTGGTCCTTTCCTTTTCTTCCTTTCATAGGGAGGCTTACAATAAAATGTCACCCTTCCAACCTGTGCCTGTCACCCAGTAGGTCATCTGTTTCTCTTACACCTCCTTTCCCCCCCCCCCCCCCCCCACTTCATCTCCAATTAGGGGATGAGATTATTCATTTGGTGGATTCCCAAAACTGCTTCATTTTTTATTTTGTTAATTAATATTAATAACATTTCTCCTTTTGTATTAATAAAAAGGAGCCCTCATAACCAGTGAGGAGATAAGGAGCAAATTGCAGGCACCTGCAAAACAATGGGATTGGAGAGGGGTAATAAGGCGAATGGAGATAGAGAGAGCAAGGTTTAGGTCATCCTCTCCACCCATTTAGTTGATGCAGGGTTGAACTCAGCATGGAAGCCTTCAATGTGCTCAGAATATTAGAGTCACCCCTCTTGGCTCCGGCATGGGAATTGGTGACAGAATACAGATGCTGATAGGTGGTGTTAATGGAGGGTCAGACTTGGACAATAGTATCCATCACTTGCCTCATGGCTCTGCTGTCAGATGGAGTCATTTCTGACTGCTCTATCACCAAGATTTGGGAGAGATTCAATTATTACATTCAGCTTGGCAGCAGTAGATACAAATCTATGCCCAAAGGACCGGAAAAATCACACACACACCCCCTCTACTAGAGTGGGTTTTTCCCCTTTCTAAATAAATAAATAAATAAAAATAATAAATAAATAAATAAAAGAAAAATAAATGTCCATGCCATTCAATATGCCCCTTTGCTAGGAGGTCCTGAAAAAATCAGCCGCCGCATTGCTTGGCCTGAGAGTTAGCCGGCAGTTCTCTCTGCACTGTGAAACTTTGGTAGAGAAGATTATTGCGGATCCTCTAAACTTTGAAAAGAGTTTGTGCCCCAGGACTTCGGGCTCCGCATCCCGGGCAGGGAGGTAAATCCTATCTCTGGGTGTCGAGAGCTGAGCACGACCCACTGCAGAGCCCTGCTCCACCCGGGGCGGCTTGGGAGATTAGTTATCAAGTGTCCAGAAAGTGTCCTCATTAACTTTAAGAACGGGGCTAAAGGACAAACTTTAACCACGGAAAAGCTCTCCATTTCCCCCTTCCTACTTTTAAAGGTATTTAAGTGGTGATAGCCGTTTTAAATTCAGTCCGGATTTTATTCCCCGGCTCCCTGTGGCGAACTGATCCACTTCTAAGGAGGAATGGCTTGTTTTCTCTAACACGTTATCCATCTCTTGAGTGGTGCAAATGCTGAGGTGAAACCTGGTGCTTTTCAGCGGTATTTCTTCAAAACTCTATTCAAACGCCCCCCCTCCCTCCTCTCTGCTCCTCCCGAAGCTTTCAGACACTGTAATTCCTGAAAGATAAATTCTCAGGTAATGGGTTCTGAGAAAAAGCAACAGAGGTTAGGAGTCAACTGCCTCCTCTTTAATAATTCACATGTCATATTTCTTCCACTTTGTCAAGTTGGCTAAAGAAGATGGGCAGGGCTGAGACAGGCAGACACTTGAGTTTATTATCCGAGGGCTGGGGGGACCCAGGGAAGGGCGATGCCCTCTCTGTCTCTCGAAGAGGGGCAAATCCTACTGCCCGGCTCCCGGGTTGCCATCTGCTCACCCATCTCCCAGCCACTTCGCAAAGAAACGTTTGTTTTCCATCAGATACACTCCTGCCTCGCTCTCCTCTTCCCAGGGTCCCCCATTCTCCTCTCCTATTAACCTTTAAAGCTGTTAATCGTCCCTTCACTTCTTTTACTACCATTAAAAACAAACAAACAAACAAACAAACAGAAAACCAAAAACACCAAACCCAACCAAAACCCAAAAAAACCCCCAACAAAACAAAACCAAACCTTACAAATAAACCTGAGCGAGAGCCCATCCTGTTTTTTTATTTTAGCCAATGCAGTGTGTTGTGTCTCCCTGAGTTATAACACTCTTTTGCGTGGGATATTTCTCTGATCATGTTTGTAAAAGTTTCGGGACTTGCTAGATCAAATACAAACAGTTTGGGATAGTCAAAGGGAATCTGGGGTTTATTGGTAAGGTGAGGAAGCTTGGGGCTGGGCAGTGCAATAAAATACCAGCGTCTGCAAATGTAGGCAGAAAACTTGTCGCTTAAATACAGGAGGCAAACAGTGACTTTTCCGAAATTTGTCACCTTTCCTTGTATTATACAGGTCCCTGAAAAGGGTACAAAACGAGTACATTATAATCCCACTAGTCCCAGCTAATGTGTCTATTCTGTTCCCTTTTAGAAAAAACTTCCAGGATTTCCTACGTTTTCCACTTTCTTGCCCCATCCTTAATGCATATTTCCACCGCATTGTCCCAAACCTATCTTCTAATGTCAGTGCAGAATAATGTCATGTACCTGTGAACGTGTCGGCTGCATTTTGAAATAAAATATAAGAAAAAGAGAAGAGAAGCAGCTTCCTGAGCCACGCCGCCTGCTCTCGAAAGCACGGATACAGGTGAAAATGCGAGTGACAGCAGAGAGGAGAATGTCTTTATTCTTCTGGGAGCTGCCTCTTTTCTCCTCTTACTATATTATGATTTTCCTCATGCTATGGTTTAAAGTAAAACACTTTTTTTCAACAGTCTTTCATTGAAGCAGCAACACATTTTAACTGATCTTTTGCAGTGTAGTCTCTTATGTGTGGCTATAAGCCTTATCCCGAAACAATAAAGGCGTATGCCTTTATCTGTCAGATTTCGGTAACTTTATACATGAAACGGAAGAGCAGCAACTTTGGGGGATTTAGCAAAAGGACTTATCAGTGTAAGTAAGGATAAGAGCAAACCCTGAGGCCCATGGGAAGTTTGCCCTTGCGATAGCCAGGGTTTGTTACATTTTTGGTTAGAGGCTCATGACTTTCACCCTTTCCGCAAGCGTCATCTCCAGCAACAGGCAGCTCCGGTTCGCGGT
Source organism: Athene noctua (assembly GCF_965140245.1). Classification (NCBI taxonomy): domain Eukaryota; kingdom Metazoa; phylum Chordata; class Aves; order Strigiformes; family Strigidae; genus Athene; species Athene noctua. Next base: position 10,775,023 of record NC_134049.1, on the reverse strand, counting down.
GCAGATTGCTCTGGGATTTCGTTGGGGTTTGTTCTTCCTTCAGAGAAAACCTCTCGTGTTACTGGGGGTTCGACACTTCAAAAATAAATATAAACCCGGAATAAGCCCCGTGAGCCAAGGAGAAATAACAAGCGTCAGACGCTGAAGTCACCTGGCCGGCAGGCTGGGGCCGGGGGGAGCATCATCTGGGGGGCAAAGGGGTGCAGATGCTGTGCGCTGTGATTTGTGCCGAGTGCTCCTGCCTGCGGCTCTTCCGACGCCACACTGTGCGGGCCATGGCTCGCACAGGGATGGTGGGCTGGCACAGAGGTCACCCGTGGGCTCATGGAGACACGCATGTCCTCATATTGTCTTTGCGCGTGTCGCGTTTTCCCCGCCCTGAGGAGGATGAGGGGCTCCCCGGGCCGTGCTCACCTACCACAAGGCATAAAGCTATCCCGGCTGAAACTCTGAAATTTACACTCTGACACTTCGAAACTTTTATTTATTTATTTATTTTTCCAGATACGAACACTCCTTTTTCTTTTTCCCCCCTCCCCCGGCTCCCGAGATGTGAGTTTATTTTCCCGGTGCCAGACCGCTCCCGGAGACACCCGGCAGGCGCCGAGCGGGGCTCGAAGGGAGAGACTGAGCCGTCCTCCATTGGCAATCAGCAATGAAACGCGCTTGAAAAGCTGCCAGGGAGAATTAGGATGGTAGCCCTATCCTGCAAAATCAGATGGTTTAAAATGTCCCTGAGCAGCTGTTAAGCTTGGTGGGTTTTTTATTATTATTATTATTCTTTTCCGGCTTTTTTTTTTTTTTTTTTTTTAACACCTGCGAAGTTTGTCTATGAGGATGCCACTAAAGACAGAAGTACTGAGTGCTTGACAGACTCCATAAAGTCCTTGGCATCCTAACTACGTGACAGGTCCAAGGACTAAGACCCGGGGCCGAGCTGTGAGCTCGGCCCCGCGGGGAGCCGCTCCCCTGCCCGCCCCGCCGGGCACCGGCCGGGCCTTAGCGCATCTTTGCAGACCGGCAGCAGATGCTCTCCTGGCCCCAAATACGAAAGAAATTAAGGACTTAGGGGGAGAAACCCGTTTGCGGCCGGTTCCTCTTGCCACAGTCACACACAGCCTGCCCTGCGCGGCGCAAAGGGGGAGAAAAGACCTCCAGACGTTCAGACAGCCCCGATTCAATAGGAGGAGGAATAAAAACATAATTAAAAAATAAAAATAAAAAAAGAAAACAGGTCTGGTGCTGTCTGGTCCTTGTTTTCCGAGGAGGAGATGGCACTGGTAGCGGGGTGTGCTGGGGCTCTGTCGGCGCAGGAGCCGCCCCGCTCCGCGCTGCGGAGGATGCGCTGCGCCGGCGGCCGCCGACCGCATCAGGGTTTCTGCTCACACCTGTCATGTGAGGTCATCTTCCCTCTGCCTTCCAAACATCTGGAGCATTCGCCCTCCCCCCTCCTTGATTCCACTTGCTGTTTCTTCTTATTGAGTTCTCCATGTCTCTCTGCAACTTGTCATAACCTGTAATAAAATGCCCTTTTCGTCGGGAGTTAAAGTCCAGAGGGCATCAGATCCATTTCCAGCTGACAGCAGAGAAGCGAGGCAGGACAGCGGCGGGAGGATCGCTTTTGTCTGCCTCCAGGGCTTTAACCATTTCACAGCGAGACACCCCGAGGGCAGCCGGACCCCGGTGTCTGGGCTGGGTCTCCCCCAGGCCCCTCGAGTAGTGCATTGCAGCCTGTCGTTGTCCCCCAGCACCACACTGGGACCAGGACTGGGGGTCCTGGGCAGCCTCTGCCCCAACGAGCCCGCAGGTCCCTGCCAGGAAAGGGCATTAAAGAGCAGAGCATCCTCATGTCCCCGAGAACCAGCCCAGCTATGTGAATCCTCTTCTTCCTCTTCTTCTTCTTCCTCTAATTCTTCTTCTTCTGCTGCTTCTTCTTTTCTTCTTCTTCTTCTTTCTCCTTCTTCTTCTTCTTTCTCCTTCTTCTTCTTCTTCTTCTTCTTCTGCTGCTGCTGCTTCTGCTTCTTCTCCTTCTTCTCCTTCTTCTCTTTCTTCTTGTTAGTATCATCATCATTATTAATAATAATTATAATTATTATTATCATTACTCTTTAAAAGAATAATAGAGAATATATTCTTTATTACTATTGCTATTACTAATAAGAGTACACAGGGAGAAAGACAACCACTATATGCTATATATACTGTTATATATGATATAGAAGGCAACATCAGACATGTGTGATGAACATGTGCTTTCTTTATATTCATATGCATTGCGAATAACACACAATCGTAAATACAAACATGTATAAATACGTGCCGTATATGTGTATGCTTATATACATATGCAGATTTATGAACATATACTCTATATATGTGTGTGTGCGTGTATGTTCACACATAAAATAGGTGTTTGCACATAGATACATAGACGGGTTTTCCGTACATTGTACTGAACAAGAAAGTGTGCATCCTGCAGTCTGTTGCCTCCTCTGTTTACAGAGGCATGTGTAGGACCAGAAAAATACACCAGAATATAAGGTGTGAGAGGCCAATGAGCCTTTAAGTGGTTAGATGTGATTTTTTTAAAGACCAAGCAAACAAATAACAAACAGGAGGTTGGTAAAATCACACCCAGCAAGGTGCACTGTAACCCTGGCACTCCCCAACATGTCCTGGCAAGGGGTCAGGCTGAGGGGGCTGGTGGCAGGACTGTGCCTCTGATCAAGTATTTATGGCCACTGCATCTTTGCATAACATTTACTTTGCTTTCTTTAATGGTTTCCTCCACTCCTTTCCCTGCTCCTCACTGCAAACAGCCTCAGTTCAGCCCCAGCCCCTGTGATGATATCAAGAAAGGTTTTTCTTTTTTTTTATGGTCAAGCCAAAGCGAGGTCATTCTAATAATACCCAAGGTCACTGGTGGGAGCCACCGAGTCTCCCAGTCATTTTTCATTTGCTTGCAACAGTTAATGACAGTCACAGGGATGGAGCTGGGAGCTGATGGCCATGTGATGTCACCAGCACATGCTAGGGGATTATAAGGGCAGGTACAGGGCAGGGTTGTGGATTAAAAACGATGGAAAAAAAAAAAAAAAATCACTATTAACTGCTTCTGCTCCAGCTCCTTGGTGGAAAAAAAAAAAAAAAAAAAAGGTGCAGACAAAGGAGGGGGATTTTTTCCTCCTCCCCCTCCAAATCAATCCTCCAAAATGCCAGCTCAACTGCTCCATTTTTTCCCAGATTTAGTGACTCAGCTAGAAAAGATCTGCAAAGCGTGTGAGAGGAGGCACCTCTTACTGTACCAGCTGCTGGGCAAGAGGTTGCAAAAGCAACCTTGCAATTACCTGGGGGCGTTCCTCTCCCTCCCACCCACATCAAAGGCCTCATCCCTTTCCTCCTGCCACCAAGGGCAAAGCTTGTGGTGACACCAGCAGGAGTCAGACCTAGACAAGTTTTTGAACCTAGACAGGTATGTTGTGGAGGTTTCTTCGGTTGTTTTAACTTATCCTTTCTATTCTAGCTGTCCACTCAAAAAAAAAAAAATAAAAAAAGAAAAAAGAAAAGGAAAGAGACCACCCGTTTAGATCACTCCCTGGTCAAGCTGCGGTGCTCCTTGGCTGGCGGAGCCCCAGCGGAGGTGGGTATTGATTTAACCATGTGCACCAACTGCGAGGTTCACGTTGCAAAGTGCCCCTCACACAACCACGCTTGCACTCAGACCTGCCCCCCACTTCCGAGGAGTCACCCCAGAGATCTCAGTCCTCATGTGTGGCCCATCGCTTAAACTCGTGTCCTGAAACGTTACAGGCTGGAAAGCCATGAGTTTGCACCAGTCTTCAGAGACCAGAGGAAGAAGCTACATAAATCAGCTAGATTCCAAGTTTCCTTATAATTTAAAAAATATAATTATATTCTGCTCCAAAAGGTGAAGGGGTAAGAAGTTTTTAACCTGTAGGATAACTAATAGCTTGGACAAAGTACTCTTTCTCATTGGGAAATAAACCAGAAGAAAGATAAATAACATATTAATCTTCACTCAGCCTCTCATCATTGCAGTATTTTGTCTTAGTTGTCTCATCTTATTGCATTTATTTATGAAACATAACCTTCCCATAGCCTTTGTTTCTGCATTTTTATTATTTTCTGACATATTAACTCTATAGTGTCCATCAGTTTCATTGTTTACTATTGTCATCACATATCTTTTAAAAAACAAATGCTATGAAGAATGTTGGATATCAGTTGAAATTTTTGTCCAATAATGAGGTTTTCAATCATTTGATCTACAAAAGCAAAAAACACCCATTGAAATGTGGCAGTCCAGAATAAAACGATTAAGACATAAAAGAAAACAAGCAACTGTCTGGTTTATATGAACACCTAAACTCTAGACTTGTTTCACAGCCTACAACCATTTATTAAAGTCTCACTGTTGAGGTCAATGGACTCTGGATCACCTCCTATTTAAGGGAGAATGGATCAATGGGATGAAGAGATGAAATCAAACTGATACAATTGTCCAAACACACCGAGATGCACAAAACTTTTGCTTTCTGTTTTCTGTGTCCGTTGTCTTCTCCTAATGCTCATTCCTGCAAATAACTTTTCCTTCAAATGCTGTGTCTCTCTTGAATGAAAAGGAAGAAACAGATCCAGCTGGAAGCTGAATTTTTGAGCCAAATTGTGCTGTTTAAACAGTCATGGTGGCAGTGAAGCCCTCTGAAGGATGCTGAGCTATGGCAGTATGATATCTGCTCTGAGATGTGTTGTTAAGGATCTTCAGGTGTTACCTGGTATTTACTTCAGCAGTTCTGTCAGAATCAAAGGATGATTTGTTTATTTATTTTCCCTGAGAAGATACAAACCCATGTGCTGCTCCTTGGATGAGAAGAACGTGGTGCATTCTTCCTATCTGTCTATTTTCCACAAAAATGAATAATGTCCCATTTACAATCAGGCCTGACTTGATTTATCATAGTTAATAGGATTAGAGCATCAGCCTCTCTAAGAATATTCAAATTCACGGTGTGAAGAGTGGTACCGAGTTGCTGGTGTCTTTCTTCTCCTCCTGTGATGGGCATAATGACACACCTCCAAGCAGAGGGGATTTGTCCGGTGGGAGCAGGCAGATTATCTGTATCTAGTGAAACAAGGCGTGCATGGCAACCTTTGCCAAGGCTCAAAGCCAGAACCTACTCACTATAAAATAATTGTGTCACTACCTAACCAAGGCACTCTTCATGTTTCATTTATCTTTTGACTGTAATTGAATGGTTGAAAAGCAAAAAATGTAGACAAATTCCAGCTGTATTGAGATCTGTTTCTTTCTCTGCTACCATGTCCCATCATTAGATAGTTTCCCTCTCTGTACAGAAGGTCAGAGAGTATAAATATAAATTGCATTTTGCATTACTTCTAGATGAGTGAAGCTGTCAAAGCAATAATATAAGCTTTCAGTCCCACATTCTACCACTTCTTTTCCATTTTTTGGCCAGGAGGTCATGTGCAAATTGAACGTGACAGCCCAGACGACATGTCCAACAGACTTATATTGTTAGACTGTTCTGCCATGGCACTCATCACAAATTAAACCCACATCGGACTTAGAGCTCTTCAGTAGCTGCTAACAGTAGCTCAGACTTCTTGCAAAAAAGTTTGTGTCCACATTAACCTTGTATAAGAACAACAACTCTTTTGGAGAATCTTGTCAAAAATGCAGAAAACGGGGAAAAAAACCCCCACGGGCAAACCTGAAAGAGTTGATCATAGTAACGCCAACTTTTAGTTGTTTGAAGGCTGGATGCATTTATAGTGTATGTGTATGTATGTACTGTTCACTTCTGTAAAAACGTGTTCCTCTGTGAAGTTTAGGTGAACATTCAATTGTCTTATAGTAAGTACTAATTCAGTATTTAGTGGGTATTGTTGCTACCGGAATTCAAAAGAGGGGGAACAATCCTCTAACTGTCCACCTCTTTTTATGCAAAGTTAGCTTCGTGTCTGTTGAATAAAATGCTGTGTATGACAGTTAATAACATTGATGGTTTGGAAATAAATGTATATTTACAGCATTAAAATCTGCATGGGCAGTGTCCCCTAGCAGCTCTTTGGATGATGTAGTCTAAATTAATTTGTGAAAATAAATGCTACTGAATATTGTTTACAGAACACCGGAAGGATGAGATTGAGGTTGTTGTCTTCAGCTGGAGTAGAATCAGGTGTCAAAGCTTTAGAAAGTTCTTTGTGCTGTGTACAATGTTGGAGTAAAGATAATGCTGAATGACAGTGAAACAAGATCGCTCTGGGGACAGAAAACCAGATTTCAAGCCCTTCACCTTTAGGTATCTAAAAATGCAGCACAGGTTGTGAACAACTGAAAATTCTTAGCATCTGGCAGCGGTCTGCTGGCCTATGCTAAAGAGCTGGTGGTCTTAGTCCAAATCTCGGCAGAAAGGAGTTCACATTATAAATGACATTATCTGGCAAATCTTTGCGATAGTCTGAGCAAAGGGGCCAAGAACTAACTTGGCACAGAAACCCATGCTTTTCCTCATCACAGAAATGTTCTCCCTAGATAAGGGCTGAGGCATACATATGGATCAAGAAATGTCCCTGCCACTCTTGCTCTACTAGCTTTCCATGAATTAACAAAGAACTTCATTTTCAAGGACTATCAGGCTTTTGCCTTTTTTTTTTTTTTTTTTTTTTTTCAGAAGGACTAAACTTAGAGTGAAGAGTTTGGGTCCCATCTGGTACATATCGGTAGGGGCTTTGCAGGCTTCACTAGAGCTACACTGATTTACACCAGATGATGCTATTAGAGGACCGAACTATCCAACAATAATTATAAAAAATGTCTTTGATTATGCATGTGCAACAACTATTTATGTTTACATTGCAGAGATTTGCATGTAGCACAGTGGGGAGTATTTTATCTCTTCAAAACATTGCACCAGCATAAATAATCCACTGACATTCAAATGAGCAAAGAAATACCCGCTTTTTACCACAAGATGGACCATAAAGGTTTTTCTTCACGCATCTTTTTCAAACAGATTTGTCAATAATCTTCAAATGTAAAGTTCATTCTAAAGAAAGAAACATGGAAAAAGAAAAAAAAAAAATGTTCTTTTCCAGGTGGGTATATTATAGATTGCTCTGAACAACAAGTGAATCTAGATGCAACCAGACAATCCTGCACTTGGGAGAGAAGAGGATGGGGGAACCAGGGGAAAGCAGGACATCAAAAATGCCACACGAAAGGCAATACTGTACCCCATTTGACAGCATTCAAAGTAAATTGTCAAGGAATATGAACCAGTTCAAATCCAGAGTGAATACCTGAAGCAATTGGACACAAACCTACCAAAGGCGGAGATGGAAATAATTTTGTGAAAACTGGGAGACTTTCTGTTGAAGTACCAGCCTGGAATGGCACCACAGAAATTACCACTGGGAGAATTTCAGTGACATTTAAGCTTTCAAAATAGAAAATCCTTAAAATATGCAGTAATACGTTGTACCTTTGACTCACGAGAGGAAAGGGAGTTGAAAGCTGGTAATATTCCTTTGATGTTGGAACTACATACATAGATCTCCTGCTTTGACTTCTGTTTTTGTTTGTTTTTTTTTTCTATTTGCTAATTGTGCTTTGGTGGTGCTTCGAAGGCATTAACTTTCTCAGAATAAGGCATGTTGCCCTACTCCAAATATAGCCTTCCTCTTGAGAACAAGGGAGGAAATAGTTGCTGGCATTATAAGTTTGATGTCCATCAGAGAACTGGAAGATGCACAGACATCATCTTCATGGTCTGGCTCCCTCCATTCACTTTTGCATCTTCCTTCAAATACCCCAGGTGCTGGTGACAGTCGCACAGGTCTGATGTAGCAGCATGGCCACAATTGCAAGGATAGCTCATCTTGGCATACGTCCTTGGATGAACTCACTCAGCCCCAACTCAAAAAGCCCCTGGAAGTCACTGAGACTGCTGCATCACTTCCATACCCAAAAGACTTTGCTGCCTTCGAGAGCAACCTCCACTTTTGCCAAGGGTGTTGAGGTAACAGCGGGCAGTTTAATCAAAATGTGACGAGGAAGCAGAGACTCAAAGATTTGACAGCTCTGTGCTCTCATCTGTTTCTTTTGCTGAACTCTGGAAGAGAAACCAGAGATACCAAGGTATTTCTCCACTTACACCCAACAGAAGTAGATTTTGCTCCAGGTGGGAAACCACACAACACTAAACTCACCTGGGTGGTTTGGCAAGCACTCCGGCCTGTTATCCTACACAAATCATGTTGCCTCAGTTTCCCTATCAACAGGATGAGGATGTGATAATGATAATCTGCCTCTTGGGAACACCCTGAACAGTAATTAGTGTTTTTATTAGCTCTTCCAAGACAAAGCGTGTCACATAAATGGTCGGAGTTATTAAACTGAATTTAATTGGCAAGGGCTTGAGAAAAATTTCTATCATAAAAAGAAATCTTTGAACAAGTGAAGGAGCTAGTGAACTTGATCCTGGCACAAGAACGCCCTTTTGTGTGACAGAACAATGCAAGCTGGGGGAAGGAGAGCCACCACACGTGACCCTCTGGGTCCTTTAATGGGAGCCCGAGATGAGAAGTCATATAAGGTATATGCACAGGATAAGTGAGAGACAGAAACCTGACTTTAATTTCTGAAGTAAGCAGGGTGAAAAGTGAGCATCTCTAGAAATCTGCTCAAAGCAATGGAAGAACAGAAAAAAACAGGCCCAGGTTCTAGGAGAGGAATTTAACAAGGGGAGCACAGGCTTAGCTGGGAGCTTGCAAATACCAGTCAGATGGATTAACTCTGTAATTTTGTATCTTTGTGGATTTGGTTTTCTCTAAAAGCAGATATCTCTATTTTGATGGCTGTTTTGGGGAAACATAAGCTACCGTCTTTAAAACCCAGACTTTAATCCTAGCAAACTTGTCAAACCTCCAGGCACACTGCTCACCAGAATTTCAGTACAAGAGTAATCTGTCGTGTTATCACTACAGAATGGGGCCAAATTTTTAAAGATGTCTCTGCAATGAGACTCCGAAATCCGGTACTAAGCCATCAGGGGATTTACATTCACAGTTTGGGTTTCCAACATATCAATTGGAAGTTTAGCTCCAAACACAAACCCGTTGCACGAGTGCAAGAAAAAAATAAAGTGAGAAAAGCCTCTTTTCATTTTCTGGGACAAGCATGAGTAAACTAAAGTGACAACTGTACTTTTGCTTTGCATGCAAGCTTCCTTTGATTTTTTGTGAGAGCTTGGACATTCAGAAGCTCCGTTTATAGGAGCTAATCAGAAAAACAAAGAAGTTTTAAAAACTTGTCCTGTTTTGAAATCAGTGGATGTTGAGCACTGAAGTCACCCAATAGGTACTAATGTCATACGCCTGAAATTTATTCTGTTGGTGATTGTAAAGATGTCTCTAGATCCTTAGAGGAGATAGAGATGTACAAGATATCAGGGAGTGTAGTTATAGGATGAGACGTAACGGCTTTAAACTGCAAGAGAGTTTATTTAGATTAGATATAAGGAAGAAATTCTTCCCTGTGAGGGTGGTGAGGCCCTGGCACAGGTTGCCAGAGAGGCTGTGGCTGCCCCCTCCCTGGAAGGGTGCAAGGCCAGGTTGGACGGGGCTTTGGGCAACCTGGGCTAGTGGAAGGTGTCCCTGCCCAGGGCAGGGGGGTTGGGACTAGACGACCCTTAAGGTTCTGTCTAACCCAAACTGTTCTATGATTCTATGAAGATGAAACAGTTCTGAGAGTCTCAGTCCAGTCCTCTCCGTCAGCAGGGTGAGCAAAGGTAGAGCTGGGTCACTGCTTGCTGGCTGCACGAGTGGAGGTGGCTCCATCATGATTTAACCAGCTGGATAAGCCATGTTTCTTTTTCCAATTTTATCACTATCAGGTTTTACCATGGCTCCCTTTCTTCTACAGTTTGTGCATTTTTAAATTGGTAGCTCCTTCAATAACATTTGCAGCTCACCTGAACCACATTCATCTTACCTACAGCGTTCTTTCAAGGACCCATGTCAAGGCTACCGTGCCAGTGGTTTTCATCTTCTCTCTCTATCTAAGAGAGGAGTTTGGGATGGTCCATACAGACACTTGGGCCATACACTTCAGATCATTCATTGAAGTGTACTTCCTAAATTGTCACGTTAGTGCAGTCCCAAAGCAGAGTGTATAATCATGAAGTGTATACTGGGCGAGATGCTCTTCTGTGTTTAAGTGACGTAGCTGTTCAGTCTCCAATAGCTCAAGGTAAATTTTTGAGACTGGTCTCTGCTTTCTACTAGTCCAATATGGGTATGCAGTTATTTTTGTGTTATAGATATTTCATTGTTTGCTTGCGTATTAATTCATTACATGTATTTTCATGTTATGTGATAAAATACAACAAAAGTTTTTGTAAATTTATCATTCCAGAAACTTTTTTCTTCTCCTCTTTTTTCCCCTCCTGTCTTCCCTTTACTGAATGACTAATAAATTAATGCTTAGAGAACCCATTTATGATGCAGAGAAAACTTGTGTTCAAACCTTCTGTTTATCTTTCTATTTCACTCTGTGAGTATCTTCACTGTGGGTCAATTTGTTATTCTTACATGGTGATCTCTGCCTCAGAGGTTTTCACCAGAAAGTCATACCTAGATTTGAGAAGTCTTAAAGTTTAACTGAAATGGATATAATTTATTTTAAACTTACATATTTTTCCAGTGGAAGAAATACATGCACATATGGGAATCAAGCTATAAAGTCTCAGGGTGTCCTCTGCCAGAAGATTTTGTGAGGGCTGTGGATAAGATGAGGTGACTACAACCTCTTCCCTCTCCCGAGGAACAGCATCTGCAAGGAGGCAGTGACTGAGGTGGGAGGAGAAACGGCCAGTGCTCCTCAGCCAGGGTGAACTGACCCTTTAACCAGTTCACAGTCACCATTTGCTTCCCATGTCATCTCCTCTAACACAAAATTTTATACTGTCCTTATTGGAACCTTGATATTTTTTTTCCTAGAAGAGCTGCAATCATTGGCGTTATTTTCCACAGCTCTAGATCAGTAATAAACACATACTATCACTTTCTTACCCTAAAGCGTTTACTTTTCAGATCCCCCTTATCAAATACGCTATAATAAACCAGTGTTGTTATTGGGATTATTGAGGGCCAATTAAATATTTCCTGGATAAAATAATCTTGGATATATAGGTGTGCACAAGCAGGAATGACCAAGGTTTTCAGAGACTCCTATTCATATCCATTGCTGGAGGAATTCAGAACACCAGCTCAAATTTTTATTTATGCATCGGGTCTGAGCTGAGCAAAGGAACTGCTGAGAAGATGTGTTTGAAGAAAGTGATCACTGCAAATGTCTGTTCCTTTGTCAGTCGAGTTCTCACTTTCCTGCTTTGTCACCCACCTCAGGCTGTTGCTTTGGTGATGCCTGACATAACACAACCAGCTGAAAACAAACATGGCCATCCTGAATGTTTGTACCACGGCTCATATCCTCGAAGGTGTTTAGGTGCCTACTCACTGCGATGTAACGGGGTGGCTTTACACCACCCGGCTGAGTGACACCGCGGTGCCCGAAGCCAGGCTCACCTGGCTCTGAGGACTCCCCCGAACCGGGGGCACCAGGTGCTGCAAAGCCACTGTAGTGGATCTGGTGCCATCTGCCCTCCTGGCCGTGAGCACGGAGGCTCTTGGATGCGCCAGCAAGTCCTGGCTGCCAGAGCAATCCCTCGGTGCCGCTGACAGCTTGTATGAGGGACAGGACTGTGTCCAGATGGCCCCAGATTTTGAGGAACTGCACTGAGAGATCAAAACTGAACTCACCCCTCAGCGGTGGGGGCTGAGAGCGCTTTCTTCTCCCATATTCCCCATATCCTACCCCTGTCGTCTGCCATCCCTGACAATATCATCACTGACAATGCCACCCCATCACCACGCAGGCTGGCAGCCATCCCCGGCTCCCCCCAACCTGCACCGCCTGTCACCTTCCCTCCACCGCACTTTGGAGGTCCAGCCTGGTCTGTGGTGTGCCCCCTTCTCCTCCTTTCTGTGTCTCCTTCCTCACCGCAGCCTCCCATCTGTCACCCATCCCAAAAACCAAGTGACAAATCATTTTTCTCAGCATCCTGTGCCTATCTTCCAGACATCTTTTACACTCCTTTTTTCCATCCTACAGCAAGGTCATACTTCTTAACCTCACTTCCTCGATGCCCATATGCTTTCTTTTTTTTTAAATATCATTTTTTCTTACCATATCTCAGTTTCTTTTTCACCAGTGATGCCCGCTTGGATCATCTGTTTAGCCACATTTTATACAACTGCCTTTTTTCCTCTATTCCCCATATCCTCCCTTCATGGTACTTCTTCAGCGTAAGAGTAGCCAATAGTCCCTCTTTCCTATCACTTAAGAAGTGTTCATGAGGTGGGAACTTTAAAAAAATTGTTAAGATCATAACAAATAGGTCAAATTTAGGAGACAATATGTGTCATAAATTGCCATTTAATTTAAAATGGACACTGGATGCAAAGTATGTAACAACTGTGTGAGGTGATGGTGGTGCGCCCTTTCTTTCACCGTTTGAAATTTATCCTGTAAACACTTTTGGTTTCAAGGAGCACTTGCAGTGATGTGGGAGGACACCATTTGACAAGGCACAGGTATCATGCAAAAAAACCCCCACCCAAGCAAACAAAAACCCCATTTACCTATTTACTGATTTGTTTTTATTTGGGACAGGTTTACAGGTAGAACTAAGGAGATTTCATCCTTCTTCCCTTACTAGCAAACAAACCATGGATTCACAAGAGAAGAAATACAACCCCCTCTCTATAATGGTACTATTCAGGTCCATTTGTGAAGCAAACCTGCTCTGTGCTGCAAAACCAGCCCTTCTCACTAATTAATCTCTTTGCTCCGGAAAATATAAGTGTTTCATCGTGACTCTTCTTTTGTCTGCCCCAGGCACACCACAAGCTCTTTCTTATCATCTCCCTCACCTTCTCACCAGTCTGCTTCTTGTCACCAGTGACCACTGATAATCACGTCAGGCAACGTCTTGACCCTTATCCTGACGTTTCAAATAGGCCAGTTCTTTTTTTTATTTTTTGCTCTCATCATTGTAGGTTGGTGATATTGTGCACCAGCTGATCATCAGCTCAGTTTGCCTTGCTGCCCAGCTTGCTTGGAGTAGTGCCTTGTTGATTGGATTACATCTGAACAGCACTTTAGCTGTCTTAATATCAGGAAGTTCACCGGAGCCCCTATGATTTTACCCTGTGTCTATCACTTAGAGAAGACCGAGGCTGTATTTCTTCTGCACTATGAAATAATGACTAACTGGAACTCTGAACCCTGATCAGCAAAAACCCTTCAAATATTTGCAAGTATTCTGCCATTTTCGTCTCTGCTTTCATTGTTCTTGGCTGAAAACATCACTGATCTTGCAGGGGGAAGGAGAAATTATCCTAACACAGCGGCCGGGGCCACAGCCCTTCCCTGAGTGCTGGTTCTGAAGGAAAATCTGCTCTGCAAAATGCAGAGAGGGGTCTTAGAATATTTCTAAATGCTGTCGAGGCCAGAGCCACCCCCCTTTTCCCGGGTGTGATTTTTCAGAGAGACACATAAACCCATTTTTTCTGTTTTTCTGTGTATCAACACATGTCTCTGTGTGGATGCACACAAACATGTGCCTGCAAGGAGATGCCTTCAGATGGCAAATATTTAAAAGAGGCAAGAGACAGACACAGTGATTTCTTATCAGAATGTAAGGGTCCAGAGCAACACAAAAATATCAGAATCAATCAAACTATTTTAAAGAAAATCTAAAAATGCTAGAGATAAAGAAATCCCAGATGTTAATGCTTTAATATCTAAGCCCACTCTTACTCTATATGGGCTGGTGGTCCCCAATCCACAGTCCTCTGATGTTTCCTGTGGCAAAGGAAAAAGTAAAAAAAAAAAAAAAGTTGAAATTGAGACTGTCAGGCAGAGCAAAAATAAAATGTTGCTTGTGGCACATTACTCGGTGTGTGTGAGCATTGTGCCAGGCCAGAGACCCTGAGAAAGGCTCGTTCTGCCCGTTCACATCCCTCCAAGCAGCAGTTTTCAGCCTTTGGTCAGGAGAGACCTTGTGGTCCATGAGACAACCTCCAAGTGATTGGGAGAGGTAACACCAACTGGCGGATCTGTGGTCAGCAAGAAAAATGGCAAGGGCTGGAAAAGTGAAACGGATTGAAAAATCCTGCTGTATGGGAAGAAATTAATTTAACTCTTTATTTCTAGCTCCATCACTAAGCCAGACAAGGATGAAGCTGCTAAAAGCTAAAGACAGTCTGCTAAAAAATACACCCAGAGAGATAATTCTTCTAATGATGTAAAAAAGTTTTATAGATGAGAAATTCAGCTGGCAAATCTACCTTTTACCTCATTATTTTTAAATGCAATCAGGATGCCACAGTTTATAACGTGTCTCCTGTGTTTTGTGGGGCACACAGACAAAGACCAGTTGGTGGGTCAGGAGCGGCTGCTTCAATCCCATCCTCACTGGGAGCCTTGGGAAGCTGAAACTACTTGTGTGCATCGGGATGGCCACGCATGGAGTGAAAAGAAACCAGTTCCGAAAAGGCATCAGATGATTCCCCTCCACTCCCTCCTCCTGATCGATGATGGAGTTAATGAATAAGAAGAGCTGGTTTCATTTGCCGTGGGTTTGTTGACGTGATAGTCCCTGATGAAACCCTGGACCCGAGAGTGATATGCAGCTGGGGTCTGCAAGGGGCATAATTTTAACAGAATAGATGAGAAAGGGGATAATCCCTTGCCTTCAACTTTCCCTTCTTTCCATTTGGATACACCTGTTAAAAGTAAAATATGTTTTACTCATATATATAGATGCTTGGCTGACATAAACCATGACAGGATTTTTTAGAAATTTCTGTAATCTTCAGTACCTAGCCATCAAGCTCTTTGTAAAGCATTCAAACCAACACATCATGCAAATCTTCTATTTTAATCCAGACTAGTTTAGACTAGGATACATTTAGATGAATGAGCTGAAGAGCCATCAACAAAGTCATGTAATGCAAAGAACAAATTACTGAATTACCAAACTTGGGGCAGGTGTCCCCTGGAGGGGGGCTGGGCTGTCTGTGAGCTTCCTTTTAAAGGTTTATTTTGTGCAGGGGAAGGCTCTTGCCTCCTGTAGTACCAGTTCTGTCACGGATTAATAGTCTCTTTCCATAGCAACACCTGACCCTTTCCTCCCCTTCCGGTGATTATACATACATATATACATATATATACATATAGATATGTTCCCTGTCTACTGAAAGAATGGATAGCTGACAATTTTCTGTGGCATCAGCACAATTTAATGAAAGGAAGCTTTAAAAAAAAATAGACAGCTGGAACGCTACTTCCAAAAAAAGAAATATGGGGAGTCACAGGATCTGCAACTGTGTCAACAGCACAACAAGCTGTTTTTCAGTAGGTTCAGACAGGTTCCTGCTTCCAGAAGAGACTGTGCTAGGACAAGTATTGAATAAATGTGGGTGACAGCACTTCAGAAACAGGCCACTGCTGGGGCAGCTGCAAGGAGCTTGCAGGGACTGTCCAAGAAAAGGCATTTATCTACTCGGAGGCAATGGTCCTCTCGCAAGCTCGACTATCAAGTAGGGCTGCAAGTGCCTGGCTAAAATCCCAACTGTACTTGCACCATGTCTGGTCACTGCTTTTCAAATGAAAAGCACATACCTTGTGTGAGAAGCAGAAAGGTCTTTCACGACATTGTTCAGCCCACAGTGTGTAAGATGGGTTGGGTAAAAAAAAAAAGAGAGCTGCACCTAGAAAAACATAGTAACTGGGAATGGAGTAAATAGGATCTGGAGAGGAACGCCCTCCCAGAGAAAACTGCAGAATTCTTTTTTTTTTTTTTTTTTTTTTTTTTTACAGGAATAATAAGTTTGCACAAAGATCTGAGGAGTGCAGTTTGAAAGAACAGAATCTGTGTGCAAAACAATATAATCAAAGGGGAAAATGTGGTCAGGTCCAGGAATATAATGTAAAACCATTCAGAGTCCACACAAAGCTACTAATAAAAATTCCATGAACCAAGGGATGACATCTCTTGATAAAGCAACCAGCACGTGGAAGTGCCACCCAGCACTGAGCAACAGACTACCACAGGTGATGGGCAATACTGAGATGTTCTCAATGGGAGAAAGAACAAGTCCTGCGTGGCTGGTCCAGCACATTTAAAGTGTAGGGAAGCATTTGGAGGAGGTGAATCCTACAGGACAAGCTCAGGGTAAAAACAGATTCCCTGACCATGTTAGCAGAGAAACAAGACAGACTTCTAGCACTGATAGAGCTCCTGAGCTGAAAAACAATATCTTGCACAGGAGGACGTCATCGTGTTTAAGAAATCCAGTGTAGAATGGATCCCCAGCCTAGAGACAAGGGAACTTGCAGGTAAATTGAAGGCTGGCAATGACCCAAAACCACTAAAGAGTGCACTGAAAAGCATCGAGTGCATGCTACTGATACTCCAGTGCTCTGATGTGAGGAAAAGGTATTACCCAGGGAAAAAAAAAAATCGTTCCTAGGGGCCAATAGATTAGGTAGCGTGTTTGTTCCAGCTGTGAGGAGCAGGAGGCAGCCTATCAACATACCAAAATATCTTAGCATCTCTCATTAGAGCTGATGAATTTTTTTCTTTTTTTCTCTGATGAAACAGATGTCCAATTCATCACATCTGAAACATTTTGTTTCATCCCCGAAGATCCTTGCTCCTCACCCTGGGGCAGTCCCCTGCTGAGGCTGGCCCCGCAGCTCAGGGCCCTGCGAGCTCAGGGGCCTTGGGGCCGTCGGTCGGGAAGGATTCCCGGGTTCACGGCCCCAGAGCAAAGCCGACAGGCGTGTTTCAGGGGAGGATGAAACAAAGGGGTTTGAAATTCCCAATTTGTTAACCTTATGGACCCTCCGAGGCTGCTCACAGCCATAGGAGTTAAAAAGAACGGAAAAAAAAAAAAAAAAGACAGTTCATTCCTTGCTTGATATTATTATCCCAAGGCCAGCGTGGGCTGGGGACCACTGGGGCAGAACAAAGAGTCAACGCAGACGCCAGTGTGCTCAGACGGAGGGTCCTGCTTGATGAATGAACCAAAAACTTTTGACTTTTTAATCCCAAACTCAGTCAGAAGGTTATTAAACCAATGACTGCTGGGCCTAAACCAACAGCAAGCCCCTGACTGACAATTTCTAGATTATGCTAATAAAATACAGGACTTCTTTGAAGCCGAAGCATGTTTCTGCTCTTGCCATACACAAACCATCCCAGAGAACCACATGTGATGCTTTCTTGGTGCCATTCCTCTGGCTTTCATGTGCATCTCTGATGAAATATGGTCCCACTAAAGTCACAGCAAACTATGTTCAGCTGTGTTTGAGTAACACAAATATGCTCGCATATATGTATAAAAAGCTGCTTCCAAATCTAACGAAAACTAAAGAAACTCCCAGGTGAAGATAACTTCTTTAAATAAGCCTGAAAGAGTGAAAGCCAGAAAGGAACTGTTAGTGACACAGTTTGATGTGCTGAAACTCTCAGTGGAGAGGCATATTCTTGCTCGATGTTTACACCGAGCTCTGAACCTTGCAGCTGAACTAAGGGTTCTATTCTAGAAAGATATCGAGACTTGATGTTGAAGGCTGAAGTAATAATAAACTTATCAGGTCCTTCAAAATAACAGTTCAAGATATGTTTTTCACCTTTAAAATGCTATTAATTATGACACTTTTAAAGCTAGATGCTAGAAACCCAGGAGGTCAAATTATAGTCCCTCTGTCTAACTGTAATTCTGATCCAGCATCTCCTCGCTGCGAGTCGCCTCGCAGACACACCTACTCAAGTCTGCGCTGGCCAGATATTTTTATATTATTTCTTTGTAGCAAGATGTGAATCAGTAACTGTAGGCATAACTCGGGAAAGCAGGAGAGATTCCCAGATAATCACCTTAAAAGGCAAAGTTGCTTTTTAATTTCTCTAAGATTTTATCTTTTATTATATCATTTATTGTGCTGAAAACGGGAAAGATTTGCCCACCTGGGTGTCAGTAAACTTTCCTGGGGTCCACGTCAAGCTTATTTATCCCCTCTTGGAGAAGACTTCTTTACAGGGAAGAGTATGTCCAGATTTACAGAAGGGTAAATGGGAAAAACATCTGAGTTCTCACGTGGGCAAAATGAGCTTTGCATAATCACTGGAATTGTCTTCAGCTCAGTCAAAAGCACAAAGTTATAATCAGAAAGCAACTTTAATTTTGTTTATCGTTTCCCACCACGCCTGTTAGGTAGAATCGCCTCAGCTTCGAGTCTAAGCAAGTGCTAGTTGACAAGAGAGAGCTCCTAGTGACAGTCCCCGAGAGATGCTGTGAGGTTACGCTGCACCCCAGGCCAGTGGCCAAAAACCTGGTACCCTGCTACCGCGTCCGCAGGGCCGGGCTGTGTGTCAGAGCCGCACCGGGCACGTATGGGAGGGTAGGGTGTAAATCAGATTAATGCTACCTACAGCACAGCGCAGCGAGGGGCCGAGAAACCCCCGAGCCCGGCGGTCAAACCACGCCGGAGCGTGCGCGGGGGAAAGAGCCCCCTCCGCGCCCCTCCGCGCCCCTCCGCGCAGCCGGAGCCCGGTCCTGAGGGCGAGGGCTTTCCGCGTAAACCCTCCGGGCTCAGAGGGGGAGGGAAATGGGGGTGGGAGGGCGGCGGGCGCGGATGGGGGCGCGGATGAGGGCGCGGATGCGGTGCGGTGCGGGACCCCCTGGCAGGGCGGCCGTCTGGGAGCTACGACACGGCCTAAGAGTGCAATTAGCATTATCTTGATGAATTTATAGGCAGCGAGTCCTTGCTGTGCCTTTCAGAAGTCGCAGGGCACTCTGTCCCCATCTGTTCCTTTATGATTATTACTTCACTTTTTTTTTTTTTTTGTTTTTTTTTTTTTTTTAATAGTAATCGTTGACCTAATATACACGACTGGGGGAAAAGGGGAAGATGTGGCTCCTACAACGTCAATCAAAACTCTTCCTCAAACCCTCCCCACATAAACACTTTCTATCTCCCAGCGGTACCGGCAAGATGTTCGTCGCCAAATACATGATTCTATTAATGAGCACTTATATTTGCTAAGGAATGCAAATTCTTTCTCACCGTGTATTATTAGCTGTATCAGAATGTTTGTCCTTTCAGTCCTCTTTGAAGTTGAAGGAGGAAAGGCTGTTATGTGGCACTGAGAAGGGAAAAAAAAAAAACAAAACAACCCAGAGAGAGAGGGGGGGGGGGGGGGAAACCACTTCTAACTCCTCCGGGTTTTTATTTGTTCTCTTGCCAAAAACGCCAAAGGTAGCAAAAGTTACAGAAATTATTCAAAATGTGTGTTTTTTTTCCTCCAAATTAGATAGATTTTTTCCAACTGATCGTCCCCTTTTAATAATAATGGGATCTAATGAACAGCCTGCTTTGAATTTACTTTATAAAATAATCTCTCTGATGCTCTAGAGAATCTATTAAGAGTTGGAAGGAAATAAATCCAATTGCCTCCCCAAACATGAGAACGGTTGTTTTCAGCGCTTTAAGCTATAAATGAACACCCTCTCCCCCTCCCCGCCGCAGCCTCCGCCGTGGCGGTTTCTGGCTGATGCTGCGCCGCGACCGCGCAGCCCCGGGGCTGAGCCCGGTGCCCGCTTCAGCCCGGGATTGCCAGCGGGATGCGCGGAGTTTGCTCGGGGCGCGGAGAGGCCGAGGAGCCGGTTGCTGCGGGTTTGCAACGGAGGGCGGGTGCGGAGGGGCTTCCGCAGCGCTGCGCGGGGGCTGGGTCCTCACCCACCCCCGGGGCAGACACGAGTGGGGGCTCCCTGGCAGTGAAGTTTTTATTCCAGATAAGTGGAGGGGGGGGCTCTGCGTCAGCTCAACTTTTGTCATGTATCACTTTTCCTCTTGAAAGGTGTTATAACAGCAATTCAATTACAGTAAATAGTGTACATCATCTTCACAGCTGGAAAATTCTGTAACTAACTGTGACCAAACGTTGTAAAGGAATATAGCTTAACCAGTATTACTTTTTTTTGTTGCTGACCACAGGTTAATTAATTTCAAGGAGCTTAGTATATCTAAACAGAAACACACTGAGATGCTGGCAAGAAATCATAAAATATAAAACGTGGAATTAGGAAGATCATGTGAAATCTCCGCAGCAGTATTCGGTGCCTGGGAATAATTCCGGCGGTCCCCCTCGGCCAGCCCCCCGGCCCCCCCCCCCCCCCGATCCCCGGTTCCCCAAACCAAGCGGGGGCACCGAGCCCTCTGCAACCCCCCCCCCGAGCACACACTGGGGTCCAGGTGCCCACGCGGGGGGCGGGCATCCCCCGTGGGTGCGCGCCGGGGAGAGCAGAACCCCGCGGCCGGGGATGTACGCGCCACGCACCGAGATTTTCAGCAAACCACGCAATTCCGCCACAGATGTGCGCCCAGCAATATACACACCGCAGGCCGTACGTATAGACTTTTGCCAAGCACCCCCTTCCAGCCCGGTGTTAACGGTGTGCGCGGGGGTAAAGGGGGTTCCACGGCAGGGCTGCAAGGTGTGCGCAGGAAGCTGGCGGGGCCCGAGAGACGCCCGAAACCACCCGTGTAAAAAACCCGAGTGAAACTCCCCATAAGTCGAGTGCGGCTCTCGTTTCAACTAATGGTAATGTTACCTGCCTTCTCCAGTTGCAATTGAGATTTAAGGAGTATTTCCTTTACCTGGGGGTATATGAAAAGGCGTTATGTACCGCAGGAGGTGTTTTCACTCGACCCACGGAACCGGTGCTGTTCCCACGGAGCCGAGCGCGGTGCCCCTGCCCCTGCCCGCTGCCGGGGGGGGACACGCATGCAAGGGGAGGTGTCCTGTGAAGGGGATCAGGATCGGGCCCAGGGAGCCACATCCAACTCCCAGAGCCAGCGGGGACTTGGTCCCGCTGCTGTCACTGAGCTCGTCCTGCGTGGTCGTGGGGAAACGCGAGGGGGGGAGGCTGGGTGCTGTGGAGGAGGGGAAGATGCGATGGGGCATTGCGATTTGGGGAATTAATACGTCCCCCCCAGTCCCCCCCCCCCTAAAATAAAGACCAAGGTGCGAGCCAAGTGGATTTCCCTGGGAAAGGGAGACAGGATCGGGCCCTTTCGCCTGCTCCTGCCCCGCCTGAGCGACGCTCCCGACAAGCGGGCTGGAGTCACCAGAAGCGTTTCTATTAATTTCCACGTTTGTTAGTGAGCTGTTGGCCACGCTTCAAAACAAAATAAAGAAGAAGGATTAAAAAAAAAAATCAACAAAAACAAAACAAAACAAAACAAAAAAACCAAAACAACAAAAACCCAAAAACGCCACCACAAACAAAACAAACAAACCCACCCTCGATCTGTGAAAACTTTATTGAACAAAAAAAATCTTCAGCCACGAACCGTCCCGCTTTTCTTTAAAAAGGAAGAAAACACGAGTCGCCCCCTCCAGATTGCAATTGCCAGCCCCAGAACAAAGGTCCGAGCCCCCACGTTTTGCAGTTGTCAGGACAATCTTGTCCATCTTCAGGGTAAAAGGACTACAAATTCCCCACCTCCTCTCCCTCAGCCTCAGCGAAAACCCGCAGGAGAGGGGATCACCACCTCAACCCAGAGCCCACCGCCCTCCTCGCAAGCCAGATCTTTCATATTTCATTTTTTTGACTCTTCCCAAGTAAAAGTTTGAGAGTTAAACTCCTGCCCCGCGTCCTTGCCCGGGATGGCATCGATTCCCTCCTGCCAAGGTCGTTTGCTGCTTCTCCCCTCCCTCCCCTCTGACCAGGTACCAACTCCCCGCAGCGGGACGGGACCTTTTCAGAGATTAAAAAATATCAACGCGAAACGAGCACAAACGTGCTGGTTTCCAGGGCAGTTCGATGGCAAAGGCTTAGTTGGTACTTGCATCAATTTTTCTACTTTTTTCCCCCGAATGCAGTTCGTTCAGCTCAAAGCGGGAAATTCGTCAGAAGCTGAAATTTTTGTTGTACATATGCAAAAATACTCGTGTCCCCCCCCCCCCCCCCGGAGTAAAATAGTTTTTATAAATAGACTTATTTCTGTTCCTCCCAGCTGCCCGTCTAATGCCTTTAATCTTGCGTCCTTCTAACTCTGTTTCTCAGATTTTTCTGTCTTTAATTCCCTATTTCTAAAGTTACACCCGAAAACATGGATTGCGAACACATCGCCATCCAGATACAGGCAGAACAGCACAAAAGCCCGAATCCTCCCAATTCTGGTTTATCTTTTCTGGAGGGGGGGGGAATTCTCGCCCCAGAAGATGTTTCTGCACATCCTTTAAACCAACACATCACTGCATGTTCGAATTACTTTATTTTAAATTCTTTAGTCTTGTTTATTATCTTCAGGAAATTGCTTCCTCTACCGCGTAGGTTCATTTTTGTTACACAGCCCAGAAATATTCCCAGCAGAGGAAAATACACCACAAAAGCATCTCTCAAAAGTTTTTTTCTTCACACTCTCAAGTTCGTCAATATTTTTTTTTCTGAAAATTCTCACCCTTCATTTAGAAAATGTGGGGTCCACGCAAAATAGGGGGGGGTGGGGTATTTTTTAATTAACTGATTGCTTCAGATGGCAAGAAAAAAAAATAATGTTTTGTTCATTATTGAGATGTCATTTGCCAGAGTTACCACTGTCAGACTCGGGGAGGGGGGAGGAAACGGGAAACTTTGGCCGTTTTAAATACAGGTTTTCTGATCATAACTTTAGTAATGCAAATATCATAATTTTAGGCATTCTGAAGAGGTTATTTTCTGCTTCCCAGCGTGGCAGGGGATTATTTTTTATTTCGAGAGATATTCTGAAACTCCGGTTACTCAGCAGAGTCCGAATCCTTTTTCATTCCTTTCAGGGGAAAAAATATTGATCTTTCTTGATAATATTTTTTCCTTCATAAAGAAAAATATATATAAGGTCAATTATCAAAAGCACATTTTCGCTGCTTCCCTGTCCTGTCTTTACCTGAGGAAGCTCACCCGGCGCCAAAGAAGTGAGCCAAAAAAAAAAAAAAAAAATCAATCAAACAAAAACCCATCCTGGATGTGAAATAGGAGGGGGGATTTTTAGTATTTCTTAGGATTTGGCTTGCAGAGCACCTGGGAGAAAAATTCAGAGGGGGAAACTTTCCAGTGATTCGAGGTCCCCAAATGCTCTGCTCGGAGCTCATTAGGAAAGAGCAGCCCAGCAAGCTCCCCTTTCCAAACCCAGCTCGTTCATTTCGGAAAAGTTACCCGCATCGTTTCTTTTAGAAACCACAATAATTAGATCTGAGCTGAGTTAACTACTCTTCCTCCTGGTCAACAAATCAATAGCAATTAATTTGAAATAGCTGAGATGATAAAACACTTCCTATTGCACCTGACCTTTCCAAAAGAGTTATAAATAGAATATACTGAATATATATTTTAACACAATTCCCGTTGGTTTAATCCGTCTTTCGCTGTTCTCGGCTCTTAGGACACATTTTAATTTTCTATTTCTTTCCGGTTTTCCGACTGATTTTTTTTAGACTTTAAACAAAATTTCTTAGAACGATTTAATTAAATTTAAAATAAACCAATAATGAGGTGAGATGTTTCCAGCGAAAATAATCTCTTTACATTAAGTTCGAGTAAAAAATGCAATGTATTTCATGTAAGCATATACGATGAATGACACAGTATTAGACATGAATATACATGTAGCCAATATTATATCACTTATGCACACTGGTTTGGAGGACATGAATTGATCTAAAATTGAAATTGTAGAGGAGAAGAAGGTGATGGGGTGGGAGGACTGTAAAGGGAAGAGATCAGAAACGTTTAGGTGTGGAATATTAATTATAAAACACAGAACTCTCTTCACTTTTCTTTGCTTGGTAAGAAAGCCTTGTCTTCCCCTGCTCCCCCTCTTGCTCCCTCTCCCTCTCTTTTATTGGAAAGAGGATCCTAAATTCCTTTTGACTGATAGGAAGTTACAAGACAAGATGCTATTTTCTCTTTCTTTTCTGACAACTCTGTCATCCCAGGGATCATAGTCATGTCAGAGTGTCTGTCTGGGAGAAGAAGAAGAAAAAAAAAAAAAAAAAATCAGTGAAGCCTGTGGCCATCTTTGCATCAAAATTTTCCAGACCTCTATTTTTGATTGTGATCCCGCTGATCTGAGTTTGAAATGAGAACGCAGCAAAGCCCCTAAGCCTTCAATCGTGTGAAATTTTCAAAAGATCTCTAGAAGCAATCTCAGGCTGTCTGACCCCTGACAGGCGGAGATCTCTTTATACCTCTCTCTGCCAGCACTTCATTTGTTGGAATATCTTTCAGATTTGCACCTCCAGATGACAACCTGAGTGTTTATTATGGGTATGAATCTGAAATCTTCACTGCAGTACAAAGGAGACGTCTTAAACATCATATTTAATTTCAGATCATAATTACCTGCTCCTCTTTTGCTTCTAATTATCTATTCCTCCTTCCTCTCTGTGGCATGTTGATATTTTGTTGATTCTCCCTTTTAATCAGTCTTTCTTGCTTTCTTTCTCTTTTTTAATCGTATTAGTTTAGTCCACGGGGGAATTAAACATGTCACGGTGGACACACATCATGCCTATGTGGAGAGATAAAATTCTAGCGACGAGTGCGTGCTCCCTGTGGCTCTCTGTATACATGTATGTGCTCTGGAGAAATAATAACTATTCCTGCCATTATAATCCAGGTTGTTAGTATGCTTCATCTCCCATTAATCTTTATACATCAATTTAAATTGGCAGCAGTGTTTATGTTTTGTCCCGTGACGTAGCAGTAATGTCATTTGGTAGCCACCAAAGCAGCCGAAGCCCTTTAGCGTCCCTCCTTTCAAGAAAGCATAAGGGGAGGAAAGGGGGAAAATACAAATAATTTTTTAAAAACCCAAACACCTCTAACTTTTCCCCTTTTCTTGAGGGGAACGTATACGTCTCCTTCCTGCCCTCCTGTTCACCTGTTTAAAAGAAACCCTCTCTTGCCCCATACTCCTTGGGGAACGATGGAGCCGTTTACGCCGATCCTGGTTATTTTATTTTGTTTTGTTGGCGTTCATTCCTCAGGTGAAGTAGCCGTCCGTTTGATAGCATGATAGGTGTCATCCCAAGTGCCCAGCTCATTTGCACAGGCTGGCTAAGGTAGGATCCCGGCTTGCTCTGAAGCTTGGAAAGGGGGAGATCAAGGACCGTGGTGGGATGGCGACAGCCCGCAGCGGTGGGAGGCTGGTGCGGGACCCCCGGCGTCCACCGCCTCGGCGGCGACCTCCCATCTCCGCCAAGGTGCTTAGGAGTTGAAGATAATTTTTTTTTTTTTTTTTTTGGTCTAGGGATTTCACATCATTTGTCCCTACCTCTATGCTATAGACCCGTGGTGTTGCTATGATTAACTTATGAAAATATCTCGTCATTAGTTTCATTTGCCCCCAAAAAGCTTGTCTACGTGTTCAGATGTTTCTGTATTTATCCATTTTTTCCCATAAAACTTGTATTAAAACAAAATGTTACTTTTCTTTCTCTCAGGAGCTGTATATAGAGACCCTCCCTTTTTGAAATAGACCGCAGGGACTGTCATTAGATCAGATGGCAAGCCTTTATAGAAAGTGTTTTGCATAATTACATACCAAAGCCAGAATAGTCACCCTCACATTTTATGGGTCACAAACCATCAACAATTGGCACATTATTGTCCAAGAAACCCCAGTCCATTCAGTGATAGAGAAAACTAGACTGCCTAATCTAGAACTGAAGAAGATTGAAATTTCTTCTAACAAGAACCCAGAGAAGATTATTTTCAAACTGACAACGTGTTTACATATAGTTATAAAGTTCAGAGGACCGGTGGGGAGAGAGAAAGGGTATAAACCACTAAACATGATTAAGAATTGCACAGTGGCCTAATATAGATGGTTCATCAAAAAGGAGCAGACTGAAAGCTCCCCCCCCCCCCCCCCCCCCCCCCGACAGCCCCTCTCCTTTTCAGATCTGTTCCCTTTTCTACCGTTGTGATTCAGTAATTAAGATATTCTTATTTGGACAGACAGCTCCTCTGGTAACTGAATAATATTAGTTCCCTTTGATGTCAAACTTTTGACAGTTATCACACTAGCATTGGGCAATTTAGCACAAATGCCCTCTTCTCTTTTTTTTTAAAGGGGGAAAAAAAGTCTTTGAAGAAAAGTAATAAGTGTGATCGCTATCAGCAAATGATGTAAATCTCAGTGGACAGGCATCCCTGGGTATAAATTACATTTTGTTGTATATAATGAAGCGAGTTTTGTTTTTACCTCATTCGCTTATCATTGTCCAAAATTAAGGCAATAATCCCACTTCCTTCACACCAATTCACCACAGTCCCTCTCCCCCCTGATTATTTTCTTTTCTTTCACAGGAAAATTGGACGGGTTTCCAAGCCTCCCCCCCCCCCTCCGCCCCGCTTCCCACCCACCCGGCGCAGCGCGGAGCCACCGGCGCTGCGGTGCGGGGGAGCTGCGGGGGGAGCGGGGCTGCGGCCCCCGCCCGGCTCCATGCTTCACCTGATCCCCGAAAGCCTGCCCTAAAGCCCCTCCTTTTGCCATGGCCAAAAAAAAAACCCAGAAAAAACCCCACAGCCCTTCTTCTGTGCCGCTTGGCAGCAGATGAGCCGCGGCGGCGAGGAATAATAAATTATTATTATTATTATTATTATTATTATTATTATTATTAATAATAATAATAATAATAATAAAGTAGTAACAAGAAATAAGGTGCATCCCCAGGCTGGATTTGCGAGGGGCGTGGTGCCCGGCTGGCTGGGAATAGGAAAGCTGGTTCCTGCGAGGAGTGGGGAAGCGGGGGGGAGAATCGCAAACATTGCAATATCCAGTTCGTGACTTAGGGAGAAAGGGTCTTCTGGGGGCTGCTCGCCTCTCTTCAGCATCCCCCCCACACATACCCGGAGGTGCCACTCGGCCAGGAGATTGTCACTGCAGCCCCCACCTGGCCCCGCTCCCCCCGCCCCGCTCCGGGCAAAATGCCTCCACGGTATCGGGTGGTGATGGGGTGGGGGAGACTTATTTATTCTGCTTTTTTCATCACAACTTTAGTGGCCGGGGGGGAACGGGGGGGGCGGGGGGGGAGGGGAGAGCCAGCTCTCGCCAGGTTTGCCTTATCGCGAGATCTGGGCAATTAAAATAAAAATGAAATAAGATAAACCCACCCTTCAGCTCCTGCTGGAGTTGGATTTAGGGGGGTTGCAGCTCCCTGGCTACAATGTCCCCCCTAATCCCATGATCCCCGGGACAGTTCGGTAGATGCGGCGTGTCCCGTGTGCCCCCCCCCGCATCCCTCTGCGCCGGCACCGGCAGCGTAACGAGCCGCCCCACCGGGGGCAAAGCACCGACCCCCGGCCCCTCCCCAGCCCTTACCCCCCGGGTGGGGGGAGCACAACCCGTGGGCTCCTCCCGGCGCGACACGGGCAGCGCAAAACCCCGCGACCGCGCTGCCCGCCGGCCCCGGCCAGCCCTCCCTCCCTTCCTTCCCTCCCTGCCTAATTAGCAGCCGTGGGGAGCGCCCTGATTAATTTAAATGCTTTTTGTAACACTGTAAGGGCGAGAGATATGTCTGCGGCCGCAGACGGGTTATATTATTTTCGGGCTCACGTTTCGGCCCGGGAAGGGGGGAAGCCGCGGCGGGACCGCGGAGGATGCGCCGGTGCTTCCCGGGAGATAACGTCGCTCCCAGCATCGTCCCTCGCCCCCAGGGAAGCGGCCAGGCTTTTCTGGAAACTTTGCTCCAAAAGGGTATCCTCGTGTTGTGTAACATTTTCCGAGGATTTTCATTACACGTTCAGCCAAAGGTAACACAATCATAGAGGGGAAAGTTTCTTTCCGTGGCCTTTTCCCCGGTGCCGGGCACCCTGGGGCTGGCCGGGGCAGGGGACTCGCTCGGGCCGGCTCTGGCCCCAGCCCGGGGCGAGGGCATCTCTGGGTTGGTGGCCCGGGGGGGGTGTGGGAGTGTGGAGGGGGAAGCGGTGGGTGTGTGTGTAAGGGACGCTGGGCCGAGGTCACCCCCACAAACTCCTACCGTAAAAATAAATCCTCGCCTGCCGCTGTCTCCTCATCTTCCGTGCAAATAAACCTCGGGGAAACCTCCCCGGAACGCCTGGAAAATACACGCGTGGTGGCGGGCAAGGGAAGCGCTTCTCCCCCACTCCCCCCCCCCCGCCCCCCCGTCCCCGCTGAGCGGCGGGGCAGGGCGCAAGGCTGGGCCGTGCTGCCGGGGCAGGCAGGAACCCACGCGGCCCGGGGGGGCCGGCCACGCACGACCTGGGCTTGGCACCCCCGCACAGCCCGCTGCAAATCCCTGAATTTCTCTGGCAACGCCGAGAGCCGGCTCACGTCGGAGCCAGCCGCAGCCCGCAGCCACCGGCTGATGTTTCAAACAGAGGGGACGGGGAATTAGTGGGGGAATCTGCTCCCAGGTACTTGCAACAGGTATGGGAGTATTTTATCTTTCTCCCAAGCTCTACTAAAGAGAGAGGTGGGGGGTTTTCCGAGGCAGAAAAAGCTTCATGCAGAGGGATCATTTTTTTAAAAAAAAGGAAGAAAAATGTATTTGCGTCTCAATCTTTTTAAAGGATAAAGAGACTTGAGGAGAGCAATGTAAGAGACAGGCTCAGCTTTGGAGAGAGTGTAGTCAGCCAAGAAACTTCAAATAAAGTCCTTGAGCAGTAAAAGAGAAAGTGCGGAAACTTTCCCAAAGGTCACCTTTAAAGTAGCAGAGAAACTTCGCTCTCAACTTCTCTGCTCTTACATTTCTCGGGGGGGTGAGGGCGCCGAGACTTGCCTAAAATCGATAACACATTATAGAAGAAGCCCGGGTAACATCTCCCCCCACACACTCCCCAGCCCGCGGAGTGCGTTTGTGGCGGCTGGTCCCGAGGCGGGGCCGTGACCGCCCCGCGCACACGCTGCCACCGCCCCGGCAGCGCCGGGCTCGGGCGCGCACCTCTGCCCTCGCCACCTTGGGGGAAAAAAAGCGAGCACTAGGAAAATCGAGAAAAGTTAACAGTGCTGGGAAACGAAGACAGGCGCTTTGATTTACACTGTCTTCAGGGAAGAAAAAATGGGGGGTGTGTGTGTGTGTGTTTGAGAAAGGCAATTAAAAAATCCGTCCCGGCCCTATATCACAGACGGGGTCCCCGTCGTTTGTTTTTGTATTTACAACTTATTTTGAAACCGTTTTACAACCTCCGAGAAAATGTTTAGAAAAATCCGAGGAGCCTTTCTCTTTTCCAGGAGCAAAGACAAACCCTCCCTACCCCCAAGCCGGGTCCGGCTCTGTGGGGCAGAGCAGGAGCCGCCGCCCGACCCGAGCAGGATTTGGGGAGGGCGCCGGGGGAGCCTGCGGGAGCGACCCTCCGCACATGTAATCCCAGTCGTTAATTCATTCATCATAATTCATTAGAAAGGAACGTTAATTACTTCCTTTGCAATATTTGCGGATTGCAGGCGAGCCCGGGAAGGGACGGGAGGGACCGGCGGTGTCCTGCCCACGCGTGCTCTTGCGAGGAGAGAGGCTTCGCCAGCGAAAATTTCTTTTTTTTCACCCGAAAAGAATCGACCTTTTCCTCTTCTGTTATTCCTCCTGATTTTTTTTTTTTCTTTTCTCCACCACTCCCCCCCCCCCCCCCCCCCCTTCCAAACCGTGCCTATTAGAATGCAGGTAATAAATGAATCAGGTAAAAGAGAGGAAATGGCCCATATTTATTTTGAAAACGTTCCTGCTTGCTTTGCTCGTCAGAGGTGGTGGGTTCAGTACTCGGATCAGTTTGGCCTTAAAAACCAGTAACGCGGCGAGACTCGTGCTCAGAAGGCCTCCAAAAATGGAAAAAAAAAAAAAAAAGAAATAAAAGAAAATAGCAGATGCCTCCCTTTCCCAGCTGGATGTTGGGGATCGTTTAAATACCCCTTTTTCCCTTCGAGAGTCCATAATAAAAGCGGTGAAAATGACACTGCTTTCCGTACAAGGGGGAATATTTGCTGCTTTAACGTTGTTATTTTTCGCGGCGGGGAGAGGCTGGGGAACGGCTGCAGCACCCAACGCCGGCTCAGCTCCCCGCAGCTCCTAATGCGACACTGTATTAACTCCTAGTTAAGCCAGCAAATAATATTGTTCATTCATCTTTTTCAAAGTTGATTTATAGCAATCGACAGGTTAAAACGTCATCTGACTTCATTACTTTTAAAAGCTGTCTATTTCAGAACTGTCACTTTTCATCACTTAAACTGAATAAAACGGTTGAAGAAATGAATTGAGAGAGACTTGGAGATCGTGTTTATAATTCTTTGTCTCGACGTTAACATTCCTAATGACCTGACCTGCGTGGGGAACCGGTGTGCCTAACGCGGGGATTAAAAACAATAATAAAAAGAAAATCAACACACCAGGCTCCAAAAGTTACAGAAAAGGTGAGAAAGTGGCGGGGGACAGAGGCAGACCAGGACAGAGATGCAACACACTCTCTGCCGAAGCATCATGTATGATCAGACATGTGCTGCCCACGCCCAGGAAGGTGGAAGTTAGAACTGGGTGAGCAGTAAATAATTCTCTTCTCTCCGTTTCTTCCTCGCACTCCTATCACAGCTGTTTAAAATATGGGGGAAAGAAAAATGTTTTTTTAAAAAAATGAAAAGGTATCTCGGATCCATTTATCTCACTGAATATTTTTCATACACCCTCAAGGCGCTTTTTTTTTTTTTTTTTTTTTTTTCAAGTCTACACACGATCATTTCGGAGAAGGTGGCAGGTATTGCAGGGAAAGGATAGACCCCTAAAAGATCTTTTTCCTCTTTCAGAGACGTTAAAACAGGAAACAAAGATCTAAATCACAGAAACGCAATCCGAAATGACAGTACTCGCCAAAGCTTTCAGGAACTTCCCAGGTCACATCAAAACTGGCTAGTCTGCGTTTGCTTGCCATGCTGGGAATTCACCTTTGTAGGAGTTTTCATGCCTGCGCGCTCAGGTTTCCACAGTGTATTTTGCTCTGTAAAACTATTGCCAATAACAGGCGTTTATTAATAAATCCGCACCCGTAGTGCAACGGCAGCAGGTCGCTTTCAGGGGGCAAAGCCGTGGGAGAGGAGGAATTATTTTAAACAAACTACACAGGTTGTTCCCCTGCGTTTGCTTTCACTTAATGCCGTGGGCGTGGGCGCTTGCCTGCTAAAATAATAGTGGTCCCCGGAAAAACAGAGCAGAGGTGCCCGACTTCGCCCCGGGAGGGAGCCGACCCCCGCCCCCCCGGGGCCTTGCGGCGCTCCGCGGCCGAGCACGGGGGTTGCGCAAGGGCCAGGGCCAAGTTGGGGAGGGCAGGGAGCGCGGAGTGTCCGCGGGTGCGGACGCTGAGTGCTCCCAGGTTAATGAGCATCGAAGGTGTGGTGGGGTTTGGGGGTGCCCGAGCGTGGCTAGGTGCCGTCGGCCGGGCTTTGTTTTTATAAAAATCTATATTATTTATGACGGTGATGTTTTTTGGCGGGGGTCGCTCCCCGCTGCGCACCCGCGGGGCGCCGCGCAGCCGTCCCCGCGCCGCCGCCGTGCCGGGCCGCGCTCCCTATCGCCACCTCGCTGCGCAGGGCGTAACTGCAGGGCGCGGGCAGCCGCGCAGCAGGTCCCGCTGCCCGCGCACCTGCGGGGCCTCCCGCGGCGGGGCCGCGCGTGGGGAGGCAGGGGCGAAGGCAAGACCGGAGGGTACAGTTTCACGGAGTAACACAAGCCGCAAGGTTGCAGGAAAGCTGTAAAAAATAACAGATAGTTTTTCTCGCTCTCCCTTAGAAGACCTTTTTTTATTTATTTATTTCCCTTTTTTTTTTTTTTTTTTTTTTGACGGTGGTGACTAACCTTTCAGGGAGAACTCAGAAGTGTCCTGTAACACAAACAACTACGACAGACTTGTACATTCAGTTAAATTGAGCAAAATCGAAGGATCACTTTCCGCCGGCTATGACATGGGCACATAGACAGAGCCTGCCGTAATTTCTGCACCAAAAAAAAAAAAAAAAAAAAGAAAAAAGGCATTTAACTACTTTGTTTTGGATGATCAAAATGCCACTTAGAAGGCAGAGTAATTTCTTTAACTACATGGAGCACGTACAACTATAGCATTTGTCGAGATCCTTTTAAATGTTTTATCTCTTTGTTTTCTCCAGGAAAAAAAAAAAAAAAAAAAAAAAAAAAGGTAAATGGTGAAAAAAAACCCCTACCAGCCTTAGCTGATACAGTCCGAAATTCCCTCATCGCTTAAGGGAAGACTAAGCAGTGAATAAGCAAATGTTAAAAGGAAGATTAAAACGTAAAGTCTCGAAATAATTTCAGCACTTGGGGGACACTTTTGGGAAATTATTTAAGAAAAAAAAGAAAGACAGACCCCCCTCCAGGCTCACAATAGGGACAGTGTCACATGCCCATTTCAAAGAGCTCCGCGGATCTCTGTGCGGGCCGGCTCGAAGGCAGGTGGGGCGCGGGGATGTTGATTTGGGGCAGTCACTGTCGGTCCGTGCTGAGGAGGGAGCATTGGCACAGGCAGGGGGCAAAGGGGCGAGGGAAAGGCAAGCCCCCATCTCCCAGCGCTGGCTTTGGGTGACAACGGAGGGCAAATCTCCCCCGGTTCCTTCTCGCCCTCCTGTTTGCAGGGAACTCCTGCCCACCAGCACACATGGCAGTTGTTTAGCATGAAACGTGCTATTAAGTATTGATTAAGAGCATCCACATGTTATTCCGAGAATATAAAGAGCTATTAAGAGCCATTTGACTTTACCAGAAAGTAGTGAATATTAGTTAATGAGTAATGGAGAAAATAGAGAGGTGCGGAGCGGCCGGGCCCCCGGCCGGCGGTAGCACAATTGGATTCTTTCAAAGAAAGCAGAAAAGAAGAGAAAAATCCGCTCTATTTTTTAATTCCAGCGAGAATTTCTATCGGGAACAATATAACCCAACAGCTGCGACAGGTGGAAGAGAGATAATTGAGCAAAGGCTGCTTTTGACAATTAATATTACGGGGAGATAATGTCCCCGGTCCGGGTTTGTTAAGAGCCGGGGTGCGAAGGGGCAGTGCGGGGGGGATGCAGCAACACCCAGAAAATATGTAAAGCACTCAGAATTATGGAAAACAAAACAAAACGGGAGGGAGGGGGGAAACAGGAGGGAGAAAAGATTGCGAAGAAATTCCCCCTGCCCGGTGAGTACAAGCGGATCCCACGGGCTGAGAAGTTGCCTCGTTCCCCCTTGCCCGTTTTACCCCTTTGCTTTTTTTTTTTTTTTTTTTTTGGTTAAGAGAAGAGTAATTCAGGTAGACAACTTAATGCCCGGAGTCTTTTTTAAAAAATGCTTTTATTGCTATTGCATTTCCTACCACAAGATGCAGAGCAAGTCAGCGGAGTTTGTATTACAACTATGTCATAATGTTTCACTGATGCAAAACATGTAGCCAGAGGGGGTTGCTAATGATTCCTGGATTAGAGAGAGGGAGAGCGAGAAGTGAGAAAAAGAAAACCTGGTTTCTTTTTTTTTTCTTTTTTTTTTTTTTTTTAAGCTACGTAAAACCTACCCATTAATATCCAGCACTTGCAACATCTCAGTATCTCGCACAGACACGCGGATCTGCCATGAGCCTTTTAAACACCGCAAACGTTTTGCATATTCCACCTATTAATTATGTTTGCAGCCTATTAATTTCAGGAGGCTCTATTAGAGAAGACAACTTCCAACTTTGTATGGGGAGAGTGGGGGATCCTCCAGGAGCCGGGGGTTTCCACTCGGGATGGAGACCACTGCAAAGTTACCGTGCCCCAGCCCCCCCCGCCCCCCCCAGTCTATCCCCAGGACACGTAAAACCTGTACCCGGAGTGCTCCGGGCAGCGGGCTGGCTCCGCTCGGGGTGTGCAGCCCCCCTGGAGCCATGGGGAGGGAGGGGGGCTGTTGCCGGGATTAAGGAGCAGCCTGCACAGATGCCACAGGGCACTGCGGGGCTTTCCTCGCCGCCTCTGCTCTAGGCCCGGTCGCTAAGGTTCCCCCGAGGAGGGGGGGGGGAGATTTGGGAGGCGGGATGTGGCCGAATCAGGGGGGGCAGAGCCTTTCTGCACGGGGAGCAGGGAGAGACGGGGGCCGGGTTCAGCCCCGGCTCCGGGCTGGCCGCCCCGCAGCGGAGCGGGGGCTGCGGGGCAGCCGGGCTTTGGGTGCCCGTTCCCGGCCGGCTCCCAGCCGCTTTCCCCGCAGCCTCTCCGGCAAGTTGCAGCTGCAGCTGGAAAAGATTTTCCCCCCTTTGACAAGACATTTTTCTTTTTTTTTTTTTTTCTTTCTTTCTTTCTCCTGAGCGCGAACCTCTGAAACCCGTGCGAGGAACGATGGGGGGTCGCGGGGGGCCGAGAAGTGCCCAGGCGGAGGGGCCGGGTGGGGGGAGCGGGCGTTCCCACCTCCTCTGCCCCAGCACCCATGGCCTGGAGCCGGGCACATCCCTCCTGCGGGCTCCGGGTGCGATGCCCGCCGCCGTCCTCCTCCTCCTCCCGGCCCGGGGCAGCCCCTCCGGCTCTGCCCCTCTCCCCGGGGTGGCTCCTTTCCCCGTGCCCTTGGCCCGGCCTGGCACCCCCGGCCCAGCGAGGCCGGATCAGGGCCGGCGGGGGCTGGGGGGGGACCTGCGGGGCAGATCCCAGGCGGGACCGAAGAGCCTGAAACATCCTCGGGAAAAGGGGAGAGGGCCAGGCACCGCGGGAGGAAAGGGCTCGGGTCGTGGTTACACCCCCGGAGACCCACCGGCCAGGGCTGAGCTTTGTACCTAAATCCCGCCTAAGCAGGACCCGCGGGCAGCTCCCGGCCCTGGAGCCCGAGGCCGAGCCCGACCCCGGCGCTGCCACCAGCCCCTGCCCCCCCGCAGGGATGGGCGGGAGGCGGCAGGAGGTGTCCGGCCCTTTTATCTCCAGATTTCTCTCAGAAGAGATGAAAAATAAAAAGTTTCAAATGTGACCTAGTTCTATCTTCCCCTCCCCCTTCCCTTTAGATATTCACGTCATCTATTAAGGGGGGGGGGGGGGGAGAAGGGAGAAGCTAAATTTACGAGGTCTGGTGGGTTCTGGAGTCTGGGTGCTGGGAAACAGGTGTTGGCAGTTCGCTAGAGTGTCAGTCAACTTTTGGAGATGAAGTCATTAGGGAGGTAGTCTCCTCGGAACAATCTGGTGGTTTCAGTCGGAGTTAATTTATACCGAAAAAAAAAAAAAAAAAAGGGGGGGGGGAATAAAGAAAGGGGAAAAAAAAAAAAAAAAGAGCCTGTAGAAATACCGAAGGGGACAAACATAACGAGAACAGATTCACACTCCTACAGATTATGCCACTTGGAAGTCACATCCTGAGAAAAATAGCCGGCGATTGCACAGCCCCGGCGCGGGGCGGGCGGGGGGGCCGGCGGGGCCGTTGCCCCGGGCCCGGGGGCGCCCGGAGGGAGCTGCCCCGCGGGCCGGGGGCTGCGGGGAGGAGGCTGCGGAGGGCAGAGCCGGGGTGAGGGTGGGGGTCCCGTGCGGTCCCCGGGCCGCCCCGCACCTCCACCGCCTCCGCTCGGGCTCCAAAGGCGACAACCGGCCGGGAGGCGACTGGCCAGGGTCACCTTTCCCTGTGTGTGTGTCTGCGCGTCCGTCCCCCCCCGCTCCCCCTCCCACCGGGGCCGGGCACTGCCAGTGACCCTGAACTGTCTCCCGGCTGCCTGGGGAAAGGCCGGGGATCCGCGCCCCGAGACAAAAGGTTCCATCTGCGCGCACACGGGCTGGCGAAGGCCCGAGCCCGGCGCTGCCCGGAGCCGGGGCCGCCGCCGCCGCTCCGCGCCCAGCCGCGGAAAGGCGGCGGGGGGGGCCGGGGCCGGGGCCGGGAGGGAGGCCGCTCCGCCACCACCGGGTGGAAGAGCCCGGCAAAGGCGTGGTCTGAGGCGCTGCCTGTTAGGCAGGCATCATGGCATATCATTTGCTTCAAAGAGACGGGGGGGGTGTGGGGGGGGAAGGACTGATGCTCAGATCCCATCGCCCACCCCCCTTTGGAGTTGGGTGACAAATCACCTCCGTTGTATCAACCACTTGTTTCTTTTAGTATCGCGGGGAAAGATTTCATTAATGCTTCTCCAGTCCCCCGTCCCCCCCTTTCCCCCCTCCCCTCCCTCCAAATCTATTCTCTTGCTCGGAGTGTGTCTTCTAATCATAATTAAAATCGTCTCATATACATCGGCGTCTCTTGTGTGCATATTGAATTGCAGGTGACTGGGAGGAATGTTATTTCACTCTAGTCTCTCATTTTTACATTTCCACCAAAAAAAAAAAAAAAAAAAAAAAGCCACCTAACAAAACCCCACCACCAAAACCCAACCCCAGCGCTACCTCCCCGTCCGCAGATACGGCGTATTGTGAATATCGATAGAGAGGAGAAAGGCGATATTCACAATCGATCGTTTAACAGGCAGCCGTCATGCATCATGTTCAATTCCATGGCAAGCTCGCTACTTCGCTTAATATAATTAAGATTAAAACTCAAGCGGTGGCGGAGGGAGCGGCTATCGATGATTTGCAAGGACAGCAGCCGGGATCTGATGCCCGAGCTCAGGCGGGCAGGGGTCACTTTTGTATATAGTGATTTCCACGTTATAGCCTACATACAGGTCGGGAGGTGTGGACTACGCATATGCGCAGCGGTGCGCGTCGGTTCGGCTCTGGCACTGGGCAGAAAGATCACCCAGATTACTCCCCCCCCCCCCCCCCCGCTTAAAAGCAGAGAAAGATGATCACCGCGCCGTTATTTACAGTCACATAATGAAGCCAATATGATGGATTTGAACCAGAAACCCGGTCCGACTCGCGGTGGAGCGAGAGGGGCTGAAGCCAAGTTTATTGTCTATCATTTCAAGGGGGGTGGGGGGTGGGGGGGTGGTGTAATTTACGCACTATTATTATTATTTCTGTGTGTCGGAGGCCACAAGCAAAGCATAAATCGAGGTGCTGGGTGTTTATTCCAGGCGATGTGACAGTCTGGATGCAAGGCGAGGAGGGACTGTGGGAGAGTTCAGGCAAGGGCTGAACCAGCCTCGCAAGCAGGACTGAAACCCGTGTTTTCTTCCAGGCTCACAGGAGGGCTTATAATTCGATTCTTTTTTCTTTTCTGTTTTTTTTTTCCCTGATTTTTCCTTTTTTTTTTTTTAAAACAGACACGCTTAGTTCATTTTATTTCTCGACACCGTATTCAGCCTCTGCACCTTAAAGTCCTTTAAGCGATAGATCCGCGTTTACCTCCCCTAGAGCAAATGCAAAATACACCTCAGCTTAAGGGCTGGAGAAAATCTTCTCCGAAAGCAGAAGCTCTACTGAGCAGCCTGGTGCTGCTGATTATATAGTGCAACTTGAAATGATCTCAGCCGGTGGAATATTAATCAAATCAATCAGGGTTGACAAATGAGAAATATTTGAGGGAAGGTGGTAATTTACAACTTTGTTATTAGTTAAGAATCTCCCGCCTTGTAAGAGTAATTAATAACTCCTGGATGGGAACAATTTGGAGATGGAAAGGAGACAGCGTCTTGAAATAAAACAGGGTAAAGAGAGGGGCTGAGAAGTAAACTGCGCCTCCGTGAACGAGAAATTGCAAATGATTTTTTAAAAGATGACTACAGGGTCATTATATATATTATGTATATAATGTATACACAGGTATAAATATGGCATAGTCAGGGAGAGGGCGAGGGAGACTAGACAGGAGATAAGTACTGAAAAATAAATCAAAACATTGATTCTTGTGGTCACATCTCCATCCAAAGATTAGACACCACGCTGGATTTCAAAGTACTTCAAAGAAATTATACCAAATATGCAAAAGTGCAAGTCAGAAACCAAAGGGGTGACTCCAAACTGATTTGAGAAATGTATTTTCCCCCTTCTCTCTCTCGTTCACCCACACACCCCCTCTCCAATGACTGATAAATGTGAAGACCCCTTTTCTCCCCAACTCCCGCTCAGATGGGAAAACTCAATTGTCTCTAATGTTTATAGTGTTAACCCTACTTATCTGCAGAACCCTCCCCTCCCCACCCCTCCCTTTTCACTTTCCATAGACACACATTGATTATTAGACTGTATGGACCCCCCTCCTTTTCCACAACCCCACCCTCAACAACTGACCAAAATAATGACTTGTTGGAAAACTATAAATCATTTTCGTGTTTGAATCCCTGAAGACTCTATTTAAGTAAATAGGCTTACTGTGAAACAATGCATAGATCCAAGTCCTTCTCCGGATTGCTTCCAAATGCTGCCATCTCCAAAACTTTTATTTACAAGAGAAGAAGAGGAAGAAGAAGAAGGGGAAGGGGAGAAAAAAAAAAAAAAACAAAACAAAAAAAACTTTGGCAAACTTTATCTCTTCTTTATTATAAGCTTCAGCCTTGCCTTGGTAAGCCCCAGCCTGTTCTACAAAAGGTGGCTAGAGATTGAGATTTATTGGTTTCCAAATGAAAAGATTCATTCGATATAAGAGGTTAACTCAAAGTTCCTTAAACCGTGACTAGCATTGGCAAGGAGCTTTGCCTAGTCAGCACAAAGGCAGTTCAAAGAAACCTTTAAAAATACACACAGATATACATACACACAAACACACTCTCACACTTTAGCCTCAACTGCAATTTTCTTTTCATTTTTGTTTCTTTCTGCCATTACAAAGCCCTGAGCCCCTTTGTAGGTAGCTGGAGGTTTTTTTTTTTTCCAAGCTGAACTTTGCCATTTTGGTGTTGACCAACCCCCTTTTCTTTTGCAACCAGTGAATGAAAAGACTCAAGGAAAAAAAAAAAAAAAAAAAAAAAAAGATTAAGAAGTAAACGGGGTGAGCAAAAAAAAAATCCTTCTAATTTATAGCGAGCAGAACAACGTTTAAAAAATAATACAGCCCCAGAGAAACCCCTACATCCGTAGAAATGGGGGGGGGGGGGTCAGGCAAGGTGACACAGGGGAGAGAAAGGCAGCGAGCCCGCCTGACGCTGCTGGGGGTGCTCGAAGCGGGGTGTGAGGACTTGGGGTGCTGTCATGGCACATGTGTGTGTCCGTGTGTGCCCGCCCGGGAGCCGCACACGGCGGCAGCCGGGGCTCCGGGCTGGAGGGCTCCGTCCTGTGTGTGGAGCCTGAGCTATGGAAATGGTAATGAGGGAAAATTAACCCGGCCGTTTGTTACATTGCAGAGAGATCAATGCCTGACCCAGGGCTGAGGGATAGCTTACTTCTGTAGGAAAGATATGAGATAATCGCTCTGAAACACGCTGGTGGCGAAGACAAACAGGGACCCATTTGAATATCGCCTTTAATAATAATAATAATAGCAATAACAATAATAATAACAATAATCTTCTCGCCAGAGCGTGCTTGGAGATAAAGGGTGGAAGGTGTTTACAGGCTCCGCGGGGTGCGGAGCTCCGGCGGGGACGCCCCGGGGGCCAGTGCGGGGCCGGGGCGCCGGGCAGGCGCGGAGCGGCCTCTCCGCGGGGGATGCGCGGGGTGCGGGGGGAGCAGCTCCGCCGCTCGCCGGGGGCTGCCAACTTCCAGCAGCCCCGCTTGTAACGGCAGGAGGAGGAGGAGGGACGGCAGCTCAGGGCTGCGAGCGGATGGCGGGGATGTTAGAGTGGGGAGAAGCTGACCTTTCTGGGATTTCATGTTTTTTCAGTGAAACCTCGAAATAAAACATGAGAAGATGAAGGGGTTGGACAAATTCAGCTGGAGGAAAGAGAGAGAGCTGCTGTCTTAAAAGCAGCCAGCGGAGGCTAATGAGACCTTTGGGGTAGGAATAGCGTACTTTTTTTTTTTTTTTTTAAAGTAAGACATCAGTAAACCCACAAAATTGGAAATAGTGACAGTGCAAAATGAATCATCCTCCTATAAAGGGAATAGGAAACACAAAATACGAGCGGGGAGGGGGTGTCTATCAGGCGCGGAGCATAATACAGATAATTTTGTAAAAAGGCAGCTAAAGAAGGTAGCAGGGTTCTCCCCATGTTTCAGGAGACAATATGGGCAGTGTGATGTGCTGACCTGCCTCCTATTGTACAAGTTCGCCGTTGACTTCAGCGGGGGGAAAGATGGAGTTTTATCTGAATAAAGTCCAGCAAACTTTGCTGGATGGCAGCCCTTCCTCTCCCTCCTCTTTTGAGCCTCATTCAGAGACGATATAAAACTCGTCTGGATGTAAAATGTCTCTTTTAAGGCTTTTCCCGCAAGATATTTCGCATATGCTTCTCCCAGAGTTGTTTTTATTATTAATAATAATAATAATAATAACAATTTAGTGACACACACACCCCTACCCCCCACACCCCTTTTTTAAAGTATCTTTTTAAGGTTAAGTGAAACTGTCAGTCGAGAGGATGAAATTTTAGGTCACTGTACAGTTAATTTCCAGGGGTCGTTAATTAGTAATGTTGCAGGAGTTAAGGCAGAAACTTGTTGGCTGAGATTACATTATGTAGGAAGGAAAAACTGCGACTGGACTCCATTACATCTACAACCGGGGACGACTTTCTTGTCCAGAAAAAATAAAGCAAAGAATAGAGACAGACAATGATCTCCAAGGAAGAGATGGAGGTCGGTGGGGTGATTGGGGACGCCCGGGGCTGAGCCGACCTGAGCCCCAGCCGCTGCGGCCCCAACGCCCCGGCCCCGCGGCTGCAGCGGGTGGGGACCAGCCCCACTCCCACGGCCAACCGCAGCCCCGAGAAATGTGGCGTGGAAAAGGCTCTGGGGCACGGGGAAAAAAATGGGGAAGGGGGAAGATCGCACTTTAGATGACTAACCAGTCTGACATCAAGGGAAGAGAGCGGCTGGTGAAGCCGCTTTCAAAATTAGGATTATCTTTAAACCTGGGAATTAAGAGTGGCTGAATCCGGCTTCGCCCGCGGGGCGGTAGTTTGTGGGTAGCGAAGTTTTAACCCTAGTACCTGACAAATAGGAATCACAACCGGAATGGTTAAAAAGACACTGGGAAGACTCAAACGGAGAAAAAAAAAAAAAAGAAAAAAAAAAAAGAAAATCGCGAACCTGCCCGAAAATCCCGAAAGGGTGAACGCACGGAGAAACGGAGAGAAAAATGATTCTGTGATGCCTGGATATTCCGACAGGAATAAATACAAAATGGGAAATCGGAGAAGCGAGTCTGTGCAGCCTGTCTGGTCTATATAGCAGGGACTTAAAAAATTACATCTGGAGCAGAGCTGTCCTTGGCTGGCCGTTTTTACACTTTGATTTTTTTTTATTTTATTTTTTTTTTTTTAGCAACAAGTATCCAAGGATCTAAACTAATTGATTCTGGAGTTTCTTGGAATTTATCCAAAGAGCAATATAGTTTTAATTGTATGTTGCTTAAAACTCCATTTCTCGAACAGTGTGAAACAAGTCATAAAAGTCATAAAGCGTATCACTGTTTTTTCCCCCACCCATAAATACTCAGTCGACACTCGCAATTCTCTCCTAATACTCCTAAGGGGTGCAAAAATAATTTCGAAGACATGTAACTACACCATAAACTTGGAAACTGTTAATCCGTTTTAACTGATTTAGAAGGCACTTATGATTTTATTTTTTAGGGGGAAAAAAAAAAAAAAAAAAGACACCGTCCCAGCAACTTCTACTTACCCACAAGCAAGAAAGATTTCGAAATCTAATTTTAAACCTGACCACTAATGTTCCAGTCCGGCTAAGGGGGTAGAGTTGGGTAACTGTGCAAAGTATTTGGATGGAGATAAAAAGGCCTGTAAAGTTTATATACATTTCTGTTTTCCTCATCCCTCATTTGGAAACCCAGCCAGCAGCATCTCTAGCTAATCAGCCAGAACCAACCTCAAAAAGCAAACTTTTCTTTTTTTTTTTTTTTTTCAATTAACAACAATATATTTTCATCATTAGAGGCCATGGCTATAAATATCTGACTATTTCTCTAAAAAAAAAAAAAAAACAACAAAAACCCCACACGACAGAAGAATCACTGCCTCCCCCCCTTCCCCTGCACACCCACACTTTTCGTGTCTAAAATTAGCAGGAAAACTATGCACTGGAGAGAAAGTGCAATGTAGCTAAGGCAGGGAGGCTTCATTAGTTCCTGCAAAGGCTTGGGTTGGAGCTGGGGCCGGAGAGCCAGCCATCAAAGGAAGCCAACTGCATCTTTGCAGATCATTTTGGCGCTTCAGAGAGCGATTCAGGCTGGAAATCTGTAAAATCCACGCAAACCTTTCTCCTCTCGCTACTAGGCACCCTTTGACACAGTTGTATTGAAGTTGGGGCTGGAAGGTCCTTGGAGGTCTCTGAGTGTGACAGTACTTAGAATAGCGGGTAGATGGCACAATTTTCTAACATTTAGAGAGAAGAACCCACGCTGGGAGCAATAAGTCCATTTAAAAGCCCTTTATTTAAAAGGAACAAAGATAACTGACAAACAAAGTACAGAGACATCTCAATGAAATTTCTAGAGAAGAATAAAAAACTCTCTGCAAAGGAAAATACAAGTTCTTGGGTTTATTTATTGTTATTTTAAGTACAATACCGAAATTAAATTAAATTAAAATATAGGTGTACCTAACAAGCTCCTAGAACTGCGGATGTTTAAATCGGGGATCCAGGATAGTAAAATACAAGCAGCTATTTGAAAGGAAGGAAATTCAGAAAATAGGGTTAATGTTTCAGAATGAATACAGCTCTCGCATGCCCGTTGTTTAAAGGACTCCATCAAATCAGCACATGCTTTTTTTTTTTTTTTTTTTTTTTTTTTCCCAAGGCGAGTCGGAGAAAGATGTGGTCAAGGGGGGAAATAAGACCAGGGTAGTGGGGAGGGGGAAGAAATCTAAGGTTGGAAGCTACTTTCTAGGAAAGGGAAATAATCTTAAGGGCGCTGCATTTCAGTAATTTTTTTACAGTGTTTGAATTCAACAATGAATGGTGGCTCTTTCTGAGTTCATTCCCTTTATTCGCATACAGGCTAATGGGTAGGGTTCAAAGCAAGGGCTAAGAAAAAGGAGAGAGAAATGTCAGCAGAGGTAGGCAGCATCTCTCCGGGGCGGTGTGGCTCCTCAGAGCCGCCCGCAAGCGTTTAGGAAGCGACACACAGATAATTCGGGGACAATTTACCCCCCTTTTATCATCCATGTTGGAGTCCAAAACTCGACGACTTCCGATACCGAATACACCTATCGTCTACATTTTGGGGACTGAAGTAAAAGAAATGAGTGAAAGGGGGGAAGAAGAGAGAGGGTGATGCTATGAAATTAGGAACTGATTCGGGTTTGATCGAGTTTGGGAGCTTCCACTAGCAATAAGCAGGCAAACACTCCCAAAACAGAGACAGACACACGCTCCCAGCTCCACTGATTATGTTAAAAAGGGGGGAAATAAAAGGAGGACGGGGGAGGAAAAAAAAAGAAAAGAAAAAGAAAAGGCGAAGAAAAAAAAAAAAAAAGGCAATAAGCGGTATGTTCCCTCGAATCTGTGGTGCTGTAAAGAAATCAGTTTCCGTATAAATGATTGTATTTGGGTGGGTGCTCTTCCGACTTATTTGTTGAGTAAATCTCTCTCACTGCGCTGAAGGCGAATCCCTGTTGATAAATCCATCATTACCGTTTGGATACAGGGAGACAGCAGCGCCACTAAATTTATCTTACATTTGTAGCGCTTTAATAGACATTTATTAAATGCTTTTAGAGAGAGACATGGGGCGCCTGATTACATCCTAGTTATAGACAGAACATAAAGACACACGTTAACAGCAATTTACAAGAAGGGGGGAAAAAAGAATAAAGAAAAGAAGACAAAAGAAAAGGCAAAGTTTGGGAGCAGAGCTGCTGGGAAGCAGTCAGTGTGCGCCTCTCCGTATGGCCGCTAAATACCAGCTTTTTCTCCTGCATTTCTCAGAATATTAATCGTGGCCTATATATGTGTCTGCATGTATACATAGAGAG
Organism: Athene noctua; assembly: GCF_965140245.1. Classification (NCBI taxonomy): domain Eukaryota; kingdom Metazoa; phylum Chordata; class Aves; order Strigiformes; family Strigidae; genus Athene; species Athene noctua. The sequence goes on along the minus strand of NC_134049.1, from coordinate 10,730,899 downwards.
AGTATATGACATACACCCGCATACATGTAGATGCGTGCGTATGGATCAAACAAGGCGACGCATATTTCTGTTCCGTTCACCAACACATCAGAATACAGGAGAGCATTTACAATAGATTCATCACCCTCTTTCACACTCGCCCTCCACCCCCTTACCCCCCCCGCCAGCTTTTGACTCTAATTTCAATCTTCTTCAACTGGAGAATCTCCAGGGACCTGGGCAAACTTGTGTAAAATAGTTAAACCAAGCGTGTTTCAAAGAGGATTGCTGAGTTCCTCTTCCTGCCTTAATAAACCGAAAGGCCCAGTTCAAAGAAAACACACTGGAATCAAAATTCAAAATATCTCACGACTCACACGGCTGGAGCAGGCTCCGAGCAATGTGTGCAGTTTCATGCGTTGGTGGGCACGTAGTGGCAAACATTTCTCCCTGCTTTTTGTGTGTGTGTGTGGAAATCCTTCCTTTGGGCTTTTTCTCCCTCTTTTATTTTTTTTTTAACCTTTCTATTTTTTTCTCTTGAAATCCCCTTTCCCCCTGTCTCTCAGGTAGATGTTTAAAGCCACCTCTTGCTCTTATAAAGTTAGCCCGCTCCTGCAGAGATCTGATCAAATTCGGTTTAACGCTGCTCATCGCCCCTTGCTCCGCACCGCAGCGCGCCCGCACCGCGGAGCCTCCGCCTTAGGAGCGATGATTTATTATGATTTTTTTTCCGGGTGTCTTGCGAGGATCGCCTCTACGTTATCTTCCCACCATCCGAATCATGCCAAGGACAGCATCGCCCGGATTTCACATCTAGCTCGGAGCTTATCCTCCTCTAATACCCCGTGGGTCGCCTTTCGCGGGAGTCGGAGACACACACACACATCCACAGAGTTGATCCCCGCACCTCCAGGAAAAAAAAAAAAAAAAAAAAAAAGCCCAACCCAACACGCAAAACCTTCCCTCCACCTCTGCCCTTTTCCAAGAACACTTCTTCTATCTAAAAGTTTCCAAAAGAAAATAAATACAAGTGACACTGTGCTGGGGGAAAGCTCATTAGTTCGTTGTCCAACTCTAATAAAAGAACAGAAGTGCAAATTATAGAGTTCAGCTTCAACACACGCTCTGTCAACTAAAATCAACCGAGTGCAGGCTTGATTCAAATAGCTGCGAAGTTGGTCCGCAATTCAAAACCACCTTCTCCCTCCTCCCTTCCCACCCCACCTCCACCCTCCGCCCTGCCGCAGGGACATTTGGTTGGAAAAATATTGTTCCAAGGAAGGTAATGATAAAGCTTAACATTAGCAAGAGAAGTGCGCAAACTCATTTCCCCATCGGTAATCCCAATAAAACGAGCGTGGTGCTTCGCTGGGAAGGGCTGGGATAGGGGCTGAGTGTGTGGGGCTGAGGGGGGAGGAGGGACAGGACTCCTGAAATAACATCTTCTTTCCAGCAAGGTAGAAGAAGAAACGGCCCCTTTGTTTTGATAATTAGCTAAGCCCAAACTAGGAAAGCAGATGTGTTTGCTTAGCTAATCATAAGACAAGTTTCTTTCAAAGAACTTCATTGAGCGATTGCAATTGTGAGGGAAGGAGAAGGATTTCATTTTCCTCTCCCTTGTCTCCCACCCCCCTCTATTTTTATTATTATTTTTTTCCCTAAACTCCTTCTAATATGATATAAACGCTTCCGATTACCTAGACGGGAGGAATGCAACCCCTCTTCAGCATAGCACCAGGCTCGCCCCCGGAGCCGCACAGCCACCCCGAGCTCTCCCTGCTGCACGTTACCACGCCAGATCTGTTGACATTTTACTTGGGGAGGGGGGGGGGGGGGGGATGGGTAGAGAGAGGAAAAAAAAAAAACAAGAGAAGGGGGGAAAATAAAGTTTTAATGACATGTATGACATATTAAATTAGGCAGTTTTACAATTGGGTTTGAATGCGATGCTAACTGATTACAACTGTGTTATCAAAAGGGTGATAAGATTTATAACTTCGTGAGCACAAGCCTCTCCTCTTAATGACAATAGATGTTCAATAGCAGAAATCTGGTTTCTATTTTCCAAGAAGAGACGCTGTGTGTCTCCGTTGCCCTTTATTACCTCAGGATTCAAGATCCTCTCTAAAACAGCTTGGCACTTGGAAATCCACAGGCCAGGAATACCTTTATGGTCCCTATTAACTACTGTGTTATTTACACTTTCGCTGGTGCTTCTCACTCAATACCCGTATCGCATACGATGGATAACACAGCCTCTCTCCTTGCCTTTCGCTGGATGTTTTGGGTTTACATTTTGCGTTTCTTTACAAAAGGAAAAAAAAAAAAAAAGGGGGGGGGGGGGGAGAGGAAAAAACCCCACCCCACAGCTCTGTCTCTTACACCTCTCTCCTCCCCAGCTCCCTAAACCAACACATTAAGCAAACTTTAAAAACTGGGTTCCTATTACAAAGCAGCGCCCAGGACTAACTGCTTTAAAATTACTGCATAATTAGATTTAGTTGAATTTCACCATTAATTAGGCAGCCGCACTGCGGGGAGCCTTTGAAATCTGAGAAAATGGGAAAAATCATCTGAAGCACGTTTTTTAAACCCAACTTCAATAAATCCTGACAAGGCCTGCATTTCTCCGTGTATCTCTTTCCATTCTACAAAGCAAAGCGAAGCGAGCGCGATCCCCAGGACCCACTAAAGTTTTAATTAAAAAAAAAAAAAAAAAGGAAATAAAAATAAAATCCATCTCCATTTCCACATCCCGCTCGTTATCAGCGGCGGCGGCGCGCCTCGAAACGTCCCCCTTTCTCCTTCCCTTTTCCTCCTTTTCTCTCCCCCCCCCCCTTTTTTTTTTTTTTTTTAAACCTCCCCCCCCCCCCCTCCCTTTTCCAGGCACCTTCCCGAGGATCCCGCTGTCCCTGCAGGCGCAGACCCTAAACAGAACACCCCGGGGTAGGTCTGACTCCGCTCCCGCGGCCATTGCGCCGCGCTCGCAGGGGGGAGATGCGGCCCCGGGTCATTGACATGCAGCCGGGGTCCCCGCGCCGGCCCCGGCAACTCCTCCCGCCGCCGGCCCGGCAGCCCCCCGAGCGCTGCCCGCCGCGGGGACCCTGCGCGGAGAGGCGAAGGGCGGGGGGACGGGACGGGGGGGGGGGGACGCGGGGTGTCCCCGTCCCTCTCCTCCCCGGGGCTCCGCGCGGCGCGGAGCGAGCGAGCAGGGCCGGGGCCGCCATGTTGGCTGAGCTCAGCGGACCCCGCGGCGGACTTTCCCACGCGTCGCCCCCGCGGCCGCGCAGCGCTCCGCGCCTCCTCCTCCTCCTTCCCCCCTCCCCTTCCTCCTCCTCCTCCTCCTCCTCCTCCCCTCTCACCCACCCGCCCGCCCGCCCGCCCCTTCCCCGGCCGCCGGCGGCGCGGCCCCACGGGTGAGCCCCGCGGGCTGCGGGCGCTGCCCGGCCCCGGCAGCCCCACACGCGGGCTGGCACCGCCCGCCAAGCGCCTCCTCTCGCCCCAACCCTCCGCTTTTGTCTGAACTTGGGAGAGCCGCCTCCTCTCCGCGCCCCCTCCGCGCCCCGCGCACGCACGCCTCCCCCCCACACACACTTCCCCGACCCCATCCCCCGCCGCCGCTCTCCCAAACCTTCCCCGACCCCCGAAGGGGGGTCGGGGAAGGTTTGGGAGAGCGGCGGCGGGGAGGGAAGAGGAGGAGGAGGAGGAAGAGGAAGGCGCACAGGGGGGGGTGAAGAAGACCTTTCCCGAGATGTGGTTTGCACCGCGGGCGGCTCTGCAGCTTTCGCTGTCGTTCCGGGTCGCCTTTGGGTCTTTCCCCGCCAGTCCCCGCGCCGGTAGCAGGGGTGGTGGGGAAGGAATAAAGCGAACTGAGATCAGATTAAAGAGAAAAATAAATTTTTTTTTAAAAAATAAATAAATAAAAGGGAGGGTTGGGAAGGGGGGAACCGCAAGGAAAAAAAAAAAAATTAGAGACTTAAAGGGAAAGAGTCGCCATGTTTAGCAGCTTTTTTTTTTTTTTTTCCTTAAAAGAAAAAAAAAAATCTCCTCAATTCCACATAGAACAAGCTTCTCGATCCCAACCCTCCTCTTTTGTCCAATTCAATCTTTGGATAGATCTTTTGTTCTAACTCAGCATGAAAAGAAAAACTTTCTTTAAATGCTATAAACTTAAAACTAACTGAAGTCCCTAAACAAATCCTCCTCTGAGCATTCCAAACATATATACATGGGGCTTGTGTGTGTGTGTGTGTGTGTGTGTGTGTGCGTGCGTGTGTGTGTGTTTTTATTTAACCCTGGTGCATTTTCTGTTTGCTATTATTCTCTGTGAACCAAAGCTCGCTGCAAGAAACTTATAAATACAGAGATAGCTTACAGGCTTTAAAACATAAAAAGCAGAGAATGTTTTGGATTTGAAAATCATAAATTATAATTTAATGCCAATAACAATTTACAACAAATGGTTGTTTACAATAAACTAACACAAAACAAACAAGTCAAGATCCTGTGTTCTTAGTAAGCATAAAAACTTCACACACACACACTCACATGGATAGCACTTGCAATAGAAAAAGCTAAATCTAGAGGTCAGCAATCCCCTGCAATAATAGTATATTTATATATTTATATATATTTATATATTTATAGAAAAGGAGCCATGATTCAGATGTAAAACTCTGCTCAAATTCACAGTCATACGCCCCTCAGCCCCCAGTACAGATGTGTCTGACTGGAACACACTAAAGATCAGGGTTTAATCGACTTTACAGAATGATCTCCCTCCCTCCCTCTCTCTCTTTTTGTGAAACCACAACATGGTGTAGTTACGTGTGGTAAAAAGGGAGAGGGGGAAGCCTCAGACAAGAACAAAATTGCAAGCTTTCACATACAAAGCATCTGCTATAGACCAAGGGGATGGCGGGTGTGGGGAGAGAGAGAGAAAAAAAAAATAATGACACGCACACACACAAAACAAAATATCAACCCCTTGCAAAATCACATCATCTTGCCTGCCTTCAGTTTTGGGGGTTTTTTGCCTGCTCGGGATAGCACTAAATTCACAAATGGTGTGTCCGATCCTATGCCACTCGCCCAGGCAGGTCCCCACCGCATCAGTGGGAGCTGAGCCTGGGCAAGGACTGCAAGAGAGGGCCCTGTAGCTACACAGGAAAGATGCATGTACGCCTACGCATGTATGTATGCAAGTATACATACAGACATATATGCCATACGTAAAATATAGAGATGACCTGTGGTCATGCTTTCACAGTCTAAGGTAAAAAAAATCCACTTGAGAGTATATATACATTAAAAACCGACTCCTCAGTGCTAGAAGCTAAAGCCACTCCATTTGAAGACCTCTCAATGACAACGATAGATGGCAACTACGGAGTATTATAAAAAATCACACATACTTAAAGAAAACTCATTGCAAACAACTGACCTATATTTACAATACTGCTATTACCTTGCTTGAATGATCTTGTGCGCGTATGTAAGACATTTACAAAAGATTTTCGCCCCATTCTGATCATAAAATAGATACTGATCTCCAGATTTCTAATACTTTTTCACAACAATACCTTTCCTACGCAGGCACTTAAGTGTGACAAAAATAAGGGCCTTTTTTTTCCAGAAAATCCATTTTTAATTAACAGGAGGATTAGATGAATGGGGGTTGATGGTTTACCATTTCAGCATAGTACTTCCTAAAACCAGAGATAAACCACGAACTTAAGTCCTCCACCCCCATCCCGGAATTAAACAGGTAAATACACTACAATACATCTGCTACAAACTTACTGTGACAAGTAAACAAATCAATCGCCTATGGACTTAAATGACTGCAAACTATAGAGAAGTAATGTGGTTTCTGAAAGACATTTATGACAGCCAAACAAGTTTCAGATATCAAATAATATTTTAATTTCTGAATACTTTCAATTTTCCTTGGAATATAACACACAAAGACTCGACCAAACAGTTCAGTTATTATAACTTTTACAGTATACAGAAATGTTGCACTTAAAAAAAAAACCTTCAGTTTTTTTAAACACAAAACTGTAAACTCTAAGATACTGAATCAATCACGTTATCTATAAGTGCCAACAGTGTTATTTTGTCATGCTGATTTCAATGGTATTTTTTAAAAAGGGAAAATATCAACAATTATTATAATACAAAGGGCTTGCAAATATACAAACAGATAGAGGAGTTTAATAACAATTCATGATGAACTATGTGGAACCCAATTCAAATTACAAAAGTTCACTTTGCTTGTTTGTTTGTTTTTTAAATCAAAACCGTAGCGTGTCTTGGACACAAATTCCTTCTACCTATAATAAATCCCCACAGTTCATTTTCTGTCCGAAATATCAAAAAACCTAGATTTGGGGGTAGTTATATGACACATGTGGTTCATTCGGGTCTATATAATTATAGCTCTCAGCTTCAAGCTAGATTTTGGGTCACCACCTTAAGTGCGCTTCCATCATTGTGTTGTTGAGGTTTTGTTTTTTTTTTTTTCTCTTTTCCTTTCTTCCTATGATACTTTCATGGACTCAGTTTTAATTCTTTCAGAACATATATTTTAAGGATACACAGGTTTTTTTTTTTTTTAAAGAAGCCAAGGTTATATCAAAAATTATTATAGAACCACAGAATAAACTGGTTTGAAACCAGAAAAATACAAAAAAGAACAGCTATAGGTACATAGACACATAGGACAATTAATAATTTGGAAAAAAAAGACTTACTTTCTTCCGTTCTGCTAATTTTCTCCAAATTTCCTTTAAATGCACTTTAAGCGAAATTTTTTAAAAAGTTTACCCCAAATAAAGAAAAAAAAAAAAGAAGAAAAAAGAAAAAAAGAAAAAGCCCACCATCGTTTCTTTTCTTCTTCTTTCTCTTTTTTCTTTCTTTCTTTTTTCTTTCTCTCTTTTTTATTTTTTACAAAAAATTATAAGTAGCAAGTTTTTTTTTCTGAACGACACGGGAGTTTTTAATGCATTCTGTAAAAGTTCATTTGACAGTCTCTTTTTTTAATTCACAGTCCATTAATTTTTTCCTGTCTTCTCTTAGCAAACTTGTAACATCCTTTTACATCCTTTCTTAGCAGAAGGAAATTTAAGAAACAACCAGAACCCAAATGTCATTTGCTTTCCTTTCACTCTCTTTCATCTCCCTTCTCAATTTTTAAATTTTTAAATTTTTTTTTTTCTCTCTCGAATATTTTATTGAATGGACATATAAGGCCAGTTAAAACTGCTGCCAGACAGTAACATATCCCTGATTAGGGTTTCTATGGGGGTTTTACCTACCAAACGGACGAAAAACAATTGCTCTATGACAGAAGAGGAGACAGTGCGAAGGGAGGGGAGACGTAGTAATAGCTTCCCGAATCGTGTTGGCTGGTTGGGATACTGGCTCCTAACATACTCTTCCAAAGCACACTGTGACTTCTCCTGTAAACTTTCAACATGGGCTACATCAGAGAGACCACAGGCATCTAGAAGAAAGTGTATTAAAAAAAAAAAAAAAAAAAAAAAAGAAAAGAAAAAAAGAAAACAATCATCAGATTAAAAAGTTTGTTTTTGTTTTTGTTTTTGTTTTTTTTAATTTTTAATTTGATCTGGTTTTTTTTATTGTTAGATTTAAGTGTAGATCGTGTGCCATCACCTCGCCCCCCAGAGTTTAAGTAGGTTTTACCAGAAGGGACTATCTCTCTGTGTATGTGTGTGTGTTTTGTATTTCTCTCTCTTCTGGAGGGTCTCCTTTAGGATTGAGCACAGCTCCCAGAGTCGAGATTTCTAATGGCACGACAGACTTGAGGGGTTGACAAGGAGGTGCTGGCCAAGCGTAATTTCGTATATCTATATTTTTAGGGGGAAAGGCTGGGGGGGCGGGGAAGGCTTGAGTCGAAAGGGGGCAAAGGGAGCCACTATTTCTCCCCCCCCTTGGAAAATAATTGGGGAGAGCCTAACCATGTGATGAGAAGGAATACTAATAATAGTGATAGAAATCATAATAGTAATAAAAAACTGGCCCAGCCAAAGATAATGGCGCCCCGGATCCAGCAACAGATTCTCCCCCAAAGAAGACAACGCGTTTTTCTTCAGTCTTTGAAACTGATTTAAGTGGCCCTTTAAAACTGATCTTGTCAGTTTAGCCTATTCAGAGGCAGCCATGCAAACTGTGATCTCTCTGTTCATTTGAGCTGTTTCTTTTCCCCCCTCTTTTCTTTTCTCTTTCTTTCTTCCCCCCCCTCCACTCCCCCCTCTTTTTTTTCCTCTTCTTCTTCTTTTTAAACCTAAAGGCCCTTACAAGAAGAAAACTCCCTGATAGGGTCTGGACATTTTTTTTTCTTTTTTTTCCTGATACGCTAAAATACAATAAGTTCCCTTTAAATCAGAGACGTCTGTGCTGAAAGAGCACAGGTTGTGACCTGACCTCCCTGTGGCTTTCCTAGGCACAGGGCTAACACATGCATATTCTGCGAGTCATTAGAACCCAGATTTTTTTTTTTTTTCTCTTAAAAGAGGCTGCAGCAAACATTATATGCATCTATGTGCGTCTGCTTTATATCAGGGAGGGTTATTGGGGTGCTGCAGAAGCTGCATGCATCACCCTATTTTTTTTTTTTTTTTTTTGCATGCGGCTATCTTCCCCAGAATCAGATAACAAGAAACGTTTATCTAGTTGGGAGGCAATTTACACGCCAGGCCTCACATTTTGAAAATAGTAATAAATTAAACAGTTACGACAGGATCGGACGATTGTTTTCTCAGAAGGCTAAAAAAAAAAAAAAAAAAAAAAAAAAGTGATTTGGGAGAAAAGGCAGGATTGGAAATAAACTCCTCGGTGTGGGTGTGAGCTGGCCAGGGGCTGGGGAGGGATGTGAGCGTGTGTGGGATCCTCGCTGAGCGTTTGAGCGAGGGAGAGGAAAATGCATCCTAGAAAACGACTGAAAAATAAAATAAGCACCCCACGTACACCCCTTTCCACTCGGGATCCCTGTCTCCCTGTGGCTAGTTGCGCCCTGCTCATTGATCACCTTAGGACTTTAGGACGAGTAATTTGGGGGGGGGGGGGGAGGGGAAAAAAAAAAAAAAAAAGAGAAGTTTTTTATGTGTAAAGCAATAATATATAAAAGGAAGTTTAGGTCACGACCCAGAACCTGGACAAAGTCCAGAAAATGACTTCGTTCCCCAGACCCCCTTTAACACAACAAGGAACGGATTGTGAGCCCTTCTTTTCCCACATAAACTACATTTTTTTCCTGTTTCCTGATATCAGGCTTTAAAAAACTCCGATGAGTAATTATTTTACAGGTCCTGCTTCCATTCATATGTTTATCGCGTGGCCACTTTCCCAAGCTTTCAAATGAGTTACAGAATAAATATATGTATTTTTAAACTTAATCCCAAAACTTCTAGGGCTCCAGCACGCTGGGTTGCCGATGCAGTCTTAAAGTTAGCAATCTGAGATAACGTATTGCACAAATTAGCGAGCAGATTTTTTTTCCCCTCAAAAAAAAAAAAAAAAAAAAAATTTAGCCTCCAGAGTTAATATCAGGATTATTACTCACCCAGGTTAAACTCTAGTGCAAGCTAATTAGATTTCACAACGCACTCAATTATTGCTTTATAACTCATGCACTATTTCTAGGCAGCAAAAGTTGACACATATTTTTCCCCCCCTCTCTTTGATTATCTAAGAAACACCTCGAGGTCTTTTCCTCGGGAGAGGCATGGTTGTGCCACCCCGGAATTACACTGCGGAGCGGCAGCTTCAGTCTCCTCTTACTTTTTCATACTATCCCTGTCTACTTATGGTAATGATCTTTTCGCACCCGCTACTCGCTTTGGACTATGCAGTTCCTGCTGGGTACAAATGCAAACTTTTCCCCTTAGCTTAAATGACACAGAACTGCTCACTGCCACATTCTGTTTAAATCAGAGACAGCTCTTTGGAAAGTTGATTTATTTTATTTTATGGGATGGCAGGGAACATATTTTAAACTCAGCTTTGCGCATTTAACTTTTTTTTTTTTTTTTTTTTAATTCAATTTTTAATCCTGCAGGGCTTTTTTCCCTTCCTGGCTGCCCATAAAATGATCCTCTTTTTAAAGTGGTTTCACTGATAGGACGACTTGTATTTAACAACATCAAACAGATTTTGCTGCTGTTCGGATGCGTGTCATTAAATGCAACAACCCAGAGCTATACTGTTAAATAAAATATTATTTTCAATGGGAAAAGTGCAGTCTCTCGTGGCGAATGGGTGCCTCTCCCCGAGCCCCCTCTTCCCCTGTCCCCAGCATTATTCAACTAGGGTTGGGGTGTGTTTTGGTTGTCTTTTTGTGTGTGTGTATGTATATTTTATTTCTTCTTCTTTTTTTTTTCTTTTTTTTTCTTTTTTAAATTTTGCACTCCCTCGAAGATGGGATGCTCAGATCCGAGGCCCTGAAGGCGAGACCACAGGGCATCGTTTCCTAAATGGAAAGAGACCGTGCTGGTTCTAGGGGGGCAGGGACCGGTGATGGGGTGCAGGCAATAACACTTTGCAAGAGCAAACAGTTCTCAGGGGGGGCCCGGGGAAGGAAAAAGGAAGAGCAAAGAAATGCTGCCTACCTGAGGTGAAGAGGACTATGGCCTTTAAACAGCTATATTCTGCAGAGTCGACATGCAATGCTTTCAGTTTTTCTACTTGCTCTTGGAAGATTCGTATGTGGTCCATAAAGGCGACCACTCGGTCAGCAGACATTGGCGAAGCGTGGAGGCCAGCAGCTGCCAGGAGCGGAGCTACGTGGAGGGGCATGGAGCACTGGGCAGCGTTGAGGACAAATAACTCGCTCCAGGTCAGCCTCAGGAGGGCCACCTGGTCTGTGATCTGGAGGTCTGGGAAGAAGGGGATATTCCTGGCCCACTCCACCGCGCTGAAGAGCATCCTAGCTGCCAGTTCACAAATGTTCTCGATGCCCATGATGTTGTTGGGTTGCATGCACTGACTGCCAAAGCGGGAGGTGGGGTAGGGCTCTGCTCTCAGAAGAAGGGAGATATATCCGGATAGGTAGGAATGGCAGTTGAGAGGGTCCCCGTTTGTCAAGGCGAACTGACCATGAGTTGGCTGTGTGGGTGGCATTCTGCCCCTCTGGACCGCTGCAGTAAATAAAGAAGAAACTACAGCTATTAATATCTGAATTGCGACCATCGGTTCAAATACAGCCTGCTTTGTGTGCTTGTGCATGCGTGTGTGACACCGTACCGAGTCAGCTTAAGGGGGAACATGCATTTTTTTCCGGCCAGAGTTCAGCCCGTACCCCGTTGTAAAGCTCCGCAGTTCCCGGGTCAAGTAAAAGCAACAATAAAAGCTGAGCAATGCTGTCCGCTCGGCCAGGACTGCCTGAAGAAGCCTGAGAGCCTCACTTCCCAAAACAACACCACAATTCAGTTATTTCCCCCCCCCCCCCCCCCCCCTCCACCGCCACCCCTCCTTCAAGAGATGCAGGATACGTCTTTGTGTGCCCGGGTATTTTTCTTCATTACACCTAAAACAGCTTATTGATTTGCGGCTGGGGGGAGCGGGATGGGGAGGGAGGGGAGGGAAAGAGGGAAGAAACACTTCAGTTCAAAATCCCCGGCGCTGGTCCCACACGCGTTTCTCGCCCACTGAATATATTGTTGCTGCTGTTATTATATCCACCCCCCCCTCATAAAAAATATCAAAGGAGGTGAGATCACCCCATAACATCCCCGGCAGGTCCCCCGGCGAGGCCGAGGGCATTATCCAAAGGCACCTTCCTCAGCTGCCCATGGAAAGTGGGCCTTTCATTTTGTTAATAAATTTACACGGTGACAGCGAGAGAAAAAGGAGAGAGAAAAAGGGCTCAGAGGCAGAGAGACGGCAAGAAGGGAGAACGCCTAAAAATGTGCTTGATTTATATTTGTTATCGCACGTATTACAAGGTTAGTTACTCTTGCAGAAACACAAAGAGAGGAGCCCAGCAAGTCCCAAGCCCCCTAACCCTTAACCTACATAGCAGCGTCCAGACACAGAGCACGCACTGGAAAACTGCAGGCTCACATTTCTCGTCTAATTTTATATCACAAAGACTCGACTTGCAGAGACCCGAGCACCCCACACTTACTTCTGGGCTGCTCCTTCCCCCCCCCCCCCCCAACCCGTCCCTTCTACCCCCTCCTGCCTCTCCCCGGAGGAACAAGAAAATAAGAGGAGGACGAGAAAAGTGAGAGAATAACAATCAGGAAAGGCAGGCACACGGCAATATATGTGTATATATACACACACATGCGCGGGTTTGTGTGTGTATATATATTTTTAAAGGAGGAAAAATCCGGCTGGGAATCCACAGTGGAGTGCTGTAGAGCCTCGGTAGGGTGAGTCCCATTGTAATAGTAATTTGAACCGCCTGTGTAAAATTGCAATCTAAGGCAGGGTGCTGGAGGATATATATATGTGTGTGTGTGCATCTCGTGAGGCTCCGTGTGTGTGTACACACACGCACAGAGACACCGAGACACCCCCCCACACCCCCCTCCAGAGCTGCTCGGGGGACAGGGGGGAACGCTGAACATGCAGGAGGAAACATGAAGGAAAAGTAACCACACGTCAGAATAATCATCTCGCTCCTAAGCAGCGTGAAACTAAAAATCCACTTCCAATAAACCTCCATCAGCAAAATCAAAACAAACACAAATCAATTACGAGTGCAGGAGAAAGCATGCAAGAGCCCCTGCCTCCCTTGCCCACCCCCTCCAACACCTCTTTCTTTCATTACGAGAAAGTTTCTCTCTGTTTATTCGGGGGGTGGGAGGGCGAGGGGGGAGGAAAGGTTCTGGCTGGGTTTGGGGTTTGGGGAGGGAGGTTAAAAATAATAAGAATCATCATTAAAAAAAAAAACAAAACAACAAACCAAAACAACACAACAAAACAAAACCCAAAACGCAGCGAGTGAAAAAAATTGCAAAACAAATGAAATCCCAATACCTTCCCGTCTCATGCCAACTTTGAGGCATTTTTTGAGGCGGCAGTACTGACACTGATTGCGGTGGTGCTGGTCAATGGGACAGTTCCTGTTGGCACGACAAGTGTAGCTGAGATTCCTCCTTACACTCCGCTTGAAGAAACTCTTGCAACCCTCGCAGGTAAACTGGCCATAATGTTTGCCACTAGACTTGTCCCCACAAACCACACATTCAATGTGCTGCTGCTGCTGCTGTTTGTCTCCTTGGTTCTGCTGGCTTGGCGGGTTGGTCTGGGCTGGCGTACTGGGAGGGCCCCCGGGCCCCGGGGTCTGTGGGGTGTGCGGGGCCCCGGCCGGCGGTCCCTGCACCGGCGGGGCTTGCGAAGGCTGCGTTCCCTGAGCTCCGGGCACATCGTCCTGGGGGTCTCGCCACGCACCGACTACCATTGCCATATCTATTGGACACCGTTGCCAAACTTCCTGTTCCCCCTTTATTTTCAAAGTTTGTTTGCTTTGCTTTTCAGATCAGCTTTGCAGCAGTCTTTTTTTTTTTTTTTTCCCCCTCCCCTCTCTCTCTCTCTCTCTCCCCCTCTCTCTTTTGTTGTTTTGCTTTTTTTTTTTTTTTTTTTTTTTTTTTTTTAGGAGGGTCGGGGTGGGGGGGATCTCCCGGTACCGGCGAAGGTGCAGAAGCACGGGGCGATGGAGGTGTGTGTGCGGGGGGGCGAGTTGCGAGTCGATTGTCTGGGCTCCAGGAGAGCAAAGTAAAGGGGTGGTGGGGGTGGGGGAGAGAGGGAGAGAGAGAGAGAGAGAGAGGAGAAAAAAAAAAAAAAATCTCTTCAAAGATCTCCCTCTCTCTCTCTTAGAGCTGATCTGCAGCAGAGTAGTTGAAGGAGGAGAGGCGGGTGTCTGGGGGCCAGGTCCAGGGAAGCTCGCAGTCAGCCATTCAGGAAAGCCATCAAAATAAGAATGAATAAAAGGTTAAAGATTACACACACAGCGGAAAAAAACACGCACAGCTGAGGAGACTTTTCTCGGCGCGGAGAGCGGACGGTCTCGCCGTAGTTTTTGGAAGTCCAGCTTGCAGCAGCAACATCAACTGCGATCGCTTTGTTTTTGTGGGCTTTTTTTTTTTTTTCTCCTCTTTCCTCCTCTCTCTCTCTCTGCTCTGTCTCTCCTCCCTCCTTCGCTCGCTTTAATTCTTCCTCTCCGCCGCTCCGCCCGGGCGCTGCTCTCTTTCTCTCTCTCTCTCCCTCTTTTGGGCTCGGGGGTGGGGGGGCTGGCTGTTTGGTTTTTTTCCTCCTCCTCTCCTCGCTTTTTTTTATTATTCTTATTGTTATTATTATTAATTATTATTATTATGATTGTTTATTTGTTCCTCCTCTCCGTCCCCGCCGCGCTGCGCTCCGCTCTGCCCCGCTCAGCCGCTTCGCCGCTCCCGCCGCGCCGTGTCCCCGCCGCCGCCGCCGCTCCCGCCGCCGCCGCTCCCGCCGCCGCCGCCGCTCGGGTGCTGCCGCCGCCGCCGCCGCTGCCGCCGCGCTGCCTTATGCTGCTTCTGCCGCCTCGCAAGTGGGCTCTCGCCTCCGCGCCGCCGGTGCTCACGGCGCGGGCGGGGGGAGGGGGGCCGCGGGGCGGGGGGGAGGGAAGGAGTCAACTCGCCAGCGCAGCGCCCAGCCAGCCAGGATGATAAAAGAGGGGAGCGGGAGGAGGAGGAGGAGGAGGAGGAGGAGGAGGAGGAGGAGGAGGAGAAGAGGAGGAGGAGGAGGGAGGGAGGGAGAGAGAGAGAGCGAGCGAGGGAAGGATCATAACCCAGCGCGCAGCATCGCTCCTCAGCCGGGGCGGGGGGGGGAAGAGGGGAAAATCACCACGGGGAGAGCGGGGGGAGCGCGCCAGCCCTTCCCCCCCCCCCCCCAAAAAAAAAAAAAAAAAAGCGGGGAGCGGGGGCTCCCCCCCCGGCGGTGAGGGGAGGGGCGGGGCGGGGCGCGGCGGCGCGGGCGGGCGGCGTGTGGGCCGAGTGGCGAGCGCGCTCCCCGCCGGCCGCTCGCCCCGCTGGCGGGAGAGTGAACTTTGACACGACTGCTGCAACTTAGCGCACGTTGCCATGGCGACCGCGCGCCTTATAAGGCAACCCGACCGGCGTTTGACTGGTCAAAAGCTCCCGCCCCGCCCCTCGGCCCTCATTGGGCCGCGACGCCCTGCGCGGCCTGCCATGGCCGCCGCCGCCGCCCGCGCGGTCCTAGAGGCCGCCGCCGCTCCTGCCGCCGCCACGGGGACCGCGGCCGGGGCGTCCCCCCGCGCACGCCGCTCCCCGCCGGCTCCGCGCTCCTCTCGCTCCTCTCGCTCTTTGCCCCCCGGCCCGCTGCCCCGCCGTGCCGTGCTGCCCCACCCCGCCTCGGGGCGAGGGGTTCCGGCGAGCCCGGCCGGCGGAGCGGAGCGCCGCCGCCCGCCTCACCTGGGGCCGCCCGCCGGGGCACGGCTTCGGGAGTCGTGAGGGGCGGGGGGGGCGGTTGAGAATCAGAAAATTGACGCTAAAATGAGGTAAAACTCCACTGAATAAAACCAACACGAGCCCCGCCGCCGCCTGGGGAAAGGGAGCGGCCGCCGTCTCCCCCGTCAGGGGAAGCGCCGCGCAGGTACGCGGGGCTCCCGCCCGCCGGCGGTCCCGCCGGGCGCTGGCGGCGCTGCCCCCGGCCTGGCTCCGGGTCGACCGGCGGGAGACGCGGCCGGTGGGGCGGGGGGCGGGGGGGGGGGCGGCGGCAGCGGCACCTGCGCTTGCCCGGGCCGCCCCCTGCCCCGGCCGCCTGCGGAGCCGCGGGGTGCTGAGCCGCGGGGTCCGTTCCCCCCCGCCCCGCGCCGCCGCCACCGGCGCTCCGGGACCGGCCGCTCGCACAGCCCCGACCGGGTAACGGGGCACGGCCGCTCCCCCCGACCTCTCCTCCCCGTGCGGGCGCCTCTTCCCCCGCCGCCCCGGGCAGCCGGCGGCCGGCCGAGAGGAGCGCGGCTTCACCCAGACACCACCTACCCCTTCCCCGCAGCACGACGGAGGAGAAAACCCGCCACGCCACTCCGCAGGGCGCGACACTCGTGTCCGTTCCCCCGCGACCTTCACGGCATCGCTATAACGTAGCTCAGCGCAACCCCTTTAACTTTATTTTGGTGTTTTGTTTGGGTGGTTTTTTTTTTTTTTTTCTCCCCTTTGGATCACACGTACCCTGGCACGGTAACACAACCCCTATGCTACGGTGGGAGCCCCACTCCATAGGTAACCGATCTAAGTACGGGCGGACTGTTGTTTATTTCCCGCTGAATATAGCTACCGGCCAGCGGCACGGGGACTTGGAGTTCGTCTCCTAGTGAAAAATGGCCAAACGACACTCTAACAGGCGAAGGGACGGAGAGATAAAAAAGAAAACATGTTAAAATAGACAGATAAACGCCCAGCCGGACAATCCCTCCTCTGCGAACACACGCGTGTATGTACGCTCGCGTTCGAGCTGGTCACCGAGTGCGGGCGTGGGGACACAGACCTGTGCACAACTCTGTAAAGGATTAATTGCCCCTCACCTCCTCACACACACTTTTTCATGTTGCCACATGCACACCCCCTTCTGCTGCAGAAATAATATATGTGGCTAAAGCCGCAGGTGCTGAGATGATTGGAAAGTTGTAAAAAGCACCTAGACTTGACAACGTCCTGCTTCCAAACCTCCTGTATTAAGACCCCCACGAACGAAGATGTACTGCGGCTCAATTTCAAAGACAAGGCTGCACCATTCCCATTGATCCTGACGGAGCAAAAATAACCTTTCCCCGAAACAGGGACCAGGAGGGACTCGAAAGACGGAAGGGGGGAAAGCAATCTTTCCCCGTTAAAATGTGGGGAACTGCCTTATGATTTCCAGATAACCCAGAACCGAGGAGGTGACCTTTCGGGGAGGGTGGGAGAAGGTGGGGGTTCAAAATGCAGGGTAGTCACAGATTGTTGCTGATGTTGAATTTCCTGAGGAAAAAAAAAAACAACAAACCAAAACAAAAACCAAACCAAAAAACAAACCAAAAAACCAACCCACCACAAAACAACCCAACACCAACCTTTCCTGTCTCGAATCTGACAAAGTAAACAGGATTAATTCTCCATATGAAAAAACATTAATGCTGCCTTAACAAATGCAGAAATCAGAAGAGAAAGCGGTTTTAACAGGACGTACAATATTAATAGTTTGAACGTATGATCGTAAAAATGAAAAGCCATTGATATACGCTTAAAAGCCGCCGTATACGCTGATTGCTCAAGCATTAATGAAGAATGCCCCAGATTAACTATTTGCTCTTCGAGGGATGTGGCAATATATCTATTAGCACCATTAGATGCTTTGCTATTTATTTGAAAACACCCCTGCGAGTGGGTTGAGGTAGAACAGATGAATGTAAAAATGAACTGCAGCTAATTTCGCTAAATAATACTCGAAATCTGAGCGCCTAGCAAAGAAGGGGGAGATTCTCAACTGTCCTTCTCCCAGCCTAATGACAATAGAAATGCTCTGTTTTAAAAGTAAGACCGTATTGGTTTTCCAAATTAACAAACGCATCCCTCCTGCCATTTTACTGCAGATGTAAATTTATTTTAATGAGAGGGAGTGGAAGGATTTATTTTGCTAAAATAGAGTTGGGGATCGAGCCGGTGTAAATCTTTAGGTTTTAAAAAAGAGGAGGAAGGAGGGGGAAGCTGCTTTCCTGGCAGAAAGCTGCCTAACAGTCCTCTAATTCTTTCTAGATTAAATCGCAATATGAATACAGCATCGAACAAATACCGAGTTTCGCTCTGAACTCAGTGGAAAGCAGTTACGTCTAACAGAATTCAATGAATTCCTCTTCTCCCTCAATGTAGTATGTGTGTGTTTTTCTCTTCCACCACACTGAAGTTCCATGAATAGGGAAAGTGGCTCCTATTGTGTGCCTCTGAACTTCCAAGTCAATGCAATTTTTAACCACTGGCTTGTGGTACTTTGAAAATCACCAGGGGCTGTCAGAGTTGGGTCCTCTGAAAAATTTACAGTGCTAAATCAGAGCATATGCTGTGAGAGAGGAAAAAAAATTGCTTAAGATTGGAGCAAGTACAGTATCTGGCTGCCCCCTAGTGTAAGTCTCTTATCTGCCTAAAATTCAACTTTAAAAGAAAAGGATCTCTTAAAGGGAAACGACTTTTGGCTCACGTATGCATACGAGAATGAAACTTCTGTACATTTTAATCTGATTAATTCCTAAGGATTTAAAATTAATTGGCTTGGGCACTCCTAGACCGGACTATAAGATTTCTGCTTCAGGGTTTCTGCGAGCGCTGTATCGAATAGGTATTTTTAAGGGATAGTGGTAAGGGATTGGGGGGGGGGGGGGGAATCCTGTTTTGTGATTTTTTTTTTTTTAAACGAGGAACCGTGCCTCGCATGCTGTTGTCAGAGCAAAACACTTTTGCTGCTTAAAGTCAGATCTACGTCTTTTTCAATAATACTTAAAAAAAAAAAAAAAAGGATAAATAATTGCCTTAAAGCCTCAGCCGAACTGCCAACCACACCTTCGGAGGGTGAGTATATTCCAGCTTCTTTCCATTGTACTTGCTTAGCCAGGGAAGGGACCGGAGGGGGAGAGGGGATCTCGGCGCTATACCTTCACCACAGACCTTTCCCCCCCCCCCCCCCCTAAATAAACGCTGCCAGCTGCACACGGCGACACAATTCCGTGCAGTTTAATACCTATCACTTAAGTTAAGAGTCTTGTCCTGCCCTCCCCACCCTCCCGAGCAGGTCAGTCCGCCGCTCCCCCCCGACCAGCCTGAAACCCAGGCAGGGGAGGCTGCGACCGGGCTCTGCCTCCTGGACGCTGCTTTGGAAATGACTTTGAGGCGCTTTGCCTTGCCTCGGACCTGGAAGCCGATTCCGGTCGTTGGGTTTGTTCGCTTGTTTGTTTGTTTGCTGCTTGCTTTATTTAGCTAAAGGACGTGCTAACTGATGGTGCTGCAATTACACATACTTGGGTCTCCCCCCCTCCCCTCTTCCCCTCCTTAGAGCAACCCACGTAACCTTAGAAACGATCGTTTAAGACGTACGTTAGCTAACATTTGCTTTTTTGGATTTTTTGTTTTCCTTAAAAGAGAAACATAAGAATCACAACACATTGCCCGAAAAAAGTGTCAAAGAAGAAGAAAAAAAACTATAAGTAAACATACCAAAACCATATTTGCCTTGTTCAAGGTCCCAAATCGCTTGCATCTTCCTTTTTCTACCTCTCCTTTAGTTTGGCAGGTGAAACAAACAAACAAAAAAAAAATAATCAGACCGCTGTTTGCCCCCCAGAAAGATGTGCGTTGGGTAATTAAAGAGAAGTCTCCTTCTTGGTGTTTATCTAAGCGATTGTGCAAACTGATAAAAAAAAAAAAAAAAAAAAAGAAGAGGAAAAAAAAAGTAAAGTTACAGCCTTCAGGGGGAAAAAAAAGGAGGCAAGGTGAAGGGAATAGATTTCCCACAACCTAAAGGGAAGTGCTTTCGATGTATTATTAGCGATCAGCCTTGGGAGAGAGGAAAAAAAAATCCTGAACACACTCTAACTTTACACAGACAAGATTTCAGGGGGGGCTTTGTACATAGCTGCTTAGGAATGTGCGCCTCGCCTTTAAGAAAAAATCCCCAAGCCCAAGGTAGGAGATGTCTTTGAGTGATCCTTGTCTCTCATTTCATTCCTTAGAAGGAAGAGCGTCTCGCTACACCTTGTTTGGAGCTGGAAAGGCGAGACTTAAAAAAAAAAAAATATTCACAACCCACCCTTCCAATTGGGGAGGAAAAAAAAATAAGAGAGGGAAATCTCCTAACTTAATGACTGTGGGGGTAGGATGGATGCGACCGATTTCAGCCCCCCCCCCCCCCCCCCCCTTCCCCACCTCCCCCCTCCCCGGCAGGGGAAAAAAAAAAAAAAGGAAAAAAGAAAAAAAAAAAGCCAACCGCAAACAACTACAGGCTGAACTATCAACACATGCACCGAAGGGGAAAAAATATATAGTGTCCTGTGTAGGGTCGGCAGGGAACGCAAGCACACGCTAAAGCAAGTTGGGAAAGGATCCGAGCTAATCAGCAATCTCTTTCTCTCTCTCTCCTTCTCTCCCTCTCCCCCTCTCTCTCTCTTTCACTGCCCCTGAGATCCCAGCTCGAAAGAGGTACTCCACATTTTTTCATTACCAAAAATCCGTTGCAATAATCATTTGTTGCTAATTGAAACCCTTGGAGACATTTTTTCCCCACCCCCTTCACAAACATGGCAACTTTTAGACATGGGAAGCACGTTTAGTTTTATTTTATTATTAAAAAAAAAAAAAATACGGTTAGGAGGACACTAAATCTCTCACTCACGAGAAATATCAGCTCGTCAGCCCCCTTCACGGGGGGGGGGGGGGGGGGGAAGGGACCCCAGTACAGTGAGGGCTTGGGAAAATTTGGAATACATTATACCGCCTTTGGCAGGAGAATACTCTCCAACTAATGGATTCCTGCTCCTTTTTGTGTGTGTGTGTGTATCAGTGTGGGGGGTTTCTGGAAAGAGGGGTGGTGGTCGTGGTGGTGGGAGCCGAGCTTTTATTTTAAGAAACTGTTAGGGTAAGAAGTGTGTCATACTTGACAAATGGAACAAACGCTCTTCCATTTCTTGCTTGTCCTTGCCTTAAAACAGGAATTAAGTTAACCACAGTGCTGCATGTTAATTGCATGTTTACTGGGCTAATGAAAATTACAAAAGGGTTTTGCCACCTCGATCGGTGATGAAAAAGTATGAAGGCGATTGTCATTGCAGCCTTCGGGGAGGGCCGGGGCGGGGGGGGGAGGGGGAGGCTGGGCACGAACAATATTGATCAGAAGAAGGATAAATCTTTTAACTGCTCGTTAATACCATAAATATGGTCTACACAAGTTTCCACTCTTGTTAAGTCTAATCAGTACATGGAAGATGGAGACATAGCCCACTTGAATGAATTTTTATTATTGCCAGAGGGGTACTTGCGTCTGTGGGCTCTCTCCCCTCCTCGCTTTGCGTGTCGTGTGTGTCCCCGTCCCCCGTCCCCCCCCCCCGGCTCCAAAATTTCCCCCTCGCTGAGGAGGATCGTGAAGGTGCGCAGAAAGCACAGGAGACAAATTCAAGCTTTTCGTCCTTTCTCCTCTTTTCCAAATGCTCCTTTTCTGTAAAGCTGAACGGGTCACGGTGGGGAAAGCCTAAAGGGGCACACCTCCCCCGCCCCCCGTTTATTCTTGAGATCCGTGGATGAAAGGACGACCTAGTAATTCAGTTTGATGATAACCATTTTCATGCTTGAAAACAAACTGCCAAATTAAACCTAAATGGAAAGAGCAGTGGGAAAGGTAGTGGGAGCAGGGCACTTCGAGATCACCCCCCGCCTCTCCGAAAGGGATTGTTTGGCAAAAGGAGGAGGGAAAGGCAATTAAATAGACTAAAGATGATTTAAATCCCGACCAAAAATAATTCCAGAAAGAAGTTTCCCCCCTCCGGTGTTGCTCAGCCCTGGATTTGAAAACTTTGGCCCAACTTGTGGCGATAGCTACAACTTTGCTCTGCAGGGGTCAGAGGTGAGGGCTATTTTAACCCTAAAAGCCTGCGAGTGACCAAGGTTGAGGCTGGGCTCGCAGCACTAATAGCCATAATTACCTCCTCCCCTCCCAGGGACATTCCTCGCAGCAGCAGTGTTAGGCGCCGAATTGAAGAAAATCCTGGAGTTGAACATATCTTGGGGGGTAAATAACAGCAATATGAAGGAATTTCAGAGTTCTCCCTTTTGCTTGGGGGATTGAAGCCTTCCCCCCCCCCCCCCCCCTTTTTTTTTTTTTTTTTTTTCCTCCTTTTTTCCCCCTTGCCAGCATTCCCAAGGCGCTGGGTCTTTGTCTTAGAAGGAATGGAGTGTCTGAATGGTGTGAAAGGGACAGAGAGGGTCGCTTCAAATCGATTTTACTTGTCCTCTCTGTCTTTTCGGATCAACGCCCTTCAATGGACACATAGGTGCTCTTTCAACCAAAAACTTGTGCAACATTTTCTGCCTGTATTGGTGCTAAATACAATAAATGCTGGGCAGATTTTTTTTTTCTTTCTTTCCAAAGCAGAAAGCACCCTAATTAAATTGTTTTATATGGACAGTCAAGACAGACCAATTAAGTATGCATTAGTATAAAGATATATTCGAGAGATAAGCGCTCTATAGGAGCCCTGTCTAGGCAAGGTGTGTAAAGTGTCCTCTCGAAGAGAGGCTGTAAGCAGGGTTTCATATGGATTTTTCCCCTCCATTGCCTCCTATACTCGAGTAACGGACTGAATAAGTTAGCGAAAAGCCATTAGTGAAAGTGGTTTCTAAACAAAGTTAACAGGTGGATGTAGCTGGTTTTAGATTTGAATAGCAGCCGCACATCTATAATACACAGCCATATATTTATGCGGCACGTATGCATGCAATGTGCATTTACAGAGAGAAATGCCTTCCACCTATAGCTGATGTGCAAATGCACACCCACGGAAATAAAATAAATAGCTGGGCACTTCTGTAGGCTACAGGGCATGATGTGAGTAAGCTCCCCCCCCATGACAGATATAACTGTGTATCTATTGTGTATAGGCACCCAGCCCTGCATCAAAGACAGACACACGCACACAAGGCGTAGCTGTCTCGCCTGGGTGTGCTGCACAGACATCTAACCGGCGATCAGCGGGCACACAGCATACAGTCCTGGGGTAATTACAAGTGGAAATATTTCCTATTCGAGGCATAGGCTTTCCCAGGAGTGAAATAACAGATCAGGATAAAACATACACATACACACACGAACTTCTCTTTCTGTCCATTTTATCACCCTGGGAAAGCTCTCGTGTATGGTTAACCACAGGAACCGGGCTTTAAGCTCTTCTCCATTTCCATTATTATTTTTTTTCTTCACTAGAGGTTTTCCACGTCGTTCAGAAAAAAACCCTAGACAGACAAACAAACAAAAAAGCATTCAGACCCCAGCCCTGCCTCAGCCTGATCCTGGGGCAGGCAGAGCTGCGGGATGCGATGAGGAGGAGGAGGGAGGTGGGCTGGAAGTTGCTGGGGCACCCTCCAGCCCTGGGCACTCCATTACCCACCCGCCGGGGCAGAGCTGTGGGAGGGAGTCCAGTGCCCAGGGATGCTGAGGAGTGGGACCGGGGGATCGCCCCTTTATGGTGACATAGCACCGCAGAGACGGGACGGGGTTTTGCTGGAGGGGCCGGGGAAGAGGGGGCAGAGGGGTACAGGGATGCGAAGCAAACGTGCGACGGCCGCCCGGCTTGGTATTCTTTTTCTAGCAGCGCTTTGGATGTGTTAGCCCATCAAAGGGAGGTGGGAGACGGGGAAGAATAAGCCATTCCTTGCTTAGGTGCTTTAATGTCACGGTAAACAGGTTAGAAACAGACGTTTTTAAAGCCTCAATTTCTCTTTACTGGTTACCTTCGAGGATAAATCATAACAGACTGTATGGGGGGCAAAGAATTCATCTAAAGGAGATCTCAGCAAGTCACTACCCGGACAATAGTCCACCTCCTGTTGGGTTGTGTATTGATCAGGAGAGGAGCTGAAGATGTCGCCACACTAAATATTTACTGATCACACACAAATAGCCGGGACTTGAACGATTTTCTCCTGTGAGGAGAGCAGAGAGAGAAGGGTAAATCATTTTATTAGTGTGTATAAAGCAAAGAGCACACTCTGGCTTGGAGTGTTTTAAGATGTGTCTTCAGCTGGATGAAAAGAGTTAGGGAAATCGATATGGAGTGATTAGACGAGCCAGTCGTGTCAAAGAGAGAGGCTGTGAATTTCATGGATTTGGTTATACCGGGAGGGGGAAAAATATATCGAGAGATTAAAGGGAGGAACCCATTGTAGCAGAGCCAATGAAAAAATAATATCTAATCAGACCCGGCAAAGGTAGGGACGGGATAAGACCCACATTTCTAAAGAATCACATCAGCTGGAGAGGGGATCAGGGACACACATGAAAGAGGCAAACAAGGGTAGAGGAGGCTAGTAGGAGCCTAGAAATGCTACAGAGCAAATCCAGGAGAGGCAGGGAAAAGTCGCCTCTGTGGAGCAATGCTGAGACACCACGAAAATGGGGACAAAAGACCCAGGAGCGAGGGGAAGGCGAGGGCGGGAGTAAACGGGCGCCTGACTTGGAGGTGAAGATGAGGGGTCCCCGGCCCCGGTGTGCCCCAGGCAGGCAGGTCTCTGGGAGCAGAACCGAGGGCACATCCAGCTCAGATGCAAGGGGTTTATATCCTTCTCCTACAAGTTTGTTCTCCCCTCTCTTTCCGCCCCCCCCCCGCCCCCAAGCAAATGTGGTGAGTAAAATGGATTTTAGCGTTTAACCACCTCATTTTATCCACGTAATGACAAGGCTCGTAATATGTAATCTACAGATTACCGCCAGTCGAGGGTGACCACAAATGACATAAAAAAGAAAAAAAAAAAAAAAATCAGCATTTCTGCAAATGATAAAATGGCTAAAACCAGCCCGGGCTTTAAGTATTGAGTTGGGGAGTTGCTGCTGCAGGATTTAATCGGTCGTAGGGAGCAATTCAGCGGTGGCTCAGGTACAAGCCCTGGGGTGTCTCGGCGGATTAAAGAAAACTTTGCTGGAGACAAGCAAATGTCTAAGTGCCAAAGGGCAGAAAGCTGGGAGCAGGGCAGGGCTCTGCCAAGCCACGTTAAAAAATGTTCTTTAGGGATGCTCGTGGTTTTTTTGTTTTTGTGTGGGTTTGTTTTTTTTTTTTTTTTTTTTTTTTAAACCTCTCCCTCCGAATCACTGATATTTGGGCCGTGTTCAGACGCTGCCTTCTCTCTATGTATTGTTCTTTAGCAGAAAATAGGATGCGACTGCAGAGAACTAAGTCAAAGGAGCGAGAGAAAGTTTGAGCCGCACTTTAAATGATGCTGATTGCTGGGAGGGAGGAAAGGCATCTAAAGCTAGGAACCGAGGAGTAAAACCGATGTGAAAACAGCTTTTCACTTCTCCTCCAAGTGCTAATTTTGCTACTGTAAACAAACATTGAAGTTAGAAACAGCTGCAAATAGCCTGCCGGGTACCCAGGGCTCAGGGACGAGGGGGGAAATGACTTTTGTTCATCTCTCGGGCTGAATTTCACCCAAACTTTGCTTTCTCCCGAAATCAGTGGCTGATGCTGGTTTTAGTTGTGGAGAAGGTGGTGGTGGGGGAAAAATATAGGCATATTAAGCGCATTTCATGTGAGGCTATAGAGTACAGGCAGCTCGGCTGGATCACTAATGCAACAGGAAACCTCGGGATAGACTCAGCCTAATTAACAGTTTTCCATAGCTGAAGCGATTTTTAAGAATCCCAGTGGATTAGCCCAATATGTTCAGGTGTGAGGCTACGAGGGCCTATAACTCCTTTCACTATAATCTTATAACCTCCTTACCTAATTCCTTAGATTGCAGATAGGAAGAGTCTGACCCTGGAGGTCGTAAAGAGCTTGGTTTCATTAACCCTTCCCTCCCCAGCGCTGCTCCAAGGTTAACGGCGTTGGGCTGTGTGTTTGGGGGAGGGAGGGCAGAAGAAAGGGATTTGCAAGAGGGGACGATCTGACAGGGGAGGAAGGCTTAAAATGATTTCTGCTCCCTTCGTTCCCCTCTCTTGAGCCAAAGGAAAAATGGAAATGGAAAGGGAACTTTTCTCTTTCCCATGCACTGGGAGGTGCATAAATGTACGGATGTTTGTGAGACAATTCATTCCCTTTGTACCATTTCAGAGTGTGGTTTTTTTTTTTTTTTTAATATGTATTTTTTTTTTCATTTTCCCCAAACGTGGAGGAAATGAAACATTCTAGAAACGTCAGGTATTACAAAAAGCAAAGCAATCTCCATCTTTAGGACCAGCAGCAATCTCTGGAGCTTCTTGTCCATAGTAGAGCTCTAATCGTTAAAGGAAAAAAAAAAAATCTAGAAAAGCTTCTCAGACTGTATTTGCCTGGTAACACACCTGGTTTATATTTTAATAGGTAGTTACATTGTATTGATTCAGGGTACATCATTGATGTTGAAAGTTAATAACTCTCAAATTATATCTATCTGCCTACATACATAATTGCATACACAGTATAACACTGTAAGAATTTGCATTTTGCAGCACATTCTTTGTTCTTAAATCTTTTAACACATTGAATTGTTCCTTTGAAGAAAATGCTATTGAACCACATGTTTAAGGAAGGGATGCTTCTAAACTATATGTTTAAGCAATGAAATTGTTGAGTGAAATACAGGTTTCTTTGTATTTCACACAAACCTTGCCATACGCCAATCTTAACCTATACATCCGAACTGCCTTTTTTTTTTTTTTTTTTTTTTTTTTTTTTTCCCCTCCCAGTCAGAAGGCAGAAATATGTGAACTGCTGAGAGAGGTGGGTACTTTTTGGTAAGTATGTTTAGATATGATCTTCAGATACATTTATTGTACTTTCAAATTCTTTGGATACTAATTGAGCTAGCAAACAATATCCCAGTTGAATGTCTCAGCTCCTTCCCTATTTAAAATGCTTTTAATATAGAATTATATCGTAGCTATCCTTTTACTAAACAATATAGCTGAGGAGTCAGAAAAAAAAAAAGTTAAAACTAAATTATAATTGCTGCCTTATATCTGACTCTTCTTCCTTTCCGCAGTCCTAATGAACTCTTTAAAGTTTTTTTTTTTTTTTTCTTCTGAGTGACAGATCAAAAATAATTAGCAGAATCAGAAGCAGTCAGAAAGCTTGAGATAATGTATCTAAATATTTCATATTGCTACTTATAATACTAGCCCATCAGTTGTAAAAAGGAACCATTCCCTAGTTATTCTGTGGTAGTTTATAAATATAGAAAGATAGATTCCTTTTTTCCAGGGCCTGCCTCAGAGATGACATAAATAGAGGTTGAACTATGAGGAAAAAAATATTGAAAAAATAAAATAAAAATAAACCCCTGGACAGGAATAGAGACAGACAGATACATACATAACTGCATCTGAACAACGTTACGTACCACATTAGGGGATGGTAAAAAAACCCTAACAGATCGCATATTTATAACCTCATAATTAAAATACATTCTTATCTCTCTCTTCTGAAAGGTTGCAGCTTTCTTGGAAATACTTTGAGTGCATATTTTAAACTCCATGTCCCAAACTGAATTAAGATGAGCTGTTTTACCCAGGAGTTAAACTCTTATTTACAATTTAATGTTTAAGTTTCAACAGTCTATCAATCGCCATATCATTTTCTTTATATTTTACCATCTTACGTTTGGAGACTTTATTTAAAATGATGCTAGTTTATATCAAATTCTAATTTATGTTTGTAAGAAATTAGTTAATATTATCCAGAATAATTCCCTGTGTTTGACTGAGGTAGATTGGGTGCGAATTTTTCACATTCAAAGGGTTAAAGCTAAACTGAAAACTTTAAAGCGAAGGGATACCAGCAAACAGTGAAAAATGGCATGTCTGTTCTCTCTTGACAAGCTTGCATTATATCACATGTAAGGAAGCACAAACTTTTGAATCTAAGACCAGTTTTAGTTTTTAATAGGAAATAATTACATGCAACTTTATTTCCAGAGAGAATGTCCCTTCCAGCTACAGTGTTTTGCTTTGATCTAAGTATTAACTGGTAATAAAATAACCATATTTTGGATCCTAAGCATATTGATGCTTAAAGGAATGTTATGCTTTCAATCAAATTCTAACTGTAGATTATCCAAAGGTATTCATCCTTCTTTTGTCAGAAACCAATTTGCTCTTTTAGTCCTGCAGCTACTCACATGTGTTTTAGTATACTTTGTTATTTTATATTAGAATTTGCACTATTGAGGTGGAAAACTTTTAGATGGAGTGAGATCGTGTCCCAGCCTGGCAATTTGGGCTGTTTCTCACACAGGTCCCCCATCCAGCCCTTCTTTACACTTGTACACCACCACCATCGCTCATCTCGGAGGGCGACTACCGTGAACGTCTTTACAGCAGGATTTTGTTTTAAATCTTCAGATTTTTTTTTTTTTTTTTTTTTTTTTTTTTTACCTGGAGAATCAATCATTTGGACCCATCCTGAACAATTAACCTCCCCTTTATATTACAGCCCCAAGTGCAGTACTTCATAAAGACATGAAAAGGACATCCCAGACAGCAGGACCTGAGCCCGGGCTTGTCACAGAATATAAAGGGAGAGAGAAGGGGAGTTTTTATCTCTTTGCGCCACCAATTCTTAATAGTTCTAAGTTTCAGTGTGACAATAAAACAGTTTTGATAACATAGCTCATGGGTTTCTCTGCCACATAAAGTTTTCTTAATAATAAAAAAGAAGAAACTTTATCCCTGCTAAATTAAAATAGGGCAGATGTTGGATATGGTTCGTATTAGCCAGCCTTTCACCCCTTTGCCCCTGGCACTAAAGTTCTGACTTTTTCTTTCTACTATGTCTGTTTCTAACTGAAAGGTATTATTCCTGCCCTAGCTCTCTTCTTCTATTTATTTTTTCAGCGTCTAAAATTAAACCTATTCATTTAGTAATATACATTCTATTTCAGACTGCTAAACCTGGCCAGAGAGGGGAAACGTTTTCCAAAAAGTGATGCACCACTGACCTTAAAAGAAAACATGAGGCAGGGAAAGCTGTTCTTAAAAGGTTTATTTCTAGAGAATTTTGTAGCTCTGTTGACATTATAGGGATAATGGCTGTATTGCAATGGGCTTTCAAGGCCCAAGAGGTTTATGTTTTCTTCTGACCATAAGTATAATAAAATTTTAAAGGTGCACAAAGTCTCATCACTTTAGATATTTAAAACTAGATTGAAAAAACCCTTGGGAAACATATATTATCGTGGACAGCCCTGTTGAGAGAGCAGGGGATAGAAAAAAAAAATACCCCAAACCCAAATAAAACCCCCCAGCTTTTTCATGCTAGCTCTATGAAAATCCTGGTGATTAAACTCCCAAGGATAGCACAGCTCTTTTCTTCAGGGCTGTGAAGATAGAATTTATTGTCCATTTGGAACGATCAAGTTTAGGCTAATAAAAGGCCCTCTGTAAGCAGAAATGCCCAAGTTGATGTTTGGCAGAGTTTTCAATGGTTGAGTTTATATAGGATGGGGGCTCTGCCCTATTTGAAATTACTCATATCTCAGCAGCCGAAGATGATTTGACATACAGAAGTAAACGTTAGTAGGCAATGACTGAAGGTTAATCAGTATTGCTTTCTGAACTGGACGGTTGAAAGCAGGAAAAAGTGAAAGCTGCTCTCTCTAGCCCTTCCCTTTGCTAAGGTGCTGCTAACTTCTATGATTTTTTTTTTTCTCTCTTCCTCTTTTACTATCTGTCTTTGTGCCTGAGGGCCAGTGAAAGAACACTGCAGATTCTAGATTGCTTTCAGAGTTTCCCTTTGCTGATGATGGATTACCATGTCAATTTAAACGACATAGGATTAATTTGTTTCAATGATTTCTCTTTAGGCTGAATGCCAATCTTTTTTTCTATCTCTCTCAATAATAATATAATAATAATAATAATATAATAATATAATAATAATAATAATTCTTATTTAAAAACCCCAAACACTTTTGAGATCCCACATTAAAAAGACAATAATAGAAATAGACAAGTTAGGTGTAATGTTGCAACACAGTTATAGGTTTGAGTGTTTTTATCTCATTCTAAGGGGCTGAAGCATACAGTCAGTCACATTAAAATGAAATTGGATCCAACGTTTATTCAATAAATACTTGTCTTGTAGGTAATCCAGAGCAGAGTGCTTTTGACACATAAGGACTTAATTTGTCTTGGATAACAAGTTATTAATATGGCACATTTAAACTTGCCACCTACAATAAGGTCATTTAGATCTATAATACGACTCGCAAGAGAACTTCATAAAGCCAGAAACAAAGTTTGAAACTGCCTCTGAGTTGTGGAGCAGACGCACGGCTCATGGTTTGCTCTTTTCAGAAGGAAGTTCAGAGCAAGTAGGAGCCACCCAAACCCAAATGGTGTGCATCTGCTCCTCTTTGAAAGGCAAACGTAAATGGAGTAAGGAGGAAAAAAAGAACCCAAACACACATTTTTGAATGAGTAAGCTTTAAAGCTGTGCTGCGTCTGCTAGCAAACTCATCGCAGCTTTGAAAGTGAAAAAACAACATTTGGTTCCGAGTGGAAATTCGCCCGCATTTGCACCCTACCTCTTCCATGTGCTTTGCAATTTACTTGCTTTTAATAATAAGTGAGGAAGTTGGAACATAATCCACCCATAAATGTTATTGCTGTAATTTGACTGTGCTGTGTTTGTTCATGCATTAGCCGTATATGTAAAGTGAAGTGGGGATGTATGGTAGTGATCCCCGTACAGCCTGAACAAACAGAGATGTTTTGGTACATACTGGATTTCAGACCCCAAATACTCTGCAACTGTTTTAAAATTTGGGAAGCCAGAGGTTAGGTGTTCAGTTTCAGACCTGTCCTAAGTGAACAATGCCTACAAGAGGTGCATCAGGAGGTGAATATTACGTGCATGCAACACAGGACGTGTTTTCTGGCTGGCGATTCGGTCTCCACACTGTATGCGTGAGCTTTATTATCCTGCTTTTATGTATTAAGCTCTTGGTTGCTCTTGCCCTGGCAGATTCTGTCTCTTTAAGTAACTAAATCACATTTTTAAGCTCTTCCTGGGAAAAGGATGTTACACATGAGTAGAAAAATGCAGGCAAGAAAGGCTAATTGAATGAAAAGAGAGAATTAGGTTAAAAATAGAGTACAATCTAGTATCACATTTTCACTAGTGTAACCTGAAATGAAGGTGTCTCCAAGTCCCTAGTGATGCCAGAGTGTTTAGATGTTGGGCACAGATGGAGACACCTATTGAAATGTGTCTGAAGAAGATTAATAGGACTTGTCAGTGTTGGGAAAGCACTGCTTTGCTGTAAATTTCTACTAGCACAAGATGAATTACCGATGAATGCTCAGTTATCAACCCCATCACTATCATTGGACACTAAATCAAATTGAGCAGTTATCTACAATCAGAAAATTTCTTTTAAAAATAGGCATACACCTTTAGGCTTAAACCCTTTAATAAGACAATATCCTCTATGGTATGTGTGTGTTCACGAAGGGATATGATTTAAAGTTTCTATACAAAAATCTTCTACTCGGAAATGAACTCCAAGTTTAGTGTGAAATCAGTGTTGTCAAATAGAAGATATTCAGAAAATATTGGTTATACAATATAATATTCTGCTGGGGGCCTGATCAAAAATGGATTTTCCTGTATGTCATTAGGTTTTGAATCCATCCCTATCTGTGAGAGGGTTTTTTCATCACTCCCCTTCTTTTTGGTGATGATACCCCCCCCCCCCCCCACCTTCTCTCTACCTTAAAGACTGAGCATCCAAATCATATATTAATGCAAAATAGCTGATAAGACTCAGGATATATGTATAATAATAATACCACCCCCCTAACATATTTAGGAAATTACAGCTTAATATAATGAAATATGTGATGAAGGAATCAATGAATAATATTTTAACTGAGAATATTCTCTCTTTTATAAAAGGAGAAGCTGTCACCAGCAAAACTATCCCAAGCATTTACCAACTACTGCTAAAGTATATTAGCTGTACTTACCATGTGATGCTGCTGATGACAATGATACTAAACAAACATTGTATATTTTTAGTTTCTAGGATTTCTTTCCCTCTCACTCAGGCTTTGTACTACTTTGTCCAAGGCGATTTATCGTGGCATGTTTTCTGAAGTCAATTTTTCCCTTTTATTATAGACAAGGGCAGTCATTTATGTTTAGGGAGGGAGACAGGTACAGTGCCTTTATCTGATCTGTGTCCCCAGCCACAGCTACCTTCTTAATCGATGGCAAATTCCCACTCTGGAGGATCAGGCCCTATCTGGGCTACTTCTCAGCCAAGGAATCTATCCTTCCCTTCATCTCCACATATCTTACCTGTGATGTATGTTACTTTTTGAGGAGGGAATAATATACTATTTACCACAAAGCACAGCTTCAAAGCCTTTGTGTGGTTTCCATCTCCAGACAAAGCCTGTTATTTACCACCTTAAAAATTTACCTGAGTAAGGGACAGTAGAAGTTATTGTCTTCATTTCTGCATCCTAATTTTCCGCAGCAAATGCCCTGCATTAGGGTCAGATTCTCACTCAGATGGAAGTTATTAACTTTAAGCAGAACGGAGCCGATTTCAGCCAGCCACAGCCCGTGCCCTTCCAACACAGTCACTTTACAGCATCCCCTTGTTTGTTTTTTTCTTTGGAGGGCATGATTCTTTAAACATGTTTGTTTTACACAGAGCAGCAGTTGATTCCTAACTTTTTTTTCCCCACAAACATGTAAAGAGAATATTAATAGGGAATATTAATAGAGCTGAGGGCAGCACGATGCTAGTTAGATTGTAGTAGCTGAGAAATATGAACTAGTGAACATAATCCATAAACTCCATTTGGTTACTATAATACTCCAATCTGTATTTATTACAACCCCACTCTGATGCTTATACAACAGCAATTGCTAGATTTATACACTCTAATAGTTTCACAATAGGAAAAACCTGTGCTCTTTATCTTTCTTTTCCTGCCCAAAATAACCCCTTCCACATATACTTCAGGCTTCTCTGGACCTTGTCTGGGTTTAATCACAGGCTGTGGGACAAAATGTGCATTATTAAGAAATATAAATATTTTCAGAAGCAATCAAAGGGTTGAAAGATTGATTCGGCATGTAGATTGGATTTAATTCGAAGCAGCTTTGTTCTAATGAGGACTAC
This sequence comes from Athene noctua, assembly GCF_965140245.1. NCBI lineage: Eukaryota > Metazoa > Chordata > Aves > Strigiformes > Strigidae > Athene > Athene noctua. The sequence goes on along the minus strand of NC_134049.1, from coordinate 10,698,053 downwards.
TGGGATACAAAGACGGCAGCCGCTTATGGCCACCAGTTGGGAACTTCGACTCGCAGCAACCTGTCAAGAATTTCAAGAAACTGCCAGGTATTAAACAGCAAAGTGGTGGGGAAGCCGGTGGTCTATTGTTCTCAGCCTCCTTCCGAGGCTGGATTAGGATTTCGTAGTCCCTTTTTTACTGAAATGACAATTAAGGTTAATTTCTCGCTGCCGGTGGGGCCAAATCCTGCAGTCCCTCACTCAGGGGAAACTCCTATAGACTTTATGGGGGGCTTTGCCTAAGGGAAAGGTGGCAAAGCTTGACTGAGCCCAAGCCCAGCAAATTTGAGAGCCCTGTAGCAATTTATACAGCTTCCAGACCTGGTGAGGTTGCTTTCGGAGTGACTTTTGTTAGATTTTGCTACCTGCACTCCTAGATGTGATGGGACCTTTTTGCACAGAAAGGTGTTTTTCCCTACAGAGAAATACAGCTCCGTGTTGGCTTGGAAGCTCTTGTGTCCTTGTTGGGTGACCCAGCAGAACTGCCGGATCCGTACTGCTTCCAGGGGAAAAGCCTGTAACGTCCAACAAAACATCCTTGAGGTGATGCTGAACAAAACAGGATGCCTGATAGCTTTCCCCTCAGACTTAAAAAACCCCAACAGTAAAATTGCAGCGTGCACCGTGAGGGGACTGTCACGTCACAGGTACTTGGGGAGCACAAGACCCTGACAGCTTTCCTAAATGTCGAGCGTACAGTCAGAATCACAGTATATACAGGATCAAACACTGACTAGTTTCTCTCTCCCCGTAGCCCCCCCTTTGCGTACTTTTGTCCATAAAAGCAATAGAAAGAGAGAAAGCTTGAATTTTCTGAACTGTTTCACCCATCCACAGCTGGAATTCCAAAGTGAAATGAAAATGCCTTTAAAATCAACCCTACATGGGAGCCTGAGAGAACAAGTTTTCCTTTGTTGTAGGGTATAGTATTATTTGCTGTAGGTTTTTGATATACATTCTAAATTAGGCCTGCAAAGGAATGCTTCATCTTTAATTCATCACTCTCAGCTGAAAGAGATTAGCAATGTCTAGCACGCACCCTTCGTATGGTGCTGACCTCATCAAGTATGGCCTGAAATTAATTAGCCTCATTCATTCCAAATGGAAAAGGATAATGGAGCTGCATTTTAGAGATGACCATCACAAATTGTATGCAGCATATTTAAAATCCCTCCCCCCTCGCTCCCCTCCCTATTAAAAAAACTATGTAGATTAAAATTCTTTCCAGAACTTGCAATATGTCAGAGTTGTCGAGGTATTAGGAGCCGAAACCACTCAGTTTTTATTTGTGGAACTGGGAGCCACATTTTGTGTGTGTGGCTGTAAAAGTAGCAAGCCTGTCTTAATGGCAGAACACCTGGAATTAATTTGATATTTCCAGGTGCTCTGGCAAACTGGGGCATCAAGCACTTGCTGTTTAAACATTCTTCCACTGCCTTGCTTAAATCAATATGAAAGTGGTGTCCCTTTGTCATTCATACATGCAAAGTGCTAGCACAAACTCCAGCTTGGCTTCAGAGTCCTACATCACTCATAATCTAATTAGAAATCAGAGCAGAGCTGAAGCAGCATTCTTTGTGGATTCTTGGGCAGCAAATAGGGATACTTGTCTTTTGTTTCCCTCCTCGATTGCATCGTTCACAAGCTTTCACACCACATCTCTAAAGGTGGTTAGGTGCCTCAAGATGTTGACAGGCATGAAGGACAAGATTATTTAGGTATTTAGGTGCCTACCCTGGGTGATTTCAAATGGAATTAAGCAACTGGATGTTACTGGGGAGGGGCAGGGGAGGGCAAGAAAAAAGGGAAAAAAAAAGCTTCCAGCGCCTATGAAAAGCTCTAATTTGTTGTCCTAAACTCTAGCAACGTGGGCAATGTTTTTTCAGGGTAAAACTGCCTGCAGGGTAAATTTACAGAAGTCTGCTCATTTGTACCAAGGTCAGCGGGTACTTGGTTTTGGGCAGCGCAGCCCAGCCTGGCGGCTCAGCCAGCTCCTCCCTGGCTGGGCACGGTGGTGGCGTGTGCTCCGGTTGCTTCCCAAGAGACAGGGAAAGTAGTAAAGAATGCGGGATTTCCCACAGGAATTTGGAAGACGCCCATGTCTAAGACAATGGTGAGGATTGGGCCAAAACCTAGATCCAGTCTGGATCCCTCCATCTGAGTAGCCCTGCCTTGACCTACGACTGCTGATGGATCGCAGCGACGTGGACCTTTCTCTCTCGTCACTCCCCAGCATCAGATCACAAAGAGGGCCTGAGATAATACTGTGAGTAAGATATGTTTTTTGTCACACCAAATAACTCATTGTGAAACTTCAGATTTGGAAATAACAAGGTCAAAATGGCCTGTATCTGCAATGCCAGGTCTTGGGGAACGTTCCTGCAGTTCGTACGTCCAAGGCTGGATACATAGGGAAAACATTTTGTCATATGCCCTGTGCACCTCATAGCCAGGAAAATTGAGAATTAATTATTTCTCTTTAACACAAACAAATATTTGTCTTCCAAAGACTCCATTCATTAAGACTGCCATTGAATCCAGGATTGAACTCATTGTTATTAATCCTAAATGAATTCAAGATTGTCTACCATGAACAAAGCTGCTTGCCATCTGATAATCCAAATTTGCTCAGGAAAAAAGAATGAGCAAATGTTCGAAGCAGCAGGTGAAATCATACCACAGTTATTAAGCCTTCTTTCAGGGGAAGCACAGGATAGATTAAATTGTTATGTTAGGCCATGTTGTGAGTCCACGTCAATTTTGTCTGAGATCTTATCTTAGCTCAGAACCGTTTCCTCCTAAATTAAACTAAATGCTGAAGACATGAGAAGCATATTGACCCAAAGATTCAAAACTTTGGACTCAGCAGCCTTCTGATCTTTTGTCCACAGAGTATCGAGTTGTAAAGCTGTGGAATATTAAATAATCATGATTATCTTCAACTTGCCTAAGTTCATTTGTCATGCTGAAACACTGGCACGGATTTTCCTTACTGTTTTTTCAGAACAAGACATTGATTCTGCCTGCAAGCTGGATTCATTTGCCAGCCACTGATCTTACAGACTGTGGTCCTATACTAATATTAAGTCTCATGCACTAACCGTGGTCTGTAATTCTGTCTCTGGTGCTCTTAATCTCTCCTTTGCAAACACCATTGTCCAATAAAGCCACAAACAAAAATCTTACAATCAAAATGACTGAACTATGCTTGTAGTTCGATCAGCTGTTATCAGGCACAAACAGTTCTTGAGATTCAGAAATGCAGTGTAATTCACCTGGGATAAGAAATCAAATTTGAAAATGAGCTGAACAGACATTTTTAGGAGTAAATAAGTTTCTAAATAAACCAGCTTTTTAATTCCGCTTTTTCTATATTAGTACTGTAAATCAATATAGTCTGCACTTGGAGGAACCAGATCAGTTTGAATTGTCATAATGAAAGATCATCCTGTTTCTTGCAGCACAGCCAAACAAGGAGTTTTACTCCTGACACAAGAGTTTTCTCAAGTAGGGACAACTTACTAACTTATTACAGCAATGATTTAAGCTCCAAGTGGTTCTATCATTTTTTAGAGAACAAATCTCTACCAAAATGCACGACACAGTCCCTGGTGTCAGAGCGCTGGAGAGATGGAGTTCTAGAAGAAATAATGTTGTTTAGATGCTTTTTAAATGCAAACATAACGATGATACATTAAATAATGTGATCTACTCAGCCGGACTTCTAATTATCTGCATACAAACTGCGTGTTAATTCATCACTTCGTTCACTTCAGCTGTAATATTTGTTAGTGGTAGACATTAACACTAAGCCATAAGTTTGAATGAGAAGAAAAACAAGGGGAGTGCAAAGCTGTATATTAGCTTAGACAAGTAGGATGTCATTGTCATCCTGAATTTGTTGATGGCACCAGGCATTAAGTAAGTAAATCTTCAGCTACTGAAATAACAGTTCACTTGCTTTCAGTAATGACATCCAGGAGGCAATGCAGTGGATTTACAACAGCGGGTACCTATGTACTAATAATGGCCACTTAGCCCCAGCCACAAAATAATGAGTCAAAATGGAGATTCACCTTTCCCCTGAAAAAAAGATTTTTTTCTTATTTTAGTATAATTTCAAATGTTCAAGAGTCTGGTTTTGACCTTTTTTGGCAGTGGGGAAGGATTTTTGTCTGTGAAGTATTGAGCTCACGGAGTCATTTGGACAATTTCCGTTCTCACCTAGCAAAGACTATGGAGATGTTCAATGGTGCAAAAAGGCTCCCGGTTTGGGGGTTTGTGTGTAAGGTCAGGCCTTTCTGCGGGCTGTGGTTTGTTCCCATTTGTATCAGACATCACTCACCTATAGTGGTTTGCCCTAGATCATGGACATTGCAGGTCCACACACACACAGTGAGCTCACGTGCTGAGAACAGAAGTATCTTGAGTGGACATCATAGTTCTTTGTTCCAGCTAAATTATTTGGCTACCCTTCTGCAAGATTTTCTCTCCATACATCCTAATTCTACCATCCTTTTCCCCTAATAACAACATAAATGAGTACTCTATAGGTGTAATTACAATAATAGCTCTTTTACTGCAAATACTAGAAGCCTGTAACCTGTAATTCACTTTTTCTGATACTCTTCTATTCTAACACTAGACATGTTATTTTAAAATGTCTAGGACCTGAAAGCTAAATTTATATAGTGATATATAATAGCAATGGAAACTAAGCCTCCTCCTTAGCTCAGGCTTTAGAGCTATGTTACATCTCTCTGCCAGTTGGTGCCTTGTTCACCTATAAATATCATATCCACCACTCTCAGGATGGTTCCAATATCAGAGTTAAACAGGAGGAGGCAAGATACACCTCTGCTTAATTTAAGGTAAGAATCTATGAAAACCCAAGACATACTAGCATGCAATGTCTTCTCTTTCATTATTTCATGGAAAATTCAGGGGCAATAAGGGCATTTGCTTCTCCACAGTGAATCTGCTGCATCTCTTGTAACACCAGCTACCCTTCTTTTCCAGGGATGAACTGTCACCAGACCGTGACTGGAAAATGTGGGGACCAAGCACACAGAGAGGTGGCTGATGCAGCTCGTTCCCTGACTGTCACTGGGCAGGTCTCTGTCATGGCATAAGTTACCAGAGGCGAGACAAACACTGTGAGGACTGTTCCTGTTCTGGCTGCTCCTCATCAGTGCTTTGAGTTGCGGGAAGCCCTGAGAACCGAGGCAACATGAGTGTGTGATCAGGTATTTGCTCCTCTCATGGTTTATATGTGAAGTACAGGGCAAGGTTTCACCCTTCTGCAGGTAAGAACTCAAACTAATTTACAGATTTAGTGTTAGCGATGAGCAAGACAATAATGCTAAAATAACTCATGTGACCCTTTGCCCTCTTCTAGAACTGACATTGTTTCATCATTTTCTCTCCATTTTCTGGATGAAGCAGCCAACATGAAGAGGGCATGCTGGCACACATCCCACTTGATAGGTGAAAAGAACAAACCGACAAACATTTTTAATATGCTGCAGCTTATCAACATCCCAGTGAATAAAGGGTGAATGGTCTTTTCCATTGGCTATTCATAGATGGACATGGATATGCTGATAAACTGCCATTTAGTCCAGAGGCTGGACAGAAATAAATCACCAGATAAAATACAATATTCCTAGTGAAAACCTTTATGGAACGTATTCTTGCCCCAAACCGCTCCTGGAATAGACACAGGATTGCTCCCTGAGACCTGGCAGCTCTTCTAAGTGAGCATATGGTCTGCTCAGCTCTTGCAGTACCGGTGCACAGTGAATAAACACACAGCAATGTCAGAGCAAACAGGAGGCTGTTTAATAGCATGAAATTCTGTGGCTACTTCAAACTTCATCAGTACTTCAGAAATGGATTCCCCTTCTCTGCCGGAGCGTGCACTGTTTGCAGGAGACGTAGGAGAAAACTGAGACAATCTCTTTGGGGGCAGATGGTGTCTGTAGCCATCTCTTATGAAGCTGATGCTGCTGTGGAAGGGTCCTGCCGTGTCAGAAGTTGCATTTTCTGGTGATGCTACATTGGCATCTTCATTTTTCTGAGGTGTCCCCTGATGCAGTGTGACTTGTACAGTAATTGGAATAGAGAGAGGGACCCGAAGGTAAAAATCCCACTGTTAATCAAGGCTGGCAAAGGGCAGAACATTAGCTGAAGTAATTGTATTTCTGAGGGAGTCAACAAAGCCAGGCTCGTCAACGCTAGCAAACAGATCTGGTCCTGCCTCTGTGCTTCTTGCACTGGCAGAACATTGCACTGAAATCACTGGAGTAGGGATAGGGCCAGGAATGAGCGGCTGAGTTGCAAAGCAAATTAATTCCTGCCAAAAAAGTTCAGCTATGCTCAGAAGTATGTAAAGTGTCTGATTTGAGAAGTGTCAAGTAGCATTTGTGACCAATTATCCAAGATGAAGGGGGCAGAGCTATGTTTACATGTACTAATCTTCAGCCAAAGTTTGAAAACTCCAATTCATGGACACGCATCAAATTTCCTTTCCAGGCTTGGCATTTGCCTGTACGCACGCACGCACATTGCTTGGGGATGACAGGAAAACATGATTACGACTTGCAAATAATACAAATAAAAAAAAAAAAAGAGAGGGGAGCTGCCATGCGGCAGCAGCATGGTAATTAAGCCTATGTTGTCATATGCGAAAAAAATCATGGACCGCTGTATGAGTAAAATATCAGCTGAGCTGGAATATGATGTGTGGTGTGTCTGTATTGTTATTTTTCCACAACCTGTGAAGCTCTGGGTAATGATCTACCCCAAAGAATAAGAAGTAAAAGCTGCCTCTGCCATCTTTTGTTTAATTAACATAGGTATACTAATTTAATGCAATTAATCAAGATGGTAGGGATAAACCAGTAACTCACAGTTGACAGCAACGATATTGTCATTGCTATGGCATAGAAGGGCTACAAAATTATAGTAGTGACTGGAAGGAAACACTATGAGTAAGAACAAGCTGGCTGGAGTTTTGGGTAGGTTTCAGAGGTTTACACAGATCTATTGAAATTTAGGGGCAGCTGATTTTTCATGTGGCCAAGTGTTTATCTGCCCCTGCCCTTCCCTTTCCCCTCTCAGACCTTCCAGGGTAACCCCCAGAGTGGCAACAACTTTTAAAGCAATTCTTCTTTCTTCTAACAGGTTCCTGATGCTAAAGGTCTGACCTTAAAAGGAGGAGTGCATAGGGCAAGAATGGGTACCGCAGTGAGCTTCTGGCCTTCAGCCCTTCCAAATACAGCTATTTTGGTAACCAGAACAGTATATTCATGATGGGTGAGAGAACAGAGCCTTCCAGTGAAGGATTTCTCAGCACATTAACTCTATCGGTGCTGGATGCTGTGTCCCTGTGTAGGTTGCCTGTGACTATTTAAGACCCCCAAATGCAGATTTGCAGAAGTCTGCAGCTTTCTGTAACTTCATGGCCACGCTTCAGTGCCTGCTGCATCTGAAAACTGAACGATTCTTCCTGGGGATTTCCATGTAGATCTGGGGACAACTGCAATCACATGCCACTGTGAGTAGTTCAGACTTGGAGGTCTTGTCTGCAGGAGAGGCACAGCCTGGTTTGCTATAGTGCAACTGTCCTCATTAACGTTCCTCAAGCCCTGATGTACTGGGACAACCATCATTGGGTAAGAAGATGGCTGAGTTTTTTGGGCTCATTCTTTTGGCTTCAAAATGTTAAATGGGGTGATAAATAATAGTAACCGTGTCCCTTTTTATAGTGAAGTTGACACTTGCCTTCTAGTAAACAGACACAGAGATGACCCTCCTCATTTCAGACATGTCACCAAGCAGCCCCTGGGATGGGAAGGGTTACTGGCCATTTACCAAACTCTGTTTGACTTGGGTTCATGGGTGAGAGATGAAAGACACTATATTGCATTACCAATCCCTGGGGCCAGGCAGTCTCCCTAAAGAAGCATTTCATTTAGCAAGGCAACTGCCGGCCCATGGGAATTGGATAGCTAAGAAAAAGAGGAAGCAGTTTCAATTGCAAATGCTTTCTTAGGGCATATGTCTTAAAGCCACATGGAAACTCTGCTTCAGTGTGGCAGTAGATGCTCCAGGACACTTAATGGCCAGCAGATTTTTTCCTACAATGTTTCTCCCTTTCTTCTCGCCAAAATATCCATCAGGTTACTCATGGTATTTCTGCCTCTGCCCTATTCTGTTTTGCTCCATCTCTGTTGGGGATATGCCCCATACCTGGAGCAAGCCCAGTGCAGCAGGTGTGAACTGTTACCTTTTCTAAGAGCTTCAAAGTCTAGGCAACATGCTTTCTTCATCTCCCAGATGAAACAAGTAGCCCTGGTATCACACTTACAGCTGTCAGGAGCTTGGAAGAAGAGGAGCATTCTCCTGAACATTTCAGTATACTAGAGCCGAGATGCTAACTGATTTTCTTGGCTATAGTGGAGAGGTCCTTGCTATCGGGGTAATCCAAGTATTGCCTTTTTACAGATGATGGATGCAGTGCTTAATGTTGCAATGGTTACAGGAAGGAGAACATCTGCTGCTCAGACAGACCAAAAATTCAACCTGGATTCAGCCCGAGTTCCTTATGATCTCAAAATCCAGTGTTGTGCCAAATTCATTAGCTATGGTGAAATTCCTCTTTCGCTTTTCTCCCTTGCTGTTTGGGAAGTGAATCGTGAGACGTTCAGAAGTTGCATTTGTTGTTTGATAGTTTTATATAATGGTTGTAATAGTGAATCTGCTGAGTCAGCAGTTCTTTCCATGTTTGTTTGTTTATTTATTTAATAGTCCATTTCCAGCAAGTTCTTGTTACCCAGTTCCTGCTGACAATCAGGGAACAGGAACAAGTCAGCTCAGAAAATGAACGACTAGATGGTAAGTGAAAAGAAGAGTAAATGCAGGCCATTCATGTGACAGGATCCGATTCATTTTTGTGCCAGGGAGAGTTTTTTAAATGGGACTTCTCCCAGTGGAGACCTTGCAATGCTCAAGGCCTGCTTCACTATAAAGACAATACATAATTATTCAGAGCTTATTATTATTTTTTATCACTCATTTTCTAGTCACATGGAGAAAGGGCACAGATGAGATCAGGACCTACTTTATTGCCATGCACTGTACAGATTGTACAGTACACTGTACTGTACGAGCCCTATAAAAGGAGGCAGACAAATGCACCCAGGCTGAAGGTTGAAGTTACTGGTCTAAGATGCCAGAACCCATCGACAGAAAAATGGGGACTCAGCCTGAGACACTCTATCCCAGGATCATGATGCTTTAGACATCCTTTTTTGTTTACATTTATTTCACATCACTGAAATGATGAATTGAATAAATGCCATGTCCTTTGAAGCATTATTTATTGTATTTATAGGAAACAGTTTATCTGTTCTCTCCGGCTAGTGGAAATTATTAAGAGTGATAAACTCATCAGGAAAAAATGTAGGTTGGGTGTGACAGGGAAATGTGTGTTTTATTCTGCAGTGCTGTCTTAATCTCTGGTTTTGGTATGACAGACTCTGTGGTCTCACTGATACTGCACCATCCCACCATCCTGTTCCCTGCTTCCAGGCTGGGGTCACAAGTTGGACTTGGAAGAATCAACTTTCATGCAGAAATGTGACTGGGATATGCATACTATTTCAGGGTAAGTGGATTTTTGTTTAATTTGGGTTTTATATACAATGTATAAAGTCCATACGAAGTTTGTTGTTAATCCCAGTCTAGATGTGAACTGCATTTGACCACTACTTGTTCAGTCCCATAAAGTATACCTGTGTACCACAGCAACATCTGCTCTATTTATGTATTAAAATTATTTTACCAGGTCAGCCCTTTGGAATTCAGCGTTTCATTCATAAAGGATTCTATAACACACACCAGTTGTGCTATCTCTCTTCTTTCTGATGAATTAGGTGATTTTTCTTATGTCTATTTACATTTTAATTTATTGTAACATTTGTTTACTTTCTTATTTAAACAATTGAGACTTTTACAAAAGTAGTAAGAGCCAAAAACTAACTCTCAGAGACTGAACGGATACTCATTATAATTTTCTCTTTAGTACTTGCAAGTTTTGGGTTATCTTATTCACCCTTTCCATGTTGACTATGTTTTGTTAGTTTTCCTCAGATCCAGAAGGCAGTGATAATGGATAATGTGTGTTATAGGTTTCTTTACAGATGAAACTAATGAGGTGTCCCGAAGTCGAGTAAGTACTCAATACCAGCAACTTATATTGGCACTCTGTGCTACTGCTGCTGCTTTGAACCTATTTATTTAGTCATTTGGACTTTAACTGCTCAGACGCATTCCCTTCTGCTGCAAGCAGTGATACAGGAAGGTGTGTTTTAAACCATGTAGTCATTTCCATCTTGTATTTCATGAGGGGTTATTCTCGTTTCAGAGATGAATCATTCAAATATCCTTCTACAGATTCCAGGTGAGTTACTCACATTTAGATGCTTCCAAGTAATACACAGAAAGGTGCTGAGAAAATGAGGAGTTTCTGCCTAGTCAAAAAGCAAAAGTAGATCTGAGCAAATTACATGTACTAGTGCTCAAAATCCTTCTAAGGAGACCTGGGGCCAAAGGGCTCCTACCTTCAAAAATGTGTGGCCAACAGGGATGCACAGTACTTGCTTTACTGACTGACCCATCAGCTGCTCTCTGTCCCCAGAAACAGTTCAGGAAATGACTGAAAGTATCTGAAGACATAAAAAGGATAATTAAGTTTCATTGTGGGAATAAGAAGGTAATCTGTCCAGACAAATCTAGGACCTAGTATTGAAAATTGTAGCATCTGAATATAAAAAATGAGTAATTTTGAATAAAGATGTCTATCAGGACTGTAAATTCAGAGAGTAAAAAAGTAGCTTTGCTTAATAGACCATCTCTCTCTCCATCTTCCTCTAACTCATTTTCTCGTTCTCTTTCTCCCTTTTGTGTTATTGCAAAAAAATGCATGTAAAATCTGATATCGAGAATGCTTTAGCTTCATTTCAATCTTCTCTCCTCAAAATGTTTTGTTCCACTGTGAAGATTCTCCCTAGGAGATAACCTTAGGCATGACTGCACTAGGCTTGTAGGGCCACTTATTTGCAGAGAGAACAGCTCTATTTTGAGGAGTCTCTGAGGCAGCCAGGTCCCCACTCTTCTGAGGCTCTTAAAGATGTTTCTGAGCTGGCATGAGAAATCGCCTGGGACTCAGAGCAGATCACAAGGTGCTTAGGACAGTATTTTCTCTGCACCTATTTTTTGCTGAGCAGAATTGCTGCACTATAAACAAATGCAAGTTTTGCCTCATTCTTAGATACTGTGAGTTATGAAACCCCACTCTAGATGTAATGAATGTATAGATCATTTTGACCAGATCATAATCTATTAGTAAATAATGTTCCCTGAAAATGTATAGGTGAAATAAAGAACTTCTTGCTACTGTATTCGTGCTGTATTGGTATCAAGGATTACTGATGAGGCCAACATGATCCTGAAGCTTTGTGCTACTGATGTTTAAATGCAATGCAGAACTAACTAGAGGGTTTGGTTAGCAGATTCCTTCCTGGATTAGGATATTCAGGATTTATACTCCTGGAAGCAGGATCTGAAACTATACAAAGTTTACCTGTCCCTAGACTTTATCACAAACCCCATACTTCGGTTCACTGACATGTTCACTAAGATTTATAAAACTTTTCTATTAGGCTCCCCTTATTTTGGTAGTGTTATTAATAGGCGAATCACACAACAATTTTTAGAATGAGCATGACTGATATAGCAAAGCCCTATAATACCTATGACTTCTTCACTGTCCATGGAGGAAGCCCAAGGATACCAAACTGTCTGAGACCTATGGCCATTTGTCAGCACAGTCGCTAGGCCATGGGAAGGTTAGTTTTAAAGAAGATGGTACTTAAGGGACATTTGTGTGACACATGCTACAGTGTCCAGAGATAGGAGTCTATGTATTTTGCTCTAAATCTAGACAGGAAGTCACCAGGAAAAAAGGGAAAGAAGCACGGGGGAATAAAAGTACTTTTGAAAGAGAAGAAATCTACATTTCAATGAAAATCCTTTCAAGGCATTTCAAATAAGAGTCTGAGAGAAATAATTACAAAGTTTGGAGAGAAAGAACGTTAGCTTTGATATCTTTTTCTTCTATGAAGCAATTAAAATAAGCAATTTTTCAAATACTAAGCAGAAAATTACTAATGGCTGAACCCAAAAGCTTTCATTTCCTTCTTGGGGCCTTTATTCTTCTAAAAAAAGACAAAAAAAAATGTGAAGGTGGTTTTCCAGATAGATTAATGCATAAAGCAGTCGCTAGTTGGATGTCATAAAAACTACAGCAGCATAGAATAGCTGAGATTAAGAGCTAGATTTAAATCATGCAACAGTCCAGTTAATATCAATGTCTAATTAAGAAATGCATAAGAAGTCTGTAATGTTGATTTGATGGAGAAAAACTCTAATAGGGTTTCTTTTGGAATTTTCCATTTCAATTGCTGTGTAGACTTTTAATGGATGTCCTATCCAGTCTTTGGTATTAGCAGGAATCATCCTCAAATTAAAACCAAGGCCTAAAATGGAACGCAGGTAGACAAATTAGCTCGTCTGGGAAGCAGTCTGGGTAGAATGACAATGTGAGCTCAAGCCAAAATTTTTAGTACAAATAGAAGAGAACAAATGTCTCAAATCTGGTGTGGAAACCCTATCTGCTTATCATTTTAAGCAATTTAAAACCCTGTAATTTTAAACAATGCAATGTTAACCCATTTCCCCACCTCCCTAAGCCTGCTGAAATCCCTGACAATTCATACTTAGAAATTCAGACCACTAAGCATTATTAATTAGTATTTTTGAATAGGAAGGCTTTCTACAGTTATGTATATTAGTAGTATGTAGAGGTGGGCTCTTCTTTGCTTGCAGTGGGATTTAGAGCACACAGTTCCCTATCACTATCAATGAATGCCATTAATCTCCCACTCCTCTCTGGGCAACTAAAGCTCTTAAACTCTTTGAGCAAAACTAAACCTGAGGCATCTGCTGTGTCACACAGATCATCCAGGACGTTAGGTCTCTAGATATGAAAGGGGAACTGGTTTTATCCTGCATGTCACTAATGCCCTAAAGTTGTTAAACTAGGAGCAGTGTAACTGTTAGTACGCACAAATCCACATTGCAAAGAGGGGGAAAGCACAGCACCGGATTAAAGCAGGGTATTTGCTATCACCACTTTGTTGTTGACCCAACAAATCCGGAGGGAATTATCTCAAGAATCCAGGAAGACAGCAAACTCAAAATAACCCCTCTGACCCAGGCAGCAAACACACCCGGGAGTAATTTTTAAGTTCATTAGAACACATTAAAATACAATACATTGGCCGTGCTAAAGCGAGGCATATGATTCCATCTGTCTACATATTTTTTCCCAGTACTAAATCCATTCAGAGACCTTTTAGAATCGTATCAGTAAGGCTTGTCACTTCACTTAGCAAACAGATAGTGGAAAAGACTGGAGGTAAAATCAGAGTAACGGTGAAAGTTTGGCACTTCCGAGCCACAGTCATTGCCTGAAATTCGTGCTTGACATTGCTCCATTGATGAATGAGGCACAAATATGTCATATTAAACAGTGGTACCGTGGCCCTGGGGAATGGCCCAAGGATTTTTCTCCTTGAAAGAGATGGGAACTAGGATGTTCTGAGTGAGGCATTTGCCTTCTGAATGATACAGAAGGTCTAATGTGAGGACATTCAGGTCATCACAGGAGTCTGTTCCCCCCTCCTCCCCCAGCCTTGACTGTATGACTGGGGAGGTACCATGGGTAAAGATGCTTCTAGATGATTGTTCAAATGGAGCACTGCTCTAGCAGGGTGCTTTGTCCGCAAGCTTTGTTGGATTAGTGCAATAATTAAAAAAAAAAAAAAAAAAAAGGAGTATGAAGCAGTCTGTCTTTTACAAAAAAACATGCAACAGACAAATAAACAAACCATAACTTGTGCAACACACTTGAGAGCCACAAATTCTGTTACAGTTTTGCTAAATGAGAGGAAAAATCTTCCTTTCCTCCATAAAACCATCCTTCTAGACATTACTGCAGTCGTGACCTCACTGCACTTCCTGGATTCTTTCTGAAAAGATTAAAATGAACCAATATACCAGTGATCTCATCACAGCGTAAAGGACATCTTACACAGGGAAAAAAAATCGGGAGTTCTTCAGTGCTTTGTTTGCATCAAGAGTAGGTAAAGCACTATAACATCATTGTGGAGAAACACTAAAGGTACAGAGAGGCATTTTTCCATCTTATAAACTATTTGGATTTATCCTACCTGATCCTGCCTGTCACATCTGTCTTCATTTTAGTTGTCTCCACATCTATTCTCTTTCTTTTTTTCCTGATTTTCTCTGTACTTTCCCTGGTCTTTTCTATGCCCTTCATATATGTTTTAATATATCTGATTACTTTGAACTACTTACACTACTATTCTCAACTGCATCCAAAATACATTTTGCAGAATACATACATACAATCCTGTTACACAAAAGTATTCACACATTCTTCATCTATAGCTTACGTTATTCTGGGTAAGAACATCTTTCCTATATGTATATACAGTTCTCAGGCAAAGGGCTCATGGGTTATGACAGCTCTCATCTACTTTGAAGCTGTTGTATCTTCTAACAGAAATCAGGAGGATGAGTAGGGAGAGTTGCTTTGTTTTCTTTGGTAGGAGAACCTGTAAATTAGTATTTATGTAACCTAGAATCCCACATTTTTAATGTATCACATTCTGAGGTCAGAAGCTAGAATATCTTCAGAGCATGAAGAGTACAGCGTTAATAATGTAATCTTATCTCTTGTGCCCATAGGTACACCTCAGCTCTGTCTTGAGATCACACCATTAAGCAATGAGGTGACAAACCGGTTTCCTTTCTCAAGCCAAATGTCACGTAACTGCCCAGGGGCCCATATTGGTGGTGGTAGTCTCCCCTGACTTTTCAAGGAGAGATGTGCCCGTGTGACCCATTCCCATCCTGTATGCTTGTCAGGAGGAGACAAACCTGCTCATTTCCATCTGTAGACATTTCTCAGCCAGGTGGAAAGCCACGAGGCATCAGACTGTAGGCTGGGAGGCATTAGAGCAGCCACCTGTTAGACGCTGAGAAAGAAACCTCCAAACACCATCAAGTGGTGAGGAATTCCCAGGTCTAAAGCAGGTGGATGTAAAGGGTGATGGTACTTTTCTACGCACCCAAGATTTGTTACTCCTAGATGGGGCAGCAGACAAACTTCCAACCCCAAATGCTCTGCAGTTGATAGATGTGATTTAGTGAGGAGAGCCCCAATCAGGATAATACCTGCCACAGCATTCGTAGAAGTCCAGAAGACCCAAGGAGCAGTGCAGAGCATCTGTTACCAACAAGAAAATAGTGGGTGAGAAGCTGTTGTAATTCCTCGCCCCAGGGTCCTGTCTGGAGGCACAGACTTCCCAAGGCAGAGGGGAGCTGGAGAACTCAGGACATTCAGTAAAATCTCACCCCCCTGCAGATTTACCAGGTCAGCTCTGTCCAGGTCAAAGGAGTTGGGTAAGGTCCTCAGGTCTACCCCAGATTCATTGCTCTATTGATTGTGAAGGGGAATTCATAGCAGATCAGGATCTTGAACTGAGACTGGCCTACCAGCTGAAGTTGTATGAACAAAATCATATATCCCCAACTACAAATAAAACCGATGGCCAATTGTAGCCTAATCATCACTTCTGCCAGAGGAAAGAGAAACTCTTTGACATAAGTTCCCTTGGATAAAATTCTTCTTTTCCAGATTAAAGAAGGGCTGCAGCTAATACATATCCTGAGACATAATGTGGATTTGCACCTTTCCCATTAAATATAGCTGGTTTGTGTCCAAAGCATCGCTTCTATTCCTAATGCTCAGTTATATCATTACAATTTCTACATTAGTTGCAGGTATGAAATGCTGACTGATTCGCATTTCTCTTGCTGTCAACAGGAGAGTAATGTGTGTCCAAGGCCTGATTCTAGAGGTGAGGTCACCAGGATCTCCATTTGCACATCTGCTTTGCTAAACACAAGACTGGAGATTTGCAAAGCTCCAGTATGTACAAAATGGAATGAGTTCACTGGGGGCCATACATGAGAAAATGTGCTCATTTAGTAGGCAGGTCACAGAATTTTCCTGCTATACAAAATATTTGCTGTTTTACAACCAGCAGCATTTTGCTAGTCTTCACATGTGGATACCTGTATGCTCTATATTAATAATGAAAAAAGCTACGCTTCATGTTACGTGATACAAGAGAAATCAGGATACCAACAGGTTAAAAACCAGTCAAATACATTAAGTAGCTTCAGAAAGATGCTAATATTCACTGTGTGCCTGCTTGGACTGTGCAGATACTGAGATGAGGAGACTGCCTGATCAGAGCTCCCGGAGGGATGATAGTGCTGGAGCCTGTCTTACACAGAGGCATCCAAATTTGGTTTTGAGGGCTTCAAGAGAAGCATTCAAATATTTCTACTTCCTGCTGTTAGTGGATTTTCTTCATACCTTGGAAAAAGTCTTGCAATTATAATGTGTTTGCACTTGATACCTAGATAATGGTTCTTGCTCAGGGACCTCTAATACACAGTATTTTCTGTCTTCTACATTTTACATGAGATCAAAGACTAATCATATATATATATATATACCAAATTATTTCTTGTTTTCTGCTAATCTAGAATATCCTTCAATATCTGCAATAAAGATTACCATGAGTAATCTATACAAACTATCTTTTTGTCTTGTATAGCAGATATTTTTGCCTTTTAATGTCATCTGGTTATGACATCATGATTCTGGTTATTCTGGACTTACAGGACATTTTAAACACATGCATTGAAGGATCATTCACCACTATGCACTACACTTTTCCTCCCTCTGTTTGACTATGTCTAAAGCTTTTTGAGGTAGTGGAAACAAAATTGATTTTAATGTCCAAAATGAGAAAACAGGGATTTGGTCATCAGCTCTTCATTTCATTACATGGAATTTAGACCTACCATCCCCATAGTGACTTAATTTGAATTAAAACCAAGTGATTTCAGAACTCCATAGCACACTGGGGAAAGCCATGAGCAGAACTCATAGGTGAGAGCACATTTCATGAACATCTGAGAACCCAGCCCTGAGACTATGCTGCTCAAAATGGACATCTCCTTAAGGAAGCTGTTAAAAATAATTTTCACAAGGATTATAAGACATGAACTTTTAATACTGAGAAAGGGAAGCACTAGATTTTTAAAGAAAAGCTTGATTCTGAAAAAATTCATTCTAGGATGGTTTGCGTTGGAAGGGACCTTAAAGGTCATCTAGTTCCAAATCCCCTGCCACGGACAGGGACAATTTCCAATAGACTGGGTTGCTCAGAGCTCCATCCAACCCGTCCTTGAACCCTTCCAAGGAGGAGAGATCCACAGTTTCTCTGAGAAACCTGTTCCTCATCACCCTCAAGGTGAATTTCTTCCTTATATCTAACCTAATTCTACTCTCTTCCAGTTTAAAACCATTACCTCTTGTCCTATCACCACACTCCCTGTTAAGGAGTCCCTCCCCAGCTTTCCTGTAAGCCCCTCACAGCGGAGGTGCTCCAGCCCCCTGATCATCTTTGTGGCCTTGTCTGGACACACTCCAACAGGTCCATGTTCTTCTGTTGGGGGCCCCAGAGCTGGACCCAGCACTGCAGGTGGGGTGTCACAAGAGTGGAGTAGAGGGGGAGAATCCCCTCCCTTGACCTGGTGGCCACATTTCTCTTGATGCAGCCCAGGACACTGTTGGCTTTCTGGGCTGCAAGCACACACTGCTGGTTCATAGTCAGTTTTCCATCGACTAATACCCCCCAGTCCTTCTCTTCAGGGCTGCTCTCAATCCACTCTTCACCCAGCCTGTATCTGTGCTTGGGATTGACTTGACCCATGGGCAGGACCTTGCACTTGGCCTTGTTGTACTCCATGAGGTTTGCACGGTCCCACCTCTCCAGCCTGTCCAGGTCCCTCTGGATGGCACATCCCTTCCCTCCAGCAGGTTGATGGTACCACACAGCCTGGTGTCATCAGTGAACTTGCTGAGGGTGCACTCGATCGCACTGTCCATGTCACCAACAAAGATGTGAAATAGCGCTGGTCCCAACACTGACCCCTGAGCAATGACACTTGTCCCTGCTCTCCACTTGGACATCAAGCTGTTGACTGCAACTCTGAGTGTGGCCATCCAGCCATTTCCTTATCCACCTAGTGGTTCAGCCATCATTATCCTGGTATGCTAAAGGAACTGCTGTCGCAGACCTCGTGGCTTGTATGGCTCTTCATGGAAGTGGCTATTGAATTAGGAGGTGTCCTTTCCCCCTGAAATTTACACCAGAAGTTCAGAGCTGTCATGGTTCATCAGGATGACTTCATTACCTTCCTGATAGGAATTATATTTGTTTCCCTGGGCTGTAGAATATAGACATAATAAACTAATGAAATGGAATGGGGAAAGAGATACAGATTTTCTTGGGATGAAACACAGAAAAAAATGGGCTTTAAAAACATTGGAGTATAATATGCTCAGGATTTTTAAAGAAAGTTTAAAGAAACATTTTTAAAGAAACATTTTCCAAGTGCATGCCTGTTGGTTTTATTTTCATTTTTGCCATGCATAATTATGAGAAACTTACAGACAACTCATAAGATTTTTAGTTTCTGTTGAGAATTGCCTTTTCCAAGATAATTCTGTATGCTATTACTTTAGCCCACTGGGTATCATGTAGGCAAGGTGTAAGATTATACACATGAATATTTCTGTCTACCACATATGCGTGCTGAGACAATATCAACTTATACTTCGTCCTGTCATTGGTCCTTATTCCATAGAGGATATTCTTAATTACCAGCAAGACAATTTGGTAATATCATATAAAGTGTTACAACATCATTTCTGTGATGATTTACACCTGCTAAGGGTCTGATCATTGAATCTTAAACCATATTTTAAGTTCAGAAGATAGAGAATATTTTTTCTATAGGACACTGTTTCTATTTTTAATAGAAATACTCTCCTTTGTTTAATTTATTGGCACAGTTCCTCTAAATGATGTGGAGCTTTTGAACATGAAGACACCATTTTCGCACAGTTGCGCTGCCCTGAAAAATTTAGAGCACACTTCTGTACCAGCTTAAATCAACTCAAGTCTAAATGCCTAAACGCTATTTTCGACAACTGTGCATGAGGGACGTACCTTTGCAGGGATTCTAAAGAATACAGAACTAAAAATATCTCGGTTGCAGAGCAAATTCACTGTATTCCTTCCTCCAATTTGTGCTTATGGTTATATACATTTTTTAACTCTTGCAGGTTTATTCGTAAATCTGTTGGAAATTATTCCATTGACTCAGACTCTGTTTTCTACTGGATTAAGGAAGAAATTTGTACATCAGATTTGCTGGTGATGTCCCACTAATGAAATGGTGAATTTTATAAACTCATCAGGGAGGGTAAGTGCCCAATAGAAAAGATGTCAGATAGAGATCCAGAAATTACAGTCACTTGTAACAGAAATATAACAAGGAATGCTTACTAATGAGTCATGAATTTCTTTATAATTGCTTCCACATTTGGTCAACCTTTTCTTAAATCATCTACAGAGACCCTGCAATTCATGGGACTTTTGATAGTTGTTATGATCAGAACAACACATTTCATAGGATAAAAATTACTTACGTTGGGAAGGATTTTTTCCTCCTCAAATTACTTTTCCGAGGATTTATTTCAATCCCCAGTTATTTTCTTATCCTCCTCCTCATTTTCTATTTCTAATATAAAAACAGGGGTTCGTATCAATTTAGAAGAGAAATAAAACTAAAGGAAATTCAGGCAGAACTTTAAAGCATGGTCTATTTTAAAGTTCCAACTCAGATAATAAGAATTTTCTGTTTTGTGCTGTACTTCTCTCATGAACTCAGTTTTCCATAGTGCATTCAGTGATGTAATAATGCAAATCAAATACAATTTTAATAACTCCTTCCATTAAAATGATCTATTAATGTTTTAAGACTTCAACACTTATGAGCATGATTCTAATTGCATGAATTTGCTGCGGGCAGGTTTTAGAGATCTGCCTGATCTTCAGATATTTGCACTGTTTGGATTATTTTAAATAAATTAATTTTTGGAAGAGCTTCAGTCTCAGTAACAACAGTTGGGTTTGATAGTGGTTTTCTGGTGGGTAATTGTAGGTATCTGCTTTCATGTGAGGAAAAAATGGATAATTTAGAACTCTTTGAAAGGAGATGGCTGAGGTTTATACAATGTCAAAAGTTATGAAGGATGTTCTGAAGAGTGGAATGTTTATTCACTATGTTAGTACAAGGTGCAAAAGAGGTTAAAAGTGAACAAAATTTTACGTCTGTCATGCAGCACAATTAAACCATGGGACTTTCTGTCACAGAAATACCAAAAATATAATCAAATTTAAAAAGGAATAGAAATTCATGGAATGGTTCCTTTGTACCATTAAACATTATTGTTTTATGTAACTTCTGTCGTCAGTCTCTAATGCACTGAGTGACACGAACAAGGAAGATGCCTCAGGAGAAGAATTAGCTTATGTTTGACTTCTGTCATTTTTCTGTATGTCTGCTAGGGGTTTCCGCCACAGACGTGGTGAGGGGCTAGCTGGACCTTTGGTCTAACCCAGCACAGCTACATCTAGGCAAGACAAACGGTTTTTTGAAAGCTTGTTTGTCTCTCCAGAAACCTGTGAAAAACCTCAGGTTTTCCTGTCATTCTGCAGAGTGGGATGAAGACAACGAACAAGATGGGCCTTGGGAAAAAAAATAAGAAGTACAGCAAGAGTTGCAAAGAAAGCATTTGCTGAGTGGCCTGGTAGGCTCTTGGCCACTGGCATGCTGGCTCTCCTCCTCATACGTGTTATTATTCCCCTTGAGCATCACTTGAGATCTACAGCAGAAGGTTCTCTCTTTCAAGCTGAACCAAAGCATCAACACAACCTTGCACTTTTGATTCAACATTTCTTCTATAGAGAATTTACTCCAATTTTTGTTCATGACAAATGCCTACATAAGCCTTGAACAAATGACTGTTAAAACTAGAAATGGTAATTTTCTTTGGAGGTTCAAGAATTCCTATTTACTGAATGTTGCTAATTGTGCACTGAGAAGTGATTCCTGCAAAAAAAATAACATGTCCTTTAGTGAATATGGCTTTACCCACTGTGGCAGTGTTAGTTCTTCTGCCTGATGAACCCTGCGTCTGGCATGACAGAAAAGAAGAAAATTTCCTTTGATATATCAAGGGTGTGTTTTCCTTGCAGGATGGAATCCTAACAGACTTCCTACAGAGTTTATACACTGTCAAAGAAGTTGTGTATAATTTGTGCAAAACCTATGAGAAATTTTCACGTCAACAGAAACACTTTAGTTCAGTCCTATTTGAGAGTAATGGGGGGGACAACAGGTCATAAGTGTACAGGCTTTGAGAAATGCAATGAACAGATACTCAGAAATATGGATAATTTCAGCAGTATTTGAAGTTTCAGTGCTGGATCAACTCAGAGCATGAAGTTCTCTATTATTCCTCCTCAGAAGCCATCCCAAACAAGAAGACCCTGAGATACTGAATTGATGATACAAGTGGATAATGTCTGTGGTTTCCTGGAAAACTCTGTATAGGAAAATGCCAAACAGGCAAAAAGGTTTGCAGGGAATCATGTGGCTTTAATGAGGCTTCTCAACTGAAAAAAAAAGATGTTAAAGACATTTCAAAATCATTCCAAGTGTCCCAATATATGTTTTTCTAAATTAACATTTATTTGCTTTGAAATACAGTTTGGTTTTAATTTTTAATTTGTAAGTGAAAGCAAAAAATGAAATATTCTGAAATTACTGAAGCAAACGGCTCAGTCTGATTTTTTTTTATTTTGTTAGCAGCTTATTGGATAGCCAGAGAATTAGTTGGAAAAAATGAAACATTGAAAACTCCCAAAGGATGGAAAGAAGCACTTCCCTGACAACTCTAAAATGAGAGAAAAATATAATGACGTTTTCATTTAGCATAAAGATTTAGTAAAATACCCACATTTTCTTTGAAGTTGCAAAGACTTGAACTTGGACACATTTTGGGTTTGTTTCCAAGTGTAATGCTTACTTATGGTAAGTGATAATGTTTTTAGTAGACTCGGCCATCTACACTCTTAGATAAATAACTGGAGGTATTCCAGCCTGTACAAGGGTTATAGTCTCTATATCATACACTGTCACAAGAAGGAGGGCAGGAAGTATGAGCAGGGAATTTCACAGTTTTAGTCCAAAGTAATGTGTTTAAACCCAAAATGATGAGTAATTATTACATAATTTAAAAGTGGGCTGTCCAAGGAGAAAGAGCCCTGGATGCCAGGAAGAGTTAAGCTTCGTAGGGGGAAGTGGGAAGGCTGGTATAGCTACACAGCACAGTGCTGATGGTGTAGGGGAAGAACATCCTTAGATGTCTGCTCAATTTGTCAGGAATTTCTCCTCTGAACTATTACCTCCAGTTTTCTCCAGAACACCCTCAGTCCTTTTATCTGTGAGCTATCTTGAAGTTTACTGTCTGCCTATCGCCTTGGCTGAACCACACTAATAGTCAGCTAATTACATGTGAACGCTCTAATTTGCTTTATGTCTTTCTCAAAAACCCGTGCGTGTGCAGGCATGCACGTGAGTAAACTTTTGCTCATGCTATAAAATTGCAGCGCTGTGTAGAATTAGTGTGCCAGCCGAAGCATGATAAAATTTGTTGCATGTTTGCTACCCCCTCCATCGCTTTCGCCCAAGCAGGCTACCACCAATGCTTGTCATTCCTGATTTGCAACATCACCTGTTGCTCCAACACCAGGCTTCTCTAGACCAGAAACTGGAGCAAAGAAGAGAAATACGTGTTTGTCATTGAACTGAACTGAGAAGAAGGAAGAGGAGAATGATAAGATCATAGCCTGCAGCACTTTGTTTATGAGAACATCCTTCCAGTGATATATGTCTGCACCAGGTGAAAGTATTGTGTCACCCCTAACATATTTTAAATGCCAGGGCTGTCATGCAAGAAGACAATGATGAACAAGTTTAAACAGAATATGGTATTGTAGCCATGTACAGAGTGTTACCCTTTAAAGGTTTTCACTGGTAGTGCTTCTTAGCAAAATGTTTCCAAACTCTGTTATATTCCCCTACAGAACCTCTCTCACAAAGAATTTAAACTGAATGAAAATATTTCTATTGCAGATAAACTGATGGGGTTATACATAAACCAGTGCGTTTTCTCACGCGTTTTTTTTTTCAGGCCATTTCACAATGTCCTTCCTGCCATACTGTCTGAGCTTCTCATGACTCCTTAGGAACCCTGCTTCACTTAGCAAATAGGCAAATAAAGGTATGTCTACACTGCACGCTGAAGAGCGGGGATTGGCCCCGGTCACTGCATGTCAGGGGTTTACTCGGACTAGCTCTAGCATGTTCCTGCAGACAGGATTCCCGTTAGCTGCTGGAGCTCCCAGACCACATCATCTGGTTTGATTTCACACAAAAGAATTCAGTTTGTGTGCCCCAAGACTGCCTCGCGTTGTGGGGCAGGGTAAGCAGGGTCATTTGGAGGATTCACTTCAAAAGCACACTCCTGGGCCAAAGTGAAATGCTAAAGTAGAAGCAGCTTTTGTCACAAAGCAGGTATGCCCAGAGCTATCATCATATGGCAGTTTTCCTCCCAGATATTTATCTTGAGCTCAACTGCACGAACACCATCACAGTGTTATAATGTGATTGCACAACATGACTCATTTGCTCGGACTGACAGCTCAGATTGAGCCTTGGGAAGCCAACATCCAACACATGATATTGAATATGGGCATGACCATATCCACCTTGGATTCAGGTGAAAGAGCTTTAGCCATGTATGTCACATGGGAATGAAGGCAACTGTGACACCACAGAGTTTTACATCTTTGAGGCAAGCTAAGGTCAGAGCCACTCCATGAACCATCCAGGACAGAATTAATAACACTTTACAAGAGAGAGAAAAGGGAGCTTCTGATTGCCTGAAAAAAATGTTCAAGAAGCTAGGATTTCTTAAGCACTTACTGAGGTCCTGTGTGAGCTTATGTAACATGTTCAGCATCTTCCCATCAGTTTTCCTTTCTATAAAATGGAAATACCTTATTTTTCTCACAAGGTTATTAGGAGGACTTTCCAATTAAGGTTCTTTATAAATGAAAGTGTCTTGCAAACAGTATTTAATCACCTGACTAAAACTGGTCTCCAACTTATTTAGGCAGAACATTAGGTTTTACATGGACTAGTCATGGTGCCCAGTTTAATGTAAGGCTGCAGGATCATACACTGCATCTTTAAGACATAGTTTACTTCTGAATCAGTAAATGTACCAGACAAAGCAGCCATTATTTATGCATTCCTGCATACATGGCAAGGTGAAAATAATAGAATAAACATCATATACTTCATTATGATATCGGTTTACACTTCCAGGGTACACAAAAAGAGGCCATTTCATCAAGCTAATTGCCTGAAAGTAAAAGAGAGAGAACTTTAGCTATTAGTCTATTATGGGGCTTTTTTCTTAATCACAAATAGGGGCCGTGTGTCCCCAGGGGGATGTGTATTCTAATTTACAATTGAACTACAGATCAGAGCAATCAATCTTGTGCAGCACTTTTACAGTGTAATTGCTGCAACATAACAAATAAAAAAAAAAAAAAAGCAGCCTAAGTCGAGTTTCAGCTTGAGGTGGAGATATTTACCAGGCATTGGTTCAGGGTGGGAGGGAGGCAGAGAGAGAAGAGAGGCGCCAAAGCTATGAATATGCAATGAGGGCTCATTAGTGCCCCAGTGTTGCCATGACGAATGGCATTATCCCCAGACTGGTGCAGCCTAAACATGAATTTTATAACGACCCATTTATCATGACTTGTCATGGGTTTCTTTACTGTACTTTCTACTGACTCTCACACCTTCCACCATTATCACCTCAGAATTCCTTCCTTTTTTTATTTTATCTTATTCTAACTTAGTTTTTGGTAATGACTGTCAACTATTAAGGAGAAGAGGACCGCAAATAACAATACGCTGGTGTTCAAGAGTTTAGAGCTTCCTAAGCTGAAGATCCACTGCCAAATGTGTAGGTGGTCTTCAGTCCATTTACTAGTGGATAAGCGTCCTCATTGTCACAAATATCTGCAATCTTGTCAGTTGACTCAGCAGAAAGGTCTCGGATTGACTGAGCATCGAGACAACTATCTTTCCGTTCTGGCAGATGTGATGGATGAATCTGTTTTGTTGACCTAGGCCTGTCTAAAAGTGCTCTTCCTCAGCCCACTCCAGCTATATGCACAGTATAAAAATCCACCCCTCATCTTTATGTTGATAAAGGTTCTAAACTGGATAAATAGACAAAAACTACTTTCTCCCCAGCTTCAGTTAAAGTAAAAAAAAATGTACTAGATGTAAAACCTAAGTGATAGGAAAAGCATTTACCTTGCAGGAGCAAGAGATATTAGTCAGCTCTAAAGGAAAACAAAATTACTGTGAAGTAATTAGTGTCTGGCTTTAGCTCATTTTTGGTCACTGCACGTTGTCTCCGTTTTACTGCTGTCCCTTTGGCCTACCCGATTCCACATTTAATATACCACTGCTTATAAAGAAATCCCTGTGGCTCAGAAGGCTGAATTGCCACTGCTGGGCTAGGGCCTGCTCTCTAGTATATAGAGGCTTTCATTTCCCAAGTTATGAATCTGACATCTCATGGCCAAATCCATGCCAGTTTATTTCTGAGAAGCCTGTCCTCATTATTTACCCCAAATAGTTTCACTGTCAGTATGCTTTTTTTCCACTATGAAGTGGCTGGAGTATCTGAAAGTATCAAGCCTCTCTTTGTTGGATTTTACACTTTTGCTATTACAAGAATTTGTCTTTAGGGATAGAAAAAATCAAGCAACTTATTTCCAGCTATTACTTGGATAGGACTTCATGTTCTTAAACAAGTTGTGAGCTCCCATGATCTCTGAAAACAACTCTCCCGAGGTCTTACATCAGGATAGTCCTACAGTTCTTTCATTACTCTACTGGATGTTTGAAAATATTAAAAGGCATCTAACATCCCAGTCCAGCAATTTATAGACTCAGAGTCTGGTGCTGTAGCCCTCAAAGCCTCTATTTCTTCCACAAAATCCGCACTTTGCTGTTATTGTCGCCAAGACAGGCACGTGTTTCACTAGAGGAGTAGTTTGTCAAAGCAACAGTCCATTATCCAAAGATTCATCACAGGTTCCCACTTCAGTACACGATGGAAGAGAGTCTGGATGTCAGAATGTGAGGAGAAAGGAAAGCTTCCTCTCAAAAAGGTGCATTGGGTAAATGGCACACCTTGATTAAGCTGGGTATAGCTGATTAGGCCAGTGCATGCTGATGTGTTCTTGCCATCTTTTTTTCTCTTTTCCGAAGTCATATGTGTTCCTTTGAAATATATATTTGTATTTATATATATATTTGTAGTTTTTTAAAGCCCCAGACAGTGCCTTGCGCAAGTCTGAACTTTGATGGAGAACCCCAGCTCCCAGTGCAATACAAATGATGATCTGTTAATTATCAAGAGACAAAAAGAGGAAAAGAAATCTCTCTTAAAGAAGCAAACCAGAAACGACTTCTAATATCACAGAAAACGTCCACTGCCTTTGCAAGTACTCAGGACACAGCAAATATTATCATTATGCCTAAGAATAAATGTTTGCCCTGTGACCCAGGTGATCTGGATCATCTACTGAGCGGAGAGAATGGGGGCTTGTCAGAAACAATATGGCATAATTAAATTGTTCTTTTTTAACTTCTATTATGAGTTCTAAAACTTACTATAGTCAATCTATAAGGTCAGATTGCTCGATTGCTGAGCCATTATCTGCAGTTTATGTGATGGAATAAGCAGATTCCTGTTTGAGTTGGTTTTAGTAATTCACAGGTCCCATTCAGGTAGTTTATTCTGTTATTTTATACCAATACTTGCAGATCCCTCAGGGAAAGAGGCTCATCTTCTACTCACCTCGTCAAAAAGATAGACATTGAAGCAAAGATTATTAAAGGCCAGCCAATGCAGATGGCATCTAGCTCTATGTCACTTTAACGTCCAGTACCACTACAATCACGTCAGAGATTTCTACGTTGAGATCAACTACCATATGGAGAGCAGCTGCCTAAGACAGAAAAGCATTCACTATTCCTCAGTCAATACACAAATGGCAATCATTAAAATAAAATAATTGCCATCCTTAAAATATTAAGTCCTTGGTTCTAAACCAACAGGCCTCTAATAATAGGAAACACCCAAATTTCAGGAGGAAAAAGATGACTTTCATTGTCACATACATCCAGCTTCCAAGGGAAATACTGGCTGTGAGATTTTTTTTAAGAGAAATTAAGAAATATAGGCAAGAGTTTAAAATGGAAGAAAAGCCTATGAAGTGGGACTAATTGTTTATCCTGAATTCAGGGGAAGTTTAGTGTCTGACTGCTGTAGGATCAGAAGCAGGCTGTGGGCGAACGCACATGAAAATTCTGCTTCAGATGTATATTTTAATGCAATCAAATCCTGACCATACAGTAAAAAACTTCAAAGTTATATCAGTAGTTTGCTACATTTACAGATAGAATTCACAAACTTAAGATGCAAAACCCCTCCACAACTGGAAAAAAACTGCAGGTGTGATTACTATATAATGCTGTTCAATTGACACATTTACGAGAAAATGACAAAAAAGGAGATACTATTTCCTGTATAAAACAACACACTTCTAAAGACATGAAAAAATGCTAACTCTGAACATAAAAGTCATTCTAAGCGAATATTTAAGTATTTGAACACCTAGGTAGTGCCAGGAAGATATCCTTTGGTGCTTGTAAGGACTATCGGTTGTATTATATTCATAAAACTGACCAGTCTTTTTTTGCTATTTCTTTTTTTGTGGAGAAATTCAACCCTCCTTCCTCAGTTGTGTTTCAAATACAGCCTAATATTTTTTTCTCCCTTCAAAACTTAGCTTTAGTCATCCTAACGAACTAACAATCTTTTCCTCTGGATAGACTTCAGCTTTGTCTTTAAGCTTCCTCCACCTTTCTCTATGCAGAGCCAATGGTTTGCTGCTCCCCACTTTTAAACAAACAAACAAAATGTCTTTCTTTCCCCTCCTCCCCACTTTCTTTAATGACATCTTCAGTCATTAATGAGTTAATAAAACTCTCAAAGTCATCTGGGAATAGATAAGGGGAAAGAAAGAAGAGTATTGTACACATAATGACAGGCTCCCTGCTGGCCCTAAGATGTCATGGGTCAGCCATGTCAAGAATGTGTGTGCCCAATCATCTGCTGATTTTTATCAGCAAGGCCTCAAGCAGAATCTGACACGGCCAGTTTGGGAGTTACAATGAATAAACAATGACTTCTTGGATTGTTGGCGGCTGTATGATAGAGTGAGAGGGTTTATATATACTAAAACATGATGACATTAGCAATCAATATACCAATTACTGGACAAGTTATTGGACGAAGAATGCACATGTCTTGAGCTTTGTGCGCTTTGAACATACTACCAGCAATGGAGACCACAGAAATGTTACTTAACCCTTTGCGAGCTAGATATGCTAATACCTGATGATGCCTTCAAGTTTCTGAGAGCTTTCAGTAAAAGAAAACCTAGCTTAATTTAACATATTAAGCCTTTCAAATAGAAGACATAAGCCTGACAAATTTCTTTTTCATTAGGACTTGAGGAAGAAAGGAATAGATTTTTCCAAGTGAGCAGCTGGGTGTTGGAACAACCGATTCTAACAAATTTAAATGGCTCTCCATAAAATTACAGAAGAAATCAATTTATTTTCACCCAAACACCTCTAGCATACTACACAAACTTCATCACAGAGAAGTCAGAATATACCTTTTATAGGATGGTTAGGCAAATATCTCGGTAGCTCTTGCCTGCCTGTTCTGCAGTAGAGAAAGGAAGATAAAACTCTAACATACTTTTCTTATTCCTGTGCTACTAGAAATGTATTTCTGCATCTGATCAGTGATCATCCTCTTACTTCCTTTAGTCGGCTCAAAATATTCAGGGTTTATGAGTTTGTCTTCTGTTATTCTGGAAGTGATTGTGAAGATTCAATGCCAATGTTATAATTGAACCCAGAATAAAATACGCCTAAGTCACCTAATTCAAAGTACAAATACAGAAGACAACTAAGGTGGAGATCAACATGGCAGGCAGACCTGCTGTATCTGTGGGCATAGCAGAAGCATTGTCTAGATTGAAGCTAAATGGTGTCAACTCTTCATTGTCCATTAAGATGGACAAGTCCATGATCTAGTAGAAAGCTCATGGGTTTTGTCCTGAAATGCATCATTAAAATGATGTGGGAAAGACAGATTTTATTATAGTTCTCCATCCTTTTCTGTGTAGCCTATGAATGACAACTTTTACTGCGGTCTGGGAAGCAGCGATGCCACGAAACCTTTGACTTTTGCTCAGGTGGGAGCAAATAAGGCAGGGCATAAATATAAAATTTAACTTTGCCTGCTGGGGCATCAGCTAATGCAGTAGAAATTGTGCAAAAGTAGGAAGGTAGAAGAGTTCAGACATCAGATTGGCACTGCGTATCAAGGACTGAATAAAACCTTAAGATACAACTCTTACAGATCACTTTTGTGATGTAAGGGCTGAAGTGTTACTCTAAACTACAATCAAATCTGGTCCTGCTTCTCAGAGTACTAAGCACTTCTTGGAGTTGTATTGGACAGTAATGGCAGAGAGACCAGTCTCAGACAAAGGGGAAAAATAAATGAGACTGCATCTGGTTTTAACTGCAATGGTTATGAAATGTTCAGCTGGATCCTTTTGAATGGCTCTTCCCATTGAGTAAGTTCTTGAAAAGTTTGGAAGTGAATTTGACCAGCACATCTGATATGAAGACAAAAATGCTTTTAAATGTAAAAGTTTCATAAAATAGCACCATTACCATACATTACAGTGAATACAGTTAAAAAAACAACTCAATAATCCCTCCTCTGTAATTTACAATTAACTTTTTGCCTCAAGGTAACAGCTACATTCACAAAAATAATGGTAATAGATTGACCTTGTTATGAATGGATAACAAGCTGGAAACAATATAGTTTGTCACAGAGCATTAACTGTTACTGTTGAAATAGTAAATAATGTGTATAGAACTTACAATGTAAATGGCTCCCCTTAAAAATATTAATTATGTTGATTAAACACTTGATGCATAATGGATTATTCTGAAACCTATTTAAGTCCACGTCAGACTGAGTACACCGTTTTCTAAGATCTCATTCCCAGACTACTGGAAAATCTATGGCCGTGCTCTGACTGCTCAGGTGGGCAAAAGGCTTACAATGGAATATCACCTTAAGATATACGGCTGCTTCTTCTGTTTGGATTGCTTGCATGCTTTTTCACTGAGTACAGCATCAGAAGATGAGATTGTCTAGAGACACCGGGCTCCTCTGAGATGCTTTTAGGCTGCTTTGGAAACTAATGAAAAGCAGCTCTCATCCAAAAGCACTGGCCACTCACTGGAGGATCTCTATGGGATACAGAGCACTCTGCTGGCTTTTATGCCACTTTGTAATCACTGCTAATGGGACGGAGGAATATAGATAAGTTCTTACACCTGGTTGGTTTCTCACACAGAAATGATATATCTCATCACACCCAAGCCAGTGAAAGCTATGATGGCTGATGCTACTCAACTGATCTACTCTTTGTATGTTCTTTGGAGCCAGGGCTGTGCTCATCTGGGAGGAGGAGATTGTATCACATGGCTTTAGAGAGTGATCCAAACTGGTATATAACACGTGGCATACAAGAGATTAGACTTTTGTCCCAGTGTCTGGGGGCCACTAATTCATGAACAAGAGACTAAACCATATTTTTGTGCTTCCCAAGCACAATAAGTGCTCCTCAGCTGTAGCTCAAGACTGGACTTAAGAGCACAATACTTCACTGTTCTGGCCAATTACCATGTATAGACTGTTGCATTATAAAGGAGGGATTCCCGCTAGATTATCCACATAGAGAAAGTGATATTAAAATGACAAGCCACCAAGAGGTCAAGTAACCAGTTGCCAGAAGTTAGAATAACTAGACTGTGGAGCAGCAATATCTGAGGAGCTGGCATGTGTCCCAGGACTGGTTGTCACACAAATGAAAGAGAAGACAGCTGGAATCTTTTTGGATTGACTGTTATTTTCTCTGAACATAGTGTAAATCTATCACTTTGGTTTTTCAACCAAATGCCTGAAGTGGGAGTTGAGAAACTGATTCAGTAAAATATAAGGTCTCTTGAAGCTCACACATAGAAAAATAAGGTGTAATCTACTTTTTTTAGCTTTATCCTTTGGGATCAAGGACTGTTCAGACAGTGTGAGCATAAAGATTCTGATTATAGTTAGGGGTCTTCAGTGCTTCTGTAATGCAAGAAAATACATTCTCTGCCAAAAGGTGTGTTCTCCCATCTGGGCAGAAACAAAATCACTGCACATGTATAGCTGAGCAGGCACCTCTTCCCCCACGATGGGGTCAAAATCCCAGCACGAGGCTGGGTAAGCAGCACTCAGATTTCCCTCCGCCCAATGCTTTTCTCCAGGCAGCTCTTGTTTCACCTTCAGTTAAAGTTTAGCTGTCTGCTATACATTCGGTACCATCTCTTTAAAGATGTACATCTGAATGGGCAAGAAAGTTAGGGATTAGCAATGGGCAGAGGTCAAGTCCGTCAAGACTTTAAGCATGTCGTTGGTTGTAAAAAAGATTACATTACGGCAGCTCTTTGCCAGATCAGTACTTCGATGCCAAATGTTAATCCTTGCTGGGGACAAGATGGCTTGTAAATGTTATAGGAGAACATAGCTTTTCCTGTAGAAAACAGGCATTTATGGTTAAAACACAGGGATTATTTTCTCATGCTTACGTTTGCATTTCATGCCGATTCACTCCTGCTTGCTATGAGCTTCACTTCACTACTTACATTTAATCACTTAAGGTCTTTATTTGTATAGCTAAGGACAGCATGGTTGAGTTCTTAAAGCACTGGGGAGCAGAAGAAGCAGAGCTCAGCCTCAAACTTTGCCAGAGAACTTGCTCTCTGGACAAAGCCTGTTTGCTTGCTGAACCTTAGTTTTCCCATCTGTAAAATGGAGCTGCATATAAAAAGGATCCCGTAAAATTTTATTTATGACTGTCAGAAGAGAAGTGTTTATCGGATTTATAAAGCAATCTACCTATTTTAGTGTGGCTAACGATATATCTGTGACTTTATAAGTAATATCCTTTCCTACAATTAGATAGCTTTGGGTGAGCTCAAGTTTCCAGGTCAGTTGTTTATATCAAGACAGCCAAGGCAAGAGCCAACACAAGATTTTAAAATAACAGAAGACTCAGTTCCCAAAGTTTATTCTGCTGTGGACCAAAAGCATAGCTGGATGTAACCAGCAGCTGTTATTAAATGTGTGCAGAACACTGCATGTGACTAAGCATAGTCAGGAAATTAATATTGTACCAGTAGATCTCCAACAGCTGACTGTGCTCTTACTGCTATACCCCGGTGCTCAAACTGTAGGAAGTCTTTCGGCTGTCCCATGTGAAAGGGAAGCAAGCAGATCTGAGCACAAACTGTGCTCACACCTGCTTTTGGCATCTTGAGATCCTCAGTGTCTCTGTGCCTCAGCTTCTCATCCTATTTTGGGAGGTAATGAAACTCTATGCTAAGGCAGAAATTAATAAAGCTGCACTTTAAAGGGTCTGATAAGGTCAAAACCCCTAGTGCCTGATGCACATGGGTTCTAGAGTAAAGGGGACCGTGTAAGTTCCCAGGTAGATTTGATAACAGAGTTCATAAAATAAGAAAAGCAAATTCAATCTGAGGAAACCTGAGCTTCTAGGTTTCATGCCACATACACTTCGGAGCTATAAAATTAGAACACTCTGGCAGAAGGGGATTCAACATTTTTTCTGGCAAGAAGTAAAAAATGATATGCAGCATATAAGTATTAAACTGTGTTAGTTCAGTTTTGTTATGCAGATGGATTTTTTTTCATTCTCTTCTTCTCTTTAAAATGTTTTGAATTAAAATAGCTTACTCAAGGTCACTGAAGGCATATGGTCCTGCTCAAAACTTTAAACAAAACATTAGTTTTTACAACCTTTTGTAATTTGGTATTGTATACAACATGGTTATAGACGGAGTTTCTGTAATCTTTGCAGTGGGTGACAGAAATATGAGAGCCAAATTTATAAGCCATTTAGTGAAGCATTTAATCAATTTCATGCATAGGAAATAACTCCGATTGCTTTGCTTTATCAATCTTGCTTTCTCAGAGACCTGCAGTCACCCCAACCTCAAAACACTTAAGTGCGTGTGGGGGGAACCATATGCAAATATCTAATGCTGTACACAGTGTCAGGAACTTCTGAGGGCTGCTTAAACTTACTTGCCAGCATCAATAATCCTTCTTGAGGCTGTTAATATATTTCAGAAGGAAGGCAGAAAGCCTAATATTTATAGGAAGTTGCAAGGCCTCTTTTTACAGAGTTTTTCATTAAACACCCTTTGGCTAGAATGAGTCTTTGACACTGTGTGGAGTTATGCAGATTAAACTTGCCTCTAATACTGAGGTGGTTGCGTATGTTGCCTTCAAGCACTTACGAACGCTTAGAAAACCTCCCTGCATGGCAGATCCCTGTTTCAATAAAATATGAATAACATATTGTTTGACAAGTTGAAAGACACACTGCTTGAGATGACGCTGCTCGCTACGGCCACAATAAGAAAAACAACACATTGAGGTCTAGACTGTCTTGAAGCCCATGTAAGTGTTAAGAGTCCCACTCACCCATGACTGTCACTGGGGGAAGTATCTGGGGACTTTGTCTTGTAAGAGACTGAAGAGTTAGAAGAATTCCTCTTTTGGTCTTCAAACCATGGCTTTGGATGGACAACTTGATCCTTTGCATTGGGCAAGCAGATGGGAACAACACTCCTTACCCCTTCCATAAGGAAATTTATGAATTGGAAGGTCCTAGTTCTGTTTTTTATCAGTGGCATCTGTACTCAATAAGGTGATGGGATAGAACTGGTCTACTGGTATATGCAGCACATGTTACTACACTTTCTTCAGAAGGCAAAGGAAAATATTGTTCAGGCCAACCTCATTCACTTCTCCGGTATCTGAAATCCCTACCTGGAGTAAGAGGTAGGGCTTAAAAGACTATTTCAGAGCACACCTTTTTCTCATGTACTACAACAGCTTGTACAATACCTTCAGCAGAGTACTACACAGCAACTTTTTTTCCCCGAGTGAAAAATTCCTGAAGGAGCAAAAAGGCAATCTCTCTGATAATCATCAGCTGCTCAACTATATTAAATTTAGACAAGGCTACAATAGTGACAGAGTTGTCCCCTGCCCTCTAAAATTAGAACTGAAAGAATGGTGGGTATAGCACTAAATATAAAACTCATTTAAAAATAATGTGCTCTCAGGCTTTCCTAATGCTAGAAAAACTGATCATCATAAATCCCTGAAGATCTGTTTGCACAGCCAGACCGCCTCCACCAATCCCAAACATGTTTCAGTAGGATATGTCCTTTTCTGAACATTGACTTTTCTTCACAGTATATAAGAAAAAAATCAGTAAAGGTTTGCTGTAGTTAAACAATACACTTAGTTGTTTAGGAGAACAGAAGCTTAACCTGACCTCTGCTTTCTATTTAGAAACAGAAAAAAAAAAAAAAAAGAAAGAGGAAATAAAAAGAAAGAGTTTGTATTTACTATCTCTCATAAACACTAGTCCTGGAAGAGTTGATAGACACTATCCATTTGAAATGATCACAAACGTGAGTCCTTCAAGCTATAGAAAAACCTTAACAGTTCTATACTGAAAAAACCCAACAAAGTAAGACACCTCGTGTTCTTAGTTCTGTTTCTCAGCTCTAGGAAAACCCTTAGTGCTAAGAATTCCAGAATTAATAAAGTAAGCAAGGTGGATTAAGAGCAGCTTTGCAGAGAAACGAAGCCATAGAAAACATCTTTCTTTCCTTCAGGTTCAGAACAGCTCCTGCGTAGAAGAAAACCTCTCCCTTCCTTCCCAGCTCCCTTTTACAACACATAGGAACCCCCAGTCTGCACTGAATTCATAGTCAGTTGGGACCTGGGATGTAAATTGGCCCAAAGGAATGCTGGGACCTTAGAAGTCTCCATATTATGAGACAAGGGGTGTCTTGGAAAATTGAGTCTTTTATTTGCCAGCTATTTCTCTTTTTTGGTTATTTCAGCTATCAGGGCATCTGCAGCAGATAGTGTGTCTTTCAGAAGAGCGACATGAGCGGATGGGAATGATTTGTTTCGCAGGGTTTCATGGAAGTACCCCAAAACCATTCCACTGTTTGGTGTGGTTCTTCCTTGGGGTGGGGTGAATACACTGGCTCCATAAAAAGCTAAATCCCACTTAACTAGAAAAATTAAACATGGTGACTGCATGTGAAGTTGGGTGATTTTAGCTAAAGGTGATACTGCTGCTTTACTACAAAATTTGCTTAAAAAATAGTGATTTTTTTTTTTTTTTCTTTACCACTCCCATCTCCCTTCCCCCCTGCTTCTGGGAAGCTGTAGGGATCTTTGGTTTGTGCTCTTGGTCTTCTATAGGGCTGTGAGAGGTGCCTGTGACACAAGAAGTGGGTCTGGACTTGATCTGCTGCAAATATAAATGCTTGTTAGGGAAGCAAACAGGTCATATTACACTATTCTTGTACCTTAAATAAATCAAGAAAGGTGTAAATGTGCTAGTCATGAACTTATTTCTCCCTTGGGCTACTTCCATGAGATGTTTCTTTCTCTTCCTTCCCCCCCCCTCATTCTACTTTTGCTGTTATAGATGGCATCAGCTTATTGGAGGGTTTTGCTGAAAATAGTAATATTACAAAGGAATGTTTTCTGTTTGCTCATCTGGAATGTTCTAGGAGGGATTAACTCTTTTAATTTTTCACCCCATAAATTTGGGGTTCCCTTTTTAGTTTTGTCTTGCAGAAATGTTAAGGCAATAAAGTATAAGTAAAAGAAGCTGCAGGTTTGTTTTTTTTTGGTTTTTTTTTTTTTTTTTTTTTTTCTAGATAGAGATAAACCTCTTGCAACCTTAAAGGTGATCTGCTGGTTTTTTTTTGGTTTGTTTTTTTTTTTTAAATTAGCAACTGGAATAAAAATTTCTATGCTTTCCTGCTGGAGGAAGACAGATCCTACTTAGGAAAGTTTCTCACAATATGAATCTAGATTTTTGGGAAGAGAAAAATACTATAGGAACTCAAGGTTGACTTTTTTTTTTTTTAATTTTGAAAGGAATCCAGCACGTGGATCCAGTGATGAGTGGGCAGGGCAGAGCTTGTGCCTGGGGCTGGTGCTTTTCAAATGTGGGACATCCTGGTCTGATGTCAAGGAGTCTGCCGTTGACTCTCAAGGTACTCCCCAAAACACATCTGGCAGAAGGTCCTTTCCCCACCTTTTATCCTCTATATCCCCAAGGAAGGGGAGGTTTGGGTTTATTCCTCTTTGCTCACCAGAGTGTAAATTTAAGTCTTACCTCTGGGAGAATGCCTTAACTCTCAGTCTATGGGCTGTTTCTGGGGAAACTGGTGTTTTTGAGGACCTTATTCTGAAAATGATTACTTTGTCACTCCTAGGAGATGTTTGCTACTGTGTGGACTTTTCTGGACTTGGTCTAGAGTTGCTCTTTTTACTAATGAAAGTAAATGAGAATTAAAGAAATGCTACTGTCTGCTCACTTGCCAAAGGTGGTTTTCCTGCAGCAGAATAGACACAACAATTTGAAACCTCAATCAAGTTTTTTTACTGTTTAAAAAACACAATATTTTATGGAAGTAATTTATACACAGAAAAGAAGAGGGCTATTCCCAATATTATCTTTATCTTCTAGACATAAATAACAAACAACTCTGGTAATCAAAATTTACTGCAATTGTAATAGGTTTTGGCATCATTTATGTATCGCAGGGAATGTTAACATAATGTTGACTTTCAGGACTGAGGCCAGGTTTTTTTGATTTGATTTTTTTTTTTTTTTTAAGCCTGGATTCATTATTAAAAAAAAAAAAGAAGACCAGATATCTGTGGCTTTTATGGTATTTGAGAGATTAATTCTCATAAATAACACTGTTTATATCTCCTAATCAGAAAGTTGAAATTATCTGTGACAATGTGAACACTAAAAAGTTGTATACTATGAAAATATTTCAATAATTAATGCATGCACTATCTAGAGCAATTGACAGTGAGGTCATAAACATAATGGGCCATCTGTGTTTGATTTGTATCTGAAAATGCTTAAAGGGAAAGGCAGGTAATTCAGGCTTCTCTTACAAATGTAGACAGGCAAGATTTTTCACCTTCTCAGAAGGTTGTTGAACCATTTCATTGCTTTAAAGAAGTAGAAAAAGAAAGTTTTTCCGGGCTAGAGCCTTTTAACACACCTGCATTCTGCTTTTGCTCCTGTATTCTCTGACAAGCAGAGCGCACCAGTGGGACTTTTAGTTTTCTTTTAGAGTACACAGAGGGTTGTCATTCTCCCTTATTTACTTTATATTGTTTGCTCTATAAAAAATGCCACTTCAGGCTCCTGAGCAATCCCACTACCTCACTTTGCATTCTGGGACCTGGGTTTAAATAGTTTCCTTTGGACCTTTCCAAGTTCAAATCTGTGCTGGCCTGTTGAAAGACAGCAAAACTTTTATGCAGAGATCTGGCTCGTTGCATCTTTATGACCCTTCTCTGGATTTGTCCCAGCTTGTCTTCTGAACCTTTTCTCCCTTGTGAAAGTCGAGGTTCAGGTTACCTGCATATTTGGGATGGGATTTAATTTAGTGCTAGATTTCTGTGTTGTAGTGGGGAGAAACGGATTGTCCTGCTATCATTAGGAATAACTCTTTATCTCTGAACTTATATGCATTGGCATAAAGCCAATATCAAGCTGGAATGACTCAATAAATAAACAACCAAATACCCCTCTTGTTTTCACTGGCTGATCTGATGACAGTCGGACTCCTGCTCTTGGCACTGACTGAGGCTCTACTGAAGGAAATGCCATTATCTTTCCTGTGCCAGGCAGAGATTAATACATTCTTAGAAATTGAATCCAGACAGTACTTCTAAATGATTTCATGTGACCTCCTGTATATCAGGGCTATTAAATACTACAAATTACCTATGATAAGACTAGAGATTGCAACCTATTTAAAACTCTCTACAATTTTTTTCCCTCTGCTCTGCCCTTTCTTGTTGTCCAAATATTAAGTGTAGGCAGAGAATAGGTCATAGCAAGGTAGCACTAATGTCTAGAGGAGCTGGCTGAAATATATCCAGGTAATCCCACACAGTAAGAATTCCCTCACTGTCCCTGATAATCTGATCTGGGATTAATTTCTTTCTCAGATTTGAAACTGCTGATCTGTATGATCCTGAGCATGAAAAGAACAGTCACCAGCTACTGCCTGCGAGATCTCTCCATTGCCTCTGAAATTTTTGAGCACCTCTTCAGCATCTCATGCCTAGCATTGCAAAATCTTTGATGTAGCTGAGGGAAAAAATACTGGAATAAAGCAAAACCAGAAGTGGAATTATATCACCAAGGTGTGAGAATTATTCTTGATATTGCAAACACCTGTCTAAAGCCCAGGACTCAAGCATGAATATTTTCTTAATGTTGAACCACAGGGGTAATAAAAGAAGACAAGGCAAGGCCCCAGATTCACAGAGTAGTAAGAGGAGGACTTTGGTCTGTGGATACTGAGGCTGGCAATACACTTCCCTCACTTGCATAAGCATCATTCTTTTCCCCATATCCTCTCAAATATGAGTGTGCATAAATTGCTGGTTATTCCAAGTCAGACCATGGAGATGTTGTCTCAATTAAAGTGGATAAACACCCTTCAATTATGTTTATCTCCAGCTACACTCTTGTATCTACAGATTGAAGAATTTCTCCCAAGAGCTACAGTAGAACCTTTTGGTTTTTTTTGTTCTTTTTAGAAAGCACATTTCGCCTTAAAGACTTCAAGCTCAAAGTTTAGCAGTTGTCAGTACTGGGAAACCGCATCTTACTTCAAAGCTGAGTTTCTGTAACTTCTGTTTCCACTTTTGCATCTTGTCATGTTGTTGGCAGCAAGGTCAAATGCCCCACGTTATCCAATATTCTCCCTGCGTATGGGTACCACTGCTTAGAAATCAAGTCCTCCTCCTTCTTTTTTGTTCAACTGCGGAAGCTGAGTTTATATGTTGCACCGTAGTGCTTGTTTCTAGTACCTAGATTATTTTAATCTCCTATGGTCTTACTTCAGTATTTGTCTCTGTTTTGAAAGTAGAGTTGGACCCAGCTATCTATAGATTTATCTTACCAGTGCTTTTTGTCAGAAACAAGATCGTTTCCTTGTTTCCTCTTAGATCTTTTTTCACACTAGCTCTGGACTCCAGAGGGTTTTAGCCTCTTTATGCTATAGCATTAAGTAGGGGTGGAGATTAATTCCTTCAGGTTCAACTGTTTTGAGACAATTTCCCATTCTATAAAAGTAACCTTGTTCCCTGACTTTTGCTGTAATTAGCTACATTACAATAAATACAGAATAACAGACTGCTCTGACTCAGAATCTCCCATCATTTGCTACCATAATAATTCTTCCTGTCATCTACAGATTTCATTAACACAGTTTTATGTACTATGTGAAAATCATCATAATACCGTTCATTATACTTTAAATTTCAAGTTGGGTCAAACCAAAACAAAACCTGACCCAAGCATAGTCTGTGACAAATGCTTAAGGAAAGATTGCTAGAAGGATGGCTCTGTACCCTCTCGGTTTCATAATCAGCAGTTAAAAGATATCCAGAACTGATGGTTAATATTACTCAGTGAAGTTTCATGTGTTTTTAAATTCATATATACTTTTGTTCTCTGCAATATCTATGAAAATAAGCTTAATCATTTAGTTTGTGCTGAGGAGAAAAATGCTTTCTTGTGACGGGTGCTATATATTGTATTATGAAAAATAGTGAATAATCATTCTCTCCTTACCTTTTCTACTCCGTTCCAGACTTTATAGGCTAGATATCATGTCCCCTCTTTCTTTTTTTTCAGGTATTCTTTACTTGAAAGAAGGCAGCAAGACGTTATAGTCTTCTGTATCTATTTTGAGTCAGAATGACCAGAACTACCATGGTTTTATACATGGCATGAGGATATTTTCAAGGTTTTCATTCTCTACTCATGTTCTTGTATCTTATTTTCCCTTTTGTGAAGCACTGAATTGATGCTTTACAGT
The DNA here is from genome assembly GCF_965140245.1 of Athene noctua. Lineage (NCBI taxonomy): Eukaryota > Metazoa > Chordata > Aves > Strigiformes > Strigidae > Athene > Athene noctua. The sequence goes on along the minus strand of NC_134049.1, from coordinate 10,657,508 downwards.
GAATTATTCACGATCACTGAGATCTTTCTGGCATAGATGTGTCTAGAGCCTGTGTGTGTCTGTATTGGACTTGCATTGCTCTCCACCCAGTGACACTGAATTTCTCCTGTTTTCCTAATACCCTGACATGTAGTACAGTGAGATCTTTTAGCTTGGATAGTCTTGGATATTTCTCTATCATTTGTCCATATATGATCAGCATAGTTGGTAACAGACCCTGGTGGGACTCTGATCAAAACCTCTCCCCAGTCTGAAAACTGGGCATTTATTCTTGTAACCATCTCATCTTACAATAGTTGAGTTTAAGGGCCTTTAATGTGAAACCTTCTCAAAATCTTTCTAAAAATCTGTGTACCCTTCCTGGAGATGCACGTGCATTTGCTGATTCCCTCAACAGAACTTTATTAAAAGGGTTTGTACAGAGCAAGGAATGGTGCTGAGTATCACTTGGCATTAAAAACTGTGGTGGTTTTGCTTAGTTAAATTTAAGATAATTTCAAAAGGAGAGTGTGGTTTTCTACTTAGGACCGTGGTCTGGCATTCAGAATACACAGGTTATACTCCTTCTCTGCCAAAAATCTGTCTTACTGAGCAAGTTGTTTCATCTTTCTGCGGTGCAGTTGTGCAGAGGTGCAATGATTATTTCTTCCTTCTCCTCTGTTTAGCTTCTGAGCTTTCCAGGATAGGGGCAGCATATTTATATGCACATTTCTTTAAACCATTTTGTTTGGTAAATCTGGATAATGCTGTAATCCAAGCTGATAATGCATTGTGATGGTCAGATAGTTTGATAAGGGCATTAGGTTACTGTTTTTAATCAGTTTCTATTTTACTCTTTCAATAAATATATTTTTTTGAATTTTTGTGATACGTTATCTCAATGGGAATATTTGTTTTGGCCATTAAATCAACCAGCATGCTGTAAGCAGTTTTCAAATTCTGTGTTATTTCGAGTAAAATTATTTTGCTATTACTCTGCTGTTTTAAAGAACCTAGTTGGACTCAAACACTAATAATGTCAGCAAAAAAGCCAAGAACTTTTTTCCTGAGATTTTACTAAGTGTGATAATTAAGAAATGTGAAAAGAACAAAAAACCAGAGTGTCTCTGCACTGAAGATGTTGTGCCTTAAGAGTCTGAGTAATAACTGTTGGGTCAGTGACCATAAAACAGTCCTGTAAATGTAGAATATAAGATCTGAATGGGGGCATTGCCTCACAACAATTATGCCAGCAGCTAATGGTGATATCCACTGGGTTACTCATCCTTCCTCCCTCACTATTTAAAGTGACACCATCCCCGTTTTCACTCTGCATCTATCATAAAGACACATTGATTTCCTTTTGGAGGAAAACACATATTTCTTCCCTCCTGCTAAGAAGATAAATCTGACAGATTTTAATCAAATGTAGTTGTTCACAACTATAGAAATGTTTTCAGTGTCATAGATGAAAACCTTTTTCTTTTTCCTTTCCTTTTTTGAAAAGGAGGAGGCTTCTAGAAGCCAAGTTTATTTGGAGAGTACACCTGTGCTAAAAATCTTACTATATGCACCGGCAGTTAACATTTCAGAATGCCCTATGGGCAGGTTTAACTTTACTGCCCTCCAACATAATGCATGTCTTGTAGTGGTAACCATGAATACTGCTATAGTTAAGGGTCTGTCAGTGGTTCTATCATAAACTCCCCTGTTTCCAGGGTTTTTATAACTCGGCCATAAAAACTCTCTCCAAGCTAAAGCTTAGCTTACCAAGGCAGACCTGATTCTGATCCTGGAAAGGCAGATGATGCATATCCCTCTGTCTCTTCTGAAATTAGCTATGATCCCCAAGGAAGGGCTCTCACAAACCATGGGTGCCATACATGTCCAGCAATATATGATAGATGAAGGGGGAATAGTGTCTCAGAAAGGCTTTCATCCTCTTCAAATGGCAAATAAATTGGTCTTTTTACTTTGAAGCAAGAGGAGTCAAACAACACAGTGCTTTCCAATTTAAATTGCATTTTTACTTTAGTCTTTTATTTCTTAAAGCAGCTTTAGGAGTTCATTACTTCATAGCCCGGGCCACAGGCAACAGTCTGATAGCATTTAGAAATGTGGAATATCATTCACTATTTAAGTATCACTCTGGATTTAAATCAGTGGGAATGAATGTAGAAGTGGGTGTCCCTAAGAAAAAGATTAATCAAATCTGAGTAGAGCCAGTGTTCAGAGCAACATAGAAACCATGGCTATTGTGACCCTGAAAGAAAAGAAGCAGTCTTAAAAATGTAAAATTAAAATTTAGATTTCTGCTTATTTGGCTGTAGACTTAAGCTAGCTTGTAGGCAAGGCTGGCTGCAATGAACTCCAGAAGCAGAGTAAATGTTGGGGCATAATAATAATATTCTAAAATAGCAGCTAGATAGATATGGAGATAGGTTAAACATTCTTCAGTAAAATTAGAATGGAATAGATGGATGCTAGCTGTATTATGGTTCTGATTCTGTGTTAATGCCCACTAATTAAAATAAAATTTTTGCATACCAGAAATGGTTTTTTTTGGAGCAAGAAGAAGTGTTCAACTCTGCCGGGATATCCACAGGCTTTCCATTCTATGGTGGTAGTTATCTACTGATGCTTGAGTTGCTCCAGTCCTCTTTATTCTGTTCCTGAGTGTCCCAAAGCTGAACAACCCCTAAATATTTTGAATTTGAACCTACATGTACATCTGGTCAATGGTGAAGAGAAAGTAAAGGGAATATCTTGAATGTGTCTATTTAGATCAAAGAACAGTAGGCCAGTGCTGAATCCTGATGAAGTGTTTGGCTAATGTTGGATAATATTTGACTAATAAAGCTCCACCTCTGATCATTTTAAACCTGTACTCTATCACTGTAAGTCAGAGATTCTTCAACAGCCTGAATTTGGTGCAACAAGTCTTTCTGCTCCTCAATCTGATTTCATCCACAGTCTCCAGCTGGGTTGTAGACAGAGGGCTGAATGTTTGAATTTGATGTGGGCAAGAGTTGCATTAGATAATCTGCTAGAAGAGCTGGCACATTCACACGTTTATTCCTAGTGCTGGGTTATATCTCTAGTATTTGACATTTTTACTATATTAACATTTGGGCTCTAAGGAGTGGAAAATAGTGACTCAAACTGTTGCTTCTCCTACAGTGGTTTTATTTCTGGGTGCCATACAAAGCGTGTGGCATCTACTGCCACTCCTGTGCCTAAGTAAGGAATAGGCATATTTGCTTTGCCCCATCCTCTGGTTGTCATTTTGGTAAAGCTCGTTTGGTTTGACCGGGGGAATAATATGGCCATGATGTGAGCTGGCACTGCCTTCACTGACAGAGGGACAACACCAGTCCAAAGTGTGGTTTGGTCCTGTTCCTCCTGCTCTGTCCTGGGACAGCCAATCTGCTTAGTGCCACTGACTGCATCACGCTCCAGCCCAGGGGAGCAAAGGAGAGGGAGGGAACTACTGATCCATCCCTTCCAAAGAGCAGTTTATAACAGTCTAAGGAAGGACTATGGAAAATTAAAACAAATTAAGAAGGAAGGGGGAAAGTACCTTTTATTTGCTATTTCTACACTGATCATGGTACAATAATTTAAAACAGGACCCTTTTTGGAAATGAGTCAGACGTAAGCCCTGGCCAAAGCCATTCTTTCTTTTAAATAGTGTTTCTGCTTCTGTGTTACAGGGATCTTTTATGACTCTTGCCCCTAAGCCAGATGATTCAGGCCTTACACTTTAGAACTAAGCCAGGAAGATGATGTTTTGGTGACCAAGCTTTTCTCTAATGCTCGTGCCTTTATGAATCTTCTCTCCAAAATATCAAGGAAGTTTCTCCTTTTAAGGAGTTTAGTCTCCCAGTGATCTTGGGGTGGATTTCCACATTTAAGTCCCATCAAATGCTAATAGGAATTCCTTGGTCAAATCCTCTGCCCTGTCCCTCTTCATGCCTCTCTGGGAGAAAAGAGCCATTAGTGTGTTTAAAAGTAAATTTCAAGGTTTCTTTTTTGTGTGTTCCAATGGCTGAAGTTTATTCCTCTCGTCCTTTTTATTTTATTGTGAGGCACCTTGAGTTATTTGCATGATAAGACACCCTGTAAATGGATTATATTGTAAAGCATTGTGTAGGTTTAATGCTGACAACAGCTCGGTTTGGAAGTAAGATAGCAACTTAGATTTTTAGTTTCTGATGTGCCATGCAGAGAAATGCCTTTTGAGAAGCATGAGGCAAAGCAGGAGGGATGAGGAGGAGGCAGCTGGAGTTAAGTTGTATGAATAACAGCAAGGGAAGACTGGTGTTAAAAAGGAGTTGAATACATTAACTTCTCAGCCTCCAAACTGAGGAGAATCAGCAGCACAAATGCGAGCAGTTCTCCGCTCTCTGCTGTAACAGTTAACGAGGTTTTCCCCTTCATTTTTCCAAGGATAACGAAGGAATGACGTTTTCTGGTAACAACCTTTCGTATGTGGTGAGTGTACCTTTGCAGTCGCTGTGCCCGGAATATTACGTTGGTATATACTACTACTTATAAACAGAAGTTGGCCCCCTGGAGAAGCCCTATATTTCAGAAAAAGTGGTGAAATGAACAAAAATCTGTTTTTTGGGGGGGAGGTAAATTGCTCTTAACTCCTACTGGACCATGTAATGAATGCTGGTGCAGGAAGTTTGGTAGTCTGAGCATAAAGCGTGGAAAACATACAATCCCCGGGAACAGTGTGTTTAAATCCTGGCAGAAACAGCTTCCTTCCAAGGTAAACATGCAGTTTGCATTGGGTGGGTATTTTAGATAATACCATAAAAATATAAACTTGGTGTGGAGACTGAAGTCATCTATGTGGAGTCCTGTATATATATGGCTGTATTGAGTGTTACATGCTTGAGGTAGTCTGTGAAATTGGTGGAAATATTCCTCTTTCTCTCTTTCATTTACAATAATTAAACTTGCCAGATTTAAAAACTTTTCTTCATACAACTCAAAGCTTGAATAAAATTATAGTAATTAAACCAAAGAAGATGGCTCTTTCACTTGTATCATGTTGGCTTAATTCTGCATAGTACCCAACACCCTTTTGCTGGTCTAAAGCTCTTGAGCACATACTCAGCTTTTGGCATGCATGTGGTATCATTTCGTGCTGATAGATTTATTCACATATTAAACTTCAGTTTGATAAGTAACAGTAAATACTTTAACCAATTGTTTATTACCGATAGTTGTTGAATGGTGGAAGCTGAACAGTCATGTGAAATTTATGTATCACTTAAAATGAAATTCTGCTTGGAATCACATTAGGTTTCATTTTCTAACTCAAAGTAGTCATGAATAGCATTTTTAAAAGCACTTTGATCATTGCACTCTTAAAAAAAAAAAAAGAAAGAAAAGAAGGGAGAGGGGGATATCTTTTGGGAAGAAGCCTTTGAAATCATAAAGTGTAACTAAACTTAGTCAACGTACTGTGACCTGTCAGGAAAGGACTGATCCTATTAAAGCCCCACTGCATGTGGCCAAAATACTTTAAAGAGAATTCTGTAGATTTCTCTGTTTACTGACGTCAGGGTGGCACAAGAGGTAGATTGGCTGCTATATGTTGGTTTTTTTTTTTTTGAGAGAAAAAGAACTGCTTAGAAGAGCCACCAAATAATTCTTCATTTATGCCACTGTATTGGTTGACGATGTAGTTTCTGGGACATATTGTCACTTGATTTGGCTTTACGAATTTTTGACTGTTTGGAAAAAGGGAGATTTTGATTTACCAATCCATTCTTTTCAACTAAAATATACAGAGTGGCTTGTCTTCCCTGGAATTTGGATCAGCTCCCCAGTTATGAAGAAAGAATTGGGCACTAACTGTCCCTTACAGATGAGTGGGGGGTAAATCTGGATTAATTTTAGCAATCTGAGAAAAACAATACAAGGCTATGTCTCACTTGAGTGATTGGTCTTTATGCCATTGCACTCCTACATTGATAAAGAGATGATGTACAGTTATATATCCAAGACCAGACTCAGGGCAAGAAACTTATAATTTGAGTTTAAATTAAAACAACTGGTGCTTCTAAAGAGAGGAAGAGGTTCTTTGTAAAGTACAAATAAATTCTCCATCTCTCTCTGTGAAGACGTCACTAACAACTCATTTAAACTCTTCTCATAAAAAGAACGTTTGTGTTCTAACAAGAAGTTTTGCAATCTGGAACAAAATGTTACTGACCTGGGAATTTGGATCTCAGCTGCTCTTGAATGACTCCAGATTTAATTCCATTCATGTCAGTGCTGTTATTCCAAATTTGCATAAGGGCAATAGACCATACTTTAGAGAAATCAGTGTTACTGAACTATTATTTGATTAAAAAAATAAAAATTAACCTTCTTTTGTCCCTAGAAGGGGTACTCCTATGGCCTTTTGCAATTGAAAATGTCTTAAGCAGGGAAAGCAAAGCTGTGCAACTGGCATTACATTTCATGAGAATATCTGGCACGTGCAGCATCATTTCCTTTTGTGGGTTCACCTGTTTGTGTGACTTGTGTGCTATGTGGGGTGAGAACATTGTGTCTGAGACGACTTAGGATGCAGTAAAAACACTGTAAAATAAATCAGCCTGCATGTGAAATCAGAAAGAAATTTTGCTTTATATACAGGGACACAAAGACTGATGTAACACTCCTGTTATCTGAAAGAAAAGCAGTGTGATCAAAATTGATAATAATTCTTCCATTAAGTGACAGATAAAACTTTAATTAAGACAGCCTACTTGAAGCTCAGGATGCTTCATGTGTGACTAATTCTGACTGGCAAAAATGTTAATTTTAACAAACATCAGTTAGCAAGGTTTTGCCTGTAGCTGAGAAGACAGTTGTTGCATGAAAATGTATGCACATGTGTAGGTATATATGTGCACATGGGAGCGTGTGATGTCTAGTGAAAAAGCATGAGGGTTCTCACATGTCCTGCAATATTTAATACAAGGTTGGCCGGTGTCTAAGCAATGTGTCTAAACACATGCACACATGAATTTCTCTGTACGATAGGCTGCACTTAGGATACGTAAGCACCAGGAAGCCAGTGTGTACCCGAGCTATTTGTATATGAAGCTGCACCTAGCACCCTTCAGTGGTTCACCAGGTGGGCACTGACTGGGGATTTCTCTCTTTTTGTGTGCCTAAGCTGGGACAAATTGGGTGGAAACCTGGTCCTACCGCTTCAGGCTCCTGAAGTAAGGGAGAGGTTTCAGCTCTGGCTTTACCCTCCAGCTGAGGCATCTGGGGCTGTTTCCATCTTCCAGGGCCCTGGAGTTTCCCCATAGCTCGTAGCCCCAAGGGACTGCACGGTTGCTTGTCCTAGAGCCAGATCAGACTGAGGTCAATGGCATAACTTGCCCTCCAATTTTTGGGGACTAAGGTTACACCACTGATGTTACAGGAGAAGTGCTAAATGGCAGAATCAGCTGGATGTAGTGGCTACTTTAGAGTATTTTAGCCCTGTGGCTTGAGCGTTTGGGTTATATTTTAGCAACTGAGATGACCATTCTTTACAGATATTAAGAATGCAGAGCCTTGTGAATAGCGGAAAATTTAACATTTCATGGATATCACAACTCATGCTCTTTTTTCAGTAATACTAGTGTGTTGTAATTCTTTTTTGCCCTCTATTATCCTTTTACACTGCCACAGAACGTACTTTCATCTTTTGGAAATGACCCTTTAATGTAGTGGCTAAAATTTAATTTAGGATATTTTGTTCTAAAAAGTGTGAGCTTTGTTTCACAGGTATAACACTGTTGCTTCCCTCTTTTTCTATTGTGACTTTTACAGCAAAAATGTGTTGTTTAGAGAAAATGATTGGATTTTTTTTCCTGACTGCTCAGTCTGCAAACTCTACTCAGCCTTGCAGACCAGACTGTGCTCCTCCTGAGGTGTGAGCTCTTGCTACCAACATGAATTCTGATATTCTTCCAGTGATGGCTGTGTTGTCTCTTTCATGTTAAAACAAGTATAAAGGAATAAAAACTTAATTTTCTTCACAAGATATTGAAAGAAACATGGTTCTAAAGCATCTTGGAAAATTCTTTCGAGAAACAAACTGCTTTAAAAAATATATTTCCTGCCCCCCCAACCCTGTAAAGCAGAACTTTGAAATTTGAATGAATTTTACCCTCCTTTGTGGACCGTAATATGAAAGTTGTTAATCACTCTCATCTCTTGGAAGCTTTCAAAACATGTTTAACTGGAACATCAGAGACAGCCCCTTCAGCTGGCCAGAATAATTTTCAGTTCAAACGTCTTTATAAAGAAATGTAAGAGCAAATGCTTATGTCTTTTTATTGTGTTAGTGCCTAATTTACTTGACTGTAGCAGCTACAGAGGACTTCTGCCTGTATTACTGTAACTTTTGAAAATTTTCCTGTGTGGTTATCAAAGTTTTCTTCAATTCCAGCTACTGATTTTATTGCCTAATGCTGGCAATACTCAGTTATCTTTATCTCATCTTGATCTATGCTTTTTATTTGAGTTGCAAAAGACCACAGCCACAATTCAGCCTAAGAAGATAAACTAAAGTAATTCAAGCCCAGTGAATGGTTTTATTCTCTTGTGTTCATACTTTCATAACTTACTACTTGTCTGATCCATTTTCAGCTGTAATGTACATATAATCAACCTTTTCAGACTTCTCACAAGAAAAGCTTTTGTTCACTGTGCAGTAATCAGTATTAAAGGCCTTTAAAATGGTGAAAGTCAATGACACGGGTGCATTGTCCAAATACATTGTTGTTGATGAAGCAAACTGATATTACTGTGAAAGACCAATTTCATCTCAAAGTTTTTTCATCTGTGGTGATCACAACATTTTTCACATATTGTTCTTCACAATCATGTAAGTTGGTACCCACCTCTGATATTTCATTCTAGCTGTTTTTTTTTCTTCTTTCCCAGAATAACTACAGAATGATTTGATGGCTTGGAAAAAAAAAATTGAATGGCCTCAGTCCATTAATGGATCCTCTACAGACAGCATTATATATGGGCTTTATATACTGCAGCATTTGAATCACTGAAGAAAAAAAATCTTACGGCAAGAAGATACTTGATCACAAATGTGATTGTGTCACTATAGATTTTAAAGCTAAAAAGAGTAACTTTTTAAAAAAGAATAAGAGGGGTGAAATGGTCAGATTTTTTTCCTAGGGGGGCACTGTACTATATGCCTAATTATAAACCCAAGACTGGTTCCAGAGATTTCAAATCCTTTAACATTAAGTTTGTGATTAAATGTTTTGATGTTTGGAATTGCTGGGGAGATAATAATGTATTATTCTCTCAGTTTTTAAACGTTTATTTTTGACCCGTTGCAAATTAAGTTTCTATCTGAGGTGTCAGACAGAAACAAGGTCCTTTAAATTTTATAGTCACCAGTTAATATGCAGCTTGTGATGGTCTCCACTGCTTTATAGCCTGTTAACTCAAATGACAGTCAACAATTTGCATCTAACACAATGGTGGGGAGCATCCTCACATCACCCAAAGTTGTCCCATGGAGGAAGAAAACACTAACTGGAGTTTCTGGTTCTGATTGCTTTCAGTTTGCCCTCAGGGTGTCCAGCTGCTGAAATACAAGCTCTTATTAGTTTTACCACTCTATGAAGCAGCTTTGAAGATGGTTGATTTTGGGGCACCTTTTTGACTGGGATACCAAGAGGGAGGCCTTGCAGAAGCTGACATTCAAAACGAATTGTATGACACAGATTCAGACCTTCGTATTGTCCTAAAACATATTTAGATACAAATGTTGTTACTTTTTGAACTAAGTAAAAGCCATTGCACCTAATAGCCTTCAGTTAGATCCCATAGGAAAGCTGGAAAAACCAGACAGCTATCGGGCATTGGAAGCCTTCCTTATGTCTGAAATACAGCGCCAGACTTAGCTAAATACAGTTGAAAATAGTTGCCACATGTTTAACTGTATTAGTCAATTAGACAGTTGCTGACAGGGAAATTGTTGTTATCATCGACAAGACGACAATAAACCAAAAGCTTCTTTTCAGATTTTCCTATTGCTATCTTTTGTCTGAAATAAATATTAAACACCTCTTTCCTTATTTTTTTTTTGTCCCCCCCCCTCTAAGAGAATGAGTAGTGGTTTGGATTTTTCCCATCACTTTTCTTTCTCCTCATTTTGCACTCCTCATCCTTCTTCTCCCTGTTTTTCCTTTTTTCAGACTAACTCTTCCAAATCTTTAATTCTGGACAAGTTACAGAAGCGAACAAAGGAAAATTGAAGCTCTCTAAAGTGGTTGAGTTAGTTTCATTTTTCTTTCTGCTGTTAAAGCTTTTCCAAACCAAACTGAAATTCTGGATATCATTCACTTATTCAACTAAAGTAACAAAAAGGAAAAATGAAAAGAAATGGATGTGGAACAAAAATAATTCAAGCACTTACAAAAATATCATGTAAACAGTAGAAAAAAAAATTATTACATTTTGTACCTTGTCAAGGGGAAAACACATGAATTTTGAATTTATTTATGAAAAAGTTATTCCATTTTTCAGCTGTTCTGAGAAATCCAAAGACCTCAGATGTTTTCATCACTAGTGTTACTGCATTTCTACTTGTCTTGGATCTTGCTTTTACAAGATGCTATCGCTGCTATGCTGTGTCTCTTCTGAATTAACTGAGCTTTTCAGCTGCATATTTTAAGTCTACATGAGTCAAATGTTCATTGGACTCATCACTCATCAGCCCCATATATCACTAATGCCAACCTTGATATAAGATGACTCATGTCCTAATTATTTTGAATAACAAGTGTGCTCTTGTGGTAGGACAATATGATTTTGCTTGCTACAAAACAGATCAGCAAAAAGTGGCCACATAATGCAGGCTTGCAAAATGACCACGAGAATGCATGTTGGTACAAAATTGTTCACTCTTCCTTATTTTCACAAGGAAGATTTTCTTCCCCCTCTTAGAGGTCCATTAAGCAACCCCCACCTCTCTGTAGATAACAGGTACTTGAAAGTTTAAACTGATGATAAAATACATGTTTTTGTTACCTTTATGCTGTAGAATGATTTCACCTGTAATGTGCTATGAAAATATCTAGACAAATGATCCACCAAAGAGGCTGTAGTTATAATTTTTTTTGTGTGTGTGTGATTACAATTTCCTTTTTGATGTTCAACATCTGTAATTCAGTAGAACATTGAGAATACTACTTTATGTTCATTGCATCTTCTATAGTTGTTAACAAAAATGAGGAAAAGAAACTCAGGCAATCCTGGTGAGATGGAGAACATATTAACACTCATTGTACAGGAGAAATGTGAAGCCTGGGGAGACTACAGAATTATGCTGGGCTGTAGATCATAGTGACTTCAGTGGTGCACGTTCTGTTCAGAGCATGGCATAGGATGACAACTGGAATGAAATGTTTTGGACTGTAACTGCCTTTCCTATCCCAGCTTAAGCTAACATCTCAATGATTCAACACCCCAAGAATTTGCTGAGAAATAGATGGTGCTGATCTTTGGTCTCCTTCAAATAGTCTCATACCAATAACTGAGCAAAGTTCTTTAGAATATCTCTATGTTGTTCTTTAGTTCACTGAAGACTATGTATATTTACAACATCAAGCACAGAAACCTACCTCTTATTTGCAATCTTCAGATGTTATTGGAGTGGTTGTTGTGTTACAAGGTCTGTCAGATTCATGTGACCAGGAAGGCTGTGTGCAGTTACTGCCCCCATCTCTATATCTTGTAGCAACATGTTAATAGGTGGAATTATTTAGCTGTTTTACAACTGTTCCCATCACTTATACTGCTACTTCAAGGAGCAATGAGCAAAGTTTTACTTATGAATTAGCATTTTTGGAAATTTTTCTTTTATTCTTCGAGATATGAAGTTGTCCAGACTATCCATGTTGTAGGTGGGAGACAGTGAAATGCTTGGCAAAGTTATGCCCCAAATTCCCATCAGTGGAAAATTATTTCTAAAACAAAGTTGCCTATTTCAGCTCAGATGGAAAACCGAAGAAGGTAAAACACAGAGGAGCATGTGGACCACACAAAATGTAAACAGTTAGCTGATCTTTGGCCTGATCCAAACAAACTCTGTTGAAATAATTGAAAATATGCCAATTGACTTCCGTGGGGTTTACAGCAGGTTCTAAGTTGGCAACTACCCTTTCTAGCAAACAAATCTTGTCTACTTTTACATTTCAGGCTTATAGTTAATCACGTTACTGAGACAGAAATGTCTTTGGCATGAACATGTTTCTCTGTTTCTTTTCCCCGCAACTAATAATGTTTCTCCAGAAATTGCTTCCAAAAAACTCGAAGGCCATTATTTAGATAAGCAATATCAAAATGCTTCAGCATTAAGCTGTGATAAGTGTTTCCTCCTGTTTGTTGTAAGAAAGAAGGTTTTTCACAAGCCATGTAGTCTTAACTTTCACCAAGTTAAATAAAGGTTTAGTAAAAGGATTTTGTGCCCTTTTAACCCCCAATAACCAGAGTGCATCCTGTGTGACCATTCATTACGTATGAAATGGCTGTAATTTATACCAAATGGGCTAGATGAATTCAAACAGAAAGATACCATCGATGATAAAAAGATAACACTTCTCTGTAACAGATGCTTCATTTTATGATGGAAATGGGGAAGCTGAATGCTGCAGGTGCCGGGCTGACACTAGGCCTGTGGAGAATCATTAGAGCCTCCTCAGAGATCTAGGTTTACTCTGTGTTTAATCAGCCACAGTCAGAAGAAATGGCTTCATTTCAGCTTGATGAGAGCCAGATTACAAAAGGAAGATAGATGGCCAATAAGGTTCATCACTATAAGCATATTGTCTTAATTTGAAGAAACAAGCTGGCATTCTGTGCTGAGGAAAAGTGAAGTGCAATATGGCTAGTATCAAAACCTAGTTATTTCAAGTCTCTGTGCTCCCCACAATGAAAATATTCTGGCTGTTCTTCCTTTGACTAAAATATTAAAAAAATATTGCACATGCTGCAAATGACCACATTTACTCATGAGATACTGTTGCTTTGGGTTCCAAAATGCTGAAACCTATCGAAGTAGTTGTGCTCATCTTAACAATTCTCCAGCCACTTATTTATACGTATGTATATTATAAACATAAATATATTTGTGTGTATACACAAGTGAATTGACTATTGATCAAAAAAGGTCTCTGAGCATAATATGAACACGCACCTCCTAAAAGGGTCGTGGTGTAGCCATCTATCATGACTTCCCAGGACAGCCATGGGGACAATGAGACTGTCAGCTGGGGCAGGAGGTTTGCTGTGATGGGGGATGGGACTTTAAAAAAAACAACCTAAAGTAAAGGAACCTAGACCAGGGAACTCGTTCACACAGAAGATAAACAAAACTAGAGATCTCTGCTTTCTGAATGAAATACATGAGTCATTGCTATTGCTTAGCTTTTCCTTAGTGCCATTTTTTTTCCTCTTGTGCATAGACTCACCTTCTGTATAAGCTATTTCTTCAGTGCTCTCCAGAAGAAAGAGTGCTCCTTCAAGCCACGGGAGCTCTCAGGATAAGAGTATGGTAGCCTAGCATGACAATGGGAACAGTATAATTTTTACTGTTTATTTTACAGTGGAATCCAAGTGGTTTTGTTAAAGTCAGAACCTTTTAGTACCAGGCAATCTACAAATATCTGCAACTGTGATTTTTGAACTGTGAATCTATAGGAATCGTCTCTTCTATGGCAAATTTAAACACCCTAACAACAGGTTTACCTTTCTAAATTATCTGTCGCAGATCTTTTAAAGGAAGTTGTCTACCCCAGGACCACCCAGATCATTCATGCAGAACTTAAGGTGCAAAACTGCTGACTATCATAATTATAGTTAGGGAAAGATGAGAACTAAATTTAAGGTATGTTGGGAAAGTTGGTAAATGAATTCTTGCCCCAGAAAAGTGGTGGAATGATAGCTTGATCCATAAAGCCTTGGAAATCAGTATTTCCCCCCCTACCCTGTAATCAACTGGGTTTTGGAGCAGACCTAAAAGGGTAAGAAAGCAGAAGGCATTGTATAAGAAAAACACGGAAAACTGGCAGGATTGTCATGTGTGCAATTTTGTAAATGTAATGAGCAGGTCACAAGCAAGAAGTCTAACATGGAGATTATTTATGTGCTGCAGAATAAGAATACAATGGAGTGCTCTGAGAGGTCGAACTATGGCTAATTTACAGAGTTTGAGAAGTTTTGAGACTGCTGCTGCTTGAGGGAGAAGTGCACAGTCAGGTTTGCTTGATTTGGGACAAAAGCAGCTGCGAGGAGGGAATGGTTATAGGGGGATTTAACCTGGAAGTGTCTTGGATTAAAACAAGAGTTTTGTGCCTTGATGCAGTGGATGAAGAGAAGCAAAGGAATGATAAAGTCAGAAGAACTGGACCATAAGTTGGTCTTAAACAGTATTTTTATCAAAGTCCTGGAGGATATTGTGCTTTGTTTGTGTCATGCTACAGCTCAGAAGAGTCACCATAGCAGAGGAAATTGAAAAAAGATGGGAGGATGACTTCCCAGAAGCCTGGGCCTCAATAAGTATTCCGAGATAAATAGTACGTTATGCAGAGTAATAGTTTTATTTTGCCTTTGTCCTCACACCAAGAACACTGTTGTTTCTTTTGGTTTTCCTTAAACTCACTTTATAAAAAAGCTCATTTGTTTTTTTCCACCTTCCTTTGTTCTAACTTCACCCATCTTTGCATGTTAAGATAAAAGTGAAGCAACTCCTACTGACTTTACAGGTCTGAAGGGAATTAGGAATTTGACTCATCAAAATTATCTCTCCTCCCACACATTTTTTTCCTGAAACACTGAAGAAACACACTCCTTCGTCCCTCACACATTTTCTTAATATCTATTCGGACTGAAAGCAGAATGCTCACAAGCAAGCAGCTGCTTTTAAACAGCTCAGACCACACCACATCTGTGTTTCTGCAGTACCTGCTATCCTGCTAGACCAAGACAGTTTGAACTGCCGCCTTATTTTATGGCTGTACTGACACAATCCTGCAGTGAACCATGTGACCCCTGAAGTGTTTAGAAAGGTGCATTTGTGTAAGGGAGACTTTTTTCTCTGGAGTAAATCAGAGGCTCCTAGATAATCTTTCATGAATACATTATTGACTCATACCTTTGCCTAGGCAAGGAAGGTTGCGTTTTTCAGAAAATGATACGCTGAAGCATTCACAAAGTGGAGACTTAGGAAGCTTAACAATTGGTAGAAATATTATCATCAGCTATCACAGTAACATTATCCAGCCATTCCCACCCACAGATACACACACACACACGCACACACACACAGAGGATTTCGGCTTAGAAAGCCCTGCAAATAACACGATGTAGGTGTGTGGTCCTCAAAGTGTTTAAATGTTTGAGGATGAAGTGAGCAGGAACATCTTGCATGCACCAGCTGAAAGAGGGTTGGGAGAAGCAGGGGGTGGATTTCCCTGGACAGATGATAATTCTCTATCCTTCTATGTGCTGCCAAACTACCTCAACTAGTGGGGGTTTATAAACTTTTTTTTGGTCTCTGAAGAGCAGATCTTCTAGTGTTTTTTGGAACACATCAAATGCAGTACAATTAAACAGGAGAAAAAAAATATTCCCAGGGCCCTTCATTCCCTTCCTTTCCCCTGTCAAGATATTACTTAATTTAAATGCTGCCAAAGTTAATAATGAAAGACAACATCCTCCAGTGTGTCAGAGCTCAGTGCCCAAGCAGAAAAGCATGAGTGGCTTTCTGCACTCCTGTCTTTGCTAAATTCAACCTGGAAAAAAACTAGATCAAATTCAGGGATACTGTAATTAGCAGGATTTAAAATGGTCTGTTCAGGTCACTTTTCTTGGCCCAGAATTGCCCAGGAACTCAACACCTGCACTAAGTATTTGATGTGCCTGTGCCATCACATGGTGCCTACAGCGTAAGGCTAGAAGTGCCACCAAGTCAGTTAACCCAGGTATATGCCACCCACAGGTACCTCATAAAACCAAACTGCCTTGTAACAACATCTTTCCCTTACAAAAATGATTGAAAGTGGACAGAGTACAGGTCAGAGATACATACCAGGATTTTGTGAATGTAACCACCAGGGCTTTTTGAGGGGGAGGAAGGAAGGGAGTTGGTGCTTGTTGAGGACCTTGGAGGTTTTGGGGTGAGAGAGGTGAGAGGAGGGAAGGCACCCTCCACGTTTTCTCCTCCCTCACCTTCCCATAAACCTAATACACCGCTGAGACAATGAACAGAGCAGATGAGCAGTGCCAGACCTCAGTTCATCGCTTCTTTTTTAAAAAAATGAAACTTTTTTTCCCTTTTCTAAAAATAATTTGTGTGTGAATCAAAGAGGGAAAAGAAAGGTAATGCACAAAGATACAGAGCAGCTTATTAATTAGTTTGAGGTGCTCTCAGTGCTCCTGTATATATGGAAGGGCTAAAAACGTAAAATACTGAGGTGATATTTTTGCTGCTGCTGGGCCTGTGGAACATTACTGTGATGTGCAGACCCTCTTCACCTTGGTACATCACTCATGGTGTTATCCCAGTTGGGGTCATACAAAAACAAATGAAGGTTGCACAAAAAGATTTGAGGTTTTGGCACTGAGGCTGTGGATCGGGAATTGTGTTGCCTTTGTGCAAGAAGGAATATTTTCGCACAACATGTCCACTGTGTGTAGGTGACATTTGGTGGGTTTGCTCTCCCCTGTCGCTATCCTCAGCAAAACACTATGCCAAAGCCTTCTTGCAGAGGGTACTCCGTGCTCTCTAGCATAGCAGCCTTTGGAGGCTTGCTGGTACAAAATGAATACCCTCCCCAAGGTGGGCCCCTTTCTCCCTGGTCTCTAACAAGGCAACCATAGTCCTTACTCCAGAGAGCAAAGGTAGAGTGCTGCAAACCATGGTATTCACCTTCTAAAGGTCAAGGTCAAAGCCTGCCTGCCTGTAGATTGGCATACCTTAATCACACAAGCCTAATGGTCTTTTTCTGTAGCCGATGGAGCAGAACATCATGTGATGTCTATCGCTGACTTCCAGGTACCACTTACAGCTCAGTCATGGTTCTAAAGCAAAGCTTGTGCTCCTCTCTCTGGGTCTGCAAGAAAATGCTTTAACCACCTCAATCTTGTGCCTCTGATACCAAAATGTGGAGCAAGGGGAACCTGTGATACCCTAAACTGCAAGTAGGTGGTAACTGAACCCACTTTAGCAACCCTGGGAGGGAAAAGTGACAGTGTTTAAACCCAGTGTCAGTTCTGCAGGAGCACACTGCTTGTGGGAAAAGCTATTCATCTCCTCCAGCTATGGCTGTAATCTCTGTTCTTTCACTTTTAGCTATGGAAGCTTACACTTTAAAAGAAAAAAAAGCAGGAAAAGAACCTAAGTTATTAATGAAATCAGCTGGGGAGCACTTCATATAAATAACGAAACAGAAAAGTTTGCATCTGTTTTGTGCAGCAAGTACCAAGAACAGGTTAAACTTCTCCCTCCAGTGCAGTAAATGACATACTGAGGACAGGCTCACTTCTATATGTCTGTAACCTCTCTCCCCTAAATGAGTGCTGTTTGTCAGCTACAAGTTTTGGGGAGCTAGTAGCTGGTTGTTTTGATAGATCATGACCTGTATGGTACCAAAAGGTACCAAAACAAAGGGAAAGTCATGACTAGTTAGTTTTAAATGATTTCTGAAACTCGTTACTCTCTTAAATATGATTAAATAATGCAAAACTTCTAGAAAGCCGTGAATGGCCATGCCTGGATCCATCACTCGAATGCCATGTACCTGCTTTCCTGCTGTATGTCCCCTCATTTCCTTGCTAGGTAGAGGGAAGAAAAAAGGCTGGTAATTTATGACTCCTATTAATACAGTAGGCTGGATGTGTTGACAATATATCAATAATTATTTCTGGCAAGACCCGAACAGTATAGTATGGGTCTCTGTAGGATGACTCATTTTACCAGAAGACAGATATGTGTGACCTGAGTTTTATGACAGATGTCAAATATATCGAAATGTGGTGTGAGGAAGATCATCTTATTGGCAAAGTAATGAGAAGCCAGTGGGAAGATTAATGTTAAAGCTGAATTGTGTGGTGACTCCGTTGCTCTGTGTCTTTGATAAGTGATGTTGGGGGAGGGGTTATCTTCTGCCTTGTGTGGGCCAAAAGTGGGAGAAGTTTGGAGGAGCAATAATATTAACCAATGCAACACCTTAACTTTCATGGGGAGATCAAAAAAATAAACAGCTTTTTGAAGGGGAGGGAATTGTTGCGGGGGGTTGATAAATGTGACAGTGTTAGGGGAACGGCCAGCTAACCAGACAGCATGGCCTAAATCTTTCAAGGTGACTGCTGTCGTGACAACTTAAATGGGTCTTATTTTCAGCAAGTGCTAAGCCTCCCACCTTCTGAAAATCAAGCCCTCGTGTTTCATGCTGGCTGCCACAGAGCGGAGATCAGCTGCCACCTTGGGAAGTGTAGGCTCAGGAAGTCTCTCCTTCTGCAAAGCCAGCGCAGCAAGGCTTTCTTTGCAGAGCTGGGCTTTTTGCTGCTGGAAAGCACTTCCCTGTCTCAAGCTTACCCATCGGTGCACCTCCATGATGTCTTTGGAGCTTTGGTGTAGGCCACTGTGAGCCACCATGGTCCTTCAGGCACCATCAGAGTGGTAGCTGCAAAGGGCTCACCATCACATCCTTCTGCTGGCAAGCTCCCTCCACATCCCTTACCCTTGGCTCCTGCTGATCCCCCAGATAAAGGACTTCCAACAGACTTCACTTTCAGATAAGAGCTCTAGATCCCAGCCTTGCTGCGGGCACAGGGCAGCAGGCTGGCACTGCTTTGATGTTGCAAAGACCACCTCCTTTGTACAGAGAAGTCCAAAGGGTTAATTATCCCTCCATTCCTTGCTCCTCATGGAAAGATGATGAGGAGTTGCCTCCTCAGGCAGTGAGGGACAAAGTCTGATTTTTAAAGGAGGCAGGAAAAAACCCCACCTGGTATCTTGATCATTTTTGGTCCTGCAAACCCACTGCTAACGTTCCATGGGGAGGTTGTTGCCTGTTCCCCAAAACTGCAATGTTATCCAGGGAGCAAGGTTTTGGGGAAAGCCTGTGTTGCGATGCACAGATATATTTTTCTTGTTTGTGCAAGAAGGTCCCTTTCAAGTGACACAGGTGCTTCAATAACAAGGTCAAGCTTGAAAAAAATTATATACTTTGAATAATTGAGCTGTATTTTTAGCCCTCATTTTGTGATCTGTGTCACATATATATATGTGTATGTGTGGCTCATTTCCCTGTTCACCAGAGACGCTTTTGCCATATTCAGGTTTGCTACCTAGAGAAGAGGCACATGGGCATTTGGTGAACTATAGGCACCTCTTGTCTTCTTTCAGCACAAAAAAGACTTGCAGGGTTTTTCTTGCCTTCTTTTTTTCTTGGAAAGGTCATGATTATAATTTCACGACAGATAGGACAATTTTCTTTCATTCAGCTCTAATAGTGGCACAAATTTAACTATATTGTGCTAGCAGGCACTGATATATTAATTAAAATATAGTCTAATTATTTACCCTAGTTAGTTCATACAAATCTCAGTAGTGTAATCAGTGGACTCCCTTAAGGATTTTTGCCATATTCAGCAATAGAAATGGTTTATCTTTTTTACTCTACTCAGGAATAGAGATATTTTGGGGTTTTTACTTCCAGGTCAGTAGTTCAGTGGCTGCCATGGCCCTGGTCTATGCAGAGGGATTGTGCAGCCACCACTGATTGGTGCTAATAGGTT
The DNA here is from genome assembly GCF_965140245.1 of Athene noctua. Taxonomy (NCBI): domain Eukaryota; kingdom Metazoa; phylum Chordata; class Aves; order Strigiformes; family Strigidae; genus Athene; species Athene noctua. The sequence continues at coordinate 10,637,687 of NC_134049.1, read as the reverse complement.
GATAAAGCCTATTAAAAAATTATTGTAGGAACTGTGGCAGTGGTGTGAAGTGACTCTTCCCAGCCCCAACTTTGAGGAAATTCTTGACCTTGCGTTGGTTCCTTTGTGGTACATTTGGTTACACACAGCCAGAACGGTTTCTGAGAAATGGTGCTCTGATGTTCTTCAGAGTGAACAGATGTGGAACAATGTTTACACGGGGAAAATGTTCAGCCTGTTTCGTAAGGAAGAGAAAGGAATGCCTCCTGGCAAAACGGAGACAGAGAGCTAAGATGATAGGGATCTGAGCCTTTATTAAAAGGACAAGAAAAGCTGACGTCTGGAGCTTGGGATGCCCAACTTGTGTGTACTTAGAGCTTATTTGCTGTCAGGTGTTTATTTTAAACACAGGTGGTATGAAAGTTGCAGATGGCATTGTTGAAAGGGAAGGAAAAAATGTCCAAAGCGAAGAAGTGGAGGAGAGGAAGGATGAGGTGAGGCTGAGGAGGACTGACCCAACCTGCAACTTGCAACCCTGACAATCTCATAAATGCCTTTTCTCCCTCTGGCATATAACCATCAATCTTCAAACCCTGTCTTCAGAGCATAGAAAATTGAAAAGAGTGGGTCAAGAATTCCTAGTTTTTCTCCCTTTGTGTTTTTCTTTCATTGCTGTCTCATCCCATCTCCACTTTTTTCTTTTTCTCAACAAGAAGATGTAGCACTGTCAAAGAGAAGAGATGCATCATCTGAGCTGATGGAAGAGACAGCGATGCAACTCTATACAGCCCTTCATACATGCACCGTAATTAAAAAGTATGTCCTTTCCCCTACTGAAGAGAGGGGCTTGATGAATGGAACTACTTGGGGTATCAAATACCGAATCCAAGTTGTCTGTTGTCGGTCTAAGTAGTGTGGTGAGCAACTGTGAACCAAGTTATCCGTAGAAATTATGGCCCTCCCTAATTATATACTTCCTGCAAACAATCACTATAAAGATCAAACAGGAATTAACACATGGACTGAAGAATCAGACTTTTCCAGTGAGACAGCTCAAGACTATATAAAAAACGGCCTTAAACATCAGTCGTCAGCTCTCCTGGTAGTGCAGACTGGATTTCTTTGGAAATCAGGTACCCTTTAAGCATATTTTCATCATAATATAACCAATACACCTTTTATTACATTTCCTCTCCCTGTTCTATTTCTGGTTTAACCATGTGTGAACCAAGCTAACATGATTAGACACCTTGTTTTTCACCAGTCATTTCTGTTTGCAGTCTTCCATAAAGTGCTTCAAATGAATTTTAATATGTTGATGGTACTTACTGGAGAGATTAATATTTATAATAAATACCCCTTAGAAATAATCTTCAGCAAATCCTTTTGACAGAGGAGTTAGGGCTGCTAACAACAATAACTACTACAAAATGCAATTTGGTCAATTACTTTAATTAAATTTCACTCTGTAATGTCTTCTCATTTATATAGTAAACGAATAGGGGAAAAGTACATCGTACTTATTTGCCTCCACTTAAATGTCCAAAACTGTTTCCTTATGTTTTGTTTTAACATTTGCAGCTCTCCCAGCTTCTCAGAACATTTGAGATAATTATGGGTTTTAGAAATAAAGCTTATTCTTCACCAAGAAAGGTTGAGACTTTCTTTTGAATGTGCTTTCCTAGAATAAAAGCCTTGGCTACACAGATCCTAATCTGGTATTTACAGACTAGCTGATTTTGGATGGTGCCAGCATTCCAGTGTAAATGGTAGAAGTGTCTACATTTCATCAAATGCTTTTTTAATTATATTGTTTGAAATTGGAGTAAAAAGGAACACAGCTGTCTAGAGATTTTGGTAGCATACAGGTTATAATGAACTCATGAGAAATAATAGCAGCAGTCTTTTTAATGCACTTTACTGCACTGAACAAGGAATTTTACACTGTGGGCTACATTCTCAGCTGGAGTAAACTCCCATATCTCTGATTTCCTCACTGTATGACGGTCTGGTTCTAAGCTACTTACTTAAAAAATTTGAACTCTTATTTTCAACAGTTCGTATAACAGAAGAGGATCTGGCCTGGGTTTATTATGGTGCAATAGTGCGTAAATATTAAGGTCATCTGTTATCTGGAAAAATGCATGAATTAAATTAAAATCAGTAACTCCAATCCCACCCTGTATCAGTAAAATCAATAAAGCTGTTTCTGTGAGCACTGTGAATATTCATGTCAACCATCATAATAAGTCATATGGGAACGTAAAGCAAGCATGTATGCCAATTTAGAGAAAATTTTAGGGGCAGCATTGTTTTGGGGAGCTGGTACCGTAATTCTTCTGCCTCGGCATTAGCAGCAAGTAAAGCTTCAAGAGGGGAAATAGCTCAATTTTATTATGGGGTATACTGGGGAGAGGCAGAGCGGGGAATCCCTCTTCCTCAGCAAATGCCTCAGATGCTGAAGAAGAAACCACATTTTTTTTTTTTTCCCCCTGTGGTTTCACTGAACTCCTGTAAACTGAAGCAGTTTCTTCAGCGGGCTTCCAATTTCTCCGACGCTGCTATAAATTTTATTGGGAAGATGAAGTCCTACAGTGCAATTAACTCCAAAAGTGGTACAAAGGAACAGCACGCAGATACTGGGCTGCAGTACTTAGCACTTAACTCTGAAATTCTGATAAGCCCTATCAACTCAGGGTTGTGTTTAATGTTCACTCCTGCTTATATACTGAAGATACAACCTAGCGGTCACAGTGTTAACACTCCCCAATATCTATTACAATTAGTTTTTGATTAAGAGGCCTAGCATGGCTTTTGAAGCCTTTTATGTTGTGTCAAATGGCTAGTGATGGAGTGAGATGCACAGACACCTCCCAGTAACAAAGCATCTTGTAAAAGGTTTCAAGTGAACTATTTTATCATCCTAATGGAAACCAGATGACTCTAACTCCCCCTTTAATTTCAACTATTTACTGAAGAGTCCTTGTTTTGAATTACTTAAAGATTTATTCCAAACCACTATCTCATGCATTAAGAATCACTAATAACAAAGCCATTCTGAGCGGAGCAAAGCTTTTAAAGAATGTGACTATGCCATTGCATTTATTCTTAAGTTTAAACAGCGTTTTTTAATGGCTTTCACATTTTTATATCTCAGTTTATTTTCTTCTTCTTTTTTTTTTTTTTCCTATTTTTCTTCCTTGAAATCCCGAACACATTTTTCTGTGGACGTTTATGGTCTGTACCGCAGTTTCCTGCCCTGCTGACAGGGACAGCAGGCTGGAGCTTGGGTGGTGCAGCTGAACCCATACACATGTTCCTTCGTCCCATCCTCCGGAGAGTGTCTATTTTGGATCTTCTCGGTGGATTTAGCAGAGGAAGGACTTCCAAATGAGGGCCTAGGGGGAAAATCCTGTCCACCATGCAGAGCTTCGTTATTTCTGCTGAGCAGTAAAATTTGCAGAGGATGAAAGTGTCGCTTCGTGTTAGCTGTTCTGGCCTGATGGCTGGAGTCACCCCAGCTCAGCAGCTCTCCCCTGGAAAAACGGGAGAACCGGGGGGGATCTGCTTCCTCTACCCTTGCCCACTATCTGTGTAAGGCTCATCCCTTCCTCTCAGCCACATCACTCTCTGTATTGCTGCAGAAGGAACCCTGAAATAACCAGGATTAACTGGATTAGTGGTGCAAAGTGAGTCTCCTTTCTCTGCTGCTGTGGTATCTGCTGCCTGGGGTGCAGACCTCCCCATTTCTGTGGAGGCTCTCAGAGACACAGAAATCACTCTTAATGAGCATGACCATGAACTGTTTTTCATCCCAAAATGTGCCACTATTATTTACATCTGTCAGTATTTTACCAAGCTCTCCTGCTCCCTGTGGACACTACCTTCTAAGATGTTTCAGGCAACACAGCTGCAATATTCTTTTACCAGAATGCCCCTTTGACTCAGACTGTAAAATTCTTCAGTATATAATTTAGTGGCATTAAAAGGATTAAAGAATGGAATAGTTAATTAAAGATAGATTTTTTTAAAAGATAAATTTATGAGAAAAAGATACATGTTAAGAAAGAAGAGGAAGAAATACAGCTGTCCAAGAGTAAGAATAGGTTGTATTTTAAAGTGTAGCCATTAAATGTCTTGAGAACCTTAGCTATATTGAATAAGTAATTTGGATAAATAGAAGGTGGCCTATTTCTAAAAACGTTAAGCAGACTTTTGTTGCAATGCGTACCAATAACTATTGACCTTTTGTGACCATGAATCTCCTGAGCAACCGAAACAAGCAGTTAACAAATCAAACACCCACTCCAAATGGAGAGCTCTTCATCCTTCACAGAGATTTCTACTGTGTGAATATGTATTTTCAAATCTAGATCAAACAGAGGCATTTAGTACCAGCTTTGCATATGTTGGTCTTTAGACAGAACTAGAGTTCATAGGATGAGGGGAGGGAGGGAGTGAAGTGCTTTAGATGGGATTGAGCCTCAGGTCGTACCAAACAGGCTGCCAAAAGGTGAGGCATGTTTGGCATATACTTGTCTACATCTTAAAAACATTAATGGCAAGGATGTATCTACAGCTTGTCTTATCTTATTCTACTGTAAAAAGAAATATTTTTACAGTGGTGGATTAATTAATAGCTCACTATCATTAACTAGACTTCGGTATCATGAAGTAGATTGCATTTGACAAACAGGGAACAGGAACTGCAAAATAAAATGGTCACATGTTCATAAGATGATAAAAATGTTGTTAATCCTCAGTTCTTTACTCAAATTATTAGGCTGAGTTGCACTGTAAGCCTGAGACTGCCTATAAACTATATGCACACATAAATCTGCATTTGTAAATTCCATATGCTGGCACACAGAGATGGTGACTTTTGCATATCATTAAGAAAACTTTAATAAATTAAATTTTAGTAAAAGTCAGGGAGAAAGGCTCTTCTGCCTGTGTAGCATAAATTTTATGTTACATCTGTAGGTCCACAGAAGTTACCTAGTTCTTCAAGTCCATCATCAGAAACCATTTCTGTTGCACCATGAAATATTACATCTACTTCAACTTCCCTAATATGTCCTATCTCCTATTGCTCTGCTCTCTGACTGTACTTTTTAGATGATCTTAGATATTTTTACAGTTTTAACTCACTGTTCAGATAATACTATTTTACTTAACATTCAAGAGTAGTAGTTTTTTTTTTTTTTTTAAACAGTAGAAAAGTGTAATATTTATCTGTAGAAATATTTTTCTACATTTTCCCATAATGTGCATACCCTGATGATTATCGTTGAAGTATTGGAAATTCTACTCCGTTCTAATATGCAGTTCTATATGCTTTGTACCATTTTTTAGTTAAAATAATAATTAACAGTAAGAAGCCAGCTGATTTGTGTCCATTGAAGTTTGCATTATGAAAATGCTAGGAGAGATGCAATTAGTCTCAGATCTGGCTGCCTTTATTTCCTAGCCTGAATGACCAGGGACCTATTTACAGTCAAATCAACTAGGACTAATTGTGGACCTAAGATGGAGGCCTGGCTTCATGGTGATTTTGGTATTGGTCTGGAATAAACAGATAGGGCTGCACAGGAAAGCTGCTGCTGAGCTGACAAGCCAAAAGGAATTGAGAAAAAAATCTCACTTTTTAGAACGTGGGAGAGAAATACTGAGACTTTATATTTTAGAAAAAAGGTGTTGGTAAAACTTTTACCATTGACATATTAAAGTATATTTTACTTAGAATCAATAGGCAGCTCTAGTGGGTGTTGATGGAATGTTAAATCCAAATATTCATACACTTTAATATATTCCCAGTAATGAACAAAGGGAAGAGATATATTTTATTTTTATTTTTTTAATTTTTTAACCAGATATATTTGGGGATGAAATAAATCCCTTAAATATTTTATATTCAGAGTTGTCAACAAGACAGCATCAGTCTGAGAATCAATTGCAGAATGAACAGCTGTGCAATATTTTTTCAGCGATTCAAATAACTTTACTCTCCATGAATTAAAAAATAATTTGTTCATAAGAGAGAGAAGAAAAAATGAGAAATAAATGTCTTAAAATTAAGCTCCTCTAGGTTTAATTTTTAGATGTTTTTAAAATATCGGTCCTTGCCCTTTCCAAAGTTATTTCTATTAGCTATTTTCCTAAGCTTGCTGTAAATTGCCAGTTTTCCTCTGTGTTAATTATTAATATGACCTGTTTATGTACCAGTTATCCAGCTAACCATTAATGTCTGTTTACTCATTGATGACCTTTGCAACTACATGCCAGGCTCTTGGCCAGTAAATGTCAACATTTTTTAATAACCTAAAAATACTCTTCATAGCTTAAGATTATCTACCTAAAATTTTTCTGATGTGAAAAACAAAAATTAAATACCACTTATAATTCACAGACGTTTGTACAAGTCTGTTTCAGCCAAATGGCACAGTGAAAAAATCTTCAATGATATTCTTTGTTTCTGTTTTTGTTTGAAAATACATTACAACAGGAAAAAATATAGGTCCATCATGCAGACATAATAAAATGCTTTTCAAAAGAATTATGGTAGATAAATTTTTTTTTCCCTCTAGTTTTTCCGTATTAACCTGAGCACAAATAAGATATGTCTTCTGTATATTCTACTAATTGCTAAAGGCTACACTGGGGACACAATTGGATTAAAGCTGAAAGTGCTGACACCAATTTTTACCCATGATTACAAACTCTGTGTATATTTTTGCTCACTAAATGTGACTAATTTAAAAAGAAAAGCAGTAGCCTAGGATGAAAAAGAATTTGAGGGCACTCCCCACTCAAATTGTTGTGTAGGATGGCCTCAACCAATCTCCCGTGGAGATAAGTGGAACTGGCAGGTTTCTTCTTCCTTGGTCCACTAGCATTCTTTCCTAAGAAGAGCCTTGAAATATTGTCTTTGTGATTACAATTTGCAGGCCTGAAATTGGCTTCCTGTTGAAATATTTTCAAATATTAGCATCACCCCAGACATAAGTAATGGTGATGGCATTTACAGAGATTGCAGCTTTGATGTATCTGTAGGTATACATCCACATTTTCTTGTTCATTGGAGTTCTAACTTCAGTAAAAATTAGGTTTTTTTTTTTTTTTTTTTAGTTACAGCCTTGAACACTTGCTGTGACTGTCACTTCATGTCGAATTTATCATACAGAATATAAGTTGTAAGGCTGAGGAGCAATCTGTCATAAGCCATTGTATCAATAATCTCTGAAGGGGTTTGTTTTGGTCCTGGGTGGGAGGTAAGCTTTCTAGATTTCTACCCTCAGTTGCATAGACAATTTGGGCTCAATAGTATTGTTTCAGAGGGATTTGTCTAGGCTGTAACACATTTACTTAAGCACTGTGCTTCAGTACAGGATGGTTATACAGTACTTCAAGCATATAAATGCCTTTCAGGTTTTCTGTACTGAATGATAACTCACCTTGTCTTTCTTGGTGAGGTAGGTAATAAATAGAAATCTGGACTGTAACTGAGACATTCTGACTTAGTTAGATCTTCTGGTGTCCTGAAAAAGACAAGTAGACTCAATTACCATGCCAGCAACTACATAAAGATTGTCAAATTAAATCCAAAAACCTATGTTTAAATAGCGGTATGACAAAACCTGAGAAAAGACAAGAATATCAAGCTCTTCTGACACTTTGACCTGAAGTTACAGCAGTGTAGAAACAAAGAAAAATACTCTTTAAAACATGCATTATTATCTTGAAAGACTGAGGGGCAGGACTTGATCAAATCCATTTTAGCCTAGAGTTGTGGGCAAGTGATGCTGCATCCATTTATCCACGCTGTGTTCCTGCTTTTTATCGAGATAATCCCACAGTTTGTTTGATAAGCATGTAAATATATGACTAAAAGGGAAAAATAATAATCGTTATACTTTTTCGAGAGTCTTTCAACCAGCACCTTAATTAAGCCACCAAAAGCCTTGCGAGTTGGATAAGTGTTATACTGAATTAGTGTCACCCACCGCTGATATGGAGCTATCCCAAGGTTCAAGCACAACAGCTGTCTAATGGTGTATAGTGACACTACACACCAGGGTAGAAACTGAAGAAGCATACCACATCCGATTGAAACTGCAGGGAGACCTGAGAAAGAATTTAATTATTTCTGTTGGAACTTCTTCAGAACATTGGCTTGGCACCCCAGTCTTGTAAAGCATGCCATGGAAACCTTAATGAGCTGCAGTTGTAGAGGGTAGGCTTTCTTTTAGATATCATTGAAAGACAACAACTCAGCACACCTCAGCTAGAAAATTAATTCAGTGCTGACTCAGAGGACAGTGCATAAACCAGAATTGTCAGCACCATTCCTTGCAATAACTAGGTCTTCCTTGGAGGTCTCTCATCTAAGACTGACCTAACTTGACACATCTTAGCTTGTGAGACAAGGGACAAGGCTGAAATGTAATATTCCTGTGGGAAGTGGTGTTCTGCGTTCATCTGCTTTTATGTGCAAAGCAATGACATATTTAATCCGGACTTTCCCCCCCCCCCCTCAAGATGCTTATTATTTATAGGGAGCTGTTTAAATTTTCCAGATAAATATGTATTCAGCGTCTTTCCAAGCTATATAACGTGCTCGATAGATCAGAGCAACTCCATTTAAAATTGTTTTTTAAAAACACAAATTATAATTTGATAGACTGGAACAGCTCTATTGGTTTCATAGATAGCTGGGCATTTATTTTCCACTATAAAGATCATAATATTTAGCCAATGGACCAGAACAGCTCCTTCTTAGCCTTTACTCCCTCTATTATGCCACAATTATTTAAATACAGATTCTGCTTGCATTACTTGTTTTGTACCCAAGTGGATGGGGATCACTTGGGTGAGTGAGTAAAAGGGGCAGGGGTTGTTTCATAGGTCCCATCGTCTTCTGAAACACTGTTTAAAGATCTAGATATAATAGGAAGAGATTAAGAACTGATAGCTTCCATGACTATTTTTATTTATAATGTATCATTCAGCTTGCCACCTAGTTCAGTGGGAGAGCGGGTTATTCAGCCATGTGTTCTGTGCATTGCAGGTGGGAGATATTTTAAATGCCTGTATGCTGACAAGGTGAGTGGTTAGGGCATGATTTTGTCATATACATATATATATGTGTGTGTGTGTGTGTATATGAAAGCACAAGAATAATTTCCATGATTATTACCTTCCTGCTTTACTTTTGTATGACCTCAGAAGGCAGGAGCATAAATTCATACTGTGGGGATGTGCACAACCTTGCTATTTATTTGTGGAGAGCCAACAGAGTGCTTGATACCATATGGATTGCAGCAGAGGAGATACATGTTCAGAAGCACTTCCTAGTGGTATAAGAGAGATGTTACTGCTGTAGTAGTTTGCTCATGTGTGGGCAATGCTACCTTAGACTTTCAAAAATCTGGGGATTGATTTACCCACCAAGTAAAATTAGCAACTATCATTAGCAACTGATGCTAAATGATGGCCATTTACATCCATTTTACGTGTCCTTTTATATAACTTAATTAATAATCTCTGTTCCCAGATTTAAAATAAACATTTTATCTGCATCATATTCCCCTATTTTTGGACAGGATTTATTCTTCCTTTAATTTCTTCTAAAACCTTTATTTTATAATGAATTAATACAGAGAGTCAAATGTAACCATTATGGAACTAAGAGCAATACATATCCAACCCATTTTAACTTGTGAAAGATATGATCCAGCAGCTTATTCCCTTCTCTAACTTAAATTCTAGACTTTGTGTCTCCTTTATCCAGTATGCCCTCACAGCTGTCAATATGCAGCCATAGAAGCAGAGGTAGACCCTATTCGATGTCCATGGTTTCCTTCCTTTAAGAGGTTAACCAAAGATGTTGCATGGTATGGTTGCATTTTTCACCTACATGTGATGATGGCTGATCTGTAGGATGGCTAAACTGTTGAATTTCTTGTTTTCCACATTGTACATTTCATCCAGCTCTGTGACTCCTTTCTTTCACAGCCCTTTTCTTCAAAGAAAATGCCCTGTCAGCAAGTTCCCAGTCCTCTGTCATGTTCTGCTCATGCCTCCCCATATTCAGCTGGTTCAGTTCCAGCTCCACTACAGGCCTCCAAAAACACAAAATATTTTCTTTCTTCCAGAAAGCTCATTCTGATTTATGTCCCAGATGAGCAACTCAAAAAGCATATGAACAGTGAAACATAGTTTGGGTTTTGAAGTTATACTGAGTTACAAGGACTGAAATTTCCTGAAGTTCAGAGACTGTCTAGTGTGGGGTTTGAGCCAAAGGTATTCTCTGTACAAAACTACTTAAGCAAAAATTTTTCCTGACTGAAAAACAAATGGATGAATATCAAATGTTTGAGTTGCAGAGATGTGCAGATAATTACAAGAGTGGTTATATGGTCAGCGCATGGTCAATCTAGCTGTAGGCTGCTGATAAAAGGCAGTTCTAGCCTTAGTTACATACTCTTACAATCTAATTTGCATTTATACTAATTATCTGGCCAGATTAACCTCACAGAGAGCTACTGTCTTTTTTATCCCTCAATAAAGTTGGTTTTCAGATAGTTCGAAGAGCTGACCCTGCTGAGTGTGCATTCACACAGCTGCTAGCACTGATAGAATGGGGACTTCAGGGACATGCAGCCCAGGCCGAAGACGAAGATGAGATGGGAAGAAGCATGGGCACGAGCAAAAAGCCTCTGTCTGGACTCAGTTTTGGCCAGGACAGCACTACAGTCATGGAACTTAGGCCCATCCATTACTGTCTGCCTAAACAGGGTCAATGCAGGGTCTGTTGAAGGGATCTAATTAGAGGTATGTTTTTTCTTTAAAAGTCCTTGCCTAGTATTTCCCTCACTTTTCCAAACACCCTGAAGTAGACAATACATCACAATGAGGTCAAAGCAGAGGAAAGGGAAAAAAATGAATCCCAGCAGCCCCAGAACAATGACAGTTTTCATTTATTATCTAGAAGTCATGTGAGTTTTAAAGTCACCAATCATCATCAAGAGAAAAATGGAACTAGATGCTTGACAAGGAAGATGCTGTCTGAGGCAGCATAATATTCAATTTACTGCCAAGGCTACTGACTTCTGAAGCAATAGAAGAATAAGTGAAATAATTGATTTCTTACCTCAAAGGTAACATGGCATCAGAATTACACTGGCTATGTTCAGCTGTCTTTTTTTTAAACAACTTCCCTGATTCCTGATTCTATTTTAGGCCTTGAAAAAGTAGAAGTTCTTAAGGCTGTCTTGGAACTGTACCATGAAAAAAAATCTTTGTTATTGTATTAAGGGTGCAAAGAAAAACCTAAAATACATGCCTACCAAAAAACAGGTTATGTTGTCTGCATGAGATTGCACACAGCCTACAACAAAGTCTAAACTTCCCATTTGTCATTAATTATATTCTACACTGAAAGCAGCATGTTCTTGTTGAAGTTTTGGGTGGAGGTTCTTGCAGAATGAGCTGAGGGCATCGAATTTCCTTAACATGACCCTGCCCCATTCCTATGCCTATATATTGTCTATTTAGGGAAACATTCCACTGTCCTTGCTCATGCTGAGCAGTCCCGTAGATATAAATCATTCTGCTGTGGAAGCAGACACAATTCAGCGTGACTAACGGACCCTTCTGTACTGATGAACATTAATGGATGTGGCATCATATATGCTCGTAGAACTAAAATCAGTGGGACTGCTCATGGAGTAAAGTGCTACTCACTAGGAGGAAATGTAGCAACACATCACCTATGGATAAGTAAACTATTTTGGGATAGGAATCTGACAAATAATAGAAAAACACTTTACTGAGGTGGATGGTTTAATTAAGTCTTAACTTATATGTTTATGTCAATAATCACACTTCACAGTTGGAAGGAGCTCTAAGAATAGTAAGCCAACAAAATACATAGGTGCTGTAGTATAATCTTACAATGTGGGACTGTCTTTCTTGAAGTAATTGTCAAACACAGTCAATATGGGGTAGATTTTAATGCTCAGCAAGTGGTTAAATTCAACAAACTTAAATATTTTCCAAAACAATTTATAATTATTAATGACTACTACAAAATCCATTTACCCATAATCAAGTGAAACTGGAAGGTGCTGGCTTTCTTAAGTGCCGAGAGTCAACAATACTAAAGTAAATAGTGGAGGACATTCCAAGATAGTATTAACAGAATTGATTTATTGATGATTGCACAATGGGAGGTTATCTTTTGTTAATTGACTCTGTAAATAAGCTCATAGGCGTCTCAAGTGAAGAAAAAAAGTCTATTGCTACTAGAAAGTCTACAGGGTGAGTTAGCTATGCCATTCCATAAAGTGTCTGCTCTGCTGTAAAACTGCTGTGGCTGGATAATAGCTGAGAGGCATTTCTAGCAACAAACCCCAGCAGGTGCTCATGCATTCATGGTAAGTGACACTCAGAATGTTGTTACCTTGGACTATCCTGGATGTGAAATAATTCACCTTGGATTTCATAGAAAAAGACAAGCACGGTAAAAAAAGGGACAATGCTGGAGTTCCCAGATACATTTACAAATCAGGTGGTGTCCATAGAGCAGCCAGATCTGATATTGTACTATTTGATCTTTCCAGGTGATATCTGGAAAGTCTACTTCTTCACTTTGACCCAGGACCCATCTCTATCAACTCAGACTTAAGGCCAAATCATTGCTGGTTTATCTGAGCTATGCTGCTAGATACCTCCCCATGAAATGTTTTACAGATGCTTAGATATTATTACTGCTTCTCTTTGGAGCTCTGTATCTCCACCATGTTCTCTTCTGGCCTGAGCAGGGCATTGCCCGAGTTGGGTAACAATTTTACCATGTCCTGTTCTTATTGCTTGTTTCAGTACATTTATGGTGAATAGCAGGGACACTGCTTACCTAGTGGCTATGGACTATCTTGTTCACTAGTTTCTAGCCTTCTTGCCTGAACAGTGGAGACAATTTGGTAGCCTACTTTTTCCTGCTTTGGTTTCCATTTTCCTCCCAACACCGTTTCTTTCTCTCTTTTTGATCCTTCTTTGTTCTTGTTCCCTCTGATAATTTAATTCTTATCCCACTCCAACCCTGTCTTGACATTAGGGAGCCATTATCTGTTTGAATGTCCTACTTCACTTGGTGTAAGATCCAGGAGGGAAGGTCCTTTGCTCCTAATATAGCAGCCCTGAGAAGTGAGCAAACTTAATTTCTACTTTTGGCTGACAACCACAGATAGACAGGTGGAACAGGAGCACTGTGGCCACAAGGCTACTGTGCAGGGAAAACCCAGTAGAGCGTTCTTATTCCTGATCTGTAAAACATCATGAGCTTTCAAAGAAATGGGCTTCTAGTTGGTGACCCTTATGAATCACCTGCACTGAGTCATGCTCTGTTCCCTGTCATATCAACAACCTCAATATACAAAAACCAAACAACCCCCGCCACTATTCTAGGAGAGCACCTAGGCTGTGGGAACAAAGGCTCTGCTGTTTCCTAATCTCAAAAACAATTAAAACATCAGATTAATAGAATCTTTAAATGCTTTGGCGGATGCAGGTGGAATGCTCTCTGTTTGCATTACTATAAAGCCTATCAGTACCCTTAGCATTAAAGGGCACAAAGGAACATAAAGTATCAAGGTTGCAGACAAGACCAAGCATGAAGTCTTGCACTAAGAGATTAAAAAAAGTAGCACGTGTCATTTCTAGTACGTCTGGCTTCTGAAACTTCTGCTAGATGTCACTGAAGCCTGAAGTTTACCTTTGAGAGGACAGGGAATTCCCTTCCCTCGTGAGATGTATTTCCTTCTTTGTCTCCTTCCCCTTGTTCCTCAATACAACATTGCATTCAGTGGTTCATTTAATGACTGTAATGCCCTTAGTTAATAGGATTTCACTGCAATTCCTATCCTTTAGCTTGGCACCAGACCCCAGTGTGTATCTAGTGTTAGCTGGGTATTTTAAAGTGCTGTCTGCCTGAAAACAGCATGACAACCCATTCTCCCAGTATTCTGAGTAGTAATCCTTAGAATTACCCTGGATCAGGCAGAAGTGAAGATCTTGTCTAGAGGACTCAGATTTCTCTGCTGGGAACGCAGCTCATGCAAAGATTAAAGGCCATATCCACAAAGATATTTAGGCACTTCAACAGGAGTGAGGAGCCTGAATACCTTTCGTGGGACTGGCCCTAACTACATTTAGCACACCTTCCTGACAGGCAGGAGTCAGAGCACTGACCTCCAAAACTGATGGGAAATGCCCGCTCATTCCATTTAAAACAGCTGCTGAATTTTTGTGGGAAGTCTGTAATAAACTTTTCTGGGCAGAAACCCTGACTAAAGGGAACCCTTTTGGGATCCTTCAGTTGGGAGGGGATGGTAAGCTCCCCCCCCCCCCCCCCCCTTTACAGTTCAGGAGAAGATGAATATCATATTTTTCTTTTCAATCGGCTGATCTGTCATGACCCCTCCTGTGCACTTTCTGACACCAGAGTGCTTTTCCATTCTTCATTCCGTCGCTTTGAGATCTATAAAAAGAGTGACAGTGTTGAGGGATTTCTGAACAGACTGTTTCGTTCATGTCACTGTCCCAGGAGGATTAGAGTTGCGGAAGCTTAGAGTTAGGATCATACTTCCATCTTTCCAAATGCCTGGCTCAGAGATAAGAGTCTTTGTTTAGAAGGCCTCAATATTCCTAAGGCAGTACTTGAGACGATGTGTTTTCACATTGCCTCTCTCCCTCATATTTGGTACACTCTTCCCTCTATGAATTCGGTAATCCAAGCCATTCTCTGGAAGCATCAGTGACTCCCATTTACGTCTTTGCCACCTTTTCTAAGAATGTGTTCATTTCATTGATCCCATGTTTCAACGCAGCAGTTGTCCCTGCCATTATCCTTGACCTAATCATAGCATTTAGGGATCCGTGCGTCTCATGGTCACAGATGAGCACATGGACAGAAACTGCCTTACAGGCCTACCCATATAGCTTGCTTTAGATCCATGAGAATGGCGTGTGAAATTCCTATTAGGTCCAGTTTCTTCTGAGCTGCGAGGGCCAAGATAGTTGTACTTCATAATCTGCTGGAATGCTTCTTCGCTGGCTTGGCATAGCCAGTCCCGCAGAGGGAAGAGGGGGGAGAGGATGTGCTCCAGCCCTAAGATCAGATGTCGGGCACAGGTGCTGGCAGCAGAGCTGCGCTGCAGCCCCCCGGTATGAAATCGCAAGCTGGCCTCGTTCTACGGACCTTCTGAAAACAGCCCAAGATTGTGTATCATGAGTTATGACAGCAATATAAAACTGAAAGCTTGACTGCATCTGTTAGTTAAAAATTGCTGTGAGAGCTTGGGAGGCAGCTAGCTCAGTGTTTTAGCTAAATCTCAAATAGGGTGGCTGCACTTTATCTTCCTAATTAAACTTCCCCTTTGTTTTTGTTGCTCAGGTTAATTTTGACTTCCCCTTTCTCTCACAAGCTGACATGGATTAGCTCTATCAATGAAGACACCTAACTTTGAATCTGGATTCATATCTCGTTCTCTTCCTCAAATGTTGTAAGGTCCTTTGACATGGAACTGTCACTTTCTCTCCCAGGGGCTGCTTGTCTGGAGAAGAAAAGTGATCTCTCACAGTGAGCAAAGTTTTAGTTGACTGGAGACATATGTTGAAGAAAAGTTGGCATTTTTTTCCCAAATGGGCCAGAGGCATATGTAAATACTGGTATTGCACATACAATTTTGCACTTTACAAGTGAATAAGCAGCTTTGTAGACAGATGCAGAGCACGTATAATCTTTTACACCTTCATTTTGATAGATGTGTGTGTTTTTTCTCAGGGTCTGGCTGCTCATAGATGTTCTGCTGTGTGTTATTTTCTCATCTTGTATCACAAGTGAAGTATCTGGTCCTGTTCCCGTGCAAATGAATGTTAGACATCTCCTTGGCTTCCAAAGGGCAATGTCAAACCTAAATGAGGAAGAAGAACGGTCCTGGGATGAGACACTCCTAAAAGCCTCTTAAGTGATCCAGGAAGGAGCATTCATAAGTGCTCCTCTTCCCTCTAAGACACTAATGAGTCACTCCTTAATCACAAACTGTCTATGCAGAGCACTACCCTTCTGACACAGGAGCAAGCTTCACCTCTGCAGACCTTTGAAATAAGTCCTTTAGGCTTTCTTTCTTTTTCAGAAGACAGCTGACCCCAATGACCTTGCTCCTCTCCAAGTCATGAGCTCATCCTATAGATGTGAGGGGATATAGTATTCCTTTCACTTCCTGTCTTAAACCCTGATCTTATCTTCAGCGCAGGCTGCCCAGGAGATTGCTGTGTGTCCTGTCCCTCTTCCAGCACTGGCAACTCTCCTGTAATGGCTGAAACAATACTTTTACGTAGGTTGCACATAATTTTTTTGGGTGTATGAAGCACTTTGGCTCATTTTGAGATAAAGGGTACTGTATAAATGTAAGTCCTTATTATTAAATCAATAAATAACAACAGTTACCTCCTTGCTGTTAGACATGTTAATGTTCACCTTGGTCACCATATGCACAACATGGCATTATTTTTCTATTTTAAGCTCTTGATGGCTGAACATACTATCAAAAACAATTTTTGTAGAAATTTTTATGTTTGCCATACGTTTTCAGCACAGGAAGGGCCTTGCAGAGTTGAAAAGGGAAACTTGCCTTCCTAATAACTCATAGCTGTTGTGGCTACTATGTAAATCTCTTTATCCAATCAATCAGACATGAAATAAAATACACTGACCTGATGCTTGGCTAGCATGTAAATTCCAAGTCACATGAGGCCTGGGGAGTTATAGTGCAGAAGAAGGAGTTTCATTCCCCATTTGTAAGATGATATCTGCTGGGCTCATTAAGCAAAAATATTTTGGGGCCTGTGTCTTACAAGGTAAACCTGCTCTATTGTGCAGAAGAACATTCACTGAAATAGCTAACATGGATCATCTGATGACATTAGCTTTGTAAGTAATTTCCATGATGTCAAGGGTACACTGGAGATTAAAGGGGGATTAAGGCCTACTTGCACAGTCAAAGCATCACAGTAAATTGACTTGACTTGGCAGGCTGCACCTAAAGTTGGCAAGTTTTCACTAACTAATCATATAAAATCCAGGTTTGTGGTGTTAGTTAGACTACACTTTCACAGAGGCCAGGAAACGTTAAGCTTTCAAGGTGGGAGGTTTTAGGAGCTAAAGGAGGAAAAGGGAGGGGAGACTGTCAAGGAGACTTTTTCAATGTCAAGGTGCCAAGAGGTGCTAAGTAAAATAACGACCCAGTTTTACTGGTGAAGGCTTTGCCTTTCAAGACCAAGCTGATTGGATTTCTAACCAAAGGGCTTTTCCTCCAGCAAAGTTTATTTTTTCCCTCCCTCTCACTGTCACAAAATGCAATCTCCTCTTAAAGGATCAGACCCTGCACAGGAACTTCACTGAATAAAGATGAGTTTATATTTTAAAAAGGAAACAGCTGGATTGCAAAAGCAAGGGAGGTAGGCAGCTCTTGTTTCATTAGCTAAGGGAAACTCAGGGCCCCAGAGGAGAACAACTGGGAGAGCAGCCATGACAGAGAAAAAAAAAAAAAAGGAAACAGAAGATCATAAAGAACTAATAATGAAAAATGGAAAGTGAGAATGAGCCAAGAAAAAGAGGCAATAAATAGATTTAAAAAAAAAAAAAAAGTTAGGGGGGAGCAGAAGTGTAAAACGACTAAGCAGGAAAAGAGCAGGGCAGAGTGTATGGCTTTTCTGGAAATAAAATAAATAATTCTGAAATTTCTCAAGAACCTGATGAAAAACTGCAAGTGTCTCATGTCTGAACTCTTGATCTCCAAACCGGTGGCCACTTCAATATGAAAATGAAGGAGGAGCACTCTGTATAATTGTCCAGCAATTTGTTTGCTTCTTCTGCTGAAAAAACCAGAGTGAGTTAGTCTGGTCAAGTGAGCCCAGGCTCCATCCATGCTGATGAATTAAGGTCCTCTAAGAGCAGCTTATAAAAAAATGTATCTCACAGTGGTTTAGAAGGATCCAGTCAACTGTTTATCTGTGCAGTAATCACTGGATGATGAGTTGGAGGTAACCTGGGTGTGGGACTGTGCATTGCAGGAATCTCTGAATGGTTTCAGATGAAGAAAGAGTAGAGATTGAAGGAAGAGCAGGCTAGGAAGAAAAACAGATACTAGTCTGTCCTTCGTCTTGAAATCTGTTCATTGTGATAAAATATATAAACATGGCCAAGACTTCATAGTCCAAGAGAGAACAGATTTTTTTGTTTTTTCGGCTGCCCTTCAATTAGATCCATAATAATCCTGCAGCTTTATATGGTTTACAGACAACACTTTGCCCAGCAGAAATGGTGCTATTCTTTAAATTGTGCTGTGCTCATTAGGTTTTAATAGGAGCAGTTGTTTAAAGAGTGGGTGGGGGCAGGAGGGGGAATGCACTTGGTGATGCATAGTGGAATGTACATTAATCTTGTTAATGACAACACAGTTAATGGCTGGCAAAACATTACTTTTGAATTAACCTTTCTCTTGTGCAGGCTATACTTGAGAAACAGAGCCAGGACACCGAAGATACAAGGAAAGTGCATGAAGACAGGGATACAGGATTTCCTATGATTTTATGTTGTTCTTAATTAGGAAGCATATTGGCAGCAAATGCTAACATGTGTTGGGATGTTTAGCTGTAGCCAAATAAATGTTTTCTATTACAACTCTGAATTCTTTGCCTAGCCAGAGCCCATGCTGTTCTGTTCATGTCTTACAAAATCCCTTTATAAGTCATTTTGGGGGCCAATTTTCTGTTGGCTTATACAGCAGAGTTACTTTGAACATATGCACTCAGACTCCAGAAGGGTCATTGTCCTCACTTTTTTTTTTTTAATTCTATTTTTTTTTTTTAGTAATAAATGGGGAAGCCCTTCTTATGAAATGCTTCTGTAACCCAGCTAAACAATAGCCTATACTGAGCATGCTCATTTAAAGCAAAAAAGTAGGGAATGGATATAACTGGTTTTCTCCAGTCACATGTTCACACATAGGCTGAATGAATAATCCATAATGAATCATTTATGTGACATTTAATCTCTTTCTCCTGTTTATGAATGGTCTGCAAATACTCTGCTGCTTTTTTTTTTTTTTTTTGGTTCTGTTTGTCATTTTAAATTATTAGTGAAATAATTTCTGATCTGGCTTGTAGGTTATTTGAGAACAGTTTGCTGTGAGTAGTCACAATTTATAACTCCTGTTACTTCAATGATGTGAACACATAACTAGAGTCTGACTTGAGTAGTGCAAGTTTTTTCTTGTGCAAATGGAAATTTAGGGGTTTCCCTTTGCAAATATCCTGCTACATTTATTTTAATTATTATGTGAAATTCTTCTTGATGATCTAGCCACCTTGAGGCTGGAAATCTGACTGATGCCTCCCACCTCTGTGTTTGAGTCTTGTATGGGCAACTTATTCTAGTAGAGGCTGAAACTTTCTGAAACTTGTTATCAGGCAGCATGGTCCCCATATAACATCATAAGGTATAGCTCCTGCTTGCGCAAACCAAATAGAACAACTGTCACAGAGGACATAGTTAAATGAGAAAGGAATTTAACACAATCTTCTGAGTTGCTGCATTAGGTGGAGTCTGACATTGTATTATTGTGTGCTCGTGGAAGCAGGGGCTTGATTCCCACCTGTGAGGGGTGGAAGATCATCAGTCCATAGGCTCAGAAACCCTGTTGATGTCTCTTGAAGAACAAGAGGGTTGGAGTGGAACATGCTGAGTTTGGCTTACATCTATTTTATAACATCTTTGCATGCTTCTGTTCCAAACTACTAAGTTACAAAGGTGGTGAAGATATGTCCACTTGTGAAGATCCCCAGTGGGTCACTACTGAAGCACTCATCCTAATAAAGCCTTCAGCATGAAGATGAAAAAGGAAGATGGAAGAGAATATCCTTGTGATAAAGACCCTGTCTGGATTCAGGACATCCTTACACCCTTTCCAAAATAACAGAAACGCTCCAGAAAGCTGGAGTGACACAACATATAGAAGCAGAGCTGCAGAGGCAGCTAGTGGGAATAATTAGTGAAGGACATAGATAACTTAAGTGGTTAAAGGTAATTCTGGCTAATAGGGAAAATATAGCAACTAGTCACTAAGATTTTTCATGAGTCTGGACAAGCTTCTCTTCCTTGCCTCAATGTCTGGTAGCAGAAGAGATGCTGGCAGTCAATAATGCAATGTTTTGAGCTGTGAGACAGTAAAAAATGTTTTCACAGATTTCTGTTAGTGATTTTGAAGGTTATGTGTATGAATTCATACTCTGGGCTGATGAAAATTTTTTTCTTCAGACCATGGCCTAAATAATTCAAGCTAACTAGTCTCAAATAAAATGTATCAAAGCTCTTGTGAATGTATGATTCCTGTGTTTATTAGGTTACTGTTTGGATTCCATCATATTTGTTTTCTAAGGTTTTGTGTTTTTATGATCAGAAAGTCCTCTGCTTCCCTTAAGGTGTTCATAAAAAAAAAAAAAAAAAAAAAAAAGGATTAATCTGCCATTACTATTTTGCATGGACTGTCTTGCTGCTAGAGGGGGAAAGAAGGTGCCCATTAACTAGCATGTATGAAAGACAATGAACAATGGAGCTAAAAATAACTCACAACCATATAAGTATAGCAGTTGTTCTGTGTTGCTACAAACACCAATTTATGGTGAAAAGAAAGAAGACATGTTGCAGTATTTAATTACTTGTGAATGTGATTAGCTGCTTGAAAACTTAAGGACCATATCATATCAAAATCCCATACCATAAAAAGAAACTTGCTCTTAATTTTCTTCTCAAATTGGACCCCATTAATCACTGTAAAAGTTTCAAAAACCATTTGGCTGAAGAACTCAAATAACAGGAGGCTTTCAGGAGGTCATGCTCTCTGATTGGCATTCTTGACCCTCTGCTGTCTCAGTTTCTCATCTTCTGGCTTTGCTCTAGCTGGAGTAACCTAGCTGTCTCTGGGCTACGTTGCTCTGTTCCCAGTGTCAAATCCTCCTTGGGCTCATGTTGCATTGGACTGGACTGTTCAACAGAGCAAGCAGCAAAGAGAAGTGGCACCAGAGGCTCAGCCGTGCCTTAATGTTCAGCTTCAAAGAAAGGTAGAGGTTGCAGTGGGGTGGTTCTGTGAACCAGAAGAGATTTTAAGTAGAACTTTGGAGTCCAGGCTGACATTTAAAGGCTTGAGGCCTGATATAGAGCAAAGAAATGTCAATCTTTAAAAGAGTGGACTGGGCTGGTTATTAGGAAGGAATGTCAAAGAGTTTATAGGCATCTCTTAAATCTGAAGTAAATGTATTTCATTCCTTTGAGATGACCATGGTTTTTCTCGATTTACCTGTGAATGAGTGTCATAAGAGCTAGAGTTGGTTAACAGATGCTTGAAACAACATGGGGGAAGCACAGATACTAGGAGACTGGTTAACATTTGACTGAGGGCACATAATATACTGGAGTTAAATCATCCCATCTGATGTGTTTGGAGCTGATTCTCCACACTTGTGGCTCAGAGACACATTTGAACCATTGATTATTCACACCTAACTCTTTCTAGGATCACCCATTCTTCTTATTAACAACAGTGGGCACTACCAAGAAGGAAAAAAAATAATACCATTCTTTCCCCAAAAAGGTAAAAACATAATAGTGAATTAAAGTTCTAAATGATAGGACTGTTAACATAATGCCTTTTGTCTAGAAAGAACTATAAAACACACATATATACAATGGAGAAAACCCTGTAAATGTGTAATGGACAAAAAAATATATATATAATAAAACTGTTGAAAGAATGCATTTTCTCAGCACCAAGGCTATCCATAAAATTTTTACAGTTTTCCACTATATAACATTATCCTTCATAAAAAATGATATTTAAAGCAAAAAGGTTGGCAAAAGAAACAATTGGTAGTTAACGGAAGGACAGGATTACAGCACTGTGCCTTTGCTGTGAACGGTGGAATAGAAAATGAAAAACATTTGGGGCATTATATGAAGCCCAGCAGTCATGCTCCATATGGTTTGAAGAGTTGAGCAATGCTTGACAAAGATTTTATGACTTCATTTTCTTAACATTGAATATTATTCCTTCAATCTAGGCCTCCCACCCCATTCCTTGTCTTAAATTTCTCCTGTTTTTCAGACAAAGAAATCTGTTTTATTAGTATGTATCATTTATATTGAGTTTAATCACATCTGGTTTAATACGCTCTTTTGTTACTGGCATGGCTTTTCTGAGGAATGCCCTGTAATCAAGGTATTGAGGCAAAATTGAGGTAATCTGGTCCCCAGATCCTCTAACAACTTCCTATGTGACTTAATGCAAGTTATTTAATCTCTTTCTATTTCAGTTCCTCATCTGTAGAATGGGAAAAATAGTACTTTTGTATATCAGACATTACCATGATAAGTTTTAGGATAAATAGCTAGTCATCTGTATAAGAGAACAGGTCAATATTTCTGGATAATTGGATTTGGAGCACAGAACTTCCTGGCTCCCAAACCTGTGCTCAGACAGATCAGGAAGTTAAAATTTTATCTCAGGCCGCATCACGACTTTCAAAACCAAATATTGCTCCCCTCTGTCATAAAATGCAAATTGATTAGTTAATCATTCTTCAGTCTACAATCTACTGCCATGTGTGCTGCCATCAGTGGACGGAAGTCCATAACCTTCCCCAGAAATGCATGTGGATTATCCTTGTTTTTATTTGACATTTAAATCATTTGGCACAGCTGGGGATTGGGCCAAGTTGTATGTTTGTAATGATGTGCACACTCATCATGAAATGAGAATTCCTGCTGCAAAATGTGCACCGTAAGAGGAAAGGATATTTGTGTGTCACCTAAAAAAAGTTAGGAGGTTCATGAAGATCTCAGCGTGCTACCCAATCCTTTATGAAAGAGGCAAGCAGCAAGTTTACTGCTATTACAGATGACCTAAACTGAAAAATTCAGCCCTAGACCTAAACTTTTAAAAAATCTGAGTATTTGGATCTGCAGACTTAACTTGGATGAATCCTTAAAAAGGAATTACTGTTGTCATTTATTACATCAACTCGCATACTATGCAATGCAAAATAGATCTTTCCTGAAACATCACTTTTCATTTCATTTCTTTTACTTCACAGTGAAAGGCAGCATTCCTCTAAACCTTCTCCTGCTGCCTCTGAGTGCAGACCCTGACATGTGGATCTCACATGCAGTGGTATTTCAGATGGCATGTTCTGTATTAAGTGGATAGAGTATCCTGGTGGTATGTTTTATCCCATGGACTCAGTACACTGGAGAGCACTCAGCTGGTTAATATTTCATTTGGATTCTTTTCTCTTTTCTTTCCAACTATCTATGTAAACTTAAAGACAGTCGGTCTGGTTTTAGGAGGTGATTTCCTTGCTGTGGATTAAGGATCCATTTGTGAGTCACTCTTCAGGCACTTCAGAAGAGTAGATTTCAGACCTGAAAGAATGTATTGTAAACAGAATAATGTACTTTCAAAATTAGCTCATGTACCAAATGATGTATTTACTTAATACACCTTAATGGCTTTTGAAGAAGCCATTAGGTTCTATTGCGTAAATAGTATGTATACCAAAATATGTATTTAACCTAGATAGGGCAGTTTCCCATTGCTGGTTTTCCTTCCTTCTTTACAAAGTTTTATCTTCATGGCCTTTTCAAAGTCTGTTATTCTTGAAGAATTTATCCTCTGGGAGATTGCTTCGGACAGTGGGAGTTGAGAGGGCAGAGAGGAGAAAGGGGTTCCTGAGTTTTAATGTGTAGGGTGGCCAATAGGACTCTTCAGACTTTGGAGTGGGGAAGGGATAAATTAAAATATTATTGAGCAAAACAATTTTTTTAAGGGAAGAATCCTACAGGGCTCTGTGTCCTGATCCCAATTAGAGAACAGGAGTGGGTTCCTGCATGACAGCTTTTATGTTTTCACATTGGGCAGACTGCAAACTGCCCTACATCTCCACGGAAGATGTGTAGAAGAGAAAGAGCCCTTCCTCTGCTCCCACCACCGAGGTGCAGGACCTGCCAGTGCTGGAGGCCTGCCATGGTGGGCCCTGCCATAGTGGGACCCTCAGAGGGCTCCTCGCACCCCTAACCCCTTAGGGTCTGGTTAGAGTCTGACACTGCCAGCCTGGCAGTTCAAAGGGACCTTAAATTATGCTGGGATTTCAGGCAGAGAGCCTAAGCTTTCTGTTTGGTTCTCAATCTGTATATAAATATGGAGAACTAGGATAATGATCCTTGACAGTGGCTTTGCAAGGATCACTTGATTGGAATGGAATTAATTGTAAGAGTATTAAATGTGAGAGGGCTACTAAACCAGTTGGGACTGGTGGGAAATAAGTGGGGAAATAGGTACAAACAAGCGAAAACTGCTGTGATTCACTGTTTAAGTGCTACCTCCTGTAACTGGCACAGCAAGTAAGCCATATATCTGCTAATGTTGCAGGTGTACTCGCAGCTAGCTCCTAATGGAAAAAATACCTGTAAATAACTGCTCAATTAAAGCAAATGCCAAAAATTACAGTCTGTGTTATTCTCAGGTGATTCCACCAATCCTATCCATGTTCAGCAGTTTGGCAATAATAACAAACCCATATCAAAACTCCAGAAAAAGATGCTATCTTGCTCAGAAAATGCAATGATCAGCTAAGTGCTAAAAATTCAAGTGTTGTATGAAGCCTTGCAACTTTGGTATATAGTCATGAAGTGCAGAATGAGAGAGAGAGTGGAAGGTATTCCTGGCACTAGGCAAGGAAGAAATGAACAATGGACACATAGGGATAACAAGTGTAAGAGGAGAAGAAAAGTTTCTTAAGTTTTAATGGAACTTACTAGAGACTTGTGTGTTTTTGTGGGCTCTGGAAAGTTCCTGTCTATATTAATCAGTCTATTAAACCAACATTTCTGCAAACAGTCTGTGCAAACTCCTCAAGCTGGTTCACCTGGGTCAGCTTGCAGGATGGAAAGGGGCAAGAAGACTTATTGGTATTCTTAAGAAACTAGTTAACTACAAGTACAATCAACATCATGAAAATGAATTCAGTGTTCTGAATCTCTGACATGAATTGTTCTCCTGCAAAAATCTCTTTTTAGCAATCCTCTTGCCTATGTGACCTCAGGCAGCCATCTCCAGTTAAAGTAGGTTTTGGATATATTTGAAATTGCCCTGACTTGATTTCTAAAAGAAACCAAATTAATTCCAAATTTAAATTAGGAAGGATAATAAAATAATAATAATCACGAAGAACCAGACTATTGCTAGTAGGTCCATTAATGATGTAGGTTTTTATCATTAACTTGAAAGCATGTATGAACAGAGAAGTATACCAGAAATGATTCTGTGCAAATGTATTCAAGCAATGTTATCAACTGCAGACCAAAAATGCAATTGGAGCGCTATTGTTTTTTTTCATTGACTTTTTGTTGACCGCAGGAAAAACTGGTTTTAAAGTACAACACAGTAACACAGTCTAAAGAAGTGAAAAACTTGTAGAGCCAGTTTGAGTTGCGAGGGTGTGCTACCTTGTGACCCAGACGTGATGGTGGTTTTAAAATCAAATTGAAACAAAGAAGTTCTGAGGTGCCTTTTCCAGATTCCCTCTAGGAAACTGTCTACTCCACTGTTGTCCCATAGACCTTTCTCCCATCTCTCCTCTCACCTACTGCTCCATGCTTTCTCCTCTTGTATCCATGATCTTTGTACCTTGTGGCTTTCCTTGGTAGTGACCATCCCATCCCTTCTGAAATACCATGGACTGTATATTTTTCCTATTTAATTTGTTCTTACTCTTTTTACTAAAAGTGTTCAATATTTTTTTCCAGTTCAGTCATTGACTTTAATAAATAATTTGGGGTTTTGTGCTGAATGACATTTTTTTTGGTGAAAGGATGAAAAACCGCCCTATAGAAGGCTAATTTTATATATTTACAATGTTTTCTGATTTATATGGCTATCATCCTGAAAGAGTTTTAAATCTGTTTCTGCATGATATAGGGCTTCCAAATAACATCTTGAGAAGTTCTCTTTGAAAATCCAAGTAAAAAATATTTCCTCAAGTTATTTACAAAGTTTGGCCAGGACTACTAAAAATATGGCTATGCTCCTTTTGTCCCCCGTGAAACAGTATTTTTATTTTCCATGTTGGGGGAAGGAAGAGACAAACTGAGCTGTTCTATGGTTTAGATTAGACACCATTTATAGGATAGAATTTTGGTATTTCATAAAGTTTCTATCACAATGACACTCTTATCTCTATTAATCTGTAGCTGCTCCCTTAAAATCAGGCAGTTTGCATCTTTTTTTTTTTTTTTTTCCTCAGATACTGGGAAATTATTCATTCCTGGTGTTCCATCAGGCATGTCAAAGACAAATATTTCTATGTGCATCTGTATTTGGGCCACCCATCCTGAATATGTAGCTCAGCTTTTCATGCCAAAAGTGTCCTGAGTTAAATTTCATGCTGCATTTTCTCTGAGTTACTTACAGGTGCTATTTTTCTTGTTTTTATTAAAAAGCTAAAGATGAATTGTACTCCTAATCCAAAGAATTTTTTTAGGACCTGTTAGCCACTCTGAGATAAGTCCATCGTGTCAGAGAAGTGCAGTTTTGTCTTCACTAAAAGGTTGTGGCTTCAATTGTAAGAAATTTGCCTACAGAGTTTATAGCATCTTATTGATTAATAACCTCACATAGAGTTGTGTGTTTACAGATTTCTACAACTCTGCGCACAGTAAGGTTAGAGACATCATCAGAGACCTGTTTTCATACATGTTCTGAGAAATTCAATGGATTCCAATCCTATACATGTGGGTATGCACAGTTTAAGAGAAAACTGGGTACCATTTGGAATTACTGTTCCTCAAAAATTCATAAAGATGTGGTGAAATGCTTAGACTGTATAACTTTAATTGAAAGTATTTGTCCAGCTCTGATTTCAACAGATGTCTGAACAACAGGGGAAAAAATACCCCCACCCTGTAACAAAACATCAGTCTGCTTCCGGACTTCCCATGCTAAAGTTTTCATAGTGGTCATTCTATATTTTTCTCTCATGCTTTTGTAAAAACTACTTATCTTTTTAAAAAGACTTCTTTTTCTCTTATGCAGTTTGTTGCTGCCCTCTCTGCATTGTCTGATTTTCAGTTCAAGGCTGAAGATAGTTACTTTTTTGCACCAGGGACACCTGTTTTTGAACTCCGTGTATCAGTTGAAGAAAACTGAACCCCATGTATCAGTTTAATAAAAAAAAAAATACAGTGAAACATTTGGATCCATCTGGTTAGATGTGGGAACATTATGATCATCTGGACATCTGGACAAGATGGTAAGCACCATCAGTCAGTTTAGCAAATAGTAGATGTGTCCCTGTTCAAGCTCTTTCTGGATGGTCCAGAGGTTTGTTTGCTTAACGATATGCTTGGTCATCCTCCAGCTCTGTCTTTCTGCCCCCGCTCTCCATCATCACCGGTGGAGGTTTTCCTCTCCTCCAGTGACAGCAGCCCCTCCACTGCTCTCACTGCTCGCCATGCACTCCTCAAACAGTATCTTTCCATAGTGGATGCGCAAATCCTGTTGTTTTATATTATTTTGTCATTGCAGCCACAGGCCTGTGTCTGCACATGTCCCCTAGCAAGAGGGAGAAATGTGTTTCCTCGTGCCTGTGCTTGCAGCATGTGTGATCCGCTCTCCTCCCCCAGCCTCTCCCAACCGCATGCATCCTGCCTGCTGGGGCTGTGCCTGCTGCAGGACTCCAACCAGAGCTGCCACCATCTCAGCAATCAGCATGGAAAGGAACTGGGATTGTACAAACGGGGAGGTGAGCCGCCCGGCTGTGTGTTCAAGAGGGGGGAGGCTGAGACGTGCAGCGTGACAAACTTGCCTCTGCCTCCACCTTGATGCTGCTTTTAAGCAGAATGCAGCTGGATGTGAAAATATCCCCTTAGCAAACAGACTGGGCTGTCTTTGTGGTCACTGGTGTTGAAAACTCTATGTATTAGGTCTATAACAAAAAATTGCCTCAGGCTCCATTCCATAGTCAAACCTTATTTAATAGGGCACGTAGAGCATCCCATGGCAAGATGAAAGGAGATGCCAAAATGCCGCTGCAGTCAGCATGTCGTACACCGAGTGCTGGGCAATGGCTGGAAACCTGCTCGGTCCCGCTCTGTGTCATTTGATGCTGTACGCTTCCATATCTGGCCCATAAGCACATGCTGATATTCCTGAGCATGTGCGCAAAGTTAAGTACTTAAATGCTTTGCTGAATAGGAATTGACTGAACATGTGCTTAAGTATCCCGCTGAATTACAGCATTAATCATTTTTACAGCTGACAAAATCACTGCCCCAGAAAAATATTCTCCAATTAGAACGAGCGGGATTATTTCTTTCATTTGTGTGAAATAAGTGTGTTCCCAGTTGTACTGAATGTGTTCTGTTTTCTGAGATATTTGAAATCATTTTCCATAAGATTTCATATTGCTCAAGAGAAAATTTAAGATATTTTGGAGTTGATCTGGTCCCTGGATTTGGGTTTATACTAAGAAAACATTGTAAGAAGAGATGTAATGGGCCAAAAATATGCACTTGCTTTTTTTCATTGATTTCACCTAAGGGCAGAACTCGGGCCAGTGTGCATGTTCATTAATCCTCTCTTGTGGGAGCTACTTCTTTCCATATCTGATTTTAATTTGTTTGTAGACACTGAATGTAGTTTTTCATATGGTACAGTGCTCCCTTTTCTTCCTTATTTCCTGCACAGTCTTTTCATAATAAAGTTCAAAACCAGAAAAAAAAAAAACGAAAAAAACCCCCTGAAACCAACAAATCAACCCCCTTTGCACGAGCAGCCAGTTAAATAGATAATAATGGTAATTTTTCTGCTTTGCTAATGATGATAATATTGATATTTATCAATAACAAATAGCATGCGAGTGCCTGGATGAATAGAGTATTTTGCACAGCAGGATTTTATATCTATATATGAAACGCTGTGTGGTAAAGGCTGCTAGCAGGCAGGTGAGAGAAGCTGAGCAAAGAATTGCCTCACAGCAGAGCGCCCGGTAACAGCAGAGGGGAAATTTAGTCCATCCCAAGAGCAGAAATAATCCCTGCAGTAAAAAAGCTGCAGAATCTGTAATCTCAATATCCAGCCCAAGAAAGACCATGCGTCTTGGGGCTCAGCTGAGTGAGGTCTCACTGGAAGCAGTGTGGGGCTCACTCTAGCTAATTTGGGAGGGGGCAGGTCCAAGGAAAGCCTGCTGGTTGTCAGAGCTAAGCCCAGGCAGCCTGGATATTTCCAGTGTGCTGTTTAGGCTGCATGTAATCCCTTCAGCGTTCAGCGTGTTTTATTTTATTAAGTCTGCAAAAGGGACTTTGAGAGGGGTTATCTTCAAGAGATAAATTTACAGCTGCTTTGCTTCCTATATTATGTTTACATTTTGAACCTGTGTGCCTGACTATTACCTGTTGGTAAAGCTGACTCTGTAATTATCGATTTTGAGCTTATGATTGTTCACCAGACAAGGGAAAGGAGGAGAGGGAAGGCTGATCACAGAACAACCAGCTATTCCAAGACCTTCAAAGGTGACTCACACAGAAGCATACGGCCCAAATACTCTGTTGGAGCAAAGTACTGTACCTACAGTGACATCCCCTGAGCTTGTTTTCTGAGGCCAAATTAGGATATGACCTTTGAGTTTCATTGCAGCAGTCTTGATGTATAGCTAGAAACATTTATAAGGTGTGCAGTGCTCGCTTTCAGAGGCCCTGGGTGGAATAGGGACCTGGTTGTGGACTCACCATCTGAACATATCTGGGTGCTAAGTCTAGGCCTGAGGGTGGCTGGAGAGAGCCTAGGTGCTTGCTCTTGGCTTGCTCACCCATGGGTCTGACTCGGGTCATGGCCCCAAACCAGCTCTGGATATGGGCAATTTCAGGAGTGTCCTTCCCGAGATCCTGCATGCATCCAGCTTCACTGCTCTAATCACAGGATCACAGTTTGTTAGGCTTATAGTCACTGCCAGATCCAAAGGAGACAATATTACCTTTTTAAACAAAACAGTAAAGCAATAAACGAACAATAAAACCAACACTCCAGATGTCTTTCCTATGTTAGATAACATAAAACTAAAAAACAGCCACATACATACACATTTTTCTATTTATTGTTTTAGTATCAGCTACAAAATGTTTCTAGATGAGTGTCCACACTAGAAAAATCCCAACTCTTTGAATCACAGTCATTTGTATATTTTATTTTCTTAGGCCTGAATGTATTTCCTCAATAACATAAAAGGCTTTTAGTTTGCATTAGTTTTTACTTGAATTTTCAGCAGCAACACCAACATGTGCATTCCCCTCCCTATGTGTGTTTCGCTTGACATGTTTCATGTTACAGAGACTGTGTGAGAGACTTTGAGAGGTGTTATCTTTGATAGAGGAATTTATGGCCATTTCCCTATCTACCGTATGTTTACATTTTGAATCTGTGTTGAACATTTGTTATACTCACTTGTTGTGTCTTGTCTTGAATTAGATCATAAACATTTGGAGGCAGGGACCATGTCTTCCTGTATATTGCTTGTTTATTTAGGCCCTACTGTTATGGATGTGGAACTGACTGGGGGTGATTGTAATAATAAAAATAATACTGCTAGAAATTCTTTTGCCCTGATAAAGAAATGTGCAACTCCTGTTATCAGAATGTATCAGAGAGTAGGGTGCTTAAAAGAGATTGTTGAGTAGTAATCATTGCAAATACTTTGAACCTTATCGTTAAGAAGAGGGAAGGGAGGAGACTTATATTTTGATTTATAGAAGGTCCTGGCAAAACCATTCCCAATGTTGACAGTATCCAAATATTACTCATAGACTTGCATGTGCATCTAAGAAAGGTTTTGAACAATTACCCCTAATTGCCCTCTACTAATATTCTGGTGAACAGAAAAATCTTCATTATAAGAACACACGGCTTGTAAATGAAAGGGATGAAAGCTCATGAAAGGACAGAGGCAGACCATACGTCATCCCACACCTAGGCACAACGGGATGCATTAAGGAAGCATTTATGGAGAGGCATTCCATCAAGTCAAGGTGTCAGAGGACATATGGTCTCTTTCACCATTAGCTCAGTGAATTTCCATACCTTTCCACTGGTCCGTATTAATCTCACTTTGTGACGGTCAGCTTTGTTTGATATCATTCAGACTTTGCTCTGAAAATGCCCAGTATGCACATGCAAAATTCATGAAAGTAAATAACTAAGAATTACCTTTTTGAGCTTGCAAAAGAGAAATTAAAAAAAAAATTGCATCAGAAACATTTTTAGTAATCAAGACAGAAATTAAGAAATATAGGTATGAATACTTATCAATGTAGATACCTTCTTGACCCTGTTTCCTGCCTAGAAACAATTGTTTGTATATGTCTTTGAAATACATGTAGCATATTGGTACCAATTTGTCTGGCATGTGAAGGTGTGGAGGTCTATCTCAGTCATTAGTCGTGATCTCAAAGATATCACTGGGATACTGGTAATTGCTAATAAAATGCACGTGTAGTGATGCTGCTGCTGATTATTACCTTAGGAGATGGTAAAACCAGAAGGTAAGGGTGACAAAAGCCTTACTTTTAGCTCTTCCAAAACCAGATACACTTCTACCTTTTAACAGCTGACTTTGGAGAACTGTGGGAGAGGCTGAAGCAGGGGGGAGTCTATCCTTTTTGGGGGTGTTTCTGCACTCTTCTGCGGATAGCTAAATTTAGGTAGAGTGTGTGCTAATACTGAACTCAAAGCTAAATTTCCCTCTCTGAGGATCTATTGTCATCTCAGGAGATATCACACAGATGCCTTCATCATCAAAAAATGCTGAAAAACAGTTCATGCACATATGATCAGACTACCTAGAAGTTATTATGATTTTTTAAGATGGACTTTTTTTTTTAAAAAAAATTTTTGTTATTTCTTCAGCTAAGCAATGATTGAAGCCCAAAATCTCTGCAACTTCTGTCAGGGAAAACTTGAATGCAATGACATTGTGTTTTTCTTACAAATAATTGAAATAATACTAAAAAATTCCAAGAAGCCCTAATGCTGGTGGGGGAGAGGGAAGGAATTTGTGAAAGTGCTAGGTGGGAATAAGAAAGCTTTTAAGACAATCATTATAATAATACCATCATAATAATGCCTTTATCTTGGCGGAAAAAAAAAATAATCATCAGCCAAGCAACCACCACTGAACCTTGGACTAAAACAATCTCTCTGAATTTTCAATTGTCATAAAGCACTGGTGTTTTCTGAGGAAAAAAAGAGATGACAAAAATATATGTCCTGGTTTTATCATGACATCTTGTTTTTCACATTAGCTTTCTCCTGTCCTAGAGACTTCACCCAGGCTCTCAGAAAATTCTCACTCCTCAGTCAGAGGGCTTGAGACATTTGGATGGAACAAAATATTGCTGTGTTTAGTGGTTTAAATTCAGGGGTCCTTTCATAAATGTTTGGAAGCTCTAATATAGTAGAGTGAGAAAACTCCCTGTATACACCTATTCCATTACATTTTCCCGGCAGTGTTGGCATGTCATACGCTGTGTACTTCCTAGCCCTCCAGTATAGTCTGCGTGTGTACATACATGTGTGTTTAATATATGTAAATTCCCTAAAATGTCTGTACAAAGAATATTATTATTCTCTGTACATTTTATCTGATGCTTACCAGAAAGAAAAAAACCAAGTGGACTAAAATTTGGAATGAAAAGTCAAACAAGTGTAGACCCTTTACGTAGCCTAGATGTTAATGACACATTGCCCCGTGTTTTAGAATATATGCATTCAGTAGATCAAGCTATTAGAGAAAAATTCTCCATCCTGAAAAACAGGCTTATCACTGAATCAGGAAATGCCAGTAATGTCTCCTCTGGGATGCTTGTTTTTAAATTGCCTTTTGGGAGGCTTTTATGACTGCATCCACATCAGTGCTGTGATTCAGAGCAGTGATGCAGTTTTGAAGCAAATCCCCCAGACTGTCCCATTTACCGTGCAGTGGTTCAGTTCACAGACTGGTTTTGCAGCACATAAGCTGAATTCTGTTTGGAGAAAACTAAAATGGAGGTTTTGATCCAGACATGTGCCAAATGTTCTCCAACTCCTATTACAAGAACAAGAGGCCAAACCAATGACTAGACCTCCAGAAAGCTTGGAAACACACTCTGGGATATTTCAGTTCAGGGATCCAGGCTAAACCAAGTTTACAACAATCCTGTCTCTGCCTTCCATGCAGTGCAGATAAACTCAGCACCAACTGCTCCAACCTACTGATACACTCCTGTGACCGCAACTGCCTTGAGAAAGTAGACGTAGCCTATGACATCTTGAAAGTATTCCAGATTTTCCAAATGTTTTCTCTGTTATGTTGTTTTTCACTTCTCTGTTGCTTGGATCTGGTGCAAATATTCTTAAATGAATTTTAAATGATCTGAGCTTGTGCCCATTTTTTGCTGCAAATTTTAAGATCAACTTAGCTTTTTTCCCCAAAACATCATACTGCACTATGAAGCCATTTGGGTGATTTGGGGTAATTTTTTTCCTTCTTCATTGAAATTGCTGTTTATGGAGATATTTAAGAATATATGTTCCTACTCTCAAAAAGAATGAAAGGAAATTGCAAGAACTATAAGAATTTTTTCACAACACTTTTGTTCTCAGGTTTTCAAAGCTGTCTAATACTGTATTACGGTTAAAAATAGTCATCTCCCAAGCCTACATTATGCTTCAGTGGGCACCAAGGCTTATGGTCAAGTATAAGCAACTTGTGATATTTCTAATTTTTGGTAGAACATGTTTGCTTTACAGGTTATTTAAATTGTGATTTTTAATTTAGATATTCATCTCTTTTGTATGTTTTTTCCTTATGTGCTCGGCCTCATTAACCCATCTGGTTGACCTGCATCATTCTCGTGTTGACAAAGATAGGCGTTATGAACCTTAAAATGTCATAAACACCTCTAAAATGTGACCCTACTTGCATGCAGTGGGGAAGGTTTGACAGCATTACACCAGTCATCTGATAAGCTCAGGTCAAAAGTCTCCCAATTGCTTGCCTTTTGTTTGGGTGTCAAAGAGGCAAAAGCTTTTCATGTTTTTAATAAGCAAATTAATGAAATACTTACAGTACATTGCATACATTAACTCTTAGGTAGCTGGTTTTCTTCTGGGGCCATCTTTCCAAAGGTCAGAGGCCATAAATGCCGTTTCAGTTTTCCAGGAAACAAAGAGGACAGTATATTTCAGTAATCCTTTCCTGCATGTAGTTAAGATTCCCTTTTTTTTTTTTTTTTTTTTCACTTTGGCTTACTTTCTAGAGGCATAGTAACACTTGCCAGCTAAGCCAGATGTAGCATTTCAACCAAAAAAATGCACCGGATGCACGTTCCAAGTTTGCCAATGGCTATGCATGAGGCTGGAATGTCAGAGCAGGAGCGGCGGATTAGGAAGATTGTGTTCATGTTACTCAAAGCAGAAGGAGCCCAGAAAATGTCTCTGGAATTCACTGTTTCAGCCACTTTTTCTTCATAGATATAACACGTTTGTTTGGTAACATTTTCATGCTTCTTACAATCGCTCATTAGAGTGTTGCTTACATTTTCAAGATATTAACCAATTAGTCCTCATATGTATGCTGCATAGTGGTTTAGAAAGCCTGATTTTTCAATCTGTAATTAAGAGAAAATATAGAAAAGATACTTTTGCTCACCTAAAATGACATTATGACAATGGCAAGCTGTCTTTACAACATCTGCTTTCCTCCCTTCTCCAGTCGAATCTATGGTTTCTTAATTTTTCTGAGCAAAAACTGCTTTCCTGTAAAATTGGTATTAATAATGCACCTTTGGCTGAGAATGATCATCTACCTATTACTATTCTGTGGCGTCAGATGACTTGGTGTAACTGTGTGATGGAAGAAGTTAAGTTCCATCTTATTTGCCATGACTGGATGGCAGCTTTTCTAGCTTGTATTTTATACTAATTTAAACCATTATGTGGGGTATACTATCTAACACTGCCCATTTTTCATCCTCAGCCACAAAAGCCTGCTGCACAAATGAGTGAGCACCTTCAGACTCCCTTTGCAGGTAGGGAAACAGAGGGCAAGAAGTTAACTGAAAAGCCAGGGCAATATGCCTCCTGCTGGGGGAAATTTCATTGACTTCCAGACTAGACACAGAAACCTGAACTTCTGTCTCCTAAGGCAATTCACAGTCTTCATGTTAGCAGAACATCAGTAGATGTTACATTTACTAGATGCCTTTCTCAATCAGGTTATGTTTGAGTGGATGACCAAACCCTTGTCATTTTAAGTTTATGATTTTGCCTGTCTGGAAATGCTTCTTAGGTAGTCTCTGGTGCTTTAATTCTAGAATCAAATCATTGCATGCTATAAATGTAGTTCAAGATACGTTTTACTGAAATTCATTGGATGCTGTGAATTTCGATGAGGTAGATTGCTGGAAGTAATCAAAGCTACTGAAACAAATTGACTTTTCAGACCGGTGGTCAGAGTAGAAAATCAGTTTGTTTTTTTTTTTTTTTTAAGCACACTACTGACAAGAAGAAAAGGGCTAAGTGAATAGAATATTCAAGGAGAAGGTGAAAGATACTTTCTTTCATGTAACTGAAAGTCTGTAAGCATCTTTAAGTGATGCTCATCGGGTTTCACTCTTGACATCCAAACCAGTAGCCACAGCCTTTCTCTTGCAGAGTTAAGTAACTAGTGCCTGCAAACTTTAAACATACAGCAGAACCCCAATAAAATGAGACAACAAGATGTAAAACACTGGCTGGAATAAGCTCTTCCTACAATGGGCCATTCAATCCAAGCTAAACAGAAGCCTCCATTTTGGGAATCATCTTCCTTTAGCCTGGGTCAGGCTAAAGGGCTTCTTTTTCTAAGGTTCCATCTACAGCTCCATGCACAAATGTTCCACAGTTTACTAGTGAACAGATATTTAAGTTACATAAAAGACGTAAGAAATACAAGCATGAGATGATTTTATCCCCTTTGCACTGGTTGGACTGCTTTCATTCTAAAATGAAATAAAAAAATGTGGGGAAAACTGCCTTATTAACAAAAGCTATTAAAGTAATCTAAACATCACATTAAGCTTTGCTTGCGCAGCAGTAGACACAATAAGAAACACATATTACAGTCATTTAGATGCAAGATAATTTACTATTTTTAAGATCTTATAGCATCCTTGCTCCAAATTCTTTTCTTTTACTCTTTGCTGTTTCTGAATGTTTTGTCCCTTACCCAGCTCTGATTGCTGAAAAGCATAAACACTTTTTAGCTGGAAAACCTTACTCAGAGTACATGTCATTTCTTTGCTATCAAACCGGGTGGTCATGTCAGGAGGGATCTTACAAGGGTTTATCCTGAGCCTGGTTTGTTCAATATTCACTAACCTCTAGGGTTGTGCAACAGAGCATGTCCTTATCAAGTTTCCAGGTGGCACCGAGCTACCAGGGTGAGAGCATTTTTGGAGCAGGATTAAAATTCAAAATGATTCTATTAAATTGGAGAAGTGACCTGAAATTCAATGAAGACAACTTGAAAGTACTACAATAAAAAGGGGAAAAATCAGAGGTACTACTGGTGTTCTGCCGAAGCGAATCAAGGGGCTAGAGCTGGTCCACAGACTGAAGTCAACAGAATGATGCTATTGCATCCTGAGGTGAAAAGGGAGTGCAGCATGTATTCCCGCTCCTCTGGTGAGATTTTAGCTGCAGTTTTGAGTCCAGCATTAGGCACCGCACTTCAAGACACAGACAAATCAGAGAGAGTCCAGAGGACAGCAACCAAAATGATGAGAGGTTTAGAAAAAGTGACCTATGAGGGAAGGTTGAAAGAACTTGGTTTGTTTAGTCTAGAAAAGAGAAGACTGAGGAGGTACATGATAACAGACTTCAAATATTTAAACGGTTGTTATAAAGAGGAAGAGGATCAATTATTCATGTCCACTAAGAATTGGACAAGAAATTAGGAATGGCTTTAATTTGCCAGAGGAGGATTCCAGTTAGAAAGATTACTGACCATTCTGGAGCACATCAGCAGTTTCCACAGGCTCCCTGTGTATTAAAGGTTTATAAGAGTGGGTTGAACAAACTTTGTAAGGGAAGGTTTAGATCTGCTTCTGCCTCAAAGCAGTGCTTAGGACAAACAGCTTCTTAAACCCTCTCCTGGCCTTATTCCTATAGTGTGTAATAGAAATTTGTAATGTACACATCCCTATGTAATTATGCAAGTGCTAAATTATTATCTGAAAGCATACTCATTCTTTACTTACCTCTCCAGATGTGTGTTGTAGTGATAGTGAGGAAATATCTAGATTCTGCTATTTGCTAAAAGAGAATTGCTCAAGATTTTTAAAAACCATTTCTTTAAAGGCAAGAGTGGAAAACCAGAAGTCATGCCTGACCTCATCTGACAGCTGCTACAGCCCTTATAAAGGAATTAACAACCTGGACGTAAAACAAAGGTTATTGCCAGTCATTACGGTGTGATATTGCTCAGCACAATTAGGACATGTCACAAGCCTGCATGGGGCTATGCCTGAGTGGAGAATTACAGAGAAAAATGATGATTTAGTGATCTCTGTGAAGAAGCCCTGATGCTGTGATGAAGGGGATGCTGAGCAGGGCTTGGAAACATCCTGAGAGAAACTGGGGGCCACTGATGCTGGAGCCCGAAGCTGTGGCACAAGACATCCCCGACACCCAAACAATATTGTGCAGAATGATTGCTTCCTTTTTTATAGTACTATCTACATTTTATATATATACATATCTATATATCTGTCCTCATGGGATCCTTTAGGTCTGCAAAATATGTCTGTACAGTGCAGTACAGTGATCCATAAGAAGATCTACATCCTGACCCTGGCAGAATTTCTGGCTCCAAACCTTTCAGATGACTCCTCCCAGCTCAGAAGAGATCTGCTTCTCTGCTGAGTAAGGAGGTGCTTTGGTAGCTTGATTCTGCAACGTGGTATTTAGCAACTTTCACTCTTCAGAGACTCATGCAAAGAAATAAAATTGTGATTATACTGCATGATAGGTATAAAGAAATAAAGCCATTGTAATATTATTGGTAATTTTTCATAGCAATTTAGTGGCGAGCCCATGTGTTTCAATTATAAAAGAAGGAGTTAGCTTATAATATGCTAAGTTCTTTTTATTAGTTGATTAATTTTTCACTTAAATTCTAAAAAAGTCATTATTTCTTCATGTTTAAGATTTCACTTCTACTGCCTTCTTTTGTAGTGCTTTTCTTAATTACCTGCTGTAATTTGCATCAGCAAGAAACTAAGAATGCTTTGCATGTCTTTAGTGTCTTCCCTCCTCTTTAGCTATTGATGTAGCTACATAGAGCGCTCAGCACTGCAGCATCTGGCATCTCAAATCACTATTATAAACATTAATTAAATAAACGTCTCAGTACTCCTGACAGGTGATGAGAGATGCTGACTTCTGATGAGAGTTCTGGTGCCCATTTTACAGGTAGAGAAACTAAGGGTATATTTGAATTGTGAGATCTGCAGACAGTTCCTGGCTTCCAAGGTCCAGGTGTGTGTCCTGGCCACATCCCAAATCTGTGCTGGGGCAAAAGCCAAGCTCTTTCTCCTCGAGGATCTTGGTTTCCTTAGGAAGGAGACCTGAGTGCTCAGACGGGGAGGGGTAGCCAGCACAGCTAGGTGTTGAGTCAGACCTGTGGGTTGCACTGCGAAGTGTTATCCCCACAGTCTAGACAAAACGAAGGCAAGTTAATGGATTGAAGGAGGCTCATGGAGATTCTGCATTAAAGGTGGGAGCAGATAAAAAAAATTTCTTGGCTTCCTTGTCATGCACTTCCTCCCATTATTTAACTATCGAGATGACCACACTGGTTTTGCACATTTAACAAGTCCAATGCAAACAAGATTCTTTCCCCCATTTTCATCAACTTTGGGAAGTTGTATTTTCAGGGGTCTACAAAGGCAAACGTACAATCCAAATAAAACCACAGCAGTGAATGCACAGAATAATAGTCTCACTTCGTTTTGGAGCAGAGCTTGGAAAATGTGGCTACATCCTAAACTAGTAGAAAAGTGCAGCACGCTCTCTCCCTCTTTCTAGCTGCTTTAAGCAAAGGCCACAGATAGCATTTTTTTCCAAGCCCATCTATTCACTGTGCAGAAGGAACAAGCTGGAAGATGGCTTTCGAAACTGCAGCATCTCAGTGTTGCCAGATGCACATTCTTGCTTTACAAACTCCAGCATGTTTTAGCAATTAAATTCTGTTTTTCCTGGATTAAATGTCAGTTTGTCAGCCTGTGGACAATTACAATAGATAGTCATGGGGCACTGTACCAGTTAATGTACTTTAGTCAAAATGCAAGGGGCTTGCCTTTCAAATTAAAAGTTACCTTGCACGTAACAAACATTCTGTCTTTGACAGCTCACCTGCCTTTCCGAACTCCTTTTTAATTTTTTCCCCCCAGTTTTCTAGTATCATGTTTTAGCACTGGACTATTGATTTGATAGTCTGAGTGGTCAGACCAGGTCCAGTGAAATCAAAGAGCACCATTTCACTGGCTTCTTCCAAAGTGCTGGGTTAGCCCCGTTGCCTACAATTTAAGAACGGATCCCTATCCAGAAAAGCACTTTAACACGTGATAACAGTTAAGTGTGTGCTTAAGTGCTTTTCTGAATCAGGGCCCATATAAGGAAGCACTTCTAGCAAATGTTTCCAGCTATTTCAAATAGTGACCAACTTTTCCAGATATTAGATTTCCTCTAAAATATATAAGCAGAACTCTTTCCAATACTGAAAAGCCTCACTGAATTTTTCCCTTCAAACAATTGTTTGGAGGTTTGCTCTGTTATTGATATAAAGATTGACTCAAGTTGCAAAAGAAAAAATGTGTTTATGCAAATATTAAGTGCCTGAAAACTACACCACAGCTGTTTAGTTTTTGGATGAAAGTCTTGGCTTGTTGTGTAAGATGCATTAGCATCTATGAGACTTAGAAAGCATCTTTTGTTACATAGTTATTTCAGTGGAAATAAATTCTCCAAAACCTTTTCCTTCCAGAACAAATTCAGATTTCTTTGCATTTAACATTGTAAAAGTATGAAAAGCTTCTTGGCATATGCATTCCTTGTCAAAATGAATATAGAATGAGATAGTGACAATGAGGAACAAAAGTTTTGGGATAACTTATGCCCTTAAAATTTTGCAGCATGGGATTATGTTCTAATTGCAGGAAAACTGCAGCCACAGTGGGAGGGTTCAATATGCCCATAAGAGGTGGCCATCGAGTGCAACAAGTGGAACAGGATGATTTAATTTCATATGTAAACATTAGTGATAAGAAAAAGAAGCATTCTATGTTGCTTTTTTTCTTTTGTTGCGTTAACTTCAGACCATGCATCATCTCTAATGAGCTTGATAAAGCATAGCAAGGAAAATGTGCCATAATTCATCATGATTTCCATTTCAAAATTGACAGCCAACTTCAGTTTGCAACAAAAGAAAACCAACAAATGATAATGGAAACAATATCCTCAAATGGAAACTTACAGTCCCCCCATATCCACCTCCCATTATGGAAAAGTGTGCTTGATTTTGTTAACAGTACCCAGAGATCTCCTCTGGTTCCTCTTGTAAATAGAGTATGTGATTTTTCTATGTTGTCCACCTCAGAAAAAAACAGCACCCCAAAATTTTATTGAGTAATAAGAGCTGGTATATGGAGAAAAACAGGAACAGCATTTTAAATTGTTGGAAAATGTAACATTAGCTTTAATTCTTTCCCATTAAAAAGCTATGGCCCATGCTGCAATGGAAGGTATAAATAAACCGCTCTCAATAACAATAAAGGAGCAATCTGTATGTTTTGGGGAGCTTCTGAAGAATTTTTACTTCTTTGCGTGAATATCCAAACTATTTTTTTTTTTTTTTTTGGTGGCTGCAATCCTCTTTTAGAAATCAGTTTATATTCTTTCCAGTACATCTGGGTGCCTTAGATATCACAGCCTTCACCATTTACATAGCTTACCTCTAATCTTTAGTCTTTGAAATAATTTAGTTTTATAGGAGGGGTAAGGCTTGGGTTGGAAAATAAAATGGTGGTGCCTGAGATCAGAGAATGCAGAGGTGAAGGGTGCCAGAGCA
Source organism: Athene noctua (assembly GCF_965140245.1). Taxonomy (NCBI): domain Eukaryota; kingdom Metazoa; phylum Chordata; class Aves; order Strigiformes; family Strigidae; genus Athene; species Athene noctua. The sequence continues at coordinate 10,596,398 of NC_134049.1, read as the reverse complement.
GGGCTCAGTGCTGGACATCAGCACCCAGACTCCTTCGCTTCCCAAAACTGAATCAGTGTGCTAAAGACATTGCAGATTTGTCCAGTGCTGTCAGATCTACTAAATATGGTGTTGATGGGCTCTAAAGCTTTTTTTCAGTATATGTCATCTTCTTTAAGAGATGTGATGACCAGAGAATACTATATTGCAATCTGGAGGTGGATGAATACTGCCAAAACAAGGCGTGCTGGTTTAAGATCATGGGAAAGATGACCTTTGCGCGGCAGAGGACTGATCATCAGCCCGTCCAGGATGGTCTCCTGGGCTGAGCTGTTGTATCCCAAATTGGAGGCAAAATTTTTGCCAGGGAATTGGGAGATGCTGCTGCTCAAAAAGGCAGGATGCTGCTCTCCTGGGGCACCATCTGCTAAGCATCTAAGAAGTCACACCCCACCTTAACTGGGCTCAGAGGTCGTATTTGTGTTTCTGTGCATGAAACAGAGCAATTCTGGTCTCTGATGATATCTCTGCTGAAGACAGAGCAGGCATCCATTTTCCGTGAATGCTTTAAAATACTCAATTAAAATTAACTGTTTGGAAAACACTAGTTTTTTACTAGTTGATTGATGAGCTGGGCTATCATTACAAAAATAGAAGAACCAGCAACGGCTGGTGTCAAAGTGAATTTATGTGAATCTTCTAACAAAAAATTCTCCAAAAATTGTACTCGGGATCATTCTTATGTAGTAGTTAATTAACATGTGGAACTCACTGCCACAAAATACAGTATCTTTGAGGCATGAGTTTAGCAGGATTAAAGGGATTTATTAAACACTTATATGGATAATGAGACCATCCACAGTTACATTACACAGGATGAAACCATACATTAGGGATATAAACAATTATGCTTCAGGACAGAAGCCAACTACTGACTAATAGAGTTAAGGAGGAAATTTACTTCATAATTATCGAGGTTTTTATGCACCTTTTCTAAAAGTTCTACTACCGGCACTGTCGTGAATGGACTACTGCCTTACAGGAAATGCTGGAATACAGGAAATATAGGAAAAATAATGAAATTATGATTTATGTCTAAAGTTACTGTCTTATTTTTTCTCCCTCAATAATAATAATTACAGTCTTGTATTAAAAAAAACATGAGAATGGGAGATTAAAAATTAATCCAGAATTTATTTAGGCTTATGAAACAGGCCCCTGCCTCCTTCCATATATGAACTGAATATCATCAGTGGTTCATATCTTTCAAAATCAAGAGAAAGAACTAAGGACATTGCTTTAGCTGATGTTACACCTTCTATTTGCATAATGGCATTATAATATGATCAGCACTAGTTTCTTAAGTTTTACTTTTGCATCCTAACACACTGTTGTTTTAATGGTACTATGATACATTCTGTGTTATGTTTACTACAATAAACTTGCACTGAGATGTCTAAAAGGATGCTGATATGCATGAATCCAACTTTGATATGAATTTTAATACATCTTCCTGTGTTCCCATTCTCTGCTAAAGGCTGGACTTCATCCACAAGGAGCTGTGTCCTTCTTCTACCAGCCAAAGAGGATGATCTTGTGACATCATATAAGATACATCACAGCCTACAAAAGTGGAAATAACACATCAGGCAGAGCTGAATTGCCTTTGCCTTATTTCAGGACTAAAATATTTTAAAACAAAAAAGCAAATGAACAAACAACTTTTTTTTTTTTTTTTTTTCTATGCAAGAGGAAATCCCAATATTCTCTTCACCAGTGTTTGTGCAGTAATTCCTCTGAGTCCTCTGTGGAGCTCTGGGTATGAGAGCAGGGAAAATGTCACGTACCTTCCTGAGTCTCCCTTGTAAGGGCTTCTGCTGGAAAGGGGAAAAGAATTCTGCATGCTCTCACATTATTGTCAGTGACTTTTTTTGGCAGCCGTAGGCTCTCAAGAAGCACTTGCTTATAGATTCCTGTGCATGCTTGCTGACAGAAGACCTGAGAATATGCAGTAAATCTGATGCGTCCATCCAGAGGGTCTCAGATTTGCTGTGCACACACAGAGCATCACTGTACGGTACTTGTACTGGCCATGGCTGGGACTGCCAGATGCTGTGTAGCTGTGAAATTTATGGAAACCCTAAATAAATATCCAAGGGTCTCAAATTCTGTCAAGGGGAAAATTTTGGGTGGAAACGAGGACATTTATGGTGAAACCCAGTCTCATAGTAACCAGTTGCTCCTTCTCAATAGCTTCCTTTAGCATCTTTTGTTCCTCAAAGAGGATTCCTGGGCTCTAGGTCATCTCTGCTTGTGTTACAGGGGAAAATGTAACGTCTCAAATGGCATATCAGTACATAGAGGCAGAGGGCTGTGTAAATAACACATAGCTAAAGAAACCTATGCACCTATACCTCTGGGACCGGTATCAAAATCACTGAAGTCAGTGGAAAAACTCCAGAGAGCTCTTCTATCAATCAGAAAACACAACTATGACTTGAATTAAAGACAAAACCGCAATAATAAATAGGAAAACAATGAGAGGAGCAGGTGTTCAGCATATTTGAAAGGAAGAAAAGCAAACTTTTATGTTATAGCACTGATGCTCTGCAATGAAACTGAAGCCTGTCAACATCCAGATATGTTTCACACTGTATGTTTGGCATTGCAACAGGTGGCTACTGCCAGATATACCAATGAAGAATATTCCAGATTTGTTAGCTATTTCACGAAGTCTTTCCACCAGATGAATTGGATGTATCTGGCAGCAGTCAGTTAGTAAATAAAAAATGATCTAGAGTTCATAACTATTGTAGCTTTAAAAAGCCAGATAAATAACATTGTTTTTCAGCAGTGACATTCCTCACCCAGAAGGGAAGTCCCAGAGAAAACAGAAAAGGAAGAAAGCTCTGACAGTCAATAAATCTGGGCAATGTTGAATGAAATGGTTAAATAAGTAGGGAACTCATTATTAAAAATGTCCTTTAACAGCCTATTTACATTTAAAGAAGAGGACTGAGAAATGAGGTAAAGCTTCTGTACAAAGATAAATTTGGTAAAACCGCCATGTTAATGTCTAGGGGACAGCATGTGTGTACTCTAGGGCTGATTATTTTTTTGTACTCTGCTTGGTCTTTAACCTTCTGATTTTCCACTATGTTGCACAGCCCCAATGGACAACTTCAGGCTGTTTTTACCTACAAACACAGCTTTGGCTAAGAGCAAGGTTTCAAATTGTAGTCTGCTGGGATTTTTTTAAAAGAAAATTCCTTATTCACTGGAAATATGCTGACTGCTCGAAAATGGAAACTGTTTAAGGAAAGATCAGTTTGGATGATTTTCCCACTTCGATAAGAATCTGGGAAGAAAAAAATTTGAAATTGCCAGCACATTCCTTTCTGCCATTTTCAAAAGAAAAGCAGTCCAGTGCTAGTACCGACAAAAACAGCACAAAATGATCAAAACAGCTGTTTCAGCGGACTGCTTCCTTTTCATCTCTTATTACAAACCCACGATTTACTCTTTTTGTTTTAGAATTGCAGTCCCATTTTTCTCCTAACAACTTTACCTGTGTTTCATAACCAAAAGTTAAACTCTGTGCTATGCAACTTTAGGTGTATTTACCACGTATTTTTGCCCTTGCATCATCTCTTGTGTTGCTTTTGACAAACTGTTTAAATACGCCAGGCTGAGCTAATGAGTCTAATCTGATGGAACTTACTTATAAAGCTGTTATATACCATTAAAAGCAATACTACATAGCATCAATTTATGCTGATGATCTGCAAGTCATATAAACCTGAGGAAGGAAGCAATAACATGTCACATATTGCATACATGTTTTAATCAGTCTAAGGCCCAGTTTTAAGGGAAACTGTTTTTCAAGACCACAGCTTCCCCCTTTGCTACAACTGATGGAGTTGCACTAGTGAAGCCTTACTGGTGTTTGTTTCAAGCATTAAGTAACCTTGGGGAAGCCTTTTTCTTCCTTCTGCCGTTCTTTCGTCCGCTCACAAAGCAGGTTTCAGGTTTGGGCCTGCTGGTTGAGGGGAATGCTTAGCTCGCCTATTTAAAACACAACTGGATTTTGCTATTCAAATGTAGGAAACCTAATTACACATTGGTAAATTCTCTTCAGTCTACCAAACACAGAAAAAAAACAGTGACAGAAACTGAAAGGCCAAAAAAGAGAAAAGAGTCCCTAAGACCTAATGAATCCAAACTAAACACCTCTCCACAGAAATGTCAAACATTTCTCTTAGCACAAAACAAGGCTTAAAGAATTCCCTGCTTTTGTCTCTGGGCTAATTCCTTAAGCAGAGAGGGGGATTTTCTTCTGGGAGTGTTATTTCACAAAGAACTAAACAGCAAATAAACAAAAGACTCTCAAAGAGTGAGAGAGTATAAATAAAATTCATGACTCCTTAAAGAGTTTACACTGAAAGAATGTGGGGGATTATTTACAATTAAAGCATAGTCTGTGGAATACAGTTATTATTACAAAAATGAATAAGAGGGTATTTCATTTAGCTCACAATAAGAGTGCACCTGGGTCTTCTCCATTTGTTAAAATTGGAGAAAACGCACTTGCCCTCAGAATCATTTATTTGGCTGCTTTTAGCAAACTCTTTTTCATATACCAGGCTGGGTTAATCCAATTGAAAAAAACTTGTTTATGAAGTTGCAAATTATCTATGTTGTAGCTGTAGAAAGCACCAAAAAGAAAGGACAGAAACCAGGGGGAGCAAAACAGGAAAGTTGAGAATTTCCCTCCTTTAAAAGAGAGAAAAACACAAGTAGAAGTTTCTTCTGTTTTTCTGTGAAAAGTATACTTCAAATCCCTACCCCCTCAGCCAGTCTTGCAGAAACAAAAAAAAAAAACCCACCTTGTCAATGAAGTGTTTTTATACTTCAGGCCTAGAAGAACACAAGTTTTAGTAAAGTGAAAAGTAACAAGAAAAGAAGAAAAACTTCGGGGGAATCTCCTTTCATTCTTGCCAAGTGGAATATGAAACAATGGAGTAGGTTAATAATGGAGACAAGGTTAGCTGAGGGATAAGATGAACGTGGAACAAATACAAGATTTCACTTCCAATAAATTAGGCAGACACAAATGAATGGTTATTAAGATAAAGAAGCATAGGTTGAAGAAGTCACTTGATTATAAATTATAGAGCAATTAGTCCTCTTTTCAGTGCTTTTTTTTTTTTGTACTAGGCATTTTGTATGCTACAGCAAATGTGTCATAAAACAATGCTGATAATGATGTTGTTGAAAGCCAAGGTAAAGCAGCCAAATCCCATATATATAGACATATATATGTGTGTGTGTATTAATAGGGGTGTGAGTGATATATGGGTGTGTGTATCCATATGGGTGTATGCATGGCTATGTGTGTACATCTGCGTGGCTGCACACGCGTGTCTGCCTACAGCATAAATATCACAAGGCACATCCATGTGCAGCCCTATTAATTCTCTAGAGAAGTGATATATTAATACAAATTAAAAAAAGAAATCTATATAAGTGTCACGGAATGTACTTTATCTATCTATCTGTCTATATTATGTCTCTCTGTCATGTTAAAAAGAAAACCTTATAAGAGAGGTTAGGCCACGGAGACTTATTTCATGTGCCTGAGAGACAGAGACAGAATGTAAGGCTTTGCTGAATTTGCAGCAAAGTTTTGATTGAGTCTTATCCTGCCATGCCTGTCTCGGCAAAGTATCCGAAACATTTGGCTGCACACGATTAAATGAACAGTATTTATTTTTAGCATCTGCTGCCCCTGACTCAAACTTTGCTACTAAGAAAATTCAGCTCTATGGAAAAGAATTTGAATTCCAGCTGGGCAGTTTTCAAAATAAGATGAAAAGTTAAGCAGGCAATTGGTGTGTATTTAGGGCTCAAAACACCTTGCCTCCTAAGAAGTCTTGAAGGAGTTAATCCCTTCTCAAGATAATCCACTAAAGAGCATCCTTCATTATGATGTTAAAAGCAAGGATCAGTGCTGGGGGAGTCTAACAATAGGACAGGGGTGCTTTTCAATCCCCATCACATTCTTCCCAGGTTAGAAACAGAAACTGCTGTTATTCCAGCCGAAAACCAGGACGGGTTTCTCTCTTGGTGTTAAATATTCAGATTTAAAAAGGGAGGGGAAGGGAAAAAAAAAAAAAAAGCAACCGCTAATCCACTGCATTAACTAAACTTCTCTCTTATTGGGCATTTTTCTGCCAATCTTTCTAACTTTTATGACAAGGTGATGAATGCGGAAGGGCTGCATCGAAGTAACTCACAACTTTCTGAGACATCAAAAGAACTTTTGATAAGAGGCTTGTAAATAATTTCCTGGCGGTAACATGTGAGTGGAGAAAACCTGAAGCAAGTTGGTGAAACACCACTGAATGAAAAGATGCTCAATCCCTTTACTCTGGGATTCTGACTTCTCATAAAACAGGGGGAAAAAAGTACATGTACCAAGCTGCTTTATGTTACTTGTGTGGCTAATGTTCTTAATATCTGTTTTTCACTTTAATACTGAGTATCCTTCTTTAATTAATGAAAAGATAGAGATGTGTAAAAATACAGGGTTTTTCTGAGACCTTACAAACATATTTGGGGATTATTTACACACACACACATGCACTGACACTCTGACTACTACAGAAATTACCAAATTCAAAATGTTTTCTAATCTATACCAGTAGAAAAAAAAAAAGTAAAATTATTCATAAAATGACAGATTTTATCTGTATTTTTTAGACAGTAAAGGATGAAGGTTCAACCTTTAAGGACTGTAGTCAGAAAGTGAAGAAAAAAAGCTATTACTTTGATAGCTGGCCATACAGTTGGTTTAGGATATGATCCAAGTCCTGTGGATCTCCAATAACCACAATTGGTGTTTGGATCATGTCCTCAGAGTACAATAACAAGTTTTTGTAGCATGCATAATTGATGGGTTTTAAGGAATCTCATGTAAAACATGTTTCATTGTGCCTTGGAAATGTCACCTTAAGGAATTCTAGCCCCATGTAAGGGCCAAGTGAGACTACAATAATATTTCAGTCATGATAATTAAATGCTGTAAGCACCGTTATTTTCCTATTTGTTGTAATTCCAACTAAGAAGGGCTCTGATTGAGACCTGGCAAGAAGTGGTTGAAAAATTGCTCTTCCAAAGGGGGAAGCTAAAAGAGCACATGACTCAGCTGTAGATAGTAATTTTGATTCTTTTGTCCAATATAATCAGCAAACGGATGGTAAATTCACTGCTAAAGTCTGCAGCAACAGTAACTGAAGACTTCCTGACACCAGGCCACTGCTCCTCCTGAGCATAACAGATCTCTTCACAGGAGTGAGCCCACAACTGGAGAGGAGGAGCAGCAAACCCTACCTCTAGGTCGATGTCCCTGCCCATTGCAGAGGGGTTGGACTAGTAGGTCCTTTCCAACCCAAACCATTCTGGGATTCTATGATTTCCATTGCTCCACATAGTTGGAGCACAGGGCAGCTCTCTTCTTCTTTCCATTGTCTCCATGCAAGAAAATGAGATGGCCTTGTGCTCAGCTAATTTGGAGATAATGATTAAAGGGGAAAAAGGGGAAGTGTATCTGACTACATGTGACATTTTATGGCTATTCCTTCTTGAGTCTGTGTCCCTGATCCAGACCAAACTGGGTGTGTGAAGCTGTACTTTCTGGAAGAGGCAGAAAATATTAAGAGGCAGGTGTTGGAGGTGTCCGTTAACGCTTTAAAAGTTGCAAAGCTTTCTAGGCATGCTGAACAGGAGCAGTCAAGTCCTGTCTGTTTAGAGTGCAAGCAAACAAAGTCCTTGTGTTACTGCAAACTGCTGTACACTCATGCTCTTACTTCACAAATGATCCTGGAGGGATTTTATCCCTGCTTGCTAGTCCTCCAGTAGGGAGGGATCTCACAGCTGCCCTATTCCCTTCTGGTGATCCCAGGCAGAAGGAAAATTCTCCAATTTCCGCACTTGCTGAAGCAATGAGAACTCTTTTGAGTTCTCCTTCTGACCTTTGCTACGTAGGTAGCTGTTGACATAGGAGATCATGGCCATGGTTCTGCTGTCTGCAGCCGTAACTTTGCAATTATTAGGGAATGTTTCTTTGCCATCACTTTAAGTACTCTTACCCAAATCAATGGCCAAGGAAAAGAGTTGCCCTGCTTACAGATATTTAGAGGAGGTTATGAGCCTTGCTTTTTATAAGCATCATTTTAAAATTTTGACAATCTTAAATAAGCCATGTTTATAAGGAAAAGGATACACTTCTCAGAAGTCCTGGGATTATAACATATATATGCTCTGGTTTTCTCTCCAAAGCAGATGATTTTGACACATGAAATGTTTATAAAGTTTTTAAAGACCAAAGGCTCTGATCATGATGAGTTCTTTCGTTAAAACTAGGCACTAAATAAACAGAGGGAAGGACACAACCTGAGCCCTTACAGGAGCTTGCTTTTGAAGCAGAGTCCATTTCAGGATAATAGGAATGGCTGATCCAATTCCTGCCCTTCAACTGCATTCAGTTTCTGGAATTAATTTATCAAGCTACATTTAAGCATTAAAAGATGGCGCCTGACATTTTAGAACAAACCAGAAAACCCCAAAAACCCAAACAAAAAAACCTGTCACAATTCAGCAGAATTTGCAAAAGAAAAGAGGCTGTATGGGATAAAGGAAGCCAGTCCAAAGTCCTCTTAGGTTGATGATCTCTTCAGGTCACGGTTCAAGTTATCTTGATTTTCAATTGTACCCACCCAAGTCTGTACTGCTTCTCCCTAGCTAATTTTTTTAAAAGACTTTAAGTCGCTGCCTAAATGCTCTTCTCCTTAATGAGAATGAAACCGACTGGCTTTTATTAATGAATCCCATCTTTTGTGCATAGGTTTTAGTTTCTCTTTAACATCTTGAAAAGTCATTAATTTATTGCTAATTTAAAAGAAAAAGAGAGAGCGATCCTGTTGGTTCGAATGAATACTTTTCCTTTGGTTGAACCAATAATTCAAGCTCCTGATTATACCAATTAAAGACCAATTTGAGGAAAGGCCTCCAGCACTGAGCTGCAGCTGCCATTTAGCCACAAATTATGGGCCTTATATGTGGGTGGACATGAAACTCTTTCAGAGAGAAATAGATTGAGAAATAGGGAAACTATTGTAGGGATTTTAGCAGAAGGGGTACATTAATTGGATACATTGCTTGAAGTCAATCAGAAATTCAGCTACTCTGTGGGCCTTTTGACTTCAAGACCCTTCTCTTTTTGTTCACGTACCTTCAGCTAGATTAATCACAGTGACTAAACAAGCAGAGATATTTTTCAAGGCTTTTTTTTTTTTTTTTTTTTTGGTGACTGTGAAGAAGGGACAGCCTATTCTACAGTGAAATGGATGATGAAGATGGTGAAAATCAGTGTGATAATTTCAATCTTGATACTAATTCTTTAGATACTTTGAATTAAGAATATACAGAAGTGACTCCAGGATGAAAGCTTTTATCTATTAATTTGATATTAGAGGCTCCATTTTATTTATTAAATGCATTGATTAAAAATACATTGAAATTACAAGCTTTTGGTACTGTTTTTCTGCTAAGAGGGAAAGAAAAGGATCTCATGAAAATGTTTCTCAAACTTTGGACCTGTGTTAATCAAAGACTTTTAAGAGCAGCAGCAAGAATCAGAACATTAGTAAGTCATTGATAAAATATTCAATGTCAATGCTTGTAACTAAAATGCTTTAAAAGTATTGTGTATTAGTTGCCATTAGACTGCTGTATGTTATCTGAGTTTTGTTGTTCTAGATCACATTTTTCTAGACCATAGAGAAAATTGGTGACAGTAGTGGGATTAGAACTGCACTATACTTGGTCTCTAATCCTGTGATAGGTTTTAAAATTCTTTTAAAATGCTGGTATTTTATACAAATAAATACATGAAGTAGAGCTTTTGATGAAGAATTATATTAAGAATACATATTTCTATGTTTATATATATAAATATACATATATAAATGTTTTTACTACTCAAACTGCAGTGGTCTATAAGAAACCTCACTGTTCGTGATTTCTTGTAACAAATTTTAAGGTTTCACTTCTGGAAAACCAGTAAACTTCCTTATAGTTCAGCTTGGGCATAAACATATTTTACTCTGTTGTTCTGGATTCATCATACACCATGATATTCAAGGGTGTATTTTTCCCTAACACTAGCATCCTTGAGTTAGATTGAGTTTTTGGGTTGTTTGTTTGTTTGTTTAATCGCATTGTTATAATTTACCTTGATTAAGCCAATTAAAATTCTCAAAGAGGCTGCCTGATCAAAAAGTCAAAATCTATTTCTTTGTTATTTCTTGAGAACTGTAACAAACTCTTCTCAACTCTTTAGTTGTTAAATTGAGATTTGCAACCTAAATGAGTCAAGGATGTTGATACAGTGCCTGCAAACAGATGCTTAAAAAGAACACTTTCTTCTCTTTACCTGGCATAGAATTTGTTCATTTTGTTTTCAGATCATTACATTTCTGAGCATTTATTTTAAATAGAATTAAGAACTGAGTTGCGTTGTGATTAATGTGACCTCAAGAAATCTACAGTGCTTTCCCTGGCTTAAAATTGTCAGTTAAAAAAAAATAGGAAAAACTTCTGTTCTAAATATCCATATTTCATTCAAACTTGCTAATTTTATCCTGGTTAGGAAGTGGGATTAATAAAAGATACTTTTGATCCACCCAGAGGAGGAAGCTGTGCAAATGCTGCAGGAGAGTTTTGTCCTTTTAGAGGAAGAATTTCCTTTGTACAAATACACTACCCCAACTTCCTAGTTTTTAGAGGCTTGTATAGCACAGATGTTACTCTGGTGATTTTACAGTTATTCTGGTAATTATTCAGTATGGAAGTAACCATGAGTTTTCATCTCCACAATAACCAGATTCTAGTTTTTCCTCCATCTAAACTCTTTACTTAAGTCCTGCTCCATATTTTGTATGATATTTTCCTTTTGATTCGTGGCCTTTACATGAAGATTCTCTCATAGCATTTGTTGATGAAACACCAGATGGTAAAAGAAACTGTGTTTGATTTATTTTTTTTAATCATTTGCCTCCTTGATACGTCACACTCCCCAAATGAGACAGAACTGGTAAAATGGAAACAATCTAGAGTTCAACAGGTGAACCAGAGCGCTGAGAGGCTCAACCACCCAGATTTTGATCTGAGGTCAGCATCTTCTCCACAGCGTGGAAAGGTGGTTTTGTGTTGGGTTAGCTGTGTACCTACACCTGCACGCACAGGTAGAAAAGCAAGTTGACACATCTCCTTGTTTCAGGTAGATAATTTCCTGCCGCAATATCCAAAGTAACCCTTTGAAGGGAATGCCTCAGAAAAATAATATTTTTCCCTGAGAAATTGCACAATGCCCATGGTTAAGGAACAATATTTCAAGCATCTTATTCTATACTAATTAATCTCTAAGCCTTAACATTTATCTCTCCAGTACACAGCATACATATCACTGCGAGTTTCAGTTCTGAAGTCTGATAAAACTAATAAACCAAAACTGCCAGAGGTGGCACATTAAACTGGTAAAATGGTTTTCATCTTAATTGGATATGAGCAGTGTTATCTCTAATAACCCCAGGATACTTCTAATTGGAGTTTTCTTTTTCCTTTTTTCTTTTTTTTTTCTCATTTTTTTTTCCTTTCTTTTCCTTTCTTTTCTAACACTAATGTCATTGACCAGTGTTAATATCCGAGTGCCCCCTCTTCCAAACCCCCTACTTGCTTGGGATGTTTTCCGAAGCAGGAGTTAGCCTGAATTCAGTGCAGTGAGGAAGGCATATTTGTATTCCATTAACAAAGGTGATTTTGCGTGCGCTATCATTGGAGATTTTAATAAGATAGAGTTATTGATGTTAGCTAATAATATTTTGAAAGTTGGTTGTGTTCACTGCCCTGAGATTCACCTCAGGCCAGCAACTTCTCTATTTTCAGATGTTATTGCAAGACAATGGCTGTCATTGTTTAGGCTCAGATTGTAATTTTAGTGTAAATCTTTGCTCAGTTTTTTAGCGTGGTAAAATAATTCATATTGCTTTCTGTCAGTTTTTTAGACTCCTGTGAGAAGAATGCATATTAATTGGTAATACTAAAATACCAGGTATAATTAAAAGGCAGCTAAGCTTTCTGCAGTTAACATCCTTTTGTCTTATTTAACTAAGGTTACCAAGAAATCCTTATGTGGATGAAATATTTACACTGCTCAAGCTCCCTTTTTGTAGGAGAGATGTGTTACATCTGATAGTTAAATGGTCTGCAGGGGAGATTGCACAAGGACTGCTCGTAGGAAATAATTTTTAGAAACTTTTGTTCACTATTTTTCATCATTCTCTTTCTCTTTTTGCTCTTTGTTTTACACACACAGCCCTGAGTTAGCTATTCCACTACATCAATTTTATATTAATTTTTTGTCATGCAAAATCAACTTCAATTTCCCTTTACACTACACTTGTCTGGCATTACAGGTATGCTATTGGGTCCAAAAGAAATAAGATGATAAAGAATTAAAAGAACTGAAAGGACAGGAGGTCTAAGAAAAAGAATTGTATCAATAGCATAAACTACCTCATTTTTTCAACAGGGATTAAAAGTTGAAGCCTGCATATGTTTTAAATGTGAGAAATTTTACTCCTGAGACATATTCAGGAAGATATAATTCATTTTCCTGCAGAACTCTCCTGCATATACACACAGAGACACACAACTGCGCATGTGATGAAGTCCGTACTGTTCCCTACACCGCATGGGTTTCTGAGCAAATGTTATCAAGTTCACAATGGTTATTACTTTTTCTATATAATTAAAGGTAGGTACGTAAAGCTCATTAAGATGTTATAGAAATTCAACAAGAACACTTTCAAGTGTGAAAAACATCTATAAAAAAACAATTGCGATAAAATTAGCAGAAAGATCTGTTCAGTAATTTATATTTACATTTCAGGCAATTAAATCAGCAATACCTGGCGTGTGGATTAGGAGGGATCAAAGACTTTTCACAAAAAGAGCCTTTTATAGTATCAAAGACCCTGTGACATCATGTTTGCCTTTTATGCTGAATTAGATAATTGCAAATAATTGTAACTCTGAAAGACATTTAGTCTTATGGGAGATTTTTTTTTCCCCTTTGCAGGTCAGTGTGCAACCCTTTGACCCATCATTGTAGGACTAAAGTCTTTGTTAGAAAGACAAAGAATATTACTTTCTCAACTAACAACATACATGATTACTTTTGTCAATAGTCAGAGAGCAAACCAGAAATCTCATGATACAGCAACCATTTAAAAAAAAAACCAACCCCAACAGATTTTTTGTTAGGAGTAAAATAATCAAACTTTTTTTTTCTTCTTTTTAAATTTCTTTTTTTCCCCTTAGCTTTCTCTGGGATTTACCCCATCAAATGCAAACAAAAATAAGAATTATAAATATATTAGAAAAAATACTTTGCTTCTCTTTCTTCCTCACTTCTTCACTCTGCTGGATCTTTCTTCCACACCTTTTCTTCCTCATATTGCATCTAAGCTTATGGTAACAGGCTCATCTAGAGGGTTTTGTGCTTTCAGTGGTTGCTTACAGGACCCAGGCAATGGAAGAGACCCAAAGTACAATGGGCTTGGTTAAATCTTCAGAGTGTTAAGTGGAAAATTCAACAACAGATCTCTGCAGCTACCAGCCAAAACATTAGAGACAACATGATCTGACACCCCCTATCCTGCTCTAGTGGCTCAGGAGACCTCACTGCACAGAGTATCTTTAGTTCATAGTCAATTTAAGGAACCATTATATGATTCTCATGGCATTTTTCACTTGTTGACAAATAAAGACTAACATGAATTTAATCTTCCACCTTGCAATAAAAGTGAAAGAATATATCTGGGTCATGGAAGTTTAAAGATCAGGCTTTCTGAGCCTGGAATCTCCATGAAAGTATAGTAAAAAAAAGGCAATAAGGATGCCTGTGACCCTGATGAGTACAAAACCTGTCTCTCTGATTTATCACACTAATGAATTGTTCTTGGTTTTGCTGTCAAAAGGCCTAACTCCTTCACCTGTTCTCATGTTAGGAAGCAGTTGACATTGCCCCAGTTTCCATGGGTGGGGTGGAGATCTCACGTGGGAGCTTTGCTGTCAGCCTGCAGGAGCAATGTCAGGTTAGGGGAAAGCTTGTGACCTCTCAGCCTGTCCTAGAGGTGTCGGGTTCATAGAAACCAAACCTTTCCCTTGTGTATTAGCACTAGACTGAAAAATTATTTGCAGAAGTGCATATAAAATTTGGTCTTTGCTGAAGAAAATGAGAAAGAAGGGAGGGACACAAATAAGGGAACAAAAGCTGCATAACTGTGAACATAACCAGATTATGGTTACCTCTCAAAGTATTGCTATGCTTCAGTGCTGCCACAAGTTACAGCCTGCCAAGCGGGTAGGAGATCAAACCAAGATATATTTCTTAGATGGCTCAACTGTCTCAGGCTTGGAGGTTCATTAGGAAGTGAAATCATCCCAGGAATACCAAAACACCAGGAGGCAATAAAGATGATATAGGTAATGCATTCTGATTTCTCCTAGCATTAACTCATTTAAAAAGCAGTATTAGCTAGAAAAGCAGACTTTTACAAGGTTGTAAAATAGCAAACAAAATAAGAAAGGCATATCAATACTGGGTGTTGTTTGCCTACAGAGAAAGCCAAGGGGAGAGTGGTGTGACTTGGGTAAATAGAAATAGACATTTAGGCAGTCATGGTCAGTGGTCAGTGAATGTGGACTGGACACGAGAAAAAAATGCATTAATATTGCCCAGGTCAATGATTAATAAATTCCCATGAACTTGGTAACCTCACTGTCTCTCTCCCCTCCCCCCCCCCCCCCCTGCATTTTTTGTTTAATTGAAATTAATGTGCTAGTTTTAAGCAGCTATATAAACAGCCATAGTTATTATATGTTTCACAGTAGATAAGTAAAAGACTGTATTAACAGAATGAAAATGTGATGCCTTTCTTCACAGAAGCTGCTTCCAAACAATTTTGGGAGCTTTAATAAACCCTGTGGCTATGTACTGTACACACATAGGCAGAAGCTCCAGATCGGTAAGACAACTTGGTGTTCTGCATCTAACTCGGAAAACTCGGAAGGTGGACCAGTCCGGAGTGAGTGGCTTTCTCCAGAGACCCTTTCCAACCAAAACTATTCTATGAATCTAAGATTTTCTGTTGGTGATGGAGTGAAAATGTCCTTTGCAGTTGTGAGTTTGGGGCTGGCCAGGCCAGCACTCCTGGCAGCTCACTATGACCACAGAAGAGAGAAATGCCACAAACACCTACTCAGGAGGTAAAGACATATTTTCTCTGCTTGCATTCCCTGTGTTTCATTACATCACCCAAGCTATCTTTACAGGATCACTACTCCTGCCTGGAGCAGCACCATGACATGAGGGGAGGCTGCTCAGACTATCTTGGATGGGAAACTCTTTTCAAAACTCAGCTTTTTTGTTCTCTGTCCATCTGCTCTGGTATCTCATGACCATCAAGGGTGGTGAATATTTCAAGATCTTTCAGTTGCTAAACTGCTGTGGAGCAGAAACATGTGCATTAGAGCGATCCATTGCACCTCCTTGGTGGTTCTGGTGAACATGGGGATTCTCATCGGCATCTTGAATTTTGAGCGTTCAAAATGCCATAGACTGATCCATCTCTTGTTTAATTATTTCTTGTGAACTAACTTCTAGAAAATGGGAAAAACCCCTTAATTTTGACACGTGTCACCATCACCAAGCGAGCACATGAAAACAGGCCACAGAAGGACTTAAGGATTTAAATTCCCGTAAACTTAAAGGCAGATAGGCATCTAGGTAAGAATTAGGTTCCTAAATACCTTTATGGAGCTGTCATTTTCTCTTTAGGCAATGTAACTAAACTAGTATCCCCTGGGCCTTATAGTCACATAAATGCAATATACTGATTGGCTTTCCCCTTCTTCACTGCCTCACAGAAGAGTTTAATATAATTTTTTCGGCATTAATATAATTTTTTTGGTGTTTGCCATCAGGAAAGTTATATTTCATGCAGCTGTAGTCAGAAGACTGCTGAAAATGTCCACTTTATTTAGAAGATGTTTGTATTGCAATGTAAACAGAAATTTTAAAAACAACATTGCTGCTGCTTCTGCTGCATCAGCTGCAAAGCTGAAGGCATACATATTTCTGTGCTAAAAGTCAGCATTGGTCTATTTACTGTGGTAACCTACTTCCATTAACATTCAGCTTTTCACTGGAACTTGTCAAGCTTTAAAATATTGTGATAATTTTCTGATGTTATACCATCGGGTGCAGTAGAATTTCTCCTGGGCTGCAATTAGCCAACAGCTTATGTTAATTTTAATTAATTAACTTAGGTTGATAGTAATGCCATGTAATAAAACATTTTGCTCAGTGTGAAACTTGTCCGTCACATTTGTTTGTGACCTAAGTTAGTAATTATGTGTGCTTAAGTCAGTGTTAAATGGAAATAAAATGATGCGTCAGAGCCAAAATGAGGTAATTTGTGTCAACTCAGTTGGTTGATAGTGTTATAAAGGTAAAAGACACAGGAGTGCTGGTTCGAAACTGGTCATTATTTTGTAATCCAAGGAATCTCTCATGATGCACATTCAGTACTAATCAGGACACCATTTTCTTGTGTAAAAAGTCTGTCCTGTAGCACAATAAATCTAACTAACCCCCCAACTAATGTACAGGGTTCAGTAAGAAGGTTGACATTTGTATTAAGATGAAACTTTTGTAGTTTGATTTCTCCTCAGCCTTTGAAATCTAAATGATTAACAAAAGTGAACACCAAACTTGTGACTCATTGTTGAATGACTGAATCAAAAAAAAAGTTGTTCAGGGAATGACTTTTAATACTTATTTCTTACAGTGCAATATGGAACCTGAGAACATACTTGTACAATATTTACAAAATTTGTTGTTTTTCCCATTCTCACTGTGTTTTGGAAGTAAGGTTCTCTGCCTCCACTGCTGTAGCATCCCACCCTGCTAATAATTTTGAAAACTGCTTTTTCCTTCTGAACTTGAATTTTAATTTAAAGGCTAATATCCTGTCTGCTTTATTTCCGTTGGACATTCACGTATTTCAGTGTTGCCTTTGGAGTCAGGGTGAAAGAAATCTGTTGTCTATATTTTTGCAACTTAGACCAAAACTAATTAATTAGTTGAGTGCCCAACTATTCTGATTTGCTTTGGATGTCCAAGTTTCCAAGACATAGAAAAAGCCAACAACCTCAGCAAATCAAAACAAGAACACAGAAAAAAATTCCACCCTGTGGATTACCTGCAGGTTTTTCTCCTAAAAGGTTCAGCTTTATTTTTCTCTTGCTGGAAAAAAAGTACTCATTAAAGAATCTGATGTTACTGAGGTTACCTCTTCAGGCAGCATGACAAGCCCAGCAGTAGTACAGTGTAGGTATACGAGTTTCTTCCACTGACGCTTCTTGCAAAGAAAAATAACTCATTTTCATATTAAAACTTGTATCTGATTGTCATGCTCCCCCTCTATAGGTCTTGATGAACAGATGTCAGCAGGTAGAAGTACTCTTAATCAAAGACTAGTTCATTTCAGTATAGTGAGTGTTAATTCACCTCATGCTAATGAAAATCACATATATTGCCATGGAAATTTTATGTCCCATCCTGGTGAAAGCATGGGGAAAAAATAATAGTGAATAATGTAACTATCATCACCTTTATGTGTCAGAATCACAGAAAGATGGATTTGTTTCATTGTTGACATGTTGAAATTTTTGTTTTGAATCAGTGCTAAAAATTTACCTTGACTTGAAACTATGTGGCTCTCTAAGAGTTTTCATTATTTAATACCTTCTAAATAAAGTGAAATTTCAAAAGAAAAATAGTATTTGGAAAAGAAACATTGAAACATTTAATCTAGAAAATATATTTTTTTAAATTTTTGCTTTTTTTCCCACATTAAATAGATTGATCCTTTCCAAGAGTTCATATATTCATATTAAATCTCATTTCTTATCCTAAAATGATATTTCTTGAATTTTATTCCTTAAAGAAAGTCTTTGACTATACAGCATTTACATTTCAATATTTTCAGCAAATTGATATGTTCTTTTTCAGACCAAACAAATTAAAAATTAATTCTGGTCTTCTGATCACCAAATGGAGAAATAGCAATTTGGGGCTCAGTTAACTTTTTTCTCCCCCCAGTATTCTGCTTTTTAAGAAACTGCATTTCCTATTGGAAAATTATTCAAATGGAAAATTCTTGCTGGACTCTGCTCATTGCAGATTGGGAAACATGTATAAATTTGCGCTGGAGAATGGAAACCTGCAGCGTGGGATCTCTTGAGTAGGTTTTACAAGAAGAGCTATGACTGATTATTATGCTAATATTAACTTCCAATTGTTAATGAACCTTTCATCTTGAAGGATCCCAAAACACTTTACAGACCACAGAGATCTCTCCCACTCCCACTGAAATGCAGCCAGCTCTTCTGGCCATTCTTTGTGACTTGGTGTTACTCAATAGTAGAAAATAACCTCTGCCCGCCTCTACACTGGCAATGTTTAGAAATGCAAAAAGTAATTACCAAGTTGGACTGCAGCCAAGGCACTGGTTCTGACACTCTTGTTCCTGCGAGTGAAAAGTGCTATAGTATCTTTAAGTGGCCATAAGTCAGAGCTTGGGTCCGGTGTCTTATCAGAAACACGGAGGCACTGGTTCAACACAGAGTCTCAGGGGAGGACGGGAGCTACTGCCTCACCCGCAGTGTGATTTCTTGTAGCAGCTCCAAGTTTTACCTGGAGACTCTCCCACTGAAATTGGGCTGATGTAACCCTGCTCATCTGGTAAAACTGAACATGGTTACGACTTGATTTGCAGATGGCCACCATGCTGCTGTTTGCAATGGATTAATCTTAAATTAGGCATGTGCGCAGATGATGTTTTTTTAAGCGAGACTTTTATTTCTGGAGATCAATGGTGATTTTCTGTGCTGTTAAGAGATTTGGTCTTTTTTTTTTTTTTTTTCATACATGTTGGGACTTTACCTGAGATACGTGTGCATTTTCATCTACCATATATATCAAACTGTACGTGGAACACAGCTGCACTCCTTCCATTCCTAATGACATATTTTATGAAAAAATGTCAAACCAACTGATGCTCTTAACTTTAGAAAAATTCAGTTTCTAATTGTCCAGATCAATAAAAGGAGGCAAGATTTCTTAGCAAGGTACATTCCTTCTAATTGATACTCATTGAAATTAATTTGTGTTTACTGTAAATGTTCTTGCTGCTTGAAATACGCTTCTACTATAGAAGCAGTGGTGTATTTAGTGATGGAAGGAAATGCTGCCTTTTTGGTACTTTTATTTGGAGTTTGAAGTCCATTAAAGTGACTTCATAAATTCAAAAATAAATCCATTGATTTCTATGAATGCCTATAGTTAATGAGCATGTGGCATTTGATTTGGAATTAAAGAGGCATTATCACATTTTTTTAAAGGCCTTAAATTTAGGCTTCATTAGCAAAAAGACGGGAAAGAAGCGTCTGCATTTTAAGCAATCCTCTGGAGTGCTGGAAACTTTGAGGCAGTAACACAATGCCAGGTGCCTTCAGCATCTGAAGAGCTACTTCCTAGGTCTGAGTAGGACCACACCTTGCTGATACAAAGGCAGTTGAGGCTGACGTCTGACCCAGGGTGTTGGGCTGTGCTGTCTCCTTTGGGCATTGATTTGGTAGAGTGCTTAAACATCTGTTTAATTTTCACCAGAGGAGGAGATCTAGTAGACTATTTACACATCTAAGGTTTATCACCTGGTAGATCTTGGGCTTTATGTATTCCCCTTGGGAATTTGACCTGAGCAAGGACTTCAGGAACAGGCTCCAGGATTTCGGTTTAGCCCCTGCGGGTGAGCAGCCCACAGCCAAATAGGGGAGCTGTTAATGGTAAACATATTAATTTAAAAGCAAACGGTAAACAAAACTCCAGCAGCAGTGAGTGCCCTGCAAAACAATTAATTTCAGAGTGATGCAGAGAAGGTGGCAGAAGATCACGGGAATTGTGATGCTGTGGTGGGATGGATGCTTTTCTCTCTCTTGCTGCCTGTTTGAAAAGCTGTGGGAGAGGGAGGCTGTCCCGAAGGACCTCTACGTGACCCCAGTCCCAACCGGCCGCCGGCAACTCTGTGTGTGCTTGCCCATGTCATGGCAGTACATGGATGGCTTGACAGAGTTTACTGCTTTCTGGCTTATTTTAAGTACTCTTGGAATCTTCTGCATCCTCTAGCAAACTGGGGCAGGCTGACCTCTAAGCCACATAATCTGAGCATAAGTTAAAAAAGAAATGTAGAATTTTCCCTTCCTGAATAGCACTGCTGCTGACGATCTCTGATCCAGCTTTAATGTTTAATTGGATGACCGGGTTTTAAACAGAGCATTCTTTAACCCGGCTGACTCTGCCTGCCCCCATCCCCCTGCCCAACAGCAGCCTCCCTCCAGTTATCAAAGTGTCATTAGTAGAGACAGCTGCCTGTAAACAACAGGAATGTCAACACAACTGTCTCGGTCAACAGGAATTTAACTTTAATCTGTTCATTACTTAAAGATACATCATCCTCTTTCTGCGCTGTTATCTACATCACTTGCAGACAAAGGCGGAGAACAAATTGATGGCGGGGGGGTGGGGGTGGCGGTGGCCCGCTCCTGCGTCAGCCGAGCCGGTTCTGTTCATCATTTCCAGTTCCTCCCCCTCCAACCCCTTGCAAGTTCCCCTCCTGTATATGTATATATATTTGCTGGATTGCGGGTGAGGGGGGTCAGGAGTTCCTTGTTTAGCTGGAAACAGATACTACATATTTATAAATGTAAACTTGGAGCGCTGCCAGACTCCTGCATTTAAGTGATTAACAAATGTTTCCCTTCAAGTGGACACCTCTTGTTCTAAATATATTTGACAAGAATGTAAAGAGTCAACTGGAGGGTAGAGAGGGCATACCGCAAAGCATTTTCTGCAGAGGCTGCCAGCGCTCGCAGGCCGGGGCTGCGTGGCCGGCGATGCCGGCGTTTGGCTGGTGCCAGCCGAGTTCACGGTGGGCAGGCTGCCAGCACAGCCCAGCCTCCCCGCTGTTTAACGACAATGGATTTACTGCTTCTCTGCATATTGGTGTTATTTTGTGTAAACAAGGTTAACACTCCTTTTAAATTAAATACACCACCTGGTGACTGAATGCCTGACCTTGGCAGACGTCTTTCACCTGGTCTCCAAAAAGGGTGGGTACCCCGGCTGTGCTGCTGGCCTTTCCCACCCGCTGACTGGCTTTAATGCCTCGTCCCATAAAAGTGTGTCAGTTTGTGCAGTGCAGAGCATTTCTGGGACTGCTCCCACCTCCAGATGCACAGGACATCCAGGAATAGGAAGCTATTTCTTACGGGCAAGAGCGTTATTCTCTCTTAACCTTGTGTGCAGCATATTATTCTTGTCCACCCTGGACCTGCTGTTTCCCTCCTGCTTTCCTCCAAATAGTTCTCTTGCTTAATCAAAGCACATCCGATCTTCCTGGATTTTCTGTTTTGTCTGTGTCGAGAAGGGAAGTTTCCGGCCCTGATCCCCTTTCCCTTTAAGAAAAGATGGGTAAACTTGAGACCAATCTCCCTCTCCCCTTTCTGAATGATAATCTGGAAAATAAACTATTCTTACCTTTGCCAAAAGTATCTAGACTTTTTCACTTCTAAAACATCTTCTGTCATACAGGTTCAACTAAGATGTTTCAAAGGCAGCTGATTCTGCCACCTTTGATATCTCTAGAAGTGCCTCTCTGTTAAGGTTGAAGTCATTCATCATGGTGTGTTAAGAATTAAGAAAATCCTATACTGGGTAGAAAAATCTGAATTTTATGCATTGGAATTAAGAGTCTACAGCTAAATAGTAGCTGTATATTTAAGGAAACCTCTTAAAGATGTCAAAATCTAGAAGTCCTGTGAATGAAACGTCTATTGGAGTTTGTAAACTCTGCAGGAGAACAGGGACCCACTGGGCCTGTGACACACAGAGCTTACAAATTTCACAGGGCTGAAAAGTACATTCGAGGCCAAAACCCCTACTGGTGCTACAGCTCTAACCATCAGTGCGTCTCAGCAAGGGAGGATGGCCAGTTTGGAAGGACTGGAGGGGCTACTGTGTTCCTGCGTGGTGGCACCCAAATCTCTGCTTAAAGGCAATACCTGGATAACTCAGTACAAGTTTCCTGGCAGAACTTCTATATCATTTTCAGTAAAGTAGCTCATTTCTTGTAGTTTGACCTACTGTCGGCATCTATCTTTCAGCTGTTCAGTTTAAATGGAGATACGTGGCTTTTTCTTCTAAGGCTGACATCCCTTCCTAATTGTGTGTAGATCAGTACATACTCATTTTTCCCATGAATCCCTGGAGGGTGCATACTCCTATGTGTGGGTTTTTTGTTTTTTGGTTTTTTTTTTAGAGTTGGACCTCAACAATATCCTTTGATTGTAAAATTATCAAAAATAAGTTCTTTTTATTAATTCTACATTTGCTGCTTTCAGTCTTATTGATTCTCCCCTTGCTCTTGTGCTATGAGAAAGTGGAGTCTTCTATTTTCTCCCTGGAAACTTTACATAGAAATCTTAATAATTTTAAACAAACATTTAAATATCCAGATAAGAGCACTCAGTTGCATAATGAAATAGAGATGATGGGAAGTCATCTGAGAGACTTTATTTAGACTAATAGTGATAAGACATCTTTTAAGAGAAAGTCCAGACAGATAGGTACAAAATATGTAAAATATGTTATAAAGACATTTTCCTAAGCATTTTTTGAAAGAATCCCTTCATTCAGTGGCTAACTTACAGAACATTTTCTGGTTTTATATAAAAAATGTTATATATGTAGAGGTGAGTGCTTCAAGTTTAGGGCACAGATGTTGTCTGGCCTGTAGGCAGTGTGCCTGTTACTAGGCAAAAGGGACGGGGAAAAAGATAGAATTTTAAGTGAGGAGCTAAAAGCAGAGTTTTTCAGCATGCTACCACGTTTGTTGTACAGATAAGGCTAGTCTAATTAAACTATCATTGCAAAGTCCCCAGATTCTCCAGTCTCTTCTTTTGCTCTTAGCTGGAGTTTGGATACAGTACTACAAGAAATACAGTCTCTTTGAACTCGTTCCTCTTTGTGTTTCAAGGATTGTTCTCATCTGCGCTATAAAGAGCCTCTGTTATCTGTAACCGAGTGTGGTAGCATCTATCGTGACTGGACCACCAGTGATAGAGCTGGGAGAGATACCTCATACCTGTTTGCTCCCTCCTGTCTGTTTTTTCTCATACAGGATTGTCTCCATATTCCTAAAGAGCAGAATTGCTTTTAATGAGGTTTATGATAAGCTCCTGATGTCCTTTTCCTGCTTCCAGAACCTGTTTGCTAAGGGACTCACCTTTTGTTTCTTTAAGAGCCAGAACTAAAAGCAGTTCTGCCATCACAAAGTGTCAGCGCTGTTGTAGGAACAGGAAAATGGTAAGATCACATGAAACTCAGGCAGATGCAATGGCCAATACTTGAACCTTCAGAAAAATGGTCTAGCGTGGGTCAGTTTTGAAATAACTTGCCTATATGAAAGGTTTTTCCTGTAGGTCTGTCACTGTATCCAGTCTGCAGTGGCTGCACCTGAACTGGTACACACATGAATTTAAGCATCTTTGGGCACAAAGCGGACATCAAACACCATATGAGTTACATATCATAAGCAGAACAAGAAGTATTGCTGAGTATGGTGTATGATTCTCCTTATAAATATATCAGAGAAGTAAAGAAGTGAGAAAAAAGAGTTATTTAAATTAGTAAACAGTGCTGGCACACAAACAAACGGGATAAATTGATGGTGAATAAACCTAAGTTAGAAATCAGAAGAAGATTTCTAGTCAGTGGAGGACAGACACTCCTGAATAGCTTTCTAATAGGTGCAGTTAAGACAAATAATGTAACTAGTTTTAACTTGGAGTTCAATGCATTTATAAATGGGATTATACAATGTAGTTGCATAGCAGAGAGCTGGGTTAACTGACCTTGGAAGTTATTTTCAGTCTTATGCTGCATTATTCCTTCTAATTATTGTGTGGCACTAACCTTCAGCGGGATATTTTTTTCAGTCTTCTGTACTAATTTACCCCAACTTCAAATAGTTTGGTTGAAATTTTGCATTTCTGGCATGGAAATTAACACTTTTTTTCCTCTTCAAAATTCTTCAGAGTGAAATTGTCCAGGCATGTTTTTACAGTTTTTCTGTAAACTTGTTGTTCTGCTCATACATTATAGACCAGTTTAATGGAAAAGATTTAGTGTTTCCATCTCTGGAGGGTGGGAGTGAAACTTGGCAGGGTGATTCTCTTTGTGCAATTTGCTGCCCTATGGAAAATTTGCCCCACTTTTCATCCAGTTTCTAAGATTCTCAGAAAAAAAAAAACAACCCCAGTTCACACATGGTCAGCAGAAACTTGCTGGAGTTCAGTAGCCAAGTTTCCAGATAGTGCATGCGCTGAGTATGTGCAAGCTTTTGTATGTATAACCAGATTGCATATGTACTACGGCCGAGAAGAGTCTGAGCCTTTTTGTGTCTGGGATAGGAGGGACTGAGCATGACTTCTGCTGAAAATTACTCCTCCTCTTTTCTGAGAGCTGCTGTGGTGCCAGAACTGAGAGCAGAGATAATTTTCTTGCTGCTTAATTCTTCCCAGCTGGAGCTCCTGCTGAGTGGAGGACAATGAGGAATGGACACCCATAATTTTGACATTTCCTACATTTTGTTGTGGAACCATTAGGAGTGAGCCAGGAAAGGACTTCAGGAGATTATCTAGTCCTTTGCTGTTATCACAGGACAGGATAAGCAATGGCGTGGACAAAGCTTACCTGTGCTTCTTTTTCTTAACAGCCTCTAGTGCCACAGGTCTCTAAGTGGCCTATTCTAGCACTCAGTTGTATTTAGTTTCCTTAAATGTTTCTTGATATCTACCCCAAATCTTGTTAGTCAGAGTGGACATGCAAAATATTTTATTCCTTTCACCCTTATATATCTAGTTTTATATTTTTAAAGGTTGCTACCACTTCTTTCCTTCTCTAACTGAGACTGAGCAACTTTAAGTCCTCAATGTTTCCACACTACTCATCTTTCCTGGACCTCTCATGTCTGCTATTGTTGTCCAGGACACCCTTTCTGTTTGGTGAAAACCTCTCTTGGATTACGGCATCAAAGGGAGATCCCAGCTCTCCAGTTGGTACCTGATTGATGCTGGGAAGCATCACATGCTCTACAGATTGTACATCATTCCAGTAGGACATTTTCATTCTTTCCCTCTCCAGTATCCTAACATTGTTGATTCAAATTTCACCTGTCACTAATTATACCTCTTAGATCATCTTCCACGGAAATACTCCCTGTCTTTCCTACAGGATGTGGGGCTTTATACTAGCCCCTCTTGAACCACATCTTGGTTTATTTAAGACTGTTCCTCCAATTAACCAAGATAATTTTATATTTAATGTTACTTTCCAATCTGTCTGCAAATCTTACTGGTTTGATAACATCTACTAGTTGAATAACTGCATTATCTATACCATTAAGACATTATTTGTGAAGTTTTGGGGACTTGACTTGGCAAGCTTTATGAACACAAGATAAAATTTTGAAAGATTTGTTGAGTTTTGTAAACAAGCTAATAAATACAGTCACTGATGTCCCTGATGTTGGAAACTTATAAACTCTCACTCACGCAATCATGTACACACAGTGCTTGGCAAAAGGATGGCAAAGTGACTTTTAAACACATGGAGAGCATGTTGGAATCAGGGCAGTGCTGCTCTCATTCAGATTTTCTTATCTTCTGTGCTTCTCTGCAGTGGAATAATGCCAGATAGAGAGGCCTGGGAAAACAAGAAAACTTGAATAAAATGTAGTGGGTCTATTGGGATTTCTCTGCATGTACTGTGTTCCAGTTTCACTCCCTGTTCCTCTCCCCTTGCTTTTCTGTGCCTTGTACTACTTGATGCGTGTGTATCTGTATGTGTGTCCGTGCCAGCTAGATGCCAGCAGAAACCAAATAAAAAAAATTGTTAATTTGATCATTCTTTCACTGTCTGTGTTCCTCTCTGAAGTTCCTATTGTTTCTGATAGTTCTCTTGCCGTGGGGACTGGATTTTTGCCAGCTGAGTGCCAAAAGCCAGTGAAAATAAATAGATACATACTAGGGATTGTAGAGATTAAAATACCTACCATTCTGAATTACCCAGGGGTAATTTAGAAATACCATTTTGTTAAAGGTACCTGATCCACTTTTATTATACACAGGATTACTGATGAATGAACCAAAGTAGAGATAATTTTTAAAATCCTTGATTAACAGTTTATGTCTATCTTTTTCACTTCTTTTTTGTAAAGATGGATGTGGTGAAAGAACAGATATTTCCTGTGACTCACCGAAGAAAGAAAAAAAGTCAAAGGTAAGGCAGTAAGTACCTCTGTTCCTGCAAACTGGGTGATTACTTTAGGAAAAAAGAAAATTAAAAAACCACCAGCTTTTCCCCTGAAGTTGGATTGTACCGTCTTGCATTGTACACACTTATTAGCAAGCTGACCACATGACTCAATGAGACCTTCTCTCCTTGAATAAGCACTTCTATCTCTTCCATATCCCTGGGCAAAACCAATGTTTTGGAGCTAAGATTTTGTACTTAACTATAAGATAGTTGAGTGGATTTTGCTTTAATAAGATTAAACAGAGCATGCATTTATCTGATCCAGGTAATGTGGGAAGTGCCGAGACACAAAAAAACTATAGGGAAGAGGGCAGGTTGAGGGTAAGGAATTAATAAAAAGACATTGGAGGTTAACCTTTTGGTACTGTTGCTGTATATTCATCTCTGTCTCAAACACACTGGTACTTAGTGAAGAAGAACAGTTTGGATGCCATCTTCCAAGGGCAATAAAATACAAACAAGTGTTGTTCAGAAGCACAATGAAAGACTACAGTGCTACATGTATTGCTTCATTACAAGGCAAAGTTTGTTTCACTTGACAATTACAGTAATTGAGTTTATGTAATTTGCAAGAGTTCCCTTCTTTCAATAACACTTTTTAAAAATCATTAAGTGAATGAAATTACACAGAATATTTTGCACAGACTTTCTGTGTACCCAGGTGTGTTGGAGTAAAACTGAAATACATATTGACAACAGAAAAAGTAGACTTCTGAGAAAAGAGGGTTATTCCTTGTCTATCTATGAAAGAACGCCATGGAAACCTCCATTGCTAGGAGTTGCCACAGCACTATAAAATGAGGCATACAGCATCATTTTGCACTGGGCAGGAGATGGGCTTCATGACTGAGTGAATTCTTAATTTCTTAATTCTATCACTCCTTTCTCTGCCCCCTATTAGCATGGTCCTTTCAAATATTTCTTCCATAGAAAAAATATCTCCAAGACGAACGGACCTTGTGAAGAGTAATGGCTAGCCTAATCAGATTCTCCTTTGTGTTTCTTATGAAGGCCACAGTTCCCAAGGGTTATATGGCAACAGCAGAATAGCAGAACAATGGGCAAGTTTGAGATCAGATGCTTCCTCTATTGTTTCCAAAGCAAACAGTTCCAGGAAGCATGCTGTTCCTCGCATTAGAGCTCTGTAGAAAGACCTCATTACACTAAATATACTACAAGAGATACAGAAGCAGATCAATATGTGGCTAAGTGTTTTAGCCTTACTTTTATTATATTTGACAGCGATGACAGCATCATATGTATGTCACATATAAGATGACTAATGTGTGTACATGTGTGAACCCCTTGCACAAACAGGTTTTCCCATAAACTTTTAGGGAAGAGCAAGCTCCCTGAGAGCAGATCAGAGCACGGATTGGATCTGAAAACAAAATAAAGAATCAGACAAACCCCAAACTAATTTCAGGTCTTATGAGAAGCTGCAATGGCATCAATGTCTGGAAACATCTACCACAAGTGGTTTCAATCCAGAATGATTTCCAGGAAATACTTGTCTTGAGTTGTGCTACAAAATGTGTCATCAGGATGTTGTCTGTGTTCCTGACCCGAAGGAGGGTGAAGAACACTGCAAGGCAATGTGAGAAAGTAAGGAAATGAAACAAGAACTTTTTGTGCAAGTTGACGATTTTCTCTTAGGTGAAGATTCCCTCCAACACACCAGAAGTGAACCAACCAACACGAGCCATTTTTCTGTAGAGAGCTCAGTCTCTGTAGTAGGCCAGCAGCCAGATGAGGGGTTTAAAGAAGAGTTATGGTAGTTATAAAGAGGGAAAAAATTTGCAAACACTGATAATAATACTCCTACACAGGAAGGTTTGAGCCAGTCACACTACTCCCCCCCTTTTCCAGTGAGATTCAGAGTTACATAGGAACAGGAGATTGTTTTGGCTGGGATTAGATAGCACAGATGGTACCAAAATGTGTAACACCTACCACAAGTTCTTTAGTTTCGTATCATCTGCACAACAGTTCTTCTTGGCCTTTTAACAGTTCATTGAATGGAGGAAGAGGAGAAAAAGACATGGGACAATTGCTGAAAATGTGCAGCAAGTGCTGTTTTATTTTATCTTTTGGGGAATTCATATAGGAGCGTGTAGATAGGCTCATATAAAATCTTGCATATATCTTCTGTGAGATGGTGTGAAACTTCACTTGGCTCTTCTCTTTCAAGAATCCCCAAAACTTGGCAAGTAAATCTCACAACACATTTGAGAATTACATCAGTAATCACTTTGCAGATATATACAACGAGGTACAGGAATTTTAACCAGTTTTCCCAGAATCACCAAAGGAGTTTGTAGCATGGGTGGCTCTTATCTCCACGGAGCTTTTCAGGAATCCCATGGACTTTGTTTTCTGCCCTGACAGAAATAACACCAGACTTTGGTTTTCTTCTCTGACTTTGTAGGTCTTCTACATGACCTACAATAAAACTTTCTCTTCCTGCCCTAATTTTTCAAATAAATGCTATTGTAGCAATTCATCTACAGCTTGTGATTCCAGGAATATTTTACTGCTGATTCTAATATCGTGCTCTATTCAATTCCTCTAGTTGTTACCTTCCTCTACAAAAGCCACTCAATTTCTGTGCTTTTAATAGGTTTTCCAGGGGTCCAGAAGAAAGAGAATAGAAAATATACTTCATTCTTAGAGAGAAATACAAAAATTTCTAAACACAGGCACTGATGTGCCACTGTGATGGACATACTACAAATAACAAGACTTCCAGGTTGGGATTTTCCAGGTTGCCTGTTTGATTTGATTGCAGCAGGTACTCAGCACTCCCAGCTAGCTTTGAAATATTCATTGTAATGTTATTTAACAATTAGGCTGAAAGCGTGGAGTGTTCCCTGAGAACTAACTAGGAAGAGCTGATGGCCTAAATCCTCTGTCTTTTGAATACTCAGTCACACAATTTAAAAGCATTTGAGATTTTTTTCCCTAACTAATGAGAGACCTTTAGCTACACAGAGTAAAGGAAGACACTGGGTCTCGAGATTAAACGGGGAACTATCTGCCTTAGGACTTCTAAAATGGCTAATGCTCAGGGAAGGATTACTCTAACCACATTTACAGTGAGCTCCCGAGTGATACACAATGAGCAACACGGATGTCATTGCATTGACTTCAGCTTAACTCCACTGCAGAAGGACATGGGCTGCTGGCTCATTTCTCATGCATACTTCTAAAGAATTTACATTTAGGATAATGATGAAACTTTAGTCGATGAATTAGGTCTGAAAATGTATCTGTGCAAAAGAAATACACAGTTTTCAATATGTCAAGAATATGAGGCAAACGCAAGGTGGAATTCAAAGCCATTATACCACTTGCTGTAAATATTGTTTTCATAAAGCTGGCCTACTCATATGTTCAGATAACCCATCCTATTTTTCTGGCAGCTACAGGACTTCTGAATCACACCTACTTGAACCTGAAGGATTAGAGGTTTTGCTCTTTAAATAGCATAGGTGCTGGGCTGGCCACATTATTCAGACCTCTTTGGAGAAGCAGAATTGATATTTTTTTTTTTTTAAACAAAAAAATCATTCAGGGCCCCAAAATAGACATAAGCGAGCCTCCTCCTTTTGTAATCGTGTTTTTGAAAATCAGACACGTAAAATCTTTTGTAGCTGTGGGCTCAAAACTCTCTTTTGTGGAAACACTGGTGCACTGTAATTGGTTGAGTACTGCTATCCAGCCTGAGAGGGTGACCTTTCACACTCTGCCCTAAAAGAACACTATAGAAAGAGAGGTGGCGTAATCTGGGTTAAAGGCTTCTTACTAACATGTTGAGAGCTTGTTTCACACACACACAAACAGTTGCACGAAAGCCCCAGCCTGATGATAACTTAGCACTTTAGCATGGTGCTCTTGAGACAGCCCTCTTCTGAGAGAATAAAGAAAGGCCCCTTAGTTGAAATGCAGGACTGAAGCTCTTCATAACCACTGGGCAACTGTTACGAGGGAAAAAGAAAGTTAAAAGAGATGAGAACAAAAGGGGCTATCCTTGTTACAAGGCTCTGGTTCTAGACTTGAAAAACTCCTCTCCCCTAATCTTTTTATTATTTTTCTCTGTATAGCCCCAGGTTTTTACAGTGAAATCTCTTGTCTTTCTGGGCAAGCATATTCAGTGCCATTTAAGAAATTCCAGTGGACCTGTCATTTTCATGATCTCTTCATACATGGAGAAAGAGGAAGAAAGAAGGTGAGCATCTTTGCTTATTTGGTTAAGAAGTGAAAATAATGGGATATTTCTAAGGTTAGGCAATTAGAGCCAAGATGTAGCTTAAACAGTACGAAGACTTAAACACTGTGCTGTTATTTTTAGCACACAGGAGCAGGTGAAGCTGTGCTTGCCTAGGTTGTGTGCAGGCTTGAAACTTTCACATTTGACTTCAGAGGGACTGAAATCACAGCCGGCTATTCCAAGTCACCAGCATGGGTGAAGATCCTGGGTGCCACGAGTGCAGTATGATCCCTTAGCCCACAAAGCTTCCTCAGGGATAACTACGTGCCCTGGGCTGGGGGGTCACCGGAATGGCTACTGGCATGTCAGTAGCCCCCTTGCCTCTCTCTTCTTTAATACTTACTTCAGTATTGATTAATATGATACATCTGTCTCATGCAGCTTATCACTTTGCACTTAACATAGTACATCACTTTACAATTTTCCCACCTATTCCTTTCCTAGGTTTTCTTTTTCATATGTCCCAATTTTCTTTCTTACAAATTCCCCCATATTCAACAATTACTCTACTATTCTAAATTATCTGTGCCTTACTATTGTCTGTATAGTTATTGTTAATAAATTGTTACGCACTGTCAGTGATTCCCATTAGAAAAAAATAAAGGATATTTAGAAATTGCTTTAGTGTAGTTTCTTATCTATTTATATTGCATATGACGTGCACAAAGTAAAATGAGATGACAAAGTTCTATATTTATCACAATCTTAGACTCTCTCATACAGGATTTTCTTATGGCCAACAGTTAATAGGACCAGTGAGCTCCAAAATCCATGGTGAAAGTCTGGTTTGACTCTGGACTGTACAGACTATAACAATCCTCCTTAACTTCATGATGTTGCATGTCAGGTAGTGCAAAGTGCTTGAACTCTTACTTTCTTTAGTGTTTCTGTTAGTTAAATGCTCTTTGTGTCCTCTGCAGCAGGATCAAGCTTTGGTAGCCATGTCTACGTTTCTGATAATGGTGACTCATTTTCAGTCTTTCTTAATTACTGTTTTGGTACTTTTAGCTTCAAAATCTTTCAGAACTGGCAACTAAATTTACAACCATCTCCTCCAAAAAGAAGGCCCAGAGATAAAATGAAGATTGCAACCACCAGATGACTTTGGTTGATCATGGAAGGCCCCAGTGGTGGTCATCCAGGCTGGTGGACAAGCCCTGAAGGAGACCAACAAGATACCTAACCACTCAGAGTTGCAAAATCTAATTCTGAACAAAGCAAACTCAACACTATTGAAGTAAATTTTTTGTGGGTTAAAACTTCACCACTTGCCTTTGGAGACAGGTCCAGCTTTCATTAATTTGCAGGAAAGAATACATTTGATGAGTTCATCATAGCCTATGGTGGGGATATTTTGTCACAGCACAAAATCACTGCACAATACAGCATGATTGGCAGCTGCTTCTTAAGAGCAACCCATAGCTGTAGTAGGAAAGGTTGCAGCTGCTCGTGATGGAGAGCCATTGGCAGTCAGCAACAGGGACTTGCTCACAACATCCATTTGAACTGTGTGGCTAGCCTTCCACATCCCTCACTTTGAGGTTCACCCAGTTCTTTGCCTCACACCTACAATTTGGGAAATAAATTGCTTTACTCCTGATAGATAATCCAGTTTACATATAGGAGCAATTTGATATCCAAAATGTATTTATAAATACATCTGAACAAAATGATTGCAGGAGGACTGCACAGAGAAACACTATAATTAAAAAAACAGAAAAGGAAAGGGAAACTACAAATTTTATTTCTAAACCTTTCCACCAGGAAAGGTTATGAAATTTAGGGAAATGAGCTGCAGCTGACATGCCTGACAAATAACTCTCATGGAATCTATAAAGTGAGTTTATTTGTGCCATCTTTTACAGGAAGGGCTGTGCGTGAGTTTTGTAGCTTTGCCACTGGGGTTGCTGAAACACCCGGCTGGTGATCAACATTTTGGATGCTCATGAATAACCGGAATATGAGCACCTTAAGCACAAATTCAACAAAGGTTTTTTTCAAGTTCATCATCACATATGAGATTGCATCATTCATAGTGGCATTTATAGCCATCAGTACTATACAACCCATGGTAACAGATGACATTGCATGCTGAAAGAGGCCGTGAAAGGTCTTTCATACTGTTTCCTGCTCCTAATGACAGCTTTTACTGCCAGTTAGGACAGAATCCAAACACATGAAGTCATGATGGCTGTAGGTGTTGATTTGGATATGAAATATATAACCTAGCTTATGCAGCACCGATTAACAGAGAAGTTTTTCAGTGCACGAGTTGTGTGCACAGTGCTAGAGAAAACTGTAGGTGAAGGGACAGAGAGAATGAGCATGAGAGAGGATATTACGTTGTTAGCAAAAAATTTGATGTACAGAGGTATTTTGTGTTAAAAATGTGTTTGGACACCCCCACACATAATCTTTTGGACGTCATGCCCTTAGAGTCTATTCCAATTTACCATAGCAGAATATACATGTCTGTGGGTCCAACTAGTAGGTTTCTCAGATGGATGTGAGTGACATTTGTATCTCTTTGTATACATGTTTTTGTTTGTGTGTGTATATTCTGCACATGTATTTTCATGTTTAGCCAAAACTTCCACGTCTATAGAAAGCTCATGAATATTTTATAGCTTTTGTTCATGAATTCATTCATGAGTTTTATAAATAGTGATAATTTGAAAAAATAATGTCTGAAAGGCAATACCACTTTACCTATGAATGACCTCTTTCTCTTTCTCTTTTTATTTTCCCTAGTTTGGATACGTTTTCCCAAACAGTCTGTGAAAGTGTTTACTGGTCTGTTGACTTTTACCAAACCTGGGGCAGGTAACAGTACAAAAGTGAACGTATACCTATACATACATACTCACTGTGTATAGTCACATTTTTTCCAACCTATAGCTAACAAGAGAACTTTAATTGCACTGAAACATGATCTCTGCAGGGCAAATGTGCTGGTCAGTGCAAACTTCAGGCCATGCTGTGCTGGATGGGTCCTGCGTTGCCTGCGGGTTTGCTGCTCCCCAGGCCCAGCCTGGCGTTGATAGCTCGTGGCTGGGCGGTCTCACATTCCTTTTTGGAGTATAATGTGCGTGTGTGTGTAAGCACGCGTGTGTGTGTAATAAGTAATATAGGGTAATCCCCTTCCGATGACAGAAGCTTCAAGTGGTTACAAGTAGCAGACCTGCTTTCAGATGCCTGAGGTAACTGTCTATAAGGTGCAAGGTAAAGAAATAATTAATTACACTTACTGGTTAAAATGGGGGAAATGATATATGATAGCGTGCTTTTATTGCAAGTGCTTTGATTCAACACGAGGCAGGGTTTTTGGTGAAAGAAGTGTCAAGACATAGAGTATTTTTCTGCAGTCAAAGGTTAAATTTAAGTAATCACCCACTGCAATTTTACCCATATCAGATGTTCACAGCTACAGCGCATACAGGGGGAGGTAAAGAAGTGAAAGATGGAAACAGAGAGAAAAACATCCCCTAAATTCTAAACATTCAGTCTTGCTGAGTAACCACATTCATAACCAAGTGGGAGTGATTTGTTCTGACAACACAAGACTACTAATTTTGCTGAATTAACAGTGCTACCAGTAGTGGGTGGGGGGGAAGAGGGGGGGAAAAAAAAAAAATTTATTTGTTATGGACATTCTCAGGATTATTAATTACCAGGTGATATAAAATATATGTGGTCTACAGTATCACAGAAAGTTTAGTTCAATCCTCTGGTGTGTTGCTTAAGCAACTAAATATCTGGAACAACACCTTTAAAAGAACAAGATGCATATTTATATTTTAAAAATAAGCAGACTTACACTTGCTGGTGAAAGGAAAAATGTTAGACCAGTTTGGATTCCTTCTTCACTCTAAAGCAGAGGGTATTTTATTAAAGGTCTTTAAATTAATGTAAACTTTTTTTATTCCTTGCATTTGTAAAGACATGAGTCTAAGATTATTATCTATAGAAAAGATTAATATTTTCAGTGCAAACTTTGGAATCCACTTGGACAACCCAGAGCTTCCAGCTGTTGTTTATGCTATTAGTTAGAAAATCCCAGTGCCATTCTTTTAAAACATATTTAATAAAAAAAGCTCTATTGAGTTAATTTTGTGGAATTATGTTAATAAGCACAATTTGCACTGTGCAGGTTTACTTTGTGGTTTGTGGTGAGTTTGTAGAGGTTTTGTGAGCAAACCCAAATGTGGTGACAGCAAAACCTTTCCAAAGCACAGGCTTTTATGCTCTAAGCACAGAATTTCCTTTTGTGGTCATGTGTGACGTGGTTTTTGGATAATAAATGTCTGTAATAAGGTTTCCTTGGGTTGGCTCGAAGGATCTGTGCCTCTGTTTTTAATGGCTGTCTTTGGAGGAGTTTCGGTTACATATATTTTCTTAGAAGCTGAGCACTTCTTAGAGACAGCATTTAATGACCTAGATGCTGATCCAGAGACTTATTGCTCACTCACCACTTCAGACCACGAGTGCTGACAGTATACGTCTGTATTACCTTCGCTTGCTGTTAGGACGTGGTTTTATCCAACAGAAGCATCCGAGAGAGGTAGCTGAAGAGGACTTAGCTTCAGGTGGCTCAATGGCCCATTGCATGTGCAGTGAAGAGCAATTTTGATCTTCTCCTGTTTTTTCCAGTTAATACTAGAAGTGTCTAAGAGGGCTGGGAGGAGCTGGAGCCACTCTGCTCTCCCCTGGGATAGCAGTGCAGTTGGGAGCACAGCCGCTGCTGCTCAGGCATTGTGCACCAGGAGCATATGTACAGCAGAAGTTTTCCAACTTCATATTTCATAATTTCATCCTCTTCAAATCTAAACTGGTGAAAGAAGAAATATCCCCCTTGTGACAGTCTGGATCATCTAAACTATTTTTGTGGTGGAAGGGAGGATAGAGGAAGGAACAACATTTGCTATAGAAACTGGTTTCTATTCCTACATAATAAAAAAGCAGATGAGGTACTGATTTTAAAAAAAAAAAAGGTGAAAGAGGAACCAACATGTTGCCAAATGCAAACCTCCCGAAAAACCCCAACAAAAAGCCCAACCACCGAAAAAACATGTCTTTTGTAAAGAGCTCTTTGTTGCAAATCAGTAAAAGTTGATTCCTGTAATGAATTAAAATATTCCAAAAGCTTAAAGCTTCTATCACAGTTGACCTTTAAGGCATGTAGCAGCAAAGAAGTTAATACACTTTGCACATGTTGCAGAGCAACAGGTGGTAGAAAAACCCATGCGGGCTCCTTGCATTCCTTACTTTTCAAACTGGTGGCCCCTGGTATTCTGGGATTTACACTACCTCCCCCAGGCTCTGACTGACAAGCTAATCGGTGTGCTGGGAAGCCCTGAGCTATTGATTCCACTGTAACAGAACACCTCCCCGTCAATGAAACTGCAATGAAATGCTTCAACAACGAAGAAAGGGAGGCATTAGGCTGTTGAGCAACTGGAAGAAATTTGCTTGTAGGTAGTGCGGCAGAAATGAAAAGGCTCTCGGGGGCACAAGCTTGAAAAGCCAGGTTATTAAAAAAGCCACAAAGCTGGAGTCTGGCTGAGTGGAGAAAAATAGTTATGGCTCAGTTAGGCGTATCTAAAAGGAGGAGGGAGGGGAACGCAGCTTTCAAAATTGCGTTAATCCCCCATGTACTTAATTTCTTTTCTTTTATGGCAGCTTGTAGTATAGCAACAAGTATTCAAGCAGTTAATAATTTTAAACAGTTTAGCTTTCCGTAGGCAATATATCTTTAGCCTTAATTAAAATTTTATTTTAGTAGGGGGAAAATATTAAAATGACATTCTGATCATCCTCTAAGATGGAAAATATATGATAATATGAATATTTTATTAGACAAACTATTATTAAACAGCTGGTGCAAAATCTTAGCCACTGATTAGTTGGTTTTGTTTGAAACGCAGGTCACTATTTCTTAATAATGGCTCAACAGACTTCTACTCGTAGTAATGACCACTGGCACAACCCCTGCAAACACAAAGGTCTTAATATCTTGTTCCAGAATCCTAATATCCCCAAAGCAGAATTGGATTCCCGCAGTGCCAGTCCTGTGGATGGTTCCTATTCCGAGGCAAAAGCATGCCCAGCACATCACCTGGGCATGTCTCTGGTGGTGGGTTTCTACTTGGATTAAAAGACATGGTCTTTGCTTCAGAAGAGCTGAAGGGATGGGTATCAGAAGGTGAATCAGCTTGGCCATTTTAACTGGGGTGAGAGTAGGAGGGAAATTGTCAGAGCTGAGCTTTGAAGCCAGAATTTGCATCTGACGTTAATTCAGGAGCCTGAGTTTGATGACCTTCAGTCAATGTGCATGTCCTATCTATTTACTCAGTCTTTTTCTGAGTGAGATGTCAGTTTTTCTTTTGGAAAGTTCTCTCCCCTCCACATGGATCATTGAGTACAATAAAAAATGTGTAGGCCTTGATTGCACATGAAGCAAAACAGTATCTCGCTTAGACGACTGGATTAATTTTTCAATGACAATCAAATGGCTGACGTTGTACATAATGTGAAACCAGCAAAAGTGGCCTTTTTGGAAATTTCCTGTCCCATCAATTATCACCTGTTGTACGTTCAATAATTTTGCCTTGAACAAACAATGGAGACGGCTTTTCTGCATACTGTTTTTTTTGTTGTTGTTGATGGCAGTGGTGCCAGCTATCTGAGTCTATCTATGAATATAAATATATATAGGGGCTGTCTTCCTGCAATGAAGTGCTCTGTGTATAGAGGGGGCAGGGAAGTTGGATGCTAAAGGTTAGCCTCAATTTGCTTGGCATCTGAACCCGTGTTTTAAACATACGTGGCCCAGGTCTGTCACCTTTGCCCATGGGAGCTGTACTTGAGTGAGTGCCGAGCATCTGGTAGTTACAATGGGCAGAGCTGGGGGAGCAATGCCTGGCCAGCTCACAGTCACAGCAACACAAAGAACATCCACAAGGTAAAAAAGGAGTCAAGGAGGCAGAGAAAGTATTAAAAGAAAATAACCCTAAAAACTAAAATCACAGAAACCCAACTCCTACCTATACTGAAGCCAATCAGAATATTGACTTTGATTTCAGTTTGACAAGAATGGAAAAAAAAATAAAAAATATCCTTCTCTTATTTAATACGTTCTGTCTGATGAAGAGTGTCACATGCACAAATAATGGGTCTTTCCTAAAGCTGACCCATATCTGTTTGCCTTAATTCTGTTCTTGTCCTTGGATGAAATTCCTCTGAGGTTGACGGACATTCACCGAAAACTTGGATTTGTGTCAGCAACATTAATTAAGCTGAATCCAGAAATATGCAGCCTAACACAGAGGAGTTCTGTTTTACATTTGTGCAGTCTGGGCCAAACTCTCATGGACTTTCCACTCATCAAAATGAAATGCTCCTGCCATGAAATGTATATGGGCAATATACAGCTCAGCTGAATAGCACGCCAACAGCTGTAGAACTAATAAATTCCCTGAATACCATGTTATTAGTGTTTGGGATGTTCTTATAACCCCAGATATTCCCACTGGTATTTTTTTTAGATTCATTCATTTTGACCTGATGTTTAAATTTTAGACATTTAAGTGGTTATCTGACGATGTGAAAAAAGCACCGAAAACATAGTGTGTCCATTTTTAATGTGAGAATTCGGAAACTTTTACAGCATTTTTCTTTTATTCTGGGAATGTTACCTATAGAAAAAGCAATTCTGAACTCTTTTATTTCACTAATTAGGTACTAGTGTTTTACAAGTAATTTACCATTTAAAAATTTTAGTCTTGTTTTTCCTTTAAGGGTCTGTAAATCATGTTTTTTCCCAATGTTCAAGAAACTGAAACATTAAAAGCTTTAGGTCTTTTTCTAATCTATAAATTGTGTGCTTGTGTAGACTCTAGAACTGGACAACAGGTATCTCTCAGGTCTAGCTCATACCAGTTACTGATACGGAATCTATTTTCTTTCTGCTACTTTGCTTTACTATGAGCGTATTTTACAGATTACCATGAACAGGAAGGGTAGAGGGAGGATGCCTGGAGGTAAGGAGTTCTTTTCTCCTATTCACAGAGAGAAATAAAAAGAAAATAATTTCTCAAGATGATCTAAATCAGGAAGTTTAAAAATAACCAGAGATGACTGGAACACCTTGGAGGAGATAATCAGATCCGTTTATTCTAAATGATTGTTAATAACCCTGTAATTATTGACTATTATTAGTGAACATGTAAAAGCAACTAATAGTTAGTT
This sequence comes from Athene noctua, assembly GCF_965140245.1. Lineage (NCBI taxonomy): Eukaryota > Metazoa > Chordata > Aves > Strigiformes > Strigidae > Athene > Athene noctua. The sequence goes on along the minus strand of NC_134049.1, from coordinate 10,557,276 downwards.
AAAAAAAAGAGAAGGTAAAAACCTGAGAAATTTAATGCAAATGGGGTTGATTCCTCTTCAATCAATTTTAAGCTTCCTCCAGGCTTTAGATTTGCAGTGGAGTCAGTACTGGCATGGCTTATAGCGGCTGTTAATGTAACACATGCCTATCATTTGCTGTTGACAGGCATTAATAAAAACCTAATCTGAGGAAATTATGAAAAACCTACATATTATGCAATCTGGTTTATGTTTTGGCATGTGGCAGGCATTGGTCTAATACAAAGGAAACCGTCATGTATAAACTTTACTGCCATTGTTTCCACAGTAAGAGCAATTACTTTTTTTTTTTTTTTTTAAATGTTTGATCCTTTAATTGCCTCAATACTCAGACAGGTTTGCTTTGTGGAACCATAGGTGTTACTTTAAATCTTTCTTTCACAGAAGCAAGAATCCTGAACAGCAGTTATTGACTCCAGGTCAGCAATAGGGAAATTCAACTCCGATACATCCCTTTTCTGTCAGAGTGCTCCTCTCTCCCAAACGCTGGCTTCTCTGGCATGTTTTGAGTAGTCCCAATTCCTTAGTGAAAGCTTTTGAGAATGTTTTTTTTCCCCCTTTTTTTTTCTCTTTTTTTTTTTTTTCCTCATCTATGTAACCTTCTCATTAATGGACGAAGCCTTTTTCAACAACACAAGCAAGAAGACAGCTATCACAGCTGTAGATTAAGCTTTGGCTTTCTCTTTTTTTTTCCCTGTGAGGTGCTTCTCTGGTGTTGACGATGATAATCCACATTTGGTTGTGTGCAATTACATCTTCTCCTGAGTTCATCTGGTGCTACTGGGAATTCACTGTATTTCCCTGCGTCCCCACAGACATGTTAAACCTTATTTACTAGTTTCATCCTATACAACAGAAAACATGTGTTAGCTCTTAAGACACCATAAAGTTCCGTTATACTTGTAATTTGGGGTGTGACAAATTCTTTCTTGCTTGCTTGCTTCTCTCTTTCTCTTCCTTTCTCTGTCTCTTTCATAGGATTTTTTTTTTCTTTTGGTGTGTGTGTTTGTGTTTGTAAACTGTGATAAAGTCTTAAAAATTGTACTACTAAACTTTTAAAAATATCTAAAATATGAATGCTAAGGAAACTTAAAAAAAAAAAAGACACAAAGGACAATCAATAAGAGGGTGAGAAAAGGGGTAAAACAATTCTATAGATATTCAGGCTGGAATGTGAGCGCTAAGAAAAGTCTTTGGAGAAATTCACCACAGATTTGGCCTGCAGCTCTAAACTGGCAATTCCAGTAGAAGAGCAGACCTCTACCCTGTGGTAAAGAGGTACAGAATAATGCCTCTTTGAATTAGTTTCAAAATGTTGCTGTGATGCAGATGAATTGCTCCTAGATGCTGAAGTGCAGTGCACTAACATAATAGCATATTGTTAAGTCACACTGCCATTAAAGGATATAGTTATTAATCAAATTAAGTCAAAACACAAAGCAAGTACAAATTAGTATCAGATGACATGTCTCACTGTGAGCAGAGGAAAAGGAATGGAGGGAACCTGCCATTTTAAAAGAAAACAATCTTTCATTAAACTAAAACAGAAAGTGAGGGAATATCCTACTACATAGTAACTGGCAGCTGGTATGTGCTATCTGGACAGTATTTGTCTTTAAATTCACATGGCGGTCCTAGAGCACTGCAGTGTAATCAGTGACTTTCAGAAGCTTAGGCTAAATTCTGAACAGTGTTTGTTTTTGGAGATGTGGAAAATGTTTACAAAGGAAGACAAAAATACTTGAAACTTAAGAGGTTTAATTTTTTATTTTTATTTTTTTTTTTTCCCATCTTGGTACACATTTTGTCAGTGTAATTTTTTAGCTCCAGAAGAAATGCTAATTCTCATTGAAAGATGGTTTGGGGTTAGGGGGATTTAAATTGCCATTTCAGTAAATTCTTTAGAAGCATGTCACTTGTGCATTGTGAAACTGGTCCAAATATTGTGATTTGTGCATGTTTGTCTAGATACCCTTTCACAACAAGAAACAATTCACTAGTTTTGTGCTACTGAGGTAACTAATCACACATGAACACATGGATTTACCCATCGTTACATGGACATGTGTGTGTGTTCCCAGGTACCACAATACTAGCTTCAGGTCTCCAAATTCTTCCAGTTACAGTTAAAAATGGTGAGTAGTTTATTGAAAACAGTGATACTTACAGTGCCTAAAGGTAATGTAATGACATTCAGCAGTGTTGTAGGATTTGGATTCTGCATTATGATGTGCACCCTTGCAGTAAATTTAGTTTCTTTATGGATCATCAGAAACAGATATGAAACGGAAGCACAGTGCTCCGCGCAGGAGGAGAAGAGGCCTTTTTCCTTTCTGTTTTGTAGTTGTTGTGTCTGCTCAGGCATTAGTTACACGGCTATCACAGAATAATCTAAATTTAAAACAATTCTAAAGTTTGTTTATGGTCAGGTTGGTATTTTTTGTTATGTGTTGGTTCTATCTGGAACATGACTAGTAGGTGGCTTTGTGAGTTACCTGTCAACATTCAAGTGTGTTTACTTCATTAATGGTTCCTGAGTGTGAAAGTTTGTTCCCCTTCTGCTTTTGCTTCCTGAGCCTATGGTTTCCTCATCATCATGACATTGCCAAGCGAGGTGCTAACGTACTACTTCTGCACAAGAGAATGTCATCGCATGGGATTACAGCCTTAAACAAAAGTCACAATGGCAAGGCAGTCAATCTCAGGTGAATTACTTAAACAGTGCATGTTTGTATTAGCTCAAATGTTAATATAGACTGTTCTCTGCCGTTATTTGCTATGGGTGACAACACATGGACAATCTATCTTTCAGAGCTGGGCAAAGAATAAACACCGGTCTGACTCAGTTCCTCACTAATAAACACACTGAGATGCCACATAGTTTGTTATTCGTCTACTTGTAAGGTATAATCCCATTAGATGAAGGAGAGACCTACAGGAGCTGAAAATAGGGACACAGAAGAAAGTTCTGGAGGGGTATTTGTAGATGATAACTATTCCACTTAGTTCAGTAGAATTAGTTGAGTCACTAATGAATGGCAAATCATTTTCTTAAACACGGCTTTTTGGTGATAACAAATTTAAAGGGTATCTCAAGGGTGTTATGTGTAGGTGTTGTAATGAATAGCAACAAAGAAAGATGATGGCGTTTCAGGGAATTTCTTGAAATCTTGGAAAGACACAATCCTAACAGGCTAAACTCTAGTAATCTTTGACCACATTGGTGCTTTATGTTCTTTGATTGTCAGGTCACCATTTGCTTATACTATGGGTAAAACACAGTACAGTGAGCAGGGCTGGAAAGATGTCTCAAGGGTGGTATGTTGTGTGATAGCAGAGATTTGGAAATGTGAAGAAACAAAGGGTGTAAGGCTCCTGTCAGACAAATGCAGGTCTCTGCATATAGAAAGGCTGCTGCGCTGCTGGCTCTAAAACTGACTAAAACCCAACATGTGTACTTCAATCTTCACTCAATAGGAATGGGCTTAAAAAACACCTTAAATTATTTGCTCATTTGAGGCACGAATGGGAGGGGAATATAGCAATCACTGTAGGGTGTTAAAAACAAATCAGCCCTCGTGTAATTGGGCACAGCTTCCCTGAAGCAAGTAGAATTGCACCTGTTGGAACCAGGGCTTCGTCTGGTCTGCTGAAGGTGAGTTTGAGGCCCACCAACACCTTTCAGATGGATCTACCATAAGTCAACGACTGATGATAACAACCTTCAACTCCAACAGCAAAAAATCCTCATTCCAGAAGAAGTGTTCAGAGCCACACGGGAATAATGGGAAACAAATATGTTTTGAGAAAGAATGGGCTTTCCACAAATAGCTGTGATAGTTCTGAAAGTTCACTCCATCAGTGAGCAGAGTAGTGCAGCCATCTTTTTCATTGTATCTATAGAGATACAGGGAAGATATGGGAACCTTATACAAATTAAGGAGGATGCATGTGTGGTCACATATTAAGGTGATAATAGATTCGAAGAGCTGTTCCTGACTGTGTCTAGATTAAGCAATTCTGATGATGAACCTTAGTTAAAAACAGTTATTGAGATACAATCAGCTTTACACATTAAATATTCCAACCCCAAAAGAAAACAAAACAGAATCAAAGCTTCTAATCAGTTTATGATCCAGAGATTTTGCCAGCCAAACTTATTGGAAGAAGTAATGTAAACAGAAAGATGCAAGCAAAGTCAGTTAAGTGGAATTTAAGCTGTCAAGCTACAGTGTAGAACTCCATTACCATATCTCCTTGTGTTTTTTTTTTTTTTAATAGTATTCTCTGAAAAGCACTAGATGTAATAAAGTCAATTTAAAATTTGTTCTACCAATCTTTTGCATCTGTAATTTTCCCATTAAATGTAAATGCCCATGAGGCATGCTATTTGCATTACATTGCATTTGCAGTCTTTAAAACAAACTATAAATCCCCTCCTTGTTTCATGTGATTGATGCTGTGTGTATAAATACCACCATAAACCTCAAAGGGGGCTAACAGTGACAGTAAATTAAAGTTTTCAAGTCTGGCAGCATCTCAGCACTTCAGCCCTTGATCTTAAGCAGTATTGTTAACCCCCACCTCATTGCCCTCCTGAACTCACCTTTTTTTCCCCCCTTTTTTTTTTTTTTTTTTTTCTTTTTTCCCTACTCTGTCCATACTCTGATTTCCTTGGGAAACACCTTTCCATCCATACAAGCTGAACCAAGTCAGGAATATGCTGTTAATTAAAAAGAGGCTGCAGCTGTTTGCCAGATAGGACCAGGTCTTAACTTTGCTGTCTTGGCATATCCGAGTTCAAAACTCTCAGGCCATCTTGGCTTTGTAAACAATAGTCAGCCACAGCTCTCTTGATTATCCAGCACCACTCCAATAATTAACTGGCTTTGAGAGTATTTATTCTTTCTCTGTCTTTTTTTTTTTTTTTTTTTCTTTTCTTGCTTCTGATCGCTTTTCTCCGATTCAGGCCATATACAGAAGAAAGAATTGAGAGACACCTCCTCCAAGGCTGAGTAATGCATCATTATGTCATTAAATTTTTTGGTTAATAGGTAACCCCACCCTTCCTTATCAAGTTTTGTTATAAAATCAATTTTGATTTGATCCTATTGAATCTTGCCTGTAAGAGCTATCAGTTTCTTATGTGATGTCTGCCACTGTTTAAGTAGGAGACATGATTTTTGCAAAAATTATCCAAAGATTTCTCTGTGGGTCAAATACAGCCTCATCATAGGTAAAGTATAATGCAGGCAATGGGGTAAAGCTCATTTACCACCTCTAAGGGTCTAGTTTCCTATTTTTCAATCAGAACCAACCACCAACAGCTCAGTACTCCATCCTGTAGTAAGGAAAAAAAAACCTTGGTGCTTTTTGCTTTCTTAGAAGAAAAAAATATTTATGGGAGAATACTGATGTTACCATACAACACGTACTTGAATCTGTGGGCAGATAGAATTCTTTTCAGATCAGGGAAATGTTTGTTGGTAAGATTTTTAAAGATTATGGTCAAAGGTGGAAAGGGGAGGGGGAAAAAAAAGGTGAAATCCAAAGGGAGATGAGGCTAATTAATTATTTTAGGCTACTAATCTCCACCAGAGATCCTCTAAGAATCCAGGAGCAGATAGAGTGTCCCAGGTGGATACTACGTGGGATTTACACAGATCCCAAGGGGAGGAAAGGCTGTGGCAGCTCTCCTATCACTTCTTTTCTCCCAGCCTTCATGCTCAAGGGGTTCTTCTGCCTAGGAATGAGATTTCTTTCCTTCATATGGGTTTGCCAGTTGCTAACTTCTTTAAGCCTCTCTATGATATGACTTTAGAAGTCACGGATGTCCAGAGTCCTATCAGATTTCTTTATGACATGGAGAGCAAAATGCTTCTCTTGCAGCATTTCTGAAGAGTGTCAGTTTTTGATAAAAATTAAGAATCTGCATGATCATTTGTTTCCTTAAAAATGACTGGGTTACATAAGAATATAAAAGGAATGGAAATAAATGAGAAGTTTTGTCAACAAATTTGAGTTCTGAAATAAAACAAGTGATGCCATTCAGACTGGATTCCCTTTAAAACAATTTTGACAACTAGAGAGGGTGTAAGTCATTAGCATATTTTCCTGAGGACAAGTATGTTAAGCGTATCTTTGCTGAACATCGATAATTGTATTCAACAATGCATCAAAATATGCAGAAGGATGACTCAACAGGTGAATGCTGATGGCCGTTCAACTTCCTGTAAAGAGGTTCCCTATGGGTTTTATCTTGGAATGCACTTACCCACATATCTGACAGCAGCCAAAGGAAACCACAGTATTTCATCTCTTTTGACAAATAGGTTTAGAGGTGTCCAGATCACCTACAGCCAAGCCCAGGTTTATTTGTGTTTTTGACTGATATTGGGTAACATTTCACTGAACCTTGCAAAGTTTGGATTTTATAAGCCACCAAGCCAAACCTGGCTGCCACAGCTTGGTCTTGACTGTCATATTTTCCCATTATTGTCTTAGGACTGTTGTCTTAAGGGTGTTGATTAGCTGTTTTGGGTTCTCCATGCTTTTGCTGTGAAGGAATTCCCACTAACAGTATCATCAGCTATGGGTGCAAGGGACTCTGCACAAGTCTGAGTATGTGTGTGTGACACCCTGACATGTAGTAAGGGCTAGTAGCATGGGCACAGAGAGGGCCTCATTCTGTGGGGCATTTTACATATAATCCTTAAAAAAGATGCTGATATGGCAGGACTTTTTTTGACCTAGTCTCCTTTTAAAAAGGTTAAACTGCTGCTCAGAAAATAAAAACTGTTAAAAACCTCACTGTTTTCATTCTGAAGCATCCCCCTCTTAACTCTTTATTACATTCCTGTGCCTCCTCTGTCTGTTTTGTCTTTTAACGTTCCTTTGAATTACCTGGACACCCTGGTCTTTCGAAGTTGCTACAGCAATTTGACTGCAGTCACTTGAGTGATGCTTCAGCAGTGGTCTGGGGACATGGTCCCTAATCTTATGAAGAAGTCGCTGAATGGGTCTTTTAAACATCCCTTGATTTCCTTATTAAAGGGAGTTCAGTCAAAAGCAAAAGCTCAATGTGTGTCTTGCAGGTCAGAGAAATAACTCAGGACATTCCTTCTCCCAGAAATGAATCTCTTGAGAGCTAAATTTACTGCAATCAGATTCAAATTTACAAAGCAAAATGAATAAAACCCAATTTTGATAGTACTAATATATATACACACACGCATCTATATATTTTAAATACACTTAAATTTCATTAGCAATGATTGTTTAGAGAAACATCATTACATTCCTGGGCTTGGGAGCCTTCTCCAGGGTTGTGAACAATCAAAGATTTATTTGAGCTTTCTGCACACTGGGAAATGAAGACACAGAATCTCATTATCATGTCTATTAAAAGGCAGAATCTGGGGTACATCTAAGAAAAGATGTATTACTTTTTAAACTGCACTGCAAACTGTGAAGTACTACAGGGACTTGAACTATTTAAAAATACTCTGGGCTTATGAGTAAGAAAAAATAGGGTCTCTTTCCCAAACAGTATAAAAATATCACACCATTAAGTTCTGCTGTTATTACAGTCTTGGAAATATGATTGTATCTACTTTTTGTTGAAGCTGGTTGATCCCTGAGTTTGATGCTGGGGTTGAGGGACCATGGAGGGCTACCAGAGTGAGTTACTTAGGGGACAATGCAGTGGGGGATATGAACAATGACCAGTTAAATTCTAGTTAACCCCAATTATAAACCTTCACCTTTGTTAATTAGATTAATTCATCAGCAGGCACTATGCTTACAGTGTGTTGGAGGTGTGCGATCCAACATTTTCACCATTTATTAAAAGTTAAAATCTTTCATGTCATCAGTCTATTGCACACAAATGGCCATGAAATATATTACTGCAAAGGTAAAATCAGGTTAAGTTTACCTATAAATTAGGAGGTAACATTTATTCTAAGGATCCTTCTTAGAAGTGAAAAAATTGCCTCACAAGCACTTTCTGTAGTTATTAAAGATCTCCAAGCTATGAATCTGAGAACTTAATTAAAAGCAACAGAGTCATGTCCAAGGAAGGAAAGAAAAGGGCTCAACATCAGTATAGTCAGTTTTCTGAGATTTTCAACATCACTTTTTTTCTTTGATCTGTGTCCAAAATTTTGCGTGACTTGTTGTGATGTCTTAACACCCTGAACTCTGAGAACTGAGTCCAGTCAAGGTCTGTTTAAGGCCACAGGTGATGGTAAATGGGTTGCCCTCCAAAGCTGAAAGGCTGGTTATATCTTTTGGTGCTCTGGTCGTCATACATCCATGTGGACTTCCCATCAGAGAAGAAAAGTTTATTTTACTGCAGGTGTGGAAAGCAAAGGGCAACCTTGCACAGCACCTGTTTGGTCTGTGTTGGCTTGATATATCTTTCACAAATGTGGGAACAACTGACGATTTTTTATGCTAGCAAAACCTGTACAACTAGTTTGCATAAACAGAGGTGAGTTTTGCTCTCAGTCTCAGATGTGCAATAAATTTACACTGATCCCACTAAATTCAGTGGGGGTAATTAGTAATTTATATTTGTGAGAGAGCTGCATTTTGTCTATGAAATACTTTCAACAGAATGACTCAAAGTCATTTGCAAGTCTTTCTAAGCTCTATAACATCCTTGTGAAGCAGGTGAATGTTATATATAAAAAATATATATATCTCTCCATTTTACAGCTGTGTAAACTGAGGCAAGAGAGCTCAGCTCCTGACAATGCCATAGTTTATTTTCCCATTTGAGTGAAAGATCTCTAGTGAGAATATTAAAAGGGGCCAACAAGAAAAGTGTTTACCAAAAATAGAATAAAATGTTTCTTTAAGAAGTGGCTACAAAACAACACAAAAGAGCAACATAAATCATGAGTGCTTTTTCACTCTCCGGCAATGTCCAAACTCTTTCCTGTGCCTGCAAACCCTGGTTCGTCTTTTCTAATTGTGTGTGTCATGGTGGGATGAAGGTTTGCATTTTGGGGGAAGAACTTTTTTTGGCTAACCACCTGGGTAAAAGAATGAAGAGATCTTTTTGAGATTTGTTCAAGAAGCCTCATTTTGGCTTTGGAAGAGCATATTAACTGTAAAATGTTTTGGGATCTGTCTCTGCAAATGTGTATTTGCTTAAGAGATTGCTGCAGTATATTTCTGTCACTTTATTTCTACACATTTCAACATGCTACTTGGTTGGGAGGTCTGGACTAAAGAGAAATTTAAAGGAGAGCATATCATCTTCACATCACTGTAGAGGCAAGGAGCAGCCGAACTGGAATAAATGCAGGAATAACATCTCCTTAAAAGTGTTACTCAAGGTAAATAGGAGGTAGGTTTAATCTTAATTAAGAACTATGTGTTTGTAGCTGTTGCAATCGTGCTGTATCCAATATCCAGCACACTGCCCCCTTTTTCATACGCTAAGTAGTGATATTGTTAAGTTAGCCTCTCCTTGACAATCAAAAGATCTTATGAGGCAAGCAAGCAAAAATTCCAGATTATGGAAATTAATTAAAGCACACAATGCTGCCTTTCTCAGTGTTCAGGCTCAACTAATTAGGGATTAGATTATTCAAGAGCAGCAGATCAATTAGGATTTCTTTCTGTAAAAATCCACAGTGAAATATAGTTACCTGTTGAAAAGTGAAAGAAATCATGCCCAAGCACAATGGACGGATCAAGGCACAATACTGCACGTTGACAAAACAAATTATGAAAACAATAATCATGTTTATCCAATCTCTTTGTGCAAAACTGTTATTTTGATTCCAGTGCCAGCTGTCTGAAACTTTAATTTAAGTGCTTGCTTGAGGCAAGACATTTGGGATACTAGTTTAGAGTGTTTTATAGCCTAAGCAATATGTTTTACTAACCTCAAATACTATGATGATGATTTTAATGGTAACTATAATATGTTCAAGGGGGTTCCAGGGTGATCTTTGATTTTACCAGAATGCTTGTGTGCCTAATGAACCCCAATATTTTTTGTCTTCATTAGCTGCCAGCTCCCCAAGAGTGGTTGAAGATTTCTCTACAGGAGGTGAGGGCTTTATATTTTAAAGGGAGACATACCAAGTAACATACTGCGCTACCTTTATACTAGTGTCAAATGTGTGTGTGTAATTTGGGGAAACAGTTAAAAAAAAAAAAAAATCTCTACATTTCAGTAATACAGAATAATAAATAAATACTTTGTAATTCACTAAACGATTCATTTCAGTGGCCGGTGCCTATTTGTATGCTTAAGAAGAACACATTATCTCCTGACTTATGGTCCAAGTCTCCAAAAGTCTGTGGTCCTTGGTCCTTGCTCCAGAAGGCAGTGGGACTGCATTGCAAGGGAGAATCCGGCTGATCCCGATGGATAACCAGGCTTCAGTGATTTGTGCTGGAAGTGGCGGAGGTGAGACATCATTGCTCTTGAAACTGTGGCTCTCTTATTTCCCCCACATAGCCCATAGCCTTTGTGCCTCATTTTCCAACAACACAGCAGGGTTAATGACACTTGCAGGGGACCATAGAATCCCTTTAATTGCTGTGCTCATTGCTAGTACGAAGTGCGCACCACAAGGTTTGGTGCAAATAGATTTGGAAGGATTCTTCTTATATTCGGTGAGTTTTCTGAGCCCTCTGAAGGAGATGATGGAAATATTGTCAGTGGTCTTCTCTCTTCTAAAATGCATCATGTTGCATAAAAAACATTAATGTATATCTTTTAACTAAAAGGATCCAAACAAGCATTATAAAGATTTCTTTAGGCTAAAGGTAGCGTTCATGTATATTTCTATTCTTTTTATTCCTAAATTTACTTATTTTGAATGAAATATAGAATCCTTTCCAATGTGTTCTTTGGCACTTTAACACATAGTCTAACCCAGAAATTAATGGCTTATTGAAATAACAACATTGAAAGTTTTTTTTTTTCAAGGAATGAGAAGGATTTAATTTCTTACATGCTGGCACACTGATTCATTCATGTTTTATCAGGGCAAAATAACTATTAATGTATATATTATATGCATTAGTGTATACATAATATATAACTACAGTATGTAATATTTTGGGTTCTTTTCCAACAGGTCACATAATTTCACTGATTCAAAGATAAAACTATTTAATTGAAAATAGTCCTGTCTTTTTAATTTTTTATTCTGAAATTAGTATTCAGTCTAAAAAACCTATACTTTTAAATCATTTTAAATACAAAGCAATTCTTGAGTAAGTATTTGGGCCTAGATCTCTGGGGTCTAATGCATTAACTGCACATGTAGCCTTTATGAAGCCATTAAGACCTAAACTAATCCTGTGTTCCACAACCTACAGCCTCTGGGCCATTTGAAATACTCTAGGATGACTTTTCTGACCCAGGACTTGCACTCTTCCTCTGATTTTCCTGACGGCTCCTCACAACTCAGCTCAGAGATGTGCGGTTGTTTGATACAACTAGCAATCAGATCTCTGTTCCCAGTTAGCAGCCTTTTCTCTGTTTAACTTCTGTTCTCAATTTTCTCTATAAGTTTTTATTTACCAGTTCCTCTCTGTTGCTGCCTTTGAAACAAGTTTTGCACTCCAAAGAATATTTGTCTTCCTTGTCTTTTAAATATACAAATTTGGTGGGTTATGTACTCATCGCATGTTCTTTTTACTGGTGGATATCCTCCCAGAAAGAAATTAAAAAACAAACTTTACAATGCAGGCTATGTAACTGCAACAGAATAATCCTAATTTGGAGTTAGTTCATGAAACTACTTTTTTTAATTGATTTTTTTCCCCATTTCTGAGTATGAGCAATGAACCTGAAACATGCTCACGTAGTTGGATGATTTCATTTGGATAAAGTTGGGAAAGTGTTTTTGTACTATTTTATCTATTTATTTTTACTGCTGGTGACAAAAAATATAGAACTGAATGAGAGGTTATTTCATTCAGCCAATTTGTTTTCTCTGATGTAGACTGAATGGTTCTAAGTCATCCTGGATTCCATCCTGAGTTTGACATCCGTCAGACAACTCGGGTCATTTTTATTCCATTAGCATGAGTTTCCATTGCAACAAATCCTTTTTCTGCTCAACTTTATGTCAGAGATAATCATCCAGATCTTGTCAGTTTTCACTATTAATGGGCTGAACCAGTTCTGATATTAGTAAACATTTTATTTTCCTGTGTGTTCAACAAAGAAATAGTTTATTCTCTTTCCATCTATGGCTAGCAGATGTAATGTGGTTTTGAATATTTATTATAAATGGATTGACATGGCTTTTATAGCTGTAACTCCTGATTCATAATCTGTGGTAGGGAGTAAATCCATGAGGTCACCAGGAAAATCACTGCAGTCTAGATTTTTTCCACTTCTAAGGCAAGGATGCTACATACCAAGAAAAGACAATGGAGATGTGTAGAAAGTATCAATATCCTTTTCCAAAAAGCAATTTGAATAAATTGTATCAAATCCCGTACTCAATAGATCACTCACGGTCTGAGTCCCATGTACAAACAGGTAGTCCTGTGTACAAACATATGACCTCAAATATCTGACTATATTGACTGAGGTGCTGGGCTGTGTCCAAAGAAAGGCAATGAAGCTGGTGAAGGGCTTGGAGCACAAGCCTTACCAGGAGTGGCTGAGGGAACTATTTAGCCTGGAGAAAAGGAGGCTCAAGGGAGACTTTATCACTCCACAACTGCCTGAAAGGACGTCTCTTCTTCCAAGTAACAAGCGATAGGACAATACGAAATGGTGTCAGGTTGCACCAGGGGAGGTTCAGATTGGATATTAGGAAAAATTTCTTCACCAAAAGGGTTGTCAAGCCTTGGAACAGGCTGCCCAGGGAAGTGGTTGAGTCGCCATCCCTGGGGGTATTTAAAAAAAATGTAGATGTGGCATTAAGGGACATGGTATAGAGGGAGACTTGAAAGAGTTAGGTCAACGGTTGGACTCGATCTTAAAGGTCTTTTCCAACCTAAACGATTCTATGATACTATGATTCTGTATACTTTGAGCCAGAGCAAATAAATTTGACATAACATAGAAAAGCTGTGCTTGAAAAGACCTGACAAATGAGACAAAAAGATCTGTGTGGATGTGATGCACAGGAGCTTAGATCCAAATGTACCAGCTCAAACCAGAAATAGTTCCCAGTGTGCTGTCTCCTGCAGAAGCCAATGAGAGAAGGAGTGGTAGAAACATGGCCCATGCAAATCTCAGAGATTATGATTAGAGATGGCAAACATTCTGGACATGCAGAATTTCCAAACAGAGTGAACCCATCAATTTAATTCTAATCCCCACTAGAGACAAGGGAATTAATTTCTCTGTATTCCACTTTGGACAGATTCCTTGTAATATTTGGTTTATTTTTATAGGCCTCTGTAAATATGAACTTTTCCCATTATATAGAAAAAAGAAACAGAGAATGCTCATCATAATGGAAATCAGTTAAAGCATGCAGTGAAAAGGAACCGATAAGGTCTGGGTGCAATGCTGAAAGCCTACAGCATTGATTGGACAGTCATATTTGGTCTTAAACTGATGGTTTCCCTTGGAAGCAGCAGAAAAACCTGGAACACTGTATTTATTCATTCATAAAACTCCATTTGTGAACCTCTTGGTAAACACAAAAGGGAACTGTTGTCGTTTTAGAAGATACATATTAAACCTATGGAGTCTATCACACGGTAGGAACTAACTGAGATTCTTCAATATGCAAGAAAAGAAATTGCATTGTGTTTTCATCTAGTTTTCACTACGTGCTGAAGAGAACTTTGAACATTGAGTTCTGGCTGGGAAAGCCTTGCAGCACAGACATTATTAATAAACACATACGGTGTTTCCTATTGCCTGTCAATTACTGGATTTAATTAGCATCCAGTAGTCAGGAAAAGAACAGCAGTAACATTTAACATACAGTAAGGTGCAGATGTACCGGGAAATTCACACAGTCCAATTGGGATATGAGATACAAGACCACCCATGAACCCTGGAGTATTTAATCCATCAGTATCGTACAGGTTCCTCATTAGCCAATAAGATTCCTTCTTTTCATCCTACTCCTATAGATTCAACAACTTTGCCTTTACAGTTTGTTTCATTGAACAATGAAAATGGATGAGTTGATTGTTGTAAAGACATATATCTTAATATGCATTTTATTCTTTTGCCTATATATTTCTGCTGAAAATCCGTAACAGATCATAAAGAACATTTCTTAAATAAAAACACATCTTAAAGGCACCCTGTGAGTGCAATTAGAAACATTTCCCATCATACAGCAAAGATAATGTTTCCTAAACGCTCTTAATTTCATACATCTGTTATGCTCTGTCATGAATTTTTTTCTCCTCCCAAGACAATTTTTGAAGGTTTCTGCCAATGTAATTCAATTTAAAGCTTTTAATGTCAGCTCAATGGGTCATGCCACTTTCTTCACATTTGTATTAGGCTTAGGGAAGGCAGAAAAATGATGAACACTTTTCATCAGTAGGTTATATTCATGACAAATAGCCATTGCAATTTTTTTCCATTATTTGTTGACCATATTTTGCAATTACTGTTAATTTTTTATCTCTTTAATGTATACACAGACATGCACATGTTCATGTACACATATGCGCAGAATCCTTTTATGTGGCATTTTCATAGGCCACAAGTCATTTGTATTGCTTTTAAAACTGCAAAGTTTCTTCTTCATTCACTTGTTTTCAAAATAAATCTATAACTATTTTTGGACTGATTACTGAACAAAAACTATAACATAACAATTTTTGACATTGTCTTGAAACTATGTTCAAAGGATCTGTCTTGACATTACTATTAATTTTTAAGAGCTACCAGTTCTGCTTGCTGAACGATCCCCAAGTTCTGGAGCAAGTTAAATGAGTTAGAGTTGGATTTGTCAGAAATCCATAATAACCTGGCTATGACTACATTTTGTTCTGTTTCTAATACAGTGTTACTGTGGAATTTGAGCTCATTGATTGTGTCTTTGCTGCTACATCTGAGTAGTCGTGCTTTGACTGAACAACAGGAAAACACCCATAAAAAGATTTTAATCTTTGTGTGGGAAGAGTGGAAGGATGTAGGGGCCATGAATACATAAGGAAAGAAAAATTGCGTTATTTGTAAACATGTGTATATATTTCACTTTAGTTTGAGAGAAATTGTGTGAAACTTAAGATTTCACTTGAAATGCAGATTACCTGTCCTGTGGGGTGACATATTTAAAGAGACACTGCACCCTGATAGACTAGCTTCTGACCATATACAAACTTGAAAATTCCTAGGGTATTCCATGCCTGGGGCAAAACAGTTTGATATGAAGAGGTGGTCGTTCAGGATTCCCTGATGCTAAGAAGCCAGGCTTCCTCAAAGTGGTGACTGGTGGCTACTAAGACAAGTGAGTTCCAGGACTGCTCCACTGGAAGTTCTTTGCAGCCTTTGCCCATTGAAAATGCAGATATGAGGAGCTTTGCTTTCCTAAGCCTCTCGCTGAGGATTGCCATCTAACAACAGTGAACCTTCACCATTACCCTCACTCATACCATCAAAGCCAATCTGTCCCATTCATAATAACGTTCTATATCACATTCATCTCTTAAGCATGGAGATGAATGTTTAGAGTCTAGTTTCACTATCAGTAATTCCTCTGACTATATTTCAGTCATCCTGTAACATGCTGCCTCAGCTTTGCTTGAGCGCTGCATTCAAAAGAGCTTCCCAAAATAGGTGTGGCTGTTTACTGCAAAGGCCAAGACTATGTTTGTCTTCCATTAGACCAGCTTTGCTAGAAATAGGACCATCATACTCTCATGAATGTAGGTGTATCCTCAAGAGCAGGTTCGCAGACCTCTCAGTAACTACCTATCAGCCTCTCAGTCGGGTTTTATTTTCATAGATACTCAAAATGAGTTTGCAGTTGGCATATTTGTGCAGTAACAAGGTACTGCACCTATGGATGACTGAGTTAACAGAAGAACTGATTTACAGGACCACAGTCTGCATCTCAACATTCGCTTTCATCCCCAGTTGGGATGTGAATTCCTTATTTCCTCAACGGAGTTTGAAAAGGTGTGGAAATCTTTTGTTTATGCATTTTCAATTGAAACAAAATATTTTGACCTTGTTGAAACAGAATTACGTAGTTTGGCTTCACTGAGATGGCCCCAACCGCTTTGTTTTGTGACAATAAATCCTGCACTGCAGTTTTCCATGGTGGTAAATTACCTCCTAGGATTTGTAAGTGGGAGGCTTGAGTCTCCCTTTGTCCCAAAGAACTAAGTGAAATGGCAGAAGCACTCCTCCTTCAGTGTCCCTGAGTTGTGTGATGCCCATAGTGGACCATGACATGGCTTGGTGGGAAGTCTATACAGCATTAGTTCTTTAGGTTAATTCAAATGGATAAATGTTCTGAGTGGGCCAAGTGAGCTTGCAACAAGACACATACAGGTTTATGTTCAAAAATCTCCTCTGCACACCCCCCTCTCATCTGTATACCTTTCCACTCACACATGCTTTGATTTTATCAAGATAAGAAAGTGATTCTCCAAAAGGGAATTCCAACTTTTTTTTTTTTTTTTTTGCCAGAAATTGCTTCACCATCACCTTTCCTGGTATGAGGAGGCTGAAACACATCAAGATCTGCTAGCAAAATAAACCATGCATCTATTTTCCCAAGGGAATTAGTGTCCAGGGAAGTAGAACCAAGGGGGGGTTTTACACTCTCAAATACTGGGAAGAAAAGTCTCATAAACAATTAATACCATTACCAGCGCCTGGCCTTACAGCCCAGGGAGACGGTCCTTTGCCTCATGACTGCACACCAGCTCTAACACTGCTACAATTGATCAGGAAAGCAGATCTAAAATTTCAGTCTAAGGCTTTTCTAATTATCTTAAAATAATTGTTTAACCACTTGAAATGAATACAGCCACAAAGCAAACCTTCCAGACTGTTCACCACACACTAACAGACACAAACTAGTGACCCTAGAGAGCAAGCCAGCTCTTCTGATGCAGCATCATCTGCTCTCAAAGACTAAAGTGACGTGTCCTCTGCTCTCCACGTGTTCTGCGGACCGGGAATGAAACCACATCACTTCTAACACAATCCTGAAAATGACACCTGTTCGGCACAGACACCACAGAGGGACTTGCAGAGTCAGTCCCTCGCAGCTATGCAATCAAAGATCAGTTTTCAATGAAATATTACTTACTTGAATCAATGTTGTCTTGATTCTTCGTGAAAGGTGCAGCAGGCATAAAATGTGATATTGATTTCTGAGATGTAGCCTGGTCCTCTCTTCACGGCCATTTCAAAAAATGCAAAGTATTTCTTTTCTTTCACACCACAGATCACATCACCTTTAGAAACTGGAGGTCAAGGCCCTTTTATGTTGCCTCATATTTATCTCCTGTTCTTTTTTTCCTGTCCTCCTCTCTTCATCTTGCAGTTTTTCTTTCTCCTCCTTGAGTTTTTATTGCCTCTTCGGCTCTCCTCTTAGCTCCTGTTCTAATTTCTGCCTTTTCCCCTGCTCTCCTGAGTGCTTTTAGATTCTGATCTAATTTCTCATGTCTTCTCCCAGTGCTGCTCTCTCTCCTTTCTATCTTTCTGACCCTCACCTGTTCTCCTTTCTGCATCTCTGACTCCAACTCCACTGCTCCCCTTATGAGGCTCCGGCTCTGGATTTTCCTTCTTGTCGTTCCCCACATTGCTCATGGGCTGTTTTTAGCAGTCATTTCAATAAAGTTTTCCCTGCTGTATGCACAAATACAATGTCCCAGCCTCTCATAATAATACATCTTTTTTCTAGGTTGCCTCCCATTTCCACAATTAGTGTGCATATCTTTTTAATGAAACTGTAGAAACGACCAGGAACAAGGCTTCTTAAATTTGTAATCTGTTGATGACAGTCTCCCATGATAGAAAAGTCTTACTTTTTTTTTTTTTTTTTTCCTGAAGCCAATGTGAATTTAAGCCTATCCCATTGGTTTGGTTTAATTAATTTAGGAGTTAGAGAGGGGTCCAGATCAGAAACCATAAAGCTGAAACTGTCTCTCAGTAGTCTACGACATGCAATAACAAAGAATTAATATATTTTCCAGTTAAATTTTGGAGCAGCAATTTTACATAGGAAAACTACAGTTTCCTGAATACACCACTGGCTAGGTCACCAAAATGAATATTTTAACTGAAAAGTAACATGGAGGCTGAAGCAACAATTAAGATGGGCTATGTCTGAAACAGCCCCTAATGCCAGCACTTCCCTGATGCTCTGCATGGTCTCAGAGGAAGGTGCATTATATACAGAATATCCACATGGTGTTACTAAGCAGCTCGTCTGTTTTGCCAAGATTTGCAAACAATTCTTGCTTAGTTTGTGAGAGCTGAAAAGATTGCAATGCACAATGACACGCTTACAAATATTCTTCCTGATGTGTTGACCATCACCCCACACCCTTTGAGCTGATCCTATGTATGTTAACAATTTGATACTATGATTGGATGAACCCAAAACTTAGAAGTAGGTCTGCACTACAAATACTTGTGGTTGCTAGCTTGAAATTCTTTCAATTACTTAGTGTTTTATTTACTTAAAATGTACTCTGAAAATACTTACCAGTAAATTAGTTCATTAAGGTCAACATAAAAAAGACTTGTGTGCTCTATCAGCATGTTTTTTTTCAGATTAATAAAATAAACATACAAAAAAGAGCAATATCTGATATACTATTTTAAATATAATTATATATATATTTATTTACATACAGGTCCCCTAAAAATAATATTAACCAATTTTCATTGTGCCCACATTTAAGTTCGATGATCCTATTTATTTCCCTTTGTATGACACCAGTTCCATCCAGCAGGGTCCAAGGGATTCTGATGTCTTCATTTTGTATTTTGACTCCCTCTTGGTTATGATAGCAGAAATCAGTATTTTCTGCTAGTGTACAGAAAAGAACATGGTTACCTCTGTGTTAGACAGACATAGTTAAGACTGTGGACATGAGTCTTCTGTGCTGAGAAAAAGTCCTCGGGCAGGCAGTAATCCAGGGTGCCCCAGTTGGAGAATCTGATCCAAAGTCAATTAAAAGTGCCATCTAGGGTCCAATTACTTTCAGCTTGGCGTTGACCCAGGAACATGCCCTTCTTCTGAACAGGAAATCAAATTTTGGAAACAAATAAGAAAAAGATGACAAATGGCTATAGCTTGTGTTAATTACCATTTCATGCAGGTTCCATGGAAATCAATAGAGCAGCTCCTAATCTCAGTAGCAGAACTTCAAATCTCACATAGTTCTTCTGAAGTTATCTGGGTTTAGAGAAATGCGGCCTGATGATTTGGTTTATTTTTTGTTTTACTAAGTCACAGCAGTATTTAGTCCAAATTAGTATATCCTGCAAGATGAAATGTAAAACCATGGCACAACACAGACATATTTCTCTTTCAAAGCTGTGTTTGGAAGAACTTAAGAACTTTGAACACTTTAAAGCTATTAAGTGGTCAGCTTTTGAATGAAATATGTCTCAGTACTGACACTGATCTCACAGGAATGCAACAGTCTTTACCTCAAATCCTTTGCTAAGGCTTTCTCTCTGTTATTTCATGATGTGCATGTCCAGTACACGATTTCTTGTGATAGGTTAGGTAACAATTCACCCAGTCCTATGTCACTAAACTGCAAGTTGTCTTCAGGAAGGTTTTGCTGAAAGCAATGTCACTTTTCAAAGAGTCTTCATTGGAAAATACTTTATTTTGCTATAAATGCCTTGGAGGAAGAATTTAAATTCAGTAGAATCTAATATAACATGTCATTTTATATTCCAGCATTCCACCAGGCAGAGGTAACATAGTTCAGTGAAAGCACACGTTCCTTCCAACATGCTGCTTAGCTGAAATGGTGTGTACATTTTATGTATTTTCTCTTTGGTTTTGTCTTTAAAAGATTTTTTCAATTTGCAAGCTTTAATTTTTCATAAATGTAACCACTTTTGCTTTGCAAATAGAAGGCTGAATGAAATTTGCTGCAAGTGTATTCCTAACTGAGTCGGAATCAATTGAGTGGCTCAGGAAAATAGTTTTTGGAGCTTCTGTTGTTTGGGCTAATTGGTGGGATTAGTCATTAATATCAGCTTGATAATAATGTGTATCTTAGACACCTGGAATTATTTCTACACCTTGGTAGGTTACCTGAGAAATTTGAACCTAATACATACCCGTAG
This sequence comes from Athene noctua, assembly GCF_965140245.1. Classification (NCBI taxonomy): domain Eukaryota; kingdom Metazoa; phylum Chordata; class Aves; order Strigiformes; family Strigidae; genus Athene; species Athene noctua. The sequence continues at coordinate 10,536,989 of NC_134049.1, read as the reverse complement.
ACACCTTGAATTTAAGATAACATTGAAAATTAGTCCAGGTCTCAGATACGAGTATACCTGAATCAGATGGTTCCTATGTGCTTAGTCACAATAAATCCCTGGGTTTGTACAAACTCAGACTAAGAGAAGTCTGGAGATAGGCCATACATAAATACTTTATAGAGTGTTGTGTACACTAATTAATAAATACAATTTTCTAAGAGCTTTCTGAACCTTGAATAAATATTGCTTACACAAACATATGCAAATTATTAATAGAAACTGTAATCTCGCTCTCTATCTATTATTCTTATTTGGCCCTAACTACTCTGATACTAGAAGATCAGAAGAACAAACCAGGTTATCTTTGCCAAATAGGAAAATAAAATGTTCTGAAGCACAAAAGCAATAATTTTAAGACTGAAACCCTGTGCAATTCGAAGAATAACAAATCTTGTATTGCCCAAACCTTGTTGTTTAACTTCTGATGGTAAAATCCGTGCCACCCACTAACCGTTAGATATTCTTGTGACTGCAGTGTTCTTTTATGTATGTGAACCAACCTTGCAATATAAGGTGACAAACAAAAAAGATGGAAAAATATATAAAATGGAAAAAAAAAGTCTACTCGCTACCTCAGGCTTTAAAACTCTTCTTACACACTTCAGCACGAAGTCTATTAAAGCGGAATATAGTGGAAATACAATATACAGCAATGAATGTCTCCAAACCAGCAATTTAGCGCTAAAGCTGAGGGCAGTTCTTATGCACCGACTTTTAATACCGAGACGATTTGTGGTCTCACAAAGTTCCTGCCTTGGGCAAGAATTGTGCTGTGCTCTAATAGGTCTAGTTTGTTGACTGTCAGAATAATGGAGAAATTGGTAGCAGAGGGCCTGAGCGCTGTAAACAGCTGAGATAATTAGAAGGTCTGTCAGGAGGAGAATAAGGCTAAAGTAGTTTACGTTCTGTCACAGGGCAGAAAGTATTCATTCAGAAGGCTGCTGGATAATGCAGGATATGTTGCCTTATGTCCTAGCAAGCTTGTCTGGAGGTGGGGAAAGAGTGGCTCTCGTCAACTTAGTCGGCTTCCTCTACTGTCTTTCCCACTGCAGGCTTGCAGGATTTTATATTTCTTATTAATAAAATAATACATCTTGCAAGCAAAATGCTGACTTGCTTTTTTTTAAGCCAAGCTGCTGGGTTAATAGGAAGCTCAGAGTCAGGCAGGGCAGCACAGGGGGGCTGGTGAGGCTGTGAGGTCTGAAGGAAGTTGTTCACGCAGAGCAGGTGGTAGAAGCTCTCTCTCCTCCCCAAAAAAAGAAGATGAGTGTGTGGTTATGTCACCACCTTAACAGAGGATGCTCCCATATTGACAGAACAGTGCTCCAAAAGTTGTTAACACAAGAAATCTAGTGCCGTAGCCAAGAAACTAGACAGTAGGGAGTCTAGCAATCTAGAAATTGCTGCAACTAAGCCATTTCTAGGCAACGACATGCCTAGGGATGAAGTTAGCCAAAGTTTTCAAGGCTGCTTTGTGTGTTTGGTTCTTAATTTAGGGCCTGACTTTTGGAAAAATGAAGGCTAGCTGTCGTCTGCATAGAAAGCCTTCTTAGAGTTCAGAAACTGGGTAACCAAAAAGGTAATCACTTGAAATCAATGTTATTTCAACAAATATACAATTAGTGTGAGTGTTCAAGAATCAATAGGGTATGAAGTTATGCTAAGGTTAAGATATGTTAATGCTTAATAACAAGCAAATATTAATACATTTTGAGTTGTAGAGAAACAGGGTGGGAGAGGTGGAACAGGCATGTGGCCAAGAGACCTTTGTCCTTCTCCTCGCTCTGCCATTAACAAGAGTCACACATTAACTTTGCTCCCACCTGAAGCTCTGTACCTCGCCAAAGTAGTTTGGAGATCTCGAGGTGTCAGATGATTCTCCGGTTGTTGTTTACGGATGCTGCCATTGCTTACATCTTACAGAGCTGGACTGTGGAAAATAGATTATTGCACGCTGTTTTTATCTAATGTGGATCTTTGAGGATTACCCACAATTTCCTGGGTCTGTGGAAAAGAGAGGCTAGGTACTCTAGGACTGCATATTTTCAGATCTTGGAGAGTCCAAAGCCACCTCAGCAAGGAATATAAGGGACCTTATTCCACTCAAATATTTTAGTGACATTATTCAGAGAGCAATATTTGATCCCTTTTCTCCTGCAACATCCACATCCCTCCTACGCCACTGCATTTTAGCATAAGGGGCAGATCAGCCCTTGATATCAATTTCTGCCCCCGCTTCCCTCAGTTCTTCTGAAGACCTGAATGGCTGTTGCTTTAATAATTCGGTTGTCTTTTTGACAGGACCGAGGAGTCTTTTTTAAGCTCCTGCAGCACTGTGCAACAGCAGGCAGCAGACAGTGCATGATTGCACTGGGACTTAAGAGCAAACTCCAGCTTACTGTCAATGGCTGTGCGCCAGACAGCTCAGCCTGCAGAGAGCAAAACCTTTCAAAAGACTGAGCATTTAAAAGGGAGACTGTCAACATCCCTCCGAACAGTTAGCGGGGGGACCGCCACAGAAAAAGGGAGCACACGTCTGAAAATTGAGGTGTATTGGGACAAGCGGCTTAAAAGGGCTAATTATCTTCCTATTCCCCTTGCGTGCCTATTAAAGACCACCAAAAATAGCATCTACTTAAGGATGGGGATTTTTTTTTTCCACCCGTTAAGTTAAATGGACATCCCACCCGTCGTCATTTGGTAAAAGGCAGGTCTGAACAGCAAAGTTTGGATCAAGATCTGAACTTCTCTAACATCCAAATATGCTTGGATCCAGGACGTTGGCTCACCCCCATCTCTGCTACATCTATTCTGCAATTATGCGTAAATGGCCTTATTGCTTCCCACTACACTTGATGTAATAACTTCCATTTGGGCAACATTCTGCAAGAAAATCTGCTGTCATGATGGCCAATGTGTGATGCTTTGATGGATGAAGATTCACTCTTAACCCTTACAAGACCTCAGTTTTCACCTGGAAACATACGAGTTGAACTTTACTGACGACAACATCCATATTTACAGTTCTCATTATTAAGTTAACTTTAACTCCAGGTTTAAATGGGGGATCTTTTCCTAAACTGGTATCAAAATACTCTATATTTGACAGTCTGTGTGCATGTGCAGCGGTCCTGAGTCTGACCCTTCCTTCCGTCATACGTTTTAAGCCTCTGGAGTCACATTGACCAAAGTGGAATTGTTTCTGATCAGAATTTGATGAATACCATATTTTCCTATGTATCACCCACGTATTATCTATAAAAAAAGTGATTCGTCAGCAGTGTGGTTTATATGCATATGTATGTAATGCAAGGGGAAGTTTACTTTGGGGCCCCCTCTTTCCCAGTAGCTTCATTGTCTCTAATTCCTCTCCTATTTGCTTCCTTTATCCCCAAATCCCTCTGTTTCAGATTCCTCCCTACTTCAAATTCTGCCCTACCCTCTTCTCCTCTGGTTCTGGTTGGTTTGTGAGAAACTATCCGGGGATATATTTCCAAGTGCCAGTGTTTTTTAAGGAATACCCAATATGTGCAAAAAACTAAGCTAACTTTTTTTTTTTTTTTTTCCCCTGTTTACTCTTTGAAAAGTAGAAGTAAAAGAAAATTGTTGGGCCAGCCTGAAGGGAAATTTCAGTTTTCTGACTAAAATTAAATCTGGGGAAAAAAAAAGAAGACCAAAAAAAAAGACAGTTGCATTATATGAAATGTTTCATTTAGCTGACAAATATTATTTTTTTAAACTTTGAAAATGTAATTAAGTTTGGCTAAATTTGTTCTTTGGAAATAAAAAATGAAATTATTTGTTTCAAGAACATTAAACCAAAACATTCTGACTTTTTCTTTTCATGCCTCCCAATAAGTTATTCACAGAGTTTCACACATATTCTGTGAATACCTTTCTCAGAAAAAAAATGCCTTTAAAATCTACTCTTGATTAACATGAGGAAAGAGGTGAATCAGAGCCTGTGTATTTGAGGAATCATTTACTTACCCTTAAGGTGGTAAAAATGAACAGAGGTGAAGACCAATAAAATCCGTAATAATTTTTGGCACTTAAGCTCCTTTTTGGAAGTCACGTACACAGCTGTGATGAACTACGTATAATGTCATGTATCTAACCCAAACTCATACAGCAAATCACTGGCAGAACCAGGAGCAAAAGTGTACTATGTTTGGTTTCTTGCAGTGTGTAGTAACCACTTGAAAATGGTTGTTTATATAAATATATTCATACAGTCTATGACCAAAAGTATAATTTTCACTTTGTATTGTGATCTTTCTAATTTTTTTTAAAGAGAAGGCTGCACGTGGCAATCATAGTTTGATGTCCTCAGTTGAGCTTCTGCCAAAAATGTGGTCTCATTTCTTAAGAAAGTATCCAGTAACTTTTGACCTGGGGTACACTTCAGTTATTGTCAGAAGAAAAATGCAATGAATAGTGCTATGCAAAGAAAACAAAATGATTATCCTACAAACTAATAAGCAATTACAAAGGGCAAATTACTTGTACCCTCTGTAATTTTTTGCCATTAGATAATTAACATCAGAAGTATTAATGATCATTTTAACAAATTACCATATAATTACAATGTGTTTCTTCATTTAGTCATACATATTGTACAAATCCTTCTAAGATTTGTCTATTAATTGAAAATACATTATTTATTGGCTTAGCTGAGTTACAACCCACACTGGTAACTAAACGTATTAAACAAATGCTGTACTGATTGTAACTAGCTGTCAATCTATGGTCACCAGAGCAATTCTTAGTGGATGCGTCACTGACCAAACTCAAATTAAGGATCAAATGGAAAACTGTAATAGGTCACAATGTTCACTGGGATCACAGACCTAGAAATGTCACATCTCTGACTTGTGTTAACTTCATCCGGAACGAAAGCTAAGAGTGGAACAAATGCACTCATGAGTTTACAGGGCCAGCACATGCTGGTGGCAATGCTGCTTCTCAGATTAATTAATTTCATAACATTTCCATAATACAGTTTTACTTAGTGTACTTTTCATAATCTAATTTTAGTTGAATTGCTTTACACAATCTGCTCAAAATGTGTTTACGATTCAGAATTGTTAGAGCCCCCTTTTCATTTTGTGCTTAGCTGCTTTTGTAAAATATGCCTAAATTGGTGAAATAAATTAGGGGAATGCTGCCAAAATCATTTTTTTTACTATCCTAACATTCAGACCAATTAACTTGGGCCAGGTTTGCAACACTTCCCATGAATCCTCTCCTAGAGGTACGTGAACAGGAGCATGGCTGGAAGAGTGAACTTCAGGAATACACCACAGTTTTTTCTGTGGGAAGAAGATTTTGGATGGTGGGGGTGGGGCTGGAAGGCTAAATCCAAATTACCCATTTCCAGTCTGGGAACAGATATGGCCCATGTGACCTAAGCATCTTGTCAAGACAGCTTGAATCTGAAATGGTGAATATGCATGTGGATGAGCTAGAGACCCAAAATGATTCACACAATGATATGGCATATCTATCTGAATAGACTGAAATTCACCCTTGGGCAAAAGGCTGGAAGAAATCTCTCAAAACTTGGTTCATGTGAGATACAAGTCCCATGGCTTTACTATAACCGCCTTGGACAATATCATTTTTACATACAACATATACATTTAAAAAAATTCATGATCCCCTTCTGACAATTCATGAAGGGGGAAACGATTTGGAATCAATAATTCATTACAGACCTACTCAGCTTTGGCACCAAATCCGCAGGTTAAGGGAGAAGGGGAGCTATTCTAGCTGCAGTGGAGTGTTACAGCCATTTTAAAATCAGGATGTTTTAGCTTTGTGACCAGTTGATAATATCCTGCCATTTTCATAATTTCTGTGCCTCTTGTGGGCTCCTGCAGGAGTCTTCCTCTTGAGAAACCCTGTTCTTCACAGGAGTCAGGATCCAGGGGGATGAAACTCTTTAAAAAAACATACCGTGTTTCCTTCCCTAGGAAAGATGGTAGTTCTAGCTCAGGTTTCCTTGTATTAGTGTAGTTTTCTGCCCAAGGTCCATCACACCTGCAGTGCTGCTCTTCTGGATGCAGAGAGAAATGCGCATCCAACAGCTTTTCAACAGCACCTCTGAAATAATAATTAAAAAAAAAATAAATCAGGAATGCTGGTTGGGAAGAAGACTTAGCTCCCTCCCATGCTTACATTTAATAATGTTGTAGGAATCTGAGGGATGAAGTACAAGGCTGAATACATCAGCATGAAGACTGGGGAGTGAGATGATTGTCTCACTAAGATCTGTGGCCCAACTTACACATGCCAGGAAGGGTAGGACTGCACTCCAGATATCACTGGCCATTCATTTTCATGGATATTGAGCTTTTCTTTTTTTAATTAAAAAGAATGATTTTTTTTCCTGCTACTGCCATTTTCAGCTGTCTGAACAGCTATGATGACACCTTACGAAGTTGCCATTACATTGGTGATATTAGTATTAATCACACGTTGCTTGATACTGTAATTGAATAGTTTTTACGCAGATGATATTAACTGATAAAATATGGCATCCTCATGAGAAAACATTACCTTGAAATATTAGCGTTATAATATGTTAATTTCTATGGAGGATACGAGTACAGATATATGAGGAGATGTAAATTTCCTAGCACTTCTGCTGACAATTTCCATGTCAACATAATTCTTAGGAATTCATACTCACTATTTTGTGATGACTTATATGATGATGTATAACAACTTAAGGGGTTTTTAAAACGCAGTATTTTGACTAATGCAGTTTGGTAAATAGCACGCAAGACTGTTTCTTCTTTTTGACTCTGAGAAGACTGACGCAAGGCTTTGGTGTCACCAGGAAGTCACCAACCTGAATGTAGAATCTCAAAGCGGAGGCTCAGACAGCTCTGTGCACATTGCAGCTGCATGTCAGCAGTGAGAGAAAAGGTTCTGGTGGGAGGCAGCAAAATCCCTACTTAAGTATTACAAATTGGGGGCTAATACAGAAAAAGAAAGGTGTAAAAAGACAGGTGGTTAAAGGGAAGTTCTGCATATATTGCAAAGCCATTGGAAACGGAATTTTGGTTTGAAATATGTGACCAGCAAAACAGTTAAGAGAGTTTATCCCATCTGTAACTCTTCATTCTGATCTATCTTGTTTCCTTATACTGCAGGGCAGAGGGGGTCCCCAAGAAAAGCTGAGTCCAATTGCATACTTAGTAGGATATACTGAAATGAACTGTGTGAAGGCCCACACTCACCCTTGACTCCAAGACAGAAAGCACAAGGTCCACAGCATGCTGCCTCATTTCTTGCTCTTATTGCTAGCAAATAGTTTACATTGACACAGCTCTACCGGCCTCTGACTTAACACTGACACTCTCTGTGATTTCCTTGAGAAACGACCTGGAAGAACAAGATGAGAGACTGAGAGTACAGAGGGGCACCCCAAAGACAGAAGGGATGACAGCAGTTGGGGTTCTTGCATCCAGAAACAGGCCTCTAACCTGGCTGTCTCTCTCTCTTGGGTTAATCTGAATTAATTGGTGCTATTTGTGCCTTTGATACTCAAATGCAGAGCCTGGGGGTGGGAGTTCTCATGAAACAAGTGGCCACTTGGGAGAGCCATCCTAGGTCCAATCATGTCATGGGCTCATTTGTCTCCCACAGTAATTCACTACTCACTTCAGTCACTTTAAATGTAAAACAGCTGCTACTGCTTAGCCCTCTTTTAAGGTACCTAACCAGCAGCTTTAAACCAATCCTGAATGGGTCCCATCCCATAATAGTCTCCCACACAGTGGTCATTTGGAAACAATTAACCCTTGATTCAAGATCTTCTTAAATAATCCTTTTCTAGGCCTTCGTCTTCTCTGCTGTACCCCATTGCACTGCCTTGCCCCTTAGAGGGGAAAAGCTTTATCCTTAAGGATTGCCATGGCTTGTGCAGCAGGAGCCACCTATATGGTGCCTGGGGAGGGGGGCACATAATTGACAGGATTATTGTATGGGTTTCTCCCCCTTCCATCTGCAATGAAGAAAATTGGAGCTACCAAATCAAACAGACTAGCGTTTTATTTAAAAAAAAAAAAAAAAGATTTGTTTCCTTTCTTCCCTTCTCCCCCCACAGTACCTGAGGGTCTTGTTCACTTCGCACATGTTTGGCACTGCTGCTATCCCTTGCCTCATTTGGTCTCTAGTGATATGATGAACTGGAGATTAATCTGTTTTAAGGAGAAGCATCTGGCTTTGAGCTAATAAAATATCAATTTGTAACAGGGAGGAAAAGGCTCAGTGAGAGGTCTGCATGCTTAGGGCTTTGAGACACAATTTGACTGGGGAGTTCAATGTCACTTGTGAATTTTAGGCTGCACTCTGAGCACTTAAAAACCTTTCTCCATGCAGTGGTCTCAACTTTCTCCAAAAGTTCTGTGTTTTCAGACTGGTGGCTTTTACTGTTGTCAGGCATATCTCTCAGCTCCAAATCCTGTGGGGCTGCCCCCCTCCCAAGCCCCCCCCCCCCCACCTTTCCCTTTCCCTAATGTCTCTGTGGCCAGATGTGGTGGCCCCTTGCTGGGATGTTAAACTGGCAACACCCTTGATCCAGGCAGACAGACACTCAATAGTCAACTTCTGGAAAGCCTCCCCCCGCACTGGCCGGCTCTGACACAAACCAGCTGAAGACATCGCAATGCCAGAAAGTGTTACAGCTGGACTGCCTGACAGATTGGCAGCACACACGCTGATTTGGGGACTGTATTTGGGGGCCTGCAAAGTACTCACTGTCCAGGCACTGAGCCACTAATCACAGTTTACATTAGGCAATCAGATACTTTTCCACTACTGAATGATCTGCTCTTTTTTTTCCCCCCTTTTTTCACCTTACGGGACCCTGTGTGTGTGTATACAGTACCTCCGTGCTTCACATCTGCACCGTGTTTTCAGCTGTATCTAATGCACAGCTACTAACCTCAGTGACAAGGAGCCCAAATCACTGCTGCTCTCATGCCTCCTACCCACTCCCACAGCCTGTTTCTGGGCTGAACCACTGGATTAATTTAACCCGGAGGTTATCTAGTTCTGGAAAAATCCTATAGGACTTCATAAAAAAATAAAGGCTTTATGTCATTCTATAGGAGTCTGTAAACCTATGAGAGGTTTTATATACAACTCCAGAGATCAGATCTTCAGTGAAAACAATAGATTTTAGAGTAATTTCTCTGGCATGCAGCTAGCTAAATCACTTTTACATAGAAGTGTTTCATTAGGAATGAATCTATGTCAGTCCCATACGCCAAGTCTGATTTCTGCATTGGCCCAGCCATGATGCCGTAGATATATGTTCCTGTAAGATAAGTGTGCCATGGCTGGATGTCTAATGAATGTGGCCTCATTTACAATAAGAAGGACTTATACCTGGCTACGACCCAGAGTTTCTATTCCAAAGAAATGCTGACATTTCGGAAAACCTGGGTCTCTGTCAGAATGAATAGCTGAAATTTTTATATTTTCCAAGCCAAAAAAGGTACTCTGTGATCTGAAAAATGTGTACTGTATTAAATAACAGTTAGGTGCCAATTTAAGAAAAATATATAAACACAGAACACGAAAATCCATATTTTAATATAAACAGTGAACTGAAATTAACAGAAATGTTTTGATGTTGGTGAAATTAGATATCATAACTTCTTCTCTGCAATGTTTTTTGCCACAGCTGATCTATTCCTATGAAAATGTTTTGATGTTAATGAAACTGTATGGTTTCCACTGGATAATTATTTTGTAAAAAAAAAAGAAAATAAATTACACTTTGTGAGAGGGTCCCAGACTTGTCTCACTGAAGAGGGGGTTATCACAGTTGATCTAAATGAACTCCCAACCCTCCCTTGTTTGCTTGCAGAGTCAACTTCTGAGGTTCAAGCAGAGCAAAAAGGATGCTTTAATGTTTTAACAAAGGTTAAAGTGTACTTTTTAGAGTTAATATTGCCCCCTTCACTTTTCTTTCCCAGTTGTGGCAACCAAATATCACTTTGCCAATTATGACTCAATTTCCCTACATAAAAATTAGGAATAGTGCTGTTTACTCACCTTTCTTAATGTCTATTCTTAGGTAGAGAACTTGCAAGCACCAATTAACCTTATTACCCAATTCCTGTGTGTAAACACACTGCTGATGTGAAGAAATAGGCACCCATACTGTTGTGCAGATAAAAAAAAAGAAAAAAGGGTTTATATTGGGCCCAGATTGTAGCTTCACAGTTCCCAGGGTAAAGCTGAAGCTTGCAAGACTGTTTATTTCCTTCCCTGGTGAATCCGGGATGCGACAACCAACAAACAACCCTGACGACAAAACGTGAGCTTTGTGAGAAGAAAAGGATGTCAATTAGGTACATAGAGTGTATAACTCTGGCAAGGCAATGCGTGTGTGCACACACACTTAGAGTCTGAGTGAGAACAGAGTGGACCTGAGAAATGTATTACACATTCAGGCAACTTCAATGTGCCACTAATAAAATTAAGTGTTGGAACAGAAATGTTTTAATTTTAGTGCGAATGCTCCAAGCAATACCCCCTCCTGCACCCTTCTTTCCCACCCCCAGCCTAGACTAATCCATTTAGAGACAAATTTACATTTTATTTCTCCAAACCCTATTAGCATTAATATAAAGGTCAGCACTGAAAAGGCAGCTTCAGAAGCTAATGTGCCAGTGTGCTGTGCTCTGTGACCAGATGAGGGCACGTGGGTCTCTCACCCACCGAGTCTGACAAGAATTTGTAATTTAAGAGGGCGGTCCTCCTCTCCAAACATCCCCATAGCTCATGGAGATGATCAGGCCACCCTCTGGAAACCAAATGGGACTTCTTTTCCTGATATCAGAAGGGGGAGAGGGGAAGAGATTGCTCTGTGAAAAGCCCCTGATGCTGTGGAAAAGCTATTGACAACTTTTAAAGGCTTTTGGGGAAAGAAAATTTGTATTTGGAAACGGTTTGGCTCCAACAGTGACGTGCTTCGGGTGTGCCTTATTGTAGACTTTGTTAACAGTGATGTAGGGTACAAACAAGAGTGGTGCTGGCTGGGAGGTTCAGCACCTCTCAGCCCATCGTTGACTTCTGATGAAGTCCGAAATCTCCATCAGGAGTACCCCTGCTGCTGAGTGATGACTGCAGATCCCTGAAAATTATTCTGGTTTCAGAAGCGCAAAACGTCTGTATGCGAACTGTATGAGCTTGATGTGGTTTGTGGTTTGGTTCCAACTGAGAACCCTGCCCTGGGAAAAAGCTTAATAACACAGAGTAATCCCATTGAATGTACTGGGCCTTCTTATGTGTATAAAATTACTTACGTGCTAATTTTTCAGAGGATCAGAGCCAAGGATCTTGACCACGCATGCTGGACATCTAATTGACTCATGGCTTTGTGTCTAAATCATGTGAATTTCATCTCAAGTTTCAAACAGATGTTTGGTCTGAAATACTAAGTCTTAAAAAGGAATAAATTCAGCTTCATCTCCCGGATCAAGATCCTGTGAAATTCCTACTTTTGTATAATCACAAAGCAGACGCTGGGGTAAAGCTGAGAGCTCTAAATTAACGTTGTTCCTCCAGGAAAACTGCATCATGCATTACACTGATTTTTTTTCCCCTTATACATTGTGGGGTCTTCCTCCTCCTCCAGCTACTACTATTAGTACTAATCCAACACTAAAAACCCATTGGTTTCTTTTAAAAAAACCTAAAAATAATAAATATCAACCCCCAAAGAAGCTCTCAAGCCACTCTAGGCTGAGCTGTCTAACTCAAGAATAAACTGATAGAGCAGGTGGACATGCCAAATGTCTTTAAGTGTGCCAGAGCCCAGCCCTGAGGAACACAAAGGTGAGAAGTATATTCCACAACAAATGACCCCTGACCAGGAACTCCCTGCTACCAGTCCCCCTTGCTTTTAAATTAAACCAGTAAGCCTACTTGAGTGTCTAGCTTGTTTCATTTGATTCCACTCCAGGGGAAATGCAGGCTCTCAATTAAGCTTTTCATTTCACGTGTGAAACCAAGGCATGGAGGCTCCTGGAGCTCAAGTGGAGAACTGAGGCAGGAGTTCTGAGTTCAGTTGCTGCCCCTGCTACATGGCATGGTCAATTTTTTTCACCCCATCCCTCAGTTTCCTTCTCTTATAATAAATGGTCATTCCTGAAAAGCCCTTTTAAAAACTCCAGATGGAAATATGTGTAGTGTGTCTATAGTTTGTACATTCTGCCAGTGTTTCTGTATCTTTTGTGCATTCTCAGGGTTGTAATAGTGATCTTCATTTGACTCTCTTTTCAATGTGCTCAAACAGAAACCCATAAATAAAGAATCAACAGAAAAGCCCAGATGTGTCTCCATAGGTGAGGGCTGAAGGAATGCCATAGTTTTCATACCATCACATAGGCAGACATTTGGAAGATTAGGGACTGCTGAATGCATCGCTGGGGATCAGCACAAAGTTATTTGCAGTTGTTTCTGTAATCGCGTTGCTCAGGGAGAAAATTCACAGTATGTCTTGCTGCCTGCCTGCCTCCCAGACATGCACCCTGCCACCTGTGTGCAGTGCTGGGGTAGTGTTAATGCCCTGTGCCGTGCTAGCAGCCATATAAATTAATTGACTGGCTAAACACCTGCTCTGTGTTTGTTTGTTTTTTCCTTCCTTTTTTTGCTTACAGTTCTGCGTTTAACTGTATGTGTTTTCTTGAGTTTTCTTTTTTTTTTAATTCTTTTTTTTTTTTTTTTTAAATCCAGTCAGGAGATTTTGATAGGGCCATAGGTAGTTTTCATACATGACAAATATAAAGCTGAACATTTATGGAAGCAACATGAGTTGGGATAGAAAAATCAGGGTCTCTAATCCACACATTCAAATTAATTAACATAAAGATCCCATTTTCAGGCTACAGAAGTGAACCTTTAGCAGTATGCATTTAATCCCACAGTCTCCAAGAAGGAATGGTTCTATCCTTTCTTGTCTCACTTCCATGGTCAAGTGCATGATTTCCTTTTTTCTCATTTTTCGGAGGAGAAAAAAATTGATAGTTTGATTTTAATTCAAGTTTCCTACAGGAGTAACTTTCACCCAATCTCCCTCTGCATACAGTGCTGGATGGGCATACCTGCTCCTCTGCTTGTCCACTTTTGGTAATCCTGAATCTATCAGGAAATTTCAGCCAGATATAAACCAGCAAATTATTAAATTTCTGCAAGTTTGGTAAGAACAGCTGGACAGACATAAGAGGCTCTAATAATACACACATTGAGGGAAAGACCATCACCTGTGATCAGTACTCATCTACACAGAATCCACATCAGAGAATCACTGCCAATGCTCCAGTCACAGGAAAAGCTTTAGCTGATATTTCAAGCTTCTTGGACACCAGAGACTCTGATCACAGCCTTCAATGTCATGGGAAACCAATTCTCCGTACTGCTGCTAGCTACTGGCCTATTTGATGTTTTCAAGGACAGTTTCACCAAGCAGGAAAAAATTGGGAAAGCTGACTCCAACCAAAGAGCCTCATTTTTTCAACACATTGAAGGGTGCAGCTCCATGAACTTCAATGGTTAGAGGCCTTACTGATTCTTATTATCATTAATAAGACAAACAGGTCTTATGAGAAGGCCTGTCTCCTCATTGTACATCATCATGTAGTGAAGGCTGAAGGATTTTATTATTTTAAATCTTGTGTCAAAATTTTCATGATGCTCCTGTCAGTGCTGAAAGAGAATTTCACGTTAGTGATGGGTAAATCTCATAAAGCAACAGGTGGGAGTGCTTGATTTGATTTGGGAGACTGGACTTTCAGTGCTGTGACAACATGATGAGAACTTGCTTGATTTTTAAAATTTTTAAAAATTTGGACTGGAAACCTCAAGAAATATGGATTTCCTTTGGAGATCCCAGTCAGTTGTTGTTTTCCTTTGGCCAGGCCACAGGAAAGCAGCTGTCTTACAGATATTTTTGTTACTTGTTTTGTCTAAGGTTAGTTGAGCCCAATTCCCGGTAGCGAGGTACCTGACTGTTGGTTTTATTGACTGCATCTGCACGGTATAGGCCAAGTCTTCTGATCATGTAGATCTGTTCAGCTCTGCCAAAGTGAACGGAGACAGAATAAATGTGGAATCTCTGGGCTGTGAATGTGTTCCCTTAACACTCACTATAGATCTCAAAATCTGGCCCACCTTCACTAAGTGCAAAACTCAGGATGAACATTTTTTTTTAGGCACCAGTTTACTAGCTGGTGGTTAAAATCCCGGTTGAGAATTTGGAGGGGAGATCATGGGTTCGAAAGTCAGAATGCTTACAGGTGTCCTAAGAACTTCTTTCTGGCAGAGGTTTGGGTTGCTCTTCACTGTAATTGAAGCACCTAGAAGTGACTTTACATCTAATTTAGATCAGATGGGGAGGGGGGAAGGAGCAGCCTTCAGCAGTTAATTCCAGACAAGGTGATTTTTGATTCACTAAACCCAAACATAAATATTTTAGTTTAATAGTGACCTGCCCTTTGTAAACATGTGTACAGGAGACTGTGGGTCCCCACGATGACATCTGAGCAGGGGTAATGCGGCACTAGAGAAATAAAGAAAACCAGACACCCAGCAGTGAGGAAGACATCAAATTAAAACTCCTTAAAGAAATCTCTCACTTCCTATTTGCTAAATCACTCATTTTGTAAATGTCTTTGCTGTCGGTGATACCACATATAATGTGATCAATAGTATTTTTCTCTAGTGTTCCCCCAATTGACTGTTTGAAGAAGATGCTGGGCAGGAGAGAAAGGGGGTGGGGTGTGAAGCAAGGGGGCTGGGAGGAAGAAACTGTACTTGATCCTTATGGAAGTCAGTTAAAATTAATTGGAAAAAGCTTTTAAAGACCTAAGATGAAGACCAAATGTATCTCAGACCTGCGGCCTCATCCCCGACACTGAATGCGAAGGTCATTGCAAAGCTGTAGATTTATGCGGAAGGCTTGGGTGATGGAAAATGAGACAAAAGCATTTGGATTTTATTATTCCATTTACTCTGACCCTGGGCCATAAAGGGTTTGGAGAGCCTGTTTTATGTATTCAGCTGGTTGCCACACTGACAAGCATTTGGAGCCACTTAAATAAACCACCCCAACCCACAGCTGCAACAACACCATATCAAATACAGGTTAGAGTTGAAATGTAGAGCCAGCAGCACAGCGTCTCCAGCAGGTGCATGCAGAGTGTTTTTTAACCCCCTTGGTTTTGGAATAGTTCCCTTATTTATCTATCGGCTTTGATTTAAAGACCATTTAATCACCGGTATAGATTCCAGGTTAAAGCGTGCACACGTACACATACACTGACACATGCACTAGCTGAGCAAGCCACTTTCTGCTGCTCCTCCTATTTCCTGTTTTTTTTCAAGGGACTAGCACAGAGTTTGAAAACCTCATGTTTTGGGCCAAAGCCGGGCAATTCTGTCCTGCCTGCCCCTTTCCCAGGCTGCTCTATACATGCACTGAATCTCTCAGATTCCTGGCAGACACTGCTGCTTTGGAGCAACCAGAGGCAGGAAGGAGTAATGTACTGAGAGGGGGGGAGAGTGAGTAAGAATTTTGCTTAGAAAGAGGGGAAAACAGAGCATGTGTTTGAACTGATGATAGCAAAACTAGGTGTCCAAGCGTGCTGGGAAAAGGGAAAAGGCAGACAGTCAACTGCACATCCACTCACTCAGAAATCAGTGGGAAACCCAATATCAAGTTTCTTAATGTGTCTTGCAAGCTGCATGTGTGACATGTTAAGATTCTCCAATGGGCTACAAGATGTGTTACGCCTACATGAAAGTGGAGAGTTAAGTTTAAGTAATCCACAGACATTCAGATTTTCTAAAGAATTCACGTTCAGCCTGCCTGCCCCTCTTTTGTTCCAGTTTTCCATTAATTTTGTGTGATTGCTCATACTCTTGTTTTCAAATAGCAATATCACCAGTACAGACACAAGTTCTTGTGAAAACTGCTACATTTGCTCACACAAGCCAAGTTGCTCATTTATTAGATTTAAGGAAAGCAATTCACCTTTAAATAGGGATCACAACTATTCAGGGCAAAACATTTAATAGCCAAGAGAATTTAAAAAAATGGCAAAAGAGTATGTCAAATACATTTGAGTAGCAAAGCAATTCCAATCTCCTCTCAATAACCCACTAGCTGGAGAAAGAGGCTAATTTATGTGCTGTGAATTTTGCACTCAGCCTCTTCCTAGAGGCTATTCTTTCAGAAGAGAGTTGAAACACGTGATGGCTGAGATGAAATGTTGGAAAAAGATTGCACTGCACTAGTCTGTATTTTCTACTCCTGGCTAGATAAGCAGAAGACAATGTTGTACGACTTTTAATTCCTAAATTCACATTTTTCATAGTTTATTTTCCTCCTTAGCACATTTCTGTAGGGATCAAGCTGAATTCTCCTAACCAGCACCTCTAGTTATGTAGTATTAGGAATATTGCAACAAAAGCTAGAGTAGCCAGGACATCTTGCAGTCTTTTAATTTATTCTTATTTTGTATTACTTATATTTAATTTTGAGTGTCGGGTATTGATTAATCTACATAATAATCTAGAATAAAATAAGAACTGATAATGTTTAACAAAATTCAAGGCCTCTTTTCAAATTAAGCTTCTCTTATGAGAGTGAACGGACAATAATATCAAATCTTGCTTTCATAAAGAAAGAGAATGCAGTCAGTCCCATCTTAGCCTTGCAGATAATGTTATACGATAGACAGCTCTTCTTTGCAGTAGATGCAAGCCCAAACTAGAAATACCAACCTATATGCTCTCCTGCACTTGGAGGGAATGGCAGTCTGAAACTTTGCTTGGTTAAACCAACAGGGATCCTTAAGTGCCTGAAAGCTTTCCATTTTTTTAGAGCTTGTGGTGTGGTCATGAAAGGTGAGGATGCTCTTATATGAATCTCAGATATGTGTATCACAGCTGTCCACACCTGAGGTGGTCACCCTTCAGTGAACAGAAATCGGGCACTAGGTCTCATCCTGAAGCAAGTAGAGCAGATGAGTTGTGCACTAGAAATGCCCTTTCTCTCCACTGACTGCTGTGGAGTACAAGCGTGATGAGATCAGATGTAGACATCTACCTTATAGACATGTAAAGTTACAGGAGACAAATCCCAGGCGTAGTCACCTTTATCAGCTCTCGGCCACGGCAAAGGCCTGGTGTCGCTTTTCTCTCTTGCTCTCTGCCTGGAGGAGGCAACAAATTTGTCTCTTGATTTCTGAAATGCTCTCATTTAATTAATGTCACTGGGCTCAGCTTAGAAATATGTGAGTGAAATATAATTGTGTGGGCTAGAAAGAGAGTCGAAGGAGATGAACTGAAGGTCTATCCTGGCCTTAGACTCAAGGAAACTGAACCTGAGCCAAATGTTGTGTGGAGCTGTTATCCGTAACATAATCTGAATGAACTCTTGATCCAAACCATTCAAGGGAGTCCAAAACCCAGGGCTCAGCTTTTTATTCAGTAATTATTGATGTAGTCTCAATATGCAGTATTGGAGAAAACTAATTTGCAGGCCTAATCTTCCTACATCTGGAAATGAATTAAAAACAATTCCTATTTACTTTTACATGATAATTAATCTTACTGGATTAGGAGGACCTGATACTTTAAATGCTTCACCGAGGAGATTCCTCTGTGTTTTACAGACATTTAACATTAGAACTGAGTGAAAAGTAGAGTTTTTTTCCATGCTAAAATTTCCCAAATGTTTGTTGCAAAATGATCCGACAAACAAAAATTTGTAATTTTGAGCAAAACCCACTCCAAACTGAATCATTTTTGGATCTGAGTCTTTCTCACTGAAATATTGAAAACTTTCTATTTAAAGCAAATAGCTGCTGCATAAAAATGTGCGAATCTAGTCTTCAGTCAGATAATGTTGTCTATATTTATATAATGCTAGCAATAGTTGGGACAACTTACTGAGGTTAATAGACCTGTGTTACCAGCTGCTAGAGAAAGAGAACTGGGAAAGCTTCCCTTTTTCTTTGGTTGTTAAAACTTGACATCTTCCATAAGACACTTACATGGTCCAAAGTAAAGAAAGAAATGATAACCAAATCTGGATGGTTTCCAGCATCCAGAATTGGTTCCTTTCTGTCTAGCTTAATCACTTTTCGGCTACACTGATAAGGAAAGCGCTGGTACATAACAAAACTGGCAATCCCATACTGTGTGCCTTCAGCCAAATATTGCCGAGTTTGACTGTGATATCCATAATGGTCACAGAAGCAGGTGAGAAAGATGGGAGGAATGAGCCGAGTCCAGCAATTGCCATATCGTGGTGTGGAAAACTGGGGTCATTTGGCTCATAGTCACTGCTTCTTGTCCAGTGATACATGAGTCATAAAGCAAGCCAGCATAAGAACATAGTATGGACCTGTTTAATGCAAAAGAAAAAAATATCTAATAACCACATGTATAGTGATTCTTGATGATCACTAACTTTCACCGAAATTGGGACAGTTGTCTTTTAATTGACTTTTTCCCCCACAGCATTGCACTGGGAAATCAACTCTGATATACTTGTAGCAAGGTGGAAAACAGTTGAACTCTTGTCAGATTTCTGTAGAGATCAGATGGTATTTATTTGCTGTGGTGCTCTCTTGGGCTAGATTCAAACTCACGTTCTGCAGATTACAGGGAAAATCTTTGGAGCCTCAGATGGATTTTATGCTGACTAAATTTAGAAATATTAGCAATTAAACCTGAAGCTGGGTTCCTTTTCTTGGCATTCCTATGAAACGCTGCATTAAGGAGAGAACAGGGTGAAAATAAGAGCTGGTGGACTAAAGGAGGAGGATAAAAGATTCATGAATATTTCTGCTAATAAAAAGTGCTGAGCTTGGCCTATTTGATTCATGGGGTCATATTCTGCATTATTGTTGAGTATTCAAATGACCTCCAGGAATTTGTAAAGCTTTCATAAAAGTAGAGAATTCCTTGATATTTTAGCTCAAAGTATGCTTTTAAAGAGCGCCTATCACATTCAGACACAATTCCAATTCTAGAGAAAATATTGCTTCTTCCAGTATTCAAAACATAGAACACATTAACAGAGCAGATATAATTTTTTTGTTCTTTTTTAGAAGTGCAAGCACTTAGTTTGTTTTGAGGATGTTCACTATTTATTATCATCATTCATTAAAAAATTGGCTGTAGGTATCTAAGGAGAAGGCAGAAGTAATACCATACAAGCTGGAGAGGCAGTCACGTCATTGACTCGACCAATAGCCAGAGCCAAAATGGTTTTGAGTGCCCCATCACTTGAATATTATTTCCACCAAGTTTTCATGAATATTTCTGAATAACAAAAATATTAGTCGAAAATCAGAATCTGTTTTCAAACTGCAATACAGTGAAAATAAAAAAGGAAAAAATAATCACAAATATGACTGGAAAAAAAAGAACACAAGGAGAAGGAAATCCCAGCCCCGTTGCCTGTCATGTAACTTTGTGAAATACTTTTGCTGGTTTTAGGTCCTGTGGCCAAATGCAGGCTCTGAACAAAACCCAGCCCTGTCGAGCAAACTGCTTTCTAGTTGCAAGCATGGAGACCATTCCTGCAAACAAAGAGAGAGGGAAATATGTAAATTTAAACAAATTCACAGTTCTTTTTCCTCAGAAAAAAAAGCTTTCATGTTATTTGAAATAGCCAGACTGCTAGAGTAATGTTCTTACATATAAATGGAAATCCTTTTTGATATTTACACTACTGATTTCTGCACTTTCTTTAATCTCTGCTTTCAAATTAATAGACAATAACATCAGATTCCTTCCTTGGCTCACTCAGCACTTGTGCATATTTACCCAAGTGTCTAGAGTGGAGATTGTACACATATCTCTAATCCACCTGCCTATGTTAGTTAAAAGCCCAGATAAAATCAGCAGCACTTAAATCTTAACCTTTTAAGTCTGAAATGTTTTTAAAGCCTGGGCTCATGGCAACTCCACTGAAGAGGGGGGGGGAGGTGGAAGTTGAATGTAAAACATTTCACAGCTTGAACTATTGTTTCTTTCCAGTGGAAACTAAGCTCAGGAGTCCTGCAAGAGTGTTACTCTGAGAACATTAGTAATGCTGACCAGCTCATAAAGTTTGCAGCCGTGTTGAGTGCTCCTAGCCTCCTAGAGTCAACTTCATTTTCCGTCCCATGGATATACTGCTCCTGAAAACCCTAGCAAGCAAAAGAGAAACACGAGGAGTGTGAGCTGTGATATCTGGCACTCTCCTTCCCCAACTTTGCCTTTTGTTTCAGTGTTTGGCTTTGGACCCTTTAGAGGCCACTGAGTGATTTAACACCTGGATGGCCCCGGGACAGCAAAGATACTCTAACAGCATGTTGTGCTCTCTTCTTCCTTAAATAGTGTCAAGTCTCTTGTTGGCTTCCCTCAGGAGCTGGACCTAAGCGAACAGATGCACCTATTCCTTAGAGGATGAATAGTTTGTTTATGTAGAAGAGATGAATGGGGCAGTAAGGCCGTCTAGGTCAGTTATTTAGCATGAAAAAAGCCATCAGGATCACCCTGTGGTATTGCCCAAGGAAGTCTGGAGCAGCTGAGTACAAAGGTGTCCACACATTCTCCTCCTACAGTACTCCTCGGGGAGCACTTTAATTAGGAAGGAGGGCAAATTACTTGGGATGCTGTGTGTGGAGGTATGGAGACAGGCGGTCCCAGCCATGTCTCCCAGGAGGCAGCACTGCTGCTGGAGCAGAGCAGAGGGTGGCACTGCAATCTGTGGGTGTTCTCTGGGCATCTCTTCAATCCACTACACTTCTCCCTGTGTCACACATCTCTTACATCTGGGCCCAAGCATTAAGGAATTTTTTTTTTTTTTTTTTTTTTTGGTTTACCCCCAAGCTGACACCAGGGGAAAGGGCTAGCTGGGAACATGGATGGGGAAAGTATGTGTGCATCTTTCTTTTCGCCCGTCTTATTTTCTCTCAATCTACCCTCAACAAGGGTGCCTATAGAATATAGCATAATGCTGCATTGTTTGGTTAGGGATTTAATTTCACTCCATCACAAGCTACCATCGGAGCCCCTGTCATTGCAATTTGTCACACTTTTTTGTGTGCTATATCTCACTGAAGTCACATCTCCTCCTCAGCCCGTTGCATAATCTCCTAGTCTGGAACAAAGCTCTGCAACATAATGAAAGAGGTGAAATCAGGAAAGGGAAAGTCAATGGTTACCGTTATCACCATAGAACTTGCTCCCACTGGCTCTGCAGGTTCAGTCACACCATGCAAAACAGAGTAAGAAGGACATGCTGTGTGTGTGTGTTTTTTTTTTAAGCCCGTTTATTGAACGTACAGGCAGCACCATTGGCTGCTGAGAGATGTAATCCTATTCCCTCCTGCAGACCACCAGCCATAAAGAGGCTGCGGGATGTCCCACTGGCCCACCAGGGAGTTGAGAGCCTCCAAAATAGATATCACAGGGAAAAGAGTGGAGAAATCAGTTTGCTTTAAAGGAGGGGATTGACTCACATCTCAGGCTAAACCCACAATAACGTTGTGTTTAGGAAAAATACCCTGAACAGTCAGAAAGAAGATAGAATAGCGTGCTTTAAAGGAAAAATGAACATCTGCCAAAATAAGCAGGATTTTGTTTTCTGTAGAAGGGTGGTCAAGGACTCCGCTATATGTTGAAGGCTGAATTTCAAAAAGTAAGCTGACTGCTTAAAGCTCATGGAGAATGATAATAGTTCATAAGGCTGCACATGTGCTCAGGGCTACACACCTTCCAGCACTGCTTCAACAAGGGCTTCGGTTTCTTCCCTGCATTGCTCCTGGGGCACTATAACCATGTCTTCATGTTCTCACTCAGTTTAAAAATTAGAAACTAGAATGAATTTGAGATTCACTTACAAGGACATCCCTGTAAACAGCATGTTGATCCTGTAAAGGCAACGTATACTAAAGAAAGGGGCTTCATGGAGTCCTCTATGGACTTTGCTATTGCTATTGCTATGCTGTGGAAGGGAAGAGAGCAGCCTGAGATATACAGCTAATTCTCAGGACAATATTATTTTTGTTCTTTGTTCCTGTTGTTGCCACTCTGCCTGCTCAGAACTTGTATAAAATCTGGTCACTCTTCCTCAGGGCCTGGTTTATAGATCTGGGCTCCCAGATTTGAAATATCTGGGAAAACATTTTACCAGCCTGGAGTTCACAGGCAGAACCCAATGATTTGCCATTTCAGCTTACTGGATGTGGCAACAGAATTATTTTGAAAATGTGTTTTGAGGGCTTAATAAATGTAAATAATGTCCATTATGGGGGATTCCAATTTCTTCAAGAGGGACAAAAGAAAAGAAAAATCTGAAACACGAAACGTTTGTGGTCTTCAGTCAACTCTTATATTCTAATTTCTGATAAAGTTTATTCCTTTTTCAATAGAAAAGTTGCATTTCAGCTGAAAATTTGCCCCCAAAAGTCCCCAATTTTTGATCAGTTCTGAACACTTCTGTTCACATTAAATAAAGAGAAAGTATAAAGTATTCACAAGACATGTATCAATTTGACATCAGTGTAACATTTCTTAAGTGGCTCATTCAGGAGTGAAGCCCATGACTAACAGGCAAATGGCAGCGAGATACAAGGAAAGATGGTTTTACAAAGGAGAGCAATAAGAAAGGAAAATGTTACACTGTTTCCACCGTGTGTTTTATAAGGAAGATCAGGGTAACAATGAGTCACTGTGGAAAGGATTTATTGGGCTATGGAGCTAAAAGTCTGTAAAGATTAAAATTCTGATGGGGTTTGGATGGGGAATTGTTTCTGAGTTTAGTTTTATCCAGCTCACTGTCCAAGTTATTAATCCCCTTGTGTTTTCTAAGCTGGGTAACTCGTTGTCGATATGCTCCCTGGGCCAATTTCAGGCATGCCGGCCCACAGACTGGTGTAATATTTCTTCAGGCGAATCACTGGGTGGTCTTGTCTTGTCTTGTGAAGAGTGAGAAGCAGATAGCAGGAGACTTTAAGATTGCTGTTGCAGGCATCAGTCTTAGAGTGGAAAATAATCCACCTGGAAGGACACTGCCTTTGCAAAGAGGGGCAGCCAGTGCTCTGATTGGGAGATAAGTTACATGCTGAAATGTTTGCAGCGAAGGTGCAATTTGTCAGTGAGAGGCAAGGCTGGTGATTCAGGCTCTCTGGTGTCTGTTAGCATCTGCCACTTGCATCCACTTGCAGCTTCTCGGGAACCGCTGAACACTAGAAAGCAGCGCACTTCACTGCCGTGTGAGAGCAGGTGACTGGCATCAGCCTTCAGTTAACCCTCGTGACAAACCCCAGAGACGTGTTGACTAGCTGCAGAAAGTGTCTAGTGTCCAGCTTTCCTCAGTGATGGCCGTATGATCTCTTGCAGCATAGGACAGCCAAACTGGGACAATCCCAAGTGAAAATAAGTAGGCAGGGGAAGCACATCATGATAGTCTGATCTTCAGAGCTGCTATCAACTGCTTTTTCCTCACATTGTGGATGCTGAGATGCTCTTGGAGGAAGGAGATATCATTTGAAAGGGAAGCAAGGAGTTTAGTCTGGGCAGTTTGTTCCTACAGGCAGCATCTATCTCCCATGAATGCTGTCAGAGAGGGCAAGATGCCAGTGGGCAGCAGGGAGGGGCATCAACCCAGGTTTCGCATGTGGCTGTGCAGAAGCCAGCAGAGCCCCTTCGTGCTAATCCCATGGTGTCTCTGAACTGCTGAGGAGGCTGATCTGAGGTCTCGCCCCTAAAGACAAGTGCTCCAGGTCAGATTCGCTGTAGCTGGAAGTTTTTGCAAGTATATTCCCCCCTGGTGTTTTGTAAACCAGGAAAGAATATTGCATTTCATGGAGAAGAGCATGATATTATCACTAAGCATTAGATTTAGCTGAGAGGAATTTGGTGAATTTGTCACTCCCCTGCATAATTCCTCCGGTTTTGCTTTTGTTATAGCAGTTTACATAGGGTAATGAGATAGGATGGAACTAAAATACTCTTTTTTGTTGTTAAAAACCTTTTTCACAAGGAAAGGGGGCAAGATGTTCATAGCTCAAACTTGATTTAGATAAAGGAGCCTACTGTCTGAATTTATCCAAATTACTCGTACTTCTGTTAGGACAATGAGTCATGAGATTCATAACACTTCTTTTTCTTGTCCCAGCTGGAACTACCGCCAGAACAATTTTGTGTGCGGGTCTGATGTTCTCAGCTATGATACCATCTGGAGTGAGTGAGCAAAATGCACTTGAGTGGGAAACGCAGCTGAACTTTTCAGAACGCTGAACCACAACATCAGAGATTGAGACCTAAGGGTTCAGGCCTAGGCTTGAAGAACAATTTTGTATTTGTGCCAAGAAAGGCAGTCCTGGACTACCAGGAGAAAAGCACCAGAGAAGACACCACTAGGGCGCAAAGGCCAGAGAAAACTTCATTAAGTTTTATATGAGAATGAGCATCTGTCTGAACATCTTTATTACCTATCCTTGTGTTTTGGTGTAGCTTGCACAGAAAATGCATGGATCTTCATAAAGAAAGGTTGCTTTTTTAAAAAATACTTGTTATGCATGTGCATTAAACTCAATCTACTGCTATAAATTAAGCAGTCTAACAAACACAGTATCACTAGCTATAGCCCTTCAAAGACTACTTGTAAATTTGAATAGCATAGGTTATTCTACCATGTCCATCTCCAATAATCCCAGTTAAAACCCCTCACTGGAGAGAATTAGGTCCAAACACCATCATTTTGTACTGCCTGGGTAGTACTAAATAACCAGAAGTAATGGGAGAAAATCTGGGCCTTTACTACAAAATGATCTCCAAAACAATCTGAAAAATCATGTCAAAGAGAAAGGTTTGGGCCTGATTAATAAACATCTGGTAATGCATTTTGCATAGCTTTGAAAACAACTTGCTACTTTTGTATAACAGCATCTCTACCTTCGTCTGGATGGGCAAGTGAAAATGGTTTGAACCAAGCTTTATTTAAGCTTAGTTTATTTCTCATAAAATGAAGGGGGACCGAAAACTTTACTGCTGATCAGCAGATCTTCACAATGTCATAATCTGTTCCTATTTCTAGATGTTTTATGTAGTGATAATGATGAGGATTTGTTTGAGGTTTTGCCCAGGAGCTTGGTTGGATCCTAATGGCACTAAATTCCTATGAGAGGATTTTAGGACATGGATTCCTGCTCTGCAAAATGCAGCCGGTATGACCTAGGCAAATCACTTCTGATCAGGTTTTCAGTAGTTCTTCAGCAAGTTCTTGTAAGTGCTTAAGCAGGTTAAGTGCCCAAATCCTATTAATTTAGTTTTGAAAAGCTAGCCTTTAGTCTCTCTGGCACATATTTTCATAGGTATTTATGATCCCAACTACCTCTGAGGATTTCCCCCTCTGTGCCCTCAGCAAAAGCTGGATAATAGCACTACCCTATCTACCAGGGATGTTCGAGGATATGTACATTAAAGATTACACAGAAGTCATTTAGGCTGGTTGATCTCACAGGTGTATTTACATGGCCTGATTCTCTTCCCATGAACTTGTTTGAAATAAATGGAAATGCAGTGGTAATAAAAATGGTGTCACCAGAGAATGAATCTTATAATGTGATATGCTGTTCAGAGGCTGAATGGGTGCAGAACATGAGTGTCGTTTTTCAGAGAGGACTTGTTTCTGTTAGACAGTGTTGAGGTACATACGGGATGGAAGCCCTTCTTCCTGCTCTCCCGCCATGACTGTGGGGACAAAATGAAGCCTGGCTTTTGCAGAAGCTCTTCTACTTCTAAAGCTACTGCCTAAACCAGCTGAAATATCATAATTAATCTGGTATTCGTCTTACGTACCCCTTTATTTTTGAGGCAAAATGAGCCCAAACACTTTGAAGGTGGGAATTTACACTCCAGCAAATAGCTGAACATTAATGACATTCAGCCGGTATGGAAGCATATATTTTATAGGAAACCACATTGGTTATGCTTGAGAAATCTTTCTAGGACAGCCATTGCCCTGAGACTTATGCATCTGCATAAAGTCTGCTACATTAGAAACTGAACAGAATGGCTTGTCTCTCCCACGGTCTTAAGTTAACACTTTTCCTTTTGTCTGGGGCACCCTTTTCTAAACTTGAAATCCAATTGGCCAACAATTAAAGCCAATTAGCACGTGAGGAAAATAAACCGCAGACCCCACTTCTATGTATTTCATGGGCTGTTAGAAAGCCTAGTTAGCTCAAGGCATTAGCATAGTTCAGTATCGGTCGAGGCACACAGCAGAGACTAGTTGGCTTAAAGTATTAGACGACTGTGATAGCGTCCTGGCTGAGCGGCAGTGTTATTCTGGGCTCACAGCTGCCAAACATTCTTGACAGGAGACGAGGCAGATGTCCAAGGACAATCAAAGAGAGAAGAAAGTTTAAGCCAACGTTTGCCTATCTCATATTCTCTACTTGATCCTCTCCTCAAAGACAAGGCACAGCTGTTGCACTTCAAGGTCTATCTGGCTGAACCCAGCAACTCCTCCCTTTCTCCCTCCTGGCCTGCCTGAGCTTTCTGTGTGTTGGACTTTGGCAACCTACCAGACCTCATTAACTCCTAACAGGACAATTCATGACATTAAATGGGTCTTATTTAATCTTTTTGTATGTGTGTGAGTATCTGAGAACAATTCTGCCGCATACTAATTGCATGAAAATGTGGCGGATTATAGTTATGTGAGTATTGCCCACCAGTCTACAAGGGATCACCCTGGGCCACAAGAACAAGCACTGTAACATTAACAAGGTGATTTGTTATAGCTGCAATGGCAAAGGTGATACAAAAACAGCAGACAAAAGTGTTTCACAGACAAAGGCATCAAGAGGCTCAGTCATTTTGCTCTCACTGATGAATAAAAATACAAGAACCATTGTGGTAATGAACACAGTGAATGATGGCAGGTGTATTAGTAAGAACAGAAGTGTCATGTCTATAGCTCCCAGCCCATCACAACAATTTATCCTGCTCAGAGCCTGCTCTCTGTGGCCTTCTTTTCTGGCTGATACTTTGATTTGGGCAGGGAGTGAGTTGTTGGCTGGATTTTGTGATGCTCAGGTCAATTCCTGCTGCTTTTTTTTTTTTTTTTTTCTGAGCCCCACACCAGCTCCTATTTCACATGATGTGGGACACGCAACTACCATATTGCTGCATGAGATGGGGATGCCTTCAGTTCAATTCCATACTAGTCATGTGATAAAGGAAGGGCTGGTGTGAACAGCCTTCAAATCCCTCATTAAGTGATTATAAAGTATTTAGGATACCAACCTTGGATGCCACTGGCCTACAGGAATAGGCTAGGACATGGAAAACTTGGGCTCTGCCACTAGTTTACTCTGTAGCCTTCATTCTTCATGGTTTATTCTGAGCCACTACACTGGAATAATAACATCTAGCTATATTTCAAAAGCACTGTGAGACTGTCAGAGGAAAGGAATTGGCTAACTTCAAAGTAGTACTATTATTAACTGCATACAGAGCTGTGGAAAAGATGTAGTTGGCCAGTTTAATACAAGTATCCAGCTGAGGTTCCCAGTCCAAAAATATGGAGATTTTCCAAATGTTAAACAATTCAAGTTTCTCAAAGAAGGATATCTTCATGTTTTAAGTTTTTGAATTTTTTACATGTGGATATTTTTTGCACAGGCAGAGTTGCAACCATGTGCAAATAGAGGCTAAGATTAGGGCATATGCCATTTTGCTCCCAAAAATAAACCTGAAATGAGTTTGAATGAGCAATCCTGTTATAACAAACATTTGTATGTCTACAGTGGAGCATTTCTCCCTCTTCCTCAAATTTAGTAAAAAATCACAATTCTGGACATCCAACAGTTGTAGAAAACATGCTACTTACCTATTAGTCATTCTACCTAGTATTAGGTAGAATGTCTTCTGCCCTTTACCCACTGATTTGTTTCATTTGTTTTCAGCATCATGAACCATACATAGAGGCACAGCAGCAGACACTCTGGGGCCATCAGATGCCTGAAGCTTAGAAGTGCTCTTCTGATAGGAGCCATATATACTTTCCACAATGTACAGGCACATGACTGAGATGGTTGAATTGCTGTAGCTCCACCAGCAACCACCCACTGACTGAGCCACAGCAACCACGTGCATGTTCCCCAAGTACCACAACTTTTAAGTTAACACATTTGCTTAGACCATGAAAGTGGTTCCTATGCCTCATCTGGCAGGCAGTAAATGGTTAAATTGTGGTAAGTGGATCACTTTCAATTGTGTGACTATATCCATAACATAATCTGGGATTTCAAAGGAGCCTTGAGCAATCAGCATCTTCCACTGCTTTACTGTGGGCTTTGCCAGTCTCCATCCCTTAGGGTCTCAGTTATAATTCCTAGACTAAAATAATGTCAAAAACTATTTTGACTGTCTCCTAAATGTAATAAAAATCTATCCCTGAAGAGTCATCAGTGCCCAGTCTCTGTGTGCCAAATTTAATTTTCTGTGTAGGGAGGCAGGGAATGAAAACAAACAACCCCTTAAACAATGACATTGGGATCTGAATGTGCTGTGCCTCCCAAGCCATCCAAAATCAAACACAAAAGGATGCAAAGCATTCCCAAATGCCTTCCCTTCTCTTCTCACTGGAACTCTGATGGACTACAGCCTTTGGCTGAGAACAAGCTCATGACCACAGCAGTGATTTAGCTTCTCTTTCTCACCCTGGAAGACCTTCTCCATCTCCTTCCAACCTCTGTACTTGCAGTGATTTGGGTGTTTGGTGAATAGATGTCTCTGAGAGAGCAGTTCAGGTGCCACCTGGCTCTTTATCTTGGAGTTAATGGGCTATTTCAAACTCATCAGGACCTTAAGAGATGAATGGGAGGAAAGGTGTGTGAAGAAGGGCCTTGTCTGAAAAGGTTTTAGGGACCAGGCAATGCTGCAGTTTGCTGTGTGCTGCTATGGTACAAGAGAGAGTATGTCAGATATTGGTGTGACCTCCCTGGGAAGCAACTGGGACTGTTGCATGCTCAGGGTCCCAGGAAAAATAAAAAAAGCATCAGGAAACCACACGAACTAAGGTCAACAGGAGCAGCACTGCAATAGAACTGTTGCATGTGCTACCCTGGCAAACAGGCTGAAATAATTAGTGTGCGACCATTTTGCCCGACTTTCAGAAGGCTGATGGAAGAGTGGCTTCACAGCTACTGCCACTCTGCACAAGGCTAAGAGGAATTTGGCAGCTGAAGCCCCATCCTCTCACATTCATTAAAAACCCCATTTATTCCATGTGATTTAGTGCTATGACACACATTAGGAAGCAACAGCTAACTAGTACTTGAAAAGTTGCTTAGGTCTATGCTGCTAAAGATATTTAGACACCTAAGCTGCTTCAGAAAGATTTTTCAAAAATGCCAGGATGATTCATTCCTATTAATTTCAATAAGAGGCAGTTAAACGGTGCATTTATTTGTCAGTGCTTAACTGCTTAAAAATTGGATGGTGCTGACTCTGAAGATTTAGGAGCCCTGGCTCTGCAGCAGAGCCAAAATCCTGTGAAGAAATGATCATTTTCCCCATTCAAAACTTTCTATATTTTGGGGGCTGTTTCTTTTGTCTGTTACTACTGCTTCCATTTTAAAGGCCGCTGTATTTTAGTGCCTGGGGAGGAGTTTACTGTGTACATATGGCAAGACCATGCTTAAGGCCTTTTAAATGTAAAAGAACGGGTGAAGCTGAAGTTGCCCTGTGGCTTTGTGTCCACCATCCTTCAGTCCAGGTGTGAATCCCTATGAGGCCTTACAGTACAGGTGGCCTGATGGGGTGCTGATTTTGATGACATATGTTTGAAGAAGTAAAAATGAAATGCTGACAATTTTTACACTCGGATGGACTTCCTGGGGTTACCTGATTTATATTTCTCCTGCTTTGTGGGCTCTACATTCAAGTCATGAGTGAGTGTCTCATGTGTGCATGGATGGCTCTGGAAAGGACGGAGCTCTGCATACACCGTGTGGTAAAGTGGAAAGGATCACAGGAAATCTCAGCTGCTGGCTTGACTAGAGAACATTGATTAGGGGCTGCAATTCTCTCTCTAGGGAGTGTCCCAGGGCTGGGAGCCAGCAGCCTGGGGTGGGGAGCTGCTAAGCTATGTCACTCTTGTCTTGTGAGGGCATGACATGACATCAATGCTATCTGTGCCCGGGAGGAGGAAAACATGGTGGCAGTCACTGCAGCACGGCACACATACTGGTCCACCAGCAGAGAGGCTGTCTCAGGTGTCTCTCTTCTCTGCAGAGGCAGCGGGGAAGGCAGCCAGGGGTGGATCAGACCTGCTTTCGGTTGCACAGAGTCAGTCAAGCAGAGCGAAACACAAGGAAAATCTTTCTTCAGGTCCCCAGCTGAGTTTGCCCTGACACTACCCCACCTTGTTTGAGGAAGGCAAGAGTCTGGTTACTATGAGGACTTTTTGTTCATTAAACTTGAGCTGCAAGAACTAATTTGCCTTTTGGGCAAGGTTGCTGAATACAAAGCTGCATCTTGTCCCGCTTGCACGACCTGTCTGTGCGGGCGCTCACCCAGCGCGTCAGGCACGGGCAACACTTCCAGCACTTCGGAGGTGGCAGAGGCATCACCTTGGCTGGTGAGCAAAATAAGATCCCAATTTTCCTGGCCTGGCGTGAGAGCTTTTCTCTGAAACGCAGCAGCACTTTGCATTTGCGTTGCTATCGTCTCCCTCACCTGAGTTCTGCTGGCGCTGACTTGGGTCGCAACAAAGCGTAGTGCGTTTTATCATGAAAGTCCTGCTGCTCCCTTCAAAGGGCAAGCCTCAGGATGACCCTTCCTGGGGAAGCCAAGGGCCCTGCAGAGCTGCCTCTGTAAGGGTTTGCACCTACCATGGGTGTCACCCAGCAGCTAAAACCACTTTTAGTGGGGAGACCAATCTCAGGCAGACCCAGTCTTTTAAACCCAGATGGTAATAACTTTGAGACTGAAATCTCTCACTGCCCTGTGGAGAAAGAGCAAAGGGAAGTTTACAAAAGGCCCATATGTGGCTGAATCATTTTAAGCAGCTCAGGTACAGACACACCTCTTCCTTATCCAGAAACCTCCTCAGGGAAAGAAAGAAAGACATATGTTTGGCCTCTGCAGCAAGCTCTTATCTTGGCAGGAGAAAGCTATTGATGTTCATGTTTCACATTTCTGGCGCCCAAAACAGGTTCTGATGTTTAAAATGAGGCAGCGGTGGAACCTGTTTTAAATATGTAACAGTCTCGGAAAGGAGCAGTCTAATCACTTCATTATCCAACACAGCAGAAAATGGTTTGAAACCCAAACTTGGGAGAGGGGGGCTTAGAGGAACCTTCCACAACAAGACATTGCCAGCATTAACCCTGGTATTTATTGCTGATTTTAACTATGGTGCACAGCAAGCATTTTCTCAGCCTTGCATTGCAAGAATATATAATTCATATGCTTAATATTTAGCCTCGGCTCTCCTTGCATATGTTACAGTGCTGGAGACTGTTTGTGTGTTTGCTATATATCAGTTGACACCTCTGTAAAATCTTTATATTGAATGCCTTTGGCAACTATATGCCAAATAATAGCATTACCATTTGTAATTTTCTTAGCTGCAGCTTTCCTGTAAGCTTTGCTCTATGCATTACAAGTAGGAAGGATTTAAAGAGCTTTATTGGTTCTCAAGTCTTCCTAATGACCTTTCCACGCTTTTGTAAGTCAAAATAACTTTTTTTTTCTCTTCTCCTTGTGCAGTTTCAAGTGATACTGCAAGAGCTCCTAAACAAATAAGAGAAGTAGACAACCACTGTCTCTACCCCTGCTTTATCTCTCTGTTCCACCTCTCTTACTTCCCAACCATAGTCCCCTGGTGTCACCCCCAGACACCCTCAGTGTCACCCACCTTTTGTTGACTCTGGTTTTGCAGATGCTTTTCTTCCCTTATTCTCATCTTCAGATCTGCTCATTATATTACCTATGCTGGAAAAAGAAATAGAAAAGACCCGGGTGAAAAATGGGGCCTAGCACTGCTCAGCACTGTACCAATAACACAAAGGCTGTCCTTGCTTCAGGACTCGCTGTGTAGGATTTTGACAATATGCCACGCAGGAATAAATAAATGGGAAGGAGATATGTTTATACCTGTTAATGATTGTGTGGAGCTTCAATAGCCATAGTATTTGCTTCTTTTATAAATTCTGCTTGTTTTCCCCTAAAGCATCTCAACTCTTCCCTCAATTGTAGGCTTTTGTTTTGTCTGTCCTGTGCAATGTCTTGTCCACGTGGGGCTGTGAACTTCTCAGAACCAGAACTGTATGCTACTCTTGTTTAGCTAGCACCAGGTACATTTACAGGGTTGTATATTTGCTTAATAAAAATAAATAACCAGCAGAAGTTCCAAGCTCAGAATTACTCCAGACACAGCATTTTCCTTATTGCTTTGTCTTGTGGAAAACAAAGTACATTTTATCCTACGTTTATCATGTAGCTTATGTGGTGCTTTTCATTTTGATGTATGGCACACTTTCTAATGTGTCTCCCCTCATGTCTCTTTATTACTAAAGTGTTTCAGTGGAAAAGTATATTACAAACAAATAAATAACTTTCAACTACTGTCACTAGAGTAGCAAGAGAGCCACAGGCACAGGCTAGTTGGGTCCATTCATTATGAAGCCTTATTCAGGACTTTCTGACTATCTTTTTCTTTTTATGTTAATGAATGTTTCCCACAGCTTCATCCTAGCACATTTTGTTCTCCAGCACTTGTTCTCATATATCCCTCCAAAGGGATATTTGAGTTGGTTCAATGCATCTCAGAATTAAAAAGCAAAATAGAGTTTAGTTTCCTCAAAAATGAAAGGCTGGATCTCAGCAAGGGGAGGGGAGAGGAGAAAGAGAGGCAGTGGATAGGAGCTGAACTCTTGGCTTAAGTCTCTTGCTACTTTTTCACGGAGGGACGAGAGCTACTGTCTACTGCAGCTGCAGTGGGCTACTTTTCCCCCCATGATAGATTCCAGTCCAGACACCGCCATCTCCCTTGGTCACATCAGTAATGAGCATGGTTTTCTGGGGCTCTGAAGGCACAACTGCCATCCGTCAGGTGCAGGCTGGTACCTTAGCCCAGGCTTAGCCTCTACTGAGTTACTGCTACTGAAACCCAGCTTCAGCCTAGGTTTTGAAACAAGCTAAGATAAGAAACAAGAGTTTGGAAATCAGTGCAATTGTGGAGTGTGGCTTATTGATCATGAGGAGCTGGATAGACAACTGTGACTGGTGATACTTGAAGTCTGGCTGGGTCATGATGAGTTGGCCACTGCTAGCCACTACCTAGGAAGACCAACGAGAACAAGTTTAAATGCATGAAACTTTCTTTGTACAGTTAGGAAAGAGAAAAAGGCAAAATCATGGCTTAAAAATAACACCTGCAAAACATCATTAGTACTACAAACCTGTTCTTGGTAACTTAATAAAGCAGCATGGGCAGGAGGGTGCGGGCTGCCAGCACTGCTACAAACACAAGCAAGTTCTGTGTTCAATAAGGAAAGGATCCCACCCCACCCCCTGCTCTCCACCATCACCTTCCCTCTCTAAAGCCACGAATATGCCTGAGGTTGTTTTACACGGGCTGGGTTGTACATGCAAAACTCTGCGACAAGCCTATTAAAAGTGTGTTAAATTACAATACTCCTGTTTAGGCTCCTTCACCAAGATGTGGATGCTAATTTATGGCAGCTGCTGGATGACAAACCTACAGATGAATTGAGGAAGCAAAGGAACTACACAAATGAAAATGGAGAGTATGGCATGGTAATTCCTTCGGGCAGGCCTGAAGCCTGGGAATGTTTGTTTGTTTGTTTTTGAGCACTTTCTATGAGAATACTGTTAGAAAAGAACTCTTTTAGTTATGTCCTTTCTGCTCCCTGCCCCAGCCCGATTGTGTGAAAAAGCAGCTTTGCCATAAACAGATTTTACTATATCAGAGTCAAATTTTACTACATCATTATAGGAGTGTTCCACTGGGTAATATGACTGGCCGCCCTATCAGAAGACCAGTGCTAATGCTGTAGTGAAAACATGCCATCACACTTCCCCAATAAAAACTTTTATTGTATCCCAGTGCACATTAAAAACAACACTAACTGCATTAATACATTGTAATTTACTTTTGTATTATGGAGCAAATGACAAACCTAGTGCTAATGAGGTCATATTTTCCATTACCCCAGTGCAAACTCTTGGTTAATCCAGTCCTTGGAGATTTCCATTTGGAACTCAGGCACACTTGTGTGTGCACATACATGCACAGACACACACACTAAGCACATCCTGGTAAGGGATGTTTCCATTGTCAAATGTGGTGACAGAATTTGATTTTATTTTAAACTGCTGCTTTCAAAACAAACATTTATTTTTAATTGCTCTGACATTTGCATTTTGTTCACAAGGCATTCTTTAATCAAAAAAATATACAAACATTCCCATCACCAGTGGTGTCTCTTACTTGTGAAGCCGCTTTCACACTATGGTGAACAGAAATGCAATTCTTCTGTGCTGCAGAAGATGAGGCTGAATGGATTCTTTAGGGATTGCTTATATTTCAAGTGCAATTATTTAAGAAGCTGTAAGCTTTCCATTTTATTTTGTCATGAGCTGAATGTTAGAAGAAAACTCATTTCTCAGGAGATATGGATGATTCTTTATTTCTAAACTTCCTGTGGTGTTTTCTTAATGATGCTATTAAATGATTAAGCTTTGCTTTTATAAATTAGATCACCAAAATGAAATCATTAAGGCGCTCTCAGTTTTATTAAGCATAGTTATTTGCCATCATGTGTAAATTCACTTAAGTAATCATCTACACTATCTGCTTTAAAATTGTGTTGGCAGCACCACAGGGAA
The DNA here is from genome assembly GCF_965140245.1 of Athene noctua. NCBI lineage: Eukaryota > Metazoa > Chordata > Aves > Strigiformes > Strigidae > Athene > Athene noctua. Next base: position 10,501,982 of record NC_134049.1, on the reverse strand, counting down.
GTCAGTTCGGCATGGTGGATGGAGATACCCGTCTCTCCTCATTTCAGAAGGCTCAAAATACACTAATGAGAGCAAAGGATGTGTTTATATGAGAAAGGCAAACCAGTGCCAAGGGCTTAGGGAATGACAGATCACACAGCTTTGCACCCCAGCCAGTTCTCTGGTAGGCAGTTATTCGACCTCTGGGGCTTACTGCTATGCAAATAGTAGCGTGGGGTTGCACATAGGTGCAGCCTCTTCCCTCCCAGGTGACACAGAATTGGGGGCTCCATTGGGTCGCATTAGTTAGCAAATTACTTTGTCTTTATTTTCCCTCCAGTCCCTTCCCTTCCTCTCTCTCAGTATCTCTTCTCTGCACTCTGCTATTTGTTCCTGCCACGTTTTAGTCTCTACTCTGCTGATGAATTAGTCTGTTGCTCAGGGAGAAAATTGATCTTCACTCTTACAGAAGTTGCAAGACAAGTTATGCTTAGTTCAGGCTGTGGTATTTTGCTAGTCCATGCTAGGATAAGAAATAGATGGTGCTAAGTATGTAGACTTGAACTGCAGCCGCAAAATCTAAACCAGAGACTCTCACTGATATTTACATTTAAAGCCATTCCCTTTAGCTCTTAAAACCACTATACATTTTTAATGATGTTTTATCAAGGAGGTTTTCTTTCTGGAAAGATTAAAGGGAGAAAGGATGGATGTTTAGTGACTTGGGAACTAGTTTGAGAGTAGAGGAAAAACTGTGTATTTATGTTATCTTGAACTGTAAGCTGTGGATGTTGTAAGGACAGAAGTGGTGGGGCACCCTCATGTGATAATGCAAGTATCTTATGTACTTCTTCACATATGTGTCTAAGGCAGGTAGGAATTATCCATAGCAAAGCAGCTCAGGAAGGGGTAGTTTGCTCTGTTGCAACGGGATAACTTAATTGTCTTCTGTTAGAGCTGTGACGGGCTGGATTCCTGCCCTGGCTTCACATCAAGCAGGCTTTGCTGATGGCTGTCCCCTCTCTTGTCACTGGAGACGATGGAGATAACGGGGAGACTTGGTAATTGAGCTTGGCATGTGGTCAGAAGTACATAGTCACAGGGAGAATGTGCCTCTAGAGCAATCAAACCTCTCTCAACCATAGCAAAATTTCTTAGTTTTTTTTTTTTTTAAACTTACTGAAATTGTGAAATTTAAAAATAGAGAATAATAATTTTCCCCTTACGTTCAAGCAGTGCTTACTGCCGATCAGTTTCAAACTTCAGCTAGTAAATATTCCCAGACTCCACTTTGCATGTTGTCACTTTATCAGCTTGCTGGCAAATAACTGTGCAAGCAAGTATTTCTTATTATTTATTTTTTAAAAAATCAGAAAACTATGAGTAACGGATTGTCTGGAAACATCCCTAAGCTGATAATATCCGTTTATCTAGATATTCAATGGCAGAAGCTGGTAAAAAGAAAGTTGAATGAATATCAGAATAAAAAGTAATTCTGAACAAAAAGTAGGCTTTTCAAACCTATTCAGTGCAACTTTTTGTATCCTCAGATTATTTTTTCTGTGGCTCTTTCTTCTTTCGGTCATTAGTCTGTCAAACCTGAGAGATATTTGCAGAATAATTTGATATTGAAAAACCTGATTATTTTGTGCTATTACTGTTGCATCATTTTGTTGTTCCTGATGGAGAAATTTTGCCTCATCAGCTTAAGACTCTTCACTTGAGTTTTGCCTCTTTTCCTTCTGAAAGGTGCTTATTTACTCGGATTTCTCAGGAAGCCAAACATCCAGAAGTAAAGAAACAGTTCTCAGTTGATGGTAAAGTTAATAAATAAAAACCAATTTGCATCATATATATATTTATGTGTATATATATTTATTTGGTACTTACATGCTGTTAACTCATATCTGCTATAACTTTAAAATACTCTGAAATATATGAAGTGCTTTTAAATTTGATGTGGAAGCATATTAAAACAAATGAAAGTCAGTAGTAAATCTGGGACAATATTATTGAAAACCTGATGTAGATATCTATGTTTTTTGCAGAGAGGCCTTTCTGTCAGACTTAGAATAGTTTTGGCTGAATTTTCAATGGAAGAGTTTAAACTGTAGGAACGATAAATTTTTTGACTTGACAGAAAACATTGTTATATAGACAAATAACTGGCATGCCAGTAAATAAATGGAGCACATTTTCCAAACATCAATAGATGCCTGGGCAAAAGCCATTTTAACAGGAACAGATTTTTTTTGTGTGTGCAGTGGCTCCTGTATAGTGTTTGGAAAATGTACCCATATGTCTACTCACAAATAATGTTCACCTGTAAGGAAATGCACACCAGGTTTATTGATGCTATTGAGTATTCCCAGTCCTACCACTATGAATAATGATGCTTACATGCCCTCAAACATGAAAAATGCTCATCTGAATGCACTGAAATAGCCTGACACACAGATTGTTGACATTATTTTTTAAAGAAGTATTCACAGGTGGAGTTGACAGTGTTATCCTGGCCATGCACCAGTGGAAAGAAGAGTTTTGGGAACTTAGCACAAAACCAGTTACTGATGTTAGCTAATCTTGGGAGTTTGCTCTCACAGAACAGCAAGGCTGAAGATTTGGATTCCCCAGGGTGGGCAATTGCTCACTGCTTGTGAGCCAGGTCAGAGACAGCCTGCAGGGCCTTAGGCAAATAACTTTGCTGCCTGTTGCCTCTTTTTCCCCATTTGTAATAGCTGACTAGGTATAATTATGTATCTGTTGCTTTAGAAGATAAATTAGTTCATATTTACTTTGCAGGTGGAAGAAAAAAAAAAAGTTACCTCTGGTCTTTTCAGTTCTTTTTACTAACTGCCCCTTGAAATTGTTTCCCTTTGCTAGGAGAAGAAATGCAAGCTGGTGTTTCTTCCTGACACAATGTTCTTGTGAGCATTAAAATGCCATTGACCTTTTTAGCAAGGTTGACCAGGGTAAGCCAGAGTGATACAAGGGAGACGGTGGGACAGTTCTGCACAGCTACAACAGGTAGCAATTTGGCTTGCTGTGCCTGCATCCAAATTTCATCTGTGGATTTGAGCCCTGAATCGCACGTTGCTAGGCGGATACTATTTTCAAACGTTTAAGGAAAGCTTTTGAGTGTAATGTGCACTTCTCTCCTTCAACATTTAAAGACTGCAGCAGTGGGAGAGGCATGCGGCATATCTGTAAAAGCCTGAAAGCTGATGAAATCTCAGTTAGATCTGTTATCTCCCAATGCTTTAAAGGTCTTCAGCTGGGAGATTAAAGAACAAGGTTACTGTGACAATTTGTTTACACGCAGGGAGAGATTAAGATCTCGTTGAAAAGGAATAAAAATAACATCATCTTGAGCTGTCACAGCATGAGACCCATTGTAATCAACACTGGTCTGATTTCAGGGATAATTTAAGACCAATTTATTATCTTAATTAAAAAAAAGAAGAAGGGAGAATTCAGTGTTTCAGATGCCAGTTGGACTGCTAAACCACGATGCCTCTGGAGTATCTACATTTTACACAGTTAGAAACTTTAAAGGTGTTCTGAAAGGGAAGCCAAAACCAGATGATATGAACATTTGAGTCTGTCTTAATAAGCATTGGATTAATTATACAGTTAACCACAGAAAAACAACCCCAAAATTCCCAAGCACGCTAAAAAAATTAACACAGAAATCATTGCTTCTCAAAGTCTGTTTTGACCCTATATGGCAAGCAGGTGAAAATGAAATAAATACATATGCAGAACCTCCTTTGATTATGTTTCATGCATATACTTTAGCTGCTACAATGGTAAAATCATGCTGAATATTCCTCGTAACTGCTGTTCTTGAAATTTAAAATCCCTGAGTTGCTGGTATCCAAATAAATACACAAACAATTCAAAGTTCATAGAATGGCTTGCTGTGTTTCACAGGCTTTTGGTATCGACCACTACTCAAAAAAGAGGCTACTTCTACTTTCTAATTAATGTAAATTAAAGAAATCTATAGCTCTTCAAATAAAATGGAGGGCAAAAAAAACCCCAACAAACCACATAAACGAATTTGCCTGGACTGTTTTTGTGGTGGTTTTACACTTGTTTTTTGCAAACATTGAAATGTTTTTTTTTTTTCTATCTTGCATGCACGCAAAAAGCAATTTAAAATTTGTTTCTCATGATCATTCACCCTTGGAAGCTGATGATACAAGTCGCTATATGCTCATCCAGCTGGTGGAAGAAGATCAGGTGACTCATAGGATGGAGCTCCTGGCACAAATAAAAAATTTTAAAAGCAACTGGGGGAAAAAAGTAGATTTACCACAAATGTATCTTTTAAACAGAATTTGAATCAAGTCTGGCAAACTGGAAGAGTGTTTTCAGACATCTCCCTCAGAAAAAAAGGTGGGATGGGGCAGATGAATTACTCACTGCAATTTTCTCAGCTCTTGTGTCTACTCAGGTCCTACCCATTAGACCACCCTGGTTGAACACCAGATTCTGTGTTCAACTTCGAACCATTCCAAGCCTCTGAAACAAATTCAGACATGGGTTAAATAGAAAGCTGAATCCATGAACACCACAGCCAGAAAAAGGGGTTAGTTGGTGAATTCTCACCTAGGTACAAAGTGAGAAAGACCCAAGGTGGTTTTGGGTGGGAATCTGCTGGATCCCAGTGCTCCAAGGCAAGCAGACTGTCCTCTCTTCTTCCAAACAGAAACACTTCACAGCATCTTCAAGAAAACTACTCCAGTGATTCACTGCCCATATCTTCAGTAAGTTTTACCTAAGGAATGATTCAGATGCCTAAAGACAGGTCTCTATTGTAATTTTAAATCTCTTATGGTATCTTGCCAACCCTAAAGCCTCATCACAAGGGTACAAGTCTCCCACAGGTCCCTTACTGTATCTGCCAGCCTGCCTTGGGTACCCTTCAGTCCCTAGATTGACACTAATATAAAGGCACCTGAGTTTTTCCCCTAACCTGAATCCTCCTTGCTGTAAAGTAAACTCTTCATTTTCTGGCCTCACCAGTATGGCTCTGGAGTGTAGATTATTCCTTTCTTTCATCTTTTACATTTCTGAGGACCCTCAGTTAAAACAAATGTGTTCATTCAGTCTCTTTTTTCACAGGCCAAATTCCCTGGAGCTCTGATCTTTCTGTTCTCCCTCTAAACCTGGCCCCAGCCAGCGCTGCATGGGCTGGAGGTCATTCAGGAGTCTGGCAGGCAATACTCCTGGTTATACATGCTAATATCATATTTGCTTTTTGTGCAACATCATGACAGTATTCCCTCCTCTTTAACTTGAGGTCTGCTCATCTCTTCACATCCTTTAATGAAGTATCACTACCTTGCTAGCCTCACCCTGTATTCAGGTACCTTATTCCTACTCAGACTTGGACTCTGAAATTGCCCTTAGGGACTAGTACCTTATTTTTTTCCAGACCATTTTTCCAATTTATCAAGATCTCTTTGAATTGCTCTCCTTCCTTTCATTGAGCTGGCTGCCTCCCCAGCTCGGTGTGCTCTGAACATTTAATACACGTATTCTTTATTTCACCGGCTTTAACAAACACGGTCCGAGGACAGAGCCCAAGGGAGACAGCTCAGTATCACTTTCCATTTTGACCCCTGATAAGTTACCTCTGCAGTCCTCATGGTTCAGATATGTTTTTCTACATGGTCCTCTTATTCACTTGCCCCACTCAGAGAGCCATTTTCCTGAAGATTTGGGGTGTAGTGTAAAGGCACAGATTTCAAAGCAATATGTCGTTTTACCCCAGCAGAGGATCTGACTGTTTATTTTCCTCTCCCATTGAATTCCTTTGTCCTGTTGCCCTGTGTATAAAGGCAATATGAATAACCCTGAGCCATGTGGAGGGGGAGGTTACTGTGACTCACACTACCATGCTTTTTTGTTCCCCCTTTGGTGCTGTATTGCCTAGCGCATGTCCTCGCTCCTGGCTCTCACCACAAAAGGCAGCAACAATCAACCAAACCTCCGAATGAGTAATCTGCTCACAAAGAGCCCTTTGAGCTCACAAAGTAGTTGCAGGGAGGAAACGTCCCACTGGGGAACCAGGTGGACAGCAAACATTCGCTTTCCATTACAAATGAGTTCAAGGGAAATGGAGTCACCACAGCATGGGATGCCAAATCCGTATCCAAAGCTACTTCCCATCATCCAAGCCAAACATACTTCCCTTTCTCTCCCTCCCCATCTCCCCTCCTTGTTTACAAACACGTTTACAAGTACTTGATAGGTGACCTTATTTACTTAGTAACCTGTGGATTCATTTATCTTGAAATTAGCAGGTAATGAACTGGAAACCCTCAACAACCCTCCCACTAATTAACATGATAATAAGATTGTTTTGCTACAGAGGTACAATTAGCATGTATGAGCTAGAGGGGGAGAAAGATCAATAAAATGTCTGAAGGGTACTAGGAACCAGTCTCAAGAAGAGAACAAAAGAAAAGAGCTTTATGGGGTTGCAACAGCAGCAACAATTTACAGGCCTAGTGCTTTAAAGATATCTAGAGCAGTGGTCCCCTTTCCACTAGATTGCCCTCAAGTAGGCTGGGAGGAGCTACCTGTATCACCTACTACTTCTTGCCATTCAGAGTAGATTAAGGATGTATGAAGATTATTCTAGACAATATGTTAAAAAATGTGGAGGGAAAAAAAAAAAAGCTTGGGAAAAACTGAAAACATATATATGGCATCTGTCCATAAAAAACAACGCAGGGATTAGAGAGTGAACGGGAATGATTTGCAGTCATCTACTGCCCATAATTATCCAAGGACTTCAGCAAGTATGTTGAGAAACCCTTCTTTGCTGTTCAGTTGGAGATTACCTGAGTAAGTAATGCTTAAGCATAAGTCTTTTCAGGTTCATGCCTTTACATAGGGGACTGAGTAGGATATTTCAAGAAAATATTGCACAACAATTTTAATAGCCTCTCTTTGATAAGTCAGACGGGTTTGGCTGAAGGGACTTAGGGAGAACTCACATGCAAGGGTGATGGGCAGCTGGAGAGAGCTAACTGCCACCCAGATATTGTTGTATCCTAAAAATCCCTGGTAAGGTGGAAGAAAGCTGTGCCAAAGCAGGAGTATTCCTCCCCAGAGCGAGGACTATGGAGGAAAAGGGAGGATTTTTCTTCTCTATGTTCATAGTTGCACATCTACTAATAATATATCTCCATCTACCTGGACTGGATCCAACACATGCACGGCTGTGCTGGGGGAGGAGGAGGGATACACAGACGAGATGTATGATACGGCTAGATGCAAACATGGCATAGGAATTAGTGGGCTAATGGGGAAGAAAGGGTATGGGGCCACAGCCTTGTTAGTCCTTCTATATCCTTCTGTGAGTAAATTCACACCTAATTATTGAAAATAAAGTATAAAGTAGTACCCCAGCACTTGGTGTGCTGTCTGATGTCAAACTGAAGAGCCAGCAACCTACACTATTGCCTTTTTATGCAGATATTGCTGGATAAATGAGGAACTTTCTTTCAGCATGGAGGACATGGTTTAAATCTCTTCAGGTCTCAGTGAAGCTCAGTAGGATTATTTATTTTTTTATAAGTTCCCATAAGTATTGGCTCCTCTACACAAAGCCATGTTTTGCCCTAGATCACTTGGGAAATGAGATCATTCACAGTTGCTTGTCGTAAATGGTTGGTGCTGAAGGCTCAAATCTGGCCCCAAGCTCTTTCTCTCACATCTGGCTTAACTCCACATCTGTCCTCCCCATCTGTACTGATGCCTTCTGTCACCCCTGAAACTTTACATTGCACAGCACTTTCCAGCACAGACACTGCTGAGGAATTTGGGATGGTCGTGTGTCTGGAATACAAGTCTTCAGGTAGCACTGACAACTCCTGTGAATATTTTACCATGCATCTGATTTTCAAACGAATGTTATTCATCAGTCATTTGAGTTCACAGAATATTGTCTCCTGGCATTCTTTGGAGTGCGAAAGAGGAAGGAAAACTATTAATTACTTTTGATTGACATTTTCCATTTGTGTGTGTGTGTGTAGGGGGGGGTTGTTGTGCATTTTTTTAATAGAACCTCAGGTTTGAATTGGGTAAACTGACACCTTGCAATCTGATCTGACAGCCCTGCTTTGTGTGGGAGTTTGTACGACTCCAAAATTTCAGCTGTGAGACTTTCTGCGTGAGCAGTCATTTTATTAGAAGTTTTGACACCTCTCCTAGCAGGGATCAGTGCCCGCTGTGTGAACGGAAACACCAAAAAGAGCATTGTGTGATGCAGAGTGGGAAGGGAATAAAAGAAGTTCTGTACGAATAGCTGAAATTAGCTCAGATAGATAAAGATCTTTGAAGACCTTACCTCACAATAATAATAGTGGGACACTGGGGGCCATCCCACTGTAATTATTGTCATGGATTTATTTTCTAGTTTGAAAATCACAGATGCCCCCGCAGTTTTGCTGCATTTCGTTTCTCCCTCTGAATCTGCCTGTTTCCTGTTGTTTTGGGTTTAACTCTTTAGGATTTTCTCTTGGTTTCTTCCAACTTTGTGGCTTGAAATCTGCAGCTGATTTGTTGGTGCTGGGCTGCTCTGAAACTATTGTCTGTACCTGTGTGGGGTACATCAGCTATCTCAAGTAGTCCAGAGCTTGCTGCTGTGCATTGGCCCACCTCTGCTGTCATGGATGGGACTGAGGAAAAGGGAGAGCTGAAAAGGCACTGTTTAGTACACAAATTTGTATTTCTGAAATAGAGAAACACTGGCAGGGCTCACTAGAAGTGTCCTGCCTCCATGTGAGGTGCAGCTGGGTAAAGGTAGTTGTCCAAGTGAAAAATGCAAGCAGAGACTGATTGTAGTAAACAATGTGAAACACAGGGATCTGACTTGGGAGGAGTCAGGCTGCACCTCAGAGGACTGATCCAGTGTAATGCACAGACAGACCCTGCAAACTCTGTCTTTTGTTTTTACTTTGTCCCTGTCAGCTAAAAGGGTGTTTTTGTGGTTGCCTGAATGTGATTTTGGGGGGGAAAGTCATGAGAATCAGTTACATCTGAAATTTCCCGTCTTTCTACCATGCACCTGCCATACCCTTCCCATTAACTGGGGGCTTCTTGAACAAATTTGGGACGGGGGAGATGGAAAACAAAACCTGATCAATTGTAGAAACTAGGCTGAGAGTTTTGTGGGGAGAATGCAGGCTGATTTTTTTTTTTTTCCTGCTTCTACTCACCTGCCCTCAGCTAGGTTGATAAATACCTGTGAAGTATTTGCTAGAAAAGTTCCTAGGAGTTCATTGTAATGAGCAATCCTTCTGGCCTAGATTTGTATCTTCCTTGAGAATAGGTGTAATTTTAGATCTGCTTTGCAAGCTCTTTTTTTTCTTCTTTTCCCCCTTTTCTTTCCAATACTCCTCAGTACAATAGGAATCTTGTCCCATGGTGTGAAGCCCCTGCAGAGTTATAAAATTGTGTCACCTTCCCTGCCTCCCTTATAAGTTACTCTAAGTGACACTATTAAAAAGAAAAACCACAGGATCTCCTGGGATCAAAACAATGTCCTGTTGTTATCTTAACACCACTCCGTTTGGCTTTTTTGGCTTTTACCTTTCATTTCCTACAGCTCTATGCAAGCAGAGCTTGCCTTGCATTGTGCTTCATTCCATGCATGCATTTTCTCAGAGAAGATGCTTTTATTTCTGAAGGATATGCTGGGTGGCCAGAGGTTTCGGATTTCTTCAGCAGGGATTCATCTCTTCCAGGAAGGGGGAGGCTGGAGTGAACAGGCCAGCTAAGAAACTTTCATCTCTGTGCAAGAAGGGAGGAGAGACTTAGATGCTCATCACTTCCTCAGATGAAGATTTAAGCTCAAGTATTAACTAATAAACTCCCTATCCTGTGGGAGTTGAGACAGGGTGTGTGGGGGAGGGAATGGATTGAACATGTGCGAGTTTCCCACTTTGAGCAGGAGTTTTGGTGGCCTGGAAAATGTAATGTGTTTTTACTTGCAGATGCTCTGGAGTGTGACTCACAAGCCTTTGCAGCTCAGACAGTTTTGCAGAATGAGCTACCAGCAACCCCTTTGTCCTTCGTGTGATATTACTGAATAAACTCAAGGTAACTCATACCTTAGAGCAACCTACCATTGTAAGTAAGTTGCTGCAATTGGTGTTTTCACACTTGTTTCCCATCTGTTAACAGCAACAGAAGTTACCTATGCAAGAAGAGGTTTATCACTGTGTAAATGCCCAGGTCCAGAATACATCTACATGCTATACGCCCTTAAGTCTATCTGAATGTGAGATGTGTCCAGTAACATTTTCTATGTTACACATTTCTGCAGTGTGATTTTATTTGTAACTCAAAGATCCTGCTATTATATACTATTATAACTTGAGGATGAAACTCTTCATAATGCTACCTTGCACTTAACTGGTTTTGACCCAAAAGCCCACAAAGTGCCTGACAAATGCAAAATGGTTTTACCAGAGACCTCGGAGGTCATTAATTATAGTTATATCCATTTTACACATATGCTAAGTGAGGGTTTCAGTAGTTTGTACTAGAGCATGCAGTGACTTGGTACAGTGCTTGTAGTGAAGTAGAGATAAGCATCAAAGTTTTTTGCCAGTCTACAAAATCTCCCTATGAACAGCCTCATGTCAGCCTTTCAGCTCATATACTTGAGGACTGACCATAGAGCAAAGCACCAATTTTCTCGGGAGACACCTGTGATTACATAGCCAACAGTCTTTCAGGGTCCTAGAACTGTGCTGTCCCATGGCATGGAGTTGCCCAGAATTGCAAGAGGGTATTCCAGCCTCAGCCCTCGATCCCACCCTGCAGTACATGTCCAACATTGCTCTTTTTAAGAGGTATGTGCAGAGCTATGGCCAGGATCGGTTGCAAAACTTACATGCGAAGAGTCCTTGAAATGAGAATGATGAAACAGGCCCAGCACTATTTGCACTTTGGGTGTTGGGTCATGGTTTTTAGCCCTTCAGCAAGGAGAAGAGCTGCAGAACTGCAGCATCCCCCATTTTGTCTGGCATGTTGTTCAGCTGCCCTGGGAACTGAGGCCAGCTCTTCTTACAGACTATAAGGATTTTTGGGCTGGAGAAGCAGCACTGCACTTCTTGAAGGTCTCTGTAGAATGACAGAAGTATCTTACAGAGTGTACGAAATTACCTTGTCTTGATGACGATATTATTACAGTGAAAGCATATAGATGAGATGCTCTGCCAAGTGTCTGTTCTGTCCAAGAACTTATATCACCCTGTTCAATTCCATATGTAAACAGCTTTTTGTCATTACTGGTCTTTTACAAAAATGCCTGTTTCCTCATGGCTTTACAGAAAATGAAGTGACTGAGAAGGAACTTGAGCCAGAACTGCTGCATCCCCATCTAGGATTCTATCCATTAAATAAGTCCCTCATAGTCTTAACTTTTTGAACAATTAAAGTATTAATAAATTAATTATGTACTTAATTAATATGAGAAGGTAACAATCTGAAGTAATAGTATGTTGCAGGCAATCTCATCTTTTCTTGTTGAAGACAGCTTTAGCCTCTTAATTTCCAGTGGCCACTTCCAGCACTGGAAGATGTTGCAGTTACGGTCTGTCCCTGGCTCCTGGCTCGTAGACCACTGCATCAGACCTTTCCAGCAGCCGAGGCAGAGAGGTGAGCACAGTCTGGTCCCTTGTTCTACACAAAGACTTATTGTTACACGCATCTCTACCATCGCCCCTTTTACCTTTGTGTGACATTTTTGAATGTTTTGAGGTTGCTTTTTTTTGTTTGTTTGTTTTGTTTATTTTAATTAAACATGACTAAACAATGATTCTCTGGGTGGGAATCATTCTTTGTAATAACCACAGTGTGCATACTAACTATACTAGAAATAAATCTTGTCTCTGACTAGTTAAAAATTGCAGTGATTTGTTGATGCTTTTTACCTGTCACTAGTAAGATATAAATATAAATAAGTAGAATTACATTTAAAATATCCATCACTTCACATATGGAGAGTGGCAATGAGTGGGCTGTAATAATAAAATATACTTTATAAGTGTCATAATCATTCAGACACCAGGAACTCATAAGCCACAGATCTGACATTCAGATGATGAATTGTGATTTTGTTTTAAAAGCCAGACATGTCAACTCCATGTGCATATTGGGAATTGTAGTTCTAGTGACCTCTGCTAAAACACTGACCTTAACAATGACTTTGTTTTACATTTCCCAGAAACTTTTTAAGTAGGTGTGATACTTTCCAAGTGCAGTTATTGCACTAATACTAATATAAAATAATTTAAAATATTTTTGACACCTTTGTTACGCTTATATATTATATGACACAGAAAATGAGATTCAGTGAATGGCTTAAAATTAATTCTATTTTGGGGTCTTGGTAACATCATAAACCCCTTGAGATTCACCTGTGTGATATATGATATCACTGGATAAGATGATATTCTTCTAAAACTCAACAGCTCATCCATTCTTGCATGCAATAAATAAATACATTAAATATACATACGGAGGAGTGTTTGTATTGGTACATATGAAAGCGGATTAGATAACACTCAAGGGATACTCCACAGACTGTAGGGATCTTAAATCTGATGGAGGCACGTTGATTCAGTGGACTTCAGAGACCTGGATTCTGCTTCCCTCTCTGCTGCAAGTTCCTCCTGTGTGACCTTGGACATGCCATTTAAACCCAAATCTTAAATGTATTTAGGCTCCTGAATCCTGTTGAGATGCCTGATTCATGCTGATCTCAGTGGGAATTTAAGATCTGAAAAGGAACTGAGCACTAAAATCCCTTAGACCATCAGGGCTGTGTTTCTCTGGGCTTCAGTTCCCTACTTTTAAATGGAGGTACTACTAATTCACAGGGACTTCGCTTGGGTAAGAGCATAAAGAATCATAAGGCAGCATGGTCCTGTGTGAAGTCCTGTCTCTGATTCCCTACGAATAGCTGTATGCACTATATAGATATAATTATAGTCATATCAAATGAAAACACAATTAAGTTCCAGAACTGGAGCTGATTGGCATAACAAAGCTGAGATTTACTGCTTCCTTCACCAGACCAGTGCAGGTTCTAACACAAATCATGCCTCTTAGCCTTCAATTTGATAAACTTTCAGCTATTTTGACATGTAGAGCCAACTGCAGCCTACTCCATCCTGACAAAAAGAGCCTAACAAATGGATTTTCAGTCACCCACTGAACAGAGCTAGATGACAGATCTACATGAAATCCTTTTTCGAGGGAAGGCAGCCTTTTAACTTGATTGATGAAATTATATCTAAATCTGGTAGATTTGGGACTTCAAAGGCATTTTTGCCTACTTAGGGCATCCCAGATGAAGGGAGTATGCTATTTGTACCAAACTCCCATGCTCAAGTGGTTTGCAAATTGACCCCTTTGTAATAGGTTAAAGGTTCCGCGCTAGATAACGGTGGTTCATTTTGATTAATTATGTCAGGGAATTAATGTATGATTACTAACTTTTAGCAGACCCTGCTCTTTCTGACCTCGAGCTGCTTGTTTGTGTGGCTGGTTGTAATTTTCGACCAATGGGTTACGAGAGGTCACTGTGTGGTCAGCATATTTTAAACAAAGAGAAGGGAGGTGGGGAAGGGGGAGCAGAGAAACGGCAATCTCAGATCAGAGTGGATGGACTACAGTTTACTGGCCTGACAGGGGAGATTTGTTAAGTGTTTTAACAGTATTTTTATACATTTACCCTTTCCAATAAAATATTCTTCTGAAGACCTAAGAGAGTGGCCTGGAAAGATGTTGGGAGGATAATTTAACAGTTGAATGTTAAGCCCATAATTGCACTTCATACTGGTTTCAATAGCAGAGAACCTTGTTAAAAAATAAATTGGGCAGAGTTCTGTTTAGCACTTGGATTGGCTGAGAGCAAGGCTGAAAGCTTCTTATTAAGCCAATGTCTGGGAAACGCTGCTTACAAATTTCTTAACCAATCACCGAAGAGTTAGCAAAGGTTGATAAAATAAATTTTTATGGGGATTTAGCTCCATTTCATATTTTAAACTCTTGGGTGGGTATGTGAAGCAGTTCTAAAGACTAGAAAGGAAATATGTGAGGCCCAATCCTGTGAAAACCTCTGCACAATGAATCAACTGTATTCACTGCGTTCAATACTGTATTCAAGAGAGCTGCTCATGCTGAAAGAGAAGACTACACTTAGGTCTTTACAGGACATTAGATATACTATGAATATCATTGTAGACTACTGTGTATATGAAGGGACTAGGAACCAGGATCCTTAAATTCTCCCAGTCCTTGCACAAACTTGTGGTCTAATCCCAGTAGAGATCTTGAGACAAGAAGGATCTAACCACACACTTTTAAAGCAACTAAAGTAGGACTTAAGTTTTAGAGATGTTACTTGGTAACAGCCATTGGGACTGTGGATCCTTATCACTTCTGAAAATCAAGCCTAAATATACACAGAATTAGGTGACCAGCTGCAAATGTAAAAATCAAATTGCTGTTATCTTCCCTGGGCCTCACTCTTATGTTAAAAAAATGGGTCTAAAATATCTACCTTGTTTATAGGATCACTGAAAGACTTAGTTCATTAATGTTTGCATTGTGCTTTATGGTCCTTAGATGAAAGGCACTACTGATGCTTAAAGAATGATTATTATTATTATTATTATAATACTTTTTGTAAGAACAATAGGCACATTTGTTTTATTTTCCACTGTGCCCCTTCAAACACCAGGGTGACCAGTTAAGCTGTAATGAGAATAAGGGCAAAGACTTTGCTGAAACTTCTCCAGTTTGTTTTAGAAACCCCAGTTTTGCTTTACTCTTGGTTGTATCTTTTTGTGTACCTGCTGAACTCTCTAGTTGGCTTTAGATCCCCTTAATTTTGTTCCTTGAAAAATGTGGTCTTGCAAAACTATCTTTTGCATTTCAAGCGAAGACACTGTAACAAAGCTTTGTAAAAGCAGAAAAGGGTGCTATCTGGACAAAAATGTGCGGTGTTAGAGGGGTCAGGAATGAATACTTAGAACTAAAAATGTGAAATTCACAGAGTAAGAGGAAGAATTAGAAGGGAGAAAGAGATGGGAAAGGTAATGATGAGAAGACTGAATATGGAGGCAGAGATAGCAGGGGTGCCAAATAAGCTGAGAAGCTAAAGTAGAGAGAAAAATAAGTATTTGGAATTGTGTACACACATACAAACCTGCATACACATCTGTTATGGTTTGCTAAAATTGCCTGGCTCTTCTGAAAAGTCACCTCATACAAAAGGAAGATAAGCAAGATTTAAGATTTGTTTCAGTGGCACTGGGTAAAGCAAATCTTAGGACTGAAGGCTGAGCTCTTACAATCAGTTGGCACATTGCTGATCATTACTGATTGCCCTGCAGCTTTTATAGGCCAATCCACAGTAAACGTAATTCAAACCAGTGTCTTTTGCCACTTAGTAAAGACTTGTGTCAGGCTGACAATTCCTTAGGCCAGTGTCCCGTTCACAGAGGGAGGTATGAACTGGTACTTCAGGCAGAAGTAGCCTACAGTGCATCCTGACCCTGCTCCAGGAGCAACAACCAGAAATACAGTTTTCTAGTCCCTGCTTTGACTATTAGATGCAATTGCCTCTTGAGCTCCTCATTTAATGGAAAGTCTCACAGCTGCTGTCAGAGCATGAATGTCACTATTATTTACTTATTTAGTCATTTTACAGTAGTGTTAGGGATCTCAGGCAGGTCATTGTACACACATTTAATAAATGGCAATCCTGCCTCAAATGATTTACAATCAAAGCTGTTGATTCAGGAAAGTACTTGCACATACATGCTCTTCAAGTAATCACAAAAGCACATGTTAACTTGCTGTCATATATCAGATAAAAACTTCCTTCAATGCTATCTGTCCAGAATTATGTCCTGAGCTGAAAACATAACAAACTGTGGGAAAATAGAGTTGTAGGGGAAGTAAGGACTTCAGGATGTGCTAGCAGTGTTATAACATTTTCAGATGGGTTTTGTAGGAAAATGAGATTTTTGCAATCATGTTGTCTGTCTGTCTATCTACCTCTAATTCTTAAACTTGGGCAATGTCAGCCACACTTGGCAGAAGGATAGGCAGTGCTGGATTAAACATAGGTCTGTGGGCACAAGCACGAAGTCCTCCATTTATAGAGTCCCCAAAGGGCATCGAGTGCTGGAGTCTGCATGGCACCCAGGTGGATGTGAAGCAGTAGGGTAAAAGAACGCAGGCACAACCATGCTTTTAGCCACATGAGAGCCTACACTGCAAGAAGGTCAAAATATCAGGTTTTAGAAGTTCTACTTCCCATGGAACTGCTGGCTTATTTGTTTCTGAGCATAAGGCAATGAATTTTTGAGCCCTTTGAAGGTGAAGGAAATTTGGTCTTGCTTCCTATGGAGCAATGACTGTACCCTGTCACACAGCCTGTAGGGACAGAAAATATTTGTTTCCTTTGTTAATAGGGAAAAACAAAGCAAATTAGGAGCAACCAGCTTTGGGGCTGGTAAAGAATATGTCAGGCATTGGTTGCTTTTTACATGTTTGTACATCAGAGACTTGCATTTTTATGCTCTTGCGTGTGCCCAGGTTTTGGTGCTTGCACATGCACTGATTAAAGAACAACTCTCAACAATACTCTTTAATTTAATGATCTTAATAAGCACATGGGGGAAGTGTCTTTACTGTATAGACACAAACAATGCTGCATGCTTCAACATGAAACATAATTAGGGTGTGCAGTAAAATAAAGGGGTGAGGGGGAAGGGGACATTTTTTTAAAAATGAGAACAGAGGTGACTTCCAACAAAACTTCAAAACCAGCTTGGCTAACAATGAACATAGCCCCATTCTTTTTAATCATCAACAAAATCTATCACACATGTTCTTTCAAGTAAAGTTTATTAGAAAGAAATTGCTACTAGAGAACCACATGTGAGCTCTGACTTGGCAAGGTCAGGCCAGGGCAATAAACCCTTGAACTTTACAAATATGCAAAGCTGACATAAATAACAAATTAAACCCAGCCAGGTGTAGAGCTGCAGTGAGCCGCCTGCCAGAAAGATTCAAACTCTGGCCAGCGTGACCTCTGTTAGCTTGTGTGGAAAGCGGGGGCTTATCTCCTTGGCTTGTTGTCCATTAGGGTTCATACCTGTGGGCTCAGGTTACCTTTTTTCTTCTCATTAGCTTAGAAAAATTATATCACTTCATTAGAGGTGTTTGTTCAGCTTCTGGGTGTCCTCAGGCATTTGGATGCGTTGCTGGGTGAGTGCTGATTTTGTCAGAGCTGGAGACTGGTGTTTTGGGTCTTCTTTGAGGAATGAGTCCAGGATCAACTACAAGGGAGAGTGTGGAGATGCCTCTGCTGCAGGATTTGGTGAGATAGGACAGGGAAGAGAGGACTGGGGTCTTTGACCACTGTACGGGGTGGCATATACCACAGACAGCTGAAATCTGAAAATTAGTAAATATAAATGTACCATAAGCTGGTTGACTGGCCCTGTGAGCCCTCTGAGAGCTGCTGCATGTGCAGCTTATGGACTTATACATCGCCCAACTGCTGTTATGGATCAAGCTCAGAGAGGTGCTTTAGAAAAAGGAGCCAATCCCTGCACCAATTTTAGCCATAAATGTTGCAAATTCTCTGTGTAATCAGGACTTCACTAGAGGTGTAATTCTCACTGCGATCAATCACTGTATCATTCTGAGGATCACCGCCAGATTTCCAGAGGCATTCAGCTGCAGATACATCATCTCAGTGGGATTTTCAAATGTGTCTTAAGCGCATAAGCACCTAACTTCCACTGAATGCTCAAGGGGTTTTTAAAATCCCACTATGTGTCTCTCTATATCTTGCCCTTAAACAAGTGCTTAATTTTAAGTGCAGGTAGTTTCATTGATGTGTATAGTACTACTTGTGTGGTTAAACATGTGCTTAAATGCACTGTTAAACCATGGCTGTAATGGGTGGGGGAGGAATTTGATGCAAACATACAGTGCTTTAAATATAAATGTTTCCCCATCGCACCTCAATTTTTGGATACTGGTTTGAGGCAGAAGCAGTAAAAAAAGAAATGTTACAAGACTTGAAAATTGAGGAAATTTGCTCTGAGAATCACAAAAAGGGAATAATATGGCACGCTGGGGCATGATATTCTACAGAATCCCTTTACAAGTGTAACCAGACTTTACAACATCTTTGCCATGAGAATTGTTTTGACTTCTTTTTTTTTAAATGCAAAGCCAGACCTCTTACAAAAACACTTACCCTGAGAGGCAATACTCTGTAGTGACTGCAGAGCTGTTGTGTCATCTTCAGCAACGCATTTCACCTCTCTGTGCTTTTATTTTCCCTCCCACTGTCTTTACTATTTATATTATAAGAACTCTGGGGCAGGGATGGTCTCTGTGTTTGCATAGCTCTCTCTGTAATGGTGGTGTCTCTCTGCTGGGACTGCTCAGTGCTGCCGTTAGTAAAATCTAGTGACTTTCTCTCAGCAGTTGGAAAAAACCCCCTCTTTCATAGTTACTTTGGGTTTTAGTTTTGTCTCTGAGTCACAGGTTATGTCTCTTCAACACATGAGGTTTATATAGACTTGTTAAAGAGATCTGTCCTGATAAATGGGTCGGATGCTTTTTATAGAGTTCTCCACTGGGTCCACTCCATCATAATGAAGCTTCAACACAGGCCTCCACAGAGCTCCAAGAGAGAAATATGGGAAGGGGAAAGTGAAGGGAGATTGGGTGAGTTTACACTGTGTGTTAAGTGGAAGAGCTGCAAAGAGGTTGGGAGACTTGTCATGACATCCAATTAAAGGCTCCTCTGGGAGTGTCTGTATAAACTCTACACATAGCAGAAAGAAAACAGACAGCTGACAGTTGTACTGTGAAGTCTTAGAAGAGTATACAGTGTTCACGGCTGACAGTCAAAGGCAATTTTGCCGAATTCTGTGAAGTCTAATCACTTTTACTCAGAGTTAGGGACAGTTCCTGTTGAAGAAGAGCTTGAATTTCTGTTCTAGCTGTTATGAGTTACCTTCCAGGAACCTCTCTTGACCTGAACCTGACACACACTTTGTTTGTTTTAGTTATGTTTCCATTTGACGAAGGCCCTTACTAGTGCTTTTTTACCTTTGCTATTGATGGTGGCTGGAGCATGTGACAGGTATCCCGTCTGCCTGGGTTCCTATTCAGAGCACATCCTGTGACTCTTGGGTCAGGCTTTTGTTGTGTGGCTCTCAGATTTTCTAACAGGGGTGTATGCACATGTGTGGCACATCCAGAAGTGCAGATGAAAAGATACAGGGAAAAGATGAGTTCTGCAGGACTTTGAGCACCAGAGAGCAAATATTAAATCTTCCCTGGAAGGACCCAGATCTTAAGTACCTTGAGAACTGTGTTGATAGTTGAGGCTGCTGGTTGGGAGAGGAAGGACAAGAGGAATCTCTGATCTACCAACTCTTTCAGCCCCATTTTCCTTCATAGTGTTGAGAAACCTGAATGAGGATCTGAGTTGGTTTGAGGTTGAGTGACTACACGATATATTTAATCAGAAGGAAATCTCCGAAGGTCTGCAGCGGAACTTGTGGTCAAACTGAAAAATAGCTTGGCATAGTCAGTGGAGACAGAGGTCCAAACCTCTATCAGTCTTATTCAAAGCAGATTATTTAACCTATTTTTCACTTAGTGACCTGGGTGAGGTCCCCAGGCAAGAGGCTTCTGGCTATTTTGGTCAAGGCCCACATTTACCATAACACTTCAGTGGGTCAGTATTGCAAGGTGGCTTCTATTTACTCCATCAAGATCCCTGTTCCATGTCAGGGAGTCTCGTGTTTCTCTTATTCCTGTAGTTACTGAACAAAAAGGAGGAAGTCACTAGGCCAAAGAAGTAGAGAGAGAAATCACACTTTCTTTGACTTCTTTTAGCATTCCATGTGCAGGTCCTTAATAAAAAAGAAGCAAGATGTAGAGTCCCTGAGCATCATTCACATAATCACAGACGTTATCACAAAATATTCTGGCTATTTATTTTTGGGATGGGATGACTTTACTATACAAAGACCTTAGAAGTCCTACAGAAGGAACTCAAGTAGATTTTTATTTCTTTCTAGACATAGGGGAATGGCAAATGAGAAGAAAACAACTTGGAATCCACTAGAGAATTTAGAGTGCAAATTTAATTTATATGGAAAGACTGTGGTGATGGGAAATATAGAAAACTCTAAGTTTTGATGGTTGGACCAGGCTCAGAGCCTAAAGGCATATATCACTGAAGAGTATTAAATATTTAAAAGAAGGTTTATTTAGAGTCCTCAAAACTGACAGGATCTTAAATACAAGATCATATGGCAAGAAAGCTCAACATCATTCTTGTCAGGGTGAATTAACTGTGGTCTATAGCCCTGTATAAATAAGCAGCCATGGAAATTCCCAGCTTCATTTAAAGTCCTGAAAAACAAAATAATCTCCACTTAGAAGACAAAAGAATAAGTCCAACGTAGGAAGAAAGAGGATAGACTCAAGCTCTCTGAGCAATTTTATCAGCCCATATTTCTCAAGTAACTCCTCAATTATTTTAGAGCAGAATACCGAAGAATTGTATTTCAAGGATCCATTGTTTATTGCCCAGTGCAACTGGCATTGGTTGAAATGAATGACATTTATAATGCATTTCATGATACAATTTTTCAGTTAAATCTTTCCCTTCTAGGTGTTTCTTTGAGCTTTTGGGGAAGTGCTTCTCCTCAGGGGAGGAAGTTGCTATTATTATTGTAAGGAGATTCAGCCAGGCTGTACCTTAGAGACTCATTGAGAGTATTCATCTGTATCTTTCTTTTTTAATCATTCCCACTACCGCATCCCCTCCTGCCTCAAAAAATTGCTCCCCTTGCTTAGACTGCTGAAATTTGTGGCAACACAGAAAATAGCTTGGCCCAGTAAATTGTGGTGAATACCAGTGTGTTGGTCATGCTGGTGTAAAGGACGTGGGTGTCCCTGACAGAAATGGTCGACCCTGGAAAGGAGACTTGGCCAAGAGCTGCAGGGGTGTACGTGCTGTGTTATGGCAATGTGGACCTCCTCTTACCTTGTTCGCACATCACAACATGTCTTGGCAGGGTTTTAAGGATTTTCACTATGCCAAAATTCTCTTTCCTATGCTATATCTGAGAGCTGCCAACATGGCATTTGTACTGCTGTGGAAGCTTTTCTCCAGAAGGTCAGTGGGGGAGTGTAATCAGTTTAGAACTGGGTGTTGTAACTTACTTGAATGAAAGATTTTTTTCTAAAGGTGACATTAAGATGAAATATTTAAGATAAACCAGAAGATTTGACTGGAAATTCACAATGTCCCTCTGAAACAGTCCATGCTGATTTACTGATCTTCCATTTTCAATTTATGAGCTGAGACCAGAGTATACCACTGGAGGATGAGAATAGAGTAGTCATATTAGAGCCAGCTCATATATCCTACAGACAGACTTTGGAAGAATTAGAAAGTATAATAAAGTGCTTGTCCCTTTAAGACACTGCTTGGCTCCTTGCCAATTTAGATCCTGGAGCATTAGATATTTTAAAAGCCCTTAAAACTGTCTCTTTTCTTTTTCATTTTTTTTTTTTCCCTTTCCTTGTCTGAGGTTTTCACCTTTTAACAATGAAGAAACAAGGGTAGGAGCATCCTTTGCTTTACAGCTTTCTCCACCTACAGCTTACTGAGGGTTGAATTCTGTTTCCCATCACATTATTTTAAATATGAGATAACTCTTTTGAAGGCAGAGCATGTATATGACATGTATAATAGAGAGAAAACATATCTTATTTTAAAAAGCACATTTCTCGGTTTTACATAAAAGCAGTAACACTGGGATACACAAAGGCACCCAGGTACTTTTCAAGCATATAAATACTGCCAGGACACTGCAGTGACCTTTGGTCTCCCACATTTTCAGCTAATGGTCACCGTATGTGGCAAAAAAGCTGACCCTGCAATTGCTGTGGGACCCGACTGGGGGCTTGGGTGTCTCGTTGGAGGGCAGCCACCTTATCAGTGAGCTCAGTGGCCCTTGGGTCAAATGCACAAGTGCCACTGTGTGCTCTACTGCAGCGCCCAGTGCAACACACTCCATGTGGCTACTCCTCCCAGGGAGAGTCAGAGGGCTTTAACGGTATCACAGTGATTCTGGAAGTATTTCTAGAGTGAATTTTGTTCAAAATCAACGGCTCTGCTAAGGGACTAACTACCTAAATAAGGATTTTGTTTGAAGATACTATCCCAGAAAGTTTTTTGGAGAGTTCTGTTTTGGCTGAGCTTTGCAATATAGTTTGATGCAGGAAAGAGGAAAGGTGATTTGGGGCAAGAATAAAGAAAAACAACAGGCCATCATCTTGGGTTCATTTTCTGAACAATGGAGTAGAGAAAGGAGCCATGGATCTTTTCGTGTCATAGCAGATAAATGGAATCTTGCAATTCACTCCAGTTTGCTGTTCCTTCAGGCCTGACTTCTGTGTCTGGAACTCAGGCAGAGATCCCCTCCAGTTTTAGGCAGCAATTTCTTCTCATGCAGTGGGAAGATTAAGCCTGCTGAAAGACCTCTTTAAGGGAGGATTCAATGTTCCTTTCCTGTCTTCCTGGAGATTATAAGATAATGCATCTGGAACAACATTAGCTCATCCAGGTCTGTGGTTTTATTTTTGATAATCAAATCCCAGAAATCTCATTCTCCATCTGCCTGAACATATTTTTGGGTAGGGGGTAGGTATCAGCTAACACACATGGCTGTGGTCAGATATTGTGAGATCTTCTAAACATGAACAGAAAATTTCCATCCTCTAAGTTATATCTAAACATTCCTTTTTCTCTTGTGCTCTATTTTCTTTCTGCAGCTGAGAGAGTTATGGTAGTTCAGGCCAACAGAACATGTTTATTTCTCCTTTGGTAGTGTTTACTCAGCAGACTCCCAAACTTGTGTTCAGCCTGCATTTACTCTCAAATGAGAATTATTTTGATGGCCTCAGCCTTATTTGGTATAGTGCAGTGTCCATTTGTGTCAAGAGCTAGCATTAAGTCATTGTATGTCTGGATTAAGTGTTAAGGGTACAATGAAGAGTCTGTGGACATCTTGTTAGGAGACAGCTGGCCAAATGAAAGTAGGCTTCCTTCTGAGTTTCAGCAACATCTGTATTCCCAAACAGGAGTATTTCTTACAAAAGCAAGTGCGTTTTCTGTCAAGTTTAGCCTAAAAGTGAGATAATTATAGGAAAAAAGCTGAAACACATCTTAGGAGCTTTTAGGAGCTTATGACACTTTGTTTGGCCTTTTGTGAAAGCTATTAGTCATTTATCCTCTTTCAACAGCAGAACACTGGCGTGCAACATCTGTGCTCTCCTTCACCTTAAAGCTTCCTCAGGATCCCTGCAGCTGAGATGGAGTAGGTGTTCTTCCTACTGTCTCCTGCCTTGGGCGTTTGACTCGCTCTGTCTCACAAAGTTCTGTATTTTGTCAATGAGGACATCACATTTTTAGGGACTTAACCGAAAGTAATTTTCTTATAATGTTAATTGTATAATGTGAAATCGTTCTTACCTTATAACATCTCTAATTATTAATCATCTATCTAATAAACAAATACATAAAGGACAGCAGTTTCAATTACATTCGTATAAATGATGAAGACAAATAAGATTTGTGCTTTTTTGATCAGTCATGATGCTCTGATTTTTAACCTTATCTGAAGCTCTCTGTCAATAACACTTTTTTTAATAAAGTGGGGCATCTTATTCTAAAGCCCTTCATGATCAGTCAGTCCTGTAGAAGACATTCTCAGTGCAGCTTTCGTGTTGTCTAAACATCCCCAACTGTATTTATTCTTAAAAGAGTTCGAAGGGAGCAAAAAATCCCCCCCCCTTTTTTTTTTTCTACCAACAAGCGTAAATTTGTTCTTTTTTAAGAATCATCCCCCCAAAAAAAGTGTTTTCTTTAGTAAATCAATTAAATTTCAAAGTTTTATTTTTACCTATATCAAATATTGGTTCTCTCATTTCCAATTTTGCTCAAGAATGAAGGTCATTTAACAAATTGATCATCAGAAGTTGCCTGGATTCACTGTGTTCTTAGAAAAATTTCAGCTGCTTCTTTTGTTGAACGTTTTTTTCTATGGAAGTTGCACATATCCATGAGATGATGATAAGCAGACTGGGGAGGGATCTGAACAAATTGCCCTGCATTTTAGCCCTCAATTATAGAAGGTGATCTTATGAAAACAAGAAGTGAAGTCTTGAAAGGTCTCTCAATTGCAACGGGAAATAATTCATGCCAGATTGTTCCTTGTTAGTACCAAGGAGATACTCCTATAAATTGGTTAATACAGAGTTGATGTACATATTTTACTCTTAAAGGATAGTTTCTTTGGTTTTCCAAACTAATCAAACCAGCTCAGTTACAAGCCTAAATGCCCGTGAAAGTCAGTGAAGAATAAAACACTTGAGTCATGAAGCATTTGAAAATGCCCTGATGGTGCAGTGAATCCTGACTATGTAGCAACAACATTAACCAGGCAAATAAAAGGTCTTCCAAGTTATGAAATTTGTTATCATTCAAAGGGTGAACTGAGAGAAATCAGAGTGGCTTCATGACAATTCATCTGATAGTCTGACTGTCAAAATAACTGCTTTATAAACTACAGGAAGATGTGTGTCAGGGCCTTTGCCATCTCAGATCTGTAGAAGAATGGAAAGATACCATAGTGAGTTATCATAATAATATTTTTCATTCACAAAGATTTTGAGTGACTCTATAGATGGAGCAAAGGGAAAGTGCCTGATCAAAGCTGTCTACCTTTGCAAATAAAGACTAGTGGTGAAATTATTTAGTCCATTTAAAGGCAGTGACAAGTTGAAGTTAGGTTTCTGTGAAGTTAGCTCTTCACTCAGTGAAAGCATATGATTGCTGTTTGGGTGTCTGTATCAGCTCAGGTGCCTGCACAATTGAGTAATTTTGCAAATTGGTGCATGTTCATGAATAGTAACACAAGTTATTTAAAATGGAATCTGGAAAGGAAGGGGTTTTCTTCATCATTTACTTCTTCCCACAAGTCATCACACAGTTTATATAACTTCAGCCAGATCTGAACTAACATCATTGCCCTGCAGCTCAGGTGAGTCCCACACAACTCAGGTAGTAACCAGAATAGTGATCTCCAAATATTCTATGAGAGAACCATTTGCAAACAGTTGTAGGCTGCCACTTGATCATATAGGTTTCTAGCAAATATTTATGGTTAACAAAAGCATCGCCAGGATGCTGGATTGATTCGCAAACACTTCTTGGCACAGAAAATTTATCCAAATACTAGATGAGTAATATTTGAAGGGAGTAATTAGGACTGCTCTGTAGGCAAACTACATTTGAAAATCACATTTTCTCAACAAAAGTGTCTCTGAAGGTGGGATAAGTTGCTCAGTTTTACCTACACCAGCACAAGCTGCATGTAATTAAAAAAAAAAATAAAAGTGAAAACCCCCCGAAGATTGATTCAAACGATTCAAGCAGGCCAGGTGAATTTGAATTTGTTCAAGATGAAGACTGCACAATACTTCACTAGAGGTTCTCCAGTAGGACACAAGATCCCACAGAATGAATTAATGCAAGGGGACTTGCTCTTTTCCTTTCTCATATGTAAGGTTACTCCTCCATGGGCACGGTTCCTGCTCTGCTAGCTTATTTCTGCCTCAGGGGAAGGACATTATTTACTAAATCTGTTTTGGGTTTTAAATAGGAGGTTTTGCATTGAAATACATGTCTGAGCCAACCCAGCAGAACTTGTGAGATCTGACAGGAGCAGAGGAGAGGCAGCGGTAGACCAGAATGGCTGCCCTCAAAAAATAGGAGATAAATATTACAACTGAAAGGAAACCTCACTTCCTGCATTTGTGGGCTTTGTTAATGTGTAACATGCACATATTATAACTACTTGGTGACAGACTCAAAACCCCCTCCGGCTTTGGGATTCTGTTCACTACTTTTAATCATAATTTAGGTGTGAGGGTTAGGATTAACAGCAGGCAAACATTAACCATGGCCGTTGGACCTCAGCAAGCCTACCAAAATTGGAGAGTGGGTTAGCCAAGAGAATAGTCATTGGGGAAAAATGAAACTCAGATGTACTGAAAATGTAAAAGAAATTGCAAGCAGCACAGGGAAGGAAGTTGACTGGACAAAATAAGGAACCTTTGCAGCTCTTAATAGAAAAGGTGAAATTCAGTAAAAAAAAAAAAAAAAACAATAGAAAGAATGAATAGGAGAAAATAATGATATGTCAAAAGGATGCTTATCCTTTGCAAAGGAGGGCCCTGAACCCGTAAAACATGGAAAGGATTCATATTACCATCTTTTGGCTTTGGTGATTTGCACTGTGGCAATAAAAGTGGAATAAAACTCTGGGATACATGGGAAAGCTATGCTGATGTGGTGTGGGTAGGTCCAGAAGATGGCTAAGCAGGGTGAACAGGAGGAGTGTAGGAGAGCTGTGTGTTATTTGTTAAAGCAAAGAAGTTATCGCTGCTTTGTCAGGTGGGTTAAGGCAGAAATCTCATACTTCTGAAAGTAATACCAGATCCCAAGGGCTGGCTGCATGGAAGTCTCCTCTGTCCACAGTGTTCATTAGGCCATTTGCCTCTATAAAGATCAGACAAATTTATGTTGAGCTAGGTCACATGAGGCCAAAACCTCACCTGCTTCAGGCTTTCAGGACTGTACTTTAATGACAATTTAGGATCTAATGGAAGGCCAGGAAAAGGGTCATTTTATATCTGGAATATGCTAGTATCTAAGACTGAAATGATGTAATATATCTGATTGCACATTATGTATAAATCAGGACAGCTCTTAGTAGAAGGACCATATGTTCTCCACCCCAATGGAGATTTACACAGATTCCTGGGACTACCTGCCCGGGTTGAGGTGGTATGACTTTGTTTTCTCCCTTTCCGAAAAGCTTGGCCACAGTGCTACAGTCAAGCTGGCCTTAAAAAAACAACCAACAATAGCAACAATGACAAAAAAATCCCCAAAGCGAGCAAGCGTGTAGTCAGGCATTGCTGCCATAAAGCTCAGCGCTGGCATTCTTTAGGAGTGGGGGGCGGGGGGTGAGTTGCTGTGTTCCCCTGGAATGCAGCGAATGGCTTGTAAATTAGAGTCCCTAATGAAACCGCACTGGTGTCCAACTGCAGCAATCATCTGGTTAAAATCAGGCAGTAATTCCACTAATTTTACTGCCCTTCTTCCAGCCCTCAACGCCTCATTTAGGAAAAAATGTTTATGTTCCCCTCAAAACACCTGCATTTTAACTTGGGTCCCCAAAGCAATTATTTTATTTTATTTTTAAGACTTTCTGTTGTGAAATGCAGCATCCCTCGCTTTTCTGTACTGAAGCACATGAATGACCTGGGATTCCCAATCTTCGGACATGTTTAACTAGCACTGCTTTTCTTGCACACTTCACAAGCTTCACTATCCTATATATTTTCTGCCCACAGCTGCTGTCCAGAAGTGTTTAGGATATATATTCTTCCCCTCCAGCCCCCCACCCCCCCCGCCATCAGTAAATGATGAAATAAAACTACGTAGAGCTGTTTACATTGTGACTAAGGAAGTTAAGGTTGATGGAGGTGATAGTGACTGACACTTATCCAATTTCAGGCTTTCCAAAACGTCTGTGGCTCTTATCATGATTTAGTCTCTACCAGACCTTGTAGACATTAAACAACAAGAATGAGCACTATTCTCACTCAGAAAAAGAAACATTATATAGTGGATGCTGGAACACTACCATGATGTGCTGTGAGATCTTACCATCTGCTGTTCCATTAGGGTGAGTTATTCATTTTGTCTCCTTGGTTTCATGTTCATTTAAAGCTTTGATAGATTATGACTAAAGATCTCCTTCAAAAGTTGTAAGCAGATATTCCCAGCCTGTGATGATACCATTTCTTGAAGCACAGACATCCCAGACAAGGGAAATAGGATTCCCATAAACAGTCAAATGTCTTCCTTTCTCTTCAGTCCTCACAATTCTGAAATATTTGGCCTGCCAGAAAATTCTGGGGGAAAATAAATAAATACAGAGGCACACCCATTCCCCAACCAACTGTGAAGATCTCCATCCAGTTTACTGAATTGCTACAGTCCCTTTAACCAGTGCAAAGCTTCAGTCAGGCCAAGGTGTGCCAGTGCTGGGGTATAGATCATCTGCTCAAGGCTCCTCAGTACAATAAAGCCATACCAGGTAAGAAAAACTGGGTGTAACATCAAATTCCTACCCTGTTTCACCTTGGAGAATAATGAATCAAGAGTATGCAAAGTACTGCAGCCATCCATACGACTGTATGTAGTTATAATTTTCCATACTAAACAAATTACAGGGGGAACGCTAATTTGTTGAAGCTAAAAGTTAAGCTTTCTCTAGATAGCAAGGAAAATGCTGGGCATGGTGGTTTCTGAAGAAGTAGCTTGGGGAAAGCTGTAGCTTGAAGCATTCAACTCAGTTGTGGGGCACCATGTCCCACTTTTTTGGATTCACACCAGTGTAGTATGCTCTTGCTGTTAGTAAACCTGGAGTCAAACATGCCTGAAGATGAAGGCAGAGAGTGGTTTGTTTTGGTTTCTGGGTCATCTGGGAAATGGCAAAATCTTTGATGTCCTCCCAGTAGAGATTTAGAAATCTTTGCCCCCCACAACACCAGAAAACTGTTTTCTTCCTTGTGCTGCTGCTTAGATAATCTAGTTATTCTGGACGCATGGCAAAATAAGTGGGAAGACTGTGTTGATTGCACTGCTGGAGACCCAGGGATCCAGCACCCTGCAAGTATGCAGAGAAGCTCTGCCACCCCTCAGGGAGGGATCTTGCCCTTTCCGTGCTGAGTTGAAGGGTAAGAGCAGAAGCTGGTCATAGCCACTGAGGGCTGAAGCCCACAGGGAGGGAAGCAGAGCAATTCTGACTCCTTGCCACACTTGGTCACAAGAGGAGATCAAGGAAAAAGAGAAAGGTGTATTGACAGCACCCAGAAACACTGGGGGTGGGGTGTGGGGGGAGGCAGTTGTTCAGGCAAACCAGCAAAACCAGGCCTAATCTTAAACTTCAAAGAAAAAAATTCCTCAGAGCTAATAGGTCCCAAATCAAAATATGGTCAGGTATGGAACATGTGGTCACCACAGCATCCTGGAAGCTGTGAGAGATGAAGGCTTACAAAAGCAACTGGGATTCTTCCTCTGTTGTTTTTTTTTTTAATATTTTTTGCTTGCCTGCTTTCTTTAAGCCTTTGTTTTGGTCTCACTGCGTCTGAACTCCCTTGGACTTGATGGTGCAGGACTACAGCTGAGCAGAATATACAAATGTAATCTCAATAATAAACGGGAATGGAGGAAATATCATACTGAACACTGTATCGCATCCAGTTTTAATTAAAATTATCACAACCAGATTTATGTTCAGTATAACTTTTCCTGCTGTTTCCAGGTTGTATTTATTTTCTAATTTGATTGTTTTTCAGTGCCATTTATGAAAGCTGCCTCCCAACCAGAGATAATGCTGCATTTTAACACTTTAGCTGAGCTTGTACTTTCAATGAGCTTTCTCCTTTTGAAATTTACTCGATTTGACATCTTTCTGAGAGCTGGCAGAAGCAATGTGTAACTTGATGGCTTAAAACGCACAATCGTTGGAAGGTAAGGAAGCAGCCTTTCTTCAGCTGACTCTTATTATGAACTCACTGCTGGGACTGAGACTCCAAATCAGCAAATATCATCCCATTAAGGTCAAAGAGTCTGTTGAAGAGTGTGGTGTCTGTATGAGAAAAAGAGAAGGTAGGGGAGCTTCCTGTCTAAGGTGTTAAAGAAAACCTATTTGAAGGCCTAATCTTTGAATTTCTTTGGGGAATATCATTCTTCTTCTTTTAATTTGAATGAACTCAAAGCTTCAAACTCCTGGTGTTTCTTCCGATGTTTAGCTAAAATATACCAGAAGTGATAACGGTTCCGTTTTACCTCTGAGATTCGTAGTTGATTGAGTCATTAATAATCTCCTAATTTCTATGTTTTCCTTTCTTTCTGTCTTCAGGGATCTCTGGAAGCTAAATAAGAAAAAAGGTATTTTACTGGGAGCTTTTTTGCAGTTTGACAGGTGAGAAGTAGAGAAAGAAACTGCTTTTCATAAGGAAGCAGCACAGCTAAAATTAAAAGTAGGACTTGGCTCTTAACAACTCTAAATTACTAGACAATTTGAAACCCACATTTCACTGCTTGACTTTTTGCTTTGAGAAGTCAAACCAAAACCCCAAACACATCCATTCTCAAACCTTGGGAGATTTCACATCCTGATCTGAGCTTTGCAACATGCTCCCATTTCTGATTAATGCATACCAATCCTACTCTGTTATAAAGTCAAATCAATGCCAAATGTGGTGGTGATTTTTTGATAGGGAATAAGCAACATCCACCAATATATTTAACACAGGTCAGTAGACAGCCTACAGTCATGACAGTCTTGAACTAGTGACCTAGAAATGAAAGACTCCTTAATCCCTTTACCAAATCCTAAACCACTCAATTCCTGCCCCACCTCAGCAACCAAGGTCTTTTATAGATGTGCTGGAGGGTAATATGTAAGCCAGCAGAGTGTAAATTAAAGAGGAAAAAAAGGCTCTACTTGCAATAACATCGTAATTGTGGAATTTGAGAAAATATGGGACTCAGGAGAGGTCTTCAGTCAGCTTGTCTCAAATTCAGTGCAAATTTATTCTGAGAATATTTTGGCACCTGCAAACAGCCCAAAACTTTTATAAGCATCATAGCAGGGGAAAAGTGATGCAAGTGAAAGACTGCAGATAGACTCAGAAAAAGGTCTTGATTGTTCATCTGACCTGTTGGCTTCCTCTGCTGCTACAGGAGTTTACTTTTATGACTGTCTAACTCCACTGATTACCGCAATGACATTACAAAGTCACACTGGCATACAATTTGAGTGTTTAATCAGATCCCTTATTTCAGCTCTTCAAGGATGAAACTCATGCCTTGGAAAAGAACAGCAGCCTCAGCCCATTCATCTCTTAAATCCTATGTTGTTTAATCTTCTATCACTTGAATCTTCATTTTTGTCCTGGGATTGCCATGTGAAGAGGTTCCCTTTTGTGTTTTTCTTAGCCCTTCTCACAGGTCCTGACAAGATGTACCATAAGAAAAGTATTCATTTCGGAAGCTGTTTCCTATAACAGAACCTGAAAAAAGGAGTGAGTTTGAATTCTAATTGAATTCAAAGCTACACAGCACAGAGCAACAACAGCAAACTCTGTGCCTGTACAGTTGGAATTTTGCTGCCAAATGTGGTTAAACAGTTTTTCACTTTTCCCCAAAACATGAACATTGTCTAAGTAGAAAAGTATTTCCATTTGTAGAAGGGACTTTTTTTCATTTTGTACATCTGCAGGCATAAAAGGACCATAATAGACCACAAATTAGATCCGGGAACTGAAACAAGCTCAGCTTGCAACTGAGACCACAGGTTTGTAAAAAAAACTATAGCATCATTTTTGGGTGAGCTCTTTTTTTTCTTGTTTGTTTGTGTTTTTTTTTCTTTTATGGCAAAGCAAATGAAAACTCATTTTATATTCAAATATGACACCATCTGTTCCCTGAGTTAGAAAAACTGGGTGAACGGATCCAATATACATTGCACTAGAAGGAGGGGAACAAATGCAGAAAATCTCTTTCCCTCATCTCTCTCCTGTTTTGTGTCCCACTCTTCCATGACTTGACCACAAAGGACTTGCAGATGGCATGAGTGTTTTTTTTTTTTTTTTTTCTTTCTCTGTTTGATCTGGTCCCTCCATTCTTCTGGGCTAGAATTTTCCCTTTCCCAGTGTGATCCGCTATCTGTCTCCTCTTCCCTCCTATACAAGCCTCTCCTAATGCTCTTCTCCCTGAGGTGATGAAGACCACTTCATGTAGGACCTCTTACAGAGTCCTGTGGCGTACTTAGTCTTAAAGTGGTAATGCCATTGGGCACGAAGGATGGTTGTTTCTCTTAGACGACACTTGTCTCACTGCTGTTGGTGTTCAACTCTTCCAGTTCTCCCATGATCCCATGTAGCAGAGGTGCCTACCTTGCAGGAACGGCTTTGACCAGCACAGTGGCCAGGTGCTGTGCTGAGGACTGCATCCATAGGAGCTGAAAGTCCCTGTCATGGATTCTGCATCAGACCTGTGAAAGTCCCTTTTATATTTAACCACAGCTATTCGGAACCAGGAACAGAAAAAAACAGATCTCTTGCAGTCATCTGAAACACCAGACAGTCATTGGGCAGTAATTAAATGAAAGAAGGAAGGTGACAACTGAAAACCCACCATGTATGGAACTGTCTGGGAATGTGAAAAATATTCCTATATAAGTTTTAAGCTCATCAGTTGAAACAGAAGGACAAAAAGTTTCTGTAACAACTGCTACCCCCCACCTCCCCTCTTAGAAAAAAAAGAGTCCCTAAACTTAGCCTGAGTCTGACAATGGGTGGTTGTGAGGCATATGTTAAACAGTTTTTGGTTAACATGGGCAAAGGAAATCAGCTATGAAACTGTATTAAGGAAATATGAGAGTAGCGTAATCTGCATAAAAATAAATTTGGGTATATTCCCAAAACACAATCACACTGTGGAATTGCAGGAAGCAGGCTAATGAGAGGGAAGCTTTGCTTTCCCTAAAGAAAACCTGCCCAGGATTATTTTTTTGTAAAAATAAAGCTACTTTCATATTCTTCTTATATTGCCGTCTTATGTTTGGAGTTGAGTGAATAGTTTGTATTAAATAATTTCCTCCGTGAAATGAACCTTGTGTTATTATTGTTCAAAGGCTGTTGATAACATGCTGGGGTTTCCTGCACTTATGCTTCATTCAACAACTTTAAATCATATATGTGTACTCCTCTAAGGATTTGGGTCGAGTGTTTGATACACGTTGGAGCTGTGTCGGTTACCGTGTTGGGCTCCTTCTCTTTTCACCTTTTCCATGCCCCCTTTGGAAGGGACGTGCTCCTGGGGATCCCAGAAGTAGAGCAAATCCAAGAATAATTACTGTGGGGTGGGCTGTGGAGAAGGCAGTGCAAGAAGAAAAGATTGTGTGATCTTTCTCCCGTGCTTTCTGGAGCAGGAGATGTGGCACAGCTCCTATGAGCAGGGACCATCACCCAGGGGGACCTTTTGTCCCTCTCCACAGTTGTCCCCTGACTGGAAGGCAGCCGGCTGCTACAACTGTCCACAAAACAGGCTTCCCAGTTTGCAGGAAACAGGTTTGTTTTTTGTTATCCTTTTGGCTTTACTCCCAGTTGAACAGCAACCAACATTTTTTAAAACTTGGAGCAAGGCAAGGCCTCTTGTGTTTCCGCCTGGGAAATCCTTGGGGCTAATGGGATGCACATGCTGGGTGCCACCACAGCCCGTTTGCTGGCCAGACCCTGGTGGCATAGGCTGCTGCATATCCATGGGATGTCTCAGGGACCCAGACCCCCTGGGCACTGGGGGTCTTCACCTGGGCCACTCCTTGCTCCAGCCATGTGGTTCAGAAACCCCAGCCAACTGGTGAAATCATCATGATTTTTGTCCCGACAAAATTACCTTTAGGAAAAAGGGAGCTCAGGATGTTCAGTAGCTTGGTAGCACATCAGGTGCTCAATAAAATGGATATTTTTCTAGATTTGATGCTAAAATCAAGGCTGTTTGAGCAATTCCAGGATTCTGCTTTGGGTGCACCTGTGGTCCTAC
This sequence comes from Athene noctua, assembly GCF_965140245.1. Taxonomy (NCBI): domain Eukaryota; kingdom Metazoa; phylum Chordata; class Aves; order Strigiformes; family Strigidae; genus Athene; species Athene noctua. The sequence goes on along the minus strand of NC_134049.1, from coordinate 10,468,150 downwards.
TTACCAAGGACCCAGGCAGGGCTCCCATGGTATTCCAACTTGAAGGGGGAGAGAATTAATCTCCTGTGCAAAAGCAGGCATGAACCCAGTGCTGTCCCTGTCACACTTCTGTGAGCGGTTATTTCACACAGGGAAAAAGAGGGAGCAGAGGGAAATAACCATTTCAGCAAGAAATGTGTCTAATGCTTTTACTCCGTGAGTCACTGAGGCTGCCAGCTGGGTGTTTGCTGAAGGAAGGCAGCAACAAAATACAGAGCAGGACAAGGAAGGACAAAACTTACTTGGCTAAAAGCAAATCTGAACTTTTCATGTTGTAAATTTGGAGGAAGGAATGCAGTTCCCTCCTTCCTTCCCCACCACTCGCACACACAAAACAACCTGAAGCTTGTAGTTAAGAAAATAAACTGCAGAGAAAGCCCCTGAAGGGCCTTGGCAGCAAACTGTTCTCACTAAATTGGGAATCTGCACACTCATAGTCTGAAATAAATTAAGATGCTGGGGGGGTGGGGGGAGGAAGAAAGGAAGGGAAGGGAAGAAGACGGGAAAATCAACAGCTCTGGGGTGAAACACAGGTTGATGCTGCCTCATCATTTTTAAACCTAAAATAAAACAAGCAAATTTTCCTTAACTGCAGGTCAAAATAAAAGGGAAAAAAAAAAAAATCTTCCCTCATCTGTTCATGGTAATTACTAACAGAACGCAGCCCCTGCCAGCTGCAGAGTTCATGGATAAATGGAGGGACATATTATTCTCCCTCTCTGGGATCAAAAACCCAAACTTTGTATCTCAATTTGCCTGTGGTATGTCTTTCATATACTCTTGCAAAGTCATTTCATTGAGCTGTTCAGTTGGGACTTTTTCATCAGACAAAAATTGTGATGTTTGCAGGCTTTCAAGTTTATTTTAAGTTTGCTTCTGAATAAGAAACATGACTCCCGCAATTTCCCAAACTTTTATTATGTCATTATAGTGTATTTATTATTGGAACTACCCACTTTCCTTGTTAGCAACCATTCACAGCAGAGTGAGTTCATACTCGAACCTACGTACACTGGCTGCTGTGGATGCAACAGGGTGCATGAGTCCCCTGGAGGTACAACTGCAGATCATGTGAATATTTAAAAGGGATAAGATTAGCACATATTCACCAGAATATCTCAACTGTTTACTTTGTGATACCAATGCAAAGTAGTTATTGATTTTTCTTGATGTCACTTGTCCCATGGTATGGCAATGTCTGATTCATGTGCTGTTGTAGAAGTGACAATGCTAGACCTTGCTGAGCATAGCGTAGCTGGATGAAGGGGATGATAGGCTATTCCTGATATTTGCCATCAGCTGATTTTTAAGGCAGCTTAGGGTCCTAGGCCAAGCACAGACAAATAGAAGAGCCTTGAGGTTTCTTGAAGTTGTCATGAGAAGTGAACTTGGAACAAATACAGTAATTGGGGGAAATAAAGATAGCTTGAAAGCCCTTGTGATTAAACAAGCTGATTGCACTGAAGAATTCGCACCATCGTAGTGCTAAACATCTCCAAAGATCAAAGAGTCCTTCCATCACAGATAGTAACGAGCAATTAAGAGTCACAACCTGTGTGTATATGTCTGCGTGTTCGCATGCACTGTTTCATGCAATACAATGATGGGGTCAGTATTAGCGTTGTTTGTGGAGTTAAAAGATCAGTGCTGTTCTTTGCAGTTTGTTTAGCAAGACCTAGAAAGCATGTGATTTCATCATGGTTTGGTGGTCACAAGTAAAACTGACAATTTGCAGTATTTTTTTGAACCTCTCTGGCATGTGAGAGTGGAGGCCAATGCCTTTTCTACTGTAGAAATAGTAGAGTGACTAATGAGAGAATTTTTGAGAAAGCTATTACGTTATTTTTCAAAGTAAGAGACAGAGCACGAGAAAGAAGGAATAAACACAGGAACAGAGATTGGGAGATCTAACTATTATCTGTCTCATATTTGCTATGTGACCTTGGTCAGAGCCCCGTGTATCGGTTTCCTAGCCATAAAACAGATGGAGTTATCTTCTTTCGCTACCTTTCAGGACATTGGAAAGTTTAATTCACATCTTCTTGCAAAACACTTTGAGATCCTGGGGCTGAAATGTAAAATCTTCGTTTTATGATTCAGGGTTTTATTCATTTTAATGTAGGGATTTTGTTTGTGTCACATACTAAAGACACAGCACTGTGGCTGGAAAGTTAACCCGCTCTGCATGGTGCTCTGTCCCAGGAAAGCAGCCTGGTGGACTGCAGCATTTAATTGATGCATTTTAATGTATACCTTTTATATCTTCACCACTCTAGAGTGGAAAACTGACATTATCTGGACCGATCTCCTGCTTTCTCACTGGCTGATTACACAACAGAAGAGGCTAGGCCTGGGGCAGATCTATTTTCTACACCTATTATGCTGTTGCACAGTTGAAGTTCAGATGTTAGCTGCTTTTAAAAACGACAAATGTGCTCTAATTTTAGAGCATCATGGCAATCATTGTTTTTATTTCAGTAGAGAGGAAAAGTGGAGGAAAAAAACAGCTTGGGACTTAATAAACACCTTAGCCTGCAGCCTTCGACTTTATTCATGAGGTTTTTTATCTTCTCTTCCACTCTCCATGCACTCACTGCATCTTCTTTACTGCACAGTCTTAAATTACCATTGCAAAGGTTATATGTTTATTTACAAAGAGCTGGCTATGAATGGTGATCCTAAAGGCGAGGAGGGTGTCTCATGGCAATAAACATCTCTTGCTCTCTTAAACACCAAGGCCAAATGAATAAGGTGACGTTTAGTGCCTCAGACATATTATGGTTTATGGCTTCATTAACTACCTGACCTGTATTGTGTGCAAATTTCATCAAAGTGAGATGCATATTTATTCCCTGAGGTGGGCTGGCTGATAATGTTCTTATTCTTAAAGGAACAGTGCAAGTAATTACTTATAATTAGTGTTGTGAAAGTAAGGTAATTTTGTGAGGCAAGGTAATTTCACATACCTGAAATTTCACTTAACAGAAAAAAGGCAGTGCGATGAATATTTATACTTGGGTGAAATTGAAAATACATAAATACGACTTCTCTTGACTCTGCAGCATGTGGGATAGTTTTAGCCATTTAAGGAATTTAAAAAAAACCAAACCCCACCTCTTGGCCAGATTCTTGTCTGGTGCAACATAGTTCCCTTCACCAGACCTGAATCAGGTCTCTTAGATCCACTGAATGTGAAACATAAAATGTTCAAATTTCTTGACCCATCCCATGCCCTCTCCTTTGTTTTTTTGCTCCATATAGTCTTAGTTTATCTTAGGATCTGTGTTTGATTTCCCAAGAGGGTGCTGGGGATATTAGTATCATTGTGGGGTTTTTAATTATAATTATACACACAGACCCTCACCAAACCGGGGTGAACCTGAAAACTTGAATTTCAGTTCACTGTCTGATTGTAGACCAGCTTTCCTGGAGCACAAAGCATGTTTTGGGATGGTTTCATACAGAGATGCTGTGACAAGGGTTCCACCGTTGTAAGAGGGTTTATTACTCGTGAAATAGCTGCAGCCAGTGCAAAGGGATTTCTGTGGCTCAGAAGTGAGTTCACTGCCTTCCTATTTGAAAGATACCCCATGGTCACAGTAGTGTTTGTGACAGTTCATAAAAAAAGTTCTATATTCATCTGTCTTTAATTAAGGTGTTTCTTATAGCCTTGGAAGATGCTTCTGGTGTCTGCAACGATCAGCTTTGAATTTAGTGATAGGACAAAGGTAGTTTAAATGTATGTGGCCCTTCCACTCCAGGATCAGTCAAAACAACATGTACTGTCTGTCCTGTAACATGATCACAGCTCTTCAGCCCTTACATTTCCATCAGGGCTGAGCCTACTCCTCTAGTTGTTCCAAGTACTTACATTTCTAATTCTATCAATCAGACCAAGAAAAAAGATGCTGGTAACAACCACGTTCACACGTTTAAAGGTTAAGTTAGTAGCTGACTGTAGGAGAGAGCACTAAGAAGTTCTGCAGAAAGGACTTTTTGAGAGTTGCATTTAAAGTTTAACCATAAGTATATGATGTATTTTGCCATGTGCACTAACTTAACCAGAGAATGTCATGGAGCTAATTCTGAGCAATTGGATTTCTGTGGTCTAACCACTAGCAATAGCTGCATCGCATGATGAATGGCCTATGGTCAAGGTACATATCCTGAACATGGGGAAGCACAGTTTAAGCTGTTCCTCTGTGGTAATGTTGTTCTGTAGCATAAGGAAGTTTTCTTATTCTGCTAATGTTTGCTATCCAGCTACAGTAAAAGAAAACTTAGCAATTAACTGGAACAAGAAAGAAAAAAAAAATGAAGGGAAAAAGAAAGTGATCTTTCTCAAGTGCTGTGAAATCTTCAGATGGTAAATTGAGCTTCAGTCTAGGACTGGATGGGGATCCCTGCAATCCATGAGGCCCTCTCATCATAAAGCCTCAGACACCTTTCAGATCGAGAGGACACACCTTTCCTGCTTCAGGGTCAGAACTAGTTTTTTAGCAAAACCAGGGGAGAAATTCCTGTGAACATTTACTGCAAGTGAGCTGGAGCTCCAGCGACTGTGTTTGCTAGATGCTTGAGATGCTTAATATTTGATGTTCCTTGGTAGTTTTCCAGGGGTCAAGCACAGGGTATGCTCAGCCTTATGTCTCCCTGTGGTCTCAGTAGTTTCTTCTTGGGAATAAGTTCTAGGCCTCATGTAGGACCTTTTTGACTTGGCTGTTAGCTTTGAGCACCATTTGCTTACTACAGTTCTGGCAGCAATGGCTGAACTGTCTCCATCCCATGTAGGAGTCTAAATATGATTTTTGGGCAATGAGCATGTCACAGGGAAAAATAAAATGAAAAATGGAGGCCTGCACATGGAAATTTTCCTTGGATATCACAGAACCAAAAGGAATTGCAGGCAGCTTGGCTTCTATATCTACCTGTCTTCAGCCGCTACTGCTTCACAAGTCCTTCCTTTCCGGACAAAGGCTTCACCAGGTAAATGTCTTCTTGACAATAGTCCTGGTCCTGGAAGACAGAAATCCTACCCCAATCCTGCTGATATAGGTGGAACCAGCTTTTTGCCAATTTTATGATGTCCCTTTGGGAAACTTTCTGTATTTTTACTGGTGTTACCTTAACTCTATCTGTGCTTAGTTTTTTTGTGCAATTGTCTCAAATTCATGCCATCAAATAAAAAAAAAACCCAAACAACTAACTAGGTCAGCTGCTCTGTGTTATTGTAGCTTGTCCCAGTACAGGTGAACAGGGGCACCAGTAGGCTAGATATTATACATGGTCCCAAATACTTACACTTTTAACTTTCACACACATATTAAAGGCGAAGGCAGAGGAAAAGACGCTCCAAACCAACAACAACAACAAAAAAACACAAACCAAAAAAGGAAGGACAAACAGCCAAGGAAGAAATGAGTGATATGCCTAAGTAAAACCATAAAGTTTTACAAGGACAAGGACAAAATTAGACAGTGTAGAAAGCCAATGAAAGAAAAAATATGTGACCGTGAAAAAAGTAATGTCAGCACTGACCTGGCCAAGTAAGTAGGGAACAGCTTGTGAGTGTTTCAGAAGTCCCAAACCTGTTCAGCTTCTTCCTTGAAAACTCCAGTTTCTTACTATCGAGTTATTCACTTTCACCTGTTAGGGTTCTGCCCTCAACCTTGACCCCTCCTATTTATGTAACATGGTAGTAACTGAGGTTAGAAATCTGAAAAAGGGTAAGTAAACATAAATGGGAGAAAACTCCATAAGTCTGCAAAAACTTGGAAACTTGAAATACATGTAGCATTTATTTTCCCATAGTGTTTTTTAATCTGTAGAAAAGAAATGTTTGTAGCTCCTTAGCAGCTGATTTAATGGTTTCTCAGTTAATAAAAGTGGGATAGGCAAGATTTGGGCAAAATAAATAAATCAGACCTTGGGGACTGTGCTGCAAAAAGAAACTCAAAATAAAAAGCAGGAACAAAGTTTGAAACCATGTTATGGTAAGAAATTACATTGATGGGAGGATTCTGATTTTCAAAGACTGACTTGTGACATGGGGGGAGTCCACAGGATCTGGATGTCAGCTGGTTTAAATCATTAGGTGTAGAGGATCTGTTGTGTTCCATCCACTGACTTGGGGATAATTCTCCAAGCTGAGGCTTATACCACCTTTGTCTGATGAAGCAGATCTGTAAAATCAGACAGTGTTCACAAATGACATTTTCCCCACAACTTAGTGTCATGCTGCTTTGTGTCATGCTACAGGGAGTCACTCAGGACAAACGTACCAGAACTTCAATGAGCTCCCTACAGGTTCATGTGTATACAGAGATGTGCATATACCAGTAAACTTACTACGAAATGCATCTGAACCTATATTATATAATTACAGTGGAGGCGATTGGAGGTTTGTTAGTAAATCCTCTTCCATTGAACAGTGCCCTTTCCCCGAGATCCCAAATTGTGCAAAGAAAAGGGTTGAAGAAACTGGTAAACTACTCCACTTCAACACTTTCTAAAAATTCTCCCATAGCCCGGACCAAAATCTGTTGTTTTCTTTGTAGTGTAAGTTAAGTTAAGGGAAACTTGTATGGAAGAAAATACGGAGTTAGAGAAGAAAGGAAACCATTTGAAAAGAAAATGCTTCAAGTGATCTAGTACTCCTTTCCTTGGTGCATGTGTAGAATTTTGGTGTCTAAAAATATTGACTGAACTTTTAATCTTGATTTGAGATAGGAACATTTTTTTAAAATGTCAGACTTACACATGGGATGGGAAAAACATTTCCTGTCTTGATCTAAATTGTGAGTTATGTGTATGAAAACGTTGTGGGTACTTTTGTGGATTCTCTCTTCATTATGGCTGTATGCATGATTTCTACATTACATCATGGGCTGGACCCAGCACAGGCTAAATCACTCCCAGGAAAGCAAATTCTACTGGATTGTCTAAAGATCTTATAAAGTGATAAAATGCCCCTGGAGGGCTAATGAGACTTGGGAAAATTAATTTCTACTAAGATTTCAAAGTCAGACTACCAGAAAATAATCTCTAGTACACTGAGTTCCTAGACTTCTATTCTCATTGTGATTATGCGTACAAATTATTTTTGACCATGCTGAGACCAAATATCCCCCTAGTCTGCTTACTGTATTCCCTTAAATGCTTCTTCTACTTCTCTATTTATGATGAAGGGTGAAGATCTGAAGTATAAATAATTTGCTGATCTAGTACATGATGATGGGTTCCTTATTAGATGGTTTGCATATAAGCATAGGCACCTATCTGGACAAAATGGGGTTGTTTCAGGGATAACCATCAGGGCTTTCATATCAAGAGAGACCAGCTGAAGGTAAGAGTGCTTTTGGAGATTACACAAAGTAAGTGTAATCTTTGTAGCAGAGAGAAGAAATACATTGCTGAATTCTGCACAGATTGGAAGATGAAGAAAATAATTTTGTTATGTCCCAAGAAGAAATAATGAAGTAACTGAGCTTCTGGTTCATGCAGATGTACTCTTTACTTGCAAGTCCACTACAGGATAAACTAAAAGAAAGGGTATTGTTGAGGGAAAACAGTGTGCATGACCAGCAGCTCAGGAGGACAGAACTGGGGCTTGCAGCCATCTCTCTGGTAACCAGGAGATTGGATGAAAAGCGTTTGAATAAGGTCCTCCTTTCCTGTCAGAGTCTTAGACTTTGTCTTGGCTAGGATCTGAAGGCATTGTTTGAACATGCTAGCTCACACTTTTTGATTAAAGCTTTGAGGTGAAGCCTTAGTTCCATTTGAAGTTAATGGTAAAATTCTCACTGACTTTTCTGGAACCAGGATGCAATGTCTTGTGTGAACAAACTCATGTTTCTTACTTGTCCACACTAGATATATTTTTAAATCAAGACTGTGCTTTACAGAATACATCACCCAGCCACACTAATGTGTATTTTTAAGTTTTAAGCTTTTTTACTATTTTCAAGGCATGCAGGTCACATCCCTTGTTAAACCCCCTACCCAAATATACATGTACATCAATTAAAAAAAATTGATAAGATAGTCAAACTCTCTGCAACACGAGCAAGAAGTCTTGTTCTCATATCTTAAAATGGATGTGACAGGTATATAATAACTGATGGCTTATTGTAATCAAGCCACATATTAGCATTGATACCCAGCAAGCCATTAAATCTAGTTCAAGGAGTGGGTGAAAAGACAGATCCTACCCTGAAAAATGGGAAACTGTAATGGGATCCACCTGAAAAAGAGACCAAAACCAAATACAGGATTTTACCTCAGAAAGTAAAATAACTTCCAAGACCGCATCATGTCTGTAATTCAGTCAGGAGGAAATCAAATGTGTGGCAGAGACTATTTGAAACCTGTTATTGACACACATACACCCAGCCAAAATTCTCGGGAAAGAGGTCTAGGTAATGCTCTATGTGATATTTTAACATTTATAACTCATTAAAGTGATCATCTTGCACAATAAAATACTTTAAAAAGAACAGCTGCAGACAAAATAATGGCATGTATTTAAGATAAAGAGAAATAGAAAACAAGGCTGAGCAAAATCCCAAACTGTAGTGGGAGCAGTGAGATGCCCCCCTTCCCTCTGTTTGGACCAGGACCTGGTTTTGAAGAAGGAAACTAACAGTTTAAATCTTTCTGGTGTTAATAAAGGAAGATCCATGTTATTTTATGTGTTGTTAGAATCAAATAATTGAGTGGGAGTGAGAAAAAGGCCAGCTGAGAAAGCAGCCACTGCCGAGATGCGGTGGAAACACATGTTTTGGTGCAGCCCACAGCCACGTCTGCCCGAAGCATCCACGCTAGTCAGCGGTAAAAGTCATCCCCTGCAGTTATTGTTTAACAGTGTCCGGAGAGGGAATGCGAACCGCACAGGGAAATCCCCACTTCAAATCAAAGCCTGGGGTGATGCCAAAAATGTCTTTGCGATTTTATAAAGGTGAAGGGAATCAAACAAAAATAAACAATGTCTAGGGAGTGTTACGCATCCCTCCTCCCGCGGTCTCCAGATGCTCGCCAGCCTGAGTCACACATGCCGAGGTGGATACACTGGAAAGCTGAAGCAACGTCTCGGCGGAGCTGGAAGGTGTCTGGGTTTGGTTTTCATGATTCCTGCAGCTCATTTAGAATAAGACAGTCCCTCCTCAGTAGACAGTGTGACACAGTCCAGAACCGAAACATTTTTGTGCAGATGAACTCTGCAGGTCTGCAGTGGATCATCTGGCAGAAGGAAAGGTAAGGTGTTACAGGCAAAAAATCAAACACCACATGGGGCTGAACAGGACAAGAAGCTGTCTCGCGAGTGCTGAGAAACACTGACAGCTCCCACCACTGGACAAAGCTGCCCTGTCCAACAGGACCTGATCTGTAGTTGCCTGGTGCAGCTTGTCCAAACTTTCCTTGAAAACCCCCTTTTCCTTCCTCCCACACTTTCCTATTCAAGAGGAGCTGTTTTGAAACGATGCTCATGTTAGTGTCTCCCTTCAAACAAAGGGAGATCCCCCCTGGCTGCCATCAGGACCGGGCTCTGGCTTTCCCTGGGCTGTCCAGGGTTCACCTCTCAGCATCCTGATCCCTTCCCCCTTCACTTTTTGTTGCCGTTGCCAGAAAGGAAAGTGAATTTTTGAGAGTGTCAGAATAGTGTAAATGCTGATATATAGGCCACAGTTGTTTGAGGGCCTTTTGAGAGACAAACTCCTCCCCTCTCCTCTGTTCCCTTCAAGTTGGGAATGATTCATCAGCTGGCCTTTAGCAAGAAAAGAGCCCTGCCCTAGGTCTCAGGCCTTTGACCTGGGTGAAGAGAGGGGTCAGGCCGCAAGCAACTGTGCAAGCGCCACTTGGCAGCTATGGGTCTGGGAGACACAAGGGAGAGGGGAGGGAAAGAATGGAGTGGGACGGTGGGAAAAAGTGGGAATTTATAAAAGTTAAGAGTATATTTCTAAGAGTCTCAACGGATCAGCTGACAACTGGGGTCAGGGGTCGTATTTATGCTTGATTCCCTGGGCATGTTACAGTAACATCTGCTTGTTAAGGGTCTGTGGGGACCAAATGTTCCTGACCTTTGCCTACGGAAGGGGACAAACTGGGAGATTAGGGGTGTTCATATTAACGTTTGTGTTTGACTTGAAGGTTTCCCCTTATCTGAGCCTGGTTTGTCAGTTTTGCCAAAATTCTTTTATGCTCTACCCAAATAAACAGGTCAACCGTGCCAACGGTTTGGCCAGGATTTGAGGTCATGAGGTGTTTGACGTCACTTGACTCTGAGAAAGGAGAATACGAAGGGTGGAAACCCTTTCTCTCAGAGGTGAGGCTCAGTCCACCTCCTGGTCTGACCACACTATCAGTTGTAATCATCTGGAGCAAATCCCCGGTCTCTGCCTGCATCTATATTTAGTAATGAGAGAGCTAATGCCAAGATGTAACCAGAAGTTTACGAGAAGGTTAGGACCTCACTCTAACTTCTGCGGTAGATTTTGAGACTACTGGCTGTACCAGAAAACTCCATGTATGGCAATTCCTTATTATACACAGGAAGAGTTAATGTCCCCTCACAGCCAGATTTGAAATTAATTTTGAAAAACAATAACTAGAAATGACATAGCTTTATGAACTATAATCCCAGAACTGGAAAGATCTTCTTCCAACTATATGCAACCAGAGAAATGTGTTTTGAAGACCTTCTACTTATACAAGTGTACTTTCTTTTTTCTCACTAACTAAAAGTTTGGTTCTTGGGTAGCAGGTCACAGTGTTGCTGTAGAGATGAACGAAGAGTTGTGGATATTTTTACCAATACCAGAAGCTTTGAGGAGACAGACTTAGATTAAAGATTTTGTTCTCATGTTTATCTCATTGAACAAGAGACAAAAATTATTACCCCATTTAATGGGAGCAGAAAAGCACCTCAGCATTAACATTACACATTGAGCATTTTCTATTCATTAAGAAGTTCTTTTTAGTACCTGGCTTTTTCTTAGCCACTTACAATGTCCAATCCATGACTCTGAGTTATCTATAGACATACGGCAAGTGGCTACTCTTCTGGACCTGGGAAAATAATACTGTTGATTTTTAGCTTGTTTACGGACACTGTTTGTGACATTTGTGGTATTTCACTTCTGTCCAAACTTAGTCTCAACTCAAACCCCAGAGACCATGTAAAGTTTTATTTCAGCTAAAAACAGCCTCAATGTTGGAAACTTTTTGTTTGTAGGCGTGTATTTTAGCTATTTTTATCCAGCAGCAGCTACAAGTTATCTCATACTCTGTTATCACTCGTGTTGCCCTATCTTTGGGTCCAAAGTCAACAACAGTTAAATTTGTATTGTGCAATCCAGTTTTAACTGTTTAAAAGAAAAAAAAAAAAAAAAAAAAGGACTAGTTCAAAACAGAGAGCCTGGCTAAGGTCGAGGATCTGGAGGAGAACTGAGGCAAACTGGATCTAGGTGATCTGAGGTGGTTTTAAAGTTGGGGTTTTGGATTGAGTAGGCTGGTGAAGGAGAGGAATGTAGACCATTCAAATCCACCTTTGTGATTATAAATAATAAAAAATTTCATTCGGAAGTGCATTCTGCCAGACTTCACAATAAACCTCCTAGCAGGTCATTGAAATTCTCTTAATCAGGGTCAGAACCCACAAGCTGGGGTCTGCCCTGTGAGTTCAGTGGGAAAAATATTCTTCTTTCCAAATAGTCTTTTTTCCTCTTTCCTTTTCTCTTTCAGTTGGAAGGGACCCCCACATAAACATGCAGAGCAATTTTCCAGTACATTAACCCGGGAGGGGGGAATCCTTACTAGCAATGCAACGGGTAGTCTAAAAAAACCTAAAAATGGAGCAACCGGGTGAGCCGAAGATGGATGAGCCTGGGATATAAGACAGGGTAGTTTTTCCACTGTCCTGCCCTATACACCTAGGACAAAGGCTTCATTGAGTGAGATGCTTGACATCAGCCTCATAAACTAGTAGTTGGGCACAAAAGGTCTGACACTTGAAAGTACCAGTCCCTGCCCTCTTTGCATTGCAGCTGCACAGAGGGGTTGGGTCTAACAGTTGTGTCCCTTTGTCATCCTGTAGGACAAGAGGTGAAGATAAATAGTGTTGACTTTAATGTAGTCACACAATTTTGCGTTTTCCCAAAAGACAACATTTCCTCCCAGGCCTTACTTTATTACCTCAAGCAGCTAGAACCATCTTCCTTCTCTTGGGGGTGGGGGCATGCTAGAGTTAGTAGAGGGCAAAGGGAGGAGAGATGAAACCCAAGCCCTGGTACATCTTCCCCAGCAACGAGGTGGGCTGTGATTTTCTCCTGCTTTGTTATGGTGCCTTTCTTTTCTTTCTCGTGGGAAAGCTGGAAATGGCCTGAAAAGCTTGGAAAGAAGCTGAAAAATGTAGAAATTTCTACCACTTAAAAAAATGTCAATGCTCCCACAAAATCTACACCAGGAAGAAGGGTTGAATTTTCTGTGGCAATTTCCTGGAGAAAAGCTTGCCAGAATGTGTTTGCAACCAATTGCCTTGCAAAATGGTCATTCATTAGTTTCTTCAGTGTTTTGTAATCACAACCAAGAATATTTCACCTGGAAAAGTAGATAGAATCAAAATATATATTGGAGACAGAACTGAAAATGTAGCATCTTTACCAGTGCAGACAGCAAAGGAGGAAATTTAGGAACGATAAGACTTTTGTTCACATCTGGACTTGGTGGGCCATAGCCAAGTGCATCTGTCCAGAAGATGCTTTGTCTGGTACTATGCTCATTGGCTACAGAATGTCTTTTTGGATGTGTCCATGGCATCTTCTGCAGTGACTCATGCAATGATGAGCAGAACTTCCCCAGCCATTTGTATTTGTCCAGCATGACCCTTCTCTTTCCTTCTCCGTGGTGGACTTGTGGTAACAACACCACAGAGGATGAATGAGCTAATTAAAAATGTATTAAGGGGAATTCTATACTTGTAAGAAAAATAAATGTTAGACCTGGGACATGAAGGCTGTGGAGAAACAAAATAATCTAGCCTATGATCTATGCTGCTTTGGCTAGATTGCTTTTGGTATTTAAGTTAGACTGTTTAAAGCTGAACTAGGTATTTCCCCAGTGCACAAGAGCCAAAAGCACATAAGCACCTGTAGCTGCTTTTTGTACAGAGGTATGTTGGGAGGAAAGCCTCACAGAAAAGGTCCTGCCTGACAATGATTACTTTCATTTTCCAAGTTAACAATATTGTTAGTTTTTCAGGCCGTGTAGCCTAGTCGAGTTTGTTTCTTGGCTTCTCGTTGACCTGTGATCTTGGACTGACTTGAAAGGCTGCCTTGTGTGCTTAAAGAGTGTAGTTTGTGTCTATTTGATAAGTTGTCAGCAAATTTAAGAAAATAAAGACAGGCAAGTTCTCTCGGGCTGTTTTGAGTCCTATGAGCCCTTAGGACTTGGCAACTAAACAGAAGATGAGAAATCACGTGCTTGAAAAATAAGTTCAGTTCTGTGTGATATCAGGGATAGGCAGGAAAAGAGGGTTTTTTGCCTCAGATTTGTCCTCTGCAAATGGTATAACTCTCTACCCCATCACTACGTTATGCATTTCAATAGGAAGAAAAAAAAATGCCCAATGGATTTGACAGCTGTCTGGCAGCAAAAATAGTCCTGGGCAAAATTACTAACTCCAGGGAGTCAACGACAAAGTCCAATTGACTGCGATGGGGCAGAACCTGTCCCCTGGTAACAGTCCTGGCCAATTTGGCCAGGGACTAACTTCTTGCTTTCCCAAGTCACCCCATCAAACACTACCCACTTCTTTCTGTGCCTGCATTTTTCAGTGATCCTCCTGAGCAATGAGTGACCTAATTTCTGGGGCACTGAGCATCATCTGAAGTCAAAGGCTGCTGAGGGTGCTCTTTGCTCACTCACACTTCCAGAAATCAATTGAGATTTATTTCCAACTCAGCAAAATCAACTCAGGCTACTAAAGTCTGATTTTCAAAGCTGTTTGAAGTCAGCTGAAATTAGGGGCTAAAGCAGCTTAAAAAAGCAGCTGGCACCTATCTGCATCTTTATGTGAGTAAGTATCTTTAAAAATCTGTCTCCATCTCCTTATACTTAGCATTTTTTTCTTTTTTTTCCAGAGTGCTCGTACTCCCATGACCTCACTGAAAGGAGAGGCACTAAAATTATATGGCAGGTCTTATAACATACACAGACACATTGCAGTGTATGTAAATGTATGTCTCAGGTCTGGAAAGAGGTCGAGTATTTCACTGGGCTGAGGGCCAAATAGGTGTTGGAATTAGAGCAGTGTAAAGATTATGTCTGTGAGATGGGGGAGGCACTGAAGTGTTTAGGGGCTTTAATGCATCTCTCTCCCTTCAGTCGTGTTGGGTGGTGGTGTAGGCATCCCCGCTTCACTGGATGCACAGTTCCCCCATACAGACTGAAGTGGAATCAGCCCCTCGGAAGGAGCCATCCTTTAGAATGAAAGGATTATCTGATCTGCACAGTAGCATATACAGAAAGTTGGTGATATGATCTTACTTTCATCCTCACCTAACTCGTCTCTGCAACCCCTGTGGGGATGTGCTGCCTAATGCGCAGAGAGATCCTTGGCTCTAATTCATAGCAAGTATAAGAAGGGTTTACTTTGCTCTGCTCCTCTTCTCTCCCTGCTCTCCAAATACTATTATTGTAGGGGTTTTTTCAACAGTTTTAGAAATATTCAGTAGCAAAATTGAAGAACTCCGGCAGAGCTCTCCTTCAAGCAGAGTAAAATGGTCCCAAGCAGCCAAAACAAGAGTCCTCTCTCACAGAGGTGTCTTTGTGCAGTATAAAACTAGCAGAGCTGGGTCTGTGCCACGTTTTCCTTGCCCTGTGAAAAGTGGAGGTCTGAGAGCATGGCTGAAAAAGGCTCAGGACATTCTCACAGTCGGGGCTGGCAGGACTCGTCGGAAGGCTGTTCCAGCTGGCCAGGATCAGAGCATCCCCAGGGGTGTGACAGATTCCCCCAAGAATGAACAAGCAGACTAGAGAACATGAAGATGTGTCTCCTTTCTCCCACCCCCTGATCTGATCCCAAACCCAGGTCAAACCCAGCTCATTTCAGCCCAAAAAATAGCCTTTTGATTCCCCTTCCAGAGCCACTCTTTCTATAGTAGCTATTTAAAATGTTGCAAGTTTCTGCTATCAAGATTTTCCTTCTATTTGCCTGGGTAAAATCATTGATACTAAGTTTAAATAGGCATCCTCCTCCATGCAATTCTTTTCTCTAAACAAATTAGCATACGCTGGAAAACTGTCTTGGAAATGAGACAAACAATGACTCGATCTGAACTGTTTATGTTGGCTGAACATTATGACACTGGGAAAGTCCAATGCTGGTCAATATTCTTTTTCTTGGGAATTGACAGTAATAGCTTACTCAGAAGAAATGCAGCATCTTGCAGACTACCAATACCAAGCTGGGAACTGTTGGCAATGCCTTCTGTTATTTTAAGGATGCTTAATGTAATTTTTCATTTTGAGGAGTTGCTTGATTGCATTATTTCCAGTATATGTTTTATTCCAAAGAAGCAGCTAGGATTCTTACTAGTACACAGCTGTCTTGGCACTGTGAACTCTTTTCTTGAATTGTTGCCTTGTAAAAACTCTCATTGATTTTGAAGTTCTCTGACTTACATTTAAGTCTTAACTGTCTGAGGTCCAACATACCTAACCAATTTTCTTTTACTTCATATTATATGCTCAGCTATCAAACAGAATTGACTATACTGGTTGTAATACCATGACATATGGGAGAATGGTCAAACACCTTGTGTAGGACAGCTGAGAGTGCCCTGTCCTTCACTGCAGCCAGATACCCACCACATGTGAGAGTTCACTCAGAGCTGACATCTGCAGCACACAAGACAAGGAAAAGAAAAGATTTTGGAAAAAAAAAAAAAGCAAATTACTTCTGATGAGTATTTTGAATGATGAAATGTTTTGACTACCTCATAAACTGACTGCAAAGGGAAATACAAAAATAGCTAATGGAAATTTTGCAATTTCATTTTTTCATCCACCTACCTATAAAAAGATACTTTTGAAGGCTTCATGTGGGATTTTTTAAATTTGCAGAGTTCAAGACATTTCAAAGAAAGGTGATAACATTTGTATCCCCATTTTACAGATGGTGAGACAAAAATATTCCTCACATTCATCTTATAAAATAGTCTCCATAGTCTAATAAAATCTGGCTTCAGTAAGACCACTGCTTACTCCAGTAAGACAAGCCACAGAAACTATGATGTTCTTCTGGCTTTTAGTTCAGTCTCCACAGAAAAGAAAGGGAGCTAGAATAATTTCTGGAGTCAGCTGAGATGAGCTGGTAATGTGTATTGACAATACACATTTAAATCTGCATCTAACTTTAAGCACAGAGTAGTTTTCCTGAAATCATTCAAGACTACTCTGTGCTTAAAGTTAGATCCAGATTTAAATGTGTAGCTAAATCAAGATGTTATTAAGTCCTTGTATCAAGATAAGCAAAGCTGTAAAAGAAGCATCTCCAACTTGGAATATGAACTTTTTTTTTTGTTATTATTATTATTTTAAGAAGAACTACACAGAGAATAAAGTTCTGTTAAAACTACCTTTTCTGTTGAAGCTAGAAAGAAAAATATCCTAATTTTATGGGCTCGTGAAGAAATAAAATATTTTTCATTTGAAACTTGATTTTTTTTTCTAAGTAGATAAAAAATAATGGCCATCTTTAAAGAAAACTTATTGGATCAAAAAGACTAAAAGAAAAGAAGAAAGAATAAAATGTCTGGAACCATATTGATCCTTAAGAAAAAGTTGGATTGGACCATAGCTCAATTTAAAAGCTGCCAACACCTGAAGAAAATACATGTTCATCCTGAAAGCTTGTGTGCTTTATTTCTAACCGATTTGTTAGTCCAATAAAAGGTTGCACTTTAACTATCTTGACTCACTTGAGAATAATTGGCATTTCTTTCGTTTTATGGCATCATTTAAGTTTTAGAATGGATTATTTGCTTGCATATTCCTGCCTTTTGCTGCAGCTGATAGATGAGTTCCTACTCAGCAGGAACTCTCCAATTTCTCTTTTTGAGCTATATACTGTGCAGCTACTGTGAAATCTTCTATTAGGCTGAAACCCAGCTCAGTGCAGCGGGCTGGAGGAAGTGCCTTGCCATGAGTCCTGCCCTGTAGCAAGGTGTTCAAGAGGGTTGAAATGTTGGGTTACAGGTCGAAGACTGGGTTGTGTTCCTCAGGGAATTAAAACAGGCCAAACTGGGAAGAAGGCACGACAATGCAGGGAGAGATCTGTTGCTGCAACACCAAAGGGGAACCACTCCCCCCCCCCCCCCCCCCCCCCCCAGTTCTATATGTGTGCGTGTATTCTGACCCACTGATATCAAAGGATTAACCCCTTTGGGACTTCAATATCCTCTGGATTAGCCTTGTGGAGCATCAGTGACTACTATTGCTGTCAGTACTCCAGGGGAGTAGCTGTGAACAGGCTGTCTCGCAGCCCTGCGCATCCGCTGGCTAAGGGATATAAATTCCATCTTCCTCTTACAGAGTCCAGGGTCGGTTTTTATGTGCAAAAGTAGGGATTTTGCCCTTAGCGAATTCTTGCTTGCTGCACACAAAATGTCCTGTGTGAAGGAATTCACTCTATCAAAGGAGAGCCATTTTCATCCTGATTTGTGTCTGAAACATGAAAACAACATAACAGCTGCATGCTGCATTGAATAAAGAACATACACATGCATTTAAATCACTTATATCTTACTTTTTTATGATGCAATTGTGAATTATGTTCTTTTTGCATCTGTAATTAGAGGGCAGAACAGATGGTGAAGGCTTCGTTTAAAGTGATGTGTCCATTAAAATAACCTATGCTGCCAAATGATTGTTCACTGTAACAGGGTATTCATTCACTAGAGCAGGCTTTTTGCTCTATTGAAATACATTGGGAAGGCCTCTGGACTTGATAAAATCCTTCTTAATTTTAGGGCTTCCCTATGAAAAGACTGATTGTACAGGGTTAGCACTAAACCCCCAAAGCATATGTTTTACTGTATCTTTATAATTTCAGGATGACCTTGTTTATGAACGGATGACTGTAAATAAAAGATAAAGGGAAAGGAAAAAGGGAAAGAAAACAGCATACATTAACTTAGAGAATAGTTATTTTGTGGCTCTTAACTAATTTCCAGGGTCATTCTACACAGTCTGGAGCAGAAAGAGATTTATTCTTGGGACAGGTCTGTCCTGGTGCTCAGGTTAACAGTGGCTAAGGTCCATGGCTAAAATATCTGATCAGAGCAGTTACACATGATGGTTATGTGAAAAGAAGTATTTCTGTCTGTTGATGAGGGAAAACACTGAATCTGTCCCTTTCTCTTCTTATCTCTCTTGGGAGATCACTCACTGTCAAGACAATTGTCCCACATTAAGAGAGTGGGAAAATAAAGAATTTGGTTTTGCTCAGTTTTCTTCTTAGTGGGGAAACAGGTAAAGAGGTGGGGTACTCAGTGTTACAAGCCATCGTCTTAAGGAATAAAACCTCTGAGTACTGGGGTGAAGCCAACTTTGGCCAGTTGTGATTGGCATGTACTGCCAAAGTCAGCTGTGAAGCCTATGAAAACCCAGTCATCAGTTTTAATCCAAGTTCTTAGACCAGATGTATTTTAATAATATAATTTGGTTTTATGTGTGCATGTGTGTGTTCTCAACAGGGAGGTCAATGACTGAGTGGAAAATTAGATTTATTTTTTATAGATATTTCTCCAATTCAGCATAATGCTGTAACAAGGTAATAATAGTGGCAAAGTATCTGCAGTGCTGTTAATTTCAGCTCTGAGATGGATGATGTTCATCAGGATTGTCCCATAGCCCATTTGATGAACACTGGAACATGCCCATGGTGTATGGATGCAACATAGAACCGAAAGTCCTTATACTCAAGCCAATTTAAGAATATTAAGTGATATATGGACCAGATAGCTTAAGCTGCTTTAGGATAATTTGCTGTGGAGATAACAAGTCAAAGTCTTTGGTGCTTCAAGTGAATAAAAAAATACGTGAAAAAAAGAAGGCTATTTCCTTTCAAGATGTGAAGACAGCTGAGTGCTTTGCATGCTGACATGTGATTTTAATTTGTGAACAACAGTCAAGTGATTCACATGTTAAACTGTCCCATGTCATCGTGAGACAGCAAGACTTTGTTGGGAAGATCAGAGAGAATTTATAAAATTGCCTGGCTCAGGTAATTCAGAAGGAGCACAACACTCTGCGACACATTCATTGCTGGTATGATACATAGGTCCCTAATGTAGTGAACAGCTAACAGATGAGCAGATTACATCACAGGTTGAGAAGAAAATAAAATGTGGCAGCTAAACACAATCTTTTTAATTGACGTTTGCATTATGTTCTATACAAATATATTTTTGAGAGGAGGGGAATCTGTCAGCACTTGAGTAGTTTCACATGCTGCCTGTCTGTGCTCTCTAGGCTGCAAACCAGCTCTTCAGTGATCAGGTAGATTTCAGAGGGGAATCTATTATTCTGAGCAGGATTTGGATATACCTTTTTTTTTTTTTTTTTTTTTTTCAGCATACCTATGACTATTGTGTTTCCATACCTGCCGTTGATCATCGTTTCCCAATTATTGTAACATGAGAAGCACACATGGTTTCCAGACTGCACTTCTGATCTCCTCCAGTCCACAGCTGTTTGCTTAATGAATGCTTGTGGTTTGTTTCCCTTTCCCTGGAATTATAAAAAAAGAGAGAGAGAAGGAAAAGGGGGGAGGGAGGCCATAGATCAGAAAAGAATTTGGTAATTTAAATGCTGATTGTGGTATAAGTGGACTCCAAGATAGTGCCCAGGTTACACTCCATTAAGGTCAACAGGAGCTTTATGATGTTGGTCACCCCAGAACTTGAATGAGTATGCATACGGGACATGAGTCCATCAGTACTTAAATTAAGTCTGCACAAGGAGGTGGTGATTGACATGCTTTCATGGAGGACAGTTTTCAGGTCTAGCAGAAATCTTTTTGGAATGAGCATATCCCAGAAAACGGCACTGAAGCAGGACAAAGACAACATCAGTGCAAATATGACAGCAGCCTGAGATGTTCTGCTGGGGCAGCAGGGAAACAACGGGCACCAACTGTCTAAGGGATTGTGTTAAGATAGCAATAATCCTTAATGGCAATTGTAAAATGATGCATTATGTTTGGCAACAGAAAGGAAAATGCAAATTGCTTCTTTTTGTTTACATTTAAATGTTTATCAAAGTCTGTAGGTAGACCTACAGGTATGCTCATCTGTCAGGCCAGAGGAATCCAGTTTATTTTCATATATGTAAAATAATTTCTTTTTGTGGTTTTTGTGGGCATTTGTGTGTGTGTGGTTTGTTTTTTTTTTTTTTTCTTTTTCTTTCCCCCCTTCCTTCCCCCTTCCTCCTCTCCCTCCTCCCTTTCATTCCCTGGATTGCTTTCCGATCCAGACAGTGTTTTTATGTCTGGTCTCTTCGTATTCCCCTGTTGACACACCTCTGAGCCAAGTTGATGGACAAAACGAGTCTCTGAGCTGAAACCTTTCAGAAATGATATACAGGAATTAGTGCTGATATGCTCTGATGGGGAGCTCTACTTTTGTTTCTTCAATGGCTGGGGAAACTGATCCAGGACAAACTTTGGAAATCTTTTACAGCCATCTGATGCAAAGTGATTTTTAGCTTTCTATCACCTTTGACACATGAACACTGGCATAATTTTTGTACTACTGTGGTCCTTGCCAGGGGCAGTTCATCAGATAGCAGGGATTAGGGACAAGTGAGCTAGTTCAGCTGGAATTCCTGCCCAGCTCCCCTTTCACCTCTGTGGCCTATTTTGTGATACATACTAAATCTGAACCATATACATTACATTCTACTATCACCATCCTGTGTAACTCCTCTTTAATCTCTTGCTGCCATTGAATAATGTGGAGCCAGTACTTCTAAATTTCATGACGCCATTGAATTCCGTGGGGGAAACCTGGGCTGTATTGAAGTCAACAACAAACCTCTCATGGGTGGTCAGGTTTTTACTCAGTGCCTCAACTTCCACTTTTCTCAAAAGGAGAAATCCCTATTTCAAGCCCGTTAGAACTTTTGTTGAACAATTCAGGAGAGTCAAAATGCAGCTTTTAACAAAAACATCTATTTTAGAGCAAAACGTCCATTTCAATGACATTTGGTTTTGTAAAACAATGCAATGAAGTATTTCAGTAATGTTGAAATATCATGTGTCTATAGTGAAGCATAGATTTATTTTTTCATTTCAAGTGACTTTTATGAAAGAAAAGTCAGTATTTATTGTGCAATTCTTTCAAGTTTAAAAGGTCACCATGGGAATGAATACTCTGATGTTACGCAGATGAAATGTTTTGTTTTGACTCATAATAAAAGTTTATTTTGAAATCTCTGTTCATGTTAAAGCTGCTTTGAAATAGGAAAAGAAACATAAAATAGTAGTACTTCCTAAGTATGGGAAATCTTCCACATAATTTTTACACTTTTATTGACAAAATTGCATTATGTGTTCAAATGGGTTCCCCCATTAATTTGGGAACTCCACAGGAAAATAGCAACTGCTGTGGAGATTATTTCTTTACAGGTTTAATTTAGAACATAATGTTGGGGAAGTATCTCCAATATTACAGCTCCACATATTTTCTTATTTCTACCACTGAACCATCACTGTTTCTGAATGCTGCTTACCACTTAAAGATGTGATTCATGTACGTACTGACAGTGAAGAAGATAACTGATAAACATTGTTTCATAAACTGCCATGCAGATGCAAAATGGTCAGTCTACTGACATAAAAAATAATCAGATAAAAGACACTCGAGAAAAGTATGTCTAACAAAATGCATGAATTAACTTCTGCAAAATCCCCTGCTCATTTGCAGAATTGAGGAATACAAAGTGTTGCTTGTAACAGGAAAAAGGTATCTTTAATCAAAAGTTAATTGATCTGTATATCACATTTTTCGTAGATTCTTCTACTACTTCTCTAACTTCAGAGAAGGCTGTATCAATTTTTCAATATGTCTTGCTCTTTCTTGGAACTGAACATCTAGGCCAGATCCTCACTGGAGATTCATTGGTTTAAATGTGAAGTAACTCCATTAACTTCAAGAGGGAATTTAGCCTGTTGCATCTGGCTCACATCTTTCCCTTTCATTCAATTAGCGTTTGGCACAAACATATAGCTACTTAAAAGCTTTCGATCTGGTTGGGAAAAATCCTTATGGCAAAAGACAACAGAAAGAGCAATCCAGTGACCTGCAAAGTTAGGTGACTGAAGCCAGATGTGTTCAGCTGCTTAACAGTCTTAAAGACACTTGTTAGGCAAGGCAGAGGCAGAACAGCATCTAACATTGCAGAAACCTTTTATGTTGCTTTGATGGCGACACTTCAATATGAATCTTAAATCTAAACTTTTTCTAATGTCCCCAGGAGAAATGACCTGGGACAGTCAGTCAATTATGGTACAGCATTTGTTTTATGTGTTAAAAAGATGATGCAGAAAAAAGGTTCTTATGAATGTTACTGTTACAAATTGCAGGATTTTAGGTAAGAACTTGCTTGGCTCTGTAAGAAAAATGAGCAGGAAAAGTTTGCGCTGGGACAAATTTGGGGAAGGTTCAGCATTCTGGTCACTGTCACAGCAAGGGGTTAATATGATATTAATGGGAATTGGAGTCAGATTTGGACTAGGACCAGAGTGGAAAAAAAACAGAAATCGTGGTAATTTCTACAATTTCAGATGGACATTCTTAGATAATGAACAGAATGGGGCAGGTACTGTCGAGCACATCCAACACATATGTTTACCAATGTGCCATAGCCCTGACCTAGAAAGACCATTTTTGAGTTAGAGGTTGCTTGGGTTTCAAGACTGTTGTGCAGTCCTTGGTCCTTCTGCTGGGGTTACCAGAAAATGGGCATTTTTAGAAGCAGTTTCTCACTCTGGGTGTTGTGGTTTAATCCCAGACAGTAGCTAAGCACTGTGTAGCCACACAGTGACTCCTTCCCTCTCCCAGTGGGACGGGGAGGAGAATCAGAAAAAAAAAAATACTCAGGGGTTGAGATAAGAACAGTTTAATAACTAAAATAAAATAAAATAATAACAGTAATAAAATATAGTAATAATAATATTGTAATGAAAAGGAATATAACAAAAAGAGAGAGAAATAAAACCCAAGAAAAGACAAGTGATGGACAATGCAATTGCTCACCACCCACTGATTGATGTCTGAGCAGTGATCTGCCCCTCCTGGCCAATTCCCCCCAGTTTATACATGATATTCTATGGTATGGATTATCCCTTTGGCTAGTTTGGGTCAGCTGTCCTGGCCATCCTCCCTCCCAGCTTCTTCTACACCTGCTTGCTGGCAGAGCATGAGAAACTGAAAAACACTCAGGTTAGGATAAGTGCTACTTAGGAACAGCTAAAACATCAGTGTGTTATCAACGTTATTCTCACATTAGATCTGAAAGACAGCACTGTACTAGCTACTACAGTGCGTATGCCTTCAAAATTAGAGACATTATTTTACTTTACTAAGCTTACTCCTGGTATAGACTGGATTCAGAGCAGTGACCAAGTGTTAAAGAGCTGTATAGTCCATACATAGTTGTGCAAGACATCCAGCCATCATCAGAGCATGCTGCAGTCTGAAGAGAGATGGTGACTTTACCATTAATGCTGGTTTGGATGAAGAAGAGTTGTGCAATCTGTAACAGGTCCTATTTTCACAACACATGTGCCAAACAAAAACAAAAATACAAAACTCAGCACATTATAAATGACATAGGAAATGAAAAATCCCAACCACTCTTCAAGGGAAATAGAGAAAAGAGAGAGATAAGCAATCATTATAGTGCAGTTTTTTTCTGCTCAATAATATTAAATTCAGGCAAAACTGGAAGGGTTCACATCCTCAGACAAGGAAAAATGTTTTTCATTCCCTTTAAATTCAATCTTTCATCGTTTTCTTCTTATTTATTTGACTTATGAGACATTATGTTCATTCAGGTGCTAAACTCCCATTGGGCTTGAGTGGAATTAGCCTGGGATGTAGGAAACTGGAAACTGTGAGCAAACCTTTGCATCGACCCCTATGAAACTAAATTAAGTAGTTAGCTCATCTCTTCTCACAGTGTCTTACTCTGAAATAGAACAAAGGGGCAAATTTAACCCTGATGCAAGAGGTCAAAACAGTTAAGAATTAAACCAATAGGAAAATTTCTCTTTATTTGACTAACAAGAGAAAGCCTTCTGTATAAACAGGCATCCTCCTCCTCTTCCTAATCTCTTAAACATCCGGTCAGGATTAGGGTCCTATTGCACTAACGGCTATATAAACTCCGAAGACAGAGCAGTTCTTCCGCAAATGCTCTTTGTTTTTAATGGACACAAGGAAAAGGATGGAGAGAAAGGGATACTGTACTCAAAAAATAATTGAGGTTGTGAGAAATCTGGTCAGATTCCGCCATTAGAGAGACAAATATAATAAGAGCATTTCCAGGCTAAGTATAGCACTCACATTCAAAACCACTAACCTTAACTGCTGTTTATGTTATAGAGAGAAATAAATGAACGTGAGAACCACCTTTGCTTCACAGATCTGCTTTTTTTGTTACAGGTCAAGCTTTATCAATACAGATGGCTGCTAATCCTTGCCTGGCAAGATGTAGACGCTACTGTTTTATTAGTGGATTGTTTCACAGCATTAATCTGATTGCCAAATTTGAGAGTGGGAAAGACTTTTGGAGGTTTATCATTCTCTTGCCTTTTGACGTATGGATAGTATATTAGGGTCCCCTGTTATCAATTTCTTGTGGCTTCAGGATACCAGCCAACACAGACCTCAGAGCTTCCTATCTTTTATCTTGTGTCTGCGGTGACTTTTCTCCTGCAGCAAGGCATTAGATCAACTCTGTCGTCAGCTTAGGGGAAATCCATCAGTTAGCATCAGCAGAGGAATGAAGAAGAATGACCTGGCAAGAAGCGAAGTAACCTCGAACTTGAGCCAAGAGCTTGTCAGAGAGCATAACTGCATCACCCAGTTTTCTCTGGGTGATGAGAGAAAAAACATGGAGGGTAACTGCCACAGCGAGCAGGATCCACACCCTCTCTGCAAACAAACACCAGCTTCAATAAGTGCCTTTTTAATGTGCATTGAGTCTTTGTGTAGGAAAAGGATGTGCAGTTGGCAAGTACAGAGCTGTAAGGGGATAGTTTGAACATGCTGATAAAACGTCTAGCTTTACTCCAGAGTTGACTTTATCATTTACCCAGGGATATTGTTAGTAGAAGATGATAGCCACGCTCCGACAAGAGACAGACAGTGAAATGTATATGAACAAAACAGCCATTGTGGTGAATTCTATCCTGTTTGTGTGGTGACTTCTCTATCCATAATCACACAACTTTACAGGCAGAGATAAAACACAAAGCAGGCAGGGAGAGAGGTGGGGGTAAAGAAAGGGAAAAGAGAGCACAGTGAGATCAAGGGCCTGTGGTAAGAAAGACGGACACTATCCCTCTTAAAGCCTCAACGCTAAGAAAATAAAAGGAAGGGAAAAGAGAAAGAAATCTCCTGTGCCTGTGTCCTTAGGCAGAGGGATGGCGGCTGGAGCAATAGGGCGAGGTGTGCACTTTGGAAAATGAGGTTAGCCAGTTCACTTCTGCCAGATGGTCTGCAGGAGCGGCCGGAGCATGGAGGCAACAAAAAGTCAACACCATGAATGGAAAGAATGGCTTTCCTGCCCTCAGAAGAAGCTGTGGGGATTACTGAAATTAGAGCTGGGCTCACGCTGCAAACATTTTTCCCCTGAGCGTTCACTTGCAGTGAAAGGAAAACAAATTTGCTCCCGTGTGTAACATGCCTCTTTTGTATTCGCCTTCCATGGGTCTCTCCACCCACTGAGTTTTATTTGTCTAATGAAGACTTGAGGGCTGTGAATTTTAAGCTCCCATGTTTGACAATTCCTGGCTGAAGTGGTATTCTTCATTGTATTTATTATTTCTGTTGATTTAAATCAATATAAAAAGTCCTGCTCAAAAAGTCTCAACAGGGTTTTAATTGCAAATGATGGACATCCCATGATTGAAAATAATCCTAAGGAAATAATGCTGGTTGAACTCATTCTGCCTTCAGCAGAGTGAGGCCACCAGGAATGTGGTGACCCAGAGGAGGATCTTACCACCACCTTTGCAGATAGGACCTAACTTGCACAAGCAGCACACCAGTGGCCAAAGACTTCACGAAATCTCTTACCAGGAAGGTTTTTTGGTACATAGCATATAGCCTAGGGAGGAGGTTTCCCCTAGATCCTGCCAGAGAGGCAGCGAAGAAGATTAATCAATAATCTGACTGTGGGATTTTCCTGCAGGACCAAGGTTTACATGCAAACAGCCAAGGCGTGACAGAAGTCCCTTGAAGTGACTTAGCCTTGGTTCCCTATTTACCCCTGAATGAATGAGGACAAAATGTGCTGTACTTTCCAATGTGCAGCTCATGAAGGCAGCTTCCTCTGTGCAATATGTTCTGCCTTGAACTTTGCCTCTCTGCTTGGGAGTTCATAGCCTGAAGGCTCTGACTCACAAACTCCGGTGGTCTCGGTTGCCGGAGGTTACTTGCCTCTCTGCCAGGGGTTACTGTAGGGGTGGCAGAAGGTACCTCCTCAGCCACTTTGCAGTCAGAAATATTAGTTCAAACTACTGGAGGGAGGAAGGGGAATGATGGAGTTCACCGTTGCTAAATCCACCAGAGCCCTATGACTCAGAGCTCTAAAAATGAACAGGGCCATGCAATTACTTTGAGTATATGTGGAAAGCAAAAACTCTCTTAAACTCTCTAGGTAGAGAAAATAACAGCAGTGATGTTCTTCTTCGAAGTAGATGCCATTAGAACCAGAGAGGTAAAAGGTTTATTTCTTCCGGTATTCAGTCTTACAGCTTATCTCCTGCTCAATTCTGAAAGTGAGCTAGAGCCTGGCAGCACCTTCTGGTGTTCCCCCTGGTTTTGGTGTCACTCTGAGACTTGCTGAAAGCAAATGGTGTGCTTCCACAGGCTCAATCCATCTGGAAGGAAAACCAATTTCTCCTACATTAGGAGAAGAATCACATTGCAATTAAGACTGATTATGAGCCTTTATCTGTATATTATTGAAGACACTCAAAATATTTTTAGTTAGATATTATAATGTGCTTGGAAAATAACTTTATTATGAGCTTGTACCAGGCCTTAGACATATTTTAAATGAATGAGTTTCTTGACTGTAATCAAGAGTTTGGTTCAGTTTTCAGGGCCATGGCGTGCAAAGTTGGTCACAGGCTTTGAACATCTATCCATCTGGAAGAGTCACAGCTCATTCCACAGAGACCATCAAAGAGCCAAGAAATAATAACACATTTGTTTTCAACTGATAAAGGCCAAACTGGAACCATAAATTCAGTAGTAATAGTTTGTTACCAGTTGTTTGATAGATTTACCACTCTGTGCCTTTGCATGCTGAGCTTTGAGTTCATACCTTATTTTCATTATAAGTTTCTGTGATTCTGCTTAGACCTATTAATATGAAAATGTCTGAACATTGAGGTGTGTGTGGAATCATGTCTCCAGGGAACAGCATAACCTTGTTGCTGAGTCTTTTAAAGCTGGACTGCCCAAAATGTGCTGCAGGGATAAAAATACCACATTAGCAGGGAAATGGACTACTTTAAGTGATCTAATAGGTGTTCTCCTATGTAAACTTCTGTAGTTCCACAACAGGAAAATATTGATTTAATGAGCCAAAAGAAAGCAGAAACATCTTGGGGAAGAGATGAATTTCATGATGATTCACTCTTTTTTAATCATGAAAAAGACAGTTTCTAACCTATATCTTGCAGGCAAACCCAGAAGCTATCATTTGTCAGCAAATAATAATGCATGGGGTGCATCCTTTTTCTTTATGAAAACAGCATAAATCTGGAATTCTTCCCTGCTGGAAAGAAATTTAATATTTAAAGGTAATTTGACCTGTACATGTGTGTGCCATGAATCTTTTATGTGACCTACAGCAAATGTATTTATATAGTATTATTCTGAGGATAGTTATCTCTTATTCATTTTCTGGGATATTATTTTTCTTTCTTTGACTAATGTACATTTGGCCTTCTCATTTCCCCACTCAGCCAGAACTGTGTTAACCTTCCTATTTATGCCTTTTCTTCCCAGTTTTCAAGGTCTGGTAGCTAACACTGGACCATATGTGGCTAATATTATGACAGCACCATTCTTTTTGCTAACATAAAAGATAGGTCTTTTTTTTCCAAACCCTTATTACTATTATTGTTACTGTTATTACATAATTGAGCCAATAGTGATGTGTCCAGTGAACGGGAAAACAATGAGAGAGTGGGAATGAACTATTTTTATTGTTTCACTTTAATTTCTGTTCCTTTGCAGAAAGAATCTGTGAGAGGTTCAGATGGTTTTGGGTAATGCATTATCTCTGGCCAGATCTTCCTTGTAGAGGACAGAATCCTTAGACTGAAATTGTGCACAGGGTTCAGTGCAGCAGATACATTCCCCTTACATCCCACTTAGCTGTATTTTGAAGTAAGTCTGCATGAATTTGGAGGCCTTGTCATATCTTCCGACAACAGTGAATTTTATATGCTGAAATCCTGATGTGTAGGTCTGTTACAAAGGCTTTGATTGACAAAATGGCTTTGCTTGGGACGTCTGATGAGGCTACTGCCTCCAGTCCTGCCTCTGCTGCAAAGATATCTATACTGCTTGTCTGTCAGCCCCTGACACACCATCATTTACAGCACAGCATTTTATGGTAAATCATCAACAGTTTCAGCTGGTTTTCAAACAGTATATGGTAAACATCAGTGGTTCAGGAGCTGATTGACTCCATAGCTCACATAGCTGTGGAAGGAGTGGTAGGATAGACATCTGGGACAGTAAACTCATCAGATGTCCCAAATAAAGCTGTCCCTCCTCATCAGTCAAAACCTTACACTGAATCTTTGAGTTCAATGGATCTGACCTCTAATTGCTTTTAATCATGTGTGTTGATCTCCTACTTTTATTACGCTGGACCAAAACCTAAATCAGTCATTTTATCTCCCAATTACTCCCAACTGTTGGATGAGCAGGCCACTTAGCATCTTCACTGTGGCAGCATATGTCTGCATTTACTGTGTCCTTGTAATAGGTCTGCTGCCTCCAGAAAGTTCTTGTTTAACTGCACACAGTGGTATCTATAGGTTTAGCATCTCTCAGAGTTGGAGCTATTTCTTATACCCGCTTTGTACAAATGTAAGATCCAGGATTGGGTATGTCCCATGGGAGAGAGCAGTTGCGACCATACTGTTGCCCCTTAAGGCAGTTTGCATTATGGTCTCTCTTTTGGTCACCTTTTCCAGGTGCCCTGGTTTCATTAGGGCCAAGGATGCCCACTGGTCAAAGGAAACATACAGGAGTGACTGCCTCTAGCTCATCTCGTCCTCTGTGTGCTGTTGAACTGTCCTGAGAAAAAAGGCCAGCAGGGAAGGGACCACAGTCTGGATGCACAGTCCTGGAGAAGGGCAGGGAGGAGCAGGAGATGAACTCTTCTTGCTGGTTGTCATTCAGTATCAGTTGTGGTTCAGTTTCTGTGTTTCAGGATATGTTAAAATTTGAGCTTGGGAAAGAGGAATTTTTCCATAGGTTATTATTACATTTTTCTGATGTCATGAAAATATGAACAGCTCCTATTAAATCCTGTTATTTAATACAAAACACAAGGTTTGGGACTAAACTCTTTGGCAGGATTCTTCACGTATAGCACTGGCAGAAGCACAGAGAAGAAACTCGTATCTGACTTGTCTGTATTACTTGACACATTTTTGTTGGGAAAGCCAGCTTGATTCAGACACAGTGTAATCATACTAGACTGTTTGCCCTTTCCTGAGTCTCCCATTGACCTTCATACTCCAGTGAATCTTAATTTTTAAGCCTAGGGAAAGATAGCCTGTTGCTTCAGGATGTTGCTTCAGGCCCCTAGTGGCATTAAATGTATTGTTTAAAATCTCTTAACACTGTAAATCAAGTTGTGCCTCTGATACAATTGAAACTGAGGTACTTAGTGGTCTGAGGAGAAAAGAAAGCAGGCTAGGGGAAATGGTAAATAAGCATAAATAATACCCCCCCCAAAATGCTGAAGTGCAAAATAGAGAAGTGCGTATCTATGTATAGACACATGTGCATAGACGTACGTCTGTGTGCCCACACCCACATACATTCCCCCCCTCCCCGAGTATCATTGCCCAAGGTCTGATAGTCATTGAAAAGCAAAGGAACTCAAATACTTTTTTTTTTTTTTTAATGTCATGAAAACTTGCAGACAGGATTTATGACTGTAACACTATTTGTCTGAATGATGTATGTTGGATTTGTATCTGGCTACATGTAAGTAACTGTGTGTGTGTGTGTATGTATATACATAGTTTTGCTTCATCTGTGAGTTTATTTTTCTTGTTTCCACATGTGAAGATCTGAGTATGAGTGTAAAAAGATGTATTTGTGATAAGTTGGTAGACATTCAAATTGTGAAGCTTATCTGAGGCTTGTCTGGGTGAATGTAATGCAGATGCAAAAACATTTTCAAACCCTCACAGGAACCAGACATCTCTTGCAACATTTCAAATGGAATAATTTGCTTGGACTGAAAAATTTTAGATGCTCAAGAAAATATAAAGATGGGGAATAAGAAAAGGCTACTTAACCTTCCAAAAGATTTTGGCCTGATTTCAGACCAACTGGTCACATAAAATGTTAGCTGAAGTAGTAGGGTCTTAACTTTCAAGCTGACAGTGCTGTATGGAAGAGTTTTGTATGGAAGGTCTCTGGGAATTTCAGTCTGTGCCCCTGTGATTTGGCTTCCTGTGCTGGACAGAAAAAAAGAGGTCTTTGATCTCATCTTTAGCTATGGATGCATAGCAAATTCTTAAATTTGTTTACAGTGCATGAAAAAAAGAAAAAGAGGGTTCTCACCATACAAGAAACTTAAGAGCAACCTTGGCCTTTTGCATGGTAGAAATTTTATTGGAGAATATAAACTGTCCACAGGCTCTAGATAAGAAGCAACCTAGATCTGTGCTGGCCCAGATAGATGTTATTCCTCCAGGTAAGACATATTATAAACACACTTAAAAGTAACATAATGAAAAAAAATTGTTCGCCCTATTTCTTTAGAGCACTTTATCCAAAGAGGACAGGACTGGCTCGTCGCCTCATGACCCAGGACATCCTGTGGATTCTTTTAATACTTCCATGGTGTTGTGTTTCTCCCGTGGTCTTTCAGCTCACCGTGTTTCACAGCCACTTCCCACATCCTCAAAAAAGAAATTCTCAGCCTAAAAGACTGATGCAAGGACTCCAATTTCCTCAAGGTGTAGAGCATAAAACCTCCCAGAAATAAATTTTTCCACATGTGCAAAATATGAAACTTCCAATTTATGGAGGAGCATTTACCAAAAGAGGGATTTTTGAAGTTAACAGTAGGCAGTGGTAATTAGTCCTTTGTAGATTTTGTTGCGCAGGGACAGAGGTTCCAATTTTGTCTCCACTGTAGGATACAAAATGTCTCAGAAATTTATTGCATCAGAAGCTAAAGTGGGCCCAGCTCTCTTCAGCCTTGTGCTGCTTTAAGAATCTTGGGAAGAACAGATGTTGTGGGTGGTTCATTGCACCAATCAAGAGCATCTGGTGATGTTTCTGCTTCCCAGAATGTCATGATTTTGAGAGATATCATGACAAGGACTATAAATATGTCAGGACCAATCTTTGACATTCAGATGTGAGGAAATAAGGGTTGTTTCAATGCTTGTGGATCACTTAGGAGTAGTTAGTAAATTGGTCAAAACACTTCGTTCTGATTTACGAAGGACTCCTCAGGTTCCAGGTGAGTGTCTAGAAAACATGGTTTCAAGAGGTCCATGTTAATATTCACTTTGTCAGCTGAAACTGAGAAATGGAGAGAGCACAAGAGTGTGTAGCAAAGCCACAAACTTCCTTGCTTGGATGACTCACAACAAAATGTTTCCTCTGTGGATCTCTACCTGTGGAACCTTGGGGAGATCTGAATCTGTTTATGCTGTGTGCTAAGACACCAAAAATCCCATCCACTTCCCTCTGAGGACAGATGAATCATGTGCAGGTAATACAAAACTTTCAAAAGGCCTGACATATCAGCTTATTCTTTCATCCACTATCCCACAACAAAAAATTCCAAAGGATTTTTCCAGACCCTGTCAGGTGGGGAAAAAAGAAGGATGGGAAAACATAACTTTTTTTTTTTTTTTTTTTTTTTTTTGTCTGTTTTACTATTATTTCTTATTTTTCAGTCAACCTGATTTCAAACCAGAGCAAGCAGACTTGATCTCACCATGCCTTGGCTGTCCTGGGGATTGAAATTGCACTAAGCCCAGAATAGATGTGCATGGAAATTGCACATTTTAAACTGATGGCTGCACAAGATCAGAAGCTGTGGCAATGCTGACACTTTTGGCCTGTAACTTGCCAGGGCTGTGAAAAAATGTGGAGCTGCTGTTGCAAATGGCTCATTTTCTGACTTGGAGAGGAAGGACTTGTAGTTTCAGGTGTACCACCTCTGCAGATCAGTGACAAGGAGGAGACTTTGGTATCAGTCCACTAGCTTATCGCTCGCAAGCTGAGAGAAGTTAATATAAAGCATTGTAATCTCTTTCACAGCCTCCAGGACTCATAAGAAACCATAAGAAGTTTCTCAAGCTTAAAGTGTTCTATAGGATACTAAATCTTAAGTCTCCTGGAGGCCACTGGGGAAATGAAAAGGTGTAGTTGTCACATTTTGTCGAAGTATAACATCTATATAATAAGCCAGTTAGCTCCCTTTCTTCAGACCCAGACCAGCTTGATGTACTAGGGCCATGTTCATTGTTTCCAGTTTTATTGATGTCTTTTTTTTAATCAAAGCAAAATAAACCTAACCTTGGGCCAGATCCTTAGATGCTTTAAATTGGTGTTACTCCACTCTGCTGATGAGACTGTTTATTTCAGCTGGGAAGCTGGCTCTTGACCCATATTCTCTGTCCTCTTCCATCTCTCTACCCATTTAGTTCTGACTTCTGCACTTTTGTTTTTGTTTAATTATAACAAAAATAGCAAAAAGCATTATGTCTTTATCATCAAATGTTAGCAAATGTGCCTCAGTCATAAGTTGGACAAGCAAATGGGTGATTCAATTTGTTTGCTTTGCAAATCAGATCTTGGCTTCTACAGAGAGGAAAGAGACTCTGCCTAAGATAGGACCTCTGAGGAAGGGATAAAACCAAGGACAGACATGCTCACAGCAAATTAAAGTAAGTCAAATGTAACAAGAGATCATCAGAAGAAATGAACAAGCAGAGTAAGTAAGAAGGCAGCTGTTCATAGTGATTTTCAGGTCATTTTTGGTAGAACTATGGAGAGAATGAATGGTGAGAAGGTAGGGCAAGCATGAAACCTAAAGAAGAAAAGGAAGGGAAAAATGTCATAACAAAGTGGGAAGTAAAGCTCTGAAGAGGAGATGGACACTTGCACAATAACTGGCTCATTAACCATTGGTTTATATTCCTTGCCTCAGAATTGTTGCTTCTAGTTATCTTTTCACCTTTGATTATTAACTACAATCATGGAAAACTAATGATCAATCTTGCTTCAAAATATCCACAGTATAGTGCCCGAGGTCATAACAATTTTCTTGATTCGACCATATAAATAGGAATAACTAAGAATTTAAATAAAACAAAAATAGTCATGTGTTCAAGTTAAATGTCTTTTAGCAATTAAAGTTTCTATAGTAAGAAGAAGGTTAACTTCTGGATTCCTTGACACTCACACATGCCTGATATGTTTAGTATCTTGGATGCAATTTTCTTTTCCCCACTCTCTTTCTTTTTTTATCCTGTGGAAGCTAAAACTTTATTATAAAATTGAAGATAACTATATCAGTTTGTTGGATGCTGGCAGAGCAGAACACAAGCAATGAGAAGATAAGGGAATTTGGTCAAATACAAAAAATATCATGGAACCTAAACCAAATGACATCAGATAAGACCTCCACCGACTTTCTATTAAAAATGTAATAAATAAGGATCACAGCAAAAATCTTCTTTTTTTCCTGGCACTTTTTTTTTTTTTGTTATTATCTCTAGTGCTTCAGAAATGTATCTGTATTAGTGCTGTTTTTCCCTTCAGAATAAATAAATGCAGGTCAGTTTATACTGAAGGTCTGACAGGTCTAGATTAATGATGAGACTCTTTCTATATATATATATTTTTTTAATTTATAGTCTTAATTATACTCTTGTAGAACAGCTTACTGGCCTGTTTAGGGGCTTAGGCATAGTATTAGCAAGTCGGTGAATCCTGAAATCTTGACCAGTAGTTCTGATAAAGGCTGGTAGCTGGTGAATTGGATGGAAATTAAGTTAAAATCAGTATAAATGTTAATGGGATCAGTAGTGGCAATGCCTGGATTTGGGTGGGCGCTCATCTTCCCAGATGTTCAGAGCTAGGCTCTCGGATGGCAATAGCGCAGTGTATTGGATTGGTTTGTGGAGCATAGCATAGCACTGTTGAAATAGTTCAGCTACACGGGCTGGTGTTCTTGGCTGTTGGAAAGTGTGCCACTTCGGCTGCTTTTTCACCAAGTGGGAAGAGAAGGATTGCTAAAAAAGAGAGAAAAAGGCAGAATTCCCTCTTGAGGTTTATTATTCATTCTAAAATCTCTTCCGTTCACCAGAGACTTCCAAAAAGACAGTTTGTCTGCAGTGTCTGTAGGATGTCACTGATGATGAGAGACAGTTGCAGATAGCTTTACTGTTGGGCTTTCTTCACCCATCTTGGATATTTTCCTGGGCAGATGCAATTATCCCTAGCTGGCAGTCTTTGAGGATGTAGTAATATAGAGACTGAGAATCAGACCATGAATTGCAAACAGCACATATTTAATTGACAGCTTGTCCAGGATTTTAATGTGTCTAGAGCTTGGTATCACCTTACTAGGGGCTCAGGTAAGCTTTACGTCACTGCATAGAACTATAAAGATAATAAAATATATCCTGATTCATGGCATAGCCTGTTGGAGGGAGGTAGGGGAATTGCGGCTGCTCTTAACAGCAACCCTCTCCTCATTTCATTTCCTATGGCACCTACAAACAGAAAATGCTCACAGTTTCAGTCCGGGCAGCACATTAGAAATAAGGCATAGAATGGATAATTTTGGCCTTGAAAGCATCATGGAGTTGTTTTATTTCTGAGGACATTTTGTAGATTGTTTCTGTCCAGGAATATTTTAACCTTTCCAACAGTTCAACCTTCACATCTCCCTGTGTGGCTCAAGACAGGCTGTCTCAGGGCTTTGGCACTGATAAACTTTGAATGACAAGGAAAATATATGTTACAGACTGGAAAAGGGAGAGTGCTTTTGATGGGAGAGGAATCCCCTTTGGGCTTGATGCTGGCCTGTGGCCTTAGGTGAGGTTTGCTTAGTGGTGTCTGCTTGGTCTCCAGTGGACAATAGTCTGTGCCATAAAAAGACTTCATGCATAATACGGCATATTTGTTGGCCTCTGCCTTGAAGAAACCCAGATGAGAGCTGTTTATATCCATCTAGGGACAACCTCCTGTAGAAAAGATAGTACTCTTTGGCTAACAGATATCTATGCCATTTCATTTTATTCCACCTTTCAGTCTTATGGATCTTTTTCTTCTGCTTTTTTTTTTCCTCTCTCTCTTTACATTTAACTTAAATGTGGGGAGTTTTAAGCATCTATAACTTTCTTGAAAACCAAAAGGAGTGAAAATGATAAGCATTCATCATATGGCTTAATTAAATTTAATCAAAGAATGTTAAACACAATATGTACAAGTGTATAATCAGTGTCCATATAATTCTTCCTCTTTACACTTTAAGTTCTTAGTTCTTAGGCAGAATCAAGTTATAAAAAGTTAAGTGTCAACTATAAAAATCAGATCTCAAAGAAAACATGCTGGGAAAAGAAAAAAAGACAACAAACCCACAAAAACCCAAACAACCCTAACATATTCATGCCGCCTGGCAATACTAATCTTTTCCCCTACGATACCACACACCGTAGGCTTACAACAGGGTATTTCCCCACTGCTAGGCTCAATTTGGGGCACACAGATGTGCATAGAAACATCTGTGCACTCACATGTGCATCCCTTAGCAGATGAGAGTCGGTCGGTAAGAGAGAGAAAGTGTGTGTCACACCTTCTAAATTCAGGTGGCCTCAAGCAGTGCCATATAATCCCAGCCTCAATTAAACTTTCCAAGGTCAGTGGTGTTCTACCAGGTCAGACATAAATAAGTCAGGTGAGAGTCCTAGGGCACTGAAAAGCCATATTTATTCTTTATCCACAGTTCATAGCTATCAAATGAAGCCTAACAGAGAGAGGGAGAGAGAGTGTGTGTGTGAGAGTGTGGCTCTCAAAGCTGTTGTAAGTACCTTTATTTTTAAAAAAGAAAAAACAAAGTTCTGACTCAACCCTACCTCAAAACTGCAGAAAATACCACTGTGATTGCGGAAGTTTTGGGAAGACAAAGGAAGAGGTTTTAATTCAGCAACATTATAATAAATGACTACTTTATTCAAGTGAAAGTTTCCTATTCATTCTGAAGATTTTTATTTTTTTTTTTTAAGAGGGAGTTCTCATTCTTTTAAACTTAAGTTTTTTCTATAGCTAAATCTTTATTTCATGGAGTGTGAGACCAGATGCCACCACAAACCCATTTTGAATTCAAATATACAGATTTCACATCTTGATTCAGCCAGTAATGAAAATGGGCCAGTATTGTAGTCTATTGGGCTTGTAAACAGAATAATTGATTTTCTCTTGTTTTGGGGAAGCAAAGGGAAGAGTAGGGAGAATAACAATGTTTATATCTTAGTC
Organism: Athene noctua; assembly: GCF_965140245.1. NCBI lineage: Eukaryota > Metazoa > Chordata > Aves > Strigiformes > Strigidae > Athene > Athene noctua. Next base: position 10,431,047 of record NC_134049.1, on the reverse strand, counting down.
CAAAAATGTTAAAGATTGTGGACTCATATTGGCTTCTCTAGGCATCAGACCCACTGAGAAGAGTTATCACATTTCAGAGAAAGTAATTAAGGACAGTTGAGGTCCACTGATTTCTGTACTGTCTAAAGAACTAAGTGAATTCTTGAGGTGTCTATGACTAATAACCAAATTAATATATATGCTTTAATAAACCAACATACCACAAGTCTGTCTTGCTCTGCTGTATATTTTGAAGGTAGAGTTTTGACATGCAGTGTTAGACCTTGTATTATTGTTTGGTAGGAAAAAAAATGGTTGAGGATTATTTTAGGGAGAACTATTAAAAATAAAATAATAATAATAATAATAATAATAATAATAATAATAATAATAAAATCCTTCTCTCACTTTATCTCCAAAAAAGTAAATGAACCCTCCCAAAAGTGCAAGTACAGTCATGTTGTAAGGTTGTTATAAGCAGAAATTGTAAGTACTTTTTTCGAAGAAGGGCTCATAGGTTTGAAGCTGGGTTTGTTCTGTTGACTTAACTTGATTTACACCAGTTTACACAGTTGAGAAACTTACATTAATGCTGCTGGGAAAGTCGTCTCATACCTTTTGTTTGTTTTTCCATATTTAATCTTCTTATTATAATTAAGATATGGTGATCTATTAAGTATGATAAGGTATATATATTTGTTTTCTAACGACTTTCACTATTCTGTTAAGAAATAATTTTGAAAGTGCAATTGAGTAATAACACAAATAAATTTCCAGATATCTTTGTGAATAACAGTGTTAGCTTTTATTTAGTGTATATAATGAGATCACATCATTAATTATTGTGAATATTCAGACTGTGGATACTTATGGTTCTGAATCACTGAATATATACAAATTTTGTCAAGAGTAACTTTTAATCTGAGAACTATTCAAACACATGTGTAATCACACATTTATCTTCCTTACAATAATTTACAGATTTCCAGTCAGGGAATGGAAAAAATACTAGGTGATTAGCATGCCCAGACACATAATGATGAGTGTTGATTAGTTAAACTGAGCACTTTCCAAACAAAGAAAAGTATTTGTCAAAACTGTTATACAATTTTGGATATTTTTGCTATATTTATTGTCAAGCAGCAGTATTAGCGATTCAGATTCTGAAAATTTTAAGATAAAGTTAACATTAAAAATCATAGGCATTAGGGAGAGTTTATGGAGGACAAAGTGCCATAGAAAAATGTTTACAGAAATAGCAGTTTTATTTTCTAGGCATTCATATTAGAAATCATTTTAGCACTTGGTATCCATTAGCGTATGTGCTGAGTCCTCTGCTTCTGTGCTTCTGGTTTTAACATCTGTAAGTATACGGGAAAATCTTGATAACTGTTTCTGAAAGTTTTATGTGCTCTTTATCCCAACACTAGATTGCAATCCATGTTATGCCCACTACAATAATAAGAGAATTGGGATCAGATGACTGGTTCTACAGGTTGGATGTGGAGAAAGGGTGTTACAATAACATGCTGACTTCCTCTTAGGTTTTAACTGTACACTGTGTTTCAGTGAGAGGACAAGAGGGGGGGAAAGGAAAATTTATCTTTTTGTTATAGCTGTGTCTATCATGTTTCCTCAGCTAGCTCTTAAAAATGTGTCTTAGTAGTGGATACGTTACATGACTCATTCTTGAAGGAAGGAATTAAAGCAAACCTCAAGCAATTGATGCCATAAGAAATTTCACCAATAGCTGGAACAAAAGGTGATTAAATGAAACTGAATCCAAGAACACTTTTTCCCTGAGAGGAAAAGATAAAATGTCCCTTTAAGGCTAAGTTGATATAAATGTATATAGAGTTTTTAAATATAACTCCCACCTCACCAAAGCATTCAATCTTAAATACTGGCACATAGCAAGGCCATGGAAACTCCTTTCAGCTGGAGGGTCCCATTCCTCACTTAACAGACTTTTTGATAATTTATGGTCATCTCCACCATGCTAAAGATACCAATTAAGGGATATGAGCCAAGTGCTTTTTCCAGGTCCAAGTTAGCTTAGTTACAACATCCATAGTTGTTATAATAACTGGAAAGAAAAGGGGAGGACATTAAAGAGGGCATTATATGATCAACATTTTGTATAGCATCCATATCTTCTGGTTCTCCATTTATTCAGAATAAGCACTTGAAGTCAGTGGCTGAAAAGAAAGCAAATGATCATGAAGTTTTCTTCTGAGGAGATTCTCAGCCCAGAGAAGCAGAACTGTAGCAGGCAAATTGAACATCTTTTTATCTTTTGGGGGTGTGAATAAAGTAACTTCTGAGGGGAGGGGATAAAGTGGTGAAGCACTTGCAGTCTAACTGTCACAAAATGTGAAAATGCAGCAAGAACAGATTTTTAGTCATCAGAAGAGGGATCTCTTAGACTTTTATTGCTTTACCTCATGTCTCATTTTCCCCATCTAGCAAACATGGATGATTTACTTTTGGTGCAGCTTACAGCAAGAAAGAAATTGGTATTGAATTGCTTTTTTCCACACTCTAGAGTGCTTTTTGGGGTCTAAAAAGTGCCAGGGGTTCCTCCAGATTCAGCCTGTGGCAGAGGTCCATGTAGGGATTGATCTACCAAACAAAATCTTTGCTCTAGCTTACTCTTTCCTCAGAACCTACCCACCATCATGGGCAGGAGAACATCGTCAGGATCCACAGCAGAAGTTCAATTCATCATCAGCCATCCTTTGCAGTGCAACTTTTTGGTTACTTTGATTACACAGTACTAGAATCAAATGTCTGTGGAAAAATAAGCCACTGTCTCTAATCTGCTTTGAGATGCCCTCAGACATGGTGCTGGGGGACAAAAAGTAAAAATTATTTATTATTATTTTTGTTATTTCTATAGATTTTTACACATCCAGAGTTCACACTGAGGGAGAAAGTTATGAACCTGTTATCTTTCATGTGTTATGTTATTGATCAAAGCCAATGATGATCTTAAAGTTATATAAATGTTTTGGAGGCCTATAATGATTCATGACTTTCTGTACAGTAGCTATGTTCCTCATGTTGTTGCACTGTCTGGAGCTAATGTACTGATTAATGCATGTTTTCCTTCCTGATTTAAAAAATAGCTTATGGCTAAAATGGCCTTAGTTGTTCTCTGAGTTATTGCATATTTTTTTTTTTTTTTTTTCTTTTCCGTTTTCTTTCCAGCTTCTTATTTCTATATATGTATGTATAGTTTAAATATATGTGTTTGTAAATGTGTCAGCTTTAGAGATATCCCTGATGCGATACTCATATGAGTTGTCTCTAAAGACTGGTATTTGTACTGAAAAATGAATTTTGTTAGACCATGTCTGCGAATCTATCATCTGATGGGGGTACTCTAATCAACATGTGTTGTTTGTCAAAAAACCACCAAACAAACGTGGCTACATCATTTACTGGCTTGTGGGGAACAGGGGGGAGGCTGCTACTACTGTTAAAACAGCACGAAAATCAGGGGGATCTATAATAATTACGGTACATACGGTACATATGCAGTGCACTCATGCCCCAACTCTCCTTTCGGAGGCAGGGGGGGATGCGTTTGGGAGGCAGGGGGTGTGAGGGGGTGCACCTTGAGCTAACATGACCTAGCTCAGTCCTTTGGTCCAAGTAATACTGAGGTCTGAGTGGCAGAATCAAACAGCAGAAGGTTGGCTCAGTGTACTCTCCTTGGGTTTTCACAGAGGTGGTTGGGGTAGAGGACAGGCTTGTAAACTGTTGTCCAGAAATATAACTAGTTTTGCTGTTTACACCCTCACCTTGAGCAGTAGTGTCAATGGAAAATACTGTGCTTCTACAAAGCAGTCAGTGTCTGTGTGATTTTCCTTTGAATTTCCTCATGCACAGAAATCCATTTAGGGCGATGTCCATGTCGATTTCTTTAGTCTTAACTCAGAAAGCACTGAAGTATTCTTCAAACAGTATTCTCCAAAAAATTTTGTTCACAGAGGTCTTTGTTAAGGACAAGACAAAGGTATTTCCTCTGCTGCAGGGACTATCCATAGATTCAGTATATTTTATTTTTCTAGGTCTATTTGCTACAAGCGGACTGTGTGCCAGTTAGCCCTCTGGTCCCTTAGCATAAACTTGCTGGAGGAGTAGCGTGCAAAAGAAAATACGTGCTTTGTTTTTATCTGCCACGCTGTAAACCACCTACTTGTGTCCTTTTGTGTCTTTTGTGAAGCCTGTTAATAGCTGTTACTGCTAATTGCTGTTCTTAGCTTGCTGCGTTCATCTATGGGCAGAAACCAGGGAGATCAAAGAGCGGAATGCTCCATAAAGTCTCGCAGTGTTCATTCTGCAGCTCTAATTCACCTGCACATGGCTGAGGTACTACACTGAGGGATGGCAAGGAACATCTGAAAACAGATGGAGAGAGAAAAACGGGGTTTAATTCACTCAGACTTTTGGACTGCTTCAGCTATAGGTTCAAAATGAAGTGTTTTGCACTGCCTTGATGCAGGACAATGCCTTTGGAGGCTACCCCAAGGCCTCTTTGTTATCTGAAGCAGCTTATGAGGGATGATAAGTTTTTCCTTTTCTCGAAAAAACAGTTGCATAGAAACATAGGACTTGACAAAACCTCATGAATCATGAAGATTCAGTCCTTCAGTAGATGTTTAAAACCCACAAAAAGCAGTCTCATTAATTCTTGTAAGAAAGACTTCATTTTATGTTGTTGGGCTAAATACATTAAGAATCCAAATTTGGTGTCTCCCAGGGGTCTGTCTTGCTTTATAGTATTCACCAGATTCCTGGCACATTATTATGCGTTGCCTGCTCATGTAAACTATAGATTTTTGTCTCTGCTTCGATGGATTGTTGATATAAAATTACCAGCTGATGTTTACCCACAGAGATAGGAATAACAGTATTATTAACTATTCCTATATATTTTGTGTCATTATGACTGTAAGGGCTTGTCTGAATAATAAAGATTCCCTTGAGTGGGACTCACTAGGGTAAATGACTGTTTAATAAAGACAGATAATGTAGATGAATCATTTTGACTACTTAGAGGAGCGATTGTACTAAAACTCCTAACTTACACAAAGTCCTTCTGAATACATTAGGGGGTCAAATCCTGCCCGTTGAAATCATTGTAATGTAGTGACTGAGTGGGGAAAGACTGAGGTCTCACTTTAGGAGCCCGGGTAAATTTTTAGCAATGTGAATTTGATTCATTTACAAGGGTGAAACTTAACTGCTATAATTTTTTAGACTGTAAGATTCTAAGTGGTATAAAAACATGCCTACATAAATGTCTATATTCCATCTTCATATGTTGAAATATATGTTTAAAATAGATTTCTGCTAAATTATATGGCTTCGTTTTCTCTCTTCTCCATGATGTGATACTTCATGCTACACTGAAAGAATAAGAATATGAGTTTATTAAGTTTACTCAGAAAACTATTCAGTCATCTGTATGAGCTCTTGGAGCTATGTCAACATTTTCTTGAAAGATATCTGAGATTATTTGATGTTTACTTTTTTAAGTACAGTATTTGTGAGTAAAAGTGCACGAGAACATTTTATTACATTTTAAATGTAATTCCTGATCCCAGGGTGCTGTCTATATAAATCTGAACAAACCTACGAAATCACTATCTATATTAGATCAGCAAATCCTCTCAGTCCCAGAACTGGTCACTGTGTTAAGAATAAGAGGCAAAAGTGAAATTCCTTGGTAATAAAACTTCTGAGCCTTGACAACAGTGAGGTAATGCCATTTCTTGCAGCATTGCCTAGACCTTTCAAAGTACACTACTCTTTATTATATGCCTTTCCTCTGCCCCTAAACCTCCACTTTTAAAGTGTACATCTCACAGGTAACTAGTATATAATGTACTTTTCGATCAGCCTCCTAATTCACTCAGTGTAACACGAGCTTTGGATAAACCAGGATGATGTGAAATGCAGAATAAAAGGTGTAGGTTGTATGATACCACTCACCTGTTTTAAATCTTTTGCTATATGTGGTAAAAATACAGGAAGAGGTCTCCTTCAGGATAATTCAGGGTGGTCCAGCTCTCCTCACAGGCAGGGATGACCTGGGTCCAGCTCCCAGCATTACTGCAAGGTCCTGCCCGTGATCTTCTGGGGGATTTACATTTTCTTTCAGCCTGTTTTCTCCAAGCCTTTGTCAGGCCAATGTGTAGGCAACAAAATGATGTCTCCTTTGGATCCACCACCTCTGCAGGGGGAATTTTGTCCTGTAAGCCCCAGTGCCTGTGCTGGTACTGTGCTGTCTTCACTCTAACACACTTCTGTGTTTCAACAAAGAGTGGAAGTGGTCAGCACTAGCAGGGCGGAGATGGCTTTGCTCTTGTGCTGTCTTTTTGGTTTCAAGAAGTAAAAATTTCCTAAAGATGATACACAGAGTGAAACAGTTTTCATCTGAAAAGTAGAACAAGGAGACTCTCAAGGGCCTGTCTTCTAATCACCAGATTTCTCCAGATTACCAGATAATTTATGTGTAAATCCCCTAAACTCTAGAACCTAAATTCAGCACTAAAATTTGTGTTGTGGTTTTTATGCAGATCCAAGCTTTTGCAGAGTAATTGTTGGCTGCTGCTGTTATTATTTACACTTGCACATTCAGACTGTGGTGGGCTTGCCTTTGCTGGCAGTGTGGGTAGGTTTAAATTTACTCTGATCAAGGCAAAATACCCTGCTGAGAGGCTCAGGTTCAGCATCATGCTAATAAAATATGTGACTCCTGGACAAGAGCTGCTCCCCATCTGGCAAGCCCAGAGCATGGGCTTGAATAGGATTTCAGTTGTGTGCAGTAATCCCTGTGGACATACCTAAAAGTTTTTGAGGGGCCTAATGTTTGAGGTAAATATATGGCAAAAATATAGTCCCATCTCAAAAATACGTGCTTCAGAGTTAAAAATCATAGAGTTCATAGAAGTACTTAAAGATAGAGGTAAAGAGCAACTATAGATTATGTCTACAGATTTTAAATATTTTTTTCTGGCCTTGAATCAGGATGATCTTTACTGCACAAGGTAGAGCATGGCCAATATGGAAACATCTGTGTTATGTAAATTCCCCTGAAATGGTTGAATGACAGGTAACCGATTGTATTTTGGAGCTGTTCCATGCAGAGTGAATCAACAATTTATAGCAAGTCAGTCCAGCAAAAAACTGCATGGTTCCTTCTGATGCATAACCAGCTGTGAGCTTCTGTGCTGACTGCTTTCAGCTGAAACTAGAAATAATTTTAAAAAACAAATAAAGTATTTAGACCTTAGAGGTACTGAGAAATCTAAAAGATAGATTGAATTAATCCTGAGATTCCCACTCCAAATTTCAAGCAAGCTTGGCTGTGATAAGTTTTTCTCCCTTTCTTCTGTAGTCCCATGTTACTCCCCTGGACATCCACAGGGAGACAGACGAGTGTGTCCTGGAGCAGCCTGATCCTCTCCATGGAGGGGATGGAGCTCCTTGAACCCAGAGCAGAATAGTGCCCCTCGCTGTGTGGGTGGATCAGTGAGACCCACTGCAGAATAAGACTCCAGTCCTTAGCTATCAGAAACTTCTGCTCTGTCAGAAACAGGTGACGCTGAAGGTTTGTGACAGTCCTTAGCACAGGCTACTGCAGGACCCTACAATACCAGTCTAACTCTTCAAACATCAGCTCTCCAGTGCTATGGACAACAGAGGAGAAGGTCTTGAGAATAAATCCTGCCAAATACTTTTCCTATTTTAAAAAGATGTAGTGCTTCACTTCTGGATGGGCTCACTGCTATCTGGCATTGGAGCTCATGCGATTAACATTTCATACCCATAGCACTGAAATAAACAGGAAACATGATTTCAGGAGAAACAAAAACGCAGTTATACAAAGAGCAGTATGATTATTTTCTTTTTAAATGTAAGCTTGGCCCAGTCAGGAATCCTCACAATTTAATTTGCACTGGTCAGAGATATGTGACCCTTTTCTGCAAAATATTTTACATTGGGTAGATCACATTAACTGTAAACATGCTGAAATGCTCTCTACTACTGCTGCTGCCTCTGATTCGTTGGTGACCTGTACAAGGAGGCAACACATGCTTATTGCTTAAAAAAAGAAAAAGAACAGAAGGATCATCTATTGCTCAGATGAAAGACAGAGACAAAATAACCAATCTGTAATGCAGATTTATTAATAGTCATTCACTGGTTTTCAGTGAAATACTCTTCAAGTAACCTTGACTTTATTAAGTAGTCCTTAAGGTGCATTTTGAAGACAGATAATGAGTTTGGGGAATAGTCTTATCTACATCAAGCTAATCTTTAACAGCTTGGAAGGGAACTCGCAGAAACTTTTCCACTTTAAGTGACATAGCCATGTTCAAATCAAGCCTTTTAAAATGTCATTTTAATAGGAAGAGTTTACAGGCATTTTTAATAGCTATACTTCATAGAGGAACATGATTTAAACAAAGGCGATAGAAAAAGTTATTGAGTTTTTAATAGTATTAATGGGGCTAGAGGGAAGCAGCGTTGGAGAAGGAGGAATACTACTGTGGTGGAGTGGCACTTAGTGTCTTGATTAATAAAGACAAGGAAGATCTTCTTTGAAAAAATAACTTCTTTTACAGCAGCTGTCTCTTTAAAAGGGAGGGCCGGGGTGAAGGCCGGGGTTTTGAGGGGTATTTTGATGCTGAGCCTGCACATGCCACATTGTCCAACTTCCACAGGCAGAAGTTTGCAAGAGGCTCCTGACCCTTTACTGACGCAAAGGCCAGTTGTCTGCACAAGGGAGAGAGGGATGGGGAAGGAAGAACAAAAAGAAACTCAAAAGAAAACAAACTCAGAGTCACTATTTTAATGAGATCGCTGATTTAACCCATCTGTGCTTTCCCCTCAGTTTCCAGCATGTCCTTGAAAAGAGTTTCACTTTGCCTGCGTTGTGTGTAAAGTCACAGACATGGTTGTGCACCCGGAGGCACACACCAGTCTTTCCCTCCAGCTCATATATAAATTGCTCACACCACAGACTGAGTTTTAACGCACTTGTATAGCCAGATGAATTACACGACCCCTCTTCTGCTGATTCCGGTTGGTTTAGCTCATTTTGTTTTGCTTGCTTTATTGTTTGGGCATCAAATGTCCCAGCAATCCCAAGTGCACACACATTTGGTTTCTGACTAATCTGAGGCCTCTGTCAGAGAGACAACGTTTGTCATTTAAAATCCAGCATATCTTAGAGTCAGGTCGTGACTCAGATACCACAAACTGTATACAGAATAGACCACAAATTCCTCCAGTAAGATTGAACAAGGCTTTCCGAGAAGCCACTTCCCCCGCTGGTTATATCCTAACCCTGACTGACAGGTAGCAAATAACCATGGTTCTTGAGTGGCATTTTTTTCAACTATTTCTTGTTAAGATTTTTGTCTGCCGTGTTCATGGCTGGTTAAAATCCTGGCTTTTCATGTGCATACAGAACAGTGCTTTTGGCTAGAGAGGAAGCTATAGAAATTTTGGCTGGTTACTTTTTAATGGAAATATTGGCATTGATTGACTTTAAGCTCCAAGGCTGGGGATTTTGAGCAGACACTGAACACCAGGACAAAACTCAGCCTGCTCTGTTCGGATTCCCTTGAGCCGCAGCTGCAGCTCTCACATGCTTTGTGCACAAAACCCATAAATTGGCCAGGGTTTGCTCGAACGGTTCCTGAACTTTCACAAAACCTTTCCATGAACCTGCTCGGGGCTGGAGGGGGGTAGGCAAGGGATGGGAGCTGGGCTGCAGGCTGCGGGGAGGCTTGCAGGGAAACCTGAAACCAGGTGAGCTTCCCAGGCTGAGCGTTTCCTCGGGCTGGAGACCTGCAGACATTTCTCATTTGGAAGTGGAATTGGAGTTAACAAATCCGTTAACAAGCCTCACACGCTTGCTGACCAGTAGTAAATCCTAGCTTGATTTATTACTGAATACAGCACTTTGTCATAAGTCCTCAGTGTCATTTTGTAAGTGGATGGGGAGCAAGTCGCAATCTTAAATCCCAGCTAGAAAACATGGTCGTGAGAATCAGATAGGGTGCAGCCCTTTGATTTTACTTTTTTTTCCCCTTTTTTTTTTTTTTTTTTTTAAGGAAACAAGAGAATTCATCTGCCAATGCACTATTCTGTGCTCTTTTGTCAATAGAAAAGTTGTTTTGCTAATGGTTATCTGTCTGCAAGTCCTTGACCTGCTTGTAAACACATTTCTGCAGGAAAACCCCAGGCCATGGCCTCGAGCCTTTACGTCAACAAGAAGAGATAAAGTGACCAAAACTTAACCTGATTTGGCCTGGAGTGCCCTCTACTGCCCCTTGACCAAATACTTCCCTAATCTGTGTCCTTCTGAAAGGAACAGATTGTTGTGTAAGAAGTATTACCTGGAATGAAATCAGTTTTGGGAGCCCGACTTCCTTCTCCTTTCCCTCTGCCCATTGCCAAAGCCTATTGAATCACTGGAGGTTAAGGAACAAGGTCAGGGTAGGTTTTCATAGAAGGGCAGGAATTTTCCTCAAAATTGCCCCCTTTGTCTCCATCCCAGGCATCTGTCACCCAAGGACAGCCCGACAGGGCAGCCCCAGCCGCAGTCCGTCATGCTGCGTTAAACACGCCACCTTCCAAGCCGTGTAACAAATGCAGGCAAAACTGAACTCGCTGATCAAGTTGCTTTTAAAAGCCTTTTGCTGATCCCCCAGGATTTGTTCTGGATTCCCACAGAGCAAGCAGAGGCTTTGATACCGCCAGGGTTTGGAGAGTCACTAAACTAGGAGCGAGGTCCCAAACTGCGGTGGGGTGCTCTGAGCCCGGCGGTGCTGAGCTTGGGGAGAGCAGGCGGAGAGGTGCTGCAGGGTGATGGCACGAGCATCCCCGGTTTCACTACTGCACCCACTCGTGGAGGCTGGGGTGAAAGCTGGCTGTTAACCGAAGACAACTCAGGGGGAGAAGTGACACCAAATTGTTCCAGGAAAGGAGAAGTATGTCTTTATGTTCGTTTTGTTTGTTTGTTTGTTTGTTTGTTTTTGGGTTTTTTTTGTAAGAGCTGGGCTAGAAAACTCAAGGTGCTTACTAGAAGGGAAATAAATGCACATTGTGGAAAATCGTATGTGACTAAAGGGGAAAACACAAGACAGCTCTAGAGATAAAATGACAAACTCCAATTGCAGTTCACAATGGGAGCATTCATTGTTGTGTGCCTCTGTTTGCACCCTGCTTAAATGGTCACAAGGCCACTGCACCGGGAAGTTTCATGACTAATCGAAAAGCTGGTGGGTCACATCCCTCTGGGGCAGTGTTTTTTCCATCTCTTTAATTTGATCACAGGTTGCCTGGCTCAGTGTTGCAATGGTGAGCTTACTCCTTTGGCCAGGGTGGTTGCACTGGGCATCTCCAGAGTCACTGCGTGATTTAGCAGCAGAGCAAGAAAATTGTATTTGCTGCAAAACCTTTGCTGTCCTGAGGCAACCCAAGGGTTTCTGCTGTAGAGCTGGGCAGCTGGGAGAGAAGGCAGTGACCCTTCCTGTAGTCCTCTATCCCTCCCATCCCTGTGCGGCATAACAAAGCATCTCTCACACTTTGTATATCCAAAGTCAGATGAGGTCTTAGACTGAGTATTGCACCCCTTATTTTTATCATTTTTATAATTAATTTCATGGTATTCTGCAGCAAGTGTTCCATTGTCTGTAACCCTAAGGTGGCATTTTTAGGAGACAAAGAAAAACTTGTTGAAAACTGATAGTTTTGCATTTGGGGTTTTTTTCATAACAAAAAAATCATAAATTTTTTTTATGACAAAAAAAACCCCAACCTTTCAAAACTTTGTTTGGGTGTTTCATAACAAAAAACCCAAATGACCTGCAAAGGGATAATAAGATGCTATGACCACAATGATTCACAACTTCTCAATGCCCGTTCTCCATTTGTTCAGACTGAACTGGGCTGTGAATCAGTCTCGAATTACCCAGTCCTGGTATCTGTAGTTGATCACCATGTGAAACTGCACATGACAGACCAAAAACTCCCTCAGGGTGTAAATCTGAGCAGGGTGGGTGGGGGAGCAAAATTTAAGGAAAAGGCTCAGATGAAATTATACCACTGCGTGTTGGTGCTGAGTGGCTCTTAAACCCTGCAAATCTGTCAGGATCTACCAGAGTGGATGAGGTTGCTTACCCTGAGGTAGGTTTCAGGCCATGAAGCTGAAATCTGTGCCCACAAGCATCTCCTGCTTCTCTGGGAGGCAGCTTTTTGCCCTTCTTTCCTCCCACTCATTGGCGGGTCCAGTGTCCTGTGGGTCTCCTGCAGGTATCCTACAGGTTTCTATCAAGTGACAGGAGGAAAACATGAAATCCTTTACGTTTGACTCCATCTGGATTATTTCCTTAGGAGACAGCTGGTTTATAGTCTTCTTTTGTGCATTTAACCTTGTTTATCCATACAAGGCAGTTACAGTTCCAGCTTTGCATAGTGGGATTAATCCACAAGCTTCAATCTAAACTGGGCAAAAACTTTTAACGTTGGCTCGCAGGAAGTATCATTTCAGCTTTCCTGACAGAAAATCAAACTTTGGGGCACAAAGAAGATTTTTTTTTTCTATAGAAAGGATCTATTTAAGGAAAAGTGATTTTTTCTTTTTTTTTCCAGCAGAAAATCATTCTAAGAGAAAATTTTTCATCTCCCAAATTGAAAATGCAAATTTAACCTTGCTCAATAATTCAAAATTATGACTCTTCTTCTTTTTTTTTTTTTTTTCTCCCTTACAACATTTCTTTATTTCCATGCTTCCAAAATTCAGCAGGACTTTGAAGATGAATGCAGATCTGGTGGGCACCTTTTCAGATTGAAAAGATTAGTTTTATGGTGTAAAGAACTTGTCTTCCTTGTAAAGTACGAAGCTATTTAATCAAAGGGCTTGCTGAATCTGTGCAGTATTCTCAGCTACTTTCCAAACCAAACTTCTGAATACATGTTAGTTATTCTGACTAAGTCATACTTGTGAACTCCCTCCAGGCTCTTGCACTGGAGATGATATGTATACAGCACTAACAGAGAAAACTTGGTGTGTTTCAAGAAATAATTATTGAGAAAACCAAACTTGTGTTCAGCAGATGTAAGAAGGAAGTTTTCAGGGAAGTCCAACTCTTCTTCCTTTCTTGCTAAAAAGGCCAGCTTCAATTTAATAATTCTCAGCCCTGAATATTGCAAAGGAGGAAGTTCTGAAAGAGTTAAGTGACCCATTTCAATGTTGTTTGTGTTTCTAATCAAAATATACATAGTCTTTCTGTTTCAGAAGTTGCCTAAATTAATTGACACTGATGTTTCAAACTGACTTTTGGTAATGGAGCATTTTATCCATTTTAAATTTGTGAAAATTTTCCTGACTTGAAACTTTCATTTCAGTCTGGGAATAAGGCACTTTTTGACATTTCAAACCATTTATTAGATAGGGCACCTTAGGCTCCAGTGACTCTAGTGACTATCAAGACAAAGTGAGCACTTGCTATGTCTTAGAACAAGATTAAGTGTTAGTAACAGCAGTGCCTAGATTCTTCAGTTGAGATCAGCATAGTTTATAGTGTAAAATGTACTACATATACAGGCACTGGATGAGAGAAAGTACACACTTTTATTTGCATGTTTATGTCTTTCTTAAACTGATCAGTCCATCACTTTATCTGTAAACTTTGATTTGATGAGGTATTAGAAATGGTAACCCTGTAAGCAAGGTCCTGTATGTGTGACTTTTTCATACAGGCTCACACACTTGTGTATATCTGTGTGTCAATATATACTGGCTGACATAACAAATATATTTGTTTTTAGAAAAAGAGGATTTTCCTTGGGGACTTTAAATAGATTCAGAGAATATTCCAAGGTTTCTGACTGTATTTCACTGTGATATTCATATTGTCAATAGTGGGACCTTTCTGTGGAAAATGGGGCTTTCCCTGTAAACATAATAATATTTCTGGATGGTGAAATATACAGTAAATGTTAAACAAGAAAAGAACTAAATTGCAGACTATTCCCTGGTCAGCAAAACCTGCCCATTATTTTTCAGTTTGCTGAATCTGTAGTTTTTACCATTTTTTTAAACTGTGACTTTTCAGATTCATGAGGGTAGCATAGGTAATCTTCATATTTATAAGGACACACTGTCAACTTGCTTTTCATAATTTATAAACTCTTTTTTTTTATTATTCCCTTTCCCTGTTGGAAGCCTGAAACTGACATGTTTCCTTAATAGAGCTGGGAAAAAACTGCATTTTTGCTCTGGGAGATGATTTCTCAGAACTAAGCTATCTGTACTTCATGCGAAGGAGCAGTATCCTAGTTGGCTTAGTAGGGTTGGAATTAGTGCTGTAGGGTCTATTGTGCAAGCGATCGCATGCTTGAGCTGTTCAAGTTGCAACTTGCATTTAGGTCTGTTGAGGGATTTGTCAATATGTTACAACTCTCACATGTCTTTTTTGACATGAGCTGGATGAATGTTCATTGCTTTGGCTGGACTCTTACCTCTACCCATCCCAACTGACCTTTTCTCCCATTGCCTTCTTCACAGCGCTTCTCACATTCCCATCTCCTACTGTTTGCTCCTGGCACGGTGAGAATACATATTTTTCTTCTGTCCCGTCATCAAGGGACTAGCAAGGACAGGCACTCCTTATTCCAAGATGAAATGGAAGCCATTCCCTCTTCTCCTTTGTATTTTCACTGAATTACTTTTCAATGGGGTTTATAAAAGTAAGTATTTCCAGGCATTTAGATTAACCTTGCTGCTGGGCTGATGTAAGTGGGCAGAAACATTTCTATGTTTTCAGAATTGATCCCAGAATTTGCAAGAGGCTGTTTGCTTTCAAGGTGTTGATACTTACTTATAAAGCGCTATGAAATTTAGTGACTGTGTACTTTAAATACCATCTCTTGGGCATGCTAGTTACTATTATGGCACACAGAATCTGTTTGGAATTACTTTTAATGGTTGTTTGAATTTAAAGTCTGGTAAGGATTGATTCAAATTGAAGGTCATGAACTTCTTTACCCATTTCCCCTTATTGGCTCAACAAGGGTCCTATTTCATGATCTTTTGGCCATGGTGCAACTCATCTGTTTAGTTGAGAAGGTGCTGATATGAGTAATTAAGCTAAAATGGCATTGGGGAAGAGCCTGTTAATATTTAGTAACGTATTGTTGACTCTCTCCGTACATTTGACAGTCTCTCCTCCATGAGTTTTGAACTTGCTTGTTAGTGTCAACAAAATTTGTCAGAGTAGTGGTATTGATTTAGCATTATGATACAAAATGATTTTGGAGAACTGGCAGCTAGTGGAGGGTAGAGTTATCCTGTTGGAAGAAAATACAACTCAGGCAGCTCAGATGTGTGGATCAGACCATTTACAGCTCAATCTGAACCAGCTGGAGTGCATTTGGTCCTTAACTGAGCCGCATAGGGAGGGGATGTGAGAAGGGTCTCTGAAGCAATGTCAAGGAGAGGGAGGTAGCACAGAGTATTGTGTCCTGGTGATTTAGACAATGTGTAGGACATGCTTGAAGAAACTGGTCATCATTAGTTCTGCTGCTTATAGTATAACTTCTGCTTTTTTTTTTTTTTTTTTCTTTTTTTCACTTAAGAAGCTTTTAGTGCTGAAGAGGGCCTGGACCACTTATGTGCCACTTCAGTCCTTTTACAAAGTTGGATTTCCTTTGGTAATATCCCAAGGAAATAATATAGCTGTGGGGTCTACTACTTTTGATATTCCCTTAGGATGCCCTGCCCTGGGAGTGACTGTGAAGCCTGGGGGTAAATCACTTCAGAAAAAAAAAATAAAATCTGTGTGAGAGGTAATCTAAACTTTTGGGTTTTTTTTTTTTTTTTTGGCTTGATACGCTCTGGCTCTATCATGAACTCTCCTGCAGGATTACAGCAGATCCTGACCCTGTTGACCTAGTATCAACCCTTTTCTGTAAGCTGTGCACAGCAGAGGAGGAGGAGGATAGATACTGCAAATGGCTTAGAGGCTTAGATGCAGTAGGCTCTGAGTATCAGCACCAGTTCAAAGGATCAAAGGGGGTCTCTGAATCTCTAGCCATGCTAATTAATGGAAGAAGTGGTATTTGGTCTTCATTATGGACTTTAAGAAAGAAAAAAAAGAGAAGTCAAGTGTTTTGTCCTGTGGTAAAGCACTAAACAAGGCTGGTGAAAGTAACAGAGCTGTCTCCATTAGGCTTTCAGTGGTGTTTCAAGAGCATGGAGCCACTTACGAAGTCACGCTTAGGCAGCACTTTCTTAAAAGTTAAATGTCTGATAAATGCTGATACTGCCTGATCTGAATTTCTAACATGTTTCTAGATAGAGCAGGCCCTTGCAAAGGTCTCCAGTGCTCATGGCATGGAAGAACCCTTTTAGTGAAGGGCTCCCTGGTTTCTCCTGTACCCTCTGCTAGGGACATGGGTCAAGCCCAGGGGAGCTGATTCTGTCTCTTGCCCGATCAGGCATTGCTCCATGGTGTGCCTTTCATTTAAATATCTGTAGGTTGCTACAGCGGTTAATAGGAGGTCAATGGCCAGGGCTCAGATCAACAACACTAGCAGCAACTTGGGGACCAAAGTGCTGATTTGTAAAGGGAGCAATAAGAGTGTTTTAGGGACGTTCCTGCATTATATGTTTTATTAGCTCTCAAAAAGGGGAACGTAAAGCTCTCTCTAAACCCTAAACAATCCCTTCTAATCTCTGACCCCTTTTTTTAACTCA
Source organism: Athene noctua (assembly GCF_965140245.1). Classification (NCBI taxonomy): domain Eukaryota; kingdom Metazoa; phylum Chordata; class Aves; order Strigiformes; family Strigidae; genus Athene; species Athene noctua. The sequence goes on along the minus strand of NC_134049.1, from coordinate 10,414,279 downwards.
TTTAGGTACTGCTTAAATTTGACAGAAATCACTGGTTATAGGAGGCTTTACATTTACACATGGGGACACACTCTGATAATGGGTTCACCTGCTTGTTGCCCACTTGTCTTTGCAGCTTTCTACATATGTATATCTATGCCTACCTTTAGGATATGTATGCATATATACTGGGGCTATAAAGATTCTAAAACAGTAATTCAAATTCTAATTTGTGTAACCATGCTTTTATACTAGCAGTCTGCACGAAATTGGAATCTGTATAAATATATGTTTATATATACCTAAGGATGATCAGATTTTAACTAAACAAAAAAAAAATAAGAATCATGGAAAACATATACTTTCTGTGGCAATATCTGTTTTTACTTGAAATCTAAGAATTCTTTTTGTTTGTTTGCTTTTCGGGTTTTCCAAAAACCTGTGCATTTTGCTAAGGGAAAGTGTTAGGTGTTTGGGAGAGGAAAATCTGATATCGACTTTAAGAATATTTTTTTCTATGCGTTTCCAATGCACGTGACTTCATGCATGCCAATGACTGTCATGACTCTATTTGTGCTCTGAGTGGTGCTTGATGGGCTTACGATTTGGTGTGAATATGTTCATTTTAAACTACGTTAATGGTATAGACCAAAATCGCTAATGGTACGATTTTTATCGTGGCTTCACTGTAGAACACGACAGCATGTATGATCATCGGGTATTCAAACAGTGAAATGTATAAAGCTATTTTTCCATAATTGGTCCCAGGGCAAGGGGTTGATCTCATGTATAAAAGCCTCCAGATATGCTCTTGGTATGGTTTCTAATTAGGGAACCAGGAAAGAACTGAACTTTGGAAACTGTGATGAGTCCATTCTTTTAAAAAAAAAGGAAATAATAACTTTGACCTTGAACTCCAAAAGGCCCTGAAATCAACTGATTTTACTCTTTAAGCTCCTTAACAAGCATGGGGATTAGAGACGAGCCGTGTAGAACGGTTCATATTAGATATAAACGATAATGGACAATAGAAATTAATCTATGAGCTCTGCACAGGCATCCTGTGCAAATTCCATTTCCCCAAGATATGGTGATACCATGCTACAGTGTTATATATACTGCTTGATAACAATATGACTTCATCAGTTGGGAAGAGACAGAAGAAAACTCAGCAGCAGCATGGCAAATGCAACTTTCAGAGATGTCCAATTCTGTTCTAATCTGAGTCTGTTGAAATAACCACAACCAGGTGTATAAAAAAAGTTCAAATATAATCACCATACTACCTCATGTAATGAATAAATCCTGTTTAGCTATTTATTTAAAGTATGATGAAATCACCCTCCCTGATAAAGAAATAAAAATTATGAGAGGAATAAGCCGACTATAGACGGAAGCTGCACATTTCAGTGGCCGTCTATCTGTCCACAGCTAAACAAGGAAGGATGCTGCTGTCACTTTAGAAAAACCTTGTTTGGAGATTTCATTTTTGCAGTTTTTTCCCCTTTCTTTTTTTCTCTTTTCCCCCAAGAAAGGATAAAAAATTCTATGTCCCCCTGAAAAAGGGGGCTTCTCATCATATCTTCAAAAGTATGTCACATTTTGAGGAGAAAAGGGAAGAACTGAGGAAAATACCTATATGAGAAGAGGTGATGACTGAAATAATTGGTGGTTTGTGGTCAGTAAATGTAACCCGCCCAACAAACAGTTTTGTCTCTCCCCCCCCCCCCCCCCCCCCCCAAGAATACACTGAATTCTTATGCCGATCCTTAAAAGAATTTTCCTTCTGAAACTCACACCTGGTCAAAAAATCATTGTGCCTTTTTAACGGCACCTCTTGTTAGTCTTTCTGTTGATATAGAAGGGTGAATGATGTGGTTAGACAGGCTACTGCCTGCCATGAAAACTAGTGAGAAATAACGTTGCACAATCCTTTCCCGTCTCAAAAATTGTTATTTTATTTCACTTTTCCTCATTTCAGTCTGTGTGGCCTGGCAGACCTACTGGAACCAAGCCTAGAATAATATTGTCTCAGTTAGCTGATAGGTGTGAGGGCACCTGCAGGCAGATAAAATGTGTTTGTGTTTGTATCGGAATTTGCTATGTAAAACTCAAAATTGTCATGATTTCAGGACAATCTCCAATTTCCCCTGAAAGACTTGGAAAGCAGGGAAGCAAAATTAAAAAGAAAATCAACTCCGTGCTTTTTCATTAGTTCTGGCAGCTTCCCCTAGAAACACACCCATGCTCAGCAGTATCATTCTTTATTTAGCTCTGAACAGACTGAAGGACCTTAGTGAATTCTTTCTCCCTCCTCCTTTTCAGATAATAGCAATGATGCTGCCACATATTTTGCAAAGTGCTCTTTTCTGGAGCTGAGATTGAGTTACATCCAACGTGATAGACCCCACTGGCAGCCGTGTGTTCTTAGCGGAGACATTCCATTACCATGCCAAGTTATTTTTAATTCTATCTGGATTTTTTTGCCTTTTTTTTTTTTAAAACCAGTGCATAAAAGAAAGCTATCGAGTTGCTCAATCAATGTTAGTTTATTATTGCTTACCCAAGTGTTTAATAAACCTATCCCAACCCTGGACATAGCTTTAAATACTTCATTGACTGTAACAAAGCATATTTTTCCTATCAGACCAAAGTGGCTCTATAAACTATAATTAAGCACTAATTATGAGCTCTACTGGTCAGATAACAGAAGGCAAGGTCCATTGTGTGACTGGCAGAACTGGCAATTAAAGGAGATTATTGTTGTCAGAAATGGAATAAAACAAGCAAATAAAAAATTTGGGAGGAGGGGAAGATTTGCAATTGACCTGAGTAAACTTTATATTGTTTGTGGGTTTGTGGGAGATTATGACATAATGAACACAAAACCCCTAAGATACGATGATATAGAACAGATGTAGTAAGTTGTTCTGGAAAACTCACATAGTTTGTTGGATAACAGGTTGTAGAGTCAGGTTCTGTTTGGCTCCACTCTCATACATTGAAAGCAAATACCTTAAAGTCCAAAACAGAAGTTGTATGTTTAGTACAAAAATATTTTCAGGGAAAATATTGTGTCAGTACCTTTTTACTTGTTCTTATAAAGCATTCAGAGCCAGAGAGGGCTGCATTGCTCATGGGCTTAAGAACTAGAAAATGGAATTGAAATAGAATGAAGAATAGATTGACTCACCAGGAAGGAGGAAAAAGACTCTCTACAACAGGTGAAAAGGAAGTGCGGTTTTATAAATTTGTTCCATTTTAACGTGACTGGTTTCTTTTCACTTGCACCATTTTTACACTGGCTTAACTTGATTGGCTCCAGTGGAGTTTTCAATTATGTCAGATACTACTGAAGTGTTATTAGCAGTCTGCTTGGAATTTCTCTTGAAAGTCTGAAACTGTTTCTGAGCTAACAATATACTCTTCTCCCTCTCCCCCTTTAAAATAAAATGTTCGCTCTGCAGTAAACCTTGATGTCCTGTTGAAACGGAACGCACGAACACCAAAATGATTTGACTTTTCACATACAAATTTTACATTTCCATGGAAAATAGAGTTTCCAGTTACCTCTAGTGATTGGTATGCTAGTCACAGTTTGTATATTCCTAGACCTGATACAGACGTTCAAGGGAGCCAAAAGTCCCTTGCACACACCCACAAGCACATTACAGCTTCCTGGAACACTGTTTAGGCTTTCAGGTGATGGCTGGGAATGTGGCCAATATCAGAAGGTAAAGGGCAAAAGGAAGCCATGGAAGTGGCTTGCTTAGTAGCAGGCAGGTGCCTCTGCACCCGACTCATGGTTGTGCCTAAAACTCACAGTACTTCTCTCTCCTCTCTGATGATTTTTTTTTTTTTAAAAAAGCAATTTTCATCTTTTGAAAAAAAGAATTAATAAATTTCAAATGTTCCTAGTGCTTCTGTGCCAACTGGCACTGGAGGGGGCCTGTAACCTTGCCCAACTGCACTATATATAATTATTAATTAGAAAGCAACCTGGGAAGCAATGATCCTCTCCCCCAGCATAAACCAGAGGAACTCTACTGAATTCACGGTAGGAAAGAAAATTGGTTTTCCTAGGTCACACTTGGGAGCAAACTTTATTTTACTTTGTCTAGTGGTTCACTATCCAGAGTGGAATTATGGGAATTAATTGGAATAACTTGGGTGCTCATTTTATAAATCAGCTGGCAGAACTCCTGCCTTAATTAATGGGTCCGACTGGCAATCTTCCACAAATACACACCCATTTCCCAGTGATTTCCACCACGCATACATGCATTTTGCAGGAGCTCAACTTGCAAAGGGACATATTTAAGACTTTATAACTGTCCCAATGACAGCAAGTTCTAATTTAAAACTCCTGTGTAATACTTGTTAGGAAGTTTTAATATCAAAAGGGCAGCCAAGGTCTTCCACGAGAAATTTCTAGACAGTGAAAGAAACTAATCCTTTTTAGTGATGTTTGGCTTCTCCTCTGCAGTAGCTGATCTCTGATTTCATATTTTATATCCATGGTTTGTTAATGAAATTTTCTCCTTTAAAGAGTAACCAGGCGGATAGAAAAAATTAGCTGATACTTTGCAGTAAACGTTTGAAGTGAAATTCAAGTAGCAGCCTGAGGCTCACAGTATGTAAAACCAACTACCAAAGTTTTAGGGGGGGGTTTTAATCTATTTTTCCTTCTCAGGGGACCTCTGCTGTATTAAATTCTTTGGTTGAAGAGACGCAGCCAAGTTGGCATTAGAACTGACTTAGCAATTTGCATCTTTTGGAAAAGGATTAACAAATTTAAAATGTTCCTGGTACCCCCATGCCAGTTGGCACTGACAGGGGTCGGTAACCTCACCCATCTCCACTACTGCCTGCCATGGGTCTGCCTGAAAGGTGTTATGGGGCTTGTTACGTCTACTTCAAAGAGAAAGAAAACAGGAAATTAGGCAGCAGGAGCATTTTAATGTCCCCAGTTAGTGGCATCACTGATGTTTATGTTGCACATAGGGAAGACAGGTTTGCTCCAAGCTCACCCCGGGATGTGTTGTTCAGGCTTTTCTTACCTGACACCCAGGTTTGTGAAGTTTTAGCAGCACTTTGAAATGGCCTGATATACATGAGGCAACATCCCTGGTCTCACATCACCTTTAGAGTGGAAGTGTGAGCTGGATCTCACTGGAGACTCAGAGCCACGAATGTGGGTTTTAACTCTGAATTTTATCCTCATCAAAGTCAGTGTTCTAACTAGTTTTGGGGGCTGTCTCTGTAGACCATGGAGAAGAGAAAGCCCTTTGACAGGACAGTTAATTACATCTGTTTTAGGATGCAGTTACCGCCACTTCTCCAGTGATCATGGAACCAGGTTGACTCTTGTCACTGGAGAAATGTAGCTGTGTGTTATTTATAGGGAGGAATTGTCCTTTCGAAGGGCCAACTTTTGTCTGTGGTCTACAGAAGCCCAAACAACTTGCTTAAGCTGGATGGTTGTGTAGGTGGTCAACTTGAAGCCCACCAGAAATTGTCACCAGGGTACAGCTTCAGATGGCTCAAACTCCATCCAAGTCCCTGCAAGTTACATATCTCAACGATTTTCTTCTGAAGAACCTAAAATCATCCAGCAAGAAACAATAGGCATACAGACAGGAATAGGATTCAAATGTTCATATGTGTTCAAAAGGTTTCTTGGAGTTCAGGACAATGTTCATTTTCTGCAAAATATTCAGCATTTCTTCAGTTTGGCCTCTGGAAATTTTTTTGGGGAGGCCACATTACATTTTTGTGCATGTTTTTATAACATTGAAGATTTTCCGGTGAAGTAAACTGATTTTCACTAGTGATCCAAATCCGGTCTTCTGTTTTGTGTGACTTATCTTCCATTTCTCTTAGGCATATAAAAGGCTTACAAAAGGATGAAAAAGGCTTGCACAAAATTCCCCAAATGATAGAAGAACAGGCACCTTCTAAACTCTATTAGACAAACTAGCCTGGGTTTAGGAGTACCAACCAATAAAGCTGTCTTTCTGTTGACGATGCTCGATTTCTTATATTTTATAAAAGATGAGGGTACAGCGTTGCCACCATTGCAGTGGTGCAGGGAGAAGACAGCAGACCATCAGACAGTCATATCCAAAGCCAGATTCAGGGCCTCCCACCGTGCCAGAAGGATGGGAAATCCGGGACAGGAACCCATTGGGAAATAATGGTCCAACTTCATGTATCAGGCATGAGACTGGGAGCTTATGTTGTAAATGAAAATTTGATGAGTGTTTGCTTGCCTCCTCCCCATGCACATTTTATATTTCTTATGTACATCATCTGATATTATGTGCCTATAAAGCTTCAGCTTTTTTTTTTTTTTTTTTTTTTTTAATAAAAAGCCACCTGTTTGCTTTACATTTAATGCTTCTGCAATATTTGAAGCCCTATAAAACTCTGTGGGTACTTCTGTTGAAATAAATATGATGGGCCAAATCCAGCCCATACTGCTCACACCAGATTTCTTATATGAGCTGGGACTGTGATAATGTGTGCACAGTAAATGAGGATCGGGTGCCAAATATTTGTAGCAGATTTTTTTTCTACCCCCCCAAGCTTTCCCTGTTTGATTTGACCAGGCAGCCTGCAGTCTGAGGTGTGTGAGGGAGGGAGCAGAGTTAGGGGAAGGCCTTTTGCAAGTTAGTCACGAAGGACCTCTTTGTCTTCCTTTCTGAAGTAAAAAAAAATGTCCCAATAACTTAATTCAACTGCTCATTTGGATAAAACTAGACACCCTGGTGTCAAGTGAATAGGAAGCAACATGTCTCAGTGCCACAGGAGAAGGGGGTGGCCAGAACTTCAGAGTGATCAGACCATATATATATATGCATATAGACTACCTATATCAATTGCTAGATGGAACATGCATATGACATGCATACACACATGCCAGGCTATCAATGTGCAAAGAGGAAAGTAGCAGCTTCGTTTCCTCTCATACATGCCTACTCCCTCTGAAGTGAGGAAGAAGAAAGGAAAGATTCGAATTAAACACCCCAAATTACTTGAAAGTATCCTGAATTATTAGGAAGGCAAAGCAATGGCCCAGCAGGGAGTGGAAAATGTAATAACGACAAGTTTTATGCCTAAAGAGAAGGCAGAAAGATCCGATGGGGCCAGGTGAGTAAAGAGTCAGCCAAGCAAGGGAGTGTGAGATACCCGGAGGCAGTGCAGTATGCTGGCAAGGAGCCACACTGCTGGGAAGAGAGGAGGAGTGTATGTATGTGCAAGAGAGAGCAAAGGGGAGGGAGAGAGGGAGAGACAGCACACTTTAGTGAGCATGGGAGAGGTCCTCTGACAGCATCAGCCCCCGTCTACCTGGTGGTGGCTGTGGATGTAGGAGGAGGCACCTAGACACACAGAGCCCCAAGAAGGTAGAGCCCATGCTTCCACGTTTGCCCCTCCACTGGGTCCTCACCCTGAACAACCAGGTAGGAGCAGACAGCAGGATACAGGCACTGCAATGCTGAAAATGTCAAAAGTCTGTGATCTGTGGGAAGCTGGGGTGAGCTTGGCTGGGGCGATGCCGTTTCCATAAGCCCGTGAAAGGCAACTTCAAAAACAAGGTTTATATTTGCCGATGGCTGTTTAATAGGGGATTAGTTAAAGGGAATAAACTGGCAGTAGGTTTAGATGGATGTGACTACGGGGACAAAGGCTTAACATGATGTGCTTGAAAATGACATTTCCCTGTTGCCAAGCAGATGTGGCCTGCTCATACCTGTTGCTTTGGTACAAGGGTGGTGGGCAGTGTGAGGATCACAGACGGAGGGGTACCCTGGTGAGCCCATGGCTGGTCAGATTTCTACCCACAGCCACTGAACTGCTGATTAGTCCCTTATTCAAATATGGGAAGATGAAGGTTTTTTGAGGAGTACTATTAACAGAAGACAGATCAGCATTTCTAGGTTTTCAGAGGTGCACAAAACCTAGTCTCCTAACTTTTCTTGACAGCATGTTTGGCGTCACAGACACTTGGGCTATAAAAACCTGACTGCTTTTCTACACTGACACTGTTAGGTTATTCCCTGCTCTCCAATGTTTGCCTCACTCCTCCAGCACCAGCTTTTGAGAACATCAGTTTTACAAGATGATGCTGTGGCTGTTGCCCTAAATGCCAGTCTGTCCCTGATGAGCCAGGAGATGCAGAGAGGGAATGAGAGAGATCTTCAGCCCCTTTCCAAAGCTCGGGCTTGTGAGAAAGTGATGAGCCTCACTTTTGCCTAAGTGATTTAACTTTCTGGTAGGTGACAAGAATGCCACTGAAGAAGAAAGAGCCAGAGCTGCCCGAGCGGAGCAGGCGATCTGCTGAAGGCAGCTTGGAGCCAGTCAGCCAAGCTGGACCTGCTGGAAAAGAGGGCAGGAAAGCAGGGCTGGGAGGGGATTAAGTGGTTTTAGGGGGTGGCATTGCTGCCTGGGATGATGTTGTAGGCACAAGCATAGCTACTTCTCAGCCTTGATGGCATCTGGTGTCTCTGATCACAGCTAGCTAAGGGATCTGCAGATCAGGTTGATTGAAGGCCTAAGGACATGTCAAGGGGAACAAGCACAGGACAGAGCGCCAGCTCACTGGGCAAATGGCAGGAAGCCTGCCTTTATCAGGATGCTGCAGGCAGGAAATGATTTGAAGTACACAGCCTTTTCTTGTAGAGTGATTGAGGGAAGAGAGGCAAGCAAGAACAGGAGCAGCTGTGGCTATATTTCAAAGTTGGTTTCCATCTTCTTTCTTGTGCTACTGCTCTTCCCTTCCCTACCAAAGAAAAAGAAATAAAAAAGCAACAACTAGGCATTTCTGGTTATTCCTCCTCTTCTGTGTTTTTAAGGGTATGTGCCCCAGATTGTAAATATCTCAGGTACAAGGAGAGAGTTGTTCTGAAGCCAATTTAAGCTCTATCTCTGGTTCTTATGGGCTGCTTGAATTGGCTCTGGAGTGAATTACAGCTATTTAAGGGATACAGTGTGGTTGTGTAGGGACATAAGCTGACCAAGGATCAAAGCAGAATAGCCAAACTGCTGGTATAGAAAACCCAGAGGGAAGGTGATGTGGGGGTCTGGCAGAGGCAGCCAGGCTCCCCTTCTGTGGTATCATCTCAAAATCAGGGGGAATGGCCCTGTACTCCATAGCTGCAAAATGCCGCGGCCTCAGGAATCATGAGAAACCTGTACTTCTGCGGGGATATGGCACCTACATTTGCAAAGCTGTGCTGTTACTGCTATCCAGACTGGCCAGTTGAAAAGCTGGCTTGGTTCTGTTAAACTGCAGACAGGCACTTCATGTCAGAGATGATAAACCCTCAGCCTTCTTCATTTCAGTCTTCCAGCTTCTCTATTGCTTGCCTTCCTTTTGCAATAATGTGAGAGGTTTTTCTTGGCTGTCCTCTTCCCCCTTGGAGATCAAATAGAGGCTCTGCTGTTGAGTTTCTGAATTTATGACAAGGAACAGCTTCTTCTAGCCTCAGTTTCCATTAACAACTAGCTCACAGGAGCTACATTTGGACCATTTGTTTTGTCTTTTGGCACCAATTATTTTATGAATGAGAAACGTAGCAAAGGGCAAACAATCAGAAAACTGGTTTCACTGTTCTCTACTGAGTGGAAAAGTCTTTGTAGCCCTTAGATCTGGCATTAAAACTAACAAACTCTACACTTGCAACTGTTGTGTAAAAAGCTGCTATTGCCCTTAAAACTAGTCATTGGAGTTGAAAGATAAATATTATTCCATATCTTATTGAATAAAATATATTATATCACAGGTGATGGAGACAGATTGTCTCAATAAATTCTGATACTGTATTCGGAGGAAAAGTGGCAATAAAAATGCTGATGACTTGACACGGGGAGAATATTGAATGTCATTAACATGTTATTTCCTCTGTTCTGATATCACTGTCATGTTCTTCCCAGTGCTCTAATCTCTATCAGTTGTGGGCTTTTTTTCTTTTTTTTTGCTTTGCTTGTTTGAATGAGAAAAATGACATTTTTTCAGTCCTTTAAATTAACCACTACTTGAGAAATGATTACAGATAGGAGATGACATCCTCAAATATAGAAATTAAAACACAGTTTGATATTTAACGTTATGCTATGTATGGGCTCAAGAGGTATCCTTAAGACTGTCACTGTCATCTGATAGTCGATTACAACAGTCATACCCATATGCATAGTGGTAACAACAGTATCTTGCCTTTATAAAAAGCTTTGAAAGCACTTAATGAAAGTAGTTGTTGCTGTTCATTTACAGATGGGGAAACTGAGGGATGGGGAGGTGAAGTGAGTCACTCAAGGTCATTTGCTAGTCCAGTGGCATAGCCAGATTCCTGCCATGTGTCCTAGCTCTACCCAGTAAAGATGTATTGCCCAACTATTGCTGTGAAACTTGATTTATTACACACTGCAGCCACTTTTCCCAACCCAAGCTAAACTGTACCTGCTGGAGCCACAGCCCAGCAAGTTTTCAGTTGTTCTTAGTAAAGATACTTCTGGTTTTATTTCCTGCTCCTTTCTAGATATGCACTATCTAAATATATATACTTCACAATGAGGGTTGCATAGCTGAGAATGTATTTGTGTACAGTTATAAAATGAACCCTCTAGGAAAAAACAGCAATAATCCATGTCTTCATCCCTTTTCCGCAAACCAGAATAAACCCATCGCTTTTCAGAAAGCCTGAATCTGCCCAGGCATTCCCATTCTGTCACTCTGTGCCAGAAAGCCTGGTGAGATAGCCCTACGGGCAACTCAGATCAGCTTGTACCAAAGAGCATTTGGATCACATGGATTGTCTGGCATCCTCATGAGAGAATATGCTGCTGGCCTTGAATGATAGCAATTAAAGGTGCAAAGAAGTCATCTGTCTATTTGCTAGGGCCAGTATCTAGTCTGGTCTCCTACGGTAATCTTGTGCTTTATCCACAGCTAATTCTAAATGACTCCAGGAATAGCCACCACTTCCATTACAGGACTATTTCATGCACTGTTATAGTTTATTGTCAGATGGTTTTCAGCAATTAAATTCTAAATTGATTTCACAGTTGCACACGCTGCTTCTGTTATTTATTTTAGTTCTCACCTGTCCGAGGGAACGGGGTACCTCTGTCTCTTCACAAGTAGATGCTGCTGCAGAGCTGAATGGAATATTTTAAGTGCCTGAAAAATAGACTTTTACTTAGAAATAGTGCACTAGGCAGGTATAACAGAGTTTAATTCTCACAAAGCCTCAGCAATAATACTGATGGATTTTGAAAAGGGAAAAATACCATAGATCTTTTGCTAAGTGTCACAGTGCCTACATTTTTCTATTTGTTCTGGTGTCCTGTAGGAAGATGTTATTTCTCAACATAGAGCAGAAGATGGAATTAACTCCCTGGTATAGCTGCATTACTGCTCTGCTATTTACTTCTTGACTTCAGCTCAAGTGCCTACAGGTCCTACCCTGCTAAGTTAATGGGAACCTTTTTGATAAGGCAGATATGGGACCAATAAACCACAACAACTTTATGCCTCAATTTACCCAGGTGTAAAATGGGAATAAAATTCCTTATGTTTTGTAAGACACTACTGAAAAAGCAAAAGGAGCTAGCTGCAGAGTAAAGTGACTGAGTAAAATACTATTAGTACTTTATCCTCATGTCTCACCTCTTTCAAAGAGGCACTATCGGAGTACAAATCAGAACCCTAATAAAGTTCTCCTTTACTCAGTGTCTCCCCTTTTGCCTAGAGTGCATGCTGGAGCATTTGCAAAGCTTCCTCTTCTTCTTTTTTTTTTTTTTTTTTTAAACCTATGCTGGGACATTTTGGAAATCATTCTGGGTTTTGGTGATAATATATGTCCTTTTTCTTGCAGAAAATGTTCTCCAGGCCAAGATCAGCTTCAGGACAGTTACTTTAGTGACAGGAAAAAAAGAGATATTCGTACCGTATTGGCACCACGTCATTATTATCATGCGAGCAGTTCCCCTTTTTTATTAACATATAAAGAGAGCAACTGAATTTTGCAAGGCAGGACTCTTAATCTCCAGGATCAGATTATTCACGGCAAGGAGGGGGTGTAAAAGTTTCTCTCTTGCTCTGTCTCTTCATGGTGCATGGTCCCAGCTGTATGACTCCGTTCATGAATATGCATGAAATCAGATATGACATTGCCCTGCTCCCATTAATAATCTTGTCATCTGACTTGTGCAGCATTAAGCTTCAGCCCGTGGCTCCTCGTAGCGAATGCAGCCTGAAGGAAAGGGAGGGAGGGGAGGAAAAAAAAAAGGCCATGCCTTTTTTTATTGGGATTAAGTGCTTGAAAATTTTGGCAGGGGGTTGCCAGGAGAGTAAGGGGAGGGAGAGAAAGAGAGAGACATGCACACAGGGACAGAGAGACGAGAAATCCTCCATGAATGCGTTGGCTTGTTAGAAGCCCAAAGCAGTGGGTGTAATGGTATGCGAGCTGACCTTGAATATAGCCACTGTGGGTTGCCCCAGCTTTTTTGTAAAAGAAGCATTTGCAGCAGAGGTTTGGATTTCAGGCTTTGCAGTCATCAATCATCTCAGCCTATTCTCCTCTTTGACAGCTCTGTACAAGGCCTGACATTTGACACCCAAGACCCCAGGACTTACACAGAGGCACAAGCTGAGGCCCTAGGGAGGAGATAGGGAACTGGGGGAAAAAAAATCACAACAGGAGAGACATTTTTCTTTTTCTTTTTTAAAAGAAGCCACAAAAGAAGCTACAAAACAAATTGTAACTGTAATAGAAATTGATTTAACGGAAGAACATTGCAATTGAGCTCTGTTCCCTGTGTTGACCAGCTCATGCTGATGAGGCTGATCTGAGGAGGTGGGAGACGACAGGCAGCCTGAGAGGGCTTTGGGGAAGAAAGATGAAGCTCGTACCCTTCTTTCTACACACCCTAGGGTTACCAATCTACCAAAGTTTTATTCCCTGTTAACGCAGTTAACTTGTGCTTCAGAACTTCAAGCCAAGCAGACTGACTAGTTCCCTGAGACTCATGGACCTGTTGGAGGCCAGGAGGGACCTAAGCCATGTTGCCCAGACTAAATTTTAGCAAACCTAGTTATGAAATAATGTGTCTGGATTGCAATTCTGGGGACACGGTAAGTCTAAAGGGCATGGGAAAAAAGCAGATATGACTTGTTTAAATAGATAAATGTTTTTGGATAAACCTTTTTGTCCAAGTCAGTGCTTACTTGGGCTAAGTTTTGACAGTTACAGTCCTTTTAGCATAGTTATTTTTTGTCTTTTATAATACAAATTTTACAGTATCATTCTGACTTCAGAAGCTTCATTTTTTTTGAGCCCACCCTTTCTTTTTGCATCTTTTTCTATCTGTAGAGTCTTCTGTCCCTCACACTTCCAATTAAGAACAAGACAGACAAGTCCTATGTAAGCTTTATGTGCTGTTAAAGTAGATACGCCACCAATTTCTTATGACAGCCATCCATGGTTCCCTGCTACCTCCTTAGTCATAAAAAGGAAGAGATTTGGGGGTTTGCAGAGGGATTCTGTTCCAGATGAGTTTTGGCACAAGGAAATTATTTGTGAGCAGGGGCAATCAAATACGTGAGCGTAAGTAGGCAGGAAAGAACCTAGCAAAGAAGTTTTCCTCAACATTTAACTCTGCAGTGACACCTGGCATATTTAAATTAACCTAGAAACAGGTGATGAAGACTCTTCCCTTTATGCTAACTTTGGATTCAGCCCAGAAGTATGTTTATAGCCTGTGAATTTTGCTGACACAGGAGGTCAGGTTAAATACTCTGGATGATTTTCCAGAAATGTCAGGCTATCTCTCAAGTAGAGCTTTGGTCACAAGATGGTTTATTTGAAAAAGTACCACCCCTGTTCAGGAATTCCACATCCACTGGTTTTGATCTGTTGTGCATTTCTTTATCTTTCACTTTGAGTATTTGCCATTTGCAAGCCATGATTTCATTGCCTGAGTCAACGTGTATCATGCGATGCTGTTTGTGTTTCCTGTATGGATGACTGAAAGGCATAGAGCTAAATGAAAAGTTTGAGTATGTCATTTCTGAAACAAATGTTCAGAGAAGCACTTCCAGAGTATTTAGCAAACTTCTGCATTCCATAAACAATACCGCTTGCTCCAATGAACCTTCCTGGAAAAGGGTCACAAATGATGTCAAAGTGAATTAGCGGCTTTTTATGTGAATGAATGTTTGCAAACATTGTTCTGCTGTCCTGCTTCAAACTAGTAATTACAGTTGCAGCTCTGCATAAGGGAAACCCCAGCTCACTCTATAGGACACACATTTACTGCCTGCAGGGGTTAGGATGAATATTTTTCCCTCCCCCACCTATGGACCGAGCTAAGTGCTCTGTGGGTTTTGAGGGTTGCCTTCCTCTGAAGTATCAGGGTTTAGCCACTGCTGGAGGCATGATACCAAATTTGATGGACCAATAGTCTGATTCAATATGGCAATTCCTCTGTTTCTTGTATTTTTCAAACTGGCTTCTGTGTGCACATGCCCAAGTGGATGATTTATCGCCTACTCTGAGATACGCTCTTGCATAGAAACGGGCAGGATCAAGCACATTTGCTGTGTTTGTGTGTGTATGTGCATATGTGTCTAGAGAGAGACAGATATGAAACAGCTGATTAGTATTGTTTTCTTTCTCCACTCTGGATTTAACCCACTGTGTGACTCTCCTGCTTTAAAAGGCTGCTTTTGCATGTCTAACTTTTCATTCAATGCTGCATATGTTTCCAGGCTTTCTACTTTTCCAGTTGGCATTCAGGGTGAAGGAAAGAGTGCTTTGGATGTTTATTTCCTTCACTAATTTTCAGGTCCAAGGAAAATCCCACCAACACCTTTCCAGACTCCAAAACTGACACTTGAGTCTTTTTTTTTTTTTTTCCGAGTTCTGCACTCAAAACAGGAATTTGCAATATTAGAAATGAAAAGTCTTAATCTATTGGGAAATCCTTTGATCCATAAAATGAAAGAGGGTTGTGGTTTTTTGGGTTTTGTGGGTTTTTTTTGGGTTTTTTTGTTTCTTCATCTGTGAGTTTTTGAAAAAGATTTAGTTTAGCTTAGCTGAAAAGACCTGAAAACAAAAGTTTGAAAATGTCACCCTAGATGGAAATGATTATTTTTAAAGCAGTGAGTGAGGTGTTATTAGAACCCATTGCCATCAATTTATTTTTGTGGCAAAGCTTCAAACTCCTCCGTTAGAGAGCTAAAGGTAGAAGTGCGTGCTGCTGGTGGTAGCACACCCATTGGCAATGCTGGGATTGTTCTCCAGGTTCTTCCATCCCTGGTTCGATTACAAATAGACACAGTGGATCAGCCATCCCTTGAGGCTGTTCAAGGAAGAGGGAGTGTCTCTCATGTAAATGCATAAGAAGAAACCACAGACTGGTTGTAGTAATCCTGGAGGGCAGTCCTTTAGCCTGTTACATAGCAATGCCTCAATACCTTTGCTTCTTGTTAATCTAATATGCTTCTGATCTCCATCCAGTATCTTCACCTGATTCCTGTATTTTCATGCCCTCCTTGTCTGCAGGATTATTAGGCTGCTATATTTGTTTATGTAGTCCTCACTGCATACTTTTTAAAATTTGGAGTTCTGGTAATAAGTTCAATGTGCAGGTCTTATTAAACCCCTAAATATCCACTGGAAGGTCACAAAGAGGAAGAGGAGAGGCTGTCATTGTCAATAAACCTGTTTCATGGTTTTATATCCAAGCCATTAAGTACCTGATGGACTTACTTTGAGTTTTTACATTTGTTTTAAAATCAGAATTCCAGCTACTGATGTACAAACAGACATGAAAAGGAAGACAGTCAGTCCAGTGGACTACAACTAGCATCAGATGTACTGCACACAAAGAACAGGTGAAAATAATGTATGCAGTACAAATAAAATAAGGGAAAGTGAAGAAGAGTATTAAGGTCTGGAGTGTACCTGATTCTAAGGAGACTACTTTAAAAATACGAATAAAAAATAGTAAGAATTTTCTAGTATTTACATTCCTTAATTGAAAATCCAAAAGCTCGGGCAAAACACAAATCAAAGTATAACTTTTTGCCTTCAACAGAATACAGTAATATGTTGTCATGTAGCACATCATAAATATCTAGGGATAAACACTGGAGACCAAAAGAAGAAAGGATGGATCATTTTTATTTTACCTCTTTTTTGTTGCTTTTTTTACTATTTCAGTTATGTTTTGCTCTATAAAAATGATTATTATTCTCCTCATACAACCACTATTGATGTGAAATTATTGCATAACTGAGGACTAAGGGATCCATTGCAGCAGAGAGGCAGCCTTGTTCTAGGTGCTATAGTCTGGTGAATGAAGAATCCTCGCACTGGTGATGAGCATGGAGACAAGTATTTGTGAAACCAGATTGATAATTCATCTGCAAACAGACCAATGTGACTTTCCCTCTCATGCCCCCACAATGTAATAACTGCAGCTGTGTTCAGCTTCATTCAAAACATTGCATCCTTTTCCCTCGCGCATGGGTGGGCACTTCATGATGCTAAATAGGACATTTTGACTGCTCATATCTGTACCTTGGGGCCTACCAGATCTGAGGGCAACGTAGTGCCTGCTCATTTGACTTGCACAGCTGCAAACCTTCCAGCACAAATGCTACTCGAACGCTTCTGTGCGGGGGTTGGATGTGATGGCACATTGCTCAGTTGAAGAGGAAAAATAGAGAGACAACAAACTCCCAAGCCTTAGTGGAGCGAGCCACCCTCCCCAAGCCTATGCGATTAAAGCAATGGATTTTCAAGTAGTTCTTCAGAGTGACTAATTTATATGGATATCAAGGATTCAGTTGGAGAATTAAAAAAAAAGTAGCTAGGGGAAAATATGATGCTCTCTAAGTCCCAGTGGTATGCCACATTCATTTTACTAGAGAGTTTATTCTTTAGTACTTTCATGGATTGACATGAGGGAGGAATTCGCATGTCAGGACAGATAAAATCTCCCTCCTGCCAAAGGAGTCTATTCAGACATGCATGTTAGTAGGTTGATAACTTATTCTGTATTGCAGAGGACTCAAAGATAGACATTTCTCCTTTTATCTCCATCTCTGCGCTCCCTGCATACTAAAGATACCGGGAAACAGCAAGATACATCTTAACTAGCCCTCTCAGAGAGGAGCGACTTTTCCTAGTCCGTGCCAAAAGATGAAAACTTAAAGGAATAAGGTGTCACACAGACTAATAGCAAATACATTAGCAATGTTTATGCGCATAATTTGAGCCCTGTGTGAATATTGTTTAAAAATAATACAAACCCTGGACTTTGTGGTTAATTTTTTTGCCAAGAATAATGCACCGTATTACAATGCTCTTGTTTCATGTTACTCTGCTAGAGGCATGGGGAATAGGTTGAGAAAGATGGGGGACCAGAACAAGTAAAACACATTGAAGAATCCATCTTTGACATGCTTTCCAAATACTAATGAAACCTTCATGTTTTTCTGGGAGATAGGCCCATTCTCCTTCTAAAGACTGGGGAATTGAGTCAAACAACTTTACTCCTTGACCAAAGCAGTAGAAGTATGTCTCCTCTTCAAACTGGGATTAAAATTCAAGAATGTTTAGTCTTATGCATAAGCTCATCATCTCTATTTCATATATTGTTGATTTTCTGGGGCTATCAAATGGCATACTTTTAGGGAAGATGGTTATTTAAGAGTATTAAATTATGTGAGTGTTATTCCTAAGGAGCCCTTTTCAGAAAATGGGGGATGAAAATCCTCCAGGGTATAGTTCAGAGCATCTCCGAACTGCCCCCTGGCAGAAGGACTTTTTCCTCTCTTCTTCCAGTGATGACACTGGGAGAGTAACCTCCTTCACTTGGCACTGTGAGGATAAACTTGTGAGTAGGAAAAAACTCAGACATACTAGGAGCTTCTCTGAACTTTCGTCCTTCCAGCTCAGTTCTCAAAAGCAGATTCTTCTTATTTTGAAGCAACTCATATACGTAGATTGAGATTAAAGTGGTTTAGAAAGTGTTATATATAGATGTGTATACATACCTAAAATATTTGTCTAGATGTATCTTATCTAAACTTCTGCATGTATCTGAATTTCCCAGGCTTGAACCATGGTTTTGTGTAAATTGGTGTCTCACTGTCTTTGAGTAAGCTTATTTACGTCAGTTCTGGAATTAGTCCCCTGTATTCCAGCCAGCACTTAGCTGCAAGAGTCAAAATAACATGGATATGTACTGTTTTCCTGTTATCTCTAGCCTCTCTAAAAACAGAAGCTATTAGAAATATTGTGAGAAAGCTATCTTGTGAGATTTGCTCCCCACTCAAGAGTTTTAGATGGATATCTGGCAAGAACATGCAGTTATACCAATCTCAAACTTCAGCATAGTTTTCTTTGGTTTAGAAGTAATTAATTTTTATTTGCATACGCTAGCTTTGAGATCTTGCAATTTCAGAGTTCTTCAGACAACACATTTTTCTTTTGCCTCACCATTTTCATATATTTCCAAGCTACCTGAATGGAAGAATGTCATATAAGAAAAAAACCTCATGAAAATTCACTTTTTTTTTTTTTTTTCCTCTGGAAAATGCAGTCTATACTGTGGTCCTTTCTAAAGAATGTTTTCATTCTACCTAAGGTCTGATGCAACATGCTTTTTTTTGAAAGTAATAAGATTTTCCCAGACAGGACTTAGTGAGGTAATGACTCAGAGGCATGGACAGACGAATGGACTATTTGTTTCAACTTAATTATTAATGTGGTGTTATCACTAATGATAATATATAATGCCATATCTTCCAATGAATTATCTATTTGTCTATCAGTCATGAGAGTGATTCTTATTAGACTATAGAAGATGACATCTCAGCATGGATAATTATACATAAAAAGTTAAGAAAAGGTGTACAATAGGGCAACATAAGTGACTGATTAAAATTCAGTTGTACCTCATATAAATTCTATAGGTCCTTCCCATTTTCTTTATTAAGTAGTTTCCTTCTGTTGTCATTGACAAACAAATGTTTTAATAATGTATTAGACAGAGATTTCAGCAAGGTGAGCTCAGAATTGTCATTTCAGCTTTGAATTTTTCTTTTCTATTAATCTTCCTGTGATTTACAACCATTTCCCAACAGAAAGTTCACTCCTGCTTTATGTCAACCAAATTTGGGGAACAGTTTCATCCTTATGGGGCACACCTGCTTTGTGTCCCTTGTGAAGGAAGATTAGCTTTGAGAATCTGTCACCCATTGGCTATCCTCACTGTAAAACCAACCAAAAAGTTCTGCATGTTTCTAAGTAGAATTGCTTGGAGATTTGTAAAATGATTTTGATCTTGGATCTGAGCCTGCCATTAAACTGCTTGACTTGTCTTGACCACTGTAATTTTAGAAAGCTGACCCTTCTCCCTTGCAATTTACACAGTGTTTTTAGCCTAATGCAGAATTTCCCTCTTCTGCAGCTGGGAAGAGAATATCCATCATTTCCAGATGTGGACATATGATCCAGGAAGCAATTGAAAGCATTTTGGAATCATATGGTTTGGCTTATGGATTTGGATTGGTCAAACGATATTTGCCTGAAATCCTTGAGAGAGAGTGGCACCTCACTGACTCGAGAGACATTTTAAAATAAAACCCGAAGTTAAATGCATTTTATAGAGAGACTTAAAACTTCTAAATCTAAAATATTTATACGTGGGCTGCAATGGAACAGAAGTTACGACCTCATATGTGAATGTCTAGGATTTGTTTTTCCCTTCCACCAGCCCACCTGGAATGACTTTAGCTTTCAGCTTTACCTCAGGCTGTATCCAGGTTAGCTTCTAGTGACTTATGACTCCATCAATCTGCACAGATATGTGCTGTACTCCTTCAAGGGAAGTAGTTCATCTTCTATATGACTGCATCTCCACCTCTTCCAAAGTTCAAAGAACCCAGGACAATTGCTTATTTGAAGGGGGTTCCAGTAAGTATAGATGATGTTCTCCCGGCCTTCCCATGTGAATCAGGACTTTTTGTTGAACTTTGATAGAGACAAAAACTTTCAGAGTAATCCAACCCCTGTTGAACCGGAAAGACATGTGATGACGGTGATGAAATATCAGGTGAGATTGCTTAGTATGTTTTAATGAGCTTTGCACTAGAAATGGATCAATTTAGACCTCTTCTCTGAAGTCAGAGGAGCACATTTTTTACAATCCATTTCCCATGAACTAACAACAGTTCCCTATCCAGCAGACAGTTGTAGCTATTTTGACTTGCATTATTCCACTTAATGAAGATAAACATAAGTCAGACACAGGAAAGCCACAGAATGAGTATGAACGGGAAATGTTCCAAGTATTCAGCATTTACTAGAAAAAAATTGGTCAGTAAGTCTTTTTGCTTTTCACTGAGGATAAAGATCCCTGAAAGATAATCATCATCATTGTTTGAACTAATATAGCACTTTTATCCAGCAATCTGAGAATACTTCCTAAACATTAACTGGACTGAGAACAGCCTTGAGATTTGATTCATGTTATGTAAAATACCGGTTTTACAGGCAGACAAACTTATGGGTCACCTAGAGGTACCATGACTTCCCATGGGTCACAGAATCAGAAGAGTGCAGAAGATTTCTGACTACCATTTCTATGATTTCGGTGACATTGCAAAGGATGCATAATATTGCTTATTCGAGTTGCTTAAATTATTCATATTACAGTGAGTTTTGGGATGAATACTTTTTCTGCTTATGTGCAGCTTTTTAAAAAAATTGATTTTTTTTTTTTAGCAATTATTTGTAAGGCTGTACAAATGCATGGCAGATCCTATAACCTGTTCATATTTTAAAATAATCCTGAGCATTAACTGGCAGATGATTAGTAGCCTAGATATTTTTGTTTCCTCTTGATTGGATTAGTATAACTTTTTTTGATCCAGAGAAGAAAGAATATCAAATATTCAATCCGTGCAAGATTAACTCTGTGGGAATATAGTCACTTCCCTAGTCAGGATATCTATTCCTCAAACCTTTATCTGAACAAAAACTACTTGTCTGTATGCTTCCATAAAGCAGATAGTAGGATGGCATGAACATGAGTGAAACAAGTGTTCTAAACTGACATGGGTGCTCAGAGATGTTGTAGTTCATGCAGTTCCAGACTGTACAACTAGTAGGTGATGGTGAATGGACTTAAGTAGAGTAACACACTGGAAACAAATCAACGCACTCACAGGTCCTCATACTTTTTCTATATGCTACTGTTTTCAGTCATCAGATGACTTCTTAGGGCAATTTGTTTCTTTATTTGTAGGTCCATGGTTTAAAAAGTTACCTAGTCTTCTCCTGCTCATGTTCTACTAACGACAGCAAGTAGACTGTGATGTTCACACTAAAATCATTTGCCCAGACAGCCTAAATAGACCATACCCATCCTGAGCCTTGGATCTATACCCCACAAATAGCACCATATGGTTAATTTTTAAGCCAACTGATCAAGAGTTTAATAAAGCAGAGGCTGGGGGGATGAGGAGGAGAAATGTCTTTCATAAGTCATTGTCTGATGGGCTGCATCTCTTAACCCTTTGTAGTGTGGCAAGAACAAATCCATGGAATAGAGCTTTGACTAATCAGACGAGAAGCAGAGATAAAGGTAGGCATCGGTTTGTGGGCCAAATGCATCAAACACGTTATTTAGGTGTTACACTGGGATAATTATTGGCTTATAGATATACAGGGCAGAACACTGATCTGGGGATTAGGGTCTCTAGGTTTTATTCTTGATCCTGTCATATTTTGCTGTCTGACCTTTAACACTTCACTTTCCCTTTCTATTTTAACCACACATCTCTGGGCTAATGTGCCTGCAGAGCATAACCCTGTTGATCAGGGCGTGTCCTTCCAAATATGTATTTGCAAATTCTGCCTCCATAATTTATACAAACCTTGACCTGACTTGGGACAATCAGGGTCTTTGAATTGCAGCAGCACACATGTTGACATAAAGCTGGAATCAAAATGGGGCAGGTCTCAGTGCTTTAACTAGATAGCTGCAAACTACCTCTTTATTCTTTCACATAAAGTTAGATTTGAAGCAGATGATCAAAATTTATTTATGCATGCATTCAAACAAGACAACATTGTAACTGAGAAAGCTTAAAGTTTTGTGTTTAAAAAAACCCCAACAACGCTATTTGAGAAATGAAGTCATCTGCAGAAAAAAAACCGCAACACAACAACAAAGCAGTCTTCCAATTCCTGTGTTTTTGGGTTATAGTGTGCCATCTTTAGTATTTATTTCCCTAAGAGCTTGCCTTTTTTTTTAACAGATGTATACTCCTTTCATTGGTGTTTATTTAAAATCCTGCCAATATATCTGAAATCAGCACATACTGAATGTTGATACACCACGTTGCCTAATTGACTTAGCTGGAAAATAAACATTGAAAGGCTATTTTAGCAGCAAACTGGTTGATACAGCTACTCATTCCCTACCTTTATCTATGTACCACACAAGCAGACAAGTGCTAGTGCCTGACAGTACGGACACAAGGTGGTTACACATGTTTTCTGCAGTCTTTAGCATTTTAGGGACAAACTTGGTATTGGTGTCACTGTCACTATTTGAAACAGAAGGGTAACATTTTTATCTCTGCTGCCCTAAAACCTTGATAACATCTGTAAGATGCCACCAGAACCATGAAAGCTTATTAAAAGTTATTATTTAAAAAACAATAGGTTCCTGAATATTCACAGTAAATGAGGATTATAAGGCTATTCACGCAATGTGAATAATTTGCTGCTAATAATATTGACACTCAATCTGTCTGCAAAATGTCTCTGTTAGCAGGAAACAATCACGCTGGGAGGTGTTAGGAAGACTTTGCAGTGGAGTGGCAGAATGAAGCAATTAAAAACTGATTGGAAAATGTATTTTGTGTTTGAAAAAATTATTCTTCTGCCTTTTCATATGAAATACTAGAAATTAAATAATGTATTATTAAGGAGGAAAAAGGTAGTTGTCTGCTAGTTTTACTTCTTTCTTTTTTATTAAACAAAAATATGGGTTTGTTTACTAAAACAGACCCAACCTGGAATATATTGGTTAAAAAGGCAGAGAAATAAAACAGTCCCTCAAAAAAAAAAAAAAAAAAAAAAGAAGTAAATTTTTGACCACACCGTGGTACTGATCATTGGATTGGGACGTGAGGAAGCTG
This sequence comes from Athene noctua, assembly GCF_965140245.1. Taxonomy (NCBI): domain Eukaryota; kingdom Metazoa; phylum Chordata; class Aves; order Strigiformes; family Strigidae; genus Athene; species Athene noctua. Next base: position 10,391,073 of record NC_134049.1, on the reverse strand, counting down.
GATGCAGCTTGTTAGGAAGAGTTGAAGAGGAAGGGCTTTAGCAGAAAGGCATAAAGGGGTCTTAATGAAACTGATATTTCAACTTCATGTAGGATATGCTCTTTTCACACAAATCTTAGTTCTGACATGATCTTTTGTTCAACTTTTCACCAAATGCAATGATTATTCCTGGGAAAATATTTAGTAGATGAAAATGATCATTTTTATCTGAGTTAGGTTAGGAACTGATACATCTTTTTGAATGAATGCTTTGGGGGGTTTGCATTAAAGATTTTTTATCACATATTTCAGAGGTTAATATTTATTTTTGTTAATTTAACACAAAGGTTACTCCTCTGAAGCTATTTTTCAGCTCTTATCCATCATACTAAGATATTAAATAGCTACAGATTTTTGCCATTGATATAAAAGTGTCTAAGTGTGTTTATGCTACACATGTCCTTTATTAGAATAAGATTTTTATACCATATCATTAAAAAAGAATATAAAAATAATACAAGGACAAAAATTGATTTTTCATATGTCTTTTGTCAGGAGGAATTTTCAACATTAAAATAATAAATCAAAAATTGAATGCAGTAAAGAAGAAGCTATTGGTTTAGACTTGATATGAAAGAACTTGTTTGTGTTAGAACATTTAGTGTAATTAAACAACAAAAAAGTTTTCTTTGTATTATTGATTATGGCTCAGATTCTTTTGGCAAGAATTTTCTTTTGTTTTTATTCTTTATTAATTTTCCCTGAGAAAAATGTTCTTTTTTAAACTAGCCATTAGGTATACAAACAATTTAGTTTTGGGGTTTGGTTTGTTAGTTTTTTTTTTAAGTTCTTCAGTTTAGCATATTCTGTATCTGCTTACTATTCACCTGCTATACTCTTACTACAGTGAATGAGGAGTTTTTTAATGGTCATTCATATTCGATACTCTGAGAGAACATGCATTGCCAGACAATATAAAATCCATGTCCTAGAATGTCATTTCTATGTCATACTGATATTAGCTACTCAAATAGTTGTTGTGTGCATTACATACAGGTTAAATAAAAAGGGAAAAATCAGAGGAAAAGGAAGAATTCTGAACTCTAAGTATCAGCTTTCCTAGAGCTAAAAATTGTGTCAGAACAGTCAAGGCTCAAAAAGCTTTCCTAATTGTAAGCTAAAAGGCAGGAAACTCTTGGATGGAGCTAGCGAGGAATAGAAAGGTTTGCTGAACAGAATGACACTCCTGAATACCTTAAATTTATGATCATCACTTGAGTAAATCTTCCCCTGATTTTGAGTTGAAATGGTTCAGAGCTGGTGGATTCAGAGCCACCTTCTCTGAGCTGAATGGTGGCTCTGAAGATATACCTGTATTTGAAACTTGCTCTGAACACATGGGCATGTTGTGGCCAGATAGGAGAAAATTGGATCCTATCAGGGAATGACCAGTGCAAGAGAAGGTTATGAGTTTATTAACCTGATGAATAAAAAAGTAAATATTTGGTATAAAACCTGTCAGAGATTGCACTTGTAGAACTTCTAATTCAGCTATTTCTTCTTACAGCTGTCAAATTATGTCTGGGATAAGTTAATACAACGTTACACATTTCAGAAGCTTTTGCTCTAACCTGAAGTTCAATAATTTTTTTCTAGCAATTTTTTTCCTTCCTCACCAACTTGTCTTATCAACAGCCTACTTTTTTTTTTTTTTTTTTAAATGCAGGCTGGCTTCTCGACTGTTTATTTTGATAGCTATAATCTTTGCTTCATGTTTTCAAAAGCTTTCAAAATGCTTAAAACCAATTCTTAAAACAATAAAAACTGATAGGCTGAATGCCATATGGATAATTACTGATGGACTTAAGGAATGAGTTTTGCTCATGGTCTGGAGTCTCACTGGTATTTCTGCGGCCTTTTTCCACTGTTTAATAGCATTTCTGGAGAAGTCTAGGGAGAGAACTGTGTCCCTGATACAAATTTGAACTAAAGGACGCAACAGGTAGAAGAGTAGAGTGAAGGAGAACAGAGAACCTCTCACCTTTGCTCCCCTCACATGAGTCAAATGACAACATATTACTATGAAAACTGAAGATATTGGACCATGTTTGCCTGGAAAATTTTCAGTACTGAGGAAATAAAAAAAAATAGTGGGAGAATACTTTTTATTTTAAAATCAAGTATACCATATTAAACGGTTCTGTAGTCTCTCTCTTTCTCTCACTAACTCTTTGCCCTCTAGATGAAGAAGGATTTATCTCACACATTTCAAAAAAAGTCACCTCTCTGTAACCTACAGTTCATTCAATCAAGGCTTAGCGTAAATAATCAGTACGGAAAACACCAATCGGCTTTGAAGAGTGCCTGGATTTAGGAGGAATACACTGCTCATGTCTGTGGAACTCCTCTGGGAAGCAGAGAAAGGAGAATGTGTCTTGATTTACGCTGCCCTATTTCTCAGATCTGCCAGCCTCTCTGCTCTGTCCACTTCACTACCATCAGATGCTGTGAGACAAGCATATGGTGTTTACTTCTCTGACTGACATCTCTCTGGTTTTCCTCACTCCTCAAGAGAATCCTCTCTTGCCAAGTCAATTTGCAAGGGCTTGGATGTAGCCACGGCCCTCTGGTCGGGATCCAAACTATTCCTCATTTTTCTTTGGCAAATGTCAGTAGAGGACAATCTCCCTCCTCCCTACAAATCAGTGTTTCACATAGGGAAACTCAAATCCAGCCTGACCCTGTGTGTCCTTCTCTACCTCATTCATTTGGGACCGTACAAAGATGTCGCCCGGAGACTGCGGCAGCTCCCTGTGCTGCCCCTGTGAGCGCTGGGCCCGGGGGCTGGAGAGGAGCAGAGCAGCCTGGGTCCCAGGTGAGGCACCACTAGGAAAGCCTTGCCAAAGGGCTGGGGACAGCCACTGGCACTGCTGTGACAGCTGATGAAGACTGAAATGAAGAAGAGGTGCCAAGCAAACAATTTGCATTTGCTGAAGGTTCTGAAGCTTAAATGGAGTTTGGCTTGGGAGTGGTTTTAATATCCCAGGAAGTCTCCCCCCCCCCCCCCCCCCCCAACTTAGAAACAGAAGCTGGACATGTTTTGCGATGAAAATTAAAAAAAAAAATAAAAATAAAGAACTCCAGCCTCTTTTAAGACTGACTTCTTGTTCTTTCTTTTCTTTTCCTCCTTCTAGCTCCTCCTTCTCTCCCTCCCTGCAACACTTTGATCTGGTGGCAATGGCATCTTTATCACTCTTATCAGGTCCCCAGTTCTCAGCTGTCCTTTTGAAGTGTGATTTCCTGCGTCTACTAGTCTAAGAAAGGATACTGGGTACTGCAGGTTTCCTGTTGCTTTTCCTCTGTATCTACAAGTTTGCTTTGCTTTCCTTCCTGTTTTTCTGTTTCATTTGTTTGTGCTTCCCTTTACTGTCCAAACCTGCCCCTCTCCCTCAGGCAGGTTCTTCCCCAACCATAGATCATTATCACTCATCTATTTTTCTTCCCCAACAACTCAGAGTGATCTTTCTCTTTTCTCTACTGTGCCTCATCCTTCCTATCCTTTCTTCCTTCTTCTTTCACCTCTTTCTTAAGCTTTTATTCCAACTCTTTAGCTCTGACTCATGTTTGCTGGTCTTCTAAGATGTTCTTTAGACTTGCCTTAGACCCTTGACTGAACTAAAGAAAAACCTGAAAATGAACCAGATGATTCTTTGGGATTTTGTCCAAAACATACTGCAGTCAGAAGCAACACTAATCAACTCAATGGGATTTAGGGCACACTCCATGTTCTTGCATCTCCTGAACATTTGCTAATCTGTCCAGATCTCTTCTGATGCCACTTTGCAGTCTTTGACACGTTATTACTTTGAAGGAAGATCTTCATAGAAACATTTTTATATTTTTTTTATTAAGAAAAAGAAGGCTCTGAAGAGATATTTAGCTTTCACAACCAGTAAATGCAATTCCATATTTCACTACAGGCTCCAAATCTGTGTTGGGATTTTCCAAATCTATGATGTATGAAATAATTCAGATGGTAAAACATTATTCAGGGGCTTCCCAATTATTCCCACAATACCTGTTTGGGAGACTGAATAGTGCTGAGGCTGTTTTCTCTGCTTTTAAGGAGGTTTTTACTTTCCATGGGGAGGTGGCAGTTCAGTTGAAAAAACCCACAGCCATGAGTTTAGACTTTTTCATGCGCCAGTGCTATCTGAGTGCATCCAGGCACAGGAGGAGTGAGGAAAACTTAATTTCAGCCACAATGCTGATATTTGGCAAACGAGTGGTTTTACGGTGCTTCATGCAGCTCTGTTATTTATTTATTTATTCTTACAGCTCCACCACAGTGACTTAATGGGTGAGCTGGGCTATCGCATTAACTTCTCTATCCAGCTGGGCACAGATTTGCATCCTGCTGCCACTGGGCAGGGTAGGATCTAAGCTTGCTTGCCGGGTACGGCGTAGCTCTCATACCCAGCTGAGCTGTAGCTTACCAAGGGATACCTTCCCTCTTGGAGATACAAATGGCAGCTGCTTTAGGCAATAGGAGATGGCCTTGGCATATCCCTGCTCTGTCAGGGAACATACTGTAGTTCGCTCTCACCAGATGCTCATGGTGCGTTATCATCCCGTTTTCACTCTAGGAATCATTGGCTGAAAAAGCACTAGTAAGGCTGGGGGTGAAGTGAATACATATTTTATAACATGAGTTTATTGCAGCCTTTAAAATCTGATCTGAATCAATATCCCCCCATCCTAAGAAGACTTTCTTCCAAACTTTTGTGTTATTTCATTCCAGTAAACTGACATGCTTAATACCCTGATATACATCAAGTCTTTGCTTCTCCCTTATCTTTAGAAAGAAAAAAAAAACAAGAGAGGGAATAATTCTGGAAAGTTTTTTTTCTCCTTGATTTAATGATTATTAAACTATAGAAAAACAAGTGCAAGAACAAGAAAGAAAAACATAAGAGAAATGAGGAAAAAAAGGAACAAATAAAATGGGATTAAAACTTCTAATTTCAGTTTATATTTCTTCCTTCCTTTGACAGTTAGCAGAGCACACGAAGAGTTATTCTGTAAGATAACATAATCAGCATGGAGGAAAGCTGAAAGACTCTCCTTTAAATAGGAAGGTGGATTGCTGCCTGCTCAGGGTGTTTGCAGGCGGTGAGTCTTTTTTGTTGTTGTTGTAGCTGTGTAGCAGCGCAAGACAAAAGGGGACATTGCAGCTTTCGAGCTTTCAGGACTGGGGGCTGAGGAGGAAAGGAGAGAAGAGCATGATTGATGGAGTTCTGGTTGGCTTATAAAGGGCAGCCGGGAGTGCAGGGAAATAATCAGGGAAAAGGGCGTCCCGTACTGGCTCTCTCAGAGGGGAGAAATGAATCCTGCACCTCTGCATTATTAAGTTGTCAGGCGGGCTGATGATGAAAATCTGAAGGTCAGGCATAACAAGAAGCACCTTATGGGGGGATCATGACCTTTCTGGAAGTGCTACACTCATGTTTATCTGCACCTAACCCTTATCCACAATTCTTCATTTGATAAGAACATTGGGAGAAGGGATGGGGAAGGGGGGAGGGAGAGGGAAGTCCTCATCATATGTATAAGCAGTGTGTGAAATTAGGCTTCCTGTGAAACTGATTGTGGATGCTCAATTCACAGTGAAAGATAATAAACCAAAAGGACACACGAGGGATGCAGGCAGAAATTGTTCACTACAGTGGAACTCAATAAAGGGAACAAGAGCTTTCCTAAATGACAAATTTGGTACAGCGGTGCTAAAATCAGGATTCTCCCTGGCACCACTGCAGCAATTTGCTCTCAGCTCTACCACTTTTTATTTACTTTGGAAGTCCTAATAATGTTAGAGAGTGGCTTTTTCATCTATTTATTTATTTATTTCTCCCCAGCAATGTTTATTCTTTAACTGCTTACTTTAAACCAACGAGTCAAGGTGAAGGACAATGAAACGTTAGATTCCAATTGATTTTTCCTCTTTAGTTTCCATATCAGAAATGAGTATAAATATAAATATATTCCAGGGTTAGATGCCTGTCCTGTGCGTGCCTTATTGACTGCTTTAATAAATGTCGTGACCCCTTCTGCATGCGCGTGCACACACAAACTCACACATGCTTGCAATCAAGTAGGTAGAGGCATTGCTCAGATATAAATGCAGTAATGGTGGCAATCACACAGAAAATATTCCAATCCTAAATCTCCTCTAAGAATGTGCTAATAAGCTTTTTATTTCACCCCAATTTACAGCATCTTGATTTTGCTTTTCAAATCCATGAAGTATTTAAAGCATGACAAAGTACACTTGTGGAAAAGTGAAGTCAAACAAGACTTCATAATTATTGCAATATATTCACTTTTCATGCATAATCCTTTAAATTAGAGATACAATATATCACCTCTACTGCCACTAGAGGCTAATGCACCTCTATTGAAAGCTATGTTAAGGAAAATTATGTCCTATCTTGAAAAGGCACATAACCTTCCAAAATATTAAATGACAGCAGGTTCCAATCCTGTAATTCTTGCATACTCAAGTAGCCTCATTAGCCTTGATTTTCTTACATCAATGGACAATAACCTATTAACTTTAATGGATTTACTAATATACACTGATGTGAGATCAGAATCAGTACCTTTGGGAGATTTTATTTAAGGATTACCAGGCCAACAGGAAAAGAAATATAATATACAAACTAATGAATACTTTTATTAGATGAATTGTATAATACTGGAACCCATCAACTGCCTTTAAAATGACTCTTTAATGAACAGGTGACACTGAAAAATACTATGTTGTCGATATAGCACATAATGAACCTTCTGTATCACATAAAAATGAAAGAATGGTTTTCTCTTTCTATTTCCTTAAGTGATCCAATTTATCTAATTTTACTTTTCTGGCCTCCTATGTGCTTGTTATTGCAGGGGGTTTATAGACTGCTTTTGGTGTCCTATTAAAAAATAACAACTAATAATGCTTGTGTATTGTGTAGTGACTTTGATTTTCTGGTACTGATCCACGGTGGAAGATGGTACAGCTTATTGCTGAGGAAACTAGGGCATGGGAAACCAAGGGAGTTGTCCAGAATCACTGAGAAGACTAGTGACACACCCTAGGTCATCTGGAATTAAATCTAGTGGCCTCCTCATTTTTATCTTTTTTCTTTAGGTAAAACAATATTCTTTTAGAATGATGGAATTGAAACATGATTTGAGTTTCGATCTAGGCCTTGGGGCAGATTTGGTGGAGTAGAGTCATATTCCCTTGCAGAAGTCAGTAGACTTCTCCTTGTGGAGCAAATTGTTATTTAGGGTGAACAAGGGCTGCAGAAGGCAGGTTGCATCTTAGCTCCATTGCAAATCCCTTTTGACTAGCAGTATTTGCAGTAGGTTTTGAACGGGAAAGCCCATGGGGGTATAAAAATATACTTTGAAGGTCATCGTGTGGGGAGATTTACCTCCAAGCAACAAAGCCTATGAACCACTCAGTTTTTTCTATCCAATGGTGAATCTCTAAGCATTTCAAGGGAAACAGGAATTTCTAGATTGGACTTTTCGGATTACTTGGCCATTCCCAAAACTTTGCCTTCATAACCAAGTCTCTACATCCACTGTGGTGTGATCATCATGGGAAAATCAATTTATCTCAGCTCGTATATTTGCTCAATAGTAAACTTGTTTTAGCTGTATAATGCGAACCTCCCAAAACATTGCTTGGAAGAAAAAGCCAAACAGAAGGGAACTGTACAGAAATTTCACAGCTTTGTCCTTTGTAGCTTCAAATAGATGACTTCACTCTTTTCTGTGGTGGGGGCTCCGATTTAAGTCCCTTTTCGCTAACCAGACCCATTTGCAAGAATCTAAGCATCTGTGAGACTTGCGAGAGATTTTATTATCTTTCGAGACATTTTTCCTTCTCCTTCTGTCATCAAAATTGAAACTGGCTGATAGATGAGACAGAGAGGCATGATCTCATAATGTGGTTTGTTAGAAATGGAAGCTAACAGATAATCTGTGTAAAAACTGTTCGCGAAATCAGATTTTCTTACAGATTTCAGAATTTCATTATTTTATATAATTATATGACGCGTTCTTGTTATTGCTTACCTTAAAATCTCATGCCAGATATTACTAAAAATCAGCTGGGTGAATTTTGTTTTGTTTGTTCGTTTGTTTGTTTTCTTTTGTGTTACTAGAATACATTGTAATGTTGATATTACTTAGGAAGGGTTTAACTGTCAAATATCCTTACTGACAACATATTCTGAAAAAATTTTGAGCCAGTAAAGCAAGGTAAGCCACTAAGGTGAGAAAAACCTACAATCAATCCACTCCCAAACACAATGAGCTTGATTTTATGCAGTGCAGAGGACAAAAGTAATGAAAAAGGAAGGCTACTTAATAGTTGCTCGTTAGATGTGGTGAGTCCTATGGTAGATTTTAAACTTAATGACTCTGAGCTAAGGAATAAAGAAGTCTTTTTCTTCACAGCATCCAGAAGAATGAGTGATGATTTCCAATTGAACTCTTTTAAAATTAAATCTGGCTAGAACTCAATGGACAAGTTTGCCTCATATAATGGATCATTTTTAGGCCAAATGCAGCTTTCACTGAAGTCAATGGAAATATTTTCATTGACTTCAACAGATTTTGATTCAGGTGTCTCTATCTATTAAGCTATATAAAGTTCTGGAAAATCAAGGAAATGGCATTAATGTGGTTATTTGTAGTGGCTTTGAAGCTCTTTAGGGATCACAAAAATGAGCTCAATTTTTTGTTCAAGCCTGAGGTTTTATAGCCTGTTAGTCAATAACATGGACTGAAACTTTTTATGCTGTCCAAAAAAATACTAGATATGTTTAAAAATAGCTCCTGAGAAAGGCGTGCCACCTACCATTTCCACTGTTGTTTTTCAGGAGCACGAAGCATTACTAATACTGCTTTAGTGACAACTATTTTTACTCTTTGTTTACAAAGCCTGCATTTCAAAGTGTGATAATCCCCTAAACTCAATGCAAATCTCAGAGGGCTGAAAGCTGGCATAGGTGATGCCAATCCAGGTGTGGTGCTCTCTTCAAAGTGCGATAGAAGTCATGGCTGAATTACAAGGTGGCAGATGCACACACATCACTTGGCCAAGCTGCAGCTTAAAATGGCTTAATATCAAAACGCAACAGTTTACAAGCAGACAGTTAATCCTTCATATGGGCCAGGTGCCTGTTGTGAATAAGGAGGGACAAACCTGATGGAGACTTCTATTTTCCCACCCATTTCTTTCACAAAACAAATAAAGAAAAAAAAACCAACCCATCAGTTCCTTGTTTCCTCTTCTCACTTCTTAAATCTCTTCGTCTCCAGTCTTCCTATCACTCTTGCCAGCCCATTTCTTCTCTCCCTTAATGTCTTCCCTTGTTGATGGTGTTTTGACCCATGTGATGGCTGTTGCTTTTAACTTTTCAGGGAGTTAGCAACTGGTGTTTGTGCTATGCTGCTTGTTACAGAGGTTCCTTATACACTGTGGTCTCGGTATGGGAAACCTATGTCCTTGATTTTTTTTTTGGTTATTTTTCCTTAGTCAATGAAACTGTATAAACCCATTCAGATTGAAAACACTCTTGCTCTTTGTGCATGGGATGAAATTCTATACATTTCTGCCAGGCAAGTGAACATCAGAAAGTGCAAGAATATTTAAAGAAAAATTGCTGAAGACTGTGTTGTCTTTTGAGTTTCCATGATACATAATCTCTACTATGCTCTTCTGTATGGAGGAAGTTTTCTATCATGGACCTTTTGTTCTCTATTAGCTAGACAGCTAAGTTTGGTTTTTTTGGGGTTTGTGTATCTGCTAAATACACATAAGTGAGCGTGTCCACAGGTTATGGATTAATACAAGGTATGCAGCTTATGTGTTCCGTCATCTGTACATTGGGTCAATGACCAACATTTGTTCTTTGGGGAGTAACTGCTAACCTTGGGAAATGGTTTGGCTGTTTCACCATGTTCTCTTCTAGCATGTACAATCAGGGTGACTCTTGTAAGGAAGTATTCTACTGGACACAACTTTCATTTAGATTACAAGTCTCCAGGAAAATAGGATCTGAGTATTGGACTTGCCTGGGACAATTTAAGGCATTTCAGGGAATAGTTAGGGCTTGGAGTGATAACGGCTTTTGGGTTCCAGGAATCTAAAATTGTTTCAGTGGAAATTTTTTCTTAAATTGGAAGCTCCTTGGTGTGGGGACCAATCCTGAGATTTTGGGAAGGCACACCATGGACAGAATTAGAGCATTAAATTGAACAGAATTCTAACAAAAGAAATTAATCTTACATCCCTGATGGGGAGCCTTTATCTGGATTTACCAATCCATTTGGCCATGGGACACATAAATCCTGTGTCAATTTTCTCAATAACTATTACTTCTATAATTTTTTTCTCCTAAATGGAATACAATATTAACTGTGTTATTTTTTCCCTGTGCCAATTCTGAGATTAGAATTTGCTCACAGCCACAGCTCCAGTTAGTGGCAGTGCTGGGATTAGAATTTGATGCCAATGTCATACAGAGATTGATATAAATACCAAAGAGAGGAAACTTGGATCAAATATAAGTAAATATAAACAGAGACTGTAGTATAAACTACTTCAAAATCACACCCACTCCTTCAGAGCTTACTCATTAGAAACCTGCCTGACTTTAGCTTCTATAGTGGAAATGCATACTGGAATTTGTGCAATATTGTCTCATGGAAGAAAATTACTTGGTGGCCATCGTTTGAGGAGTGGAATAGTTTAAGCAGCAGTTCCATTATAGTGCTTTTACTGGGCATTATTTTTACTATGGAAAGTCCTTTAAAATTAATGGGAATTGATTTCAGTAGCCTTTGACATATTACTGAAAATAATATGGCAAAAAACAACCTTTTCCCTCTTACCGCTACGTAAAGGCTTTAACTGGGAAAGCAGTTTACAATGGTGCCCCATGTAAGGCTTTATTCAAAAGATTTTACGCTTGATAACATCTGAGCCATAGGAGCTGTATGTGGGGTTTAGCATCTTAGCAGCTGCAATTCTTAATCCTGATTCCGTTGCCTCCATATTAAAAGCTCCATGGTCACAGGACACCAGCTTTGGCCGTTCTACATTGTCATTCATTCCTCTCCCCCACACGCGTGCCTGACCATATAGGAAAATGAGTTTACAACTGACTACGCCTATGGGACTCCCGGAGGGATACAATGTGAGAGCCTTTACTAGTGGTGGATGGTCCTCAAAAGGTTTGAAAGTTTGGTAAGTACATCCTTAACCAAACTCTTTTGACCTTTATTCAGATTTGTTTTTGGAGAAGGGCAAAGGGTTGGGCCAATTCTTGTTTAACCCAACTGGCTTGTCCATCTGTAGGCTGTAATTAATCACTAAATCGCTGCCATACTTTGTTTTGGAGGCTAGGTCCCAATACAGCAGGGCACTATACTTAACTTTAAGCACATGACTAATTCTTTAAAGTCAAAGGGATTACTCATGTGCTTAAAGTTAGCTGCATATTTAAGTAGTTTGCTAGATCAGGCCTTGAGGAGTTAGGGAGCATTTATATATATTGTACAGCAGTGCCAAGTTCCTCAGTTTGCCTTTGCATCGCTTTGGTCTTCCTTGTTGCCTGGGAATTTTCTTTACAACAATGGTGCAAAGAGACAGTAGTGTATAATTTGGAGCTGGACTTCATCCGCTCCCGAAGTGGGGGATTAAAGGACTAAGTTTTCAGTTTTGTGGATTTTTGCAAAAAGAGGTAGGTTCAGAATCTGGTTACTTTCAAAATTAGGGAGGTTTCCTGTTACTTCTGTTTCATCTGGACTCAGACCATGAGTAGCTTTTGTTTGGATATGCGTTTGTTTCTTAGTGTGAAGCTGCTTTGTCATATCAAAAATATAAAGACATATAAGAATCAGTGTCCAAGAAAACTAACAGAAATCACTGTGTTTGCATCTTTTGCAGTAACCGATCATGTTTCTTCAAGTCTAACTCTCAGCTTACTCGAATAGGTAGCGAGAGCAGTTTTACACCACTTGAGGATTGTCTCCTTAGGAACAAACAGATCTTGCAAATATGCTTTTTGTCTTACAAAATGCAGAGTGCAGGGAACTGAACTACATCCCACAGGCTGAAACCGCACCAGAAAATTTGTAATACTAATTTAAACAAAAAAAAAAAAGAAAAAGAAATGCTATCTTATTTAATGAAACTGACTTTCTGAGTGTACATCAAGGATTTTATTACTGGTTCTACATAATAAAGTAATTGTGTAATTAGTAATACATTTGTCACTCCTTTACTGAGGAAAAAGTAAAACATGTACCGCTTTTGTGTAAATCCTGACAGTGGTGATTTTTTTCCTGAGAATTATACCATTATATCATAAAAGTGTCAAGGCATGAGTTTACTGTTCCTACTAATATTCTAAAATATTCTCTTAGGCTGACATCTCTGTCAATTAAAATTAAACAAAATTGCATTCTGCCATATACACTTCAAATAGGAAGCTTTCAAGTTTATGGCTGTTCTTTGAATTGATTTTTAAGATGGCATCTGTAAAACTTGGCTAGTACAAGATGAGGTAGGATGTAGTTAAGGTTCAGTCAATTTTAAAAATGTTTTAAAGATCATAAATTGACAACTGAAATAGACTGAACATCCCTGGGATTTTGGGCTGTCAAATATAAATCCAGGGTTTTTTAAAAACTGAGCTCTTGCAAAGTGAAAATTTTATGAAAACATGTTCTCCCCCTCTCCCCCCGCCCTTGATATTTTTGCAATAAGTTACACAAACAAGAGGGCTTCTGGTGTTGTTTCCAGTTGCTTGGTCTCGCGGGATTTGGAATTCTTCTTCTCCTGGTGTTTCCCACAGAAATAGAGTGAGAACGTGCTTTCTCACGGGACTGTATTTCTCATGGAAAATAATAGGGTTGCCGGCAGCAAACGTTTTCTGCAGTGATACCCTGCCAATAAAGTCTTCAGGGAAATTATTGCCCTCAATAAGATGAAGACTAGTAAATTGGAACCCCCATCCCTACTCCACAAAGATATGTCTTTAGGAAGCTTTCTCCTTCTATTATTCCCTGGAAACCCTGACCCCAAGAAAATGCTGTAGACAGTAATGCTTGGTTTACACTTAATTTTGTTCCCCAGAATAAAGATGTCAGTTAGTGTGTAAAAATAAAAAAAAGAACAATCCCCTCTCCCTACACCCCGACCAACATATTTATGCCAGCAAAAGCCCTCGTATAGACAGTTATGCTGAGGAAAGTTATTGTACAGAATAGCTTTATTATGTCCAAGGAACTACTTTAAACTATAAGAAACAATGATCTTTTTTGCTTTTAAAAACTGCATCCTCTAAGAGGGAGGTTTCTGACACAGCAAACCCTTATAGGCATAAACTTGTCAAAGATATGTTGAATGCATTCTAATGTCTGGAAGACGAGATAAATTTGCCACATTTTATTATTATTATGAGACATAAAAACCTGGCTTTGCTATGTCTCTACTTCCATCACAACCCATAATATTGCAGATTAAAGAATGGACTCTGTTCATTTAGTGCACACATTTTTTGGAAGATGATCTTCTGGCCAAAGGGAATTCAAAGTCAAGCAGTGTGCTTTCCACTGCTGGAAATGCAACAGGTTTGGAGTGGCTAGAAAAATCTGATCATTCTTAAGAGAAATATTTTCTGGGGAGGAGAAAAAAAGAAAAAAAGAAGAAAAAAGCAAAACTTCCCCCATGAAAACTGCACTGAAAGAAATGCAGGTGTTAGCCACGCAGGAGTTCATGTCAAGAGAAATATTTCCCCAGGGTCCCATGAGAGGAAAGGGGAAAGGGGGGGACTCTGGGGTGCCTGACCCAGGGAGTAGGGAAAAAAAAGCAGACTGGTGACAGAAAGACCTTAATTCATGCACCATGTGCTTGAGTGATGTGTTTACTTTCAACCTTCAAGTCAAATTCAAGCAGCAGCCAAAAACCACAGATCAACACATTTTTAGTACAAAGTGAAAGTAGGGTCATTGGCACCCTCAGTGCTCCACCAATTTCTGAAGCAACATTAAATCCATATTAATACTCACTTCGAGTTAACCGTGTCAAAGGAGATGGTAATTATGGGTAAGTAGGAAGGTTGGGATGAAACCAAAAAATTGCTGCTGAAGGAGGTAACATAAGCACAATTAGTTGGAAGGGTTATTTTTAGTCTTGAAGGAGACTTTAAAGCCAGTTCTGTTCTGATTTAAGTCACTTGTTAGCTTGGAAAATACTGGAAAAATAGGAGTCTGAAAAAGCAGAATCTAACTAAATTCATCTTCATGCTAACAGGGAAATTTATTTTTTAGGCTACTATTACCATAATTATGCCTTCTGACAGTGTTTCAGGTGTTGCAAAGCAGCAGGCCTCCATTGAAGTTCAGTGGATCTATGCTGGTTTACCCTGGCTGCTCCAAGAAGGTAATGGTGTGTTTAGCAGAATTTGACTCTCATTATTAGTCTGTTCAACCAGGGTGGGAGGTTGCTAGATATGGAAATGATCTCAAAGCCAAACTGCTGGGGTGAAGTAGGATGCATCAGAGAAGACTCTTTCACCACGACTTGTGAATCGCTCTAAGTGCTTTCTCTAGCCCTGCTGCTCTGCTGGCTTTGGGGTCCTTGAGGCATCTCACATATTTGCTTTAGAGTGGTGGCAGCAATGCTAATGGAATCTCATCTAGGAGCAGCTTTGACTCTCGTCAGGGGTTTGGGGCAAGAAGGGGCTTTCAAATCTGGCTTTATTCATGGACTGGAGAACCCTACTTAGTGCCCTGAGAAGGCACTAAGCCTGAGCAGTAGGAATGAAACCTCCTCTTCAAACAGCCAATGTTAGCTGCAGAGGAGAGTAACCATGCTCTCAGTCTTTTCTGGGATGTACCGGGGTTTTAGTCAGTCAATAACCACACAGAGGGTCAGGTTTATGCCACGTCCTGATGACTGACACCCATCATAGCAAGTTTTGTTTCCAGATTTTTAAATTAAAAAACCAAAGTTAATTCCATTACAACAGTGATCTGGCAAATAAATATATTTTCTTAGTAAATCCAGTGTAGCCAAAATGGACCAATGCTTAAAGAAAACATCTAGCAAAGGTGGGCTTTTTTTTTGTCTCACCTTTTCACATTTGTGTGAAGGTCTTATTTAAGTTTTATTTCTCTTGGCTCAGCCATCTGTGCATTTTATTGCCTGTTCTAAGGAACTTTGCAATGTTTTCGTGAAGAGCAGTAGGAAAGCACTAAGGAAAAAATTGAGTAGATATAAAGCCTTAGAGAAGAGAAGTGACACAACAGGCAATTTCTCCATTTGCTCCTCCAGATATTGAGCTGAGCTGGGGAAATTACTTTAAGTACATAAGGTGACACAATTACTACAGTTGGGTCTTTGTTTAATTTTCAAATAGACAGTCTAGTACACTGAATTCAAAGGTGATTGGTTATGGGCTCTCCAGCCCTTCACCTCTAGGTCATTGGGTTCAATACCATCCCAGGTTGTAGCTCTGCGCTCTACCCTTTATGAACAATCTGTCTGAGGAATTTATACCTTTATTCTGCTCGTGACTTATCTATTGACAAATTTTTTGTTTTCTAAAAATATGTTCACAATTCAAAATAATTTGGCATGTGGTTTATGTGGTCCTATTTCAGCCTGTGGACTCATCACAGACTATTCACCATGACTGTTGCTTTGAGTATCTCCTATTCACGATGCCTGATTAAGATGCACAGCTATGTTTCCCCATCTTCATTGGATGACACCCATATTGCAAAGAGCTTTCATCTGACCTTCTAGCCCTTTTGGTGAAAATACATGTGCACAAGCACCCACAAGGCTTTCCTGAAGCTTTTTTTTCTGGGCAAAATTTCATGCAGACAAGTGTTAGTGAAAAGTGCCTCATAAAGAACATAAACAATATCTAAAGAGATGTATGAAATTTATTCACACTGATGTTCTCAAATGCTATTTTGGAACTGTTTTCCTAGGTCTTGAAGTGAGCAAAAAACTGTTGTGTGAAAACTTCCCATGCGAAATACAGGAATAGTTTCCCTCCATTTCTATGTGAACATTGCAAATACAGTCACAGCATCCAGCAGTAACTTAATAACTTTGAAGCAGTCTCCACAGCAAAGTCACAGGATACTTGGCATTCAGTGATGCCCTGGCCATATTACTCCTGGGTGTAGTACAGGCGTAACTAGCTAGTAATATATTAAGGCTCCTGCACTGTCATTTCAGGTGGAGTACTTTTACTAAGGACGTCAATCTCTGCATCTATTAACCTTTAACCAATTAATTTCACTTTAATTATTTTTGTAATTAAAAAAAAAAGAAGATAAAACCCCAAAATCAGTACTGCCCAGAGATAAGAAATGACCAAGCCTCATCTTGTAGTTCTAATTCCAAAGAGAGAACAGGGATACAGTCCAGGGTGAAGAACTGGCTCATTTAATTACACCTGCACAGTATTTCAATAGCATGCCTTGGTGAGAGGGGCTTTTAAGAGTAAAGTGCTTTGAAATAAAGCTATTAAATGCATATGGAGACATTGATCGATACACTCGAGTTATGGGGGGGGGGGGGGGGGGGAGGCAGAGGGAAGAAAAGAAAAGGACTTTTTTCTTCTCTGTAAGAGTGGATTTGGAATCTTCAAGGGCATAAGGATGGTAAACGATTGCTAAAAGTCCAAATTAAGAGGTATTAGTCCATTGTGCGGCAGTCAGTCACATCATATTCACATTGCTGTTTTCTTGTCGGAGGTTTTGCCTTGATCTACCCCAGACCACATTGACAAGTCACAATTGAAGCATTCTAAATAATCCTCAGTGAAATAAGGCATAGGGTGTCACTCTCTAGGCTACAGAAAGCCTGAGCGCAGTGAAGTTAGAAAGGGTAGCAAAGCCCTTTTCAGTCGCGTTTCTCAGCCGATTAAACTCATTCAGGGCCAGGCTACTGGAACGAAAACAGAAAGATCACCTCCTGTTCTCCAGTGTTTTGTTGGCAACAGCAGACAGATGTAGAAAAGTAGAAACATTTTTACTATAGCAACAAAGGGGAAAGGGGTGGGAGGCAAATAAAAAAAAGAAGTTGAAATTTGCGGGCTTGTTAATGTCCCAGGTACTTTGGGACAGTACTCCAGGTTACAAGACCATGTCAGCACGGACTGGAATTCTAAAAGTTCATGTGAAATAACTGTGCAGTGCAAACCTGTGTCCTCTTTTCTCCTTAAACTCCTCCACTGGTACATTAATTAACCATAAGAACAGATTGACACATGGAGATCCAGTTCATTAACATTTTTTTGTTTGGTTGGTTTTTTGGCTTTTCAGAAAAACCCATGTAAGAGTGGTGCCTTCTTTAAGAGTATCCCATCCACCCATGCAGCCACGCTGATGTGACATACTGTGACACAAGATGCCACATAAAATTACGCTGAGCCCTCCAACTGAAGACTTGATTTAGCCATACATTCTCCGCAAGTCACCATTTAAATGAACTGTTGTAGATTCAAGCTAGGAAAGCGATAATTCATCTAGTGTGAGTAGTTGTGCAGAAATGGTTTGCTGCTACTGGAAAATAATCTGCAAAATACATCCTTAAAATGGTACTTTTCTATGTATAAAGGTAAATAAATTCATTTGCAATAAACGAAACACATTTTTAAGAGGTCACTACAAATTTTTTTACTTGGGTATTATGCATTTGTGCATACATAACATACAGTCTTAGCAAATGCAGATTTGCATGTATAAATGTGCATACATCTGTATGTTCAAATATATATAATTTAAAAGTTTCTGCTAACTTTCAGTATAGAAATAGCCATACATCTGGTTGGGAGTAAATGAAAACTATTTTATCTCTGTGCAATGGAAAAAACACCCAACAGCTGAAACCTCAACTAAAGCAAGTACAGGAATGATTCTGTAACCGTGCGATTAGGGCAGTAAAATGGGGGACCCATGTCCCAGCCTCTCCTCTGATGAAAACATTCAGTATACAATAATAGTTACAATGGCAATACTGAACAAGACTTACTCACTACCAAGATCTGTGGTTAGGGCAGTCATTTCAGATTGGCTGACATAGATTTCACTTCTGTAAAAAAAAAAAATTAAAAAAAGGGACAGAAATAATTTATATGGAAATGTTTCTACCTTCTAAATAAATATGCAGATGATGAACATATTCACTCTAAAAGCCCTCCAAAAGCCAAGCATTGCCACTACCTTGGAGTGTTTAGTTAGAAAATTTGGTTAACCTTGGTATTTACATTAGTGTTGAGCCCTCTTTGAAGATCAGGTCTTGGAGGTGATTGTGTAGTTAAATGTTTCTGGAAAAAAATTACTTTAAATTTCTAAGTCTGTCAAACACCTAAGATCAAGTTATTTTCACTTAGGTGCTTTTGGAAAAACAAAAACAAATCCAAAACTATCGGTCGCGAAGGAGACAATAAGTGCAAGGCAGGACTTAGCAGTGCCTGTTGGAAGGGGGCAGGAGGATGCACAGGGTTTCTGCACCAACCTGTCACTGTTGGGATAACAAGTTCTGACCCCTCAGAAAGCAGAGGCAATTCCCCTGAGGGCACGTAAAGCAATGTCAAACACTTTAGCAAGTAGGGTAGCCTACATCTGAAGCACTTGAGTGTTTATACGCAATGACTGGGCCAGAGTTTTTTGTAAGCTCTTGTCTTTCTGGGCTTAGATCTGAACTTTGAACTAATGGCTAACAGGCCCTAACATTATACACCTCCTTTTCCAGTCCTCATTTCTCAAAACCTTAGAGACTTGCCAAAGCTCTTGTGCTCTGCATTTGCAAGAACGGATTTAAAATACTGTGGTCGTTTATCACTGGGTTGTGATTTTGCCATGCTTTAAAAATTTGTGTAATATATATCAGGTGTCTATGGATTTTGGCATGGTATTGGGTCATCTGAGCAATTTGGCATTGTTTAGACTGCAAAATAACACACAGGGTCAAGAGCAGTCAATATTGGTCCTATAAATTATTGTCTAGGCTCTCATAAATTGTCCTCTAATTTGTGGCTTGAAAAAAAAATAAAAAAGAAGATATCAGAAGTTAAATCTCTTTGACTCTGGAACAGCACCTGTTTTTTCAGTGAAAAGCGCTGTCCTTTGCAGAAGTTCGCCCCGGTGTTTGCTTCTATTGTCCACACTGGGCCCAAGTACTAGGGACTAGAGTGACTGCTGATGTGCTTCTACAGGGAAATGAAAAACTAAATCCCCAGGCAGAATTTCAGACAAACAGTCATTTTATTTACTTATATTCATCTCTTCTAGAGAAAAAAAAGAGGGAGAAAATATCTTGCTTAATCCCAGTACTAACACAATATTGATTCACATTCATGTTCAGTATTTATTGACGTGCATTGCATACAATGGAGGCTATCAATTAGGCTACTCTGTTCAAGGGAAGGGGCAATCATATTAGAAAAACAGATGAAGCTCATAGTTTATATAGTCCTAATTTTATGTAATGTAAACCTTTCAAACCCTGGGCACATGAGAGTGAAAATGCATGTCTTGATGAAAAATCCCAAAAAAACAAATGGATTTACTCTCCAGCTAATTACTATGGGTGACTGTCCACAGAGTCGCATCATTATTTCTTGAAGTTCTGTAATGAAATCAAACTTATCTTACTACAAACTGAATTTCTGTGTATTTTATTAACTGACATTAAATATTTTTGTACAATAGCTTAGCACAAGGTTTTGTTTTGTGAGTGGGCCAGATATATGAAATTTTAGAGGTGGTGTGTAATCTTACCATATTCCTTCTGTACATTTAAGCAAGGGTTCAGCATATTGAGCCCCCATTAAAGATCAATGTCAAGGAGAGTATAATGGCATATGGGTAGTATTCAGGAGACCAAGTTGTTGCGTGCAGAAATCAAATATAAAACACTATTTTTTTTGCCCCTTGGAGGTTTTATTGCATGGTCGCAGCTGGATTTACACTGTATTTAATAAAACATTAGTAGCCACCAGGGATTTAAATATGTAACGTAATTCTTTTTCAGTAAAATAATTCCATAAATCCAAATATGAAGCTTTCTTTTTTTTTTCTTTTTTTTTCTTTTTTTTTTTTTTGCAAGTGCTATATGCCCATAATTAAATTAAACCCTATATATGGCTTTTTTCACCATGGAATTTAATGGAAGCAAAATCCATCTGCAAAGTTGATTTTGGATACATATTCACATTTTTTGGAGCTGAAGTAGGTCTGGTGGCTAATAAGTTTTGGAGAGAAACAGGGGTGCTGGCTCACCATCCCGGCTGAGCTACTTTTGATACAGACCTGTGGCAAAATGAGGGTCAGTATTACTTTACGGAGGCAGATGAAGGTATGCCCAATTCTGCACTGAAAATAAGTGCAGAGTTGGTGTAATTTTCCCCGTGCTCTGTGGCCTCCACTGGTGTCTGGACTACTAAGAAAATGAACACAGTGCAGTCATACTGTTACTTTGTGCAGTGACCAAGATGACCTAGCCACAATGTCCATATATTCTTGTGTATCACGTTTTCAGTCCTCAGAGGTTTTTGATAAGATGATAACAGGAAAAAAAGAGACGCTTCTATATTTTATTTAGCAAATTTAATATTTTGGAGGTATCTTGAGTGTTTCTGGTGAAAGACATGGTTGGTCCTATCTTCAGTTGGATGAAACAAGTGCATTGAGGTTTGTACCAGCTACAGATGATTTCCTTGTAGGCACAGTGCTAATCATCATGGAGAAACAAGCAGGGGGAAAAGAAACAGAAAGACTGTGCAGGGAACTAAGGTGTTATGAAACGAAGCTTGATGAGATATTTTGAGAGCTCTCTGCAGTTTGAAGAAACAAAAAGTTTCAGGAGTGACAAAGAGCTCTTTTGTTGCTTTTTAATGAAAATAAAGGTAACGAAGAAAGAGCGAATGTTCCCAACGACACATATTTTTGGCTCTTATGACAGGGAGACATTTTCCAAGTAGAATGAAGTGACTGTGGCTAACTGTGCTAGGAAGGGAAGATGTCTCCAACTGGGATTTGACTAGATCCATAAAGTTGCCACATTTATACTTCTAGGTGAAACATGATCTTTAAAATTACAAGCCAAGAGTCTCTGATGTCACAACATTTCCATTAACAATTTTGGCAGCAGAGTACCCATGCTGGAGGGTACAGATTCAATGTCTTAGAGGAGCTCTGCATCATTTTGTGAAATGCCTGAAGGTTTTCTCAAATTCTTTTCTTAGAGGTCCAGTGGAACTGAATTAGTGATCCAGTCTAGCACACATGGCTGAGTTTGCATGGACTAATGATATTACAGCATGAAGCAGAATGGATGAAGGCAGATGTAGCATTTAAGCTCTGTGAGTAGTATGGGTAGAGAAACAAGAACATCTGAAGTGTGAATTAAAAATTCACACTTAATACAAATTCTTTAGCTTTCCTACATACACTAACAGGTACAGTAAACAGGCCCATTGTCTCCCATCCTAACTAAGCTGCCTCTGATTAAGACTTTCAGATAGGATGCATTTTGCATTGATAACTGCACCTCACTGAACGTGGAGATGAGAGAACATCAGTAATATCTCATGAAAACACTTCACTCAGGTTTTTACTTCCTTGAAAAATTGTAGATGAAATTTATATTGTGTTTTAAACTGTAAAACCCCCCCCCAACCCTTAAAATATGCAGCACTGTGCTTTTAAAACAGAACCAGTGTTTTAACTTTTTTGAACTTTTGTTCCACTTTCTTCTATTTACATCCTTAATTCTTTCAATCGTTTATTTTCATTTTCATATTGTCTCTGAAAAAAAGGGCAAAAGGAAGTATTAAAGGTGTCACAAATATTTAAATGTAGAGTTTGAAATTGTTCATTTTTTTCACTTTAGCATTTCTCATTAAGCAAGTGTGAAACCTCTGGAAAATAAGAAATTTTGAGATATTTGTGAGTTGGGGTAATTATTGTTTTCAGTAAAAAACACTGATCAGATTCCCTTTTTTTGGTCTTGAATGGATGCAATACCTTATATTGGTTCAGGTGGGAGTCCTATTTCTATTTATTTTTCCATTTCTATCAGCCATAGCTGAAGACTTGAGATGTCCAAGACACCAATCCAGATGAACTTTTAAACACTGGGATGTGAACCAAACTTGCATTCAGACAGTGGATTTGCACTGCCATCCAAGTGGGCTGAAAACCATTTGCTACAAATGTCTTCGAACATGGGTTAGAAACAGATTTCGCTGTTGCTGTGTTCTGATTTATTCTTTTGTTTTCTTTTGTCCTAGCAACTCCAAAATAAGACAAGAGTTGCTAAAAAGTCAGTATTTTCTTCTAGCTGCTGGTAAATACTTATCAAATCTTTCTTTGGGGTCAGTGATTTTTCATATGTCTTAGTACACAATGGAATTATTTAATTACTTTTGCTAGCAAGTTTACAGACAAGAATATCCCCATCATACTGCATATCCTCAAATAAGATTATTTACAATCCAATCTAAGGAGTGCTGACTGGTGTCATTGGAAGCTAAAGCTGCATCAGCATTTAAATTTCTACTTTTCTGGGCAAAAACCCAACTGGCTGATTCAATTAAACTCTTTATGTTATATATTATCCAGAAGTTCACAATCTGAAGTGATTCTCAGAGTCTGAAGCCATGCCTTTATGATTGCAATTTGGTAGCAAGACAATTTCCAAGGACTGTTTTACTTGAACTGCAATGAAAATGTCAGGACATAACACACTTTCTGATGTGGGTTTTATGAAAGGCACTCCAAAATCAACCATTATTTCAAGCACAAGCAATAAATAACCTTCATTATTCATTAGAGTGTATATATATGCATTTGTGTTTGCAAATACGGTGGTTTCCTGAGCAAAGAACCCTTTAATCAAAAGACTCTTCACTCATTTAAGGAGGTAACAAATGGATAGGCAGGAGGCACGGAAAAAGACAGTCTCTTTAATCGGTAATGGAGATAATCTATAGAGTTCCTGCAATACAAGTAGTCCATCTTCCAGGCATAAACTTTAGCTAAGATATAGGATGTGGAAAGATTCATGCAATATTGTGAAGCTACTTTTCATAATAGTCATTTGGACAAATTTTGTTTATGGTTTATATTGAACAAAGAGAATAGACCTTTCCCATTTCACGTAAATCACAACCCTCCTGAAGGATGTCTGGAGTGGTGCTCTGCTATTACTATTCACAAGAACATTAACACTGGTGAAATAGGCTCTGTGAATTTACTGCTATTTACCTGTTCAGATTAGGAGCTAGCGCACCTCTGCAAGCAGCCGACATGATATGCCAGACCCGCAGCAGCCTCTTGCATCCTCAAGCACTGTGTGAGAGTGCTAGAAAGCAGCCACTACACACTGATGTCATGTGCGTGAGGGTTTTTGGTTTTCTTTTTAATGAGACTTTGAAGAAAAATCAGATTTATGCTCAGGTACCCATGTTGATGAGTTTCAGACAGGTTAGTCAGAATTTTAGAGTCAAAACCAGAGCTTGGCCAAAATACACTCATTTATTGGAGCTGTTTTCATTTTGAAATAGAAAAGAAATTTGTTCAGAAAGAAAATGACAAATTTGAATATTTTTCTGGCAATTCAAAAGCATAAATTATGGTTTCTAGAACTGCTTTATTCTGACAAATTCAAAACAATCTTCAATTTCAATGTTTTTCTTTTGGGGGGTTAAAAATTAAATTGGAGGAGATTTTGAAAGAAAACAAGCCGAGTGTTCACTGTGAAAGAATCTGAGCTGCTGTTTCTTGTTGTTCCTTGTGCTTTTATACAGAAGGGCATTTGTGTAAAGAAATTGGTGGGTTTGGTGCGAGAGGTGAAATCAGGAGAAAAACTGCCTGGTAGAATTTCTATAGTTATTTAAAAAAAATTGAAAAAAAAAGAGGCACCAAACCATAATGACCAACAATTCCAAACAAAGGCTTCGGGACGATGCTGGAGGATCAGATCAAACCAATTAAAGCTCTAGGGAAGGACACTGGCTCCCCTGCCCCTAGATATCAGCTCAAAAAGGAGGGGAGGAGGAGAAGGGCTCTCTCTTTCTCTCTTCTGCCTCTTTCTTTTTCCTGCTCCTGTTTTTCATAGTGGGGGCACTAATGAACTTTTCAAGTCCCATGAAGACAACCCTTGTGTTCTGATTAGTTGCCTTACTTTTAATGAATTGTTTTAATCAAGTTTCAAAGCAGGCACTCTATGCTTCATTGCAGCAGCCCAATGACAATGAGCTGAATGTTACCAAGACAGTGCATCTGATGGACTTTAATGGATTTTATGTGACAGTGTCTAGTGGCCTCATATTAGACATAGCTTTACAACAGAGAACCCATGGGGTTGCACTATGCATTTAATCTATACAAACTGTAAGGATAAGGGAGAGGGAAGCTTGGGAGGGGGAGAGGCTCTGAACCCTGAAGACCTTCAAAAGACATGCATTTCATACTAATAAGAAACACTCTTCGGTCATTTTATTTTTTGCAATAGCAGAGTCCCGTTGTGTTTTCTTAGGGAATGTCATGAGTATAATATCTCCAGGGCTTTTTGCAATAACATTCTCGAAGCACAAAGTTATCTGGAAAAATTAAGCTCTCAAGGAAATCTTGGCAGTGCTGTAACATTTCCTGGATTTCAGGTAGTGATTCTGAGTTGTGATCTCTTAAGTCCGTAACAATTTGCTATTTCTAATTTATTGCTTCATTTGTGACTGCTGCTACAGCAAGGTAAATTTATTCTGATTTGCACAACCTAAGTCTTAGCTCTGACAGTGACTAATTATTACCTGAGTTAAAATAATGAAAGTGTCGGAAAGTGTCCGAATGCAATTTGTTAGGAAAACATGTGGCATGCTGTGTTACCCAAGCCCAGAAAAGCCTAAGTGATCAGAAACCATGGAGAATTAAGAATTTTTCCCCCAAAGGTTACAAATCAATGTGGAAAATTTTCAGGGAATTGGAGTGCTGAGGGTTTCCATTCACTAGAATATAAAATGCAGACCATACCTGTCTGATTTTTTGCTTAAGGAGGAAAAGTCACTTTTTTTAGCAAGAATCTAAAATGTTATTGTGATGGTAACTGTGCCCAGAGAGCTTGCATCAGTTATAGATTATTAATGGGTACTCTTTAAAGTATACACTGCATAAGGATTATTTTGCAGCTGTGGTTTTTTTCAGAAAAAAAACCCACAAACCAACAAACAAAATCAAAGCAAAACCAACACAGAGAAAACAAAATCTGTTGCAAGAGACTCCAAAAGTGTAAGCACCTTTAGCTGATGTAAGTAACATACTATATTTTTTTTGCTGGCTCAGGGTCAGTCCTGTGTTTTGTCAATTATAGGCATGTCTTATTCACAGAACAGCTCAGCTCCAGCTGTGTAAAATGAATCCTGAAATGAAATGGTCAAATGATGTTAATGACTCTGTTTGTGAAAGTTTCTGAGGAATGTTAGCAGCCCTGAGTTAGAATTGAAAGCATCTGACAGCTCTGTAGTTCTGGTTGTTCAAATAGCTCTATGCAAGCAGACGGGATATCAGTAAATTAAAATAATAATACAAAAATAATAAACAGCTATCTGGCTGAAATAATAAAGCCGTACAAACGATTTGGGACTGCTTCGTTCAGGGCATTTGTCACTCTTGTGAGCCATTTAAGCCATACTTTATATGAAATTTATCTTAAACAGAATTTAATTTAGATTTAATAAGCAATTGTTTTATTGTTAAGTACCAATTGGATGTCAACACATAATGTTTTCTAGCATGATAATTCCACTGTACTCTGAAAAGAGGCTGGGACTACATAAAGGCTAGCAATTTCATGGTCCATAATGATGTACCTGTGTTTAATATTACTTAATAGATACCTGTATTTACTGTCTGTACTTCAGACCCTCCCACCACATGAATGTCCTGTTGTATTGAGAAGCTATACATCTGCATCTCCGTCTATATCTAACACACATGCTAGACCTCTAGAGAGATATGATTATATTAATTACAATATATTGATTGATTTCTACTTTACATGGACTGCGTGTATTTAATTTAAATATACAATTAAGCATATTGAGGACACAATTTGCATTGTTACCGTGATAAATAATTGCTAATTGTGTCATGATACATCACATTTTAAGGCAATGTTTCTCACATGCTAGTAGCAACTGCATATATAAAATATGCTGAGAATCTGTTTTAATTATTCATATTTGTTCATGGCCAGTACTCTTGTATTTCTCAGGTCTGGAACAAACAATACATATTGTGACACTTGAAACAAGAGTTGGCATAATTTTCAGGAGAACATGTATACCTTTAAAGTCTATGCGTGCTTTTATGATGATTATATGGAAAATACAGATGTCAGTATGTAATTCTGCTCTCCGTTTTACTAATTTCTAGTGTGTGTACAATATATCTACAGATCAGGCAATTAAATCACTAATAATATTTGTACTGATTATTGCTATTAAAATCTATCAGTAGTATAATATTAGTGTCAGTAGTATTGCTACTGCCCAAATATATTAGATTTAATTTGTCATTTATATGACAACAATAAAATTATTTTTGAATCTTCCCTACACCTATAACAGGATTAACAACTAATTTTCCAAGACTTTTCATTCAAGGAAAAAAACCCTAACAGCATTATCTTTTCTTACCTTCACTCCAATTTTGTGTCTGCTTTCTACAAATAAAACCCAACTTGTACAAGTCAGTTTGCTGAGAGAAGTCTCCATGAAAACAACAATTTAAAAGAAGTCTGGAGAGTATTTGCAAATTATGAATTTGTAAATACAACATTTATTATTAAAAACTTGGTTCTAAGAGTCACACTCATTTAATCAAAGAACGGAAACAACTCTGTGTGGTTCACACACCCAGTAAAAATAATCATAAGAGACCCCAGACATATAATTTCTCATCTGTGACTACACTGAAAAAACTAGCAGCTGTTCAAAGAAAATTCATGTACTGAGAAAGAGGATGGGATCTGGAGTTTGAAAAGCATCTCCAAAAGACAGATCCTTTTGTCATTGAGGTCACTTGGAAATTTCTGCCCTGGCTGGGTTGCAGGCAGCAGGCACCGATCCCCTCCTCACGCAGAGGAGCGTTGTTTTCAGTGCTGTTTGGTACCTTTTAGGATGAGCGGTGCTTAGGGTGTCATTACATGGCCATTTCCAGTTGAAGGAACCCCAGTTGAAGGAGTTCCTGCTATTTTTCCCACTGCGTATCAGTCCCATCCCTGCAGTGCATCCCAGCCCACAGCTGGATATCCCTTTGGTCAGGCAATTCTTTGTGTGGCATCTCTGCACACTACATTATGTCAACGGCATGAGTCAGGAACACAGTTTTCCTTCCTTTTTGTTAGGGAGAGAACCACCCGAAAAATATTTTTATGTTGTTAGGTCCAAGACAAGAATGTGATATGATGCTTGAAGCAAAGGCTACTCCAAAAGATAGGGAGATAAGGAGAGCCTGCAGCGTTGCACATCCTATTCAACTGTTTCAGTATGTTGAGTAAAATTTAGGCACTCAGACCTCTGAGGGTTGCATTGCACAGTGGCACAGGGCCTTTTCTGTCCAGCCCTGCTGTGAGGCAGTTCCCAGAAGGAATGATGTGCATAAAGCAGCAGGCAGTGGCCTGGCATCCTCTGGACCAATGGCCTCAGCATGCAGGATGCTCTGCACAGTCCCAGCACAGAGAGGGAGCACAGCCTGAAAGGCTGCAAGCAATCTGTGCCAGTAATGAGCAGCCAATTAATTGATTACTGAAAGTATAACTGAATCCTATGCCTCGGAGAAATCTAAAATATAGTAACTGCTTGCTTTATTGACAGCATTCATGCCATATTTAGTAGCTGGTATGTAAGAAGTAGCTGGACAATTTTGTTACACTTAATATGTTTCAGAACACAGCATAAAACATGTTTTAACACTATAACATCTATTGAGCAGTACCTCTGGGAACAGGCTTTATTATTAGATTACATTATACAAGATTAGACTAGTCAATAAGGGATTTCTTTCACACAGCATGCCATCTGAAATACCTGTTTTCTTTCCTTTTTTTTTTTTTTTTTTTTTTTTAAATTACTTCAAGACCTTCTTTGTAGGATCTTAGGTACAATATACCCATGAATCATAAAACTGACAAGCCCCAGGGCTGAATGGTCTCTGTACAGGAGATACGAAGCCTAGAGATAAAGGTGCACTACAGGTATACAGTGACAGGGGTGGATTATAGATAAACAAAAGGCGCAGTTATTAGATGGGAAGTGCCAGGCAGGATTGTACACTGAGAATGCAAATTGTAAGGATCAAGTCTCAGGGACCCGACTTTGCTTGGACTGCCAGGCAACGGGAAAACAAAGACAATATATCAGTCTGGGTGTGATCCTGGTTTTTTAGATCTGCTTTAGCTGCTAGCTGCAGAGGGGAGAGGGGAAGCGGGCAGGGTTTCAGCCAGGTTTTGGCACCTGGGTAAAGCCCTGGGGAAATTCAGGCTCCACATAATGTTAATTCAAAACTCTACTTTCTGATCAAAGAATTTGCTGATTAGTTAAATAAAAATTAGAAAAGCAAAGAATAGGTGTATCATGAGATGGCCTGAGTCAGGGCAGCAAACTGATGCCTCGATTCTCCTGGGAGCTGGCACCCTGAATCCTCTCCCTGCTGTATTAATCTTTGCTGCCTTGGTTC
The DNA here is from genome assembly GCF_965140245.1 of Athene noctua. Classification (NCBI taxonomy): domain Eukaryota; kingdom Metazoa; phylum Chordata; class Aves; order Strigiformes; family Strigidae; genus Athene; species Athene noctua. The sequence goes on along the minus strand of NC_134049.1, from coordinate 10,362,258 downwards.
AGAGCAGCGCAGCATCCAGGGGAGAGGCAGGGTGGCAGAGTCCCACCTGCTCAGCTTGGGCTGGGCAGAGCTCCCGGGGGATTTTCAGGACAACTCAGTCGCTGCTTGGGCAGGAGTTCCCAGCTTGTGAGTTTGGATTTCAGATTTCGGTTCCTGCAGAGTGCTGAGGCACTATTTTGGTACCTGAACCCTTTTTGAACATATGTCTGCTCAATTACGTTGCTGAAATATAGTGAGAATCAAACACACTATTTGCTTTTTCCAAATTATATCCGATGCTATTCACACATTTTTCCCCCTTTAAATTCTGTGTTGCACGCTGCATTGGATCTGTTGCTGTCAGTTTCTCTCTCTTAGTCCTAAATTAAAAATCTCCACTGAACTACGCAGTTGCTGACTACATCCGTACGAGCAACTTCCATTCAAATTTCCTCGATGGAGAAGCCTTGTGGCCTGCTTTGCTGCACTAACTGGAAATGAATACAAATTGAAAGGACTATATTTAAGAGCAGTTTCCTTTTTTTGCCTACGAGGATTTTTCTTCTCTTATATAACCAAATTTCCCAGCAAGATTGACATTTCAGGAAAGGGGCAGAGGCAGACAGGTGACTACAGATCAAATTGGATTTCTGCAACCTTCCATTGTAAAGGTCAACCCTCCGCAGTGGGTATTCAGCTGGCGGTTCCTCTCTTGGTTTCAAACACAGGTGAAATACTTCACATGCCCAGGTATCCTTTACTCTTCTCTTTTTTTTTTTTTTAAAAAAAAAAAAAAGTTTTGGTCTTTTCCTTCTTGGAATGTTTAATAGAGAAAAAAGTTAGTGATGCTGTTGGCTTTGCTGGAAGCTCATAGGTGGTAGAGCAGTGACCTCAAGCCTGGTTTGATAAGAGAAGGGACTGGAGAATGGCCCCTTGCTGCCCTTGGCATCTTTAACCTGTTCAGATCTCAGCAACAGTGACCAAGAAAAATTTCTGGAAGTAACAACCTGTTGCAACATTTGAGGGAAATGGAGGATATTTGAGTCCCAGACAGAAGCAGGCAAGAAGCTCCCCAAGTGGAGGGCAACATTGCTTACTTTGAACAGGGTTTGGCAGTAACTTTGATGAAGAAACTAGAGAAATAACTCCAGTAATTACCTTTTCCCCATATTGGCCAGTGGGTTGCCATGGACACCCTGTTCTGACCAAAACACAGGCTCCGCTACAGTGTGAGCAAGCTGTCGAATAACCAATTGGGTGTCAGAAATTTATAGCCAGTAATTAACTGATAGGTTTATAATTAAGCAGAGATGCCCCTGAACAGCAACGCTTGGATCTGAATTCAAATTCTGACTTTTTCCAAAATTCAGGGGCAAAAGAGAATGACAATTTGGGTTCAGTCCCATCTTTATAATTAAACAATGATTTTTGACAGGAGGGGAATCTCCAGCAGTTAATGACTGACTGCAGGAGTTGAGGGCCTGAGGCAAAGCTGAGGGGTTTTAATCCAGGTGGTCATTAACTGCCTGGGAATGCCTGACCCTGAGGTTAATTGTTTCTATTTTAAATCATGAAAATAATATACACATATACAGACCCCCCTTCCCTTCTTTTCTGCTGTACACGTGTTACAAATATAAATATGCTGCCATTTTATGCATTGAAGAAGATGAAAGCTGAGCCGTTGGGATGCTCTTGATGTGTTTGCTAAAGAGTTCGGGTACCTAAAGAAAATATTCTCACGGCAAAGTGCTCTTTACATCCAGAAAATTTGACCCACGGCCTGACCAGAAGGGACCAACTGGGAAAGGCTCTGGGTTGGGGTGTGCAAGGAACAGGAGTGGTCATTGGGGTTTTTAAAAGTATTCAGGCTGCCTCAGATTCACAAATCCCAAAATCTTGGGAGCTGATTTTTGATTTAGTCTGCTGATTTAATAAACATTCTCTCTGCAATTCTGCACTCCCTGTGAGCGAGGCACAAAGCCATTTTTAAAAGCTCTTTGTGCACCTTTAAATATCTGCTCCTTTCTTGGCTTTTAGCGCTGGCTGCTCAGCACAGTGCAGGATCAGGCCCTTAGAAACCAGCAACACTTTATTTTCAGTGCTAACTCCGGTTTGTGGGGAAGAAGCCATCGGGAATTAAATACAGGCTGCGAACCCAGGGAAAGGCAGAAACTCTGAGCAGGTGATGTGCAACACTGCGGGGTGGGCAAAGCCAAGAGCCAGGGGATACCTCATCTGAACCAGAAAGAATTACGTTGTGGTTCATTTAGATGTATTTTCTTCCCCCAGTCCTCTCTCTCTCCTCTTCTCTCTTTCCTTGTTTTTAAAGAGACATATGACATCACTGCCAGTTCAGTTTCCTGTGTTTAACCCTTGCTATATCTAGCCTGATTACTCCTAATAAAGCTTGACAGTTGGAGGGTTAATCCAACCCTTGGTCTCATGGTTTCTTCTCAGGAAACAATCTGTCCCTGAGAGCTTTCTGGCCTGTTGCAAGGTTATATCCCCCTGGGGTGCCATCAGCGCCAGCCAGGGCTCCTTTCCCATTGTCTGCCAAATGGCCACCAATTAAGTCAACTGTTCCCCAATTAGAATTTTGAGGAATTTATCTTGTTCCTCCTGTGTTCAAACTCCCAAGCAGGGGCAGCTCTTGGAGTCTGTTACAAGGGCTTTTTTTTTTTCCCCCTTCTAGAATAAGAAGGGGGGGTGGTGGGGGTGTGGAAATTAAATAAATAAATAGCAGCTCTTTCCTGTAATCGGATACTCCTGGGTTTTTCCTGTTGCCCATTCACACAGCTTAATCCTGGGATATGTGATGAGAACTTGGTAATATTTAAGGGAGGATATTTTATTATTGTTCCATTCACCTGAACTAGTGTGACTGATTTTTTTTTAATCGATGCTGCTCTCAGTAAAAGTTTTCACTGTGACATCAGCTATAAATATAATGAGATTTCTTGAATTAAAGGAAGAAAAAAATAATTTTAATTTCAATTGCTCTAATAACCAAATGAGCAGGATTGTTGTTAATTGTTGTTTTTTTGGGTTTTTTTTCTTTTTTTCTTTTTTTCTCCCCGCAAAATTGCTTAACTGATTGTTTACATCTTTTTATTGGTGAATTAATTTCTGGGCTCTGGGTCACCTTTAATATGGAAAATGCAAAGTCTGGCAAAGTTATCAGTATAATATCCTTTAAACTAGATATACAAAGATCTGATCGATCCATTCTAGGCAAATAGGACCTTTGGCTTTCTTCCTGGGAGAGCATGTGAAGGTCTTCTTTAGCAAACTCTTTACGTGATATCTCAACTGCCCTTACCATGAGGGAGTAAAACACACAGCCCTTGTGCCATGGGCAGACTGTGCTAGGCCAGGCATGGTGTCAATCCACACATCTGAATTTATCTTTCAACAGAAACAAAGGGATTACATTTTTCCGCAAGTTAAAGTCCATTTTTCTAAAACTGCTAAGAAAAAGGAATGATTTACAATGTCTGACTGGAGATGGAAACATCTCCTGCCTTTCATTTGCACTTTTCAAAAGTTGGTACACAATACAACTTCTTTCCTTTTTGGCTTTGTTACACGTGGACCTCCACTTCTGGAGGTTGGCTGTAGAATTGGGGTTTGAATAAATCCAAGGTTTTGGAGCAAATTTTGGGATTAATAATGAAAACTTACTTTTTCACAAGGTATTCACTTTGACGTTAAACAAGTTCACTGAAGTATGGTCCTGGGTCTTCAAACATTTTGGTAATCAAGCCACCTTACACACTTTTCTGCTGATCCTTTGCTGTGCTTGGTTCCATAGTTTCTGACTTCCTTCTGCTGATGCATTAAGTGATGTGACTAAAAATGTAACCAACATCTGTCATGTGTATGTTGTCTTCTCTTTTTTTCCAGAGAGAGTCAAATGTTTTGTTTGGGATTGCTTAGGGAAGATTTTTAGCTCTCATTTTCGCACATTTCCTTCTTATTACTGCAAATAAGGCCAATTCACTCAACTCACATCTGCTTCTAAGTGTCACCAATTTCCTACGAGTTCAAAAACATGAGGCAAGATGGAGATAAAGACCATATATAAAATTTAACTGCCAATCCAGTTTTTGCTAGGGTTTATGTATGATTTTATCTGAAGTTGTGTGTTTGACCATCCAGATTTGCTTTCAATCATTGCAAAAAATGGCAAGTCTGATCCTACATGTGAGAAATTGCAGAAGTTATTCCAAATTCACCCAAATGAAACTGCGACCTTTAGCACCCTTCTTAAGTCCTGTAGTCTTCTGCTATTTGAATGAAGGAAAATTCCAGTGATTTGGAAATTCCAGTGTATGGAAAACTGAGACCCACAAAGCTTTGCAAAACATTAAGGATTTTTTTTTTTTTTTTTGTCCATCATGCACAGCTTTTCTGGGAAGAAGGGGTGAGTACATGTCCCAAACACAGTGTAACTGTAGAAAACAGAAATACGTAGACATGCTACCCTTGAGGGTGGGAGATGGAGGAAGTTAGTGAAAAAGTATAGCACAGTAATAATATCAAAAGAACAGGACAGAAAATTATAGCTGTCTCTGGTCAGATTTAATTGGGTTTTCCTCAATACAGTGAAGAGCAGTGGAGGAATTTTTTTGTTTGCCATAAAGCTCCCAGCAGTCCCCCCAGACTGCACTCAGCTCCAGTCCCATGGAAGCGAGTACATAATCTTTACCCACACATCAATACCCAGCTCCCACATCAACCAGAAGGAAGCATGCACCATTAAAGAGGTTAATTCCCATGCGTTAGAATAGACTGTATTTATTGAGGAAATGCAAGTAAGCATTTTAATAGAAAATTTAAAACCCATTGGGTATGATTCTCCTCGCATTCGTTTTAAATCAGTGCCACTCAGTTTAGTTAAACGTATATTTTTTCTGGAGTTAGCAAAAGGATGATGCAAGTCATTCTCCCCTTGTTCGTAAGTAAATTAATGATTTTGCTCAAACTGTTCTTATCAACCCAGGCTACTTAAACTCGGTGAAACTCCCAAATGTTGGTGAAACTCAAGCACTCAAGCACATCTTCCCTGTTTGGCTTACACCTCTTGAGCATTTTTGCTGTGGCTCTCTGCACAATTTACGAATGTGCAAATTGCACGTGGTTGTTTTGCCTGCCCATGCAATCCTCAGGTGAAAAAGCAGTATTCCTTTTTACAGATGCAGGTTTTATTTTCCTGTAGCCATGCTCCGGGCAAGTTCTTTGGCATTTTCCATATCTCCCCTAAGGAAAAATAGAGCATGGAGGGAGGCAGGGGCCCAACACACAGACATGGTGAGCACACAGTACTGCAAATGCATCCCAATTCACTTACTGCTATACATTTATGTAAAGGATCTACTGTTGGGAAATTCTGTCAATACTCTGGCTATGTCAGGAAGATTAAGGGCCCTGATTTTATTTCCTTTCTTTGTTTGGGTGTTTGATTTAATATCTTCTTTTATTTTTTTTTTTTCCCCTTTGGAAAATGCTTACCTATTACACTTCACTTCAAATAAAGACAGGAATCTCCTCACATTAGCCTGAGTAGGGTACCCTCATGTACTGAATAAAGAGTGCCAATGACCTCCTAACTGCTCTGCCAGAAAGTGTCCCTTAGAGGAGGGATTCCCAAAATCCTGTTCATGGGGCATCATAATGGGATCTCCATATGGGATCAGCCTAGTGGTAGCTGCTGGGGCATTGAGACTCCTTCTTTTGTTTTCCCTTTCCAGGCCTACTGACTATATTCCCCGCTTAGGAGGGGTCCCAGCAAGGCATCCCCCTTGATGCAGCCCTTGCAGGGGCTTTTGCTGATTGGGGGGCAGATACAGGACTTATCAGCTCCGGGGCTCTGCACCGCACCAGGGCAACGCTCAGCCCGGTGACGCCACGCCTGGAGGAAAGTCTGCAATTGCTGCAGCATCAGCAATGAGCTGGTTGTGTTGAGAAGGGCTACAAATAAAAAGAGCCTTTGTGGCCCCTCGTACAAAGGCCTCCTGGTTGCTCTTTAAGAGCTCTGCTTGAGCATGCATTGGCCCAGCTGGCTGCATCACTGCCTCCTTGGCACGGCGTTAATGCACACGAGGGCAACAGAGATGCTCTCAGCAGCGGGAAGAGCAACTGAAACACAGATGTTTGCAGGCAAAACGGCACGATATACCAGTGGTGACACAGCTTTGCTATGACAAATAATTTAGCAGGCCCAAAGAGGGCTTTCTCAGGTCCGCGCACATCATTAACTGTGACAAACAGAAAATTGTTCCCTAGCCAACAGCTTAAGTAGATTTACAAAAAGTGATTTATTTCTGTGCAGTTAGTAACAGCCCCAAAGCATTATATTTATTTATATATATATATATATATATGTAAAAATTAAACCCCAGAATTTGGATCATTTTCTGTGAGAAACAAAAAGGTTTCCCAACCACTTTGGCAAAAAGTAGGTCTAGTTTTTAGCAGGCTTGCTGTGGTCAGGAGCTGAGCTTCTCCCACACATCTAAATGAAACTCCTCTTAGGTGGGCCCAGGACACCTTGCTGTGACTGGCGTGGTGTGATGCTGATCCCAGCACACCTCCTCCTGGTCGTGAGAAGAGGTGTCGGTGACATCTCTTAGGGAGTCAGATCTCACTGCCAATCTGATAAGGCAACAGGTGCCTGGTGTGCGCCCGGGGCATTTGATAATTCACGTCAACAAAAGGAAATAGAGAGTCTGAAATGATGGAATGAAGAAAAGAAAACTCTAAACCACGGCTGCAATTTCCTGCACTGTTTGTTACCTCTCACTTGTCACTAGAGCTTTGACACCTTCAAGGCCAAATTTGCTTTTTCCTTTATTTTCCTATTCTACTTTTCTATTTACTTGCTCCAAGGCTACAATGTGTTGTGGGGTTTTTTTTTGTTGTTGTTGTTTGGTTTTTTTTTGTTTTAATCTCCTGGGGAAGCCAGGTAATCTTTCTCAGAAGGTATTTTTTAACTTGATAAAAGCAAAGAGTCATACAACTCTCTTAACCCAGAAGGATGTAAATAATCAAGCTAACCCACAAAACAAAGGACCTGAAAGATATTTATTTAATTGGAGCTGTTTATCCCTTTCTCTTAGATTCTGAGCTTTTCAGGGTACAGACTCAAACTCTCTGTTTGTAGAGTCCCTAATACACTATAGCACATTTTCACTTGCCCTTTTGCCGCTGTAATAGTCAGCATGAAAAAATAAACAAATGTCAATTTTAGACTAATTTTAGTCTAATTTTCTCTTCTGTTCCTCCTCTTAAAATGTACTGAAAACCCTAGATTTCCTCTGGTAACCTGAAAAGAAACTTGATATAATACAATTGCTACCAAAGCACTATCACTTTGTGGCATTCAGTTTATAAGGAAATGTGGGAATGTGCAATCCATTAATGGTAATTTAAATGGATGTTTTGATTGGATTATGTAAGTATATTTGTGTTTGCATGTACTTGTGTGTGTGTGCATATATGTCATAATTTGTCAAAAGAGGTCACTCCATAAAAGTGAATTTAAACTTAATTTTACATTCCTGGTAAAAGTTCAAAGGCTAAGTTCAGTTTAACCTTGGCTCAGCAGAGCTTTTTCATCTGATTTTTCAGTCTGATATGAAAATTGCTTGTGAAATAAAGACAAACATAGGTTCGCCTGAGAAGGCATTAATAATCCGATCCTTACATGTTTGTATAGAAGACAGGTACAATCCAGTGTTGATTGCTTCTTAGCTTCTCTTTGCTTTCACAGAAAATCCTGGGAGATAATACCAGGTCATCACAACTGTGCACTGGAGAACTGTGCACCCACAAACAAACACTGGCAACTCTGAAAGGCGTAGCTAGCGACGGTTCATATGTGCGGGACTGATATATCCAGATATACAAGAGGAATCATCGTTGCAATAAATCATTTCTGGCATTTTACAATCCCCATTTGACCATTTTCCCAAACAAATTATTTAAAGTGTATATTACGTTGCATTTTTAAAATTTTGTTTAAAATAGAAGACCTTTTACAGGGAGCCTAAAAGATTATTTTATACGATAAACTTAGTGGTGAGTTTTCCAGTCTAAGTAAATAAGAATCCCATGGGAACTAAGAATTTGGGATACATTCAAACAAGCACTGTAAAGTTTTGAGAAATGCCAAGTTCTTTGGAGATTGGGGGGTGTGTGTGTGTACTATGTGTTTGTATAGTCAACAATCTCAGAGCAATATGGTATGCCAGTTATTAATTCTGCTCATTGCAGATGGCTTCATTATGTGTATTTAATTTCAGTACTTAAGCAAACATTCAAAAGTAGGGCTTACAAACTGCTTTAGGATACGACGGTTATGTACAGTCAAATGAAATGGAAACTAAACGGAAACAACTGATACTGCTTGGGCTGGAGGTAAATCTATATTGATGGGATTAAGCCATTCAGAAGCATCCCTCAACTTGAATAGACCTAAAGCCACCAATTGCTGTGTTTGCGGTGTCGAGAAGGTACTGATCACTAGAGCCGTAATTTGCCACAGCAGTTAAGTGCTCCAATTCCTCAGCGCAATAATTGCCACATGTTGAGTGTGCAGATGTCTAAACACGTGGGAGCACTTCCCTTTCCCAAAGACAAATGAAGATTTTCATTTTGTTTTGTAAACGTGTCAGGATTTATCACTTAGTCATGTGTCATGCATTAGGGTGTTTATACAATACGGCTTTCCACACCCTGGTTCTAGACTTCTATGATTTCAACAACAAGGCCATGGAGTAACGGGGGTTTGCCAAGCCTTCCTCTTTAACCCAAAACTTTGGCTGGACTAAAGCGTGAGCTGAGAGTGCTTAGTAAATGGTAAATAAGGTTATTCCCAAGAGCGAGACAAGTGGGATTCACCTATATCCTTGAAGACTGCTTGATAAAAGAGACACTATGGGCAAGACTGGCAGCCATTAAAAATGAAGATAAAAGTAAAAACGAAATAATGATGTCCACCAGCAGTAATTATGCATCGTATTACACTGGTACTGTATTTAATTGCATCTGTAGCCTCTCCTCAGCCTCCACATCCCACCCAAACAGTGAATATCTGACTTTTTAAACTTTCCTTTTCATATAGCTAAATTTTAAAGCAATTTGTTTTAAAGTTTGAATATATAACATCTTATCAGAGACAGGCTGACTGACTGTAATAATATTTCTGAAATAATCCTGTTTCCATAGTGGAAAGAGGAATGGGAACAAGTTGGGAAATTCAGAGGTGGCTTGGGCACCAAGCCCAAAGTTTACTTCATTTCCATTCAGAGCTTCAGGCTGATGTTGCTGCTGCAGTTATGAAGCTTCTCTCATTAGACCAAAATCAAGATCTGAACATTCATATATAATGATGAACGTGTGGTTTGGGGTCCCAGTATATAGTCTGTCTCTCAGAAAGACTTTACAAACAAAGCCAGGATTAGCTGCTAAAATGTCAAAATAGCTAACTGATGTTTCTAATGAGCTTTTGTCTTTTTTTGATCTGAAAATAAAGATGACAAAAAGTGTCCAAGAAGGAAAGTATCTCCCTCTCTACTCTGTTACCCTTTTGGAGGCTGATACTCTTTTTTGTTTGCAGAAGAGAGGAAAAAAAAAACCCCAAACCAACAGTTATTTATCTGTTACCAGACAAAGACTGTAAAGAAATCCAAGAAGACCATCCCAGCACAAAAGCCTGAACTCTTTGACCTCTTGGGCCTCAGGCCTGGACAATTGGCCAAGCCGGGCTTTTTCCTGAGAACTGCCCCAGGGCAAAGGCTGAGAAAAGATGCACATTGTTCCCCCGCACCATCCATTAAATGGGAGGGCTGAAAGGCAAAAGGATCTTACCAGGTTATAGCAGTGCTGAGAATGCAGCCTGACACTCATTTTCAAGGTAATGTAATAAAGGAAAAAAGTGAGTTGTAGAGATCTTAATTCTTTAAAATTTAAAAGCTAATTTTGTGTCTTTTAGTCAATTTCCTATGCAGGAAGGAAGAATTTATTAACTGACTTCTGATGTTAAATGGAGTGCTAATGGGCAAGTACAACAATTCAACAGGTGCCAAGTAGAAATATAGAGACATTATATCAATATTAATCTTAGAGCCTTGCAAAAAGCCTTGGTAGGGGCTTTTATTAGGCAGGTTGTGATGGGAACACCCCCACCATCTACAAAGTGAAAAGGGGGTTTGGTTCTCCTCTTTAAAGTGTTTGAATGCTCACATAGCAAGGTGTTTTAATGGAAGATTATGAATTTTGTGCCATTGGAAATCGCTGTTTGTTGACAAAGGATGTCCTGAGCTGGGAACTCCTCCTGGAAGAGATGCCTTTGAGTGGCTGTGTTCTGTGCGTGTCTTGGCCAGGGCAGGAGAGGAAAAGTATTTCCAGCATCGAACACTCAGCTGGAAACCTGGACACCCGTTATTAGTCTGGATAAAAGTCAAAAGAATAGTTGAAGCTGCTGAAAATCTACACAACCACTATTTTACAGACTGATCTTCTGCCAGTAAACAAATGCTGACTCTAATGTACTTCTGATTTTGACCCCTGGGTTGAAAATTTTCTGTATAAACACCAGCTGATGAACAGGTCACTTTGTTTTCAAGACAAGACTCTCAGAGTTGTATCCCACACAGCAGGTCCCTGATCCAGATAAAAGACTTAAAAATGTCCAGCAATAATTTTCACTGAACAATTTTTCCATTGTTCCAAGCTGTCAAATTATTAGTGGGAAAGGATTAGTGGGAAAGGGAAAGTATTTGTGTCTAAACATCTTATTCGGGTGAAAAAAAAAATCCAGTTTGATGTTTTCAGGTGGAAAAATTCGACATTTTACAGACAAGAGGGTTTGAAAATTGCAAGATGTATTCTAAATGTAATTTTGAAAATGACAAAGCAAAATCAAAAGGAAATATTTTGATGTTTCACAGGACAACTTCTTTTTGTCCAGCTGCACATATTCTCTGGTTGAAAGTGTGTTTTTTGCAGACTAACAACTTCTCATTTCATACTAAAGCCAAATAAAAAGGAAGGCACAGAAATTCCCTAGAATTGTCCGTGGCTCTGCTCCTCTTCAGGAATGCATTAAAAATAACAAATAATAGGGATATCTGGCAGCACTGAAATAATAATAAAAATTTCAGTGGAAAAGGTGAGTTATCTGGAAACCTGCTTCTCAGGGTTTTGACTCCTGTGAGGTTTACCACCAACCATCTTATCCGCCTGGCTCTATTTTTTAATGTTGGCTTTTAAGTAGCAGAAATGACCTGTGACAAAAGTGCCCCACAAATGGCATGCAGGTACCACATTATGTCATCCCTGATATGGCATAAATAGGCAAAGTGATATCACAGCATCAATACCCCTTTTCTAAGGAAGGTTTTGCTGTGTGACAGCCACTGGGAACTTCTGAGCCTGCTGCTGTGTGTAGTCAGAAAATAAACTTCCCTGCTCTCAACCTTTCTTGCTACACTTATTTGAAGCCACTGCGGAGATGTCACCTTCCTCCAACAGCTCGGAGCACCCTGCCCGGCCCTGCCTCAGCGCTGTGCTGAGCTTCGTGCGGGAGGATGCTCTGAGCATCGGCAGCAGTTTTCGGCCAGTCCATCCCTTTCCAGAGAAGCAGTAGCAGTCCCAGCCCTCTGCTCAGCCCCTGTCGAGAGGATGTTGCACAACCCGGCTGCATCACGTTCTTACTCTGTCATGTCCCTTTGCGAGCAGTGTCATAAACAGCATCTTATTCATTTCAGTGGCATGCTGCAGAGGAGAAACATCACACAGCAATCCTGCGTAGCTGGGGCCAGAAAAGGAAATAAAAACTGTGCAATGCGAATGACACAGACTCCTGGGCTGCTTGATGCTGGGATATTTTTTTGTGTGTGTGTGTGAAAATGGTAACAGGCTTTATCTCACATGAAGAATTAGTTTCCTGTTCTAATAATAGTAATAGTAATCATAACAATAATCATAATAAATATCCCTCCAAAGCAAATTAATATTTTTTTTGTGTTCTAACATCATCTAAGCAATCCCCTCACCCCTTTAACTCTATAAATCAAAAGTAGCCCCAAAGAATTCTTCTCAGTTTTATATATATAAAATCTACTGAGTGGGACTTGCAGCATCTCCCATTGCAATCCCAAAATGTGGTTTGAAAAAAAACCAATGCAATTAACCCCCCAAAAACAGGGAATACAAGTGCTGGGGTGTGAGGGAGTGAGGGGGGGAAATTTGAACATGCAGTACTATTGTTTAGCAAAAGTTTATGTAAGAAAAATAATGATGTCAAATTCTGTAGCTGCTAGATGTATTCAATAATTTTTTATTTAAATATAAATATTTAAGATACTGAAAGCTGCTTTCTCTACTCCCTTAAAATTTCCAAACTATACGACCAGTTCCCATAAATGACTAATCTTATTTTAAATGAAGCTAATTTTTGGCTAGGTCTTGAGAAGAAAAAAATATTGGATCTGCAACAAAATCCATATTTTCCCCTCACATTGTATCTTAAAAATGCATCCAGACTAACAGCTTGTTTCCAGATGATACTGGATGCTCCTTTTAGTTTCCAAAATAGGGTTTTGAATCTGGTTGTGTGACACGGAGATCAGATATGGGTTCTAGATTTTGACCCCCTCCACTTTGCAAGGTTCAGGCTGTGGTATCTGCACAAGCTGCTGGAGAAAAAAAAAAAAAAAAGAAAAAGTAAAAAGAAAAAAAAAGAGGGTTTGAAAAATCTGGACCTGGGATTTTAAGTGGAAGAGTGCAGCCTTCCCCCCTATGGCGGGTGGATTTATTGGGTGTCACGATGACACAATGTGTCTATTCGAAGCTGAAGAAAGCCCCCTACTTAACCTTCATCTTTTTGTGTGTGCACGTACCAGAAGGCACCACACTGTTGCTGGAAAGCAAATAATTAGTGACATGTTCTGTAACACCATTGCTATTTAAAGCTAAATCAGTGGGTTAATGCTTCTCGAAATGTGACATCCATGAGGGATTCTCGCTCCAGTACTGTTAGTCACTTGGTGGTCTCCGGAGTGACAGGATCAATGCCCTGAGTTTTAAAAGTCTTGGTTGCAGCAGGAAAAAAAGTGATTATTGGAGAAATTTGGGGGGGTGAGTGTTGGGGGAGGATCTTTCAGGGGCTGACTCTTTCTCCTCAGAGCCCCATGGGGGATGTCGGTCCTCAGCCCTTTCGCTGACCCTCACCCCAGCACACGGCTTGCTGCGGCCCCTCTCCGTGCAGGCTGGTGGGGTAAGCAAAAGCATGTGGGATCGACTTCTGAATTGTAAAATCCCTGAAGGCAGAGCCCAGGGCTCCCCGGGCATCTGCACAACACTAAACACTCTGACGGGCTTGAAAGAATGATTCCCGAGAGTTTATAATTACACGCCGATGATATAGAGAGTGACTCTGGTGTTGGTTTTGCTCAAAGAACTGAAGCAAAGCCATTCTTCATTAGGGCAAATGGCCTGAACAAAACTCTTTGCATGGGTGAGAATAAAATCCAAAAGCATTAAGGAAAGAAAAAGGAAGAAATAAAACAGTCAAATCACATTTTACTTCTTCTTACCCAGGAGATTGACACAGTAGCTTTTTTTTTCTCCTTCCCATTTTCCATTAAGCTGGTTCTTTAAAACACATCTGAACTTTTCCCATCCTGACGATTCCCACGGACAATTGGCAGAGAATCTAGGACAACTTGCAATACTGGGATTTTTTCCAGGCATGAGTAACTTGTTAAAAAGCCACTATTTCCCTAATACTAACAGTAAACAGAGTTCACATCCACATGAAATCCTCTGTGACCCATCGGGGAAAGTTTTTTGTATATTTATATAGAGAGATATATGAAATCATTTAATTCCTTTATCCATCAAGCACTTGGAACTCAGCATGTCCGTTTATATTTCACTTATAAAAATAAATATACACATGCATGCCAGGCTAGATTTAAAGGTATCCTTTTCCCCCAGTTGACAGCTCCATGCTTGTAGTTTTATAAGGGAACGCTTTAGAAAGAACAGTATTTAAAATAAAGTCATTGAGCCATGTTTTATGTCACACTGATGAAATATAACTCCATCACACCTGCTGCTCCTACTACTTTGGGTGGTGGACAACCCTGCTGAGTAGCTACTTCCCAAATTTCTGAACATTTAGGAATTTGTGCTGTTGGGCAAGCAGAAATTTCAGGCAGACATCTGCTGTGTAGATGTATTAAACGCACAATGTTTTTAAAACAACCCCACGTGATCAGTACTTTTTGGGACCTGTCGATGTTAGCTATCTAAGCTGAATCTATTTTGAAGTATGAAGTCCAAACTGTTGTATTATTTGAAGTCCTACCCACACTGTTCCACCACAGAAATGGGTTCTGCCTAGGTAGCTCAGAAAAGTTGAAAATGTCTAAAAATAGATATCGTCTATTACAGGCTATTTAATACTCTAAAAATATGAGGAAGCCCTTGTAAAAGGCAGGGACAACAGCATGTGAGAGGGCTGGCAAACTCAGGTTTGCCTATGGCTGAAGTGTGGGTGTCATATGGGATGGACCAAATAGATGCTATCAGCTTGAGTGCAAGTGCCTGATGGACCTGATTGACTTTTCAAGTATGGCTATCAAAGCAGTGTAGATGTTTCCAGCAGGACCATGCTCTCTGTAGCAAGTGGCCCTGTATTTTGAGAGCTGGACAGAAATTGGGAGCCCTGAACTCTCTTCACAGCCCTGCAACTCTCCTATTCAAATCTGTTCTCCTGGCTGTGCCTCAGTTTCCCTGCAGAAAAACAAAACAAACAGAATGAGAAAAGTACTTCATAAAACACTTTGAAATTTGTTTTATCCTAATTATAATCATGTAATCCTAAATCATATGGCTAGAGTTGGGTGATGTGCAGACTTTTCCATGTTTCTGACTTTTTCCCATCCAAAAAGAGTGTGAAAAGACAAAGCTGTGATTTCTTTCCAGAAGGGATTTCCAGAAAACATTGGGTTTTGGAAGAATCAAAAGAAAACACACTGGCTTAGGACTGATTTCCTCTTGGAAGGCTTTGTCAACCTCACACTCTCTGCAAGTGAAATTAGGTGTGTTTGCCCGGTATTTTATGTACAGACCTGATGTCAGCTCTTGGGTCTGTCTACAAAACACCATTCTCATTAATAAAAGCCATTAACAAGACTCTTCCATTAGGCTAGATTTCCTCAGTGGGTTGTGGTTTCTTTGTTTGTTGGGAAAGTGGACACTTTCCTTGGGAAGATCTCCCTTTAAAAAATGGAATTATTTGATCAGAAGAGTGGCCACCTCTGAAACCATGGCCCACAAAATCCAGGACAAAATTGGAGCATCTACAGAAACAGGAGAAAAGAGGACATCCCTACAGATACCCAGGACCTGAAGATTTCTGCCTCCACCCCCTGCAGAAGGAAGAGAAACCAGGGTCTGTGTTTTTATTCCACATGTCTTGTCTCTAGGCATCAAAATAACTTCCTTGTTTTGCACAGGAGAAACTCTTTTGGGTTTGTTTTTTGTTTAGTGGAGCCCTTCATTTAGACTCACAGGATATTCTGGAGAGCTTTGAGGGTCTTATAACATGTTTCAGCCAAGTGCCTTTGTTTTTCTTCAGCGTCTACGTGGCAAGATGAATATATGATAGTTCAGTCTTCACTATTTCAGGGACACCTTTTGGAATTGATTTGAGAAGTGTATCAGCAAAAACACACGAGGGAATGTCACCCCTGAATTATTCCCACTACGTACCTGTTTAGAAGCAGCAAACTGATCACGACCTCTGCATCTCAAATGTACCGTTAAATTCATAGCCAGTCTTCTGTACTGGAGGAGTCATTAAGGGTCCCTTTGGCATTGTGGCCCTACCTACTGTCTGGTGAGAAACCAAGCCAGATCCTTCTTTGGAATTATGGTATATGAAATCTCCCATTGTAATAGTGATCCAGCAATAAAACAAACCAAAACTAAAAAGAACTGGTTCCATCTCTGAAGGCTTACGGTGATACATTTGCTAGAATTTTATTAGTTCTGGCATAATGAAAAGTATTCTGCATTTAAGTAAAATAAAAGTGTGGTAGTTACAGCAACAGGCTATATTTTTGCTGTTTGGATGGAACGTTTCAGTCTTGCTGGGAATAAGCAGATCGCTTTTCCCAGCTCCTCAGGAAGTCAGTGCCAATCTTGTAAACTCTCAGATTTTCTCAAAGTACAGCTGAGGCCAGAACCAGGTTTTTTTCTATACACTTAGATTTCTAGCTTTCTCTGTCTAATGGTTATTCCTTTGACTCAGGAGTTCAGGACTAGGCCCCAAGAATAAAAAAACTTTTAACCTAAAAAACTCCACCCTTTGTGACTAAATCTGCAGAGTGGATTTGAACCCCTCCTGTCAGCATTAACAATGTTCTCAACCTACCATAAGGTCACATTTGAGGGCTTCTATGAGAAGGGACAGGGAGCTGTTCTGTGGGAGCTTCTTGTATTTCATTCTCATGGAGCTCAAGTCATTTTAAAGGATGAGAAAGTTAGTGTAATGTTTTTCTCTTTATTTGTGGTGTCTCAAATTATTTTTTATTAAGTTATTTGTACACAGTTCGGCACTTCCTGTTAGGGAGCAGACGTGGAGGCTGAAATACCATGAGAAAAACTTCTTATCCTGATGGCAATTTGGATCTGGCTAAAAAGAGGATGCACTTAAAATCCTCACAGAAGTCCTGCTTTTTATCCAAGTTTTCCACTGATTTACAGACAAATGACGTATTCTGACTGATGGACCAGACATTTTCTGATTTTTAAACCACACAAATATTGAAAGTTTGTCTCCTGGCTGGACTTCGAGGTTTGGAGTTTCACTAGATAATATCTAACAAGTAGAATGTCAGTGCGAGATTAAGTGACTTTTGTACAGGCAGATTTTAAACTGGTCTAATCTGAGAGTAAATCTTGCTTTAATTTGTAAAAATGGTATATTAATACCTATGTCCCACCAATCTATTTACAATTTGTATTCTATATGCTGCAGATGCTGTCAAAAATGCTATCTTTTTCCAATAGTTTCTTATGTCACAGATCAGAACCAGGTATTTTCTTTCTTTTTTTTTTTTTTTTTTTTTTTTTTTTTGGTTGGCTCAGGGCAAATGAAAGAATGCAGCACTGCCATCAACAGATGCACCACCAAACAACCCAGTTCTGTCTGACTTGGTTCTTGGCATCTGTGTGCTATTTCTGTCAAACTCAATCAAACTGAGTGTTAATTTTTGAAGCAAAACCCCTATGATCATTTCACTTGTGATGTAAGCCAGATCTAACCTCAAGACTGTCAAAGGCCAGAAGTCAGTGACCCAATTTTGCATGCCATGCAGTCCCTACCAGTAGCCGGTGCTTTTCCCGTTCCTCATTCCTACTTATGTAGATTATTCACTCTTTGTGAAATTTGTTATAGATGCCAGATACAGTATTTATAGAAAACACAGCCCAGTTGCAACTTTAAGAAGCTTTGTCTCTAACTGTGGCAAATGGACCCCAGACTGTATGTCAGGGAAGTATAAAACCTCATCCAGACAGGGATCTGACTTTGCAAAGGGAAATACTTCCACTAAGCCTTAGTTCAATGCGACTGAATGTTGAGAGTCCCCAATGAAAAGCTTTAGTAAGAAATTTGTGCTTGGTTAATGCAATTATGGAGCTTTCTCTAATTGCTCACTCACTTGGAATACAAAATGGAATAATTTGAGTATTTTAGGACCTTTCTACTCTGATTATACTGTAGAGCCTAGTGGAACAAGATTTTGACCTGGATTTCTGTGTTCACCTGAGCTGAACTTGGGTTATGATGGTTTGTCTGTTTGGTCTTTTCGCCTTTTTTTTTTTTTTTTTCTCCTGAGGCAAGAAATGCAAAATCCTACCTGTACAAATTTAGCTTGTGTTTTGCAAAACTAGTAAATAGTAAGCCATGTCAATTAGAGAATTTCAGCAAACTGGAAGAGACATGCTAAATAAAAAAAAGGGGAGGGGAAAGGGCAGAGTGGCTTCATACATTGATAATATCTTCCTACCTTTCTTTTGATCAGCAGGAGCACTGTGTAATGAGGCAGGGGAATGTCTTCTCTCTGGTAACGCATTTATTCAGAGTTGGTGACAGCATGAAACCTCTGCATATTTGGTCTCCCAATCGCACAACCTTTTCTGCTTTCGCAGACTTCATATTTCCCCATGCATAGACTGACTTTAGGGAAACCTTCCTTTCTAGGACAGCACAAGGTTCACAGCCATCTGTGAACCCTATCTTGAGTGGAAAAGATGTAGAGAAAATACAGTGAGACAAAAACAAAAATAGACTTAGTTAGGTACAGAATTATAGTAAATAAATACAAGAGAGCTAAAGAAGTATTAACTGAACTGTGAAACAGTAATTGGATTGAATTCAATTCAAATTGGTTAAAGAATGGCAAGTTAACATAATTTCATACTGAAATTCCCTCTAAGGTGCAGGTCCTATTGAAAGTACTGAAAGAACTCAAGAACCTTATTAATGCATGAACAATTTAGCAGAGCTAGATGGAAAAGTAAGACTGGGAAATAACTAATTTGTAGATGGCTTTGTTCCTTGCCCAGCCCCATTTTCTGACAAAATTTATTTAAGCAATGTATTTTTGACAGATTTAACTGCAGTAATGATCCAGATATTGTCAGTCCCCTGCATATTTTCCCTTTGTTGTTATTGTGTATCCCAAATCCATATAAATTGAGGATATTTGCTCCAGGTGGCTTGCACACAGAGCCTACAGCATGTGAAAAGTTAAAAGCAGTCAGGCTGTGATGGTATCAGTGGTTGCTGGTCTCTGAACACAATTCCAAATGCACGAACCTATTTTTAGAACACTACATTCTTTTTCTTTTTTTTTTCTTTTTAAACCATAACCTTCATGAAAAGGCTGAGATGTATATTACAGCCACACTGGGCTGGGGGAAAAAAAAAAAAAAAAAAATCACATTAGCAGTGAAACAATAATCCTGCTGCCAAATGTACAAATATTCGCTAATAACTGCCGTGGTCCTGCAGGCCTGGAGGAGTGCTTCATCTTATTCTACTGGCCTGGTTTTTGACAGAGGGCTTCCCTTAAATCCGTCTGCCACTCAGCTGTTCACAGCAATCGGATTCCTACCAGCCCGTTCTGCAGAGCTGCTGCCGCACTGCGAGGTGCTCTGGGCTCAGTGCTGCTGCTGGTCTGCATCGCCAGAGGTCAAGTGGGGCACCAGGAAGGAAAGTGAAAGACAGACAGGCTCTGATGTTTGCTTTTCCTGGGGTGGTGCTCGCTATATTTGCTTATTATAGTCAAATAAACCTGATGGATGCTCATGTATACATGCAAACGCACGGTGTTCCCCAGGTGAACCTGTCTGTGGCAGGACACCACCATAAACTGTGCTGCTCAGACCTGAAGGGAACATCTATGAAATTAATTGGCTCTTTCAAATAAAAGGCATTTAATGTAAAACTGATAAATCCATTAAATGTGTATTACGACTGCCGTTGCTTTATTCAGGCTAAAGATTTATTCGTGGAACAGTTTGCTATTGCCTGTGTAGTTATCAGTGAATAATGATCTGCTGGTTTCATGCCTGAATTCCAGGTAGATAATAAAAACAAAACAAAAGGATTAATGCATTTTATCTATTTCTTTTCCATTTCTATGTGTGCGATCCCCTGCAGAGCTGCAGGCATGCAAATAAGAGCAGAGAAATTAGTCTGATGGTGTAACTCCTGTCTGATTGCCTGTGCAATGTGCTGATGTTTGTAAAGCTGTGGTCCTTGTATCGCTGTAAGTGCAGAGAAATTGTGAGAACATGCAAAGTCTGTCAGTATGAGCTCAAAGCACACATTTGCTAAGGCACGGTCTCCCCAAAAGACCCCATGAGTCCTAAAACCAAGCCTCCA
Organism: Athene noctua; assembly: GCF_965140245.1. Lineage (NCBI taxonomy): Eukaryota > Metazoa > Chordata > Aves > Strigiformes > Strigidae > Athene > Athene noctua. Next base: position 10,342,304 of record NC_134049.1, on the reverse strand, counting down.
ACTGAAGATCCACAGGGAGTCCCACGAGTCCCCTCAGTGCTTTGCTTTTCCTTTTGGGTCTGTAGTGTTCATCTCCACACAGAAGCATGTACTATCTGTGTGGGTAAATCCTCAAAACATGCTCTTGTTTTATCCACAAGTCAGGGGAGCAGCTGGGAGACATTGTGGTTTTCTTTTCTTTTTTTTTTTTCTCCCTCTTTTTTTTTTTTTCTTTGTTTGCTGCTCCATCTCTGACTTGGAGGGTCAAATCCATGGCAAGTTCATTTCTGGGCCAACTCTGCCAAATTATATGATGTGAATTAATGTCTACTAGAGCTTAGAACAGCAAACTCTGATTTAAGCTCTTAGGTTGAACTTGTCTACAATTGTTGAGGTGAAAGGCCAGTTCATACCCATTAATTAACCTAATCCATCTCAATCTACTTTATTTTATACCTTTTAGGGTTTGTGACTCTAAGAAATATATTTAGATAAAGCAATGCTGTTAAAATCCAGGAACATTGCTAAAGACACTCACCACCCACCATTGGTTTATACTAGAGATCACTTCAAGCATTTTTTAAATGCTGGGAACTAATTTAATGATGTATTTGTTAGTTAGTCCCAACACACTGAGCAGTTTTCTATCCAGTTGATTCAAATAAGCATTCCATTAATGTCAGGGTTATTTTTGATTCTGACTTTTAGTCTGTTTCTAGTAATTTCATTAATAGGCAAGCATTATTGTTAGACTCCCCCTGCTTTTTCCTTCCACCTCCTCCCTTATTGTGGTTCTAGTGCTAAAACACATGAAAATGAGGGAGTGCAATTACCTTGTGAAATGTGAACCTAAACACGACCCCTAAGTACAGCTTTTAGGGGCTGTTGTGTACGTAGAAGCAGGCAGAGAATATTCAGAAAGATTAGCAAGGTTCAAGCTTTATCTAAAAGCATATGGGAATTTCTTAAGAGGATCTAATCTAAAAATAGGATTAAGACATATTACCAGATGTCTATCCCCTAAATATTCATTTTAAACTGAAGATATTTAATGACTGAGTAATATTTAATAAGTTATTAGTTGACCGTAGAGGCTTCTGAAATTGAAATTTCTTGGAAATGTCTATCACGATAATAATTAATAAAGATTTTAAAACAGCATCTTCATTGGAATGGTTTTCTGCCATATTAAAGAAGCCCATTTTTAAAAAGTATGGGCTGTTTTAGAGTTTTGGAGTTTTTTAATAATATACAGAGAACAGAAAATCACATATGCCTTGTCATTGAAATACCTAAAGCTAAGTGGAAATGGGCAGAAAGCAGTCATGAATGGTTTGAGATATTTAATTGTAAGAATGAAATAAGTATCTGTATATTTATCCATTTTTATCTGAATGTTTTTATCCTGGAAAACAGTCCAGAACTACAGAGCAGCATGTGATGTTTAGGCAAGATGCACTTAGTGTGTTTTGTGTGGCTGTGCCTTCCATGTGGCCCTTACGTTATAGGATACAGTCAGACAGCTCATTTAAGGTACAGAAGATCTTACTGATCTCAGCATCTACAAAACCCTGGAACACATCCAAAAGAAAACATTTCTCCAAGATTTAAATTTTCTACAGTCAGATAAATGAAGAAATAATTCTAGAACAGGATTTCCAGTACAATCAGAAATGTGGGAGCATGCAGACAAGCCCTGATCCACTTTTACATCTGGATTTCTATCTCAAATTTTCTAATACATATCCAGACTTCAATCTTGGGTTGTGGGTTTTTTATGCTAAGAGTTGTGGCAAATCTGAAGGCTGGGCACAGATGGAGGTTACCTGCTCAGAGTCACGAGGTAAGTGAAAGTCAGAGTTGTCCCAAAATACCTCATCATTAACTCTCCTATATGCATGATATATTAAGCTAAGTCAAGAATATCATCCAAGTATGTTTCTTGTGATATTTAGACACATATTTCACAGAAGAGAAGAATATCTAAAAGATATGATAACAGTGGTTTTTTAATTGGATTTCCTCTCCTCTTCCCTGTTGGAAGTATTTTAAAGGTCCCATACATGAAAACAATAAGTATATTTTAACCACTTTTATAGTTCTTAGACTTTCTCCTGAAAATGAAGGCTATATGTACCTTCAGTAAATTCTAGTTACATCAGTTTCCTCACCTGGAGAAACCTAGTGTCCTTCATTAGGAAAAGACAGAGAGTGAAGATCCAGGGGTGACAGAGGCAAAAATGTTGGATTTGTAGAAAACCATGAAACTCCTAATCTTTTCCGTGGTTTCATCCATTGCCATAGCTAAGAAGCTCTGGAAGATGAGAGGGAGGAATAGTGATGGGAAGGTAGTGGAGCTCTGGTAGCCTTATAGTAAGCTTGGAAATAGTGTGCCCTTCTTCTTCCCCTTCAGACCTGCTTGAGGCTGGCACATAAAGCCTGAGACACAGGTATACCTAGGGGGGAAATTTAGCTGACGTGTTTTACGGTAGTTGTTTTGAGTCACTGATAAAGCCAAGCGCTAGGGAATAGTTTGTTTGAAGTGTGCGTGCTCCATTCTGAGCAGGATGGGAATTATCAGTTTATATGCCAATCAGATAATCATCGTGGAGAATAACTGGCAAGTGTGATGTTGATATTTTGGCTGAGGGCTGAAGAGGACCATTTCTTCTTCCCCTTCATGTACGCAAAATTTTGGCTCCTAAATAACTTGGGAATCCAATACACATCCAGGTTTTTATTGTGCATTATTGTGCTTTATTATGTTTTATTTTATTTTTTGTCCAGCCAGAATAATTAGTTGTAAGAAAAAAAATATAATGGAAGCAAACATTCCTGGAGAGATCTTTCCATTATTTTTTTTTTTTTTGTTCCTTCATCACTTGCCAACTGCAGGCTCTGCACTTGGCTTCTCAAGCAGGAAAAGAAAAGATAAAGGGACAAAAAAACTTTCTGCACTTCATGCTTGAAATATTTTTGCTTTCATGGGTGAGAGGCAGAAGACATCAACCTACGACTGGACTGAAAACAAACACTACATACGCTGCAGGTCTTAGTGCTCTAGTAATCAGCAACACTATCCCTCAGACAGGTTAGCTTATAACAAAAATGAAGGCTAGTCCAGCAGTTAACATGATAGTCTGTGCTTGATAAACGCAAATTCAAATCCTTGTTCTTGTCTTGTTTGTATATTGCACCATAAAGTTAGCTGTTTGAGACCAGATGCACAAAGATACTGATGAACGCAGATTTACACTGAAATTACAAGCAAGACTTTTTTTTTTTTTTAGGGATGGAGCATGCATGCCTGATTTTCAGTGTGGACCTGGCCTCTAGTCTCTTGTTACTTGTCTGAGTGCAAATATCCCTTTTCCATACCAAAGCAGTGCTTTAAAGAAAAATAAATTAAAGATTACACAAGTATTACAGTAAAAGAGACAGAAGTTCAGCATTTCTGAGTGATGGGTCACATGTTATAAAGACTTATTCTCCCATGACCCGAAAAGTCATACCTATGTATATTTATGAAATATATAGCAGATTATTTTTCTAGGCTACCCTAGTCCACCGTCAAGAAGCTGAAATGTGGCCATTTGTATAGTATTTCAACATTTATAGTCACCTGGAGAGACAAAGAAGTTTTGCAAAATGCACAATGCATGCTACATGACAGAATGGCAGCAGCAATGACTATAGTGATACCACACACACTCTGCAAAAGTTTGGGAATGAAGAAATGTGAAAAAATTCTCCCATTCATTGGAAACCTAGAATAATTGAGTTTTCTATGGGGGATCTTCTGAGATAGGAAATCACTCTCAGAGCTCACAGCAAATCTCCAAACATAGATCCCCGAGTATATGCAGACTTCACGTGGAGCATGAGGAGACTGTCTACATAGTAGATATCTATGCCTGTAGGCTGCTTATCAGACAAATCCTTTCTACTCCTTGAAAAGTTTCCTTCAGTGATCTTCATGAAGCCACTCTACTCCCCATTGTCTCTGTGTGTGCATGTATATCTGCCTGTGTGTACACTCAGAGAGTGATCCTGATCAAAGCTACCACTTCTTGGCCTCTGTCTTCACACTGATGCAATTTTGTCACGGCTAAGATGATGTTCTGGTATGGGAAATAAAAGCATAGCATAAAAAAGCTTCATTTGCTCTCCAGATTCCATACAATTTTGCCTTACACATTCTTTACTCTGGCCCTCTTCTTTCCATCAGTTGCCAAACTAAAGTTTTGTACTGGGTCATTAAAGAAAAAGTGAAAACAAAACTTTTATTGACATGAACACTTTTTTTTTCTCTCTCTCTCTCTTTGCCACTGGGGCCTCAGCTAAAGTGACCTGAGGCTAAATAGGCTCTCAAAGAAAGCTTTCTTGCCAAAGAAATGTCATTGCTGTTAAACAGTACTAATGAATGCATAGATTTAGAACCTTATTTACATTGAAATTTGTTTAGTAAGCCAAGTTAGGTCTGAAAATTGGGACAAACTGTTTCCTCAATAATTTAATAACTCCAAGGACCTCGTCCATTTGGAAAAGGCAGAGCCTCACCATCCACTTACAAATGCAAAGTCACGTTTCCCAAAATTGAATAAAATGCTAATAATACAGCAGATCCACAGATCAGCAAGTAAAGTGGCTTTTAGCTCTGAGTTCGGCTGGAGACAGAGTGAATAACAACAGTCAGCTTACTCTGTCCTAAGCAAAATGGGTTTATTACATCAATTGCCTGTGTTTCAAGTGTTTTGAAGGGTTCACATTTATTTTCATAACCTTACTGAATTTGGCACCCTTGCCAGTAGTGCTGGAACTTTCAAATCGGGAGCTTTTCATTGAAACAGGCCAATTAACTCGCTCGGGTCACATTCCCTATATGAACTGCTTTTAATAGTGAGCCATACCACCCATTTTGTGGCAAACAAAAATCCATACAGAAAAACAAATTAATTCCTTTCAGTGAGTGCTTCCCAGGGAGGGAGCATATATCAGCTGGTTAACCAAATATGGGACACTTGGACAAATAAATAAAGTGTCCTTCCATCACATACTTCCCCAAAAGTTATTGCATCTGCTTTGTTGGAAACTTATTCCTACATCTTATGGATTAGTATTTCTACAAAATCCAGTTTTGGTCTTCTGAGCCAGGCAGCCTTGGCACAGAGGCTTGACTCTTTATCCAGATAGAAATGCCTCTACTGCATGGGAAGTGTAGAAACTAATTTATAGCCTGGGTCTGGGCTGAATTACAGAGTAGCTTTCTGCTCTGTCCCTTAGAGACAGAACTGAGTTTTCTAGAATAAAGACAAGAGTTGACATCTAAGGCAGAAGTTGGAGGTAGCATTGATTTGGGAATTTGTTCTTAGACGAAAGCTGAATACTCAATATATTATGAAATGTGCAGGGCCTGGTGAAACATGAAGGTACCTATGAACTCTATATTCCGTTGTCATAGAGCAGGTATAAAACACCCTACCACAGAGACAGATGTCACAGAGATAAGAATTTGATGACAAAGCTTGGACAGTCACCCATCATTTTGGGGCTTGTGCTTTTTCCACTAGACTACACTTATTATGCTGAATTCCAGTCCCAAACTTTATTCACAGTCTCCCACTACTATAATTTAAAATACTATTTTAAATGGAAATAAACAAATGCAATTGGTCCATTATAACTCTTCTCCTGAAATGCGTAGTGAGGAAACAAGAGAGACGTCGGTAATGCCTAAATATTTGAAAAATTATCTGCTGCTCCCATCCAGCAATCTTTTTGTGGAACATGGCAGGTCTCAGTCAAACGAAGAGCTCCCAAACAAATCTACCTCTCTTCACTACAAACTGTTACGAAATACATTTTTGAAGCTGAGCCTCTATCAGAATATGATATTACATGACACTGTAACCTTTTTCCCTCCAGAAAACCACCCTTTATGAATAAAACATAGGTGACCTTTAAAAACTTAGCAGTTGTACTAGGTGATTGCATATTAACAAGCTTTTTGAGGAACTAGGACAGGCACTGTACGTTTCAGTTAAGGACAGATAATAGAACTATTCAAATAATTTATTATTTTATACAATACAGGGAAATGTAAGAAAACTACCTCAACAAGAGTCTGCTTAAATTTTTGTAAGTATAATTTTATGTGGCTCCCCCCATTCATATAAATTATACAGTCACTGCTAAATGAAAGACTTCCTTTTAAAGGACAACTCTGATTCTCCTTTGCTTGAAGTTTATGAGCAGCTTTGGTTTGAGGCCACTTGGTCGGACAAGTTGCAGTGACTACTAGGCATTTTTCATTCACGATCAAAGATGTCTAAGGCTTTCTGTCCTTCCTCTGCCAGGATAAAGGGTTTGGAAACAAGGCTTGAGCTGATTTAAATCAGTAGAAATGCTGGGACATTAAGGTATATACAGCAACGTACGTGGGTAAAGAGGACTCAGTCCTTTGGCTGACTTTTTCTCTCTAAGAAAGGCTCTTGACTTTATTTGATCATCTCTATTGAAGTCAAGTGAAGAAAAGAGAGAGTAGGTTCACACCAAAGAGAACATTTCTACCAAAGGGATCACTTCGGAAATTCATGACATTTATAAGTTTGAGTAATTACACTAAATCTCATATTCTTGCATGGGTCTCCATTCCAGCTGCTCTCAGTAGTTCTAGAGCCTAGTTATCTACAGCAGAAAACTAGGGTGCTGTTCTGATATCTTCCAGCTCTTGATTGGTTCATCATGTTGGCACCTTTCCTTAACTATATATGAAGGTCTGACAGATGAGAAAAAAAAAATTGCTCAACATTTCTTCTCAAGATATTTTTTCTATTAAGGACTATTCTGTTGCATGTGAGCAGAATTCCTTCTTCTACTGAAGGACGTAATGGTCATAAACCTCACACCATGCAAGTAGTCAATTCCCAGCTTAGTAAACATGAAACAGTAGTAGTTACAAAGCAGATAAGCCATTACAGAAATCCAAATGATTATTTTAAAACCCAATACCCATTGCATCACTCCCTCTGAATTTATCAGCTGGAATCCTGGAAGGCTAAATTCAAATGAAAATGTTGATAAACCACGCCCCATTGCTTGTTTTGTTTGCACCATCTCAGGTTTAATTGCCTTAAGGTGACTAGATGTTACTTCAACTTTTTGCTACATAAGCTGCTTCCTCTGAGTATTAGAACTGTATCCAGGCACAGAAGAGAAAAAATCACTGACATTCGTCATTTTAGCATTTAGGCTCCTTAGGTTGGCTGAAAAGTTTCCAAGGGGGAATCTTGGAGGTGTTGAGTCTGTGTAACTTTCCCTAGTGTAGTCAGAGCTCATGATGGTTTATCCTTTGAGCCAGGGGGAGGAGGGAAAGGGAAAAAATGTTCCACCAGGCCAACCTGATAGGTTTTCTCCAATGTGTCATTACCGTGTTTCAGAGCATCTGTGTTGCTGCCATATGAACTGGATAGGAACACAAAGTAATCAATTTCAGTTGAGAGCACTAATTTATCACCTTGCCATCTTTTATTGCAAGGTAGAGAATCTCTCGCTCTCTGTTTCTCTTCTATTTTCTAATGCAAAATCAGGACAATAGACATGACACCACCCCCCCCACCCCCCACCCCCCAATCTTTTCCCTCTCCCTATTTGTTTATAAGCCCTTGTAATTAAAATAAATGCTTTGAGAAGCAGAAATGTACATGATCATGCTCCATCATTGCCTGTTAAAAGGCAAGATCCATGATGGTTCTCACTGGAAAATATACAGGAAAAGTTAAAATTTTAGCTACTTCTGCATTACTAAGAACCTCCTAATACATAATCAGTTATTCACCAAACTATGGCAGATATAGAAAACAAGCACCCTTTAATTATTTCCTATTAAAATGGAATAAAAAAACCCCACCCTGTTTTGTTGTCCTTGACAGAAATATGCTCTATCAAGACTAGGAAAAAGCCAAATGATAGATCCAGGCTTTGAGAGTCAGAAGCAGTCTGCACTTTGCAATCTCATACCTGAGAAAGATCCTGAAAGAGGGCATGAAAGAAGGGCAGAACCTCCCCTAATGGTATGTCTACACGGTCTTTTGGAGGTACGTGTGAGCTGACTCTCTATGACTGCAGATGACCAGAAGCTGTTGGACTGCAGTACCACAGAACCAGGACTGAGTATGCTGCCAGCCACAGACACTTGGCTCCTAGTGTGTCAGTGTTCAAACTGTGGCTTGGGCAAGTCTTCATGAAAAGACTCTGTATTGTTCTGGTTTAGCCCTTGTCTTAAATATTCTTCCTAATGCCCATAAGTACACAGCACAGTACAAAAAGAAGGAATTCAAAATCCATGTGTTTGTTGTTCTGGTTTTCTTTCAGGCTCAAACCTGAGCTTCCCAAATCATCACCTATTTTTAATATAGCTTTCAAATCATACTTGCAACCTTTCCTAAAGTTTTTCTAGACTTCAGTGAAGTGAGGCTGTGTAGTTAAAGCCAGGCAGGTTTTGGGTGCACACATGTACAAGTGGATAGATGTTCTTTCAGGACTGTTAGACATAACTAACTTCAGATGCTACGGGCAACCAGAATGTAGTGAAATGACTAATATCCTGTCCAAGGTACTAAGTGTTGCCCTTACTTGGTTTTCACATTGTCTTTAAATACTATTTACCTGAAGCACTATTAGCTGAGTTCTATTTGCATTGACACACTTTTTACACTCTGTTTGCTGTTCTTTCAGTCTTAAAACCTTTGCTGTAGATGTTAAAGTCTTTCATCGTTTTCCTTAGAAAAAAACCTAGTTTATGCACACACATGGATATGTATATATATTCTTGGAACCTCTGCCATTCCCAATATATCTTTCTAGGCCCCAATTTCCTAACCAAAAGCACATTACAGATCTGATGCTTTCCACAGCCTAGTAGCACATCAATAAACTAAAGATTATTGTGCTTTGTCAGGTTTTATTTTGTAACATTATGGGAAATTCTCTGCTGCTTTGGATGAGTGCATAAACTCTTATTGCTTGACAATTAACAGAGCTAGTAATAGAAAATGCAATGTAATTTACCTTAGTACAAGGGATTTTGGTTAACAAAAATTAAACTATTGAACTCTCCTCTCGTAGGAGAAGGACATTGTCTCATTATGTGTGCAATTTTTTTTTTTTTTTTTTTTGTGGTTAAATAAATAAAAAACCACCGTAGACAAGAGCAAGTGGGTGCTGGGCCTTGGGCGGATTTATTATGAAGGCTATGTGGAATTCTTCTAATGTGCTTGCTTTGGAATTGGACAAAATGATCCCTTTGCAAAATAAGCATGCTTTAGCCTTTTTTGTGATATAGAGTTCACCCAAATAAATAATGTTGAAGGGGGAGTTCCTTTATGTGCTGTGTAATTTCACTGTGCTGGAGACTTCTTACCTCTGTTGCTGAATTAGGAAGGTCAGAATTCAATTCTGTCCCTCAGCAGCTACATACTATAAATGTTGAGGGGCCACCACATTACTCTGAGGACCAGTCAGTCTTTTCAGGTTGATCTCCAAAGAGGTAGCTTGTATAATTTTGATCTCCCTGGCCTATGAAAGCTGTGTTTCTTTTCCTTTTTCTTTTAATTTAATTTTCCTTCACTTTGGTTTGGTTTTGTTTTTTGATTTTTTTTTTTTTTCTGAAGAAGAAGGAATTTAAATTGCAGGACAACTTATTTAAGGTTGACATTTCCCCCACCAACCGGAAATTTTAACCTGTTCAAAAGGAAATGGTATCTAAATGAAGCCATGACAGAAACGAGGCTGAGGAGTTGGAGTGGAGAGATGACATTGGAGGATCAAAGCACAGCTTTAGTTTCCATGATGCCTAGTTTGAACCTGAACACATCCATGGAGAATTTGCTTTGTGTAGACTATGGGAATAGGAAGCTTCACATTCACTGTGTTTTCCTGAGCATATGTAAAGAAGAACCTTCATACGAAAATGTACCTCAGAACTGCAAGTTTTATCTCTGTCTCTTGAATAAAAGTTAATTTTTATATTTTAAAAGGCACACTTTGACCCATTGGTATTTTCAGGCCAAATAAATGGTCTAATAAAATTTAAGGCCATAATTATTAATTCTTTATGACCTCTTAATTTTGCATAGTTTCTTTATAGTGGAACTTATATCTGAGTCTTAAATGAGTGAGGGGGAAAGGTTAGTGTTTCTGTCTGACTACTTCTCTGCCTATCCATAGCTTAAAGCTTTCAGCTAGAGGCTGGATCATGGTGCTATTAGTCAATCTTCCTTCACTGGCACCAAATCGAAGTTTGATTCAAATATGAGGGTGAGATTTGGTCTTAAAAATTGGAGAGGGTTATTTAATTGAGACATTGCACGTCTATTTCCTACCAACATTTTAGTGGGTTTTATGTTCTGGATTTTGGAGGAAATTTAGGTAATCCCAGACTAAGGTAAGAGTGTTGGTCTTTCCTGTAACAATAAGCGTTCACATGGGTGAAAAAATTAGAAAGGTTTCAACAATGGAACAGTCCAGTTGAACATGGTCTTTTCTGGGGAACTGGGTGTATTTGAACAGTGGGCTTTGTAAGCAAGGCAATAATAGTCTCACATAGACAGATAATGATGGATGTTATGGAATTGTGAATTGGGGTTTAAAATTGTGCCCTCCTGCCCTCAAACCTCCTTACACATACAAACAAAACAAAGCAGAGTTTGAGATGGAAGCATTAGACTGGGTTGGCTGAAAGGCTTTCCTTTTACTGGAGGGGGTAAGCCTGTATCAGATAGTGTTGAAATCGCCTACTTGACCCTTGTCTAACCTTCAATCCAGAACGTACAAAGTAGGACAGAGCTAATCCCAACAAGTAGGTTTAAGCAAACAGACTAACAATTTACTACCACTCAGAGTGTAGCTTTCTGAACTTTCTGCTCACACATGATTTTGGAAACAAGAGCCGTTTAAAGCAGGGATGCATTACAGGAACAATACGAAGCTCCTTCAAATCCAGTGAAAGCTCCTCACTCTGAACAAGCACTGAAGAAGACATCTGTGTCTTTACTGGTATGCATGGTGGAGCATACATGATGTATGACTTCTGGAGTACAATACAGTGATTCTTCAGCAGGTTTTCCAACTCTTGTCATTTACCTGAAAGATGTCAGGTCTCCCGTCAAGCTATTTGCCATGATGTGTAACACTCTCAATAGCACAAATAAAAGTAATTACATAAAATGTGTGTGTATGGAGTTATTAATATTTATGAAGATTTTCTTCTGCTTATGAAGGAGTTATTTTAGGCTGGAAACCTCTAGACTCTTCCTATATCAACATGGAGCACAGAGGAAGACTGAGAAAAATGAAATGTGACAATTCTTCAAACCTAGGCTGCCAACTGGAAAAGTTTGTTCATTGTTTTTTCAAGGCCAGACTGTCGATGCTAGTGAGGTCGATCTGTCCCTTATTTTCGAGTTAGTTCTGACAATCTAAAAGTCGTTACCACATGGGGAGGTTACAACGCAAATCAAGTAGGAAAGTACTATTCAAATTGCACAAAAAATGCAGGATCATACTCATTATGGAATGGACTCTGACCCTCAACTATTACTTTTGCACATCACACAGGTTCAAACATGATGACTTTTTTAATGAGATCATTTTTTTTTAATTCAGGAGAACAACATGTGAGATTATCTTTTTTTACTCCTGAACAGAAAATTTATGTGGTTCTGAATATAAATTGTAACCTTGTGGCTGAATTCAACACTTCAGCTTTGTCGTTGCCCACACCAAAGTCCTCTCAACTTTTAGGAGAGTTTGGATCTGATTCCTTAGTGGGACATTGTGTCTTAGATTAATTTTTTTGTTCCTTATATCCACTAAAATGTTTTCATGGCAGGGATTACTTACAATGTGGATAGACATGGAGAAATTGTGATGTCAGGGTTGTCTGAGAGGTTCTTATCTACTCTAAGGCAAATATCACATTCCTTATATAATTTTTCCTTGAGATTCCTGTCTATAAATTGTGCTACAAAAATGAACTAGAACTTTGTTGTAAGTTTCATCAAGGCCAGAAACAATTCTGGCTAAGAAATAAACTACATTCAAAGGCAAAAGAAGTACAAAACTAGTGGGCACTGTCATAAATTACTGGCAAAACTCAAATTGTGGTTATGCAATTCTTTGTTTGCCTTTTTTCATTATTTGTTCCAGCAAGAGACTCCTTTTAAAGAGAGAGCTCATGAAATACCACCATCCTGAAACAGGAATGAGGAGACTGTGAATGTTTCCCTCTGAAATATACAGTGAGCTCGTTAAAAATACAGTCAATTTTTTTAATAGTAAAATCATTTTGAGCTTGCTTATATGGTGCACATAAATCTGAAAGCCTGAATTATTGAGTGTTATTAAGCCTAATGCCTTGAAACCTGCACTATTGTTCCCTCTGCACTTTCAAAGGCAATGCTTGGCTGCCCACAGTCCCTAGAAAGATACTTTCCCCCTCAAAGGTGAGTGATAAAGCCACCAACACCCTTCCTGAATCCCTCATCCTTTACTCAGTCCTTTCCCCAGCTTTCCTAGGCAATGGAGCCAAACACCCAACTTCTGGAGGTGAGGTCAGATCATGAAGGCAATCCCAGAGAAAAGAGGGGGAACAAAATCAAGCCTGTAAAACAATGAGTGGAGTGTGGAAGGCCCAAGAGTTTGGATCTCCTTTTATCTGTTCCATGCTGAATCTGCTGTTTTATCTGTTTCTCATTTTTGGTATGTGATATTGTTGGTAATAACAGGGAGGTTTTTTTCTCCTCTCATTCTGGAAGACATGCCAAAGAGTGCACAGAAAGCTCATATGACAATCTTTTAATGGTATATGTGAAAGCATGAGGCATTTAAAAGGAAGAAGGATCATACTTGCAATTAAAATCACATGCTATATCCTGTAAACAGACATTCACTGAAAGAGTCACATCTCAGGCACATGCTGCAACCATTCCTGCGCATGGCTCTAACTGTCATGAAACTACTTGCTGGTAAAATATTTACACTTCCTCAAGTTATATACAGAGGGTACCTTCTCGTGAAGCTATGTCAAGGGAGGGAACTTAGTGAACACTAATTCCTCTCTATCATTTAAGCTCTTTACAGTAAACGAAAGCCAAAAAAATCCTAATATTTTCTCAGTTGCCAGATTAGTTTAGTAGCATCACGGTTCTGAATTTGTGATGCAGTCTTCCACGCTCACAGAGGTCTACCCACATGCATGGTTGCACTCCCGCCTTTCCTTTCCCAGTCCTGCTGATTCTGGATCAAATCTGTAGCTGAGGACTGGACCTTGCATACAATACCCAGTTTGATTTTGCAGCACAGCTGAACCAATAAGCTGGAGCCATCACAATCAGGTAGTTACAAGCAGCACTGCCCCCCTTGCATGGCTTAGAACTTTCCACCCATTATTTCTGTTTCAGGAATGACAGAACCTTATCCCACTGGTGTTCGTTGGTTTGCAGTTGTACTTACTTCCTTAAAAATGTGAGATCCCCCTTCACGTAGCACCGGGAGGCATTTGTTACTCCTCAGGACAGCACAGTAAGCATAAGTGTGTTCCTGCAAGGTTGGCTGAACATGTCTTGCATGTCTAGGGCTTCTCACAGTGACTGAATAGCTTTGCAAAATGGGGTTTGTGTTAGCCATAGCTTCACTGGTTATTGCTGGCATAAAGACTCTCCCAGACCTAATGCGGAAGAAAGCTAAATTTTCTTTGTAAAATTAAAGCAAGTATATGTAACTGCCATTAACTGGGTTGAGTTTGTAAAGGCTTTATTTTTAAATGGTCAATGAGTTCTGTTACCAAACCATGGAATGATCTGATTTATGGTTGTCCCCGAACAGGACCTATTTTGGAGATTTACACTGTCTGCATAAAAGATGGTTAAAAGGATATGTTCTCACACATTTTATGAAATATATCAGGTTATAGCATTAGGACTAAAAAAGTTATTCTCACATGTTGTAGAGAGCATCAGAACTAACACCTCATACATCTTTCTTTGCAATTAATTTTTATCTTCTTTGCCTTAGATGTTTATCCCAAATTTTCAGGTCTCTGTCCTTCACTGAGATCTTTATCAATTGGAAAAGTACACCAGTCTTGAGGCATTAATGTAAAGTACATTTCCACAAGAAAGTATTGCTTTAACAAGGGTGGAAAATGCTCTCCTTAGAAGAGCAATTATCATTAAAAATTCATTATCAAAAGAATAGTTACCTAAAGCAGAAAAGTATGAACAGTCCCACTGATTCATTTTCCTGACAAAGTGTGACAGCAATCCCAAGATGAATATATTTCAAAGACTAGTACAAATTTGGTCTGTCTGTCTATGCATATAATATGGCTATTGCGACATTACCAGATTGAGCACATCTTTAACTGATGCCAGCAGGCTGATACCTTTAATGACGATATGTTGTTTTTACACTGTGTGGGGACCTGTTCATATATTTTGAACCAGTGGCTGAATTTTCTCTTTGGTTTTCTATTCCAGGTCATCTTCTCAAAAGGGTTAACTTCTTCACCAACATTTTAGAGCACAAAGTGAGCCTTCAACTTCACACCACAGGGTCATGTGCTTTCAAACTCTTTGAGATCCAACTGCTGTTAATCTGTAGGCACATGTAGCACTAACTGTGATTTGCTTCTGTCTTTATCATGAATCATTTACATTCCCCTGCACGATATAAAGCACTCAAGCTAGAGATGACCCACTCTTGCTTTGTGTATGATAAGGATTTATTCACTCCCAGGCTGAGTCCTTGGGAAAAGGAATTTTTTCATATTTTTTTTACTCCAAACCATCTGGGAGGAGCTATACTTCAAGATTTATAGAGGTCTTTAAGATTTTTAATTTAAGATAAAATAGAGATGCATACCTTTTAGAGTATATATCTGTATACACACATTAAACTCTAATTATACATAGACTTATGTGACTCTAATGATAGATTTGGCTGATTTTAGTAGAAAATGAATCCAGTAGATTGAATATATATTAGTACTATCACATTAAGTCAAAATGTACCTTTTAATGTGAAAATAATAACAAAAAGAAATTCCACTTTGCCAAGAAAAACAACATAATGACAGTAACCAACTGTGTTGGGTTTTTCTCATGTCAGAGTTGAGCGGGAATGCCAGACCAAATTATAAAGTCCTTCAACAGGCACAAAACTCTCAACAAAATCAATGGGAGTTTGTTTAAATACAGATTTAATTAAATCCACAGAATTTGGCCAGTTAGCGGTAACTTTGGTCAAGATGAGAATTTTAAGGAGACAGTTGAATCTTTCCCATCTCTGCCATTATATAAATATTATTTTTGCTAGGATATCTTCCTTCACCCCCACCCCCCAAGCAGTTCAGAGACAATAAAACACCAGGAATCCCTGAAGAGTGGTAAAATGCTGACATGATTTAAGGAGGAAGACTCTGATAAGAAGATAAAAATCTAATAAACAGAGTCTGGAGGACCTTGGCATGTCTTAGATGCTTGCCAGTGTAAGCAAAGCCCCTCCCAAGGAAAACAAAGGGAACCTTAATCTCAAGGACATTCCACTCACAAACCATCTGAAGGAGAAAGTCAAGGCCATGACCTCTGCAGTCTGAAGTTATGAGCATACTGACAAGAAAATATTTGACTTGGTTCAAGAAGCAAAATCAGTCATTGGATTTTTTAATATCTTTTTTTCTTCCATAAGAGACAAAATAATGCTGTGCTGTGTTATGTGTAAATGTGTATATATACCCACCTCTTCTCACTGTTAAAGGAAAGGATATTCACATGCACATGATACATGTATATTATTATTATGCATGATACATACATTGAATCAAACATCTACACCCAAAGACTTCCCCAAGATAAATAAGCTGATTGTATATGACTGTTGTATTTTTGACTAGGCAAGACACAATGTCAAGAGATTAAAATGTTGCCTTTGTGTCTTACTGTATGTAACTTTAGGCCACTTAAAAGCTTCTAAAAGATAGGCTGTAATTAGTTACAAGGAGTCTAAATTGGCTCAGATAAATCAAATGGAAACACAAAATGACATCTAACAGCCAAAGTTTTCTCAGGCTGCAAAGATTCATTGTCTCTTTTGGTCACCATCTACTTCCCCTTGATGCTCACTCTCCTGCCCTTCTGTGGATGCTTCACATGTTTTTAACACTGGAAATGAAGACATCAGCAACATTTGTAAAGTGGGGTCCTCAGACTGTTCCACAGCACTTTTCTGAAATTTCTCTTCTGATTTGAAAGGTTGGTAGTTTAGGCACTAAATGTATGCAAAAAGGTGCAGGCACTCCTCAGCTTTCCGGTAGGTGTGAACTTTGATCTTGGTAGTCATCACATCTTGTTCAAGTTCAAAGTTTAAGAAATACAGGTGATTTTTCTGAAGCTGGCTCTTCAAATCAGCACAGGACCATAAAAACTCTTTCCATTTCTACCTATTCCAGTTTATTCCTAGCAGTCTGAAACTTTCCTTATCTTGGAGGAAATTCTCCCCTGGTGTAGAGGATTAGGACTTGGCATGTCACACTCCACTCACTATGAGAAGACCTCCAGCTAAATATTTCATACAGATTTTTAATGCCCCATTTGTTTCCAGATGCTGGTAACTTTATTAAGGTTAATTGTAGTGCCCTGAAACATGGCTATGAAGCACATTATTCACACACATTGCTGCAGCTCACTAACCCTGTGGGTTCCCTTACCAATGCCTAACACTTTGATTTCACCACTGCAAGTTATATCTTCTCAGACCTGCTGTGCCAGTGGGGACCAGCAGAAGCATTTTGAGGTGCCAGATTACTAAAACATAATGTCAGATGTAAGTAACCCTCTGCATATTCAGAGAGTATCCAGACTGACCCCAGCTCTTCTTAGAAAAATAAATGCAATCCGCGGTTAAGAATAATCATTATTTTTCCCAGTACTCCACCAGAAGCTGGGAATTTGAATTTTGAGCCATGGGGGAGTAAGTTGTACAACATAAAGAGAAGCAAGGATGATCTGTTAGAGAGATAAGCCTGACAAGCAGACTTTGGGTTCAGTCTGGAACTAGGCTAGCATCCGTCAGAAGTCTGAACTAATCTGAACTGAACCCTGCTCCTTCAATAACCTGCCTTGTTGTTGTGGCACCTGATGACATTTTCTGCCGTGTTGTGTAATGACTTAAGGGCTGTAATGGGTTGCATGCTGTTAAATGTCATCAAATGCCATGAATCATAAACAATCCTGGCTTCTAAACCAGAGATTAGGGATATTTATGAAGTTTAGTCTCAGTTTGGATTTTCCAGACTCCTGAAGTTCAGAGAGTTCCTTTTATTCCTCCTTTTTTTTTTTTTTTTTTTTTTATTTTTTTATTGCACAGACTGCTTCCTGCTGCCGTGATTGACCCTGCTGCTAATATACCCAAACTGCAGAGCTTGATGTTAATCCAAAGGAGCTGAACATCTGAACTGATTGCCTGCTGACAGCCAGTGTAAAACTCAAAAGCATGACTGCAGATATTGAGATTAGATATTGGAAGATGAAAAAAAAGAAGGGGAGAAAAAAAGCATGCAACTGTTTCTTCTCTACAGAAGCATCAGGAAACAATCCCTATTATCCCGCTCCCTAAATGCAATTTCTGGTTTCCAAAACTTTGCAATGTTACAAACCTTTTATTGATCCTATAAGAATGAAAACAGATAGAACAAGGAAGCCATAAAGCACAAAGATAAAAGAGGAATAAAAGGGACAAGGCACTTACTGTTGTTTGTTACATTCTTAAAAAGAATTAAGTTAAAAAAAAAAAAAAAGAAAGAAAAAAAAAAAAGATAAGTACCATAAAAAGTAGTGAGGAGGTGCAAAATCCAGATCTGGCTGTAACTGGCCATACCTACACTGATTCATATTGCCATGCCCATTGAGCAGGATGCTCTATGGCACCGTTCTCTAGATCCTTGTTTTTGTTTTAATTTATATGAATTTCCTGGAGAAAGGACTGAGGATTAAATTTATATTCAGTGCTGTATTTCTGTTCGCCTATAGCTTTACTGGAAAAGAGACGGGAATTGCGTGCACACCTGCACAAATGTTCTCCAGTGCCACTGAATGACTCTTCTGGTCATGCTGTGTTACAGTGTTTGATACTTGTGCACATACCTTACTGATCCCATTTGGATTTGTTCTCCTCATTCTTATTAATAGTTGTTAGATAAAGATTATCTGTCTATAAGTGACAGAGATCTCATGTTGTTTGACAGGTCATCTGATGCTGTTCAAGATAAATTCTCATAAGTCTTATTTGAAAGCTGTTTTGAGCCAAATGGAAGCACTTTGGTGAAACCCTTAAGAAAAAACCTGACTTAACTGGTCTGTAGAGGCCCTGATTCTGCCCAAAACTGTTTCTTCAGCTGCGGAACTAACCTACTTACACATTTATTATGGCAAACAGCACCAACACTGAACAAATGTAAATATTCATTAACAATGACAAATCATTCTGAATGTTGGACATAAGCAATAAAAGAAGGAGCTCCTGCATAAATAAAGAAGCAAATGTGTCTGAAAGTTTAAGATTTTATTCCGGTATTTCCAAAGCACCTTAATAATGTGGATGTTCCAGCCTCAGCTCCTTTGGACCCATTTGGAAATCCTGTATTTGGCCAAGTCACAAGAACCTGAAAGCATCTGCTTCAGATCCAGGGTTAAAAGCAAACAGTTCATGTTTGTATGCTACTCTACTGCTGAGCCAAGCTCTTAGAAATGTAGGCAACCATCCATCCTTCTTCAACTCTCCCTCCCCAGCGCTCCCTAAACTTGTATTAGGAGTTGAGGAAGAAGTCAGAGGTGGTTATTGTGCACAAATCATCTGCTGGCTGAAGTTTTTGGTGGCAGCCAAGAGAGAAGAAGGAAAAAAAATTAGAAAAATTTCAATTTCAGGACCATTATTATTTTCATTAATCATAAGAGGCGCTGTCACCCCTGTCCTTATTCTTTAGAGGGAGATCTATTATACGGTCCATTTAGTCCAAGCCATATTACCTCATATGTTTTCCTGGCTGACCAAATAAGACTTAAGAGATAAAACAATTTACTGTTCATTATGATCCGTGTCACTGGAATCAATCTATTAACCTACATTAACTGGATATGTGACGATAGCTCACATACACGCTTCTCCGATTTAAAAAAAAGAAAGAGAGAATAAGGGAGGGGCTGAAGGGAGGGGGATGGAAAGGGAGAGGCAGAGAGAGGGGAAAGGAAATCAAGGCCCATAAAGTGCAGCAGACGTATAATTTGCCAAGCGAATACAACTTCATTTTCCAGCGGCCACTGCTGCGCCCTCCACATCTTCACGCAGCCCCTGACCTGTGAAGAATTCTAACAAATTGGCTTCTATTGTGAAGCCAAAAGGTGCCATCAATGAAGGGACGGTTCGCTGGTCCTAAAGTATGATGGGAAATCGCAGGCTGGAATAAAGAGCTGCAGTTTTATGAAGTTAACCCATTGAGGTTAAATCCAAGCGGGGAGGCTCAAACAGGCTCTTGCCCCTTCCGATGACTTAATAGGGAGAAGAGGATTTGTTCAGATGTGTTGCCCAAATGCAGGGAAATGTCCCTTGCCGAGCAAGGCAGAAAAAATAGTTTCTCTCTGGCACACGGATGAAGCGACTTCTGCCGTGCCACAATGTGGATTCATTCTCTCTTTTGCTCTCTTGCTCTCTGTGCTTGATAGATTGTAAGTGTCTAGAGGGAAGAAAGCGAATCAATATGTGGTCTTCCTGACGCTCGTTTGTGCAGCAAAATAACTTTTGAGTAAAGA
The DNA here is from genome assembly GCF_965140245.1 of Athene noctua. Lineage (NCBI taxonomy): Eukaryota > Metazoa > Chordata > Aves > Strigiformes > Strigidae > Athene > Athene noctua. Next base: position 10,322,463 of record NC_134049.1, on the reverse strand, counting down.
GCCAATGAGTTAAGGTAGTGCCACCTCTACACAGCTCCATTGGTCTATATACTCTGGATTTGCACTTGCTTATTGAGAGCTCATCTGGGTGCAGGTCCTTTTTTTGTGACACCCTTCTCCAACATGCTGGGTCACTGCTGGCAGTTGATAACTAGGAGATGTTTCTTTTGTGCTGGCTGCCTCCATGCTTTCTGACCCAGCTGTGCTTGCACAGGGAAGGCTGTGTGAACACAGGACCTGGCAGGGACTCTGCCCTGCTCCCAGTCACTCTGTCTGCCCCCAGGCTCCAGAATCATGTGCCGAATGTACTGGGAAGAGGTGGGGATGGTGTTGGTACCAGATGCCTCACTCTTATGCAGTTATCAACCTTGACTTCACTTTGGCCTCGACAAAGGCCCTTGTGGTCATGACACTGGATTTCTCTGAAGTGATGGAGCTGCTTCTGTCCTCTGCTGTGTTTGCTGGCCCTGTCCTTGTGTATGCCAGTAAAGAGTGGACATCCAGGAGTATGTAGATTCTACAAAGACCTGGCCCATCTCCACTGACTCTAGCAGCAATTCCATCAAATTGGACCCACTCTTCCCTGCAAGAGATGGGCTTTAATAGCAAGGACTAGTGTGATCATATTCACATCCATGTAACACACATCTGCCTTAACTATTCCTTCCAGCTCAGCAAATTACAAATATATAGCTTCAAACCCTGTGAATATTCCAGGACTTGTTTTCTCATTCTTCTGTAAAAGCAATAATGAAGGGCTGCAAGGGTGCTTACAGTGAATGTAATGAATAGTAGAATAAAAAATAATATTATGGTTGTGCCTCATAGTTTTTCCTCTATGCAGTGAGCCATCATGCTAGGAACTGGACTAACATTTTGCAGAGGCTGTCACTGCCCCACTGTGCCTTCAGGCTAAAAAAGAGACTGTAAATTAACAGTCTGAGGGAGAAAAAAGACAAAAAGACTTGCCAGAGGCCATCCCAGAAACTAAGTATTAAAGCCAAGGATAGAATCAAAGCTACCTGCTTTGCCCAATCGACCACATTTTCCTTAATCTTTTTAATGATCCCATTCATTGCAGAATATAAAAAATTAGATCATAACTTTATGGGGTTGAGGGGAAGCTGGGAACATGGTCCTTAATCAGGTCTCAGATTGGGTCTTTCGACTCGTCCATGCTGTGTTGAGTCAGACATTGTGCCACAGATCTGGCCCATGCTCATTCATGTTCCCTCCCCGTTCATGTTCCCTCCTCAGCCACGTGGCCTACAGCACTTCAGATCTTCATACCTTAGATTTCCCACTTGCAGCATGAGGCTAAAAATACTTTGTTCAAGTCAATGAAACAGTCTGAGGTGCTCCTAGAAAAGTGCAGGGCATGAAGTTCACTGGGGTCAAAAAAATCAGAGTCACTGACACTGGCCAGTGTATTCTAAGAGAAAAGAAGGATTGTAGGGGTTATAGAAACTATTTCCTCTTCCTCAAAGGCACATTCCTCAGAAAAGTGGAAAAAAAACCCCACACTGAAAAACATGATTTATTCTTAAAACCCTTTTGCAAAATCTGTATGAGTCCCTGTGGTGGAACAAACAAGGGAATAAATTTTCCAAGACTATTAATCCAGGACTGCAATTCTTCAATTAAACAGAACTAAACAAAACAAAAAAAACCTTATACAGCAAACTAACCTTGTGGCTGTCCTATACTCTAGAATCTGTAAGGGCAGAACCTATAACACTCAATTAAAGGAATTCAATGTTTATCTCACGGGAGGTAAAAAAATCAGTGGTAAGTGAGTTAAGCAGACAAGGGGAATAGTGAAGCCACACGTATGTCTCCTTGAGAGGCTGGAGGCCTATGAAAAGCAGGGAAATTAATGTACTGGAGGTCTAGTCACAGTTGGTGAAGGAAATAAAAGTTGGGAGTGTATTAATGTCATGGTCCCAGACTTTATTCCCTCTCCAGAGCACACACCACTGTGACCTCAAAATCTGAAAATTAAACTGAAGGGAAATGTTTGTTGTTACAAAATAGCAATTCATTACTGGGAATGGAGATATTTAACCAATAAATGATTGCTTAATGGCCCATAGGACCTTTTCTGCAGTTACAAAAACAGTGCATGTTGTTAAACAACCAAGGATACCTCTTGAAAATGCTATGCTTACAAATAACATGCGGGTTTATTTGCTGCTTGATAAATGTCCATAAACAGATACTCCCCGGGTGCTCTGGCATAACACAGCACTGGGGATCAAGGTGCAGTTGAAGAGAGGAAGCGGGGAGTTGAGATGGAAGAAAATGCCACTGTCTCCAGTTACACACCTCTGCAGTGACTTACAGCTTGCTCAGTCTGTCTGCTTCACTGATGACTTTTATCTTATGATGGGCATCTCAGTGTTGAGTGAAGGGGAACAAAAGCTGTTACGTTCTCCAGAATACAGAAGTAGGTCTTTTGGAAGAGCAATGTCACCATGAGGCTATATTTTCAGGCCACTGCAGAAATGATCTGACTGAACTTTCCATGGCTGTTGTAAAATCTTTCTCTATTTCTCATGAGAAGTCCAAGTTTACCAGTAACCACAACAGCGTCAGCTTTTCCTGCTGAGCAGAGGAGTAAGTGCTGAACATTAATATGGGGCCTGGCTTTCTGCAAGCGCTTCCAAGAGGCAGTTGCTACTGAACAGATGACAAGGTCTGCTGCTTGATACAGCATTATAAGGTCCAGTACTTCTGCTGGTCCCAGCCATCTTTGCTTAACCCTGGGCATTTCCAGCATGATAACTGCAGTAGGAATTAAGTTAACCCCTAATGCCATATGAACATGGAGACACAGCCTGGAGCAGTGACTGCACATGTGACTCATCAGAGTCATTAACAGTGATATAAATGACTTGTGGCATTTGAAAATGATGTGTGTGTGTGAGTGCATGTATACACGTGCGTGTACGTAAACAAAACATCTGAGTTCAGCTTCCAGGGAAACAATTTTCACTCCTCGTTCATCCCAGGACACCGTTAGAGGTTCCTAATTAGAAACATTCTCCTTCATTAGTATTCTTTTCCTCAGCCAAAGCTGGCATGGATGAATATCCCAAGATATTTTAGTTTGTCATTTAGGCAGATGATTTTTGTAATTCTCCCCATATAGGAATCTAAGATCTGTGCACATGTGGACAAGAAATAAAACTGCAGGGACTGAAGATCCTCGTTCCTTCATCAACTGATCAGTAACATGGAGAGATCTTCAAGGGCCGTGTGGTTCACTCGACTGCAGCTGTAGGCATACCCCTAAGGATGTCACTATATGGTAAAGGAACGGCAATTAAAAGCTCAGTTTGATTCTTTTGTAAAGGTCCAGTCATTCTAGGGAAATCAACAGAGTTATCCTTAATGTGATTAAGAGAAGATTTCTGTCATAGCTATTCACTAGCTATATATTAGTACAAGTATATTTGAATAGTGCAAGCAGATTTGACTCACACCAATTGAATTAGTGATTATTTAGTTATCATTTCGTTATAGGCAAGCAGAATTGATTGCTTTGACAACAAAATGAGGTTTGAGTCCAGTGATGCCACTCCACTGTCCAAATGTCTTTCCTTGGGGAGAGGAAAAGTAAACAGGTATGAGATAGGTGATAGTCATGTTACTAACTAGAAAGTGTTCAGATGCCATGATGACAAAAACAGTATGGGAACATACACAGAACAGAACAGACACTCCCTCCACCTCCCTGAATAAAGTGTGGAAACTTTTTTTTTTTCAGAAAGACATGATGGTACAAAAAGACACAAGATGACAGCAAGGTTAGAAAAAGCAGCAGTGGGGTTATCATGGGGACAACAATGCTGACAGTCAAGTCCTACATCTACAAATAGGTCCTGTAGGTGTATGCTAAAGAATAGGGCAAGAAGTTATTCTGCCATAAACCCCCCAAACCAACCTTTTGTTCTAAAGACACAAGGAGAAGAGGTTAACCCTGCGGTCAGGTAACTGCACTGCCTCTTTACTGCCTCATTCAGACCAATACGATAACACAGAGAATGTGTTCCTTAATGAGTCCTGTCTGTGACAGCTGATGTGTGGTGACAGTCACTGCTATAATAGACAATAGACCTGAACCTTTGTTGCTAGAGATTTCTTCCCTTTTTGCCCTGCTATACTATTGAACTTCTAGTAAAGAAAAAGCATGTAAGGGAAAGAAAAATCTGTCTACTGGAAACTCTTAGAGCAACCCCACTGGAGACATTTGAAGCTCCGATGAGGCATCAGATTCTCAATTACTGAGGCACGCCTTTTAACATGCCCAGGAACTGACTTGCTGACATGCTCGGAAGAGTATATGACTTGCCAAGGTCTGCTGGCATCAAGCCTAAATGTTTCTCCTTTTTGTGCTCAGGTCTTCCATTTGGCATCAGAAGATGTCATGGTGCCAATGTCAGTCCACCTGGACCACAAACAATGCTTTCATTCACTTCTCAGCGTTTAATCAGTAACTCGTATCACTGGTATTTTCATTCAGGACTGTTTCCTTTAGCTTTAGCTCCAGGTGCCCTGGAACAACCACTGATAACAAGGGAGCAGTCGATTTACTTGCTGTAAGGACATACCATACGATATTCTCAGCAGCAACACAAGGCAGCGGTTTGTAAGGCAGCTCCGATTTGTTGTACCTGCCAATGGGTTGAGCAGGTGATAGAGCAGACTTGACCAATTAGCAGAGTCACACGTCTGCTGGCTGAATTTACCATCTATGCCTCTTCCTTGCTTCTGCAGCTGAAACTCTTACTAATAACCTGACCTAAAAGGCTTGGAAATAAGCTGTAGTGAGTATCCTGTCCAGTGGCCTTTATTCTGGTGGAAAGTTCATGTATTCTCTTTGTCCTTAGTTGTATTTTTATATCATCAAACTTAAACTCTTTGCTCATATAAGGGCAAAGCTCTGATGTGTCAATACTCAAGAAGGCTGTATGTTGGGCTATAACTTTAAATTGACATCAAAGATGACTTAACATGTCAAACCTTCTGATGACTCCTCAGAAAGGTCAGAAGGAAACAAAGAACTAGATTTGTCCTTAGCATACTTTCCTGCTTTTAATAAAGTTATGCCAGGGCCTGAAATGTCCATCAGAAAGGAGGGTTAAGTTGTCTCCAGCTAACGAAGATGAAAAGAATAATTTAATGGAGGTGGGAGCCAGAATGCAGTGTAGGGATGAAAGGACGAGCAGTAACTGAGACTGAATTTAAACAACTCTGGAGAATAAAACGATCCTTTAAAAAAAAAAAAGATAATTATGTCTTACAACAATTACCCTGGCTATGAAGCAAAATTAGCATAGTCCTTTCTAATTTAAATGTGTTGAAAGTGCCTGAGCATGACAGCAGAAAATTACAAGGTTTACGACACGGGCTTTGGTTAAAGTGATGGCAATCGGATTATTGTAGCTTTTTGTCTGTTGATAGTAATGATTGCAGTTACCTATAAATATTAACTATTTAGTACTGGGAGACTTTTGGTTTAGATGGCTAAGATATCCTCTTCTAGACATGCCAAGGCACAAAATTCTTGCACAGAAAATATTTTCCATTTTAAATTATATACAGTTACTTCTGATTCATTAGTCTGCTTTGCTGATATAAGTCCATGAACAGGAAGATCCTAGATTATGATTTAATACTGTTGTTAAAATTGTAATATCCATTTAATAACTACTTCATACTTTTTCTTCAGCTTTCTCATGCAATATGGTAGTTAGATATTAGTTAGAATCTGGATCAAAAATATTTTTATTTATGGATTGAAAGAGACAGGCTTGACCTCGTGGAGGTGTTTCACTTTGGTTTCCTTCAGTTTCCAAAGATTTTGTCAAGGCATATCTTTAGTTACCCGTATCAAGTCTGCCCTGCAATTAAGAAGAAGTGTTATTAAAATAAATAAAAAAATTGGTAGCAAATCATGATTTGCACTTACACAGTAGCATCTGTCTGGTTTTGTCCTGGACTGATCATAGACACATTAATACTCTGTATTGCCAACATTTTGTTTACATGTGTTTTACCTTGGTTACACACTGATCATCACTTTTTACTTTGAGTAAAGTACTAACAGTGTTACAACAAGACTGTTTATACAGAAGACCCTTTCTTTCCCCTCAGATGTAACAGGCAAAGCAGCGCTGGGCAAGACTCGTGCTCTAAACTGGACTAGGATATACGTTGGGCAAGCCAAGATGTACAGCACAGGGTGTGACACACTACAGTCCAGTTGCATGTTGTACCCCAAAGTTCATCCTATGCTTTTGTAAATAATCTGTGGTGGAGTCTGTTCCTGCTCCATGTGAATTCAAATACCATGATTTATATTCATACTAAGGTCAGTTGCTCAAATACTTTCATTTATTAAATTAGCTCTGCAGTAAATTAATATGATTTTCTTAAACAGCCTTACAACTTGGGAGGTTTGGAAAACAGAATAGAGCTCAGCTGTTTCCTGTGGAATCTTGTTTTCATAACCTCACTGAATCTTCTCTGCTTGACTTGAGATATATCTATATGTCTATAATAGATAGACATAAGTTTTAGTGTACATGAAACAAAAAATCTGTAGATTAGAATTTAGTTTCAAGTATCAGTCTACTTGATTCACACATAAAGTGATTTGCTTTTTGCATTTTTTTGTCTGACATTCAGATTAATTTTTCTTCTAAGTTTACTAAAAGCTTTCTCTCAGTTTTCTTTTTCTTGTCAGGATTCTGGGAAAAAATCCCCTGCTATTGAAACGGTGGCTTATTAAATTAATACAATTACATAAAAAAGCTGTGTTATATTTTAAGTAGATCTCTGATAAGATGCTTTGCTCTGAATACTAAAAAGTATTTGGTCTCCCTGTATGCCTGATTCAAATGATTATCAAAGCCATTTAATTTTTGTATGTGACATGTTGTTAAATATGTTAATTTCCTAGAAGCACCGTGTAAGAAGTGCAAGAGCAGCTGTGTAGGACTGAGCTTAAAAATAACAAGGCTGAGCTCTTCTTGGGAATTAGTGTGGTCCAATGGGTAGGCAAGTAGCCTACGATGCCAGACACCTGGGTTCTGCTCTGAAAGCTGCCACTGACCTACTAATTTCCACTGGGCAAATCATTTCACCCTTTGCTTTTCAGTTCCTATCCATAATATGATTGGGAGTAAAATGATATTTACTATAGAAAGAGTTTTGTGTCATTCTAATACAATACAGGTTGATATGTGGAAATGCCTGAGTAGTAAAAACTTAGCATTGTTCACAGATAACTGATGCCTGTTAGGGCCTTATATTTAAGGAAGAGGTAGAAAGCCCAACTGTATCTAGATACAAACTCATGGTAGAGCTCAAAGACTTGGCAGATAGAGTAATGGTGGACACGTTTTAAATGAATAAATGGTTTCAACTTGCATAGTAGTTCCATTTAATTTGTGGTGATGATGGGCAGGGCTATTTAATTGAAATAATAATTGATTTTGATGATATTACCTGCTTGAGTGAAGGATATATGCTGCAAAGGGAACCACTGTGCTGTGGCAGGCAGAGAATCAGTGATATTCATAAGCCAAACAGTAACTGTTAAGGGAAATCAGGATTTGGTTCTGCAGTTAAACTGCTTTGTTACTTTATTTACTTCATTCCTTCCCATTAATATTGTAACAATAGTCCTTTTAAAGTAGAAGATAAGATGAGTGAGTGCAACCTCATGCACATTGCAGTAAAAAAATTTGAGCTGGTCATGTTGTATTCCTCTCTCGCTGCTTCTCTCTGCTCCACTGGATGCATGCTGGGGATGAAGGTACTGCTCCATCTTGGCCTGTGTTCACAGCAGGCATTTCTGTCTGGGTCTGGACACAAAGTCTGGACAGCTTATGAGGAAGGTAAGCTTTGGATCTTTCATTTCTTTGTGCCCCTATATGGGTCTGTGTTCAAGGGAATGATTTAGTCCATAATGATTACTGAGATTTTATCTGTGCATTTCATGTCTCTGAAGAATTCAGTGTTAGTTGCTAGACTAGGAGTCTTATTTAATTATTTTCATATTTTAGGTTCTAGTTTCAGCCCAAGTCAGAGGAACTTAGAAGTTCCTTGGAACCACAGAAGCAAAATACTTGATAAACCACTTTCTCCATCGGTCCATTCACCCAGTTGTCTCAGTGTGTCTTGCAGGTCCTTCTCCAATTCTACTATACATATCCTAAATGTGAGAATCTCTCCAACTTCTGTTCAGATGTTAAACCATAATTCTGTTCATTTTGCTTTCAGAAATGGTTTTCCAGTGATCCATTTCTCAATTTCCTCTTCTCCAAGTTTCTCACCCTTTCCACCAGGTTTCGTTCTGCTAATGCAAATACCCTGAGCAAAAGTTATCAAGTGTTGCACCTGTCTGGTACCCAGCACTCTCTGAAATTTCTACACTGAAGTCCCTCAGAAGTGGAAAGCATTTCTGCCCTATGAGGAAATGTTCCCTTTCTTCCAGGGTCGGATCACTTCACTTGAAAAATCAATACCAAAGAATAATCAGTGATCAGGATCAGGTTCTCACTATGATAAGTTGTATAAAGCCAAATATTCTTTCCCACTGAGTCCTTTTTATAGACTCCTAGAAACAGAAGGGAAAAAAAATTCTTAAAGGTGATGTAAATGTAGTTCTTAAAGGCCCCTTTGTACTATCAGACTGTTACATAGGTGTGTTAGTGTAAATGACACTCAAGCCAGTAAAATATTCAAATTGTTTGGCTATTGACATTTCTGCCTCAAACCCACATCGGAAAGCCAGAAACAGAATTAAGAAGATGCAAAAAGGATCTCCCTCTTAATCAAAATAATTAAGGCATGAAAGAACTTTGTAGGGATCTTCAAGACAAATTATTGGGAAATACATTCTGAGGGTGATTTTTGTTTCAGTTTCTGTTCATTTTATCACTGAGTTTTATGTTTGCACTTATTTAAACTGTCTGGGAAAAGAGGCTGTACATAAAAGACGATTAGTTTTTAAAGCACTCCAGGGCTGGTTTCAGGGAGAGTTCTTTGTTTTGTTTTGTTTTAACTTGTTGTTGTTGGGGTTGTTGGTTTTTTCCCCTTTAGACAGAAGACATAAACTGTAGCTCTTAAATAGATGAATGCTGAGAATCAAATTACCAAATACTACTTTTTAGAAAGGAAGGTAAAAGAACAAGGAAAAATAATCCAAGTCCTGTCGCAGTCATGCAACGATACTGAAATACCGGGCCAAATTCTCCATGGATAGAAATCAATATACCTCCAGTGAAGTCCATGAAGCAACATCACTTTGCACAGGCTGAGGGGCTGATAGCTACATATATATTTTATCTATCTGTATGCAGCATTACAAAAAAAAAAAAAAATAAAAAGGAAAAGATAAAAGCGCTCTTGAAAGTGAATTAAGTTGATTCTTAAAAAAAAAAAGTGGGTTTTAGATGTTGAATATTTAATTTGCTGATAAAAGGACCCTGATTTCCTGCATATAGCCACCACAAATAAAAAAAAAAGAAAGAAAAGAAATGAAAGAAAAAAAAAAAAGAAGAAAAAAAAAGGCACATCTTAAAAGGGAAGCAATGAGCAGAAACTGACCTTTCTGTGAGCAAGCAGATGAGAGAAGGTATTTGGTTAATCCCAGCTGTCGCTGATTGGTCAGACAGAACCGTGTTGAAAATGTCTCCATCTGGGCTAATCTGCTCTCAGTTGGATGAGCTGAGGCCTTCAGAGTTAACCTGACATTTAACAATAATTACCCTTTCGGATGACCCCAGCCCAATCTCCTGCTCTCTTAGAAATCTCTCTTTTTTCGTGTGTGCTCCCAAACCCCTTGACTCTTGTGTTAGAGATAGCTGAAAAGTGATGATACGATAATGAGATATGCTATACAAACATACACACACACACACGCGCGTGTGCATGCGCACGTATGCACAGGTATGCACGTGTTCTCATGTTTAAATATGCAGCGTGCCGTGATTGTTCCCGCATTGTTTATCAGATTCCTGTGGCACACAGGAGGGGTGATATTTTAAAAATCAAGGGGGGGATAATTTCCCAAATTAAAGAGTAGTCATGCTTGCTTGCTAACCTTTGTGTGAAAGCTCTAAGTTTCTTTCTGGCACTTGGAAGTCTCTTATCTGTGGTGAGGAGAAATGGTGCATGGAAATAGGTTCAGATAGAAAAGCAGAGTTCAGAGGTCGTGAAGGCTAACCGTAGATGAAATGTGGCTATTTCTTTTTACCTGAGGCTGGCTTCATCTTTCCTCTGAAAGGTCATTGCGATAAAACAAAAACACATCTCAGGAGAGGAATCATTTATCTCTGGTCAGGTTCTCCTTTCCGTTCTGGTACTTTATTTATTTTTCTCATATTTTGTCCACATTTCTCCCAGTGTCACCTCCTTCCTGAATGAAATGAAGTCCAATGCTGAGTTTTGGGTGTCAGTAGAAGTTTGGACTCATTATACTTATTGTCTTTGTTTTAGTTGGAAGTCACGTCCAGAGACTTGGATGTTTCCCCAAATCACTTTAATCTGTTGGTGATGAGCTGAAAAGTTTGAGAAAATAGCCATGCTAATGGAAAAAGAACAAGGGCAAGACTATATATGATAGGAAGCTCATTTCCAGTGCCTGATTTATTTCATATCTCCGTTGTGACCATACATAAATCTTGACTCTACCTCAGTTTCTTTATTTGTCCAACTAAGATTATAATAGCCATTTCACCAAAGTGCTATAAGATTAAATTTAAAGCACCTTGAAAATCTTAAATAGAAGACAATTAAGAAGAACTATATATTTATACATGGTATATCCTCTTACATCTTGGGCTGGATCCAATAACCAGCCTTAATTACAATAATTATGCCTCTGGTCACAGCCAGAAGCTGGGAGTTAAGTGAAGGAAATCAGGAAAAATGTTTAATCAAAGCCCTCAGCAAAACTTTCTGATAAAAGTCTTGTTTTCTCAATTTCTAAACAGTTTTCAGCTGGAAATTCAGGTCCAAGTTTATGGAACTGGGGTTACAGGCAAGGATTTTTCCAATTATTCAGTGTATAGTTGTTTGTTTTAAGATCATTTCTTATCCAGAGGATGGATCCCTCAGTATTTATGGGAAAAGTTCCTTTGACTGAGAAACTGTTGGGAATTATTTGACCTTCAAGTGAAATCCAGTTCTGAATATTTTCATGATCCAAGCAAACAGTCCATTTCACTGAACAATGTTCAAATAGTCATCACTTGGCAAAATATCTGTTTATGCTTTTGCCAACTAAGCAAATTATGGCTGTTTACTTGTCCCACAACCTCCAGTGTCTGCAGTGGCATGTGGACAAGCTCAAGTTCAGAGACTTTCAGTCTGAGATTTTAACAGTTTATACATGTGATAGTTCCAGTAATTTTCTGGAGTCTCCAGATTATTTCAGGTATGAGATCATCTTTTTTTTTAAACTTCATTGTAGCCTGTTGTCTTTCCATGGGTATTCAGAAGGGTATGTGGTATAGAATTCTTCCCTTGTGAGTAACTTACTAGGAATAGTAACTTGTATTCTATTTTCCTCTATGTTTCAAAATAAAGTTTATGTCCTGGGCTGTTGCCCTCTGAAATCAGCCATAACTTTTCTGTTCCTATGTGTTAAAATACCTCTAATGGAGCTCCGATCACTCTCTCAGCTCTTCACATATTTTCTTAGATTAAGATGTGTTTCAGTTCTGGGAGGAAAGATAACAATTTTCCAGTATCCAAAAGAGTCTCTAAAAAACAAATCAAAAAATTCCTGCAGTTCTGGATGAAGATGCAGTCTCCTACAGTATCCCGTGCTAAAAACTTTATAGAAATCTCTAGGTCTCCTTTAGAAAGGGCAAAAGGTTTTTTTCATCGTTTGATGTCTCTTCCTGTCTGCAGCTGCTGATAATGTTATGCCCTTCGACATGTTGAGGTAAGTACGTTGGCTGCAACCTTGGTCCTTACACTCATATCAAAGGTGAACTTTCTGTGGAAGACATTGTGTTTGATTTGGGGGGGTATGAAACAAGCTAACACAGGGGCATTCACTCACCTGTGTATCTGATTATTTGCTCTACAAAATAGTTTAGTATAATTCCCAACCGATGTTTTTTACCCTTATCCTCAGGACCAACGTCAAATTAATTTCTGTGATGGGTGATCAGGGTGTTAAAACACTAAGCTCTTCATTAACTGCACATGCATGCTAGAAGAAGCTTCATATTCTTCCCCAGGCTGAAGAAACAACTAACCATTTCAGGTTGATTAACAGATGCCAAATCTTTTCCTCAGCGATGAGAAAGTGTGCAACTTTATTTTCCACAAGATACTATACAGCTGTCAAGAAGATAAGTCCACAGCATGCTTAAGATGTAGTAACTTGTTGATAAATACTGTCTCATCCATATCTGGTCAACCAGTTCTTGCCCTTAGAAGAAAAAGTAAATACACTTCAATAATTAGGGTTCAGTGGGACTAGTCTAAGCACCATGAGATCCTATTTAAGGTATGTCCATTTGGATTCTTACAGTTTATATACCTGTCCTTTAGGCTGTTTTGGGGAGATGTCAACAATTATTACACAATAAAAAATACAGTCAAGAGGTTCATGGACACTGAATACTCAAGTAGATTCTCTTCCTTATTCATATTAGGCAATGCTTTATGCCCTGAGTAAACCATTGAAGAGAATGAGATGAGAAAATTTTGTTAAACCTAAGAAAGAACACAATTTAGCCCTTTGATTTAACATCAAGGGCAAAATTGTGTGTCTTATTCTCAGTGAATGACATAGTTTGAATGGTACCCTCAGCTGGGCAAGGGAAGTTGCTAACCCTCGTGAGCAAGGGTGCTGGGGTGTTATCCAGACCAAACACGTAACACTCATTCCTCACAGATAGAAGCTCATCAGGGTTTATTTTAGTTAGGTCATGTCAGTGTCAGCTTTTATTAATTCATATGATTCTCACATCTGAAATAGAACAATAATATAAGTGATACATAGTAGTGGATTGGCTCCTTTAAGTGTTTACCTCTTTGTCGTACAGGAGCTATATCCCTTGACAGCGTAATTGAACCAATGTTTTGCTTCAGCTGATTTCCATCCACAAACTGTTTTGGAGTTCAGAGAAGAGATCATCTTAAACCATTGAATTCTCCACTTTCACAGTCAATTAGTGTTGGTTGCCAATATGGAGGAGGGCAAGGGATATGGGCTGCCCTTGAGAAAATGTCATACTATGCTGATGTCATAAAATAATAATACTACATACTAGGCGTCATTACTTTTGCTAGTACATAAAGGCAGCCAAGCACCAGAGCTACTTGTCTGTACTGTTTAGACAGGCTGGATCAGGTAAAACTGTGCAGCTAGAAACGCAAGTTGAACAGCCTGTGCCATTTGGACAAACTGAAATCTAATACCACAAGGTTAGAGTTTACAGCATTAGTTTTCCCATTATCCAGTCCTGATTCTCAGCCTGTGTAAATTGGCCCAACTGCTCTGAAATCAATAGAGCTATGCGGATGCATGGTGTTTTCTCATTTTATACCCTGTGAGAATCTGGCCAACCATTCCTCCATACGTCATTCAAACATGGATATATATGTGCCTATTAATAGCCTATTGAGTTACTCTGAGCCTTATAGCAGCCTCTGTATTCCCAAGCCCTTAGGAAAATCTGTGTAATGATCATGCAGACAATAATTAAGCCCAGTAATACTCAGGCAGACAGAACCATAAACACAAAATTCTGCATACAGAATTTTCTAGGTAGAATAAAACACGTGAGCTACTGCTTAGCCCTTGCCTCTGTGCTATTTTTTCTGTAACATGATCGACTAATTAGCTAGATCACACTCTGACACCTATCGAGCTCCAAAGGGGAAATACATATTTTGGTAAAGGCAAAGAACTGTCTGTACCCAGACAGATGGTAAACGTGTATCAGTTTCCTCCCTCTCCTCTTCAGCTTTTTTTTTCCTTTTGGTTTAAGTCACCCAGACCTTGTCTTTTCAGTAATGTCATAATCAGCAAGCTGAAGGCAAGGCTGCTGATAATTGTTCTTTATGTTGCTCTTTGTTTAGTATCTGATTCAATACATCTGTGTGGACACCATTCCATCACCTTCTTAGTAACAGAGGTGAAAAAAATCAATGGCAATCAGATTACCTTGTTAACAGAAAGGCTAAAGGGCCAGTGTGTTAAGTTCACAGTGCATCACCTTTCATTTAAAACATCTCACTTCTGGGGTTTCTGTTTTATTTTTTTATTATTTACCCTTTATTATTATTTATAGCACCGAGGGTTCCTCAGTATACCTTGACATAATTGCATTAGTCTTCCCCTAGGTTAGACTGGACAGCTGTGACATCTTTTCTGAGGGATGCAGTGTTAGTTTTGATAAGGCGGCTCTGTCTGCAGGTCCTTGCTTCACATATGGTGCATAACAAAATCTAGGAAAGTCTGAACATCTTGTATAATTGTGCAATGGCAATTTTTACTGTTCACTCTCTCCTTTCCCCTTTATTCACTGGGATAGACTCAGAGACATAGCGTGACTTATAAATTGTGCTGGATAGAGTGGCCACAGCACCAGCTGGTTATTGAAGAAACCTAGAGATTTTTAGCAAACAGGAAAAACAAAGCAAAATTACCAACAAAAAATTTCAGGATATAGTGCCAGTAGCTTCTGATTCTCTGAGAACCCTACTTTTATGATTTAGGGGTATGATTGCAATCTGAACTAAAGAATCACTCTGATTTTTTGTAGTTCATAAACTTGCCGTGTTCCTTTTAAATGACTAAAGAGATTTATTAAAACTATTTTTCTGACCAGACATAGTCTGCATGATTACCTTATGCTTTCCAGAATAACTCAGTTGTGTTGCCCCCTGCACTTCCAAGTTATTTCTTACTGCTGCTGGTAAATACAGGCAAGTTCTGTATCTGAACATGTCTCTGCCATGGCTAAAACAATTTGTGTATGTATATTTGCTGGAGACGCTGACTGGTTGAATCTGTTGGAATATTTCTGAGAGATAAAGTGCAGCACAAACTTTATTAATCAGGCTAGGATATCACAATTCACTATCATAAATATGAACAAGCAGGGAGTGTCTCTTGCAAAGAGCTTGTCATCTTTATTAACTATTGCATGAGTCATTCTTATCAGCCAAGAAACATTTTAGAGTGGGTTGGAGTTAGGTTTTTTAACGATACTGACTTTACCATAGTTTGAATAACAAAGCAACTAGTCTTGTATCTGTTATTTCATCTATCTTCTGAAGCTAAAGTTTGCTTAGGCAGGTACTTTGTGTACAAGAGCTGGCAAAGAATTATGCCCAGCAAATCCCTGAGGGAAAAGAAAAGGCAGGATGAAAAAAAGTGGACGACTGATTAAATTCAACAGGGTCTTTATTTTTCATTCCTTGAAAAATGTTGTTCAAGTATCTTTTAGCTCTAACTGAATTCCAGGTCGAATTGCATGTAACTATTAGAGACCTTTTCGCCACAGATTCCCACAGCTAGAGTCATTTCAATTAATTAAGTGTTGCAGAGGTTAGTAACGATTTTAAGTTGTGGGATGAAATTACTTTAAGAGATGGCAAATTCCTTGTGTGTTTTCTCCTCCTTCATTTGGGTTATGGCTATCAAAAGTATAATTTTGACAATGGATTAAAAACAACCACATATCTAACAGTCATAAATCCAGTCCTTTGTTTTTAAGGAAAGATGCAGAATAAAATTAATTCAAAACTAGCTGGGGCAAAATGTTTGTTTCTGCAAGTTTTCTAAGTGATGTAAGTCTGAAAACCACATAGAAGACATTCAGAAAATTACCTATATCAAAACTAGTAGAGGAAATATGGGTTAATCAGACATTCAGAAGTGATGAGTGATTTTTGATATCTAGTACAGGCAAACATCTCTCTGGGATCCCAAGCCAATAACATTCATTGGATCCCAGCTCCCATTTCCCCACTATTTTTCTAGTTGTGAGTTTTGAAGGCCTGAGACACATTCCATACCAGGGAAAAACATGCTGCATCAAGGTCATGAGGAGGAACAACTTTAATCTGGCAAAGAGCATGTACGCAGGCAGCTTCAGCGCTCAACTCCTCAAGCAGACAGCAGAGAATTTACAGCCTCAGCCTGCTCCAACATCCCCATAATTACACATGTAACCGTACACCCCTGATAATTACCAGCCGGGCAACAAGTTACCCTCCGGTCCCACATAAAGTGTCTATTTTGTACCCAGAGTTTTCAAGTGGAAAAAATCCCAGCTCTGGTGGGATTTCAGGTCACGCCGCTGTGCAGAGCAGTAAGACCCATGTCTGGTTTGAGGGAGGTGGGAGAGGGGAGGCAAAATGAGGTAATACAGGTAAAAGTAAGAAAAGCTCTGATCTTGCAAAGAGGAATCTGTGTGCCTACAAGGAGCTGCCTGTGCTGCGCAGGGTCAGGGTCTCAGCTCAGGTGAATGGGAAGAACGGTGATCATCTGCTGTGTAAACCAGAATAACACCTCAAAAAATTCATAGCACATTACACGCTGCTTTTGCAACTGATATAGAATTTCACACCTGTGGTACACATTATCCAGCCACCAAAGACAAGAGCAAGGTGTTCAAGACAGATCTATAGAAGCTGCAATATCTAAGCTTTACACATTTTCTTTACTTGTTTTATAGAAGAAGCTGCATTTTGAAGCACTGGGCACTTTTGGGAACCTGTAGAGAAACATTGGGTGAGTAAAGGGTGTCCTTGCCCTTCCACAGCACAATCTTTCAGAGACAGAGTTGGTTTCTTTATCAATGAAGCTTTGAAAGGAACTCTAGGATTTATAAAGTGCACTGATGGAGAAAGCAGCACTGTCCACAGGAGTCTGATTTTCTGGCTCAGGGAACTAGGCCCTCCAGAGGCCTTAAATGCCTTGTGCCAAAAGGCTGGAACAAAAGGACACGTTTCTGTGTGAAATCTGTCTCTTCCCACGCTTCATGCTTGCTAAGATTCAGCCTTACAATGGAGAAGTGAAAAATGCATGTATTTTATTAATTAACATAAACTACATCAACCTGGGGGGATTTGCAGGTGTGTGAAATGCAGTTCCTAAGTGACTGGTGTTTCTGATTACACCAGGCTGGATATATCTAGTGATGAAGCAAGCCCTTGGTTTTATTTTTTATTTTTTTTTCCGTTTCTTGCTTTGATAATGCTGTTAGCTAGGGAGCTGGAAGCAAAGACTGTTATGGTGAAAGGAAGATGGAAAAGTTTCTGTGATAAAGCTAAAGCTAGATGAGGATTACCTCGAAAGGTTTGTATTAGAGTGGTTTCTTTAGGAAATTAAAACCAAACAGCTCTTTTAGAGGGAGAATCTGGCTGTAGGACTCAGGTCTCCAAGCAGAATGGCAGCTATACAGCTGCCTTCAATAGGGCCGTTTAGCAGGGGAAGGAGGAGGCTTGGTGCTCTCCATGGAAGTGTATGTGCCAGTACAATATGAAAATTTGATTTATGGCTCTTGCTGGCTGAGCCTGAATTGTACATGCTCAGGAGATGTTTCTTGGTGCTCCTGGCACGGAGCGGGCTGTTGGAGATGGGGACTGTAGCATATTCCTGTATGTATCTAGTGCCCTGTGTGCTGGAAGAGCAGAGGGGCTGGGCAGCCCCAGACACTGCCTCCAGCCTTGATGCCCAGCCGAGTTCTGTCCTCACTTACACAACAGCAATTTAGATTTTGACTAAAGATTTAGTTTCTTATTAAGGCCATATGTTTCTCATAACTATGACTTTTGTCAGAACCCATGAGCATTAGGGGCTTTTTGTTGAGAATAATGGAAAATTCCCATTGAGCAAGATTCCACTATGTGCTGCCATTAACTTAGCTCCATATATCTTCAAGGGTGTAGAGAGGGAGGGTTTTAAATATTTTTAAACATTTCATTTAAAAAGATTTTTCTTCCCTTAACTTTTCTCATTACAACTTGATATTAAGCTAAATAGTTTCATGAAACTTTCTTCTTCAAATTAAAATTAATGTGTTTCCATTTTTACAACCAAGCCACAAATCTTTATATTTTTGGAGCTGAGAAAGTGCCAAAATATATTTACTTAAAAAACACAAACTAAAGTTAAAACCAGAAATGGGTTGGGGTAATCTATATTCGAACTATAACACAAATTCAAAGTTCTTGCAGGCTAAAGTGTAACGATTACTGTGTCTGATTCAACCAGGGATCTGTGTAGGGAGAAAAGAGGAAAAAAAATAGATTGAGACTTTTCCTCCAGTAAAGGGTGATATTGCTGTGGAATTTCAGTAGCCGGAGATGATGTACAAGGCAGAAAAGACTTTAGTTGTTTCTTTTGCAGTTTTGAGGCAGTAGTAGATAATTAGAAAAAGAGTTGAAGATGTACTGCAGTCAAGAAGGAGATGGAAGCTACTCTTAGTCACTTTTCTGATCACAATAGCTGTTTAAAATCTTGTTTCATAGGGTAACCTGGGTATTATGTATTTCAAACTGGGATAGTAAGTCACTCAAGGTAATGAGACCTCCATAGAGGCAATGTGAACCAGGGTCCCACAAAAGCCTAATGACACCGGATTTAATTGGAAGACTTAGCTGGTGAACCAATAAAATCCCTTAACCATAAGTAGCAATATGGGGGCTGGGGTTCTGCCCACAAGTAATTGCTTAATGGTGTAAAGCATTACAGAGAAAAGCCAAAGTCATATTTTTGCTATTAGAGCAGGCAGAAGTCAGTTGCTTTCTTGTTTGGATATTCTCTGCATTTAAGAGATTAGATTAATAACAGTCTAAACTGAGTATGTTGTGGCTGGGCTAATCTTTAAATATGTTATAGCAGAGTAGGCCTGCATCTTAATGTGGGTTTTAGCTTTGTCTTACATAATGGAAATATTCACAAAGTATGGAAAGCCACAAAACCAGCATTGGGATTTATTCAGTCAAAAAGATGATGCTTTCTGCCCTCCTCTTAAGGGCTCTAGTATGGTTTTATTTTGATTATACTGCTTTTCAACAGGTACCATTGCTACAGATAAAGGGACTCCACATGACATAGTTCCACAAAAATGTAATCCTCAAATGTTGTGCCTCGGCTGTGCTTGGCTTGGCACCCTTTCAGACCCTAGGTGCCCTTGGAGGAAGTATGCTATCCTTATCAAAGAGGATGCTTTGGGATGGGGGATTATCTGCACACACCTTCTGTCTGATATAAAGAGTCAAGCACACATACTTGTCTGGCTGGGGACCCAAAAGCAGCTTTAGGGTAGACTCATGTCAAACTTTGCAGCATATTCCTTATGTTTTCCATGCATTTCTGTTTAGAAAACACCCTCTGTATTTGTGCCATTTCTTGTGTCTGCATCGTGACTTGTGTCTTTTGCCTCTTCCTTTAGTTCATTCCTGGGGAAAAAAAAAAAAAGAAAAAAAAATTATTCTAACAAGGTGTTTTGTGGAAAGTGCTTTGAGACCACTTATTGAAAGACCTCATGAAGTGCACATATTTTGAGGAGATGTTTGGCTTGCTACCTATTAGCTTGTTGCTGCAATGTTTTTTGATGGTCTTTTTCCATGGTAGGGGATGACGTTTTTACTCAGAGTAGATGCATAAAATTAAAAAAAAAAAAAAAGCACCCAAAACTTTGTATCAAAAAAATTAAAGTTATCAACACAAAAGTTTTCTCTTTCTTTATCTATACAGTATGTATAGGCACACTGCTACCTCCTCCGAGGAAGGAAAAAATGCATTTATTAAAACACCTGAGGTGTCAGCTTCTTCATGTATTGGTGACCCCAAGACAAAGTAGAAGGTTTCAGTCTGATAGCAGTGGTTAAAAAAAATCTATGTAAGTTATGAAAATGAACACCTAAAGCTTACACAAGTGGGTATCTATTGTGGCTTGCCTAACAGCAGCCAGGGAAGCTCACATGAATATCATGACATCTCGTGCTCCTTCGGTTTAAGAGCTCTCATAAAGGCTCACCACCATGCTGAACAGCTCAATACGTGAGAAGAATGATACTTCGACTCTCAAAATCCAGCAGAGTTATTTTTGTTTATATTTTTGATAATTGTTTTTTTCCCCGTGTAAGTTCTCTAACTAGCCCTGTGTGTGTACTCGTCTCTGAAGCTGCCATATTGCACAATGTATTATCATGGTAGGTCAGATTAGAGCTACATTGCCAATACTATTCCAGTAAGAGAGCTGGCATGAAGAAAAGATGACTGAATTAGTGGCCAATTGGGACATTTTCTGACCTACTCTTTAGGAACCAAGTCCTCTGAACTTTCCCATTATCCTTCGGCTTCATCCTTTTAATAGGGACCAAATCTCCATTAACAATTGAACACCGACAATAAGTGCCATCAGGAAAAGGAAATTCAATTTTAGTGGGGGATGACAGCCTTACCTTTTCGCGCTTAATTGGCCGTATTGTCTCCAAAAGTTAATTGGTTACTTAGTCCAGGTAGTTAGTAAAATGTTTAGCTGCGTCAAAAAGCCCAGGCTCCTACTGTTAATGGGGCATGAAATGGAATGTTTGATACTGCAAATAAAATCAGTGATATTCAAGGATGTTATGGTAGGTAATGCGTTGAAACTGCCATTTAATGGGTCCTGGAAGATTAGGGTAGTGTCAGCTGGAACCGCCCGGTCTCTTTTCTGACATTGTTAGTTGCCTCTTCATTTACTTAACGGCTGTCTGCACTGATTACATAGGCATAAAACTCCCTACAAAAAAACAACAGAGACACGCTCTATTAGCAGTCCAATTAGAACTATTTGCATATTACAGTTCATTTCTGCTTAAGTGAATCCCTAATACAACTTTAGGAAAAAAAAAATTCTATTGTCATTTAAAAAAAAAAAAAAAGACAAGAAAGGAAAAGCCTTAAAGGTGATCTCTTCTCTACCTCTTCTTTCTTTCTAGATAAATTCAGTAAAGGTCCATAAAAAATAAGAGATGGTGGGGCAGTCTAAAGGTACGAGATGTCTGTTACAGCCTTATATGATGATGGCTTTTTAAATATACCAGTAAATTCATGCCAACTTTTTTACATGGCCATTGTGGAGTATTTTTCCTAGATTGTTTTCTGATTTTTTTTTAAGTTTTCTTTAAAATATCCTAAGGTAGATGTTAGATCAACCTTCACCTTGGGTTTCTTGAGCTAAACAGCTAATGTGTCTGTGTCTCAGGAGGAAGCACACTTGATGCTGTTCAGTTCACCTACCCTATTAGCAAATGGTGGTAAATGATTCCTCCCTCTCCACTCCCAATCCTCTCCCACACCCTTAGAGGCTGAAGCTAATAGGGAGATAATACAGCCTTTCTGCTCCTCTTGAAAATACTTCTGCATAAATTTTAACTCGCTGTCAAATAAAATAGATGACTTGCTAATGAAGTGGGACAGGTGAGAACAAATGCCTCCAAATTGAGAAATTCAGAGGAGTCCTCTCCTGCAGGGAATAAGAGGATCGAGCTAGAAGTAGGGGTGGGTATTTGCTGGAGCCCTCTTTTTACCCATCTGTAGAATGGGCAGAGGAATATCCATATGTCCAAGTCACCGTGGGACTTTTGCCTAAGTGACAGCCGTGCTTTGAGATCTGCCGGTGCAGCTGCAATGCCAGCGATTGTGCTCATACAAACAGCGAGTGAGCTCATGGTTTTTGACGCAGTGCCCTTCAGGACTCTAAGGTGACTGCTTCTTTAAAACAGTAACAATATTATTAGTAATAACAGAAGGAAGTAATTTCTAGTCTTCCTTTTAATTTCTACTTTCCCGTAGTCTGCTGAGCCTAGTGTATTTAAAGGCCTCTTTTTAAGATGGTAATTACAATTTGTGCGCACGCTTGCCCATAAGGTGGATAGGCTGTTTCTCCTGTGAAATAAAAATGCTGATTATTTTCCTCTCTTCTGTTAGCATGTTTCCTGTGGCTCTGCTCTCATGAAAACCTGGGGACTGACAACCAGAGAGAAGCTTCTCAACAGCCTCTTGGTTGGCTGGGATATATCTCCGAGGGTCTCCAACCTGGGCTGGCTGGGTGGAAAAGCTGAGTTGGTTGATTGGTACTTGGATTAGAGGCACCTAGAGGAGCCCAGGGGAGATCTTTGATGTTCAAATGCTAATGTAAATACCGACAGAGTTATTTCCAAAGCTCGCACAGTTCAATTCCTTTTTACATGCAGACCTAATTTCACAGGTCAGCCAACCCACCTCGGCTATTATCTGGATTTAGCAATTAATAGCGGATTTCAGTAGTTGACTGTGACAAATAGTGACTAGGGAAGGGAGGGAGTGAAAAACTGTTCTAAAACAAGGAAGAATTTTAACAGGTCCTTCTCTCCAAATCCATTATTTTTACACTGACATGTAAACAATTGCAAACAAACCCAGAACCAAAAAAATCTCCCAATGCAAAGACTGAAATCTCTATTTCTCTCCCTTTCAATTCCTGCCTTGCCCATGAGAGGAGTCACAGTGTGCAATATGTATTGTTTTTATGCCCTGTTGGGTCCTTTGTATCCAGCCTCCTGCTTTATATCTAACACTCATTCGCACTTACCAGAGATGAGTATTGTCAGACAAAACTCTGGCACTAAAACTCCCGCTGCCTTCCCGGGCTGGCCAGCCGCAGAGGGCAGAGCTGTGGGGGGGACCGGCAGCGGGACACGGCCCTCTGCCCCTGCAAATACTCTGTGCTCCCTGCCAAGAAAATGGCTTTCTGGAAAAGGACTGCCTGCTAATAAAATGGACCTAAATCAGTAAGCAGTGATTAAGGATTGGGCAGTGCTTTCTGCTGCTGTTACTTGAATACAAGCTTTTCTCTCAGGCATTAGAAAAAAGCTCCAAGTTATTTTAAGGAGCAGTTTCTTGCAGGTGGGATGAACAAATGAGAAAAACAATACTTGGAAATATTAATTTTCTTTCTTGTAAAAAAAAAAAAAAAAAAAAAAAAAAAGGAATGGTAACCACAATTGCCTTTTTAAATAAAACATCAGCCCAGGAATGCAAACTCTGCTCTGTTTATATTCAACCTCTAGTCTGTCTTTCTATTTTTCCTAGTTCAATGTCATACCTAGTGGAATA
This sequence comes from Athene noctua, assembly GCF_965140245.1. Classification (NCBI taxonomy): domain Eukaryota; kingdom Metazoa; phylum Chordata; class Aves; order Strigiformes; family Strigidae; genus Athene; species Athene noctua. The sequence goes on along the minus strand of NC_134049.1, from coordinate 10,299,323 downwards.
GCAATTCACATAAAACATGGGATAAATCATTGGTTCCAGTTTATTCTACTTTTTATTTACAGCAAGTATTTCTTTACTGCTCAACTGAATTGATTGCTGGTGTGGGATTATTTAATTATTAGTGGGGGACTACTTGGGCACTGCTGTAGTCTGTGAGGGAAGGTGGCTTTTTTGGGTGCAGAGGGATTGTATAAAGGCCTGATTGGTGGCGTGGGAACACGTGGCTCTTTCTAAGGGCTATTCTGCAGATAACTTCAGATTCAGGAAACCCTCTTACCTCTTCTTTTCCATTAATCTTTTTAATGTGAATTAGCAGAGGCTTTGTCCATTTAAACAACAAAAAAAAATCTACTCAGTTATTTGTTAATCCTAGTGGTAATTTTATTTTGTTTCTCTTTCAGCGAGAGGGTGAGTCAGGTTGACAGTTGCACTTTGCATTTATGATTAGATTCCTTTACTGATCCTCTTGGGATTTACAGTACTGCAACAGGAGGGTGGTTTTTTTTACTGAAACAGGAGGGTGTTTGGTTTTTTTTATTTTTGTTTGTGTGGTTTTCAACGGTACTATTTTAAAAAATCCAAAATTTTGCACTCAAAATGTTTGCCAGAGATCTAAAAAAAAAAAAAAAAAGTTACTTTCTGTTACCAGCTAGAAATTTGCATCACAAACTCTGGTGAACTTTAGCTGTACACTGATGACCAGTGTGCCTGTGAGCCAAGAATCTTGCCTAGTAAAGGGAATACGTGGGCTGAGAAGCTCCAGGGTCAGCTAGAGCTGGGAAATGCAGTGTCACAAGAAAAACAATTTGCACGAGTCTTGCAAATGCAAATGGGTGTATTGACATCCCTGGGCCTGAAACAAAATCTGAGGATGGGTCATTCCATTCTGGTTTTGTGCCTGTCTTTTATGGAAATTCAGAGCTGTTTCATTACTTTGTTTGTGTAACTGAGAGACTGCTTTCCCCAGTCTTCATCTGCCCGTGTGGGACCGGAGTTTGACTCTGACACCCTGGCTCTAAGGCACCCTTGTCCTGACCTGGCATTTAGCAGCAGGATCATATTACTAATGAGTGCATGTTTGAGCACAAATAAAATAAATAAATTTTACAAAACTCAGACCAGTTTCAAATATTCAGGCAGCTGTCTCTGCCAGTCACCTGCCAGTTTATTGCTTCAAGTCCTTTCCTCTGACTTAAAGTCCTCTTATCCTCTGCTCAGAAACAAATGACTTCTGTTGTTCCTTTTTGTTTACTGCTTTGGCTGTAAATGGAACCCTTCTTGGAAATCTCTACTTTCCCAAGTATGGTAATTTGGCAAGAAATAATTTGGCTTTAAAAAAACCTAACCCCATAACATTTCCAGTATTTCTGTCCCACTGGAAGAAAGAAAACAAAACAAAACAAAACAAAAACCAGGGAAAGAATGGATTCTTCACTTGTTGAAGAACTGGCAGAACAAATCTCTTCATTAAAGAGAACACAGAGTTGGGGAAAATGTGGTATTTAAGACTCATTTTCATATACAGGTATATCCTTCAGGATCCTTCCCAGTAGTGTTTGGGAGTACAGGGCAAAAAAAGAAAGTAATTTATCTTTACTTTTTCTTTTTTCTCTTTCTTCTGTTTAGTGATGAAAGTTCCCATATTGAGAACACTACATTCAGGCTCCTGATCGCAGCATGTTTCTTACTTCCACAACTATTCTCTCCTGTAGTAACTTCAGTTCTGTTTTACCTAACAAACTAATATATGTATGTATGTGTGCTCATATAAATAAATACATTCCCTGCCCTCTGTAATTGCATCAGTAGGTTCCAAACTTGTAGAAACACAGGCTCATTGTTAACTCCTTGAATTCGCTGTGAACAACTGTGTTTTCATGAGCTATCCTAAATCTTTATAATCAAACTGGTGATGGAGACAATGCTGCCATTGACCACGCTGAGCAGTCTCTGAACTTTACAAACCATCTGAGTGTGTCTTCCAGCCACGCTTCTCTGGTTTTGCCTTTTTAAGTCACAGCGAACACTTATGCTTTCTTCATTTTTATAACAATTCCCCCATGTCCTACCATCTTCTTTTTTGATTTTCCCCGGGCTCCATCCAGTGCTTCCATGTGTCTCTGCTAACGCGGTGTCCAGCATGCATCACAGAAGGCAGGTACACTTGTAACAGTTGTGGCAGACAGAGCTCTTTGAAGCCAATGGCAATTTCATGCACACGCATCTGAAGGCATAATTTGACCCCAAGGAAGCCTGCAGTTAGACATGGATAGCAAGCATTTGATTACCTGTGTGCACCTTTAATTATATCAAGGTGCATGTAATTAAAAATGAAGTGCCTGATTCGCTGCTATGTTACTCCATTTCGTGCTGTAATAATTAAAAAGAACAGGAATGTGCCCTGGTGGAAGTGGTGTAAAACCACAGTGAGAGGGGCATAAAGATATTCTCCAGTAAGTTTTGGTAGAGTTGGTGAGTCAGGGTCACACCTTGCGGGGAGGTTATCTTTCTGTATATTTAACAGAAATCCATAGAATGAGCACACACACAAACACGTATGATGTTTTCATCATTGATTAACCAGCTTCATGACCTTTTCAGTGAGAGGAATAATTGGCAGTTTTAACTAACAATAAATTGATCCCATTATTCAGTATAGAATATTCCACTGATTTCAAAAGAGATGCTTATTAAAGAGGCCAGCTACTTTCTATCAGTGTCATGCATATGTAAGTAAGCAGGGCTATTATATGCCATCTATGACAATGGCAGGACAAGTCATAAACACAAACATTCACACACAGCCAGGTCTCCAAAGCTCCTGTTTGCCAATTACAGTAATGCTGATGACATATCTAGTTTAACGCACACAGCATTAAAATAGTCCCCCCTTTTCTAGGAAAATCTAATTACACCAAGCCCAAGCACTCAATCAAACCTGTTATTCTGTGGCTAAACAGCCCAGTGTTAATGCAATTTGAGGAGATCCAGGCCGTGACTGGGAACGTCATGTATTAACAATATCTAATGGGAGCTCCCGTAGGTAAATGAATATGCTAACAAGCAAGGTCGCTGCTAAATCTAATATCTTTAAGCTGTTTAATTCCAAACAGTCCCTTAATAAATCAATTGACCGGGAGAGCTGATGCCCCTATCAATTATTCAAGAGGGCAAATAAATATTTCAGATGATTTGATAGGAAGGCTAGTGCTGGTCTTATAGAAAGCTTTGCATTTCATTAGCCTCTTGCTAAAAGTTTTATAATGTGCGGAACGGTGGTGGTTTTCCCTAATCTAGAAACCCAAGTGTGGGGAAGAAGAGACTGAGGTATCCTGCTTCAGCCATGTAGTCTGTCAAGGACCCGATGACAGCTGTCACGGGAAGAGGTGGGAACTGTGTCAGACTTCCTAGTGACAACTTCACCCCAACAAATGATGAGAGAAACACCAGAGCACACTTTCATTTCTGGGGAATCCAAAGAAAAGTAATCTAAAGAAGCTAGGATTAGTGGTTAATACCACGTGCCATGCTGCCTTTTGTAAACGAGGGAAGTCATCTGTGTTTGCGTTGGATTATTTGTATGTTTATGTTAACACTGAGCCATGATTCAGGTTTGCCAAATGCAATTCCCTTGAAGGAAAAGCAGAGTTATTAAAAGAGGTGCTGACTGTAATTGATCCACATTAAGTAAGAGAAGCTTGCAAAGTGCTTGAGATACTTGGATGGAAGAAGCTAGGAGTGCAAAATATTATTCTATAAGAGCAAAGTATTATCATTGTATCTGAAAAACTGCTGATCATTGAAACATGTGGTTTATTATAAAATCAATAAAGATAAAGTTACAAGAGAAAAGGAGAGAAAATGTACCTGATGCTGGAGAACAAAGAAGAGGGAAGTCCCTGAGGAAGCTTCTTATTTAAGCATGTGTAAATTTGCTTGCCTCTGTCCAGTCCATTTATACCACTAATACAGATTAAAAGTCAATGACTACTTGCATAAGCATTTCAGTTTATGAAAAGAAACTTGTGTCGTAAAAAAATAATCTATTGTTCTGCAATGCATCGCTAACTCAGTAAATGAATCTGTGTCTCCCTGTCATGCCAAGTCAGGGTCTATATTCCTGCCATAGCTCTCCCACCCAAAGCATCTTTTCCACAGCAAGTCTCCTGTAGGAAAAGGGCAAAGAAATGAGCTTAGGATATAAGAGCGTTGGCACCAAAGGCATCAGCACTGAGCCTGAGACCTCCCACTGAGTCTCATCAGTATGGAGAACATAAAAGATGAGATTCTTGGACAACTGCAAGCAAGGAGGTCTCTACCTGGCATAGTGCTTGCAAGGGAGTGCAAAGTCCCCAGTAGTCCCCTCCATGTGGCCTGGGTTCCTGCGCTGATGTGGAGGGGGGCTCAAATCCTGCTCCCTCCAGAATTATAGACTGGATGAATTTCTCTGAAGGATGGTTCACAAAGATTTTCTCCCCACTAATGCAGCCCTGTGTCAGGGATTTTCTACAGTGTGAGGGAGAGGAGTTACAGCTACAAAAGCCCTGTTGGTAGGAACGTGGTTTAAAAATTAGATGTTCAGGAAGTTTTTGAATCATTTTGGACATGTAAGAAAACACTACACTTTCAGAAACTTGACTAGAAAAGCATCTGACACTCCAGACTGGGTCCTCAGCAGAAATAGTCTGATTTACGCCTCCTCTAGAACAGACTCTTGGTTTCTTCTGCTTCTACTCCCTAAATAGCAAGATCCATATAAAAATCACTGAATGAGGATCTTCTATGGCAGCAGTTTTACATTGCAAATTACTCAATGAGGTATGAAAGAGAATTCTCAGCTGCACAAAATCATAATTTAAATGTTAGGTTTGGTTTATTTTCAGCTTCATGGCTCAATGGAGTAGATTCTCTATATGGCATTGAAAGTAAAATCTGGTCAAGTTTAAAATCAGATTCAGGGATTTTAACTCACCATTAAGTAACCTTTTTTCTTCATCTGAAAATACCATGTTATCATGCGTATGCTGAAGCTGAGTGTGAGTGCCACTGAAAATTGCATGGCAAAGTGGGAAGGGGAATTACCATGCATGTGGAAAATAGAAAAGTCATATAGGATATTAAGACACAATGGAATTATTAACTAAACATAAAACTCGGATCCTAAAATGTTTGTTTGTTTGGGGTTTTTTTTAAGTAAAGTTTCTACTTGCTTAAAAAAAAGCCCCTTTCAGGAAAAAAAAATCGTTACTTGCATGAGAATATATGGCTCACATAATCACACGTAAGAGTGGGTCTGTATTCCTGTTTTCAGGAGGGAACACTTTTTTAACCTCTTGTAAAAGCTATTTCTATTAGAGGGGACAACATCCCTAGCAATTTCTTGGAAAAATAGGGGTAAGGCCATATGGGAAATTGGTGGAAGAGGGTTTTTTCTTTTTCTTTTTCTAGTTTCCATTAAAATAAGAATTCTCAAAACGTTTTCTTTAGTTTCAATTCTTAACAGGTCTTTGAGATTCAGTTATACTTGGGGACCTCAAGGGCAGTATTGGTGAGAGTTTTATGAAAATGTTGCAGAAGTTTTTACTGTATTGAATCTTATGTGTCTGGACAAGGGATTGTGGAGCAAGTACATGACAATCAGGTCTAGTGATTATCGCAGTCTTCATGTGTCTTCTACTTCGATCGTTTCATGAAGGACAGGATCTGTACTAGTGGGATTGTCCACTTATGCTCTTCCAGCTATGGACTAAATATATACAACTATGCTGATGTGCCAGCAAAGCCTCTGCTATTAGTGAGAGTTGTTTTGAAAATGTGGCCTCTTGCAGAAGTACATAGAGATGCTGTTGACGTCACTTTTGTCCTTTTGTTCCTTTTTTTTTTTTAAAAAAAAGAAATATGTAGAGAATAATAATGAGAAAGTGTTCATCTAACTCATTCACAAGGTTCTACCTGCCATCCCTTATGCTCAATGAGTATGTGAGGGCACTGTTAGGCATATGTGCATGTAAATTACCTCTAACTGCACATCTCTATTATAGGCAATTACACTAATGTGCTAGAATGATACATTTAGTGTCTTCAGAAGATAGAAGCTGGGTGGAGGGCAGACTGATTTGAAGATCAATCTGGATGAAACAAAGAATGGTATTTATTTGGCAGACCACTGGGGAGAGCTGGCTAAAACTGTAGAACGAGATAACATTAGCCATTTGATAAGTGAGGCTTGCAATTTAGGAGTCTTATTTGCTTTTAATTTAAAAAAAAAAAAAAAAAAAAAAAGTCTGTGGATTTCTAGGCTAAGATTGGGAACTACTACTGTTTGTCTGTATAATAGCTATCTCAAGCAGTATGAATTGGCAACCAAGAAATGTGCCAGATATTTGAGTCTGACCCATCCAGTCTATGCCTTTATTCAGGTGTAAAAACCTGTGTTCCCTTCCTCATACTGGCAAGACAGAGGCCCTGCGGTGACTACCTGTGAGCAAGAAAAAGTGATGCCAGCATTGTCTATGTAGTTGCCAGCAAACCTACGAAGTGCCTCTTTTTGGACAAGGGGAATTCAATGAGCTTGCCTGTGCCTTCATCGCTGAGTTTAAACTCCTGAAATGTTCTTTGCTGGAAAACTTCTGTTGACTAAAAAGAAAAAGAACTGCATTTGTAACAGCAACACTTTTTGGTGACATTCAACGCATCCTGGCTGCTTTTTAGTGTTGTGCAGAGTTCAGGGGACTTTGTATTAGTGCTTGAGTTTCAGATGCTTTACTCAGAATTTATGGGATTAAAAGTGCTTGATACTACAGCTGCTGGCAACACAGAGCCTTGAGATGTGAAGAGAGAAATCTCTAAATTCATGAGATATCACCGGCTATCCCCATGGCTTCTGCCACTTGTTCATGTTCTAGCCTCAATCTTACTTTCATTTGGGCAGGAACAGAGGAAAGTTGCATGAAGTTACCTATGAGTGTTGAGTGACAGGTCAGGTGGCATCACTACCCAATAGTGATAATATCACATGAGTTTTCTATTTTTAAAATTGTTTTACATGTGATAAGTCTTAAAGGAAGCTTTGGTCAGAGAGTTTTCATACTATTGGTTTCTATTTCAAATACATAAACTTAAGATGGCAGTGACATTAAAGCTTATTATCTGATAATGTAAAATATCTTGATCAGAACAAGCTGGGCAGGTCATTTGTCCTACTGAAAGCAGTGAGAGAGTCCAAGTACAGAAAATGGGCTCATGTAGATGCTTAGTGAAGTGAGGGAATAGTAAATAGGAAAAAGTAAGCAATCTAGTTGTCTTCTACTCTGTATTACAAGAAAACATTATTACTGGTTCCCATAGCAGCATAAAGAAATCCTGCACACTACAACTTAACTCAGGACACCCTGTGAGTATTGTGATGGTCAGAAGTGATGATTGTCATGATGAGCTGTTTTGATAACAAAAACGTTTGATAATACTGACTGCTTGGGTGTGACAGAATAAGCATACTTCAGAGGGACACTGGCCAGTGTGATGTTATAGAGGCACAGTGCACAAAGCACTAGATCAAATGAAATAATGTTGTGTGTTTTTGTAGGCTGCAGGGAAAAAAGGAAAGGATGGATGGAGGGGAAAGAAAGACAACTCTGCTCCCAATGTGAATAAAAGGCTAAATATTTTTACATGCTTTCTGAAGAACTTAGTGAATTTTATACCAAGGACCTGCTTTTTACAGGGATTTACTTTGCATCCTACAGGCTGCTTTAAAGAGTTTTCATGTATTATATTTGGCTGCACCATGAGGGGATTACTTCCTGATGCTTAATAAATGCAGAAAAGAGATTTGAAAGGCCACACATTGCACACACGCACACATGCATGCAACTTAGATGTCCAGCAGATAAGTGCAGTATTTTGTTTACAAGGAGATATTACACTGGAAATCCTATTAGCAATCAGACAGTCTGCTGGCTGGATTTAATAAACTTCAACCACAGGAGTTATTCAAGCTGGCATATTAACCCCCTAAAGGCTTAGTTTTACATCTTATGTGCTCCCCTAACTTCCACCTGCACTGTGTAATGTGGAGGTGGATGCACTGTGAGCGCAAGCAGGGTTTTGCCAAAGTGTTTAAAATGAAGACAGAAATTCATGGAGACTCCAGATAGGATGATTTTATTGCACTTACATCTGCAACACAGGGATGCTGGTGCATCTTAATAATGCCTCATTATCATGAAATCTCCCCCCAGCCCTAGATCTTAGTCCCATGGAATTCAACACTATGAGAATGATGGAGGGACGTATCCCTTTTCTGGGGAGCAAGGGTCTGATTTGGGAAGGGGGTATAGGCAGACAGACTCCATCCCCTCAGCATCCGCCTGTGTAAGACTTGCTGCACCATCGTAGCTTAAAAAGACAACAAGCAGATGGAGAGCAGGGAAGTAGGATGCAACATACACAAATTAAAAAGTCGCAGATGTGGTAGACGCATATCCTATTAGTTTTGTCTAGAGTTGGTTGAAAAATGCTAGGGATAAAAATTCAAATAATTGCTGAAAGAAATAGTGTTGAGATACGTAATCTTCTTAACCTCCTTCTAGCTTTACCTTGTGTCATTTCATTCCCCTCAAGCCAGGGGATATACACAGGTGAAAGTGAGAGGCCTGGGGAAGAAAACACTGTTAAAAGAACCAGTGTTTGAATGTATGAGTCTCCAATGTGTGAGATTTTTAAAGAAGTACCTGGGATGCTTACATCCTAAAACCTGTTGCATATTTGTGCTCTTAGGTAATGTCTTCAAAGATCCTGAAATCTCTCATTAGATTGGAGATTTTTATCTTTATTATCTTCAGAGATTCATTAGGTTAACTGATAATTTAGGTGCTGGTTCTAAACAAGAAAATTCAGATCTGAATTTTGCTTTGGTCAAATGTTATCACAGGATCAGAAAATCCAGAAATGATGCAATGACTTAGGGGTTTTGTTTCTTTTACTTTTTAAACTCCCTTTTCAGCTTTTGTCTGTCATGCATTTTGAGCTATTAGCAGTGATTGCACTCCCAGTTTATGACTCTTTCTCAGTTTATTTAAACTCAGCCCTCTCTCAGTCTGCATTTCTGACTGTATGTCTCTTCCTGAGGATGAATCATTTAGCACCACCACTCTGACTTTCACTCTCCTTCACTCTCTATGAACTGAGTTTGTTTGACAAATTCTGATCCTTTCTCAAAATACCTGGCTTAGTTTTATAATATTATTTATTTTTATAGCCCTAAGCCCAGCAGGTGAAGAAAAAATGAAGACAATTTGGTAAATAATGAACACAGGGATGACATATTGTTTTCCTGCAATGAGGAATAAATGCACTTTATTAAGTGACCTTTCCTCTAGTGGCTGCCAAGAAATTGGAGATAATAAAGCTCTTACTTGCAGAGGATTTTAGTTGCGAGGGGGTATTGCTTAAAAACCCCCCGTCCATTCCTTTATTAAAACCTTGTTGCAGCAACATCAGTATTGGCCAAGGTGTTGTTGAGACTATTTGTGCTGTGGTTTTGTCTTTCTTTTAATTTATTTATTCTTGTAAATCCTCTGATTCAATTACTGTTGCAAATGAGAGTTTAATTCCCCACTCTGATACTTTTCTGATTTGCAAATGTTTATCCTGGGTCTTGCTTTGCTGTTCCATGTCTTTTCAGGAGGTGTAGCTGGCTTGCTGTGAATTGCACCGGGCTGGTGTGTGCGTGTGAGTGCCAGCTGCCCATGTTTAGTCATTGATTCCACATATGATCATAAGCAGCTTAATCAGCTTTACATCTAAAGGGGTTTCTGTGACTGATGATCAACGGGAATCTTTCCACTTCTTCCAGTGTATTGTCTAATCCAAAGTGTCAGGGGTGTCTGGGAGAGGGCGAGAGGCTCTGTGCATGTGTGGTGTGCAGGGTAATGTTCACTGTGTATGAGGGTGAGGGAGATGCTGAAGGTTTGGGGTAGGTGATCTCTAGGAAGGAGTCATCCCTCTTGTAATGTGTGCTCAGGGTGACTGCACCATTCATGCACACCTAGCTGCCATTTGTTTGTGTTTAAAGTTTTTGAATGGCAGGCAGGAGGTTTAGCTCTAGGACAAGCTTCCCTCAGGTACAGTTGTATTATCTTGCCTGAGAGGACAGAAAGTACTTGGCCCTGTAACCCTACAGATACTCTTGGGCTTGACAGAATGGATTCTCTTTGTGCACTCTATTCCTTTCCATACCTTAAAATTTAAGGGTATCTCCAGTGGTATCTTCTGCCCATGAAACCTACACTTAGGGCTTACAGACATGAGTCAACATGAGGTAGGTGCTTTTTTCTCACAGGGCTAAACATGTTCCTTAACCTTCTGTTAAGGGTGGACTAGACCACATACCAGCTAATTGTCCAGTAGCCAATTCCTGGGGGAAGCCAAAACCCAAGCAGGAGATCTGGTCCATGAGCTGATGCCACCATTCTCTAATCAAGCATGGATTAGGGGCAAATCCTGCACTAGAAGCTGTAGTTTGAACTCAAGCACTAACTGCAGGGATATATGTACGTATTTTAAAGGATGTCATATCTCACCTTAAATATGTATGAATGAAAACGAGGTTTGCTACTGGTGAGGGAGACCGACAGAAGAATCAGAACATGAGCCCACAAATCCTTCTTGAAGGTTCCCCCCCAAGTTACTAAAAGCATCAAGGAAGAGAAAAAGAAGTAGAGATATAAAATGCAAGTAGCACTTTTTAATAGATTTTTCTTCCTTTTCCCCAAAGGGTTCAGCTGCACAGAAAGAGTGGAACATAATAATCCTTAGCATTTATATAGCACTTTACATTTCCAAAGCTCTGTACAAACATTAACTGATCAATCTTCACAACACCCCTGTGAGTTCGGGATGTATGATTAACCCCATTTTACATTGGGGGAAACCATAACATTTCAGAGTCTGACTTCCCCCACCCCTCTGGAGGTGCACAGTTCTTGCAGATCCTGCTGATTTAAATAGGAGTTATCCCTGACACTTCTGAGCACCGGGAGCTTCGCGACAGCCTCAGGGCTACATTGCCAGTCTGTGGCTGATGCTCCAAAGGGTCTGTCTTCCCTTCCCCTGCTCTAACCGTTGGGCAGCCCATGATTTCGCACACCTTTGTCTTTCCATTTCCTCAGTGGAATGGGACCAGTGACTGGAATTTCAAGAAGCAAAACTATCCCTCGTTGAAGCGCCTACCTGAATAGTGTAAAATTGTCTTTATTTGGAACCTAGGGAAAAGCCTATTATCCCGATGTCATTTCCTTCTTATTTCTTTTTTTTTTTTTTTTTTTAATTTTCTTTTCCAACCTCTGGAATGATTTAAAATGAAATGTAAACCTGTATTGAGTGAAAGCACACAAATACAATGATATACCTGTTACTTGATGCCTTTTTTCCTTTTCTTCTTCAATCTTTTCTTGATAATTTTCTGTGTTTTAGAGAAAATGGCAGGTAGAGTAGAAGATTAATGCAAAAATGCATCTTTCTTCTCTTTTTTTTTTTTTTTTTTTTTTCCTAGGGTAGAAATAAATAGATGTCTTTAACATGAAATCTTAGTGTAAATTGTTGAATTGTATTAACTTTTTAATGCTTTCTGAGTTTCCATCCCCTGAGCATGGATTGCCTCTTAAAGCAGAGCTCTGCTTTTTCAGGAGATGGAACTGTGTGGCAACACTGTCATTTTGGTTTGCTCCCTGTTTTGCTCCTAGCTTTTGGCCTCCTGAGCCACAAGTGCTTTCATATCATTCCACCTTGGGTTGCCATCTGGAGAAAAATGATGCATTCGCTCAGAGAGGATGCCCAATTGTGGGTAAAATAATTTTTTCTCTGAAGTCATGTCCTATAGTCAGGGATGATTCCATATAACATGCAGCAGGAACATGACCAGAGTGGGAGATGACTTGAGAGAGGACCTCAGTTTTCTGCACCAGCTAGTGTGGGCTGACCCTGGCACAGGTCATGCAGAGAATGCAAACAAGGATAACACTGAAGATAGCTGCCGACTGCCCCAATGTACATAGCCTTCCTCCTACCCAGTGCACATTTCTCCTGCAGGATATGGTGTAGATACTGCAGAGCTCATAGGAGTCACTGCCACTTGCTTTTCATCATCAATATTCACCCTTTTGGGCCTCCTAGTTAGCTCAAAGAACATTGAATCTAATTAGGAAAGGGGTTTCTTGGTCTCCTCCGTCTAAAATAGGTCTTATGAAGAAAAAGGGTTCTCAATAAGACTGATGGAGAAGAGGGATTAGTATTTTTAAGAATTTCCCCAAATGTCATTGTTTTGGGTATTTTGGGTATTTATTCATTATTTATTTACCTGGAAACTATAGTATTACTACAGTAATAGGAGGCTTAAGTCTGGATTGATGCTCTATTTCTGGAAGAAAACTGCTTATTCTGCACTGGGATGTGACCTGTACCCTATTGCTTTTTATCTATATTATTGAATCTTCTGATTTTGGAGCTGTGCAAAATAGCTTTTCGTTTGGAATACTAATCAAAAGAGTGCGTTAATTAATGAAACTAGTTTGAAATGAGACATGCAAGACAGAGTCTGCCCCTTCTAAAGTTAATGAAAGATATTGAGGGGATTGGATTTTTTTTTTTTTTTTATGGGGAAGCTAGCCACTGATACAGAGATGAGCGTTATTGTAATGAAGGTTTATAAAATAAGATCATCCTCTGATCTCCATTCTACCTGAAATTGGTGGAGTCCCTCCAGATTTGTACTTGTGAAGAGGAGCTCTGAATTTGGCCCACTTCTACTTAAAAATATGTAGTTGCCCTTTAAGATGTAAATCTATTGAAATCCAACCTTAGACACTGCCAGGGTCACTCTGCTTATTACTTTATGACATTTCCAGATTAAAGGTGCAGTGGGGGCTCACATTAATTTGCTTTATGTTTGACTAGAAATGCTTCCCATCACTATTAGAGCACACTTCGAGCTCTCTTCATTTTAGAACGCTTGTCAGTCATTCGAGAATGATATGCCCTACGTCTGGGATGAATAAGCACATCATATATTAGGTAGAGGCTTTTCCTCTGGAGAGGCTCAAGAGAACTGACAACTACTTCCAAGGAAGGTGAAAAACATACACAAACCCAGCAGCCAAATGAGGGAGAAGCAGGGAAATATTCTGCGTTGTATGCTGAGTTGATTGAAAACATCCAGGCAGTTGTCCTGTGATGGCAGTTTTTAAAAACTCAGATCTGTGGGAATAAGAGGCAACGGGGACCAATACTTCCACATGCACCTCTGCTCTGCAGGGCGTAGCAAAGAAATCTTCCATGGGGAGCTTGTACATCTCTGTGCAAGCCCCTGGGTCCCACACTACAGAGAGCCTTCTGGATTTAATGGAGGGGGAGCAACCTCTCCTAAACAGAGTCACTTTCCTTTTCGATTTCATTTTTTGGAAGTGAAAAATAAATTCTGTCACTTATTCCACTGAAATCCGTCTTGAAATATATTTTTAGTTTTGGTATCAGTTTTGAAGCTGTTTGCATGTTAGGCCTTTAGGGGGAAAAAGCGATGGTTGTACCATGAAAGTAAGAATGATAATGTACCCTGTTGTTTATTGGATGTTTCTGGGTACCCCTGGCATGGGAAGCATTTGTACTTTCTTTACCAACAGGCAAAACATCAATTTGGAGATCTGCTGATTCTGCTTCCCTGGGGGAGGAATTTTGGCAAATGTCACAGCAAAGTCCCCTTTATGGCTCTTGAACCAAGCGACCTCTCAGTGCAGATCTGTAGGTCACAAATCCTACAAAAACTGGGGGAGAAAAGCAAAATAAAAGACATTTTAGCATTTTGATTTTGAACCTTTGCAGTTGTATGAACTTGAATCTCAAAGACAGTTGCAGAAATACCCTCTTCTGAAAACACAAGGCCTGGTTCTGAGAGAGATGGGTGAAAACTGCTTTCCCCAGAGCCACTAAATTTTAAGTACTGACACAGCAAAACAGTCATAAACACCTTTACCTTTATACTGAGGCTGGTAGACCTGCCTGTGCACTTAATGTGTGTGTGTTTAAGTGTCTGGCATCCCTGTCCATGGAGTTTTGTCAGATTGGGCCCTTCAGTCCGAAATTATGAATTTTGGGCAGCTTTTTAAATCTCCCTTTTTGAACCTTCATCAAGCTTTTCTTAAAAATGTGGATTGGCCTCTGTATTTATTTTTCTACAATCAGCATTTGTTCTCTGAATGCAGTCTTTAGGAGGAATGTAATGACAACATGACTAAAATACCATCAAAAATATGACACTCGTGGAGGGAAATTAGAACTGTAATGAAAAACATAGAGGCTCTCAAATTTTTACGCACAATTAACTGTGTGCTAATATGGCTCCTTGCGAAGTATATCATAAGGACAGTGAGTTCCCAACTGATCTGTGTGCCTGTGCATCACTAGTCGTGACCAACCCGTATCTCCACCTATTCCTGCTCAGCCCCTCTGAAAGGTCTATCAACCCCTTACTGCTGAAGATCTGTCCACCCAGCAGCTTCATCCATTCTTGTTGTTACATTCTCTGGAGAGCCTGGCTCTATTTCCTGCTCTATATAATATGCTAAAACACTTTACAGAGCAATGTAACCTGGGGAAAAATCGCATTTTCACAAACTAAGTGTAACCTGAGGAAAACTCACGTTTTCACAAACAAAGTGTGAAAACTGCAGCAGCCAATTGACTTGTGCATATCCAGTTTTAGCTCTTAAGTGCTCTATCCTCTCTCTCCATCCTCAGTTTAATGTCCTAACCTCAGTTATCCACAGAATTATATAGCTGAATATATATAGCTTAATCCATTCCTGGGATTTTATCTTTCCTTATATTAACTTATCCACAGATGATCTTGTAGGGTTGGCATATGTTGGAGACAGTCATTTTTAAAGCCATCTGCAGCTGGTTCTTGTGTGAATGCAGCACCCTGCAACTCATGATTCCTCTTCACTATTAATTATTTCCTATGGCTTTTAATACTGCTCCAAGTCTTAGAATAGCTCTGAATGATGATAGACATATATTATTATTACAGGTTGTATTAAGTAGTCGTAGCTCAAGTTCTAATTACATTACCCTTCAGCCATGGCAGCAGTAACACTTGGTTTGGTTCTGGAGTTTCTAGGAATAATCTCACCAGTAGTTCTTAGTCAGAATACAAGGTTAGGGAGAAAGGAAATTCTCCTGCCCTTCTTTTCTTATATGATCTGAGAGGATATCTTGTGAAAAGGGACAAAACTGGTGACGAAGAGAGAGGATTAAAATGAGAGGCTCCGTGCGTTGCATGCTAACAGGGACAGTAGCAGCCTCATGACTACTCCAGACAGTGTAGGCACCCCCGGAAAGAGAGTGCTGGGGATGTGCACATGGCCTAAGAGCATGTGGGTGCATTTTAGGGTGCTTGAGTTATGGGGCTGGTCTACTGAGCCTCAAGTAACATACGAATGAATATTACTAAATCCATCCATCAGAAATGAGATGGACACCCTCTGGTCCCCTGCATCATTCCCAACTCCAGAGATCTTTTCCTTTAGGTGGCTGGATAAAATCCTATAGAGTGAGAACAATATTGTCTTTATATCTCATTTTAATTTTTTTGACTGGGGAAAAAAATTCTAGTCACCGTGATCAGTGAGGAAAGGATGACTTTTGACTGAAAAAATCTCAAAACCAGGAGTCAGTTAAAAAGTATTTGCATTTTATTATTTTTAGTCAGTGGGTGGTCGGAGTCATCATACTTAAATGGCTGTTAATAACAATTCTGATTTGGGCCTGTAACATATTTATTGGTGTTTGGTGGTTGTTTATAAATCTTAAGAGAAATATTTTTATGATTTAAAAACGAAATAGAAATATGACAGACATTTTTCAAAAAAATATTTGAAAAAATTCCTGTGGTATTGAAACGACATGTGCAGAACATAAGGACACAATCTGATTTTTTTTTATGTTTGATTATCCAAATGCCCAAGTAAATAAACAGCATAAATAACAAAGGGACTATTTCTTTGTTCTCAAATTCCTTTATCTGATAATCTCAGGCAGTATAAATAACTAAGGAAAGGTTTTATTATGTAATACTGCACAGCAATATAGTATTGCAGGTTCTTTGGGACAGTGAGTCTCTCTCCACAGTCCCCAGAACACTTTGGCTACTACTATAAACTTATTACAATCTATTTCTGTATTGTAGAGTTTTCTTACAGTACCCATAAAAGCCAAGCACCTGATACTAGAATATCTCATTTATACGGCAATTTCCATCCCTCAACATATGAATTTTTACGTGTATGTCTGCATGTGCTCCAGATAGTTTACATTTTTCATGTATGCATCTGTGAAAATCAATATGCATATTTATTAGCAATTAATGATTTTCAATAAAAATCTAAAAAGAAAATAATAATCACTTTTAGGGATTTAAAAAGAAAATCTGGTTTATCAGTTTGAAAATGAATGAAAAACATTTCCTTACTATGTTAATTAATTACAGTTGACAAAAAGTAGGATCCTTCACTCCTCCTTTCGTGTTGCTAATTCCATCCCTCCCTCCCTCTCTCTCGCTCTCTTCCCTCAATTAAACGTATGAGAGTATCCCCTCCCCTTTTAGAAAGAAGCTTTTAGATTAATCATATTATCTTAAGGTTCCAAATCTCAATGCCTGCGTGACCTTTCTTCCGTTAGAATCCATTATCTTAAACTATCACAATAATCCTGGCTTTAGGGAGGGATAGCGGGAAGCAGGAATCAAACCTAATAGATGGCAAATAAGATTAATCTATGATCTAAGTGCCGATTACACTTGGCCCTGCCCTTGAACACCCAGGTGTAACCTTGAAATTCACATCCGCTAAGACACTGCAATTGGATTGTGGGTCCCTGAAGGGTTGGAAGGGGCAGCTGGCCAAACTTTACCCGTTATTCCCCAGTGAGACACGAACTGTCTTGGCCTGCAGCTCTCTTACTTGTGGAATTTGGCAGCGGCACAGCTGAATGTTTGTTTTGGGATGTTTAGCATTTTTTCAGATAAAATAGTTATTTTCAGGTCCTTAATTTTTGTTTGTCAGAAGCAAGCAGCCAGGGAATGGGTGAACTTTTACCTGGACCTCACAAGAGGAGAAAGCTCTCTTTTCAAAATCTGATAACTCTGCAGAAGAAAACAGATATTTTCTTTCTTTATAGGCTGACCTATGGACCCTGCCAAAAAAAATGTTCCATGTGAACTTGAGTTTTCAAGGCCCTTGTTTTCAATCCCAAATACTCCGTGTTCTGAGAAAGGACATCTGTGATAAGATGGAAATTGGCACTGGCAACTCATGTGCTATGGGGGAAGCATGCTCAAAAGAAGCAGACCCAGGGGTAATTTTTCATCAAAGAACTTTTTTAAGTCATTAACACTAGCAAAAATTTCCTCTGTTGTTGCCAGCTTCAACAGGCAGGACAGGATTGATTTGGATGTGGCAGCTCAATTTTTTAAAATTTATTTATATGTAAGGCCAGATTCTCAGCTGGGGTAAACCAGTGACAGTTTGCTGACGAGCTTAAACCCTGCCCGAGAGATGTTGGTGAGAGGTGGCAGTAATGTTCAACTGGAACCATCTATCCTCCATCAGCTCCATTTGGAGGCAACAACTGAACCCCACAGCAAAGGGGCCATATTTCTGTTTGTACCTATCCTCACACAAAAATACCCTGATGGGACTATAATGCAAGTGATAGGGCATTAGCAGGAAAGTAGGCTGTAGGAAATATCAAGCTGAAGAACATTTGGTGGCTGGCTGACTCTAAAGTGGTCCTTCAGTAATCTCAAAATTATAAAGGAGAGGAAGAAGAGAGAGAGGCAACATGATGCGGATAACACTGGTAGCCTTGCAGGGTCAGAAGTTGTCTGAGGGGTGAAATTGCTGCAACCCTCAACAGCAAAGCCTCCGGAGGGCTGAGAGAGTCCTGGCCTGTCAGGCTCTGCCCACCCTTGGGAGTCACATTTTAGGAGGCATCCAAAGATGTGATTCCCCTCAGGGAACTGCTATGCAGAGAGGGCTGTTGTTTTTCTGCCTCTTCACTTTCTTTGCCAGCTTATGAGTGTTGGCTCTCTCTTTTAAAAACTTTGCTCAGTTCCTGTTGCCATGAGGACAGTTTATGAACAGCATGGCAGAGGGTTTGTCACCAGTTCCCTACTGGAAACTGGCCTCGTGGGACTTGTGGATGCTATGCAGGTATGTAAATAAACCAGGAGATAACCTGACTCCACTTTTATTTAATTTAAAAAGAAATCAGTTGGAGGGGAAAAGTTACAAAATGCACTGGTCAAGTGGACTTTGATCAAAAAGTAAATCTGCTCACACAAGTATTGATTAGCAACATCGCTTCTTTCTCAATTCGCTTTCTGAATACATGAATACAGTGTTAAAGGTGCCTGTGGTCCCAGAATTGTAATATTTTAGAAGTTTTGTAGTGTCATGAAATGCTAGAATCTTAATCTACCTGGTTCAATGACCAGTATAAATATGAATCTGATATTATATTTCTACTAATTCTACAAAAAGCCTCATAAGGATTTTAATTTTATGGGCATGTCTGTTAAAGATCCTATAGGCTCAACTCCCAGCTTCAGCCTGCATTTCCCTAAACCTGGAGAAGGTGAAGAGCTGGATACCATCTCACGCTTGGCAGTTGATCTGGGCTGCAAACACCCATGAACCGATAGCTGGGATACTCTGGGACATGGGGTCCAAGGCAGAACTTGCAGCCATGTTTGAGGATGATGATGGGGAGCCAGGGGGATGCTCAGGCGATGTGGTGACACCCAGAGCCAACCAGAACACACAAACTCTGTGTCTTCTGTCCAGAGAGGGTTAACTCGCACTTGCAGCAGGCAGCCTCATGCCATTAAGTCAGGCAGAGTAATGAAATTTCATTTAATTTGTCAGGAAGAAAGTGCTAATGTTAAAAGGCATTTAATAAAAAGGGGGAGATTCTTTGAAAGGAAGCCTTTAAGTAATTACTTCAAGTGTCTTAGGCCTACTCACCAGAATATTTACATTAGTGTCTCCCAGCGCCAAAGTGTAATTAAATTAGTGCAGCATTTACATTCCATCCTGTTTTTTTTTTTTTTTTAGAAGTGTGATTTTATTAACAATTCTCAAAAAAGGAAAGCAAACCTTGATCTAATCAAATCAGGTGTTAGTATTTTTTTAATGTTCTCACTGAGAAAACTACTGAGTAAACTGGCTTGGAGAAAGTGGGGAGAGGAGAGGGAAGAAAACTTCATCTCAGTTTTGAGTCTCTGTACTGGGACTGATGTGGAAAACTGGCCAATACTGTACAGATTGTAAGGGTCTCCTGGTAGAACTTGTAGCGTAAGTCTGGCTGTCTTACAAATTGCAGAAGTGCACATGTGAGGAAAAGGAGAAGGAGAGGCAGTGAAGATGGCATCATGTGGAAGAAACAAGTGATAGACCTGGGGGCTACGCATCCCATGGATGTGTACAGGCCTCAACATGAGGTGATAGCAAGCTGCAAAATAAAAAAAAAAAAAAAATGTACTTTGCATATTTTGCACTGGAATGTTATCTTTTCTGGAAAATATATGTGTAATAGTCTCCTAGAGGAGGACAACTTTTCCACTTTGAACTAAAGGGAATATATTCTATTTTCCTTAGCTTCCTTATAAATGTTTCTTTTAAAAAGCAAATTTAAGAAAAGACAACAGAAATTCACTAAAGATAAAACATATCTGGGCAAATCATATTTCTGTGACAAAAATGGCTCTGTTATAGTGTCACAGAATTGCCAGTGCCAGTACCAGAGGCCACTGGAGCTGTATGTCAAGAAAGAAAAGCCTATGGAATAATTTTTCTAACAAAGCAAACAAAACAAAACAAAATTATAATTTTGCAAATGTTGAAATATTTTGGTAAAAGATACAAAATTGCCTCGGGAGTTAGTTGACCATTACATGTCACTTCGGTCAAAATGAAAGAAAAGTGTTTCCATCACAGAGTAACTAATATCTTCTGGTTCTTAAAATCAGCTGGGACTCTATGGGGGGCACAAATTCAAATCCCTAAAAGAAAATAAGCAAAATAGAGATTTAAACATGACTGTTTCTTCATTGCCTAGAAAGAGTTTGCTTGACTGGTTTTATTTCATGTGAAACTTTTCTAGATAAAAATATATTTTAAGTGATGATGAACACAAATAAACAGAAGCATTTTCCAGAGTTGTATCGAAACACTGCCTATGGCTATATAAAAACTAAAGCCACCATAACTGCTGTGCAGCTTTCACCTGGGATATAGGAGTCCCAGATTCAGATTTCCATTGTGTCTATTTATCAGTAGGAACTTCAACCAGGGTCCCTAACAAAATTTATGCAGCAAGTGTCTAAAAAAGTAGTTATGTTTCCTTTGCTCTCATTCGCATAGTCCTGTATCTTGTAAATGTTCTGGGTAGATATGAGGGATAGCTTCTAATTTGCCAGGTGAAAGATAATTTAAAAAAAAATTAAGTGCAAATGTTCAGCAATACAGAGGGTTTCAGTGTCCTTCACTAGTGATAGATTTTTACCATATCCAGCTTGCCTGTACGTGATTCAGAGAGACGTTTTAGAAGGAGCTTTCTCCACCCTGTATTTAAAGACTTTTTTGAAAAGAAAAAAAAAAACTTTGTGGCTGAGAAAAAGCTCTTGCTTTTACCACTACTTTAAGCATCTACAGTGGGGGTGGCTGGGATTTGGTGCTAAATCAAAGGGTTTTGCAGGATACCAATAGCTGAGTTATTGGTAGGGGAAAAGCATACATGTGTAACTCCATCCTAGACAGAATGGTTTCCTCTTCCCGTGGTACTGTGGATTCAAAGGCAATCTAAACACTCAAAGATCCTAGAAAAATATCTGAGCTAGGGGAAACTGTCCACCACGTCAGTGAAATGGTGACGGGCTGACACTTTCAGAAGGAAAAGAGGAAAAAACTGTAAAAGCAATGCACTCTGCTTCTTCCTGCCAGGGCTGTGATGTTATTTACAACTTTTTAAGTTCTCTTGTATGTATCTGCCTGATTCAGAGTGGGTTTTTTTATTTTTTCCTGTGCTCCACAGGCTTCACACCCTTTGAAGAATGACTAACTAAAGGTTGTGGTTTGAAATTGCTGTTTGAGTCATGACAAACATGCTGCAGTCTGCCAGAGAAACCCTGATGGGGGCAAATCCTGGTTAGACCAGCCTGCATGGTGCTGCCATGGTCAAAGATAGACTTGGATGGGTTTACTCAGGAGTCAATATGTTTAATAACAGCATAGTTAAGAGGAAGGAAAGGAATTGAAAAGTCTTGGTGCATAAAGATAGCCTGAGCCCTGGAGATGGCTGATGTCTCAGGGTGTTTCATGTGTCCCATTGGGTGGTTTTTAGTTCAACCTGTGGGCAGTCACAGAATCCCACTAAACTACATCTCCATTGTTCTTACCTTAAAGGACATCGATCCCATCCCCACCTCTCATAACTAATTTTCAAATAATTGAAAGATTGGTGACATGTGTTTTATTCTATTATATTTTTTTACTTTTGAGGTATTAGGGTTTTGAGTGTGAAGTTTTATTTGTGGACCGACAACAAAAATATGCAGTGAAACATGCTGGGATTACCACCACCGAGCCATGGTGTGTCTGCTCTGTTCATCAGACCTGGTGTTATCAACAGCTGCTGTGTCAAAGAGTGCTGAATCTAGTGTCTATTTACATGGGATTTGAACTGAGCACCTGGTGTTTTCGAAAGGTATGAGCATTTCATGCTGCAGCCATTTTGGTTGCACGTTTGTAAGGGAGATAAGGTTCAGGACAAGCAGCACTCTGTTCCTGATTAGTGCAAAAAAATAAATCAATCCTACGAAAGGGCTCTATGATCTGGAGAAAGTGGAACTTGCTGAACGTTGAAAACTTTTGAAAAGCCGCACTTTTCTTCTAGATGTCTGAGCAGGAGCTAATCTCTTACAGAGATCTGGTCCTGTCTCTTAAAAACACATTTTTTTATGGTAGAACAGCTGTTGTTGCTTCTGTTGTGATGATCTGGGTGAAAAGTTTGGTAACAGAAAGAGAGGCTTTAAAAAAAGCAAAAGGCAAAAAAACTCAAAAAAAAAATGCGTCCCCAAACCCACCCACTGAAAAAAACCCTTCTGCTCTGGCCTTCCAGAGACATAAAACTTCTAGTGCTTTTTAATGCAATTAAAACAAATGCTGACATTATTTATAGCTAAATTACTGGCAAGAAAAACAACTAATGACCAAAACCCACATTTGTACCATTAAAAAAAAAAAAAAAAAAAGAAAATCCTAAAGGGAATGATTTGTAAGGATGTGGTTAAACCTATTTATACCCTGGGTTCTATTTGTTTTACAGCCAGCGGTGCACGAACAACATGAAAGGTTATCTTTGACAAGGTTTTAGCTATTATTTTCTTCCAGTGAAATGGTATTTCTTGAGAAAAAAAGGTCTTCAGAACAAAATAACAATAAATCCTGATTTAGATACATAAAGCTGCCATCGATATCACATAATATCAGTGTTCTTTCTCACTCGATACAGGCGTTTTTAAGATAAATGGTAAAACTGAACTGGAAATCCATCTGGCCAGCTGCCTGATCTAATGAATAACCCCACTTTGGCTCCTGCAATGTAAGCAGAAAGAGTTCTCTCCCGGCCGCTTTCGTCTGTCATGAATCTACAAGACAGCCGACATAATATCTGGGCGACAACAGCGTGCTAACAGTGCAGTGACTTCCATTTTCTTTGCTTTCTATTGATTTTCACTTAATAACTGGCGAAATACTAAACGTCCGCCTTGAGTACCTAATAAATCCTGCCTGAGCTTTTTATTGAGGAGAATTTAATAAAAACAACCATTGCGGCTGAGGGATTTTTCTTCTGGACAGAACATGGTGAGGGGTGGGTGGTGTGCATGGGGCTGGGGGGAGAGACATTTGAATTTACTAATTATTTCTTTTTTTTGGTAAGATATCCACCCCTCCCTTTCTCCTCGCTGCCCTCTTGAGGATCTGGCATTGTTTCTTTCAAAGGGACCCAGTTACCTTGTCTTGTGTTTGTTTTCTCCTTGTCCAGAAATGGCCCCTGCACACATGTACTGCCATGAGATAAGAAGAAGAAGGACATTTGCAGAACGAAGGCACCTCCATCACATCCACCCTACCCACCCACACTTACTTCTTCAATCTGATTTCAATTTTGTTAATTGTTATGAAGGCTTCCTAATTGCCAAGCGCGGGGGCTGTCAGAATCCTACAGTAACATGCTTTTTATTGTCCCATTTTACAGCTCTTTTATGTTTGACACTTGACACGCAGGCGTGAAGATCCCCCGTCAGATTGGTTGGCTACTGTAACAAAATGACATTTTAAAGTTATACGAAGTGTTAAATCTGCATCGAGTTAGAAACAAAACAAAACAAAACCCAGTGGTTTATAAGTTGACAATTAATCCTAATTGTTAGCTTGGGAAAAAAGAAAAAAAAATCACTGGAAAAACAAAAGTAAAGGCCAAACCCCTTCTTTCTCTAACTGTCCAGCAAGTGCGTATGTGTGTATATGTGTGTATATATATGTTGATAAATATGTTATGTACAGTTTTCCTCACTGAAGATGAATCAGGAGAGACGAGGACACCATTCCTAAGCACAATGTATTATTTTCCTCTGCATAACCTCCCGGAACGGCTCTCTTTCTTTGCCAATAAACTCAACAGAGTTCCTATTATACAAAGCTGCTCTTTTAAAGCATTTGACAGTTTTTATTTTAATTGACACAGAGGCAGTTTCAAAGTCATTGGGTTTAATGAACAATCATCTTAGCATTTGCCTGCTCAAATCCTCTTATTCCCAGCAGTTCACAGTAAAGTTTATTCTAACGGTTGAAATTAAAAAAGGAGAGAGAGGCAAGTAGAAATGTTGAGGAGCTTATATAAAAATCTGCGAATCTCAAGTTTTGTGCAGTGCTGTTATGAAAACTACTCAGCCATGCAAAGCAATAAGAGGTTTAATTACTCATTGGTAGTCCCTCTGCTGCTCCTGATGTGGCGTGTGGTGTTGCGGAGGCCTGGGAGAGATAATTGAGGCATATGGGTGGAGTACAGCACTGTTGTGGCAGCTCATCTATGTTTTTCTCTTATTTTTGTGTGTGCCAATGTCTCAGTTCTCCTGAGGGGCGGAAGGCTCAATAGTTCAGTGTGGAGAAGTATCCAGCAGATGACCCTGATCTGAAGCACGTAAGGACCTTGAAAGGGAAGAGGACATCTCCTGGTGGTCTGGCAAATCCATGCTGACTAATTCCTGCAGCTGTAAACCTCTGAACCTCTGAGGAAAGATCTATTTTCAGGTTTGGTTTAATTTATCCAATCTAGGCATTACTGGGCTCATCTGGCCAAGGATTTAATGGCTCATAATAGGTGTAACACCAGTGACAGCCATGGCCTTTCCCTTCTGCAGGTTATTATGGAGTAAAGAGAAGGACACGATTACTGAACCTGAACAAAATCTGGACCCTTAAAATCACGTGGAGGGGATATTCAAACCCAGGAATTCTTGAATTTATTTGTAGTTTAGTGTCCATTTTAAGGCAGACTAATTCATGAACCACCTTCATTGCACAACTTCATGTGGCAGCTCCATGAGAATAAGAAAGTAGTTAAAGTTTCTCTTCTGGTTTATTAATATATGTTAATGACATTCAGCAGCTGGAAGTAAAATCGATGTTCCGGCAGGGTGTGATCAAATTGTTCCCCATAGCTGACCAGCCAGTAATTTGTGTACTACCTGTTGTTACAGCTTGGAATCCTCTTTCTTAAACTAAAATATTTTTACAGTTTTTACCAAATGGATAAAACAAGAAGAAATTTTATCACTATCTAAATGGAGTAATAGAGTGACAGGACATATTTGCATTCTGAATAGATTAGCTGGTCTTTTAAATATTTATTTGTGTCTATTTTCAAAGTCCCTGATCCTCTGAAATTTTCCAAACACTTCTGATTTGACAGACTGGGAAATCTGTCTGCAGCTCCAATTATACTTGAAAAGATACATATAAATGATTTGACAAGTTAAAAATTAGCAGCAAGTTCTATACCTAGCAAGATTTTGTAAGCAGCAGTTCATAATTCATGATAACTTCACTCCAAAGTTCATGTAAATTCTGTATATGTGGGATCCTTTAATTGGTAAGCATAAAGGTGTATTGCTATTCACCTAATGTATTCTACTGCTCAACAAAAGGTTGTTGTAGTGAGCTCTGATTGTGACAAATGATTTACTATTAGGAACATTCTGTAATTATTGTTCGGTGGTACCACAGACCGATACATCATTAGCATGATAGACGACCTTTTATATCAGCAAAAATAACTAAATTAATAAAAATGGCTTCATTCCAAACCCTGTCAGAAAGCCAATACTTGAAACAATCAAGTATCAGTGATACCTGAAAAGACCAGAGTTATATTTTTGTTAAGCAAATCTTATTGTTTGCGTAATAACATTGACATGTGCTGTAGAACAGAGGGCCAGATTTTCAGCTGCTGTGAATCAATGATCTAATTAATTCTATTTATGTAGAGACACACCACTCCACATCTGTCAAGGGTATGATATGTAGGATTTTATTGTACTGCTAAAAGCAGGACTGTAAATGAAGTATTAGAAAACTTTTTTTTTCTCTTCAAGAATTCTGGGAACTGATGCCAGCGTACTCCGACATGCTGGTTCTGCAGATTCTGGTCCCAATTACATTCACACAAATCCGGTGTGGCTCTCCTTAATGAAATATTTCCTCCAAATTTATATCTCTGTCATTTGAGTGTAGAGGGGCCAGAATCCCATCCTTTAACCACTGAAGTTACAAATTTACAAACCTAACTGAAGAATGGATTATTTTTTTCCTACTAAATAGTCTAAGCTCAAGATCACGAATTCTTTGTTATCCACTATGCTGTATTCACTTTTTAACTTTTTTTCAAGTACTTGACAAAACAGTGCAGTTTCTAACATAAAATAGTAAGCCACAAGTTGTGGAGACAGTGTTGCTCTGCAAAATACAGAAAACTTGGGGGTGACGCCTTTAGCTGTCTCCATATCAATTGCAGATAATTTTTATGAGGAAGACAACTATCTTTTGGGAAATGATGTGAGTCCCCCAGGCTATCTCCCTGAGCCCACTAAGGAGTCAGCAAGGAATAACAAACACAGATACTACTGCTTGGGGAAGGGTTGGAGATAGAAGCTACAGAGCATTTCTACCAATTAATTTCTTTCATGTCTTCATTTCTAACATCTCCCATCCTCTCCCTACCCTTTAGTATGGGACAGCCCCCATATAAGAAATGTAGGAGGAAAAGCCATGTTGAGACTGGTGCTGGACAAATCCCTGCAGAAAGCCATGACCATGGCTGAATGTACCACTCTGGACTATTTTTCTATTGTTTTTTGTTTTATTCAGACCCCTCCTATATTCATACTCTCATTTCATCTCTTCTTCCTCCTTTGGTCATTCCACCAAGCTGTTGATTCCCCAGGTATTGAGGTATATTGAACTCAGTTGGACACTTGTCAAATGTTCAGTGTCACATCTCTCTCTCTCTTTTATTGTCCAGTCTTGTTTATGTGTAAGTTCCTTCATCAGGGACTGTTCTGTGTATAGGTGTTTCCCATCTCTCTTTCTCAGTTGTCTGTGTAGACATCACAATGGTAAATAGGGCAAACAAATATGAGATGGCTGGATCACAAAATGTTGCTTGATACCTGACTTGGTTTTCTTCACTGTAATAAATTCTGAGGATGTTTTCTCAGTGACACATGCTGAAAGAAGAGCATAAAACCAATTAGTATATAGGTCATTGTCTTCTAATAGGCAAAGAACAAGATTTTGGGACTTCACTCCTGCAGCTGTGTTACTAACTCACTGTGTAACCTTCAGCAAATCCCTTTATTGCATCTCTGTAAAATATTGGTAATGAATTTACGTTTTGTAAAGTGCTGGGAGATCCACAGATGAAAAGCACTATATAAGCTAAGTGTTATTAATGTGATTCACTCAGTGAAATGAAATCTCTGTTGAGCAAAATACTGTTCTGTAAAATTTATATTTAAAGTTACATATTTTACAGCACCAAGAGAATGAAGGTTGTGTCACTGTTTCCAACATATAAACTATATTTAGCAATTTATTCCTTGGCTTCTCTCTAAGTAAAAGAAAACAGCTTGATGTTTAAAAATAACATTTTGTAGGCTTGACGTTCATAATTTGGACTGGAATATTTTTTAAACAATTATTTTAAAAGAATGAAAAATCTCTTTCTGCTCATATATAGGATAAATTTTAATTCTTGCATGGGCTATATGATGAAGTTTAGCCATTTATCTTGAATAGTTATTTCAATTCATATAAACATTGGTATAGAAAAGTGTTTCTGATGTCAACCATTTTTGTATTTTAATGCATAGCTTGCCTTTTACTGTTTCATCCTGTTAAACAGTGGGGCAGTGTTGAATACTGGACAGTTCAGGTTTGTAGCAAAACCTCTCTATTTTTAGTTCTGAGATGGGCTAAGTTGGAAAAGGTTATACAAACCACATAAATGTAGGGAAGTATATTTGACTATCTGACTTTTAAAAGCCTTTTTGATTTTATTAACTGATATTACCTGTAAAATCTTCAAGGAAGTTGGTTCAAATATCTGAGTTTTAACCCAATACATTTTTGTTTGTTTGTTTCAAGAAAGAGAGAATTCATTCCTGATCTGCTTCCATAATTTATTTTCAGACATATTTCTGTATAAAAAGCTTTTGGTTCACAGTGACTTCTGCCAGGAATATAGCCCAGCTTTTTTGTCTTGAATAAATTAATCAATTATCACTATTATTGGAGAGTAGGGAAGGAAGAAAATAATATTACAGAACTTTACCGAGAGGATGTAACTAGTCAAGAAGAATGGAATCTGGATTTCATCTTAGGTGAAATGTTATGATTCCAACAAAAAACAAAAAGTCTGTCTAAGGACTGTGCACAAGACTCTTCCCATTTATTTCCGTGGCTCCTACTTGTCATCACCATATGAAGAGATAATAGAGTTAGGCTCAAAAGTGCCCCCTTATGAGGAGATCAAACTAAATGGGCACCTTTTTCTAGGTCTGGCATCTATATTGCAACATTGCAACTCTAAGCTCCTACTTCCTGGCTTTTTTTTTTTTTTTTTTTAAGTTCCCCCCAATAGATATGAATTATTATCTATAGAAATATGCTTGACCCACAATCATATTCAAACCCACTTTGAGGAATTTGAAGAAACACTGAAACATTTAACCAGATATTTTCTTCAGTCATTATACAAGACTCAGGTCCTGATGGATATGCTGCTCTAACTTATTGTGAATGTCTAGCCATGAGACATTAGCTTCTCAAAATATCTGGAGGCTGTAATAACCTGGAAAAGCATAGCTCTGAACTAGAAGTAGAACCTACAGCAAAATATAAATGTAAACCCAACTGATTGAGGAGGTGAAGCAATGTTTTGTAAAGAAAAGCACACAACAGGGCCTGGAGCCACACCCCTGTTTATAGTAGAGAGATGAAGGTGTTATCATGAACTTTCTTTGTAACAAGGTCTGTAGCTGCTTTTAATTGCAATATAATCTAAGATAATATAATATCAGGAAATTAGGCAGGTATCAGACTTCTTCTAATTTCCAGCAACCACAAGAAAAGACAAGCCTTGTTGCTTGTGCATTTTCTTGGAACACTCTGTGGAGTAAGTAAATCTTATGAATGATTTTCATTTTTTGAATAGGTCCTTGTTTTCCAGACTTTAGATTCAAAGAGATATTCTTTGTCCAGTTCTTCTAGATCAAGGCTAGACTTCTTAGCAGTCAGCAGTGACTCTTTGAAATTGTTTTCAAAGCCAAATGTTGGCTGGAACTATTTTAGGCCTTGCCTTTGCTACCTTGGCCCTTTCTGAAAGGAAGAAGTTTGCCCTTGAAAGAGAGTTAAAGTGCTATGATTCACCGACTTGGAAGAATTGCAGGATGCTGACTGCCTGAAGTGGTGCCTCCCACTGGACCAGTGCAAGTTTCCTTCCTTCTTGTCTGACCAAACCATTAAGAAGTTAGTCAATTCCCTGAAGGTTACTTCCAAGGAATATCCAAAAAGGAAATACCCAGCCCTGGAAAGGTAATTTACCTAGACAGGATTTGAAATTCAAGGTTCTCAGCTGAGGGAGAAAGTCCCATATCCCATCTAGCTGTGGGAATACAACTTCACAAGCTTTTCATCCCTTGAGCTAACAACTGCAGACCTTCCACTGGGAGGTGTCCTATAAAATCCAAAGTACTTCGAGATCCATATATTATCGCATCCAGCCTGTTGGGAGACGAATGTGGCATACCAGCTTTCTTGGAGAAGCAGTGGCAGAGCAGCATTCTCAATTTGAGAAGGGTTTGAATCTTCATCTGTGTGTGATGTCTCCTGAACAGAAGCTATTTTTGACTTGGTGGAGGCATAAGTAGGAGGAAATGCCAGCTATCTGTCTTTAGGGACTCGCTGTAATTTGTTTCCTTTGTTCTTAAGGACCAGATCCCCAGCTGGTGTGAAATGGCATTTCAGAAGATCTGCTCTTGTGAGAAACCAGTCCTAAGGCCTGCTACACTGGTGGAGTCTATCGCTAAGAAACCAGTCTCCAGGCCAAAGTGCATTATACTCTACCTAAACACAGTGATACTATTTGAAATTAAAGGGGCTGGTAGGCTGAGGAAAGCTCACACAATATCTACTATTTAGGGTGAGAAATACACTTTACAGGACCTCTAGCTAGTTAAAATGTTTATCAGAGATTTTTATTTTGATTCTTTCTGTTTTCAAAGTCCAATTTAATCCTGAGGAAGATGCACTGGAAAGGAACATGTAGGGGACTGGAGCAACTGCATGGAAATGGGTAAAAGTAGCTTGGGAGCTCTGGAGCAGTTTCTTGGAAGCAGGAGCATCCTCACCCCTGTGTTTCTTGGCCTCCTTGGCATTTTTGAGAAAAAAATGACTGCAGAAAGACACAGCACCAGGAGTAACAGACTGGTCTGAGAGCACCAACTCTTATGCAAATGAGACAAGCTTCTAGATAAGAGGTGAACAGTTTTAATCCTTAATCAGGTTGGCTTTGGCCTGTAGGAAAAGGCTGTATTTTAAAACATACTTTTTCCAACCACTTCTCACCTTCCTCACCTTCTCTGCACTCAAGAACCCAGGCAAAAATGCTGAAGATTTCTTCATTAGAAACACCCCCAGAGACCACAAACAAACAAAACCCACCCAGTGTCTCCAGAATATTGGTATATCGAAAAACCCTGACAACTGTGTGAACATATTTTCAACACCTGTTCAGTACTTAGCCAGATGCCTCTTTATTGCAAGGTTTGTGAACACTTACCTGCTTGTTCGATATATTTGGTTTAAAATGTGCAAAAAGATGCAGCAGGAGGAATTTGTGAAAGTTCCTTATCACAATCTCTCTATTGAATTCCAAATGTAAAACTTTGTGGATCAGACGGACAAATTTCTTCCTTCTCTTTCGTGCTCGTGTGCCTCTGTCCACCTCCATGCGTCAGTTTCCCCTTCTATAAAAAGTACTTCTGGTTTGGTCTTTGAACTTTTCTGTGATTTTCTGATGCAGGGTGATGTTTTACACTGAACTACAATTTCCAAGTAAAGAACTGCCCTTCTCCATGATGGCTAAGCTGGACAGTAACTTCAGTGAGGATGTGACTGTTTAGGTGGGGAGAAAGCAAAACTTCTTCCTTGGTCTGCCCACTGAGATTTCATCCTTTATGCCAATCTCATGACTCAAGGCACATAAAGGTTTAAAAGGACTGTTCCTTCCTTGAGTGCGACTCTGATATGGATACATAAATGCATCCGAATTTTAAGCCTGAAACACACTTTTCTCAGAACTTTAATTTTTGATGTTAAAGATATAGCTGTCTCTCACAGCGCAACAGGCCTCAGACTTTCACAGCTCCAAGACATAGATGTCTGATTACTTAAGCTCTATTTGAAATTAAATTCCAGCCTCAGGGGCATTTTGATAATAAATTCATTTAGGGAAGAAGTTGCTTTCACAGACACAAACATCCTCTACAGCTATGCTCTGTGCCAGTATATCCACAGAGAAAATTTTAGGGTACTTTCCCCACATTTCTCTTTCCTGTATTCTTTTCCATGGTTTGACTACCTGATTCACCACTTCTTTTGGCAGATACTACCCTCCTGCACTTGACTCAGCTTTATTGCACTTCCAAGTTTTCCTCAAGCTAAGCACGTCTACATCGCTATTTAAATCTGCCTTTGAGGATGGCACCAGCCCGCCAACACATCTGAGCTTCCTTTCCCCTCTTAATCCTGCCTTTTATTCATAGCAGAGTCACCTTGATGGCTGTTTGTTGTTTCTCCTCAGATTCCCTCGCATTTGGGGGGAATAGAGAGAGGAATTGACAATGAGGCTGGTAGTGGGGGTCATGGAGTGGGTGCTGGCTGAATCCACGTGCTCAGAGGCCATCAGCCAAACAAGCTCTGGGGATGCTGAGTATCCA
This sequence comes from Athene noctua, assembly GCF_965140245.1. Taxonomy (NCBI): domain Eukaryota; kingdom Metazoa; phylum Chordata; class Aves; order Strigiformes; family Strigidae; genus Athene; species Athene noctua. The sequence goes on along the minus strand of NC_134049.1, from coordinate 10,267,651 downwards.
GGGATGGGGACCAGGAGGGTGAGGGTGACCCTGTGGGCAGATGGTGGAGTTGGACTGAGCCCTGACCCCAAGCTGATACTTGGCATGTGCAGAAGGAAAGGGAATTTCCCAAGCAATAGTGGTTTTGCTTCCTTGCAGAGAGGAAGGTAAATAGAATTTTTAAAATGAGACTGAGAGAAGTGAATAGCTTTCTGTTGGCTTTGGTTTCCCCCAGGAATCATTTCTGATCCTCTATTTTTGTCTCTAACAAATTTAGACCATATTTTCCTGTTGCTGTATTTCAGTCTTCATTTGATACCATACTACAGTGGCTTTAAACAGTGATCAAAATGTATGTTGAATTCCCAAGGACTTTACTGAGGTTGCTGTATCCAACACTTAGAAAAGCACTTTGAAAAAGGGTCTAAGGATTATTATTCCCATTTTATGGATACAGTGTCATATTATCTCAGACATCAAGACGAAGGATTGTCTTGCACGTATTTCTTGTCCATAGGAAACCAAGGAGGGAGGTGGAAATCTCAAGATAAAGAATATTCCAGCAAATTTGTAGACTGCTTCCAGCAAAAAGATAAGCACTTCATCTTCTGTGGTTTGCCTCACCTTGATTTCTACTTTTTTTTTTTTTCTTTTTTTTTTTTTTCCTCACACTAGCACTGGCTAGGAAGAGGGAAAAGAGAACATTGATGAAGGACTTGCAGGAGTTTTGCTTGTAGCCAAATTCTGCTATCGACCACTTCTCGGGAAATCTTGCTTACAGGGACTGGATTTTAGGCTCTGCATTTGCATTCAATGATAATGATTTTCTTTTAGTCCAGCTGGGATAACTGCAAAGATAGTGCCCAACTGCAACTCTGTTGAAGGGAGAGTGCAAAATAGATTACAATTCTAAGATGAGTGGAGCAGTGGGAAAGCAAAATGCTCAAGAAAAATCCATGCTGTTAGAGCCATAACAAGGACTCTTGATTATGCAGGTTAAAATAACTCCTTGGCTATGCCTTGTATCCAGTATTATTATCACTTCCAAGTGGGGCACTTATTTGTTTTTTTAAAACAGGTAAAGCTTTAAGAAAATAGCCTGGATCTTTAGATAGAATTGAATGTTCTGTGACTTTAAATGAAAGCTCCACTGTTGTTGGGCAAATAAATTTAAACCACTTAACATGGCAGAGAAGGTCAGGCAAGCTTATTATAGTGATCATAGCGTTACAGCTATTGCGATTGACCGCTGCTCTTTGGAATCACCAATAATCAGAGGCCGCAAGCTGTGTTTGCAGAGAAAGGTCATCATTCATTTTTTTCGAAGCATTAATATCTTTTGTTTGTTTGGCTCAACATGAAACAGGAATCGATAGAGGTAATTCACAGAGCAATTAGCCCCTCATCTGTCAAACGGTGTCTGGGTGTATTTAACAAAAAGACCTTTGGAAAGGTTTAAAAAGGAGGAAAGTGCCTGTACAATCAACAATTTATATTTTCTACATGACACATTGTGTATGTATCTGTGAAGAGAAGGGACCTTGGGACTAAAAAAATATACATAAAACATGCTGTAAATCTGTACCCAGACTTTAAAAACCCACAGTGAGACAAACTGTTAACTGACTTGGAAAAGTTTTCCATGCTGTTCTTTTAGCAGAGATAAAAATTTTCTACCCAAGACTCAGGGAAAAAGTTAGACAGCTGTTCAAAAACTTGTCAGATTAATTACATGAAAGGGAATGGGGCAGCATATAAACCATAAAAGGGCAGAGACAGAGGCAAAAGGTCCCTTGCAGCCCTGCTCCTAAAGTTTAGGGTACTGAGTCGTGTCGTCGTTCATCGTCCCCCGTCCGTCCCCCCCCCCATTATTTTCTTCACAGGGACACTTAGGAGTGTCAAGGAAAACTGAAAAAAAAAGTGCAGAAATCAGAACATAAGTTATTGCTCTGTTACACTTATGAAATCTTCCTATAAGCACTGCTGAACTCTCAAATTTAAGAGACTAAACCAGGAGCATAAAGCTACAGTAGATCAAGGGCACTTTATTTCTGAATAAGAGTGTCTACCAGGGGATTTAATATACATTAAGAGTTGGCTGTATAGTGCCTGTGTTTCAAGGTAGAAGACTGGCAAAGAGCATATGGACTGTTAAAAAAGGGTGTATTTTAGACATATCATAAAAGGTTTGGAGGTCGTCCCAGAAGTGCAGATGCTTATTCCAGATAAAATTTGGCTATCTCAGCTGCTTAAGAATAAGGCTCTGGACTTTATTAGATGAGTAATTGCAGGTTAAGCTTTCCTCATTTTTTGTCTCAATGTTGAAATTCTATATCACATTAGAAAGTTTAGAGCTGGTGAAAATTAAGACCTCTTCCAAAGTCCAGAAATTTGAGTTCCAGTTAAAGCGAATTTTAAAAGTCCCACCAGAAAGCTTTCTGTACTTTCATGTTCTCCATGATTTTTATGCTTTACCCTGGGTAACAGTTTTATTTAGTTAGTTATTTAGTTATCTTCAGGACTCAGAGGTGCTGTGGAGCCCACCCATTTGCTTAGCTGGAGCCTGTAGAAGCTTGGATCTTTGGTGCTATAGACCTAGGCAGGTGCTCATTATAGTCATTCTGTTCATTTAAATAGGTTTCTGGCAGTAGGCTCCACATCAAGGTCTTCAGATGTGGACAGAAGGTGTGTTAATCTCTGCTTGCTAACTATGTCAAGTTCTCAGCATGTTCTTTAAAGTCTCAACTCTTGTGTTATTGTCAAAGACACCAAAGGCACCTCATGCAAAAGCAAGGGAAAATAGATCTTGAGCACTGCTGGTACTTTAAAATTGCTGTATTCCTAGATCTAATACTGCCTATTTTCCCATCAATCTTTCCATGATTTTGTTTTGAGCCTTTTTTAAAACTGAAACACTTGCTGAAATTATTTGAAACTTTTTACTTCCTGGGTGATCATTTTAATTTGAAGTAAAATGAGGATTTTTTCTTTGTGACATCAAAAAGTCCATGAGTGATTAGTGAAACTTGCATCATTTATTGTGAAATTAACATTAAAAATGTAAATGTTTATGTTCTAGAAAAAAATATGCTATTTTAGTCTAAAGAAAGTTTAAAGTATAGCAGTCAGCTTCTTGTTTGTAAGCTCTTAGCTTCTTAATCTTCAAAATGCAACATATACAGAGAATGAAATAAAATAACAAATTAATGTAATTTTCCTATCTCAATCAATGCTCTAATAGGCTGATCTCCGTTTCACATCTCTAGTACTGTAGCATTAGTTCACAAGCACTTTGGTAGTTTCTCTGTTTACTTTTCCTTTTACGTATTGCTATAAACTCCCAATCCCAATTCTGGGCTTCTGCTGACAACAGATATAGGACAAACTTTTCCATACTACACACACACTTTTAAATCTAAGGCATCCAAAGCACTGTAAGTTAAACAGTCAATTAATTTTTTACCGATATTTCACTAACTCTTAACATTTTTTATTTACATTGTTGTGCAGATAGTTAAAGAAACTTTACAGCTTTCATATTCTAGTCTGAGGGCAATCAGTGGTCTGGGAGATTATGGCAGGTGGTCTTCAAAGTCCTATTATCTTTGTGGTCAAAGTTCTATTATATTTTTGGTGTTTTTTCAATTAAAAGTTTGATTAACTATGCTTGGTGGTTCATGATGAGTTTGGAGTGCTGACAATGCTCTGTTTGCCCCCAAAGTGTGAGAACCAGTGCTCTAGAAGAGGGTTATATTCCTTTTTCTTTTGATAATGTGAGTTAAATTCTTGGAGGCTCTTCTGTGATTTTTCTCTGATTTTATGAATCTATTCTTAGATTTAGCTAGATGGATAGGCTGTTGGGGACCATGCTACTCTGTTATTGTCACTGAGGTAGAATAGTCCATCAGCAAAACACCTCTTAAATATCAGTCCTGGCTACCATCCAGAGAAAACCAAGACATGCTATTGAACAACACTTAGGACCAAATCTTTCTTCCTCCTCTGCCACCACTAAGCAGATTCGTTAAAGGTCTTGGCCTGTATTTAAAATAACATGAGCTTAAAGAACTTGCTAGTGTTTCATCTTAGAAGACATTAAGTGTTAGAGGAAAGGCTGAAAAAAAAGTTGGCAGGCTCCTCATCCAAGAAGTTCAAAGATGGTGTTGATACCTAAATGTCCAATCTATCCTTACACATCTGTTTGCCAGGCAACTTGTCTAAGGAGTTGGGCAGGGTTTTCAAAGAAGCAAATGGCAGTGAGATGCCTGACTACCATTTGTGCCTTTGAAAAATCTACCTTCTTGTCTACAATGACGTTTCCCTGAAAATTTACCGTCAGCGGTAAGGATAAATGGTTTTGACAGTCACTCAACAACTGCAAGCAATTAGAACCATCTAGATCTGCGCTGACTCTACATGCCATGGCATTTAAAATACCGGCAGTCAGTTTGTTAGCACTCCCACTGGTGAGCACAATCTCTGTCTGTATCTGTGAAACATTTCCAGGTAAGTCAGTCAGTTATGAATAATTGCCGTTCCAAACAAAGTTAAAAAAAGAGGTGGAGACCTTTGTGCCTTTCACAATAAAGGGAAAACATTGCATAGAAAATCATCAAAATCCAAAAAACCTCAAGAGAAAAAGACAAAGCTTATTTAATGGATTTGCAGTAGTATTTTTATACATTACAGCAAGTCAGAACTGGAAATGAATGACTTTAAGGCATGCTGTCATTCAAAAAGGAACAAAACACTAATTGCTGTTTGGCATCGTGTTTTTGTTTATATTTATGACTGCCTTTCTTAAAAGCCTGACTTCCTATTCATGTGCAGGTTTCCTTAAACAGTTTTAAACTAAACAATTAAACGTTCATTCATGGATATAATCTAATAGGAAGGAATTCTTTTGTCACATTGTTTTATACACTTGATGAAGAAAATATTTCAAGTTAGCTTTACGAATCTTTTAGGAATACAAAGTCCTATAGGATTTCAACTCTCAAGAATAACCCACATTATGTCCCTATATTGAGAAGTTAGCAGTTCCTTTTTGTGGCAACTTTAGCAGCTGCATTTTCTTAGCTGAGAGTAACATTTCTTGGAAATGGAAGTTTATCTCTGTTTTGCAAAGGCCCAGAATACACCTTTTTTTTAAATCTGAAGAACCTATCCAAGGATAACTTCAAGACTTGCCTGATTTCCCCAACTATTGACAAATCTTCAAGTTTAGCTTCAGGAATAGTCAAGGGTGTCCCCTAGAGGGTATGTGACCTATCATCCTGAACAAGCATAGCAGTCAGAAGTCAGTTTTCAGCCATGTGCTGGACCATGGAGCATCCTGCACTTACAAGTGCTTTCTGCAATCACTCATAAAATATACAAAACTTAGGAATTGTGAATGCTTTGTGTTTGAGGACAGTAAATTGTGAAGGAAAGAGATAATGCAGTGTAGAGATAGTAAAGGATTTTGGCCCAGATGACACAGAAAACTCATAGCAGAGGCAGAAAGTGAACCAAATTCCAAGGCAGGGACAATCGCCATGCTCCTCTTAGAAGTCCTCTAAATAAAGTCTCTGTTGAAGTTGAAATATTTCCACAAATCATTCTGGCTTTGAAATAGCGTATTTTACTGAAAAGTTTCCAGTTAGCTGTGTTGTTAACGTCAGGCCAAGTCCTGAAATCCTTTATTCAGGTAAAAAGAGCAACAAAATGTAGAATAGCTTCTACAGTAAACTCAGTAGGTATCAGATGGAGAGATGTACCTGGAACAAACTGCAGGCCTGGAGCAGGAGAAAGCCATGCTTGCTTTCTACTGGAGCCATGTCATGCATTTCTGTCTCGTCATTAGTATGGAAATGCTTACACAGATCGCTTTCAGAGCCTCTATAGTGCTTTATGGAGGCTAGGCCTGTTATTTATCCAAATTCAATTTGGATCTGGGTATTGCTGAATTTTTGAGGGCCCTCATATAATGAACTTTGGGCCACAGTCAAATCTGCGCAATAGAGAAGGCATTTTCAGAAAGAGCCCTGCAAAACTATTTGGGCTGGATTTTCAAAAGCACCTAAGTGAACTACACTTTTTCAGAGACTTCTGAGTGCCTTTAAAAATCCCATCCTTTGAGGTTTGAAATTCAGAAAACATTCAGGCTGACATGAAGGATAAGGTTATTGTAATAATAATTGCTGCATCAAGACCTGTCCAGTCTTCCTTTGGCAGAATTGCCAGCATATTTCCTCAAACAGGATAGGACCCAGTGTGCTTGGCTTTCAGTTTTACCGTCTCTGGTTGAAGGCAATAATAGCTTGGTTTGTTTTGTTTTATTTTGTTTTGGGTTTTTGCTTTTTTGAAGTAAAGACCTGCTAGAAAAAAATTGTTATTTCATCTACAGCTAGCAGACTTGTGTTTGAGAATCTGTCACTCTGCTGTCACGCTTCTCATCTATATTATTAACTATTCATGCCTCATGGATAGTCCCTGTTTATGTTCTTTCAGTTAATAAGTCTTCTCAGGTAACCTCATAGGGCTCAAGTGCTCAAATTATATTGAAAAATGGCCTGGATGTCACATTTGTGAGCAGAACTGGATTTGCAGTTCCTATCTTCCAAAACTGTCATGAAATGTTTTTTGGTTTCATCTCAATCTGTCAGATAATTGGTTTTATGTGGACTTGTTTATGACTGATGGAACCTACATAGAGATGTCTTCTGACACTCCTCCATGTACACATGGTCTTGATACCTCCCTCAAGTCTGCTCCTTCTCCTGCAGATATATCATATCTACTTTGATATTTAATCCATGTGTTCCCAGTAGGAATCTTGTGACAAATTGTTCTTTTACATCATTACCAAATGCCTTGAAATGAAAACATACTTTGGGTGGGGAAGGAAACCTAGTTATTAGTTAAATGAAAGCAAAATTAGGGACCTGCTAATAAAATTAGATTTTCTGGACACTTTTAGTCAATGCAAAAATAATTGTGGGAATATAAAAGGTTTTTTATGGTCAATTATTCTTGTCTTAGTAAGTATCTATAATCATAACCGCCTCTGAATAGGTAATAATCCTCAGTAGGGAGAAGAGAAACTTCCCTGCAGGACCATAAGGAAGGCAAAACGTTATCACATGCATGCATAAAATATATTAATATTGAGATGGTGCCAGTGTTAAGGTCAGATGGTTAGACATCTTTTCTTCCCCAGAAAATATACTATTCCACCTTATTGGACTGCTGACATCCAATTGATCTGCATTATTGCTCTCTGGCAAGTGTATGTGCACCTAAATGTTTCAGATAATAGGTATTACAGTATTAGGTAAAAGCTTCCTTGAAGTCTCAAGCAATATCAAAGAAGTATAAATTGTAGAATGGGAAAGATGAAGATGACACTGGAAAGCTTTGAATGAGATGTCATTTTGCATTTAGCAAGACAACTGAAAAAGTTAAGACAAAGAGAGGGGGAAAATGCTATGCCCTCATTTTTTTTCAGCAAATGCCCTTAAATGCTTACAAATGACCTCGTAGGAGAAATGAGTTTCTCTTGGGTTTCAGACACTGTTTATTATCTGGGAAAGAGATGAGGAGGAAAAAGCGACAGAAAAGTCTGAGAAATTATGCTTATTTGAAGGCAAAATACTTCCCATGAGCAGTGCAGTGAGAATGTACTCTACATGTCAGCTGGATGTTGACATGTTTGTGTTCTTCACGAGGTCCTTCACCGAGTGAGGAGTATGAAGAACTTTTCTGAGGAAAATCCTCCTGGAATCTGAATCGAGTGACATCACCATACCACACATCGTGCCTGGGAGATCCAGATTACTCCTGGTAATGAAAGGGGAAAGGGAAGCATGTTCTGTAAATAGGGAGCTTGAACCCAGATTCTCTGGCTGCTACCCAGATGTCTCTCAGTACAAATGGGCTCATCTGATCTTTCCAGTCAATTTTATTCTGGAAAGTAGCCAGTGGGCCTAGTTCATGACCCAGTGATGTCATTATAATTCATTTTCACTCACCACCAAGCCTTCTGAACTTTCCATTTTACAATGGGTCTTTTTAATAAAGAAGGCAGTCATGAATAGAATTCATAAGCACTCCTAATGATTTATAATCTTTTTTTTTTTTTTTTTTGCTTTAAAATGGACAATCCTGCCTTCTCTGTCAAAACTGCTTAGGGAGGTTTATTTCTTCTGTCATAAAACACAGCATAGATTTTATAGGTAAAAGGAATGCTATTGCCACCTATTTAAAATGGAAGCTCTTGTGGATATAAAAAGTCCTCTTCTGGTTCAGCAGCATAAAGTTACTGCAATAAAGAGGTAGCTACTGTATCGATGGGTCTCCGGTTATGGCAAATGTGTGGAGGCTTTCATGGGAATGACTGGAGCCCTTCCCCATCACCATCGGTGGGGTATTGCAGCTCGAGCAGCACGGTATGAGTGCACCGGAGGAGACCTGAACAGCTGTGGCATGTATAACCTGCAGCGTGTACCTGCACAAACAAGACATTGCTGAACTTGGCTCCAGCTCCCTCCTGAAGCCTTGCCTCATTGAACTTGTTTAACCCCTCCCAGCTAAAATAAACTTTCCTGAGATTACTTCACTTATCCTCGGCATGGATCTTTTCACCCCTGGGTTGTAGGAGCTGAGTGGATGATCAATGCATTTGCAGCCTGCACTGTAATTTAACTTGCTGTGTCTGACAGGAGATGTGGAATTGCTAAAGAGAGGCTTTACTTGTAATCTTCTTATCATCTTATCCTGGAGTGTTTGTGAAGGGGGAGGCCTTTCCAGCAGAGACTCAGAGTTGAGGGTTAATGCTGAGAAAGAGAAATTGCCCTATAGTGCATCTGACTCAGTGACCTGATAAAACATGCTCTGGACAGCTCATGAACTCCAGCCTCTAACGACACCCTGTGCTCAAGCTTTCCTGCACTAACATCACTTGCCTTCCTTTCATAAGCTCATTAAGAAAAGTCACTGGCTGTAAATATGATGGTGAAAAAAAAAAAGCAGATCTTTTCTCTCTTCCTCTCTTTCTTGCTCTCTTTCATTTCTGATGCTATTTCAGATCTTCTTGGCTGAATAATAATTAGCACAAGTCTTGTCTGATTAATGGAAATGAGATGAATGGCTCAGCGCTTCTAAGAACTGGGAGGAGGCAAGGATCAGTGACACAAGGGGAAAAGGTGCAGGAAGTCAGGAACTAAGAGATCCTGGAAAGAGAACTTGAGTTAGGAAATGGAAGGAATGGAAATAAGGACTAAGGAGAACAGAAGGAGTGAAAAGAGGAGCAGGAATTGAGAGGATCCTGGAGGTGATGAAAGAAAAGAAATACCCATTGGGAACTGAAAAATGTGAGGAAATTCAGGCATCTGGGTAAGAGCTAAGTATTGCTGGCTTCTAACTGGAGCTGTGCAATGGATTTGTTGCACAGTCTTAGTTAAATGGCTTCTTTGAGGAGTAAGCAAAAGGAAGGGAGTGATTCTGCCAGCTCCCATTACCATCTGTGGAAATCTTTCTATTTCCTTTACTAAGAGCTGGATCAAGCTCTAGGACAAGGGATGTAAGAGGGACCAATAGGAGAAACTGCAGAGACAGCTAGTTAAAGTAGAAAGGGAAGGAGAAGTGGGACTTTAGGATTAATCAAGAAGCTAATGGGGAGCGGTGACAAGCCATGAAAACCAGTTTTTGTAACATAACATCCTGCAGACATAAGTGAAATGTCTTAAAGCTTTCACATGCAGTCATACTGTAAAGTTGATAATCCTACAGAAGCGCATGGAATTAATTAAAACTCCTTTAAAGGGCTATTAAGGGGAATTCCAACTTCTTTACTGTCTGAGTGCTGTTTCACACAGTTGTTATTGATTAGACTTGAGTTGTAAAGTGGTTTGTAAGAATTAGGGAAGGGCAAATGGTTTAGAAATATACACGGTGGGTGTTCAGACTGGAGCAGACCAAACTCAAATAGTTATGGCTACTGTATTATTAGATACTCCTCTCATTTGAGAAGGAAAGAGGAAAAAAAAACCTCCCTTGGGTGAACCTCAGAGAAGTATTCCAATAAGTCTTTTCCCACATCTGAGAATTTTTGGGTAGGAGGGGTAGTCAGATCTCAAGTCTAGAGAGCTTTGGCTGTGAGCAACATTCAATGTATGTGGCCCATCAAACCATAGGTGCCTGTGATAGGAAATGTACTCCTAGGTGAGTCTACTTCTGATCCTAGTCTTATTAGTACCAGATTTGGTGTAGACTTCACTCACAGTCCTCGATGTGATGAGCATTTCGAGAAGGTGTTGTTACCTCTAAGTGGAGAGGAGGGTATAGAAGTCCAAGATAAACATGTAGCTGCTTCTACTTTTAAGTTTATATAAAATAAAATAAAATAAAATAAAATAAAATAAAATAAAATAAAATAAAATAAAATAAAATAAAATAGAATAAAATAAAATATTAGTAAGCATGAAGCTTTTGAAGTATACTGCCTCCAACTTGCCTTGTACAAATCTAGCCATTCTCTTCCTTGTGCTTTTGCCTTCAAGTTGAGCTGCTGAAATGCCTTCTCTAAGTCTAAAGAAAGCAGTTGTGAGCAACAAGTGTCATCAGTTAAATCACCTCTTCTTTGCTAACATGAATAAGTAAACTCTTGTACTAGATGCTTGATTTCCCTCTTTTCTACACCAGAAACTTGTGATTGTGCAAGGGGTGTTTTGGATCAAGTCCAGCTAGCTCACAGCCATTAGAGACAACTTTCATGCATAATAACAAAATTCATGGAATTATCAGGGTTTTTTAGCTCATTTAGTAGTTTGCTTCTCTACTCCCTTATTAGAAAACTGTTCCAAGATCTTTCTTCTAATTTCCAGCCTAAGGGTACACAAGGTTAGTCTACAGGCTTTTGTTACCGGATCAACATTGCCTCTTTGGTTATAGGACTCTTTGCACTCAGATCAGTTTCTTCCTTGTGCATTTATAGAGTGATTATACAACTTCTCAGGCAGCATTTTGTTAGATTAAACAAACCATATCTCCTTTGTCCTCTTGGAAGACTGTCTCTCCAGCAGAATTTGAATTAAATAGAAAGAGATGTCCCTACACAATGTCTTAAGTCCTTACAGTGGGTGTAAATGTGAAGTCTTGGGGAAGCAGTCAGTCTGTTTTCCAATCTCTAAAAATATAGAACAGATGCATAGGTTGTCTTATGGGGAGAGCTTTTGTGTCCAAGCTTGGGTGGAACCCAGCATTGAACTTTGTCTTTGACTCTGGTACAGCAAGTTATACACAAATATAAAATCTAAGGCAGAGGAAAGGAGAAGCTGACCTGCTTATGACTTCAAGGAAGAAGTAAACTGGGAGTAGTGGGAAACTCTGTGATCTGTCAGTCTGATTACCAGCCCACACTTCTCTATGCATTTCAGCTACCACTATCGACTGCAATCCGTCTTGTATCATGACCCTAACCTTGTTATCTTTCAAGGTCTTGAGTCTTGGGGTACTCAGAGAACTTTTCTCTTTCTGGCTTCCCATGACAAGAGCTGTTCTTTTCTTCCCCCTCATCCATCATATTTCACAGAAGATCCTTAAATACATCTCGAGTTTGCAAAGCTACCAGTTTTTTGCTTTACAAGTATTTATGTTGCAAACAAAAAAACCTGATGCTAAAATCTCACCATTCCTGTTGGCGAAAACTGAAATAATTGCTCAGTGGAAGAAACTGTGAATTTTCACAGTTTTATTCTGGGACTGAATTTTGGCCATTTTTGCAGTGTATGTGTTTTTCATGTGTGTGCCTGCATTCAAAAGGCCTGGAGGAAACACACCTCTTATTTAGCAGAAAGTCATGAAAAAGATTTGGACAAACTCACCAAACCCACTTTAATTTTCATAAATCTGATTGTTTTGACCTTTGCTGACAGGTGATGAAAAGCATGAAACTTAAAGACTTGTCCTGATGGACTCTGGGTATTGGGGTTGTTAGTGTCTGATCACTGTCTTTGACATCACCACCAGCAGAGCTCTCCATTTGTCAAATAAGATCATAGTTACCTACTTCCTTGTAACAATTATCTATTACTGACTGCTCCACTCCTGGTGAAATGTTTTGATAGCCTTGTCACAAAACCACTGAGTGAACAGAACTATTGGAAGTTAATTTTCTGCCAGGTTGTCTACCTATTTTATGATGATCTTATGCCATTCAATTAAGAGGATTTTACCTTGTACTTCAATAGGCAAATATAGTGGACCCTGACTCATCCCAGATGACCAAGCATTTCCCACTTCCTCACTTCCTCATGACAAATGCTCTAATCTTCTGGGGGTTGGGGGTTTTTTAAGATTTTTTTGTTTGTTTTTAACTTTGCAGACGGGACTATGAAAGGGACTTATTTTAAAGACAAGCTAGAATTTAGAGAGTCACCATTTATTTCCACATCAATTTTGGTTACTCCTCATTTAAGAGGAAAATAGAAACTCCACTGCTCCAGGAGAGCAGTCTGGTAGCATTGTCAGAGTACAGTGGCATTCCAAAGACAAAATCACCCAAAGAAGGAACCACAATATTAATCTAATCTGGTGCATTAGGGAGCACTTGCTTGACATTTGCCGCTCCTGTCAGGCCTAATAGAGAGATTTTTACCTGTATTTGCCTATTCAACATATCAGCCCCTCAGCCAATTTTGGAAATTATTTCTGATTTATGGCTCTCATTCTGGTGAGTGTCGCCTCAACCTGTCAATTATCTCTCAAAGCAAATGCTAAGTGAATGCTAGCTGGGTAAAATTAATAAAGGAAACCTTTACTTTAAAAAAACCGAAGACACAGGCTTTTGAAAGGGATAATTCAGCCAAGCTTTAACTCAATTGCTGCTCCCTATATTTTCCAGTAACTTGGAGAAGATGCTAGAAAAATATAATAATACAAAGGACAAGGAGTGTGGTGGGGGACCATAGTTTTTTTAATTCCTCCTCTGTAGAGCTGCTCAAGTTGCCTCCTTCCTCCTTATCCTGAGGATTCTTTGTCTCTCTATAATACCTTTAAGTCACCTGGAAGTACATAAACCCTCTTATTGCTATCAGCCCCATCCAAAACACATTCAATGCGGAGTAAAGAGCTGTGACCAGTTTTCATGATGTGCTTTGTGTTGCACTTCCACCCTGCAGAAATATGTGTAGACAAACCATAGAGAGAAGCACTGTCAAATTCTCATTCATTCTTCTTGTGCCTGTTTGCTTTGCAGAAATGATGTTAATGATTTGTAGGGAACCATAGGGAACAGCCAGTCCATAGCAGATCAGGAGATGCTGGGGTTGATTCCTGAGACTTCATCATTAGCACCTTCTTGGTAAAGGTCTGCCATATTGCACATGGGAGATAGTTGGATCCTTCAGTACCTGGATATTTCCTGCCTGTACAGTGCTTAATTATTGTATTTAAATGATTTTAGAGACCTTGTGCTACTGGGGAAATCCTTTATCATCATTTGGAAAATACCAAAAAGTTTTAGCCCCAGTTATTCAAATAATGACTATGCCATTTAATCATATTCCTCCAGAGTTTGTGTTTGCAGGACTACTCTGAGAAATGGATGAGACTTACAAAAAGGCTGCCTGATCTCATGGGAAGTATGAAATCAGGTCCAAGGGGGTGCAAGGCCCTCTATTGGATGCAAAAATTTAGTTAATCTAATCAATGAGTGATAAGAGTGGCATGTGATGAAAGCCTGGCAACCTGAATACTAGGTGTCCAGTCTCAGCTTTCAATTGGATTAAGTTATCACCTACTGTAGTTCTTAGAAATCTTTTGATTTGAATTCTCTTTAAGATTCTTCCAGATATTTTTGCCCAATGTGATATGACACTATAGTTAAAAATATTACCATGTGTGCACAGTGAAACAAAGCATGTCTGACTCTATCTTCCTGTGAAGATGGCATGGTCCTTTACATTATGGATCTGACTACAGGAAGACTCAAACAGCTAATATTTTTCCTAGAGCTATTTGAAACAGAAAATTGTTGTGAAATTGTGCCTGAAAAAGTTGATGTTCTACTACATATAATTTTATAAACTTCATTGCAAATGTAAAGTCAGTGAAATGATATTTTTTATCAAATAGAATAGTAGTTAGGTATTAACATTTAAGGACATTTTTATTTCTGCATTTCTCCCCCCAAAATGGGTCTCTTGCATCAGAAAAGAAAAAAAAAAAAAAAAGAAAAAAAAAAAAAAAGAGAACATATCTATATATATACACACACATACACTTCTACATTTCCACTTAAAAGTTTCATACAGCTCCTTTCTTAAGTGTAAAGTCTGCTTATTCACTGCTATGTGAAATAGACTACTGAAGGCGTCAGTCTCTAGACCAGGCAGGCTCCAATGATCTCCTGATTTTTCAGGGCTGAGTCTGAATTCATGACTTTCAGACTTGACTTTTAGATTTATACTGTCAGACTTTTTCGACCTTTGGGAAGCCTGGATCCCAGATGTGAAAGGACCCAGATGGCCTGAGTTCCAGAGTTGTTGAACACCAGCAACACAGATTGAATTTTAATAGGAATCATGACAGTTCAGCTCTTCTCATTTTCAGATTGAAGGTTTCCTTGACCTATGTGAAGCTGGATTGTATTTCTCTCTTATGTGACCTGTTCAGCAGGTCAAATTACCTTTGCATAATTAAGGACATTTTAGTTCCTTCACTTTAGGATAAGAAATACCTCACTTTCAGATACCACTGGGTAAGAGTTCACATGAATCAGGAAAAAAGAAAAAAGAAAAACCCACTCTCGTTTCATTTCTTACCAGGGAGAACACTGACTATTCAACTGGTCCATCTGTCTGGAAGAAGCCTCCATGTAGCTCTCCCTGCATGACAGAATCCTTATGTTACTGCATTGGATCAATAATTTCTCATTTGGGGGCCAGCAAGGCCCTGTGAAAAGTGTGGTTCAAATCAACTGGGTCCTGCCGTAATACTAAACCAAGTGTCTCTGCATCTGAATGTTTATACTGTGTCCATCTGGGTTAGGAATTTCTTATTTGGGGCCTGGCTATGTCACAATTGCGTCATCTCCCTTAAAGGGAGGAGGGAAAAAAAGAGAAGTCTGGTTGGGTGTCAGAAACCTATATAATTAAAAGGCAAGAGTTCAGTGTTCAATGACACAATGGTGAAATGCCCTGTTTTTCTACAGCCTCGGGCTATTGAACCACAAATAAATCCCATTTTAATGAAAGAAATCTTATTTTGTCTACAAAAATCTGAAAGTCCAGGAACATAATGAGTGTATAGAGAAACCTCACATCATCTTGGCTGTGCAGGGGTTTGCCTGCACACCCTCATATAATTATATACAGACCGCATATGTACCTTTATCACAGGCAGCTGGAGAGAAACGAGCAACAGTTCTACAGTCAAAGAGAGTCAAGAACCACAGGCTGTACATTTTTATGTGACTGTTACTCTGAACAACCTCCTTTAATTTTCCATTCTTTCATTTTAACAAAAGCTTGAACACTTCTCCATTGATTTGCCTATTCCACAGAGAGACAGACAGAGAGAGGGAGGGAGTAAGTGAGGGGTGGGGGTTGCTTTCCAATATTATGTAAAACATTTGGTTTCATGAAGCAAGCTGGAAAAGGGGATGAAAAAAAAACCCTTTAGGAAAATAGTTTTCCATTGAAATCAGTGTATAAAGTAGGTCCCATTGGGAATATGTTTTCTCAAAGCTAAATTTTTAAATTCTTTCTACACTTCCCATGCCACTTGTCAGCAGAGAAATGAAAGGGAAAAAAATAACCCTTGGGGTTTCACAGCTTTGCACATTGAAGAAATAAGGGATCACTCAATGGTTATCAGAATTCAGCATTTCTTGGGGAGGAAGAATCTGGCATCCCTCAGACTGTTTCACACTTGTGGACATAATGACTGGAAAGATTAATTTATTGTGGCACTACTTTTGCAGTTTTGGAGGACTTTTGTGTTGCTTTGTTTTCTAATTGTTATTAGAAGCCAATAAAGGATATCCTCCTACATGCCATCTTGTGTGTGTGCGTTTTGCACATATCAAAGTCATACAGTTAATTATCTGCAGTGTAACAGAAGCTACCCTGCTTGCGCCAATGTGGAGTACTCAGGCCACCAAGACAATTGTAACAATATGAAACCATTAACTCAGACTACTAGATTGGCACAGGCCAGCCATTCCAAAAGCACTGAATGTGGGTTTGAGCCACACTAAAATAAAGAAACAGCTCTAGGGAAGATGGGAAACAATGCCGGCAATGCTGCTAGAACATCACACGTCTCCTCAGAAAAAGTTTACAGTTCTCATTGTTAAACTTGACAGGCATCTCCTCTAAAGCCAAAGATTTAATATGATGCTAATAGTCCCTAAGTAGAAGGCTCCTCCCTTGCATAAAAATACTCCTGTGTTTTCACTATCACCTTTGGAAACACGTAGATTGCTGTGCAAGAATTGTTGTACAAAATCAGATAGTCGTCCTGTGCAGAAGTATCTCTCCCTCCTAGCAAATAATTCCTGAAACATCAAGGAGAGAGCAGGTGAACACTCATGGCACCTATAACAACATTTTGCTTTATAGAAATCTGTAAGGCATCCTTCTGAATTCAGGGGGTTTGGGTTTGATCAAATCTTCCAGCTCTCAGGCCAACCACAAGTTTTGCACAATTTCCTCTCAAAGCTATAAATTAAACAAGGCTGTCTCACAACATGACCCAGATTTGTGGACAGGCTTGCATAATGTATTTTCTGAATTTGTCTCCCAAATATCTGTGTACTTAAATTGAAGTGCGTAGCTGATAAATTAACATGACCAGATATGATCTATCACTAACAGCTATGTTAAGAAGTTTCTATGATTCTGTTGAGTATTGTGGTGAAACCAATGCTTCTTTCTCTATTTTCCTCTCAGTTTGGTTCTTTTCTTTTTTTTTTTTTCTTATTTTTTCTTTTTTTAAAATTTTTATTTAATTTTTTTTTATTTCAGAGGTGTTTGTTTCTGCACATTTATGTGTATGAATGTGTATGTATGAATAGAAAAATTGAAATGTTAAGATTAAAATAAAATATTAAAACCAATGGAATTTATTTCTGGGATAGAATCGCAACATAATTTTTTCTATATAAACAAAATGCAAGAATCCTAAACAACAACTGCCAATTGCCAGCCATTATATTGACGCCTAGTTTCTGAGGTTTTTGAAGACTTTTCCTGTTTCTGGATAATTCTGAGGGATGCTGCAAGAAATATGACAAATAGATGTTACTGACACATCATCATATCATAGAAACAAATTTTCCAGTAGTGAAAGAAAAAGCTACTATCTTAATTATTGCCCCAGAAGTGTGGCAGCCATTCAGCTGAAATATGGGGAAAAAAATTCCATCCCTTTACCTGTACCAGTCCCCCTTGAGTAGGGCAGTCAGTAATGCAGCGTTTCATGTTGTCCTATGTCACAGGACATTTTAGAGGTGGTGGGGGTGGAAGGGGAATCCAGTACATCTTGGGACCACTGCATGTGTGCTTGATTTACCAGTAAGTGTTAGGTCTGTTGAACTGCATCATCATGGTAGTGACTGGCAGTGCTTCAGTGTCCGCCTTTGGGAATGCTGTTTTATAAACGAATGGGTAGGTCAGCCTGGATACATATTTTATGTGTCTAGTCATACATATTCCCTGGGACTTTCTCCTGTGCAGCCAGGGCAAATCTCAGGGCAAAACACTGCCTTGAGATTCTTGCATGCGGTTCCCAGCGAGACTCGACAGAGTTGTGTCCCTGAAAAATTTTGGTTTATAATATGCATCATTGAATTCTGTAAAGCTCCACTTAGAGTGGAAGAACACGAGCAGACCACGTTCCAACTCAGAACAGTGTGAAAATAGCAATTAATTTTAAGTGGGATGCCTGCCTTGACTGACACTCGCTGGTGAGGAAAGTTACGGGCCATACTATATGGAGACTTTACTCTCCGACACCAAAGTTAGTTAAGAAACTTTTTCTCCCTTGTCTCTCTAAAATGTGTGCGAAAGAATTGTAGGTTTCCTGCCTACTATAAGCCAGGAGGAATAGAGAGCAGGTATTTATTCACATGTTACTCAGCTGTCTGTTTGCGAATAGGGGGGCCATGTTTTCATAGACCATGTTTCATAGGCAGCATGTGTTCAATAAAACGTTTGTACACTTGCCAGAAATCAGGCTGCCAGAGTGATTTTCATGGATTGTGTCAGCAAATGTTATTAGCAAATTGTGTAGTTAACCTGGTGTAAGACTTTTATTACTGCTGGGTATACTTACATATCAAAAAGCTTCTGATCCCCGCCCACTCTCAGCCTTCGGCAAAGAGAATCTGTAGTTTTTTTAAGAGACCGTGTTTACAGCTAACTAGTATTGTTCCTAATCCTGTAAAGTCTATGTGGGAGAGAACCCCATCAGTTTCAGTCTTAATTAGTTTTGGCAATTAGTTCTCCTGGAAGGGACCATGAACAAGGTCCAGGAGGCTTCTCAGTGCATTATTCCTCTTCAGAAATGAGCCTTCCCCTGGCTGTGTGAACCTTTGCAGGCATGAAAACAAAAAATAAGCAGCGTAAGTCACTACAGATATTGCCAGCCTGACTGAACAAGAAGTTGTGCTGCGGGAAGGCATGGTGAGAAAGCTGTTAGGGTACAAAGGAGTAATCTGTGGCTATTTTATCTATAGGGAATTAGAACAAAAAAGCCATGCGCTACATCAAAGGCTCCATGACTGGAGACTAAATCTTTTCTTATTTAGCATTATGTTAGTAATTACTGATTTAGAGGAGAAGAGGGGGGAAATGTATAGAATTTTCTCTCAAGATATGTCATTACATCATCACTGGTACTTCAGATTCTGTTAAATTATCAGATTTTATAGAATTTGATTAATTAAAAAAAGGTTTGTTCTCCCACTGCATTGTAAATTATTTAAAACCCAAAGTGGCTTAACTTTCCCGGATATCTATTAGATGGTCATCTTGGCCAGGGAAGACAAGAGGACAGATGACTTTTCCTGAATTAGAAATGTAGGTACTGAACTCAGGACCTGAGCTTGTAGCGCATCCTTTGCAGAAGCTGCCTGGCTTTGCTCTGCCTTCTCTCTTTATCTGTTAAAAGAATCTGGTCATGAGGCTTCCCACCTTCCCTTCTTTAACTGTCAAGTGCTGTGTGAAGAGGCATCTCCTTACACAATGGCAATCCCAACATATTTCTACATATAGCTAAAACCTCTCAGAAATACAAAAAAATAAACAGAGAAGTCTGCCCTGGGTTTGGAACAAGTGCAAACACATGATGTGGGGCCTGATAAAAGGAGCTGAAATAATTATTTCCTTTTGTCTTAGTGCTGAGCTCTGTATCCAACAGCATTAGATACTGAATGCTGCTGTGCACCTGGAAATATTCTGTTCTGAAGCACTGGAGAAACTTTACTCCAGTCTACCCAGTATAAATATGTTGACAAATCCACTTGGGCTTTCTTGTGTTTGTTTTAACCAGCCTACAGAATCTACTGGAGAAACAGAGTAACACGAATTTTTCAGATATTTTGCCTCTTGAGATTCATTGGTTTTATTTCTTGGTGTCCCTATGCCAGGGGCATTTAGTACAGGTCACTGAGATAAGAAAGAAGGATTTGTTACAATATCTGATCTGTTAGCCACCTGATGGGGTATATAAACTGCTCTCCTTGTAAAAATCATGGCGCTGGGAGGTTTGTATAATTTATTTTAGGTAGTACTGGGAAGCTGTGTTATTGGGATTTTGGCAAATTCCCTTGAAATCAAGCTGGACTGCAGTGGATCTTGGTTTGTGCAGAAGTCACTGTTTTCAGGGCATCAGTCTCTTATGCACATGTGTATGAGCAGGCATCTTATAAACTGCTTGATTGCAATAGAATTTCTTCATAATTTCTCAGAGTTGAAAAAATTTCTTAAAGGCAGCAGATGTATCACACTTCATTGTACAAGGGAATCATATTTAAATCACAAATCGTGCCACAACACAGAAATTTATCTTGTTGTAGGGGGTAAATTTCATTCAGTCATTTTAGCCATGAAATAGGTCAGAAAGGAATAATTGCATAGCCTGGCCATGGGAGCCATTGTAACTTTCTAAATGTGGGATGAAGACTTCCATTAGTGTTGTGTGCATGAAGGGGAGGGGAGCCCCTGACACGCGGTGTGGGTTGGACTGAGGGCTGTGTCAAGATCCTTACTTTGGTGGTTGTGTTTCAAAATGGATGATATGAAAACATTTTCCACTCACAGGTTGAGCAGTGACCAAGGAATGCAAGATACAAAGGAGAGGTGGGAAAAGAATATTAGGAAATTATTCCCAGTTCTTCACAGTGTTGCCCCAAGGTGTCTCTCAGGTGTTCCTGATGGGAAAGCACTTGATTTTCCATTAGGCTTGCACAGGAAATGGTTAATGCCATCATCACCAAGAATTGAAGTGTTTGTGGAATAAAAGCTAGGCACTCTGCCGATCAGCCACCAAGAACATGTTCTGTGTTAGACATTTAATCATATTACTGCTCCCAAAGCCGTCGAAGCCAATTTAATCAAATTGTATCATGGATGTGGTGTTATTGTTTTTAATGCCTATTAGGAAAATAAAAGTTAGCACTTATTAAATGAAGATCCTCTTGCATGTTGATTGCTTTGCTAATTTCTTGCTGATAAACCCTTGTTTTATCTTCAGAGAGAAGGGTGGATTTTTGTCAAGATTCTCAGCAAAGGCCGGCATGCTGCAGGGTCTCAGACATCAGCTGCACATAGGAAATGAAAAATAAAAATAGAACCTTGTTCTTCTCTTGCTTGTACCAATACCAAGTCAGAACAAGTACAATAAAGTCAATGGAGTTATTTCAGTGTAAAATGAATGGATGTCAGTGTGACTGAGAGAGGAAGAGGGATGTCCATCCATTTTTTCTGGCAATAACTATATTATCACTCTGTTGCAAGAAGGTGCGCAGAACATAGCAGCGAGACAGACAAACAAACAAAATGTGATAGAGTTGAATTTTGAAGGTGGCACATTTATCTGCTAAAAATCACCCAGTGGCTTTCAGTAGAGAAAATGGGTTTTGACAGGATGGTGATATTGGGGGGAGAGTGGGTGGAGGGTACATATATCTCTCAAGAAATTGGGTACTGATCTGATCTGAGAAAAAAAAGTGTTGCATTTGGTTTGAGGCATAGGTGACTGGAACTAATTC
The DNA here is from genome assembly GCF_965140245.1 of Athene noctua. NCBI lineage: Eukaryota > Metazoa > Chordata > Aves > Strigiformes > Strigidae > Athene > Athene noctua. The sequence continues at coordinate 10,246,416 of NC_134049.1, read as the reverse complement.
TTGTTATTTCTCCATGTTGATGTGTGATGGATCTCTGAAGGGTTATTAAATATATGAGTTGAATTCATGAAGTTTATATGTTGTGTATCCCAGGGCACTCATAGCAATATGACCCTACTTTTTCAGCCATGTTTAATGCTAAAGGAAAGACTGATGATCCAAAAATTAATTAATCATCAGAAGAGATCAAGATGAAGTACTTTGCTTCTCGGCATCAACTGGCTAAATGAATGAGGCAGATCCTTGCGCTCTTTTTGAAGCATCAGTGAAAAGGCCGCTACTGAGACAAGGAACCTGTTTTGATGAGACATTGCTTTGTTGCATTAAGGCAGATCCTCTGTTGTTCTATAAACTGCTTTGGCAACAGCATGAACAAAATATACCACACTTTCAGTGTTTGCCATTACAGGAGTAGAAATTGCAGTGATACTTGAAGGAATAGTAGTTTTCTTCCTTTCTTCCTGAATCTAATTTAAAGTTGAAAGAAGGTTTCTGGAATAGTAACAGAGCAACAGTAACCACTGGTTCTATTCATCTTACACCCAAATAAAATGGTTCATTTCAGCTAAGTACAATATCATGCAATGCTGGTTAGTTTAAATGCTTTGTTTAGAGGGTTGTTTTTTGCTTTAAAAAAATTATACAGATACTGCTGAATGAGCAGTTAGGAAACACATGTTTCCGAACTGCAGTTACAAGTATTGTAAAATATGATTGATACCATATGCTTTCATTCTTTTCTTTTCTGCTTTTTAAAATGCAAATTAAATTTTGGAAAAGGGTTTATATATTTTTATATTTCTAAATTAATAATAATAATTTTTAAATGGTCTGAGCCATGTGGTACCAGAGGTTATTGCTCTGCTCTGCCGCTAAAGAAACCCAGCTTTGATTCTGGATGGAACATTTGACTCCCTGGGGCTGGAGGCTGCTGTATCAGCCAGCTGGTGGCCAAGTATTTGAGCCAACTCCACCAATTAGCTGAGTCCTCCCATCCGGTGGCTGGACCCGTTCAGTGTATGTCTTGCACATTTTTTGCAGCTGAGATGTGAATCAGGACCCTTCTAATTTACGTATGATGGTTCTGCCAGGCTTACCGAAGGACCTATGGAAAGCATGGTTTGCTTGGATCACAGTTTGTAAATGTGCTATGGAGGCACAAAATAGTTCTGTCGTCAGTCCTCTTGATATGGTCCCCCTTGATAAGGGAGATGTCACTTTGGGGCAACATGTGGAAGGAAGAGTCTCTAGCAGTCAAAAAAGTTAATGGAGCTTCACAGGGTCTATAAACCAAAGATCAGCCTACACATGAAAACTTTTTTTCCAAGGAGACTGGTAGAATTAGTGAGAACATTAAATCCAGGGCCAAATATGGTCAATATTTTTAGTGTTTTGGTATTCAAACTGTTTGGGTATGTCTTCAGAAACAGCTTCACCTAATCATAATGAATCCTTGCATGAACTCCATGAGCTCCAAACCTCATTTAAGAGCTGTGCTCATGCTGAGTGTAAACAGCATGGGTGTAAACAAAGGCTACAGCTGCATTTCGGTGATACGGAAAATTGAGCATTAGGACTCCTAGAACCAAGTCAAAAGCTATGTGGCTACATAAAATGAAATACTGCTTTTACATGAATTTTTCCTCACTGACTTAAGTTTGTTAAAAAAAGATGTCACAGATTAACTCTGTCCTTCCAGGCTTTTTGCCAGCACAGATATTGTCTGTTCATGCCACTCTTACTTTAAGCCAGATCAGATATTGTCTGTCTAGACACATCCAGTGTAAATCTGGCATAAACTCCATGTTGTGCGGCCCGGTTGGTTTGACATAGATGGGACTGTGTGTATCTGTCCGATTTGAATTAAGCTGTTACTGCTGAATGGTCAGTTAGCTCAGAACCACGCTCCTAATGACAGCAGGATGATGGTCAGCATTTGAAATGCACAGAAACTTGGCCTCCCCTCCCCCTGTCAAAATCTAATATTAATAGGGGAAACTCTTAAAAGCCAATGGTATAAGTACAAATGCAAATCTTATCTTTGTCTTGTTATTTTAATATTTCATTTCCTTCTTTCCATATGAATTCAGCAACTCTATTATTGCCAACTGTCAGAGGCATGTGGGAAAGAGGAGGTGGGGGGAATAAAGTAGTTATATTTATTAGAACAGTGGGAACTGTGGAAATGGACCTTTTTCTGTGGCTTCTGTAGTACCACTGTGTCCTTCTGCATCACCTTTGGTACACTGATGTCAGCAGACAATCCAATGTTAAAGTACTTTAAAAAAAAAGAGGAAATACTGTGGACTGCAAGTTTACAAATTTTAAGTGGGAACGCTTCAAAAGATTTTCACATCTATTTTGTTTCACCTGTATTTCCCTGTCATTATTACCATTATTTTCTACTTCAAAGGCAATGCTGTGGAATAAATAAACACAATCCTTTTAAAAAGTTCCTCTCACGTAGATGGTTTTGTAGCTCAGCATTGAAGTAAGTTACCTTATGCTCAGTGTTACTTATACACTGTTTCGTTTTAATATCCTGGTAGTTGGCTATGGGCTGCACTCCTTTTGGGGCTGCTGCCTTTCCTCCATGTGTTTTTGAAATGTCATCTTGTTCTGAGAGTGCCTAACATTGCCAGAGCAATAAAACACAAACCAAATGTACGATGCTGGGAAAAATACCCAGGAGCATCCCGGGGACACTGTCTTCCAGCAGCATGTTTCTGTTACTAAGGAGGGATGTGGATGGGGTCCACGCACCAGGCTGTGTGAGAGGAATGTTCTCATTCTTGTGGGCAGCGAGAGGAAGAGCTGGGTCTTGCTGGAAACCTCGCCTCATCCTCCCTCCACCCCATTCCTCCACCCCCTCATTTCTCTCCACGAGCTCCTTGGCTTTGTTTGTGTTTTAGGTGACAAGACACAAACCAGAAATGGGAACGGGAGTGAGCAAGGCTGACTTTGCGGGGCTGTGCTGGAAGCAGTGGACTGTGATTCCAGCACATGCATTTGGCATTTTGCAATATACCGCCTCTTCATCCTATGCTCTGTGTGGATTCCAAGGAGATGATTCATCCTGACAAGGGAGCCCATGGCTTCTTTAATGCCAAGCATTTACTCTGCAAAACGTGAGAGACAAGAGGAGAGGTCTATTTCTCTCTGAGTTTCCTGAAGAATTCCCTCCTCCTTCCCACCCCCTGCTCCATCCTGCATAGTTGAGACAGAGACTTTCCTATGAGAAACTTTGTGTTTATGACATAATTCCATGGTGTTCAAACCAACTTCTTTGGCATTTTTTCCCCCCCTCTTTCTCTTCTCACAATTCACAAGCTGTATGAGATTACCAGTACAATTAAAGCCACGGGAAGAGGAAAAAACTGGGTATAAGGCCTTGATAACCCTTTCAGGGTCATTTGCCAATAGGGAATGGGGGTCAGCCACAAATTCCAATTTTAGTGTCAGTGACAAGCAGTCAAAATCAAAGGAACACAGGAAAGCAGATACGTGATCTGAAATAATCTATAACCAGAAGTGTTTATCTAGAAATGCTACTCTCTGGCAAGATGTCTATCTTCTCTTTTTTGCATATATTTCTCTTTTGGAGAATAGCCCTTATCTAACATCTAACTTCTTTTACAGCCCTAGTTTGGAAAGGTCTCACTGGTCACACGTACCTTTGCCTAGAAAGGAAAGCGACTGATTACATATTTTTCTTAACTGGCGTGCGACTTGTGGAGAACAATGCAAGATATAATTATAGAGTTGCTTTCAAAGATGAAGATAAATGAAGCTGTTGCAGCCATTGGGGTAAATGTTGAAAGGTTCATTGCCCACTGCGTGAAGAAAGAAACCATTTTGTGATCAAAAGGAAACCTAGTAGAAAGCTGCTAGGGATGGGTCTTGTTTGCCCAAAACCAGGGCAGGGTTTTTTGGGGGCTGGGTGAAGAACACCTCTAGCTTTGATCAAAATCAACTTTGAATATGGAGAAGAGGATCTGAAATCAGATTCTGAGAGATCTGGGAGCTAGAATGAATAATGTCTTTCAGGCCTTCTTGTTCAGGGCTACCTTTTTTTTTTTTTTTAAAAAAAATGCAGTTTTATTTTTAGAGTCAAGAAGATTCTTCTAAGAAATCCTTTGCATTCAAGAAATCAAGCCAGAAGTGCAAGTGGATTCAAGCTGCCTATAGGTAACAAGATTTTCTCTGCTGATGACACCCCAACACTGGTTTCTGGATCTCATTTCTGCCCAGAAGTAACACCAGACTGAGACAGAAGCTGGGAAAAAAAGCTCTGAGGTTTGGCTCATGGAAAACACGGGGACTGCTAACTTTTACTGAAAGCTTTTGTGGATTTACCCTAAATGGGGTTGGTCCTGAGCTTAGTGGCTCTACAGAATTTCAGCTCTGGGGTTATTTTAAAATCTGGACTTTCCATTCTGGTCTACCTATAACCTAAATACTTGACAAGGAGCTTAAAACGTGAAAACAGATTCTAATGAACTGTAGGCCTTTCATTTGATTAATATGTGCTGGAAATATAGTGAAATTAATTGCATTTTCTTCCCCTGCCTGTATGGAATTTCCCTTTACTGTCTGTGGCCATCATTAGGAAGTGCACATTCATGCAATAATTTACAACCAACAACAAAACAAAATTAGACATAGACTTGGTCTTTTTCTCTAACCCATCCACTGTGCTTAATTTAGAAAAGTGCTTAATTTAGGGCCGGCCAATTTGCTTACCTGTCCTCAGTCTCCCCATCATTAAAATAGTGATGACAAATACTGATGTGTGAGGTTCATTGATATGCTGAATAAAGCTCCAGTGCTGTTCACTGAGCAGAATCCTAGAGATAAAAGCAGGAAGGACACAAATTGTTTTTTAAAGTCATGTTTACTTCTGGTCAGGATGAGTGAGAAGAAATCGGGATATACACACCCAGCTCATCACTGACCTGAGAATATGTGGCAGCACGGGGCAAAGGTACTGGGCTGTGGTAAAATAAACAATTGGAGAACTGTGAAGTCTTGGGCCTGAGCAGTCTGCTTGGCTGAGTCAACTGTGTCTGTCTGTAGGTGGAGACCAGTGCCATTATATCACTCTGACTTTTACTATATTCTGTATTTCCAGTGATGGGTAAAGTCACCCTTTCCCTGCAGGTTAATGATGCTGTAAACAAGAACAGCGGAGAAACGGCCAGCTAACCAAAAGTCAAAATGCTAGTCCAAGTGAATTGCTTTAGAAAAGGCTGAGCACCTGAGTTAAATCACAGGCCTGCCACAGCGCCATGTGAAGGGGATTTGCATATAAAAGTCGTACAGCTGGAGCGTGCGTAGGAAGAGAGAAACTTCAGTCAGCTCAGAATCAAGCCATCTCCTGGTGTGTGACTGCAGGCAAAATATCCAGACACCTGAAGGAAAACTTATAGGTATTTGGGCAACAAATTTTAAAAAAACCAACCAAACAAACAAACAAAAAAAAACCAAACAGTGGGTCAGGCAAAGTCCTTGCCATAGAACATTCGGGCCATTCTGATGGTTATGATGTCTGATTTATGAAAACACCATGGGACTTTCCAAAGTTATTAAGACCTTAGTGAAACCCAGATGGCAAGTTGGGGGCTTTTTTCTATCTCTCTTTGTCAGCACTCTACAGGGGTGTGAAAAGTTATATGACCCTTAGCTTTGCTTCACATAGTCCCACCGTAACTCATTTTTGTGTGGCTCTGACATATGATGGCATGTTATCCTCAAAGCCACAGTGTGGACAAGAATGCCTGAGCTTGGAAGACTATCGAGGTATGTCCAGTTCTCCATGGTCCGAGGACAGGTCTGCAGTTCTCACAGATGGCAGTGTTTATCGCTCCTGGAAAAGCAGCACAGCAGGTACCGTCAGGGTTTGTTTATAAACTGGTTGCTCTACCATGTATTTTAAATAGCAACCATATTTTTAGTATATCTAAGGTCCATTAATAGAAACATGCTTCATGAGACCATTTCCATCATAATATAACATTTGTGTTTTCTGTTTCATGGAAAGCAATGTATTTGTGGTTTTTCAGTGTTTTGGCCAGAGTCTCAGCTGGTAACAATTGGCATGGTTTCATGAACTTCAGCAAAGCTTTGATGACTCACAGAGAATCTGGCCTCTTGTATGTGGATCTAACACTAGTGATAAATGCCTAATCCCATTTCTTGGGAGTTAACAAGTTTATTTATCCCCAGAACAAGGAAGACAACATTCAGCAGATGAGCAAATTTCTTGAGCATCAATATTTCTCAGGATACTTCTGTACTGCTGGACACAGATATGTCCCACCATGACTGAAGCTAGCAGGTTGGGAGCCGTTATGGTCAGCAAAGCAAACACAGACCTTAAGCGAACAATTGAAAAGCCCAGGGCATTAGTTCAGGCACAGCACCACACATGTGCCGTTTCGAAAAGTCATGACAGATTCATGCTGAGGTTAATGTGCCATTCATTATAATTAAAGAATTCCTGTTTATGCTTCTTACTTTTATTCTGGCTTTCAGTCATTAACGCTGCGGTTGACAGAAGTTCACTGCAGTCTCAATGCCTTCAGGTGCTGAATCTTCATTGAAAGAGAAGGTGAAGAGCTGTTGCTGAGGACAGTCTGACACTACTTTTGTAGGACGTGTTAAAACAGTGAAGAAAGACAATGCTTAGGATCAAGTCTGGTGATGTAAATCCATACAACTTTTCACTATATTTTATGTGCTCTGGAAAGCGTCCAGCCAGCTTGGACTACAAGTAAAGGACCTCATATTTGTCTGTGTACCCTCAGTTAGAGATGATGAATGAAAGAAATTCAGTCACCAACTTTCTTTTAAATTCTCACCTTTCCAGAAAAAAAAATCTGTGTCTGCTACACCGTGAAAGTTATCCCATAGGTGGAAAGTCTCCAAACAGCAAAGTCATGCTTTAAGACCCAATGGACACCTATCTTTGTAGTTGTTCAGCATCTCTGAAAATCTGTTCTTGAGATGCTTGGGCTGATCTTTATCCCCAAAATGAGAACTGTTTAGTTATCTGACCCTTTGGTCCTTTCTGTCCACTTATCTGCAACCTACTGAAGGGAGGCATGGGAGAAAAATGAATTGAAAGGCTATTTCCTATTGAATCAGTAGGAAATATCAGCACAATAGGAAAATCACAGAATGGTTGAGGTGATTTTCCTGTTGTGGTGATGCTCAGCTGTGGTCTGTCTGAGTATAGGATTTGAACATGCAGACCAGGCTCTCACAAACCTCATACACTTTTTCTTCAGGATGTGCTGTCCAGCCCAGTCTGTAATCATTGTTCCTTTCAGCTGCCATGCAGCAAGTCCCTGTCCGGCCACGCTCTGGCTTTATCTGAGGAGTTAATGTCTGTGCTGAGAGATCTCCTTAGAAATCAGCAGGATGCTAAAGATAGCCAGTAACATGTAAATCAAACCTAAAGCAAATGTGCTTCTTCTTGCTAGCGAGGAGATGATCCACTGAGAAGATAGATCACCTTGCCCTGTATTTCTCTCCCTCTCTGAATTGTGAGACTACAGCAGCCATTTGTCCACCAGAAGGATGAAGATGGCAGGCTGCAGACCGACAGTGCTTAAAGACAGCAGTTTCGCTATTTGACATGTTTGCTCATGGTAAGATTTATATCTTCAGTCAATGGGAATCTGAACCAAGTGCAGCTGCATCCTTCTTGCTGGTTTACTTTTCTAGAAAGAGTTTGAGCATGAGGACTAGGGGAAGCAAGAAAAGCAAATGGCCACAGGCTTTGTGTGAAAACAGCTGATTAGGACCATACAGGTAACATGTTCCTCAGAGCCAAGTTGTGGCCAATATGACTGAAAAACTGCTGCTGTGTTACAGAGGGCCTATTTTCATATACACAGCTGAGGAACAGAGAAAGTTGTAAAGTCTCAGGGGAGTATATTAAAACACATAAGTAATTCAGGTGACATTTCAACTTCAGGGCAGCTGCAGGCCTGACCTGAGTCTTGTGCCAGGACTATGACTGGATCATTTGGCACAGAAATACGTGCAACAGTAAATGGTATTTATGTAGGTGATATGATCCCCCAAGTCCATGTTTATTCCCTCTTTTAAACAGCAGCTTCATCCGGTCATTATGGAAAGACAGAGGTGAGAAACAGAGGCCTCATCAGCTTCAGTTTGATGATCTGTGTGCACTTGAATTTGGATCCTTTATCCGGAGACAAACTAAAGCCACACAGGATACACAGTACAAGGCTTACATAGATGACTTTTTTCCCCCAGCATTGCATGAAAGAGAAATACAGCTATTATAAAGACCTATGGACTACTCAAAGTCTTAAGGCTGACCACTAAGGTACTGACCCTTTTGGCATGGTGTAGTTACATGAAGATGGTGACAGAGAACTCAGACTTGTTTTACTTCAGCTTCTCTATAGAAGCTAGATAATAAACCTTATCTACCTTTTAGAATTGCTTTAAAGCATCTGGACAAAAAGAAATAAACTACACTGAAACAGTTTTCCGTAATCAGCACACGGATGAGCTGAGGGACTTCTTACCAGCAGATAGAGTGGATGTTTTCACGGGTCCAAGGAAGACTGATCAAATTCATGGAAGAATCTTACTAAATACTTAGAAATCATGAGGCATGGATGGGTGGTGTGACATGCTTGACCTGTTTTTATACTGAGCAACTCCTCTTACCATAGTTTGAGATAGGATCCTTGTTTAGATTGACTTTTGGTTTGCTACAGTGTGGCCATCCTTATATCAATGCATTTCCTGTCTGTCATAAAAAACATGCACATATGCTCTTTGCTAAGTGCTACACAGGGACAAGTGATTTCTTTCTATTTATGCAAGGTGATGAGCTTGTTCTTGTTCCAGCTCCCAGCATATAAGGAAGGGCAAGCCCTTCCCTACCCATCCCTTGCTCCCACAGCTGCTTCTGTGGGTGGGAGAGGCAAACCACAGCTCCCTCTGGAAAAAAAGCACTGGAAACTCCCTGAATTGAAACTTTGCTTCCTTTCCCTGGCAACAGATTACTTGTGTACAGCCAAATCCCACACTTACCATTATAGGAATTTGGTATTTCATAAGGGGAAAAAAAAAAAAAAAAAAGAGATTTGAAACGCTGCATCAGGACGACCTCTAGGCGTGAGTTTGATAGGTTTGGTTATGTTTATAAAAACAGTAACAATAGAAAGGATAAGACAATTAATGTTCTCATTTTCTCCTGCTTTTAATCCCAAATTTACCTCAAAGCAATCTACTCTGTGATATCATTGTGATACCCCAGCAACGAGCTGTGATGTCACACAGCATGAAGGTTTCAAGCTTCAGTCAGGGAATTCATAAGCAAGACGGCTTATGACATCTGGACAAAGAAACACAATTTTCCTGCAAAAATCCTTAGTGTAACACCAAAGCAAAGAGAATGTAAGTGTGCAATCCCTAAGGATTTTTTTTTTTTTGGTAAGGACTTTTGATATCAGATATCAAGAGCTTTTTCAGGGATGCTCAGGAGAGAAAAACTGAAGGTCCAAGAGCTTTGGGGGGCTCTGAGTTACTTTTTCTTTACAGAATGATTCAGTGCTATGCACAAGCATGCCTAATCAGTGAAATACTGGATATTGCACCATTATTTCATTATCTTTTTTTGGGTGCACAATAATAAGGACTTCAGACATGAATACAGTCATTTCAATGAAAATAGAAAGAGCATGAGAAATCAAAGAGCATTTTAAAGTGTAAATATGCAGCTGTGGAATTATTAAAGGGATACAAATGCTGAAAAAAGAGAGAAGTTTATGAACTCCATGTTTAACAGAAGCAGGCTGGGAAAGAGTTTAGCTGTCCTTCTAGAAAACAAAAATTAATTTGCTTTGGCCAAATTAAAATTAATTAAAATTATGCAATGTTGCCCTTGTGTTAATTTTAACGGTGAGGTTGTTGTGATTTAAGGCTACAATTAGTTCTAGTGTTTGAAAGAGAAGCACTGTAATCGAGACAGGACATTTTAATAATCCTGGTTATAAACATTTAATACATCATCTTTAGGGACTCACAAACACATTGTAATTAACTTTTACAACTGAAATAAATCAGATTGCATTAGCATATTGCAAAGGAAAAAATCATTTGCATGATTGAAAACAGCTTCGGAAAATTATGTATAACAGGCTTCATGTAAACATCAATGCAAGCTAGTCTCAAACTTTTACTAAGATTTTTTTTTTTACATTATTTTTAGAACAGTTGAAAAACCACTCACATTTCTTTTTCCCCTGTTAAACCTCTCCCTGCATCAGGAATGTCACTCACTCTACCTTGTACTTTTTCATATCAGTAATAAACGTGTACATGACCAAGGTCAACGAATAGCATAAAACACGAGATTAAGGTCCTGATCCTGCAAGCACTTAAGACATGTGAGTAACTTTGCTCATGTAAAAGCTCCATTGACTGCATTGAGCCTGCTGATATGAATAAAGTTATGCTTAAGTATCTTCAGGGTTATGGACCTAATCATTCATCTCTACTCTTCACCAAAGCACAAACAAAATATTCTAGAAAAAAGCCATAAACAGGATTTGAACTGCAAAATCACCAAAAGAAAAGGAGAAAATATGAAAACAACCAAAGGCCAAGTAGGAAACCGGTTTCAGTTTATTTCATTTATTGCAGATGAAAAGGAAATGACTGACCTTTTGCCCAGACATCCAGATCCACCTGCTTCCAGGGAGCTTTGGTACAGATCTGGGCTGTGTTCATGTGAAAATTTGTGCTTATAGTCATCATTCTAACCCTGAGTGTTAATCTGGACAAAACCTGTATTCCTCTGAGCTCAGAAATTCCAACAACAACATTAAAAATTTTGAGGAAGTTCTGTATGCGATTTCCTGACTTAAGATCTCTGTTAGATCATATAGGATCAAAGTAGCTTATTAAAAACCAAGCAAACAACAACAACAACAACCAAACAAACAAAAAAACAACCAACCAACAAACAAACAAACAAAAAAAGGAAAAACCTCTTTTACAAAAGTCTATAAAATACCTCCACTGGATGAATTTGAATTTTCCTTCTTGAGAGTGGTCTGTAATTTGATTTAAGCCTGTCTCTGTTTAAGAAATATTTAAGATAGTCAGGTCTGAACTTGAGAATGGGTTTAAAAACGTATTTGTTTGAAAGTGTAGCCAGCTCTGGGGATAGTGGTGTAAAAGTGTGTGTTGGTCATTCTAACACTTGCCCATAAAGCAAGACAGAGAAGGAAGAAAGGGGCAATGGGCAACTTCAGTGGAAAACGAAGATGTGAGATTGAAAAAAGGGGTAATAGGTGAGGGAAGTCTGAGGTGAGAGAATAGGGGGACAACACTCCTGTGAGACAAATGTCTGATTAAGCCACAAAAAAAAGAAAAAAATGTAAGGAGAGTTTAAAAAATTGAAAAAGAAAATAAATAAAATCTCAGGTTCTCAAGAACCTGGGAAGGTTTGTACTGACAAGGTCTGCAGGTTGATCCACTGATAATCTTTTCACTATTTGGTGTTCAGTCCTTACAAAATGAACATTAATTTTGTCTTTCATTGAGAAAGGTCTGAATTTCATTTTCATTGGCTGAAGTATCTCATGATCTCTTAACACTTTTCCTACTCTCTATTTAATGTTTTTTCACGTGGAACTGAGAAGTTGTGGAGCTATTTCAGGAATGAAGAAAGGAAAGGAGATGAACAAAACTTTTATTTATTTTGCCCCAAAGACCAGGGGGAGAAAGCCTTTTCTCCTGAGGCCACAGTGTATTGATTCAAAGGAGCAGTAAGTTAATTAACACGAGTAGTGAAGCCTCCTGCATAATTAACAAGACATTTACCTAAAATCAATAATCTAATTGCCACACCTACCGTACATGGGGGACAGTGTTTATCCTATTGAGAAAGACTCATTTATATCTGCATGTTAACATGGTGATTCGTGGTTTGTTTAAGAGCCTAACCTGATCTGTAAAGTGATAATTTATTGAACAATCAATTAAACTTTTTAACCTTGCAAATATAAACAGGTAATGAATAGCCACAAACCTATTTCCATATGAAAGTTCACACATCACAGGGATTTTCATGCAGTTGAGATTATTTTCCATCAGTCTACTTTGAGACTTAGTGAAGAAAAATGAGAGAGGAATAATTTTTCTTTGCGAGGCATTCAACAGCCTTTCTGGATTTTGGTCCTGTGTAAATATTCCTTAATTTCAGGCTGGTCTTGAAGTACTCTGCCAACTTCCTTGTCCCTGATGGTTGGAAAGAGGGAACTGGGGAACATGGAAGGTCCTTTTCTGGGGAAAACAAATTGTGCCATCAAGGAAAGGTGATCTCTAAGCCACCAGAAGATCTAGAGCTGGGCAGAGATATGACAACCCAAAGCAGCTGTAAAATTGCTCTTATGCACTGAAAGGACCGCCCAGAAGACCAGCACACTGTAGCTCCACCATTGTGTGCTTTTAGTGTCACCACCACCTTGTGATAAGAAGGAAGGGAGGCAACTGAGAGTAAGTGGATGGGAGGTTTACACTACCAGAGAATTGCTTTGCGTTGAGAATGACAGCTGGCATCCCTATCTGAAAGGTTGAGTCCACTGAAAGCTGTTAAAATCTGGAGCCTGAAATTGTTTAGACTCCTTTAAAAAGTCCTGTCTTCCATCCAGCAAGTGCAAAATTGGACTTGAAGATATCCCAAGAACTAATTTTCTTCTGCATTTTCAAGTATATGTCCCAGCTTGTGTTAAAATGGCATGGGGCCCAGCACTGAGGTGTCAGATTGTTTCAAATTATATTTTTCATTTTGGCATGTTGATGTTTTCTAGTCTTACGCAGATTTTGATGGAGAAACAGAAGACACAATAAAAATGAACTTAATGGTTTTCAAACCTCATCTCCAGAAAGCTGGGATTCACAGCAATGCTGCTTTTCCAGAGAGGGGTTCTGGATTTGGTTTGAAGCAATGTTTTCTTTTATACTGTCTTGCAAGATCTAAACCAGCTCTTTGGTCCACACTAGGAAATCACTGGGAAAATTCAACACACCAGCAACATAAGTAATTGAAAAGCTATAGCACCTAATAATACTTTCTAAAGTGTACATAAGAGTATATAAATTGAACAACAAATCTATCTTTGAATTCTTGGAGCCTTTTGACTTTTACAGTCACTGCTGTGAAAAAGAGATTTGAACCTGTCAGTCACCATGAATTTTCCTATCTTTAGTGGTATCTTAAAGCCATGGGTAGTGGCTTAGCAGAAGTCTTGGAGGTACCAACTCTCAAAATCCAAGGTCATGTGTGAAAGCAAAAAATGAATAATTCTAGCTAAACTAAAATGCCTTAAATATCCTTGTCAGTAGCTAGGGTTTGGGTTTAGTAATGAATTTTTTTACTTCAATATATTTCAGTAAAATTGGGACTAACAGAGTCAATGAAATCTGTCACAGGAGTGAAAAGAGCAACTTACCTGTACGTGCAGTAGACAGGCACTACAATGCTGTGTGACTTTTCAGTCTGACAATGCCCCACCACTGATGTCTTACCTGAACTGCAGGATTTGGTATGTTAATGAAATCATTTGAGGATTAGGTGAGGAAAAACAATGAGGGCTGGATGATTTAGATACATATAAAAATAGTTTTCAGTATTATTAGGCTTGCTACCTAAACTGAGATAACAATGAAGTGTGAAATATAATGTTCTTAAAATTGATTTTTCAGTAAGATGGTCTCTGTCTTAAAAGCCCACACCTTTTCTTTTACAATTCTTTGGTAAGTTTTACATATTTTGATCCCTTTTTTTTTTATTTTTTTTTTTTATTTTATTTCTATTAAAACCCTAAACTTTAGTTTTATGAATTGAAGAATTTAAACATTTGGAATAACTTCCCCCCACCCCGTGGCTATTTTAACTCTCTTACTGCTATCAGGGACCTTGTTTTATTGTCTCTTTTTCATGCTGTACACTAAATAGAAAGTTCCTATGGTCTGTAGCCCATCTGTTCACTCAGTTGGCTTGCAGCTAAGTGAGTGTCTTTGATTAAAAGTGACATTTTGAAATATCAGTAGAATTAAATGATACAGGTAGCAAAGATGCAGCAATAAGTGAGTAGTCATGGTGAAGTGGCTGAAGCACAAGACCACAGTCCAAGATATGTTTCTGATAACTCAGCCTCAGGGGTTATGTGATTTCAGTTTTCTTTCCAGGCAGATTTTCTAGAGTATTCATGAATTTTTAATCCCTCAGTTTGATGGAGTCCCACAAAAGATTTCAGTGGAAACATGGAAGTAAACAAAGTAAAATATGAATGCAGTAGAAATCGTGTTATTCTTTTCCTTAATCTTGAAATACCTCAGATTCCCCACCTGTATGCTGGGAGATAGCAGTGCTGTTCTTCTGTTATGTGTAACATGCAGCTGGTTATGGACCAAACTTCAGAAGTGCTTCACGCCCCATCACTGGGATAAATGCAATTTTGTTAGATCAGGCCTTTCTTATGAGGAGCTGGGAAGCTTTTTTGGGTTTTATTATCCGTGTAGCATCAAGATATTTTTTAGCCTGGACTAGCATGGCTGTGATTAACTACCTCATCCAACAGTGATTTTTGTGGATCACACCAGGGCTGGCATCCACCTGCATTTTCATAAGGAGATTTACCCAAGTTTGGTGAAGTCATATCATGAGAGATGCAGCACTGGAAAGTCTTGAAAGGGGCTTGATGTTGCCATGATTTCAATGTTACTGCATGGATACTGCAAGATAACAGTGCAAGGAAAAGAACTGGATTTTCTTGTCTGGGGGGCTGGGAGGGGCTCCTGCATAAGTGTCATGTAATTATATGTAATTATATCCCTCCTTGTATTATCAATGATATATGCTCTTCCTAATGATCTACATAATATCAGCATTTCCTTTAAGCCCCCTCATATGTTTACTCCGTGTTTTATCTTTAACCCCTTGTGGATTCATCTTCCCCTCCTGCATTACCATCTTCATCTCACCGACCCCCGTGACAAGAGCAGGGTTGGGTTAGTTGGACTTTGTACGTACACCAAAAAAAAAGGAAAAGAAATTCCAGCTAATGTTTTCAAATTAGCACAGCTCCAACTCTGGAGATTCTCATTAGTTGTTGGCTGAGATTTATCAGCTCTCATTTGCCTAATATGGAGCCTAACTTTAGGCGCCTGGCCCTTTCGGTGGGGGGTAAGAGAGAATAGGAAGGGGTCTTTTGTCATTGCCATGTGGGCTCACTAATTTGCTCTGCCTAATAAAATTACAAATGAACACAGCTTTGCTCATGTTGCCTTTATAGGTTATAATAACCTTGGTACCCCATAACCTCCCGCTAGCTGAATTAATCAGATCATATTAATATTTCTTCTTACTTTCTTTTAACTGGTTCTTCTCTTAATTAAAGGGGCCAAAGATGTAAACAGGGTAGGTGACTAGAAACATGGCGTCAGGTTATAAACAAGGCTCATTAAAAAGATGGATGTGCCAGCAGACTGCGAAAATTGCTTACTCCGCAAGTGTACGTTTTGTAATTTCCTGACGACTAAAAGGACTAATACCAGATCCTGCTTTGCTTCCCTAGCCCCCACCCTCTTCTTTTTAAAGCATGTATAAAAGATGATAATTTTTGTGAGCTGGGGGAACACAGAAGAGTTCATTCATCAGCTGGGATAAAGGCCATTTGTATTATAAGCTTTTTTGCCCCTCCTAAAGATCAGGATGCAAAATGGGATGTTATTACAACAACAATAAGTGAAAGAAATCAATCTGAAAACTGAAGATTTTGGAAGGGATGAAGAATACTACCCAGAAAATAGTTTTATTATTAATATTAAATATATTTTGATTATAATTAATATTAAAACTTTATTCAGTTGTGGTGAATTTCCAGAGCTGAGATCAAAAGTGAGTATTTCTGTGCTCAGCTTAGAGTTGGCAGCATCTGCACTAACAGAGACAAGCGGTGTGTGCTGTGCATGCTTGCAACACCCTCCCCAAACACATGCATGCTTCTGCTGTCTTCCAGACAGAAAGCTACCTATTGTACCTGCAAGAGTTGGCAGGAGAATCCACCAATTGATATTTTTAAAGTTATGTGTGAACTTCATATGAAAAGACTATCTAGTTATCTTACATAAATAATTTATGTTTTCACTCATTAGTAACTTCAGTCTCCTTAATATTGAAACTTGGCCTTGTAATATGTGATATTAAATTCAGCTTCAGTACAATAACCATTGAATAAAGCAGTGCACAGTTTTCTCTCTTCCAGTGATTATTAGTAGGAAAGTCCAAACCCCTGATTTTTCTATTTCCCTTTATTCCTTCTTGAGAAGAAGGAAAGTCATTCTGACAGGATGATGCACAGCATGACCAGGAAAGACCTCTCTCCTTCATGAATAAATTAGAGATGAAAGTTTCACTGATCCCCTTGCATTTTTATGGAGGGACCTCATCCTAATTTACCTAAATGCTTTGAACAAAACGAAAGAAAAATGTAAGCGGCGAAGGTGAAAAGGTTAAAATCTGTGTTTAAATGGAAGGGCATTTTAACAAGAAGGCTATGTGGGCTACCTGCATGTGATTGGGGTATCTTATCTTATTTTTAAGTTTAAGCATTTGAGTGGATAAATCACAACACAGTGTGATTTTTTTTTTCCCCCAGTAATATTCAGTTTTTCCATTATAAAGCCTCTGTGTTCATTCTGCACCTATGAGTGCCTAATCTGAATTTGATTGATATCAGCTAATGTTTTATAGTATTAGGTAAATAATAATAATTATTATTATTGAGAATAATAATAATAGTAAAAATATTAAAAGTCTGTGATTCATTAACTGTATTTGAACTATAGAACAATGGATTTCAGACTTTAGTGTGTTTTTTCTGTTCTTAAAGTTCCTACAGATTTAGGAAGAGGGAGCTGCCTTTTCTGTAGGTAATTTTGAACTCTATGGGATAGTCTAGATGTTTTTAAACCTAAGTGGAGAATTTGACAAGTTACTTAAACTAGATCTTTAGGAAAATATTCATTCCCTGAAGTTGTTCAGGTGTACTTCTAGAGAAGTGCTTTAAAATCCTGTGAAAGCTAACAGTTTCATCCCTATTATATTCTCCAGCAGTTTCCTTATAAGCTAATATATTTTTATGAGTATCACTTAGGAATAATTAAAATACAAAAAAAAGACACTCTCATTTTCACATCAGTTGTTATAGTCTTACTCAGAAGTTTAATGGCTTTGGAAGATGTTCTTCCAAGCCCAGGTGTACTTTTTTCAGCTTAGTGCCTTCTTTGCCAGTGGAGCTTTAAGCTGGGTCCAAATTCCACAGGGCAGAGCAAGTTGGACATTTGTCTGAGAATGATAGGTTTTGTTTGTTTTGTTGTGGTTGAAAGCCTTCTGGATGCTTGTTAAAAAAAAAGAAAATAGTCACTTGGTATTCGGTAAGGGCTCCAAAGCCATTTTGTCTATCCTGTATGTGAGAAAACCACCTGCACACAGATTCAGGGCACAAGTGAACAGTGTATTCTCCAAAGTACTCTAGGATTTAAGAGACAGGACCAGCACTGGACCACTTGTTGAGGACATAAAAACTGTTGATTTAAATGGCTCTATTTCTGTGTTGCTTTTGAAATTTTGTCTCTTTAAGAACAAAAAAATCCAATCTCAACTAAGGTTTCTAAAAAGTGCAGGCAAAATGGAATTTATCAGTGACTGCAGAGAGGGCTCCTGGCATGGTGGAGGGAGGTCATGGTCACACCCAGGCTGATGTGGGGACTTATGAGGTGTCTGTGATCATTATTGTCCAGTTGTCCTGCTTGTCTCAAACTACATGCCTAACATTTAGACAGCTACATCTGGGACACAGGAGTTCTGGCCTACAAGCCAGATGCTGTAATTTATCCTGCCACTAAAACCAGCCCTGGATAAAGCCTGATATTTTCAAGGTCCATCATAATTTCAAAAATTCCAAAACCACCTTAATTTGTAGAGGGGGTTCAGCTTCAGTTTTCTAAGCCACCCTATGTTTTTAGAAAAGGAAGTCTGCATTTCAGGCCACCTAAAAAGACAGTACAGTTCCCTCAAAATCTGTAGAAGGTTTATGCCTAAAGTAAATTTCACAGTTTGAACCAAAACGATGGATATTATATTAAAAAGCAAAACAAATCACGAGATACGTCCAACCATTTTGGAAATAAAAGGTGTGGTTTGACGCAAAGTCACGGTTACATCTGTGGATGTGGCATTGCATTCTGAATTAGGATACAGTTGCCCTCCCACTTTGAGCCACCAAATGTGTAAGATCCCCAAAAGCCCATTAACCCTTTGTGTGCCTTGTTTTCCCTACCTGTAAACTCATAAAAACACTGACTATATATCTCTGTGTTACATTTCAACATCCATCTACGCAGAAGATGTTTATATATGGTGAGGGACTCTTGCCTTTTCTTTGCTTCCTCATCTTTCCTCAGAGAAATGTGACTCAGTTTTGATGCTGCCAGTTTCAAAAACGTTGCGAAAATAATGAGAGGGGAGAGAGTCAGAAAAATTGTTGTGGTTTGTTTGTTGTTTTTTTTTTTTTGTAAAAAGGATTGTGTAGTTCCAAAGGCTTCAACTCTTCAAGTGTCTTTTTTAACTGGGGTCACTATTGATACAGAGAGGCAGAAAAGGCATCCTGGTAAATATGGCCTGCAAGCTGAGCTGTAGTAACACACCCGTACACGTACATCCATTAGACGTATGCATTCCTGTGAAAGATAAACGCCCTCCTTCCCAAGGACACCAGCCAGGCCACGTGTGTGCGTGTGTGTGTGCTTTTTGAAGGCTGACAAGGCACCTCCGCCATTTCCTCGTTTTGAGGCCTACCCACGGACCACCACACAGCCCCCCCCCCCTCCCCCCGAAATGTTATTATTCTGTCGTGAGCCCTTCTTCGGTCAGGATGTTACTTCATTTCCACCTTTTGTCTCAGGTTGAATGTGAATGATGCTCTTTCAGCAATATACGGTCGCTCAAGCTCCCTGCTGCAGCCTTACATAAATATACAACACCCGTCTCAGCCTATAACTCACTTCAGGCCTGGAAAAATAGTGACTTCCTTTATTGGCCAGATTCTTTCGCAATTCCCAACAGCTGTATGTTTTCACCTCCGAGGATCCTTATCTTCAAGTTTCCATTTGTCTCAGCACTATTCCAGTGGATTGCCAATAAAAATGATTCCCATTTTTATAACCCCTGAGAACGCAGGGAGAAGGCTTTCCAGAAAAACCTATTTTTTAGCAGGGGAAAAAAAAAAAAAAAAAAGGCTCCCCACAACTTACCAGAAGGCAGGATTTAGCCTTCACAGAAATATTTGAAAGTGTGAAACTTCCCGAGCAATCATCGCGACTCCACAGAGATGGGAACGGAGACTTCCAGCAATCTCTAACGCCGTTCAATCAAGGACTCTTAATTTTCCATTTGAGCAAGAGGAACGGCTCCAAATGGAACATTTATTAACACATGCGCCTCACACGCACAAAGAGAGCTATATTTACAAAGAATTAAACTTGAGAGCATGAAATAGCCTTGTAACCATATGACAAAGATACACTTAAAGAGATGTAAACACTAGGTGCAGGGAAATTTGCCAGGTTAGAGTCAGCTGTATCACTCTGTTTTATTACTATACAACTGTTTACTGAGAAAAGACAGATGATTGCTGATATACTCTGTGTGTTATCATAAGGGCTTGCTTGGGAGCTCTTTGTGACTGACAATTGCTACAACCCTATGCAAAAACCTGGCCTGGGGAGTTGTTTTTCTTTTAATTCTTCTCTGTCCATCATTCCAAAGCATTAACAATTCTTTTAGAAAAGCAAACTGGCAAAGCATCCTGAGTGTTTTGTATCACTCCCGTGAGACAGTCACTAAAGAAGTTTAAATCATTCTTTCTTTTTCTTACAGGGTTATTGGTTTTGGTTCTTCCAAGGATAAATTTTTTAAAACCTCTCCCCTGTCTGGGCTATGTAAGTCCTAGGTTCAGGCATCCCTTCCCTGCTCAAGTCTTGGAGAAAATACTGTGAAACATCTTTATAATAGTTCTCAGCTCCAATTCTGCCACTAAATGCTCCTAGCAGTGGCTCCTAAGTGGAGATGATGTTCCTGGAGATGTGCAAAGCTGCCATCGGGTTGCCCTAAAATGTGTCTGAAGGAACCCAAAAGAGGAGCCAATGCAGCATGTGTGCCTCTCATCCTGCTTCACCTCCGTGACTAAGAAAAGGACTTCCAGGTATCTGAGAGAGACGGCTTAGAGCATACTATGCTTTCTTGATCCTTAGTGGGTCACAGTGCCAGCACTGCATTGCAAGACAGTCTTCAGCAGTGTTCTGTGCTGCTTCCAGAAGCAGGTCCCTGAACCGGGACTGGAGGGCGGGAGGGGGCAGGAGGTGAGGAGGGAAGAGCTATGCAGACAGGTATAGCCATCCCCCCCGTCTCCACCGCTGCAGACATCTGCACAGCGGGGAATTCAAGCCCCAGTTCATCCCACTTCACTTCAGATACCTGAAGCACTTAAGTTATGAACCAAATCACTCCAGGCTTCCTCTGCAGTCAATGGAGAGAGCGAGAAGGATGTTCAGAAGGGCCGAATCATCCCTCAGGGTCTCTTCTAGCTGGGATGAACCCAGGCCCTGCTATCTGCTGTCACTGAACCAGAAACCCGCCATCACCTCCCCCTTTTTACCATCTCTCTTCCCTGGCTTGTGACAAAAATTTTGGCCTGTTCTTAGGTTCAACTATTTTGCTGTGTCTCGCCTGGGGAGAGGAGGGGAAGAGTTCTTTCCTTATGGGTTCCTGATCTAAATGAATTATTGCGAGGCACTTTTTTTAAAGCCTCGGAAAGGGGATTTGAAGCTATTGTATTTATCTGACCGTTATGAGCACTGTAAAACATGCTGTTTCACATTGTAACATAAGCTCTTTTTTAAAGTATGCCCAGAGTATTTGTAATTGTTATCAGGCCCAGATGTATCCGAGTGTCAGCATGAAGCACTGAGAGTTGGCTCAGATGTACAGAATGTAATTAGCTCAAAGCCCTGTGCGCTTAGTTTGTAGTGGAAGCACAGACTGATAATAAAACCAAAAAAAATGAAAGTGGCAAAGGTTAAAATCTATTGTTCACAGTGCTAAAGCTGTTCTGGGGGAAGCCAGTGCCGGCTGCTGCAGTGCCTGAGTGCTCAGACTCCAAACGAGATCAGAAGTGAGCCAGTGACAAAGGTTAGTTCAAAATAGGTGATGATAGACTAACATTAAATTGACATTATTCTCACAATAGTGGCCCAGACATTTGGTCTATCTAGTCTGGTATCCTGCCTCTGACTTGCGCCAATTCCTCATGTGTCCGGAGGAAGAACAGCATATGATCTACACACCCACTTCCCACTGAGCTTCCAGTGACTTGTGAAATCCCAGATGTGGTGGGAGTGCAGTGATGGTACAAATGGTTCCTGAGCTGCATGGGAACCATCTATTCATTGATGTACTCACCTACATGGCTGCCAACCTGCTTAGCTTGGGGGTTTTGTGTGTGTGTGTGTGTTGCTTCTGTCATCTCCAGGAAAAATCTGATTTTCTGATAGGCACTTACTGAGAACATATGAACATCCCTCATCTCCACCTACTGCTGCCCTCTACTGAGTGGGAGCAGAAACTAGTGTCCAGGTTTCCAGAGCCCAGTGATGCCTAAATTAAAGTCTCCTCTTGCTTGAGTGACTTTGAAGCAGGTGGATTTGATCTCTATCCCTACAGCCACTATGACATTTCCAAAGGCTGCTGTGTGCACTATGGTGACAAGCATGACTTTCCAAGGTGGCTACCGGCTCGTTAAAATACAGACACTTTCTGGGTTGATTGTTGTTAAGGAGACAAATCTTAGCACTTGCAAAAAGCTCTGATAGTTACAGTGCTCTGCACTGATATAATGCATAGAGATGTGGGTGTATTTAAATTTAGATGTGTACACTTGCATCACATTCACAAATGCAATAAACAATATCTAATAACATTAATAAGGCACAGGCACATACCAGTTCACAACAGGAAATTCAAATCTGAGGGTGACACACTGATCTCAACCCCCTCTGTTTAGAAAAAATAAGTCAGAACAGCTTGAGTGAAGGACAGAGTGTCACAGCCTTAACTTGAACATTTCCTGGCTTTTGTTGGTTTGTTTCACAGCCTTCACATTCCTTAAACATAGGTTTGTTTGATTTTAATTTCCTTTTCTTGGTTAAAAGAATGAAGAAACATGTTTGAGGGGTGCCCTGAGCATGATTTCTTTTCACAGCCACAGCTGAAATTTCCTATGTTTGTTTTTTCTTTTACGATGTTTAGTGTTAAAGACGAACTGCTGGGGAGGTGATGTAGCCAGTGACAAAGTGTGTGTTTTGAGACAAGACAGACTGTCTCAGGGCTATGCTCGTCATCCAACATGAGCTGGACTTTGGATCAAGTTCTTCTGTCACAGACCTTACCGAGTGGCCTTAGTCAAGCTGTTGCATCTTAGACTCTGCATGGGGGTTGTGGTGTTGCAGTGTCTAATTTTGCAGTATTTGTTTTGCAGGTGGTTAAAAAAGTAACGATGCAGGGAAACCCCATCTGTTTGGGCCACATGAGGGAAGAATCAGCTTGACTTGGTCAACCTGAAACCTGCATTCCTTTCACGCTATTCACACTGAACTACACAAGTGCTGCTGTCTTCTCCAGAGCTTGACAACCTTAGAACTTGCTTCACAGTTCAGATCCACCATCCACAGCCCCTTCCCAGTCTCATATCATATGATAATATCACATTAAAAAAAAGTTCTGCTAAGTGAGATCCTTCTTTTCACTTTCAAATTGCTGTTATCACCCCACTTTATCCCTCCTACTTGCTCCTTTTCTCTGAAAGGATTCCTATAGAGGTACAAGAGGCTTGGACATTGCCCTCTTCATATTTTCTCATGTAGAGCTACCTCTTGCAACTGTATTTCAAGGATTCATCTTTCCTCCATGTTGCTATTTTTGTTGTGACTCTTCTAATCCAGTTACAGAGGGATCCTTCGTGCCCTTTCTATTTATCTGTATTATAAAAAGAGTCTCAGAAAGCTAAGAAAGGATTGCAGAGCCATCGAGAAATGGGCATGATAGAAAGGAGGGAGAGAAGTGAAGGGGAGGCAGATTTCCAGTAGCATTGGCTTCTTTCATTGGTGCTCACGAGGGGAATGGTTTCTGAAAGACTCTTAGTCCAGAGCCTGGATGCAAAGCCCAGTGAAGGTTATAAAACTGCATTAGCAGGTGCAGTAAAAGAGGTCTACAGGATGCTCCAAATGGGTTATCTATAACAGTGAAATAGCACAAGGGCAGAGATGAGGGGAAAATGGCAGCTTTGAAATGACTTCAAGAGCTTCTCAGAAAGGGAATTCTTCCCACCCACTCTGTTCCCTCTCTCCCTGGATTTTTGCAGGCTCTCACACCTCCAATTACTCATTAATTTTTTCCCCTCTAGCCTCAGTTCTGCAAAGTCAACATGGCTTATGAAAATCAAGTTGTATTCTGTATACTTAATACATCATCTCTAAGAATAATCATTTTGGAATCTGAACTTGTTTCTGCTATCTGGCTCAGCTTGACAATGATTTATGAAGCAGAAAACAAGACAGCTTCATTTTCATAAGGCAGCCTGAACCTTCTGGACAAGGAAGAGCTCTGAAAGTTGTTTTGACTAGTAAACTGAAACAAACATGACACAAAAGTCAATACAACTGCAACATCAGCCTCTCATTTTACAAAGTAACTTTCCTCAGCTAGAGCAATCTGACAGTCAAAATGTTGTGATATTCGATAACATTCTGCATCTTCACTAATTACAACTTCAGGGTACTTGCCGTGATGGACATTTTAGATGCAAACGAAATACATGGCAGCCATTCACAAAGCGTGGCTGGTTAGCTGTTAAAAGGACACTGTCATCGCATTTGGCTTACATTTTATTCCTGTAGATAGAGATATTACACATTATATTTGAACATTAATCTGGATTTATATTAGCTCTCTGAAAATATAAACTGAGTTATGTGAATCTGTACATGTTGATTTGGTGATGTGTGTGTTGAAATACATGTGATTGATTCTTTGGAATTTCATTCTATATTCGCTGCCATTATGCGATACTGAGAAACTCAGAGATGCAATTCCCATGAAGATCTTAGAAAAAGCCTTACAATTTTAGTTCAAGTAAATTCTCCACCCATTTCTAGTAATATAAAACATAAGGCATATGCCAAAGACAATATAGATATATATATCTGCCGCTTAGCTTATTGTATCTCCTTTTAACGTGTAATAAGTAGTACAGTACAAATATTTCTATATTAGATTAATTTATTTCGAGCCTTTCCTTAATGATTTATAAAACAAACCAGCAAAGTGAGCATGCTGTAAAACATTATGAAATGAGGCAAACTGAAAATTTTTGAGTTAAGACGTCAGTCACAAAGATTTTTTTTTTGTATTATGTCTAAACAGACACCTAGAAAATGAAGTTGGTCTATCCACTAATGTTATGCAGACCTAGTTGAAATATTTTGAAGCGTATTTTGGAGGAGTTCTTTTAAACTAATGTTAATTGTCTAGATTGTTAATATTGGTATAGGTAATGCTTTAGATAAATATATTAAGTTTTTATTCGACAGTATCCACTCAAAGTTTACCTTTCATCTAAGGTGAAACTGGGGCTAAACTGATACAAATTTTGAAACATGATATTTATAAAACAGAATCATGATTACTGAGGAAAATCTACCAAAGAATATAGTCAGTCAATTTTATGCAAAAAGCGTCTGTTTATAAAAATCATCTGTTAGCGGACACCTAAACGGAGCTTAGAAGATACTGCTGCATATTGCAGCCCTTGAGAAAGAGTGCAATGGCAAGGAGTAGCTTATTCATTTACTTGCTTTATCACAAGAAGAGCTTCCAAGAAAACAAATCTGGGCTGTGCAAGGCCTTTTCTCTGTTCTCACTGGAGCAATCAGGAGTAGCTCCACTTTAAATCCATATGCCTGAATGGTCAGAAACATGTCCAGAATTGCTCTTCGCCCTATCTGTCTGCCTCCCTAGAGAACTTCTTATTCGTATTCTCTAGCTGTGAGCTTGCGTGTAGCTCTGCTGATTTTTACAACCCATGGTTCTTCATGTAATCTCACGTATGGGGCCAGTGTACCCATGAACACTGCGATAGGTGTGTGAGCTGGCAGAGGATGTGTGTAACTCTGGTGAGCCAGCTGGGAGTTGTCTCTGCTGTGCTCTTGGGGTATAATATATCTTAAGTTCCCTTCCTCCCTCCTAAATGTGATTTTTTTTTCCTGCCCCTTCTTCTTTCAGATCAGCAAAACCAAGAGCACAGGACACTTGGAGAATATTTGATTTTTGAATCCTCACAGTTAAGTCAGTCAAATGTGGGCTAAAAAGCACTGATATTTTAGTCCCCACATCAGTACGGAAGTAGATTGTGTACTTGACTTTAACAATCTTCCAAGATATAAAGCCATTTGACTGAGGTCATACTTAAGATAATAAAACTCTCTTTGATGAGGTTCATTTACATATTTGTTTTCCTTGCCTGAGCCCATTTTTTTGTATAGATTTAGTGCAGTTGTTTACAATGCTGGAATTTTTATGATTAAGGTCATACATGAGAATATTTACAACGTCAGGAATAAACACGACTCCTATTTAAGAAGCATATCCTGTTCCCAAATGAGATCCAAGCCCTGCTTATAATGTCATGCATTTGCAGAGCACTTAATAAATGTTTATTTTCAAATACAATTATAAACAATTCTTGCATTGTTGTGGTAGGACGTGGACTTTACATCTCTTGACATTAGCAGAGTAGATATCCATTAGGCAATATATGCCTCTTTTAGAGGTAGTTTGACCTCCAACCCTGTCTGCAGAGGGCAACCCCTTTCTTTGTCACACCCTGGCTTGCAAATGGTGCTTTAACTCATATCTCAAAGGGTCCAAGGAAATGCTGTAAATAAATAAATGCATGCATACATGTCTTGGATATTTAAAAAAAAAAAATTAAAGTTGGCATACAAGCTTCAGGCCACCATTACCTGCTGAGAATGATGAATTTTGGGGTGATGTCGTATGCGGTCAGATGAAACAGCAGCAATATCACAAATATTTTCAGAAAAGTGACCAAGAGCTTGGGTTTGTTTTGTTTTGCTTTCCGGCTCATGGCCCCTGCCCCTGTGTATGAAATCCACAGACATTCTGGCAACAGACCTCTCTTGTTGGAGGGGCAGAGAAGAAAAAAAGAATCACCAGAAAAAACAATGGGGAGATGTAACACGTGCACTGTAATTAGATGAGGAAGCCATTAATTATGTTGTTTCCAATATCCTCTAAAAGGGTTGCCCACCCCTAACTACATATTTATACATATTTACTTGTTAATCAATAAAGGAAAATGGCTACATTATTTTGATTAAAACATCAACCAAATGTGTAGCAATAAAATCAAATTTCAGGGGGAAGGTACAAAAAAGAAAGAAAGAGAGAGAGAGAATGAGAGAGATAGCTATGTATGCCTTCCTCCAGACCATGATATATGATATTTTCAGGCTGCTAGGAGAGCAGACACATTAAGAAAATAGTGCTAATGATATTAAAGTACTTTACAAGGCTTGTTACTAAGCGCTGACAAACCTGTCAAGTGTATAATGTAGGAGGCTATTGTAGCGTTCTCAGAAAACCATACCTCTGCCCCATTTCAGTGCAATCTCCTAATAATGGAGCTGCTATAAATTCTAGCCAGCAATGGGACAGACTCCTGGCTTCTCACCCCAATGTGAAGACATGATAAATATAAAAGAAAATGGCTGTCAGTTTTGGCGCCCGAACCTTATTACAAAGTCTTAATCTTACTGGCCTCAGCACCTTTTATCACCGCCTTGTTATGAGCTGATGGCTTTTTTATTTGCTGGGAGATGGAGGATGTGTCATTTGATGTCCTTTTATGTAGCCACTGCTCTGTCCTCTCATGGAAAAAAAATCTTTTTTTATATGTTTATTACAGTAACCGATTAAATGCAAGGCTCATGCTGTGTTTGGTGCAAGCAATTCCTGGCTGATTTTTGCAGAAGCTCGGATTAGATAGTCATATGCAGAGTTATTAAGAATGTGGGCACAATGGAGTGTTATTTTTATTTTCCGGCTCCTGGAGTGTTGGCATCACTGTTGGTGTTATTATTTATTATTATTTATTGTTTTGTTTTCCGTATGGATTTTTCTCTCTTACCAAGGTCAGAAAGAAACTGTAAGTCCTGGCTCATTCTCTTTCACTCTTCCCCCTCTCCTCTGCCCTTCCTCTCTGCGAGTGTCAGCCACAAAGATGATGGACCCGTAAACAAAGTTTGACTCAAAACTTAGCTCAGGTTCAATCAGTTTGAACTTTAAGATGAGATATCTCACAATTATCTAAATATTATTCCTAAACCTCACAGCTGACTTCCTGTCTTCTTCGTTTATGGCAAACAAAAGACTGAACTCCACTTGAAACAATGACCCTGTCAGAGCCCTTATCCCCCCAAGAACTGCAGCAAAGTGCCAGCATCAGGTACTTAACTCAAGATGACATTGATGGGTTGCTTTCAAGCTGTGGCCGGAGACTCCATCACTTGTTCTTATCCTCAATTTGAAGACAGGGCGGCCTACTTTGTTGCTGCAGAGGAGTCCCCTCCCTCTGATTTTGTCTGCCAGATGGTGACCAGGCTCTGAGCAGGGCTGGACCCATTAGCCGAGCTCCCCATCTAGCGGCTGCCAGCGTGAGGGGTCTGGGGGGGCCGGCAGGCAGGAGCTGAAGCAGGACCTGTCGCCCTCCAAAGGCCGAAGCTAAACCAGGGAAGAGGGCAAAAGTAAAACCAAACTAAACTAAAATTAAATTAAAAAGTTAGAGGTTTTCCAACCAAGTATATGTGAGGGGAAGTTTGTATTCTCTGAGAGTCAGTCTGGGCTCCTCTGTACTGTACATTGACTTTCCCAAGACCTTGACACCAGCGGTAGGTACTCACAGCTCATGAGGATAGAGAGTGCATGTGCACACAAATACACACAAACATCCCATGCTCTGTAACACAGAAACACTCATCAGAAATATGCACACAGTCTCCTGTGCATGCTCCTGTTTCCTTTAAAGGCTCCAATAGGCAATGACTGTATTTAACTGATCATCATGCAGGCACATTGTCAAGGAAGCTCCTTGCAAAACGTAATTTACAATCTAAATGGATTTAGGAGACAATGCAGTAGGAACAAGAAATATAAAGATGTTTAAAGACATCTCTAACTTGCCTCAGCAGATCAGTGGCAGAGCTAGGAATAAAACAGTCTTGAGTTTGGGACTCACCTGAGCCAAACTGGCTGTTCTTCTTCTATGTGTATTAGAAGAATTGTCATGTAGATACTGATATATATGTTTATTTTTAGCACACACTCACAAGCAGTTATGTTCCTAAGTGGTGCATGGAGCTAGGCAGTTGGGTAAAGGATGGAGACCCTACAGATCCTGATTATGGGAAAAGTCTGAGCCTGACCTCACACATCAGAAAATGTGCAGGGGATCAAGTGCCCCGCACCCTCCCTCTTGCTCAGCACTGACCTGGCTCGGGAAGAAATTTTAATACGAACTCTCACCATCCTGGAGGTCATGCTCAATCATCCATAAGATGTTTGGTCAGTTCTACTGTATACTGAGCTGTTGTATAGCCCAGGGATAAACACAGCTGGAAGGTTAAGGGGTAGGTCCTACAGTGAAAGGATCTTGGATCTTTCTTTCCCTTATCAGTTGCTGGGCATGTGCTGCTAAAGCAGAAGGGTAGAAGAGCCACAGTTTCTTAAGCTTGTTTCCATGAAGATGTATTTGGGGATAGAATAAGGACTGCGAAAGAGGAATGAATGGTTTGACCAGGCATATGCAGAGATATGCACAAAGTTTCCTACAATTGCATCTATCACACATAATGCAACTCTGAATCTCCTTATATCCTGGGGAAAAGATGTCTCAATATCCCTTATTGTGGGTTATCATCCTGTTAATATGCAGCCGAAGTAAAACAAAATGGTCCTTAATACATCCTGGGGTATTAGCTTGTTGCATATCTTTGGAGGTGTGTTTGCACTTTAAAAGCAACCTTCAGGGTGAGAGAGCACAGGAACAGTGTGATAGTTACTGTAATAAGGCACTTGTGGTTTGCTACAGCGCAAGGGGAAGAAAAACAATTGATGAAAAACTCAATAGGATGGGAAAGGCAAATTGCTTGGCTGGAGATTTAATTAAAAAGGAAACAGCCCTCCCCATTTAAAGGTCGGTTTGCACCCCTTAAATTACAAAAAGAACTCCGGGCTGAAATCAGCACACGATGCATGTTAATAAGAGAGAGCAGCAGGCTGCGGGACTGATCCAGCTCTTCTCAGTCAGGGCTAGCAGGCTGTGAGACATGGCCAGTACATGCCAGGTATCACTGGGTCCTGACTCCTAGCAAAAGCTGTGCACTGGCTACTACAGATGCTACCTACAGCGGATATGATGTTAACCTGGATCATGTGAAACATGCAGAATGAAATATAACGTGGCTTAAGTCTCTGTTTGCCATTTTCCTTCTCCTATCTCCCACTCCTCCTCAACAGTCTTTTATATATTACTGTTGGCTTTGTGCAGCACTTTCACTGCCATGAATGCCTCTCTCCCATGGGAGAACTTGATGAAGGTTATCCATTGTCACCCAGTGTTATACTGGGATGTCAGGACACCTTGAATAAACGGTTTACATGAGATGTTGCCTCTAAGTGCATCCTCGGAAAAACTGCCATTGCCCTTTGCTGAGAAAGTTAACATCATAAAGTGAAGGCTGCCTCTGACCAAATGGGAATGACATTGCAGATTAAGGGCTCTTTAAATTATGCATTTAGTTCAGACTCCCGGGGAGACAGTATATGAGATAAAGCTAGCAGACTTACTCTGTAGTGTGGCTCTGGAACCAAAGACATTTTTAAAACATTTTCCAAAGAACTTCTCTAGAGGTAAAAACCCTACCCAACAACAACAGATACAAAACAACGAAAAAACTTGGTCATATCTTTAAGGGCACATGTTATTCAAATGAGGAAAAAAAGAAAGAAGTGAAGAAAGGGGAAAGAAAATTTCTCAGGGATTTAGCAGATTTAATGATAGGATTTTGATTTTTGTTGAAATTCCTGTTAGCAGTACCAGGTTTATGTTTCCCAAACATTTATTAGATTGAAAATGCTCTTATTTGCTTTCCAGGCTGATCACCCCCATACACTCAACGTCCCTGGCAACACTGAAGTATTCAGTGCATCCTTACAGTTTGTACCTGCTGAGACAGATTTGAGCAAAAAACCTCTTGTTTCCCCTGTTTGCATGCAGCTCCGTAACCTGTAACTTCCTGCCTTCATTTAGCAGAGTTTAAATTGCAAATTCATGTTTCTTAAAAATGCTGTAACATCATAAGTGGGACAGTTTTATGACAGCTCTGAATTACCAGACAATACTGACACATGCCGCGTGCACTTACTTTGCCTACCAGTTATGGCTGTATTTATCTGCCCATATGTCACTCTGTGTCTAACGCATCTATTTACCACGTTGAGATGGATATTCCACAATTGAGGGCTCTTAGTGCATCCTTTAGAATTAAGAAAAAAAAAAAAAATCATCTTGTTCCTCAGATAATTTATTTTATAAATGATAGTTCTGCATTTTTTAGGGATTTTGCATACATCTTTCTGCAGTTCCTTTATTCCCAGATGACACTGATTTGGAACTCTTCCCTGAGAGGGAAAAATGGGCAGGGTCTTCATTTTATTGATGGTAAAACACAGAGATGGCACTCACAGGCATCTGTAGGTGAATCTGAGTTGGCTTATGCAGAAAATATACTCCCTTGACTGGTGAATCAACATAAGAATTCAAAACGAAGCTTCACTGAAGATTTGTCACATTTCCTCACCCTCCTTCCTCCCTCCACAGACTCACACACACAACCCAAAATGTTGTGAGCCTCCCTGCCCTGCTTTCATGCAGCCAACTGGCACCAACTGGCCACGTTCCTGGTGAAATAGAGAAGTTTCCAACATGACGTCATTGGTGACCAGGAGGGACAGGCAGCTGGGGGAGAGATGTTCAGTCTGCAGTTCCACACCGTCATTGCAGCCAAAACAGTTTTAATAAGCTCTGAGGGTCCTCCTGGATATTTTGCTCAAATGCAAAAAAAATGGCAATTGGCTGGTAGCTTTTCTCTCCCTGAGGTGACAAAACCTGGGTGCATGAGGCACTTTTGCCTTTCATTTTATGCTAGGATTTTAATGTGGTTTTGTAGCTTTAGCTGTATTTCTGAAGAGCAGGCAGTAAAAGTTCCAAAAAACATAAGACTGTCAAATTTGCAGAAGATAAATATATATATATGTAAGCATGCACACATATATGGAGAGAGAGAAAGAAAAAGAGGCACAGAGAGAAAGAGAGAGGAGCATATGTATATTTAGCTGTATGTATATTATGCATATATATATATATAAATATATGCACTTTTTCAGGACTTTTACCCAGTTGTGTGATCTGCTTTGACCAATATTCATGGACATCCTTTGCATTTTACTCTTAATTGTTTTGAGCCAGAATTAGGGTGATCTTTATTCATCCAAAAGAAGCCAAAATGTTCTGTCCAAATACACCAACAGATGCAGTTCCCTGTGATTAAAATCCTGCACGAGTTTTGCCTTAGCTGGAGTTGCCTAGACTCTAAAGGAATCATTTCTGCCATCACAGAAGTACTGCCATTTTGTGGTGAAACACAGCAACTGTGTAATGAAGCACCAAAACACTTCACAGTAAGCCAGGCCCAGGTCTGAAATGTAGTATGTCTAACAGAGATCACCGGAGAGAATTTTGGTCAGTGGATTATTCAGAGTTAGTCTGGAGCTCTTTCCTTGGGATCTTTATATTGCAAAACATTCCACAGGTCATTAGCACCTACAAGCTGGCTTACCTCATGGTCAAAAGTTATCAGCTCCTACCACATAAAGCCATTAAATTGTTCCTTGGGTGCAATTCAGTGATTCTGAGGACTGTCACTCCTTCAATCTGCTACTACTTTCTTGCAGCATTTGAAGCTTGAACATCTGCATCCCATTGGAGAATGTCTGGAAGCCAGGTATTGACCAGATCTGGCTGCTAACAAGAGCTCAGAGAAAGATGAAACAACCTCCTTCTTCCACAGATAAGGAGGAATCTGGCTTTTTTTACTCCACTTACTAGACAGACAGGAAAATTACTCCTTCAAGGTAGAGCAAGAGCAATTGCACTATCCCCTTAATCAGTACTTGCAGCATATCAAGCTCATCATCTTGATGGTAATAGCTGTTTGACAAGTCAGGATAAAAGTGATAGTCTTGTGAAAATGAGATAACAATCCAGTTTAAAAAAGGAAACAAAAGAAAAGAAAGAAAAAAAAAAGTGAGATGACCCAGTGTGAGGTGTCTTTCAATTTTATTTCATCCAAGGATAACAGTTTGCCAAAAAATGTCTTCCGTGAGTCACGTATGGTATTTCAATCTGTCATATGGTATTGACCTGACTAACATGGAAATATACTGCACTGAGATTTTGTCAAGCTTACCAGCCTGGTCTAAAATTTGATGATTTCTTTTTTAGACCATAACTGTGCTGAGCTATCTGCTTCCACTTTCTTCTGTCACATGCACAGAACTCAAAATGGAAAATTTATCCAAATTCAAAAAGAAACAGCATGATCTGGCTCACAGCTCCTCAGAAGTACAGGCAAAATCGAATTTTACTGTTTTCCTAAAAGTGAAGGCCCAGAGTCAAGCCAATGTTATCACAGAAAAGGGAAAGGGAAATGGCTTCAACAGAAGAGGAAAGAAAAGAGCCAGGCAGAGCAGCAACGGGGAAACGTGCTGTTCCTGCTGTTATAACAATTCTAGTACTGCTTTATTTTAGCAACAATTAATTTTAAAAAGTTATTTACAAACTTTCATGAGTCAATTGCAAGAAACAGTTTGTTGTATGTATTGCCAGACTGCAATATATTTCTTTCACATTATTCTGTAACTGAATCAGTAGTGGAAATGAGTTCAGTGTTGACTTGGTTAATTGTGAGAAGAGGTACCAGTTGGGCTGGTTGCTGCTCCTTAACTACTGAATTGTCTCTGAGAATTTAGCTTTTAGTTCAAATATTTATAACATCAGAATTAGTTTTCTGAGAATCTTCTCTCATCTTTTCTTTAAGGTAACTGAAATAATAAATTAAAATACCCACATTGGTCTATGACTGTTCCTGACAGTGAACTTGTTTCCTGGCAGCAGAAGGAGAAAAAATACAATCAAAGCAAATGTATTTTAAACTAAATAAATCTTCATACAGCTTCATCTGAACATTTTGTCTCCTCTGGTATTTGCTCTGCTCTGGGTGTTGCTTCGCTTGCTTCAGGGATCAACCTCTCTGTGCTGTTACAACCATACCACCAGAACACTATCCTAGAACACAGCAAATTCTGAGAAATTCAGTGTTAGTGTATTGCAGCGGAGGGATCAGTAATTTCTCACTGAAGCCCTCTCTGAATACTCTCTGCCCCATGAAAGAAAACCGGTAAAATCCAGACAACAAAAACTAGCACAGAACAATGGTCTGGTTTTAAGCTGGAAAAGGAGTATTTCGTGGAAGCTATGCTGTACAATATATGATCTTAGAATCTGTGCCATATGGACATGAGAATGGGAAGTGGAGAATGACCAGGTATTTGTTCTTACAGTGCGTTCAGCAGATTAAAGGCTTACCTGAGATTTATCAGAAAAGCAAACCTGAAGAAATGAAGCTAGGAATTTCACAAGCATGACCTTCCTTGCAAGATTTCCTACATTTTCAAAATCTACAGGGAATTGGGTTTTTTTAAACTTGTTCTTGAAATCTGTGGTGTCACCAAGGTAGTTTATACCTTTTACCTTTCCCACACATCATTTAACCTAGGAATGCCCTTTATCTTCAGCTCTTTGCACTAGTAGGACCTTCAGATCCTAGCAAGAGTCCTGCAAACACATAGGGCTACTTTAGTTGTTGAGAAGACCTTGCATCTAAACAGATCCAACAAGGTAAGAAGAGAAATGGAATCACATTAAGGGATAATGATTTGTCCACGCTCTTAAAGAACTCCTTGACATCAAAGTAAGCCCAGATCTCTGCCTGAGGCCTTACTGTCAGCTAGCCAAGCAGATATGGAAAGACTAATAAAAATCAGTCAATATTTAGATGGTGCCATAGTACCTTATTATTTAATGAAACTGAGTAGGAAAGTAGGAAAGTAGATGCAATGCATCTAAAGATCTGTATTTCAGCAGAATCCTTCCTTTATGAAGGTTAACAGGGAAGCACTGCAGCAAGGAGCATTTTTTTCACTGTCTGATAACACTTATGACAAAGTGTTTTGAACAAACTAATTGCCCCTCAGATTTCTACACTGCTTTATGACAGAGCAAATATTGCCACAGGTATTTCATTTCTTCCTGGAAGAATGTCTTACACTGGCCACCTGTTGATCCCCATTTCTATTTTATTTTTCTGTCCTCTGGTTCATTTCTCTTTTCAGCAGTGTGTTGCAAGTTCTTTAGCCTGATCAATAGCCCCGATATAGTGAGGTGGGAGTTTTTACCAGCATGACAGCCTGTCTCTCTCCAACACAACAGCAGACTCTTAGCAGGATCTCTGCTGAGCATAAAGAGGTTATCTCTGAATACAAGTAACTGGCTGCTGAAAGCCATTTAGAAGATTTTTGGAGAAAAGGTGGTCACAGTCAGACGAGGTCTCTAACCCACGTTCCACCCCCGTAACACAAGAAACTCAGTAACTTATATCATTCTGAGTAATGTTCTCCATCACATGCAATTCACCTTTCTTTTTTTTTTTCCCCCCCCCCTTTTTCAGTTGGCTTTGTTGTTTGTGTGGTGTCAGTAGGAATGTGCTTGGAGCAGAGTTATATGGCATCATTTGGAGAAACATTGCGTTAATAACCAGAGTTCAAGGGCAAAGGATATAAACGGAGCAAATTACAAGTCTGAGCAGATATATGGCTTTTGCTAAAAGGGACACAGGCTGCTACTTTTATTTACTGGGTGCTGGAGCGCTTGTAAAAAGGTGCAAGAAAACATGAATACATTTTTAAATGCTACTTCATCGTTTAGAAAAGCAATGCAAATTTTCAATCTAGAGAGAAGGACTGTTTAAGGGGGGAAAAAAAGATTTCTCACCCTTGTAGTGACTTTCTGTTTTTTGAATCTACAGTACTCGAGCACTAGCATCATTCAGATGTTAGTGACCCAACTTTGCCCTGACTGAAATTTGGAGGTATTAACGCAGACATTAACAATAAAACAATGGCAGGTTCAGAGCAACCATTCATCTGACCTCAGCTGTAATTAAGTTTCTGCTTTGAATGGCTCAATCCACACCCTTGATCCTCTGGGTTCAGCCACCACCTCTCCGTTATCTCCGGATTAGGTGGTGAACCTCCTGCCTCCGTGACTCAGCAAAAACCCCAAACCCCAGTCCCTGGAGGGATCAAAGTCTGCTAAAAGGCTGGAGAGTTTCAGGCAAATTCTGCCAGCTTGTCACAGGGTGGGATTATTTCATTTCACAGCCAGTAATACAATTTCATGTACTGCTATTGAGTGTGGCAATAACTAACTGGAACATTTTGTTTATCTGATTTTCTGAGGCTGCAGATTCATCACTAGTTTTATTTCATTTTTCTTAAGTGTTTCATAATTTATTTTTTCGAAAATACATGATACTACTGAAATTCATTTTTCTACTATTGCTAGACATACATTACTGCTGATTACCGGGCAAGATATATAATGCAGCCTATAAATAATAATCTCCTCTGGTGAAAGGATATCCAAAATAAAATCTTTCCTATTTCAAATTCTTTGACTCTCTATTTTTTTTAAAATCAGCTCATTCTTCAAGCATTGTTTTTACAGCTTGTTCTACAAGTGTGCAAAGCGAAAAAAACCCCACCAAAACCCAAACAGTTTAAAAAATGAATTTTCTGGAAACATCTGATCTCCCCCCATTGTCACAGTGCCACAGAAAATATTTCATCTAGCAAATTGCAGGTGATTTTTAAACACACAGAAGTTGTGAAAATATTAAGGAAGATTTAGTCCCATCTAAGAAATGTTTTATGATGCAAAATTGAATGCAAAAATGCACATGCACGTTCTTTAAAAAAAATGAACTAACAATTGTAATCTTTGTGGGGAAGAAGAATGCTAGAGGAATGTTTCATTTCACATTATTCACCAAAAAGATCAAACTTTTCTTCTTTCTGCTGCTTGCAGTTTATGGGACTCTTCCTTGCTTGCTGGGTTCTGAGCCTACATTTTTACACAAAACAGGGTCTATTATGATTTTAATGCCATACAATATAACAACAGATGTGCACATTTGAATCAGATATAAGTAAGAAAAGCAGAAACCGACTATTTAAGTATGCAATTGAATTCTGAAGGGTTTATTTATTTTTTTATATGCTGTGCTCTGCTCACAGCAGAGATCACAATTTAACTCACGGATCGGTGGAGTTATATTTTATAACCAGTTTAAGCACCTGGGTTTTTTGGGGGTCTGTGAGCTGATTCCAGCAGTAGCACAAGCCGAGCCGTGCTCGGGAAGCGGGCTTTCTCACTTCTCTGAAACATGAAGCCTATCCAGTTTCCCATATGACATATTCTTTTCTCCCACTGGGACATAATAGAAACTAATCTTCAACATCTAAACATTCAGAGTCGAGTCCTTTTGTTAAGTCTTTTTATTCATTTCATTCGGTGCCAGTACAGCTCTGAGCCCACGTGTATTTACATACACGAAGAACCCTGCTGCTCCGAACTCTCCGCTCAGAAGACAGGGCAATTAATCATCCCCAAATCCTCCCGCCGTGCGCGCGGCGGCTCCGACAGCAAGCATAACCAATCAGCCAGGGCAGGTGGGACGCGGACCCGCAGGAAAGCCTTGCACCCTGACCTGGCACCGGTGTGCTCTCTTCCTTTCCCCCTCTCATTGCTGAGTAAGAATAACACCATTAACAGTGTCCTTGTAATCAGCTAAACATATTAAAGTCAGGGACGGACAGGTATTGCTTTTGTGATTTTTGGGAGGTCGCAGTTTCTCTCTCTCTGTCATTGTTTCTGAGGTTGGAGTGTGGGGCACAGCAGAAATCCAGCCCATAATGTTAGAAAAATCACCCATATGTGATTTTGTGATACACTTTTCCGTTTGTGAATTGAATTTGCCTCAGTGGTCATGTGTTGCCTTTTGTAAACCAAAATCATCTGAGAGCCAGCGAGATGTTTTGGCGACAAAATAATTACCAAGGAATGACCTGGTTAATTGTACCTACCAGCTAAAATGGTAAGACCCATGTGACTGTGACAGCTATGCAGAGAGCCTTTATCCAAGGACCTTTCCTCCTGCTGTAGACCATTAACACACTCACTACTTCTGTCCCCCTGCTTTTCCTGCCCCTCCTTAATATTTGCATTCTTACCCATTTTTCCTGCTGTATTTTCACATTTTTATCATCTGTTTTTCGCGAACTCCAGATTTAAATTCCTGTCTCACTTAAATGCTGCCATTGTCTTTCAGTGTCTGTCTGTCCATTTAACCCACGTGCGGCAGGACACCATCACTGACACCGTGTTTTTCCCCTGTAACAGCTACGCTTGCGGTCAGGGAGGCAGGGAAGTCTATGGAAAGACACTCATCGACACAACAGAGTTCAGAGTTAAGCTCATAAATTTGCTACCAAAGTTGCCTCATTCCCCTTTGTAAATTATAGGGACCATTGAAAATAGCTCAATAAAACCAGCAAAAGTCAATTGTTAATGATATCTGGAATATTAATTCTCCAGAAGTATAACTTCTTGGTCAGGCTTTACTGGAGAGTGTCATCTTTTCCTTCTAAACCTGACATTCTTTTTTTTTTTTTTTTTTTTAATGAGATTTTTTTAAAGTTTCTATTTACAGCTCCTGATGAGGCTTGCCCTTCAGCTGCATCGTACTAAGAGCATCTGTGATTTTGTCATTAAATGTTCTGCAGATTATCATGTGCCAGGACAGGACATAGTTGAGTTTGGAGCTGAATTAAAGTTCTGAACAAACTTAGATGGTTTTAATTAATACAGTGGCAAAATGAGCCATTTTGTGCATATGTAAACTGTAAATGATTTCTTATTAAAAAAATAATTATGACACTAAGTATGTATTTGTTACATGGTATATTGCAATTTTTCATGGCATTTTGAAGAAAAAAAAAATCACTGACTGAGATCTATGCTGCCAGTTGACTCATAATTAGTTTCCCAAAGAAACTTCAAAAATACATACCTTTAATATTCATCTGCTGAATAACTTAACAGTTTATGAAAATTTCCAAGTCTTCTGGAGAAAGAACACACACAACCATGAGATGTAACTGAGATTTCTGGCTTCGCTGCTTTTGTATTCTTTGGGACAAAAATACTCCCAAACGAAGAAAACATCTCGGAGATAGGAGAAAAGTATGTCTTGAATACAGATAAACCACATTGTTCTGCACCTTCCTTTCCAGGAAAGACAGCCGACTGTCTTCCTTATCTCTAATCATAACCAAGACATGGCTGTTCTACGCAGAAATTAGGCAGTGTACAGAAAACTGGACAAAAACAGATTTTTGAGGAAGGGGAGAAGGGGAAAAGCTCAAAGCATTCTCTGACTGACCAAAATGATGACATTTGTGTCTCTGACGAGGACCTACTAATTTTGGTGAGTGCCAGCTTACCTAAGGTATCCTATTGATTTTAAATCAATACTAGTTTCAAGGTCAAAGAAGGTCTAGGCAATGATCTCCAGGATGGGGATGTACACACACGCTGGGCCAAATCATTACTGATGCAAATCCAGAGAGCTGGACCCATCAAGCCTTCACCACCTGTGCCCATGAAAAAGGAAAAAGGAAAGAGCACCAATAAACAGCAGAGGTCTCGCTAATGATTATCTTCACTCCCTATAGCAATGACAGTCTGCTTCTAAAAAAAAAAAAAAAAAAAAAAAAAGCAGAAAAAAAAAAAAAAAAGCCCTTTTTTTGGCATGGAAATTGCTTATC
This sequence comes from Athene noctua, assembly GCF_965140245.1. Classification (NCBI taxonomy): domain Eukaryota; kingdom Metazoa; phylum Chordata; class Aves; order Strigiformes; family Strigidae; genus Athene; species Athene noctua. The sequence continues at coordinate 10,207,097 of NC_134049.1, read as the reverse complement.
TCTAGAGTGCAAATCATAAATCATTCACAAAGATAGTAGTGACTCCAGCCTTTGAGTGTTACTTTGTTAACAGCACAAACTGGTACAAACCAAAAGGAAGAGAAATTAACATTTGAACCATATTGTTTCTGAAGGGCTGGGAGAGCCCTTGCGAGCCTTGGCTCTGCCTTCGTGATGTAACTCCTGGCGCAGGATGAGTTACTTGTGAACTCTGGTCCCCCCAGTTCAATCTCAGAGCCTTGCTTGGAGGATGATACTATGCAATCTGTCTGCTTTTAAACCAAAATTGAGAATGAAAAACATTCCTCTGTCTCTCTCTCTCAGCACTTCTTTCAATTAGCATTTTTTTTCTTCTTTAGTATGGATCCCTTGAGTTTAGCATCCTTGCGCTCTACATTTTTGATTGCCTGTGCATTTCTTTATTAAAAAGGGGAAGGGGCTTTCAGTGCTAGCCTTCCACTAATTATTACTTGCTTGCCAGGTAAATAAATATTTGATCAATTGTTCTGTGGTCTGATTATAAATTGTCTTTCAGGCATTACCTTAGAATACTAGAATATTATTTAATACTAATTTCTAGGGGACACTGCCAGCTTGAAATCTAGTCATTTTGAATACATTAAAAGTACTGTAGATAAAACACCAAATCACAAAGCCTTTCTTTGTTATTGAAAAATGTCCATTTTCATTATCTTATTAAGAAAAAAAAAGTTTTCTGGTGGTTATGCGCTGTTTTCTTTTTAATTTCCCTACGCTGTGAAATGACACTCAGAGAAGTAAGGGAAAGGGGTGAACTAAGTTACTGAAACAAAAACAGTAGAAAGAGCTATACAAAGCACATGGGAACTAAACTTAAAAAAATAGAGGAAAATATACTTTTCCTCCTAATTCTTTTGAGTTACAGTAACTTTACTTATATTTTAATAAGATTTATATAAAATCAAGCTGATTTTTAAGTTGACGTGCCTTAAAATCTATACATATGGCAAAAGAGAGAGAGAAAATCTGAAGTCTTCATCATGGCACAGAGACAGCATTTAGGTTTTGATCCTTCTGCCAATGAAATCAGTTGCAAAACCACTGCCAGATTCCCACGTGGGAATCAGCTCCTTTAGAAGTAACAGCAGCAACAAGCCTCGTTGCAATCTGTACCCACCACAACACTCCTCCCTGCCAGACCCCCAAACTTTCGCAAAGGTGCGGCTTTATGTGGGGTTTTGAGGCGGGGTGATGAGTTTCTAACTCTTTGTGCTCTTTTCCTTTGAGATAGATAGTCTGTTCTTTGCTGAGACAACCTGGCCTTTTACAGGCATTGATCACCCATCTCCAGGCCAGCCAAGGCGGACACCTTTGCTTCTGAAATGATGCCCTGCCGCAGGTACTAGAGGAAAATTCAATTTTTAACTCCAAGTATATAAGACGGCAGAACTCCACAATTAGGATGATGGTTGTTATTATTTTACTTTTATTAAGCAAGCTCCAGCCTCTGCTTTCCAGTCTTAGCTTTTACTTACAGTAATCAATTTTTCAGTATAACTGGCTGTAATTGTTAGCCAGATATTGAGCCTTCATGGTGCTTAGACATAGCATGTTTCTGTGAAGCATCTTCCCCATACTTCTCAGACAGATGGGTAATAATACTATACATTAATACCTCCACATTGGTTTATGTGTGTTTGACCACAGCGCTAGCATAATTATTTTTCCTCAGTAAAAGCTATTAGAGATCTATTTGGTAGGTTTTACGATCAATAGCTCCTGTGATATTTGTGTAGCAGGCCCAGAATAATCAATTGAAGGTCATATAAAGTAAATTACCATCCTCCTATAATGATTCTTTTTTCTAGATGAGAATGGGTTTTATTATTTCATCAGGAGAGCCCTCTCGATGTGTGCTTCTTTTTTTTTTTCTTTCCTGAGAGAGAGAAATAAATGTTGTGGGTGTATTTTGAAACATGGTATTAATGTCTATTATCTAAATTTATATTACAAGTTTATTGAATTAGTGGATGCCAACATGTGGAATAATTTTATATGCTTGGTGACACAAGAAATAGCCAGTTGTGAAGATATCCTGGCCAGTATGTTGTTGCAGGTGACTTAGCTAAAGCCATTTCTCAGTAGATTTAACGCTGGTCAAGGCACTGCTCTGTATGCAGAGGTTCACTGGTTGGTCACAGATCTACAGTAGTGAGTCCTGGAGGGGCAATTTCCCCCGTGGTGCTCTGCCAGGGTGCTTTCTCCATCCCCTAACACAGCCACCACTGCATATAAAAATGCAGAGCAGTCTCTGCACTTCTCTCAGTATTGTGCCTCCTTATTGGAGCCGCAATGTGCTGGAAGTGGGGAGGTAAATTTAACAATGTGGGAGATCCCTGAGAGCCATCACCTCCTTCCCCACCAGCCAGAAGGAGACGTCTGTGGATACTCCTGACCTTGGCCGCCCAACAAGGCTAAGGCTGTTTTGGAGATGGAAACACAATTGCACAAACATACTTTTCCTTTCCAATGGACTATGTGTGTGGTCACAGTCAGTTAGATGAATTTTAATTTCCAACTGACTCCCATCACACATGAGATAAGCTGGAGCTCATAAATGTAGCATTCATACAATTTATCCTCCTATTTAGCACTAAAAAGTGGCTATGGAACTTTCTTGTCTGAAAAGCTCTGCATTCTTAAATTTAGTCCCTGGAAGACTACTGCCTTCCTCATGAACAAAATTGGCTCTACTTTTTTTATGAAGGCACCAACTTCCTTGAAAAAGAGCTATCCACCCTCATGCGACCCTTATCACCATGATATTTGAGCAACTCATTGTGATTAATTGAATCACTTCTAAAAAAAAATGCATGAAGTAGAGAAACATTGTACAAATGCTTGAAGGAGGTGGGAGAAGGATGTTTAAACAAACAATTTCCACTGACAAACGTTGATTCATCAAAACTATTTATTAAAAAAAGCAATCAAGAATAATTAGATCCAGGGAAACTGAGGCACCAGGGAGTTAAAATAAATTTCTTGATTTTATATGGAATGTTTGTGGTTGAAACAGTCACTGTACAAAAACTTTTATGGCCTCCAGCTGGGTATTTCATTCACTGTACCAGCCCTCCTTTCCAGGAAAAGGAAGTCACATTTCAAAGTAATTATAGTGAAAAGACCCCAAGTCCTTCAGTGTTGCAAAAGGCTGCCCAGAAGCTATTTAATGGGAATCATTTTAATCTTTTTTTGGCTAGAACTGATTGGTAAATGTTAACACACAAACAACCACAATTGGACAAATGGAGAGAAGATAAAGTAAAAGAACTGATAAAGAGCTCAAGGAACAGATGCCAGTCTTCAGTCTGAGCAAGTTTGAATATCCACTCCTCTGCCCTACCTGCCATCATTTACAAGCCCATCTACTTGCAAGATTATGTAGTCCTTGCAATGTGGGTCCTTTACCCTTGCACGTCAGCAGGAGCTCCCACAACCCCTGTCCTTGGATACTGAACTCTTCTACTCAGTGTGTCTGCTTCAGCAGGGCTTTGCAAGGTTATGATGATAGGAAAAAAGGGACATTTATTCTCAGTGACATGGATTAATAGTGATTGTTTAAAGCTGAAGCATACAGACCTCTCAAGAGATTGCTTTTTTTATAGGCTGAGGTGGAGTATCGGTAGGTGGATGCTGATGTGGGTGACATCTGGACAGTGAGGTTCCTTGCTTTGCAGGAGGGTCTTTGTACTAAGCCACATCAGAGGCTTAGACCAGCCAAGGGAGCTTTGAAGAGAACGGGGTTGTCCAGCTGGATGCCACTGTAGCAAGGTGATAGGGCAAAACTGTGGAAATACAGCATCTGTCCCTCAGCCAGACAGGAACAAGTGGCTCCGTCTCACACCTTTATGTAAGACTTAATGGAGCAGAGATTAAGATGAGGAATGAGAAACTTGTAGCTCCTTGTCCTGCTGCAGATATTCTCTCTGACCAGGACACCTCAAGATACCACTCTGTGCCTCAGTTTCCCTGGTTGTAGAGGGAGTGTGAAAATACCCTGGGTAACGAAAAGCCTTAAAAGACTGCAGTGTCAGCATCCATCTGGCCCCATTTGGAAACACAGCTTCTCAGAAAGAACAATGGAAATCCCGAGCAGTTGAGCTCCAGGGTCCTCCAGTTGCAGCGAAACTCATTACAATATCCCTGTGTTTATTTCCAGCTGCATGGCCAAGTGGACCCAAGGGCAACCTAACAGAGAGGAAAAAGGCCTAACATAACATCAAAGCGACTAAAAACCCGGGTGGATTGCCATTTCATCAGTACGGTATGACATCACTTTCCACATGACATCAGTCAATGACCCTCTTCCCCTCCACCCCCACATCTAATTTCTTTTTAAAAAGATGATGGAGCTGCTTGAAGTTGAGCAGAAGTTGGGGGGGGGAACAAAAACACACTCTATATCCCTTCAGCTGAATGCAACCCAATGTGCTACACAAACAATATTAACCAAAACAAAGCTAGCAGGAAACGTTTGCACACAGCATCTGTTATGATCACATAACCACCAGACAGATGTTTAATCCCAACTGCTAACATAAGATCATTTGTATGTTTGAAGAGGGAGAGATCCCATTTGGGTTCTTTCCCTTTTATTTATTTCTTTCCTAAAGGGGAAAAAATAATAAAGGGAGGGTGATTTTCTCAGCTGTGGGAAGCAATTTTGTTTTGTTATTGTTCTCTTTCTCCCCACTTTCACCATCAGCTGCTGAAAGGAAAGGAGTGGTTGCAGCCTCTCGCAAAGAGAGCCTGAAAACTGTGTGGTCTGGTAGTCGAGCGCCGCACGATCCTTTTCCAGCTTAAGGGACCAGAGCTCAGTTTCTCAGAAGGCTCATTAAATAATTCTGGTCCAATGAGGCAAAAGGGGAGGCCACACATGAAACAAGTTTGGTGGTCTCAGCCAAGTTCCTGGAGAGTTGCACCGCGGTTTCCCAGCACCACCCCGGATTCCCTCCGCCCCTGGAAATTTCATCTACAAAAGTGAAAACAAACTCATTAGCTCTACGTAGCTCTGCGAGGGTCACAAAAAGATGTCAGCGTTTTGTGTGGCCTTTTTTTTCCATTTAGCAAACAGCCAGACACCTAGAAAGGGAAAAGAAGGTTTGAGCTCTTCAGCTGTGCTGAGGGATTATTTTACTTTTAATGATACCGGGAGGATTCAATGGAGATTTATGCAGATAGGAGAGATTATTAATAACACATTGCACTTCTATAGCACCTTCCATTCAGGGTTTCTCAAAGAACTTTCCAATCTGGAATGAATTGGTCTTTACACGCCCCTGGTGAGTGGAGTAACTGTCATTAGATTAGGAGGTAACTACTGCAGTAATGAAAAATCAACTGGGGTATAAAATGTAAGCGGGATACCAGACAGAGCTGATCTCAGGGCCTTGCTCTTCCACAGATTTCCTATATGGCCGTAGGGAAACCACTGCGTTTCTCACAGTTTTAGTCCCCAGAGAGTAAAACGAGGCTTCTATTCTAATCACAAATGGGGATTGTGGTTTTGGGGTTTGGCTGGAGAGGAAGGGGGTGGGGTGGGGGGGGCTGTGACTTAAAATGGCCCTTTTAGTATGTAGCACTTAAAGAGGTGATACAAGGAAATTGAGGCACAAATGCGAGAGATGACGTATCTCTACTTTTTCCTTACAGAAGGCAAGAAAAACCTCAATTCTGACTTCTGGTCCTTGTTTAGGCACAAAACTCACTTTCTCCCACCTTGCAAATGTGGAAGACCTGTGAATGATAATAAGGAAAGTGAATCTCTTCCAGCTCCTTAATATTCTTCTGCTGTCGCTGAGTATCAACTATAGGATTATACGAGAAAATAAAAGCCAAAGTTTCCCAAGGCTGGAAAATAATAGATTTACTGAGTATTATTAAGGTAAATAGCAGTAGGCCAGAGAAGTAGTAGATTCTTGCAAGCTGAACGAAAAAAAGAGGGAAAGAGAAAGAGAAAGAGAAAGAAAAAGACAACAGGCAGCTAAAATAAGAAGGGGTTAACAATTTTCAGGCCTTTCTGCTGTGTGTGTGTTCGCACTGTGCACAGCAGAAATGCATTCACCTATGACATCCTTTGGCAAAAAAAAAGGAAAAAAAAAGAGAGAGGAAAAAAAAAAAAGGCTACATCCCACAGTGAGGACAGTTGTCCCTACAGATTAGGAATATCCATCTTAATGTGCAACTTCCCCTGCACGGGTCAAAATTGCCAACAGCTTTAATGGGAGAAAATGCTCTGTTGACTGATTCATTTCCACGTTTTGTTCCTGCTGCTAGACGGGATATCCTGTAAGGTGGCGAAAAGGGAGGGAAAGCCGGCACTATATCAGTTTATGATTGACCATTATTATT